>NC_143577.1:10000-4810000 GCF_048544385.1 Mastigoproctus giganteus | reverse complement strand
TTTCTCATACTATGCCTTCACTTGAGTAATCTCCTTTGTGACTTGATTACTGACTAGCTTATATCTACCGTAGTCTTCTGTATCACCTGATAATTTACGTGCATCCCATGCATTTTTCTTTTGGCGCCTCCGTAGCCAGGTGGGAAGGAGCAGCAGTGCGTAGCACACGCTTCTTGATTAGACCGGGGTTCGAGCCCGTCACCACCAAATATGGAGGATGCGGAAAGGTCAGGGAATGACCACCGCATATCCCGGAGCAATATGGCCTTAGTTGCTAATGCTCCTAAAAAAAAAACCAAACCAAACCAAGCATTTTTCTTTTCTGCCATGAGTCTCATTACTTCATGTGACATCCATTTAAGCCTAAACCTTGAACAGTTTTTTTTTGTTGTTATGAAAAGTCTAGTAGCGTCCAGATTAATTCCTTGAATGCTTCCCATTTAGAATTTGCTATTGATAACATCATCAGTTGGAACCACTGTATAGAATATAAAAACTTTGTGAATGGTAAAACCATTCCCTTTAACATTGATGGCAGTTACATCTTTAAGTAAATCCCATCCTCAATACAATGTGATCACTGCCACCTAGTTGTTCCGTTATTTGCAGATTCTTAATTCGCAGACAATCACTACTGATAATCAGATGAATAGAATTACTCCCTCAGGCTGCCTCTTAAACATGCTACTTCAGGAAACATTCATCCAATAAATCCACAAAAGCCTTGTTAGTGTACAAGTGACCAATCCACAAGTTCCAGCAATATCTGGAAAATTAAAAATCCCCCATTATAAGACAATCTGATTTATTGCTCCACTGTATTTGTCTGTACAGTTGTTCATTGTACTCATCAGAGTCATTAGGCTTATCAGTATTAGCATTAGTAGAGGCATATGATGCGAGAAAGCAAGCTTAAGCAGCATCATCCAAAAAAAACCCTCCCATTTCACTGCTCCATTCGCACCAAATGCCTGTACAGCTCAGCCTTAAATTTGTTTAGGTTATTAGCTTCCACAACAAAAGATGGAAGCTTGTCCCACCAATCAACTACCTGCTGGCTAAAGGAAAATTTCCGTACATCAATTCTACAACTATCTTCCCTCAATTTGAAACTGTGCCCCCTCAGGTTCCTAGTCCGAGCAAGAGGAAGAATCCCATCAGTATTCAGGTTGCTCAAACCATTCAAGGCCTTATACACATCAATCAGATCACCTCACAGGTGCCTACTCTCCAGGTGCTTAAATTTGCAGAACTCAAGTCTTTCTTGATACGAACATCATTTTGTTCCCCTCACCAATCTTGTTGCCCTTCTTTGTATTCATCCTAATAACTCTACATCCTTCCTAAAATGAGGCGTCCGGACCTGTACACAGGATGCCTTGTATAACAGGATAATCACTCCCCTGTCTCTGTTAGCAAAATTCCTATATATCATTGACAATATCCCATGACCTGCCCTGGCAGCACATCTGCACTACTCAGCAAACTTCATATTTGACTGCACAATTACCCCACATGTCTTTTTCACTTTCCAATTCCCTGAGTGTAGTACTACACAGTTGGTATATTTCTCTTCGGTTACTGCTACCCGTATGCAGTACTTTGCATTTGTCAATGTTAAACTTCAGTTGCCACTTCTCAGCCCATTTTTCCAACTTATCTAGATCCAGTTGGAGTAGCATACTGTCTTTACTGTCGTTAACAACCCTGCCGACCTTTGTATCATCTTCAAAGTTGGTCATTAAACCTGATATACCTTCATCAATATCATTGATAAATAT
Organism: Mastigoproctus giganteus; assembly: GCF_048544385.1. NCBI lineage: Eukaryota > Metazoa > Arthropoda > Arachnida > Uropygi > Thelyphonidae > Mastigoproctus > Mastigoproctus giganteus. Next base: position 4,808,219 of record NC_143577.1, on the reverse strand, counting down.
ACAAAACAATGATGGGCCCCAACGTCGAACCCTGGGGAACTCCACTAATAACATTTGTCCATGAAGAGCAGTGTCCATTGATTACTACTCTCTGTCGTCTCCCATCAACTATCCCTTTATCCATTGTAGTAACTTACCCTTAATGCCATACCTCTCCAATTTGTACAGCAGTCTTCCATGTGCAACAGTATCAAAAGCTTTCCTGAAATCCAAGTATATGATATCAAAATTATTTTTGGCATTCAGTTTCTTTATGACAACATCATAGTATTCAATAAAATTGGTCAGACAAGACCTCCTTTTAACAAACCCATGCTCTGTCTTAACTATTACTGCAGTCTTGCCTAGATGATCCTGCAATGCTTCTTTAACCAGTGATTCCATTATTTTCCCGGGAACACAAGTTAATCTAACAGGTCTGTAGTTACTTGTGTCACCTTTTGGACCCCTCTTGTGAATTGTTGATACATTTGCACACCTCCAGTCCATGGGGACTCCCCCCCCACGAGTCCAAGGAAGCTCTCATAATTATTGCTAAGGGTTTTCTTACTTCCTTTGCTGCCTCTTTTAACATAATTGGATAGATCCCGTCCACCCCGGGTGCCTTCCTTATGTCTAACTTCACAATTTCTCCTGCATTTTGCTCTCAGTTATTACAAAATCACTTAGTTCCCTGTTAGCATTTGATAAACGTCTGGCACTCCCCTAATTGAATAACTCCTCATGTGTGAATGTGATGCAAAATACTTATTCAGTTTATCAGCTACCTGAACATGATCATCAATAGTCAACCCATCTATGTTAAGTGGTCCAATCTGATTCATCCCTTTCCTTCTAGAGTTTACATAAGTAAAGAACTCTTTGCTGTTTTTCTTTGCATCCTTTGCTAAAGATTTCTCGTAATCTCCCTTCGCCTGCCTAACCTCCTTTGTGATTTGATTACAGACTAGTTTATACCTGCCATAGGCTGCTGTGTCACCTGATACTTTATATGTATTTCATACAAATTGTTGGGATTCACATAAATATGCATTGGGATACATTCCATACAAATAATATTGTTCATCGATCATCATAGATCTTGTGCAAAATCATATTAATTATGCAAAATCATGTTAATCATTCAAATTCATAATGCACCCATATGAGATTTTTCTAAAACTGTGTTGATATGGATGAAGTTAAAAAAAATACCAAAAAAATATTGTACTTTTGTACAATACTCTACTTATAACAATCTCCTATCCTCATTTTTGCTTTTGCAATGCTTATATCACACCAAACTGACTCAGAATTGCATTGTCCACCCATCTCAACTGGATGCATCTTAAATTTTATATTTCCTAATTAACAGCATAACCCCTTCTCCCTTTCTTTACTGTCCGTCCTTTTCCCCCTTATGGAAGTTGATAAAGCTTAAATAAATTCAAGGACAAACTGGACAAACGTTTAGTCGGAATGGATGTGTGAAATTGGTGTTTTTGTTTTTTTTTTGGATGATGCTACATAAGCTCATACACTTGCTTTCTTGCATCACATCACATCAAGAACTTCCAAATTAATTTCACAAATATACGTGGTCTCAATTCTAATCTCAACGATGTCCATTTCCACTTGCAGTCTGCCAAACCCCCTGTACTTTTTCTGACAGAATCTCAGTTATCGGTTGATTCAACTACTGCTCATCTCAGATGCCCAAATTATTCGCTGTATGATTCCTTTCGCCTCAGAGGTGGTACTTGTGCATATGTTCATTCTGATATTCCCTGCCAGAGACTTGGCAATTTGGAATCTCCTCTTTGATCTTCTCTGGCTTAAAATCTCCCTACCTCATTGTGTCAAATTCATCTGTTGTCTCTACCTTTCTTCCAACTCCACTAATCACTTGGAGCTCTTTGACTTCCTCTCTTTGCAACTTGACTTTCTCCAGTCCAACTTTCCTAACAGTGAGGTAATTTTCCTTGGTGATTTTAATGTTCACAACTGCAGCTGGCTTCCGTTTTCTAGTCACACCGACCCAGCAGGTCGAGATGCTGAGGCTTTTGCAATTACTAATGACCTAGCACAGATTGTTCATTTACCTACAAGAATACCGGACAATCCTAATCATACAGTCAATACACTTGATCTTTTTCTCACAAACAACCCTGCTAAGTATACGGTCGAAGTGAGAAGTCCTTTAGGCACTTCAGATCACAACTTGGTGATTGTCTCTTCTCCAATGGAACCTTTATCTCATGGCTATTCATAACCTCATGTTGTTTGACATTACAAGAATGCAAAATGGGATGACCTGCGAGACTTCTTTTCTTCTTTTCCTTGGTCGGATTACTGTTTCAAAACTTCTGATGTCAACGTTTGCTCAGATCATGTCAGCAGTGAAATTATTCTTGCAGGAATGGAATCCTTTATCCCACACTCCACTTTAAAATCTCGTCCTTTATCTAAACCTTGGTTTTCCAATAAATGTGCTAAGGCTGTTCAAGAAAAGAATGTTGTATATTGTAATTGGCTTGTTTCTAATTCTTCTGTTTCATTTTCTGCCTACACTTAAGCTCGCAACAATTGTAAAGCAGTTATTAATCAGTCCAAACTAGAGTTTGAACAGGCTAAGAGTAGAAAACTTGCTTCTTGCCCTAATGGTAGCCGATCATTCTGGTCTCTTGCCAAAGCTATTGGCCGCAACTTTTTCCCATCTCTGCTCCCACATCTGTCCAAACCAGATGGTTCTGTTGTCGCTTCAGCCAAGGATAAAGCTGACCTGCTAGCATCCCATTTTTCTTCCAGCTCATGTATTAATGATCTTGGTAAAACACCTCCCACCATTCCCAACACGCTCCATTCAATGCCTCCTGTGGTCTTCCGTCAAAAGGATATCAGAAGGATTTTGATGAATCTTGGTGCTAAGAAAGCTGCAGGTCCTGATGGTATTTCTCCACTTGTTCTCAAAACCTGTGCTCCTGAACTTACTCCTATTCTTTGCCGCCTTTTTTCACTTTCTTATTCCAAAGGTGTTTTTCTTTCTGCTTGGAAATTTGCTCATATCCAGCCAGTTCCTAAAAAGGGTGACAAAACCCTCCCATCCAATTACTGTCCTATTGCTATTACTTCTACTCTTTATAAAGTAATGGAGAAATCAATTAACCGCCAACTCTTAAACTACCTAGAAACCTTCCGTCTGATCAACGATCACCAGTATGGATTCCGTCAGTGTCGATCCACTGGAGATATTCTGGCTTATGTTACCCATTTATGGACTTATTCAATGGAAAGGTTCGGTGAAACACAAGTAGTTCCTCTTGACATCTCAAAGGCTTTTGATCGTGTTTGACATAAAGGTCTTCTAAACAAGCTTCCATCTATGGTTTGCCAAATTTTTTTGGAATTGGTTATCCAGTTTTCTCTCTGATTGTTCACTGAGGGTGATGGTAAATGGCTCTCTGTCTTCTAACTTCTCCACTAATGCCGGCGTCCCCCAAGGTTCAGTTCTTTCCCCCACTCTTTTCCTCTTGTATATTAATGACCTTCTTTCATTGACTGGAAATCCTATCCATAGTTTTGCCGATGATAGCGCATTGCATTCCACTTTCCATTTTGAGAAACCTTGTCCTGCTCAATCAGCTTCAACTTCTCGAAAATCTGCTACTAATTCCTTAAATGCCGATCTTCAGGTAATTCTCCAGTGGGGCAAAGACAACTTAGTTGATTTCAACCCTTCTAAAACTCAATCTTGTCTTATATCTTGCAAAAATTATTCTTCTACTCCTATGCTTATCTTTAGTGACACTCCGATTTCTAGGCAAAATTATATATCTCTTTTGGGGACTTCTAATCTGTCTTTGCACAAGCACATTACAAATATTGCTTCCTCTGCATCTAAAAACCTTGGTTTTCTCTTTCGCTCTCGGTGTTACTTTACTTCTAAACAGCTGCTCACTCTGTATAAATCGCAAATCCGTCCTGCCATGGAATATTGTTCCCACATCTGGGGTAGTGCCCCCAAAACCTCTCTCAGGCTCCTTGATTCCATTCAGAAGAGGGCAGTTAGGTTAATTAATGATTCATCTCTAACAGAGTCTCTCCACTCGCTTTCTCATAGACGTACTGTTTCTGCTGCATGCCTCTTCTACAGATACTTCCATGGGCACTGTTCTTCTGAATTGACTTCTATAATTTCCGCTCTCTGTTTCAGAACAGTTCGAACACGTGCCACCACCAGCCAACATCCATTTACTGTCCAGCTTCAAACCCAGAGAACCAACTTTTCATCTTCCTCATTTATTCATTCAACTGCCGGTTTCTGGAACAACCTTCTTTCATACGTATTTCCTGAAAATTACAATCTACAGAAGTTCAAGTCCAATGTCAACAAATATCTTCTTTCGTCTTCTCAACCTCCAACCTAAGCACGGTACTAAGTACTATAGGTTCTAATACCTCTCGTGTTTGGGGTTCACATAAAAAAAACAAAAAAAAAACATGCTTCTATTACTACTATCACTATTACTATCCCATTGTATAAGGCAATGGTCAGGCCACACCTTGAGTACTGTATACAGGTCTGGAGACCTCATATTAGGAAGGATGTAGAGCTGCTGGGATGAGTACAGAGAAGGGCAATGAGATTGGTGTGTAAAACAAGGGTTGCAAGTTCTTCAAATTGCAGCATCTGGAGACTAGTCACCTGCGAGGTAATCTTATTGAGGTATTTAAGGCCTTGAATTGATTGAGCAAGCTTGGGATTTTTAATATAATTGGGATTTTTCCTCTTGCCTAGACTATTCACATGAGGGGGGCACAGTGCTCAGTTGTGCATTGTCTGTACAGTTTTCACATGGCAACTGTATGGTTGCCACATAAAAGCTCCCACTCAGTCCACTGTATTTCTAACTGCTCTGTGGTTTTATTTAACATGAAATAATAATAAAAAAAAAAATGTATGGTATGAACTCATTCATATGAATTGGGCCTAATATTGTTCATTGATCATCATAGATCTTGTGCAAAATCATGATAAAGCAGTCCCTATGAGATTTTTCTAAAACTGTATTGATGTGGATGAAGTTAAAAAAATATACTGAAAAAATATTGTACTTTTGTACCATACTGTGCTTAGAAAAAATTATAATACTGTAATTTTGAACTGTATTTAGGTGTTAAAAAAGTTGTGTTCGATACCAAAACTTTTATACTGTACCATGCTCTAATGCCACCTATGCAGCTGGCAAAGGAGAGACAGCAGAAGTAGGAACTCTGATTACCTCTTAGTGCTACCAAAAGGCATTCTGGTGAAGTATGTAGTGGCTGGGCACCAAAAATCTCAGCCCAATATGGGCTGAGATTTTTGTACCCTAGGTGACACCTATTAGACTTTTATGAATGGGCTGCCCCTGTGAAACCATTTTAAAGCTATATTTTGAATAATCTTATAACCAGTGGCAAAGCTCTAACCTCCATAAAGTTACATAATCCCTGTTTGTATTACAGATTTACTGCATGAACAGTTCATTTCATTTCTTCCATATTAAATTTAATAATTTTAATGAACTCATTAATTTTGCTCATCACCGAAAACTCAGTAATTTACTTTGTATTTCAGAAATGCAAAGTCACTTGCAGAACTACTGCCCATAGAACTTGTTCAAAGAAATTGTTTGTTGACGTAAGTATTTGAAAGTCAGCATGTAGTGAATTTTATTTTGCAGACTTTATCTATCTGCATTTATTTTTATTCTTTAAAGACATATAAAAATTTTTTTAGGATACATATAAAGATTATATTATATAGTATTTTATTTTTTAATTAAATACATTATTGTAATTTGAAGGTTGATCACAGAGGAAAAATATGAAGGAAAAATGCTTAATCAGAAAGAATCACTTAAATTTTTGGACTCAAAAAATATGTGGGCTATGAATTTGGATATATGTAGTTGGATTTTAGGTGCATCAGTGATTTTAGCCATATTTCACCATTGCATATTACGTTTTTACAAGTGTGTGTACGTTCACTAGCTGATTTGCATGTTTGTAGGCTGAAAACTCAGAATAACTTGCAGGGAATATCGTATTCCCTCTTCTTGAGTTAACTAACTTCAGGACTGAAATTTGGACCTCTCCAAATGAGTGACAATATGTGGTAGAATTAAAAACCTTATGTGTTGTCTGTAATGTGTGTTCTGTTCATGTTTTTTGGCTTTGGTGCACAGAGCATTATTGTAGGTGGTGAAAGTGAAGTGATTATTTGCTTACCTACATATGCATTGGTACATCATAAAAAGAGAGACTTTACCAAATGACATTAGCAATCCATTCTGTATGGGCTGCATGTTTTATTCTGCCATATTGTAAAAACAATGCATTTCCAACTCAAGCTTTGTCTTCTGAAGATTTTCTCAAAGAAATATACTTATTTTAGGAATGCTTCCATTGTGTTTCTTTGTGGCTGAGCAGAAAGGGAAGAAACCACTAAATTTGTGAGAGATGCAGATTTATTATCATTGTACATATAGATATTAGTGGTAGAAATGGCTGGAAGGCGTCTCCCTAGCCAGGTGGGAAGGAGCAGTAGTGTGTAGCACACACTTCTAGATTAGACCGGGGTTCGAGCCCGTCACCACCAAATACGGAGGATGTGGAAAGGTCAAGGAATGACCACCGCATATCCCCTGAGCAATATGGCCTTAAGATGCTAATGCTCCTAAAAACCAAATAACAAACTAGCAAACAAACAAATGGCTGGAGATCTTGCAGATTGAATTTTTTCTTTTTTTTTCAGAACACAATATTATTAATAGAAATAGGTAGTTATATTTGTCTTTCTTCGACAGAATTAACTGTTTTGCCTGGCACAATCCTGAGCCATATCCAGCCTCCATGCACATTAGAGGGTAACTCCCATGATCTTTTAGTTGTAGATACAGATTTGTGAACCTACTCTGTTCTGATTATTAAGAGCTAGAGGTACTGTCAATAAATTTCACTGTTAACAAAGGAGGTGGTCGCTTTTCAAAGCTCTAGTGTATTTTAGTGTTTCACTTTGCAATTTTAATACTTTAAACTTTGTTTTCTTATTTTATCAGTAAATTGGATTTTACTTTATATTAAGTATACATTTATTATTTTTTTTATTTATTTTATTTCATTTTAATAAATAAAATAAAATAAATTGGGCGGCTTGCATGCACTTATTGTACGTGATCTCTGATGTGAAAAATGTGATAAAAAATGAAAGTGGCACTGTTTCTTACAGTCACATTATTTCATAATGTCACTATAAGAAACTGTAATGTTACTGTAAGCTTGGAAGTGACATTATTTCATAATTGCTACAATTAATATATGTTTATCTGATGCAATAAGTCACAGGAATATGCAGTTCCATTATTTATCACACCAGGTAACAGACATTTTGATTTCAAATGGATTGGTTTTATTTTTGTAGTGATGCTTTTAAACCATGTGAAATGGAGAGACTGGTTTACTATAATTTACAGCTTCTCTTCTTCACTTCATATGGCAGTGAGTAATTACCAAAAACAAGAAAGAGACATCAACATGTTGCTCATGAACCTTCATCAGCAGTATGTTTATGAAGGTTCTGACATGTGAAAACATACCACTTTCTGTGATCATCAGTGAGGATGTGAGGCACAAATTTTAGCATTAGCATTAGTAGAGGCATATGATGCAAGAAAGCAAGCTTATGCAGCATCAGCCAAAAAAAAAAAACCCACTTCCACTTCACCCCTCCCTTTGTTCAAAATACTTGTCCAGCTGAGCCTTAAATTTATTTAGGCTATCAACTTCCACAACAAGGGATGGAAGTCTGTTCCACCAACCAACTTCCCGCTGACTAAAGGCAAATTTCCGCACATCTATCCTACATCTGTCTTTCCTCAATTTGAATTTATGCCCTCTCAGGTGATTATTCTGAGCAAGAGAAAGAATCCCATCAGCATTGAGCATGCTCAAATCATTCAAGGCTTTGTACATCTCTATCAGATCACCTCGCTGGTGCCTAGTCTCCAGACACTGTAATTTGCAAAATTTAAGCCTTTCTTCGTAAGAGTATCCCTTTGTTCCGTTCACCAATCTTGTTGCCCTTCTCTGTACTCGTTCCAGCAGCTCTACATTCTTCTTGAAACGAGGCCTCCAGACCTGTATACAGTGTGGCCTGACCATTGCCTTATACAAGGAATAATCACCTCCTTATCCCTGCTAGAAAAATTCCTGTATGTCATTGACAAGACACCATGAGCTACTCTTGCAGCCCATCTGCACTGCTCAGAGAACTTCATATCTGCCTGCACAATTACCCCTAGGTCCTTTTCATTCTCTACCACTCTCAGTGTAGTACCACAGAGTTGATACGTTGCTCTGGGGTTGCTCTTTCCCACATGTAGTACTTTACATTTGTCAATGTTAAACTTCATTTGCCACCTTTTGACACTGTTGCACATGGAAGACTATTGTACAAATTGGAGCAGAATGGTATTAAGGGTAAGTTGCTACAATGGATAAAAGGATGGTTAAGTGCGAGAAGACAGAGGGTGGTAATCAATGGGTGCTGCTCTTCTTGGACTAATGTTATTAGTGGAGTCTCACAGGGTTCGTTGTTAGGTCCGCTGTTGTTTTGTATATTTATCAATGATATTGATGAAGGTATATCAGGCTTAATGTCGAAGTTTGCAGACGATACAAAGGTTGGCAGGGTTGTTAATGACAGTAATGGCAGTGTGCTACTGCAGCAGGATCTAGATAATTTGGGCAGATGGGCTAAGAAGTGTCAACTGAAGTTTAACCTTGACAAATGCAAAGTACTGCATATGGGTAGAAGTAACCCCAGAGAAACGTACCAACTGTGTGGTACTACAATTAAGGTGGTAGAATATGAAAAAGACCTGGGAGTAATTGTGCAGGCAGATATGAAGTTTTCTGAGCAATGCAGACAGGCTGCCAGGGCAGGTCATGGGGTTTTGTCAATGATATATATAGGAATTTTGCTAGCAGGAAAAGGAGGTGATTATCCCTCTGTATAAGGCAATGGTCAGGCCACGCCTTGAGTACTGCGTACAGGTCTGGAGGCCTCATTTTAGGAAGGATGTAGATTTACTTGAGCGTGTACAGAGAAGGGCAACAAGATTGGTGAGGGGAATGAAGGGATCCTCTTATCAAGAGAGGCTTAAGTTCTGCAAATTGCAGTGGCTGGAGACTAGGCACCTGCGTGGTGATCTGATTGAGGTGTATAAGGCCTTGAATGGGTTGAGCACACTGAATTCTGATGGGATCCTTCCATTTGTTCAGATTACGAACCTAAGGGAGCATAAATTCAAATTAAGAAAGGACAGATGTAGAATAGATGTGCGGAAATTTGCCTTTAGCCAGCGGGTGGTTAATTGCTGGAACAAACTTCCATCTGTCATTGTGGAAGTTGATAGATTGAATAAATTTAAGGAGGAACTGGACAGGCATTTGGAGGGAATGGTGTGATTTTTTTTTTTTTTTTTTTTTTGGCTGATGCTGCATAAGCTCATACACTTGCTTTCTTGCATCACATGCCATTACTACTAGTACTATCTCTCAGCCCATCTGCTCAACCTTTGCAGATTCTGTTGCAGCAGCATAGCGTCAGTAGTGTCCTTAACAACCCTGCCAACCTTTGTATCATCTGCAAACCTGGACATTAAGCTTGATATACCATCATCAGTATCATTTATAAATACAGATATAAATTTATAATATTTGTTTGAAATGTGTTGAATTCCCAAATCTTGTGTTAAAATTGATTAATATATCTCTTAAGAAATTCCTGTTTCACTAGCAACTTGACTAAAATTTGATCATTCCTGATCAGATTATGAATGCAAGTGATTGAATCATTGATTTTTAAAGTTGTTTAGCAACCAGAGCAATGTTCTTTAAACATCATGAACCACTAAAAAGTCTTCAAATGGCACATAGCGTCATCATCTCCAAAAACACAATGGCACATCATCTCCAAAAACTATTTTTAACATTTCATGGGTTTTGTTGCATCTTACCCAAATTTGAAACAAAATTTGAAGTTATTTTAAAGTGTAATAAAATTCATAAAACACTTTCTATTCAATGTGTGCTAACCCCAGGGGCTCTCATCTGGTGAGTTTGGGCTTGGCACACCCAGGGTCCTGAGCTGGATATCATCATTCTTCTCTTTCTTGGTGATTCCCTTCCCTTCTACTTCTGACTTTCATTCTCTCTCTCTCTCTCTCTCTCGGGGTAATTCTGAAATTTTTGTTTTTTTGGCTGGTGCAGCATAAGCCTCAGGCTTCCTTGCACTATATGGCTATTAATAATAATAATAATAATAACAATTCAGATTGACTGCAGATAAACAAATGATTTGTGTGTTACTGAGGTTAGATGAATCACCAGACATGTTGCAATAAGTTGAACTTGTTTGAAATATCTGTATACAGTGATCCTGAACTGATGTGAAGCCGTTCTGATCAATACCAGTGCAATTTTTGAAATTTTCTCTGGGAAGTGAGAATACTCTAGAGTGGAGAAAAAAATTGAAGTGTTATAGAGGCTTAACAGTTTGTCAGTAGAGTGGAGTCAATTCCACTAACCTGGAATCAGGAGCAGAAGGGAAACTAGTATGGAGATTCTAAGAGAATTTATTGTGTAAATACTGGTTAATTAATAAGACATTTAACCTACAATATCATCTATTCTATTAGAGCATTCAAAAACCTCTGCCAGTTTGTTAATCATCACATTGATTCTATAACAACATCAAGTGAAGATGCACAAAAAATAATCTGCTGAAATCTATATACAAACTGTATAACATGAGCATTAGCATTAGTAGAGCCATATGATGCAAGAAAGCAAGCTTATGCAGCATCAGCCAAAAAAAAAAAAAAAAACCCCCGCAATTTTACCCCTCTATTTGTTCCAAATGCCAAAATTCCAGCTCAGCCTTAAATTTATTTAGGTTATTAGCTTTCAGAACAAAAGATGGAATCCTGTTCTACCAATCAACTACACACTTGCAAAATCAACTACCCACTGGCTAAATCAACTACCCACTGGCTAAATCAACTACCCGCTGGAAAATTGCTGCACATCTATTCTACAGCTATCTTTCCTCAATTCGAAACTGTGCCCCCTCAGGTTCTTTGTCTGAGCAAGAGGAAGCATCCCATCAGCATTCAAATTACTCAACCCATTCAAGGCCTTATACACCTCAATCAGATCATCTCTCAGGTGCCTACTCTCCAGACGCTGCAATTTGCAGAACTTAAGCCTTTCTTGTTAAGAGCACCCCCCCTTTGTTCCCCCCTCACTAATCTTGTTGCCCTTCTTTGTACTCAGTCTAACAACTCAACATCCTTCCTAAAATGAGAACTCCAGACCTCTTCACAGTACTCTAGGTGTGGCCTGACTATTGCCTTGTATAACAGGATAATTAGCATTGGCATTAGCATTAGTAGAGGCATATGATGCAAGAAAGCAAGCTTATTCAGCATCAGCCAAAAAAAAAAAAAAAAAAAACACACACCACTCCCATTTCATCCCTCCGTTCGTTCAAAATACCTGTCCAGTTGAGCTTTAAATTTGTTTAGGCTATCAACTTCAACAACAGGTGATGGAAGTCGGTTCCACCAACCAACCACCCGCTGGCCAAAGGCAAATTTCCGCACATCTATCCGACATCCGTCCTTCCTCAATTTGAATTTATGCCCTCTGAGCTGATTATTCTGAGCAAGATGAAGAATCCCATTGGCATTGAGCATGCTCAAACCATTCAAAGCCTTATACACCTCTATCAGATCACCTCTCCGGTGCCTAGTCTCCAGACTCTGTAATTTGCAAAACTTAAGCCTTTCTTCGTAAGAGCAACCCTTTGTTCCATTCACTAATCTTGTTGCCCTTCTCTGTACCCGTTCCAGCAGCTCCACATCCTTCCTGAAATGAGGCCTCCAGACCTGTATACAGTACTCAAGATGTGGCCTAACCATTGCCTTATACAAGGGAATAATCACCTCCTTATCCCTGCTAGAAAAATTCCTCTTTATCATTGACAAGACACCATGAGCTACTCTTGCAGCTCGTCTGCACCGCTCAGAGAACTTCATATCTGCCTGCACAATTATCCCCAGGTCCTTTTCATTCTCCACCACTGTCAGTGTAGTACCGCAGAGTTGATACGTTGCTCTGGGGTTACTGTTTCCCATATGTAGTACTTTACATTTGTCAATGTTAAACTTCATTTGCCACCTCTCAGCCCATCTGTTCAACCTTTCCAGATCCTGTTGCAGCAGCATAGCGTCAGTAGTGTCCTTAACAACCTTGCCAACCTTTGTATCATCTGCAAACTTGGACATTAAACTTGATATCCCATCATCAATATCATTCATAAACACCGAAAACAACAATGGACCCAACACTGAACCCTGAGGAACTCCACTAATAACATTAGTCCACGTTGAGCAGTGTCCATTGATTACCACTCTCTGTCTTCTGCCACTCAACCATCCCCTTATCCATAGCAGCAATTTGCCTCCAATGCCACACTTCTCCAATTTGTGCAGCAGTCTTCCATGTGCAACAGTATCAAAAGCCTTTCTAAGATCCAAATATATAATATCAAAGTTATTCCCTGCATCCAGTTCTTTTGTGACTACATCATAGTATCCAATCAAATTGGTCAGGCAAGACCTGCCCTTAACAAAACCATGCTGCGTCTGAGCTATAACTGAATTCTTGTCTAGATGATCCTGCAGTGCTTCTTTAACCAGTGCCTCCATTAATTTACCTGGAACAGAAGTTAAACTAACAGGTCTATAATTACTTGTGTCAGCCTTTGATCCTCCTTTGTGAATTGGGGTTACATTTGCACATCTCCAGTCTATGGGTACCTCCCCTCAGTCCAAAGAAGCTCTCATAATTATGGCTAGGGGCTTGCTTACTTCCTTTGCTGCCTCCTTTAATATAACTGGATAGATCCCATCCACCCCAGGTGCCTTTTTTATGTTTATCCTCAACAATCTCTCCTCCACTTTCCTCTCAGTTATTACAAAATCATCCAGCTCACTGCCAATGTTTACTTTACCTACATCATTCTCCTTCCTGAATAACTCCTCATGCGTGAATGTAGATGCAAAATACTCGTTTAAATTGTTAGCCACCTGAGCAGGATCCTCAACTGTTGAACCATCAATATCCAGTGGACCAATCTGATTCATCCCTTTCCTTCTTGAGTTTAAATATGTAAAGAACTCTTTTCTGTGTTTCTTTGCATCCTTTGCCAAGGATTTTTCGTAGTCTGCCTTTGCCTGCCTAATCTCCTTTGTGACTTGGTTACAGACCAACTTATATCTATCATAGGCTTCCATATCACCCATTAATTTGTATGTATCCCATGCATTTTTCTTCTCTGCCACATGTCTCATTAGTTCATCTGACAACCATTTAGGCCTAAACCTTGAACAATATTTCTTAATAGTTGGTATGTAAAGCCTGGTAGCCTCCAAGATTAGTTCCTTGAATGCCTCCCATTTTAAGTTTGCTGTTGGTAACATCATCAGTTGGTCCCACTGTATAGAATTTAAATACTGTCTCAGACCATCATAGTCGCCTTTACGAAAACAAAAACCCTTCCCTTTACCTCTGATGGTAGTTACCTCCTTGAGTAAATCCCACTTCAACACACTGTGATCACTGCCACCTAATACATCCCTGTTGCTGCTAGCAAAATTCCTATATATCATTGTCAAGACTCCATGAACTGCCCTAGCAGCCGATCTGCACTGCTCAGTAAACTTCATATTTAACTGCACAATTACCCACAAGTCTTTTTCACTTTCCACTTCCTTGAGTGTAGTAGCACACAGTTGGTACGTTTCTCTTTGGTTATTGCTACCCATACGGAGTACTTTGCATTTGTCAACGTTAAACTTCAGATGCCACTTCTCAGCCAATTTTCCCAACTTATCTAGATCCAATTGGAGTAGCATACTGTCTTTACTGTCATTAACAACCCTACCAACCTTTGTATCATCTGAAAACTTGGACATTAAGCCTGATATACCATCGTCAATATCATTTATAAATACTGAAAACAACAATGGGCCCAACACTGAACCCTGGGGAACTTAACTAATAACATTTGTCCATGAAGAGCAGTGTCCATTGATTACTACTCTCTGTCGTCTCCCACTCAACTATCCCTTTATCCATTGTAGTAACTTACCCTTAATGCCATACCTCTCCAATTTGTACAGCAGTCTTCCATGTGCAACAGTATCAAAAGCTTTGCTGAAATCCAAGTATATGATATCAAAATTATTTTTTTGCATTTAGTTCCTTTATGAACACATCATAGTATCCAATGAAACTGGTCAGACAAGACCTCCCTTTAACAAACCCATGCTGTGTCTTAACTATTACTGCAGTGTTGTCTAGATAATCCTGCAATGCTTCTTTAACCAGTGATTCCATTATTTTCCCTGAACAAAAGTTAAACTGACAGGTTAAGATGAACCAGCCATGATGCATTGCAGGATCATTTAGACAAGACTGCAGCAATAATTCAGACACAGCATGGGTTTGTTAAGGAAAAGTCTTGTCTGACAAATTTGATAGGATATTATGATGTGGTTTCAAAGCAACTGGATCCAAAAAATAATTTTGATATCATATATTTGGATTTCAGGAAAGCTTTTGACACTGTTGCGCATGGAAGACTATTGTACAAATTGGAGCAGAATGGTATTAAGGGTAAGTTACTACAATGGATAAAAGGATGGTTGAGTGGGAGAAGACAGAGGGTGGTAATTAATGGGTGCTGCTCTTCTTGGACTAATGTTATTAGTGGAGTCCCACAGGGTTCGGTGTTAGGTCCACTGTTGTTTTGTATATTTATCAATGATATCGATGAAGGTATATCAGGCTTAGTGTCGAAGTTTGCAGATGATATAAAGGTTGGTAGGGTTGTTAATGACAGTAATGGCAGTGTACTACTGCAACAGGATCTAGATAATTTGTGGAGATCGGCTAAGAAGTGTCAACTGAAGTTTAACCTTGACAAATGCAAAATACTGCATATGGGTAGAAGTAACCCCAGAGAAATGTACCAACTGTGTGGTACTACACTTAAGGTGGTAGAAAATGAAAAAGACCTGGGAGTAATTGTGTAGTCAGATATGAAGTTTTCTGAGCAATGCAGACAGGCTGCCAGGGCAGGTCATGGGGTTTTGTCAATGATATATAGGAATTTTGCTAGCAGGGAAAAGGAGGTGATTATCCCTCTGTATAAGGCAATGGTCAGGCCAAGGCTTGAGTACTGCGTACAGCTCTGGAGGCCTCATTTTAGGAAAGATGTAGATTTACTTGAGTTTGTGCAGAGAAGGGCAACAAGATTGGTGAGGGGAATGAAGGGATCCTCTTATCAAGAGAGGCTTAAATTCTGCAAATTGCAGTGGCTGGAGACTAGGCATCTGTGCAGTGATCTGATTGAGGTGTATAAGGCCTTGAATGGGTTGAGCACGCCGAATTCTGATGGGATCCTTCCACTTGTTCAGATTACGAACCTAAAGGGGCATAACTTCAAATTAAGAAAAGACAGATGTAGAATAGATGTGCGGAAATTTGCCTTTAGCCAGCGGGTGGTTAATTGCTGGAACAAACTTCCATCTGTCGTTGTGGAAATTGATAGGTTGAATAAATTTAAGGAGGAACTAGACAGGCATTTGGAGGGAATGGTGTGATTTTTTTTTTTTTTTGGCTGATGCTGCATAAGCTCATACACATGCTTTCTTGCATCACATGTCACTACTACTACTACTACTAGTACTACTAATACTACTACTACTAGGTCTGTAGTTACTTGTGTCACCCTTTGGACACTCTTTGTGAATTGGTGATACATTTGCACACCTCCAGTCCATGGGGACCTCCAAACATGGGGATATGCAGACTGTTCTGCAGTTTATCCACTCTGTATCAATTTCCAACCCTCGTAGCATGTTTTCCTCATTTCACAGTTTATTACCAAAAGATAAAACCACATGTTCTCATAATCCTACCATTGTTTCTGTTCATTGTGTAATTTTGACTCTTCTAACATGCATTGCTCATTTAATTTTTTTTAATAAAATCATATTCACTCCCAATAATTTAAATTCCTTTTGTTAAATGTTTTTTTTTTTTTGAATACTGAGAAACTTTTAATGTCTTTGTTTTCCAGTTTTCTAGATGTTGAAAAAGGAAAAGTGAAATGGATTTCTGATATTTTGTTTTTTTAATTTTTGTGCAATGTTTCTTTGTAAATATAGATAAGTCCGTAAAATAGACTTGGTATTTTGCTTTTTACACATTTATAAAAAGGAAAAGCAAAATATCAGCAGTTGCTGGGTACACATATTTATGTAAAATAGCATTTGACAAAAGGAATTTTTAATTATTAATAATGATTAATTGATAATTATTTGTTTGATTTTTGTAATTAATGTTTTCAAAAGAAATCAGTAATCATAAAATAAATCAAAATAAATCAGTAATTATAAAATTATAAAATAAATTAAAAAAATCATTAATCATAATATAAACCATTAATTATAAAATCCTTTACATTTCATTAAACTTACTGTATAGCTGCCACTTCATGTTTAAAGCATACTCTATTTCTAATGGAAACAATGGCTAATTACACTCTTTCAGATCAAAATTAGATACAGTATTAGCTATAACTTCATGATTATAAGCAGTAATGTTTCCCTAGATCAAGTGTTTGATCAAAGTTAAGTAAAACTGCAATTTTAGCTGTAATTATACATTTTTCTCTTTTATAGGGACTTTCAGAATACTCCTCATTTATATCTGATGTGTAACATTTGGCCTACAGCAGTGGCAGTTATGTTTATTTATTCAGTGGTCATCTATATTTCTAATACAGAAATGTAAGATTATATTATTGAATATTTTTGATGTTTTATTCAAATTATGAACATTTTAATTTCACTTAAAAACTCAGTACTGTTTTACATCATCATTGCTATTGCTTTTTTTGTATTATCATTTTTATGTTTTTTAATTATTTTTTATTAGCATTACCTGTGTAGACCTGCATAGGTTGTTTGTGTAAATGTCTAAAATGCTTCAAAAATACTACTCTTTGTAACTGTACCTTCATGTTTAAACAAGATTGCATATTTCCGTAGTGGGAACAATGGCTAATTGAACTCTTTCAAAGAAATTCAATATTTCAATATAACCTTGTGATTATTATATCTTAGATAAAACCAGCAGTAGCATTTCTGCACAAGTAATGATAATATAAACTTAATTAAACTTATTAACTTAATATAAACCATTGCTTTAAAATATTGCAAAGGCTAGAAAAATCAGTGTTATCTGTCAAAATATTGAAAAATTAAAATAATGAAATAAAGGGGGGGGGACCACTTATAATGCTTTCCCACTTGCACTTTGTGGCCAGTCCATTCAAAAGCGCTACAGCAGGAGTTTGCTTATAGAACACAAATTAAAATATGTAAATTAAGAATAACAGCAGAATAGGAAGACATCAAAGAAGAAGTAAAATATAATGAAAACCAATAGAAGGGGTGAGAAACTAAATCAAGAATAAAGGCATTGTAAAAGGAATTAGTGCTTATTAACATAAATTTATCTCTGTCCCTGTGATGTCTTAGGACATCACAGGGACAGAGATATCCAAATTATGTGAAATATCACTATTTCGTGTATATATCTGACTATATATTTATCTACCTATACATAAATAGTTCAGCAGAATAAATAAGGCCTGGTGAAACAAGTACAGTGAAAATGAATACATAAATTTAGAAACAATGAAAGGAATGGGGAGCATTAAATTAAGAGGATGAGTGTTGTGGAAGAAATATGTATCGAAAAATTTTGGGATAACTTAAATAGAAAAAACCAGTTATAAACAAATTTAGACTAATGCTCCCAGAAAACAATGAAACCAAATGATCTGAAATATCATGAATTTGATTTCATCAGAAGGGTGATAGCATATTGTCAGTTGCTGTTTGATGCATTGATTTGTATAATTTTCAAAATGTGGTGATTCCGTAATGGTTATTACCCTGTTGCATTCTGATGAGATGAGGCTCTGTTCGTACTGTTTTTAATTTTAGATTCTTTCATTTATTGGTCATATTACTGTGGTTGGTTTACAGTATCATATTCATAATGTTTCACATTGTTTGGCTTTGGTGCTCTCAGCAGTCGCTGGCCTAAATTTGTATATTATTGGCTTGTAATTGCTGTATTGGTTTTCTGTATAAAGTATCTCAAAAATTTTAGGTATGTATTCCTTCAGCAACATTCTTCCTCTTAATGTAGTTACTCCCCCCCCTCCATCTCTTCAATGTTTCTGTATTTATGTGGTTTTTGTTGTATTCTTTCATGCAGTGCTCATTCATTCTGCTGACCTATTTTAATTCACATATGTAACTTAATTTACATTATCTCACAGAAAATTTGTTGGTTATGCTGAGCAACCACTGATGTTTGTTTTTCTTTATTTTTATTTCTTTTTTGTTGCTCTTCATAATCTATTAATCAACTGTAATTTCAATTTATATGTATAATTATTATACATACATATATATTTATAATAGGATGAAGAAAGATATTAATTTGATGTTCTGGGCATTGGGAAATTTTCATGTTGCAGTCATTGTATGGTTAACTATTATGCTGTGTACCATAAAAGTTATGTATCCACTATTTTGCTTTTGGGCACAGAATCGGCCATTATCTCAGAAACAAAGTAAGTGTCATTAGATAAATAGAAAAAGTAAGTGTTATATAAATTTAAGATTATTTTTTTTTAATGTGTGATATAAGATTTTTTTTTTTACTATATAATCGTTTGATATTTGTGTGACACCCTTCTCAGAGCTTGTATGGCTTTAGAAATAATTTTGATAAAATGTATTTCTAAAGCCTTAACTTAAGCTATGAGTGTATTTTATACCTGTACAATACATTAAAAATGCAAAAATAACAAATAGGAAACAGTTTTCCATTTTTAATGTAATGCAAATGATACAGCCTAGATGTAATAACCTGATCTCAATTTATGAAGCTATAATGATTTATTTTCAGAGAAAATAAATGTACTGGAGAACAACTCTTATAAGCAATCCACTAAATTTCAAACAATAAAAAAATAATAATAAAAAATGAATTCACTTCCACGATAATGATGCAGTATATATTTCACTGTTGAAAACTATGACTTAACTGAGGATCACTAATTCCTCTTTTTTATTTGTTTGATGCTCTACATATTATGGTATTAAATTAATAATGGCAAGATACTGACTGTATCAGGTAGCAGGATTGTACCAAAATCATAGCAGTCAATGAAGAATAAACTTGATGACAATTGTACAGTCATACATGAAGTTCTCTGAGCAGTGTAGAGGTAGGCTGCTAGGATAACTCAAAAGTTCTATCAGTGAAGTTTTGAGTTATCCTAGCAGTCTACCTCTGTTAGTAGTAGTAGTCTCTAACAGAGACTTCTCACTGTCTCTACTAACTCTGTTAGTAGAGACAGTAAGGTGATTATAAAGCAACGATTAGTCCACACCTTGAATACTGCATGCAGGGCTGAGAATCTCAGAACTGTTAGAAAGTATTCAGAAAAGAGTAACAAGATTCCAGGAAAATTAATGGAGGCACTGATTAAAGAAGCACTGCAGGATCATCTGGACAAGACTTCAGTTATAGCTCGGACACAGCATGGTTTTGTTAAGGGAAAGTCTTGCCTGACCAATATGATTGGATACTATAATGTTGTCACAAAAGAACTGGATGCAGGGAATAATTTTATTCTGATATTATATATTTGGATCTTAGAAAGGCTTTTGATATTGTTGCACATGGAAGACTGCTGCACAAATTGGAGCAGTGTGGCATTGGAGGCAAATTGCTGCTATGGCTAAAGGGAGAGTTGAAGGGGAGAAGACAGAGTGGTAATCAATGGACACTGCTCATTGTGGACTAATGTTATTAGTGGAGCCCCTCAAGATTCAGTGTGGGGTCCATTATTGTTTTCTGTATTTATAAATGATATTGATGATGGTATATCAAGCTTAATGTCCAAGTTTGCAGATGACAGAACAGTTGGCAGGGTTGTTAAGTACACTACTGATGCTATACTGCTGCAACAGAATCTGGAAAGGTTGAGCAGATGGGCTGAGAGGTGGCAAATGAAGTTTAACATTGACAAATGTAAAGTACTACATATGGGAAGCAGCAACCCCTCATGGGGAGTTAAATACATTTGATGAATTTGAGGTATTGCTCAAAACATCAAAGGCAGATATTGTCAGGATATCAGAGACGTGGTGTCACACAGATGTAAGGAATGCAAAACTAGAATTTGGGGAGTACAACATCTACAGAAAGGATAGACATGATAGGAAGGGAGGAGTGATTATGCTATAAGTTTAGAAACACAAAAAATCCAAGGAAGTGAAGCCAGTCGACATCTCTGGACAGTGCAGTGTCGAGCCAGTTTGGTGTGACATAATCATCGGGAGATCAAAATTGAGAGTAGGAGTGTGCTATAGGCCTAATGACTCTGATGAGTATAATAAGAAACTGTACAGGGAAATAGAATGGGCCAGTAAATCAGAGAGTCTTATAATGGGGGATTTTAATTTCCCAGATATTGACTGGAATTTGTGGGTTGGTCACTGACACACTAGTAAGGTTTTGTGGATTTATTAGATGATTGTTTTCTACATCAGCATGTTTGGGAGGCAACTAGAGGGAGTAATACTCTTGATCTGATTATCAGTAGTGATTCTTCATGCATTAAGAATCTGCAGATAAAGGAACCACTGGGTGGCTGTGATCACAGTGTGCTGAAGTGGGATTTACTCAAAAGGTAACTACCATCAGGGGTAAAGGGAAGAGTTTTTACTTTTGCAAAGGCAACTACTATGGTCTGAGACAGTATATAAATTCTATACAGTGGGACTGACTGCTGATGTTACCAACAGCAAATTCAAAATGGGAAGCATTCAAAGAACTTATCTTGGAAGCTACTAGGCTTTACATACCAACTAAGAAATATTGTTCAAGGTTTAGGCCTAAATGGATGTCAGATGAACTAATGAGACATGGCAGAGAAGAAAAATGCATGGGATACATATAAATTAACATGTGAAACAGAAGCCTATGATAGATATAAGCTGGTCTGTAACCAAATTACAAAGGACGTTAGGCAGGCGAAGGCAGATTACGAGAAATCTTTGGCAAAGGATGCAAAGAAAAACAGCAAAGAGTTCTTTCCTTATGTAAACTCTAGAAGGAAGGGGATGAATCAGATTGGTCCACTTGATATTGATGGTTCAACTGTTAATGATCTTACTCAGGTAACTAACAAACAAAATGAGTATTTTGCATCTTCATTCACACATGAGGAGTTATTCAGAGAGGAGAATGCCAGAGGTGTATTCAACTCTGGCAGTAAGCTAGATAATCTTGTAATAACTGAGAGTAAAGTGGAGGAGAAATTGTTGAAGATAAACACATGTATTGTTGAAGATAAACACATGTTGAAGATAAACACATGGTAG
Organism: Mastigoproctus giganteus; assembly: GCF_048544385.1. Lineage (NCBI taxonomy): Eukaryota > Metazoa > Arthropoda > Arachnida > Uropygi > Thelyphonidae > Mastigoproctus > Mastigoproctus giganteus. Next base: position 4,786,584 of record NC_143577.1, on the reverse strand, counting down.
TTGGTTGGTGAAACAGACTTCCATCCCTTGTTGTGGAAGTTCACAGAAGTTATTCCCTGCATCCAATTCACAAAAGAATTGGATGCAGGGAATAACTTTGATATTATATATTTGGACCTTAGAAAGGCTTTTGATACTGTTGCACATGGAAGACTGCTGCACAAATTGGAGCAGTGTGGCATTGGTGGAAATAGTTGCTATGGATAAAAGGATGGTTGAGTGACAGAAGACAGAGAGTGGTAATTAATGGACACTGCTCATCGTGGACTAATGTTATTAGTGGAGTCCCTCAGGGTTCGGTGTTGGGTCCATTGTTGTTTTCTGTATTTATAAATAATACTGATGATGGTATATCAAGCTTAATGTCCAAGTTTGCAGATGATACAAAGGTTGGCCGGGTTGTTAAGGACGCTACTGACGCTATGCTGCTGCAACAGGATCTGGAAAGGTTGAGCAGATGGGCTGAGAGGTGGCAAATGAAGTTTAACATTGACAAATCTAAAGTACTACTATTGGGAAACAGCAACCCCAGAGCAACATATCAACTCTATGGTACTACACTGACAGTGGTAGAGAATGAAAGGGACCTGGGGGTGGTTGTGCAGGCAGATATGAAGTTCTCTGGGCAGTGCAGACGGGCTGCAAGAGTAGCTCATGGTGTCTTAATGATATACCGGAATTTTTCTAGCAGGGATAGGGAGGTGATTATTCCCTTGTATAAGGCAATGGTCAGGTCGCACCTTGAGTACTGTATACAGGTCTGGAGGCCTCATTTCAAGAAGGATGTGGAGCTGCTGGAGGGAGTACAGAGAAGGGCAACATGGTTAGTGAACGGAACGAAGGGTTGCTCTCACGAAGAAATGCTTAAGTTTTGCAAATTGCAGTGTCTGGAGACTAGGCACTGGCGAGGTGATCTGATAGAGGTGTACAAAGCCTTGAATGGTTTGAGCATGCTCAGTGCTGATGGGATACTGCCTCTTGCTCGGAATAATCACCTGAGAGGGCATAAATTCAAATTGAGGAAAGACAGATGTAGGATAAACGTGCTGACATTTGCCTTTAGCCAGTGGGTAGTTGGTGGATCAGCCTTCCATCTCTTGTTGTGGAAGTTGATAGCCTAAATAAATTTAAGGCTCAGCTGGACAGGTATTTCGAATGAACGGAGGGGTAAAGTGGAAGTGGTTTTTTTTTTTTCTTTTTCTTTTTTTTTTTTTTTTTTTTTTTTTGGCTGTTGCTGCATAAGCTTGCTTTCTTGCATCGTATACCTCTACTAATGCTATCCTAGTTGCATCTTGTGAGTTTGTGGTTTCTAATAAAACCCCTTTATTCCTCAGGAGAAGAATATTTTTAATCTTCATATTCTTATAATCCTTCTTAATTGCATCTGCCACCGTATTCCTGATGTCTTGGCTCAAAGCCAAAGCAGAATTCTCTGTAGATCTAAGTATAACAATATTTTTAGGGCCAAAATACCACAAGGACTAACAGACACAGGCATAACCTTATCTGCAACTGCAACCCATTGTACGCCTCACAGTAGCCTCCCTAACAATAGTATCACCATTAGAATTCTCACAGACCAAATTCTGCCTAACTGCATCAGCAAATAATCTGTGAGGAGCTGCCCACTTCTCCATTAGCTGATCAAAATGATCTGCCCGAATTTCTAGTTCCGATGATTTAGCTTTTAATAGCTCATTGTCAATCAATAAAGCTGTTGTGACTGCCTCTAAATCTGCTCACAAACTATGGATGCGATTTGAGGCCAACTTTGTTACTTTGCTTGAATCAGCTGACTTAAACTCTCCCAAAGCCTTTTGAATTTTGGCTACTATTGCATACACAGCAGAAGCCTCAAGGGATCCTTCAAGGTCCAAACCCTCCGTTAATGATGAATCCTGAACCACATCATTTTCACTAGAACTATTTTGATTATCTGTATTAATCATAGAAGTAATAAGATTGACATCTGTTCCTATCGATGGGGTAGACTCTCCCATCCACACACAAGGATTTTTATCCTTATCCTTGTCTTTATCTTTGTCCAACCGAGGAACAAGCACTCTGGGCGTTTTAGGGGTTTTCGGGGATTTTTACCTCTAGACAGTTTTACATTGTCTGGAGATTTTTTTGCCCTCCGAATCCACTAACTCTGATCCGGAAGACGAGTTCTCTGCATCAGAATGTCTAGTTAAAGTTTTGTCCAAATCCGTATCCATGTTTAAGAGTGTATGTTTTAGTTAAGAAAAACAAAAGCCATAAATAAATAATCTTATAGCTGGATAGATTTTCTCTTCTTCAAAATATCCCAAAAGATAATCACACTACTTCAAAATATGTATGTATATATTATTTCCAGCTGGATGAAATATTGAAGAGGTATTTTAAATTCTGAAAAATGTGTTTTCCAGATCATGGCTCCAATCCACCAGAGGGGGCTGGAAAATTCCTAAAAATTAAGTAATGTTTCTAGGTCCACATCCACAAAAGATGGAATCCTTAGGACCAATATGTGAGCAGATACGGCTACTTTAAGGCTTTGAAAGGATAGCACAAAGAAGCCCACAATGCTAACCTATGGAAAATAAAAGTTGGTAGAATCACACACTAAGACTTCCCCATTGAGAAGTAAGAGTGTATTAATATTATATTCAGTACTATGTATTACTGAGATGGCACTAGTTAGTGTTTTCCATCTCCATGGATATATTTAAACAAAAATTCTCAGGTAGCCATTTTCTACCGTGAAAAGTCTATGGGCCCATGCTAAGTCTATGGGAAATTTCACAATGGTATATATCCCAGTGTTAACTATATGTAGTTCTATGTATAGTATTCAAATAATGAAAGAGAACACTTCACTCAATGATATCAGCACAACCCCATGATCCCGACACCCAAAATTTAACCCAAAAACTCACCAACACTTCATCTTTAAGAAGCACATAATTTTATAGGAGATGGCTTAAAAATACTTTAAATAATCTTAAGAACAGGAGCACATTTCCACAGTTAATCCAACCAACAATCCCTCTAGCGGAAAATCCATCCTAACCTCAGAAAGACATCAATCATACTGCTTTATGGAAGCGATTGGGGGGTAGCCAGAGTTTTTCTCTAGAGATTATTATTATTATTATTAGCCATATGGTACAAGGAAGCCTGAGGCTTATGCTGCACCAGCCAAAAAAAAAAAAATTCCCAAGTTATCCCCTCAGAGAGAGAGAGAGAGGTCCAGCTCAGGACCCTGAGTTTGGCAAGCCCATACTCACCAGATGTGAGCCCCCGGGGTTAAATTATACATGGGTTCCTCCATGTCAAGCCTTCAATAAGCAAAGCGGTGGTATTTTTCCAGTTGGTGAGAGTCATCCACCACCTAGTATTGCCTGGTAACAAGAGGGGGCAGTATTTTTCTGTGGAATGACTGAAACTGATAATCAGTTCCTTCAGATCTGAATCAGTTGGGACTTAATGTCCGTTCCAACTGATATTCAGTTCATCAGTGTTTTAGACTCCCATGTAGTAAGCCCAGATTGTCATGCTTGAGAGAATATCTGTGATAGTCTCAAGGACCTAAGGACTTATTTTATGCCTTTTATTTTAAAAAACAAAAAAATATTAATTTTGCTAAAAACCCCAACTCCATATTACAGATAATATAGAAACATCAGTCTCTTAGACTCTTCCATTTTCCAGTTTAAAAGACTTGAAATTTCAAATTACATATGCATATAGTTTGAAAAAAAATTTTAAAAATTAAACACAATGTATAATAGATACTATTCCTGACTTACCTGAAATAAGTGTGAAAATGACTTACATTTTCACACTTATTTCAAAGTTTCTTCTATATACAAAATTTTAAACTATATGTTGCTACCCATCTTTATGCTGTATAAACAATAATAAAGCTTTTAAAAACAACTATGGTGAGAAGGCAGTAGATGTTATTTTGACCTTGTGAGAGAGGGAAAACGAGTTACCTATAACTTTAAACAAACATTTTCAGCACTTTCTTGGTATCACACCAAAAACAGTGGCAGAGTGCCTGACAGGTTCTCACACAAAATTTCTATATGAAAACCATAAGAAAATAATTTCTGAAGTGAAGAAAATCATTTCAGACATTACTGCAGTAAAAGTTTGACTATAATTAGGAAGGTATAAAAATTTTGAGAATATTCATCATCAATTAATAGTTATAATTCAGGAACATCATTTTCAAGGAACAAGTTTGAGGTGACCTGCCACCACTGCTGGGTTAAGGGTCCAAATGTGCACCATGAAAACACTGCCACCACCAGTCTGGATTTTGGCATTTGGCAGGATGGATATTTGAACGTGTGCTGTTTTCACCATATTCTGATACTCTCATCATCGCCTATCAACAGGAATTGGGAGTCGTCAAACCAGGAAGCTGTTTTCCAATCCTCCAGTGCCTAGCATTGGTGTTCCTGATCTCATTGTAACCAAAATTTCATTTTTTTGCTGAGGAATGGAACCAGTTTCAGTCATCGGCTGAAATACCCCATCTGTGACTTGGTATGATAAGTTGTGCATGCCACTTTGGTTGCCATTGTTGTACTGTGTTGTTTTTTGACTGACTGTAGCCTTTCTGTTACCATGCACAAGTTGTTGATACTGTTACTGAAGAAGTGTTCCATTTCAAGAAAAGGGTAAGCATACATAATATAATGACTACTTTGTGTAACATAATTATGGCTAAACCCTTAGCCATAATTATGACAGCATACTTGGACTCAGGGGAGGTTCCCACGGACTGGAGATGTGCAAATGTATCCCCAATTCACAAAGGGGAATCGAAAGGTGACACGAGTAATTACAGACCAGTTAGTTTAACTTCTGTTCCGGGTAAAATTATGGAGTCACTGGTTAAAGATGCATTGCAGGATCATCTAGACAAGACTGCAGCAATAATTCAGACACAGCATGAGTTTGTTAAGGGAAAGTCTTGTCTAACAAATTTGGTAGGATATTATGATGTGGTTACAAAGGAACTGGATGCAAAAAATAATTTTGATATCATATATTTGGTTTTCAGGAAAGCTTTTGACACTGTTGCACCTGGAAGACTATTGTACAAATTGGAGCAGAATGGTATTAAGGGTAAGTTGCTACAATGGATAAAAGGATGGTTAAGTGGGAGAAGACAGAGGGTAGTAATCAATGGGTGCTGTTCTTAGTGGACTAATGTTATTAGTGGAGTCCCACAGGGTTCGGTGTTGGGTCCACTGTTGTTTTGTATATTTATCAATAATATTGATGAAGGTATATCAGGCTTAATGTCGAAGTTTGCAGATGATACAAAGGTCGGCAGGGTTGTTAATGACAGTAATGGCAGTGTGCTACTGCAACAGGATCTAGATAATTTGGGCAGATGGGCTAAGAAGTGGCAACTGAAGTTTAACCTTGACAAATGCAGTACTGCATATGGGTAGAAGTAACCCCAGAGAAACTCACCAACTGTGTGGTACTACACTTAAGGTGGTAGAAAATGAAAAAGACCTGGGAGTAATTGTGTAGGCAGATATGAAGTTTTCTGAGCAATGCAGACAGGCTGCCAGGGCAGGTCATGGGATTTTGTCAATGATATATAGGAATTTTGCTAGCAGGGAAAAGGAGGTGATTATCCCTCTGTATAACCAGTGGTCAGGCCATGCCTTGAGTACTGCGTACAGGTCTGGAGGCCTCATTTTAGGAAAGATGTAGATTTACTTTAGTTTGTACAGAATAGGGCAACAAGATTGGTGAGGGGAATGAAGGGATCCTCTTACCAAGAGAGGCTTAAGTTCTGCAAATTGCAGTGGCTGGAGACTAGGCATCTGTGCAGTGATCTGATTGAGGTGTATAAGGCCTTGAATGGGTTGAGCACGCTGAATTCTGATGGGATCCTTCCACTTGTTCAGATTACGAACCTAAGGGGACATAACTTCAAATTAAGAAAAGACAGATGTAGAATAGATGTGCGGAAATTTGCCTTTAGCCAGCGGGTGGTTAATTGCTGGAACAAGCTTCCATCTGTTGTTGTGGAAGTTGATAGGTTGAATAAATTTAAGGAGGAACTGGACAGGCATTTGGAGGGAATGGTGTGATTTTTTTTTTTTTTTTTTTTTTTGGCTGATGCTGCATAAGCTCATACACATGCTTTCTTGCATCACATGCCACTACTACTACTACTACATGGCCAGGTCTACATACTACTGAATGCTGTCTACATTGGACACATTAGTCTTTTTATGTTGTTAGCACAGTGCATTATTCACAGCAGGAAGCATGGCAATAATTTGCTGATAGGTGAGTGAGTGTATATTATATTCAATGAAAAAATAAACTTATATTAATAATTTTTTTTTCATTTTATTGATAAATGTTATGTAAAATTAACATTACTTCTTGTTTTTCTTTACATAACTTTAACAAATCAATACAGTCAGTTCTGCTATAACGCTGTACATGTGTTCCTAAAAATCTCTGTGTTATGGTATTTCATGCATTAAAAACAACAGGGCTAATGGGAAAAACAGGTATAGGGGAGAGCACTCAAAAATGTTGGGCATTGGTAAGTAAAATACTAAAAAAAGTTAGAAACCCAATAAAATTGCTAACACAGGTTTAAACCTGTGTTAGCAATTTTTAATGTAACACTTTATCTTGACAAGATATGAAGTTTGATTGATATTTCTGTTCACTGACATTGGTTTTTTTTTTTTTTTTAATAGTAAAATTTAAAACAGAAAAAAAGATAAACAGTCAATAACGATGAACACAGGATGCACAAGTGAGACAAGTTTATGAAGCTTAAAAAATAGGAATGAAGAGAAGATTCTGAAACTTTATTTATGTTTTTTATATGATTGAAGATTTCATGGAAGGGGAAACACATTTCACCATAATAACGTAAAAACCCATAGAATTCCAGTTATCGGTATTATTGCAAATGCAATAAGATCGAGTTTACTACACGTTTATGATAGAGTGCAGTAACAGAAAAGCCCAGTGAACCGGGACCTGCAAATTATTTTTATTGTTTTATGGCAGTGACCTCCAGAAGTGTGCTCCTCTGCTCATGCTATTATGCCTCATGAAATTTCTGTTTGAACAGAAAAATGTGAACTCCTGAAAACGAGTCGGCCTAGAATATCACGTGTTATCTTGTGAATACAGTGAATGACAACATTGTGTCTCTGAACAATGCAACTACAGTAAATGGGAAATACAGCTCTCCACATTTGACCTTTGACATTTTTTAAGCTTTGTAAACTTGTATGCATTGCTGCACAGGTCATCACGTTCAGCTTGGTGCCGGGTTTTGCAAATCGTGCATGAACCAATGTGAAAATCATGTTATGCTCGCATTGTTCCCTAATATATCATTCGTGTTGCTAAAATGCACGTTATAGCAGAACTGACTGTACATGCAAGCAAATTTCAGTACATCCACTTTTTGTGCTATATCTTTGAGTCTTACTTAAATGATGATAAAAAGTGATGTTTATCTTTATATTATAGGGTTATATGACTTGCTGTTTTTGGCATTCTTCATAGTGTATCAGATAACACTTCTCATCCTTCCAGCAACAGTTATTGTTAGGTATCATCTTCCACCATTGTCATCTGTTGTTATAACAATGGAGCAAGTATGTTTCTTTTTTAATATGCTGTTATTTAAGATTGCATGCAGTGAGAGTTACATTTATTTATAAGCTATTGCTAATAAAAGGGACTTCTTTTAATAAGCAAAATATAAGTAAACAATTAAAACTCTTAAAGTAACTTTTTCCTGAAAAAAAAAATGGCAGAAAACAACAAGAAAAAATATTCATAGAGCAGAGATATAAACTTGCCTTGCCTTTCTCCTTGGAAAAAATGCTACAATGTGCTACTGTTCTAGAAATAAGACTATTCTCTTGACCTCTTGTATTAAGAAGAATGATGCTCTGGGCAGTATTATTCTTAACTGGAAATTTTAATTCCACTGTTCTCTTCCAGACCAGTCCAGTTACATGCCTACATTATTATTATTAACTATATGGTGCAAGGAAGCCTCCACAGACCCCTAGTTACTATTCATGGCACTGGGAAATGGGCCAGGGGATTTGGAATCATTATTTTGGTGAGGCTGTTCCTGAGGTTGACCTAGGCTGTTTCCAGGGAGAGCCCAGAAAAAAAAATGGTAAAATAAAAAAGTTAATAAAAATAAAAAAGTTAAAAATAAATAAATAGGAATTAAAAACAATAAAATAAATGGAAATAAGAGAATAAAATAAAATAAATAAATAAATATTTAAAATAAGAGTCTTGGCTAGTGCAGAGGTTCCCTGGCTATTGTAAGTTCCCCTCTGCTGGAAATTGCCATTCTTCAGGTAAGAAGTGGGTATTCATCAGTTCTGTTATAGTCTTGCTGATTGCTGGGTATCTGCATTTGCACATTTTGTCTTAGTCTGTTGTTTCTTATAGTGAGTACTTCTTGAATGTAGGCAAATAGGTGGTTGTATTTGTTCTTTTCAGTGAGCAGATAGTTTGTCTGCTCTATATAGCAATCGTATTCTGGAGATTAGTAGTTTCCTGAAGAGATTGTAATTGGGACAGAAGTGTTAAACATGCTCCCATTCCCACAGGGACTCATATCTGGTGAGTATGGGGGCTTGGCAAACCCAGGGTCCCGAGCTGGATATCATCATTTTTCGCTTTCTTGGTGACTTCCTTCTCTCTCTCTCTCTCTCTCTCTCTCTCTCTCTCAGGGTAACACGGGAATTTTTTTTTGGCTGGTGCAGCATAAGCCTCAGGCTTCCTTGCACCCTATGGCTAATAATAATAATAATAATAATGTCTCATCTTCTCCACAATTAGACTATGGGCTGTGTGGCAGTCCAAGGGAGGGTAATTTTTGGTTAAAGGGTCCCTGGCCTGTGAGATTAGTCAAGTATGTAACCTTCAATCCTGGATCAAACCAAGAAATTTTCCTTGTGTCTAGACTCTTGATGTTGGGAATAAATCTATGAGTTGCCCTACCCAGTGTAATGGCATCCCAGCTGCTTTGCACATGTGGTAGAGATTTTGAAGCGCTTGCTTCTTTTCTTGGTTTATATTGTTACTTGAATTGATTGCGATGTTCAGGATTGTTGCAGGTAACTGTTTTCCTTTAAACAACTTTTAAATCCAGTGGAAGTTTACCTGGGATGATTGCAGGACACAAGTTCAAGGGGCTCTGCATGATCATTTGATGGTCAGTAGAATAGCATGAGCATGTATGTGTGATGTTAGTAGAATCAATCTTTGCAGTCAGTCTAATTTTTCCTTATTTGTGTTTGTCTACTCTGTAGCACCATATGTTAAAGAGCTGATAAAGGCTTGCCTCACAGCTCCCAATCTGCAGTCATCTTCCTAATAAAGCCAACAAACTTCACTTCTGTATTCTGTCTCTAGTATACTGAATATGCTGTATAAATGTAAGTTTATTACCCACAATGAGCCCAAAGTATTTAGTGTTTTGCATGTGTTATAGATTTCAATGCCTGCAACCAGCAATATCCATTCACTGTCAAATTCAAAGGGTGACATGAGTGATTACAGACCTGTTAGTTTAACTTCTGTTAAGACTGCAACTATAATTCAGAGACAGCATGGGTTTGTTAAGAGGAAATCTTGTCTGACCAATTTGATTGGATACTATGATGTGGTTACAAAGGAGCTGGATGCAAAATATAATTTTGATATTATATACTTGGATTTCAGGAAAGCTTTTGATACTATTGCACATAGAAGGCTGCTGTACAAATTGGAGCAGTGTGGAGTTAAGGGAAAGTTGCTGCTGTGGATAAAAGGATAGTTGAGTGGGAGAAGGCAGAGAATGATAATCAATGGACACTACTCATCGTGGGCTAGTGTTATTAGTGGATTCGCCCAGGATTTGGTGTTGGGACCATTGTGGTTTTCTATATTTATCAATGATATAGATGAAGGTATAACAGGCTTAATGTCCAAGTTTTCAGATGAAACAAAGATTGGTATAATTGTTAATGACAGTGATGATGCCACACTGCTGCAACAGGATCTAGAAGTAGGGCAGATGGGTTGAGAGGTGGCAACTGAAGTTGAACATTGACAAATGCAAATTTTGACATCATACCTTCTATCCTTTCATCAGTGTCATTTATGAAAATGAGAAACAAGAGTGGCCCAAGAACCGATCCTTGAAGGACCCTACAACTGATGTTACACCAATCTGAAGAATATCCATTTATCACAACCGTCTGCCTTCTGCTCTGCAGTCAACAGTAATGACAACCTATTCAAGCTTATAGTAACATCTCATGAGGGACCGAATCAAATGCTTTGCTAAAATCCAAAGAAACCATGTCGAAATTATTTCCCAAATCCAGCTCATAAGTAATTGTGTAAAATAGCCTACTAAATAGTTAAGCATGTTAAGCAAACTTAGTTAAGCATGATTTACTCTTACCAAAGCAATGTTGTGTGTCCATCAGAAAGCCAAATCAATCTAAATGTTCTTGGAATGCACTTGTAATCACTGTGAAAGTAATTCTTGCACTGCTTGTATTACAATGAGCAGCAGCCTGGAAAGCAAGGTGCTGGGGATTTCAAGGGTGGTGAGAGTCATCTTGGAACAAGTAAGTACATGGGTTGTATTAGGGTAACTAAGAGTAAGAACAGGTGCATATATACTTGCATGTACACCAATGCTAGGAGTATAGTAAGTAAATTTGATGATTGAAGAATTGAAATATGGGGAGTACAATGTGTACAGTAAGAACAGACAGGATAGGAAGGAAGACGGAGTTATTCTGTTAGTTAAGAAACACATAAAATCTAAGGAAGTGCATCCAGTTGACATAGATGGGCAGTGCAATGTTGATTCAGTTTGGTGTGACATAAGCACTGGGTAAGCAAAAATGAGAGTAGGAGTGTGTTATAGGCCTAATGATTCTGATGAGTAAATGAATAATTGTACAGAGATATAGAGTGGGCTAGTAAACCAGAATGTCTTATAATGGGGGATTTTAACTTTCCAGATATTGACTGCAACTTGTGGATAGGTCACTTGCACACTAGCAATCCTTTTGTGGATTTATTGGGTGATTGTTTTCTACAGCACCATGTTTGAGAGGCAACCAGAGGGTGTAATACTGTACATTTGATTATCAGCAGTGATTACTCATGCATTTGTAGAATTTTCAGATAAAGGGACCACTAGGTGGCAGTGATCACAGTGTACTGATGTGGAATTTACTTAAAGATGTAACTACCCTGATGGTAGTTACATTTTTCCCTTCCAAAAATTCCTTCCCTTTACTCCTGATGGTAAAGGGAAGGGATTTTTGTTTTCGTAAAGGTGACTACAGTGGTATCAGACAGTTTTTAAATTCTATACAGTGGGATCAACTGATCATGATATCAACAGCAAATTCTAAATGGGAAGCATTCAAGGAATTAATCTTGGAAGCTACTTGGCTTTTTGTACAGAAAAATGCATGGGATGCTTATAAATTATCAGGGCAAAATAGCCTACGGTAGACTAAGCTAGTCTGTAATCAAGTCACAAAGGAGGTTAGGCAAGTGAATAAAGATTATGAGAAATCTTTGGTAAAGGATGCAAAGAAAAACAGCAAAGGCTTCTTCACTAATATAAACTCTGGAAGGAAGGGGAATGAATCAGGTTAGTCCACGTGAAATCAATGGTTTGACTGTTGATGTTCCTGGTCAGATAGCTGATGAACTGAACAATTATTTTGCATCTACATTCACACATGAGGAATTCTGTAGGGAAGTGGACGATGGAAGCTTATTAAATCCTAACGGGGAGATTAATGATTTTGTAATAACTGAGAGCAAAGTAGAGGAGAAATTGTTGAAGTTAAACATAAGAAAGGCACCTGGGGTGGATGGGTTCTATCCAGTTATATTAAAGGAGGTGGCAAAGGAAGTAAGCAAACCCTTAGCTATAATTATGAGAGTATTCTTAGAGTCAGTAGAGTTCCCCATGGACTGGAGATATGCAAATATATTCCCAATTCACAAAGGAGGATCAAATGGTAACATGAGTAACTAGAGACCTGTTAGTTTATCTTCTGTTCCGGGAAAAATAATGGAGTCACCGATTCAAGAATCATCTAGACAAGACTGCAGAATTAATAATAAAGACCGCATGAGTTTGTTAAGGGGAAGTGTTATCTAACCAATTTGATTGGATACTATGATGTGGTCACAAAGGAACTGGATGCAAAAAATAATTTTGATATCATATACTTGGATTTCATGAAAGCATTTAATACTGTTGCACATCGAAGACTACTGAACGAATTGGAGCAGTATGACATTAAGGGCAAGTTGCTACAATGGATAAAAGGGTGACTGAGTGCAAGAAGACAACAAGACTGTTGAGGGAACAAAGGGGGCCCTCTTACTAAGAAAGGTATAAGTTCTGCAAATTGCAGCATCTGGAGAATATGCACCTTCAAGGTGATGTGTTTGAGGTGTATAAGACCTTGAATGGGTTGAGCAGGCTCAATGCTGATGGGATTCTTCCTCTTGCTTAGATTATGGACCTGATAAGGCATAAATTGAAGTTGAAGAAAGACAGTTGTAGAAAAAATGTGCGGAAATTTGCTTTTAGCTAATGGGTTGTTGATTGCCGGTACAAACTTACATCTGTCATTATGGAAGTTGAAAGCTTAAATAAATTCAAGGAAGAAGTTTACAAACATGTAGAGCAATTGGATGTATGATATGGTGTATTTATATATATATATGTTTTTTTTTTTTTTTTTTGCCCAATGCTATACAAGCTTGCTTTCTTGCAACATATGCGTGTACTAATGCTAATGCCTCTAAGATTTTTTTCTACCACTTAAGGTAGACTAACCAGTTCGTAGTTAAAACTGCACTCTTAGAACTGCTTTTATATTTTAATGATACATTGACACTTCTCCGATCAAAAGAGATCACCCCTGAGTCCAAAGATGCCTTTGAACTCAGGGGATTTGAACTCAGGTATTGCTCAAAGCATCAAAGGCAGATATTGTTGGGATATCAGAGACGTGGTGTCACACAGATATAAGGAATGCAGAACTGGAATTTGGGGAGTACAATGTCTACAGAAAGGATAGACAGGATAGGAAGGGAGGAGGGGTTATGCTATTAGTTAAGAAATACATAAAATCCAAGGAAGTGAAGCCAGTCGACATTGCTGGACAGTGCAGTGTCGAGTCAGTTTGGTGTGACATAAGCATTGGGAGATCAAAATTGAGAGTAGGATTGTGCTATAGGCGTAATGACTCTATTGAGTATAATAAGAAACTGTATAGGGAAATAGAGTGGGCCAGTAAATCAGAGAGTTTTATAATGGGGGATTTTAATTTCCCAGATATTGACTGGAATTTGTGGGTTGGTCACTCGCACAATAGAAAGGCTTTTGGGGATTTATTGGATGATTGTTTTCTACATCACCATGTTCGGGAAGAAAATAAAGGGAGTAATACTCTTGATCTGATTATCAGTAGTGATTCTTCATGCATTAAGAATCTGCAGATAGAGGAACCACTAGGTGGCAGTGATCACAGTGTGCTGAAGTGGGATTTACTCAAAGAGGTAACTACCATCAGGGGTAAAGGGAAGGGTTATTGCTTTCGTAAAGGGAACTACGATGGTCTGAGACAGTATTTAAATTCTATACAGTGGGACCAACTGATGATGTTACCAACAGTAAATTCAAAATGGGAAGCTTTCAAAGAACTTATCTTGGAAGTGCTACTAGGCTTTACATACAAACTAAGAAATATTGTTCAAGGTTTAGGCCTAAATGGATATCAGATGAACTAATGAGACATATGGCAGAGAAGAAAAATGCATGGGATACTTACAAATTAACACATGACACAGAAGCCTATGATAGATATAAGTTGATCTGTAACCAAGTTACAAAGGTGGTTAGGCATGCGAGGCAGGTTACGAGAAATCTTTGGCAAGGGATGCAAAGAAAAACAGCAAAGAGTTCTTTACTTATGTAAACTCTAGAAGGAAGGGGATGAATCGGATTGGTCCACTTGATATCGATGGTTCAACTGTTGATGATCCTGCTCAGGTAGCTAATAAACTAAATGAATATTTTGCATTGATATTCACACATGAGGAGTTATTCAGCGAGGGGAATGCCAGAGTTGTATTCAACTCTGGCAGTAAGCTAGATAATCTTGTAATAACTTAGAGTAAAGTGGAGGAGAAATTGTTGAAGATAAAAACAAGAAAGGCACCTGGGGTGGATGGGATCTATCCAGTTATATTAAAGGAGGCAGCAAAGGAAGTAAGCAAACCCTTAGCCATAATTATGAGAGCTTCCTTGGACTCAGAAGAGGTACCCATAGACTGGAGGTGTGCAAATGTGACTCCAATTCACAAAGGGGGGTCAAAGGCTGACACAAGTAATTATAGACCTGTGAGTTAACTTCTGTTCCAGGAAAATTAATGGAGGCAGTGGTTAAAGAAGCACTGCAGGTTCATCTAGACAAGACTTCACTTATAGCTTGGACACAGCATGGTTTTGTTAAGGGGATGTCTTGCCTGACCAATTTGATTGGATACTATGATGCATTCACAAAAGAACTGGATGCAGGGAATAACTTTGATATTATATATTTGGACCTTAGATAGACTTTTGATACTGTTGCAAATGGAAGACTACTGCACAAAGTGGAGCAGTGTGGCATTGGAAGCAAATTTCTGCTATGGATAAAGGGATGGTTGAGGGGGAGAAGACAGAGTGGTAATCAATGGACACTGCTCATCATGGACTAAAGTGGAGTCCCTCAGGGTTCAGTGTTGGGTCCATTATTGTTTTCTGTATTTATAAATAATACTATTGATGATGGTATATCAAGCTTAATGTCCAAGTTTGCAGATGATACAAAGGTTGGTAGGGTTGTTAAGGACACTACTGACGCTATACTGCTGTTGCAACAGGATCTGGAAAGGTTGAGCAGATGGGCTGAGAGGTGGCAAATGAAGTTTAACATTGACAAATGTAAAGTACTACATATGGAAAACAGCAACCCCAGAGCAACATATCAACTCTGTGGTACTATACTGACAGTGGTAAGGAATGAAAAGGACCTTGGGGTAATTGTGCAGGCAGATATGAAGTTCTCTGAGCAGTGCAGACGGGCTTGAAGAGTAGCTCATGGTGTCTTGTCAAGGATATACAGGAGTTTTTCTAGCAGGGATAAGGAGGTGATTATTCCCTTGTAATAGGCAATGGTCAGGCCACACCTTGAGTACTGTATACAGGTCTGGAGGCCTCGTTTCAAGAAGGATGTAGAGCTGCTGGAACGAGTACAGAGAAAGGCAACAAGTTTAGTGAATGGAACAAAGGGTTGCTCTTATGAAGAAAGGATTAAGTTTTGCAAATTACAGTGTCTGGAGACTAGGCACGAGCGAGGTGATCTGATAGAGGTGTATAAAGACTTGAATGGTTTGAGCATGCTCAATGCTGATGGGATTCTGCCTCTTGCTTAGAATAATCACCTGATAGGGCGTAAATTCAAATTGAGGAAAGACAGATGTAAGATAGACGTGCGGAAATTTGCCTTTAGCCAGCGGGTAGTTGGTTGGTGGAACAGACTTCCATCCCTTGTTGTGGAAGTTGATAGCATAAATAAATTTAAGGCTCAGCTGGACAGGTATTTCGAACGAACGGAGTGGTGAAGTGGAAGTTTTTTTTTTTTTTTTGGCTGATGCTGCATGAGCTTGCTTTCTTGTCTCTGCCTCTGCTAATGCTGATGCCCTCATAATTAACCCCAATGGTTCTATACACTCCCTTCCACTCTTCCTCAAAACTACAATGTATATTGTAATTTTGATGAACAGTGGAAGGGAGTGTATAAGATTATAACAATGTATATCATCAACTCCAGGAGCCTTACTTGCCTTTATGCCTAAAAGTTTTTATAATAAACAATCATTTGTAATTACAATATCACTAATTTCATAAGGCTTGGCCTCACTCGCACAGCTTCTTCTCAACATGAAGGGTCTTTCATCAGTAAAGACAGATGCAGAATACTTGTTCAATTCATCCGGAACATCAGCTGGGTTATCTAACCCACACCCAGTGCATGTTATAATCTTATACAACATTTTGTTTTGATTTCATCATCCACTGTTGTAGAGGCATAGCAATATTTCTGGCTTAGTTTTGCTTTGCCTATGATAGATAAGCATTCAGCTAATGCCTTATAAAAAAAAGCATAGCAATTGCTCTTTACAAAGAGGGATTTTCCCAAAGAGTAATCGCATAAAAAATTAAATATCATCATTCTACAATTTCCTGTCTAATCATGAAGTTTCAACTTTAACCTGCCAACTTTCCAATAAAAAATCTCATGGAAAGTTTGCAGCAGCATAAAAAAGCTTCTATACCTTGTTAGGATTGCTCTTTCTATTATTGATTATGTCTTCAAAACTGTGACTGTACATCTACTGAATTAAGAAATGATATGAAGAAAGTACACAGCCATCTGTGTTTTCAAGAACTGTTTTCACAGAAGTTTGTGTAGCATGGGTCTAAAAGAATACCATCCAAGGAAAATGCCTCTTTTGACAAAAAAAGTATGCCAGGTTCATTTATTATGGGTTAAAGAACATATCAATTGGTCTATGGATCCATGAAATAATGTAATTATATCAGATGAATCAAAGTTTAACCTCCATAGCTCAGATGGTTTACGGTATGTGAGACAATGAAAATGTGAGAAATTTCATCCACAGTACCTACACAAAACAGTGAAATTCCTTTGTAGCCAAATGGTGTAGAGGTGTGCTTTTAGTAAAAGAGTTGTATGACTATACTTTGAGTGGAAATATGAATGCTCATGCGTACCTTCAGGTTTTGGAGACTCGTTTGCTGCCAGCAATCGGGGATCAATTCCATGATGTGAATAACCCCAGAGGTTCACATCTGGTGAGTATGGGTTGTTGTTGTTATTTGGTTTTTAGGAGCATTAGCAACTAAGGCCATATTGCTCCTGGGATATGCTGTGGTCATTCCCCGACCTTTCTGCATCTTCTGTATTTGGTGGTCACGGGCTCGAACCCCAGTCTAATCTAGAAGAGTGTGCTATGCAGTGCTGCTCCTTCCCACCCAGTTATGGAGGCACCGGTGAGTATGGGCTTGGCACACCTAGGGTCCTGATCAGAATATCATCATTCTTCTCTTTCTTGGTGATTCCTTTCTATTTCTCTCTCTCTCTCTCTCTCTCTCTCTCTCTCTCTCTCTCTCTCTGTTTCTCTGGGTTACTCAAAAATGTTTCTTAGCTGGTGCAGCATAAGCCTCACGCTTCCTTGCACCATATGGCTAATAATAATAATAATAATAGCTGCATATACCAAGACCACTATGTAAAAAAGGTAAGTTATAATGCTTTTATTAAATAATCATTCTGTTGTCATTTTCCATCAATTTAAATCAGATATGAATAGGAGATCTGAAAATTTGCCCAAATTACAGGACTATTAGCATAATTTTTCAAGAATCTTCTTAAAATCATATTGAACAGAATCTCAAGAAAACTTGAAGAAGAAATGCCAGAAGAGTAAGCAGGTGTCAGAAGGGGTAGAGGAACCAGAGATCCGATCTTAATCCTATGACTGATCATTGAAAAAAGCAAAGAATTCAATGTTCCAGTTTTGTTTATAGATTATGCAAAAGCATTTGATTGTGTTCAACATGAGAAACTATGGGAAACGATGACTATTATGGGTTTCCCAATCCACATAATTCAGCTGATTAAGCTACTGTACTGGGAACAGGAAGGAATTGTAAGAAAGAACGTGGGAAACATGGACTTTTTCACAATGGGTAACAGTGGCGGGCAGGGCTGTATTTTGTCACCTGACCTTTTTAATCTTTGTGCCGAAGATATCATTCGTGAAGCTTTGGAATTTTAGAGACTGGCATCAAAATTGAGGACTGAAGATAAACAACCTTCATTATGCAGTTGATAGACAACCTTCATTATGCAGTTGATACTGTGCTAATTTGTAATTCTAAGGATCATCTTAAAGAAATTCTGAGGAGAGTATGTGAAGAAAGTAAAAAAATAGGGAATCTGAAAAGGATTGTTTTTGAACGTGTGTAAAACTAAAATTATGGTGATTGGCAATAATCTCGATTCCAGCAAAGTGAAGGTTAACGGGCTAGATATTGAAGAAGTAGATGAATTTGATTACTTAGGGTCAAGAATAAATAAAAAATAGTGACTGCTCAAACGATGTAAAGAGACGACTGGAAATTGCTAAAACGTTGGTCGCTGATCTGATAAAATTATGGAGAGAGCATGATCTGCCCCTAAAGAAAAAACTGAGAATCATTGATTCGTTAATTTTTCCAGTTGCCACTTATGGATGTGAAGGATGGAATCTGAAAAGAGTTGACAGGAAGAAAAATGAGGCATTTGAAATGTGGTGTTACACGAGAATACTGAGTATTTTTTACTTGGATCGAAAAACATGAGTGGGTATTGAATAAAATTGTCAGGCCTAAAATTCTTCTTTATAGCATCAATAAAAGAAAACTCAAGTTTTTTGGTCATATAGTAAGAAGAGGAAACTTTCTGTTGAAAAATATAATGGAAGGAAAAACCGAGGGGAAGAGGTGCAGAGGAAGATCTGCATCTAGGTGCAAGGATGGGATCAGTGAACTTCTGGGTATGACACTTTGCGATACCATGCCAACAAATTCCTCCAAGAGCAGTTGGAGGAATTTGTTGGTGGCCACAACAGCTCCTCAGGGAGCTATGTGACTGGAAGAAGAAGATGAGTTCTTGTAGGTCAGAGATTACTTGCAGCATGGCATAATATTACTTGTCCAAAGTGATCTGTTAACAGTCCTGACATTTAACCCAATTAAACTGTTGGCATATAATGAGAGAAATTATTGCAAGGAAACATAACATTACAAAAGAGCTCTTCAAGGAGCAACTGTGCATGTCTGCACACCATGAGCTTGACCTGTCTAATATTAAATCTCTGATTTCCAGCATGCCAGACTGATATGCAGCTGTCATAGCAACGTAAGGTGGGCACACTAAATATTAATATTTATTTTAACTGTACCTACAATAAAATGCATTATTGCAAAATAATGCATTTTTACACTTGTTCGTTTTAAATATTGTTGGCTAAGTGCTTTTACTTTGTAGTTCCTGATGGGAAGCAGGAATTCAATATACAATGTTTTCTTTAAGATAAGTGGAATCCATTATTCCATACTCCACCTTAAAACCTTGTCCTTTATTTAAACCTTAGTTTTCGAATAAATGTCCCAAGAGAAGAATGTTGAATAATCATAATTGGCTTCTTTACAAATCTCCAGGTTCATTTTCTGCCGACATCAAATTGCAACAATTATAAAGCAGTTATTAATCAGAACAAACTAGATTTTGAACAGGCTAAGAGTAGAAAACTAGCTTCTTGTCCAAATGGCAGCGAAGCACTCTTGCCAAAGCTATTGGCTGCAGAAACCAGCTGGTTCATTGCCACTTATGTTCCAAAAACTTATATTCCAAAGATAAAATAGGATGATAGCAGGTCAGCTTTATCTTTGGAATATAAGTTTTTGAACATAATTGGCAATGGAACAATCTGGTTTTTGGCAAGAGTGCTTGACTGCCATTTGGACAAGAAGCAAGAATTCTACTCTTAGCTAGATCAAAATCTAGTTTGGTCTGATTAATAACTGCTTTATAATTGTTGTTATTAGGTTGAGTGGAACAGACCACATGTCTATCTTCCTTATGCCGTGCTGCTGTCCATTTCTGGAAGTAATCCTTCAGGTTAACTACCACTGTCTTCTCTTGCTCAGTGAGGTCTATCAGGCCCCCTTCCTCCTTCTCTACAGGCAATTATCAGTCTCTCCATGGAAGATTTCAGGTGGTGTTTATCCTCCAGCTCAGTGTTAGTCCAATCTGTGACCCCGAAGGAGTATGTTAGCACTGGGACTGCATAGGTGTTTATGGCTTTAACTGTGTTCCCTCCATTCAGCTTTGCTTTCAGCAGGCTTCTGAGTCTCTGATGATATTTTTCTGTCAGGCAGGCCTTAATTTCCTCGTGCTGTAACTGCTGAGCCTTCATCATCCCCCAAGTATTTGTAGGCCTCTCCCTCTGCCATGGCTTCGATCTCTTTACCAGTCTGCAGCTGGTAGTTTCGGTTGACTAATTTTCCCCGGTGCAATCATGGGTCTTGCATTTTTCTACACCAAATTTCATCCTAATATCATTGCTGAATTCTTTGGTGATCTGGAGAAGTTGCTAGAGATGCTTCTCGGTTCCTGTGTAGAGCTTGATGTCATCCATGTACATCAGATGGGTGAGGGTGTACAGGTTCTTCCTTTTTTCTTTGAGGTTATATCCATACTTGATACTGCTGAGCATGGTGGATAGCAGGTTAAGTGCTAGACAGAACCACAATACGATAAGGACATCTCCCTGAAAGATTCCTCTCCAGATGGGGATTGGCCTGGTTATCATGTTTTCAAATTTAATGGTGTACTCCACTTCACTATCGTTTCTCATATGTAATTTATCACTATCAGATTGACTTTGTAGCTGTTCAATGCCGCTATTAGCCAGCTATGAGGCACAGAGTCAAAGCCCATCTGCTCGAAGGCCTTGCAGTAATCGATGTAGGATGTGTACATGTTGCGGCACTACTTGTAGGCTAGCTGCATAACCATGACATCATTAGCATTAGTAGAGGCATATGATGCAAGAAAGCAAGCCTTAAAGCATCATCTTGCATCATCTTGTCTAGAAGATGCTGCAGTGCTTCTTTAACCTGTCTAGCTCAGCCTTAAATTTATTTAGGCTATTAACTTCCACAACAAAAGATGGTAGGCTGTTCCATCAATCAACTACTGCTGGCAAAAGGTAAACTTCTGGACATCTAACCTACAGCTGTCTTTCCTCAATTTGAATGTATGCCCTCTCAGGTGATTCCATCAGCATTGAGCATGCTCAAACCATTCAAGGCATTATACACCTCAATCAGATCACCTTGCAGGTGCCTAGTCTCCAGACACTGTAATCTGCAAAACTTAAGCCTTTCTTCATAAGAGCAACCCTTCGTTCCATTCACTAATCTTGTTGCCCTTCTCTGTATTGTTCCAACAGCTCTACATTGTTCTTAAAATGATGCCTCCAGACCTGTATACAGCACTCAAGGTGTGGCCTGACCTTTGCCTTATACAAGGGGATAGTCACCTCCTTATCACTGCTAGAAAAATTCCTGTATATCATTGACAAGATACTATGAGCTACTCTTGCAGAACCTCGGCACTGTTCAGAAAACTTCATATCTGCCTGCCCAATTACCTCCAGGTCCTTTTCATTCTCTACCACTGTCAGTGTAGTACCACAGAGTTGATATATTATTCTGGGGTTACTGCTTCCCATATATACTATTTTACATTGGTCAATGTTAAACTTCATTTGCCACCTCTCAGCCCATCTGCTCAACTTTGCAAGATCCTAATGCAGCAGCATACTATCATTAGTGTCCTTTACAACCCTGCCAAACTTCATATTGTCTACAAATGTGGACATTAAGTCTGATATACCATTATCAATATCATTTATAAATACAGAAAATAACAATGGCCCAACACTGAACCCTGAGGTACTCCACTAATAACATTATTCCACGAAGAGCACGTGGAATTATCCACAGCAGCAATTTGCCATGCTGCTCCAATTCGTGCAGCAGTCTTCTATGTGCAACAATAACAAAAGCCATTCTAAGATCCAAATATATGATATCAAAATTATTCCCTGCATCCAGTTCTTTTGTGACTGCATCATAGTACCCAATCAAATTGGTCAGGCAAGACTTCCCCTTAACAAAACCATGCTGTGTCCCAGCTATAACTGAAGTCTTGTCTAAATGATCCTGCAGTGCTTCTTTAACCAGTGCCTCCATTAATTTTACTGGAACAGAAGTTAAACTAACAGGTTTATAATTACTTGTGTCGCCTTTGATCCTCCTTTATGAATTGGGGTCATATTTGCACTTCTCCAGTCCATGGGTACCTCTACTGAGTCCAAGGAAGCTCTCATAATTCTGACTAATGCTTTGCTTTCTTCCTTTGCTGCCTCCTTTAATATAACTGGATATATTCCATCCACCCTGGGTGCATTTTTTATGTTTATCTTCAACAGTTTCTCCTCCACTTTCCTCTCAGTTATAACAAAATCATCTAGCTCACTGCCAGAGTTTAATTCATCTCTGGCATTCTCCTCTCTGAATAACTCCTCATGTGTGAATGAAGATGCAAAATACTCATTTTGTTTGTTAGCTACCTGAGCAGGTTCATCAACAGTTGAACCATCAATATCCAGTGGACCAATCTGATTAGTCCCTTTTTTCTAGAGTTTACCTAGGTAAAGAAGTCTTTGCTTTTTTCTTTCCCTCCTTTGCCAAAGATTTCTCATAATCTGCCTTTGCCTGCCTAATCTCCTTTGTGATTTGGTTACAATTTGATAGGATATTATGATGTGGTTACAAAGGAACCGGATGCAAAAAATAATCTTGATATCATATATCTGGATTTCACAAAAGCTTTTAGCATTAGCATTAGCATTAGCATTAGTAGAGGCATTTGATGCAAGAAAGCAAGCTTATGCAGCATCAGCCAAAAAAAAAAAAAAAAAAAAAACCCACTTCCACTTCACCCCTCTGTTCGTTCAAAATACCTGTCCAGCTGAGCCTTAAACTTATTTAGGCTATCAACCTCCACGACAAGGGATGGCAGTCTGTTCCACCAACCAACCACCCGCTGGCTAAAGGCAAATTTCCGCACGTCTATCCTACATCTGTCTTTCCTCAATTTGAATTTATGCCCTCTCAGGTGATTTTTCTGAGCTAGAGGAAGAATCCCATCAGCATTGAGCATGCTTAAACCATTCAAGGCTTTATACACCTCTATCAGATCACCTCGCTGGTGCCTAGTCTCCAGACACTGTAATTTGCAAAACTTAAGCCTTTCTTCGTAAGAGCACCCCTTTGTTCCATTCACTAATCTTGTTGCCCTTCTCTGTACTCGTTCCAGCAGCTCTACATCCTTCTTGAAATGAGGCCTCCAGACCTGTATACAGTACTCTAGGTGTGGCCTGACCATTGCCTTGTACAATGGAATAATCACCTCCTTATCCCTGCTGGAAAAATTCCTGTATATCATTGACAATACTCCATGAGCTACTCTTGCAGCCCGTCTGCACTGCTCAGAGAACTTCATATCTGCCTGCACAATCACCCCCAAGTCCCTTTGATTCTCTACCACTGTCAGTGTAGTACCACAGAGTTGATACGTTGCTCTGGGGTTGCTGTTTCCCATGTGTAGTACTTTACATTTGTCAATGTTAAACTTCATTTGCCACCTCTCAGCCAATCTGCTCAACCTTTCCAGATCCTGTTGCAGCAGTGTAGTGTCAGTAGTGTCCTTGACAACCCTGCCAACCTTTGTATCGTCTGCAAACATGGACATTAAGCTTGATATACCATCATCAATATCATTTATAAATACAGAAAACAATAATGGACCCAACACTGAGCCCTGAGGGACTCCACTAATAACATTAGTCCACGATGAGCAGTGTCCATTGATTACCACTCTCTGTCTTCTCCCACTCAACCACCCCTTTATCCATAGCAGCAATTTGCCTCCAATGTCACACTGCTCCAATTTGTGTAGCAGTCTTCCATGTGCAACAGTATCAAAAGCCTTTCTAAGATCCAAGTATATAATATCAAAGTTATTCCCTGCATCCAGTTCTTTTGTGACTGCATCATAGTATCCAATCAAGTTGGTCAGGCAAGACTTCCCCTTAACAAAACCATGCTGTGTCTGAGCTATAACTGAAGTCTTGTCTAAATGATCCTGCAGTGCTTCTTTAACCAGTGCCTCCATTAATTTTCCTGGAACAGAAGTTAAGCTCACAGGTCTATAGTTACTTGTGTCAGCCTTTGATCCTCCTTTGTGAATTGGGGTCACATTTGCACATTTCCAGTCTATGGGTACCTCCCCTGAGTCCAAGGAAGCTCTCATAATTATGGCTAAGGGTTTGCTTACTTCCTTTGCTGCCTCCTTTAATATAACTGGATAGATCCCATCCACCCCGGGTGCCTTTCTTGTGTTTATCTTCAACAGTTTCTCCTCCACTTTACTCCCAGTTATTTCAAGATTCTGTAGCTTACTGCTAGAGTTGAATACACCTCTGGCATTCCCCTTGCTGAATAACTCCTCATGTGTGAATGTCGATGCAAAATATTCATTTAGTTTGTTAGCTACCTGAGCAGGATCATCAACAGTTGACCCATCAATATCAAGTGGACCAATCTGATTCATCCCCCTCCTTCTAGAGTTTACATAAGTAAAGAACTCTTTGCTGTTTTTCTTTGCATCCCTTGCCAAGGATTTCTCGTAATCTGCCTTCGCCTGCCTAACCTCCTTTGTAACTTGGTTGCATATCAACTTGTATCTATCATAGGCATCTGTGTCATGTGTTAATTTGTAAGTATCCCATGCATTTTTCTTCTCTGCCATATGCCTCATTAGTTCATCTGACATCCATTTTGGCCTAAACCTTGAACAATATTTCTTAGTTGGTATGTAAAGCCTAGTAGCTTCCAAGATACGTTCTTTGAATGCTTCCCATTTTGAATTTGCTGTTGGTAACATCATCAGTTGGTCCCACTGTATAGAATTTAAATACTGTCTCAGTCCATCGTAGTCGCCTTTACGGAAGCAATAACCCTTCCCTTTACCCCTAATGGTAGTTACCTCTTTCAGTAAATCCCACTTCAGCACACTGTGATCACTGCCACCTAGTGGTTCATTTATCTGCAGATTCTTAATGCATGAAGAATCACTGCTGATAATCAAATCAAGAGTATTACTCCCTCTAGTTGCCTCCCGAACATGCTGATGTAGAAAACAATCATCCAATAAATCCACAAAAGCCCTGCTAGTGTGTGAGTAACCAGCCCCCAAATTCCAGTCAATATCTGGGAAATTAAAATGTCCCATTATAAGACTCTCTGACTTACTAGCCCACTTTATTTCCCTGTACAGTTCCTTATTATACTCATCAGAGTCATTAGGCCTATAGCACACTCCTACTCTCAATTTTGATCTCCCAATGCTTATGTCACACCAAACTGACTCAACACTGCACTGTCCAGCGATGTCGACTGGCTTCACTTCCTTGGTTTTTATGTGTTTCTTAACTAATAGCATAACCCCTCCCCCCTTCCTATCCTGTCTATCCTTTCTGTAGACGCTGTACTCCCCAAATTGCAGTTCTGCATCCCTTATATCTGTGTGACACCACGTCTCTGATATCCCAACAATATCTGCCTTTGATGTTTTGAGCAATACCTCAAATTCATCAAATTTATTTACTAAACTCCTAGCATTGGTGTACACGCAAGTATACCTGCACCTGTTTCTATTCTTAGCAACCCCAAACACAACCCATGTGTTTATTTGTACCGCAATGGCTCCCAGCAGTCTCTGAAATACCATGCATCTTGTTTTTCAGGCTTCTGCTCATTCTAATAGAAGCAGTGCAAGAATCTCTTTCACCTCTGCCAGTGGCTACTGTCGATCTATTGGTCTTTGTCTCCCCCCAAGCACTGTTGACACTGTTGTGCAGGGAAGACTATTGTAAATCACCACGGGGGCTCACATCTGGTGAGTATGGGCATGGCACACCCAGGGTCCTGAGCTGGATATCATCATTCTTCTCTTTCTTGGTGATTCCCTATTCTCTCTCTCTCTCTCTCTCTCTGGGTGGCTCAGGAATTTTTTTTTTTTTTTTTTTGGCTGGTGCTGCATAAGCCTCAGGCTTCCTTGCACCATATAACTAATAATAATAATAATAATAAAAATATTGGAGCAGAATGGTATTATGGGTAAGTTGCTACAATGGATAAAAGGACGGTTCAGTGGGAGAAGACAGAGGGTGGTAATTAATGGATGCTGCTCTTCATGGACTAATGTTATCAGTGGAGTCCCTCAGAGCTCAGTGTTGGGTCCTCTGTTGTTTTGTATATTTATCGTGATTTTGATGAAGGTATATCAGGCTTAGTGTTGAAGTTTGCAGATGATAAAGGTTGGCAGGGTTGTTAATGGCAGTTTGCTACTGCAACAGGTTCTAGATAATTTGGCCAGATGGGCTAAAAAGTTTCAACTGAAGTTTAACCTTGACAAATGCAAAGTACTGCATATGGGTAGAAGTAACCCCAGAGAAACGTACCAACTGTGTGGTACTACACTTAAGGTGGTAGAAAATGAAAAAGACCTGGGAGTAATTGTGCAGTCAGACATGAAGTTTTCTGAGCAATGCAGACAGGCTGCCAGGGAAGGTCATGGGGTTTTGTCAATGATATATAGGAATTTTGCTAGCAGGGAAAAGGAGGTGTTTGTCCCTCTGTATAAGGCAATGGTTGGGCCACGCCTTGAATACTGCATACAGGTCTGGAGTCCTCATTTTGGAAGGATGTAGATTTGCTTGAGTGTGTACAGAGAAGGGCAACAAGATTGGTGAGGGGAATGAAGGGATCTTCTTACCAAGAGAGGCTTAAGTTCTGCAAATTGCAGTGGCTGGAGACTAGGCACCTGCATTGTGATCTGATAGAGGTGTATAAAGCCTTCAATGGTTTGAACATGCTCAATGCTGATGGGATTCTTCCTCTTGCTCAGAATAATCACCTGAGAGGGCATAAATTCAAATTGAGGAAAGACAGATGTAGGATAGACATGCGGAAATTTGCCTTTAGCAAGCAGGTAGTTGGTTGGTGGAACAGACTTCCATCCCTTGTTGTGGAAGTTGATAGCCTAAATAAATTTAAGGCTCAGCTGGACAGGTATTTCGAACGAACGGAGGGGTGAAGTGGAAGTGGGGTTTTTTTTTGGCTGATGCTGCATAAGCTTGCTTTCTTGCATCATATGCCTCTACTAATGCTAATGCTAACAAACCTCCATCTGTTGTTGTGGAAGTTGATAGGTTAAATAAATTTGAGGAAATGGACAGGCATTTGGAGAGAATGGTGTGATTTTATTTTTGGCTAATGCTGCATAAGCTCATACACTTGCTTTCTTGCATCACATGCCACTACTACTACTACTGCTACAGACCAACTTATATCTATCATAGGCTTCTTTGTCATCCATTAATCTATATGTATCTCATGCATTTTTCCTCTCTGCCATATGTCTCATTATTTCATCTGACATCCATTTAGGCCTAAACCTTGAACAATATTTTTTAGTTTGTATGTAAAGCCTAGTAGCTTCCAAGATTAATTCGTTGAATGCTTTCCATTTTGAATTTACTGTTTGGTAACATCATCAGTTGGTCCCATCATATAGAATTTAAATACTGTCTCATACCACTGTAGTTGCCTTTTTGGAAGTAAAAACCCTTCCCTTTACCCCTGATGGTAGTTATCTCTTTGAGTAAATCCCACTTCGGCACTCTGCGATCACTGCCACCTAGTGGTTCCTTTATCTGCAGATTCTTAATGCATGAAGAATCACTACTGATTATCAGAGTAAACAATCATCCAATAAATCCACAAAAACCTCGCTAGTGTTTGAATGACCAACCCACAAATTCCCGTCAATATCCGGGAAATTAAAATCCACCATAGCTCTCTGATTCACTGGCTCACTCTATTTCCTGTACAGTTTCTTATTATACTCACCAGAGCGATTAGGCCTATAACACACTTCTACTCTCAATTTTGATCTCCAAGTGCTTTTGTCACACCAAACTGACTGGACACTGCACTGTCCAGGAATGTCAACTGGCTCCATTAACTTGGATCTTATGTGTCTTAACTAATAGCATAACCCCTTCTCCATTCCTATCCTGTCTACCGTTCCTGTACATTGTACTCCCCAAATTCCAGTTCAGCATTCCTTATATCTGTGTAACACCACATCTCTGATATCTCAACAATATCTGCCTTTGATGTTTTAACCAACACCTCAAATTCATGCATATACGGTTAATTTCTCCTTGCATTGTTTGCTCAGCTGCTTGTACCCTTTCTTCTGTTCGGCCCTTATGTTCTGGCTCTGCAAGGTGGTTTGATAAATTCCAGGTTATGCAGCTGGTCAGGATCTTGTACATTGTTGGGAGGCAGGTGATTGACCTATATTTTTTCGGGTTTCTTGTATCTTCATCTTTAAGCTTCAGTTATGTGTGATTCCTTGAGTGAAAAACTTTGGGATTGTCTCTGGGTGCCTTATTATTCAAGTGAACTGCTTTGCCAGGTGCTTATGTGTGTGTGTGCAAGTGAGCTTCTTGTACCAGTAGTTGTGAATGTTATCTATTCCTGGAGTTTGCCAGTTGTGAGAATTCTTGATCATCTGTTTTACTTCTTATTATTATTATTATTATCAGCCACATTGTGGAAGGAAGTCTCAGGATTATTCTGCACCAGCTAAAAGAAATTTTCTGAGTTACCCTGAGAGAGAGAGAGAGAGAGAGAGAGAGAAAGAATCAACAAGAAATAGAAGAATAATGATATCCAACTCAGGACCCTGGATGTGCCAAGCCCATACTCAGCACATGTGAGTCTCTGGGGTTAAAAGCAGTGCAGAACTGGAATTTGGGGAGTTAAATTAATACGGGGAGGATAGACAGAGTAGGAAGGGAGGTGTGATTATGCTGTTAGTCTAGAAACACATAAAATCTAAGGAAGTGCAACCAGTTGACATGGGTGGACAGTGCAATGTTGAGTGAGTTTGGTATGACATAAACACTGGGAAAGGGACAATGAGAGTAGGAGTGTGTTATAGACCTAATGACTCTGATGAGTGCAATGAACAATTGTGCAGAGAAATAGTGGGCAAGTAAATCAGAATATCTTGTAATGGGTGATTTTAACTTTGCAGTTATTGACTGGAACTTGTGATTGGTCAGTTGAACACTAGCAAGTCTTTCATGGATTTATTGCAGGATTGTTTTCTACAGAAATGTGCTCGAGAGGCAACCAGAGGAAGTAATACTCTTAACCTAATTTTTAACAGTGATGATTCATGCATTAGGAATTTGCAGATAAAGCAACCACTAGGTGACAGTGATCCCAGTGTACCAATGTGGGATTTACTTAAATATATAACTGTCATCAAGATTAATGGGAAGGGTTTTTGTTTTCGTACTACAGCGATCTCAGAGAGTTTTTAAATTCTATCATTGGGATCAACTGGTGATGTTACCAATGGTGAATTCTAAATAAGAAGTCTTCAAAGGCTTAGTCTTGTAGGCTGCTAGGCTTTTCATACCAACTAAAAAATACTGTGAAGGTTCAGTTTCTCAGATAGCTGACAAACTAAAACAGCATCTACATTCACATATGAAGATTTCTATAAGGAAGGGGAGGACAGAAGTTTACTAAACTCTAACAAAATCAGCTACATGATTTTGTAAAAATGGAAAGCAAAGTGGAGGAGAAATTGTTGAAGTTAAAAATAAGGAAGGCATCTGGGGTGGATGGGATATGTCCAGTTATATTGAAGGAGGCAGACAGGGCATTAAGCAAACTGTGAGCCTTAATAATGAGAGCATCCTTAGGTTCAGGGGAGGTCCGCATGGACTGGAGATGTGCAAATGTATCCCCAATTCATAAAGAGGTCCAAAGCGGGGACACAAATAATTATAGATCTGTTAGTTTCACTTCTGTTCATAGGAAAATAATGGAGTCACTTGTTAAAGAAGTGATGCAGGAACACCTTGACAAGACTGCAGTAATAGTTCAGACACAGCATGGATTTGTTAAGGGGAAGTCTTGTCTGACCAATTTGACTGGATACTACAATTTGGTAACAAAGGAACTGGAAGAAAAAATAATTTGATATCATATTCTTGAATTTCAGGAAAGCTTTTGATACTGATGCATATGGAAGTCTCATGTACAAATTGGAACAGTATGGCATAAAGTGAAAGTTGCTGCAATGGATAAACAGATTGTTGAGTGGGAGACAGCAGAGAGCGGTAATCAATGGACACTGCTCTTCATGGACTAATTCTATTAGCGGAGTGTCTCCCATTGTTGTTTTGCATATTTATCAATGATATCGATGATGGTATATCAGCCGTAATGTCCGCGTTTGCAGATGATACAAAGGTTGGCAAAGTTGTTAATAATAGTAAAGACAGTAAGATCTAGAAAAATTAGGCAAATGGGCTGAGAAGTGGCAACTGAAGTTTAATATTGACATATGCAAAATACTGCCTATGGGTAGCAGTATCCAAAGAGTAACATACCAACTGTGTGGTACTACACTCAGGGAGATGGAGAATGAAAAAGAACGGGAGGTAATTGTGCAGTCGGATATGAAGTTTTCTGAGCAGTGCACATGGGCTGCCAGAGCAGGTCATGGACTTTTTTCAATTATATTTAGGAATTTTGCTAGCAGAGACAAGGCAGTGATTATACCTATGTATAAGGTAATGGTCAGGCCACACCTTGAGTACTGCATACAGGTCTGGAAGCCGCATTTTAGGAAGGATATAGAGTTGCTAGAATGAGTAAAGAGAAAGGCAACAAGATTGGTGAGAGGAACAAAGGGGGGTTCTCTTACTAAGAGATGGGCTTAAAATCTGCAAGTTATAGCATCTGGAGACTAGGTTTGCTTGTTTGTTATTTGGTTTTTAGGAGCATTATCAACTAAGGCCATACTGCTCCGGGATATGCGGTGGTCATTCCCTGACCTTTCCGCATCCTCCGTATTTGGTGGTGACGGGCTCGAACCCCAGTCTAATCAAGAACCGTGTGCTACGCACTGCTGCTCCTTCCCACCTGGCTACATGGAGACTAGGCGCCTGCAAGGTGATCTCATTGAGATGTACAAGGCCTTGAGGTTGTCTGATTGTCTAAGGCCTTGAACAGTTCGAGCAGGCTCAATTGTAATGGATACATCCGCTTGCTCCGATTAAGAACCTGAGGGGGCATAGATTCAAATCGAGGAACGACAGTTGTAGAATAGATATGCGGAAGTTTGAAGTTAGCCAGCATGTAGTTGATTGCTGGAACAAACTTCCATCTTTCGTAAAGATGGAGGTAAAGTTTTCATAAAGTTTTTGCTTCATGCTTTCGTAAAGGTTTTTACAAGGTCTGAGACAGTTTGTAAATTCTCTACAGTGGGAACAACTCATGATGTCACCTACAAATTCAAAATGTGAACATTTTGAATTTGTAGGTGAATTTGTGTAATGACACATGTGGCAGAGAAGAAAAATGTATGGGATACATATAAATTAACAGGTGACACAGAAGCCTATGATAGATATAAGCTGGTCTGTAACCAAGTCACAAAGGACGTTAGGCAGGCAAAGACAGATTATGAGAAATCTTTGGCAAAGGATGCAAAGAAAAACTGCAAGGGGCTCTTTACTTATATAAAATTTAAAAGGAAGGGGATAAATCAGATTGGTCCACTAGATATCGATGGTTCAAATGTTGATGATCCTGCTGAATTAGGTAACAAACTAAATGAGTATTTTGCATCTACATTCACACATAAGGAGTTATTCAGGCAGGGTAGTGCCTGAGGTGTATTAAACACTGGCAGTATGCTACATGATTTTGTAATAACTAAGAGCAAAATGAAGGAGAAATTGTTGAAGATAAACACAAGAAAGGCACCTGGAGTGGATGGGAGCTAATCGGTTATATTAAAGGAGGCAAAGAAGGAAGTAAGCAAACCCTTATCCATAATTATGATTGCTTCCTTGGACTCAGGGGAGGTACTCATGGACTGGAGATGTGCAAATGTGATCCCAATTCACAAAGGAGGATCAAAGGGCAACACAAGTAATTATAACTTCTGTTCCTGTTAGTTTAACTTCTGTTCCAGTAAAATTAATGGAGGTACTGGTTAAAGAAGCACTGCAGGATCATCTAGACAAAATTTCAGTTATAGCTCAGATACAGCATGGATTTGTTAAGGGGAAGTCTTGTCTGACCAATTTGAATGGATACTCTGATGTTTTCACAAAGGGACTGGATGCAAAGAATAATTTTGATATTATATATAGGAACTCCCCAACTTAAGTAATACTCGACTTACGGAAATTTGACTTTACGTGAGTTTTTGCCGGCTGGTGCAAACTTGAAAAAATCGTGGAAACGTATTTTGCATCCCGTATGAATAAATGGAGGTATCACGAGAATATCATAATGTGAACCCAATAACATTGGTGTTTTTTTTGGTAATTCATTCCAAGACCTTGAAAGTTTAAATTTTTGCTATATAACTAAGCTATTTATCTCTCTAAAAGGTCATTTTTATAATGGAAATTGCACTACACTTTCATCGTTTTCATATGTTCAGTTATAAGAATCAATTTTGAAGGCCTTTCTGATGTTTTTCTAAAGCATGTTTCTGGAGTTACCAACCATAAAACAATAAAAACAATTTTTGCATTTTCCAGTTTATCGGGCTTTTCTGTTAGTGCAGTCTTTTATAAATGAGTAGTAAACTTGATCTTATTGCATTTGCGATAATCCCGATAACTGGAATTGTGTGGATTTTTACTTTACAGTATTATGGTTAAATGTGTTCCCCTTTCACTGAAATCTTCAATCATATAAAAAACAAATTTTCAGAAACTTCACTTCATTCCTATTTACTTATTACAATGGTTAAGGGAAAGTGACCAATGGAAAGTGAAAGTGCTGGCAGTGCTTTGAAAAGAAACAAGATTCATTTAGAAATGAAAATGATTAATTAAGAATTAAGAAGCAGGACAAAGTTTGTCATCTATTGCAAGAGAATTAGCTTGTGTACCATTCTGAATACTATTTTAAAGGACAGTGCGTACGCGTATAAAAGAACATGTCAAAGGATCAATGCACTTAAAGATCAACAGTGATCACAAAACAGCGTTCAGGTGCTATATTGAAGATTGAAAAGCTATTAATAATCTGGATGGAAAATCAGATTCAGAAGCAAGTGCCCCCGAGTCTAATGATCATTCAAGCAAAAGCAAGAAGTTTTTATGAAGATATTAAGGATAAGTATGGTGAACCCCAACCCAAGTCCGTGGCAAGCAATGGGTGGTTTAATAGATTCAAGCATCTTTCTGGTTTTCATAATGTTAAAGTATGCAGTGGAGTTGCCAGTGCCAATTCTGCAGTTGCAGAGAAATTTTGTGATGTGTTGAAACAAATTATTGATGAAGGCAGCTATTCAATGCAACAAATTTTAAACGTTGATGTGAGTGCTCTGTATTGGGAAAAAATGCCAAATAAAAAAACTTGCCAAAGAGGAAAATACAATGCTAGGTTTCAAGGCGTGAAAAGATAGGGCCACGCTCTTGCTTGGGGCTAATGCAGTAGTATATTACAGATTAAAACCACTGCTTGTGTACCATTCTGGAAATCCTCATGCATTAAGGGCATCAATAAAGCAATCCTACCTGTGAATTTCCGATCGAACCAGTATCTCTCTTTGAAGATTGGTTCTAATGCTGCTTCATTCACGAGGTTGAAAAATATTGTAAAGACAGCAATGTTCCTTTCAAGATTTTGCTTCTATTATCCTACGCATCTAGATGATTTCAATTTGAATGTGAGAGTCATATTTCTACCCCCAAACACGACTTCACTCATCCAACCTATGGATCAGGGTGTTATTTCGAATTTAAAAGCATACTATATATGCACAACATTTGCTCAGGCATTGTCTTCAGTAGACGATGAGAAAACTCTTATATTGAGAGACTTGGAAATTTTACAAAATTACCACACCATCTAAAACATTAATAAGGCCTGTGTGGAAATTACTAAAAGTTGTTTAAAGTTGCTATGAAGGATTTGAAAAAGACGAATCATATGAAGAGGTTACAGATAATATTGTAAAGGTTGCAGAGTTACTTCAGTTGGAGGTTGATGCCAAAGACATGGAGGAGTTAACAGAGGAAGAAGAGAAGGAATTATCTAATGAAGAACTCATTGACTTGCAGGCAGCAATAGTGAAAGAAGAAAGTGCTGATGAAGCTCAAGTTGAACCAAATGAGGAGCCGAGATGCTTCATCACCAGAGAGAGAGAGAGAGATGGCAATGGCATTTTGTGAAATTGCATCGGCAATGGTGAGATTTGAGAAGATGGATCCTGACATCGAATGATTCTTAAAAGTTAACAGAGGGATGAATGATATGCTTGCTTGCTACAAAAAAATCTACAATGAAATGGAAAAAGTAACTGTCCAGTCATTTATTAATATGTTCTTTCATAAGGTTGAGCGGCTGACCCCTTCTAAATCTCCACAGCCCTCAACCTCCGCAGCAGCTTACTTATCAGCTGAAGACGTCGATTCTGGCAACGATGCTCAAGAGGCAAGACTTACTGAGATTATGCCTGTCTCCTCTCTTTTTTTGTAATTTTATAAGTTTGAAATTTTTTTAAATTGCATGCTTTTTTAATTTTTCCTGCACATCAGATATAAAATTGAATAAATACAATACATAATTCTATTTACCTGTTCGTCAAACATTTCTTTTCTGATTCAATCAATTCAGTGAGTGCTGCACAAGCATGGGGGAAATTCCGACTTATGTAAAATCTGACTTACGTAGTGTTCTGTGGAATGCAACCCTTACGTAAGTTGGGGAGTTCCTGTATTTGGATCTTAGAAAGGCTTTTGATACTGCTGCACAAATTGGAGCAGTGTTGCATTTGAGAAAAATTGCTGCTATGCATAAAGGGGTAGTTGAGTGGGAGAAGACAGAGTGGTAATCAATGGACACTGCTCTTTGTAGCCTAATGTTATTAGTGGTGTCCCCCAGAGTTCAGTGTTGGGTCCATTGTTGTTTTCTGTATTTATTAATGACACTGATGATGGTATGTCATGCTTAATGTCTAAGTTTGCAGAGAGGAAGTTTGGCAGGGTTGTTAATGACACTAATGACAGTACACTACTGCAACAGGATCTAGAAACGTTGAGTAGATGGGCTTATAGGAGGCAACTGAAGTTTAACACTAACAAATGTGAAGTACTACATGTGGGAAACAGTAACCCCAGAGTAATGTATCAACTGTGTGGTACTACAATGATGTTGATAGAGAATGAAAAGGACCTGGGGATAATTGTGCAGGCAGCTATGAAATTTTCTGAGCAGTGCAGATGGTCTGCAAGAGTAGCTCATGGTGGCTTGTCAATGATATACAGGAACTTTTCTAGCAGGGAAAAGGATGTGAATATCCCTTGTTGGAATGCTTACAGCTGGAATGATTACAGAGAAGGGCAACGATATTAGTGAATTGAACAAAGGGTTGTTCTTATGAAGAAAGGCTTAAGTTTTGCAAATTACAGTGTCTGGAGACTAAGCACATGCGAGGTGATCTGATTGAGGTGTATAAGGCTTTGAATGGTTTGAGCATGCTCAATGCTGATGGGATTCTTCCTCTTGCTCAGAATAATCACCAGTGAGGGCATAAATTCAAATTATGGGAAGTCAGTTGTAGGATAGATATGCAGAAGTTTGCCTTTAGCCAGCGGGTGGTTGATTCCAGAATACACTTTCATCTGTCATTGTAGAAGTTGATAGCTTAAATAGATTCATGGCAGAACTAGACAAACTAGATATATTATTTATTTATTTTTTTTTGGTTAAGCTGTATAAGCTTGCTTTCTTGCATCATATGCCTTTACTAATGTTAAATTTGTCGATCAATTCAGCCTGGAGAGATTGTGCAAGGCTCAATGGTAGAATATTTCTCAGCCTGGTCTGTGTTTGTTAACAGGAGAGACTTTTTCTTCATTGATGGGATACACTTAATTAGAATGGGTGGAAGAAATATTTTCTGAAACTATCAAGGCAGTGTTATGTCTGTTGGAAAACTGCTAGCTTTGGGGGATACCCAGTCTAATAGATTAACAGTAGCCGCTGGCAGAGGTGAAAGTGATGCTTGTGCTGCTTCAATTGGAATGAGCAGCAGCCTGGAAAACAAGGTTTCAGGAGATTTCAGAGACTGCTGGGAGTCACAGAACAAGTAAATATATGGGCTGTGTTAGGGTAGCTAAGCATATGAACAGGTGCATGTATACTTGGGTGTACACCAATGCTAGGAGTTTAGTACATAAATTTGATGAATTTGAGGTGTTCAAAACATCAAAGACAGGTATTGTTGGGATATCAGAGATGTGGTGTTGCACAGATATAGGGAATGCAGAGGTGTAATTTGGGGAGTACAATGATAGACAAGATAGGAAGGGAGGATGGGTTATGCAATTAGTTAAGAAACACATAAAATCTAAGGAAATACAGCCAGTCAACATGGGTGGAGAGCGCAGTGTTGAGTCAGTTTGGTGTGACATATGCACTGGGAAAGCAAAATTGAGAGTAACACTGTGTTATAGGCCTAATGCTTCTGATGAGTATAATGAACAACTGTAAAGAAAAATAGTGGACCAGTAAATCAGATTGTCTTATAATGGGGGATTTTAATTTCACAGATATTTACTGGAATTTGTGGATTGAGCACTCAGAAACTAGCAAGGCTTTTGTGGATTTATTGGATGATTGTTTTCTACAGCAGCATGTTAGGAAGACAACTAGAAGGAGTAATACTCTTGATCTGATTATCATAGTGATTCTTCATGCATAAAATATCTACAGATAAAGGAACCACTAGGTGTCAGTGATCACAATGTGCTGAAGTGGAATCTACTCAAAGAGGTAACTACCAAAGATGTAAAGGGAAGGCTTATGCTTTTGCAAAGGTGACTATGGTGTCCTGGTACAGCTTTTAAATTCTATATAGTTGGAACATCTGATGATGTTACCAACAGAAAATTCAAAATGGGAGGCATTCAAAGAATTAATCTTTTGAAGCTACTAGGCTTTTCATACCAACTAAGAAATATTGTTCAAGGTTTAGGCCTAAATGGATGTCAGATGAACTAATGAGACATGTGGCAGAAAAGAAAATTGCACGGGATACATAAATTAACAGATGACACAGAAGCCTATGATA
The DNA here is from genome assembly GCF_048544385.1 of Mastigoproctus giganteus. Classification (NCBI taxonomy): domain Eukaryota; kingdom Metazoa; phylum Arthropoda; class Arachnida; order Uropygi; family Thelyphonidae; genus Mastigoproctus; species Mastigoproctus giganteus. Next base: position 4,749,505 of record NC_143577.1, on the reverse strand, counting down.
GGTATAAGCTGCTCTGTAATCAAATCGCAAAGGAAGTTAGGCAGACAAAGGCAGATTATGAGAAATCTTTGACAAATAATGCAAAGAAAAACAGCAAAAAGTTCTTTACTTATGTGAACTCTAAAGGAAGGCGATGAATCAGATTGGTCCACTTGATATCAATGGTTCAACTGTTGATGATCCTGCACAGGTAGCTAACAAACTAAATGAGTATTTTTCAACTGCATTCACACATGAGGAGTTATTCAGAGAAGGGAATGTCAGTGGTGTATTAAACTCTGGCAGTCAGTTAGATGATTTTGTAATAACTGGAAGAAAATTGGAGGCAAAATTGTTGAAGATAAACATAAGAAAGGCACCTGGAGTGCATGGGATTGATCTATTGAGTTATACTAAAGGAGACAGCAAAGAAAGTAAGCAAACCCTTAGCCGTAATTATGAGAGTTTCCTTGGACTTATTGAAGGTATCCATGGACTGGAGATGTGCAAATGTGACCCCGATTCATAAAGGAGGATCAAAAGTTGACACAAATAATAGAGACCTGTTAATTTAACTTCTGTTCTGGGGGAAGTAATGGAGGCACTGGTTCAATAAGCACTACAGGGTCATCTAGACAAGACTTCAGTTATAATTCAGACACAACGTGGGTTTGTTAAGGGTCTTGTCTGACCAGTTTGATTGGGTACTACGATGTGGTCACAAAGGAACTGGATGTAAAGTATAATTTTGATATCATAATTTGGATCTTAGGAAGGCTTTTGACAATGTTGCACACGGAAGACTGCTGCACAAATTGGAACTGTGTGGCATTTGAAGCAAATTGCTGCTATGGATAAAGGGATGGTAGAGTGGGAGAAGACAGAGAGTGTAAATCAATGGACACTACTCTTCGTGAACTAATGTTATTAGTGGAGTCCCCCAGGGTTCAGTGTTGGGCCCTTTGTTGCTTTCTGTATTTATTAATGATACTGATGATGGTATATCATGCTTAATGTCTAAGTTTGCAGATGATAAGAAGTTGGCGGGGTTGTTACTGACACTAATAGGCTGATAGTATGCTACTGGAACAGGATCTAGAAAAGTTGAGCAGATGGGCTGAGAGGTGACAACTGAAGTTTAACATTGACAAATGTAAAGTTGTCAATGTTAAACTTCAACATTGACAAATGTAAAGTAGTGCATATGGGAAGCAGTAACCCCAGAATAATGTATCAACTGTGTGGTACTACACTGACAGTGGTAGAAAATGAAAAGGACCTGAGGGTAATTGTGCAGTTAGATATGAAGTTTTCTGAGCAGTACAGGTGGCCTACAAGAGTAGCTCATGGTGTGTTGTCAATGATATACAGGAATTTTTCTAGGTGATAAGGAGGTGATTATCCCCTTGTATAAGGCAATGATCAGGTTTGAGTGGGAGACAGGCCACACCCGCCAGTACTTTATATAGGTCTGGAGACCTATATAAAGGTCTCCAGACCTATATAAAGTTCCCTTGTTCCAGCAGCATTCTACATTCTACAAAGAATGTAGAATGCTGCTGGAACAAGTACAAAGGGCAACAAGGTTAGAAAATGGATGAAAGGGTTGCTCTTATGAAGAAAGGCTTAAGCTTTGCAAATTACAGTGTCTGGGGGACCAGGCACCTGAGAGGTGATCTGATTGAGGTAAGGCCTTGAATTGTTTCAGCAGGCTTGGTTCTGATAGGATTCTTCCTCTTGCTCAAAATAATTGCCTGAGCAGGCATAAATTCAAATTCAGGATAGACAGTTGTAGAATAGATGTGTGGAAATTTTCCTTTAGCCAGTGGGTGGGGGATTGCTAAAACAGACTTCCATCTCTTTTTGTTGAAGTTGATAGCTTAAATAGATTCTAGGCAGAAATACACAAACATTTGGAGTGAACAGATGGGTGAAATAAGAAGGGTTTTTTGGTTTTTTTTTGGCTGATGCTGTACAAACTTGCTTTCTTGCATCATATGCCACAACTAATGCTCATGCTAATGTTAATAATGAGGGTGTGAGCAGACAACTTTAATACCCACGTTATAAGTGAAGTGCATTATAGCCAAAAGAAATTTGCCATTTTTTTTTAACATAAATACACTTCACTTCATAAATAAATACTTTATTTACTAAAGTTTTATAAGTGTACAGACTAAATGACTTTAATAAAATATTAAAGGTTATCATTCCCTTTACATTCAAGTAATACACAATACAATAGCAGAAGCAGTGCCAAATGATGCAAGAAAGCAAGCTTATACAAGTTAGCCAAAAAAAAACCTTCCCATTTCGCCTATTCATTCACTCATTCACTCCAAAACTTTGTCCAATTCTTCCTTGAATTTATTTAAGCTATCAATTTCCACAATGGCAGATGGAAGTTTGCTGGCCAAAGACAAATTTCTGCACATCTGTTCTGCAACTGTCTTTACTCAATTTGAATTTTTCCCCGTCAAGTGCATTACTTGAGCAAAAAGAAGAAACCCTCAGTATTGCACTAACTCAAACCATTCAAAAGGATTATACACCCAAATCAGATCACCTCACAGTTGCATAGCCTCAAGTGCTGCAATTTGCAGAACTTAAGTGTTTCTTGGTAAGAGTGCCCATACCCCTTTGTTCTCTTGGCCAAAATTGTTGCCCTTCTCTGTACTTGTTCCAGCAGCTCTATATCCTTCCTAAATTTAGACCTCCAGACTTGTATGCAAGATGTAGCCCGACAGTTGGCCTGTACTAATCATCTCTTTATCCCTGCTCACAAAGTAGTAGTAGTAGTAGTAGTAGTAGTGGCATGTGATGCAAGAAAGCAAATATATGAGCTTATGCAGCATCAGCCAAAAAAAAAAAAAAACAATCACACCATTCCCTCCAAATGCCTGTCCAGTTCCTCCTTAAATTTATTCAACCTATCAACTTCCACAGCGACAGATGGAAGTTTGTTCCAGCAATTAACCACCCGCTGGCTAAAGGCAAATTTCCGCACATCTATTCTACATCTGTCTTTTCTTAATTTCAATTTATGCTCCCTTAGGTTCGTAATCTGAACAAGTGGAAGGATCCCATCAGAATTCAGCGTGCTCAACCCATTCAAGGCCTTATACACCTCAATCAGATCACCACGCAGGTGCCTAGTCTCCAGCCACTGCAATTTGCAGAACTTAAGCCTCTCTTGGTATGAGGATCCCTTCATTCCCCTCACCAATCTTGTTGCCCTTCTTTGTACACGCTCAAGTAAATCTACATCCTTCCTAAAATGAGGCCTGCAGACCTGTACGCAGTACTCAAGGCGTGGCCTGACCATTGCCTTATACAGAGGGATAATCACCTCCTTCTCCCTGCTAGCAAAATTCCTATATATCATTGACAAAACCCCATGGCCTGCCCTGGCAGCTGTCTGCATTGCTCAGAGAACTTCATATCTGCCTGCACAATTACTCCCAGGTCTTTTTCATTTTCTACCCCCTCAAGTGTAGTACCACACAGTTGGTACGTTTCTCTGGGGTTACTTCTACCCATATGCAGTACTTTGCATTTGTCAAGGTTAAACTTCAGTTGCCACTTCTTAGCCCATCTGCCCAAATTATCTAGATCCTGTTGCAATAGCACACTGCCATTACTGTCATTAACAACCCTGCCAACCTTTGTATCATCTGCAAACTTCGACATTAAGCCTGATATACCTTCATCGATATCATTGATAAATATACAAAACAACAGTGGACCTAACACCGAACCCTGTGGGACTCCACTAATAACATTAGTCCAAGAAGAGCAGCACCCATTGATTACTACCCTCTGTCTTCTCGCACTTAACCATCCTTTTATCCATTGTAGCAACTTACCCTTAATACCATTCTGCTCCAATTTGTACAATAGTCTTCCATGCGCAACAGTGTCAAAAGCTTTCCTGAAATCCAAATATATGATATCAAAATTATTTTTTGCATCCAGTTCCTTTGTAACCACATCATAATATCCTATCAAATTTGTCAGACAAGACTTTCCCTTAACAAACCCATGCTGTGTCTGAATTATTGCTGCAGTCTTGTCTAGATGATCCTGCAATGCATCTTTAACCAGCGACTCCATTATTTTACCCTGTATATCTTTGACACAACCCCATTCATTACTTTCCCTGGAACAGAAGTTAAACTAACAGGTCTGTAATTACTCATGTCATCCTTTCATGCCCCTTTGTGAATTGTGGATACAACCTGTCTGCCGAAGCAGCTCTGAAAACGTCATATCGGGGGGTAACTGTTCTGAAAACTTCATATCTGGCTGCGCAATTTCCCCAGGTCTTTTTCATTTTCCACTACCCTGAGTGTAGTACCACACAGTTGGTACATTACTTTGCAGTTACTGCTACTCATATGCAGTATTTTGCATTTTTCAGTGTTAAACTTCAATTGCCACCTCTCAGCTCATCCACCCAACTTTTCTAGATCTTTTTGCAGCAGTGTGGCATCATTACTGCCACGCTGCTGCAAAACAATTATGCCAACCTTCATATCGTCTTCAAATTTGGAGTTCAAATTCAAATCAGATAGCAAACATTTAACCTGTTATTCCTTCATGAATAATGTTGATAAATATAGAAAACAACAATGATCCAAACATCGAACCTTGGAGGATTCCCCTAATAACATTACTCCACAATGAGCAGCATCCATTGATTAACATTCTGTCTTCTCTCACTCAGCCATCATTTTATCAATTTCTATAGCAGCCTTTTATGCAACAGTATCAAAATCTTTCCACTGAAATCAAAGTATATGATATCAAAAGTATTTTTTGCATCCAGTTCCTTTGTGACCACATTGTAGTATCCAATCAAATTGGTCAGGCAATATTTCCCTTTAACATATCCATGGAGTGTCTGACCTATAACAGCAGTCCTTTCTAGATGATTCTACATTTCTTCTTTAACTAGTGACGTCATTACTTTCCCGAGAACAGAAGTTAAACTAACAGGTTTGTAATTACTCTTGTCATCCTTTCATCCCCTTTGTGAATTGGTGATACATTTTCATGTCTCCAGTCCGTAGGGACCTTCCGTGAATCTAAGGATGCTCTCATAATTATGGCTAAAGGTTTGATTACTTCCTTTGCTGCCTCCCTTAATACAACTATTTAGGTCTCATCCACCCCAGGTGCCTTTCTTATGTTAAACATCATTTAGCTTCCTATTAGATTTAGACAAACTTCTGGCCTCCACTTCTGTACAGTATTCCTCATCTATGAATAAAGATGCAACATAGTCATTCAGTTAGTCAGCTACCTGAGCTGGATCATCAACTGTCAAACCATCGACACCAACTGGACCAATCTGATTCATCCCCTTTCCTCTACAGTTTACATATGTAAAGAGGCATATGATGCAATGCAAGAAAGCAAGCTTATAGAGCATAAGTTTAAAAAAAAAAAAAAAAAACCCTGTCTGTTGAAGCCTAAAGTTTATTTAAGCTATCAACTTCCACAACAACAGATGGAAGTCTGTTCCATCAATCAACTACCCGGTTGCTAAAGGGTAATCTTTGTTGTTTTTCTTTGCATCCTTTGTTCACCTGCCTGACCTCCTTTGTGACTTGATTATAGACTGGCTTTCTACCATAGGCTTCTGTGTCACCTTATAATTTATATGCATCCCATGCATTTTTTCTTCTCTGCCACAAGTCTCTTTAATTCGTCTGACATTCATTTAGGCCTAAACCTTGAAGGATATTTCTTAGTTGGTACAAAAAGTCTAGTAGCTTCCAAGATTCCTTGAATGTTTCCCACTTAGAATTTGCTGTTGGTAACATCATCAGTTGATCCCACCGTATAGAATTTAAAAACTGTCTCAGGCAACTATATTCTCCTTTATGAAAGTAAAAACCCTTCCCTTTACCCCAATGGTGTTTACTTCTTTAACTAAATTACACATCAGTACACTATGATCACTACACCTAAGGTGAGTAAATTCTAAGTGGGAAGTTTCATACCTAAAAGTTTCATACCTATTAAGAAATATTGTCAAGGTTTAGGCCTAAATGGTTGTCAAATGAACTAATGAGACTTGTAACAGAGAAGAAAAATGCATGGGATGCATATAAATTATCAAGCGACTCAGAAGCCTATGGCAGATATAAGCTAGTCTGTAATCAGGTCACTAAGGAGGTTAGGCAGGTGAAGGCAGATTACGAGAAATCCTTGGCAAAAGATGCTAAGAAAAACAACAAGGATTTCCTTACTTATATAAACTCTAAAAGGAAGGGGATTAATCTGATTGGTCCTCTTGACATCGATGGTTCGACTGTTGATGATCCTGCTCAGATAGCAAACAAACTGAATGAGTATTTTGCACCTACATTCACACATGAGGATTAAGGTTTGAAAATGGCAGAAGGTTATCAAATTGCAGCAGAATACTTAATGATTTTGTAATAACTGAGAGCAAAGTGAAGGAGAAATTGTTGAAGTTAAACATAAGAAAGGCACCTGGGGTGGATGGGATCTATCCAGTTATATCAAAGGAGATGGCAAAGCAACTAAGCAAACCCTTAGCCATAATTATGAGAGCATCCTTGGACTCAGGGGAGATTCCCATGGACTGGAGATGTGCGAATGTATCCCCAATTCACAAAGAGGGATCGAAGGGTAACACCAGTAATTACAGACCAGTTAGTTTAACTTCTGTTCAGGGTAAAATAATAGAGTCACTGGTTAAAGATGCATTGCAGGATCATCTCGACAAGACTGCAGCAATAATTCAGACACAGCATGGGTTTGTTAAGGGAAGGTCTTGTCTGACAAATTTGATAGGATATTATGATGTGGTTACAAAGGAACTGGATGCAAAAAATAATTTTGATATCATATATTTGGATTTCAGGAAAGCTTTTGACACTGTTCTGCATGGAAGACTATTGTACAAATTGGAGCAGAATGGTATTAAGGGTAAGTTGCTACAATGGATAAAAGGATGGTTATGTGGGAGAAGACAGAGGGTGATAATCAATGGGTGCTGCTCTTCATGGACTAATGTTATTAGTGGAGTCTCACAGGGTTCGGTGTTGGGTCCACTGTTGTTTTGTTTATTTATCAATGATATTCATGAAGGTATATCAGGCTTAATGTCAAAGTTTGATACAGATGATACAAAGGTTGGCAGGGTTGTTAATGACAGTAATGGCAGTGTGTTACTGCAACAGAATCTAGATAATTTGGGCAGATGGGGTAAGAAGTGGCAACTGAAGTTTAACCTTGACAAATGCAAAGTATTGCATATGGCTAGAAGTAACCCCAGAGAAATGTACCAACTGTGTAGTACTACACTTAAGGTGGTAGAAAATGAAAAAGACCTGGGAGTAATTGTGCAGTCAGATATGAAGTTTTCTGAGAAATGCAGACAGGCTGCCAGGGCAGGTCATGGGGTTTTGTCAATGATATATAGAAATTTTGCTAGCACGGAAAAGGAGGTGATTGTCCCTCTGTATAAGGCAATGGTCAGGCCACGCCTTGAGTACTGCGTACAGGTCTGGAGGCCTCATTTTAGGAAGGATGTAGATTTACTTGAGCATGTACAGAGAAGGGCAACAAGATTGGTGAGGGGAATGAAGGGATCCTCTTACCAAGAGAGGCTTAAGTTCTGCAAATTGCAGTGGCTGGAGACTAGGCACTTGCACAGTGATCTGATTGAGGTGTATAAGGCCTTGAATGGGTTGAGCACGCTGAATTCTGATGGGATCCTTCCACTTGTTCAGATTACGAACCTAAGGGGACATAAATTCAAATTAAGAAAAGACAGATGTAGAATAGATGTGCGGAAATTTGCCTTTAGCCAGTGGGTGGTTAATTGCTGGAACAAACTTCCATCTGTCGTTGTGGAAGTTGATAGGGTGAATAAATTTAAGGAGGGAATGGTGTGATTTTTTTGGTTGATGCTGCATAAGTTCATACACTTGCTTTCTTGCATCACATGCCGCTACTACTACTACTACTACTACACCTAGTGGTTCCTTTATCTACAGATTCTTAATGCATGAATAATAATACTGTTATGGAGTTAATTTTATTCATCCATGCTGAAATAGTCATGTAATTTAGTTTTCTGGAATTTATGATAGGTTTGTTTCATTACAAAATTCTTTATTGTTGTCAGATGCAATAATACAGGCAACTCCTTTATAACATGGTACTTCTACAACATGGTTTCGCTCTAACACAATTGATAAATTACGGAACTCCTCGCACAAGATGGTACTTCTACAACAAGGTTTTGCTTTAACACAGTTTGAGAATTGCTGGAAGTCTTGCGTAACACGGTATTTTTGAGATTTTGTGCTGGGAAAACTCTGCTATTATGTTAGATGTAATTTTCAACATTTCTATTCCTTTTTGTGAATCCCTGCTGTTGACTTGCTAGTTGTTATTTCCTTCATGGTATTTTTCTAAAGCACATTTCTGGAGGTCACTACCATAAAACGAAAAAATCAATTTGCAGTTTCTGGTTTATTGGTCTTTTCTGTTAGTGTAATTAATTATAAACGGGTAGTAAACTCGATCTTCTTGCATTTGCTATAATACCGATAGCTGGAATTCTGTCGGTTTTCTTGTTATTATGGTGAAATGTGTTTCCCCTTCCATGAAATATTAAATCATATAAAAAACATAAATAAATTTCAGAAACTCATTACTCCGTATTTGTTTGTTGCAACTTGTGCATGCCATGTTCTTTGTTATTAATTGTTTTTCATTTTTACAGTTTTAATTTTACAACAAAAAAAAATGAAAGTCAGTGAACAGAAATATCAATTAGTATATAACATATTACATACTAATTGATATTTTTAAAGCGTAAGCATAAATTTATTTTTATTTTGCTAACTGGAAAATATTTTTACGATTTTCACGTATTTTTCACAATAGAAGAGATCCCTGGGTTAGGTTCTGTGCTATTGAACTGTGCTTGTTTGAGACCATAAAAAATAATTGTGACTTCAAAGAGCACAGTTTGTGATGTTTAAAGAAAGCAGAAGGTATATGAAATCTAGATGCTGCAGAAGAGATTGTGGTTAGCAGCGATGAAGAGGAAGAAAATTAAATGAACGTACATTATCTCACATATAAGTATCACAGTTTGTAATGTAAGACATTGGTTCAGTTATTACTATTTAAGCTATTACTATTATAAAAATAAAGTTAAAATATTAAGTTATTACTACTATAAAAATTAAGTTTCCAATAGTTATAAAAAAAAAAAAAATGGCATATTTTTGTTAGCTTTTGGAATGTAACCCCCGTTTTTGTACTGATTTGTATTGGAATGATGGAAATCTTGGGACTTTCATCCTGATCATTAAGTTAAGTTAAACTGTCAAGCTGATATTTTCTACTGTTCATTTCTTTATTGTATACTTTATAACATTTGAGTGTAGCCCATATAACACAGTTTTGCATTACACGAGATTTTGCGGGAACCAAACTACCGTGTTATATAAGAGTTACATGTACTGCAATCACAGCATGGATTTGTGAAAGGGTGTTCTTTTCTGACCAATTTGCCTTAACAAATATAGCATCACCAAAAAAAAAAAACCTTTCCATTTCATCCATCCATTCTCTCCAAATGCTTGTCTAGTTCTGCCTTGAATTAAGCTGTCAACTTCCACAACTACAGATGGATATTTGTTCCAGCAATCACTCACTCATTAGCTAAATGCAAAGTTCACTTTTATTCTACAACTGTCTTTCCTCAATATGAATTTATGCCCAATCAGCTGCATAATCTGAGCAAGAGGAAGAATCCCATTAGAATTGAGCTTGCTCAAACCATTCAAGGCCTCATACAGTCAGATCACCTCACAGATGCCTAGTCTTTAGATGCAGCAGTTTGCAGAACTCAAGCCTTTCTTTGTAAGAGCAACCCTTTGTTCCATTCACCAATCTCCTTCCTAAAATGAGGCCTCCAGACCTATATACAGTTTAACATTGAAAAATGGAAGGCTTCTGTAGCCGAGTTTGTCAGGAGCTGGAGTGCAGTAGACCAGGGTTCAAGCCCCTGACTGCTAAATACTGTCAATCTGCCAACTCGACTTGACCAGCATGGTAGATTATGGTCCATTTCCTTTAACATGAATCATTGAGGAGGCTTCCATCCTGCAGTGGATTGATCGTGGCTACTGCTTACCTTACACTTATGATGTGATCTGATTTAGGTGTTGAAGGATATGAGTGGATTGAGCTAGCTCAGTGCTGATGCAATTCTTCCTCCTTTGCTCCATAAAAAATCAAAACCAAACCAAACCATTCTTGCTCACACCACACACACTTTCAAGGATGAACTAGACAAATGATTGGAGGGGATGGATGGACAGGTGATGTGGGAAGTATTTTATCTTTTGTGTTGGGTGTCACTTTGTAGGCTTGCTTTCTTTCTTCATATGCCACTATTAATACTTATATTCCAAGTTCAGGAGAGTGATGGAAATCTTGGGACTGTCAAGCTGATATTTTCTACTGTTCATTTCTATATTATTTGCTTTATAACATTTGAGTGTAGCCTGTATAATTAAATATTTTAAGATGACTTGTTTATTATTTTTGTTGTAGGTCAGAATACTAATGAAAAATCATGCTTTTGTTCGGGAAAATGCTGCTCGTGCTCTGAAGTACAAATATCATCAAGGTATATTTCCCTGATTAATAAGCTTATGGGCAGTTTATTATATTGGTAATTTATTGTATTAGGAATTATTTTAATATTTAATACTATCATTTTTTAGTATTAAATATAAAAACTATAAATACTTTTTGAAAATTTCTAGCTGAATATAATCTTTTAAGGATGCTATCAACAAAAATTTATTAATTTCAGAGAGCCTGTTTTGAGGATGGTGGAAGGTCACAATGCTTAGGACATCATTATCAAGTGAGGATTTCCACAATGAGAATGTCTAAAATTAAACTTAAAAACAAGAATTCTCTCTTAGGTTATTTCAGCCACACATAAAATATTAGTTTTCCTTTAATAAAAAAAAAAAAATATATATATATATATATATATATATATTTTTTTTTTTTTTTTTTTTTTGGTAGTTGTTGGCGCATAGGCTTCTGTGGCCATAATGCACCTCCCAAGGTTTTTGCAGTACTTTGATCCAAGCCCGAGGCAGGAATCGAACCCGCAACCTTTGGGTTACCAGGCAGGCACTTTACCGACCTGGCTATCCCGGTCGGCATATATATATTAGATTTCTAAATATAATATTTTTCAGTAAATCTAAACATATCTAAATGCATTAGCATTAGTAGAGGCAAATGATTCAAGAAGCAGATGGAAGTCTGTTCCACCAATCAACTACCAGATGGCTGAAAGCAAACTTCCGCACATCTATCACATCTATCCGACAACTGTCTTTCCTCAATTGGAATTTATGCCTTCTCAGGTGATTATTCTGAGCAAGAGGAAGAATCCCATCAGCATTCAGCATGCTCAAACCATTCAAGGCTTTATACATTTCAATCAGATCACCTTGCAGGTGCCTAGTCTCCAGCCACTGTAATCTGCAACTTCAGCATTTCTTCATAAGAGCAACCCTTTGTTCCATTCCCTAATCTTGTTGCCCTTCTCTGTACTCGTTCCAACAGCTCTACATCCTTCTTAAAATGAGGTCCCCAGACCTGTAGACAGTACTCAAGGTGTGGCCTGACCACTGCCTTATACAAGGGGATAATCACCTCCTTATCCCTGCTAGAAAAATTCCTGTATATCATTGACAAGACACCATAAGCTACTCTTGCAGACCATCTGCACTGCTCAGAAAATTTCATATCTGCCTACACAATTACCCCCAGGTCCTTTTCATTCTCTACCACTGTCAGTGTAGTACCACAGAGTTGATACATTACTCTGGGATTACTGCTTCCCATATGTACTACTTTACATTTGTCAATGTTAAACTTCATTTGCCACCTCTCAGCCCATCTGCTCAACTTTTCCAAATCCTGTTGCAGCAGCATAGCGTCAGTAGTGTCATTAACAACCCTGCCAACCTTTGTATCATCTGCATACTTGGACATTAAACTTGATATACCATCATCAATATCATTTATAAATACAGAAAACAATAATGGACCCAACACTGAACCCTGAGAGACTCCACTAATAACATTAGTCCATGATGAGCAGTGTCCACTGATTACCACTCTCTGTTTTCTCCCCCTCAACCATCCCTTTATCCATGGCAGTAATTTTCCTCCAATGCCACACTGCTCCAATTGGTGCACAGTCTTACATGTGCAACAGTATCAAAAGCCTTTCTAAGATCCAAATATATGATATCAAAGTTGTACCCTGCATCCAGTTCCTTTGTGACCATATCATAGTATCCAATCAAATTGGTCAGACAAGGCTTTCCCTTAACAAAACCATGCTGTGTCCAACCTATAACTGAAGTCTTGTCTAGATGACCCTGCAGTGTTTCTTTAACCAGTGCCTCCATTAATTTCCCTGGAACAGAAGTTAAAGTAACAGGTCTATAATTACTTGTGTCACCCTTTGATCCTCCTTTGCGAATTGTGGTCACATTTGCACATCTCCAGTCCATGGGTACCTCCCCTGAGTCCAAGGAAGCTCTCACAATTATGGCTAAAGGTTTTCTTACTTCCTTTGCTGCCTCCTTTAATATAACTGGATAGATCCCATCCACCCTGGGTGCCTTTTTTATGTTTATCTTCAACAATTTCTCCTCCACTTGACCCTCAGTTATTACAAAATCATCTAACTCACTGCCAGAGTTTAATTCACCTCTAGCATTCCCCTTCCTGAATAATTCCTTATGTTTGAATGTAGATGTAAAATACTCATTTAGTTTGTTAGCCACCTGAGCAGGATTATCAACAGTTGAACCATCAATATCCAGTGGACCAACCTGATTCATTCCTTTCCTTCTAGAGTTTACATAGGTAAAAATCTCTTTGTTGTTTTTCATTGCATCCTTTGCCAAAGATTTCTCATAATCTCCCTTTGCCTGCCTAATCTTCTTTGTGACTTGGTTACAGACCACCTTATATCTAACATAAGCTTCCATGTCACCCATTAATTTATATGTATCGCATGCATTTTTCTTCTCTGCCACATGTCTCATTAGTTCATCTGACACCCATTTAGGTCTAAACCTTGAACAATATTTCTTAGTTGGTATGTAAAGCCTAGTAGCTTTCAAGATGAATTCTTTGAATGGCTCCCATTTTGAATTTGCTGTTGGTAACATCATCAGTTGGTCCCACCGTATAGAATTTAAATACTGTCTCAGACCGCCGTAGTCACCTTTACAAAAGCGAAAACCCTTCCCTTTACCCCTGACGTTAGTTATCTCTTTGAGTAAATCCCACTTGAGCACACTGTGTTCACTGCCACCTAGTGGTTCCTTTATCTGCAGATTCTTAATGCATGAAGAATCACTACTGATAATCAGATCAAGAGTATTACTCCCTGTAGTGGCCTCCCGAACATGCTGATGTAGAAAAACAGTCACCCAATAAATCCACAAAAGCCTTGCTAGTATGTGAGTGACCAACCCACAAATTCCAGTCAATATCTGGAAAGTTAAAATCCCCCACTGGCCCCTCTATTTCCCTGTACAGTTTCTTATTATACTGATCAGAGTCATTAGGCCTATAACACACTTCTACTCTCAAATTTGATCTCCCAGTGCTTTTGTCACACTACACTGACTCGACACTGCGCTGCCCTTCGATGTCAACTGGCTGCTTCTTTGGATTTTATGTGTTTCTTAACTAATAGCATAACCCCTCCTCCCTTATTATTTTTTCTATCGTTCCTGTACACATTGCACTCCCCAAATTTCAGGTCTGCATTCCTTATATCTGTGTGACACCACGTCTCTGATATCCCAACAATATCTGCCATTGATGGTTTGAGCAATACCTCAAATTCATCAAATCTATTTACCAATCTAGCATTGGTGTACACACAAGTATAAATGCACCTGTTCCTATTCTTAGCTACCCTAACACAACCCATGTGTTTACTTGTACCGCAATGACTCCCAGCAGTCTCTGAAATATCCTGCATCTTGTTTTCCAGGCTGCTGCTCATTCCAATAGAAGCAGTGCAAGAATCACTTTCACCTCTGCCAGCTGCTATGCTACAGTTAATCTATTAGTCCTTGTATCCCCCCAAGCTAGCAGTTTTCCGACCCACCTAACACTGCCTCGATACCATCAGCAAATATTCTTGCAGCCTTTCTATTTAAGTGTATCCCATCCCTGTGGAAGCAGTCTCTCCTGTTAACAAATACAGACCAGGCTGAAAAAAATTGTACCCCTTGAGCGTTGCACAATCTTTCCAGGGCCGAATTGATCAATATACAAAGGCAAAGTTGGGATATCAGAGATGTGTGCCACATGGATATAAGCAGTGCAGAATTTGAATTTGGGGAGTAAAATGTGTACAGAAAGGATAGACAGGATTGAGTGAGTGTGGTATGTTATAGGCTCAAATAATCTCAAGTATAATGATCAATTGTGAAGAGAAATAGAGTGGGCCAGTAAATCAGAATGTTTCATAATTGGGGATTTTAACTTTCTAGATATTGTCTAGGACTTGTAGATTGATCACTCGCACACTGGAAAGACTTTTATGGATTTATTGGATGACTATTTTCTATGGCAACACATTCGAGAGGAAACCAGAAGGAGTAATACTCTTGATCTGATTATCAGCAGTGATTCTTCATGTGATAAGTATCTGCATATAAAGGAAGCAATATGTGGCAGTGATCACAGTGTACTGATGAGGTATTTACTTAAAGATGTAACAACCAACAAGGGTAAAGGAAAGGGTTTTTGTTTTGTAAAGGTGACTACAGTGCTCTCAGACAGTTTTTAAATTCTACACATTGAGATCAACTGATGATGTTTTCAATGTTGAATTCTAAATGGGAAGCCTGCAAGGAATTATCGTATTTCCCCATGTATAAGACACACCCTTTTTCAAAAAATTTGGGGTCTAAAAACTTGGTCCGTCTTATACAGTGGTTGTAGATTTTTTTTACTTGCATTTCCCGCCTTTTCACGCTTGTTGTTGTTGCGCTCATTGTTTCACACTTGTTACCGGTATATTAGGTTACGTTTTGCCACGTTCTGCCCAGAAATGGCTCAGAAAAGATTTTTGTGCTGAATTCAAGTAATGAGGAGTTGTATGAATTTTATTATGAATAAAACTTGAGTTCAATAACTTTATGTAATACATTTTTTTTCAAATTTCGGGCCCCGAAATTAAGGTGTGTCTTATACATGGGGAAATACGGTAATCTTGGAAGCTAATAGTCTTTTCATACCATGTAAGAAATACTGTTCAAGATTTAGACCTAAATCAATATCTGAATTAATGTGGCTTGTGGCAGAGAAGAAAATGCATGGAATGCATATAAATTATCAGGCAACACAGAAGCCTATGGCAAATATAAACTAGTCTGTAATCAAGTCACAAAGGAGGCAGGTGAAGGCAGACTACAAGAAACCTTTGGCAAACAATGTAAAGAAAAACAGCAAAGAGTTCTTTATTTATATAAACTCTAAAAGAAAGGAGATAAATCAGATTGGTCCACTTGATATCAATAGTTTGACTGTAGATGATCATTCTCAGATAGCTGCCAAACTAAATCAGTATTTTTCATCTAAATTCACACATGAGGAGTTATTCAAGGAGGAGAGGGTCATATGTTTATGAAGCTCTAACAGTGAGCTTAGTGATTTTGTGGTGACTGAGAGTGGGGGTGGAGGAGAAATTGTTGAAGTTAAACGATTTCAGCAAAGGAAGTAAGTTAGCCCTAAGCCATCATTATGAAAGCTTCCTTGGCCTCACAGGAGGTTCCCATGGACTGGAGAAGAGCAAACTTATCCAAAATTCTCAATGGAGGATCAAAGGGTGACACGGGTAATTAGAGACCTGTTAGTCTAACTTCTTTTCCAAGAAAAATAATGGAGTCACTGGTTAAGGAAGTGATTGCAGGATCATCTAGGCAAGACTGCAATTATAGTTCAGAAACACGTGTTTGTTAAGGGGAAGTCATGTCTGACAAATTTGATTGGATACTATACTTTGTTGTGGAAATTGATAGCCTAAATAAATTTAAGGATGAGCTGCACAGGCATTTGGAATGAATGGAAGGGGTGAAATGGTAGGGTTTTTATATATTTTTTTATTTTTTGGCTGATGCTGCATAAGCTTGCTTTCTTGCATCATATGCCTCTACTAATGCTATGGTGTGGCCACAAAGGAATTGGATGCAAAGAATAATTTTGATATTGTATACTTGGATTTTAAGAAAGCTTTTGATATTGCGGCACATGGAAGACTACTGTACAAATTGGAGCAGTATGGCATTAAGGGTAATTTGCTACAATGGATAAAAGGATGGTTTAGTAGGAGAAGACAGAGAGTGGTTATCAATGGACACTGCTCTTCATGGACTAATGTTATTAGTGGAGTCTCTCAGGGTTCAGTGTTGGGTCCATTATTGTTTTCTGTATTTATAAATGATATTAATAATTTTTTTTTTTTTTTGGCTGATACTATGTAAGCTTGCTTTCATGTATCATGTGCCCTACTAATGCTAATGATAATGCTAATGATAATGCTAATATAGTTTAATGTATACCCTAACTTTTTTTTTGCTCACCTTATATTTTAATGAAATTTACACTTTTTTGTTCTTTTTATTTTTCAACAATAAAATTTAAGAAATGTTATTCCCTTCATTTTATGAATTTATTACATTTTATATAATTGAAATTTCTATATACTTTGTCAGCATCTATTTTTTGATGTATCATAGAATTAAGCAGCAGATCAAATTTCAGCAATAAAATTTATGTAAATTCAGTATCACTTTTAAGGATCATAAAGTTACACACTAGATTTATTTTCTATTAGTGAATTTTTGAAATCCAGACAGTGATGAGTGGCAAATGCAACAGTTAACATTAATATTAGCATTAATTAACAAAACAATGCCAGAAAGCCACAGGCATTTACTGCACTGGCCAAAACAAAAAAAAGGTAGTGAAGAGGGGATAAGAATATACAAATTATAAGCTTTCCTCCTCACATAGAAACCCATCTATTTGAACTTTGAATTTCTTCAAACTGTCAGCCGCAACTACCTATGGAGAAAACTTGACCCAATTATCAACAGCTCATTGGCTAAAAGAAAACTTCCTACAATATAGTCTAAACCTCATCCTGTGTAATTTGAATTTATGACCACTAGTTCTAAAATTCTTTGTAACAGCAAAAATTCTGCCATCACTTATTTTACCAACCCCTCTCAGAGCCTTATAAACTTTAATCAGGTTTCTCTCTAAAGTGCCTGGTTGCCAAACTCTGTACCCCATATAATCTAAGTTTTTACTAATACAGTTACCCTTTAGTTGATCTTACCATTTGAGTTACCCATCTTTGAACCCGTTAAATAAGGTCAATTTACTTTTTAAAATGCAATCTCCATCCTTGGACCTGTATTCCAAATTTGGTCTTACAATTGCTTTATACATTACAATTATGTCCTCCGTATCACTACAGAGTGTAGAGTGTAGAGTGTGTTTAGTGTCAAACGGCACCAGGGGTTCCCCCATCTCCGCGTGCTATACATTGTGGGTGTGAAACAGAACACTGTCAATGCCAGAGGTTTAAAAGTATATGGATTTTGTATTTGTCTAGTGTCGTGTACCGTTGTTCATCTGGTCATTTAGCCGCTGGGCCCCTAATGGGACCCAACGTTGCCCCACTCTGCCCCGTGGAGGCAGACCAGGTACACTACTTAGTTATTTACTCTGGCAGGTCCTGCCACCTAATTTCCTGAGATTTCAGTGGCAAGGACCTAAAAAAAAAAAAAAAAAAAAAAAAAACACGCTATAGATAGGGGTCAGCCAAAACAAAGGGAGTACTAGTTGGGCGATTTGTTGTTGTTAAGTTTTTGGATGTAGGGCTCAAACAATTTGGAGTTGATTCAGACACTAGTTGTAAGTTAGAGAAGGGGAGGGAGACTGAAGACTGGGGGGAAAAGACATAGATACGGGGTCCATAGGGAAGATGACCCCAAGTCAGTGGAGCAGGCCCATGCCCCACCAGAGTGAAAAAGAGGGGTGGCGAGGGGGGAGGACACCAGGGATGAACTCCCCCTCCCGCCAGGGAGGAGCAGCAGTGCATAGCACACGCTTCTTGATTAAACCGGGGTTCGAGCCCGTCACCACCAAATGCGGAGGATGCGGAAAGGTCAGGGAATGACCACCGCATGACCCGGAGCAATATGGCCTTAGTTGCTAATGCTCCTTAAAAAAACCAAACCAAACCCGCCAGGGAGTGGAGGCAAAGGACCACGCAAGGGAGCGTGGCTAGGGAGGCCTAAAGGCAGCAGCTGAGCTGTGCTGGTGTAGGTTCTGTCACTCCTGGGACAAAGGAAGAAAGGAGTGTTTTTTTTTTTTTCCTTTTCCTGAGAGGACTATCATATCCAGGAAGTTTCTTACTTTGATCTTCAATGGGTGGTGTTTGGGTGCCTAACCCGTCTAGCAGTGAAGACAGACTGCGCAAACTCTGTAAAGGCGGCATAGCACTGCTCGTCCATTATAATCAGGTGCTCACAATTCCGGGGATTTTCTTGCATTTTAGTGGCAAACCTTAGCCGGAACTCGTCATATTCATGGCAATCATACATCACGTGATCCCACATTTCTTCATCCCCGCAGTGACACAGCGGATCTTCTTCTATGCCTAGGGATGTTAGCTTCGCTTTAAAGGGTCCGTGGCCTGTAAATAGAAATGTAGTATGGAGGCCTGGTGAGTACCAGGGAGGAGGCTTTGGACTGATGAGGTTCACAGAGGGAATGAACTTTTTGGTTATCAATCCTTTGTTGGTGGTGTCCCATGTCTCTTGCCAGGTCCTGTACATAATTTCAGAGATTCTCTTCCTTTCCTGTTTGGGGTTGTTATCAAGGTTAAGAGTGATGCCTGCTGTTTCGGTGGGAATACTCTTCTTCAATCGTTGATATAATCCTCTTCTTATTACCTCTAGGTGTAGGGGTATACATCCAGCTAGCACCTGCAGAGCTGGGGTGCTTACTGTACGGCACGCCCTTGTTACGGCAAGGAGCATAGAACGCTGTATGGAGTCTAGTTTACGGCGATTTCGGTCGAGGGAGGCCCTAGTACACCATACTGAGGCTCCATAGCAAGCTATTGGCACAAATATGGCATTATAGATGAGGGCCAGAGCCCGGCGCTTAAGGCCCCAGTCTGCACGGCTTATACGGATGATCATGGCCAAGTATTTTTTTATTTTCTGTGACATATATTTCAAGTGAGGATGGAAATTTAGCTTCATATCTAAGACGATTCCTAAATACTTGATTTCTGGGTATAATTTTATGGAGGTGTTGTCAATTTTGATAACCGGTGGTCTTCGTAGTTGGAGCATTCCCTTGAGCAATATAGATTTGGTTTTCTCTCCCGAGATCTTTAGTCGGTGAATGGCTGTCCAATCCTGGAGCTTAGTTAGTGCACAATTTGCTCACTCCTCTAAATCAGCTCTTGTGTCACCATGCACCACCAAAACCAAATCGTCAGCAAACGCAAGGGGTTGAGTCATTCCCAAGTCCATCCCAAGGAACTCGTCCAGGACGATGGACCAAAAGAAAGGCCCCAGGACCGAGCCCTGGGGACAGCCTCGGGAGACCTGGCTAGTGACAGACTTGTACCTGGTACTAACATGGACAGTGCAGTGTCTCAGGTACTCCTTGACACAGCTATAAAGGTTGAGTGGTGCTTTGGCTTGTCGGAGTCTTCTGAGAATACTTGGCCACCACAGCCGATCAAACGCTCCAGCAAAGTCAACTGTGATGGCTAGCACATACTTGCCTTGAGTGGTGCTTGAAACAGTAGATATTAATTTAAGAAGAGCATCTTCAGTGCTGCAACCAGCTTTGAAACTGAACTGAAGTGGAGAAATGAGGTTTTCTTTAGAGTAGCATTTTGACAACCTGCTGAGGAGAAGCGTTTCCAGAAGTTTGCCTAGGACTGGCAAGAGTGCAATTGGCCTGTAAGATTTTGGCTCTTCAGGTGGTTTGTCTGGGTTCTTCAAGATGAGTTTAAGGCATGCCTCCTTCCAGATAGCAGGAAAGTGGCCTTCCATTAGGCATCTGTTGAAAGTGGCGAGCATGGTGTTAGGGAAGTAGGTTGCAAATTTCTTGATAACATCCACCTCCAGGAGGTCATTGCCAGGAGTTTTATTTTCTTTAGTTTTGTCCAGTGCAGCTTTTAGATCGTCATTTGTAAATGGTTCTTCAGTATTTTCTGTTGTATAAGAATCGTTAGCAGTAACAATCTGTAGTTGCTCTTCAGTTAGCTGTGCATCATCTGTTGGAAAGAGGGCATTTAGCATGTTATGGACAGAGTCCTCCCACGTGAAGGTGGAAGAACCATCAGGCTTTACAGTTGTACTGAGGACTTCACCTCTAGGAAGTTTGTTCACAACGATACGATAGACAACTCCCCAGGGGTTATCATTTCCTGTGATCGAGACCAGATTCTGCCATGAGGCTTTTTTGCAGCGTCTAATCATGGTAGTGTAACTGTTCCTTAAGAATTGGTAACTGTCTTTTGCGGCTTCGACCTCCAAGGGTGGGAGGTGAGCACGGGCTCTCTGAAAAGTTTTACGAGCTTGGTGGACTCTCTTCCTCATATCTTGTAGTTCAGCATTCCACCAAGGGACTGCGTTTTTGAAGGGCCTTCTCTTGGGGATTGCCATAGCACAGGCCTCTTTGATGGTCTTGGAGAGGGAAACTGCACAGTCCTCAGAGGTGATGTGATTCAGTTGTGAAGAATCTTCATGAAGTCTTCTTACAAGTTCGGCTTGAAAGCGTGGCCAGTCAGCTTTCTTTGTGCAGAATCGCACTACATCCCTTGGTATTGGGGGAATACGATCCATGGAGCGGCCAAGAGAATAGGTGATCGCTCTGTGATCAGAACTGGTCCATGCTTCATTAACCTTCCACTTGCTGAACTTTCCAGAAATAGTCGGCGTGGTCAGGGTGATGTCGATGGTACTTTCCCAGAGGGTGCTACTGTATGTGGGGAGATTTCCAGGCTGGTTGAGTACTTGCAGTCTGGAGTCAAGGATGAAGTTTTCAAGTTCCTCCCCATTTCGAGTGACCGTACGATCAGGTGTTTGACTATGCCACAGGGGGGAGCGACCATTCGCGTCCATGGCTATGAGTAGCTTACCCCCTGGGAGAAGGTCAAGTGCTGTTTGTATTATGGCGATCACAATTGAGATCGCAATCCATATCACTACAGGATATCATTCAACAAATTACTGATAGACTGCCTGTTTACATTGCCCAGAGAACTTCACATCTGTCTGTATCATAAATTTAGAATGCCTTTCTTCTTCTACTGTTTTAATTCAATCCCATCAAATGTGTAAGTTGTTTTCTGGTTGCTGTTTCCCACCTTGCATTTTGCTGCATTAAAACATAGTTACCACTTTTTTAACCATCCTGAAGGAGATCTGCTTTACATTCATCATTAACAGCTTATTGATCATTAACAACTAATTTGATTGGATACTATGATGCAGTCACAAAAGAACTGGATGCAGGGAATAACTTTGATATTATATATTTGGATCTTAGAAAGGCTTTTGATACTCTTGCACATGGAAGACTGCTGCACAAATTGGAGCAGTGTGGCATTGGAGGCAAATTGCCGCTATGGATAAAGGGATGGTTGAAGGGAAGAAGACAGAGTGGTAATCAATGGACACTGCTCATCGTGGACTAATGTTATTAGTGGAGTCTCTCAGGGTTCAGTGTTGGGTCCATTATCATTTTCTGTATTTATAAATGATATTGATGATGGTCAATCATGCTTAATGTCCAAGTTTGCAGATGATACAAAGGTTGGCAGGGTTGTTAAGGACACTACTGATGCTATGCTGCTGCAACAGGATCTGGAAAGGTTGAGGAGATGGGCTGAGAGGGGGCAATTAAGTTTAACATTTACAAATGTAAAGTACCACATATGGGAAACAGCAACCCCAGAGCAACATATCAACTCTGTGGTACTACACTGACAGGTAAAGAATTAAAAGGATCTAGGGGTAATTGTGCAGGCAGATATGAAGTTCTCTGAGCAGTGCAGACGGGCTTGAAGAGTAGCTCATGGTGTCTTGTCAATGATATACAGGAATTTTTCTAGCAGGGATAAGGAGGTGATTATCCCCTTGTATAAGGCAATGGGTAGGCTACGCCTTGAGTACTGTATACAGGTCTGGAGGCCTCAGTTTAAGAAGGATGTAGAGCTGTTGGAACGAGTACAGAGAAGGGCAACAAGATTAGTGAATGGAACAAAGGATTGCTCTTATGAAGAAAGGCTTGAATTTTGCAGATTAGAGTGTCTGGAGACTAGGCAACTGCAAGGCTATCTAATAGAGGTGTATAAAGCCTTGAATGGTTTGAGCATGCTCAATGCCGATGGGATTCTTCCTCTTGCTCAGAATAATCATCTGAGAGGGCTTAAATTCAAATTGAGGAAAGACAGATGTAGGATAGATGTGCGGAAATTGGCCTCTAGCCAGCGGGTAGTTGGCTGGTGGAACAGACTTCCATCCCTTGTTGTGGAGGTTGATAGCCTAAATAAATTTAAGGCTCAGCTCGACAGGTATTTCGAACGAACGGAGGGTTGAAATGGAAGTGTTTTTTTTGTTTTTTTTTTTGGCTGATGTTGCATAAGCTTGCTTTCTTGCATCATATGCCTCTATTAATGGTAATGCTAACTCTCCCAATCTTTATGTCTTCTGCTAGTATTAACATAATGTTATCCATTCTTTCATTGATGTTGTTTATGAAAATCTGAAACAACAGTGGGCCAAGAACTGATCCTTGGGGACTCCACTTCTGATGTTAGAATAATCTGAAGAATATCCATTAGTCATAACCCTCTGCCTTCTACCCTGCAGCCACCAAGCAATCCATCTTAAAATCTTTCCAACAATCTCAACATGTTCCTGCTTATACAGAAACCTCTCATGAGGAATGAGTCAAATGCCTTGCTAAAATCCAGATAAACGATGTCGAAATCGTTCCCTACATCCAGCTCATGAATAACTATGTCAAAATAGGTAAGTTAAACATGATTTCCCCTTAACAAAACCACATTGTGTCTTTTTCAGACTCCTATTTCTATCTAAATGTCCTTGGATTGCATTCTTAATCATTGCCCATAAGATTTTCCCTACCACCGAAGTTAGACTAACGGGCCTATAGTTACTGATTTCACTATTAGAACTGCCTTTATGTGTTGGTGATACATTGGCACTTCTCCAATCAAAAGGAATCACTCCCTGGTTCAAAGATACCTTTGGGGCAAAGGTTGATGACGTTGTAGAGCAGATATCATCTTTTAAGGGCACAAAAGTTGATATAGTTGTACACGTTGGCGTTAATGATATCAAGAGTAGGAGACCGGCAGAATTGCTTAACAAGTACAGGTCACTGTTGAAAAAAAGCCGTGAAATAGAGTTGAATTTGAAAGTGTCTGCAATTCTGCCCAGACACGATAGGAGGGAGTATATGATGAGAGCCTTGTCGATCAATTCGGCCCTGGAAAGACTGTTCAAGGCTCAAGGGGTAGAATTTTTTTCAGCCTGGACTGTACTTGTTAACAGGAGAGATTGCTTCTACAGGGATGGGATACACTTAAATAGAAAGGGTGCAAGAATATTTGCTGATGCTATCGAGGCAGTGTTAGGTGGGTCGGAAAACTGCTAGCTTGGGGGGGAGACAAAGACGAATAGATTAACTGTAGCCACTGGCAGAGGTGAAAGAGATTCTTGCACTGCTTCTATTGGAATGAGCAGAAGCCTGAAAAACAAGATGCAGGATATTTCAGAGACTGCCGGGAGTCATTGCGGTACAAGTAAACACATGGGTTGTGTTAGGGTAGATAAGAATAGAAATAGGTGCATGTATACTTGCGTGTACACCAATGCTAGGAGTTTAGTAAATAAATTTGATGAATTTGAGGTATTGCTCAAAACATCAAAGGCAGATATTGTTAGGATATCAGAGACGTGGTGTCACACAGATATAAGGAATGCAGAACTGGAATTTGGGGAGTACAACGTTCACAGAAAGGATAGACTGGATAGGAAGGGAGGAGGGGTTATGCTAGTAGTTAAGAAATACATAAAATCCAAGGAAGTGAAGCCAGTGGACATCGCTGGACAGTGCAGTGTCGAGTCAGTTTGGTGTGACATAAGCATTGGGAGATCAAAATTGAGATTAGGAGTGTGCTATAGGCCTAATGACTCTGATGAGTATAATAAGAAACTGTACAGGGAAATAGTGTGAGCCAGTAAATCAGAGAGTCTTATAATGGGAGATTTTAATTTCTCAGATATTGACTGGAATTTGGGGGCTGGTCACTCACACACTAGCAAGGCTTTTGTGGATTTATTGGATGATTGTTTTCTACCTCAGCATGTTCGGGAGGCAACTAGAGGGAGGAATACTCTTGATTTGATTAACAGCAGTGATTCTTCATGCATCAAGAATCTGCAGATAAAGGAACCACTAGGTGGCAGTGATCACAGTGTGCTGAAGTGGGATTTACTCAAAGAGGTAACTACCATTAGGGGTAAAGGGAAGGGTTATTGCTTTCGTAAAGGCGACTATGATGGACTGAGACAGTATTTAAATTCTATACAGTGGGACCAACTGATGATGTTACCAACAGCAAATGCAAAATGGGAAGCATTCAAAGAACTTATCTTGGAAGCTACAAGGCTTTACATACCAACTAAGAAATATTGTTCAAGGTTTTGGCCTAAATGGATGTCAGATGAACTGATGAGGCATGTGACAGAGAAGAAACATGCATGGGATACATACAAATTAACACATGACACAGAAGCCTATGATAGATACAAGTTGATTTGTAACCAAGTTACAAAGGGGGTTAGGCAGGCGAAGGCAGATTACGAGAAATCTTTGGCAAGGGATGCAAAGAAAAATAGCAAAGAGTTCTTTACTTATGTAAACTCTAGAAGGAAGGGGATGAATCAGATTGGTCCACTTGATATCGATGGGTCAACTGTTGATGATCCTGCTCAGGTAGCTAACAAACTAAATGAATATTTTGCATCGGCATTCACCCATGAGGAGTTATTCAGCGAGGGGAATGAAAGAGGTGTATTCAACTCTGGCAGTAAGCTAGAGAATCATGTAATAACTGAGAGTAAAGTGGAGGAGAAATTGTTGAAGATAAACACAAGAAAGGCACCCGGGGTGGATGGAATCTATCCAGTTATATTAAAGGAGGCAGCAAAGGAAGTAAGCAAACCCTTAGCCATAATTATGAGAGCTTCCTTGGACTCAGGGGAGGTACCCACAGACTGGAGGTGTGCAAATGTCACCCCAATTCACAAAGGAGGATCAAAGGCTGACACAAGTAATTATAGACCTGTGAGTTTAACTTCTGTTCCAGGAAAATTAATGGAGGCACTAGTCAAAGAAGCACTGCAGGATCATTTAGACAAGACTTCAGCTATAGCTTGGACACAGCATGGTTTTGTTAAGGGGAAGTCATGCCTGACCAATTTCATTTGATACTATGATGCAGTCACAAAGGAACTGGATGCATGGAATAACTTTGATATTATATACTTGGATCTTAGAAAGGCTTTTGATACTGTTGCACATGGAAGACTGCTGCACAAATTGGAGCAGTGTGGCATTGGAGGCAAATTGCTGCTGTGGATAAAGGGGTGGCTGAGGGGGAGAAGACAGAGAGTGGTAATCAATGGACACTGCTCGTCGTGGACTAATGTTATTAGTGGAGTCCCTCAGGGCTCAGTGTTGGGTCCATTATTGTTTTCTGTATTCATAAATGATATTGATGATGGTATATCAAGCTTAATGTCGAAGTTTGCAGACGATACAAAGGTAGGCAGGGTTGTCAAGGACACTACTGACACTATGCTGCTGCAACAGGATCAGGAAAGGTTGAGCAGATGGGCTGAGAGGTGGCAAATGAAGTTTAACATTGACAAATGTAAAGTACTACACATGGGAAACAGCAACCCCAGAGCAATGTATCAACTCTGTGGTATTACACCGACAGTGGTAGAGAATGAAAGTGACCTGGGGGTGGTTGTGCAGGCAGATATGAAGTTCTCTGAGCAGTGCAGATGGGCTGCAAGAGTAGCTCATGGTGTATTGTCAATGATATACAGGAATTTTTCTAGCAGGGATAAGGAGGTGATTATTCCCTTGTATAAGGCAATGGTCAGGCCACACCTAGAGTACTGTATACAGGTCTGGAGGCCTTATTTCAAGAAGGATGTAGAGCTGCTGGAATGAGTACAGAGAAGGGCAACAAGATTAGTGAATGGAACAAAGGGGTGCTCTTACGAAGAAAGGCTTAAGTTTTGCAAATTACAGTGTCTGGAGACTAGGCACCAGCGAGGTGATCTGATAGAGGTGTATAAGGCCTTGAATGGGTTGAGCATGTTCAATGCTCATGGGATTCTTCCTCTCGCTCAGAATAATCACCTGAGAGGGCACAAATTCAAATTGAGGAAAGACAGATGTAGGATAGATGTGCGGAAATCTGCCTTTAGTCAGCGGGTGGTTGGTTGGTGGAACAGACTTCCATCCCTTGTCGTGGAAGTTGATAGCCTAAATAAGTTTAAGGCTCAGCTGGACAGGTATTTTGAACGAACAGAGGGGTGAAGTGGAAGTGGTTTTTTCTTTTTTTTTTTTTTTTGGCTGATGCTGCATAAGCTTGCTTTCTTGCATCAAATGCATCTACCAATGCTAATGCTAATGCTAATACCCTCATAATTAGCCTCATTGGTTCTTTGGTAGCCTTCCTCAAAATTCCTGGATATATGCCATCGATTCCAGGAGCATTAGTTGCCTTTATGCTTCACATTTTTTCTAATAAACAGTCATCTGCAATTCTGAAATCACTAATTTCATATGTCGTGGCCTCAATCACACAACCTCTTCTTTGCATGGATCATCAGCAAAGACCAATGCAAAATAAATTCATCAGCAATATCATCTGGGTTATCTAAGATTTTCCCATGCCCAGTACACAAGAGTCCAACCTGATCTAATTTTTGTGTATTCACATACACAAAAAATCTTGTCTCCATTATTAGCTTTCCTAGCCAGCACTTTCTCATGCACAGCCTTGCCCTCCCTAACCTTATATGTGGTACTATTACATGTGGACATGTGTTATTGTAATGGCTACTCCTAGAATGTCAGTTCGACTTTGCGTCAAATCACTGTGAAGTACAGTATTACTGTCAATGGATCAGGCATGCGAATTAGCAGAGTATGCATGTATAGTGTGTTATGTTGCATTTTTCTGGCCACTTGGCTACCGCAAAGCAGCAATTTCCTAAAAAGCTGCATCTGAGTGCTTCTCCACACCACGGGAAGGTGGGCCAGTGCAGGAGGTACTCATTCCCATCTCATATAAAAGATGTTCTTCACACTGGAGGAAGTGCTCTTACCCTCTGGGGGCCATTCCAGAGGAGAAAAATTATTCTATATAAATATGCATCATTTAATCCAACAGTTTAAATACTAATGGTATTACAACTACTGGTTTACCATCTTGTGTGTTACACTAGACTTTCAAAAAAACAATAATAATTGGAGCTCTTAAAAAAAAAAAAATGAAGACATCGAAGCAGAACCTCCTTGCACTCAGCAAGAGACTACACTGGTACTAAGCTCCCAGAGGAAAATAAAGAACCGAATCTGCGATGAAGACCAAAGAGGCTTCTACAGGAACCTTGGAGAAGACGGGAAACAAGGGAATGGACCACCCGAGAAGAAGATTATCGAGCATTAGCATTAGCATTAGTAGAGGCATTTGATGCAAGAAAGCAACCTTATGCAGCATCAGCCAAAAAATTAAAGTAAAATAAATAAATAAAAAATAACCACTTCCACTTCACCCCCTCTGTTCGTTCGAAATACCTGTCCAGCTGAGCCTTAAACTTATTTAGGCTATCAACTTCCATGACAAGGGATGGAAGTCTGTTCCACCTACCAACCACATGCTAGCTAAAGGCAAATTTCTGCACATCTATCCTACATCTGTCTTTCCTCAATTTGAATTTATGCCCTCTCAGGTGATTATTCTGAGCAAGAGGAAGAATCCCATCAGCATTAAGCATGCTCAAACCATTCAAGTCTTTGTACACCTCTATCAGATCACCTCGCTGGTGCCTAGTCTCCAGACACTGTAATTCGCAAACTTAAGCCTTTCTTCGTAAGAGCACCCCTTTGTACCATTCACTAATCTTGTTGCCCCTCTCTGTACTCGTTACAGCAGCTCTACATCCTTCTTGAAATGAGGCCTCCAGGCCTGTATACAGTACTCTAGGTGTGGCCTGACCATTGCCTTATACAAGGGAATAATCACCTCCTTATCCCTGCTAGGCCACACCTAGAGTACTGTATACAGTACAGTACTCTAGGTGTGGAGTACTGTACTGTATACAGTACTCTAGGTGTGGCCTGACCATTGCCTTATACAAGCGAATAATCACCTCCTTATCCCTGCTAGAAAAATTCCTATATATCATTGACAATACACCATGAGCTACTCTTGCAGCCCGTCTGCATTGCTCAGAGAACTTCATATCTGCCTGCACAACCACTTCCAGGTCCCTTTCATTCTCTACCACTGTCAGTGTAGTACCACAGAGTTGATACATCGCTCTGGGGGTTGCTGTTTCCCATATGTAGTACTTTACATTTGTCAATGTTAAACTTCATTTGCCACCTCTCAGCCCATCTGCTCAACCTTTCCAGATCCTGTTGCAGCAGCATAGTGTCAGTAGTGTCCTTGAACACCCTGCCAACCTTCGTATCGTCTGCAAACTTGGACATTAAGCTTGATATACCATCATCAATATCATTTATAAATACAGAAAACAATAAAGGACCCAATACTGAACCCTGAGTGACTCCACTAATAACATTAGTCCACAACGAGCAGTGTCCATTGATTACCACTCTCTGTCTTCTCCCCCACAACCACCCATTTATCCATAGCAGCAATTTGCCTCCAATGCCACACTGCTCCAATTTGTGCAGCAGTCTTCCATGTGCAACAGTATCAAAAGCCTTTCTAAGATCCAAGTATATAATATCAAAGTTATTCCTTGCATCCAGTTCTTTTCTGACTGCATCATAGTATCCAATCAAATTGGTCAGGCAAGACTTCCTCTTAACAAAATCATGCTGTGTCCGAGCTATAACTGAAGTCTTGTCTAGATGATCCTGCAGTGCTTCTTTAACAAGTGCCTCCATTAATTTTCCGGGAACAGAAGTTAAACTCATAGGTCTATAATTACTTGTGTCAGCCTTTGATCCTCCTTTGTGAATTGGGGTCACATTTGCACATCTCCAGTCCATGGGTACCTCCCCTGAGTCCAAGGAAGCTCTCATAATTATGGCTAAGGGTTTGCTTACTTCCTTTGTTGCCTCCTTTAATATAACTGGATAGATCCCATCCACCCCAGGTGCCTTTCTTGTGTTTATCTTCAACAATTTCTCCTCCACATTACTCCCAGTTATTTCAAGATTCTCTAGCTTACTGCTAGAGTTGCATACACCTCTGGCCTTCCCCTCGCTGAATAACTTCTCAAGTGTGAATGTCGATGCAAAATATTCATTTAGTTTGTTAGCTACCTGAGCAGGATCATCAACAGTTGACCCATCGATATAAAGTTTACCAATCTGATTCATCCCCTTCCTTCTAGAGTTTACATAAGTAAAGAACTCTTTGCTGTTTTTCTTCGCATCCCTTGCCAAGGATTTCTCGTAATCTGCCTTCGCCTGCCTAACCTCCTTTATAACTTGGTTACAGATCCACTTGTATCTATCATAGGCTTCTGGTGTCACGTGTTAATTTGTATGTATCCCATGCATTTTTCTTCTCTGCCATATGCCTTATTAGTTCATCTGACATCCATTTAGGCCTAAACCTTGAACAATATTTCTTAGTTGGTATGTGAAGCCTAGTAGCTTCCAAGATAAGTTCTTTGAATGCTTCCCATTTTGAATTTGCTGTTGGTAACATCATCAGTTGATCCCACTGTATAGAATTTCAGTACTGTCTCAGTCCATCGTAGTCGCCTTTACGAAAGCAATAACCCTTCCCTTTACCCCTAATGGTAGTTATCTTTTTGAGTAAATCCCACTTCAGAAGACTGTGATCACTGCCACCTAGTGGTTCCTTTATCTGCAGATTCTTAATGCATGAAGAATCACTACTGATAATCAAATCAAGAGTATTACTCCCTCTGGTTGCCTCCCGAACATGCTGATGTAGAAAACAATCATCCAATAAATCCACAAAAGCCTTGCTAGTGTGTAAGTGACCAGCCCCCAAATTCCAGTCAATATCTGAGAAATTAAAATCCCCCATTATAAGACTCTCTGATTTACTGGCCCACTCTATTTCTCTGTACAGTTTCTTATTATACTCATCAGAGTCATTAGGCCTATAGCACACTCCTACTCTCAATTTTGATCTCCCAATGCTTATGTCACACCAAACTGACTCGACACTGCACTGTCCAGCGATGTCAACTGGCTTCACTTCCTTGGATTTTATGTGTTTCTTAACTAATAGCCTAACCCCTCCTCCCTTCCTATCCTGTCTATCCTTTCTGTAGACGTTATACTCCCCAAATTCCAGTTCTTTATTCCTTATATCTGTGTGACACCACGTCTCTGAAATCCCAACAATATCTGCCTTTGATGTTTTGAGCAATACCTCAAATTCATGAAATTAGCATTAGCATTATCATTAGTAGAGTCATATCATGCAAGAAAGCAAGCTTATTCAGCATCTGCCAAAAAAAAAAAAAAAAAAACACACCACTCCCATTTCACCCCTCCGTTCGTTCGAAATACCTGTCCAGTTGAGCCTTAAATTTGTTTAGGCTATCAACTTCAACAACAAGTGATGGAAGTCGGTTCCACCAACCACCCGCTGGCCAAAGGCAAATTTCCGCACATCTATCCGACATCCGTCCTTCCTCAATTTGAATTTATGCCCTCTGAGGTGATTATTCTGAGCAAGAGGAAGAATCCCATTGGCATTGAGCATGCTCAAACCATTCAAAGCCTTATACACCTCTATCAGATCACCTCGCCGGTGCCTAGTCTCCAGACTCTGTAATTTGCAAAACTTAAGCCTTTCTTCGTAAGAGCAACCCTTTGTTCCATTCACTAATCTTGTTTCCCTTCTCCGTACCCGTTCCAGCAGCTCTACATCCTTCTTGAAATGAGGCCTCCAGACCTGTATACAGCACTCAAGATGTGGCATAACCATTGCCTTATACAAGGGAATAATCACCTCCTTATCCCTGCTAGAAAAATTCCTGTATATCATTGACAAGACACCATGAGCTACTCTTGCAGCTCGTCTGCTCTGCTCAGAGAACTTCATATCTGCCTGCACAATTACCCCCAGGTCCTTTTCATTCTCCACCACTGTCAGTGTAGTACCGGAGAGTTGATACGTTGCTCTGGGGTTACTGTTTCCTATATGTAGTACTTTACATTTGTCAATGTTAAACTTCATTTGCCACCTCTCAGCCCATCTGTTCAACCTTTCCAGATCCTGTTGCAGCAGCATAGCGTCAGTAGTGTCCTTAACAACCCTGCCAACCTTTGTATCAACTGCAAACTTGGACATTAAACTTGATATACCATCATCAATATCATTTATAAACACCGAAAACAACAATGGACCCAACACTAAACCCTGAGGAACTCCACTAATAACATTAGTCCACGTTGAGCAGTGTCCATTGATTACCACTCTCTGTCTTCTGCCACTCAACCATCCCCTTATCCATAGCAGCAATTTGCCTCCAATGCCGCACTGCTCCAATTTGTGCAGCAGTCTTCCATGTGCAACAGTATCAAAAGCCTTTCTAAGATCCAAATATATAATATCAAAGTTATTCCCTGCATCCAGTTCTTTTGTGACTACATCATAGTATCCAATCAAATTGGTCAGGCAAGACCTGCCCTTAACAAAACCATGCTGCGTCTGAGCTATAACTGAATTCTTGTCTAGATGATCCTGCAGTGCTTCTTTAACCAGTGCCTCCATTAATTTTCCTGGAACAGAAGTTAAACTAACAGGTCTATAATTACTTGTGTCAGCTTTTGATCCTCCTTTGTGAATTGGGGTTACATTTGCACATCTCCAGTCTATGGGTACTTCCCCTGAGTCCAATGAAGCTCTCATAATTATGGCTAGGGGTTTGCTTACTTCCTTTGCTGCCTCCTTTAATATAACTGGAATTTTTTAATATTACTGGAAAATTTATTTACTAAACTCCTAGCATTGGTGTACACGCAAGTATACATGAACCTGCTCTTCCTCTTAGCCACCCTAACACAACCCATGTGTTTACTTGTACCCCAATGATTCCCAGCAGTCTCTGAAATATCGTGCATCTTATTTTCCAGTCTGCTACTGATTTCAATAGAAGCAGTGCAAGAATCACTTTCTCCTCTGCCAGTGGCTACTGTTAATCTATTAGTCCTTGTATCCCCCCAATCTAGCAGTTTTCCGACCCACCTAACACTGCCTCGATAGTATCAGCACACATTCTTGCACCCTTTCTATTTAAGTGTATCCCAACCCTGTAGAAGCAGTCTCTCCTGTTAACAAGTACAGACCAGGCTGAAAAAAATTCTATCCCTTGAGCCCTGCACAATCTTTCCAGGGCCGAATTGATTGACAGGGGTCTCATCATATACTCCCTCCTATCCTGTCTGGGTAGAATTGCAGACACTTTCAAATTCAACCCTAATTCACGGCATTTCTGGGGAAACATGGAGCAGGGAAGTAAAACAGAACAGCCGAATCACCTGGATAGAACTAGAACGCAAGAAAACCAAGGACGTGAAAGAAATGAGGTGGTGGGAGATTCAGGAAGAAGAAGTAAAACAGATGATCGAGGACTCTCACAACTGGCAAACTCCAGGAATATATAACGTCCACAACTACTGGTGCAAGAACCTCACTTGCACACACAAACACCTGGCAGAGCAGTTCACCGGAATGATAAGGCACCCAGAGACAATCCTGAAGTTTCTCACTCAAGGAATCACATATCTGAAGCCTAATGATGAAGATACACGAAACCCGGCAAAATATAGGCCAATCACCTGCCTCCCAACAATGTACAAGATCCTGACCAGCTGCATAACCAGGAAGATATCAGACCTCTTGGAGAGCCAGAACATAATGGCCGAACATCAGAAAGGATGCAAGATGCAAAGAGCAATTAACCATAGATGCCGCAGTTATGGAGCAAGCCTACTACAAGAGGCACCGCAACATGTACACAGCCTACATCGATTACCGCAAGGCCTTCACCTCCGTACCTCATAGTTGGTTAATAGAGGTGCTGAACATCTACAAAGTCAATCTGATAGTAACAAACGTCCTAGGCGAAACAATGGCGAAATGGAGTACCACCATTAAGGTCGGAAACGTCACAACAAGGCCATTCCCCATCAGGAGAGGAATCTTTCAGGGAGCTGCTCTGAGCCCATTGTGGTTCTGTCTTGCACTTAACTTGCTATCTACCATGCTCAATGGCAGCAAGTATGGATATAACCTCAAAGAAGGAAGGAAAAACCTATACACCCTCACTCACCTGATGTACAGGGATGACATCAAGCTCTACCCGGGTACTGAGAAACACCTTCAGCAACTACCCCAGATCACCAAAGAATTCAGCAATGATATTAGGATGGAATTTGGTCTAGACAAGTGAAAGACCTACGGATTCCATCAGGGAAAATTAGGCAACCGAAACTACCAGCTGCAGAGTGGTAAATAGATCGAAGCCATGGCAGAGGGAGAGGCCTACAATTACTTGGGGTTGATGCAGGCTCAGCAGTTACAGCACAAGGAAATTAAGACCTGCCTGACCGAAAAATACCATCAGAAACTAAGAAGCCTGCTAAAAGCAAAGCTGAACAGAGGGAACATGGTTAAAGCCATTAACACCTATGCAGTCCCAGTGCTAACATACTCCTTCGCGGTCATAGATTGGACAAACACCGAGTAGGAGGATATCATGAGAAAGACAAGGACAACGATGACCAAGAGCTGCTAACACCACCCGAAATCTTCTGTGGAGAGAGTGACAATTGCCTGGGAAGAAGGAGAAAGAGGCCTGATAGAGCAATAGAAAACAGCGATAGTTAACCTCAAGGATTACTTGCAGAAATATACAGCAGCACTCCACCAGGCTATAAGGAAGATAGGCAAACAGTATACCCCACTGAACCTAAGTGAGGAATCCCCCCACAACCAGGAGCTAAAAACAAAGATAGGTAGAGAAGACACTCCATGGCAGACACTACAACTATCTCCATCAAGATCACATAGATACAATTGCTTCCAATGAATAGCTCAAGAGTGGGACGCTCTTCCCCGAGACTGAAGGATTCATGCGTACCATCCAAGACCATGTAATCAATACCAGAAACTATAGAAAATACATTGTCAAGGAGCATGGAGTGTTAGATGACACAACGATGCCACCTGACCTCAGAAATGATCCAACACATCACCACGGGTTGCAAGGTGATCACCCAGACTGACACGACCAGGTAGCCAGGATAATACATCAGAAGCTAGCGAGGAAGTACCAGTTGACCAAAGAAAGTGTACCCTAATACAAGCACGAACCCCAGGCAGTACTAGAGACCCCAACCCACAAGCTGTACTGGGACCGCGCCATAATAACGGATAAAACCATCCCGCACAACAGACCGGACATAACCCTTGTGAACAAGATGGAAAAGGCTACCTACCTGATTGACATAGTGGTGCCCAACACTAGCAATGTCCAGAACACCCATGAGAAAAAAATTAGGAAGTACACGAACCTGAGACATGACGTCGAGGAGATGTGGCATATGCAAGAAGTATCGACCATCCCGATCATCGTATCACCCACCGGTATTGTGCCAAAGACTCTACATAGCAGCCTAGCAGCAATAGGTCTCCCAGAGAACACCTACAAGGAACTCCAGAAAGTCGCAATCCTGAACACCTGTAGGATAGTCAGAGATTTCCTCGACCAACAGTAACACCAGACATTACAATCACCCTGTGTACTTGTTAGCAGTACCCGTCACGGAGTGCAATCCCCCAATCAGGGAGAAATAATATAAGAGCAACAACAATAATAATAAGCAGAAGAAAAAGAAGATCTCTGTTGAAAATTCAGCATACTCATAAAAGAGTAGAGTAATTATCATCACACACTTCTAAATTTGTTGGCTAACAATCAAAAGTTT
Source organism: Mastigoproctus giganteus (assembly GCF_048544385.1). Lineage (NCBI taxonomy): Eukaryota > Metazoa > Arthropoda > Arachnida > Uropygi > Thelyphonidae > Mastigoproctus > Mastigoproctus giganteus. Next base: position 4,714,057 of record NC_143577.1, on the reverse strand, counting down.
TCTTCTCATAAATACTTTACAAGCAAATTCTTGTAGTAATTGAAAAGAATTATTATCAGATATTACATTACCCTTATGCCCTAGGAAAAAATTACTCATATTGAATTGCAGTTCTGACCACAGATCTTGATAAAAGGCACACTCACACAGAGTACAGGCTTTCAATTTTTTTAGAACCTTAGTGACATAGATCAGTAGCATGCAGACCTGCATGACTGAATTGAAAAAGTTTGTCATTCAGTAAACAATGGGCAGTTATTAGAAATGAAGTACACATGCCCATTGAAAACCAAGGTCTCGTCTTCTTGTTCATTAACAATGAAACATTAGATATAAACCATCTTGTCAACAGTCAAATAGTAGGCATCCAACCTAGCCTGCCATTTACTGACCAGAATATTCCAACACCTCATCTTTTCTACTTTAGGATACACCTGCAGATCTAATTGGATTCCTAAAATTGATGTAGGGATATGCTTTTTGATTCTATAACAGAGGCTTCTACACACTACAACTAAATTCAAAGGAATAGTTTCAGCCAAAACCTGTAATTATGTGATAGAAACTTTGCATATTCTATTTGCAAAAAGGAGCATAGCCTGTTGTATTGTTGGTAACTTCATGGAATGTCAGACAATCACTTCCCTATGGAACCATTCTACAGCTGCATAGCATTAGCATTAGTAGAGTCATACGATGCAAGAAATCAAGTTTATAAAGCAACAGCCAAATAAAAAAAATAATAATAAACCTTTCCATTTCACCCATCCATTCATTCCAAATGTTTGTCTAGGTTTGACTTGAATTAATTTAAGCTGTCAACTTCTAAAACGACAGATGGAAGTTTGTTCCAGTATTCAACTACATTAGTATTAGCAAGGGCACATGTGCAAGAAAGCAAACTTATATAGCATCAGCCAAAAAAAAAAAAAAAAAAAAAAACACACCCCCTTCTCATTTCACTCATCCACCTGCCCCAATTGTTTGTCTAGTTCTGCCTTGAATCTGTTTAAGCTATCAACTTCTACAACGAGATGGAAGTTTGTTCCAGCAATCAACCACCCGCTGGCTAACGGCAAACTTCTGCACATCTATCCTACAACTGTCTTTCCTTAATTTAAAATTATGCCCTCTCAAACAATTATTCTGAGCAAGAAGAAGAATCCAATCAGCATTGGGCATGCGCAAACCATTCGAGGCTTTGTACACCTCAATTAGATCACTTTGCAGGTGCCTAGTCTCCAGACACTGTAATTTGCAAAATTTAAGCCTTCTTCATAACAGCAACCATTTGTTCCATTCACTAACCTTGTTGCCCTTGTCTGTACTCATTCGAACAGCTCTGCATTCTTCGATTCTTCTTAAAATGAGGCCTCCAGACCTGTATAGAGTACTAAGGTGCAGCCTGACCATTGCCTTATACAAGGGAACAATCACCTCCTTATCCCTGCTAGAAAAGTTTTTGTACATCATTGACAAGACACCATGAGCTACTCTTGCAGACCATCTGCACTGCTCAGAAAATTTCATGTCTGCCTGCACAATTACCTCCAGGTCCTTTTCACTCTCTACCTCTGTCAGTAGAGAAACACACAGTTGGTATTAGCATTAGCATTAGCATTAGTAGAGGCATTTGATGCAAGAAAGCAAGCTTATGCAGCATCAGCCAAAAAAAAAAAAAAAAACCCCACTTCCACTTCACCCCTCTGTTCGTTCAAAATACCTGTCCAGCTGAGTCTTAAACTTATTTAGGCTATCAACCTCCACTACAAGGGATGGAAGTCTGTTCCACCAACCAACCACTATTATGTTACTCTGGGGTTAGTGAACTTCAGTTGCCACCTCTCAGCCCATCTACTCAACTTTTGTAGATCACGTTGGAGTAGCATACTGTCATTACTGCCATTATCAGTCCTACCAACCTTCATATCATTTCCAAACTTAGACATTAAGCCTGATATACCATTATCAATATCATTAATAAATACAGAATACAACAATGGGCCCAACACTGAACCCTGGGCGACTCGCACTAATAACATTAGTCCACAAATAGCAGTGTCCATTGGTTACCACTCTTTGTCTTCTCCCACTCAACCCTCCCTTTATCCATAGCAGCAATTTATCTCAAATGCCACACTGCTCCAATTTGTGCAGCAGTCTTTCATGTGCAACAGTGTCAAAATTTTTTCTAAGATCCAAATATATGATATCGAAATTATTTTTTAAATCCAGTTTCATTGTGACTACATCATAGTATTCAATCAAATTGGTCACACAAGACTTCCCTGTAACAAAACCTGCTGTTTCTGAGCTATAACTGAAATTATGTCTAGATGATCCTGTTGTGCTTCTTTAACGAGTGCCTCCATGAATTTCCCTGGAACAGAAGTTATACTAACAGGTCTGTAAATACTCGTGTCATCCTTTTGATCCTCCTTTGTCAATTGGGGTTACATTTGCACATGTTCAGTCCATGAGCACCGCCCCAGAGACCAAGGAAGCTCTCATAATAATGGCTAAGGGTTGCTTTCTCCCTTTGCTGCCTCCTTTAATATAACTGGATAGATCGCAGATTCCATTCCTGGTGCCTTTCTTATGTTTAGCTTCAACAATTTCTCCTCCACTTTGCTCTCAGTTATTACAAAATCATCTAGCTCACCACCAGAGTTGAATACACCCCTGGCATTCCCCTCCCTGAATAACTCCTCATGTGTGAATGTAAATGCAAAATACTGATTTAGTTTGTTAGCCACCTGAGCAGGATCATCAACAGTTGAACCATCAATATCAAGTGAACCAATCTGATTCATCCCCTTCCTTCTAGAGGTTACATAAATAAAGAACTCTTTGCTGCTTTTCTGTGCATCCTTTGCTGAAGAATTCTCGTAATCTTCCTTTGCCTGCCTAATCTCCTTTGTGACTTGATTACATCTGTCATAGGCTTCTGTGTCATCTCTTAATTTATATGTATCCCATGCATTTTTCTTCTCTGCCACATATATAACCCCAGGGGCTCACATCTGGTGAGCATGGGCTTGGCACACCCAGGGTCCTGAGCTGGATATCATCATTCTTCTCTTCTTTGGTGATTTCCTTCTACTTCTTTCTCTCTCTCTTAGGGTAAATTAATTTTTTTTTTTTTTTTTGGCTGGTGCAGCAAAAGCCTCAGGCTTCCTTGCACCATATGGCTAATGATAATAATAATAAATATTTCATTAGTTCATCTGACATCCATTTAGGCCTAAACCTTGAACAATATTTAGCATTAGCATTAGTAGAGGCATATGATGCAAGAATGTAAGCTTATGCAGCATCAGCCAAAAAAAAAAAAACACATTAAAAAAACATTTTGAATTTGTCGTTGGGAATATTATCAGTTGGTCTCACCATATATAAATTAAAAACCTTAGTAGACAACCATAGTTGCTGCTACCTGGTGGTTCCTTTATCTGCAAATTCTTACTGCATGGATAATCACTACTGATAATCAGATTAAGAGTATTACTCCCTCAGTTGCCTCCAGAACATGCTGCTGTAGAAAACAATCATCCAGTAAATCCACAAAAGCCTTGCTAGAGCGTGAGTGACAACCCACAAATTGTAGTCATTATCTGAGAAATTAAAATCCCTCTTTATACGACAGTCTAATTTAGTGGCCTACTCTATTTCTCATTATACACATCAGAGTCATTAGGCCTATAACACCTACTTACTCTCATTTTCTTTTTTCCAGTGCTTATGTCACACCAAACTGACTCAAGACTTCACTGTCCATCCATGTCGAATGGCTGTAGTTCCTAAGATTTTGTCTTTCTCGACTAATAGCATAACCCTCCTCTCTTCCTATCCTGTCTATCCTTCCTGTATACATTGTACTTCTCATTCCCTACATGTGTGCAATCCCACATCTCTGACATCCCAACAATGTCTGTCTTTGATGTTTTGACCAACACCTCAAATTCATCAAATTTATTTACCAAACTCTTAGCATGGGTGCTTAAGCAAGTATACGATCACCTGTTCACATTCTTAGCTACCCTAACACAGCCCATGTATTTACTTGTTCTGCAATGACTCCTAACAGCCTTTGAAATCCCCCTCCACCTTGTTTTCCAGCCTTCTTCTCATTCCAATAGAAGCAGTGGAAGAATCACTTTCACCTCTGCCAGTGGCTACTGTTAATCTATTAGTCCATGCATCCCCACCTAACACCTAACACTGCCTCGATATCAGCAGCAAATATACTTCCACCCATTCTATTTAAGTGCATCCTTTTCCTGTAGAAACAGTCTCTCCTGTTAACAAGTGCAGACTAGGCTGAGAAATTTTTCTACCCTTTGAACCTTGCACAATCTCTCTAGGGCCAAATTAATCAACAAGGCTCTCATCATATACTTCCTCCTATCATGAATGGGCAGAATTGCAGACAGTTTCAAATTCAACCCTAACTTGTGGCTTTTTTTCGACATTAAAATAGTTACTCTTAATATCATTAGTATTAGCGTACACAATAATATCACCTTTTTTGCCCTTAAAAGATATCTGCTCTATAAGGAAATATTGTTCAAAGTTTAGGCCAAAATGGATGTCAGATGAACTAATGAGGCATATGGCAGAGAAGAAAAATGCATGGGATACTTACGAATTAACACATGACACAGAAGCCTATGATAGATACAAGTTGATATGCAACCAAGTTACAAAGGAGGTTAGGCAGGCGAAGGCAGATTACGAGAAATCCTTGGCAAGGGATCAAAGAAAAACAGCAAAGAGTTCTTTACTTATGTAAACTCTAGAAGGAAGGGGATGAATCAGATTGGTCCACTTGATATTGATTGGTCAACTGTTGATGATCCTGCTCAGGTAGCTAACAAACTAAATGAATATTTTGCATCGACATTCACACATGAGGAGTTATTCAGCGAGGGGAATGCCAGAGGTGTATTCAACTCTAGCAGTAAACTACAGAATCTTGAAATAACTGGGAGTAAAGTGGAGGAGAAATTGTACAAGATAAACACAAGAAAGGCACCCGGGGTGGATGGGATCTCTCCAGTTATATTAAAGGAGGCAGCAAAGGAAGTAAGCAAACCCTTAGCCATAATTATGAGAGCTTCCTTGGACTCAGGGGAGGTACCCATAGACTGGAGATGTGCAAATGTGACCCCAATTCACAAAGGAGGATCAAAGGCTGACACAAGTAATTATAGACCTGTGAGCTTAACTTCTGTTCCAGGAAAATTAATGGAGGCACTGGTTAAAGAAGCACTGCAGGATCATTTAGACAAGACTTCAGTTATAGCTCGGACACAGCATGGTTTTTTTAAGGGGAAGTCTTGCCTGACCAATTTGATTGGGTACTATGATGCAGTCACAAAAGAACTGGATGCAGGGAATAGCTTTGATATTATATACTTGGATCTTAGAAAGGCTTTTGATACTGTTGCACATGGAAGACTGCTACACAAATTGGAGCAGTGTAACATTGGAGGCAAGTTGCTGCTATGGATAAAGGGGTGGTTGAGGGGGAGAAGACAGAGAGTGGTAATCAATGGACACTGCTCATCGTGGACTAATGTTATTAGTGGAGTCCCTCAGGGCTCAGTGTTGGGTCCATTATTGTTTTCTGTATTTATAAATGATATTGATGATGGTATATCAAGCTTAATGTCCAAGTTTGCAGACGATACAAAGGTTGTCAGGGTTGTCAAGGACACTACTGACACTATGCTGCTGCAACAGGATCTGGAAAGGTTGAGCAGATGGGCTGAGAGGTGGCAAATGAAGTTTAACATTGACAAATGTAAAGTACTACACATGGGAAACAGCAACCCCAGAGCAACGTATCAACTCTGTGGTACTACACTGACAGTGGTAGAGAATGAAAGAGACTTGGGGGTGGTTGTGCAGGCAGATATGAAGTTCTCTGAGCAGTGCAGACGGGCTGCAAGAGTAGCTCATGGAGTATTGTCAATGATATACAGGAATTTTTCCAGCAGGGATAAGGAGGTGATTATTCCCTTGTATAAGGCAATGGTCAGGCCACACCAAGAGTACTGTATACAGGTCTGGAGGCCTCATTTCAAGAAGGATGTAGAGCTGCTGGAACGAGTACAGAGAAGGGCAACAAGATTAGTGAATGGAACAAAGGGGTGCTCTTACGAAGAAAGGCTTAAGTTTTGCAAATTACAGTGTCTGGAGACTAGGCACCAGCGAGGTGATCTGATAGAGGTGTATAAAGCATTGAATGGTTTGAGCATGCTCAATGCTGATGGGATTCTTCCTCTAGCTCAGAATAATCACCTGAGAGGGCATAAATTCAAATTGAGGAAAGACAGATGTAGGATAGACGTGCGGAAATTTGCCTTTAGCCAGTGGGTGGTTGGTTGGTGGAACAGACTTCCATCCCTTGTAGTGGAAGTTGATAGCCTAAATAAGTTTAAGGCTCAGCTGGACAGTTGTTTTGAACGAACAGAGGGGTGAAGTAGAAGTGGGTTTTTTTTTTTTTTTTTTTTGGCTGATGCTGCATAAGCTTGCTTTCTTGCATCAAATGCCTCTACTAATGCTAATGCCATCATCAACCTTTGACCCTGGCAGACATACCCCTGTTCCAACTATCCTTTTTGCACAATATATTCCTTGATTTCCTGACAGTAGAGTCACTGACAATGACTAGTTCCTGTGGGACCAGCACATTCTGCCTTGGGGGTTGCCTCTTTGTTGCACAATATTCATGTGCATGCTCTGGTGTGGTGTTGATGTGGGCAGTGGGCAACTGAGAGCTTGATGGGCCCTCAATTGAGTGACTCAACATTGCATTGTCCACCAATGTCAACTGGATGCACTTCCTTAGATTTTATCATTTGCTTAACTAACAGCATAATCCCTCCTCCCTTCCTATCCTGTCTATCCTTTTTGTACACAGTTTACTCTCCAATTTCCAATTCTGCATTCCTTATATCTTTGTGATTTCGTGTCTTTGATATCCGAAAAATATCTGTCTTTGATGTCTTAACCAGCACCTCAAATTCATAAAATTTATTTACTAAACCCTAGCATTGGTTTACATACAAGTATACATGCACCTGTTGCTACTCTTAGTTACTCTAACACAGCCCATATATTTTCTTGTTCCATGATGACTCCCAGCAGCCTTTGAAATCTCTCAGCATCTTTCCAGACTGCTGCTCATTCTAATAGAAGCAGTGCAAGAATCACTTTTTACTCTGCCCGCAGCTACTGTTAATCTTTTAGTCTGTGAATCCCCGAAGCTAGAAATTTTCTGGCTCACCTAACACTGCCTCGATAGCATCAGCAAATAGTCTTGCATCCTTTCTATTTAACTGTATCCCATCACTGTAGAAGCAGTCTCTCCTGTTAGGAAGCATAGACTATTCTGAAAAAAAATTCTACCTTATGAGCCTTGCAAAATCTCTCCAGGGCTGAAGGCTGCCATCATATACTCCCTCCTATCATGTCTGGGCAGAATTGTAGAGTCACAAATTTAACTTTTTTTTAACTCTCAACTTTTTTTCAATATTGATCTATACTTGTTAAGTAAATCTGCAGATCTCTTATTCTTAAGGTCAGGAGTGCCAACGTGTACAACATTATCACTTTTTGTGCCCTTAAAAGATGATATCTACTCTACAATGTCATCATCTTTTTTTTTTTTCTGGCAGACATACCCTGGTCCTCTTCTTCCTATCCTTTTTACATAATATATTTCCCGTCTCCTTGACAATAGAGTCACTGACAATAACTAGCTCCTGAGGGACCAGCTTATTTTGCCTTAGAGGTTGCCACTGTGTTGCCTGATACCCAGGAGTGAACTTATTTTTAAGGTCTAGCATTGAGTTGGGCAGCTGAGAGCTTGATGGACCTTCCATTTTAATTTCTTCGAGGGCATCTAGCCTACGCCTCAAACTCTAATAGATACCCATCAGAACATTGAGTTGGCACCTAATTTCTTGACACTCTCTGCACATAGCAAACACAAAGACAACCTCCTTGGCTAAATCATGTCCTGTTCCAGAAAGGCCTGCAAACATTTCACATTTTGCACATTCGTTTCTCCACACAGTACTCTGCTACTCTGTGCCCATTGCTTTGCTACTCTAGTCTGGGGCATGTTTCCATTTAAATACAATTTAATTGATTAACACTGAAAATTAATAAGTTTAATTGATTAATTTGACAATACTACACTAAGCTGGGAGATTCCTATATGCAGTGATATGTGGCACTTCTGTAGCCAGGTGGGCAGGAGCAGCAGTGCATAGCACACACTTCTTGATTAAACCAAATACAGAGGATGTTGAAAGGTCAGGGAATGACCACTGCATATCCCCGGAGCAATATGACCTTAGTTGCTAATGCTCCTAAAAAAAAACTAAATAACAACAAATAACAAGCAGTGATATGTATTATACTATCTTGTTTTACATTATACCTGATACTATCTAGTTCAAGATATATGTTACGCTATACTATAACAACTGTAATTATTTTTGATTTAAAAAACATAAGTTAAAAAACTATAAGTAAAGCATAAAACATCAGCTACAAAAAAAACATTAGTTACAAAAATTATTCAAAAAACATAAATTTTTTTAATACGTTTTTTTTCTCCAAAAGTTTATCCATTTCTTCTTTGGAATTTATTTAAGCCATTAAAAACGTTACCTTGTCAAAAGTTTATATATATGTGTATATAGACATAACACTAGATAAAAATCGGTATAAAGGTAAAAAATTTATATCAGTGTGTGTATATATTAATCATCTTTAAAAACTGTTGACACATTGTCATTTAAAATCCGACTGAGTGTATATGGCTCAGTCAGATGAGTAAAAGCGGTAAAATGATTGGGGAGTCTGTTGTCTTCTCCTCTTGTATGATTTTCCTGTAGAAGACTCTGGTTTTCATCAAATATCCTGTTGTCTGCTTTCCTCTGGGCACTCTTCCTGTTTGTTATTGTTGTTATTTGGTTTTTACGAGCATTAGCAACTAAGGCCATATTGCTCCGGGGATATGTGGTGGTCATTCCCTGACCTTTCCCCATCCTCCGTATTTGGTGGGCACGGGCTTGAACCCCGGTCTAATCAAGAAGCGTGTGCTATGCACTGCTCCTCTTGCCCTCCTGGCTATGGAGGCACCTGCACTCTTCCTGTAACTCTCCCTATTATTATTATTTCAGATGGGTAAATATATTGAAATTTGACTATTGGTTAATGATTAATTTCAGTGTTCTTTGGATGTTAATTTTTCATGTATACTGGAATATTTATAAACATAAAGATGGAAAACACTTGATGAGAAAGGTCAGAATCAAAATGTATTAATGGAAAAACTTGATATTGCCAAGTTTTCCTAAAATATGCTATTTGTGTTTTTCAGATGATTCCAGTATTAATTCCAAACCCTATCCGGATTTGAATAAGCTTATGTATTTCCTGTTTGCTCCTACTTTGATATATAGAAACGAATATCCAAGGTGAGTTTTACATCTTACAAAAAAAAAAAAAAAAAAAACATTATGTAATCAATAATGATATGACTAAATGATTTCATAAAAGTAAAATGGTCAGCTCTTTGCTATGATGGAATTAGCATTAGCATTAGCATTAGTAGAGGCATTTGATGCAAGAAAGCAAGCTTATGCAGCATCAGCCAAAAAAAAAAAAAAAAAAACCACTTCCACTTCACCCCTCTGTTCGTTCAAATTACCTGTCCAGCTGAGCCTTAAACTTATTTAGGCTATCAACTTCCACAACAAGGGATGGAACTCTGTTCCACCAACCAACCACTCGCTGGCTAAAGGCAAATTTCCGCACGTCTATCCTACATCTGTCTTTCCTCAATTTGAATTTATGCCCTCTCAGGTGATTATTCTGAGCGAGAGGAAGAATCCCATCAGCATTGAGCATGCTCAAACCATTCAATGCTTTATACACCTCTATCAGCTCACCTCGCTGGTGCCTAGTCTCCAGACACTGTAATTTGCAAAATTTAAGCCTTTCTTCGTAAGAGCACCCCTTTGTTCCATTCACTAATCTTGTTGCCCTTCTCTGTACTCGTTCCAGCAGCTCTACATCCTTCTTGAAATGAGGCCTCCACACCTGTATACAGTACTCTAGGTGTGGCCTGACCATTGCCTTATACAAGGGAATAATCACCTCCTTATCCCTGCTAGAAAAATTCCTATATATCATTGACAATACTCCATGAGCTACGCTTGCAGCCCATCTGCACTGCTCAGAGAACTTCATATCTGCCTGCACAACCACCCCCAGGTCCCTTTCATTCTCTACCACTGTCAGTGTAGTAACACAGAGTTGATACGTTGCTCTGGGGTTGCTGTTTCCCATGTGCAGTACTTTACATTTGTCAATATTAAACTTCATTTGCCACCTCTCAGCTCATCTGCTCAACCTTTCCAGATCCTGTTGCAGCAGCATAGTGTCAGTAGTGTCCTTGACAACCCTGCCTACCTTGGTATTGTCTGCAAACTTCGACATTAAGCTTGATATACCATCATCAATATCATTTATGAATACAGAAAACAATAATGGACCCAACACAGAGCCCTGAGGGACTCCACTAATAACATTAGTCCACGATGAGCAGTGTCCATTGATTACCACTCTCTGTGTTCTCCCCCTCAGCCACCCCTTTATCCACAGCAGCAATTTGCCTCCAATTTGTGCAGCAGTCTACCATGTGCAACAGTATCAAAAGCCTTTCTAAGATCCAAGTATATAATATCAAAGTTATTCACTGCATCCAGTTCCTTTGTGACTGCATCATAGTATCCAATCAAATTGGTCAGGCAAGACTTCCCCTTAACAAAACCATGCTGTGTCCGAGCTGTAACTGAAGTCTTGTCTAAATGATCCTGCAGTGCCTCTTTAACAAGTGCCTCCATTAATTTTCCTGGAACAGAAGTTAAACTCACAGGTCTATAATTGCTTGGGTCAGCCTTTGATCCTCCTTTGTGAATTGGGGTCACATTTGCACATCTTCAGTCTGCAGGTACCTCCCCTGAGTCCAAGGAAGCTCTCATAATTATGGCTAAGGGTTTACTTACTTCCTCTGTGCCTCCTTTAATATAACTGGATAGATCCCATCCATCCCGGATGCTTTTCTTGTGTTTATCTTCAACAATTTCTCCTCCACTTTACTCTCAGTTATTACATGATTCTCTAGCTTACTGCCAGAGTTGAATACACCTCTGGCATTCCCCTCACTGAATAACTCCTCATGTGTGAATGTCGATGCAAAATATTCATTTAGTTTGTTAGCTACCTGAGCAGGATCATCAACAGTTGACCCATCGATATCAAGTGGACCAATCTGATTCATCCCCTTCCTTCTAGAGTTTAAATAAGTAAAGGACTCTTTGCTGTTTTTCTTTGCATCCCTTGCCACAGATTTCTCGTAATCTGCCTTCGCCTGCCTAACCTCCTTTGTAACTTGGTTACAGATCAACTTGTATCTATCATAGGCTTCTGTGTCATGTGTTAATTTGTATATATAATATCGGTGTAAATACACCATAGTTAACCCATATATTTGAGCTACGATTGTAGCGTAGAAGGCATCGTTTTAAATGTATCTCATAATGTGGTTGCCTTCACAACAAGATAGCTACTATTGAATTACTTCAAATAAATAACGCTTCTCTAGTAGAGAAGGCTACTGTTATTTATTTTCAGCGGTACCACCACCCAGACGATCGTTTCGAAGCTTTTTGGCTTCGTCATCAGTGAGCGGGTAGGTACCCAGGTAATACAACAAGCCATCTCAGTTGCGAAGTTATATCCACATTATGAGAGATGCCAGAAGGGTGTGGTGGTAATGTATTTGGAAAATTAAATGCACTAGGCATAATCCTTATGGGTTTTGATAATTAACTATATAATATCGGTGTAAATACACCATAGTTAACCCATATATTTGAGCTACGATTGTAGCGTAGAAGGCATCGTTTTAAATGTATCTCATAATGTGGTTGCCTTCACAACAAGATAGCTACTATTGAATTACTTCAAATAAATAACGCTTCTCTAGTAGAGAAGGCTACTGTTATTTATTTTCAGCGGTACCACCACCCAGACGATCGAAGCTTTTTGGCTTCGTCATCAGTGAGCGGGTAGGTACCCAGGTAATACAACAAGCCATCTCAGTTGCGAAGTTATATCCACATTATGAGAGATGCCAGAAGGGTGTGGTGGTAATGTATTTGGAAAATTAAATGCACTAGGCATAATCCTTATGGGTTTTGATAATTAACTATATAATATCGGTGTAAATACACCATAGTTAACCCATATATTTGAGCTACGATTGTAGCGTAGAAGGCATCGTTTTAAATGTATCTCATAATGTGGTTGCCTTCACAACAAGATAGCTACTATTGAATTACTTCAAATAAATAACGCTTCTCTAGTAGAGAAGGCTACTGTTATTTATTTTCAGCGGTACCACCACCCAGACGATCGAAGCTTTTTGGCTTCGTCATCAGTGAGCGGGTAGGTACCCAGGTAATACAACAAGCCATCTCAGTTGCGAAGTTATATCCACATTATGAGAGATGCCAGAAGGGTGTGGTGGTAATGTATTTGGAAAATTAAATGCACTAGGCATAATCCTTATGGGTTTTGATAATTAACTATATAATATCGGTGTAAATACACCATAGTTAACCCATATATTTGAGCTACGATTGTAGCGTAGAAGGCATCGTTTTAAATGTATCTCATAATGTGGTTGCCTTCACATTAATTTGTATTTGTTAATTTGTTATTAATTTGTTATTATTAATTTGTTAATTTGTATGTATCCCATGCATGTTTCTTCTCTGCCATATGCCTCATCAGTTCATCTGACATCCATTTAGGCCTAAACCTTGAACAATATTTCTTAGTTGGTATGTAAAGCCTAGTAGCTTCCAAGATAAGTTCTTTGAATGCTTCCCATTTTGCATTTGCTGTTGGTAACATCATCAGTTGTCCCACTGTATAGAATTTAAATACTGTCTCAGTCCATCGTAGTCACCTTTACGAAAGCAATAACCCTTCCCTTTACCCCTAATGGTAGTTACCTCTTTGAGTAAATCCCACTTCAGCACACTGTGATCACTGCCACCTAGTGGTTCATTTATCTGCAGATTCTTAATGCATGAAGAATCACTGCTGATAATCAAATCAAGACTATTACTCCCTCTAGTTGCCTCCCGAACATGCTGATGTAGAAAACAATCATCCAATAAATCCACAAAAGCCTTGCTAGTGTGTGAATGACCAGCCCCCAAACTCCAGTCAATATCTGGGAAATTAAAATCTCCCATTATAAGACTCTCTGAATTACTGGCCCACTCTATTTCCCTGTACAGTTTCTTATTATACTCATCAGAGTCATTAGGCCTATAGCACACTCCTACTCTCAATTTTGATCTCCCAATGCTTATGTCACACCAAACTGACTTGACACTGCACTGTCCTGCGATGTCCACTGGCTTCACATCCTTGGATTTTATGTATTTCTTAACTAATAGCATAAGCCCTCCTCCCTTCCTACCCAGTCTATTCTTTCTGTAGACGTTGTACTCCCCAAATTCCAGTTCTGCATTCCTTATATCTGTGTGACACTAAGTCTCTGATATCCCAACGATATCTGCCTTTGATGTTTTGAGCAATACCTCAAATTCATCAAATTTATTTACTAAACTCCTAGCATTGGTGTACACGCAAGTATACATGCACCTGTTCTTTTTCTTAGGTACCCTAACACAACCTATGTGTTTATTTGTACCCCAATGATTCCCAGCAGTCTCTGAAATATCCTGCATGTTATTTTTCAGGCTTCTCCTCATTCCAATAGAAGCAGTGCAAGAAGCTCTTTCACCTCTGCCAGTGGCTACTGTTAATCTATTCGCCTTTGTATCCCCCCAAGCTAGCAGTTTTCCGACCCACCTAACACTGCCTCGATGGCATCAGCAAATATTCTTGCACCCTTTCTATTTAAGTGTATCCCATCCCTGTAGAAGCAATCTCTCCTGTTAACAAGTACAGTCCAGGCTGAAAAAAATTCTACCCCTTGAGCCTTGCACAATCTTTCCAGGGCCGAATTGATCGACAAGGCTCTCATCATATACTCCCTCCTATCGTGTCTGGGCAGAATTGCAGACACTTTCAAATTCAACCCTATTTCACGGCTTTTTTTCAACAGTGACCTGTACTTGTTAAGCAATTCTGCCGGTCTCCTACTCTTGATATCATTAGTGCCAACGTGTACAACTATATCACCTTTTGTGCCCTTAAAAGATGATATCTGCTCTACAACGTCATCAACCTTTGCCCCTGGCAGACATACCCTGGGCCTGTTCCACCTATCCTTTTTACAAAGCATGTTCCCTGTTTCCCTGACAATAGAGTCACCAACAAGTTCCTTTGGGACCAGCGCATTCTGCCTTGGGGGTTGCCGCTGTGTTTCATGATGACCAAGTGCAAGCTCTGGCATTTATTTGTGCAGCTGAGAGCTTGATGGGCCCCTCAATTTAGTTCCTTCGAGGGCATCCACCCTGTCCTTCAAGCTCTCATATAGGCCCATAAGAACGCTGAGTTGTTGCCTGATTTCGATACACTCCTTGCATTGTGCACACATAAAGACATCCCCCATGGCAATATCATGTCCCGTACCTGAATGCTCCACAAACATCATGCAAGCTGTGCATTTTAGAAGGCTGTGATTCCGAAGGCAACTGCCCCCCTCAGTTCTCCTCTGAGCCACAGCACTTCCATTAGCTTGAGCCTTTTGTTTTGCTGCTCTGGTCTGAGTCATGATTACTTTTAATTTAAATAAAATTTCAATTTCAGTTTATAACCTTAACTTATCTCCCAACACAGTTATAATGGTATATATATTTTTTAGTGTCAAGTATTAACTATCTCCGAGTTCCCTTTATATAACTTCCGTATCAGTTATGTATTAATTAATTATGTTACGTTTGTAATCTAAGTCGGTATATATATTTAGTTAAAGTGCAATTTAAATGCCAACGAAGTTCAACAAGTTTAATAGATTTTACCGATCGCTGAAAATATTACAATCTATACTATACTAACACTAGCTAGGTTCGATATATAACGATCGTAAGACAAAGGCAGGAATTTATGAACGGTAATCTATGGACACTTAAGTATTAATTAACTTTCAAATCTCGCTGTCTCGATTCAGAATAACTAACGATCCTTACTAGGTCTAAAAGCTACTTACAAAAAATAATTTGATGTAAAAAATATTCAATAAGCGGCTAAATATGGCTAAAAAAACTTCTCGTTCAGCGGAGTTGTAACTTGTAACATGTGGATTTGATACCCTTACCGATACTTTTATGCAATTACAAGGCCGAGTAAAGAATAAATAAACCAGATTAATCAGAAATATCACAAAATAATGCTATACTACTAAATTTAAATCAAAAGTTTTATAAAAACAATAATTTCAAATCAATAAATAAGAAAAATCCACTTAGCGGCTTTGAACACGTCTGGAATTAGAAAGAAGAGATAGGTGCTTTTAACATGGATCATATTTACATGATAGGTTGATGGTTATTCAAACAACAAAGGATTTAGCATTAGTAGAGGCATATTATGCAAGAAAGCAAGCTTATACAAGCATCAGCCACAAAAAAAAAAAAAAAACCCCTTCCCATTGCACCCATCCATTCGCTCCAAACGTTTGTCCACTTCTTCCTTGAATTTATTTAAGCTATCAACTTCGACAATGGCAGATGGAAGTTTCTTCCTTCAATAAACTACCCGCTGACTAAAGGCATATTCCTGCACATCTATTTGACAGGAAGAATCCCATCAGCAAATCCCAAGAGGAAGAATCCCATCAGCATTGAGCCTGCTCAATCTATTTGAGTAGGAGTTTATTATTGGTCTAATGACTCTGATGAGTACAATGAACAGTTATACAGAGAAACAGAGTGGGCAAGTAAATCAGAGTGTCTTATAATGGGGGATTTTAACTTCCCAGATATTGACTGGAACTTGTGGTGGTCACTCGCACACTAGCAAGGCTTTTATGGATTTATTGGATGATTGTTTTCTATAGCAACATGTTAGGGAGGCAATTAGAAGAAGTAACATTCTTGATGTGATTATCAGCAGTGATTATTCATGCATTAAGAATTAGAACCTGTACTACACATTACTGGCTCTAATTCTTAATAAGTACAGTACTTAATTTCAAATTCTAATCCTTCAATTTCTAATTATTCTTAATCTTTTACCCATACATGGTACTGTGTACTATGTATGGGTTAAAGATTAAGAAGATTCTTCTTGACATTTGAATTCTGTTCTGTAAATTGTTATTTTTAGTAAGTACATGCAAATGTAAGTTGTTCCAAAGAACAGAAGCAGAAGGGAATATGAGGAAAAGTAAACATTAACTTTGAATTTTGATTTCACAGTGAATAGACTGGTTTGGAAAAGAGAGAGAGAGAAGGGGAGGTGGAATTACAAATTGAGAGGAATGTTATACATGGAAGTGTCTGTATAGAAAACAAGTAGCCTAAACTGAAATAAATAAGAAAAGAGTTTTGTAAAAGGCTATTTATTATTTATTAATTAACCTCGTTGCCTGGGAAAAAGAAAGAGGTTTAGAGGGCACCACCCATGATGTCAAAACAATGTTCCATGGTAGATAAGGTTTGAGATATGTACCTAGTAAATAAGTTATATGAAAAGTAATGCTAAGAACAACCTAGCTTTTGATGTGAAAACATCTTTGGCACCTACTAAATTTCGGACTGTAGTAAAACAATTCGTCGCAATTTTGCAATGCAGAAATGATGTTATTTGATTCATTTCTGCATTGTCATTTATGGAAATGACATAATTCTGAATCAGAGTTAGTGTTAGCCTCATTATCCGATATATGTACAGCAGAAATGACGTCTTTGATGTCATATTCAGAAATGATGTACCAAATCAAAGTTAGTGAGTTAGTAACATTAGCCGATATATGTACAGCAGAAATGATGTGATTTCTGGAAATTTTGTACCAAATCAAGGTTAGCGAGTTAGCATCATTAGCTGGTTTCATTGCCACTCAGAGTCAAGAACATTTTGGTTTTACCAAGCTGTCTAATCATAGCAAATAGTTTGTGCTTATGTTGAGCAAAGTAGTAGATTGAGTTAGGAAGTGTCCTTAGGAAGACTAAATTGTTTTCGATACAGCTGTTAATGTATTCTTTGGATTGAACTTGCTCATGGATCAGTTTTGTATCTTTACCTGTGTATTTGAAAGCCACCGCCAAAGAGTCCCTTGTTCTCAATCTCATTATCTTCATTGCTATGTAAAGGAGATCATATGGAGTAACACCGCATCAATCAGATCATCTGAGCTTGCTCATTGCTATCATGAACTGTAAATAAATGCTGGAAAAGGACAGTTCCTCTGTGTGCTCATCAAGTAAGCTTTGTAGTACTTTAGTTTCTCCTAGGGTGGTTCTAAGATCTTTATCCTTGCTCCACAACAACATTTGCTGTTGGGCAATGAGTCTTTCCTCGATCAGAATCGCTTCACTTATGTCATCTTTAGCCAAATTAATTTCCATGTGCTTGTCATCAAAGAATGACTGATCTATCATGATTTGATACAATTGATGGGGAAGCATGTTTCCCAAATATAGAAGCTACGCTTTAACCACTTGCTTTCATATTAACCCAATAAAATAGCTCATCTTGTGCATTTTCTTGCATTTTATATGCATGTTTAGCATTAGCATTAGTAGAGGCATATGCAAGAAAGCAAGCTTATGCAGCATCAGCCAAAAAAAAAAAAAAAACCCTTCCATTTCACCCCTCCGTTAGTTCGAAATACCTGTCCAGCTGAGCCTTAAATTTATTTAGGCTATCAACTTCCACAACAAGAGATGGAAGTCTGTTCCACCAACCAACTACCTGCTGGCTAAAGGCAAATTTCCACACATCTATCCTACATCTGTCTTTCCTCAATTTGAATTTATGCCCTCTCAGGTGATTATTCTGAGCAAGAGGAAGTATCCCATCAGCATTGAGCATGCTCAAACCATTCAAGGCTTTGTACACCTCTATCAGATCACCTTGCCGGTGTCTAGTCTCCAGACACTGCAATTTGCAAAACTTAAGCCTTTCTTCGTAAGAGCAACCCTTCGTTCCGTTCACTAACCTTGTTGCCCTTCTCTGTACTCGTTCCAGCAGCTCCACATCCTTCTTGAAATGAGGCCTCCAGACCTGTATACAGTACTCAAGGTGTGGCCTGACCATTGCCTTATCCAAGGGAAAAATCACCTCCCTATCCCTGCTAGAAAAATTCCTGTATATCATTGATAAGACACCATGAGCTACTCTTGCAGCCCATCTGCACTGCTCAGAGAACTTCATATCTGCCTGCACAATTACCCCCAGGTCCTACTCATTCTCTACCACTGTCAGTGTAGTGCCACAGAGTTGATACGTTGCTCTGGGGTTGCTGTTTCCCATATGTAGTACTTTACATTTGTCAATATTAAACTTCATTTGCCACCTCTCAGCCCATATTCTCAAACTTTCCAGATCCTGTTGCAGCAGCATAGCATCAGTAGCGTCCTTAACAACCCTGCCAACCTTTGTATCGTCTGCAAACTTGGACATTAAGCTTGATATACCATCATCAATATTATTTATAAATAGAGAAAACAGCAATGGACCCAACACTGAACCCTGAGGGACTCCACTAATAACATTAGTCCACAATGAGCAGTGTCCATTAATTACCACTCTCTGTCTTCTGCCACTCAACCATCCCTTTATCCATAGCAACAATTTGCCACCAATGCCACACTGCTCCAATTTGTGCAGCAGTCTTTCATGTGCAAAAGTATCAAAAGCCTTCCTAAGATCCAAATATATAATATCAAAGTTATTCCCTGCATCCAATTCTTTTGTGACTACATCATAGTATCCAATCAAATTGGTCAGGCAAGACCTTCCCTTAACAAAACCATGCTGTGTCTGAGCTATAACTGAATTCTTGTCAAGATGATCCTTCAGTTCTTCTTTAACCAGTGCTTCCATTAATTTTCCTGGAACAGAAGTTAAACTCACAGGCCTATAATTACTTGTGTCAGCCTTTGATCCTTCTTTGTGAATTGGGGTTACATTTGCATATCTCCAGTCTGTTGGTACCTCCCCTGAGTCCAAGGAAGCTCTCATAATTATGGCTAATGGATTGCTTACTTCCTTTGCTGCCTCCTTTAATATAACTGGATAGATCCCATCCACCCCGGGTGCCTTTCTTGTGTTTATCTTCAACAATTTCTCCTCCACTTTACTCTGAATTATTACAAGATTATCTAGCTCACTGCCAGTGTTTACTTCATCTATGGCATTCCCCTTCCTGAATAATTCCTCATGTGTGAATGTAGATGCAAAATATTGATTTAGTTTGTTAGCTACCTGAGCAGGATCATGAACAGTTGAACCATCAATATCATAATGATTTATATAATGATCACTCTCAATCTTTCTTGGCAAGCGATGGACCCTCACGTTGATTGAAACAGGCACATTGATCACTTGGCCCAGAATGCCATATTGTCCATATGCGTTTCTCAGGCACCTTATTTTCATGAATGGTAAGCGAGGAAAAATAAGCCTCTTTGTCACTAAATCCAATTTCAGTAAATGTGATGGAATTTCTGGGTAGACAAAGCTGTTTGACAATAGATAGCTCTGGAATGGTGTTGTTCTTAAGGGATCCTCTGCAGTTATTACATACAGGGATCCCATCGATGTCAACATCTGGAAATGCAGTGCATATCAATGGTGTATCTATAACAACTGGTTTCTTTGTGTCATTTTCGAATCATACACAATCACAATATAGCATACAGAACAGAAATTGCTTTTTATAAATCACCTTTCAAACTCTCAATGCATGTCTTATGTAAATAGTAGTCAGTGTAAGGAAAAGAAGCTTAATCATTTAAACTCATCTACTCTACATTTGGAGAAATACCCCATTGTATATAATTAATACTCACTTCGGGTACATTATTGTTAGATGGAGTGACATTGTTGGTCGATAGCACTGCTAAATCCAACACTTCAGTTTCTGTTTGTCTTTTACGCAATCTCGATAGTCTTTGTCAATATTCTTGACAATGCTCTGCATTTGACTTGGCATTGTTGAACACTCAGCTATAGCCAGGGGCCCAAGGTAAAATGGAATTTGGGGGCCCCATATAAAGAAAAAACTAATAAAGAACATTTTCAAATTCATTTTATTGTGACAACAAAAAAAAAATTATATGACATAAGAAAAATATCTAATCCAAAAGAATAATTCAGAAATAATGTATACACTTAAACTAAGTATTTTTATATTACTTTGTATGGACTTTTCATGCTTTTTGTGCTGAGAAATTATATATTAGTTCATTATAATCAATCTTGTTTGTGATATCATTCTCAATACAAATTACTGCCAAATTATTTAATTTTTCTTGTCCAAGTGAATTTCTAATATAATTCTTAACTCTTTTAAGCCCAGAGAATGATCATTCTGTTGATGCGTTTGAAACAGGAATTGACAAAAATATTTTTAAAATTATGTCTACATTAGGAAAAGTTTATATTAGTTCTCCTTGAATTGCTTCGTACATTAAAGAAGGTGAATATAAATTTTCATTTTTTGCAAAATGTATAAAATGTGTTTAATTCTTTAAAAACATTAGCATCAATGTCATCTGAATAAGTATTTATAAGTGGCGGACAAAAAAGCTGTATCACTTGTGAATTTTGCAAATAATGTCTTGCACTGCATTGTGTTCAAAATGCATTCGTTAGATAGGATATATATATATCTCTGTGAATGAAATCCAATAAAAAGAATCCACCTGATATACCTAACGATATGCCATAAATACTTCCCAAAGGGTAAAATGCATAATTAATGGAAATATGAGAAATCATGCAAACAGCAATCACGACAACCAAACATACATTTTATTGCATTTACGTGTACAAACTAAAATGACAAGTTAACCTAATTGTATTATGTATTGTAAATCAGCAAAATAAGTCCTCAATATTTTGTTCTTCCTCCTTCTTGAGCTGCAATTACAGCCTAGCAACGATCTGGCATAACATCGACTATAAAGTCTGCAGCTGAATCTCATTTGTTGGTTTCTACTGAGCAATTTTAGATGACATTATGTACAGCAATTTTCAATAGGGTTCAAATGTGGACTGTTCAAATCTGGGCCAGTCCACAGTGTAATGCCAGTATTTCTGAGGTATGACTGCACCTTGAGGGAGGAAAATGAGGGAAAACATTGATTAGCATTAGCATTAGCATTAGTAGAGGCATATGATGCAAGAAAGCAAGCTTATTCAGCATCAGCCAAAAAAAAAAAAAAAAAAACAGCCACTACTCCCATTTCACCCCTCCGTTCGTTCGAAATACCTATCCAGCTGAGCCTAAAATTTGTTTAGGCTATCAACTTCAACAACAAGCGATGGGAGTCTATTCCACAAACCAACTGCCCGCTGGCTAAAGGCAAATTTCCGCACATCTATCCGACATCCGTCCTTCCTCAATTTGAATTTATGCCCTCTCAGGTGATTATTCTGAGCAAGAGGAAGAATCCCATCAGCATTGAGCATGCTCAAGCCATTCAAAGCCTTATACACCTCTATCAGATCACCTCGCCGATGCCTAGTCTCCAGGCTCTGTAATTTGCAAAACTTAAGCCTTTCTTCGTAAGAGCAACCCTTTGTTCCATTCACTAATCTTGTTGCCCTTCTCTGTACTCGTTCCAGCAGCTCTACATCCTTCTTGAAATGAGGCCTCCAGACCTGTATACAGTACTCAAGGTGTGGCCTGACCAATGCCTTATACAAGGGAATAATCACATCCCTGTCCCTGCTAGAAAAATTCCTGTATATCATTGACAAGACACCATGAGCTACTCTTGCAGCTCGTCTGCACTGCTCAGAGAACTTCATATCTGCCTGCACAATTACGTAAGTATGTTTTAAGCCTTGTTGAGATAAGATGACAAACTCATCATTAAATCTAAATAGCATAAAACTTGTGAATTTCGAAGTGTGGCAAGGTGCTGAATCCTGTTGAAAAATACAGTTTTGGACGTCTGTGTGGTGATCCCTAATAATGGGTTTCAGGTGGGCAGGGAACTTTACAGTCAGTGTTATGCAGTCAGGATGGTACACCTCTGATTTTCATCTTCTCACATATCGCTTCCATCCAAGCCATGCATGTTGAATTTTGTCTGTATGTGCAGCACAGTGTCATCACCGTTCACCCCACACTAGGTGGAAAAGCGTCGGGTTTGAATCCTGTTGATGATGCAATGAACTTTAATGGGCTTTTTTCACTCCATGGCTGACTTAGTCGGTCTCAGGTGTAGATAGCAAGGTTTTTTTCCCAGAAACGGGTTTTTTCGTCCAGCAAACAGGCAAATCGACCAGAGAACAGACGCAATTTACAGACAAAATAAATATATGGGTAGATGTAATCATTTACAAGGGGACCCTAATATCGTAATTTGTTTTTTTTTGCAGGTTGAATTTCGATTCGTCAGAAAAGATGACAGTGTCCCATTGCTCTTTTGTCCATTAAAGATGTGTTTTAGCCCAAGCAAGTCACTTCCTCATTTGTTGGGTCAACAGAGGCTTCTTCTTGGTCCAACAGGCATGCAGACTGCATTCCAAAAGCCGTCTTTGGATAGTTTTTGAACTTGTTTCAACACCATTTCAAAGTCCAGTTTTAGATCAGGAGCACTAGCACAGCAATTATGAAGTTTCAAATATTGATCTTGGGAGGGCATAGTCACTCTCTTACGGCCTGATCCAGATCTTCTCTTCACATCACGCTTTAATTTCAGTGCCTGGGATACTATTGACTGGTGGCAGCCTATTTTATCAGCAAAAGCAGGCATAGAAGGCCCTTACTGGGACAGAGCTACAGCTACACATTTTTTTTCTTGGTATCAACTGAACATATGGAGCCATGCTTACACCTCCGCAAAACATTTTTGTGAACAAATTTGAAAATCTTCAAAATGAAGATTCGAATTTACAACATGCTGTAAATCTTTTAAAATCATTGTCATTATATACAGTGGTGGACAAAAAACTGCTTAACTTTAAAAAAAGTAACATTTGTAGTGAAACGTTTCCAGGATACTAATGAGAGTATATACCTTTCCAACACTGTATTTATAGAAACAGCTGATGTAACACATTCTAATTACTGTATGATGCAATAGAAGTATTATCTCATGCAATACCTTTGCTTTGCTGCAAACAAAATGACTGTAATCAAACAATATCTTATACGTTTAACTACAAATGTTACTTTTTTCCTACATCTGTCTTTCCTCAATTTGAATTTATGCCCTCTCAGGTGATTATTCTGAGCAAGAGGAAGAATCCGATCTGCATTGAGCATGCTAAAACAATTCAAGGCTTTGTACACCTCTATCAGATCACCTCGCTGGTGCCTAGTCTCCAGACACTGTAATCTGCAAAACTTAAGCCTTTCTTCGTAAGAGCAACCCTTTGTTCCATTCACTAATCTTGTTGCCCTTCTCTGTACTCGTTCCAGCAGCTCTACATCCTTCTTGAAATGAGGCCTTGTATACAGTACTCAAGCTATGCTTGACCATTGCGTTATACAAGGGAATAATCACCTCCTTATCCCTGTTAGAAAAATTCCTGTATATCGTTGACAAGACACCATGAGCTACTCTTCCAGCCCATCTGCACTGCTCAGAGAACTTCATATCTGCCTGCACAATTACCCCCAGGTCCTTTTCATTATCCACAAAAGTCTTGCTAATAAATCCACAAAAGCCTTGCTAGTGTGTGAGTGACCATCCCACCAGAACTAGTAGTTGTTGATCACTCTATTGGCTGATTGTTTTCTACATCAGCATGTTTGGGAGGCAACTAGAGGGAGTAATACTCTTGATTTGATTATCAGTAGTGATTCTTCATGTATTAAGAATCTGCATATAAAGGAACCACTAGGTGTCAGTGATCACAGTGTGCTGAAGTGGGATTTACTCAAAGAGGTAACTACCATCAGCCGGTAAGGGAAAGGTTTATTGCTTTCGTAAAGGCGACTATGATGGTCTGAGACAGTATTTAAATTCTATACAGTGGGACCAACTGAAGATGTTACCAACAGCAAATTCAAAATGGGAAGTATTCAAAGAACTTATCTTGGAAGCTACTAGGCTTTACATACCAACTAAGAAATATTGTTCAAGGTTTAGGCCTAAATGGATGTTATGTGAACTAATGAGACATATGACAGAGAAAAAAAATGCATGGGATACATATAAATTAGCATGTGACGCAGAAGCCTGTTATAGATACAAGTTGATCTGTAACCAAGTTACAAAGGAGGTTAGGCAGGCAAAGGCAGATTACGAGAAATCTTTGGCAAGGGATGCAAAGAAAAACAGCAAAGAGTTCTTTACTTATGTAAACTCTAGAAGGAATAGGATGAATCAGATTGGTCCACTTGATATCGATGGGTCAGCTGTTGATGATCCTGCTCAGGTAGCTAACAAACTAAATGAATATTTTGCATCTGCATTCACACATGAGGAGTTATTCAGCGAGGGGAATGCCAGAGGTGTATTCAACTCTGGCAGTAAGCTAGAGAATCATGTAATAACTGAGAGTAAAGTGGATGAGAAATTGTTGAAGATAAACACAAGAAAGGCACCTGGGGTGGATGGGATCTATCCAGTTATATTAAAGGAGGCAGCAAAGGAAGTAAGCAAACCCTTATCCATAATTATGAGAGCTTCCTTGGACTCAAGGGAGGTACCCACAGACTGGAGATGTGCAAATGTGATCCCAATTCACAAAGGAGGATCAAAGGCCGACACAAGTAATTATAGACCTGTGAGTTTAACTTCTGTTCCAGGAAAATTAATGAAGGCACTGGTTAAAGAAGCAGTGCAGGATCATCTAGACAAGACTTCAGTTATAGCTCGGACACAGCATGGTTTTTTTAAGGGGAAATCTTGCCTGACCAATTTTATTGGATACTATAATGCAGTCACAAAAGAACTGGATGCAGGGAATAACTTTGATATTATATACTTGGATCTTAGAAAGACTTTTGATACTGTTGCACATGGAAGACTGCTGCACAAATTGGAGCAGTGTGGCATTGGAGGCAAATTGCTGCTATGGATAAAAGGGGTGGTTGAGGGGGAGAAGACAGAGAGTGGTAATCAATGGACACTGCTCATCGTGGACTAATGTTATTAGTGGAGTCCCTCAGGGTTCAGTGTTGGGTCCATTATTGTTTTCTGTATTTATAAATGATATTGATGATGGTATATCAAGCTTAATGTCCAAGTTTGCAGACGATACAAAGGTTGGCAGGGTTGTCAAGGACAGTACTGACACTATGCTGCTGCAACAGGATCTGGAAAGGTTGGGCTGAAAGGTGGCAAATGAAGTTTAACATTGACAAATGTAAAGTACTACATATATGAAACAGCAACCCCAGAGCAATGTATCAACTCTGTGGTACTACCCTGACAGTGGTAGAGAATGAAAAGGACCTGGGGGTAATCGTGCAGGCAGATACGATGTTCTCTGAGCAGTGCAGATGGGCTGCAAGAGTAGCTCATTGTGTCTTGTCAATGATATACAGGAATTTTCTAGCAGGGATAAGGAGGTGATTATTCCCAAGTAATAGGCAATGGTCAGGCCACACCTCAAGTACTGTATGCAGGTCTGGAGGCCTCATTTCAAGAAAAGGATGTAGAGCTGCTGGAACGAGTACAGAGAAGAGCAACAAGCTTAGTGAATGGAACAAAGGGTTGCTCTTACGAAGAAAGGCTTAAGTTTTGCAAATTACAGTGTCTGGGGACTAGGCACCGGTGAGGTGATCTGATAGAGGTGTATAAAGCCTTGAATGGTTTGTGCTCAATGCTGATGAGATTCTTCCTCTTGCCCAGAATAATCACCTGAGAAGGCATAAATTCAAATTGAGCAAAGACAGATGCAGCGCTAATTTGTTTACCAGACTTTTAATAGTTTATTCGTTAATTTAAACATCATAATATTTGGCAGTAGACGATAAGAGTGTACACTGTATTATCAAAAAGTCATGGAATATAAGAGCAAAGATAAAGATATGCAAATTTTTATCTTCAAAATCTTTGAATATATAAAATCATATCTGTGGATATGATTTTAATACGGTTTATTGTCTCCTTTAGTTTTAATGCAATGCTTAGACTTAGTCTTCAATAGGGGTTCCCTTAATAATTACTTTGGGATACCAACAAATCCCAATAGTTTTGAGTGTCAACATGCCGGTTCTAACTAATCCGAATAGTTTGAAATTCTGCATGTCAGTCCTAACTAATCCCAACAGTTTTAGCATTCTACATGCCAATACGATTATACTACCAAATAATTTTTTTTTTTTTTACATTTTGAGAACCAAAATAAGGAATTCAACATACAGTACATTTCACAATAAATGTTAAATGCCCTCCTCCAGTTTCTATTTACTTCTCATCACGAATCAGCAGTGACTGGGTAGCTGGAGTTAGGATAGATGTGCGGAAATTTGCCTTTAGCCTGAGTGTAGTTGATTTACTACCTCTGATTTTCTGGCTTACTCTATTTCCCTGTGCAGTTTCTTATTATACTCATCAGAATTATTAGCCCTATAGCACACTCCTACTCTCAATTTTGATCTCCTAATGCTTATGTCACACCAAACTGACTCGACACTGGCTTCACTTCCTTGGATTTTATGTGTTTCTTAACTAATAGCATAACCCCCTCCTCCCTTCCTATCCTGTCTATCCTTTCTGTACACATTGTACTCCTCAAATTCCAGTTCTGCATTCCTTATATCTGTGTGACACCACATCTCTGATATCCCAACAATATCTGCCTCTGATGTTTTGAGCAATACCTCAAATTCATCAAATTTATTTACCAAACTCCTTGCATTGGTGTACACGCAAGTATACATGCACCTGTTCCTATTCTTAGCTACCCTAACATAACCCATGTGTTTACTTGTACCGCAATGACTCCCAGCAGTCTCTGAAATACCCTGCATCTTGTTTTCCAGGGTTCTGCTCATTCCAGTAGAAGCAGTGCAAGAATCACTTTCACCTCTGCCACTGGCTCCTGTTAATCTATGAGTTCTTGTATCCCTCCCAAGCTAGCAGTTTTCTGGCTCATCTAACACTGCCTCGATAGCATCAGCAAATATTCTTGCACCCCTTCTATTTAAGTGTATCCATCCCTGTAGAAGCAGTGTCTCCTGTTAACAAGTTCAGACTTTATCCACAGACTATTTTTCCATAGAACAGAGGTTAAGCTCTGTAATTGCTCATATCTGTAATATGAACAGATGTTAGGTCTGTAATTCCTCATATTGCCTTTTGATCTCCTGTTTTGAAATGGGGATACATTTGCACATCACCAGTCCATAGAGGGGCCTCCCTTGAATCCAGAGATGATCTCATAATAATTATGGTCAAGGATTTGCTTATCTCATTTGCTGTCTTCCTTAATACAATTGGATAATTACTATCTACCCAAGGCACCTTTTTTTATGTTAAGCTTCAACAATTTCCCTTCCACTTTCCTCTCAGTTATCACAAAATCATTTAGCTCCCTGTTACAGTTTGATAAACTTATGGCATTTGCCCCCTAAAGAATTCCTTGCATAAATGTAGATGCAAAATACCCTATTCAGTTTGTCAGCAACCTGAGCAGGATCATCAACAGTCAAACCACTGACATCACAGGGACCGATGTGATTTGACCTCTTCCTTTTACTGTTGATATAAGTAAAGAAGTGTTTGTACTGTTCTTTGCATTCTTTGTCACACTTCTTGTAATCTGCCTTAGCTTGCCTAAACTCTTTTATGATTTGATTACAGACTAGTTTATATCTACTATAGGCTTCTTTATCATCTGATAAGTTATATTCATCTCATGCATTTAACTTCTCTGCCACAAGTCTAATCAATTCTTCTGATGTCCATTTTGGTTATCAGATGAATTAATCGATGACCCAAATAATTTTCCAAGGTCAAGCCTGCAATGTTATTTCTTAGTTAGTATGAAAAGCCTGTTAGCTTCTATGATTAATTCCCTGATTTCTTGCCATTTAGAATTTGTTTTTGCTAACATCATCATCAGATGGTCTCACTGTAGAGAACTTAGAAACTCTCTGAGGCCACTGCAGTCATCCTTATGAAAGCAAAAGCCCTTTACCCATGACAGTAGTTATGACTTGAAGTAAATCCCATATCATATGCAGTGATCACTGCCACCCAGAGGTTCTTTTACCTGAACCTTGATTCTTAATGCATGAATAATTGCTGCTAATAATCAAATCAAGTGTATTGTTTAATCTTGTTGCCTCAAAAATTGTTCCCTAGAAAACAGTCAACCATTAAATCCAGAAAACTCTTGTAGTGTGTGAGAGACCAACCCACAATTTCGAGTAATTATCTCGAAAGTTAAAATCCACTTTTATAATGTATTCTGGTTTACTGGCCCACTCTATTTTTCTGTATACTGTAGTTGTTTGCTGTTCTCCTCATGGTCAGTTGGCCTATAAACACACTTCTACTCTCATATTTGTTTTGCTAATACTTATGTTACACCAAACACGATAGGAGACACGATAGGAGGGAGTATATGATGAGAGCCCTGTCGATCAATTCAGCCCTGGAAAGATTGTGCAGGGCTCAATGGGTAGAATTTTTTTCAGCCTGGTCTGTACTTGTTAACAGGAGAGACTGCTTCTACAGGGATGAGATACACTTAAATAGAAAGGGTGCAAGAATGTTTGCTGATGCTATCGAGGCAGTGTTAGGTGGGTCGGAAAACTGCTAGATTGGGGGGATACAAGGACTAATAGATTAACAGTAGCCACTGGCAGAGGAGAAAGTGATTCTTGCACTGCTTCTATTGGAATGAGCAGCAGCCTGGAAAATAAGACGCAGGATATTTCATAGACTGCTGGGAATCATTGGGGTACAAGTAAACACATGGGTTGTGTTAGGGTAGCTAAGAAAAAGAGCAGGTGCATGTATACTTGTGTATACACCAATGCTAGGAGTTTAGTAAATAAATTTGATGAATTTGAGGTATTGCTCAAAACATCAAAGGCAGATATTGTTGGGATTTCAGAGACGTTGTGTCACACAGATATATGGAATGCAGAACTGGAATTTGGGGAGTACAATGTCTACAGAAAGGATAGACAGGATAGGAAGGGAGGAGGGGTTATGCTATTAGTTAAGAAATACATAAAATCCAAGGAAGTGAAGCCAGTCGACGTCACTGGACAGTGCAGTGTCGAGTCAGTTTGGTGTGACATAAGCATTGGGAGATCAAAATTGAGAGTAGGAGTGTGCTATAGGCCTAATGACTCTGATGAGTATAATAAGAAACTGTACAGGGAAATAGAGTGGGCCAGTAAATCAGAGAGTCTTATAATGGGGGATTTTAATTTCCCAGATATTGACTGGAATTTGGGGGCTGGTCACTCACACACTAGCAAGGCTTTTGTGGATTTATTGGATGATTGTTTTCTACATCAGCATGTTCGGGAGGCAACTAGAGGGAGTAATACTCTTGATTTGATTATCAGTAGTGATTCTTCATGCATTAAGAATCTGCAGATAAATGAACCACTAGGTGGCAATGATCACAGTGTGCTGAAGTGGGATTTACTCAAAGAGGTAACTACCATTAGGGGTAAAGGGAAGGGGTATTGCTTTCGTAAAGGCGACTACGATGGACTGAGACAGTATTTAAATTCTATACAGTGGGATCAACTGATGATGTTACCAACAGCAAATTCAAAATGGGAAGCATTCAAAGAACTTATCTTGGAAGCTACTAGGCTTTACATACCAACTAAGAAATATTGTTCAAGGTTTAGGCCTAAATGGATGTCAGATGAACTAATGAGGCATATGGCAGAGAAGAAAAATGCATGGGATACAAAGAAATTAACACTGAAGCCTATGATAGATACAAGTTGATCTGTAACCAAGTTACAAAGGAGGTTAGGCAGGCGAAGGCAGATTACGAGAAATCCTTGGCAAGGGATGCGAAGAAAAACAGCAAAGAGCTCTTTACTTATGTAAACTCTAGAAGGAAGGAGATGAATCAGATTGGTCCACTTGATATCGATGGGTCAACTGTTGATGATCCTGCTCAGGTAGCTAACAAACTAAATGAATATTTTGCATTGACATTCACACATGAGGAGTTATTCAGTGAGGGGAATGCCAGAGGTGTATTCAACTCTGGCAGTAAGCTAGAGAATCTTGTAATAACTGAGAGTAAAGTGGAGGAGAAATTGTTGAAGATAAACACAAGAAAAGCATCTGGGGTGGATGGCATCTATCCAGTTATATTAAAGGAGGCAGCAAAGGAAGTAAGCAAACCCTTAGCCATAATTATGAGAGCTTCCTTGGACTCAGGGGAGGTACCTATGGACTGGAGATGTGCAAATGTGACCCCAATTCACAAAGGAGGATCAAAGGCTGACACAAGTAATTATAGACCTGTGAGTTTAACTTCTGTTCCCGGAAAATTAATGGAGGCACTGGTTAAAGAAGCACTGCAGGATCATCTAGACAAGACTTCACTTATAGGTCGGACACAGCATGGTTTTGTTAAGGGGAAGTCTTGCCTGACCAATTTGATTGGATACTATGATGCAGTCACAAAAGAACTGGATGCAGGGAATAACTTTGATATTAGATACTTGGATCTTAGAAAGGCTTTTGATACTGTTGCACATGGAAGACTGCTGCACAAATTGGAGCAGTGTGGCATTGGAGGCAAATTGCTGCTATGGATAAAGGGGTTGTTGAGGGGGTGAAGACAGAGAGTGGTAATCAATGGACACTGCTCATCGTGGACTACTGTTATTAGTGGAGTCCCTCAGGGTTCAGTATTGGGTCCATTATTGTTTTCTGTATTTATAAATGATATTGATGATGGAATATCAAGCTTAATGTCCAAGTTTGCAGACTATACGAAGGTTGGCAGCGTTGTGAACGACACTACTGACACTATGCTGCTGCAACAGGATCTGGAAAGTTTGAGCAGATGGGCTGAGAGGCGGCAAATGAAGTTTAACATTGACAAATGTAAAGTACTACATATGGGAAACAGCAACACCAGAGCAAAGTATGAACTCTGTGGTACTACACTGACAGTGGTAGAGAATGAAAGAGACCTGGGGGTGGGTGTGCAGGCAGATATGAAGTTCTCTGAGCAGTGCAGACGGGCTGCAAGGGTAGCTCATGGTGTATTGTCAATGATATATAGGAATTTTTCTAGCAGGGATAAGGAGGTGATTATTCCCTTGTATAAGGCAATGGTCAGGCCACACCTAGAGTACGGTATACAGGTCTGGAGGACTCATTTCAAGGAGGATGTAGTGCTGCTGGAATGAGTACAGAGAAGGGCAACAAGATTAGTGAATGGAACAAAGGGGTGCTCTTACGAAGAAAGGCTTAAATTTTGCGAATTACAGTGTCTGGAGACTAGACACCAGTGAGGTGATCTGATAGAGGTGTATAAAGCCTTGAATGGTTTGAGCATGCTTAATGCTGATGGGATTCCTCCTCTTGATCAGAATAATCACCTGAGAGGTCATAAATTCAAATTGAGGGAAGACAGATGTAGGTTAGACGTGCGGAAATTTGCCTTTAGCCAGCGTGTGGTTGGTAGGTGGAACAGAGTTCCATCCCTTGTTGTGGAAGTTGATAGCCTAAATAGGTTTAATGCTCAGCTGGACAGGTATTTCAAACGAACAGAGGGGTGAAGTGGAAGTTGTTATTTTTTATTTTTTTATTTTATTTATTTATTTTTTTTTTGGCTGATGCTGCATAAGCTTCCTTTCTTGCATCAAATGCCTCTACTAATGCTAATGCTAAACTGACTTAGCAATGCTCTAGCCAACCATGCCAACTGGATGCACTGTCTTAGATTTAATATGCTTCTTAACTAAGAGCATAACCCCATTCCTCTTTTTGTACTGTCTGTCCTTTCTATTTTCTCAGTTCCTCTTCTTTTATTTTTTTTTTTCAGGTAGTCAAGTTTGGGCTGCCTGGGTACAGGATTTTGCTGGCATCCACAGGTATAGTTTACACTACACTACCTCTTGTGGATGCAGGATTTTGTGCATTCCGCACAGATAGTTGAAAACTCCCATGGTTGCGTAGTATGGTATTCAGGACTGAGTAACCAGAGTACTGGGTCAATGTATCCACTGGTTTTGCACTACCTCCAGTGGATGCAATAAAAGACAGGAAACACATTCAGTTTCCACGTGCAGAGAGCGGCACTGGGCAGCAGTTGTCCAGATGATGGCTGCTTCCTGGTGCTAAAGAGACCTGACAATTACAACATATACTACAGAACATTCATTATCACTGCACATACATTCATTGACCACACATCAGGCCCGTTTTACAGTGTTTCTGTATTTCATCACAGTGACACTAGATGGAGATGGACATTAATCTGAGAGCCACCATAGACAGGGTACACATAATGAGGCAAGGACAGGCAATGTGGCACTCCATTAGGCCCCCCCAAGCTAAATGCCAGAGGAACAACAGGCCAACACTACACTATACAAACTAACACTAAAACTTACACTCTGGCATTTACAGAATTTATAGTATTGCAATGTATAATATGTGGTTTGCAGGGACCCCCTCCAGTGCTGCTTGAAAATATACACAATGTACTTTCTGTACTGCCTATCCTTTCCATAATAACCTCCTTCATTTATGTTCATAACACCCAAATAAATGCTTTTTAAGGGAAGTCTGTATGTTTGAAAACCACCACAGACCAGATACGATATATTTAGGTGTGCTACTGGACAACAAGCTCTCTCTTCTGTTCCCCATTCCAAATTTATCAAAGTTAAGGTCAAGAGGTATGTTGGCAAGCTTCTCAGGGTTATCCACATGGATTGAGGCCTTAAGAGGCATATGCTTAAACTGTACTATGACTGTATATTCCTTCCAGTCATTACGTATGGTGCTGGTGCCTGGCAACATTGTATTGAGAATGTGGCAGTGAAACAACATCTCACTCAGGTTCATCCCATAAGTTTTATTAATGATTTCTAGTGTCTTCTGGACCTCTCAACCCTGGCCCTGCAGGTCCTCCCAAGAGCAATCAGTGTACTGCACTGCAATAAAAGCAGTGCAGTACACTGGTTGATCTGGAGGTCTCCTACCAGCTCCACAAATACCACCTTAGGAAGAATTATCCATGCACTACTGGGGGCATATCACTTGATCTAGCTAATTAGATCTCAGCTGAGAGAAACAGAATTAGGGTGCATTAGTAACATCTGGCAACAAACATGGAATAACAACATCCTCAGAAGAATAACCTTTGAATTCATCCCCACTGTTAAGGAATTTAATAAAAATCAGCTCAGATGGTTCATCCCAGGATTATTTGCTTCTTTTTTGCTCACCGGACATGGTAATCTTAATGCAAAGTTGTTTTCCTTATGATATGCTTTATTCCCTCTATGTCCTTGTGCTAGTCATGAAACAGTGCATCATATAACCTGTAATTGTCCACATTACCTGGATATCCAAAATGATCTACAACTCTTAACTGGAGTTACCTCACCTGACCTGTTGCCACTTTTCTGGAATCTAAAGCAAACTTTCTGACAGTGAGCTAGATGATTTTGTAATAACTCAGAGGAAAGTGGAGGAGAAATTGTTAAGGATAAACACAAAAAAGGCACCCGGGGTGGATGGGACCTCTCCAGGTATATTAAAAGAGGCAGCAAAAGTAAGCAAACCCTTAGCCATTATTATGAGAGCTTCTTTGGACACAGGGGACTCTTCTTTGGACCCATAGACTGAAGATGTGCAAATGTGACCCCAATTCACAAAGGAGGATCAAAGGCTGACACAAGTAATTATAGACCTGTGAGTTTAACTTCTGTTCCAGGAAAATTAATGGAGGCACTGGTTAAAGAAGCACTGCAGGATCATCTAGACAGGACTTCAGTTATAGCTCAGACACAGCATGGTTTTGTTAAGGTAAAGTCTTGCCTGATCAATTTGATTTGAAACTATGATGCAGTCACAAAAGAACTGGATGCAGGGAATAACTTTGATATTATATACTTGGATCTTAGAAAGGCTTTTGATACTGTTGCACAAATTGGAGCAGTGTGGCATTGGAGGCAAATTGCTGCTACGGATAAAGGGATGGTTGAGTGGGAGAAGATAGAGAGTGGTAATCAATGGACACTGCTCATCGTGGACTAATGTTATTAGTGGAATTCCTCAGGGTTCAGTGTTGGTTCAATTATTGTTTTCTGTATTTATAAATGATATTGATGGTGGTATATCAAGCTTAATGTCCAAGTTTGCAGATGATATGAAGGTTGGCAGGGTTGTTACAGACAATAATGACAGTACGCTGCTGCAACAGGATGTCAAAAGTTTGAGCAGATGGGCTGAGAGGTGGCAAATGAAATTTAACATTGACAAATGTAAAGTACTACATATGGGAAACAGTAACCCCAGAGCAACGTATCAACCCTGTGGTACTACACTGACAGTGGTAGAGAATGAAAAGACCTTCTGATATGAAGTTCTCTCAGCAGTGCAGACGGGCTGCAAGAGTAGCTCACGGTGTTTTGTCAATGATACAGGAATTTTTCTAGCAGGGATAAGGAGGTGATTATTCCCTTGTATAAGGCAATGGTCAGGCCGCACCTTGAGTACTGTATACAGGTCTGGAGGCCTCATTTCAAGAAGGATGTAGAGCTGCTGGAACGAGTACAGAGAAAGGCAACAAGATTGGTGAATGGAACAAAGGATTGCTCTTACGAAGAACGGCTTAAGTTTTGGAAATTACAGTGTCTGGAGACTAGGCACCGACGAGGTGATCTGATAGAGATATATAAAGCCTTGAATGCTTTGAGCATGCTGAATGCCGATGGGATTCTTCCTCTTGCTCAGAATAATCACCTGAGAGGGCATAAATTCAAATTGAGTAAAGACAGATGTAGGATAGATGTGCAGAAATTTGCCTTTAGCCGGCGGGTAGTTGATTGGTGGAACAGACTTCCATCCCTTGTTGTGGAATTGATAGCCTAAATAAATTTAAGGCTCAGCTGGACAGGTATCTTGAACGAACGGAGGGGTGAAATGGGACTGGTTTTTTTAATATTTTTATTTTTTTGGCTGATGCTGAATAAGCTTGCTTTCTTGCATCGTATGCCTCTACTAATGCTAATGCTGACATTCTCCTTTGTGGATAAGGTGTTCAGAAGAAGACCTCTTGTGCATTCCCTATCTTAAAGGCTGCACTCTGGAGACTCCTGAAGACCAAGAATATATCTTACTCCTAGACTTGACATCTACCTACTGGACTTGACACACTATGCTTACTACCTGTGAGCGCACCTGAAGCTGGACTGCTGCACCCCTAACTATTGTTTCAACTATTGCTCCTGTTGTTTCAACATAGAGACTCTTCAGGTCCAAATCAGGACCATCACTTGACACCCTACCAGTCAATAGTGATAAAACTGGGATATGATATTTGTCTATTTCCAGATGCTTCTTGGAGTAACAACTTAGCACCTACTGCTGATCCATATGGGACAGGAATTCTCTGGATCTAACTATACTCTATGTTGCTGAGTGACTTCTTGGATTGCCTTGCCTCTTATGATATTCATGGACTTGACTCCTAGCTTCAACTGCTGGCCCCTTTTGGGGTGGGACTTGCCTTGTGACCTGTTGTTTTTGGTACCACCAAATAGGATCCTTCTTAGCTACTGCATTTCACTGGTCACCTTTGTCAACTCAATGCACTGCCTTAGAGTTTGTATCCTTCTTAACTAAGAGCATAACTTTCCCCCTCTTCCTGTACCATCAACCTTTTCCATACACATTACACTCTTGCATATTCAAATTCTGCATCTATTATGTCTTAGTGACACCATGTCTCCAATATCCCAACAATGACCTCATTTGATTATTCAACCATTACTTCAAATTCGTCATAGTTATTTACTGTGCTTACTATTTTCTATACTTACTTATATACATACACCTTCATACTTCATGGGATGCATATAAATTATCAAGCGACTCAGAAGCCTATGGCCGATATAATCTAGTCTGTAATCAGGTCACAAAGGAGGTTAGGCAGGCAAATTCAGATTACGAGAAATCTTTGGCAAAAGATGCTAAGAAAAACAGCAAGGATTTCTTTACTTATATAAACTCTAAAAGGAAGGGGATGAATCTGATTGGTCCACTTGACCAATCGATGGTTCGACTGTTGATCCTGCTCAGATAGCAAACAAACTGAATGAGTATTTTCCATCTACATTCACACATGAGGAGTTATTAAGGTTTGAAAATGGTAGAAGGTTATCAAATTGCAGCAGAATACTTAATGATTTTGTAATAACTGAGAGCAAAGTGAAGAAGAAATTGTTGACGTTAAACATAAGAAAAGCACCTGGGGTGGATAGGATCTATCCAGTTATATTAAAGGAGGTGGCAAAGCAACTAAGCAAACCCTTAGCCATAATTATGAGAGCATCCTTGGACTCAGGGGAGATCCCCATGGACTGGAGATGTGCACATGTATCCCCAATTCACAAACGGGGATTGAAGGGTGACATAAGTAATTACAGACCAGTTAGTTTAACTTCTGTTCCGGGTAAAATAATGCAGTCACTTGTTAAAGATGCATTGCAGGATCATCTAGACAAGACTGCAGCAATATTTCAGACACAGCATGGGTTTGTTAAGGGAAAGTCTTGTCTGACAAATTTGATAGGATATTATAATGTGGTTACAAAGGAACTGGATGCAAAAAATAATTTTGATATCATATATTTGGATTTCAGGAAAGCTTTTGACACTGTTGCGCATGGAAGACTATTGTACAAATTGGAGCAGAATGGTATTAAGGGTAAGTTGCTACAATGGATAAGAGGATGGTTGAGTGGGTGAAGACAGAGGGTGGTAATTAATGGGTGCTGCTCTTCATGGACTAATGTTATTAGTTGAGTCCCACAGGGTTCAGTGTTGGGTCCTCTGTTGTTTTGTATATTTATCAATGATATTGATGAAGGTATATCAGGCTTAGTGTCAAAGTTTGCAGATGATACAAAGATTGGCAGAGTGGTTTAATGACAATAATGGCAGTGTGGTACTGCAACAGGATCTAGATAATTTGGGCAGATGGGCTAAGAAGTGGCAACTGAAGTTTAACCTTGACAACTGCAAAGTACTGCATATGGGTAGAAGTAAAAATCCTCTTACCAAGAGAGGCTTAAGTTCTGGAAATTGCAGTGGCTGGAGACTAGGCACCTGCACAGTGATCTGATTGAGGTATATAAGGCTTTGAATAGGTTGAGCATGCTAAATTCTGATGCGATCCTTCCAATTGTTCAGATTACGAACCTAAGGGGGCATAAATTCAAATTATGAAAAGACATATGTAGAATAGATGTGCGGAAATTCGCCTTTAGCCAGCAGGTGATTAATTGCAACAAACTTCCATCTGTCATTGTGGAAGTTGATAGGTTAAATAAATTTAAGGAGGAACTGGACAAGCATCTGGAGGGAATGGTGTGTTTTTTTTGTTTTTTTTTTTGGCTGATGCTGCATAAGCTCATACACTTGCTTTCTTGCATCACATGCCACTACTGCTACTACTAGTCATCCCAAATAGCTCATGTATTTCATGTTTCATATGTACACCCAGCAGGCTCTGAAATCCCTGACACCTTGCTCTCCAGGCTGCTACACATTCCAATATAAGTAGTTCAAGAACCACTTTTACCTCTGCCTACAGCTGTTGTTAATCTATCAGTGTGTGTAATCCCCCATGTTAGCAGTTCTTTGTCAGCCTTTCACTGTTCATCAGCATCAGCAAACATTTTTGCAAACTTTCATTTAAGTGTATTCCATCCATGTGGAAACAGTCTCTCCTGTTTATCAAGCACAGACCATGGTGCAAAAAATTTTGTCCCATAAGCCTTGCACAGGCTCTCCAGAGCCAAATTGATTGACAAGGCCCTTATTATGTATTGGTCTCCTATTTTGTTTGGGTAGAATGCAGACACTTTCATTTTTCATTCTAACTCACAACTTTTTTGCAGTTCCCTGTACTTGTTAACAAAGTCCTCAGATCTCTTATCTTAATAGCATTATTGCCAACATCTACAACAATATCATGTTCATGCCCTAAAAAGATGATATCTGCTCGATATCATTAACCTTTGCCCCTGGCAGACATACCCCTGGTCCTAATTCACCTATCCATTTTGCACTGTATATTTTTTCTTTAACTGACAGTAGAATCACCAACAATAACTACCTCCTGTGGGACCAGTACATTCTGCCATGGGGGATTGTAGCTGTTTATTCAGTGCAGAGTTTCTCAAAGTGCAGTGTACAATGTATCATTAGCAAAATAATGGGAATGATTTGAAGTAGGTCATTAATATACAGACGGAAAGGAGTAGGCAAAAGAAGGGAACCTGGGGAACACTAACATTACTTGAGAGTTTAGAAGACAGGCAGTCACCTATCATCACCCACATTGGATGGACAGAGAGAAAACTGGCTACCTGTTTATAAAAATAAAACTCTCACAATGAGATGGAAGTTTGTATAAAAGAACTTTGTCTTTTAAAAAGACATGTCTTTTAAACTTCAGAAATGATGAGAACATCTCAACTTCTTGATTTTTCTTGAACTTTTAGATCAAATTTGCCCAAAGATGGATAATAAACCAAGCTATCAGAATTGGATTAACACTGATTTTAGAATTTGGAATCTATATTGGTGATTCTTAATCAGATGGAAAATTTTGATATAGGATAACACAAAAAAAAAAAAAAAAAAAAAAAATCAGAAAATCAGAGAATGTAAAAAGGTCATTAAAAAATCAGGCATTATTAGCTATGATGCACATTTTTTTAAAAACAAGTGTAAAATGAATTGGAGACTTTTTGGCATTAGTGTTGTTCAGGATGATTCTAATTTTGATTGGGAAAAGACAGGATGATTCTAATTTTGATTGGGAAAAGACAGGATGATTCTAATTTTGATTGGGAAAAGACAGAGTTGTAATCAGTGGACACTGCTCTTTATGGACCACTTTTATTAGTGGAGTCCCCAAGGGTTTGGTGTTGGGACCATTGTTGTTTTCTATATTTATCAATGATATTAATGAATGCATATCAAATTAATGTCCAAATTTGCAGATGATACAAGGTTGGCAGGGTGGTTAATGACAGTAATGACATTATACTACTGCAAACAGGATCTAGAAAAGTTAGGCTGATGGGCTTAGAACTGGCAACTGAAGTTTAACATTGACAAATGCAAAGTACTGAATATGGGTAGCAGTAATCCCAGGAATGTACCAACTGTGTTGGCACATTACTTGAGATTACTAATCTCAGGGTAATGGAAAATGAATAAGACCTAGGGGTAATTGTGCAGCCTATGAATTTCTCTGAGCAGATGGCTGCCAGGACAGCTCATGGAATTTGTCAATGATATATAATTTTGCTATCAGGGATAAGGAGGAGATTATCCCATTGTATAAGGCAATGGTTAGGCCACATCTTGAGTACAGGTCTGGAGGCCTTATTTTAGGAAGACTGCCAGAATGAGTACAGAGAAGGGTAACGCTTACCAAATGTTTACCAAGGAAGGCTTAACTTCTTTAAATTGCAGTGTCTTGACACTAGGCACCTATGAGGTGATGTGATTGAGGTGTTTAAGGCTTTGAATGGATTCAGCAATTATTTATGATTGATAGAATTTATGACATTGATAGAAAATATGTTATTGATAAAAAAATATTTTAGGATTTCACGTATATTGAACAAGGGATAAACACACTGGTTTCCACTATATGCATATTAGGAGGTGTACATTTTAAATACACATATTTCTTGAAAAATAATAATTAAGTTTCTATTATAGTACCATAGTGCATAGATAAATCAAAATGGAGAATAGCATAGCAAAAATCTGAGCACTTCATGTAAAATCTGTCTTCTTTAATTTCTTGAAGGAATATAGATTATTCTCAGACATTTTGTAGTACTTGCTGTACCACTTCTTCAATGAATGAATTGCTATCCTTATGACACCATCAGTTTCACACACACACACACACACACACACACACACACATACTTATTTTCTAGAAGTGATAGATGAAGTACCACTAAATTTCTGAGAATTATCTTCATTCCTTCAAGAAATTAAACATTTCATTCTTTAAATAATTTGAAGTGCTTAGATTTTAAGTATTTCATAGATAGAGTTACAAAAAAAAATTTGTTATAGATTATAAAACACTATTATTACCGATTATGTTCAGGACATTAAATATTGACAAAAAAATTAACCACAAAAAAAAGTTATTTAGGCTCTTTCAATTGAATTTTTCTCATCAGTGAGAATTTAATTAGCATTAGCATTAGTACAGGCATATGATGCAAGAAAGCAAGCTTATGTAGCATCAGCCAAAAAAAAAAAAAAACGCCTTCCACTTCACCCCTCCGTGCACTCGAAATACCTGTCCAGCTGAGCCTTAAATTTATTTAGGCTATCAACTTCCACAACAAGGGATGGAACTCTGTTCCACCAACCAACTACCCGTTGGCTAAAGGCAAATTTCCGCACATCTATCCTACATGTCTTTCCTCAATTTGAATTTATGCCCTCTCAGGTGATTATTCTGAGCAAGAGGCAGTATCCCATCAGCATTGAGCATACTCAAAAAATTCAAGGCTTTGTACACTTCTATCAGATCACCTCGCCAGTGCCTAGTCTCCAGACACTGCAATTTGCAAAACTTAAGCCTTTCTTCGTAAGAGCAACCCTTCGTTCTGTTCACTAACCTTGTTGCCCTTCTCTGCACTCGTTCCAGCAACTCTACATCCTTCTTGAAATGAGGCCTCCAGACCTGTATACAGTACTCTAGGTGTGGCCTGACCATTGCCTTATACAAGGGAAAAATCACCTCCCTATCCCTGCTAGAAAAATTCCTATATATCATTGACAATACACCATGAGCTACTCTTGCAGCCCATCTGCACTGCTCAGAGAACTTCATATCTGCCTGCACAACCACCCCCAAGTCCCTTTCATTCTCTACCACTGTCAGTGTAGTACCACAGAGTTGATACTTTGCTCTGGGGTTGCTGATTCCCATATGTACTACTTTACATTTGTCAATGTTAAACTTCATTTGCCACCTCTCAGCCCATCTTCTCAACCTTTCCAGATCCTGTTGCAGTAGCATAGTGTCAGTAGTGTCCTTGACCACCCTGCCAACCTTCGTATCATCTGCAAACTTGGACATTAAGCTTGATATACCATCATCAATATCATTTATAAATACAGAAAACAATAATGGACCCAACACTGAACCCTGACGGACTCCACTAATAATATTAGTCCACGATGAGCGGTGTCCATTGATTACCACTCTCTCTTCTCTCAGGCGCCTCCGTAGCCAGGTGGGAAGGAGCAGCAGTGCGTAGCACACGCTTCTTGATTAGACCGGGGTTCGAGCCCGTCACCACCAAATACGGAGGATGCGGAAAGGTCATTCAGGGAATGACCACCGCATATCCCGGAGCAATATGGCCTTAGTTGCTAATGCTCCTAAAAACCAAATAACAACAACAACAACAACTCTCTCTTCTCCCCCTCAACCACCCCTTTTTCCATAGCAGCAATTTGCCTCCAATGCCACACTGCTCCAATTTGTGCAGCAGTCTTCCATGTGCAACAGTATCAAAAGCCTTACTAAGATCCAAGTATATAATATCAACATTATTCCCTGCATCCAGTTCTTTTGTGACTGCATCATAGTATCCAATCAAATTGGTCAGGCAAGACTTCCCCTTAACAAAACCATGCTGTATCTGAGCTGTAACTGGTCTTGCCTAGATGATCCTGCAGTGCTTCTTTAACCAGTGCCTCCATTAATTTTCCTGGAACAGAAGTTAAACTCACAGGTCTATAATTACTTGTGTCAGCCTCTGATGCTCCTTTGTGAATTGGGGTTACATTTGCACATCTCCAGTCTGTGGGTACCTCCCCTGAGTCCAAGGAAGCTCTCATAATTATGGCTAAGCGTTTGCTTACTTCCTTTGCTGCCTCCTTTAATATAACTGAATAAATCTCATCCACCCCAGATGCCTTTCTTGTGTTTATCTTCAACAATTTCTCCTCCACTTTACTCTCGGTTATTACAAGATTCTCTAGCTTACTGCCAGAGTTGAATACACCTCTGGCATTCCCCTCGCTGAATAACTCCTCATGTGTGAATGTCAATGCAAAAAATATTTATTTAGTTTGTTAGCTACCTGAGCAGGATCATCAAGAGTTGACCCATAGATATCAAGTGGACCAATCTGATTCATCCCCTTCCTTCTAGAGTTTACATAAGTAAAGAACTCTTTGCTGTTTTTCTTTGCATCCCTTGCCAAAGATTTCTCGTAATCTGCCTTCGCCTGCCTAACCTCCTTTGTAACTTGGTTACAGATGAACTTGTATCTATCATAGGCTTCAGTGTCACATGTTAATTTGTATGTATCCTATGCATTTTTCTTCTCTGCCATTGTCTCATTTGCATTAGTAGAGGCATATGATGCAAGAAAGGAAGTTTATTCAGCATCAGCCAAAAAAAAAAAAAAAAAAAAACACCACTCCCATTTCACCCCTCTGTTTGTTCGA
The DNA here is from genome assembly GCF_048544385.1 of Mastigoproctus giganteus. NCBI lineage: Eukaryota > Metazoa > Arthropoda > Arachnida > Uropygi > Thelyphonidae > Mastigoproctus > Mastigoproctus giganteus. The sequence goes on along the minus strand of NC_143577.1, from coordinate 4,671,149 downwards.
AATACCTGTCCAGCTGAGCCTTAAATTTGTTTAGGCTATCAACTTCAACAACAAGTGATGTAAGTCTGTTCCACCAACCAACTACCCGCTGGCTAAAGGCAAATTTCCCCACATCTATCCTACATCTATCTTTCCTCAATTTGAATTTATGCCCTCTCAGGTGATTATTCTGAGCAAGAGGAAGAATCCCATCGGCATTGAGCATGCTAAAACCATTCAAAGCCTGATACACCTCTATCAGATCACCTCGCCGGTGCCTAGTCTCCAGACTCTGTAATTGCAAAACTTAAGCCTTTCTTAAGAGCAACCCTTTGTTTCATTCACTAATCTTGTTGCCTTCCTCTGTACTCTTTCCAGCAGCTCTACATCCTTCTTGAAATGAGGCCTCCAGACCTGTATATAATACTCAAAGTGTGTGGCCTGACCATTGCCTTATAAAAGGGAATAATCACCTCCCTATCCCTGCTAGAAAAATTCTCGTATATCATTGATAAGACACCATGAGCTACTCTTACAGCTCGTCTGCACTGCTCAGAGAACTTCATATCTGCCTGCACAATTACTCCCAGGTCCTTTTCATTCTATACCATTGTCAGTATAGTACCGCAGAGTTGATTCTTTGCTGTGGGGTTACTGTTTCCCATATGTAGTACTTTACATTTGTTAATGTTAAACTTCATTTGCTACCTCTCAGCCCATCTGGTCAACTTTTCCAGATCCTGTTGCAGCAGCATAGCGGCAGTAGTAGTGTCCTTAACAAGCCTGCCAACCTTTGTATCATCTGGAAACTTGGATATTAAGCTTGATATACCATCATCAATATCATTTATAAATACAGAAAACAACAACTGACTCAACACTGAACCCTGAGAAACTCCACTAATAACATTAGTCCACTTTGAGCAGTGTCCATTGATTACCACTCTCTGCCTTCTGCCACTCAACCATCTCTTTATCCATAGCAGCAATTTGCCTCCAATGCCACACTGCTCCAGTTTGTGCAGCAGTCTTCCATGTGCAACAGTATCAAAAGCCTTTCTAAGATCCAAATATATAATATCAAAGTTATTCCCTGCATCCAATTCTTTTGTGACTACATCATAGTATCCAATCAAATTGGTCAGGCAAGACCTTCCCTTAACAAAACCATCCTCTGTCTGAGCTATAACTGAATTCTTGTCTAGATGATCCTGCAGTGCTTCTTTAACCAGTGCCGCCATTAATTTTCCTGGAACAGAAGTTAAACTAACAGGTCTATAATTACTTGTGTCAGCCTTAGATCCTCCTTTGTGAATTGGGGTTACATTTGCACATCTCCAGTCTATGGGTACCTCCACTGAGTCCAAAGAAGATCTCATAATTATGGCTATGGGTTTGCTTACTAAATTTGCTTTAAATTTGCTAGAAGTTTGCTTACTACACATTAGTTCATCTGACAACCATTTAGGCCTAAACCTTGAACAATATTTCTTAGTTGGTGTGTAAAGCCTAGTAGCTTCCAAGATAAGTTCTTTGAATGCTTCCCATTTTGAATTTGCTGTTGGTATCATCATCAGTTGGTCCCACTGTATAGAATTTAAATACTGTCTCAGTCCATCGTAGTCGTCTTTACGAAAGCAATAACCCTTCCCTTTACTCCTTATGGTAGTTACCTCTTTGAGTAAATTCCACTTCAGCACACTGTGATCACTGCCACCTAGTGGTTCATTTATCTGCAGATTCTTAATGCATGAAGAATCGCTACTGATAATCAAATCAAGAGTATTACTCCCTCTAGTTGCCTCCCGAACATGCTGATGCAAAAAACAATCATCCAATAAATCCACAAAAGCCTTGCTTGTGTGTGTTAGTGACCAGCCCCCAAATTCCAGTCAATATATGGGAAATTAAAATCCCCCATTATACGACTCTCTGATTTACTGGCCCACTATTTCCCTGTACAGTTTCTTATTATACTCATAGATTCATTAGGCCTATAGCACACTCCAACTCTTAATTTTGATCTCCCAATGCTTATGCCACACCAAACTGACTCAACACTGCACTGTTCATTGATGTCGACTGGCTTCACTTCCTTGGATTTTATGTGTTTCTTAACTAATAGCATAACCCCTCCTCCCTTCCTATCCTGTCTATCCTTTTTTTGTAGACGCTGTACTCCCCAAATTCCAGTTCTGCATTCCTTATATCTGTGTGACACCATGTCTCTGATATCCCAACAATATCTGCCGTTGATGTTTTGAGCAATACCTCAAATTCATCAAATTTATTTATCAAACAAATTCATCAAACTTCTAGCATTGGTTTACACACAAGTATACATGCACCTGTTTCTATTCTTAGCTACCCTAACACAACACATGTGTTTTCTTGTACCACAATGACTCCCAGCAGTCTCTGAAATATCCTGCATCTTGTTTTTCAGGCTTCTGCTCATTCTAATAGAAGCAGTGCAAGAATCTCTTTCACCTCTGCCAGTGGCTACTGTTAATCTATTAGTCTTTGTCTCCCCACAAGCTAGCATTTTTCGGACCCACCTAACACTGCCTCAATAGCATCAGCAAATATTCTTGCACCCTTTCTATTTAAGTGTATCCCATCCCTATAGAAGCAGTCTCTGCTGTTAACAAGTACAGTCCTGGCTGAAAAAAGTCTACCCCTTGAGCCTTGCACAATCTTTCCAGGGCCGAATTGATTGACAAGGCTCTCATCATATACTCCCTCCTATCATGTCTGTATGATATGAAATCATACAGAAACTATGAATTAGATTAAGGAAAGAAGGTATTAAGTAAACTACATTCTTGCAAGTTCAAGTACCAGTCATGGGCAACAGTTTTAAAACATGCTGGAGGACTGTTTTGCTCCATTGAATGACCAAAAGGTGAATATTTCACACATATGTACTGACTGGTCATTGATTCTTTCCAGTATATACTGATTGAAAATATACCTGACTAGAAATTTAGAGGTTTGTGGTATGAATTTACTTAATGCACCCAAAAACTCTGCCTGTTAAAACAGCATTTAAATTTTTTTTTTGACATAGTGTCTGACTTTCTCGCTGACAGTGATAAATTATTGCCATAAAATGTAAATTTTTTGTTGGAAGGAATAGTCATATAGCCATCGAAAGATTTTGATTTTAGATGTGAAATTAAAAAAATTCCAATGCAATATAACATTTAGTTTGTTCCAACGAAATCCATACAGAATACATCTAGGTTTGTTAAGGGGAAGTTTTGTCTGACCGTCTAACCAATTTTATTAGATACTATAATGTGGTCACGAAAGAACTGGATGCAGAAAATAATTTTGATATCATAAAGGCCTCCGTAGCCAAGTGGTCAGGAGCGGGAGTGCAGTAGCACACGATCCTTGAGTAGACAGGTTTCAAGCCCCTGACTGCTAAATACTGTCGACCTACCAACCTGCACCAGACCTGCGTGGCAGATTATGGTTCACTTCCCTCAACATGATTTGTTGAGGAGGCTTCCATCCTGCAGTGGGTTGATAATGGCTGCAGTTTACCTTTATACTTGGATTTCAGGAAAGCTTTTGATACTGCTGCACATGAAGACTAATGAACAAATTGGAGCAGTATGCCATTAAGGGCAGGTTGCTACAATGGATAAAAGGATGGTTGAGTGGGAGAGGACAGAGTGGTAATCAATGGACACTGCTCTTTATGGACCACTTTTATTAGTGGAGTCCCCAAGGGTTCGGTGTTGGGCCCATTTTTGTTTTGTGTATTTATCAATGATATCGATGAAGGTATATCAGACTTAATGTCCAAGTTTGCAGATGCTACAATGGTTGGCAGGGTTGTTAATGACAGTAAAGACAGTATTCTACTTCAACAGGGTCTAGAAAAGTTAGGCAGATGGGCTGAGAAGAAGCAACCGAAGTTTAACATTGACAAATGCAAAGTACTGCATAATGGTAGCAGTAACCCAAGAGAAATGTACCAACTGTGCGGTACTATGCTCAGGGTGGTAGAGATTGAAAATACCTGGGGGGTAATTGTGCAGTCAGATATGAAGTTTTCTGAGTCGTACATATAGACTGCCAAAGCAGGTCATCAGTCTTGTCAATGATATACAGGAATTTTGCTAGTAGGGAAAAGGAGGTGATTATTGCTTTGTATAAGGCAATGGTCAGGCCACGCCTTGAGTACTGCATACATGTATGGAGGCCTCATTTCAGGAAGGATGTAGAGTTGCTAGAATGAGTACAGAGAAGGGCAACAAGATTGATGAGGGAAATGAAGGGTCCTCTTACCAAGAAAAGCTTAAGTTCTATAAAATGCAGCATCTGGAGACTAGGCACATGCAAGGTTATCTGATTGAGGTGCATAAGGCCTCGTGCAGGCTCACTGCTGATGGGATTCTTCCTCTTGCTCAGATTATGAACCTGAGTGGGCATAAATTCAAATTGAGGAAAGACAGCTGTAGAATAGATGTGTCAAAATTTGCCTTTAGCCAACAGAGAGTTGATCCTTGGAACAAATTTCCATCTGTCGTTGTGGAAGTTGACAGCATAAATAAATTCAAGGAAGAACTAGAGAAAGTTTTTTTTTTTCTCTTTTTTTTTTTTTTTTTTTTTTTTAAGCTAATGCTAATATAGAATCCATTTGTGTGTGCAATGTGAAATGTACTGGCACACATTACAGCAAAGAGGATTATTAATCAAACTAAGTAATTGATAGGTGGACTTACCAGATGGATATTCTATGATTACCTCTAATTTGATACTCCCCAGGGGCTCACATCTGGTGAGTAAGGGCTTGGCACACCCAGCGTTCTGAGCTGGATATCATCATTCCTGTCTTTCTAGGTAATTCCCTTCTACTTCTCTCTCTCTCTCTCTCTCTCTCTCTCTCTCTCTCTCTCTCTCTCTCTCTCTCTCTCTCTCTCTCCCCCCCTCTCTCTCTCTTAGGGAAACACACAGCAGCACTCCACCATGCCATAAGGAAGATAGACAAGTGGTATACCTCACTCAGCCTAAGCAAGGAGTCCCCCAACCAGTAGGTACAAACAAAGCTAGAAAGATGGGCAGAGAAGACACTCCATGGCAGACACTACAATGATCTCCATCAAGATCACATAGATAAAATTGCTTACAATGCATGGCTGATGAGCAGGATGCTCTTCTCTGAGTCTGAAGGATTCATGCTTGCCATCCAAGACCAAGTAATCAACACCAGGAATTATAGAAAATATATTGCCAAGGAGCCTGGAGTATTCGATGACACATGTCAATGATGCCACCTGGCCACAGAAATGATTCAACACATCACTGCGGGATGCAAGGTGATCATTCAGACTGAGTACACTCATAGACACGACCATGTAGTCAGGATAATACCTCAGAAGCTAGCAAGGAGATACCAGTTGATTGAAGAAAAAGTACCGTAATACAGGTATGAATCCCAGGTAGAACTAGAGATCACAACCCACAAGCTGTGCTGGGATTGTGCCATAATAACAGATAGGACAATCCCACACAACAGACTGGACATAACCCTTGTTGACAAGAAGGAAAAGGCTACTTATCTGATTGACGTAGTGGTACCCAACACCAGCAACCTGCAGAAAACGCATGGGGGAAAATCAAGAAATATGCGAACCTAAGACAGGAGAGGAAAGAGAAGTGACATATGCAACAAGTAATGACCATCCCAATTATCGTGTCAACCACAGGTATGGTGCCAAAGACCCTACATAACAGCCTAGCAGCAATAGTTCTCCCAGCAAACACCTACAAGGAACTCCAGAAAGTTGCAATCCTGAACACCTGTAGGATAGCCAGAGAGTTCCTCAACCAACAGTAACACCAGACATAACAACAACACCCTGTGTACTTGGTAGCAATACCCGTCACGAGGTGGAATCCCCAATCAGGGAGAAATTATATAAGATAATAATAATAATTTTTATTTTCTAATATGTAGATTTTTACTGAACTTTTAAAATTGCAGCAGAAATTTCAAAAGTTCAGTAGCCAAACTGGATTTAGTAGTTACTGGATTTTAACTTCATCTTTCCCTTTTTCTCATGCACAAAAACTAACTTGCCATAAATCACAGAACCAAGAGTTTTGTCTTATTCAGAAAAACATGGCTGTAGTCATGTTTGACAAACCTCCCAGGCTAGCAAGAATATCCAGAACTAACCATTTGAATTTCTGTTGTATTCCTCTTTATCTGAGAAAGAAGAAACTAAGCACTGGAAATAGAAATGATTTTTAAAAGCAAAAAAGTATGATACAATATATTTTTATGTATAATGAAGGAAATATATATATAAATTTAATTTTATATATATATATATATATAAAAATTTAATTTTTAGATTAATTTGATTATATATATATATATATCTTTGTCCACTATTTTTTTATTATTTTATTTCAGAGCACAGTATGTGAGGTGGAACTATGCAGTATGGTACTTCTTACAGTTCTGGATCTGTATTTTCTCTGTATTGTTACCCTTCTGTAGATTGAGTGAAAGAATTTACAATCTATTAAAACAGCCAGATGCTTCATTTGCAGACTACACCACTTTATTCAGTTTATATACTCTTTTTACTACTTATATAATATTTATAATTTTCTTTTGTTTCTTGCATTGCTGGCTGAATTGTTTTGCTGAAATGTTGCAGTTTGGAGACAGAATGTTCTATCAGGTAAGAATATTAAAATAAGATATAAATCATTCATATCAGAAATTACTGGACCTTCAGAAAGTAGCTATTGTCAGTGAAATGGGAAATGTATTTTGTAAAAAAGATAAGTGGAGTAGGACTAGGGTATGTGTGCCAGGGACAAAGATTGATGATGGTGTAGAGCAGCTATCATCTTTTAAGGGTACAAAAGGCAATATTGTTGTACACATTGATAATATTAATATTATTATCAATGTGTGCAACAATAAGAGTAGGAGCTATGAGGATTTACTTAACTTTTTTTTTTTTTTTTTTTATTTGGTAGTTGTTGGCGCATCGGCTTCTGTGGCCATATTGCACCTCCCAAGGTTTTTGCAGTACTTTGATCCAAGCCCGAGGCGGGAATCGAACCCACGACCTTTGGGTTGCCGGGCAGGGATTTACTTAACAAGTACAGGGTAATGTTGAGAGAAAGTCATGAGTTATGATTAAATTTGAATGCATCTGCTATTCCGCTTGATAGGAAGGAGCACATGATGAGAGTCTTGTCAGTCAATTCAGACCTGGAGAGACTATGCAAGAATTATGGGATAGAATTTTTCTCAGTGTGTTATGTGCTTGTTAACAAGGGAAACTGGATGGAATACAATTAAATAGAAGAGGTGGAAGAATACTTGCTGATGATAATGAGGCAGTGTTAGGTTGTTAGAAAAACTGCTAGCATTAGCATGTGTGTTTTTCACACATGCTAATAGATTAATAACAGCCACAAGCAGAAGTATAAGTGATCCTTGCACTACTACTCTTGGAATATGCAACAGTCTGGAAATCAAGGTGTTAGGGTTTTTAGGGATTGCTGGGGTCCTCATAGAACAAACAAATACTTGGGCCATATTAGTGTTGCTAAAAGTAAAAACAGGTGCAGGTATATACTTGTATGTATACTAATGTTAGTAATGTATTAAGCAAATTTGATGAATTTGAAGTACTAGTTAGGTCATTAAATACAGATATTGTAGGATGAGGAGATGTGGTGCCACTCAGGCATAAAGGATGAACAATTTGAATATGGTCAGTACAAAGTGTTTAGAAATGACAGGCATGGGAGTTGGTGTTATGCTTTTGGTTAAGAAGCACTTAGAATCTAATACAGTCTCCATCTAGTTGACATGAATGATCAGTGCAAGTTGAGTTGGTTCGGTGTAGCTAGAAAAACAAGAATGAGAGCAGGATTGCATTACAGGCAGAACAACTGCTTTGAATATTATTAAAAAACTATACATATAAATAACATAGGCAAGTAAATCAGAATGTCTCATAATGAGGAATTTTAACTTTCTGGATATTGATGAAGCTTGTGGGTTAGCCACATGTGCAGTAAGAAGACTTTACTGTAATTATTGAATAACTGTTTTCTGTACCAGCATGTAAGAGAGATAATGAAAAAAAGCAATATTCTTGATCTGATTATCAGCAGTGGTTCTACATGCCTTAAAAATTGTTGACCAATTGGCATATTAAATTGTATTCTATAAATAACTTTATATAGTTCTACTTGCATTCATTATTTTTAAATTTAGCTGAAGATTTTGTAAGTTCTACTTAATTATTATTATTATTATTATTATTATTATTATTATTATTATTATTAGCTACATAGTGCAAGGAAGCCTGAGGCTTATGCTGCACCAGCCAAAACAAAAATTCCCGAGTTACCCTGAAGAGAGAGAGAGAGTAGAAAGGAAAGTAGAAGGGAATCACCAAGAAAGAGAAGAATGATGATATCCAGCTCAGGACCCTGGGTGTGCTAAGCCCATAACTCACCAGATGTGAGCCCCTGGGGTTAATATACCTAGACCCTTTCTATTGGTGATTTGTCTTGAATATATCTTGTAACTTGGTACTGTAGTGCACGGAAAGGGAACTGTAGCACTTAATTCTGGTAAATGGGTATCTTGAAAGTTAAAAACATGTAAGTTTGTATAAATAGTTATAATTAACTTATAACTTTACAAGCAAAAACTTGATAATGCAATACGAATAGCACACACTTGATAACATAATACATATAATTAGCATTTAGTATTAGCATTAGTTGAGGCATATGATGCAAGAAAGCAAACTTATACAGCATCAGCCAAAAAAAAAAAAAAAAACCCTTCCCATTTCACCCATCTAGTAAATCCTAATGTTTGTCTAGTTCAGCCTTAAATTAATTTAAGCTATCAACTTCCACAAACCAACTACCCGCTGGTTAAAGGCAAATTTCTGCACATCTATTCTACAACTGTCTTTCCTCAATTTGAACCCTTCAGGTTCTTAGCAAGTGGAAGTATCCAGTCAGCAGTGAGCCTGCTCAAACCATTCAAGGCCTTCTACACCTCGATCAGATCACCTTGCAGGTGCCAAGTCTCCAGATGCTGCAACTTGTAGAACTTAAGCCTTTTTTCATAAATGCACCCCCTTTGTTCCTCTCACCAACCTTGTTGCCTTTCTCTGTACTTGTTCTAGCAACTCTACATGCTTCCTAAAATGAGGCCTTCAGACCTGTATACAGAACTCAAGGTGTATCCTGACCATTGCTTTATACAAAGGGATAATCACATTCTTGTCTCTGCTAGCAAAATTCCATTTCATTGACAAAACTCCACGACCTGCTCTGGCAGTCCATCTGCACTGCTTAGAGAACTTTACATTTGACTGTACAATTAGCCCCAGGTCTTTTTCATTCTCCACCTTGCTGAGTGTAGTACCGTACGGTTGGTGCATTTCTCTTGGGTTATTGCTACCAATATGGAGTACATTGCATTTGTCAATGTTAAACTTCAGTTGCCACTTCTCAGCCAATTTGCCCAACTTTTCTAGATCCTGTTGCAGTAGCATACTGTCATTAGCAACCCTGCCAACCTTTGTATCATCTGTAAATTTGCACATTAAGCCTGATATACCTTCATCGATACCATTGATAAATACACAAAACAACAATGGGCCCAGCACGAACCCTGAGGTACTCTGCTAATAACATTAGTCCACGTAGAGCAGTGTCCATTTATTACAATTCTCTTCTGTCCCCCTCAACCATCCCTTTATATATAGCAGTATTTTGCCCTTAATATCATACCACTCCAATTTGTACTGCAGGCTTCCATGTGCAACAATATCAAGAGAAAGCTCTTGATATTGTTGCACATGGAATGAAGTCCAAATATATGATATCAAAATTATTTTTTGCATCCTGTTCTTTGAGACCACATCGTAGTAGCCAATCAAATTGGTCAGACAAGACTTCCCCTTAACAAACCCATGCTGTGTCTGAGCTATTACTGCTGTCTTGACTAGGTGATCCTGTATCACCACTTTAACCAGTGACTCTATTATTTTCCCCGGAACAGAAGTTAAACTAACATTTCTAAAATTATTTGTGTCACCCTTTGAACCTACTTTTGTGAATTGGGGATACATTTGCACAACTCGTCCACAACTCCTCCCCTGACTCTAAGGATGCTCTCATAATTATGACTAAGAGTTTGCTTACTTACCTTGCTGCCTCCTTCATTATAACTGGATAGACTCCATCTGCCCAGGTGCCTTTTTTATGTATAACTTCAACAATTTCCCCTCTACTTTGCTCTCAGTTTTACAAAATCACTTAGCTCCCTGATAGTTTGATAAACTTCTGGCATTTCCTTCCTTGAATAACTCCCCATTTGTGAATGTAGATGCAAAATACTCATTCAGTTTATCAGCTACTTGAGCAGGATCATGAATAGTTGAACCATCTATGTTAAGTGGGCCAATCTGATTCATTCCCGTACTTCTAGAGTTTACTTAAGTAAAGAACTCTTTGCTGTTTTTCTTTGCATCCTTTGCCAAAGATTTCTTGTAATCTGCCTTTGCCTGCCCAACCTCCTTTGTGACTTGATTACAAATTAGCTTATATCTATCAGAGTCTTCTGTGTTGCCTGATAATTTATATGTATCCCATGCATTTTTCTTCTCTGCCATGAGCCTCATTAATTCATCCAACACCCATTTAGGCCCGAACCTTGAACAGTATTTCTTAGTTGGTATGAAAAGCCTGTTAGCCTCCAAGAATAAGTCCTTGGAGACTTTCCCATTTAGAATTCATCATTGGTAACATCATCAGTTGGTCCCACGGTATAGAATTTAAAAACTGTCTAAGACCACTATAGCCACCTTTACGAAAACAAAAACTCTTCCCTTTACCCTTGATGGTAGTCACATTAGCATTAGCATTAGTAGAGGCATTTGATGCAAGAAAGCAAGCTTATGCAGCATCAGCCAAAAAAAAAAAAAAAAAAAACCACTTCCACTTCACCCCTCTGTTCGTTCAAAATACCTGTCCAACTGAGCCTTAAACTTATTTAGGCTATCAACCTCCACCACAAGGGATGGAAGTCTGTTCCACCAACCAACCACCCGCCTAAAGGCAAATTTCCGCACGTCTATCCTACATCTGTCTTTCCTCAATTTGAATTTATGCCCTCTCAGGTGATTTTTCTGAGCTAGAGGAAGAATCCCATCAGCATTGAGCATGCTTAAACCATTCAAGGCTTTATACATCTCTATCAGATCACCTCGCTGGTGCCTAGTCTCCAGACACTGTAATTTGCAAAACTTAAGCCTTTCTTCGTAAGAGCACCCCTTTGTTCCATTCACTAATCTTGTTGCCCTTCTCTGTACTCGTTCCAGCAGCTCTACATCCTTCTTGAAATGAAGGATGTAGATCTTTAAGTAAATCCCACATCAGTACACTGTGCTCACTGTAGTAGTAGTAGTAGTGGCATGTGATGCAAGAAAGCATGTGTATGAGCTTATGCAGCATTAGCCAAAAAAAAAATCACACCATTCCCTCCAAATGCCTGTCCAGTTCCTCCTTAAATTTATTCAACCTATCAACTTCCACAACGACAGATGGAAGTTTGTTCCAGAAATTAACCAACCGCTGGCTAAAAGCAAATTTCCGCACATCTATTCTACATCTGTCTTTTCTTAATTTGAAGTTATGCCCCCTTAGGTTCGTAATCTGAACAACTGGAAGGATCCCATCAGAATTCAGTGTGCTCAACCCATTCAAGGCCTTATACACCTCAATCAGATCACCGTGCAGGTGCCTAGTCTCCAGCCACTGGAATTTGCAGAGCTTAAGCCTCTCTTGGTATGAGGATCCCTTCATTCCCCTCACCAATCTTATTGCCCTTCTCTGTACATGCTCAAGTAAATCTACATCCTTCCTAAAATGAGGCCTCCAGACCTGTACGCAGTACTGAAGGCGTGGCCTGACCATTGCCTTATACAGAGGGATAATCACCTCCTTTTCCCTGCTAGCAAAATTCCTATATATCATTGACAAAAACCCATGACCTGCCCTGGCAGGCTGTCTGCATTGCTCAGAAAACTTCATATCTGCCTGCACAATTACTCCCAGGTCTTTTTCATTTTCTACCACCTTAAGTGTAGTACCACACAGTTGGTGAGTTTCTCTGGGGTTACTTCTACCCATATGCAGTACTGCATTTGTCAAGGTTAAACTTCAGTTGCCACTTCTTAGCCCATCTGCCCAAATTATCTAGATCCTGTTGCAGTAGCACACTGCCATTACTGTCATTAACAACCCTGCCGACCTTTGTATCATCTGCAAACTTCAACATTAAGCCTGATATACCTTCATCAATATCATTGATAAATATACAAAACTACAGTGGACCCAACACCGAACCCTGTGGGACTCCACTAATAACATTAGTCCACAAAGAGCAGCACCCATTGATTACCACCCTCTGTCTTCTCCCACTCAACCATCCTTTTATCCATTGTAGCAACTTACCCTTAATACCATTCTGCTCCAATTTGTGCAATAGTCTTTCATGCGCAACAGTGTCAAAAGCTTTCCTGAAATCCAAATATATGATATCAAAATTATTTTTTGCATCAGGTTCCTTTGTAGCCACATCTTAATATCCTATCAAATTTGTCAGACAAGACTTTCCCTTAACAAACCCATGCTGTGTCTGAATTATTGCTGCAGTCTTGTCTAGATGATCCTTCAATGCATCTTTAACTAGTGACTCCAATATTTTACAAGGAACAGAAGTTAAACTAACTGGTCTGGAATTACTTTTGTCACCCTTCGATCCCCCTTTGTGAATTGGGGATACATTTGCACATCTAATGTCACCTAATGGTTCCTTTATCTGCAAATTCTTAATGCCTGAATAATCAATGCTGGTAATCAGATCAAGAGTATTACTCCCTCTGGTTGCTCCTCAAACATGTTGCTGTAGAAAACAATCCTCCAATAAATCCACAAAAGTTTTGCTAGAATGCGAGTGACCAACCCACAAGTTTCAGTCAATTTCAGGAAAGTGAAAATCCCCCATTACAAGACATTCTGATTTACTAGCCCATTCTATTTCTCTGTACAACTGTTCATTGTACTCATCAGAGTCATTAGGCCTATAATATACTCCTACTCTCATTTTCCCTTTCCCAGTGTTTGTCACACCAAACAGACTGAACATTGCACTGTCCACCCTTATGAACTGGATGCACTTCCTTAGATTTTATGTGTTTTCTAACTAACAGCATAACTCCTCCTCCCTTGCTACCCTGTCTGTCCTTTCTTTACACATTGTACTCCCCCAAACTGACAATTCTGCCCTGCTGGTACTTCTGTGACACCATGTCTCTGATCTGCCTTTGATTCCTTGATCAGCACTTCAAATTCATCAAATTTATTTACTATATTTCGAGCATTGGTTTACATTCAAGTATACATGCACCTGTTCTTACTCTTAGTTACCTTAACATACCCCATGTATTTATTTGTTCCATAATGACTCCCAGCAGCTCTTGAAATTCCCAACAATTTTCTCTCTAGGCTGCTGCTCATTACAATCAAAGTAATGCAAGAATCACTTTCGCCTCTGCCCCAAATCTCCCCCCCCCCAAGCTAGCAGTTTTCTGATCCACCTAACACTGATTCGATAGCTTCAGCAAATATTCTTGCACCTTTTATATTTAAATGTATCTCATCCCTATAGAAGCAGTCTGTCCTGTTAGAAAGCAGAGACCATGTTGAAAAAAGGGATTAGTACCCTTGATCTGATTATGAGAAGTGAATATTCATGTAAGAAGAATCTGAAGATTAGAGAATCACCAGGTGACAGTGACCAGGAGGTATTGATGTGGGATTTATATAAAGATGTAACTATCGGCAACTGCAAAGGGAAGAGTTTTTGCATTTTTAAAGGAGACTACGGCGGTCTCTGACAATTTTGATATCCTATACAGTGGGACCAACTAAATATGTTACCAACAACAACTTCTAAATGGGAAACATTCAAGAAAATACTCATAGAAGCTACTAGGCTTTTTCATGACAACTAAGAAATACTGTTCAAGACTTACACCTAAATGGATGTCAGGTAAACTATTGAGACATGTGGAAGAGAAAAAAATTCATGGGATTGCATATAAATTATCAGGGATATACAGAACCCTACAGTCAATTGTTGCAGGCAGAAGTGAAAGTGATTCTTATACTGCTTCTATTGGAAGATGCAGCAGCTCAGGACGCAGGATAATTTCACTTGTTTATAAAGTTCACTTGATGTTGATTATCATGCTCAAGTTTCTGCCTAACTGAATATGTATTTTACATCTACATTCACATGGTGCCAGAAGTTTATCAAACTCTAACAGGGAGCTGAATGATTTTGTGATAACTGGGAGGAAAGTGGAAGAGAAAGTGTTGAAGTGAAAAAGGCACTGGGGTGGATGGTACAATCCAATCATATTAAGGGAGGCAGCATGGGAGGTAAGCAAACCCTTAGCTATAATTATGAGAGTATCTTTGTATTCACAGGAGATCCCTGTGGACTGGAGAAGTGCAAATGTATCCAAAATTAACAAAGGGGGATCAAAGGGTAACATGAGTAATTACAGACCTGCAATCCTGTCTAGATGGTTCTGCATTCCTGACTGTCTAGAAAGCAGTGCAGTTGCACTTCAGTCACAGAATTTGTTAATAGGAGATCTTGTCTGATTAATTTAATGGATACTATGATGTGATCACAAAGGAACTAAATGCAAAAAATAATTTTTTGATTTCAGGAAAGCTTTTTATGCTGTTGCATAGCTGCTATATAAATTTGAACAGTGTGGCATTAGGGGAAAGTAACTGTTATGGAAAAGGATGGCTGATTGGGAAAAAACAGAGTGGTTACCAATGGGCACTGCTCTTCATGGATTAATGTTATTTGTGGAGTCTAACAGGGTTCGGTGCTGGGCCCATTGTTATTTTCTGTACTTAGTAATGATATTGATGAGGATATATTAGGCTTAATGTCTGATGATACAAAAGTTGGCAGGGTGGTTAATTACAGTAATGAAGGTATGCTGCTTCAAAAAAATTAGGCCATTTCGCTAAGAAATGGCAACTGAAGTTTAAAACTGACAAAGGCAAAGTGCTGCATATGGATAGCAGTAACCCCAGCAGAACGTACCAATTATGTGATGCTACATTCAAGATAGTGGAAAATAAAAAAAGAGCTAGGAGTAATTGTGCAGTCAAATATGAAGTTCTCTGACCAGTGCAGACAGGCAGCAAGAGGCACTTGGGGGTCTTGTTGATGTACAGGAATTTTACTAACAGGGATAAGGAGATGATTATCCCCTTGTATAAAGCAATGGTTAGGCCTCATCTTGAGTACTGCATACAGGTCTTGAGGCCTTATTTTAAGAAGGATGTAGAGATGTTGGAATGGATACAGAGAAGGACATCAAGAATGGTGAGGATAACAAATGGGTGCTCTTTCCAAAAAGGGTTCAGTCCTACAAATTGCAGTCTGGAGACTGTGGGGTGATTTGATTGAGGTGTTTAAAGTTTTGAATGGCTTGAGCAAAATCAGTGCTGATGGGATTCTTCCTCTAACTCAGACTATGCACATGAAGGGGCATAAATTCAACTTGAGGAAGGATGGTTACAGAATAGATTTGTCTAGAAGGAAATTTGTCTAGAAATTTGAATACTGTCCAACTTCAAACTCAGAGAACCAACTTTTCATCTTCCTCATTTATTCATTCTACTGCCATTTTCTGGCACAATCTTCCTTCATACATATTTCCTGAAAATTACAGTCTAATTACAGTTCAAGTCTAATGTCAACAAATATCTTCTTTCATCTTCTCAACCTCCAACCCAAGCAAGGTATATAGTGTGCATAGTGTGCATAGTGTTAGGGTCGGGCGCCACCTGTGGTTTCCCACATCTG
Source organism: Mastigoproctus giganteus (assembly GCF_048544385.1). Taxonomy (NCBI): domain Eukaryota; kingdom Metazoa; phylum Arthropoda; class Arachnida; order Uropygi; family Thelyphonidae; genus Mastigoproctus; species Mastigoproctus giganteus. The sequence continues at coordinate 4,655,185 of NC_143577.1, read as the reverse complement.
CACCATATGTACACTGTGAAGAAATACAGAACACTGTAAATGCCAGAAAAAGTGTAGTGTGTTGAATGTGTAGTATTGTGTTGAGTTCTGTTGTGTGTCCTGGCATTTGGCCGCAGGACCCCAGATGGGACCCCACGTTGCCCGCACACACCACTAGGAGGTAGCCAGGCTGCCCATTATTCTCTGGCGGGTCTCTGTCAGGGCTGCCTGAGCTTCCTGAATGGAGACCAATTAAAAAAAAAATAATAAATAAAAATAAAAAATAATAATAATAAAAAAATGATAATAATAATAAAAAAATAATAATAATAATAAAAAAATAAAAAATAATAATAATAATAATAAATAATAATAATAAAAAAATAAAATAATAAAATAAAATAAATAAAAAATAAAATAAAATAAGTAAATAATAAAAATAAATAAAAAATAAGGTAGAGTGCGGCAGTACAGGGTGTACAGAAGAAGATGGGGGATGAAAGTAAGAGTAAGGAAATGTAGTTAAGGGCATTCCGTAAATTGACAGTGGAGCATGTGCCCCACCAAGAGAAAAGGGGGAGGGGATAACTCCAGAAGGGTAGAAAAACCACTGCTGAGTGTGACTTATATTTTGCGGTGGAGTGGTCAAGACCACTGGAGCCTACCCAACCATATGGAAAGTTAGCAGGTAATCCTACTCTGGATGTTCCAGGGTTAGCAAGTCGATGCTGGTAAAACAGTCAAGTACAGATTTTTTATTTCAAGTTTGAGTAAGTCCTTTACAGGTTTCTATCCCTGGCTTGAGTTGGTTGTAGAGTCCTGCACCTAGAAAAGAGGTTCTGTGCGTACTCCGTTAATGATTTATAATATTATTCTTCAGAAATTAGCAGGTGCTCCTGTCCTTGAGGTATGTGTTGTAGCCTGGTGTACAGTGTTCCTCGAAGATCATTATAAATTGGGCAGTTATAAAGAAGATGGTCCCAATCTTCAATTTCTCCACATGTACAGTAGGGGTTATTGATGATTCCCAAGGTAGTCAGCTTATGATTTATAGAGCCGTGTCCAGTTATAATTTATGTACAGTAGAGGCCAGGAGAGAACCAAGGCGGCGACTTTGGATAAACTAGTTTGACATCCGGGATGAATTTCTTAGTTATCAGGCCCTTGTCCATCTCCTCCCATCTTGTCTGCCAGATTTGTAGTAGCATGGCAGCTAGTTTTTTCTTTTCTTGCTTGCAGTCAGTGCGGGTGTCGATGGTATGTCCAAAGGTGGTAGCTGGGATTCCCCAAGACAGGCAGTAGTGCAATCCTCGACGGATAACCTCCAAGTCAAGGGGGAGGACACCTGCAAGAACCTGTAGGGCCGGAGAACTTACTGTGCAACAGGCCATGGTAATGGCAAGCAGTATACTTCGCTGAATTGTTTCCAGTTTGCATTTATTGCGAACAATTATTGCTCTATGGTACCAAATCCCGGATCCGTATGTAATAACAGGGAGGAATATAGCGCTATACAGGAGTTTGAGTGTTCTCCAGTTCAGACCCCAGTCACACCTGCTTACTCGGACGATTAAGGCTGCATAATTTCTGATTTTTACTTGAAGGTATGAGAGGTGCGGGAAGAAGGAGAGCTTTGAATCCAGGATGATACCCAGGTGTTTTAGGGAAGTTACCAGCTTGATGGTTTTTCCTTGTACCTTGATCTGAGATGGCCTTGATATTTGTAGGGTGCCTTTGAGAAGTATGGATTGTGTCTTCTGTGTAGAAATCCGGAGCTTGTGTAGAGTTGCCCAGTCCTGTAAGATCTGTAGCGCTTGATTTCCAGTGGCCTCAAGAGCTGCTCTGGTGTCCGCTGCGATGGAGATGGTAATATCATCTGCGAATGCTTGGATAGTAACAGGGCCCAGATCCAGACCAAGTAACTCATCAAGGACGATGTTCCAGAGGAACGGGCCAAGGACCGAACCCTGTGGGCAGCCTCTGTAGATAGATTTGGTGAGCTTCTGGTATGGTGAGGAGATGGTGATCTTCCTGCTGGAAAGGTAACTTTGTATACACCTGTATAAGTTGGCTGGTATGCATGCCAATCTTAGCCTGCGAAGAATGCTTGGCCACCAGAGCATGTCAAAGGCCCCGGCAAAGTCAATGATTATGAGGAGAAAGTACTTGTAATTAGTGTTGGCTGCAGCTTGGGTTATTTGGTAGAGAGCATCCTCTGTGCAGCATCCTGGGCGAAATCCATACTGTGAATTGGATTGTAGGCCAGCTTCTGTGTAGTGTGTTAGGAGTCTGGTATGGAGGAGGCGTTCAAGTAGTTTGCTCAATGTGGACAAGAGGGCAATGGGTCGGTATGAGTTAGGCTGTTCTGGAGGCTTCGATGGATTTTTCAATATTAACTTTAATTCAGCTATTTTCCAGCTTTCTGGGAAGGATCCCTGGGTTAGGCATTTATTGAACAGGTTAAGCAGAAATTGGGGATTTACCTGGGCGACCTTTTTTAGTATTTCTGGTTCAATGCGATCTAGTCCTGGGGAAGTACTATAGGTTTTAATACCTCTTGTGTTTGGGGTTTATATATATATATATATAAAAAAAGATGTGTGGAAGTTTGCCTTCAGCCAACGAGTGACTGATTGCTGAAGATACCTACATCTGTTTTTATGGAAGTGACTAGTTTGAATAATTAGATGAACTATTAGAGATGGATAGGTGAATGTTTTTTTTTGTTTTTTTTTGCTTCTGGTGTATCTGGCTTGCTTTATTACATAATTTGAATACTAATGCTAAGAATTTGTACATAAAATATCAACTTATTAGGCCAGTTTGCTAAGAAATAGCAACTGAAGTTTAAAACTGAAAAAGACAAAGTACTGCATATGGATAGCAGTAACCCCAGCAGAATGTACCAATTATGTGATGCTACATTCAGGGTAGTGGAAAATATAAAAAGAGCTAGGAGTAATTGTGCAGTCAGATATGAAGTTCTCTGACCAGGGCAGACAGGCAGCAAGAGGCACATGGGGTCTTGTTGATGTACGGGAATTTTGCTAGCAGGGATAAGGAGATGATTATCCCATTGTATAAAGCAATGGTCAGGCCACATCATGAGTACTGCATATATGATGAGAGCCTTGTTGATCAATTCGCCCCTGGAAAGATTGTGCAAGGCTCAAGGGGTAGAATTTTTTTCAGCCTGGTCTGTACTTGTTAACAGGAGAGACTGCTTCTACAGGGATGGGATACATTTAAATAGAAAGGGTGCAAGAATATTTGCTGATGCTATCGAGGCAGTGTTAGGTGGGTCGGAAAACTGCTAGCTTGGGGGGATACAAGGACTAATAGATTAACAGTAGCCACTGGCAGAGGTGAAAGTGATTCTTGCACTGCTTCTATTGGAATGAGCAGCAGCCTGGAAAACAAGATGCAGGATATTTCAGAGACTGTTGGGAGTCATTGCAGTACAAGTAAACACCTGGCTTGTGTAGGGATACGTGTAGGGATATACATATAAATTCTTAGCTGTATCCCTACACAGCTTGTGTAGGGATACAGCTAAGAATACGAACAGCGGCATGTATACTTGTGTGTACACCAATGCTAGGAGTTTGGTGAATAAATTTGATGAATTTGAGGTATTGCTCAAAACATCAACGACAGATATTGTTGGGATATCAGAGACGTGGTGTCACACATTTATAAGGAATTCAGAACTGGAATTTGGGGAGTATAACGTCTACAGAAAGGATAGACAGGATAGGAAGGGAGGAGGGGTTAGGCTATTAGTTAAGAAACACATAAAATCCAAGGAAGTGAAGCCAGTTGACATCGCTGGACAGTGCAGTGTCGAGTCAGTTTGGTGTGACATAAGCATTGGGAGATCAAAATTGAGAGTAGGAGTGTGCTATAGGCCTAATGACCCTGATGAGTATAATAAGAAACTGTACAGGGAAATAGAGTGGGCCAGTAAATCAGAGTCTGATACTGGGGGATTTTAATTTCCCAGATATTGACTGGAAGTTGTGGGTTGGTCACTCACACACTAGCAAGGCTTTTGTGGATTTATTGAATGATTGTTTTCTACATCAGCATGTTCGGGAGGTAACTAGAGGGAGTAATACTCTTGATCTGATTATCAGTAGTGATTCTTCATGCATTAAGAATTTGCAGATAAGGGAACCACTAGGTGGCAGTGATCACAGTGTGCTGAAGTAGGATTTACTCAAAGGGGTAACTACAATCAGGGGACTGAAGGGTTTTTGCTTTCTTAAAGTTGACTACGATGGTCTGAGACAGTATTTAAATTCTATACAGTGGGACCAACTGATGATGTTACCAACAGAAAATTCAAAATGGAAAGCATTCAAAGAACTTATCTTGGAAGCTACTAGGCTTTACATACCAACTAAGAAATATTGTTCAAGGTTTAGGCCTAAATGGATGTCAGATGAACTAATGAGACATATGGCAGAGAAGAAAAATGCATGGGATACATATAAATTAATGGGTGACATGGAAGCCTATGATAGATATAAGCTGGTCTGTAACCAAGTCACAAAGCAGATTAAGTAGGCAAAGACAGATTATGAGAATCCTTGCAAAGGATGCAAAGAAAAACAGAAAAGAGTTCTTTACCTATGTAAACTCTAGAAGAAAAGGGATGAATCAGATTGGTCCACTGGATATTGATGGTTCAACAGTTGAGGAACCTGCTCAGGTGGCTAACAAACTAAACTAGTATTTTGCATCTACATTCACACATGAGGAGTTATTCAGGAAGGATAATGCCAGCAGTGAAGTAAACTCTGGCAGTGAGCTAGATGATTTTGTAATAACTGAGAGGAAAGTGGATGAGAAATTGTTGAGGATAAATATATAAAAGGCACCTGGGGTGGATGGGATCTATCCAGTTATATTAAAGGAAGCAGCAAAGGAAGTAAACAAACCCTTAGCCATAATTATGAGAGCTTCTTTGGACTCGAGGGAGGTACCCATAGACTGGAGATGTGCAAATGTGACCCCAATTCACAAAGGAGGACAAGGGCTGACACAAATAATTATAGACCTGTGAGTTTAACTTCTGTTCCAGGAAAATTAATGGAGGCACTGGTTAAAGAAGCACTGCAGGATCATCTAGAGAAGACTTCATTATAGCTCAGACACAGCATGGTTTTGCTAAGGGAAGGTCTTGCCTGACCAATTTGATTGGATACTATGATGCATTCACAAAAGAAATGGATGTAGGAAATAACTTTGATATTATATATTTGGATCCTAGAAAGGCTTTTGATACTGTTGCACATGGAAGACTGCTGCACAAATTGGAGCAGTGTGGCATTGGAGGCAAATTGCTGCAATGGATAAAGGGATGGTTGAGGGGGGGGGGGAGAAGACAGAGTTGTAATCAATGGACACTGCTCATTATGGACTAATGTTATTAGTGGAGTCCCTGAAGGTTCAGTGTTGGGTCCATGATTGTTTACTGTATTTATAAATGATATTAATGATGGTATATCAAGCTTAATGTCCAAGTTTGCACACGATACAAAGGTTGGCAGGGTTGTTAAGGACACTACTGACGCTATGCTGCTGCAACAGGATCTGGAAAGGTTGAGCAGATGGGCTGTGAGGTGCCAAATGAAGTTTAACATTTACAAATGTAAAGTACTACATATGTGAAACAGCAACCCCAGAGCAACATATCAACTCTGTGGTACTACACTTTCATTCTCTACCACTAACAGTTTTAGAGAATGAAAAGGACCTGGGGGGTAATTGTGCAGGCAGATATGAAGTTCTCTGAGCAGTGCAGATGGGCTGCAAGAGTAGCTCATGGTATCTTGTCAATGATATACAGGAATTTTTCTAGCAGGGATAAGGAGGTGATTATTCCCTTGTACAAGGCAATGGTCAGGCCACACCTTGAGTACTGTATGCAGGTCTGGAGGCCTCATTTCAAGAAGGATGTAGAGCTGCTGAAAGGAGTACAGAGAAGGGCAAAAAAATTAGTGAATGGAACAAAGGGTTGCTCTTATGAAGAAATGCTTAAGTTTTGCAAATTACAGTGTCTGGAGACTAGGCACCGGTGAAGTGATCTGATAGAGGTGTACAAAGCCTTCAATGGTTTGAGCATGCTGAATGTCGATGGGATTCCTCCTCTTGCTCAGAATAATCCCCTGAGAGGCCATAAATTCAGATTGAGGAAAGACAGATGTAGGATACATGTGCAGAAATTTGCCTTTAGCCAGCGGGTAGTTGGTTTGTGGAACAGACATCCATCCTTTGTTGTGGAAGTTGATAGCCTAAATATTTCGAACAAACGGAGGGGTGAAATGGAAGTGGGGTTTTTTTTGGCTGATGCTGTATAAGCTTGCTTCCTTGCATCATATGCCTCTGCTAATGCTAATACTTGGTGGCAGCGATCACAATATATTGATGTGGGTTTAACTTAAAGATGTAGCTGCTCTCAGCAGTAAAGGGAAAGGATTTTGCTTTGATATAGGCGACTACAGTGTTTGTAGATAAATTTGAATTATTCAGTGCACAAATTAATGTCGTTGATGATTGCAAATTATAAACAGGAAGCAGCAAGGGAAATAAATATAGAGGCTACTGCACTTCTCACATCAACTAATACATTTTTCAAGGTTTAGTCTTAAATTAAAGTGAAATGAAATGATGTGATATGATTAGTGGCAATGAAGGAAGAATAGGAGGATTATAAATTAGCAGGGAATACAGAAACCTACAATAAGTACAAACTGGTTAGGAGAAGACAGAGAGTAGTTACTGATGGATACTGCCCTTCTTGGGCTAATGATATTAGTGGATTCTTTCAGATTTCACTACTGGGTCCATTGTTGTTCTCAATATTTATTAATGATATTGATGATTGTACATAAGGCTTAATGTCTAAATTTGCAAATGACACAAAAAGTTGGCAGTGTGGTTAATTTCATGATCAGGATATGCATGTAACAAGTTCTAGAAAAATTAAGCAGATGGTCTGGGAAGTGGCAAGTGAAGTTTAACATTGACATATTCAAGGTATAACATATGGGAAGTAGTAATCTCAGAATAACATACCACCTCAGCAAGGATAATTAATGATTGTATCTGTTGAATCAGGCAATGAATAGGTCACATTTTGAGTCCCATATACAGGTCTGGAAGCCTCATTTTAGAAAAGATGCTGACCATTGGAATGGTTGCAGAAAAGAGCAATGAGATTAACATTTAGCATTGGCAGGGCACATGATGCAAGAAAGCAAGCTTATATAGCATCAGCCAAAAAAAACATCCTTATTTCACCCATCCACTTGGTCCAAATGGTTGTCAAGTTCTGCCTTGAATCTATTTAAGCTATCAACTTCTATAAAAACAGATGGAAGTTTGTTCCAGCAATCAACCACCTGCTGGCTAAAGGCAAACTTCTGAACATCTATCCTACAACTGCCTTTCCTCAATTTGAATTTATGCTGTCTCATGCAATTAATCTGAGTAAGAGGAAGAATCCCATCAGCATTGAGCATGCTTAAACCATTCAAGGCTTTATACACCTCAATCAGATCACCTCGCAGGTGCCTAGTCTCTAGACACTGTAATTTGCAAAACTTAAGCCTTTCTTTGTAAGCGCAACCCTTTGTTCCATTCACTAATCCTGTTGCCCTTCTCTGTACTCATTCCAACAGCTCTACATTCTTCTTAAAATGAGGCTTCCACACCTGTATACAGTACTCAAGGTGTTGCCTGACCATTGCCTTATACAAGGAGATAATCACGTCCTTATCCCTGCTAGAAAAATTCCTGTATCTCATTAACAAAATACCATGAGCTACTCTTGCAGACGGTCTGCACTGCTCAAAAACTTCATGTCTGCCTGCATAATTAACCCCAGGTCCTTTTTCACTCTCTACTACTATCAGTGCAGTACCACACAGTTGATACATTACTGTGGGATTACTGCTTCCTATGTGCAGTACTTTACATTTGTCAATATTAAACTTCAGTTGCCACCTCTTAGCCCATCTGCTCAACTTTTCTAGATGCTGTTGCAGCAGCTTACTGTCATTAGTGTCATTAACAACCCTGCTGACCTTTGTATCATCTGCAAACTTGGACATTAATCCTGATATACCATCATCAATATCATTGATGAACACAGAAAACAACCATGGACCCAACACTGAAACCTAGGAGACTCCACTGATAACATTAGTCCACGAAGAGCAGTGTCCATTGATTACCACACTCTGTCTTCTCCCACTCAACCATCCCTTTATTCATATCAGCAATTTTCCTCCAGTGCCACACTACTCCAATTTGTGCAGCATTCTTCCATGTGCAACAGTATCAAAAGCCTCTCTAAGATCCAAATATATGACATCAAAATTATTCTTTGCATCCAGTTCCTTTGTGACTACATCATAGTATCCAATCAAATTGGTCAGGCAAGACTTTCCCTTAACAAACCCATGCTGAATCTGAGCTATAACTGAAGTCTTGTCTAGATGATCCTGCAATGCTTCTGTAACCAGTGCCTCGATTAATTTCCCTGGAACAGAAGTTAAACTAACTGGTCTGTAATTACCTGTGTCTCCCCCTCAATCATCCTTTGGGGATTGGGGTCACATTTGCCCTTCTCCAGTCCATGGGTACCTCCCCTGAGTCCAAGGAAGCTCTCATAATTATGGCTAAAGGTTTGCTTACTTCCTTTGCTGCCTCCTTTAATATAACTGGATAGATTCCATCCACCACAGGTGCCTTTCTTATGTTTATCTTCAACAATTTATCCTCTACTTTTCTCTCAGTTATTACAAGAATATCTAGCTTATTGCCAGGGTTTAATACACCTCTGGCATTCCCCTCTCTGAATTACTCCTCACATAGATGCAAAATATTCATTCAGTTTGTTAGCTACCTGAGCAGGATCATCAACAGTTGAACCATCGATATCAAGTGGACCAATCTGATTCATCCCTTTCCTCCTAGAGTTTACATAAGTAAAGAACTCTTTGCATCCTTTGCCAAAGAGTTCTCATAATCTGCCTTTGTCTGCCTAATCTCCTTTGTGACTTGGTTACAGACCAGTTTATATCTATCATACGTTTCTGTGTCATCTGTTAATTTATATGTATCCCATGCATTTCTTTTCTCTGCTACATGTCTAATTAGTTCATCTGACATCCATTTAGTCCTAAATCTTGAACAATATTTCTTACTTGGTATGAAAAGCCTAGTAGCTTCCAAGATTAATTCTTTGAATGCTACCCATTTTGAATTTGCTGTTGTTAACATCATGTGTTGGCCCTACCATATAGAGTTTAAATACTGTCTCAGACCACCGAGTTGCCTTTACAAAAGCAAAAACCCTTCCCTTCCCCTGATGGTAGTTTCCTCTTTGAGTAAATCTCACTTCAGCACACTGTGATCACTGCCACCTAGTGGTTCCTTTATCTGCAGATTCTTAATGCATGAAGAATCACTATTGATAATCAGATCATGATTATTACTCCTGCTAGTTGCCTCCCAAACATGCTGCTGCTGTAGAAAACAATCATCCAATAAATACCCAAAAGCCTTGCTAGTGTGTGAGTAACCAAACCGCAAATTCCAATCAGTCTGTGGGAAATTAAAATCCCCATTATAAGACACTCTGATTTACTGGCCCACTCTATTTCTCTGCACAATTGCTCATTATACTCATCAGATTCATTAGGCCTATAACACACTCCTACTCTCAATTTTGATCTCCCAGTGCTTATGTCACACCAAACAGACTCGACGCTGTGCTGTCCATCGATGTCGTCTGGCTGCACTTCCTTGGACTTTATATGTTTCTTAACCAATGGGATAACCCCTTCTCACTTCCTATCCTGTCTATCCTTTCTGTATACATTGTACTCCCCAATTTTGCCTTGTTATGTTTGTGTGACACCACGTCTCTGGTTTCCCAACAATATCTGCCTTAGGTGTCTTGACTAGCACTTCAAGTTCATCAAATTTATTAACTATACTCCTAGCATTGGTGTACATGCAAGTATACATGCATGTACACCAACGTTAGGAGTATAGTTAATATTTTTTACATGCACCAATTTTACATGCAATTAGTTACATGCACCTGTTCCTACTCTTAGTTACCCTAACACAGCCCATGTATTTACTTTTTCCACTATGACTCCCAGCAGTTCTGGAAATCTCCATTGCCTTGCTTTCCCGGCTGCTGGTCAATTGCATTTCAATAGAAGCAGTGCAAGAATCACTTTCACCTCTGCCAGTGGCTGCTGTTAATCTATTAGTCCGTGTATCCCCCCATGCTAGCAGTTTTGCTAACTCAGCCTCAGTAGGGTGGGTGAACAGAAGAGAAGTCTTAACCAAGAAAGACTTCAGTTCTGCAAACTGCAGCATCTGGAAATTAGGCACTTGCCAGGAGATTTTATTGAAATGTTTAAGGCTTTGAATGGATTGATAATGTTAAATAGTGAGGCGGGATGGTTGCAGAAAAGATGTTTTAAATTTGCTTTATTTGTTGGAACAAACTTCCATCAAGTGTCAAAATTCAACTTACCACCTTATGGAATGCACTTAAGGAAGAATTAGACAAATTATTAGAGGGGATAGACAGTCGATGTGGAATTTTTTTTTTTTTTTTTTTTTTATTATAACTGATACCATATAAGCTTGCATTCTTGCATTGTTTGCCGCCAGTGATACTGTAAATCTTCCTCCTCAACTTTCCACTGCTTGTATTACCTCTAACAGATGCCACTTGTTTAAATTTTTCTGTTATTTCTTTAAATTTATAAATTTAATCAGATCCTCCTATATATCCTTTGTCTATCATTATTCTTTAGTTTGCTATTCTGCATTTTCTGTTTTCATTTTATATATGAATTACAAAATTATGAGACAATTTTTTTTTTGTTTTTAAAGACTACTGTGAGTAAAAATATTTTTTCATTCCCACATGGCATCTGGAAGATGCTAACAACAGGTGTCTAATCTTGACATAGAGTTTTCACCAGCTAAATGCAAACAGCTGGTAAAAATACAAATGTTTATATCGTCTCTGACTGACAAGCATCTCTGTTTCAGTCCTTGGAATCAATCACCTTGAAAATTCAAAAAAATACAATAAAAATGTTTAATATTATTATTGATTTCTCTTAATTATCTTTGTTCAGTATTTTTTAATCAAGTGTAGCAAATCATAATTAATAGATCATCGTTTTCAATTCAGTAAAAAAGCTAAAAATTATATTATTTTTAATTAAAAAAAGGGGTATCTCACAGATGCTGTGCAAGTGTCTTTGTTAAATTGAATTAAATTAATATTTCTTAGCGCTATCGTCATTTACTAACCATGAAATTTAGCCTTCATTCATTTTACTGTCTTTTTTACTGTCTACTGTCAGAACTATATATGATGATCTCTACCACCTAGTCAGATTATCACCTCCCCTCTGCTAAGGTACTTTGCTACCAAGCTTGGTAACCTACATATTCAAAGTCTTCTCACATAAATATCCTGTTGTCAATATCATTAGGCACCCTGACTATCATTTAATCTTTTCATGAATGTCATCTTTGTTTTAGATACTTTGTTTTAGGTACATTGGAGATTTTCTTTGGTCAACCCAATCTATAAGCCCAATTAAGTAAAGCTAATAATATTCAGGTTTGGTCCAGGTTGAGATTTACTGATCAGATAAAGGGTTTCTAAGTTTGGATTTACAAATTAGGGGTTTCTAGGTTGGGATTTACAAATTAAGGATTTCTAGCACAAAATCATCAAATGACTTTAGTAATGAGAGTAGATACCATTCTGTTCCTGTATTTTAATTTAAGGTGTGTTTAAAATAACAGCTGTCTCTTCAAAAAAAAAAAAAAATTCCATAATTCAGTTACCTAATTTCATATTATGATAACAGAATGTTTAAAAGCATTAGTAAATCATTTTTACAAATAAATGCTAGTTATATAATTTTTATATCACTTAATTATTACAATGCAGAATATGTGTTTTGTTGAAATTTAACTCAAATACAGTTATCATTTCTAGCAGTCACTGAAAACAATTTAACCCAATAAAAATCAATTTTCTTAAATTCATTTTTAATTGTGTTAAATTGAGTTTTATTTGGTTAAATCGATTTTTAATTATTTTTTAATTATTTGTTACTCTAATGTAAGTTTTTCGATTTTTTTCGTTTTAATTTCTGGAGAGTATCATACGGAAGTGTTATACATACTATATTGAGGTAAACTTCTCTTATTATTTTACAAATTTATTCCATAAATTTATTTTTCTTGCCTTCATTTCAGCAAAATCACTAATTAAAATGTTATAATCAAAATTTTCACATAATTCAGCTTACTCAATCCATTCAGGGCTTTAAACACCGCAGTCAGATCTCCCTGCAGGTGCCTAGTCTTGAGATACTACAATTTGCAGAACTGAAGCATTTCTAGGTAAGCGCACCCTTTTGTTCTCTTTACCAGTCTGGTTTCCCTTCTCTGCATCCATTCCAGCAAATCAACAACCTTTCTAAAGTGAGGCCTCCAGACCTGTATACAGTATCAAGATGCAGCTATAACCATAGCCTTATACAAAGGGTAATCACCTTCTTAACCCTGCTAGTGAAGTTCCTGTATATCATTGACAAAACCCCACGAGCTGTCCTGGCGGCATGTCTGCACTGCTCAGAGAATTTCGTCTCTGCTGCACAATTACCCCAGTCTTTTTTATTTTCAACTACCCTTAGTGTAGTACCACACCAGGCCTGCCCCCTAATATTTGCAAGACCTCGGGCAAGAGTACAAATGGGGGGCCCACATACCATATGTATAAATATTTAAAAGTTATAAATCAAGCTAACAAACTGTTAAATAAAATAAGTTCTATCCTCCTACCTTGACAAATATCCTCCTACCTTGACATAATGACAAAATCAAAAAATATACGTAAAACTATGTTTTTTATATGAGTGAAAGTTGGAAAAATATCAAAGACAACTGAATTTAATTATTATTGCACATGTCTGGGTATTCTGTTGATGGGCTGGTGATGTTTGGATGAGTAATAAAATAATGACATACATAAATCATTATATATTTATTCCATAAATTTATTTTTCTTGCTTTCATTTCAGCAAAATCACTAATTATATTGTTATAATCAAGATTTTCACATAATTTGTGTTCTATTGACAGTAATACCAAATTAGACACCCTTTCATGAGTCATTGTCGTTCTTTAATAATTTTTGATTAATTTCAATTTGGAGAAATTTCACTCTGCTGGGGGCAGTAGCAACTGGAATGTCAATAAAATTCTTAAAGCAATAATTAGATTCAGAAATGAACCATGAATTTTACACATGTTCAAACATTGTAATGGGGTTGCATATGATAAATTATCATTATTGAAGAAAATATTACAAAATATTTTAATTTCATTACATAAATCACTGTCACTTATATCTCAATTTTCACCATCTCTTAAAGCAATATCTAGATCCATGCAGCTTTTGTAAAGTCCTTCTTTCAAATTTTTCAATGTCGGGACATTATGAATAAAACTGAAAATAGGAATATGTTGCTCAATTTGTTTAAATCTCTTTTCAATCGAGATTATACCATGATCCGTAATGGCCAGAAAATAGTCTCTATAGAAATTAGTTTCAGGGTTATTTGTATGTGAATCTTCTCCTTCATAGTCATGCAATCATTTTCGTTTCCTTGTTCTAATTTCCTTATATTTTATTGGAATGTCACTTTTGTTGCTTATTTCACATGCAGTTTCTTTCAGTTTATAAAAACCATTATCTCTAAAATTGAAATCAAAAATTACTCGATCCTTTTAAAAGTTAAATAGCCAAACTTAAATCTGTTTGGGTTATTCATAAACTTTTGCTAACAGGTCAGGTTGCATTTGTTGTTTCTGAGTTGTGAATTTTATATGAATAATTTTCTTTTTCATTCTCATTGTTTTGATCAGTAATTAAATTTTCATTTATTAAAGAATATGAAGGTGCTGGAATTTGATCAGACCTGATTGTTGTGGATTTGATGAGAATAATTTTCTTGCTCATTTTCGTTGTTTTAATCAGTAATTAAACCTTCATTAAATAATAAAGAATTTGTAATGCCCTGTTCATGAATTTTATGTGTGTTTTCTCGACAGAAGTCTGATCACTTTCATTGTTTCCAGTTTTTAAAAATTTAAGCCGACCACCGCTTTGAAGATTTTTCTATTTCTTTTTTCTTTTCAACTTTTTTAATTTTCTGAGTTCCACTTTCATGTTTTCTATTTCTATCATGATCTCGATTTGTACTTATTCTCAGTGATCTAAAGGATTAAAAAAATAAAATGTAATTTAATTCAAAGTATACAAAATTTTAATATATTTTCATTAAAAAATGTAAATTAAAGTAAATGTAAAAATATCGAAAAATTTAAATAATTTTTCATATATGTTTTCAAAAAAAGTTATATTTCTTCTAAAATATTCAAAATTTTCTATTAAATTGCTTGATTGTTGTATGTCATTCTTAACAATTATTTTATGTGATCTGATTCTGAATATTTAATTTTTGTCTCTTATTTATTAAATTTATTTTTTTTGTGTGTTTGTGATATGCAGGGCACTCTAAAGCACAGGACCCAGGGTAAGGGCCACTCTTGCCTGGTTTAATGGTGGTACTGTACCACACAGTTGATAAGTTAGTCTGAGGTTAATGCTACCCACTTGCAGTACCTTGCATTTGTCAATGTAAAAACTTTAACTGCCATTTCTCAGCCCATCGACCCAATTTTCCTAGATCTTATTGCAATAGCTCAATGACTGGTTAACTACCATGCCAGCTTTGTATCATCTGCAAACTTAGACATTAATCAATATCATTGATAAATATTCAAAACAACGAGCCAGCATTGAACCCTGGGGAACTCAACTAATAACATTATTCCACCCATGAAGAGTAGTGCGCATTGATGCTGCAGTGGATAAAGGGGTGGCTGAGGGGGAGAAGACAGAGAGTGGTAATCAATGGACACTGTTCGTCGTGGACTAATGTTATTAGTGGAGTCCCTCAGGGCTCAGTGTTGGGTCCATTATTGTTTTCTGTATTCATAAATGATATTGATGAGGGTATATCAAGCTTAATGTCGAAGTTTGCAGCCGATACAAAGGTAGGCAGGGTTGTCAAGGACACTACTGACACCATGCTGCTGCAACAGGATCTGGAAAGGTTGAGCAGATGGGCTGAGAGGTGGCAAATGAAGTTTAACATTGACAAATGTAAAGTACTACACATGGGAAACAGCAACCCCAGAGCAACGTATCAACTCTGCGGTACTACACTGACAGTGGTAGAGAATGAAAGGGACTTGGGGGTGGTTGTGCAGGCAGATATGAAGTTCTCTGAGCAGTGCAGATGGGCTGCAAGAGTAGCTCATGGTGTATTGTCAATGATATATAGGAATTTTTCTAGCAGGGATAAGGAGGTGATTATTCCCTTGTATAAGGCAATGGTCAGGCCACACCTAGAGTACTGTATACAGGTCTGGAGGCCTCATTTCAAGAAGGATGTAGAGCTGCTGGAACGAGTACAGAGAAGGGCAACAAGATTAGTGAATGGAACAAAGGGGTGCTCTTACGAAGAAAGGCTTAAGTTTTGCAAATTACAGTGTCTGGAGGGAGACTAGGCACCGGCGAGGTGATCTGATAGAGGTGTATAAAGCCTTGAATGGTTTGAGCGTGCTCAATGCTGATGGGATTCTACCTCTCGCTCAGAATAATCACCTGAGAGGGCATAAATTCAAATTGAGGAAAGACAGATGTAGGATAGACGTGTGGAAATTTGCCTTTAGCCAGCAGATGGTTGGTGGAACAGACTTCCAGCCCTTGTCGTGGAAGTTGATAGCCTAAATAAGTTTAAGGCTCAGCTGGACAGGTATTTTGAACGAACAGAGGGGTGAAGTGGAAGTGGTTTTTTTTTTTTTTTTGGCTGATGCTGCATAAGCTTGCTTTCTTGCATCAAATGCCTCTACTAATGCTAATGCTAATAACCACTCTCTGTCTTCTTCTTCCACTTCACCAGCCCTTTATCCATAGCAGTGACTTATCCTTAATGTTACGTTGCTCCAGTTTGTACAGCAGTCTTTTATGTGCAACAATATCAAAAGCCTTTCTGAAATATAAGTATATGATGTCAAAATTATTTTTTGCATCCAGTTCCTTGGTTGCTGCATCCTTGAAATAGTCAGATTAGTTAGACAAGGCCACCTCTTAACAAATCCATTCTGTGCTTGCAGTATAATTGCATGCCTGGCCAGATGGTCCTGCATTATTGTTTAACCAGTGATTCCATTATTTTCCCTGGAACAGATGTTAAGCTAACAGGTCTGTAATTACTCAGTTGCCTTTTGATCCCCCCCCCTTTATGAATTGGGTATACATTTGCACATCTGCAGTCCATAGGGACTTCCCCTTAATCCAAGGATGCTCTCATAATCATGGCTAAGGCCCTGATTTCACTTATCCCCTTTTCTGCCTCCCTTAGTATAACTGGATAGATTCCATCCATCCCATGTGCCTTTTTTATGTTGATCTTCAACAATTTCTCCTCCACTTTCCTTTCAGTTATTACAAAATCACTTAGCTCCCTGTTAGAGTTTGATAAACTTCTGGCATTTCCCTCAATGAATAACTCCTCATGTGCAAATGTAGATGCAAAATACTTGAAAAAAAAAAAAAAAAAACTGTTGATGACCCTGCAAAATAGCAGGGTCATCAATCCTAGTAGCTTCTTTGATTACTTCCCATTTAGAATTTGCTGTTGGTAACATTATCAGTTGGTCCTCCTGCAAAGAATTTAAAAACTGTCTGAGATCACTGCAGTCATCCTTGTAGTCATATTAGGACCACAAGAATTTTTATTATATCTGCTGCTTTGTATGACTTGGATTTCTCAATTTCTTAGGTTTATTAGCCTCACAGAATGATGCTAGAAAACTAATACATTTGCCATTCATTTGTAATGTTCCACCAATGCAAAAATAAAGTCAGAAATTCCTTTCTTCACACTGATACTGACCCAAACACTGGTACTCACAAGAGAGAGGCTAAACCTTATTCCTGTGAGTGTCAGTGATTGGGTCTGTGTATGATTGCTTCCCTACTATGTCCTCTCCTCGATAGGATACTAGTGCTTAGCTTCCCCAACTTTCTCCCCTGTTACTCTTTTTCTCTTCAGCTCCTAATGGATTCCACAGGAGCTAATTGAATCCATCAGGATCTCTCATGGATCCAGAAAACTCCTGCTCTTTTCCCATACATGACTCTCTCCCCACAAACTCTCCTAATTGTTCAAATTAGTTACTTAACTGGAGGGGGGGGGGTGTAAGTGGTATTAATCTGGGCAATGATGACCTGAATTGTTTAGTTCTGCGAAAGCGGGTTGCTAGCAGATAATTCTAAACTCTAGGAACTTGGAATCTGGGCAATATGTGGCAATATGAATACCAGTTGTATCCAGGTGTCATAGTTTCAACAGAAACATGTGAATGAATAATGTGTGGCAGAGTGTGGGCCTTGCTGTTTCCTCGTTCTGCTCTTCTGCATTTAAGGCTATAATTAGTCAGTCTCAGACAAAGACTGCAGTTTTTTCCCCTGTGAGTTATTGCAGTTTTTTCAGCCTGCATGACTTTCAAATTAGCTTGCAAACACACACTCACACATGCACATGCTGCTATAAACATAATGAATCCTTCTGCCTATACAGTTTTTTTTTGTTTTTTTTTTCTTTTAGGACTGGTGGAATTGCACATCATTTGCAAAATTTTATTACAAGTGGAATGTCACTGTATATCACTGGCTATACTCATATATATATAGAGATGTGTATCTGGTAAGTCCTTTTTTGTTTTTTTTTTAAATTTTTCTTCTTATTATACAAGAATATTTATAACTGGATAATTTAAAAATAATCTTGTGTGAACATTGCTGCTGGTGCATATATCAGCATAATTCTTGCAATTATTAATTTTCAGTATTATTCTATAATTTTAGTGTCACTGGGGGCATTAGTTTCACTAAAATTGTTAAATTTTAGTGAAACTAATGTTAAATTGGGGGCATTAGTTTCACTATAGGAGATCCTCACATTTCTTATGCTGGGCTTTAGGAAATCAACTTGGGTCCACTTGCATTGTCCACTCCTTACCTTCCTTGCAACCTGTTCATAGAGATCCAGTTGTTGCCACTAAATGAATAATGTGTGGACATGTGTTTTTGTAAAGGGCGGCTCCTAGAACATGAGTTCAACTCCGCCTCGTATCTCTGTGAAGAACAGTATCACTACAAATGGGCCAGATGTGTGTGACGTCGGTTTGTGTGTATTATGTGTGTGTTCTGTTGTTCTGTTCTGGCCTCTTGGCTACCCAGAAGCATCAGTCACCTGGACAGATGATTCTGGGTACTCGTCCACACCACGGGAAGGTGGGCCAGTCCCAATGGAGCACGTACTGTCTCAATACGAGACTCTGAACCACCTGATGTTGCCAAAAGGTGAGCCAGATTTCTCTGGGGGCCCACTCCAGAGAGGGGAAAAAAATAAATAAATAAAATAAAAAATAATAAATAAAAATTAAATAAAAACAAAATATATTTCCCGTGGTGCAAAAAAAAAATAAAATAATAAAATAAAATAATAATAATAAACAAATAAATAATTATAATAATTCCCTGTGGTGAAAAAGAAAATATATTAAATAAATAAATAAAAAAAATAAATAAATAAAAATAAATAAATAAATATATAAATAAAATAAGAAAAATAAAGTAAAGTAAATTCCCTGTGATGAAAAAAAAAAAAAAAAAAAAGGGGGGGGAGAGCTGTCTGGCACCAATAATAGTCCACATCCCAGGTGTCAGAACAGAGCACGAGTAAAAAAAAAAAAAAAAAAAAAAAAAAGAAGCTAAGTAAATGAAAAAAATAATAATAAATAAATAAATAATAATAATAATAATTACAGAATGATTAAATAATTTTAATCCCACAGTGAAGAGGAAGATGTAAGTCGGGGTGCCAGCAGAGAGAGAGTAAGAGAAAAAGAAAAAAAAAAAAAATGTGAGAGTGGTTAACTGCACAGAGGGAGAAAGAAGAAAAGGTGAGCCAAGGCTGCTCCTAGTTCCAGGACCCGGAACCAGTGCAAAACGCAGGTTAGAGGGAAAAAAATAAATAAATAAAAAATAAAATAAAATAATAATAATAATAATAAAAAAAAATAATAATAAATAAATAAATAAAAAATAAAAATAATTAAAGAATAAATAAGTGATTTTAATCCCACACCCTGGCTACAGTGAAGAGAAAGATGTAAATCTGGTGCCAGCAGAGAGAGAAAAAAAAAAAAAAAAAAAATGGGACAGTGGTTATCTATCCTGCACAGAGTGAGAAAGAAGAAAAGGTGAGCCAAAGCTGCTCCTAGTTCCAGGGCAGGACCCGGAAACAATGCAGAACAGAGGTTGAAAAAAAAAAAAAAAAAATAGTCAGTAGAAGGGGTGACTTTCAGTTGGCAGTGGAATTGTTAATGATCGGCATTTCCACGTCGGTGATTGGCGATCAGTGTCCTCCTCCAGGCAAATACCTCAGCTGCAAAGGTCTGGAAGGCTTCGAGGTTGTTCTGGGTACATATCAGTTGATGCAGATCTGCTGGTGGGAAGTCCTGGATCTTATTCTGGAGACGGTTTCTGATGTCGTTGTAATGTACACACTCCAGAAGCAAGTGTTTCCAACTTTCACTTTGCCCGCAAAAGCAGTAGGGAGTGTCGATGAGTCTGAGTGTATGCAGTTTCTCATTTAGAGAACCGTGTCCGGTAATGAGAAAGGAAGATTCGAGGCTGAGGGAGAACCATCGGGCTTTATTTTTAGTGGTTGCAAAGGTTACCTCCGGAAGAAAACTCCGAGTTACAACCCCTACAGTAGAAGAATCCCATCTGGTCTGCCATACGTTGAAGAGTTTATTGAGACATCGAGATTTCTCCTGCTTTATATCCGTAGTTAGTGAGAGTTCTATATCCAAGATCGTTGCCGGAATATCTTTTTTAATTCGATAGCAGAGCCCCTTGTAGATTGTGTAAAGGTCGAGAGGGAGGGTGCCTGCTATAACTTGGAGAGCTGCTGTAGAGACTGTACGGCAGATTCGATGGGTCACCAGTAACATAGCTCTTTGTATAGAGTTTAGCTTTTCTTTCATCTTAATGATGGGAACTCTGTGAAACCAGACCCCGGCAGCATAGGTTACTATTGGGAGAAAGACAGCTTTATAATAAATAAGAAGGGTTCGTTTTGATAGTCCCCACTCACTTCTTGAAATCCGTATAATTGCGGCGGAGAACCTTTTGGTCTTGGAACTCAGATGCTGTAGATGGGGGAAGAAAGACAGGCGGTTGTCTATTACTACTCCCAGGACTTTTGTCTGTTCTACGAAGGTTAGCTGGGTTCCGTTGATTTTGACCTGGGGAGGCCTTCGTAAGTCGAGTCGGTTTTTAAACACCATCATCTTAGTTTTGGCAGGGTTGATTTGCAATTTGTTGATTGTTGTCCAGGTAGAGAGAATGTTGAGTACTCGCTGTGCTGTGGATTCGAGGGCTGCTCTGGAATGACCAGCGACCACGATGGTGAGGTCGTCGGCAAATGCTATGATTTTCGTTTTTTCAAAACTGTTACTGAGCCAGCTCTGAAGCACCATATTCCACACCAAGGGCCCCAGGACAGAGCCCTGGGGACACCCACGGTGGATGGGTTTAAGGATTTGGCGATATTTTGACTTAACTACTATTGTACGTTGTGAGAAGTAGCTTCTGAACAGCCAGTAAAGATTGTTTGGACATTCTGCTGTGCGAAGACGTTCCAGTGCACTTTCCCACCATACATTATCGAAGCCCCCTCGAAGTCAATAAACAGAGCGAGTTCATATTTGGATTGCGAAGTTTCCAGATGCAGGATCAAATCAGAGAGGGCATCTTCACATGATCTGCCCTGGGTGAATCCATATTGGGCTGGTGAAATCATACCTTTGGAGAGAAAGAGATTCGTGATTCGGATGGCCATTAGTCTTTCCAAGGTCTTGCCCAGGTTTGCCAGCAGGGCAATTGGTCTGTATGAACGAGGGTTTGTTATTGGTTTATTTGGTTTTGGTATTAGCGGGAGAAGTGCAACCTTCCAGGGCTGGGGGAACTTTGATTTTTGGAGGCATTTATTGTACAATAATAGAAGATGTTCTGGCTTTAATTTGTGAAATCTAATGATGAAGGCATATTCAATTAAATCCAGTCCCGGGCACTTTTTCGTATTTACTTTTTTGAGGACCTGATTCAATTCCAGACCGGTGAAGGGTTCAGCTTGGGTCTGTGTTATATATTCAGCATTCTTCTTCCGGATACTTTTGTGTTCCGGCAAGTCATTCTGAGGGTTGTCGTCCGGGAAGAGCTTATTTATGAAGGCACTGACAGAGTCAGTCCAGTTGGTGGTTTCATTTTGATCAGCCTGGACAGTGCCAGAGATATTTGTTGTGAAGATTTTTCCCCGTGTGATTTTATACAGTAACCCCCAGGGGTTTGAATTTCCAGATTCTAGGACAAATGTAGCCCAGGTTTCTCGCTTTCTAGTTGCTATTGCCTTGGTGTATGTATTCTTTTTATTCAAGTATTCCCTGTGTAGCCTTTCGACATCTGCTGCTGGCCAGTTTCGTCGGTTCTGATACTGCTTTCTGTGCGCGGTGGACTTCCCTCCTTAGTGTCATAAGTTCCGTGTTCCACCATGCACAAGGTCTGCTGCATGGGACTTTCTTCCTTGTTGCTCTATACGAAGCTCTGGTAATTGCTGTTTGTATTACTTCACTGTATTCTTCTGGTGTTGCTTCTTCATATTGGAGAGGGTCACGTGTTGGAAAGTCTCTATTGATGGAGAAGTCGAAGGCATCCCAGTCGACTGTTCTTAGAGAAAACCTTACTAATTCTGTCACTCTTTCCTTAGTAGTTGTCGGCAGGCGCCTGGTCCCAATGTGAAAATAGATGACCCGATGGTCACTTATCGTCCAGGCGGTATTGTGACCCAATCCCAGACGCATGTCCGTAAGTCATTGATGGTTAGTGTGACATCAATATTAGATTATCCAGTGGTGCTACAATATGTCGGAAGATTGTTGGGTAGGTTATGGATGGTTAAATTTCTGTTCAGAATTAATTCCTCTAGACGTCGCCCACGTGCATCCAAGGAAGTTGAGAACCACAATGGGGATTTGACATTAACGTCTGCTGTTATTAGTATACTGTTAGAGTTAAGAAGGTCAATGGCAAACTCAATATATCTTAGGAAGTCATCTATATCCCTGGAAGGCGGACAGTAGAGGGAGATGATATATAGTGTGATTGAAAAGAACCTAACCTGGATGCAAGTAGCAAACTTTGTGCAGAGCCCGTGAATTATAAGGACATCAATTTGCTTATTGAGTACAACTATGCAGGTCTTAGGGTCAGTGCTAGCTGGCTGTATGAGTCTTGTCTGCATTGACTAGCCCTCTATCTTGTGTGTGTTTTCTGCTGGGACTTTGATGGTGTATGGCTCCTGCATTGCAATTATGTCGATTTGGTGAGTCTCGGCTGCCTGTCTTATTTCATCCACAACTGTGCAGGAATGGTGAGCGTTTATCTGCATGATGCGTAATTTAATTTGGCTGGAGTTCTGACTATTACTGGCTGCTGAGGATGATGCTGCCGGGGCAGGTCTGGTGAGCTGTTGTTGAGAAATTAGGTTCTTATCCATTAGTGGTCCTTTGCCGTGCAGTTTCTAGAGCTCGTTGATACTCTGGGCAATTTACCTCTCTAACTGAGTGTTGATGGTCTTTCTTTCTCCGTTTGCAGTTGATGCAGCTTGGAAGTTCGTCTCGGTACGGACATTCAGCATGAACGTGTCCGCTTCGGGCACAGTGTCCGCACGTTGGAGAAGTGTGAGTGCAGTGGACAGAAGTGTGCCCATAGCCCAGCAAAGGAAGCACTTGGTTACCACAGTGAATGGCCTGATCTGTGGGAACTACAGCCCAGAAAAATTCTGTTGAGCGATATAACTTTTTTGTAAAGATAGGGGTCTAGTGTTATGACTCTATGGGCAGTAGAGCTGCCTTTTGCACTTGTGGAGAATCTGAATGTTACTCCTTTCTTTATTTCATCCAACGTGACTCCATAGTCCACCAGGTTTTTGTGGTACATGTCTTCTGCCAACTCGTCGTTGGTCATTGAATTGGGGATAGTATAGATGATCACTGATAAATGAATAAGAGCAATATGGAACCAAGCTAACCAAATTGATAAATTCTGTTCAAGCCTTTTTACTATGATAAGATGGAATGGTTCAAGACACACGCTGACTGGAATGTTTCCACAAGCACAGTTTTAAATTTCCTACTGGTCCATCCATTAAAATACCTGAATTAAAAATAGCAAATTAACAAAGGATAGTCCACAAGATTCTTCTATTTCATGATTTTTCAATTCTTTCTTATACTGTGGAAAACAAGTGCACTTACATTTATTAAACATTTGGTTATCCTTGGTTAATCTTGGTTGATCACATAGTGTCTGATATACACTACCATTTTTTTTCCCTGTTATTTTCTGAATCTTGCAGCGGAATCATCTCCTCCCATGTGACTTTTTCCTCTAATTTTTCTCGAAATGATGATGATGATGCATGTTTTAGCTCTGATTTATTAAGGATTACAAGAGATAATTATAATTGTTTAATTTGGTTTTGTATTTTTTGTAATTAGTTGGAGTGTACAAACCTCCTTCATCCACCAACCATTATTTGAAGGATGAGTGAATGGATGAATATGAGGGGAATATAATGGATGAATATATATCCTATGGCACTTAATAATTTTTCCCATTATACTCACATGAAACAAGGGATAACTCAGGGGTGAGGAACCTTTTTACATTGGAAGGTCAAATGTTATTTAACCAAGGTACTATTAGGCTGCATGCTGAGAATTAAATATATATACAAAAAAAATTATATTTTTGTAGGCATATTTACAATTTTAATTACATCCTGTTATTTTATGAGGAATTTAAACAAAAAAATTAGCAAAGACATTTATTTGTTTAGCAAAGATGATAACAAAACTAAAAAAATGAATGAATTTAGACAACAAACCATTTAATGACTTATTTTGTGACTGCTGAATGCCAGATAGTATTCTGATATTTGGTTCCAACATTGTTGAGCATAGTTTTAATTGGTCCTCCAAGTGAATATCCATAATCTGAGAACTCAAGCTTGTTTTAATTTGTGTCATATATAAAAATGTTGATTCATAAAAGTAGTTGTGCCAAAACAAGATAGCATTCGATGAGCATGTTGATGTAGATGTGGATATCCAACAGTATTTTTCCGTATTTAAAGAGGATCCTTCTTCATGTCAAATAGAAACATCAGAATATCATCTTCTGAGAGCTCAGTTAATTGGAGACATCAGTCAGGTGTGGTTGAAATGCTAGTTTCGGTGTGACATCATGTTTCTCAAAATCACCAAACCTTTCATTATATTCTTCAATCAGAGAGTCTAGAATTGCTGTGTATTCTTTCATGTCACATTTCCTCAATGATTTGTTTGTATCCTGTTCATTAATTACTTTTGCCAGGCCAGGAAAGTGTTCTGCTGAAAGTTACAATCGGTTAAGTTTTGAAAAAGGTCAGCTTTTCCTGAACTGCCTATATTTAAAGCCACATATGATATTTCAGTTTGGTTTTACCTTGCAAAAAAATATTCAGTTCATTTTGCTTTGACATTATATCACACAAAAATGCAATATCTCTGCAGAATTCCACTCTTATTAATTCACACTGTTGATTCAGTTCCTCGAAAAAAGCTTGTGATTTTTTTTTTTGCAACGATAAAAGTTTGTCCCTGGTACAACCAGTGCATTTTAGAATGATATGGCAGATCCATTCTGAATGTTTCATCATTAAGCTGAAGCATGTTGTGAATTGGTGATGTGATGTGATGTGTTTGTTCAAATGTAGTTTAAAATATCTATCACTTAATTTAATGTGTCACTTAAAACAATAGATTTGGCACACAGATTCTACTGATGAAGAATGCAGTGAAAGGTCAAAGTATTCGGATCTGGCAATTTTTTCTGTAGTAATGCAACAAATCCTTCAAATTATCTCCAGGGGGCTCACATCTGATGAGTCATGGGCTTGGCAAACCCAGGGTCCTGAGCTGGATATCATCTTTCTTCTCTTTCTTGCTTCCCTTGGTGATTCCCTTCTATTTCTGACACTCACTCTCTCTCTCTCTCTCTCTCTCCTCTCTTTCTCTCTCTCTTTTTCAGTGGTAACACAGGATTTTTTTTTTTTTGTTGGTGCAGCATAAATCTAAGGCTTCCTTACACCATATAGCTAATAATAATAATAATAATAATAATAATAATGTTTTCCTCTCATGGAAGGCATGCCATCAGTGCATACACTTACTAAATTATATAAATTCAGTTTCGCTCCAAGGCGTTTTTCTTTGAAGATGGTAAAGATGTCAATTCCATGTGGCCTGGCATTAAGGGTACCCAAAGTCAGTAACCCTCAGGTTACTGACTCCTCAGGTTACTGGTACTACATTCCAGGGACGTGGAGAATGAAAAAGACCTGGGGTTACATAATTGTGCAGTCAGATATGAAGTTCTCTGAGCAGTGCAGACCAGTTGCCAGGGCAGGTCATGGAATTTTGTCAGTGATATATAGGAATTTTGCTAGCGGAGACAAGGAGGTGATGAGGTGATTGTCCCTTTGTATAAGGCAATGATCAGGCCACACCTTGAATATTGCTTACAGATCTGGAGTCTCATTTTTGGAGGGATGTAGAGTTGCTAGAACGAGTACAGAGAAGGGCAACAGGATTAGTGAAAGGAACAAAGTGGTGCATTTACGAAAGAAAGGCTTAAGTTCTGCAAGTTGCAGCATCTGGAGACTAGGCACCTGCAAGGTGATCTGATTGAGGTGTATAAGGCCTTGAATGGTTTGAGCAGGCTCAATGCTGACAGGACACTTCTGCTGCTCAGATTAAGAACCCGAGAGGGCATGGATTCAAATTGAGGAAAGACAGTTGTAGAATAAATGTGTGAAAGTTTGCTTTTAGCCAGCGGGTAGTTGATTGCTGGAACAGACTTCCATCTTTTGTTGTTGTGGAAGTTGATAGCTTAAATTTAAGGCTTTACTAGACAAACATTTGGAGTGACCGGATGAGTGAAATGGAAGTTCTTTTTTTTTTGGCTGATGCTGTATATGCTTCTTTCTTGCATCATATGCCTCAACTAATGCTAACCCCTTGTGACAGTGAAAATCTAGAGTTATAACATGAATAAAAAATAACACCTGCACTGAGTCAGTAATGTCAGTGGATTCATCCAAGGCGATCGAATAATAAATGGCTTCGTTTTGCCATATTGTTTGAAGTTGTTCTGTAATATTACAGGCTAATTCAAGTTGCCAATCAGTTATGGTCCTCCTTGAAAGAGATAGTTGTTTTGTACTTATTAACCTTAGCTGAATCTAAACATCCCACAACTTCAACAATGCATTCTTTTATGATTTGCACATCGCTAAATGGCTTACCTCTTCTTCCAAGTATATATGCTACTTTTTGTTGCATCAGCAAAGTCAGTCCTTTGTCCTGATGTAGTTTTGAATACTTGTTGCTGCTGCTGGTACTTTCCATCTCTCATTTTCTCAAGCTCAGACTTTCGAGGTTCTCCTTCTAGTTTAGCATAATTGTTGTCCTTATGAATCGGATAATGCTGATATGCATTGTATTTCTTCACTGTTGCCAATATGGAATGACAGCGCAAACACATTTTATCATTCACTGCAACAATGCAGTACTGCAATTCCCATTCTTCATTGAATTCTCTCGTTTATTTCCTTTAATGCTCTTTTCTTATTTCTTGACATAATCGGGTTACCAGTAAAAATTAAAAATGAAATACGCAGATTGGAAGATTCAGTTTTAAAGGAAACAAGCAATGGAAACTGATGGCACTGTGGAGAATGACTGGAATGTCAACTGATACTGATAGCAGTCAGTGAGATGAGTCATCGCTGATAAGTAAGGCAACATTGCCAAATGAAGTTCAATTTCAACTGGAAGTGATGCCATATTATTATTATTAGCTATATGGTGCAAGGAAGCTTGAGGCTTAGGCTACACCAGCCAAAAAAAAAAAAAAAAAAAATTCCCCTAGTGAGAGAGAGAGAGAGAGAGAGAAAAGTAGAAGGGAATCACTAAGAAAGAGAAGAATGATGATATCCAGCTCAGGACCCTGGGTGTGCCAAGCCCATACTCACCAGATGTGAGCCCCTAGGGTTGTCTGTCATCTATATGGGAAACAATAATAT
Source organism: Mastigoproctus giganteus (assembly GCF_048544385.1). Lineage (NCBI taxonomy): Eukaryota > Metazoa > Arthropoda > Arachnida > Uropygi > Thelyphonidae > Mastigoproctus > Mastigoproctus giganteus. Next base: position 4,627,742 of record NC_143577.1, on the reverse strand, counting down.
TCTGTAAAGATTAGTGAATTAGAATAAATGCTTTATTTTGTATTTACTTTAATATATAATCCATTATTATTTTCCTTAACTAGAAAATGCAATGCATACATTTTATTTAACATTGCCTTTTCTTTCTTAAGAAGCTCTCAGGACTGTGATGCGAATCACTGGGTGGTTGCCATTTTGCCAATTACTGAGTTGCCACTGACAGTCCTCTTGCTAACTACACAGTTATCAATATAAATAATTTTACCTCTTCACTTTGTTTTGACCTCTATCGATCTGTCCAATATTTTTATGCCTTTTATGTTTCTTTTGCTAATGTAAGGCATAAATGTAAACTAATTTATGTAAGGAATAATGATATATAAAGTTTTCCTTAAAAATATTTTGAGTTTGGTGTTATGTCATAAAATAAAAGATGGATTTTGCATTTGAGAGAAATAGACAAAAGGCGGCAACTGGTATCCCAAAAGGCCGCAGGTTCACCACCCCTGGGATAACTGATGGAAGTGAAGTATAATACAATAAGCAGAAGAAATAGAACTTTCAGGTAGTGAGTAATGGGATATTTATGTAAATCACAATTAACTAAAAGATAATTCCTAATTCACAAAATAAACTAAAAATTTTATAATTTAAAAAAATGTCTAATACACCAGTTACAAAGCAAGCAGTTGTATTCTGTTTTGGAATATGGTTAACTATGAGAAAATTAATTATTTTTGAAAATTTCATAATAAATTTTTCAATAATAGTTAAGCATTATTTTGTTCAGTCATAATTTAAACATGATTATAACTAATAATTTATATATCGCCTTCTAATATACTTGTTTGCTTATCATTTGTTTTGTTTTTTTTAGTTATTAGGAAGAAACAAACTGATTTCTGTACTGTCAGTATTTATGGTGTCTTCAGTGGCTCACGAATATATTTTCACTTTCACTTTTGGATTTTTATACCCCATCACTTTTATATTTAATGCAATAGGAGGACGTGAGTATTATTTGCTTTCATGGCTTTGTTGAGTTAGCAAAAAGTAAAAGAAAAAAATTCTAGTAATATTTCTGTTTTTTTTTTCTTTGGCTTGGTGATCATGCACTTTATATCTAGAAACAAAAACATTTATTTTTTTTTCTCTCTTTTTTTAATACAGTAGTCCAAAACATGAAGGAATGAATTTATAGTACTCTAACTGGAGTTCTATACTTAAATTAGATGGACAGGGAGTGCATAACTTAGGAAAATCTATTAACATAAAACTGAAAATCTTAGCACTACAATTTTCAGTGCCCATTCACTCTCCCTCACATGAAAGAAACACAAAAATCGGGGCATAAATGTAAACTGTTGAGGGAAATAGACTAATAGACTGGACATCAGAAAGTTAATTCAGTATTAAAATAAGCTGCTTTTCTGGGAGGTTTGAAGTTCACAGTCTGGTTAGTGGATTAATTATTTAGCTTTTATTATTTTTTGATTGATACTGCAAAAACCTAGCTTCGCTGCATCTTATTGCCTATACTAATACATGTGGTGGAGGAGTTTTCCAGCAAACAGAAAAAAAAAAGAGATAAATAAAAAATTACTTGAATTTGAAGTTTAACAGCTAAAGAATAGTAGCAGTTTCCAAATCTCTTCTAGTATATTTAGAAGAAAGGAGCAGTGATAGATATCAGTTCCTACAAGCAAAGCCTATGAAAATATTTATAAACATGGGGGATTCCACCCCTTGCTCACTTCACTTTCGAATTCCTAGTTCTGTAAAGCAATCAATGTAATGAATGTATTTAAAATCTCCGTCAATGAGTTATATTTTTGTATTTAGTAAGAATAAATCTGAAAATAATTAAAAGATAACTGAAAAAGTAAAAACTTATATTAATCCAATTCTTATTTCAGTGGATACATTACTGAAAACTTCATTATATACAAATTGTATTGATCTCTTCAAGTTTTTTTCATCTATATTGGAAATTTGAATTTAGATATAGCCATAGAGAAAAGCCCCATATAGCTGACTGCATCAAAATAACATCTTATTCTGATCTAAGTTAAGACCAGCGCAATTAAATTTTGCTTCTGTCTTTTTTTTTTTTATTATTTTTTTTTAATTGTCATGTTGAAAGCCAACCATATGAAAAACTTTTCTATTGAGAACAAAAAGTAAACTATAGCTGGAACAGTAAATGATTGGCTTTAAAGGAAGTTTTTTTTTGTTTTTTTTGTGGGATGGGGGTGGGGAGATTTATGGCTACATGATAGAAATGATTTAGTGAGTGGGGTTGCTGTTCTTGAAACTTTGCTTGTTTTGAATAGTCTGGAATTTAGGAAGGTTTTTATGGGTTTTTTTCATATGCAGGAATAATACAAAATTTTATACAGCTAATAAGGTTTGTACATAAACAGCTTTTGAAAAGATTTTATTTCAGTGTTCAGTGCAGTCCCCTAAATTGCAATCCACTTTTCTCCCTAGTTCTCAATTCCTTTTACACTGTCCAAATAAAGCCACTGTGAAATCCAGCCTCATATAGCACATATCACCTCTTCATTTTTGAGTGAAATGTTTGTCCACGAAAGAAAGTGCTTCTTAATTTTTGGAAAGAGAAAAAAGTCACTGGAAGCCAGGTCTGAAAAATAGGGCAGGGGAGGTTGAGCATTTTGTGCAGCGTATCTGGAATTGCAAACACTGCAATGATGGACTGTTGTGCTATTGCATTGTCTGGTAGACAAGATACAATGGCCATCACCACTTTATCTTGATTACTTTATGACTTTAACTATTTATTGCATATTACACTGGCCTGTGATAACAGCTACATGCTGAAGGTACCAAAGTAGTGCACACTTAAGAACTACTCTTTGAGTATCTCAAAATATGGAGGCCATCACATTATTATTATTATTATTATTATTATTAGCCATATAGTGCAAGGAAGCCTGAGGCTTATGCTGCACTAGCCAAAAAAAAATTCTGAGTTACCCAGGGAAAACACACACACACACACACACACACACACACACACACACACACACACACACACACACACACACACACACACACACACACACACACAGAGAGAGAGAGAGGTTGTTGTTGTTATTATTATTTGATTTTTAGGAGCATTAGCAACTAAGGCCATATTGCTCCGGGGATATGCAGTGGTCATTCCATGACCTTTCCGCATCCTCCGTATTTGGTGGTCACGAGCTCGAACCCCAGTCTAAAAGCATGTGCTACACACTGCTGCTCCTGCCCACCTGGCTACGGAGGTGCCAAGAGAGAGAGAGAGAGAGAGAGAGAGAGAGAGAGAGAAGTAGAAGGGACTCACCAAGAAAGAGAAGAATGATGATATCCAGCTCAGAACCCTGGGTGTGCCAAAGCAACAACACAGAATTTCTTGGATGGCAGAGATGATGTATATGTTTACAAGTCATGTTTCGAAGCTTGTATCAGGAACAAAGTGGTATACATGTTACCCATATTTATAAACTGAAAAAGAAAGTCTTCAGAATGCTGTCTATATAATCTCCAATTTTGAAAAATTTTGAAAAATTAGTTTATTAATCAAGTGTTTTTACCTAATTTCTAAATTTATTACAAAGATGACATTTTGGGTCCTTGCCAGATCCTATCATCAGATCATACAGAACTAAAATAAGGAAAACAGAAAAATTTAAGTTTACATTCTGGACAACTTCACATCAAATTTGCATCCTTAACAAATTTTAAAAATTATATTTAGATTCACAACTAAATTTTATTTTCTTAAGCATTTTTCATATTGCACTTACAAGTTTTCAAATTAACCTTCTTAACATTTTTAACATTTTTAAAATATAGCAATTTTAGTTCAGAAAATGAATGAAAGTTTTATAAATTAATTATGCATAAAATTAATAAAATTACAATATCATTAATTGCCATTATAGTTTTATAAATAAATATACAAAAAACAACATGCCTATTAACAGATTCTCAATCTGGCTTGTCTGAGTATAGTGTAATTTGACTGGCAGCACTGGGGGTTCCCCCAACTCTGTGATTGATACTCTGTGACATGTGACATTATCTGGCCACTTAGTCTAGGATCTATTGGAGGCCATAAACCCCTAGTTACTGACCTTCACCATGGAGAGGCAGGGCAGGTTAGCAGGAAGAAATAGACTGGTGGGGCAAACACTAGGGCTGCCTGAGCATCCTAGGGAGGGTCCTGCTTGTCTAAGTAGGACAGCTCTATTTGAATGTAAGGTTTTAAAACTTTGTCAATGCCTCAGGCTCAGTGGTAACAAACCATTGATGGCCAATGGAAATGGCCAGATATTAAAACCTCAAAACCAGTGGCTAAATTATGCCAATACAGCTGCATACAGCAGGGGTCCAAGCTTGTGAAATTTGGAAGACAGATTTCATTAATAAACAAGAAATATTTTAAATTAAATGTAACACATTCCTATCAACCCTGTGACTGGCCATCCGAGTATTGTTTAGACTGATGCCATTCTTATAGAAATAATTGTAAATAAAAAATAGTCTTGAAATATTCAGCAAATCAGCGTCAAATATAAATATACATCACAGTTTGATTTTATTCTAGTGTTGGTGAATTTATTTTATATTTTTTGTATCTGTGCATACTATGATTATTGTCAGAGGGCAATATGTTTTTATTTATTAATACACAAAGTTGCCAAATAACAGTCTAGCTATGACCAGTGTTGTCATTTTAGCATTTTTTGAGCTAGATTTGGTGTTTATTTTTTTTTATCTGAAACGAAACACTACAAGGACTACTTTGAAAGTGTCTGCAATTCTGCCCAGACACGATAGGAGGGAGTATATGATGAGAGCCTTGTCGATCAATTCGGCCCTGGAAAGATTGTGCAAGGCTCAAGGGGTAGAATTTTTTTCAGCCTGGACTGTACTTGTTAACAGGAGAGATTGCTTCTACAGGGATGGGATACACTTAAATAGAAAGGGTGCAAGAATATTTGCTGATGCTATCGAGGCAGTGTTAGGTGGGTCGGAAAACTGCTAGCTTGGGAGGAGACAAAGACCAATAGATTGACAGTAGCCACTGGTGAAAGAGATTCTTGCACTGCTTCTATTAGAATGAGCAGAAGCCTGAAAAACAAGATGCATGATATTTCAGAGACTGCTGGGAGCCATTTCGGTACAAGTAAACACATGGGTTGTGTTAGGGTAGCTAAGAATAGAAACAGGTGAGGGTATACACCTGTCCATACTTGCATGTACACCAATGCTAGGAGTTTAGTAAACAAATTTGATGAATTTGAGGTATTGCTCAAAACATCAAAGGCAGATATTGTTGGGATATCAGAGACGTGGTGTCACACAGATATAAGGGATGCAGAACTGGAATTTGGGGAGTACAAGTTCTACAGAAAGGATAGACAGGATAGGAAGGGGGGAGGGGTTATGCTATTCTTCTTCTTCTTCTTTGGTCCTTAGCTGGCAGCTGGGGGAGGCGGTTGGCCACGCAACCAGTATGCTGCTGTAGGTGCCGCAGGGTTTCGGACTTGCTCTGTGATGTTCTTCCATACCTTACGATCCATGGCTTCAGTCCTGGCCTGGTTAAGGTCGAGACGTCGGCTCTTCAAGTCATCTTCCACTTGCTTGGCCCACGTTTTCCTAGGCGCGGTTCGTTGGATGCTCCATTGGGTGGGTCGTTGTCTCCAAAGGAGTGTGGATGGTATTCTGTTCGTGCCCATTCTACATACGTGGCCAAACCATCTGAGCCTTCGCTTCTGGATTTGGTCGGCAATGGTTGGTTGCTGTTGGCATCTGGCGCGGATGGTATCATTAGTGATGCGGTCGCGAAGAGAGATGCCCAAGATCTGCCGCAGGCATCGCATTTGGAATACCTCAAGTTTGTTCAAATCTAACTTGAGACAAATCCATGTTTCCGAGGCGCCTCCGTAGCCAGGTGGGAAGGAGCAGCAGTGCGTAGCACACGCTTCTTGATTAGACCGGGGTTCGAGCCCGTCACCACCAAATACGGAGGATGCGGAAAGGTCAGGGACTGACCACCGCATATCTCGGAGCAATATGGCCTTAGTTGCTAATGCTCCTAAAAACCAACCAACAACAACAACAACATGTTTCCGATCCGTAAAGAAGAATGGGCAGGATCAAAGTCCGGAAGAGTCGGATTTTAGTCTTTGTGGAAATGTTGGTCCTCTTCCACAGACACCGTTTGAGCGAGGCGAACGCAGTGGCCGCCTGTCCAATTCTGCTGTGGATTTCCATGGTGGATGCAACTTTCTTCTCCTGGACCAGCGACCCAAGGTATTTAAAGTCCTGCACTTGCTCGATCTGGACGCCTTCGAGATAGATGGTGGCTTGCGACCCATCTGTTGTCAGGGCCTTTGTCTTACCAGCATTGATCTTCAAACCGTATGGCCGGGCAATGCGGGCAATGTCGTAGAGGATGTCCGTGGCTTCAGCGTCGTTACCGGCAAGGATAGCACTATCATCAGCAAACATCAGGTCAGTCACATAGTGATCCTTGTCATATTGTATGCCCTGTCTGTTTCTGAATGCTTGCCTCATAATGGCGTCGACCACGATGTTGAAAAGCAACGGGGAGGCTACATCTCCTTGGCGGACTCCAGTTTGGATGGTAAATTCCTCAGATAAATTGTTCTGGATGTGCACCTGGCTGGTTAAACCGTTGTATGCAGTTTGGAGGAGTGTGATGACTTTTCGAGGTACATGTTCAACCTCTAGTAGTTTCCATGAGGCAGGCCGGTGGACACAGTCGAAAGCAGACTTAAAGTCAATGAAAACAATGACGGTTCGCTGTCCACACCGGATCCTCTCCTCCATCAGCTGACGAATGGCAAAGATTTGATCACAGCATCCTCGCCCGGGTCTAAATCCTGCCTGTTCTTCTCGACTGGTTTGCTCGCGATGTTTTTGCAGTCTTGACTGGATGATCTTCATAAAGACCTTTCCGATGATGGAAAGGAGGCTGATGCCATGGTAGTTCTTGCAGTCCCGGTTATCACCTTTCTTGTGGATCGGTACGATAATGGCTTTCCTCCATGTTAACGGAATTTGTTCAGTGCACCAGATGATTTTGAGGAGTGAGTGTAGTCAGCGAAGCAGTACATCTCCCCCGGCTTTGATCGCTTCTGTGGTGACTTGGTCCACTCCTGGTGCCCTGCCATTCTTCAGGGATTGTATGGCTGCTTTCACTTCTTCTACTGTAGGCTCAACATCGACCATGGAGACCTCAGGGGGGTCGATCGAGAGTGCTGTTGCTGGCGGTCCCTGAGGTGGGTCGTGATTATACAAAGCTTTGAAGAATTCACTCCACCATTGCAGGCGTTCGGATGGTGATCGCACGAAGGTCCCATCAGCATTCTTGATGTTGTCACTAGTCAATTTGGTCTTTTCCCTCTCAGACATCTGAGGGTGCGGTAGAGAGTGCGGTACTCGTTTTTGGATGCCGCCACTTCAAGATGCTATTAGTTAAGAAACACATAAAAACCAAGGAAGTGAAGCCAGTCGACATTGCTGGACAGTGCAGTGTTGAGTCAGTTTGGTGTGACATACGCATTGGGAGATCAAAATTGAGAGTAGGAGTGTGCTATAGGCCTAATGACTCTGATGAGTATAATAAGAAACTGTACAGGGAAATAGAGTGGGCCAGTAAATCAGAGAGTCTTATAATGGGAGATTTTAATTTCCCAGATATTGACTGGAATTTGGGGGCTGGTCACTCACACACTAGCAGGGCTTTTGTGGATTTATTGGATGATTGTTTTCTACATCAGCATGTTTGGGAGGCAACTAGAGGGAGTAATAGTCTTGATTTGATTATCAGCAGTGATTCTTCATGCATTAAGAATCTGCAGATAAATGAACCACTAGGTGGCAGTGATCACAGTGTGCTGAAGTGGGATTTACTCAAAGAGGTAACTACCATTAGGGGTAAAGGGAAGGGTTATTGCTTTCGTAAAGGCGACTACGATGGACTGAGACAGTACTGAAATTCTATACAGTGCGATCAACTGATGATGTTACCAACAGCAAATTCAAAATGGGAAGCATTCAGAGAACTTATCTTGGAAACTACTAGGCTTTACATACCAACTAAGAAATATTGTTCAAGGTTTAGGCCAAAATGGATGTCAGATGAACTAATGAGGCATATGGCAGAGAAGAAAAATGCATGGGATACTTACAAATTAACACATGACACAGAAGCCTATGATAGATACAAGTTGATATGCAACCAAGTTACAAAGGAGGTTAGGCAGGCGAAGGCAGATTACGAGAAATCCTTGGCAAGGGATGCAAAGAAAAACAGCAGAGTTCTTTACTTATGTAAACTCTAGAAGGAAGGGGATGAATCAGATTGGTCCACTTGATATTGATGGGTCAACTGTTAATGATCCTGCTCAGGTAGCTAACAAACTAAATGAATATTTTGCATTGACATTCACACATGAGGAGTTATTCAGCGAGGGGAATGCCAGAGGTGTATTCAACTCTAGCAGTAAGCTACAGAATCTTGAAATAACTGAGAGTAAAGTGGAGGAGAAATTGTTGAAGATAAACACAAGAAAGGCACCCGGGGTGGATGGGATCTATCCAGTTATATTAAAGGAGGCAGCAAAGGAAGTAAGCAAACCCTTAGCCATAATTATGAGAGCTTCCTTGGACTCAGGGGAGGTACCCACAGACTGGAGATGTGCAAATGTGACCCCAATTCACAAAGGAGGATCAAAGGCTGACACAAGTAATTATAGACCTGTGAGCTTAACTTCTGTTCCAGGAAAATTAATGGAGGCACTGGTTAAAGAAGCACTGCAGGATCATTTAGACAAGACTTCAGTTATAGCTCGGACACAGCATGGTTTTGTTAAGGGGAAGTCTTGCCTGACCAATTTGATTAGATACTATGATGCAGTTACAAAAGAACTGGATGCAGGGAATAGCTTTGATATTATATACTTGGATCTTAGAAAGGCTTTTGATACTGTTGCACATGGAAGACTGCTACACAAATTGGAGCAGTGTAACATTGGAGGCAAATTGCTGCTGTGGATAAAGGGATGGCTGAGGGGGAGAAGACAGAGAGTGGTAATCAATGGACACTGCTCGTCGTGGACTAATGTTATTAGTGGAGTTCCTCAGGGCTCAGTGTTGGGTCCATTATTGTTTTCTGTATTCATAAATGATATTGATGATGGTATATCAAGCTTAATGTCCAATTTTGCAGACGATAAAAAGGTTGGCAGGGTTGTCAAGGACACTACTGACACTATGCTGCTGCAACAGGATCTGGAAAGGTTGAGCAGATGGGCTGAGAGGTGGCAAATGAAGTTTAACATTGACATATGTAAAGTACTACACATGGGAAACAGCAACCCCAGAGCCACGTATCAACTCTGTGGTACTACACTGACATAGTGTGCATAGTACACTATGTCTTGTTGCCCTTCTCTGTACTCGTTCCAGCAGCTCTACATCCTTCTTGAAATGAGGCCTCCAGACCTGTATACAGTACTCTAGGTGGGGCCTGACCATTGCCTTATACAAGGGAATAATCACCTCCTTATCCCTGCTGGAAAAATTCCTGTATATCACTGACAATACTCCATGAGCTACTCTTGCAGCCCGTCTGCAGTGCTCAGAGAACTTCATATCTGTACACTATGGTACTACACTGACAGTGGTAGAGAATGAAAGGGACTTGGGGGTGGTTGTGCAGGCAGATATGAAGTTCTCTGAGCAGTGCAGACGGGCTGCAAGAGTAGCTCATGGAGTATTGTCAGTGATATACAGGAATTTTTCCAGCAGGGATAAGGAGGTGATTATTCCCTTGTATAAGGCAATGGTCAGGCCCCACCTAGAGTACTGTATACAGGTCTGGAGGCCTCATTTCAAGAAGGATGTAGAGCTGCTGGAACGAGTACAGAGAAGGGCAACAAGATTAGTGAATGGAACAAAGGGGTGCTCTTACGAAGAAAGGCTTAAGTTTTGCAAATTACAGTGTCTGGAGACTAGGCACCAGCGAGGTGATCTGATAGAGGTGTATAAAGCCTTGAATGGTTTGAGCATGCTCAATGCTGAAGGGAGTCTTCCTCTAGCTCAGAATAATCACCTGAGAGGGCATAAATTCAAATTGAGGAAAGACAGATGTAGGATAGACGTGCAGAAATTTGCCTTTAGCCAGTGGGTGGTTGCTTGGTGGAACAGACTTCCATCCCTTGTCATGGAGGTTGATAGCCTAAATAAGTTTAAGGCTCAGCTGGACAGGTATTTTGAACGAACAGAGGGGTGAAGTGGAAGTGGGTTTTTTTTTTTTTTTGGCTGATGCTGCATAAGCTTGCTTTCTTGCATCAAATGCCTCTACTAATTCTAATGCTAATGCTAATGCTAATGAGTTATTACTATGCTAGCTAGAGACGCATCTAAATTTCAGATCCTTTGATCCTTGCTTATGTTGGCAACATTCTGAAACTGACTAGTGCATTGCAAGGAACCTATTCTGTAATTTTTATTATTATTATTATTAATATCCACATGATGCAAGGAAGCCTGAGGCTTATGCTGCACCAGAAAAAAAAAAAGTTCCCAAGTAACCCTGAGAGAGAGAGAGAGAGAGACAAAAGTAGAAGGGAATCACCAAGAAAGAGAAGAATGATGATATCCAGCTCAGGACCCTGGGTGTGCCAAGCCCATACTCACCAGATGTGGGCCCCCGGGGTTAAGTTAGCTGTTTGTTTGTTTGGGAATTTTTTAGGTGCATCGGCATCTATGGCCATAGTGCACCACTGTAATTAGCATTTATCCCATTTTGTTCAGAGAGCGGATTAAGCAATGACCAGACAGAGTAAAGCGTCTACCTCGGTCACTCCAAAGCATGCAGTTTCGTTAAATTTATGGTTTTGAGGTTCATTTGCCATTATCACATTAACATTCTACCCTTGTCTATTGCTTTATTTCTATACAGCCAACAAGACCCAAACTTTGTCACTGGCCATGAATAATACATTTTATAACCTTTTTATATGTATCTGTTCTGTTTTTGTTTGAGGCAGGAAAATTTGTTGCAAAGTTACTTGAAGGAGTAACTTGGGAAATGAGATTGGGAAATGAAACAAAAAAAATCAGCCAATCACAGTGATTTTCATTTGCTTTATTGGCAGAGAAAGAAAGCTCTGCAGCTGTTATCAAGCATCATGTACATTTTGTTATGCTACATTTTCAAGTTTCTCAGAGCAAGAAACTTTGTCACTCATTACGATTACAACCATTCTCTTCTAACTTGTGATGGAAAGACTGTAGACGTAAGTAAATTTATTTCTCCTGTTTTCATTAGTTTACATGATGGACCATTCAAAAATTATGAATGATCCATGATGTTGGTGATTGTCAAACGTTGTCCAGTTTTGATACTAATATACGTTACTCATTGTTGTAGATTTATTTTTTATTTTCGTATTTTTTTACTATTCTTTACATTTTGTTACTCTGGTTAGTAAATTTTTTTTTTATTGAAAATTTGTTGCTGAATAATATGAATTTTATATATTTTTATATGAATATATGGTATTATAATATGAATTTTCACTAATCACTCAGAACTCTTCAACTTCCTTTTTTTGAAATTTGACTTTCTGCAGTGGTTTCACTTTTCGAATTACTGGAGTAACCTGCCCAAAAGATAGATGCAGTAATAAATCATTCCTGCATGCAAACCACTGTTCTGAATAGGTTTAACAGTGTTGATGTAAACTTGTCCTTTTTTGTTTGTAAATATTCATTTACTTTGAGTAGGTAACTACAATAGAACCCTGATAAGAAATTCCCACATAAGAAGTTTTCCCCTGTACTGGGTTTGGTTTCTTAAGTCCCAGTTTCATCTCTGTGTGTTGTAATGTATTAATTTTCCTTTCCTGGATAAAAAGTTTTCCTGCATAAAAAGTTAATGATAAAGAATATACAGAGTATTATTATAATGACATTTTCCCAATTAATACGTTTTTTAAATATATAAATTATTCATTTTTAATATTAAAAAATATTAAAGAATATAAACATTTGGTAATTGGTAAAAAGTCAGTGCCAAGAATCATTTTATTTCATAGTAAACCACCAAATTAGGTGAAATGGCATTGTTTTTGATATTCGTGTACAGTACAGTATCTGGAGTAATTGGGGGGAGAGGTCATCCACATTAGGTGAGAATCTGGATTAGTGAAGCAATAGATAGTCCTAAAAGACAAAAAACTTAGAACACAAATAAATGGAAAATTTAATGATATAGGCAGTACTGATGAAAATAAATAAAACAAAACTACTGTAGAGCCTTTATTTAAAAACTCTAAAAATACAATATTTTTATGTTGTTAATTGTCTTTTGTGATTTTATACATTTATCAGGTGGCACTGACATTGCACACCAATGGAACTTGATCATTGCTGTGAATACCACTTAAATACAGCTTCTTCCAGAAACGCTTCTTTTGACTTTTTTAATGTCTCTCTATTTAATACACTGCTTTGACACAGCCTATTGACCAATTCAAATTCTTCAATTTTTTTTTCCAGGAACACCATTTTCAAGTTAAAGTGTTTTCTTTTTATTTCACTTTTTAATTCTTTAGAACCCATAATTATAGAAAATATGTTAACTTATATATACTTATAAAGAAGTGTGCAAATGAAGAGATATAAGCAATAGCATCTGCCCGACTGAGAGTCAACAACAACATTGAACAACACACAAGACAATGTAATGTATGTTCCATCTCTCTCTGCACAGTCAATCAGCGTGCAGTGAGAGTTACTCATCTGCCTTCCTAAATCCCGTGTGTCTTTCAAAGTACTTAACTGTAAACAGAATTTTCACAGTTCAATCCGGATTAACTGTAACCAGATTATCGAGGGTTTACTGTATCTCATAATATGGTAGCCTTCACAACGAGGTTGCCCCGATATTGCACTACCACCAATAAGCAATGCTTCTCCAACGGCGACAATGGGGTGGTCTTATCCACTGAGAATCCATTAGCGAGTAGTAGTAGTACAGGAGGCATGTAATGCAAGAAAGCAAGCTTATGTAGCATTAGACAAAAAAAAAAAAAAAAAAAAAAAACATTTCACATATCCATTCCCTCCAAAAGTTTGTCCAGTTCCTCCTTGAATTTATTTAAGCTATCAACTTCCACAGCAACAGATGGAAGTTTCTTCCAGCAATCAACTACCTGCTGGCTAAAGGAAAATTTCCACACATCTATTCTATAGTATGAATCAGAGCTGTAATACTCAATATGTTCTACGTTGATAATAATATTTGTAAAATAATAAGAGGAGTTTACCTCAATATAGTACGTAGAACACTTCCCTACGGAAGTGTTCTATGTACTATATTGAGATAAACTCCTCTTATTATTTTACAAACACATCTATTCTATAACTGTTTTTCCACAGATTTAATTTATGCCCACTCAGGCTTGTAATCTGAGCAAGAGGAAGAATCCCATCAGAATTTAGCCTGCTCAACCCATTTAAGGTCTCATACACCTCAATCAGATCACCTCGCAGGTGCCTAGTCTCCACATGTTGCAATTTGCAGAACTTAAGTCTTTCATAGTAACAGCAACCCTTTGTTCCCCTTACAAATCTCATTACCCTTCTCTGTATTTGCTCAAGAAACTATACATCCTTCCTAAAACAAGGCCTCCAGACTGGAATGCAGCACTCAAGGAGTGGCCTGACCATTGCCTTATAGAAAGTGATAATCACCTCATTTTCGCTACTAGCAAAATCTGTATTGCCTATTCGAAAATCCATTGTCAGAGCGTTGCTTATTCGAGGTAGTTCAATATCAGGGCAACTCGTTGTGAAGGCATTCACAATATAAGATATAACAGAAATGATGCCATTTCATCTACTTCAGTGATTTACTATAAAATAAAATGATGCTTGGCACTAACTTGTTCAATTAGTAAATTTTCCATAGTCTCAGACTTTCAGTGCTAAAACCTTTTTAGTATAAACATTTTGATATTATGGAAGTGATATATTGTAACTATTTTCCATAATCGGATAAGTAGACCACATTAAGCGATAAGTTCTGATGGTTGTTAACACTTCTGAATTACTTTTGTGGAATTTTTCTCTATCTTATTGTAATTGTGACCTTTTGAGGTACGATGAAACTCCAAAGGAGTTCATTCTTCCAACTTGCAAGGAGTTTAATAAACAGAACGTTAAACAATTAGAAATCCTCATTTTAAAAATTTTCCCATAGGCAGAGTAAAATATTTTTAAATACTAAAATAGTACTTAAAAATAATCTTTAACTTGTGTATGTTAAAGATTGTGTATGTTATTATGTACGTATGTTAAGGGATGAATCAGATTGGTCGACTTGATATCGACTGGTCAACTGTTGACGATCCTCCCAGGTAGCTAACAAACTAAATGAATATTTTGCATCTACATTCACACATGATGAGTTATTCAGGGTGGGAATGCTAAAGGTGTATTAAACTCTGGCAGTAAGCTAGATAATCTTGTAATAACTGAGAGTAAAGTGGAGGATAAATTATTGAAGATAAACATAAGAAAAGCACCTGGGGTGGATGGAATCTATCCAGTTATATTAAAGGAGGTGGCAAAGGAAGTAAACAAAACTTTAGCCATAATTATGAGAGCTTCCTTGGACTCAGGGGAGGTACCCATGGACTGGAGATGTGCAAATGTGATCCCAATTCACAAAGGAGGATCAAAGTGAGACACAAGTAATTACAGACTTGTTAGTTTAACTTCTGTCCCAGGGAAATTAATGGACATTGGTTAAAGAAGCATTGCAGGATCATCTAGATAAAGTTTCAGTTATAGAACGGACACAGCATGGGTTTGTTAAAGGGAATTCTTGTCTGAGCAATTTGATTGGATACTATGATGTAGTCACAAAGGAACTGGATGCAAAGAAAATTTTGATATCATATATTTGGCTTAGAAAGGCCTTTGATACTGTTGCACATGGAAGTCTGCTGCACAAATTGGAGCAGTGTGGCACTGGAGGCAAATTACTGCTATGGATAAAGGGATGGTTTAGTGGGAGAAGACAGAGAGTGGTAATCAATGGACACTGCTCTTTGTAGACTAATGTTATTAGTGAAGTCTCTCAGGGTTCAGTGTTGGATCCATTATTGTTTTCTGTATTTATAAATGATATTGATGATGGTATATCAGGCTTAATGTCCAAGTGTGCAGACGATACAAAGGTTGGCAGGGTTGTTAATGACACTAGTGACATAAACAACCAGGATCTAGAAAAGTTGAGCAGATGGGCTGAATGGTGGCAACTGAAGTTTAATATTGACAAATGTAAAGTACTACATATGGGAAGTAGTAACCCCAGAGTAACATATCAACTCTGTGGTACTACACTGACAGTGGTAGAGAATGAAAAGCACCTGGGGGTAATTGTGCAGGCAGATATGAAGTTTTCTGAGCAGTGCAGACGGTCTGCAAGAGTAGCTCATGGTGTCTTGTCAATGATATACAGAAATTTTTCTATCAGGGATAAGGAGGTGATTATCCCCTTGTATAAGGCAATGGTCAGGCCACACCTTGAGTACTGTATACAGATGTGGAGGCCTCTTTTTAAGAAGAATGTAGAGCTGTTGGAATGAGTACAGAGAAGGGCAGCAAGATTAGTGAATGGAACAAAGGGTTGCTCTTATGAAGAAAGGCTTAAGCTTTGCAAATTATAATGTCTGGAGACTAGGCACCTGTGAGGTGATCTGATTGAGGTGTATAAAGACTTAAATAGTTTGAGCATGCTTAATGCTGATGGGATTCTTCCTTTTGCTCAGAATAATCACCTAAGCATAAATTCAAATTCAGGAAAGACAGTTGTAGGATAGATGTGCTGAAGTTTGCCTTTAGCCAGCGGGTGGTTGATGCTGGAACAAACTTCCATCTGTTGTTGTAGAAGTTGATAGCTTAAATAGATTCAAGGCAGAACTTAACAAACATTTAGAGCGAGTGGATGGGCGAAATAAGTGCATTTTTTTTTTTTTAGCTAATGCTATATAAGCTTGCTTTCTTGCACTATGTGCCATTGCTAATGCTAATGTGTATCTTTTCATTTTTATATGTATAGTTAATATTTCATACTCTTAGGTCATTTTCCCTTCTTAGAAGTTTTCCTGTGTAATAAGTTCTAAACCTCCAGTCCTTTGGAAAACTTCTTATTCGGGTTCTACTGTGTTTGTTTTTTGTTTGTGAATTTTCTTATTAAACTGTAGTGTGTAATTTTGCCCCTTTGTGAAAATGAGCAAAAAATATATTCAACACTTACGTGTAAAAAAAAAAAAAAGTAAAGTGCAGCCATTATCAACCCACTGCAGGATGGAAGCTTCCTCAACAATTCATGCTGAGGGAAATGGACCAAAATCTGCCAAGCTGGTCCAGTACGGGTTGGCAGATCGACCGTATTCAGCAGTGAGGGGCTTGAACCCCGGTCTACACTTACATGATCAGTGGCTTAAAGAAGCTAAATATAAAAACTGGATTTGAAAATTCTACAATGAATATTTAAATGTTTTTGTAAATATTGTCAAGGCAAGCTGACAAAAAATTAAGTAATATTGAAAGGTATCGCAATACAAACAAAACACAAGAAAGCTGAAGAGCCTTTCGGCATCAGAGAGTATTCCTAATAATTGACATTGTAACCAGTGAATTAAAACACAGCTTCATGAGTTTGAAAACTATTGCCGACTTATTTTCATTTTTAACACCAAAAATATTACTGAACACAACAGATGAAGAAATCATGCAAAACACATATTGCACACAGAATCAATATTCAAATGATTTATCCAAATTTTTATCTCCTCAGTTATTACTTTTTGTCAAAATGCTCCAAAGAGAAATAGAGAAAATTAACACAATAAGAGAATTGGTTGAACTAGAGTTGGTGCAGTATTATATCTCCAGGGGCTCACATCTGGTGAGTATGGGCTTGGCACACCTAGGGTCCTGAGTTGGATATCATCATTCTTCTCTTTCTTGGTGATTTCCTTCTACTTTTCTACTTTTGTCTCTCTCTCTCTCAGGGTAACTCGGGAATTTTTTTTTGGCTGGTGCAGCATAAGCCTCAGGCTTCCTTGCACCATATAGCTAATAATAATAATGATATGAGCATGAGTTACACTGAAGTGTGTTCATTATTAATTTTTTTTGACAATTCTGGCAACCGTGGCAACAATGGAATGATTGTTTTCAAAGCTTTATAATAGAAAGCGTTATAGCACTTAGTACCATTCATGGACTGCAGGTTGAGAAGATGAAAGAAGATATTTGTTGACATTAGACTTGAACTTCTGTACATTGTAATTTTTAGGAAATACATATGAAGGAAGGTTGTTCCAGAAAATGGAAATTGAATTTATTCATTCACAGTAAAAGGATGTTGACTGGTGGCGGCACATGTTCGGACTGTTTTGAAGGAGAGAGAGCGGGAATTATAGAAACCAATTCAAAAGAACAGTGCCCATGGAGTGAGCGGAGAGACTCTGTTAGAAATGAGTATTAATTAGCCTAATTACCTCCTTTTGAATGGAATCTAGAAACTATGACAGATTTTGGGGGCACTGCACCAGATGTGGAAACAATATTCCATTGTAGGTTGGATTTGTGATTGGTACAGAGTGAACAGCTCTTTGGAAGAAAACTAATGCCGAGAACAAATGAGAAAACCAGTTTTTTAGATGCAACAGAAGCAATATTTATAATATGATTATGCCAAGAGAGAGATTAGAGGTCAGGGTAATCCCATTATAACAATATGATCTTGCCTAAAAATCAGAGTGTCATTGAAGGTAAATATAGAAACAGAAAAATCCTTTTTGCGTGATATAAGACAAGACTGAGTTTTAGAAGGATTGAAATCAACTAAGTTATCTTTGCTACACTAGAGAATTACCTGGCAATTGGCATTTAAGAAACTGGTAATGGATATTCAAGAAGTTGAAGCTCTTTATGTAGGGCAAGGTTTCTCAAACTGGATGGTGGAATGCAATGTGCTATAATCAGCAAAACTATGGATAGAATTTTTGGTCAATGGAAGAAGAACATTACTATACAAGAGGAAAAGTGTGGGAGAAAGAATTGAACCTTGGGGATCACCTGCATTAGTGGAGAAGTTAGAAGACAGAGAGCCATCTACCATTACCCACAGTGAGTGGTCAGAGAGAAAACTGCATACCCAATTACAGAAAACAGCTGGCACGATGAAATCTTATTTTCAAGACCTTTATGCCAAACAAGATGAAAAGCCTTTGAAATGTCAAGAACAACTGCTCGAGTTTCACCACACTTTTCCATTGGATTTGTCCTTAGATGAGTAACTTAAGCCAGAATATCACCAGTGGATCGACACTGACTGACAGAGTCCACACTGGCAATTGTTGATCAGATGGAAAGTTTCTAGATACTTTAAGAGTTGGTGGTTAATTGATTTTTCCATTACTTTAGAAAGTGCAGAAGTGCAGTTGGATGATAATTGAATGGGAGGAATTTGTCACCCTTTTTAGGAACTGCCTGGATATGAGAAAATTTCCAAGCAAAAGGGAAAACACCTTTGCAATCAGATGATTCGGTTGAGAATGTTAAAGCGCAAATTGTTGAACTCAGAAAAGAAGCAGGATTGGATGAAATTGACATTGGTAACCAGGCCTCTTTTTGTTGATTGGTACTCTGAATTCTTCTGTCCCACAGTGAAAAGATATTAAGTTCAACTCCACCAACTGTATAAGCTATTTTTGGGTTACTGTTCTCTCTCTCTTAGGGTAACTCGGGAATTTTTTTTTTTTTTTTGGCTGGTGCAGCATAAGCCTCAGGCTTCCATGCTCCATATAGCTAATAATAATAATAAGAAGAAAGTGAAGAGGCAATGCAGAACAGGAGTAAGTTCAGGAGCACAGGTTTTGAGAACAAGTGGAGAAATACCATCAGGACCTGGAGCTTTCTTAGCATCAAGATTGATAAAAATCCTTCTGACATCCTTTTGACGGAAGACAACAGGAGACATTGAATAGAATGTATATTCAAAAAAGTAGTACATTGATGATCTTGGTGGTGTATTGATGACTAAGTTATTGGTGGTGTATTGATGATGATATATTGATGACCACGATCATCAATACATGAGTTGTAAGAAAAGTGGGATGCTAGCAGGTCAATTTTATCTTTGGCTGAAGTGGCAATATAACCATTAGGTTTTGACAGAGGTGCGAATTGAGATGGGCAAAAGTTGTGGCCAATAGCTTTGGCAAAGGACCAGAATGATGGACAACGACCAAGTTTTCTTCTCTTAGTCTGTTCGAAATCTAATTTGGATTGATTAACAACTGCTTTACAATTGTTGCAAGCTTTGTTGTAGACAGAAAATGAACCTGGATATTTGGATACAAGCCAATTTCATGATGCAATATTCTTATCTTGAACAGCCTTAACATATTTATTGGAAAACCAAGGTTTAGATAAAGGATGAGATTTTAAGGTTTAGTGTGGAATAGAGGATTTTATCCTTACAAGAATAATTTTGCTGACATGATCTGAGCAAACACTGATATCAGAAGATTTGAAACAGTAATTCGACCAAGGAAAAGAAATCTTACAAATCGTTGCATTTTGCATTCTTGTAATACCAAACAACACAAGGTTGAGAATGGCCACAAGAAAATGGCTCTATTGGAGAGGAGACTATCACAAAGTTGTGATCTGTGGTGCCTAGAGGACCACTCACCTTGACCGTGTACTTAGAATTTTAAAAAAGATCAGGCATGTTGGCTGCTTGATTAGAATTGTCTGGAATTTTTGTATGAAAATATAAAATCTGGTGTGAGGTCATTAGTAATTGCAAAAGCCAAAGCACCTTGACCAGCTAGGCCCATGTGACTAGAAAATGGATGCCAGCTGAAGTTGTGAACATTAAAATCATCAAGGAAATTTGCCTCACTGTTAGGAAAGTTGGATTGGAGAAAGTCAAGTTTCAAAGTTTCAAAGTCAAAGAGTTCCAAGTGTTAAGTGGAGTTAGTAGTAGTAGTAGTAGTAGTAGTAGTGGCACATGATGCAAGAAAGCAAGTGTAGGAGCTTATGCAGCATCAGCCAAAAAAAAAAAAAAAAAAATCACACCATTCCCTCCAAATGCCTGTCCAGTTCCTCCTTAAATTTATTTAACCTATCAACTTCCACAACGAGAGATGGAAGTTTCTTCCAGCAATTAACCACCCGCTGGCTAAAGGCAAATTTCCGCACATCTATTCTACATCTGTCCTTTCTTAATTTGAACTTATGTCCCCGTAGGTTCGTAATCTGAACAAGTGGAAGGATCCCATCAGAATTAGCATTAGCATTAGCATTAGTAGAGGCATATGATGCAAGAAAGCAAGCTTATTCAGCATCAGCCAAAAAAAAAAAAAAAAACCCTCTCCCATTTCACCCCTCCATTCGTTCGAAATACCTGTCCAGTTGAGCTTTAAATTTGTTTAGGCTATCAACTTCAACAACAAGTGATGGAAGTCGGTTCCACCAACCAACCACCCGCTGGCCAAAGGCAAATTTCCGCACATCTATCCGACATCCGTCCTTCCTCAATTTGAATTTATGCCCTCTGAGGTGATTATTCTGAGAAAGATGAAGAATCCCATTGGCATTGAGCATGCTCAAACCATTCAAAGCCTTATACACCTCTATCAGATCACCTCGCCGGTGCCTAGTCTCCAGACTCTGTAATTTGCAAAACTTAAGCCTTTCTTCGTAAGAGCAACCCTTTGTTCCATTTACTAATCTTGTTGCCCTTCTCTGTACCCATTCCAGCAGCTCTACATCCTTCTTGAAATGAGGCCTCCAGACCTGTATACAGTACTCAAGATGTGGCCTAACCATTGCCTTATACAAGGGAATAATCACCTCCTTATCCCTGCTAGAAAAATTCCTGTATATCATTGACAAGACACCATGAGCTACTCTTGCAGCTCGTCTGCACTGCTCAGAGAACTTCATATCTGCCTGCACAATTACCCCCAGGTCCTTTTCATTCTCCACCACTGTCAGTGTAGTACCGCAGAGTTGATACATTGCTCTGGGGTTACTGTTACCCATATGTAGTACTTTACATTTGTCAATGTTAAACTTCATTTGCCACCTCTCAGCCCATCTGTTCAACCTTTCCAGATCCTGTTGCAGCAGCATAGCGTCAGTAGTGTCCTTAACGACCCTGCCAACCTTTGTATCATCTGCAAACTTAGACATTAAACTTGATATCCCATCATCAATATCATTCATAAACACCGAAAACAACAATGGACCCAACACTGAACCTTGAGGAACTCCACTAATAACATTAGTCCACGTTGAGCAGTGTCCATTGATTACCACTCTCTGTCTTCTGCCACTCAACCATCCCCTTATCCATAGCAGCAATTTGCCTCCAATGCCACACTGCTCCAATTTGTGCAGCAGTCTTCCATGTGCAACAGTATCAAAAGCCTTTCTAAGATCCAAATATATAATATCAAAGTTATTCCCTGCATCCAGTTCTTTTGTGACTACATCATAGTATCCAATCAAATTGGTCAGGCAAGACCTGCTCTTAACAAAACCATGCTGCGTCTGAGCTATAACTGAATTCTTGTCTAGATGATCCTGCAGTGCTTCTTTAACCAGTGCCTCCATTAATTTACCTGGAACAGAAGTTAAACTAACAGGTCTATAATTACTTGTGTCAGCCTTTGATCCTCCTTTGTGAATTGGGGTTACATTTGCACATCTCCAGTCTATGGGTACCTCCCCTGAGTCCAAAGAAGCTCTCATAATTATGGCTAGGGGTTTGCATACTTCCTTTGCTGCCTCCTTTAATATAACTGGATAGATCCCATCCACCCCAGGTGCCTTTTTTATGTTTATCCTCAACAATCTCTCCTCCACTTTCCTCTCAGTTATTACAAAATCATCCAGCTCACTGCCAATGTTTACTTTACCTACATCATTCTCCTTCCTGAATAACTCCTCATGCATGAATGTAGATGCAAAATACTCGTTTAGATTGTTAGCCACCTGAGCAGGATCCTCAACTGTTGAACCATCAATATCCAGTGGACCAATCTGATTCATCCCTTTCCTTCTCGAGTTCAAGTATGTAAAGAACTCCTTTCTGTTTTTCTTTGCATCCTTTGCCAAGGATTTTTCGTAGTCTGCCTTTGCCTGCCTAATCTCCTTTGTGACTTGGTTACGACGGCCTCCGTAGCCGAGTGGGCAGGAGCGGGAGTGCAGTAGCACACGCTCTTTGAGTAGACCGGGGTTCAAGCCCCTGCCTGCTGAATACGGTCGATCTGCCAACCCGCACTGGACCAGCGTGGCAGATTATGGTCCATTTCCCTCAGCATGAATTGTTGAGGAGGCTTCCACCCTGCAGTGGGTTGATAATGGCTGCACTTTACTTTTTTTTTTTTACAGACCAACTTATATCTATCATAGGCTTCCATGTCACCCATTAATTTGTATGTATCCCATGCATTTTTCTTCTCTGCCACATGTCTCATTAGTCCATCTGACAACCATTTAGGCCTAAACCTTGAACAATATTTCTTAGTTGGTATGTAAAGCCTGGTAGCCACCAAGATTAGTTCCTTGAATGCTTCCCATTTTGAGTTTGCTGTTGGTAACATCATCAGTTGGTCCCACTGTATAGAATTTAAATACTGTCTCAGACCATCATAGTCGCCTTTACGAAAACAAAAACCCTTCCCTTTACCTCTGATGGTAGTTACCTCCTTGAGTAAATCCCACTTCAACACACTGTGATCACTGCCACCTAGTGGTTCATTTATCTGCAGGTTCTTAATGCATGAAGAATCACTACTGATAATCAGATCAAGAGTATTGCTCCCTCTTGTTGCCTCACGAACATGCTGATGTAGAAAACAATCATCCAATAAATCCACAAAAGCCTTGCTAGTGTGCGAGTGACCAACCCACAAATTCCAGTCAATATCTGGGAAATTAAAATCCCCCATTATAAGACTCTCTGATTTAGTGGCCCACTCTATTTCCCTGTACAATATATTATTATACTCATCAGAGTCATTAGGCCTATAGCACACTCCTACTCTCAATTTTGATTTCCCTATGCTTATGTCACACCAAACTGACTCGACACTGCCCTGTCCATCGATGTCAACTGGCTTCACTTCCTTTGACTTTATGTGTTTCTTAATTAATAGCATAACCCCTCCTCCCCTCCTGTCCTGTCTATCCTTTCTATATACATTGTATTCCCCAAATTCCAGTTCCGCATTACTTATATCTGTGTGACACCACGTCTCTGATATCCCAACAATATCTGCCTTTGATGTTTTGAGCAATACCTCAAATTCATCAAATTTATTTACCAAACTCCTAGCATTGGTGTACACGCAGGTATACATGCACCTGTTTCTATTCTTAGCTACCCTAACACAACCCATGTGTTTACTTGTAACGCAATGACTACCAGCAGTCTCTGAAATATCCTGCATCTTGTTTTTCAGACTTCTGCTCATTTGAATAGAAGCAGTGCAAGAATCACTTCCACCTCTGCCAGTGGCTACTGTTAATCTATTAGTCCTTGTATCCCCCCCAACTAGCAGTTTTCCGACCCACCTAACACTGCCTTGACAGCATCAGCAAAAATTCTTGCACCCTTTCTATTTAAGTGTATCCCATCCCTGTAGAAGCAATCTCTCCTGTTAACAAGTACAGTCCAGGCTGAAAAAAATTCTACCCCTTGAGCCTTGCACAATCCCTCCAGGGCCGAATTGATCGACAAGGCTCTCATCATATACTCCCTCCTATCGTGTCTGGGCAGAATTGCAGACACTTTCAAGTTCAACCCTAATTCACGGCTTTTTTTCAACAGTGACCTGTACTTGCTAAGTAATTCCGCCGGTCTCCTACTCTTAATATCATTAGTGCCAACGTGTACAACTATATCACCCTTTGTGCCCTTAAAAGATGATATCCGCTCTACAACGTCATCAACCTTTGCCCCTGGCAGACATACCCTGGTCCTATTCCACCTATCCTTTTTACAAAGTATGTTCCCCGTTTCAGCGTGCTCAACCCATTCAAGGCCTTATAGACCTCAATCAGATCACCGCGTAGGTGCCTAGTCTCCAGCCACTGCAATTTGCAGTGGCTGGAGACTAGGAGTTGGGAGAATGATAGAGGCAACAGATGAATATGATAGAATGTGTTGGAGAGATTTTAAGCAAGAGAATATCAAAAAGAGGAGGTTCCAAATTACTTTTTCTTTGACAGGGAATATCAGAACAGACTTATGCACAAATACCACCTTTGAAGCAAAAGGAATCATACATCAAATAACTTGGACAGCTGAGATGAGCAGCGATTGAATCAACCGATAACTATCAGTTAATTATAAGGAATCAACCGATAACTATAAGGATTCTATCAGAAAAAGTATGTGGGGTTTGGCCGACTGTAAGTGGAAATGGACATCATTAAGATCAGATTTGTGAAAATTTGTGAAATGAACTAGGAAGTGTTTGGGAGGTTTAGATCTTTTCGCGGATTCAAAAAGTTTTATGTGGAATGCCTTTTTGAATTGTCTCCCATTATATTATTGATCTGAGGAAAGGACTGTTATTTTATTCAATTCCCAAGGATCACCATACTGTAAGACATTTGTTGTTGTTATTTGTTATTTGGTTTTTAGAAGCATTAGCAACTAAGGCCATATTGCTCCAGGATATGCGGTGGTCATTCCCTGACCTTTCCACATCCTCCTTATTTAGTGGTGACGGGCTTCAACCCCGGTCTAATCAAGAAGCGTGTGCTATGCACTGCTGCTCCTTCCCACCTGGCTACAAAGGCGCCTTCTGTAAGACATGAAAAGCTGTATATGATCTGTCTGATCTCATATATAAGATGTCTTTTTTTGCGTGTTAATCCAATCCCCGTATGATTTTCCAACCTAGATCCTTCTGCAGCTTTAGTTGATTTTATAATTCAGACCTCTGAGATTATTAGAATTGTTGGCTGCCTATAAAACTATATTTTATGGAAGCTGAGCTTTTCTAAAGGGCACTAACTCCATATTTCTTTGCCTTGCTTCTTAGTTTGTCACTAATACCTGGTGGTCCGGCTCCACGTGCTGGGCACGGGCGTCACGTAGCAGCTGCCCTGGTGTCAGCTGCTCCCTGATGGCAAAATGACCTGACACTAACACCATATTACTCTCATAAACACTTCTTCAATACTTTATTTATTCTTTCCTATACAAAATTAATATTTATTATTTTTTAGTTATTCACACACACACACACACACACACACACACACACACACACACACACACACACACACACACACACACACACACACACACTAATACCTGGTAAATAAGGAATGCAGATATTTGACCATCTTTCAATTGTTTTTGATTGATTAGTTGCACTAATGGTTTATAGTTTTTTGAATGACATGGTGAAGTATTACCAAAGGTAGCCTATCAAACTGAAATTTTGGGAAGGTATATTGAAGATATTATAGCCATCTGGAGCCATGTCACTCTCAATTCCTTTTCCTGCAATAAAATTTAAAATGGAAATAGAGAAAAATGGCATCCTCTTATTCCAGGACCAAACCATAAACTGAAAGGTCAAATATTTAACTCCAGGGGCTCACATCTGGTGAGTATGGGCTTGGCACACCCAGGGTCCTGAGCTGGATATCATTATTCTTATCTTTCTCGGTGATTCTCTTCTCTCTCTCTCTCTCTCTTAGGGTAACTGGGGAGGTTTTTTTTTTTTTTTTTTTTTTTTTTGGCTGGTGCACCATAAGCGTCAGTCTTCCTTGCACCATATGGCTAATAATAATAATAATAATCTGCATTTCTTATTTACCAGGTATTAGCAAGAAAATAGCCAAAGAAGTAAAGAAATATGGAGTTAGTATCTTTTACAAAGGCTTAGCTTTTGTAAAACAGAACTTTTTATTGCATACGTAGGTGCATGCCGTACACAACACCCTTCATGGCTACAAGCCAGGTAGTATTACAGGCAGCAAGCTATCCTAATACTCCTAGGGGTCTGAGTTATAAAATCAACTGTAACTGTGGAGGGATCTCTATCTACATTGGAGAATCATACAGGTTTTATACTAGATTGGAGAAACACAAAAAGAATGTCCAATGGGTCAGACAATTTTGACACAGCATTCCAGCCTTTTCAGTGTAGTGATCCTTGGAAATATGGCAAAATGATGGTCCTTTCTACAGACTGACAATAATAGACTGTTCTACAGACTGACAATAATAGACTGTTCTACAGACTGACAATATTGCTGTATCTTAATAGGATGGAGAGAAGAGCAATGAGATTACTGAGAGAAACAGAGGGGTGTTCCTACCAACAAAGGCTTCAGTTTGAATGGATTGAGTAAGCTCAGTGCTGATGGAATTCTTCTTCTTGCTACACACAAATGCCATAAATTCAAATTGAGAAAGGCGGCTGCAAGATAGATGTGTGTAAATTTGCCTTCAGGTACCAGGTAGTTATTGTTGTAATAAACTTCCATCTCTTGTTGTAGAAGCATGTTGAATGAATTCAATGAAGAACTAGACAAACTATTAGAGGGGACAGACAGGGCTCATAGCACTGCTGAATGTGAAAGGATATTCCACCAGATGGAAAAACAAAAACACACTTCAGATATCATACTAGTGAAAATTTGGAAACATTCTGGACAGTCAAATCTAGATATCAGAGCCATTGTTATAAACAAAACTTTTACTGAATATTTCAAAAGAGGGAAAAATCTTCAAGGGTGTCTTCCTTGAAGCTGTCATAACCAGGTTTTGCCTAAAAAACAATCCAAGAGGAAATCCACAGAACAGAAAAATCATAAGTAAGCCAAAGTTTGAAAGCATATTATACTGGGAGGTGTAATATAATTAATTTAATTTAAAATGCATATAGTTTTCAGTAAAATTTAATTTCAACTCCGAAGTCTCGATTTAAAAAAAAAACCTCTCCCTTTCCTCCTGTTCATAATTACCAATTCCTCAGCTTTTCAAAATTGAAATTGTGACAACTATATGATTGTCAGTTTCATCTTTCTTTTTTTCTGCATTCAAAAAAGAATAAATAATGATTTTCAAAACTTTTTAATCAAACAAGCACTCTATCCTGGAGGATAGAGTGCTTATTTGATTATAGCTGTATCTTATGTTTACTGTGCAACATGCCTTTCCAAAAATACATTAAAATTTTGAAAGTAGTTTTATATGTAAAAGTAATTATTTTCAATCCATTAATTTCTAGCAATCGTCATAGCTATTACAAAGAAAAGGACATCTTCAGTATGGAATGTTTTCTTTCTATGCTCACTTTTATTTGGTGCAAGTGTGATGCTGTTCTCATATTCTGTGGAGTGGTATTCCCGAAAATACTGTCCTCAAATTTTGGTAAGCATTCATAACTGATTTATTGTTTATCAGTAATGAATTTGTTTACTCTTTATTTTAAATTTGTTTACTCTTTATTTTACACACCTCGCAAAGACGAAATGTTCAGTCAAATCTAATGGAAATGGAATATCAATAATTTAAACATTTTTAAAACTTATGGATGTTTCCTTTGGGATGGGGGCTTTCACGTGTAATAATTTCTAAATAAAAAGATTTTCAGCAGTTTTCTCTATCTTTCTTATTCCTTTTGTGTCCCATAAACTCATCTATGCAGCTGTACAGTACATTTATAATTGTTGCATTTGTTTAGTAAATGTTTAAATTCAGAATGTATATATGGTAAACTCTCATTATTCACTGATTTAACATTCAAATTTTTCAGTCTGAAAGCCTGTGCAACATTCAAGTCATATTATGCTCACCACACATTTATGAGAATTCTCAACAAGATGGAAAACAATTCTCTTATGTCATTTTGCAATTTCTGGCCAACACTGCAGACTGTATAACAAATATAAAGGAATTGCTGAAAGATTCTCGACTATCAACTTGGAATGACTTGGAATGTCTGCTGGAGGAAGCTGCCTAATGCAGTGAAAGACCTGAAAAGAATCTTTTTTTGGTAGAAGAAGAGCTGTGGAGGATTGCAAGTTAGACATATGATTTGAGTTTGGACAATCTCAAAGAAAGTCAGACCTGTAACTTCTGTTCTAGTGAAAATAATGGAGCCACTCATTAAAGAAGTGATGCAGGGCCATCTGAACAGGCATGCAATTATAGTGCAATCACAGCATGGATTTGTTAAGGGGTGGTCTTGTCTAACTAATCCAATAGGTTTCTAGAATGCAGTGACCTAGAAACTGGATGCAAAAAATAATTTTGACATTGTGTACTTAGATTTCAGAAAACCTTTTGATACTATTCCACATGAAAGACTGCCATACAAATTGGAGCACTCTGGCATTAGGGGCAGGTTACTACTATGGATAAAGGGATGGTTGATGTAGGGAGTAGTTATCAATGGGCATTGCTATTATTGGAGTCTCTCAAGATTCAGTGCTTGGTCTCCTTACTGTTTTCAGTATTTATTAACAATATTGATGAAGCCATTTCAAATTTAATGTGAATGTTTACACACAATACAAAGGTTAGCAGGGTGGTTAATGACAGATACGAGGGTATGATGCTGCAGTAAGACGTAGAAAAACTAGTAAGATGGGCTGAGAAATGGTAATTGAGATTTGATATCAGCATTAGTTGAGGCATATGATGCAAGAAAGCAAGCTTATACAAGCAAAAAAAAAAACCTTTCCATTTCACCAATCTGTTCACTCCAAATGTTGGTCTAATTCAGCCTTAAATTTATTTAAGCTATCAGCTTTCACAACAACAGAAGTCTGTTCTACCAATCAATTACCCGCTGGCTAAAGGCAAACTTCCACATATCTATTCTACAACTGTCTTTCCTCAATTTGAATCTATGCCCCCTTAATCTGAGCAAGTGGAAGTATCCAGTAAGCGTTGAGCCTGCTTAAACCATTCAAGGCCTTATACACCTCAATCAGATCACCTCGCAGGTGCCTGGACTCCAGATGCTGCAACTTGCAGCATCTGCAGCAAAATTCCTATATATCATTGCAGATGCTGCAACTTGCAGCATCTGCAATGATATATAGGAATTTTGCTAGCAGACACAAGGAGGTGATTATCCCTTTGTATAAGACAATGGTCAGTCCACACCTTGAGTACTGTATACAGGTCTGGAGGCCTCATTTTAGGATGTAGAGTTGCTAGAATGAGTACAGAGTAGGGCAACATCATAGGTGAGAGGAACAAAGGGATTCTCTTACCAGGAGAGGCTTAAATTCTGTAAGTTGCAGCATCTGGAGACCAGACACCTGTGAGGTGATCTGATCCAGGTGTAAAAGGGCTTGAATCATCTGAGCAGGTTCAGTGCTGATGGGATACTTCTGCTTGCTTCAGATTAAGAACCTGAGGGGGACATATATTCAAATTGAGGAAAGACAGGTGTAAAATAGATGTGTAGAAGTTTGCCTTTAGCCAGCAGGTAGTTGATTGCAGGAACAGACTTCCATCTTTTGTTGGGGAAGTTGATAACTTAAATAAATTTAAGGCTGAACTGGACAAACATTTGGAGTGACCAGATGGGTGAAATGGGAAGTTTTTTTTTTTTTTTTTTGGCAGATGCTGTATAAGCTTGCTTTCTTGCATCATATGCTTCAACTAATGCTAATAATGGCTAAGGGCTAGATTACATCTGCCCCAGGTGCCTTTTTTATGTTTAACATAAATATGCAAGGTTTAACTTAAGAATTGACAAATGCAAGGCACATGGGTAGCAGTAATCCAAGATTAACATACCAACTGTGTTGTATCATACATAGTGGAGAAAGAAATAGACCTGAAGGTAATTGTACAATCTGACATGAAGTTTTCTGAGCAGTGTAGACAGGCTGCTGGACAGCTTATGGTGTTCTATCAATGATATATAGGAATTTTTCCAGCAGAAGCAAGAAGGGGATTGTATACAAGAGTATTAAACAAATTATTAGAGGGAATAGATCAATGATGTGGGAAAGTTTTTTTTTTTTTTTTTTTTTTGTCTAATGCATTATAAGCTTCCTCTAGTTCTAGTGGCTAAAATAAAATAAATGAAATATTGGAAAAAGAAAGTTAAAAAAAATCACTAGCACACAAACAGATAACTTGTGAATCCATTGTCCATACTATATATATATATATATATATATATATATAAAAAGAGAGAGAGAGAGATTTCTAACACCAGTTGAAATTTATAGTGCAGCTTCCACTGGATAAATTGCTGTGAATTTTGTATAGTACACTTTTTTCTTATTATTTTTTTTAACCTTTGGATAATAGAAAACACCACTTGGAGCACTATAAAAAAAAGGAGTGAGGAAAAAAGTTTTTAAACAAACAGTTAACACACAAACACATTTAGATTACAAGTTTTGTGATTCAAAAATAGACAGATAGGTAAATTGCCTTGAATTTTTGTATAGTGTATACTTCCCCCCCTTTTATTTTTCTCATACAAATTGGAATCGTGATGGTAACTATCACTTCTTTCTTCCTTTATAATATGAGTTTCATAATTGCATGTGCAGGTTGAGATGATTGGAATAACAGATTCTAATCACTGTTCAGGTACAGTGTTCTCTGCTTGAAGCAACACTATCAGGAGGAGATAGATTATTGTCAGTCTGTTTAATTTAGGCTTTTAACAGTGCTAGGACTGCACCAAAGGAAAGGTTTCAGCAAAAATTTGCACTTCATGGTTTTTGTCTATACACAGTTTATTGAAATCAATTTGAAGTCAGTTGCACATGTTGATGACATTGGAGGGAATACATGACACTAAAGTAAGATTTTTTAATTTTCTCTGATAGGTCATCAGTGCAAAATTATGGGACTCTCTTCTCCATACAGAGCATACAACATTGCTGATATCCGGGGTGTCTAGTTAGTGTCTTGAATTGGCACAGTTATGATATTATCCATTATAATAAGGTTTTTCTGAGGTGATACTGAAGTTCGAGCATGATTCCTCCACTCTCAAGGTTGTGCAGGGATTCCATGCAGCCACTGTAGGAACTAGTATTCCAATCCAAGGTAGTGATTTAATTACGAGAATAATAGACTGGACATTGTAGCTGGGATGATAGACCATTGAGCATATGGGATGATGATGAGTATGGGGTAATCTCCTGTGTGATGGCTCATATTGTTTCACAGTATTTTATGCATATTATGTCATGCTTTGTACTAGGGGTTCTACTAGATTCGTGTTAGAACAAAGATTGAAATAATACATAAACTCTGTCAATTCAAACTGTTCAGCTTCATCTATGATAGAACATCATGCTATCACATTGGCTCTCAGTTTTCAATTTTCTAATATAAGTATTATGTATAATCGATAAAAAAAATTCAGAAAATTATTAAGATTTATTGTATAACAGTGCAATATGGCCTACAAATACATTTACTTGAGACTCTATAAACATTTGATATCCATACATGCATTTAATTTAAAATATTAAATGTCTGATACTGCAAAGGATGTTGGAGTATAAGACATTTACTTTATATGAACTGTATTTGCTCACTGTTGTTTAATGTATGAAGTTGACTTAAATTGAAATTTAAATTTAAATTAATTTAAATTTAATTAATTTAATTTAAATTGAAAATAACAATAAATAAATATATAAATATTTGGGTTGTTCATGTTTTTTAAATTAAACTAACTTTACATTTTTTAATTCAAACAGAATTCCCCTCTGGATTATTTAGTACCAAGATCATGGATTTGCTGAGTTTTTGCTGAATTGTAACGGAGATGAAGCAAATTGATATTGTAATAACAGGTGCAATTGGTTATGCACTCCTTTTTAAAATGTGTAATGCTGCTTTGGGAGATATTTCCACATTTTGTGGGAATATAGTGCTTTGGAGGTATTAAATCTAATCATTGTTAATGTTAACCCTAGCATCCAGGAATGGGAAGGTTTGTTTACTCCTCTTTTAATCATAAATTTTCTATTTTTTCCAGATTATTAATATGGGTGTGAAAGGTCAAGTGCCTCTTCTTTTCTTGGTTTTGAGACAGTGCAAGGAGGAACTTGACACCTTTCTCAACCATATTATTATTCTGTGTGTTTTAACCTACACAGTTTGCATATTGGCACATAAACACTGACTTTGCAAACTTATTTGTATAATGGTGCAATCAATATGGAAGCATGTTGGGCTGCAAGTTGCTCATGCACTTGCAGACCAACAACTGACCTAACCTAATAACATTATCAATAACCTGAAAAAATATTTGTGGTTGAAGGGGTCTTAATCTTAAGAGTCTTGCAGTCTTAGATATAAAGGTTAACTTTAATGATAAAAGGCTTAGCCCCCCCTCCCCAACGTCAATCAAGACTGTGTTAATCACACAAGGCCGATTTGATCCCAACAATATTTCAGCAATTTGTGTCTTCGTCTACTTTGTCCACACAGCTGGAACTTCTAATAGCTTTTAATATGTTTTCGTTGATTTTACCTCTAAAAATTACAGAAATCTCTGTTAATTATCTCACAGAAAAATTCATAAATTAAGTTAAACTTAATTATATGCACACATTAATTGGCATATGTCACTTTCAGTTATTGATAGCAAGTTGTGTTTACCACCATGTGCTCTCTTCCAATTGGAAGAAAGCACCTGGTGGTAAACACTCTCTGGTTCCGTGACATCATCTGGAATCAAACTTTTGACCTGCATGCATGCTTCACATTTCGTGCAGTGGGCACTCCTGTTAGCACCAGGATGTCATCTCCAGTTGCAGGCATCCGTTGGAGCAAGTGATTTTTAAATTTGCATTTCACTCCCTGATAGGTCTAAAGAGTTTTAATTTCAGAACTTAATTAAAAATATATTAAGCAATGTATTAAGAAATATATTTTCTGAATGCAACTGCAAAAATTCCATTTTTGCAGTTGCATTCAGAAAAGACTGAAAATAAAGAGGGCATCAAAAAGGGAACAATTTTTTATTATATTTTTCTGATTTTTTAAACGTAGGTGTGCAGTTAGATAAAGAACAATCCTTTTCACACCTTTGAATTGGTTAAAGGTGTGACCCTTAGAGTTCTAAGAGGGGACACATCTAAAAACTTCAACCCGGATGTGAACAGTATAAGAAATGTACTCAGCCATTTCCAATATTCTAAGAAGGTGATTAACAGAACTATTAATAGAACAATTGATAACCTTTTATAATTCCACCCCCCTTCCAAGAAGAATTATCTCAATTAATTTTCTCCTTTTACCATGGGATTGCAGAAACCATCAAGAGAGCAAAGAAACATAATGTCAATGTTTGGTTCAGGGGGAACTAAAAATGCTTCCCCCACTTTCCCCAGAAGATGAGAGGTGTGGCCTGCATACTATATGCCATTGATAATGGCAAAACTCACACAGTTGCTACCTTCCCGGGTTTTGTTCTCCAGATTCTCTAATTTCTCCAGGTCATAGAATATAGCAAAGAAGAAGAAAAATTTGCTGTTTTGAGGTGAATACAATGTTCTTGTGTGCTATTATATGCCTTATAAGAACATTAGCACTAGCATTCATAGAGGCATATGATGCAAGAAAGCAAGCTTATGCAGCATCAGCCAAGAAAAAAAAAAAAAAAAAAAAAAAAGCTCCCATTTCATCCCTCCGTTCATTCCAAATACCGGTCCAGCTCAGCCTTGAATAAGGCAAACTCCCAAACATCTATCCTACATCTGTCTTTCCTCAATTTGAATTTATGCCCTCTCAGGTGACTATTCTGAGCAAGAGGAAGAATCCCATTTGCATTGAGCATGCACAAACCATTCAAGGCTTTATATGCCTCAATGAGACCACCTCGCAGGTGCCTAGTCTCCAAACACTGTAATTTGCAAAATTTAAGCCTTTCTTCATAAGAGCAACCATTTGTTCCATTCACTAATCTTGTTGCCCTTCTCTGTACTCGTTCCAACAGCTCTACATCCCTCTTACAATGAGGCCTCCAGACCTGTATATAGTACTCAAGGTGTGGCCTGACCATTGTCTTATACAAGGGGATAATCACCTCCTTATCCCTGCTAGAAAAATTCCTGTATATCATTGACAAGACACCATGAGCTACTCTTGCAGACCATCTGCACTACCCAGAAAACTTCATATCTGCCTGCACAATTACCCCCAGGTCCTTTTCATTCTCTACCACTGTCAGTGTAGTACCACAGAGTTGATATGTTACTCTGGGGTTACTACTTCCCATCTGTAGTACTTTACATTTTTCAAGGTTAAACTTCATTTGCCACCTCTCAGCCCACCTGCTGAACTTTTCTAGATAATGTTGCAGCAGCATACTGTCATTAGTGTCCTTAACAACCCTGCCAACCTTTGTATCATCTGCAAACTTGGACATTAAGCTTGATATACCATCATCAATATCATTTATAAATACAGAAAACAACAATAGACGCAACACTGAACCCTGAGGGACTCCACTAATAACATTAGTCCATGATGAGCAGTTTCCATTGATTACCACTCTCTGCCTTCTCCCACTCAACCATCCCTTTATCCCTAGCAGCAATTTGCCTCCAAAGCCACACTGCTCCAATTTGTTCAGCAGTCTTCCATGTGCAACAGTATCAAAAGCCTTTCTAAGATCCAAATATAGGTTATCAAAGTTATTCCCTGCATCCAGTTCTTTTGTGACCCCATCATAGTATCCAATCAAATTGGTCAAGCAAGACATTCCCTTAACGAAACCATGCTGTGTCCGAGCTATAGCTGAAGTCTTGTCTAGATGATCCTGCAGTGCTCCTTTAACCAGTGCCTTCATTAATTTTCCTGGAACAGAAGTTAAACTAACAGGTCTATAATTACTTGTTTCACCCTTTGATCCTCCTTTGTGAATTGGGGTCAAATTTGCACATCTCCAGTCCATGGGTACCTCCCCTGAGTCCAAAGAAGCTCTCATAATTATGGCTACGGGTTTTCTTACTTCCTTTGCTGCCTACTTTAATATAACTGGATAGATCCCATCCACCCCAGGTGCCTTTTTTATGTTTATCTTCAACAGTTTATCCTCCACTTTTCTCTCAGTTATTACAAAATCATCTAGCTCACTGCCACAGTTTAACTCACCTCTGGCATTCCCTTCCCTGAGTAACTCCTCATGTGTGAATGTAGATGTAAAATACTCATTTAGTTTGTTAGCCACCTGAGCAAGATCATCAACAGTTGAACCGTCAATATCCAGTGGACCAATTGATTCATCCCTTTCTTTCTAGAGTTTACATAGGTAAAGAACTCTTTGTTGTTTTTCTTTGCATCCTTTGCCAAGGATTTCTCATAATCTGCCTTTGCCTGTCTAATCTCCTTTGTGACTTGGTTACAGACCAGCTTATATCTATCATAGGCTTCCATGTCACCCATTAATTTATATGTATCTCATGCATTTTTCTTCTCTGCCACATGTCTCATTAGTTCATCTGACATCCATTTAGGCCTAAACCTTGAACAGTATTTCTTAGTTGGTATGTAAAGCCTAGTAGCTTCCAAGATAAATTCTTTGAATGCTTCACATTTTGAATTTGCTGTTGGTAACATCATCAGTTGGTCCCACTGTATAGAATTTAAATACTGTCTCAGACCATCGTAGTTGCCTTTACGAAAGCAATAACCCTTCCCTTTACCCCTTATGGTAGTTACCTCTTTGAGTAAATACCACTTCAGCACACTGTAATCACTGCCACCTAGTGGTTCTTTTATCTGCAGATTCTTAATGCAAGAAGAATCACAACTGATAATCAGATCAAGAGTATTACTCCCTCTGGTTGCCTCCCGAACATGCTGATGTAGAAAACAATCATCCAATAAATCCACAAAAGCCTTGCTAATGTGTGAGTGACCAACCCACAAATTCCAGTCAATATCTGAGAAATTAAAATCCCCCATTATAAGACTCTCTGATTTACTGACCCACTCTATTTCCCTGTACAGTTTATTATTATACTCATCAGAGTCATTAGGCCTATAACATACTCCTACTCTCAATTTTGATCTCCCATTGCTTATGTCACACCAAACTGACTCGACACTGCACTGTCCAGCGATGTCGACTGGCTTCACTTCCTTGGATTTTATGTGTTTCTTAACTAATAGCATAACCCCTCCACCCTTCCTATCCTTCCTGTACACATTGTACTCCCCAAATTCCAGTTCTGAATTCCTTATATCTGTGTGACACCGAGTCTCTGATATCCCAGCAATATCTGCCTTTGATGTTTTGAGCAATACCTCAAATTCATCAAATTTATTTACCAAACTCCAGCATTGGTGTTTATGCACCTGTTCCTATTCTTAGCTATCCTAAAACAACCCATGTGTTTACTTGTATCGCAATGACTCCCAGCAGTCTCTGAAATACCCTGCATCTTGTTTTCCAGGCTGCTGCTCATTCCAATAGAACCAGTGCAAGAATGACTTTCACCTCTGCCACTGGCTCCTGTTAATCAATTGGTCCTTGTATCCCCCCAAACTAGCAGTTTTCCGACCCACCTAACACTGCCTCGATAGCATCAGCAAATATTCTTGCACCCTTTCTATTTAAGTGTATCCTATCCCTGTAGAAGCAGTCTCTCCTGTTAACAAGTACAAGTAACATATTTAACTTATGATATTATTCAATACTGATATTGTGAACTGCAGTGTTTTCAACCATTGGCTGGCGCCCTTTTCCAATATAGGTTCTCTTTTAAAAATGAACAAGGTCATCAGATTGACCTGGCACAATTTTTTACATGCTGTGTATTAAACAAAACAGCCTGGTCATATAATTATTATATTTTTTATTATAAAAAACAAAATTAGATAAAAGTAGGTATAGGCGCCTCCGTAGCCAGGTGGGAAGGAGCAGCAGTGCGTAGCACACGCTTCTTGATTAGACCGGGGTTCGAGCCCGTCACCACCAAATACGGAGGATGCGGAAAGGTCAGGAAATGACCACCGCATATTTCCGGAGCATTATGGCCTTAGTTGCTAATGCTCCTAAAAAAAAAAAAACCAAAAAAAAAAAACCAAAAAAAGTAGGTATGTAAAATTTGAAGTAAAAATAAAAAAAACCAAATCAGGCAAATTAATGAGATTTCTGGCATTGGTGTTATGCAGAAAATATCTTTAGTTCTGTGCACTGCAATTGACCATTTACCAATTCCTGTTTTAAATTATGGCATTGATAAGATCCATAACTGGAAGTTAGAAATCTGTACAAATAACTAGTTATTACAAAATTATTTTAAATAACATTTAACAAATACTTTTTTTTGTTAATTTTCTAATTTTTTAGCAAATTTTCTAGTTAGAAAATAATACAAAAGAACTATATTTTACATGAAAATCTTTCAGGATTGCTTTCACTCCCAGATATTTTATAGGTCAGATATTTTGAAAAGGTATAGCAAATGTTATGTGAATAAAATTCATTAGATGGGTTTCCAATCTAAAACTAGAATTGGGAAAACACATCCAAGATACAAAACATGGGAACACCCTCAGAGCAATATTGCACATCATGCAATATCATTCTGTACCATGGTTTTTACTTCAGAGGTATTGCCATTTCAGCAAGGACAATATTTCTGTACCTCTTGCCAAAAAGTTCTGAATATTTGTGCATCAGCAGAAAAGGACTTTCTTCACTCATTCTGGAAGCAGAATGAGTGGATTACTGTAAAACAATCAGAAAGAATATCAGCAGAGTTATTGTCACTCCCTTCATGGGTTACCCTCATTCCTAGTAACCAGAATATATATATATCACATTCTAGTGTTAGTAAATGTTAATGTAGCTAGCCTTCCATCATGAACCATAAGTTCATTCAATTAGGCAGATCACCAGTACTCCAAACCTGAACAAGAAATAGTACCATGTGGCAACTGAAACAGAATAGCAGATCACAACAAACACTTCACAGCAAAAGGGGAAAACAGGTCATATGACCTGCCTTCCCACATTCTCAGATGCTTGGCACAGCTAGCAGTAAAGAAAAGAAAAGTTGATCCCTAAGCAATTAGTGTCTAATCTAATCTAATCTAATCTGACCTCTTGAATTCTTTGTTTCAGAGTTTTAACTATTATTTCTGGGCTCTTTATAGACTTTTTTTTGTGTCCAGCAAGTTGATCAAAGGATGATAATTGATACTTAATGATGTTAAATTTCCAAGAGCCTTATCCACAAAAGGAGGAGAAACAGTTCTCCAAAATATGAAATAATGTAGTTATTATTATTAACATAATTCCAATGTGTATGTTGACTTCTAATTCTTGGCTTGAAAATTTGTGCTTAAGCATATATTCATCATGTAAGTCAATCATGTTTTTCACAGCCATATTTTGCATCTTACATAATGATGTATTACAATAAAATATATATTAAGAACTACTGCTTAATTTTTAATTCAATTATCTTAATTTTTAATTCAACTTACATATTCCCATTTTATTACATTGCAAAAACTGTAAAAGAAGGTCAGTTCTAGCTAGGGAAAAAGGAGAGCCAGGAGGAAATCTTGCCTAGATTGAGGATCCCAACTCTTTATTGG
Organism: Mastigoproctus giganteus; assembly: GCF_048544385.1. Classification (NCBI taxonomy): domain Eukaryota; kingdom Metazoa; phylum Arthropoda; class Arachnida; order Uropygi; family Thelyphonidae; genus Mastigoproctus; species Mastigoproctus giganteus. The sequence goes on along the minus strand of NC_143577.1, from coordinate 4,589,026 downwards.
AATTGAAGCCCTTTTCAGTCTGGGCACAGAAGCATTGTATCCATTGCAATGCCCCCCCCCCAAGAACCAACTCTGATAAAAGTTCCATTTTAAGAACTGCATGATCTGTAAGCATATTTTATACTCCATGGATTGTTAACTCTGGGAGATTTTTTCCTAGCTGATAAAAAAGGAAACATATTATGTGATCAGTGAAACCAGTTTTAGTCATTTATTAGAAAACATAATGAATATTTAATTTTGATTTAATTGGTTCATTTTTATTGTTCAATGCTCCAACTGAACTTTTTTATCCCATCTGTTTTTATTACTGTATATGTAGTCTGAATTACACAAATAAGGCATTATGTAGTGAAATCAAATGAACCATGGACAAATCAGTTATTGTATACAATGTTTAACATTTCAAGTGCATTAGCAAATACTCTGGGGTTCCTGCTATCCATATGCAGTCAAGTACTGCATATGGGTAGCAGGAACCCCGGAGTAACATATCAACTGTGTGGTACTACACTCAGCGTAGTGGAGAATGAAAAACACCTGGGGGTAATTGTGCAGTCAGATATGAAGTTTTCTGAGCAGTGCAGACAGTCTGCAAGAATAGTTCATAGTGTCTTGTTAATGATATAGAGGAATTTTGCTAGCAGGGATAAGGAGGTGATTGTCCCCTTTTATAAGGCAATGGTCAAGCCACACCTTGCATACTGTATACAGGTCTGGAGGCCTCATTTTAGGAAGAACATAGAGCTGCTGGAACAAGTACAGAGAAGGGCAATGAGATTGGTGAATGGAACAAAGGGTTGCTCATACGAATAAAGGCTTAAATTTGCAAATTGCAGCATCTGGAGACTAGGCATCTGCGAGTGATCTGATCAAGGTGTGTAAGGCCTTGAATGGTTTGAGCAAGCTTAATGCTGATGGGATTATTTCTCTTGCCCAGATTAATCACCTGAGGGGACATAAATTCAAACTGAGGAAAGACAGTTGTGGAACGGATGTGCCGAAATTTGCCTTTAGCTAGTGGTTGGTTGATAGATGGAACAATCTTCCATCTGTCATTGTGGAGCTTGAATAAATTCAAGGCAGAACTAGACAAACATTTGGAGTGAATAAATGGGTGAAATGGGAAGGGGTTTTTTTTTTTTTTTTTTTTTTTTGCATGCCGTATAAACTTGCTTTCTTGCATCATATTCAATTATTTTGCTTTTTTTTTAAAATTTACATATTCTCATTTTATTACATTGCAAAAACTGTAAAAGAAGAGGATTCTACTAATGCTAATAGTAATAATTGTTGATAATAATAATAAAATTCTTTATTTACAAAATAGTGTAAATACGGGATATGATTCTCATTTACAAAACACCAAGAGGAATTTAACAATTTTACTAGGGATATGAAATAACATTACATACATATATACATGAAACCTATTGCAACCAAACATATTAATTAACATACTACAGAATTGAACTAACAGTTTTATGTGTGAACCAGATTTCTATTGGTCCAATTTAATGAAATTTAAAGTGGGTCGAGAAATCTTTTTAAAAGGCCCAATTATAAAATTTAAAGAAAATCAGTCCACTGTCAAGTTGCTACATTTTTTTTATTTTTTGTTAATAACAAGATACACAACAGGTAACCATTAACAGAATAACTGAGAACAGAACAATGAACAGAGTTGATAATAATAATAAGGAATCCAACAATAACATAAACATTGATATAGATTCAAACGTTAAAATCATATGTACAAAAGTGCTATGCATTAAGTTAAGTTACCGGTAAAACAAATAATAAATAAATTAATTAGAGAATAGAAAATAGTAAAACAAATAATAATAATAAACTACACTTGGCAATTCTAAAGAAGAGGCAAACTTGTGGATGGAGTTCATCAATGATTAGAAGTTGTCAAAAAAGTCAATGAGAGAGTCATTTGCCAATTTGCTGATTCTGTTCAGTGGACTGAACTTCATAAAGTCAGTGGTAGAAGAGTCGAGGCAAAAAAGCCTAAGGTTCCTTACTTGTCTACAAGGAGCATTTAAGTTGATTTTACTAAGGATATCAGATGCTTCATAAGTTCCATTGATTACTTTGGCTAGAAGGGTGATGTCAGCAATAATTCTTCTAGTGCACAGAGGCCTCAGATGAAAGTAATCACACAGTGATTCATAGTACACTGAGTGCTGAATTCAAGGATTGGCAGAACAATAGTTTTAATAAGGATAACAGCATATCTGTAGTTTTTGAACATGTAGGTGTTCCGTTTGATAAATCCCAGTGTTTTGAATGCTTTGCTTGTGATTTTAAGGACATGGGCATCAAATTTAGCACTGCTGGAGAAGAGAATTCTCAAGTCGTTAACTTGGTCACACCTTTCGATGATCACAGAGTTAATAGTGTACTCCGTATTTAATAGTTGTGGAAATCTGCAGGATGGGAAAGAGATTACTTTGCACTTTGAGGGGTTAGCAGACAAGCCATTCAGAGACAGCTACAGAGAGAATTTTTTGAGGGCACATTGCAGCTGTTGAGAATCGGTAATCTCCTTCACTGCTGATTAGATCTTAAGGTCGTCTGCATAGAAAGCAACTTGAACATTGAGGTGCAGATGAAAGAAGGAAGATCATTTATGAAAAAAATTAAAAGTAGAGGAGCCTTGGGGAAAGCCTTGAGGTACTCCACTTAGTGGTAAAAAATGGTCTGAGTTCGCTTAATTGATGATAAAGTTCAAGGAATGATGCATAATACAGCTCCATAGCTATGAGAGCAGAGGGTCACGGATACCATATAGCTTAAGTATTTCCAGAAGTTGTTCATGTGGGACCTTACCAAATGCCTTAGGTATATCTGTGTAGACTACATCAACTTGAAGGTGATTATCAAGAACTTGAACTGCATCAACTTGAAAGTGGTTATCAAAGGCTTACGTTTTGCAAATTTCAGCATCTGGAGACCAGGCGCCTGTGAGGTGATCTGATCAAGGTGTGTAAATAAAATAAATAAATAAATTTTCTGTTTCTACTCCGGCATGACAACCAAGTCAGTAGCGTTTACAATAAATCATCAATACAAATATTTATCGTATTTAGTAGTCACGGGCTTGAACCCCGGTCCACTCAAGGAATGCGTGCTATGCACTCTTGCTCCTGACCACTGGGCTACGCAAGGCCTTGAATGGTTTGAGCAAGCTCAATGCTGATGAGATTCTTTCTCTTGCCCAGATTAATCACCTGAGGAGATATAAATTCAAATTGAGGAAAGACAGTCGTAGAATAGATGTGCAAAAATTTGTCTTTAGCTAGCGGGTGGATGATTGCTGGACCAAACTTCCATCTGTTGTTGTAGAAGTTGACAGCTTAAATGAATTCAATGCAGAACTAGACAAACATTTGGAGTGAATGGATGAGTGTAATGGGAAGGGGTTTTTTTTGGCTGATGCTGTATAAGTTTGCTTTCTTGCATCATGTGCCTCTACTAATGCTAATGCCAATGAATCAGATTGGTCTACTACTTGATATCGATGGTCAACTTTGATGATCCAGCTCAGGTAGCTGATAAACTGAATGAGTATTTTGCATCTACATATTTTCGCATGAGGAATTCTGTAGAGAAGTGGAGGCCAGAAGTTTATCGAACTGTAGTGGGGAGCTAAATGGCTTTGTAATAACCAAGAGGAAATTGGAAGAGAAATTGTGGAAGTTAAACATAAGAAAGGCATCTAGTAGCATTAGTAGAGGCACACGATGCAAGAAAGCAAACTTATACAGCATCAGCCAAAAAAAAACTCTTCCCATTACACTCATCCATTCACTCCAAATGTTTGTCTAGTTCTGCATTGAATTCATTTAAGCTGTCAACTTCTACAACAACAGATGGAACTTTGTTCCAGCGCTCATCCAGCCTGCCTGGCTCACCAATTGTAGGTGTTGCGTTTTTCTTTTTTTTTTATATTAATATTTTATATACATTCATTTAATTATATATATTTTGATCACCTACTGTTATTTATGCTAACTTTACGTTACCTTGGGCCACTGACTGCTTGCAGGACCAGGTGTCTAAATGTTAACTGGGGTAGAGTGATACAACATGACATTAGGCACATACATTTTCAATAAGGTTTAATGAACCACACAAAACATAAAATAGGTACATATGCACTTGTATTAAATTAACAAGAGAAATATTTCAAACAAACAAGAGAAATAATTCAAACAAACAGCATTGTTACTTCCATATCACTAACCTATTGTTATTACATAAATTTTCCTTGATATACAACTCTTGATATATTGTGTCATACAGCATTAAGTTGAAAATTATCTTCAATCACAATTTACCTTAAGCATTTCTAGTTTATAAGAATACAGAGTGCCTCTACTGATTTGGAGTTCTAAATGTATTAATTGTTTTTGCTCCCCAAGGCCAAGATTTCAGAGGACTAAACTTAAATAAAATCCTACTTACAGGTTTTCACCAGGTCGGGCCAACTATTCAGTAAAGATGAGTCCTCCATTTCTTGACTTTATTATAGGGTCCTTTCTCATTTTAAGCTTCCTTTGCCTTTGTTTGAATCTCCAACTTGGCACATGTCTAGTAGACTTCCATCCTTTGTTGTAACTTGGAGCATCTATGGATCATTACTCATGGAAATCCATTTTCAACTTTTCTACTCTGCAGATTCCGATCTTCTAAATCATAGACTGAACCCTTTTTTGGAACCTCTCCCATCTGACCTACGTACACGTCACTACTACCTTACCTCCAGACACCACCAAAGCCTTACCCGAAGGAACCTCTTTTTCCTGCCTCTCAGCTCCCTTTATACTAAATCACGCTCCCTTTTCTCCTCCCCTTATTTTTAACTAATACCTGATTAACTGGACAGCCCCTGACCATCTAACATTCTCACTCTACTATACTTTAATGTCTTCTTTGCTCTACCTGGTCCAGGGAAGCTGAGCCTTGTCCTTCTCTGTGGGTCAAAGGTTCTTTTTAGTAGGAGGTTGCCTTGTTCTTAACTGTAGTAATTTAACCTTGATCACTTTCTAGAAACACAAATTCCAATTTCTTGTCTCCCTCCCCCCCCCCCTTTTTTTTCTTAATGCTTTCACAGTAAGCTAAAGCCTAGTGTGAATGTGTCCCCAATTCACAAAGGGGGGATCAAAAGGTGACATGAGCAATTTCAGACCGATTAGTTTAACTTCCATTCCGGGAAAAGTAATGGAGTCACTGGTTAAAGAAGCAATGCAGGATCATCTAGAGAAGACTAAAGTTATAGTTCCGACAGAGCATGGGTTTGTTAGGGGGAAATCTTGCCTGACCAATTTGATTGAATTGGTCAATCAAACTGGTCAGGCAAGATTTCTCCTTAAAAAACCCATGCCGTGTCTGAACTATAACTTCAGACAGAGCACGGGTTTGTTAAGGGGAACTGAATGCAAAAAATAATTTTGAGATTATATACTTGGATTTCAGGAAAGCTTTTGATACTGTTGCACATAAAAGGATGCTGTACAAATTGGAGCAGTATGGCATTAAAGGAAAGTTCCTGCTATGGATAAAAGGATGTTTAAATGGGAGAAAACAAAGAGTGGTAATCAATGGGCACTGCTCATCATGGACTGATGTTGTTAGTGGATCTGCCAGGTTTTGGTGTTGGGACCATTGTTTTCTATATTTATCAATGCTCAGGCTTAATATCCAAGTTTGCAGATGATTCAAAGGTTATCAGGGTTTTAATGACCGTAACGACAGCAACAGGATCTGGAAAAGTTGGGCAGATGGGCTGAGAGGTGGCAACTAAAGTTTAATATTGACAAATGCGAAGTACTACATATGGGTAGCAGTAACCTCAGAGTAACGTACCAACTGTACAGTACAGTGTAATACTGTACTGTACAGTTGGTACTGTACTGTACGAACTGTACAGTACTACACTCAGGGTAGTGGAGAATGAAAAAGACCTGGGGGTAATTGTGCCATCAGATATGAAGTTTTTGAAGCAGTGTAGGCAGGCTGCCAGAGCAGCTCATGGGGGTCTTGTTATATACAGCAACTTTGCTACCAGGGATAAGGTGATTATCCCTTTGTATAAGGCAATTGTCAGGCCACACCTTGAGTACTGCCTACAGGCTGGATGCCTCAATTTAGGCAAAGATATAGAGCTACTGGAAGGAGTACAGAGAAGAGCAATGAGAGATTGGTAAGAGGAAGAAACACATGCTCTTACAGCTTAAGTTCTGCAAATTGCGGCGTCTGAAGACTAGGTTTTTTTTACGAAAACCCGAAACACGAGAAGTATTAGAACCAATAGTACTTAGTACTGTTCTTGGGTTGGAGGTTGAGAAGACGAAAGAAGATATTTGTTGACGTTAGACTTGAACTTCTGTAGACTGTAATTTTCAGGAAATATGTACGAAGGAAGGTTGTTCCAGAAAATGGCAGTTGAATGAATAAATGAGGAAGATGGAAAGTTGGTTCTGTGAGTTTGAAGTCGGACAGTAAATGGATGTTGGCTGGTGGCGGCACATATTCGGACTGTTTTGAAAGAGAGAGTGGGAATTATAGAAGCCAATTCAGAAGAACAGTGCCTATGGAAGTATCTGTAGAAAAGGCATGCAACAGAAACAGTACGTCTATGAGAGAGTGAGTGGACAGATTCTGTTAGAGAGGAGTCATAAATAAACCTAACTGCCCTCTTCTGAATGGAATCTAGAAGCCTGAGAGAGGTTTTGTGGGCACTGCCCCAGATGTGGGAACAATATTCCACGGTAGGGCGGATTTATGATTTGTATACAGAGTAAACATTAGTTTGGAAGAAAAGTAACGCTGAGAGTGAAAGAGAAAACCTAGTTTTTTAGATGTTCGTGCCTAGGGAGATTAGAAGTCAGGGTAATTACCAAAAGAAATATATCATTTTGCCTAGAAATTGAAGTGTCACCAAAGATAAGCATAGGAGAAGAAGAATCCTTTTTGCGAGACATAAGACAAGAATGAGTTTTAGAAGGATTGAAATCAACTAAGTTGTCTTTGCCCCACTGGAGTCGGACAGTAAATGGATGGTGGCTGGTGGCGGCACATATTCGGACTGTTTTGAAAGAGAGAGTGGGAATTATAGAAGCCAATTCAGAAGAACAGTGCCTATGGAAGTATCTGTAGAAAAGGCATGCAACAGAAACAGTACGTCTATGAGAGAGTGAGCGGACAGATTCTGTTAGAGAGGAGTCATAAATAAACCTAACTGCCCTCTTCTGAATGGAATCTAGAAGCCTGAGAGAGGTTTTGTGGGCACTGCCCCAGATGTGGGAACAATATTCCACGGTAGGGCGGATTTATGATTTGTATACAGAGTAAACATTAGTTTGGAAGAAAAGTAACGCTGAGAGTGAAAGAGAAAACCTAGTTTTTTAGATGTTCGTGCCTAGGGAGATTAGAAGTCAGGGTAATTACCAAAAGAAATATATCATTTTGCCTAGAAATTGAAGTGTCACCAAAGATAAGCATAGGAGAAGAAGAATCCTTTTTGCGAGACATAAGACAAGAATGAGTTTTAGAAGGATTGAAATCAACTAAGTTGTCTTTGCCCCACTGGAAAATTGCCTGAAGATCGGCATTTAAGGAATTGGTAGCAGATATTTGAGAAGTTGAAGTTGATTGAGCAGGGAAAGGTTTTTCAAAATGGAAAGTGGAATGCAACGTGCTATCATCAGCAAAACTATGGATGGGAGGGATTTGTCACCCTTTTTAGGAACTGGCTGGATATGAGCAAATTTCCAAGCAGAAGGAAAAAACACCTTTGGAATATGAAAGTGAAAAAAGGTGGCAAAGAATAGGAGTAAGTTCAGGAGCACAGGTTTTGAGAACAAGTGGATAAATACCATCAGGACCTGGAGCTTTCTTAGCATCAAGATTCGTCAAAATCCTTCTGACATCCTTTTGACAGAAGACCACAGGAGGAATTGAATGGAGCATGTTGGGAATGGTGGGAGGTGTTTTACCAAGATCATTGATGCAGGAGTTGGAAGAAAAATGGGATGCTAACATCTTTGGATGAAGCGATAACAGAACCATCTGGTTTTGACAGAGGTGGGAGCAGAGATGGGCAAAAGTTGTGGCCAATAGCTTTGGCAAGAGACCAGAATGCTCAGCTGCCATTAGGACAAGAAGCAAGTTTTCTACTCTTAGCCTGTTCAAAATCTAGTTTGCATTTTAATAATTGCTTTACAATTGTTACGAGCTTTGGTGTAGGCAGAAAATCAATCTGAAGATTTGGAAACAAGCCAATTACGGTATTCAACGTTCTTCTCTTGAACAGCCTTAGCACATTTATTGGAAAACCAAGGTACCTACAAGGTGATCTGATTGAGGTGTATAAGGCTTTGAATGGTTTGAATAAGCTGAATGCTGACGGGGATTCCACTGCTTACTCATATTATGCACTTGAGTGTGCCTAAATTCAAATTGAGGAAATGTGGTTGCAGAATAGATGAGGAAATTTACCTTTAGCCAGCAAGTGCTTGATTGCTGGAACAAACTTTCAGCTGTCGTTGTGGAAGATAGCTTAAATAAAATCAAGTAAGAGCTGGACAGACTTTTGGAGCAATTGGAAAGGTGAATGGGAAGTGTTTTTTTTTTTTTTTTGCTAATGGTCTATTAGATTGCTTTCTTGTGCATATGGCATCATATGCCACTGCTAATGCTAATATTCAGTGCTTCTGCTGCAATATATGCAATATATGTGATATGTATAAAAATAACATCAAATTTCATTAAAATCAGTTTATCAGACTGATTTTAATGAAATTGGGAAGCCTTAACAAATCATTAAAAGGTCCAAATAAAATTTCATAAAAATACATTCACTGAGAGTCGAATTTTTATAACAAATATAAATCCGAAAATAACTGTCAAATTTATATTCATATAATATTAATAAAATTTGGGACAGCTATACAAATTTTCCTAGACGAACCATATCTTTTATCTAATATCCTTATATTGCCTCCCAACAGAAGATTTCAACAACTCTTTAAATTGCTTGGAATATGATCTGGAACTTTTGTGAAACAAAAATATTTTACTGGTCTCAGGTGTAAATGCCAAGTCTTTTTAGTAGAGTAGTAATCTAGACTCTCATGGAGAGCTTTCAGAAGATTTCATTATAAGTCATAATTTAGTTTTAATTAATAGACCACAACCTTTTTAGACCACAAGACCAATAGACCAATAGACCACAAGCAGCTCTATTGGAGAATCAAATATAGATACAACTGTTTTTAGCTCTTGTTTTAAAAATGATATTTCAGATTGGACAATTATTTCTAAATAGATTGTTAGTGATCATAGAGCTACTACTTTTTTTCTGTTACAATAAAGCAATCTTTTGAGGTACATTTATATCCATTACCTCAATTAATTAGATTTCACCGAAAAATGTTAACTGTCCATGTTTCGAGGAATCCATTAATCAAGATTTTTTTATTTTGATGGACAATTTTGAATTAGCTACAACAATACAAGATCTATTGTATTGTGTTGTATCTACCACTAAAAAGAGAATTGTAGAGAGCCCCTGCCCATTGTAGACTCCTGAGTTGTCTGATTTGTGGAGAACGGTGCATGCTGTGAGTAAGAAGTACAAAAGATATCAGCAATGGTATTCTTTTAGAAGTTGACGTTTGCCTAATTTGTATACTAATACTAAAAATCTGTATACTAAAGCTATTGCAAACCAAATACATATATTTGGACTGATTTGTGAATTTTGTATATGATTTTGAGGGATAGAATATATATATGTCAGAAACTTAAACTACAATTGTCTCAAGATTCACACAATTCTATTCATTGTACAGAGTCAGTAAATATGATATTAGATAGCCTTTTTTCATCTGATAACCCCGAATTAGATTCGGAATTTTAACAGATTCTTGACTGCCTTTTCAACTGGAGCTGTAGTTAATTAGTGCCAGGTGGCGTGAACAATTTTTTTTCATTGTGAGTTATCAATGAGCTATCAAAGGTTTTCCAGCTATTACAACATGTAAATTATCCAATGAACACCAGCTGTACACACAGTAATGACAACACTGTCTATTGATAAAATGGACAAATGTTTGTATAGCTCTGCTATGCAAACTACTCTCTGATTGACAGTTTCTCCCAACATCACAACCCTACAACTCCTTCAGACAGAATGAGGAGTACAAGAACCAAGCAACACTGCATCTACAAACTGAAGATACATAACAAAATGGATGGACTCTATCCAAAACTCCACAGTTCAACTATCAACCAACAAAGAATTGACAGCCTCAAGCTGCGAAAGAGTTAAGACTTAGTGTATATCTTAGTGCACCTGCATCATTGAGGCATAATCCCTTAATGCATTAGTCTTACTTCATATTATACACCATCAGGCATCTCTCATATACTTCACAACTGTTTTGCCATCATTACATTACTTGGGTACCTACCCACCGAAGAAGGGCCAAATAGCCCTGAAACAGTGCCGTCTGGGTGGTAGTATCCACTGCGAATAAGTAACAATAGTCTTCTCCTTTCTTTAGGTAAAGCGTTACTTATTTGAAGTAATGCAATGTCATGGCAACTCATCGTGAAGGTATTCACAATATGAGATATGGCTTAAATGATGCCGCATTTTCAAATAATTTGCTAATTTATAGTTGGCTGTGTATTAATGATGCAGGTGCACTAAGATATACATAGTCTAACTCTTTTGCAGCTTGAGTCATAAGCCCTTAATACATTAGTCTTTCTTCATATTATACACCATCAGGCATCGCTCATATTGTGGAGTTATACTTCACAACTCTTTTTGCCATCATTACATCACTTGGATACCTACCCACCCACCAAAGAAGGGCCAAATAGCCCTGAAATGGCACCAGGGGAAGCCTGATGATGTCCAGAGTTTCCAAGAATAGGTAACAACAGCCTTCTCCACTGGGAAAGCGTTGCCTATTCGAGGAGTTTATTATGAGTTTTTGAGTGGTGTGAGTTGAAGGAGTTACTGTCCCTTTCATTCTTCTACACCGTTTCTTTTCCTCTTCCACTCCTACTATTACTTTCCCTCTACCTTTTTGCTTTTCTAAGTCTAATAGAGACAACTGGATAGTTGAGTTATTATCCCACACAAATACAAAATAGCCCTGAAACGAGCCACTTTTTTAAGTGTCCAGGTGCGAAATTTCGAGTTTCGGCTCAAGGAATGCCAAGGGGGTAGGCATCATAGTCTTACCACCAGTTATAGGAAAATTCTGCAATCTCCAAAGGGACATAGAAGGGAGAATAATTTGTATTGACTGGAAATTAGGGTTGCACACAATAAGACTAGTGAATATATATGCACCAAACACCACTCTAGAACGGAAGCGGATATTCAGTAGCCTACATCTTTTTATGTTGGGTGCCCGATTGATCATGCTAGGAGGAGACTGGAAATGCATGTTAGATCCAGTAAAAGACCAGACAGGTATGGGGGATCCAACAAGAGGCACAGGGGACTCCTTGGAGCTAAATAGTCTGTGCTTAAAACGACCTGATAGATATATGGAGGAAGAAATATCCAACAAATCATGGAGTCACCTGGTTTAGGGGAACGTTAGGGACCTGCATTGACAGGTTCTATGTCCCAAGTAAGATAGCAGACAAAATAAATTGGGTAAGGCACATTAACATTTTGGGACCTCGTGCAATAACAGATCACAAATTAGTTATAATGGACTTTCCATTAAGCTTAACTGTAGAGTAGGGGAAGGGCACCTGGAGGTTAAAACCGGTGCTCTTGCAAGGTGACCTGCAGGATATTAAAAGACTAACACAGCTTTTGAGAAATCCCAATCACTGGACAGAAGGGAGCTAGGCACACTACAAAAATGCAAACGGCGCCTCCGTAGCCAGGTGGGAAGGAGCAGCAGTGCGTAGCAGACGCTTCTTGATTAGACCGGGGTTCGAGCCCGTCACCACCAAATACGGAGGATGCGGAAAGGTTAAGGAATGACCACCGCATATCCTGGAGCAATATGGCCTTAGTTGCTAATGCTCCTAAAAACCAAACAACAACAACAACAACAACAACAAAAATGCAATAAAAACAGCCTTTCAAAAATTAACAAGGGAAAAGTACCTGGAAAGCAGGAGAGAGCTAAGGCATCTCTATGAAGTTCGGAGCCTCCTAAAGTCTTATCAGGATGATGTTAGTAAGGGAAATACAAAAAGAAATCCTGTCGCTATTTGAGAGGCAGGCAGAAAACGAAGCTATCCAGATGCCTTCTTCTACAAGCAATTTAACAGATCACACAGAGACAGCAGTTTAATCCATCAAATACAGGAAGGCCAACACCAATATCAGAACACCAGTGACATTGTTAAGTGTTTTGCAAATGTTTATAAGCAAAGGTTCACAGCATTTAGAGAACCAGCTTTACTAGAAAACTGGGAAATACTGGGGTTTTTGGCAATCCATAGACAAAGACAGGATCAACCTATCCTCTTAAGTGAACCAAAAGAAATGAAAGGAGGTAAAATGCAAGATCCAGATGGGCTAACAGTGGAGTTTTATAAAAAGTACTGGAAGGAAATTGGGCCAATCTTGGCTGCCATTTTCTCCAGATTTTTCTTGGAAGGGGTAGTACTGGAAGAATTTATAGAAGTCCAAACCATATTTCTTAAAAAAACAGGGTAAAACGGGGAAAGAAGTGGATGAGTGGAGGCCAGTATCACTGCTTAATACAGATTATAAGCTGTATGCTAACATACTAAATGCCCAACTCAAAAAGCACTTGGGGCACATTATAGGTCCCAATCAAACATATGCAATCCCAACAAGATCTATGATGGCAAATCTATCATTTCTAAAAGATTTGCAAGCAGAAACAATACAGCATAGTGGTGGCGGTACTTGATTTACAATTTGATGCATACAGTCCAAATGGGGTCTTTGCTTAGAACAGCTATCAAAAGCCGAGAATTAGGGTTGAATTTGAAAGTGTCTGCAATTCTGCCCAGACACGATAGGAGGGAGTATATGATGAGAGCCTTGTCGATCAATTCGGCCCTGGAAAGATTGTGCAAGGCTCAAGGGGTAGAATTTTTTTCTGCCTGGACTGTACTTGTTAACAGGAGAGATTGCTTCTACAGGGATGGGATACACTTAAATAGGAACGGTGCAAGAATATTTGCTGATGCTATCGAGGCAGTGTTAGGTGGGTCGGAAATCTGCTAGCTTGGGGGGAGACAAAGACCAATAGATTGACAGTAGCCACTGGCAGAGGTGAAAGAGATTCTTGCACTGCTTCTATTAGAATGAGCAGAAGCCTGAAAAACAAGATGCATGGTATTTCAGAGACTGCTGGGAGCCACTGCGGTACAAGTAAACACATGGGCTGTGTTAGGGTAGCTAAGAATAGAAACAGGTGCAGGTATACTTGCGTGTACACCAATGTTAGGAGTTTAGTAAATAAATTTGATGAATTTGAGGTATTGCTCAAAACATCGAAGGCAGATATTGTTGGGATATCAGAGACGTGGTGTCACACAGATATAAGGGATGCAGAACTGCAATTTGGGGAGTACAACGTCTACAGAAAGGATAGACAGGATAGGAAAGGGGGGAGGGGTTATGCTATTAGTTAAGAAACACATAAAAACCAAGGAAGTGAAGCCAGTCGACATCGCTGGACAGTGCAGTGTGGAGTCAGTTTGGTGTGACATAAACATTGGGAGATCAAAATTGAGAGTAGGAGTGTGCTATAGGCCTAATGACTCTGATGAGTATAATAAGGAACTGTACAGGGAAATAGAGTGGGCCAGTAAATCAGAGTGTCTTATAATGAGAGATTTTAATTTCCCAGATATTGACTGGAATTTGGGGGCTGGTCACTCACACACTAGCAAGGCTTTTGTGGATTTATTGGATGATTGTTTTCTACATCAGCATGTTCGGGAGGCAACTAGAGGGAGTAATACTCTTGATTTGATTATCAGCAGTGATTCTTCATGCATTAAGAATCTGCAGATAAATGAACCACTAGGTGGCAGTGATCACAGTGTGCTGAAGTGGGATTTACTCAAAGAGGTAACTACCATTAGGGGTAAAGGGAAGGGTTATTGCTTCCGTAAAGGCGACTACGATGGACTGAGACAGTATTTAAATTCTATACAGTGGGACCAACTGATGATTTTACCAACAGCAAATTCAAAATGGGAAGCATTCAAAGAACTTATCTTGGAAGCTACTAGGCTTTACATACCAACTAAGAAATATTGTTCAAGGTTTAGGCCAAAATGGATGTCAGATGAACTAATGAGGCATATGGCAGAGAAGAAAAATGCATGGGATACATATAAATTAACACGACACAGAAGCCTATGATAGATACAAGTTGATATGCAACCAAGTTACAAAGGAGGTTAGGCAGGCGAAGGCAGATTACGAGAAATCCTTGGCAAGGGATGCAAAGAAAAACAGCAAACAGTTCTTTACTTATGTAAACTCTAGAAGGAAGGGGATGAATCAGATTGGTCCACTTGATATTGATGGGTCAAGTGTTGATGATCCTGCTCAGGTAGCTTACAAACTAAATGAATATTTTGCATCGACATTCACACATGAGGAGTTATTCAGCGAGGGGAATGCCAGAGGTGTATTCAACTCTAGCAGTAAGCTACAGAATCTTGAAATAACTGGGAGTAAAGTGGAGGAGAAACTGTTGAAGATAAACACAAGAAAGGCACCCGGGGTGGATGGGATCTATCCAGTTATATTAAAGGAGGCAGCAAAGGAAGTAAGCAAACCCTTAGCCATAATTATGAGAGCTTCCTTGGACTCAGGGGAGATACCCATAGACTGGAAATGTGCAAATGTGACCCCAATTCACAAAGGAGGATCAAAGGCTGACACAAGTAATTATAGACCTGTGAGCTTAACTTCTGTTCCAGGAAAATTAATGGAGGCACTGGTTAAAGAAGCACTGCAGGATCATTTAGACAAGACTTCAGTTATAGCTCAGACACAGCATGGTTTTGTTAAGGGGAAGTCTTGCCTGACCAACTTGATTGGATACTATGATGCAGTCACAAAAGAACTGGATGCAGGGAATAACTTTGATATTATATATTTGGATCTTAGAAAGGCTTTTGATACTGTTGCACATGGAAGACTGCTACACAAATTGGAGCAGTGTGACATTGGAGGCAAATTGCTGCTATGGATAAAGGGGTGGTTGAGGGGGAGAAGACAGAGAGTGGTAATCAATGGACACTGCTCATCGTGGACTGATGTTATTAGTGGAGTCCCTCAGGGCTCAGTGTTGGGTCCATTATTGTTTTCTGTATTTATAAATGATATTGCTGATGGTATATCGGGCTTAATGTCCAAGTTTGCAGACGATTCAAAGGTTGGCAGGGTTGTCAAGGACACTACTGACACTATGCTGCTGCAACAGGATCTGGAAAGGTTGAGCAGATGGGCTGAGAGGTGGCAAATGAAGTTTAACATTGACAAATGTAAAGTACTACACATGGGAAACAGCAACCCCAGAGCAACGTATCAACTCTGTGGTACTACACTGACAGTGGTAGAGAATGAAAGGGACTTGGGGGTGGTTGTGCAGGCAGATATGAAGTTCTCTGAGCAGTGCAGACGGGCTGCAAGAGTAGCTCATGGAGTATTGTCAATGATATACAGGAATTTTTCCAGCACGGATAAGGAGGTGATTATTCCATTGTATAAGGCGATGGTCAGGCCACACCTAGAGTACTGTATACAGGTCTGGAGGCCTCATTTCAAGAAGGATGTAGAGCTGCTGGAACGAGTACAGAGAAGGGCAACAAGATTAGTGAATGGAACAAAGGGGTGCTCTTACGAAGAAAGGCTTAAGTTTTGCAAATTACAGTGTCTGGAGACTAGGCACCAGCGAGGTGATCTGATAGAGGTGTATAAAGCCTTGAATGGTTTAAGCATGCTCAATGCTGATGGGATTCTTCCTCTAGCTCAGAAAAATCACCTGAGAGGGCATAAATTCAAATTGAGGAAAGACAGATGTAGGATAGACGTGCGGAAATTTGCCTTTAGCCAGCGGGTGGTTGGTTGGTGGAACAGACTTCCATCCCTTGTGGTGGAGGTTGATAGCCTAAATAAGTTTAAGGCTCAGCTGGACAGGTATTTTGAACGAACAGAGGGGTGAAGTGGAAGTGGGTTTTTTTTTTTTGGCTGATGCTGCATAAGCTTGCTTTCTTGCATCAAATGCCTCTACTAATGCTAATGCTAATGCTAATAAGTCTGTACAAAAGGGCACAAACTACTCTTGATTAACGGCTACAGCTCAGAGAAAATAAAACAAGAATGGGGGGTTAGACAGGGGTGCCCGCTAAGCCCTGCACTAATTTTTGGCACTGGAACCCATATTGAGGCAATTAGCCATTTCTAAACACATCAGGGGGGGGTTCATCTTCCTGGCCCGCACTCTGATTGCAAATACATAGTACATGCGGATGATGTGATCCTAACCCTAGCGGATAGCAGCTCCTTACAAAGAGTGCTGGATACTTTCAGTCATTTTAGCCTATCAAGTGGTCTGTGTCTAAACAAAAGCAAGACCAAATGCCAACAGTGGGGAATTGAGGCTCCAGTGCGATTGCCAGTGAGCCTCACAGTCTCGGTAGCACCTATAATCATCCTGGGAATATCTTTTGCAAAATGTCCGGGAGCATCATCCCTGCAATTACTAGACTCTTGGGAGGACGCTCTGTCAGAATGGAATCTGGGGATGCTATCTTTCTCCGGAAGAGTGTGCATTATGTGGACAATTCTGGTACCGATTTTGATGAACATTGTGCCATTTACGTCATTCAATTACTGCACATAGAGAAAGTTAACCCGAAGACTATTTAAGTTTTTCTGGAACAGTAGACAACAAGAAGTAACGCAGCAGAGGTTACACAGCAGGAAGTGTGATGGGGGGCTATGCAGTACTACGGTTAAAGTGGTTGAGGTAGGCATATATGCTAAAACACATTCAGACTGCCCTATGGGGAGCCCATGTGGCGGCTGCCTTAGTAAAGTATAATATGGGGAGGTTCACTGAATTGCTAGGAAAGGAACATACTGGTCCAACAGTAGAGATAATAACACCTTTTTACAAATTGGTAATCAAGCACTTACAAGAATTATCTGCAGGGGCCTTATACATGGGAAACAAGCTCAAGATTTCAGAAATTTTATTGGAAGTTATCCGATATGAATGTACCGGCAGTACCGGTGCCACGAAGCTGGCTGAGACTGGACACGACTCACATGTTGAGTAACCTACATCACCACATAGCTTACTTGTCACGAAGAGACTGGCATGGAGAATAATACACGGACACCTGCCAGTGGAGAAAAATAAAGCCAAATTCCGGGGGCATATGAATGTTGAGTGTCTATATTGTAAGGTGTGTGAAACAGTGGAACACGCATTTTTCTCTTGTCCAGTTACTCAGTGCAACTGGATTAGTGTGCATAAAACAATGAGAATACTGCGTATTCTCATTGTTTTATGCACATTAATCCAGTACTATTTCTTGTACCAGGGAACAAGTACTATTTCTATAGTTTCAAGCCCCAATTTCCAGAGCAACAAGCATCCTGATATACCTCCTAAATGAAGGTAAATATCAGGCTTGGAAAATTAGGAAAAGAAAAGAAAAGAAGAAGGCTCTGCAGCGGAGGTGTCAAGATGCGCCCTTCGAATGTTGCATGCTGCAATAAGAAGATTCTTGGTACTAGAGTTACTGCAACGTGGAAAGCAAAGATTTTTACAATTATGGTGTTTCCCCACACCTCTATGTCGACTAATAGATAATAACATATATGTGCAGCTTAGATGATAATGATCAGTCTAGGCTAGGGGTGTTACATACCAACCAGATTAGCTTAGTTATTAGTGGATAGGGACCAAATCAGCTGTAGGCATTTGGTCTCTCTCCTGTATGTACGGCGGCTAAGCTCTGAAAGCTTCAGGTGGTAAAAGGAGTGTGTAAGAGGAGGGGGATGACCCTAGAACCCATGTAGGGCAAGCCAACTCCAGGTGGCTGCCAACTTGCGGTCACATGGACTGGGCCTTCCTCGGAGTGTCTCAGTGGATGTGTGAGCAGCCCAATTGGGTTAAGTCATACAGAGATGAGTGGATAAGGGCGACTGTCCCTTTTCGGGTTTTTTTTTTTTTTTTAAGCCATGCAGGCCACTAGATAGTCGCAAAGCAGGACCAATAAAGGGTCCCTGAAGGGTTAATTCCATAGAAATATCCGGAAACTGGAAAGCACGTCTGGTGTAACCAGTACGCCTATCTACCCACTGATGAAGGCTAAAGAGCCATAAATGGCACCAGAGAAAGATCTTAATTATCTTTGCAGGACTCTGACTGGGTAACAACAGTCCCCATCATAGGCACGCATTGCCCAGGCGGGGCATGGAGCTCTGAGTTCATACGAATTATAACACTTTTTATCCCTTTCATTCTTCTACGGCATCTTTTCCTCTCCCTCTCTTACTATCACTTCCCTACCTCTTTTTTTCTTTGCCCAGTCTTATAGGGATATTGAGGATAGCTGATATCTTTATCCCATACCATATTTCAAAACGGTGCCATCTGGGTTGTGGTATCCGCTGAGAATAAGTAACAATAGTCTTCTCATTTAGGTGAAGCGTTACGTATTCCAAGTAATGCAATGTCATGGCAACTCGTCGTGAAGGTATTCACAATGTGAGATATGACTTAAATGATGCCGAATTTGCTAATTTATAATTAGTTGTGTAATAATGATGCAGGTGCACTAAGATATACATAGTATAACTCTTTTGCAGCTTGAGGCATAAGCCCTTAATGCATTAGAGACCTGTTAGTTTAACTTCTGTTTCAGGGAAATTAATGGAGACACTGGTTAAAGAAGCATTGCAGGATTATCTAGACAAGACTTCAGTTATAGCTTGGACACAGCATGGGTTTGTTAAGGGGAAGTCTTGTCTGACCAATTTGATTGGATTCTATGATGTGGTCACAAAGCAACTGGATGCAGGGAATAACTTTGATATCATGGATTTGGACCTCAGAAAGGCTTTTGATACTGTTGCACATGGAAGACTGCTGCACAAATTGGAGCAGTGCAGCATTGCAGGAAAATTGCTGCTATGGATAAAGGTATGGTTGAGTGGGAGAAGACAGAGAGTGGTAATCAATGGACACTGCTCATTGTGGACTAATGTTATTAGTGGAGTCCCTCAGGGTTCAGTGTTGCGTCCATTGTTGTTTTCTGTGTTTATCAATGATATCGATGATGCTTAATGTCCAAGTTTGCAGACGATACGAAAGTTGACAGAGTTGTTAATGACACTGATGACAGTATGCTGCTGCAACAGGATCTAGAAAAGTTGAGCAAATGGGCTGAGAGGTGGAAAATGAAGTTTAACATTGATAAATGTAAAGTACTATATATGGGAAGCATTAACCCCAGAGTAACATATCAAACTCTGCGGTAGAGAATGAAAAGGACCTGGGGGTAATTGTGCAGGCAGATATGAAGTTTTCTGGGCAGTGCAGATGGTCTGAAAGAGTAGCTCATGGTGTCTTGTTAATGATATACAGGAATTTTTCTAGCAGGGATAAGGAGGTTGATTATCCCCAAGGAGATGGTCAGGCCACACCATGAGTACTGTATACAGGTGTGGAGGCCTCATTTTAAGAAGGATGTAGAGCTGTTGGAATGAGTACTGAGAAGGGCAACAAGATTAGTGAATGGAACAAAGGGTTGCTATGAAGAAAGGCTTAAGTTTTGCAGATTACGGTGTTTGGAGACTAGGCACCTGCGAGGTGAATTGATTGAGGTCTATATAGCCTTGAATGGTTTGAGTATGCTCAATGCTGATGGGATTTTTCTTCTTGCTCAGAATAATCGTTTGAGAGGGCATAAATTCAAATTGAGGAAAGACGGTTGTAGGATAGATGTGCAGAAGTTTGCCTTTAGCCAGCAAGTGGTTGATTGCTGGAACAAACTTCCATCTGTCGTTGTTGAAGTTGATAGTTTAAATAGATTCAGGGCAGAACTTGACAAACATTTGGAGTGAGTGGATGGGCGAAATAAGGGTGTTTTGTTTTTTTTTTTTGCTGATGCTATATAAACTTGCTTCCTTGCGTCATGTGCCTTTACTAATGCTAATACCAGTTCGGCCCACAGGGCCATAACATACCAGGTATCAAGATCCTTGGCCAAAATCACAACTCCAAGATGACTTCACAGGTGCTGGGTGAAAAAAATCCCGGGTGTGAATCCTGTTGCCGATGTGAGGGTCTTTAATGGGCTTTTTTCACTCTGTGGCTGAGTTAGTCAGTCTCAGGCATAGATGGGAATGTCCCCCCCCCCCCAGAAACTGGGGTTTTTCGTCCAGAAAAACAGATAAATCGACCATTGACACATGCCATTAACAGACATAAGGCACACAGCACAGCAGATGAATTTAATTATTTGGGTGGCCTAAAAATATTTTTTTTTTTTTTTTTTTGACCTCAGTATACCATCTCCAGAACAAAATGGGATGTTTTCACAGAGATGCTTCACTCTCTAGCCCAGCCCTGCAGGCTGGTAACTACCAACCTATTGATCCTGATGCCTTCCAGAGGAAAGTCACAAATATAATTAGAGAAAGAAGGAACTGCGCCATTCCAAGAAGAAACCCATTCCTGGTGCTTTTCCATGGTGGTAGTGCCCAGAACACCATCGGCGGGAGGTCAACTTCCGAAGAAAAGCCTTCCAACGAGTGCGACGGTCCTGGCATGCAGCGGAGGTGGGGACCCTTTGCCAGCAATTCAGAGAGACCAGAAATATATACACCGCTGCCATCAGGAAATGCAAACAAACATCATATGAAACACCTAGTTGTCATAACCAGAAACAGTTACCCCTGGGGAGTGGACTACAAAATCACAACTAACAAGCTTTCATTACCTCCCAGAAGGAAGGTAATAACAGCTTGACAGCAACAAGAACACCTCATGGCAACATAACCTCATGGAACAGATCCATCAATAACATCCTGGATACAATTATCCAACCAACAATGGACTAACACAAGTAAACAACAGAAATTCTGCCAGGACAACAATACACATAGTCCAGAACATCAAGAGCCGCCGTTCACCATTGAGGAGCTGCACACTGCAACTACACTGTTGTGCAAAATTTAAGGACCAGTTCTTAAATTTTGCTTAACCTGTAGTTTCTTCTATGAGAAACTACAGGTTTTCACCTGTAGTTTCTCATAGGAGTGGCCTGGATATGGGAAAAGCATACCAAAGAAACCTCGTGAGGTACAGAAATGATGAAGGAAACAACATTGACACGACAATGGAAACAAAATGATACATAGGGTCTTTATTCAAAAATGGCAACATTGCACTGACTGCCATAATACAGATGCATCACTGCCAAAGATGGAACGAAGGGAGGAGATGGTCCTCAGTAGGAGATATGGCCACTCCTAATGTCAATGCAGTCTTTGCACCACCTATCCATACTGTTGTTGATAAGTTCTTGCGGTAATATCGTCCATTCCTCTGTCAGTGCTATCTTCAGCTGGTGAACATTTTCTGGTGGGTGAGGCATCCCCCACCACTAGGAACCCCCCACAGCGTCCCAATTGTGTTCGATGGGATTTAGATCAATGGAATGGGCAGGCCAACCCATACGAACAATGTCCTCACTTTCCAAAAGCACATCAACAGCTGCAGTGTGATAGGGTGTGGCATTATCATCCATGCACACGAACTCAGGGCTAATGGCACCTCGGAACATACGCACGTGGGGAAGGATTATCTCAGTACAGTAGTGTGCACTGGTTACAGTTCCTCATTCCAGTATCTGGAATGAGGTACTTTACCATCCAAGATAACGCCTCCCAGAAGAGAACACCTCAACCGCCATATCGATCCCTTTCAGTGATGTTTGCAGGGTGGTACCATGTGCTAACCTCTTGCCAGATTGGCTGATGTCCAGAATTGCTGCTGAGACTGAATCTACTCTCATCAGTAAAGAGTACCTTAAGTAAAGATTTTGTGGTTTTAACCTTTAGAAATAGTGTGGGTCCTTAAGTTTTGCATGCCAGTGTAGTAGACTCCGTAACAATAAATGTCCAGATCCAGACCTACTTGAACTGGGGATCATAAAGAAGACTGTGCAGCAAAGCCCATACCTCATCCTCGACCTGTTCAATCACTGCCTGCAGACAGGACTCTTTCCCTCTGGTTGGAAGACGGTGAACGCCTGATGCTGAAAAACCCGAACCAGCCTCGAGAAATCCCATCTTCATATAGACTAATTGCCTGCTATCTGTGTTAAGCAAGCTTCTTGAATATTTCCTACACAGTAGAATTACAGAACATTACAATGCAGCAAATTTATCCTCTATAAGCCAATGTGGTTTCAAAAAGGGATGCTCAACAGTTGACTCCCTCCAGAATATCCTTATAACCGCCACAAACTTCAATAGCAAAAATATTTCCTGATTATTGCCATAGACTTTGCTGGGGAGTTCGACTTACTCTGGTGGCCGAGCATTCTCGGGAGTCTACAACATGCCCGTCTTCCTGGTAACCTCTATAACGCCATAAGAAGCTACCTCACAAAAAGAGAAATAAATGTCAAGACACCATACTGCAGAGTCAAATGCCAAGTTCCCAGGTGCTGTCGTCCACGCTCGGTACTGGGGCCGCTCCTTTGGAATGTCGTACTTGACGACTTCCTCACAACTAACCTGAAGTTATTCTGCAGGCCTATGCAGACGACCTGATCTTGGCCGTCCCTGCAGACAGCAGAGCACAACTCGACAATTCTGCAAATCGGGCTCTCTCAATACTACAAAACTGCCGCAAGGTATCATAATCTTCAAATCTCTTCAATGAATTCCATTTTACTGAAAGGCTCCTTGAGAAGAGCCCCACAAATTAAGATAGATGGGACCACAATACATCTTACTACCAAATTGAAATATCTATTATTTCAAATTCAAATATTGGGGTTATCTGTAATTTAATACACAAACCGGTATTTGTGTCTGTAAATTGCGTGTGTTCTCTGTTCGATTTCCATGTTTTGCTGGATGAAAAAAATCCAAGTTTCTGTGGGGAAAACCTTGTTATCTATGCCTGAGACAGACTAATTCGGTCACGGAGTGAAAAAAGCCAACTAAAGCTTCTCGCATCATCGACGGGATTCAAATCCCGGCCTTTTCCTTTTCCGGAGGACGGTGACGATACCAGTGTGCTACCCGCGCAGAAAATTGAAATATCTGTATATGTATTCTTCAATGGTCCCTAGATTTACGTCCATATATCCACCTAGTATCAATGTCTACTGTTATGGTTTATGTGAGAATTGTACATGGCTTTACTGTCTTTATGTGTGTGTGGAGGAGGTGGGGTTGCTCGCACCTGTACAGCACTACCTCAGGTGAGAACGGAGCTTGTGTACATCATATTATTATTATTATTATTAATATTAGCCATATGGTGCAAGGAAGCCTGAGGCTTATTCTGCACCAGCCAAAAAAAAATTTCTGAACCACCCCGAGCGAGAGAGAGAGAGAGAGAGAGAGAGAGAGAGAGAGAGAGAAGGGAATCACCAAGAAAGAGAAGAAAGATAATACCCAGGGTCCTGAGCTGGATATCATCATTCTTTTCTTTCTTGGTGATCCCCTTCTACTTCTACTTTTCTCTCTCTCACTGTCTGTCTGTCTGTCTCCGGGTAGTTCAGAATTTTTTTTTTTTTTTTATTGGTGCAGCATAAGCCTCAGGCTTCCTTGCACCATATGGCTAATAATAATAATAATAATAATAATAATAATAATAATATGATGTAGACATGTATAATATCTTATGTAGGACGGCACCTGAACGAAAGTTCAACTCCGTCTTTGTACGCTGTGATGATTACAGAGCACTGTAACGGGCCAGAAATGTGTGTAACGTTATGTTCGTGCAATGTGTTTGTGTTATTTAGTTGTTTCTGGCCGTATTGTCACCAGGATGGCGATCACCTGGAAAGCCTGCCCGTCTACACCACGGGGAGATAATAATAATATGATGTACACCAACTCGGTTCTCACCTTAGGTAGTGCTATACAGGTGAGAGCAATCCTCCCCCCAGACACACACTCAGGTAACACCGCTTGAGAGTTAAAAAAATGAAATATCTACATTTTTATTAAACTATGTATATATATTAAGTGCAATAGCATCATTAATACACAGCCATTTCTGAATAAACAGAATATTTATAAAGCGGCATCGTTTTAAGTTATATCTCATATTGTGAATACCTTCACAACGAGTTGCCATTATATTGCACTACTTCGAATATATATATATTTTTTTTTCTGTTTATTCTCTGGCACGACAACCAAGTCAGTAGAGTTTACAATAAATCGTCAATACAAATATTTATCGTATTTAGTAGTCAAGGGCTTGAACCCTGGTCCACTCAAGGAACGCGTGCTATGCACTCTCGCTCCTGACCACTGGGCTACGTCAGGCTTTTCGAATAAGTAACGCTTCACCTTAATGCTATTGCACTTAATATATACATAGTCTAAATTTGCTCGCAGCTTGAGCCCTAAATGCATCTTAATTTTTATTATACCTAAAGGCGGCACCCAGAACGTTAGTTCAAATCCGCCTAATTATCAACTGAGTACCTCACAAGCTTCCTAAAAAAAATAAAATAAAATAAACTAATAATAACAATAATCAAAAATACATAAATAAAACAAAACACATAACCAACAACTAGTCCAGGTCTTATGCGTACAATCGTGGATACCAAGAGCTTTAACATCATACTTCTGCAACTAAATATGGCTAATAATAATTAATCTAAAATATCGTCGAGGTCTTCTTTATAACTCCTCTGATCTTGTGGCCGTCCCGGAGTATAAACAGAAAATTTATTTATTTTTATTAAAACGAATCTTCATATTTCCAATAGTATCTTCAGACGAGAAACAAGGTATAAAATGAATTCGTCCCACAAAGCAGATAGTAAGTATGAGTTGACAGTTCGAACTAAATCTTCTGCCACGTAAGGACTTCGTTCTTCACACTTTCGTAATTGACGAAGATGATCGTCACATTGTTGAAAGAACGGCTTCGTACGATAAACATTTAAGATTAGACATCATTATATAAACGCCTTACAAGGCCAAGATAAAGCGTAATAAAATTACGTACGAGGAAGGTAACCTCATGGAAGCATGGTTATAACCCCAGGGGCTCACATCTGGTGAGTATGGGCTTGGCACACACCCACGGTAATGATGACTTCCTCATAACTAACACTCATATACCTGAATATCATCATTCTTCTCTTTCTTGGTGATTCCTTTCTACTTCTCTCTCTCTCTCTCTCTCTCTCTCTTTTTCTCTCTGAGGGTAACTCGGGAATTTTTTTATGCTGGTGCAGTTATACATTATATACGTTTTATATAATGTTTAATTTATGACATCGAAGTCATAAATTAAACATTATATAAAACGTATAATATTACATTAAATTTCCAATCAGCTACAAAAATTTCATTTTTAAATAACTAAAAACATATTCATTTTCAGTTAATGAGTAAAACAATACGAAAGACCCAAAATATAGCTATCAATAAAACTAAATAGTAAATCCACCACAATATTCGAGTTAACCAGAGACCGTCTATAACCATTAACTACTAGAAACAGTGAATTGGCTATTCAAAGCTCTTCGCTTAAAAACAGCTTTTGCAAAAACTTGTAATGCATCCAAAGTTTGTTCATCTCGAACAAACCCATTCCTGCCCCAAAGTCATACGGCCAACGTTGACCATCAATCTTTCTCTATAATCACTATATAATTTGCAATTGTAAAGAATAGGTTTCCAATCTTCTAATCTAAACAACCTTCCAATCTTAACAACCACATCGACAGAGATCCGTGTCAGACAACCGAAATTGGAAAGTTTCGCGTTTAAAGAAACATGTCCAGTAAGTAAATAGGACAAATACATTCCCATAGAGAACCATTTCCGGTTCTTCTTATTCAAGAAGAAAATAACGATAGGAAAATATGCTCTGGTAATCAGGCCATATAGAACTATACTTCTGAAGCATAGGTGACCAATAGTTTTACGAGAACCCACCCCCCCCCAATCAATACCTGATATTCTAACCAAGGCACTAGTAAATCCTTTAATTTTCGTGGCAATATTAAATAAATGAGAATGAAAATTTAGCTTATTATCTATGGTATCCCTAAACATTTTAATTCTTCAACCATTGGAAGTTGTTTGTTACTAATTTTTATTTGAGGTGGAAGATTAATGTAGAATTTAGAACCAAAAACCATCATTTTCGTTTTATTAGGACATCACTAATTTATTACAGATACACCAGGCTAAAAGATCAGCAAGAACATAATTTGCGGTATTTTCCAAAGCCCGACGATAGTTTCCGTTAATCAGTATGATAACTTCATCTGTGTATGCAATTATTTTAGTAAACGCAAAATCTCTCGAAATCCAATCCTGCAGAACCTTATTCCATATAAATGGGCCTAATATTGATCACTGAGGACAACCTCTAGATATCTCCCGAGAAACCTGCATATGCCTTGTTTTGACCACAACAGATCTATCAGAGAAATAGCTCATAAAAAGGTAGACTATTTGCTGAGGGGGCAATGAGCTGCCCGAAGACGTTCCATGGCGCTTTCCCACCATAGGGAGTCGAAGTCAACAAACATTTCCAAAGTATACTTAAACGATGAATTTTTAATATGAGAAACTAGTTTCCACCAAAGCCTCCTCACACGACTTGCCAACACGAAATCCAAATTGGTTAGACGCTATTAGATTCTGAGACTGTAATAGTTCTGAAAGTTGAAGAGCCATTAATCTTTCCAATAGTTTCCCGAGTTTTGCCAATAAGGCGCTCGGACGATACGATATAGATTCTGAAATGGTTTGTTAGGTTTATGAATAAATTTCAACAAGGTAGTCTTCCAAACAACTGGGAAAATACCCTTCAATAAACATTTATTGTATAATAACATAAGAACTTGCATTCGTAATTAAATAAATCTCAAATATAAAAATGTTCTCCGCCAAATCCAAGCCCAGACACTTCGTAACATTCCTAGCAACATCAGGAAGGAATGGTCTCTCCGGAGAATCAAAAATGTATTGAAAATTGTCATTCCGGATTCTAAAATGTTTCGCAGAATCGCAACAGGATCATCTATGGTAAATAATCTGTCCAAAACGTGGCTCACTGTATCGTTCCAATCGATTGTCTCCTCTGTATTACAAATGACTGTTCCATAAACATTAGTATTAGAAGTATTACTTCTGGTTATTTTGTATAGAAGTCCCCATGGATTCTTATTTCCAGAGGTTTGAATAAAATTAGCCAAGTTAAACGTTTCCGAGATACAATAGCTTTAACATAATTGTTTTTTTTAAATTAATATAATGTAAATTATATTAATTAATGTAATTTAATAATGTAAATTAATATAATATAATTAAATTAATATACAATCAATCACCAACCTGCTTGATACGCTTACAAGAATACAAAGAACCCTGAGGGGCCGAGAGCAACTCGATGTCGTTTTCTTCGATGTGTGGGGGATGGATGTTTATATTTCATTATATTATTTTATTAGCTTATTTACTTGCAATTCTCTTATCTTATTAACTTAACTAAAAAATTTGCAATTCGCTGAACACCCTATTGACGTCTTTATCACCTCCACATACGCAAATCTGACTACAATTTTCAGAAAATTCCAATTTGTAGGGTGTGTAAAGCGGTTGTTAGCAGAACATTAAATCTTTAATGAGCATGCAACAACATTTACATAAATACAGCATTTACATAAAAGAAACAAATAATTACATACAAGCATCCCAATTTCATATACATATATAAACCATGCTACAATACACTACACTGTGTCTCTCTTTCTTCAATTATTCTCAATATGCGAATTATTAACATCAGTTTGTATCAGTTGTATTTTACATAAAATTGACTCCACAATAATTACTCAATCATTTTCTTCTCTTACCTTACCAATTTGTTTTTCTGTCTTTTTCTTACATCAATAATATTTACTTCAGCTCTTATTACTTCTTTGGAATCTTTGTTTTAGCCTCTTACACATAAAAGGTATTACATCTGGTACCCTCTTGTCTCAATAACATTCCTTATAGGTCACCCATTCTGCCTTAATTAATATCTTAGACACCCTAGTTATTTTTTCTTGGGGCAGTATAACCGTAGTCGTTTTTGCGCCAATAAAATCAAAATCAAATCAAAAATCAAATCAACGCTAGTTATCACCTTAGTCATCCCTCTTTACTCATGAGGTTTATCTATTAATGAAATTTATTTCTCTTTGCATCTCATCTGATATGTTACCTTGTTTGTCACTTGGCCTAATTTAATGACATAGGTTAACCTATCCTTACAGTACTACCCTTAAAAATATAATTTCTTTATTAATTCCTTTACATTATTACTTTGATTTTACTACTCCTGAACCACCCTTACATTTATTCATAATCATTAACAACAGGAATGTTCCATTCTTTTACAAGGACTATCACTCAATGGCTTACAGAGCTAGCTTATGAGTCCTTGAGTTCAGGATTCAATAAAGTAACAAGGAACAGACTTACTTTCCGACTTCGCCGCTATTTCCAATGTCCTCGCGTTCAGGTTTCCTACGTGGCTGACAGGCTTACTCCAGTTCTGGGCTCTCCGGTTTTCCTTCGAGGCTGACAGACATGCGTTCACTGCTGGGGGCACTCCGGTTTTCTTTCGAGGCTGACAGGCTTACTTCAGATTCTTAGGCACTCCGGTTTTCCTTTGAGGCTGACAGGCATGCTTTCACTTCTGGGGCACTCTTGACATGACGCACCTTCTTGTGTAGACGATATATTCACAGGTGTACATTTTTTTAAATTTTTATTAAGTCTGTTTATTGCTCTGCCTAAGAGCCACCCCCTGGACAGCAGAAAGCTAGGGGGGTGATATTTACTTACAGAGGTTAAGACAGGGACATGTGCCTGGCGGTTACATGGGGCCCATGTATGCTTAACCCGAAAGGTACAGAACTTAGTGTTTATTATTTTACATAATTGAAAGAATTAAAGGATATTATTTTCTCAAAATTGCTATAAATTACAAAAGCATGAGAGAAATATACAAAATATAGAGAAATGAGGCAGTCCTTCACCGGTTGTTGCAGGTGGTATCTCTTCAATTCTTCAATCTTGAACGTAATAGTGCAGCCAGGCGTCTTTGGAGTAGTAGATTCTAAGAGAGAGGACCAGTGATGGCTTCACTTTATTTTCCTTTTCACCTATCTTTAACGGGATGCATCATGGTGGCATTTTCCTTCGTGGCGTCTCATAAGTGTACGTTTGCATATGTGTCCTTTAGCTTTTGACGTCTGTATGAATGCTGCTTGCAGAATCTATCCAGGTCGAAGGCTAGATTGTTCATCAAATCTACCGTGTTTCCTGGGAACATGCGTCTCAATCTTTTCAGGTTGTTCAAGCTGATTGTGAGTGGGAGCCTTGGGTCCATTTGATTCCTTCCAGCAATGCGGGGAGTTTTTATTAAATCAGTAATTTCAGTGGCGTCGAGTCGTCTTGTGATTAGTCTGGCAAGTGTAAGAAGGTTTGCTACCACAATCTGTTGTTTCCATGGGGTGACTTCCAGATTTATGTAGAACTGAGCCCTAGAAATGGTGTATTGGTTGCCAGTCCGCCAGTTGAGCCATTTCAGGAGCCAGTATTCCAGGCTGAGGAACTTGTTGAAGTGTGTTGTGGGAGCAGAGGACCAAATGGTTGCGGCATAGAGAGGTATAGGATAGACACATCGGACAACATATTTCTTTACCAGGTCGGCATCATGAATTCCCGTTAGTTCCTGGCGGATCGCCCACATAGCGGAGTACATTTTTGTTTTTGTGTTCAGGAGGTGAGCATGGAAAGTTAGCCCCTCATCCCACACTAATCCGAGATCTTTGTGTGTTTTAACTTTCTGAATGGGTGATCCATTGATGGTAAGATTAATGTCATTGCGTGACTTCTTCCAGGTGAAGGACATTTGAGCTGTCTTTGTTTGATTAATCTGTAGTCCGATGGAAGCCAAATATTGTTGGAAGTTATGTATGGTTTTACTTGCCTGCAAGGTAGTGCTAAGAACCTGAGTTTGGTCAGAAGATTTGATATAAAATTTCAGGTCATCAGCGTATGATTGGAAGTCAGTTTGGGATGCCAGTAAGGGCTCCAGCGCTGTGGCAAATAGGGTTGGTGATAGGACTCCCCCTTGTGGGACACCCCTATTAGTAATGCAAGTTGTCTGAAATCTGCGATGTGATATGATGAGATGTCTATGCTCCAGGATTGATTTAATGATGCTGAGAGCCCTTCCAGTGATGTAAAGTACTGCTGGAGAATGGTGATTAGAGCTGTTATATCTATTTTGTCATAGGCCGCTTTTATGTCAAATAAAATAACATAAAGCTGTGTCCTGTTGTTGAGGGCTTTCTGGATTCTGGTAAGGGTGTCTAGGAGGTTGCTGTTAGTAAATCTCCCCTTAATCACAGTGTGGAGATACGGAGGCCTGTGATTTAAACAGTGGTCTGCAATGGTGGGCTGGATTGCTTTTTCAAATATCTTTAGGAACCCACAGCCGATGGCAATATGCCTGAAATCTTGAGGCCGCTTGGGGTCCCTGCATTTAGGGACTGGCCGAACAAAGTATGTGTTCCAGAAATTTGGAATCTCTCCACTTTCTAAGATTTTATTAAAAATATGGACTAGGGGGTCTATAATATGTGTACTGCAGATTTTGATTAGAAACAGAGGAAACCAGTCGGGACTCACAACAGCTTTCAGTGGAAGTTTTTTGATGATCTCCATCAGATGGTTTCGGGTTATGGTTATGAGTGATATTGGACGTTTGAAGGGAGGGCCAAAAAGTGTAACAGGGGTGGAGCATGTGACTGGTCGGTCTGTTGAAAAGTAAGCTCAGTCCATTCTTTAAATATTTCTTCCTTCATATTGATTTGCTTATGGCTCTGTTTCTGGAGTCTTTTAGATCTTTTCAGCTTATCCAGGGCAAAATTGGTTGCAGACAAGTCGTTTTTGTCTTAAGAAGAGAGCCCTTGCCTTTTTATAGGCGCTGAAGTTTCGGCGTCAGCTGATTTTCTCCAACGTCTGTAAGCCTTCTGTTTCTGGAGAAAAGTTTGCTTGATTGTTTGGTTAAACCATACAGAGGTTCTGGAGGTGATGCGTATTTCTTTTGCAGCTCCCTATTTGGCTATTCCATTAAGTTCTTCGGCTAGGTGGCTTAGAGCTACATCAGGAGGGACAGTGAATAGGTGTGTCCAGTTGAATTCTCTGAGACGTCTGAGGATGATTTCTGGTTTAGGAATTTTGTAGAAAAGGTTAGTTCTCTCTCAGGTTGGTTTTCTTTTCTGGGCAAGTGACGATTGTGATTTTTTTGTAAGGCGATTTCACATGTGATAGGATTGTGGTCAGAGTAGAATTTAAAAGAAGAGGTGATCATCGATATGCTGTCAAGATTATGGAATGCGAGGTCGAGTATGCTATTACCTCTGGTTGGGCTGGTAATACCTTGCACGAGGCCCAGGGCTACAAATATGGCGTCCAGTTCTTTCCTGGCTTCTTCATGGCGTGGTGTAGGCATGTTGAAGTCACCGGTCACTATGGTTTTGAGGTTTGTTTCTAAGTTTGTAGCTATCCAGTTGTGTAGCTCCACTCTTGAATCTTCAGTATGATCTGGGGGAAAATATATTACACAGACTTGAATCTGGGTATCATTGAACGATAACACTGTGGAAAGAGATTCAAAGTTCGGCGTTTGGCTGGTTTTAGTTTTAGTGGGTTGAAAATGTTCTCTGAACACCAGTGCGACTCCACCTCCTCTTCTGGCATCTCTGGAATTCTCTAGAGATCTATACTTTGTTGGCTGCGTGAGTGTATCTAGGTGATTGCTCTTGGGTAACCATGTTGTGATACATATAATTTCATATTCTTCCATGAGGAGCAGGGATTGAAGTATGTTTAGTTTGTTGGTGAGACTTCTGACATTTTGGATGAAGCAACTTAGCTGAAGGCATTTCGGGTTCATATGTTCCTGATCTGTTGGTTGCTATGTCGAATGGTTGATTTCGTTGGTGGAGAAATTTTCTCTATGAACCCTGTCAATGAATGGTTTAACTAGGGTTCCTGGTAGCCAGATTTTGGGATCTAGAATTATGCTTTGTTTATCCGGAGGACAGAAGATGACAAATGAGGTATAACTTGGGCGTCTTGTTTTGACGGGTTTCACTTCTACCTGTGTTGCGAACTTGGTGTCCAACATCATCTTGATGTTTTCGCACATTGTAACTGGGCTCAATCTTGAGACGAACATTTTCCCGCGAGTTGGGACAGCAGTGATATTATAAATGGAAGACAGGCGTTGTGAGTGTTGGTCTCTTCGAGGTATTAATGATCTGGTGTCTGATAAATAGTTATTTGCGTGAGGAACATTGATGCCTGGGTCATTTGATTGAACCACATCAGCTGACTGTGGGTTTAACCGCCTGACAAGAGGAGAGGGAGATTTACCTGTCGTGAGGTTAACCTGTCGTGCTTTTCTGGGTGCATCTTTACGACCTTAGCATATGTCTGTTTGTCGGGAGGGCTTGAAGGGTCACCCCGGTTGTTATTCTGGGGGTTATCTGCAGGCTGGCAATGGAAGCTTCGTGATTTTGTACTTTGACTGCTGGTAGTTGCTAGGTTGTTCTCTCGTGCCAGTTCACCGGATGCCCCCACCGGGAAATACTGCTGCCTTGGGAGTGCGGTTGACAATGAGGTGTGATTCACTGGGGTGTGTGTGTTTGGAGAATTGATTCTCTGGTACTCAGTGGTTGGATATCCTCAGAAAAATGGTAAGACGGGGCTGGCATTTCTATCCTAATGGTGTCAGGTGAGTTGCTGCGTCCTGCTGGTTGAAAAGGGCCCCACTTGGGGATGTTAGCATTGAGATCCTGGTTCAGTCCTGTTATATCAAAATCAACTTGAGACGTGGTTTCGTTATGTCGACTCCTGAGGCGTTCAACAGATTTAGGAGAGTTCCGAAGGTACTGAGATTCCAAAATTAAGTGGGTTTCAATGTTTACTAGCTGTGATTTTAGGTGGTAGATTTCTGTCAGTATCTGTTGGTTCTGCTCGCTAAGCGAGTGCATCTCTTCTATTAGTATATCATGATTAGATTGGATGCGGTGGACGGTATTACTGTCTGCAGCCAGATCCAAATTGTTCTGTCGAGTTAACTGTACGTTATATGTGTCTAAAACTTCAGTGATAAGGTTGCGAAAATCGTGGACCGTGTTGGCCTCTGAGATGGTTGCTTGAGATGTTAAGTTTTCTTCTTAGGTGAGATGTTTAAGGCTTGATGTGGCTGATTCTGGGTCTCCTATTAGTTCCTCATCAGTTGGAGTTGTCGATTCAGTAACATCCATGTTAGGCAAAGTCTCCTGTTGTGTTTCTTCAGGAGTTATCTGTGTTGCGTTGGAGTTATGCAAATTATCTTCTTTCGTTGTATTCTCTGTAGGAAGATCTGTGTTGTGAATAGTAGAGGTATGGTTTCTACATGCTTCGCAGATCCATGCGCGTCTTCTTTGCTTATTTAATTTCTTTTGTGAGGGGGGTAAGACAGGAGCTACAAATGATCAGGTTGCATTGATAGCAAGTTAACTCAGCTTCCTTGTTTAATTGACAGATGGCACACGTGGTTGGGTGCTGAGTGTGTTGTTCGTCCTGCATTTTCTTATTTTATTATCCTGTTGAATTTTGAGCACTTAGAATCCGATTGCTTTATACAGCAGATACTGTTCAGCGAAAGGAATGGATTTGTTTACGCCTAGTCTTTCCGAAGGCAGTCGAGGGTGGCAGCGGACTGCTATTGTTGGGATAAGCTTCCTGAGGGTTTACGACCTTGTGCTGACCTTGATTATCTCTGTAGGCTTGGTGATTTGTTACTGTAGTATGTTCATAACGAGGGCAAAGACAAAGCAGTGGGCGAGTGGCTAATATAAAATAATAATAAAAGTTTACCTGTTGGAAGGTCTACTGTGGAAAATTAGTAGCTGACGAGCGAGTCTTTCCTGATCAGAACAGTCTTTATCTAGCGTTCCTACGTGAACTAGAACTACTTAAAATTATGGATTAATGGGAGCACTCAAATAATCGACCGCACCGTGGACGGCCTTACCAACAGCCTTTAAAATTTTCTGTTTATACTCCAGCACGACAACCAAGTCAGTAGAGTTTACAATAAATCATCAATACAAATATTTATCGTATTTAGTAGTCACGGGCTTGAACCCCGGTCCACTCAAGGAACACGTGCTATGCACTCTCGCTCCTGACCACTGGGCTACGTCAGGCCTAAATACCTGGCTCATTCTCTTTTCAAGGGCCTACCTCCACTTCAACCCGCACTCACAACCTTCTCCCCTTTGACCACACCACACAGAAGTCAGACACAGAATGCTCTTCTCTCTCGATTTTTCTCTCCCCGAACTTCACTCTTCCCCTTCAAGTTTGGCACGCCCCCCCCAAGGACTCCAACCAATCTTCTTTTTCTGTTTAAATTTTCGTTCCTTCCTATTTGCTAGCACAGTTCTCCCAAGCTGTCTCCCTAGCGCGCAAAGCAACCCCTTTCTCGAACTTTCTTATTTTTTTCCACAGAGGCAGCATGACCCGTTCATGTCCACCGACAACCTCCAAAAACACTCATTTTCGTTTCACACCTTTCTCTCTAAAAGTATCCGAACCCCCAAAATTCAGTCAGCCTGACGCCGGTTTATTTGACGCGAACACGGACGTCCACTCATTTCCTGTTTTGGTTCTAACGGTGTCGTAGATCAGAGGATGCGCTTCGTATAATCCCGTTTCATGTCGTGTCGTTCAACCCCTTCACGCTCGTTCTCAAATGGCACCCCTTTACCTAGTCCTGCTGTCCCTGTTTGCTCTCTCCTATTATTTGAATTACTTGTTTACCCCTTTGCTACTATTCTTAATTCTCACGCTTAAACTATTCATTACCAAATTTAGCGTTCTTAAAACTTTAACCTTACTTCTAGCAAAAAACAAATATTCTTATTTAAATTTGTAAGATCTTACATCTTACAGATGTAAAAGCAGCATATGACTGTGTCAGTATTGATGCATTAATACATGTCTTAGAGAACTATTTCAATGTGACTGGTAATGCTCTGCGAATTTTACATGCAATTCTAAAACCTGGACAGCTTCTAGTCACTCATCAAAACTATCAATATAGGTGCCTGGTCATTAGAGGAGTAACACAGGGAGGGGTCCTTTCCCCCTTACTGTCCGCTGCAGCCTTTGAACCCTTCCTTGCATCACAACAGGCCGTTCTATCTTATGCGGACGACATTCAATTTTACATAACATCTTATCCTAATTAAGCAGCTACCATCAATAAACTGGCCAATCAAAAAAATAAAAATAGAAATGTATCTAGATTAAATCAGTCTAGAACTTAATCACACTAAATCAGCTCAAATGATCTGTGTCGCAGGGGAACGTGTAGCAAACGTCATTTCACATAAGAACTTAGGCTTAACGTGGGATGAGGGCCTCACATTTCAGCAGCATCTAAGCGTCACCAAAACGAAGACCTATGCAGCAGTGTGGCTGTTACGCCAAGAGCTCACAGGAATACATGATCCTCAGCTAATCATCCGATATGTCCAAAGCTGCCTTTATCCCATTCCATTATATTCCTCCATCGTCTAAAATCCACTTCATCAAATTTCTTGGGCTGGAGTATTGGATCCTTAAATGGCTTAATAAAATAACAGGGAAACGGTATACCATCTCTAGATCGGTGATCTACTCAAATTTAGACGTGACGCCTTGGAAACATCAGATCGCTGCACAAAATATTCTAACACTCCCTAAACTCATAACCCGGACGCAGAATGGACGACATCGTTAAGACTCCCAGAACAGCAGGACGCTACCAGGTGGACCCTGGTAGCGCCCTGCTGTTCTGGGCTAGATTGTCTAGCCCTGCTTGAACAGCAGGGCTCTAGACAATCTAGGTCGCCTAAGTACTATGTCCCCCGGAAACACTGTCCAGCTTATCAACACGCTAGCGATTTATGTAGACAAGATCTGTGTCTCAAAAGTATACAGATCAGAAAAACTACAGGAAACTTTCACGTGGATGGAGCTTTGACATCTACTCCACTGGAAAAGATGTACCAAAATTTGTAAATTTGTTTACGGTTAAATCGGTTACTGAAATTTGTAAATATTTCACATTTATGGCTGTTATTTATGTAAGTTGACATCCACTGATGTCATACGGGAGATGCGGAAAGGTCAGGGAATGACCACCGCATATTCCCGGAGCAATATGGCCTTAGATGCACTGATGTCAACTTACATAACTGATTTATATTTTCATATTTAATGTAAAATTGTTTGTTTATGTAGAATGTAAATAATTACATTATTTACGGATCGCCCTCCTGACTGAATGGCCGTGTAAGGGGTTCAGACCACATATATTGGGTCAATAAACTGATTTAATAATAATGCCGGTAGAACGGTTCAACCTCATAAATGGAAAATGGCGGTGAAGTTGATATTTCCGTCTTGCCTGAAATATCAACGTAAAAATACACCTTTTTACGCAAGGAAGACAATTCATTTGACCAACAGTGACATGTATGCTTGAAATAGCTATATGTATATGTATACCTGTCTCACAGTGGCACCAGAACTATTCGTCCATTTCCACCAGTTGTCATGTAGAGGGGAAAAAAAAAAAAAAAAAACCCTTAATCACATCGGCCTGAAATGTAAATGTGTATTTACCAGGCCTCTCTACAATCAGGTGGCAGCCACCAACATGGGCAAATACTACTCGATGCTCGCCCTAGCACAAGGAGCCGAACCTGGGTCTACTCCTGTCAGTGCTAACATAGCACCAGAAAATCCCGCACCCACCAGCCGTGCAAAACCGGCAGGTGCCCGAAAAATCCAGCTCCCAGGTCGCCCACACCCGAGAGCCAGAAAAGGAAAAAAAAAATAAAAAATAAAAAAATAATAATAAATAAATAATAATAATAAAAAACAAAATAAATAAATATAAATATATATATATATATTTTTTTTTTTAAATAATAAAAAAGTCATATCTCCTGGAATATAAATCCAAACTGGAGATATATAATATCCCGCCTACCCTGAAACCTGAAACTACAGGCCAGCAAAAAAGAGAAAAAATAAATAATAAATAAATAAATAATAAAAATAAAAAATAATAAATAAATAAATAATAAAAATAATATTTTTTTCCCATTCTTCTTTTTTACTGCTCAGCAAGGCCAGAAGTTGATATTGCAATGAACGACGCTTATTAAAGACCAATCTTGCAAAATCTTGCAAGGCATTAAAATACCTCCTATTTGCGAGGTATCATTTTTCATTTGCAGGACCTAACTCGACAATAGCATATCTTAAATTTTGTCTGTACTGCTCATAAATAATGCAATCATACAGTACATGATCCATCCCAGATTTCAACACACGTACAGTGGCAAAACGGGTCAGGTTTTAACCCAAAATAATGCAGCTTATAATTAAGAGATCCGTGTCTTGATAAAAAAAAAAATGCCAGGTTTCTATTTCGGGAAACAACCAGCTGTTTTTTTTCTTATCACAGACAAAGTTAACGTCTGGAAGAAACAAACGGGGAACCTGACCAGTCTCACTAGTGCCTGCACCATCTGGCCTGCCACTGATCCATCAAAGCAGTCATTATCAATTTCTTAGCCTTAGACTTAGTTATATCTAAATTATTAGTAATACCCATAAAAGTAATTTCAACCAACTTTCTCAAATATCTATTTTTTTTTTTTTTATAGTCTTTGGTGGCCCCTAGACATTTGTCCAAATCCACCTAATATCACTGAGTTCATTATACTTAATCTCAAATATCTATTATTATTTTATTATTATTATTATTATTATTGTCTTTGGTGGCCCCTAGACATTTGCCCAAATCCACCTAATATTCTTGATTTTATTATCCTTATACAGGATACCTAGCCACCAGAGAGCAGTCATCACCTAGGATAACTGCTACCTGATGCTCGTCCTTATGAACGTGGAGAAGGCAACTTCAAAAGGCGAACTGTACTGTCTGTGCTGACCGCACAAAATTCCCGCACCCTCTGGTGGAAGTGCTAGACCAGAGGGCGCCAGCAATCCCACCCAAGCCTGAGAGCAAAAAAAAAAAAAAAAAAGTAATAATAAAATAAATAAGTTAAAAAAAAGCAAAAAAAAAAAAAACAGGATAATAGGATGGCGGGAGAGAGGGGGGAAAAATCCTATACAGTAAACATCTATTAGTTTACAAATATCCAGGCTGATAACTGTCTTCTTTTTAGAAATACAGAAATAGCAAACCTTTGAAAAGCAACAAACTTATTATAATGTGACAAGTAGTTATTTTTATTTCCATATCTCAAATCACTAATTACATTCTTTAATTGAGCTCTGTAATTCTCATACAACAAACAATCATACAATACGTGGCACCAAGTTTCTTCAACACCACATACACAGTAAGGGTTTGACTTTAATCCAAAATAATATAATTTACTATTCAAAGAACCATGCCCTGTTAACAAAAAAGAAGTCTCCATACTAGGGAAAAACCACTTGTTCAGTTTAAAACACGAAAAAGAAACATTTGGAATAAAATGTCTGGTGACCGC
Organism: Mastigoproctus giganteus; assembly: GCF_048544385.1. Lineage (NCBI taxonomy): Eukaryota > Metazoa > Arthropoda > Arachnida > Uropygi > Thelyphonidae > Mastigoproctus > Mastigoproctus giganteus. The sequence goes on along the minus strand of NC_143577.1, from coordinate 4,550,086 downwards.
ACCAGTAATACTATCCGTCCATCTGGCTTGCCAGATTTCCATTAACTTCGCATATATTCTTTTCTTTTCAACCTTAGGGTGAATGTTAAGGTCGCACACAATGTTTAAGCACGTGAAATTATTACGCTTCCTAATATAGTAACAGAAATCTCTACGTGTATATTATAAAAAGATCTAACGGCATGTGGCCCGCTAATACCTGCAGGGCATTTGCTGACACAATTCTGCAAACCCTCTGAATTGTCAACAGCATTGTTCTTTGCACAGAGTTTAACTTGGCTTTAAACTTAACCTTATTCACACAAGTTACCAACACTGATGATACATAAGTCACTATTGGCAGAAAAACTGCCGTATAATAAAGATTTAAAACTGATCTACGTAACCCCACTCTGATCTAGAAATCCGTATTACTGCTGCACTAAAACGCTTAATTTTGTTCATCAAATAATTCAGATGTGGATCTAAAGTTAACCTAGCATCTAATAAGACACCTAGATACTTAGTTTGGGTAATAAATTTAATTTGCTTACAATTTAACAAAATTTTTGGTGGTCGATTGATATCAAGGTGACCTTTAACTAACATCATGACTGTTTTTTCTTCTGAAACTGTTAATTTGTTTACAGTTGCCCATGACGTTAGACTCTGAAGAACCATTGCAGCCTTCTCTTCAATATCCCTTCTTGAGTTACCAGGCACACAGATACGCAGATCATCCGCAAATGCTATTTTATGGCAAACTGATTGTCTCAATTTAAGCCATTGGTTCAGAACCAAATTCCAAAATAGGGGACCCAACACAGATCCTTGTGGGTATCCTATAAGTTAAATTCCTATAATTCCTAACTAATTTCCTATAAGTTAAATGCTGTGCCCTTACAATTATCTGTCTTTAAGTTAAATAGCTTTTTAAAACCCGCTATATTTTCCCTGGACAATGGAGCTGTCTTAACGAGTAAAGCGTCCTCTCATGCCAGACTGAATCAAAAGCTCCTGCAAAGGAGCTTTTGATTCAGTTCATTTTCATTCAAAATGAACAGAGCAAGAACATATTTACTGTCTGCATTTTTAGCATAAAGCACTAAATCATTAATCGCGTCCTCAGTGGATTTGGATTTTCTAAAACCATACTGAAATGGCAACTCAATGTGGTGTAAATTCATGAATTCACTTAATCGCTGGAAAATCAATCTCTCAAACAACTTTCTTAGGTTAGGTAACAGCGATATTGGTCGAAAGCTCCTGGGGCTTGTGTTTTCTTTACCTGGTTTTGGCAACAATTTCAGAAGAGCACATTTCCAGAAAACAGGAAATGTGCCAATATCAAATATCTAGGAATAACCTTCGACTCAGTACTCACATTCCTCCCTCATTTGAAATGCTTGCAGAAAAAGATAAGGAACTATACTGCCTTGGTCGCCACATTTACGCGACGGGACTGGGGCCTCAACCGTTGCACTTTCTCGCTGTTCTACAGGCCAGTATTTTCTGTTCATACTCCGGGACGACCAAACGGTCAGAGGAGTTCACAAGATAGACAGAATACAGAAACAGCGCCGTATTTAGCAATCACAGACTTGAACTCCGGTCACGCAAGGCACGTGTACTTATGCACCTACGCGCCTGACCACGTCTGAGGGATATAGAATCCGAGAGCAAAAATAGCAGTAAACAGAAAGAAGCTCGAAACGATTCGAAGATGTGGAGCCCTCTGGACCTGCATTTTTCTTTTCATTTATTTACACACTCAAATATTATGTACAATTTCGAGAAACATATACAATTTTATGTACATTCTCATATATACCTAATTATCCTAGCATATATATATATTTTGTTCAAAATACAGTTGAGGAAACCCTAGACATAGCCCATCTCCACCTAACTGTATTAAATGTAGCACCTCTGCAAAGGAGCAGCCAATACCTGGGCAGCTATTGGCTGCCCAGGTATTGGCTGCTCCTTTGCAGCCAAAACCCGCACAAACTCCAAAAACCCATCGAAGTCACACAGCTGAGACAAACATTTTTAGAGAACTCTGCAGTTTTCAATAGCATTATGTATATCAGTTGCCCAATTAACGTTAGCATTAACAAGGAAATAAACTATTAACATTGATTACACTCCAGTGAAGTTTACCACTCTCTCTGTTTGCCAGTCAAACTGTTCAGGAAATTTTTAGTCTGATTTAATTTCTTGCCTAGTAGGATCTGAGTTCATTGGGCGGGTCTATAGAAATTCCTCAGGGCCACTTCAATGTAAAGAGTTCACATAGTATTCCTGAGCTCAAGGCTATAGGTAATGAAACTTTAAAGGTTACCTTTAAAGCGATTTATTCCATTCTACAAAATTTATCAGGAGAGGAAGTTCCCAGAATGCACTAAAGCACTTGCAGTAGCACTGAAAATTCTTGCAGAACGTTTTCCTATAAAGTGTAGTTATAAATCAATCAGAAAGAAATTGGAGTGTTTTTTGTATTAAATACGCATTTTAGATTATTGCAGTAGTCATCTTATGGGGTGAAGATCTTATTTTATCTTATCTTCCTTCACGGATTAGGCGATCCGCCTGTTCCTTTCCTGATTACGAGCCATGGATCCATAAATCACAAACTTGCTTCTATGAACATCGTCGATGACTCTTGCTGTCTTTGCGGTGAAAACGAAGACTGGAATGACCTACTATGTTTGCTCGCTCTACGAGGACCTGAGGCCATTGCTCATAACAAAAATGCATGCCTTGCCTCGAGGAAATGAACAGCTGATCAATAAGGAAACGAGTACCACGCTTTCTCTGCCTTCGCCCATGATCTGTTCACCAGAAGAAGATCACTGGTATAGCGTCATGGACACCATTTTCTCAGATACTGAACATCTCCACCTCAGATTCGTCCAGATTCGACTGTCTTGTCCCGATTGTGAACAGCTTTGACACTCAGGTCGCTTGAATTGTTTCTCCCTCTTGGTCTCTTGAATTGTCTTGAATGGTCTCTTGAATTGTGTCTCTCTTGATACACGACTGTCTTTTCCACCCTCTCGAGGACCCTCTTTTTCCACTTTCCGCTTAGGTGGAACAAATCCCATCCAACCTGCGGAGGACGCCTTCCCTTACATCCTCCGTCGCTCTATCTATATTTCCTTTCCTTTTCTCTCTTTGGTACATCATGTACTCCCTATACTCAATTATTATTATTATTTTACTTGGTTTTTTCTATGAAGCTCATGCGACCTGGAGGAAACTAGCCAGATAATTATGGGCAGTCTGGCTACCTCCAAGTGGTGTGTGCGGCAACGTAGGGCCCTCTCCAGGAGCCCTGCGGTCAAAGGCCAGGACACCCAACAGAACCAAACATAATACTTCATTTACAACACACAACACTTTCTGGCTTTCACAGTAATACTGTTTGTCTCCACGTAGTTTATATGGTGCAGATGTGGGAAACCACCGGAGGTGCCTTTCCCTAACACTATGCACACTATGCCCTTACTATTACCCGGGCCTGCAGCACTGTCAGCACACATGTCCTTCAGGTGCTGGCAGGCGCCCTCCCTTTGGACCTGGAGGTGATACGATGTGGGCTCCCCTACCACTTATCAAAAGGCACATCGATAACCTTCATGGAATATACCATTTATCCCACCAACTTGAAGAAGAAGATCTTTAACCTCCACTTACAGAAGACCTGGCAAGACAGATGGGGTAACTCCAGTAAAGGAGACGTCACTAGGAAATTTATCCCACAAACCAACAAGGTATATCCCATGTCTCCTCCGTGGTTCTCTCTCGGCCTGAACGTTACTTTCATGCTTACAGAACACGAATCCATCAGCACCAAGCTCTCAACTCTTGGAATTATGGATGATTCCTCTGCCACTGTGGTGAGCCTTAGGTGGAACCACCTGATGATTGCCTCTTCTTGTGCGAGGATCTTCGTTGCATCTGAGTACCAGAATTAGCTTAAATTCAAAAGACCAGGAGCACTACTTGTTGGACAGCAACAGAGAGTACAACGCCTTTTCGCAAACTGCCAGGAGCTCTTCACAAGAAGAATACCCCTACCACTGGAACAACGACACCGTCCACCTTACTAAGACTAGTAACGTTGAGCTACAAACTACACATGACTGTCTCCATGGACGGGACATTTGTCTCATGAGTCAAGAGAGTTACCAACTCTCTTAACCCCTTAAACTGGACTAAACCGGACCTGACGCTGTGAGAACAGATTGGCCATCCTCCTGGCGAGTGTGATTACAGCTGACCTGCTGTCTGCACACTGCCATTTTGGCATCCTGAGCCTGATACGCTAGCCTGGATCACTTTAAACTTACTCTTTCCCTGCGGGGGGTAGAGAGGGGACGGGTTCCTGTCCCCTCTCCTCCCCGCCACTCCTCTCTTCTCTCTGGTGGGGCTTGTCTCCACTGCCCTTTTTTGAGATCGCCTTCCCTATCGTCCCCATACTGCTGTCTGTTCTCCCCAATCTTCAGTCTCCACCCCCCTATTCTAACTTGACCGACAGTGTAATACCCTAATTAAATTGTAAATGCTAAAACGCAAAATTCTTTAACTAAGTTCACCTCGACCTAAATTTCTTGGCTATAACTTAACCTTCAACGTCCCCCAATTTTTTATTATTTTTTTATTTTTTTATAGGCCTTTGCCACTGAAATCTTCGGAAATGGTGACAGGGCCTGCCAGTACAAAATTACTGAGTGCCTGACCTACTTCCTCGTACCTAAGTATGGGCAACGGTGGATCCCATCAGGGGCCCAACACAAGTTTACGTGCTTGCACATAAGCTTGCGTATAAAAAAGTAGTACAGGGGACGATTGTAACTTTCAATCAATTCAACAAATAAATAAATGAGAAGGAAATAAATAAAGTGCTCGCACCAAAAGAGAGGTTTGTGGTTGTTGTTCGGAGGAGTTGTAGATCTGGGTTCAGTTCGGATCCTGTTCTGCGAGGTCCAGCTGTATAGTGAAGGGTTCCGCCGGACATGTTCCTGTGCTAGAAGTTAATTCCGAAGTTGAATAACGAGCCAGATAGTGCCTTGGCTTCTACAACTGCTGTGGTAATTTCCTTCAGTATTAACAGAGAACTGTTCTCGATATCCCGAAAGAAGACAGTACTGGAAGATCTATAGATGCAGAGTTCAACTAAAAAGAGAGAGAGACATTAGCATTAGCATTAGCAGTAGTAGAGGCATTTGATGCAAGAAAGCAAGCTTATGCAGCATCAGCCAAAAAAATTAAAGTAAAATAAATAAATAAAAAATAACCACTTCCACTTCACACCTCTGTTCGTTCGAAATACCTGTCCAGCTGAGCCTTAAACTTATTTAGGCTATCAACTTCCACGACAAGGGATGGAAGTCTGTTCCACCAACCAACCACCCGCTGGCTAAAGGCAAATTTCCTCACGTCTGTCCTACATCTGTCTTTCCTCAATTTGAATTTATGCCCTCTCAGGTGATTATTCTGAGCGAGAGGAAGAAGTCCATCAGCATTGAGCATGCTCAAACAATTCAAGGTTTTGTACACCTCTATCAGATCACCTCTCTGGTGCCTAGTCTCCAGACACTGTAATTCGCAAAACTTAAGCCTTTCTTCGTAAGAGCACCCCTTTGTTCCATTCACTAATCTTGTTGCCCTTCTCTGTACTCGTTCCAGCAGCTCTACATCCTTCTTGAAAAGAGGCCTCCGGGCTTGTATACAGTACTCTAGGTGTGGCCTGACCATTGCCTTATACAAGAGAATAATCACCTCCTTATCCCTGCTAGAAAAATTCCTATATATCATTGACAACACACCATGAGCTACTCTTGCAGCCCGTCTGCACTGCTCAGAGAGCTTAATATCTGCCTGCACAACCACCCCCAAGTCCCTTTCATTCTCTACCACTGTCAGTATAGTACCACAGAGTTGATACGGTGATCTGGGGTTGCTGTTTCCCATATGTAGTACTTTACATTTCTCAATGTTAAACTTCATTTGCCACCTCTCAGCCCATCTGCTCAACCTTTCCAGATCCTGTTGCAGCAGCATAGTGTCAGTAGTGTCCTTGACAACCCTGCCAACCTTCGTATCGTCTGCAAACTTGGACATTAAGCTTGATATACCATCATCAATATCATTTATAAATACAGAAAACAATAATGGACCCAATACTGAACCCTGAGGGACTCCACTAATAACATTAGTCCACGATCAGCAGTGTCCATTGATTACCACTCTCTGTCTTCTCCCCCTCAACCACCCCTTTATCCATAGCAGCAATTTGCCTCCAATGCCACACTGCTCCAAACTGTGCAGCAGTCTTCCATGTGCAACAGTATCAAGAGCCTTTCTAAGATCCAAGTATATAATATGAAAGTTATTCCCTGCATCCAGTTCTTTTGTGACTGCATCATAGTATCCAATCAAATTGGTCAGGCAAGACTTCCCCTTAACAAAACCATGCTGTGTCCGAGCTATAAGTGAAGTCTTGTCTAGATGATCCTGCAGTGCTCCATTAATTTTCCGGGAACAGAAGTTAAACTCACAGGTCTATAATTACTTGTGTCAGCCTTTGATCCTCCTTTGTGAATTGGGGTCACATTTGCACATCTCCAGTCTGTGGGTACCTCCCCTGACTCCAAGAAAGCTCTGATAATTATGGCTAAGGGTTTGCTTATTTCCTTTGCTGCCTCCTTTAATATAACTGGATAGATCCCATCCACCCCAGGTGCCTTTCTTGTGTTTATCTTCAACAATTTCTCCTCCACTTTACTCTCAGTTATTACAAGATTCTCTAGCTTACTGCTAGAGTTGAATACACCTCTGGCATTCCACTCCCTGAATAACTCCTCATGTGTGAATGTCGATGCAAAATATTCATTCAGTTTGTTAGCTACCTGAGCAGGATCATCAACAGTTGACCCATCGATATCAAGTGGACCAATCTGATTCATCCCCTTCCTTCTCACCGCACTCCGTGGAAGGAACCCACACAAAGGAATCCTACCATGATAGGGAAGGAAGTCCTCTGAATTGTGTTGTTTTGGAGTAAGGGTGAAGTTGAAGAAACACGAGAAATAAGGAAATGTTTAGTATTGAGTTGGTTTATTGGTTGAAGTTGTAAAAAAAATATTGCTAAATTAAGAGAGATTACATGGAACTGTTAGCATTAAGTTAGCAACTTATGGATTGTTGTTGTGAAGAGAATTGATGTTGATGATTAAGAGAAATATGAGGAAGTGATTAAGATTGAATTACTTTAGTGTTTGAAGCTGTAGAGAGAGTTGAGATTGTTCATTGGGAGAAATTTTATGGAAATGATAGCGTGTTTTAAGAGATTAGATGTAAATGAACACAAGTTATGTATTGTAAGTAGATTTGTATGATAAATGACTTTTGTTTTATATTTGTGTCATTGTTCTTGAGAAACTGACAGCTCACATATAATATATATACGATATACTTGTGTGTGGGGGGGGAGAGGAATATCCCTCAGCTCCTGAATTTCTCATTTTTAACGCAGTCAGGTAGCTTGTGGGGCTTAGTACTTGAGGGGGGCTGCTGTACGAATATCATAACAATGGCCACTGACGGCGATACTAAGGTGTAGGGAAATAAAAATAAATAAATAAATAAATAACCCCCACAACTTAGATTTGGTTTCCTCACCAAGTTTATGGCACTATGAGAAATATCTTTTATTTTTGATAAAAAGGAAATAAGATTTTTTTTGAAGATGAGGGAGTTAAACTGCAACTCGTCTACGTCTATCTCAGTGCAAAGCACCAACCAGCACAGGTTGGTGCTGGTTGGTGCTTTGTACTTTGTTGGTGCTTTAAACGATAACACTGTCGAGTTTCTTAAGAGTTCACTTTATTCGGACAGGTAGTGTGGTTGCTTATTTTTTTGTTTTTAGAATAACTGTATGTTTAATGATTTTTGCTAGAACATTTATTGTCATAATAAAAGTTTGATTTAAAACGTGAATTCAAGTAATTACTTGTTTTTTCCTTATTTTATTGCGCTTAATTGTCATCAAAATTTATTGCGAAAAATGTTTTTCTTTTTGGAATGCCGGTATTAATACCGGTATCCCGGTTTCATAAATTAAAAATACCGAAATACCAGTATTAAGATTTTGAAGTATTGTGAGCCTTAGTGCTGATGCCTTCGAGATAATTCTTGCTTCAGTGTGGGACCCAGTTTCCGAGCGGACGTTGCGGACTCTTGTGTCCTTGGACGTTGACCCAGTGACGCACAAACTCCAGCAACAGCGGAGTTAAACTTGCGCGTCTCTGGTGACACCGTTCTGTGGTTGATACAGCACGCGCAGGCTGTTACAGGTGGCTTGTGCAAGCGGTTCTTGTTGTGGTCACCCCATTTCTACTTTCAGGTCAGTAAGTCGACGGCCAAAAATAATAGAACGGGTTGGAAAGAAGTATATTGAGTACTTCAATCAAAAGTTGCTTTTAAGTTTGCGTGTCCACTTTAAGGAAGTCCAGTAAACTGTAAAATCTGAAATTCTTTAAATGCAAATCGATATTTTACAATCCGGTAATATTAGAACAGCAATCCGACACTAGCATCACCGGTCGTATTTGTCTTTCAGAATCCATGCAAAAAAGGAATAACATTTCTCTCTGTATAAGACCCTTGTAGGACTATCCTGTCTTTCCATCAGTTTTTGAGGCCAGCAGGATTTAAACTACATAGATAACATAAGTCCCACAACAGAATAAACTTGCCTTGCAACGAGTTGACCTAGTATTGCACTACTTTCAAATAGATGTCCTCGCCAAAAGGTTAATTGGCCATTTGTTTAAAAGATTAATCCTCGATGCAGTGCAATGCCTTCATGGCCAGGGATTTTAGAGTGCTTGACAGCCCGTTTCATGACTGTTTATCCTGAAATTGTTTTGTTCTATGGTTAATCTCTTCCATAAACAGCGACTTACTGATGCATAGAAATCGCTTTCTTCATACTTAGTATTAACGCTAAGGAAGAAAAGTCTCGTTTAGACATAAAATACACTGACAGACAGAGACAGATGTGGACACGTGTTACTGTGAAGTACAGTGACACTGTAAATGGACCAGGCATGTGATTTAGTGTGGTTTGCATGTGTAGTGTATGTTACGTTGTTATGGCCACTGGGCTACCCAGAAGCAGCAATCTCCTGGAATGCTGCTCCGAGTACTCGCCTACACCACGAGAAGGTGGGCCAATCCAGTATATAATTGTCCTGTCTCATATAAGAGACATTCCTCATTCATTGGAGGGAGTGCAATATCAATGAGTGAGGCTCCTGCTCCCATTTTCTTAAAAAACAAACAAACGTAGTGGAACCAGTGGTTATGAGTATTATGTTTGTTGTGTTGTATTGTTCTGGCCACTTCTGGCCACCAGAAGCATCAGTCATCTAAAGAGATGATTCTGGGTACTAGTCCATGCCACGAGAAAGTGGGCCATTCCCAATAGACAAACTTTGTCTGTCCTGTTGCAGACGTTCCTCACTCATAAGGTATCGTGCTAAACAAGTGAGTGAAACAATTCTGTGGGGGTCCAATCCAGAGAAGAAATAAAAGATCCCGTGGTATAGAGAAAAAAATAAATAAAATAAATAATAAAAAAACAGATCTATGCAGGAAAATTTCTGCGATGATGATCATGAAGTACAGAGCTAGGTGGCACCTCCTAGAACTCAATTACTGAGTTCTAGCAATCATCAGTTTCCGTCAAATTCTTTTGTGCAAAGTCTTGTAACATCTGGAAAGAAAGTTTCGAACAATAAATTAACATCATGTCCAGCCGAAAAATTTTCAATGTTATTTTGTAGTTTCAACCGAATGAGAACGAGGACGAGTACCCAGGACAAGTCATCATAAAATTGCACAATCATATAACACGTGTTGCCAATTTCTATCATAACACATTGACATAAACCAGTTTCATGCACTCCAAATTGCAATTTGCGTTTTAGTGAACCGTGAGCTGTTATTACAAACAAGGTATGCATTCCCATTGAAAATCATTCATCAGGTGTGAATAATCTTGTAAATGTTCCGTTTGTCGAAGAAACCCATATTTCTTGCCAGAATAATCCCAAAACCTTTTCGTTTCCATTTTTAAGGCAGTTTGCAGGTCAATTTGAATACAGAAATGATCTGTAGGTATTAATTTTTTTAATTCTATAGCTTAATCCATGGTAAATGACATGTAAGTCGGTGACAGAAACATTGTGTTTGGGGTAAGGCGCCACCAGTGGTTTTCTGTATCTGCGCCATAAGTACTCTTGTGAAGAAATACAGTGACACTATAAAAACTAAAAAAGGTGTTTGTTTTAAATGTACAGTGTAGTGTTGTGTTGGGTTCTGTTGTTGTTGTTGTTGTGTTCTGGCTTTTACCCCCCTCCCCCGAAAAAAAACCAAACTATTGTTTTTAGGCCACTCGCATAATTAAATTCATCTGCTGTGCAGTATTTGTCGTATGTCTGTGAATTGCGTGTGTCCTATGGTCGATTTGTCTGTTTTGCTAGACGAAAAACCGCAGTTCTGGGTGGGGGGAACTTTGCTATCTACGCCTGAGACCGACTAACTCAGCTGCGGAGTGAAAAAAGCCCATTAAAGTTCCTCGCATCATCGACGGATTCGAACCCGGGCCTTTTCCACCCGGTGTGGGGAGGACGGTGACAATACCACCGTGCTATCCGCGCAGACTGGCCGCAGCCGACTGGCCCCTGGTAGGACCCCACGTTGCCCATACACACTGCTAGGAGGTAAGCCAAGTTGCCCATTATTCTCTGGCTGGTCTCCGCCAGGGTTGTCTGAGCTTCTTGTTCGGAGACCAAGTAGAAAAGAAAAGGTAGAGTGTGAGGTGTATAGGGTTTACACAAGAAGGGGTTGAAAGAAAGGGGTGGGGAATAACCCCACAGAAATAGAAGAAAAATCCATCCACACAACAGGGGTGCTGGGTGTGATCGCCTTTGACGTGGATTTAAACTGTGGGTTCTACTGAGTACAGGGACTGGTTAGCAACATCCCGTCCTGGGATACAGGGTCAGCAGAGGTTTGTGGCTGTTAATTCCTGGAGTAAGAAGACAAGTCCGGAATTAGGGTCAATCCATAGTTCAGCAGGTGTCACATCTAGCGTGTGGTCAGTCCAGAAGGTGTCGAGTAATAAGTCGATTTAGTGGGTGTCAGTTCCAGGGATGAAGACAGTCCGATAAGTGTAAATTTAGGTGAGGCAGATCGAGGAACTTGTCAGTGAGCCTATGCATCACTGTTGTTTTGGTTGCTGGGCGAGCGAGCAGGGATTTCTCCGTTCAAATAGACTCTGCACAAAACGGGAGAAGGCGATAAACGATGCGCATCGTTGATGTAAGTATACTCGTACCTCGAGGGATGTCTTGTATTTCTGTACAAAGGGGGCATCGGAGCTGCTCTTATAGCAGCTTAACTGGGGCAATCATAAACCAGAAATCCTATTCATAGTTTTGCCGATGATAGCACATTGCATTCCACCTTCCAGTTTGAGAAATCTTGCCTTGCACAAACATCTTAAACTTCTCGAATATCCACTACCAATTCTTAAATGCTGATCTCCAGGTAATTCTCCGTTGGGACAAAGATAACTTAGTTGATTTCGATTCTTCTAGAACTCAGTCCTGTTTTATATATCACAAAAAGAATTCTTCTGCTCCTATGCTTATCTGCTATGACATTCTGATTTCTAGGCAAGATCGTATATCTCTATTGAGGATTAACCTGCTCTCTCTCTCTCTCTCTCTCTCTCTCTCTCTCTCTCTCTCTCTCTCTTAGCATAAGCACGTTACGAATACTGCTCTAAAAAACTGGGTTTTCTCGTTCCCTCTGTCGGCGTTACTTTTCTTCCAAACAGCTGTTCTCTCACTCTGTATAAATCGCAAATCCGCCCTGCCATGGAATATTGTTCCCACATCTGGGCTGGTGCCCCCAAAACCTCTCTCAAGCTTCTAGATTCCATTCAGAAGAGGGCAGTTAGGTTAATTAATGATTCATCTCTAACAGAGTCTCTCCACTCGCTCTCTCATAGACGCACTGTTTCTGCTGCATGCCTCTTCGACAGATACTTCCATGGGCACTGTTCTCCTGAATTGGCGTCTATAATTCCCGCTCTCTCTTTCATAACAATCCGAACACATGCCACCACCAGCCAACATCCATTTACTGTCCAACTTCAAGCCCACAGAACCAACTTTTCATCTTCCTCGTTTATTTATTCAACTGCCGTTTTCTGGAACAACCTTCCTTCATACGTATTTCCTGAAAATTACAATGTACAGAAGTTCAAGTCCAATGTCAACAAATATCTTCTTTCATCTTCTCCATCTCCAACCTATGCAAGGTACCAAGTACTATAGGTTCTAATACCACTCGTGTTTGGGGGTTCAAAAAAAAAAAAAAAAAAAAAAAAACGACGTAGTTTCAATTATTTTGCCTGTAAAACTGGAAGTATAGATTCGATGGGGGGAAGTAATTAAATTAAACAGAGTTAAAGTAAAATTAATAAAATACTTTTTGCTGCATTGCAAAGCCACCGACCCACTTCCAATGAAAGATAATATTCAGAATTTACTGTCACTTTTGACTTCGATGTGACTTGCATTTCACAGTTTGAGGCATTTGATTTCTGTGATTGTCCTCAGAAGGTGAAGACTTTATTCTTATTTCCCCCACTTACGCATCTGACTTTACTTCCTAGGAGAATTCCAGATTCCAGGGAACTTCTCAATTGTGTATAATTCCCTTCGGAAAGGCTGAGTGTTCAGGAATGACAAACAACGCACACATTAATATATAACATAACATAGTTTATTTACACTTATATATATACAACATAATATGCAATTGAATAAAAAAACAGGTAATATGCATACAAGGTTAAGTCAAGGATACTTTGCATAAATTATTCTTATATTACCAATCAATATGCTACTTTCATCATTATACTCTGTGTTCTCGCCATTCTGTTACAATACACTGAAGACCAATCTTAACTTTCCTAAAGTCTCTATTTGTTATTAGTCTTTCAGTTGGACCAACAATTCTTCATCAATACAAACACTATATTCAATTATCTATCCTTAGAACATTCAAAGATTCTCACTATATTCAATTATCTATCCTTAAAACATAGTCAAAACTTCTCACTATATTCAATTATCTATCCTTAAAACATAGTCAAAACTTCTCATATAAACTTTATTATCCTTCTAACATATTATAATCATTTGAACAACAATTTAATCAATTACTTATCTTTCGTTTCTCTTGCATTTTACAATAACCTTTTTGAATTAATTAAACTCTGTTAGTATATATATATAATTTACTTAAGAGATAATTTATCTATCATTTTACTTCTAGTGCTATCTCTGTTTTTCATTAATTAATCACTATACTGTTTCACTAACAGTCCTTGTTAACTTACAGTACTTAATAATATTACACCTACTTCTATCTTTTTTCTTTCCTTTGCTTTCCGGGGCGGTTTCAAACTTCCATTTTGGCTCTCTGAGGATCTCCTTCATCTGCTTTCACTTGAATTTGCTACAGGTAGTTTTTAGGAACTCTTTGCTGCATGGGACTGGCGTTCTTTCTCCACCTTAATCGAGCTACTTCTATCTTTTCCATTCGTTGCTTCCTTCCTTCTCCTCGAGCTACTAATTTCGCATTTTCGCTCCTTTCCCTCGAGCTACTGATTCTGCGGATTTCGCTCCCTTTCTCTCCACCTTATTAAAACCTATCACAAGGAAAACTCATAGGGCATCTCACTCTAACTCCTTCTCCACTCCACTTATCACAAGGAAAAACTCATAGGGTGCTACCCTCGTTTTTCCGCTCCACCTATTAAGAACTTTTTCAAGCAGAAAACTTCCCAGGGTGCTACCCTGCTCCTTTCCCACCACGACCAAACACTCCACTGTTAACTGACACATATTTCCTACCACAACAGAACCCTCAACTGTCCATGTTACTAACTCATTTTACTTATCTCGACGAAAATCTCGACTGCTGTGTCCGTTGACTATTTCATTTTCCCTAGCACCAACAAAAACTCAACTTAGAATCCCTCCTAACTCATTTCCATAAACACTCTCATAACTCAACTTGGGGTTCTGAGTCTCTCCACCTTATTAAAAACACCTCAAAAAAGAAACCTCGCAGACTCTTTTTCATCCACTCCGGTTCTCTCTTTTTGTTCATCTCAATTTCTGTACCGCCTACATATGTCAAATCCTTCCTAGTTTTTAGTTTAACCAATCTTACTCATTTTATCAACTTCCACTCTCTTCTTATTTGCCCGTTTTATTTCTCAAGCTGATTCCTTGTTGCTCGATCTAACTTCTTATTTTAAAAAATTTGTAAACTTTCTCAGGCTGTCTGTACCTTTGAAGTCAGCCGCTTATAGTTACACTGTAGCAGACTAATTTCCCACGATCTAAAAACGTGCCATCACCGACAGCCAGCGCCAGTCTTATATCTAATTCCCACCATTTGTTCCGTTTTTACTACCTGCTCTTCTGCAGGTGTCACCGATTAAAGAAATGTCCCGACAGCACATGGTCCACCGCGCCATTGTTTACCAGAGTTGACACCTTCTACTAATAGCCGTTGCTACGGGTTTCTATTGTTTGGTTTGTTTGTGTGAGCTGGGAGTCGGAGTGTACCTAGCTTGCTAACAGCTTTTCACTTACCGTTCCCCTTGTATAGACGTTGTCTAATTTAACCCCCCTTGCCAGTGATCTTAGTAATATTCTTGAAGGATGGTTTCGCTCCCCCATATTGCTTTATTATAAGTTTTACTTTAAACCAATCTCCCTCCTCCACAAAATATTATATTTGTAAGATTTTACATCTTACAGTTCGAAGAGCATTCCGCAGAAATTTCTCACGTTCAACTTTTGACCAGCCAGCTGGCTATTTCTTTAGCTAAATAATATTTAGCTCTTCACCTTCTTTAGACCATTCACAACATTTTGATTTACTTCTGAATCAGCTACTGCAATGTTTCTGTTAAAATACTTTGGGGTTATGATTATATTCAAGAGTACTGATTCTTCTGTGAAAGTTTTGGGAGTTCTTGTGAGTATAATGATTACCATCATAAAAAAAAAGAAGTAAAAATAATATATATGTATAGTCAACCATATTTAGCGGTCACGTGCATTACTCCACTTCCTTGACTACTTGATTAAATGTTGTTCCATTGAGGTGTCTGCGTTATATTGCGGATGTAAAGTTGAAGATAAGTTGCAGTTTAAGAATGCCCTGTTAGACAGAACTTAGAACGTAGTTTAGAAAATACGTTGCATCGTCCTTTCGTCCTTCCATATTAAATTAGGACTAAGGGAAAAAACTTTGGAAAGGCCTTGGAGCCGAGCGTAAGTGACTTGAAAATCAAGAAGATTATTTTCGTCAGCCCACAAAATTAGAAAATTGACTCAGAACAAAGTTTCTCATGCCACATTAAAGTCAATTGAAAAAAACAAAACAAAACAGCGGGGACTCTTATAATGATTCTGTCAGTTTGTAGGCAGTGACCATTAAGCAGAAAATTACCACGATGTCTTTAAAGAAATGCTTGATGTCTTTAAAAAATTAGCTGTAATGTCCTTAGAAGGTTCTTTTACTGCATTTAGATCTGGGCACTGTCAGCGATGAACATGGCGGTGAATGGTTACATCAAGAGATCTGTGACATGGAAAAGCTCTACCAGAGAAGAAGGAATTCAGATACGCTGGCTAATTGTTACTGGACTTTAATCGAAGGGCCGAAATGGAAACTTGAACGAGCCAGAACGGTTTCGGTGAATTCGGCCCATTCCGAAGCCTACGTTGATCAGAGAACCTCAAGATGCAAGTTGTAAACGGACAGAATAAAACTTCTTATTTCGCTTGAAAATAGAGGGTGATAAATTTTCACACTTAAATTTAAAGTCGGTATTTAAGTTTATTGGAACTGTCTATTTCTTCTCAAATGAGAAAAAGAAAATAGGGTTGGTTTCAGAAAACAGAAAGTTCACGAGAGCCCTCCTTCCCCTTTGTAGTTCCTCACCAGATGAGGTTAGTTGGAGACAGAAGTGGGTTAATTCTGAACTGATTAAAAGTAGGGGAAGCGCAGATGGAGGGCATCGTCATGCTTTCTAATGAACGGGGGGCAGTGAATGAGGTGTAGCTTAAAGATGTGGAGGCCAAGGAACTGGGTCACTAACACGCTACTAAACTGCAGCAAAACGGGTGTTCTCTTCCTTTAAGTCAGCACGCGTTAGCCTCGAAACATACAACACAAATAACGCCCCCTACCGAACAAATGGAGAACCGGCGATCACTGCGAGAGGCTGCGTTATGTGTGCTCGGGGAGGGAGGAAAGACACAAGTGGGCAGCGGGACGGAAACATCGTCCGCCTATGGTCTGGATTCGGGAATAAGTCGCCTATGGCAGCAGTCGTGTACCGACAGTGGAGATGGAGCTCACTACTGCTTGCACTACGGCCCTGATCGTGGTAGCGGTAGTTGTATGGTACATGTGAGTTGCTTTATTTTATTGATAACTGTACAGAAATGCGCGTGCGTTGCTTATTTACGAATGGTTGTGCAAAATACGGGATGTGTGTGGATGAAAAGTTGAATTCGCTTTACCCACTGCAATGCACAGTAGAAATTCCTTTGCATATTAAGCACTGAAGGAGGGATTTAACACCACTTCGATTAATGCGTCATTTGCTCTTGGCTCCCTTACCATTTTCCATCTTTGTCGATGACATGCCTTCCATCTGTGGATGTAAAATGAAGGGCCATCTTTTCCATTAGGCACTTCAAGCACTGTAACTAGGCCTTAAACGAAGTTTAAGGGATTAGTTAACAACACTTACCCGTAAACACATAATTCAAATAGAATTCAAAGATTTTATTCCAACAATAAAATTCTACAAACTAATTTTTAGACACAGATTTCTAAGATAAAAGCAAAATCATTTACAAACGTCTCGAATTTCGTATTGAGAGTTTGTGCTGGAAGTGTTGTGGAAATAACTTCAAAAAATATAGAAAAGCTTTCAAATTTCTTTAAAAACATAAAATGAGATTTAACGCAAGGGCATTTTAATAAGTTTCATAGAAAGTAGTACCTCGGGAATGTGCAAAATTAAAAAAAAAAAAACAGTTTTTTTTTTTTTATTCAACGTCATCAGCTTCTTCGTGGTTGAGCAGGGGAAGAACAGTTACGTCACTTCCAGACAACCACCAACCTCAAAAACACGAAATATCGCATATAAACAAGGTGTTACCACAGACTTCGCCTGGCTGGTGCAATCTATGTCATTAATCCTGTGCAATGATCTTTAATAGAGTCCGTTATTATTTATCAAACCCACAGTTAGCTGATCAGCAACGCTAGAGCTGTAGCTTACAGGATGGTTGGGTAGTTATTGGGGGAAAGGTAGGATTTGGTTATTCGTGATTTTATTTCTATTTTTATATTATTAAATACATTATGACTTAGTGTCCATTGAAACTGATCAGCAAACAAACATAGGGTGTCCTGAAAAAGGCCTCTGAGGTTGGGAAAATTCATATTTCCCTTTCTTTTGGTACTTCTTGGAATTTTGCTAGAATTTCAATTATCCTGATTTTTTTTTAATAAAGTTTACAAAATTACTATATTGTATTACATATACATATTAGAATATAATCGCCACTCTGCAATCCTTATAAACTTAGATGTACACCAAAACACTGAAAGGACAGAATTCATAAGATACCTGGTTCCTGGGCAACGCGACGCTCTCAACCCTCTTGCTAGTGGACGAACCCACAGCTTGGTAGGTATATAGGTACACTGCATTCAGTAGACGGTAATCCGATATCAGTATGGATAAACGTCGTGAGTTAACCAACCTGAGTTAACCAGCAGGGACGACAGTAGGTGCCCGACGTATGGGTCACTTTATCGGGGAGGTGGTACAGAAAGGTAGTGGATGAACGTATCTGTCGACGTCTGTCTTGCGTTGTTTCAGCCAACCGGAGAGCGACAGTGACACAAATGACCGCCAACTTCAACGAGGGAGGTGCCAGAAACGTCTCCACCAAGGCCATCAGGCGATCACTAGCCGCAATAGGTTATGGGAGCCGCTGACCCACCAGACTCCCATTGCTAACACCACGACACAGGACTCTACGCCTCAAATGGGTGAAAGAACATCGGCACTGGACTTTGGATGATTGGAGACGGGTCTCCTGGTCCGGTCCAATGAGTCCCGTTTCCAGTTATTTCGAGTGGCCGGGAGGGTGCGTATCTAGCGGAAACCGCACAAAGCTATGCACCCGTCATGTCAACAAGGAACTGTTCAAGCAGGTGGACAGTCGGTGATGGTCTGGGGCGTGTTTAACTGGCACACGTTGGGACCTCTGGTACGTCTAGACGCATCTGAACGATCCAGGTGAAGTGTCCATCCTTACAGACCATCTGCATCCCTTCATGGTCATCGTGCACCCACAAGGCAATGGATTCTTCCAGCAGGACAATTTGCCTCCCCACAGAGCCGTGATGACTTGAATATGGTTCGAAGATTTTGCCACCATGGAATGGTCTCGCCGTTCACCGGACATGAACTCTGTAGAGCATCTTTGAGATGCTGTTCAGAAAGATTCGGATCATCCACCCAGGAATGCGATGGAACTATGGACAGCGGTGCAGCAAGCATGAATGGAAATACTCGTGGAAAGCTTTCGTGAACTAGTGGACTCAGTCCTCGTCTTGTGACTGTTCCTATCCGGGTGGAAGGTGGGCCTACCCGTTAATAGGTAGGCCTGACGTAGCTTAGTGGTCAGGAGCGCGAGTGCAGTAGAAAACGCTCTTTGAGTGGACCGGGGTTCAATTCCGTGACTACTAAATACGATTAACATTTGTATTGGTTGATTTGTTGTAAACTCTACTGACCTGGTGGTGGTCGTGTCGGAGTATAAACAAGAACATTTTTTATCCCATGATTTCTGTCCACCGTTTATATTCATCCTTGAAAAAATTCAGCATAATTTCAGCCGTAATCTTTGTTACAAACTTAATTTAAATTTTATTCAAGTAACTTCTCATGAAGGATGTAATAAATTTGGTTTAATGGTTTTGGCATGTCGCAGGAAGTTTTTAAAGCGTCGTCTATTATTTTAAAATTATAAATACTGGAATTGAGCAGTCCCTCAAAATTATAAATGTTCGAATTAAAGTCTCTCAAGCTTGTCAGAAATATTCTTCCAGATATAACATTTTAGGGCTTGCTACATGAGACTCTATAGCAAATGAGTCGGCTGCACCGAATTTCGGTGAAGTCCGGTCGTTCTGTAACAACCAAATTCTCTGCACTTTCACATTGGTGGAACTGTTAAGCATCCCTTAGTACATGCCATGTGCAAGGTGCAAAGCATTGCATCTAGTATGCTGGGCCCTCGTGGGTAGCACAGTTGGTAGAATCGCCGTTCTTCCCCACTCTGGGTAGAAAAGACTTGAGTTCGAGTACCATTGATGACGACGTGACGAATTTTTATGTACCTTTTTCACAATGGCTGAGTTAGTTGGACTCAGGCGATGGTAGCATGGTTTTTCTCCCGGAAAGTCGAATTTTTCTTCCAGCAAACAGAAAATCGACCACAGAACATACGCAATGTACACACGTATACACGGAGCAATATCGCGTTAGTCGCTAATGCTCCATAAACCATAAGACAAGAAGAAAAACAACAAACTAGTATATTGGAAGTGACCACCCAGCTGTTAATCAACGTAAGCAAGATGTGGACTCTAACCACAGAAAATGTCATCCCTC
Organism: Mastigoproctus giganteus; assembly: GCF_048544385.1. Taxonomy (NCBI): domain Eukaryota; kingdom Metazoa; phylum Arthropoda; class Arachnida; order Uropygi; family Thelyphonidae; genus Mastigoproctus; species Mastigoproctus giganteus. The sequence continues at coordinate 4,530,228 of NC_143577.1, read as the reverse complement.
CATGTTACCAGCCAATACTAGGTGGTAGGTGACTTTCATCAACGGGTGTTAAACTCTCCCTTTGAGTTTTGGAGGCTTTAAGTGGTGAAATCCATGTTTTAGTCCCCAGAACAAATTTTTCCACCATGGAATGGTACTGGCAATCCCCCATCTCGTCCACCATGCAGTTTGATCGGAGTCTTTTGAGGTGGACATCATGGCGAGATCCAATCTTTCTTGTATTTCGAGGGTAGAGCTGTAAAACGGTATTCACAGGACGGCAGCTAGATAGTTCACCAGACCGAACCTATTGGTAAATCTCTAGGAGGCATCCGGATCAGTTAGTGTATAATCTCACTGCCTCTACTATGCCAGATAGTGACTGGAGGGAGTCCGAGTAGTGTGTATGCGGAGGATATTGTCTAGGTCATGTTATGTCAAAGAGCTGGGTATATTATGACCGTGTATACGCCATATCCAAATATTTCATTAACTGATACACGTCCAATCCCACCACGTTTACTTTATCTTCACGAATAGTCAAACTAAAAGAACACACTTAATGCAAAAAGATCTGAACCACTAAAACACTTCCTTGTTCATTTCACAAACATACGTGGTCACAGTTCTAACCTCAATGATGCCCCATTTCCGCCCGCAGTCTGCCATTCCCCACTTACTTTTCTGACAGAATTCCAAGTATCGGTTGCTTCATCCACAATTCATCTAATTTCCCTAAAAATCACTTTATGGTCCATTTTGCTTCAAAGGTGGTCCATGTGCTTATGTCCGTTCTGGTATTCCTTGTCAGAAATTTCCTAATTTGGCATCTCTTCTGTTTGCTAAATATTTCTGCCCATTCTGTGAAATCCATGGGTAGTCTCTTCATTCTCCCATTCCGCTTTTACTTTATCTCGCTAACAACACTTCCGGGCACACAATCAAGGTTAATGGTCTTCTAGGCGCCTCAGATGACAACTTGGTAATGATGCGTTATTTTTATTCTACGTTTACTTGGTTGTATTACTAAGTTAATCTTTCAATCCCAATTTTTGCTCAGATCCTGTCAGAGAATTTTTCTTGTAGGGATGAAATTCTCTAGTTTGGGTTCCACATTGGTTTTAAGGTTGTTCAAGCTAAGAATGTGACATATTGCAATTGTCTTGTATCCATAAATTATGTATGGTTTTGTAAAGGGAAAATCATGTCCAGTATGGTTTTGTAAAGGGAAAATCATGTCCAGTATGGTTTTGTAAAGGGAAAATAATGTTCAACAAATCTGGTTAGATATTTTGACAGGGTTACTCGATTTTGGGAATAATTTCGAACCCTATGGGAATCCCATAGGGTTCAGTGCTGCGACAATTGTTCCTTACTGTATTTATTAATGATATTCATGAGAGTATATCAGGCTTAATGTCTAAGTTTGCAGATGATACAAAGGTTGGCAGGGTAGTGAATGAAAAGTAATGAAGATATTCTGCTGCAACAAGATGTAGAAAAATTAGGCAGATGGGCTGAGAAATGGAAATTGAAGTTCAGCATTGACAAATGCAAGGTACTGCATATGGGTAGCTGTAATCCCAGAAGAAAGTATCGATTGTGCGGTACTACACTTAAGGTGGTAGAAAATGAAAAAGACCCGTGAATAATTGTGCAGTCTGATATGAAGTTCTCTGAGCAGTGCAGACAGACTACTAGGACAGCTGACAGTCAACGAACGAATTTTGCCAGCAGGGATAAGGAGGTGATTACGGATTTATTATTTATACTCCGGCACGACCACCAGGTTAGTGGTGTTTGCAGCAAATCAATCAATATAAACGTTAATCGTATTTGGCAGTCACGGGCTTCAACCCCAGTCCACTCAAAGAGCGTATGCTACTGCACTCGTGCTCCTGACCACTCGGCTACATCCCATTGTATAAGACAACGATCAGGCCACATCTTCACTACTACATATCGGTCGGGAGGAAAGATATAGAAAGGTCATTTTAGGAAGGATATAGGGCTGCTGGAACGGGTACAGAGAAGGGCAATGAGATCGGTGATGGGAACAAAGGGGGTGCTCTTACCAAGAAAGGCTTCAGTTCTATAAATTGCAGCGTCTGAAGACTTGCGAAGCACTTGCGAAGTTACCTGATTGAGATGTTTAAGGCTTTGAAGGGCTTGAGTAAAATCTATGCTGGTGGATTCTTCCTCTTGCTCAGGCTAAGCACATGAATGGGGATAAGTTGAAACTGAGGAAGGATGGCTGCAGGATATACGTGTGGAAGCTTTCCTTCAGCCAACTGGTGGTTAATTACTAGAACAAGCCTTCCATGTTGTGGAAGTGGGTAGTCTGAATGAATTCAAGGAAGAACTAATGAAGTTCTTGCTTTCTTGCATCATTTGCCATTATTAATAGTAATATGGATTCCGTCAGTGTCGATCTATGGGCGATTTACTGGCGGATGTTAGTCATATTTGGACAACTTCAATGGAAACCTCTGGTGAAATTCAAGAAGTTGCTCTTGACATTTCAAAGACTTTTGATCCTCATTTGCGTGAAGGTGCTTCTAAATAAGTTTCCATCTTATGGTTTGTCAACTGTTTTTTTTATGGCTCTCTGTCTTCTAACTCTCCACTAATGCTGGTTTTCTCCAAGGTTCAGTTCTTTCTCTCACTCTTTTCCTTTTGTATATTAATGACCTTCTTCCATTGACTGGATCCTATTAATAGTTTTTTTCTAATGATAGTGCTCTGCATTTCATCTTCAGTTTTAGAAACCTTGCCGTGCACAAAAGCTCTTCAATTCCTCGAATATCTGACACCAATTTTTTAAATGCTGATCTCTAGGCAATTACCCAGTGGAGCAAAGATAACTTAGTTGATTTCAATCCTTCCAAAACTTATTCCAGTCTTATCTGGCAGAAAGGATTCCGCTGCTACTGTTCTTAAATTCGACGACACTCAGATTTCTAGGCAAGATCATACACTGGTGTTCAAATAAAGCGCATCACCTAGGAATTTTACACTTCTAACCATTTATTGCGATGGGATATTACATTAATGACCAGCATCACAAATAGAAATATAAACAAAAGATATTTATTAATAGTCAAGGCAAAGCTAAGTAATATTTGACACGTGCTCTCAAAATATTCCAAAATGAGCATTTGCAACCAACACACAACAGTTCTGATAAAAACACAACGAGAATTATGGCTGAAATGTTATCAGAATTTTCTTCAGTTTATTATTTTAAATGGAAAGCAAAATAAAAAGTTCAGCACGTGCAAAGTAATATTTAGTTGAATCGCCCACCTCTGGCCCTGATGACAGCAGCACACCGCCGAGGCATTGACAAGATCAATTTCTGAAGATAATCAACTGATAGTTCGTGGTTCCAAACACCAATTATGGCTTCCACGAAGGGTCTTTGGTTTCTTTCTGGCATCCGCAGATTCCACACGATGCATGCCAACAGTTCTCTATAGGATTCAGGTCCGGCCGGGCTATTTCCTGGCTAGCTAACAGTTCTAATGGACCGTTCTTCCAACCATTTTTCACCTGTAACAAATGTAAACACATTACTTTCGAACTCTAATGCAGAAATGAAGCTAAAGTAACTACAGAAGTCCCAACTTACACTTTTCACCCCCCCCCCCAATGACAAGGAGCAGAATCGTCCTGAAAGATGCATTAATATTGGCAGGTTGAAATGGTCTCTAATGGTTGGCAGCAATTTGCCTTCCAATATTATTATTATTCAATTTATTGCATATGCTTCACCCCTGAATAGCCTTCAGCTAGGGGGGGTGATGCCTCTATACATTTGTACATTATAACTTACACAGCATAGATTTGTATCTATGCTGTATTTTCTTCTGTCCATCTACAGTTATGACTTTGGCATAGCAGTTTGGATTACAACTGTGATTGATGAACCTGGTCAAATTTCCACATTTTGTAGCATCTATGATGGTTTCCACATCAACCCTAAAGAGATAGGAGCTACCAATTCCTAGTTCTGTGTACAGTATTCAGCTTCTCCTAAATCTGCCACCATAGGCCTAACCATCTGACCAACAAATTCGATTACCATTTCATTGGCTGCAAATATTTTCTAATGCAAATAACCCCCAATCATGGATACTTATTGTTATTATTGTTATTTGGTTTTTTTTAGGAGCATTAGCAACTAACTCCATATTACTCCGGGGGTATGCGGTGGTCATTCCCTGACCTTTCCGCATCCTCCGTATTTGGTGGTGATGGGCTCGAACCCCGGTCTAATCAAGAAGCATGTGCTACGCACTGCTGCTCCTTCCCACCTGGCTACGGAAGCGCCATCATGGATACAACTCTTAGCGAATTTCAATTGCTTCTTTCGGAACTTTAATGGATTACATTTGAGCAAGTCACTAGTGACATCAGAATTACCAAATGAAGTTAACAGCTTGCTCTGATTAGACCGTGCTTCTCGTGTAGACTGAGAAGCTGTTTTCTTGCAGGATCAAGTGTTTCATAATCCGTTTCTGGTAATAGAGTAGAGACACCTTGGATATGTTGGCTTTTTCTTTAATATCCATTTTGTAGCAGCCTTCACTTCGCGAGCAACCTGTTGTATGCACTCTTCCACCATCATCTTTTTTTTTTCTTTGGAGCGGATTGGGCATTTGAGGGAGGATGATCTACTAAATGTGTATCATTCAACCAGAAACCTTGTGTATTATCCTGCAACATAGTATCATAACTCCTTTTAAGGCTGCGCATCCTCAACGTCAGTTCCTGTTTTTAAAAATTCATAGAAAATATTCATTTCTTCCATAAGACTCCGCTTATGAAATCCAGTCTTCTTCAATCACTTCTTTTAGTGACCTCATCACCCTGGATTTCATGGATTTCTTCAGCTTAGATTTCACTTTAACTTGAGTAAGTGGCAATGGGGTGGATGCTTTTGTATATTCATGATCAAATACTGTTGTTTGAAAACATTTTATTACAGAATCTATTATTGAATCAATTGTTGTTGAGGTTGAATATTTTTTATCATCAAGGGTATCATCAATAGTACCGGGCTAAGGTAAACAATAAGTATGTTCACATATTAATTGATTTGTTACAAAGTCTTCATTTAATTCAAGCACTGTTTATTCGTCTACAGAATCCGCAGGTTCTTTCTCATATTTCAATTCTGCAACTGCTGGGAGCTGATGTTTAGATAACGATGCTTCCACACTGTTATCTGTATCATGATTGATCAATTCATGTTTAACTTCATTTTCCAACTTTTCATTTGTACACTGTTTTCTTGGCATATCCTCACAGTTTGTGAGAAAACAAGTCCCATCTGCTGAAGTGTCAATACTGTTAGCAATAACAGGTGTCTCCACATTATGGAAATCTGAAAATCCAGTAGTGAACGCCATTAAAGCTTGTGAAGCTTCTAATTCTAAAGTCAAATCATTAAATGACTGTTTCTTATCTGATTGCTCATTATGTTCTTCTGCTTCTAATTTTGGCACACATTTTTCTGTTGATATTGATATTATTTTATTGATATTCTCATGTAATTCTGGAAGGAAAAAAAACTTTCTTAGTATGATTCTTTTCGTGTGTTTTAACATTTACTCTTCACTTTCGGGTTGAAATGGTCTCTAATGGTTGGCAGCAATTTGCCTTCCAATATAGTCAGGAATCCATTGGCAGCCAGACGGAACCTTTTATAAACTGCAGGTGATACGAAATGCACCCCCATATCATTTGGGGTTCTGGTAGGGAATTTCACTGAAGACACCATACAGTTTGGATGGTATTCTTCATCACGTCTACGGCGAATCGTTTGTCTCCCATCAGCCATGCAGCTTGAATTTCTTCTCATCCGAGAAAATAACTAACTTCTACTGCTCGGGGGTGGGTCCATTTGACAATGCCTTACACCAAATTAATCGGGCCTTTTTAATTTTTTGTGTGAGGAGGGGGTTCTTCTTTGGATGACAAGTCCATTTTTGAAGAGGCGTCTTCTGCAACTCTTTCTTCGTGGCGTCAACTGCACGTAATTCGCCATCCTGACACAAGCAGGGAATGACTGCAACTCTTGCAGAGCGTGCTTATATAGCTGATGCAATATTACGTCATCACCTACGCCTATCAATCTTATCTGATGCAATCTGTAAGAAATATTGCCGTATACTTACGTTATTCGGACGACAATTACAATTTTAAGGGGTGATGCACTTTATTTGAACACCAGTGTATGTCTCTATTGGGGATTATTTAATCTCTCTTGGTATAAGCCCATTTCAAATATTTCTTCCTCTGCATCCAAATATAGCTGGGATTTTTCTTTCGTTCTCGGTGTTACATTTCTTCTTAACATCTAATCACTTTATAGCAATCTGAAATCCTCCTACCATGGAATATTGTTCCCACATCTGGGATGGTGCTCCCAAAGCCTTTCTGGCCTCTAGAGTCCATTCAAAAGAAGGTATTGGTATTCAGGTTAATTAATGACCCATCTCTCTCTCTCTCTCTCTCTCCATTCTCTGTTTCACAGACGTTCATTTTCTATTACATACCTTTTCTGTATATACATCCAATTTTATTACTAATTTGTACATAAATTCGTTTTTATATATTTCATCTGATCTTTGAATTTCTCTACAAGGTCGACGTATAAATAAAATAAAATAAAATAAGAAAGTATTATAATTGGCCACACCGTATCGAGTTCTCAAATTGTATTCAAGAAAAATGTATGATTCATTTAAAAGATTTATAACTGATAATCTACTATCACGCACACTAAAACTATCTGTATTTTCTCTTAAAATTTCTTTTTCAGGAATATATGTCTAACGCACTACATTAATTAAATAAATAATGCTTCCTTATCCTGTCAGTGTTCACTGGTCCGATGGACGAATCGTGATGCAAAACCGGTAATTCCATTACGCTTCCTGTAATTTTAACACGAACATGTTATTGATCGAAATATGATTAGGCCAGAAAGAAGTTCAGCGAAATATGATTGATTGAAGTCGTAGAGTGCTGAATTATTTCTAAAATAGTTTGATTATTTAGGACCTATTAAATCATACATTTTGAAAGTTTTTATTTCATTTCTAAAGAAAAATTTATTAAACATGGTACATCAAATCTTATCTACTTCGTTGGAGCCGTGAGTTTTATTTAGAGTAATGCAATATGAAGTTCTCTGAGCAGTGCAGACGGGCTGCAAGAGTAGCTCATGGAGTATTGTCAATGATATACAGGAATTTTTCCAGCAGGGATAAGGAGGTGATTATTCCCTTGTATAAGGCAATGGTCAGGCCACACCTAGAGTTCTGTATACAGGTCTGGAGGCCTCATTTCAAGAAGGATGTAGAGCTGCTGGAACGAGTACAGAGAAGGGCAACAAGAATGGAACAAAGGGGTGCTCTTATGAAGAAAGACTAGGCACCAGCGAGGTGATCTGATAGAGGTGTATAAAGCCTTGAATGGTTTGAGCATGCTCAATGCTGATGGGATTCTTCCTCTAGCTCAGAATAATCACCTGAGAGGGCATAAATTCAAATTGAGGAAAGACAGATGTAGGATAGACGTGCGGAAATTTGCCTTTAGCCAGCGGGTGGTTGGTTGGTGGAACAGACTTCCATCCCTTGTGGTGGAGGTTGATAGCCTAAATAAGTTTAAGGCTCAGCTGGACAGGTATTTTGAACGAACAGAGGGGTGAAGTGGAAGTGGTTTTTTTTTTTTTTTTTTTGGCTGATGCTGCATAAGCTTGCTTTCTTGCATCAAATGCCTCTACTAATGCTAATGCTAATGCTAATGCTAATGCTAATAATGCCAAGGCAACTCGTGGCGGAGTGTCTCCACAATATGTAATCGATGCACTAAGTAGCAAATTTCATTTCCTCAATGCTATGTACAGATTAGAGTTACCCCCCCCCCCCATGTACAAATTTGTACAACAAGAGCAATATATACTCGACGTTTTATTTTTCTGAATTTTCAAAGTTTTTAGTAAAACAGGAAACGGGCAGTTTGAAGGAATACAGGGGAACCTAGTACAGGGGGAAACTTCTTATAGGGATTCAACTTGTTTACCAATTTTTATTAAAGTATTTTCTATTATGTATAAAAATCAAAAAACTTAAATAATATTTAAGAAGGTTTTCTAGAATATTTGAAAATATTCCAGAAATGTGTAGAAGGTTCCTCAATGTGGAGGAACATTGTAGAAACTCTCTCAGTACCTTCTGTACTTTGTGATTTCTTGTTTCTTTACTCTTAATCGAAAGCAAGTTGACCATGTCTTGGAGATTTAGCAAAAATCGAAGATATACTTCATAGTATGTATTAAGAAAAAATAATTTCAGACATGCATGGCAGAATCGCTGCGCTGGGTACAGTAAGTTCCAAATAGGAGTACTTTGAACGAAGAGGGAGGGGGATATAGGGCAGAATTAGATAAGTTATTCGAATATTTTCTTTAAAATAAATTTCCATATCTCTCGGGTAATGTATTTGATCCTAGGAGTACTTTCTCTCTTCAGAAACCACTCTGAACTTCTTTCATAAACCTTTGTTTAGTTATTCCCATCTCACTAACATTTCTTTCCCACAATTGTGCAGGAAAATCTTTTTCCAGATCCTGGTTCACATCATATATAATAACTTTAGACCCAGTTGTTTTAGAAACTTCGACTTTAAGGCCCAGTTCTTGAATCCTGCCATAATTCTTAATCCTTTGAATGTCCTTCTTAGAATCTGTTTCTAAGAAACAGATTCTACTCCCTTATCTCGAATTGTTCTTAAACGCCTCACTTTTATATTGTTCAATACAGGTCATACTGACTTCCAAACTTCCTTTTGACGTCATTAAGACTCGCTTGTCTCACATATGTGTCTTAATATGCTCACAATCTGATTTTATTAACAGTAAGGTGCACTTCTTTAACAACAGGTATTTCCTGTCCCACACCTTTTAACACTCTAGCATATGTCTTTTGCACTTCTTCGGCCACCTGGCCCTCGTAGGTAGGTAGCACAGTTGATAGAATCGCCGTCCTCCCCACACTGGGTGGAAAATACCTGGGTTCTAGTCCCGTCGATGACGTGAGGAATTTTTATGGGCCTTTTTTCACAATTTGGCGGAGTTACTCGGTCTCAGGAGAGGGTAACATGGTGTTTTCTTCCGGAAACTTGGGTTTTGTCCAGAGAACAGCAAATCGATCACAGAACACACGCAGTTTAACAGTATACACGGAGCAATATGGTCTTAGTCGCTGATGTTCCTAGAACCCAACAACAAACGGCCACCTCACATATTCTAGCCTTTAAGACCTAATTATCCACAAATAACTTAATGGCCTTAGATTCAAGAACGTCCACATGGCAAAAATTTCCTTCATTGTTGCAATAGTTACTTTATTAGAATATAGGAACAAAAAATCGTGCAACTTCTTTCTTTCTTAATACTGTATCGTCAAACTCTATTACAGGGTCCTCCTTTTCCATAGAATCCTCTAATCGACTTCGTTTTACTCCTCCAGAATAAGTAATCTATACACTGATTCTTGTACTGAAACCTCCTCCACCTCCTTTTCCTCATGACTGAATTCATCGTCTTATTTTTCACTTACATTTTCAATATCCTCCTGTTGCTCCATCCCTTCCGCTCTTACTGAACATTGCCTCGTTCTAAGAGGTGAGCGTTCCACACCAGTCTCCGTCACCTTATCGGTCTTAGTACTCAATTCTTGTGGATACCTTCACCTCGAAGGCGCAGCCATAATCAAGAGGACACTTAGAAATCTTTCAAAAATTTCAAAATTCCTCAAGAAACACAACACAACTCAACTCTATCAATACTAACTCTAATTCCAATTTAAACAACAATATAAATAAAATAAAGAATATTTACAACTGAAGAGGAAATATAACTCAGCTGAACTCAAATATAATCAAACAAAACAGTCTTACAGCTCTGACGAAAAGCACCCCTTAAAAACTACCTTCAGGGGAACAAATATTCTCACACTAAGATCACCACAGTCCCTACTACCTTTTCAGTTCGTTCTGACTCGTAGAACAGGCCAAAATTTCCTTTATTGCTGCCCTAGTTATTTTATTAGAATCTAGGAACGAAAAATTGTGCAACTTGTTTCTTTCTTAATACTGTATCTTCAAACTCTATTACAGGATCCGTTTAGCAGGCCAGAAAACCTGGCCGCCCTCCCCAGATTACGTGGAAGCAGAAGCCTTGACCAGTAGACTCACGAGGTCCTATAATAACAAAATACGATAAAGTTCAATTGGTACCGGGGAACCCAAATAGTAAAAAAAAAAAAAAAAAAAAATGTTATTTTTAGGCCACCCCAATAATTAAATTCATCTGCCATGCTGTGTCTTATGTCTGTTAATTGCGTGTGTTCTATGGTCGATTTATTTGTTTTGCTGGACGAGAAATCCCAGTTTCTGGGGAAAAAACCTTGCTACCTACACCTGAGACCGACTAACTCAGCCACGGAATGACAAAAGCCCATTAAAGTTCCTCGCGTCACTCAAATAGTGGATATTGATTGATATTTATTACTTAAAGCGGTCCCAGCCAACCAATGGCAACCTCGCTATCAGTTACACATAATTTAGCGGTACTCTTATGTACTCCCTCTCCTGTTTGCTCAAGTACAGGGAGGCAAAAAACCTGCCATGACCAAAAAAGATTGATATGAACAAACTGAAAATAATCGAATTACATAAAAAATAAATATACATATAATTAAATTTCAAAGTCCAAACTTCATTGGAAAGAGCTACATCTGTTCACAGTCTGTTGGAAAGCCAGCAGCGCCAGAAGCTGCCGAGAACAGAAATGCCAGCACAAGGAGCTGGAGTTGGATATAGCAGACTCAAGCCTCCAGGATTTCGCGGAACGTCAGGTAATTTGGCATATACCATACCGCATTACAAATCCAAGGCTTCCAGATGCAGAAGAGTCTTCCGTTTAAGAAATATTGCAGTTGATAAGGCTTAGAAGTTCTCCTGTTTATCAACTAGAATTGTCTCACAGCCTTCTGCCATAAGATTGAGATTACTAACCCGATATACCAAGTAGTAGAGTAGGAAGCAAGTACTAATTGTCAATGGCATTTTCAACACTGTTTGAGCAGAAAATTCGGCGATCACCTATCGCTGAAGAACCTTCGCTACAATTCAACATTAAGTCAAATGAATTTTCAGTCACATTTCACTCTGACAGAAAGAAACAAACTCAAGTCACGTGGAAACCTGATCCATTTGCTTAAAAAATAAGCCCCGGTGTGAGTGCACGATGATTATAACTACTGTAGCACCTTCGAGGGCCTTAAAAGTAAGAGCCCCCCTCCTTAGGGATTGGGTGTTTATAGGGACTGATTCATTTGCGACCTTCCTTAACCAGGATAATTTTGGTACTACAATCAAACGTTTCCAAAATTCAAAAGACGAATCGCTAACTGATCGGTGACACCAACCTCCGACGAGGCCAACGTACGGCTTATGAACCGATGAAACCATTAAAGCCCTGCCACAGATGCCGACCCAGTGACCTCTTTGGGTTTCATCCCATTGTTCAGCTGCTCCACTTTTCCTCTAATATTTCCTCAACCCTTTCGCACTTAGCGTGAGCGGGTGCGCTCCACTTATTTCTGTTTCGTTGAATTTTCTGGAAAATTTCCCGCTTCGTCCTTTTAATATTTTTTTCACTGTTCGGTGGTCACCATCAGCTACGTGTAGTGGTTTTTTGTGTTACGAATGTCGTCCGGACTGTCACTCTGCTTTGAAGGGTTTGACTCGCTATATTTTATTTATTTATTTTTTTTTTAAAAGAAGGATGCACGCTCTCAAGCCAGTTCTCTTCACCGAACTTCTAATTAAACTAACCAAAAGGTTACAGAGTGTCCAATATCCATAAGCCTTTCTTTCGGCGATTCATACTTCCTCGTACTGGTGACAATTTATTGGACTTTTCATTTTACAAAATATAAAGGGAAAAAAACGAAATATTGAAAGGTCGATCTTGTTGCGGTCTCGTAAGGAAGACCATCTTATAAATAAAGTACTCGCACCACCTTGGAGCCATTTTGAAGTTCGTTAATTGCTGCAGTTTTGTTTTAATAACGTTTATGATGATGTCGATGAATAACACTGCACTAATTAATAATGTCTTTAATTTTAATAAGCATATTTAAATACGGTACTGCGTAAATAAACTCCCTCTGCTACTTTTTGAATTATTATTGTGGGATTATCTGAAATCACCGAGATAAATTAATCGTAGCGATTAATTTTTAGTGCACAGGAACCCAAGACTGTTAGAAAATAATGTGGTGGAGACGGGAGCATCCCACAGCATCGAGGAGTGATGTCACCGATGGGTGCAGCATATATAGTGACCGCTCGGGTAGTACCTGTCAGTTCGTTAGTATAAAGCCCGTGCAATAGGAGAAGCGAAGGACCTGACGGAGTTTGAACGGGGAATGATTTGTGGTGCTAGGAAGGCGGGGGCCAGCATCTCAGCAACCTCAGGCCAATTTATTGGACACGGTCATCCAACGTGCCGAGACGAGGAGACCACCAGTGGTTGACAGTCGAGGTGTCAGTGGCACAATTGTCCAATGGGACAAAGATAACTTAGTTATTATTTATTAAAGTAAAGGAAAAGGAGAAGTTACATCTACTCCCACACAGCAAACATTTGCTAGGAGGATAAACATAACAAAAACATATACACATTAATATAAAGGATACAGCTCAGATTTATTACGGCAGGCTAAGACTATATTCAGGATAAATTTTCTAAATATATTCAGCGTCCCTCGAAGCACAGTGAGGGAAAGCAGGCAAGTTGTAGACGGCTGGCCGGAACAGGAGAGGAGTGCAGTTTGTCCAAACACACACAGAAGCCTATGGAGAGCGAAGGAAACTTGAAACAACTAAAATTGCAGAATTGCGAAGGTATCCGTAAGGACTTTGGATCTGTAGGTCTTGTCCACGCAAATCGCTTCGGGTTAATATTTAGGTCGTTCAGGAGACCAATCCTGTTTGCTGGAAACATATGACTGAGCGAGCTGATTTGGTTGAGGACAGGTCGGATCCTAGATGTTTGATGATTAGTTGCTCTTCTGTTATCTTCGGGTAGAATGATGAGCCTATTGATGATGGGAGCATCAAGTCTACCAGAAATAAGTTGGAGAGGGTCATTATATTGCGAGTAGCGATTATTTGTTTTCAAGGGGTCATTCCATGAAGTGAGTTTAGTATAGCCCTAAAGGTAGTAAAGGGATGTCATGAATACCTATTGAGGGATTGCAGCAGCCAATACTCAAGTCCCAAGAACTGCTGCAGGTAGGTTGGAGGAGCGGAGGACCAGATTTCCGACGCGTACAGAGTTACGGGAACAGCAGAAGTTTGGATAAATTTAGATATTAGCTTCGTATTGCCGTAATCAACTAGTTCCTGATGAGCAGACCAAAGGGCTGCATAGAATTTGTTTTTTTGCTTCCTTGAAGTGCCCCAGAAAAGACAGATTCGAATTCCAAACCAAACCGAGGTCCTTGTGAGAGTTGACTAACTCGATTTTATGTCCGTTTATAGAGACATGCATTGTGATTATTTTTTTTTTCTTTGTGAACGTCATTCGGGCAGATTTTTCTGCATTTAGGTCGAGACCAATGTAATGCAAAAAGTAGTTTACCACATTTATTTGGTTTATTGCAGCTCTTTGGACTGAGAGCGCTTGTTTTGGCTGATCGGAATGAATGAAGGGCTTCAGATCATCGGCGTACGAGATCATGTTTTGGAAATTCGACAGCAGAGGGTCTAAAAGTAGCTGCAAACAGTGCTGCTGACAAAACGCCGCCCTATGGTACCCCTCTGAAGACAGTAAAGGAACGAGAAAGACCATTGTATTCTACAAGGAGCCGTCTTTCCTGCAAAATTTTATTGAGTACGGTGAGGAGGTTATCAAAGATCCTGAAGTAGTTCTTCAGGATGTTAAGTAACGATGTGATGGATATCCTATCATATTCAAATTTCGTATTGATAGTTGATTTCAATCGTTCTAAAACTCAATCCTGTCTTATACCTGGAAAAAGGATTCTTCTGGTCCTGTGCTTATCTTCAATGACACTGATTTCTAGGCAAGATCTTATACTGTATATGCAGACCATCCAATGAGTAAAAGTAATGTTCTCCAACCCGCTACCTTGTTTATCCATCCAAATTGCGCATACGGGCCTCCCCAGATAATATTTGATTACATATACACTGTGATACACATTTCAAGAAATAAATATATTTTTAAATTTAAATGTAATGCTTTGAATATTTTTTAGAAAGTTCGTTTGCTTTATTTCAAAACAGATTCCGAAACGGAAGTTTTCTGTTGATGGCACAAAGACTCTCAGTCACCTCTAGCTTTGAGCAAGGTCATTCTCTTTTAAGAAGTGGTTTTAGTCCGTGAGCTCATTTTGTTCCGATTAGCGGATTTTTTTCTTTTTCCTCCTTATTTGTTATCCCTCGGGGAGGCCGGCACAATCTATTTACGTCTTCCACTTTAGATCGCAATCTGAAGACATTAGCACTTCTCTCTGAAGGTGGAAAAAAGAATATTATATTACCAGCCAAGAATTACCAGCCTCCACCACCGCTCCAGTCAACTTATTTCCTTGCCAGAGGCACGTTGTCGCTTATTTTGTGATGTGTGAAGTCATGCAGCAGCAACCAGGAAATGCTCCAGGCTACTTTTGGGTGAAATCGTTCCTAGTTAGAAGGCTGAAGCGACACACGTGAGACATCTCAGCCTTGAAGAAATCCCTGACTAATACTGAGACGTTTCCTCTTCCTTAAGACGTTTTATTAGGCCACTTAATAGAGTATTGAGGTCAGCGTATTGGACCATCACTTCTCATTGGGGATACAGTCGATATGCCGTTCGAAGAACACAGTACAATGATACAGCGCAGTATTAATGACACAGTACAATGAGATTGACTGCATCCCCAATGAGATACTTCCTCTTTTTACGTTCGTGGGTGTCTTGTGACTAAAAACAATGTTCTCAAGCGCAAGACTTAAAGGCAAGACTTAACGTAATGTTAAGGCTATTCTGTATTGCTCTTTAAAGACAAAGAACCATCGGCCCCAGTGCGGACTGACGCGAATGGCTTTCAAAAAGGAATAATTTTCTGTACTTGTTCATGTCGAATCTTCCCCTTGCTCTGAAGTTTCCCTTGACCTTTTAGCAAACTGTTTGGTAACAGGTCTAGGCATTGTGACGACACCTCCTAACCTACTAACAAGTGGGGCACGGGGTAGCAAACACTCAGGTGAGTGTGCTATAAAGAGCAGGCGCTTTTGGTAGGAACAACACGCCCTTTTTTGAATTATTAATTTACATCTGTCAGTTAGTTATCTGAGCAAGAAATATTTTCCGAGTAGGGAAACGGCGGTGCTCTCATCAGGATTTTCAGCCCACGGAAACCAACTATATAGAGGGGGGGGGGACAAAATTTCAGAACTGGATGATTCTGTCTATTTGGAAAGCATTTTTAATCATTGGTGAAGCTTAGGAGAGGATGTAGTGGGAACAACGGCTCACTTGGGTGATGCCAGCTCACCCTGACCTCTCCGGGTGGGCGGTGGCCTTTCATGAGGTGGGGATATCAATAATAAAATTATTACTTGGATGGATGGTGGTCCTGAGAAAACACCTGAAGTTTTCACGACTATCATTTCTCGCTCATATTTGTGGACATAAATTGTAAGTTGTCGCAAAATTAGCGCAACATCTACGGAAAAGTAGCCCCCCACCCCCGAAAATAACTCAATTTTCATGCAATAATGCCCTCTACTGGCAATATAGAAGACCAAGGTCCTGTGTACGTATTACTCCATAGTGCGAATTAAGTAACTTAATTTAAATTAAGTCACTATAGGGCGGATGTTTCATACTTTCGTTCAGCCACTGCAGAGGCCTTCCAGTCTGACTGAGGGCAAGGCGTGTTCCAAACTGTAATTGGACTCCAAACTGAAGGCAAAACAAGCAGTAATCAGAAGCGGTGTGGTGGAAAACGGGTCGCTCCACGGGGTTAAAGGAGGGCAGGGAGGTGTCGTTCAGGTCAAAAGGCGACAGGAAGTCACGATTCAGTATGCAACCCTCATTTATTAATTATTTATTCAAAATGTAACTTCGCAGGACCGGATGATGGTTCGCCGGTAATAATGTTTGTACAGATTGAAATTATTGAAAGGCGTGGTATTTATCTTACAGCGGTTTACAGATAAGGTTTTAAGGCAAGCTTCCATTGTGTGTTACGTGTCAATTCGTCCTGAATATTGTATGTACTATCCCACAAAGCTCTGCCACAAGTAATAGGGCTTTCCATCCACCAATGAAATTTTATTCATAGTTTTCAAGAATAAAATTTCATTGTAATTAATAAAATAAATATAAAATACTCTTCCTTTCATAAATTACATCTGGAGCCAAACTTCTGATCTCCATAGTGGGTCAGTATTTTGGAAATTCCGCCCGTTTTGGATTTCCACACCTCACCAGCCGTGACTTCGAAACAAATCAGAAAATTGGAAAAATCTTCAAGCTGCGTTTAACTGCAATGTCAAGATACTCTTACACACTAAAGGAACAATACATCAAGCCGAGGGAAATTCACTCAACTTCTTTAGAGCACTCCTTTCCAAAGCGATTTTTCGGTTGTCAAAATGGTGCAGAGTTTAGTCATTTAAAGTTTTCTGTATTATCGCGGATTACATATGAGATTGGCATTCTGCTATATTGCTGTCGGAGTGTAATTCTCCTGCCTTCATCCGGAATCTCCTTGGTCATTGCAATTTGATCTGAGGTGGAGAAAGTCCTTGGCTGTCCAGAATACAAATCAGCCACTAATTACCCACATTCTTTGAGGCGCTTGTACCACTTGAAATTTGAAATTTTCTTCAAACTCTTCCTAAACCTCTGACATTGCTCTCATTCTACGTTGAACACAATAGCGAATAACAAAACGTTCAAATTTCCATTATGCAGCTTACAAAATGTTTCATCTTTACAACACGTAACTTAAAGCCAAATCGAAACTTCCAGCCAACAACATGCCAAAACTCGTAACTGTGGCAGCTTATTCTTGGACATGCACTCTCCATCTACCGATAATTCGCTCAAACCTGATAGGATGTACGCTGCCAATCAGCGAATTAAGTGATCAGCCTGTGTAATGTCTTCAATTAATTGGAATATTTGTTTGTTTAATTATTATAACAAACGATAATTAATAATCATCAAACGTTTACAGGGTGCTTCTACTGCACCCTGTGAGCGTTGTTCATCAACCTTTTCTCTCCCTTATGCTTGGATCAGAAAGTAGAGAGAGAGAGAGAGAGCTGATCTGTTGGTGATCGCAACATGGTAGTGGTAGACAGCGTGTCAGGCAGGGTACAAAAGTGTGAGGTCAGATTTTCCGTTATGGAACTGTGCTTGAACGTGATCGTACTTTGTGTTTGTTGTATTGCAGATGGAGGAGGAAGCGGATGTCCTACTTCGTGGAGCTTGGCATTCCTGGTCCAGCGCCCCATCTCATCACGGGAAACTTGCAGGAGATTCTAGAAAAGGTAAGCCTCGTATCCTCGTTAAATGTGAGAAGAACATTATTTGGAAATTACTAATAAGTAGGTTTAATAAAGATACTTTACTACGTGAAGTATTTAATTAGTTTATTGGAATGAAAGCACGATCAACCAGTCCAGTCCAATCAACATAAAAAAAATTGGCTACGTTTCGAATTTCTGTGTTGAAATTAGTCTTCGGGCCTGGATTGTGTTACTGAAATTGAAATTGCAGTACCTTGTAGGAACAGGAATACAGAGAGGATACTTATAGGATCTGGAATACTGAGAAGATACTTATAAACGATCAGGAATACAGAGAGGAGTAATGATATCCAAGGGGTTAATGAACACACGATAAAAAAGTCGCAGAGGCTAATGTGTCGGTGGACACATTTAATGGCACAAAATGCTGCTTACAATGGACAGATGAACATGTAAAACTATCACGGTTGCGGTTACATTGAGCTCAGCGTCTCGGAATTGGATCGCAAACTTGTCGAATAGCCTCCTGCAGTATTTCTCGCAAAATAACCGTTGTCTGTGCTTGCTGCGGGTGGCTCCGTACATGACGTCCGATCACGGCCCAAGCGTGCTCGATGGGGTAGAAATCCGTGGACGACCTGGTTGGCCATGACAGTACGTCAAAACGACGAAAACACTCAGAGAAAACCACTACAGTACATGTTCGGGCGTTGTGCCTGCAGAAAAATGTCGTCAGGTACTACAGTAAGAAAGGGAAAGAGCGAGGGTTTCTGGAATCTCGGCGACACAACGGTGAGCTGTCAGACCCATTGACGAACACTAATGACGACCGACTATCAGAACTGATCGCTTTCCCAAATAACATCAGCAGGAAATGGCGTTTAACAATGGCTCCAGGATCATTTCATTCACCAAGTCTTTGCCACGTGCATGCTGCAATCATCTGGCCGCAAGCAGAAGTGAGATTCATTAATGAAGATCACTTGACGACATTCTGTATCCCAGGTGTCCCGTGCATGGCGCCATTCCACGTTCTGTTGACGATGGGTAGCGGTCAGAGATAGTCGATGCGATGGCTGGGCTGCACGGCTGCCCTCTTCTGCCGGTCAGGTGTGCAACGGTTCGATGGGTGTTGAGGTGATAGTCAGCTGATGTCACAGCTCGTTGGACGGTAGTCATCGTGGCTGTAGGTGCGGTGTAAACCAGTCGACTGATAAGACGTTCTTCTCGTAGTCCTCTCTGTAGTCCTCCGTCATGCTCCACTAGCCATTCGACAAACAATCGTGCCTTCCACTGTTGCCAACATGTATGCACTATGGTATTGTCACGGCTCACACGTTTCAGTTTCAGCCACTCGAAGGCCTATAATCCGCCGTTTTTCGAAGTCCCCGAGTTGTTGATATCGGTGTCGAAGTAACATCTTGGCATTCTCTACAATCTTCTTGCCCTCTGAAGTTGGTTCCTGCGAGACAAAAGCTGGTTAACCACATCACTCACGCGTTTCTTTGAACTCCACGATCATTCATTTTGGTATCAGCAGAAGCTTCCCGATTGGTCCCATATTTTAATCATTTGTATATTTCGGTGCAACTCATCCGCCTGATGATTTGCATGACTGCCAATCATTCCTTCTGGGTGCTGCAATTTCAATTACAGAGTGTAAATACAAAGAGAAATTAACTATATATACAAAGAGATCCAAAGATACTAATTTTTTTACAAAAGTTTGTTTAGTTTAGATTCTTTAACCATGAATGTAATAATCATTTGTTTGGTTGGATCAAATTTTAAACCAAAATTATACATTATTCTAAATTGGTTATCACTTTTCTTAAATCAATGTAAGAGTAGGATACTAACGTGAAGATACAAATGCTACTGAATTGATCATAAATCAAATAAATGTATTACTAGGATAAGTTTATAATTGTACCATTGAAGACCAACCTGTCCTGCAGACGAAGCTATGCCAGCAAAGAGATCCTACTGTATCACACAAACGTACAACTTACATGCATGCTTAAAGGAAGAAGGATTTCGATGCAGAAATCCGCCAATTTTTTAGGCTGCTGGGACCGTTTGGGAATTGTCCTCTCGTTCGAACAAACTAATTACATACTTCTTAATTACAAACTAATTACAAAGTGTCTTTATTAAACGTACTTAGAAGCTTCTTATTCGTTTTAAATGTTGCAGATGGAAGATATTCTATTTTGTATAATGATAGAATGGATTTGATGGAGAAATGCCCAGTGAAAAAACAGTTTTCCAGTTTTTTACCACTGGAGAGTTTCATCTTTAAATTTCCTCGAAAAGGGAACTGCAACGAGCAGATTTATCTTGGAGGGTAGCAATATTAGGCAAGCGTAATATTCGGAGATGTACACCGCTTTTCAAACATTGATTTAAATGTCCGCACTGAAACAAAAAGGTATTTATATATGAAGAAATTAAATAAATAAGATTATCTGAAGGTTTTTTTGAATATCAATTTTTTTTTCTTTATTGTGGCTCCTCCAACAGGCCGCTGAAATTCGACAGGGGAGCCAGCACGGCTCCCTGTCAAACTATGTACTGTATATTAGTAAACATTCTTTACCTTTCTTCTTATGAAAAAAAAATATTTAAAAAAGTTGGTGATATATTTATTGGGTGACCAAAAAGAAAAGTTCATGCGGATTTTTAGAATAAAATAAAAAAATACTCAAGAATTGAACAAACATACTTAATTATCTCCTGTGGTCGTTTGATCAAAGGGTAGAAGCTGGATGATGTCAGTTGTATTCCAACGGCCACACAACAAAGTTTTCTGTTGGTAAGGTGGGGGTGGGTTTTCGATATGTTCACAGGTTCACAAGTTGCTAACCAATGATGTAATCGTTTGACATGACCCATTTCTCGACGTAAAATGGGCCATATCAAACGATCAATGATTACATAGAAAGGTTAAGGATGAAATTTTGATGAAAGGTTAAAGGTTAGTGATCACATAGAAAGTTTAATCAATGTGAGGGATGAAACCATTTTCGACCAAAATAGTTTCATCGATCAGATTGATTCTTTCTGCAAGCACCGGGCATGTTTGGCTTGAATCCAACTTAGTGGCAGTGTCCCAACAGCAATCTACACAATCTCTCAAATATTAACCTAGAAAAAATCGCACGAACTATTTTGGCCACCCCACAGTATTTCAGTGGAATGAGAAGAATCATTTTGTGTTTCAGGGTGTTGCCAGATGTCAAAGAGACTGGATAAACCAATACGGGAAGGTGGTGGGGTAAGTCACTGCTCCCTTGTTTATTTATTTTATTGATTTATTTTTAATGAAATTTATTCCTAAGAAATCATTTTCTTGTTACTGAAAAACTGACTCTAAAGACGGAGATAAATAAGAGTTCCACGAAAATGCCATTCTCGGATTCATGTTGTTTGCCATTACATGAATAGGAAATGGGACCATCTGCATGATTTCTGTTCTTGTCTTTCTTTGTTGGATTAATGTTTTAAATATTCTGATCTTCAGGTTATGTCAGTGATATTATACTTTAGGGACAAGTCCTTTATTATTTGGTTTTCTAATAAATATGCTGAGGCTGTTCAAATAAGAATGTAGCATATCGCAATTGGCTTGTATCCAATTTCAAATCTTTGAGTTTTCAAATCTCCAGCTTCCTTATCTGCCATCTAACAGAAGTTGTAAAACAGTAATTAATTAATAATGTTTCTTGTACTGTACAAAATGGCAGTTGAACCTTCTGGTCAAAGCCACTGGTCACAACTTCTGCTCATTCATACTTCCACCTCTGTTACAATTTATTTTATTTTTTTGTTCTATTACATCCTCGCCTAAACAGAAAGCTTATACAGTATCCTATTGCTCTTACATCGATGCCCTTGTCGAAATATCTGCTGAAATGCGAAATATTATCCATTCAGAACTTCATTTTTTTCTGATAGAAGTGCAGTAGGAGACTCCAGCTTGATTTTGATGCCAATAAATCTCGAAGTCGTGGCATATCACCACTTTATTCCTCGACACCTGTGCTTCAGAGCTTACTCTTGTTTTGTGTCGCCGTTTTCCTTCCGCATGGAAAGTTGTTCTTATCCAGTTCCTTAAAAGGGTGACAAATCACTCTTTTCCAATTATCATTCCATCGCACTTATCTCACCAAGCTCGTAATGGACGATTCCAGCTGTTCCACCATACACCTTTCCCACTCTTTCCTTAAGGTATTTTCGGGTTAATATTTTTAAAAAGCTTTTTTCTAAGTAATGGTGAACTCGCCAAGTTTCACACTATCTCGAAACATTCCTTTTCATCAAAGATCACAGATATGGATTCCGTCGGTGCCGATCTACTAGTGAAATATTGGCTTATTTTATTCATCTTTGGACAAATTCACTGAAACTGAAGTGGATTTAATTGATATTTATGAGGCTTTTCACAATATTAGGCAAAAAAGGTTCTTGAAACAAGCTTCGACCTTATGGTCTGCCTTCTATTCTATCTATTCTAGGGTAGTCAGCTTTCTCTTCGGCCTTCTCTCCTTAGATGACTGCAGATGTTAGTCTGTTGTTTGAGTTTTCAATTAACGCTGGTATTTTCCAAGGTTGTGTGCTTTCTCCCATTTTTCTCACTGGTTGGAAATCCTATCCATAGTTTTACTGTTGATGATTCCACCTTTCAGTTTGAGAAATATCGCTCTGTAATAAACAGCTTTAACTTCTCGAATATCCACTATCAATTCTTTATATGCAGATTTCCACGTAATCCTCCAATGGAACGAAGACAACTTAGTTAACTTTAATCCCTCTAAATCTCAGTCCTGTTTTATTTCTAGAAAAAAGAATTTACTTTTGCTCATCTTCGATGACATTCAGATTTCTAGTCATGACACATATCACTCTTAGGGATTACCCTGGCGTCTCTCTCTCTCTCTCTCTCTCTCTCTCTCTCTCTCTCTCTCTCTCTCTCTCTCTCTCTCTCTCTCTCTCTCTCCTTTGGCATAAACCCATCACAAATATTGCATCCCCTCCATCGAAAAATACGGGATTTTCTCTTTCGCTCTCGGCTTTACTTTTCATCAAAACAGCTACTCACTCTATACATATTTCAAATCCATCCTTCCACGGAACATTTTTTTCCTCTCTGGGACAGGTCCTCAACTTCTCTTAAAAACGGGAACTTCTCTCAAGATCCTAAATTTTAAAGAAAAGAGGGTTAATTAATGATTATTCGCTAAAAACATCACTTCTTCTCTCTATCGCACACATATTCCGTTTCTGTCGCATGCCTTTTTTATGGATACGTCCACGGGTTCTGAATTAGCATCTATAATTCTCCCACTCTCTTCCAAACCCGACTGAGTTCATCACGTGCCTCAACTAGTCAGTATTCTTTCACTGCCCAACTCCATATTCACTGAATCAAATTTTTATTCTTCATTTATCCTTTCTGGAACATCCTTCCTTCACATGTATTTCCCGAAAGTTGCAATCTACAAAAATTCGTCTAATGTCAACAAGTATTCTTCTCTGGTGTTGTCTGCAAGTATGTGAATATGTGGGACTTATTTTCTGAGAAATTCGTTTAATGTCTTTCTCTAATTTTTGTTTAGGTACTTCCTTGGGGCGAACCCAGTTCTGCTAATAGCAGATATCGAACTCCTCAAGTTAATACAAATCAAAGACTTTCAAGACTTCATCAACCGAGTGGTAAGTCTCTTCCATATTTTTTTAGCACTGCTTGCCACTTTTCTCACATAAAAGTAGAAATATTCTTTCGAATGGGAAACTACGTGACACGTGAATTTTCTGGCGATGCAAGTGATAGCAATAGTCACGTGTTTGTGTTGTTGACATAAGACTTATAACTCGCCTCAACTTGTGGCAGTGACATTGGGTACAATACTCCACAATGAATCCTCCATCGTTCGGCATTATTTTAAAACAAGTTATGCAGAACGTGAAAGATGAATTTGGTCACGTTGTTGTACCGATGAAATCTGGTTTCATCATTCAGCTTATACGAATAGCCGGTCCAACTGATACTGGGCATTAAAGAACGCGCATCTCTTCCTCGATACTGCGTTGCACCCGATCAATTGGTTACCGCCATATTCGGGGAACGTTTCACACTTTCGTAGCAGAAATGCAGCGTCAACCAGCCATCAGTGAGGGCTTATCGACAAATTGTTGAAACTTTGACAGAGCGAAAAATCGAAGAGCACGGTTTCTGCAAGGTAGCGTCACATGGCCTACAACTGCCACGGGTACGAATGATTTGTTTGGTAGAGTTCGTGGTAATTGAAGTGCTTCTCGTTTTTCCATCTTGATATGTGGACATGTGTTTTTGTTAGGGACTGCTCCTAGAACATCAGTTCAACTCCACCTTGTATCTCTGTGAAGAACAGTATCACTCTAAAAGGGCCAGGTATATGAATAGTGTAGGTTCGTGTGTGTGTGTGTGTGTGTGTGTGTGTGTGTGTGTGTGTGTGTGTGTGTGTGTGTGTGTGTGTGTGTGTGTGTGTGTTGTTCTGGACACTTGGCTACCCAGAAGCGTCAGTAATCTGGAGAGATACTCGTCCACACCATGGGTCGCCAGAGTTAAAAATCAGCGTGTCGCAATTATAGTGTCACTTTTGAAAATACAGTATTTGCTTTTTGTATTAATGATTTCTTATACAGGGTGATTCACTACCAGTGAGACAAACTTGCAGGAGGTGTAGGGGGCACAAAGACGAATCGGAATCACATAGCATTGCAGGGTCCGAAATGCCTTCTTCATGCGGTAGAGGACGTTGAACGGGAGGTCGCGTGAACAGCGATCCTGCTGGAAGTCAGCATTTGCGAACCGGTTCCCGAGGCAGTAGGATGGACGAGTATTCAAACGTTGAACTGGCCGACATGCACCTAGCGTATGGAGCTGCGGACTGTAACGGGCGCGCCGCTCTGCTCTTGTACCAGGAACGTTTCCCGCACAGGCGTGCTCCTCATCATACGATTTTCGCACGTGTGCACAGAAGGTTACGTGAGACTGGTTGTTTCACGAGAGGTACCATGAATCGAGAGCGAATGACGAGGACGCCAGACAATGAGGAAAATGTCCTACATCTTGCAGAAGGCAACTCGAGCGATAGGCCAACGATTGGGTATTTCCCAATCCACTATATGGAGGATACTGTCAACAAACCAAATGAGTTCATACCATCTGCAACGCGTCCAATCATTGGAGCCTGCGGATTATCCACTCCGGAGGATTTTTGCTACTTGGTTTCTTCAACAGAAACGGTTCGCAAATGCTGACTTCCAGCGGGATCGCTGTTCACGCGACCTCCCGTTCAACGTCCTCTACCGCATGACGAAGGCATTTCGGACCCTGCAATGCTATGTGATTCCGATTCGTCTTTGTGCCCCCTACACTTCCTGCAAGTTTGTCGCACTGGTAGCGAATCACCCTGTATATCTTCCTCAGTATTGAAGAATATGTCGTTAATGTCGCTAGTGTCGTTAGTGTCATGTAATAACATTGAAGAACAATGAATATTTTTTTCAATAGATATATAATACCATTTATTTTTTAACGTTGATTTCCAATGTGTACAATAGGTAGGCCACAACCAAACATGAACCGTGGCGGACCCCTCGACATCTCGAGGGGTCCGCCACGAATGATCCAAGCGCTTTTTCTAGGACGTCAGTTCATAAAGATATTTCATATTTTAGTGTTCGCGTACTTAGATTTAATCCATATGTTACGTTACTTGAATTGCTGATTGAGAAGTTCTGTAGTCAGGAGTTTTCCAGAATTGCTTCAGTGGTCAGTTTTTGGCGGTTTCTAGAAGGTTACTCTACCTCAACCTGCTCCCTGCGCGTCAGACAGATGTATAAAGCAAACCTCCCACACAGATCAATCAGTCGCAGTTTATAAGGGCGCATAAGTTTTGTTGCATATTAGCAAACTCGTGCGCTTTTTATAAC
Source organism: Mastigoproctus giganteus (assembly GCF_048544385.1). Taxonomy (NCBI): domain Eukaryota; kingdom Metazoa; phylum Arthropoda; class Arachnida; order Uropygi; family Thelyphonidae; genus Mastigoproctus; species Mastigoproctus giganteus. The sequence goes on along the minus strand of NC_143577.1, from coordinate 4,504,632 downwards.
TTTTGGTGGCAATTGCGGTTGAACGTGCCTTTTAAAATGCCATTCCACCATTAATGCACTCAATAGATTTTGTTATGTGTGCTGATTACGCAATTAAATCTCACAGACAGTGTACGATGCCCCTGCTAAAGGAATTATGCGAAAAAAAAAAAAAAATGCCGCATCCACTGGTGGAGTGCAAGACCAACGGATACCAGCAATTCCGTACCCAGGGAACCCAAAACCGGCACCAGTCAAATCCTGCCTCTAGCAGCTAAAATCTAAAGATTGGGAGAAAAAAGCTACTGCCACCTGAGACCGAATAACTCGGCCACGTTATGAAAAAGGCCATTAAAAATTCATCGCCTGATTCACGGGATTCGCACAGAGGTCTTTTCCACCCGGGTTGGGCAGGACGGCGATTCTAACTTGCTACTGCGAAAGTCTGGTTATTACAGGAGTAAAAACCACATGACCCAATTGGAATAGTCCTCGCGAGCACTGAATCAGAATACGAATGCTCAGATCCAAACAAGCCTTCATCTTATAATTCGAAGTAAATGAAACAGTCTTGCGCGTGATTTAAATCTATCTGAAGCGCGTGCAGAGCTTTTGGGATCTAGACTGAAGAAATGAACTTACTGCAAAAAGATACAATTATATATGGATTTTGTTAACGATAAAAAGAGCTTTCTTCATATTTTGATATGGAGGATTCACTTTTTGCTACTGCAATTGTACTGGTGGTGCACTTGGAAAAGAACATAAAGCAGAAGAAATAAACCAGAAGAGGACATGAATGTTGGACGCGTAAGTGATGAACATGGTGAACGTTTTCATTAAGATACTACAACCATGGAGGAACGTTACCGAAGAAGGTAGATGTCCAGTACATTGACAATCTACTGCTGGACAATGATCAGGGGCCCCGGATCATTTCCAAAATAAAATCAAACGAAAAAACAAATCGTGTATATTTTTACGCGTTTTTTGTAATATTTGTTAAAATCTTAAAAAATTCCCCCCTTCCTCTGTTCCAATAAACCTGTAACCCGCATCTTTCTAAATCTGTGGACAATATGACTTTAGGTTTAAATTCAGCTCATCAAAATCTATGAGATTTCGGTAGCAAAAACACATCAATTCTAAGAATTTGTTATCCATAGTAATTGTTGGATTTTGTATTTGACTATTAAATGTAAAAAAATTTAAACTGTATGGATAAACATTGATAAAGAAGTCTTTTTCAAGAAATGTAGAATTAGTTATGAGGAACTGCTCTTGCGGCCTGCGCTTCAAATTTTTATGGTTTTGGTCAAAAAGGGTGAAAGGTCCTGTGTTTTTCTTTTCACTCAGAAACTCACACATATAACTTCTTCCCAAAGGTTGTAAAAAAATCAGAAGTGAGGATTCTTATTAACGGCACGACATGTGACGCTTAAAGGACCAGTGATTATTTCTTACACCACTTTTGTCTTTTATTTCGAATAACTCGCAGTACATGATCTGTCATTTTCCGGTATAAACGTAATTGTAATCTGTGACTACTTTTCTCAGCCTACAGTTCCTGGAGGGTTGACATCATCCAGCGCAGCCCATTCTGCTCTCACTCTTCTTCAGGGACGGCGGTGGAAGGAGATCAGGAGCATTATCACGCCGGTATTCAGTGGCAGCATCATGAAGGATGTGAGTATGGCTTTGCAATCTCTGCCCCTTTCTTTTATGAGTGTTCAACGTTCATGTGTGCGTTGAGCACTCACGAACGTTGAACATGCGCGAGTGCACTTCTGCAAAATTTTTCCTCGAAGGGCTTCCGTATATCTCCGCTCTGTTCACCAAAATTGCTTACTTTCTACAGGTGGCACCACTAATGGACTCTGCCATTGGTGACATGTTGGATGTGGTGGAGGAAAAGGCGTCTAAAGAGGAGCCGTTGGACATCTCCGACATGTTCCAGAGATTGACTCTGGCTGTGATGGCCTCGGCGATATTCGGGCTGGATTCTAATGTGCAGCGTGATCTGCGAGACTCGTTCTACTTGAACAGCCAGACCGCGGTGGACACGACGTTTTCCCGGCTCCTGATCCTTGTCACAGGTCAGTTCACTTTCTTCAGAAACTGTACTGCTTCTGGCAGGATTCCATGCTGCACGTGATTTTAGTGAACACATTGTGGTAGCTTTTCAGATTGGCGGTGGTGAAAACACGAGGATGTTTTTATAATTTGAATATACAACCAAATATTTCGAAACTGTTTCTTTCATTTTTCTTTCAGCATGTTTCCCCGAGACCCTTCCAGTGACCTCGTTTACCAAGAGAGCCATCGAAATCGCAAGATACCTGTGTCACCGTCCGTGTGGCCACTTGCTGCTCTCCTCCTGTGATAAAGTCATCAAGGAGCGTAGAAGGAATCCTTGGGTAAGTTATTCCGACTCGTTTATGAACTGGTCAAATGCCGTTACGGTAGCTTAAATTGAAAATTAAATTGATTATAACTTGAAGGTTCCTGGCATATTCTAAATGATCTCTTGGTTTTTATAATAAACATTTCTCACTGGCATTGGATATAAATCTTTAAAGAAAAAGAATTGGTTGAGGAGCTGGAACGGAGAAATTCAAAACATCATAAAAAAGAAGAAAAAAGCATATACATTTACAAAGCAGAAGTGTGGATGACTACATAAATTATAAAAAAACTAAGAGCAGAAGTTTGAAAACTATCACGAACCGTAAAAAAACAAGATTGGGATAAATTTTTTTAAATCTTTAGAATATGATATAACTGGTACACAAAGAATGGAATTCAAGAAATTTAAAAAATTACAAATGGAAGAAAATGACAAATTTAGAATTAATTTAATTAAAGAAGAAACATGGAGAAAACATTACTCTTCACTATGGAACTAAGAAAAAACAGGAGAAGAGAGCAGGAATATCTCCCCAGAAGAGGAAATTGAGCAAACTATGGACGCGGTAAACCTAGAAGAACTACAATATGTCCTTCAGAAGTCCAAAAACAGGGAGAATCCAGGACTAGATAACATATGTGTAGAACTGTTTAAATATGGTGGAAAACTAATTCAGGAAAGATTACTCACACTGTTTAATAATATATGGAAATCTAAATGAATACCAAATGATTGGCAGATAGGACTGGTAATCAGCATACATAAAAAAGGACCAAAAATAACTGTGGAAATTGCAGAGGAATCACATTGTGATCAACGGCATCACAACTATATGCAAATATATTAAATAACAAATTGAACGAATACAGAGAAGAATACTTCGAAGAAGAACAGTGTGGTTCAGAAAAGGAACAGAATGCACAGATGCAATACTCGCTCTGTAACAAATAATCGAAAAGAGAAGAGAACAAAATTTACCAGCATTTTTATTATTTATTGATTATGAAAAATCGTACGATAGTTTGAATCGAGAAAGACTATGGGCAATTTTAGAAAATGATAACATCCCCAGGTAACTAATAAATACAATAAGTGGTATATATAAAGACACATGATTTGCATAAAATACATGAATGGACAGAACCTGTATCATCAAATAAGGGTGTAAGACAAGGTTGTGGATTATCACAAACACTATTCAATGTTTATATGAGTCCATGGACTCGTCCTGCCAGGCGTCAATAGTGCAGACTGGTGGTGACGGTGTAATGGTCTGTGGAGTATTTTCATGGTGCACTCCTCGATATCAGTGGATTTTCATTGTACTCCTCGATATCAGTGGAATAATATTTGGATGCCAAAGATTGTCTAAAAATTGGTTTCCAACTAGACGTATCCTTTCACGACTGCAGCGTTTCCATCTGCGAATGGGCTCTTCCATTAGGATAATGCATCATGTCAGAAGCCCAGAACTGCACAAACTCATTCCAGGTACATAAGAGTGAATTCAGCCTACTGCAGTGGCATCTCCACTGCAGGTTTCACCAGATCTCAATTCAATTGAGCAATTCTGCGTTGAGGTGAAACGAGCTGTTCTGCGCAGAGATACGCAAAAGTCCAATTTTCAACACCTGTGAAGAGCAATTCAGTCAACGCCTCTTTGGGTCCATACTACGAGGAACCCAGGCGGTTCGAGGGCACAATGGAAACTTCTTGCTATTTAAAAAGTGGCCACTCATTATAAAGATGGCATTTTAAACTGAAAGAAAGAGAAACAAAGAGCGAAAAGCCCAAAACCATTGATTTTGAAATACAAATATTCTAATTGGTCCTCCTCTATCAATCTATGATTACCATACTCAAATTCGCGCTGCAACACTTCAGAAACAGACTTCAAATTGTGATGCACCCATGAGATTTACCTCTCATGTTCGTAATTATACGAAAGATATTGATTGCAATGTTTTATAAAAATGGATCAGGTTAACGTGGAGAGACAGAAAAGTTTACAATAATGTAGGGACCTCGTTGAAAGTTTTTGTTTTTCCTTGCAGAAATTCCGTCCAGATGTTCTGCAATTCCTGATGAAAGCGTGTATTGAAACTCAATTCGTGAACTCCGTCCCAGGAGACAAATTAACAGCCTCTGTGGAGGATCTCGATCCCAGCATGGCAGAAGGTAAGAATTGCAATTATGGTCAGCAGCCATTTGCATCTCGCGGTAGCACAGTTCTTGTAATCACTGTTCTTCCGTAAGCTAATTTTTGGCTGTTTTCGAACCTCTCCGACTCTCCCCTATCTCTTCTAAACTCACATTATTCACCAAAACAAAGTTCTTCATCTCTGAATGAAACCAGTCTAAGTACATCAGCGTTAGTTGACTTGATCAAAAATTTAATTTCATTTAATTTTTTTACAGTACTCCTGGCATTACTCATGGCTTTTGACGCAGCCAAAAGCCATGAGTAATGCCAAGAGTAATGAGTAATTATTTATAGCCCTTACATCAATGTCATGAGTAATGAGTAGTTACTTATAGCCCTTACATCTCTTACAGTTACTTTTAAATAAGTGTTTTTTCTTATGGTCGTAGATTGCTGGAACTGTAATTATTATTATTATTATTATTATTATTATTATTATTATCCGTTTATTAATCACGAGAAACTGTGGGTCACCCCGGGATGACAGTGTGCCGGGAGGGTGAGAGATTTACATACTGAGGTGCGAGGAACCACATGAACAATGTACAGGAGTACATGCGTGCTCGACCCGAGATATTTACAGAATTGAACTTACATACGCTTGAAATAAAAACAAAGTTTATAGCAACAGACATCAGAATTTAAAAAAAAAATGCAGCAGGCAAAAAGACCAGGTGTAGGTGATCGTCACAGGTTAAATAGTTGGTAACAGTTCTTGAGGCATTCCTTTCTCTAGAGCTTGTCCTCACAGAACTTATCAGGGTTGATGCCTAATTTATTGTAGATTTGGAGGCAGTTGGCCTCCAAATCTACAATAAAAGGAAACATGCCCTTAAGGGAATCAATGTTTATAAGTGTAAACCGGAGGGGATGGCAGGAGTCTTGTCTTCTTTGGGCCAGAGATTAATGGGGATACAGATGGAGCACCAATTCGGCTTGTGATAAGCCGAGCTAGCATGAGTACATTTCTTGTCGTAATGAGAAGTCTTCAGGGAGTGGTCCCTAGATTAGCTTGGAGGATGGATCTAGAGATAGTAAAAGGGTGACCCACCACTCTATTCATCCATCTGAGCAACCAATATTCCAGACTGAGGTACTCTTTTAGGTGGGAGGCAGGATCAGATGATCAAATTGCAGATGCGTAGAGAGGGATAGGGATAATGCAGCTCAGAATGTACCAACAAAGCAGCGCTGGCTGATGCACACCAACGAGCTCCTGAGGGCACTGCCCAAAGTGCCGCGTACGTCTTCTGTCTCATCCTGACAAAGTGACGCTGGAAAATGAGTCCAACATCTTAGGTGAGGTCTGTGTGGGAAGTTACCCTTTGCACCCTTTCCCCGCCAACGAAGATTTGAACATCATTTTTAACTCTTTTTTTTGGTTATCGTAGTTGAGCGGATTAGGAAGGGTTCAGATGCAACCCAATTATGGCTAGATAGTTTTCCAGTTTCATTATCTGTGTAGAGGCCTGTTGGTTAATATCCAGGATCTGATCAGGATGGTTTGAACTCACGTAGAACTTCAGATCATCGGCATAAGAGACAAAGAATTACATGCTAGGAAAGGTTCCAAAACTGCAGCGAAGAGGATTGTTGAAAGCACAAGCCCTTGCGGGATGCCTCTTGTGACGTCGAAAGTTACCTGGAACTCATTGACAGTAGTAGTTAAAGACAGATGTCTGAGAAGTAAGATGGATTTCAAGATTTGTAGCAAGGTATCTGCCAGATCGAAGTAGTGCTTCAGAATAGTAAAGAGAGCTGGTAGGTATATTCTATCGTATGCCGATTTAAAGTCCAGGACGATGACGTCGGTAAAGAGTAATTTTAATTTAAGAGCAACTGATGGAAATTGGTCGCAGATCTTTCGGAGATTATGGCAAGATCTCCTGGTAAGATCTCCAAATTGATGGAACTCTTCCAGATTGTAAGATTCGTCTGAAAATAGAATCTTTAATCTTTAATTTTTAATTGCAGCAATGATAGACATACAATTAGTCCCGTCACGGCATAGTGGTGCCAGGGGTTAAATGTTGGATATTGATGGTTTTTGGTACTACAACCAACGGTCCGAGTACGAAATACGACACACCATGACCCAGCCTCTTGAATTTCATTACAGACATCGTACACTGCAGTAGATTGTCTTCTCACAGTTAACACCGAGCTATCTGATCTGAAGACTGCATAGAGGCCTACTCAACCCAACGTGGGAGGAGAACGGGACTGTCCCTCTCACACCGAAGCGAATCCCGCTTCCTCAGCTAGACACTTGTAGTTAGGGAGAAAATGCCTCCCTAAAAGGCCTCACTATTATTATTTGCTTTGGCTGAAAACGAAGATACCAGTCGTTGAAGAAGAAGGAAATGGGTTCAAGAAATTAGTCGAGAGAGAGAGCGAGAGAGAGAGAGAGAGAGAGAGAGAGAGAGAGAGAGAGAGAGGGAGAAAGAGATGGTGAACTCCAAACGTTGATACCACAGCTGATTGCTGACGAAAAACATTTTATGTTTACTTCAGAATGCCTGTAGCGTGTTTTTTTTTTTTTTTTTTTACAAAATTTTGAATTTAATTGAAAGTGAAATTCATAAGGGAACATACACTGGAATGCGTAGGAGAAAACAAAAGAAGATAAAAAATGTTATCCATTTAATTGAAACTCAAATGCATTATAGTTACAAATGAAGCATAGATGTACTGATTTCATTTCCATCACCAATGCCATTAAAAAAGGGCAAAATAATTAGAATCCGTTGTTGACCAATCAGATGGACTGTTCAGATTTTATTCTGACGAAAGTGTGGTAAACGGTGAATGTTGTCGTGGCTGAACCGAACTCTGAAATGCTTCTTCTTCTTTCAAGGTTTCCATTTCTTATTCCATGATGGTTTGCGCTATTTTCATTTTTGTGACAGCTTCTCTGTAAGGAGTAAACCCTTCAATAGTTTTTGCCTACCGCTATGGTCCTTCTTTGCACATTTGTTCTGAAAGTAGTCCAACACTTTATCGCCTGCCATTGGAATTTCAGACCCTTTTCGCTCGCTGGATTATTACGTCTGACAATTGCAGAATGTTTTCGAGATGTAGGGAGTAGATCGAATGATTGCCGTCTTTGCGTTCTTCTGAATATTGATCAACAACTACTTCAGACTCACGGCCATTTTCACGTCCACTTCCATCTTCTATTTCATTTTCGTTCCCCGCATCTTTATCCAGTTGTGGGTCCCACTGTGTGTAACATTTGACACGGTGTTAGCAAACTCATGAAAGGCCTAATAAACCCCATTTGTGTGCTAATTTTTCTTGGCTTGCTGGCTAACTGTTGTCTTAGAGCTTCTCAGGTACTTCGTGTGTCTCTCAAGTTCTTGCACTTTTTTTTTTTTTTTGAATTCCTCACCTGTAACACCTCACCTGCTTTCAATGATAAATTTTCAATTCATCTCAAAAATTCAATATCTGAGAATTATGTTATTAGGTTTCCTTAAGATGTATTCCATTTTTAGTCTCATCTTATTAATATACTCCACTTCTTCCTCAGTATACAAATTTGCCTATCGGATATCTCCAAAGTTAACTTGTTTTGTGCTATTACTATTGAGAAGCACACTGACACATCATGGCATTAGTTGCCTTGAGAGGAAAAACTACCAACCAAACCAAGCCAAACCGGAGAATCTACAGTTGTCCTCAAACTTTTATGCACATACGCCACCCGGCTAGAACCATAGCCTACCAGAGTACTGGCCACGGCACGAAAGCTCTGACTATGAAAAAACAGTTTTGATGTCCAAATCTTTCTTTACAGTGTGTACATATTCAGAGCGTGCGTTAATTGCGGCAAAATATAATTTAAATGACGAGCTACAATTTTGTATCTTAAAGAAGAAATTACGAACTATATTTTTATGAATAAATCTGTTATTTTGCCGAAATTAAAATTACACTAAACAATATTTTATTATTAATAAAAATGTACATAATAGATCTATGCCCCAGTAGGAACGTATTATTGCTGCTGGGACATAAGATTTTTAACATCGCCAGTTTACTAAAAGGAAATGTTACTCGAATCTTAAGAATAAACAAAAATTAAGTTTCGGGACAGTGGCAAGGGCATTGAACAGACAGGGGGTTTTACCAAAAAATTTGTGAGCGATATTTCTGTAACAAAAAATAAAATAAATTATGAAGTTTGAAAGGTAGAAAAAACTTGTCAGTTATCTTTCAAATTTTTGAATGCGCTTTTTCGTTTGCTCTTCTAGATGTCGCCCCAGTCGGAGCTAAACTGCGATTCTTAACAAATGAAGAAATACTGGGGAATGTTGCTACCTTTCTTCTGGTAGGGTAAGTGATCCCTCTAGTTTTTTATTTTTATTTTTAATCTTTTAGTGAGCGAGGATTAAGTTTAATTCCGAGAGAATATAAGTCAGTCCTTGTACGCAGCCCATCATCTTCACCATTTTAAATCCACTGCAGGATGAAGGCCTCTCCAGCAACTTTCCAGTTCCTTCTGTTTTGTGCAATGGCCATCCATTTACTACCCACAAACTCATGAATTTCATCTGTCCATCTCCGCCTTTGTCTTCCAGGTTTTCTTCTAGCTCCTCTTGGGTACCATCCTATTATTTTCTTAGTCCATCTGTCATCATGTCTTCGAGATATGTGTCCTGCCCAAGACCATTTTAGTTCTTTAGTTTTGATAAGAATGTCCTTTACTTGAGTTTGCTGCGTAATCCATGTGTTTCTCTTCTTATCTAACAGTCTGATTCCCAATATAATTCGTTCCATTCTTCGCTGTGTAGTTCTCAGCTTCTCTTCCATTCTTTTGGTGAGTGCCCAAGTTTCACTTCCATAAGTCATGGTGGGGAGTATACATTGGTTCATTATTTTACGTTTCAGACAAATCCGGATATTGCTCCTCAGTATGTGACTGTATTTCCTGAATGCTATCCATCCAAAATTTATTCTTCTCTTGACTTCCAGCCATTCGTCATTATTGCAGCCGATGACTTGTCCCAGATAAGTATATGACTCCACCTTTTCAATTACTGCTCCTTCAATCATTATATCCCTTTCTGTGGCATACTCGTTTATCATTACTTTTGTTTTAGCCATATTCATCTTTAGTCCAAAATCCTTTACTAACTCTGCATACCTGATTATGTACGCAACCCAGCTGTTAAAAACACTTCCCACATCGGGTAGAAAGTCTTGTGTTCGAATACCATCAATGAGGTGAGGAATTTTTATGAGCTTTTATCCGTCGACGAAATTTGCATGGTTTTGACTTCGGAAAGCATCTTTGAAATCCAGCAACCAGCAATCCAACGGAATAATACACGCAGTTACAGACAATATGCTGACGGTTCATAGCCTTAATTGCTCTGGCGTTTAATACACCTGGCCCTGGCATCACAGTAAAAAACAATATATAAGTTAATTATTTTTTATTTGATGAAGAATGAACCAAAGCTGCCCACTCCTAAAGGATTGCTGTGGTTATAATCAACGTTCTCATCACACCGGGTGGAAATATCCAGGTTCGAATCCCTTAAATGACTCGCAGAGATTTTATGGACTGCTTTTTTTTTTTTTTTTTTTCACTCCGTGGCTGAGTTAGCTGGTCTCAAGAAAACACGGCAAGGTTTTTATCTCACTGAAAGTAAGAATCTTCGTGCAGCAAAACAGGCAAAAACTGACCACCCAATTTATGGACCTATTAGATGTGGATGGATGGATGAGGTTGTTAATAACATAATGATTTTTGAACCAAAGAAGTGTCACCACAATATACATGATATAAAATACTTTATAGAAAAATTACGCAGACCTGCTGAAATTTAGAAATAATTTTTGTTCTAAAATAAATTCAGATTGAATTTCATACGATTTCAGGTGGTAATGAAGAAAGAGACAGATGAGCACCAGCCCTTCATGACAGTACAAACAGGAATAGAGTCGGGTACCAATGAAACATCCAACTGATATTATTTGTTTCACATAAGAGGTCAGTGTCAATTTCCAAATTATAAACATTGCAAAGAGAACTGGATGAAACAACCTCTTAAAAGAACAAGATAACGAAAGCTTCTTGTAGTATTAGTAGTGGCAAATGATGCAAGAAAGCAAGCTAGTATACAGCATCACCCAAAAAAAAAAAAAAAAAATCCACATCTCCTGTCCGGCCACTCCAATAATTTTTCTAGTTCTTCCTTGAATTTATTCAAACTATCCACTTTCCACCACCACCACCACCACAACAACCTAGGGAAGTTTGTTCTAACAATCAATCACCCGCTGGCTGAAAGCAAACCTCTGCACATACGTGTATATCCTGCAACCATCCTCATGTGTGTAGTCTGAGCAAGAGGAAGAATGCCATCATCAACAACACTGAGCTTGCCCAATCAATTAAAAGCCTTAAACACCTTAATTGGATCACCGTTGTCCTTTTCTGCACCTCAGCAGCTTTTCTACTTCCAAAAGTGAGGCATCCAGAACTGTATGTACTCAAGATGTGGTTTGTCATGTACAATGGGATAATCAGCTCCTTATCCCTGCTAGCAAAATTTCTGTATGTCATTGACAACCCTCCCACGAGCTGTCCTGGCAGCCTATCTGCACTGCTCAGTAAACTTCATATCTGAAGTTTTCTGAGCGATACCACACAGTTGTTATGTTAACCTGAGATTATTGCTATCCATGTGCAGTAGCTTTCATTTGTCAACGTTAAATTTCGACTCCCATTTCTAAACCTATCTACCTAATTTTATAGATCTTGTTGCAGTAATTTACCTTGATTCCTGTTATTAACCACCCTGCCAACCTTTGTATCATTTGCAAACTAAGACATTACGCCTCATATACGAGGCTTAATGTCTTCAATAAATACAGAAAACAAGCAGTAACTTGCCCTTAGTGCCACAGTGCTCAATTCGTAGAGCTTGTTGTAGGTTGTTGTAGGCGCATTAGTAACTTAGGCCATATTGCACAGTATATTATATGTCTATTAATTGCGTGTGTTCTGTGGTCGATTTGCTGTTTGCTGGAAGAGAAACCTGAGTTTCAGGGAGAAAAAAACCATACTACCGTTGTCCATGACCGACTAGCTCAGCTGTGCCGTGAAAAACACCCATAAAAACGTGCTTCATTGACTGGATTTGAACTCGGGTCTTTTCCACCAGCTGTGGGCAGGACTTTGATTATACCAACTGTGCTACCCACGAGGACATTTGTAGCGCAGTTTTTTATGTGAAACAATATGAAAAAACGTTCTTGAAATCCAAGTATATGATATAAAAATTATTTTTTACATCCAGTTTTTCATTGCTGCTTTACAGTATCCAATCTGATTGGTCAGATAAGATAGGTCCTCAACAAAACCATGCTGTGACTGCAGTGGAATTGTATTAGTGTCTAGATGGTCCTGCAGTACTTCTTTAATCAGTGATTCCAGGAACGAAAGTTAAGATAACAAGTCTGTAATTACTTATTTCATCCTTTGATTCCTCTTTGTGAATCGTGGATACATTTGCACATCTTCAGTCAACAGAGACCTCCACTGAATCGATAGAATATAATTGGATAGATCTCTTTCATCTCAGATGCCTGCTTTTGTTCAACTTCAACAGTTTCTCTTCCACCGTTCCTCTCAGTTATCACAAAATCATTTGACTCCCTGTTAAATTTTGATAAAGTTCTGGGATTGACTAAAAATTCATCTTATCGTTAGAAGAGGAACGTTATTCCTACTGTGGCTACCTCCATGGAGTAGAGAAAAAAGGTGAAAGATGTATATGAGGAGCTCTCCTTTTTGTGATGCGAATAAGGGTTATTGTGTTCAAGCTGACACGGAGAATGGCACGTGCGATAGTGAAGGGTTTGTCTGCAACCTTATTCGTCCAAATATGTGAACTTCAAGTAAGTGTCGAGAATGAACGCAGGACCAAATGACTGAGACAAAAAGCGGAACAGGTATAAGAACAACCCTAGATTTACTGGACGATGGAATTAGGTCGTGCCATTAAAGAGGCTTCTACTCTATGGCCCACAAATCACCATACGAATTAGCTTCAACTCACACACCACGCCAACATCGAAGTGATTGGTCAACGGGTTCTGATTTATATCCCCCATGTGGACTGTATGTCCACAAAATGTACGCTAATTTAAAAAAAAACAACAGAAAAATAAATAATAGCAAAATTTATAATCCTTGACGAAACAAGTATTTCATCAGCAATTGCAATTGTGCACAAAACATTGTTGATTGCTGCTTGGATTCTACTCAAAAAACAAAATAAATTTAAATTCTTTTCTAAGCACAATCAATCATATTATGGAACATAAAAAAAATTGGATGAATGTGTTCATCCACTTTTTTCTGTGTGCATCATTTGCTAAATTTACAGTTCTTTTGTGGATGTTGTACGAATGGGATCAATCGATTGCAACGCAAGTGGAAACAAACCCGAACAAGTGTCTACAGGCGACACGACTGTATGGAACAGGCTCTTCTACTTCCTCCCCTCTCCTCCCCCCTTAGCCTCTCTCTCTCGCTACTTCTTTCTCTTAATTCCTCTAACCGCCTTCATTCAAACTTTGTGGTATTTTATTGTTCTGATACTCCACTAAAGGAAAACAGAAAGAAATACCATTATGTTGATACGTACTTCGACTCATTCGAAATTCTTGCCTTTTAGTTACCTTGGTATCTTGAGGGTGTGATGATGGGAAAGAACTTTTATATCTTCACATTGTCCAATTTACTTGTCCATCGGAAAATGGTGTAAGTGGTTGTTTGTAATGTTGCAGGTTCCAGACCACGAGTGTCACTCTGAGCTTCGTTGTGCATCTGCTGGCCACCCACCAGGATGTGCAGGACCGAGCTCGTCAGGAGATCAACGACTTCTTCGCTAACGAGGTGAGAATTGGTCCTCCCTGATTTCTGTCTCTGTCCACTTCATTCGTTTCGTTTGTGATGTTTTGTTTCCGATCACCTTTTTTTCACTTTCTTCAGGAGGACTTCGGCTACAACGCAGTGTGTAAACTCCAATACTTGGACAGGATCCTTATGGAAACTATGCGGCTCTACCCTCCTACGGTCACGTGAGTATCTCGATACGCTATGATTTCATTACTTCATGCGCGTGTGTGTGTAGGCGCGCGCGCTGAAGAGAATGAGAATGAAAGAGAAATTGAAGGAAAGAGTGACACGATGAATAAGAGTAACAGAGAAAGAAAGGAATAGTGGCTGAGAGAGAGAGAGAGGGAGAGAGAGAACGTTGTAGAAAGCGAATAATCTGAAGAGAATAGTGGCAGAAATGTCAGAGAGCAAAAAAAAACAGAGGTTAAGAGAGCGAGTGAGATACAGAGTTTAGTGAGATTGGTTAAGAGAAAGACAGTGTGAGATTCGTTAAAAGAAAGAGAGAGAGAGAGAGAGAGAGAGAGAGAGGTTAAGAGAGAGTGGAATAGGAAGAGCAAGAGACGAGACAGAGTTAACAGAAAGAGAACAAGAAACAGAGGGAAGAGAGAGAGACAGAAGTTAAGAGAAAGAGAGAAAGTGAGAGCGACAAAGGTTAAGAGAAAGGGAGAGAGAGAGAGAGAGAGAGAGAGAGAGAGAGAGAGAGAGAGAGAGAGAGAGAGAGAGAGAGAGGTTGAGAGAGATAGGGGTTAAGAGAGAGAAAGTAAGAGATACAGAACCTAAGAGAGAGAGAGAGAGAGAGAGAGAGAGGCAGAGGTTGAGAGAGATTGGTTATAGAGAAAGAGAGAGAGCAAGAGACAGAGATTAAGACAGAGAGAGAGAGAATTTGGAGGAAGAAAAAATGCAATAGAAGTTAAGAGACAAAGCGATGTTTCTAAGGAGTGAACGGTTAAAGGAAAAGAAAGTTTGAGAATTTAAGAGAAAAAGAGAGAAAGAACGGAAGTCAGTTTCAGTTAAATTCAACTGCTTGCTTCTCTTTCATCTGTTGTGTTTAAGCTCCTTCTCTTTACTTAAGCTCCTTCTCTTTCATCTGCTGTGTTTCATCTCCTTCTCTTTAATCCTTCTTTTCACTTAAGCTCCTTCTCTTTCCTCTGTTGTGTTTAAGCTCCTTCTCTTTAATCCTTCTCTTTACTTAAGCTCCTTCTCTTTCATCTGTTGTGTTTAAGCTCCTTCTCTTTAATCCTTCTCTTTACTTAAGCTCCTTCTCTTTCATCTGTTGTGTTTAAGCTCCTTCTCTTTAATCCTTCTCTTCACTTAAGCTCCTTCTCTTTCCTCTGTTGTGTTTTTTGCTCGTCATTTGCATGATCGAAGTACAGTAATTGGAAGAAATGTGCCGTCTACTTTGCACCAGGTTCATCGGAAGGGAGTGCGGGAAGGACCTTCACTACGGCAAGTTCATGATCCCGAAAGGAACCCACGTGCAGGCGGCGATCTGGGAGCTCCAACACGACCCGCACTACTGGAACGACCCCGAGGACTTCGACCCTGACAGGTGAGTCGGATGCTCTTAGGCGTTGCGCCCCCCGGTAAATGATCCGGAATCACTATTTTACGATCCGCAGTGAGAAGCGCGTGACCGCGTAGACAACGGCACTCTTCTTTTTGTATAATGCACTTTTCACTGCGCAGCAACCAAATTCGAACCTGACCTAATTAAAAATTCGAAACTTTAAAAGTTCGTGAACCCCGTGCAGCCACCCCCCACCCTACCCCACCTCACCCAACCCGCTAGCCTTTGCTTCTGCGTGCGCTGTCGCCATGGTTACGCCTTTCGTTACTTTTCGAATTTCTTCGATCGCAGGTTCGCCCCCGAGAACAAGTCGAAGATCACTCCGATGACGTTCCAGCCGTTCGGTGCGGGGCCCCGGAACTGCGTGGGGATGCGGTTCGCTCTGATGGAGATCAAAATGACCTTGGCGAGACTCCTTCGATCCTATAGACTAGTGGCGAGCCACCACGAAAAACTGGTGAGTGATCCGGAGAAGTCTGGGGTGGGGTGGGGTGGGGGCTGTTGGAGTTAGTTTCTTGCACCTTTCCCCGGAAGAAAACTAACTCCAATATTTTATAAGAAATATTCTGATGTTTTCTAAGTAAATGACGCATCTTGCTGAATTTCAGATTTCCCCCATAAGTTTTGTAAACAATTTTTAGATTTTGGGAGACTGTTGTTGATTGGAGCAATCTGTTAGAACACCAAAGCCGAGTGGTCAGGCACGAGGGTTATCTGAGTGACCGCGGTTCAAGCCTGCATGACTACTAAATACGGCGCTGTTTCGTGTATTCTCTTATCTTGTGAACGCCTCTGACCGCGTGGTCCTCCCAGAATTTTTTTTTATTTATTTATTTATTCTTCCTATAATGGTGGCCCTACAACAGAGGGGACTGTGGGAGTGGGATTTACAAGAGTGATAAACTGATGAGATTATAAAATTATAAAAAACGCCAGTAGTTTCAGTGCGAAGAAGGAACTGATAAGGATATACACGAAACGTTAAAAAGAAGGGCAGACCGAAGATCGGAAAGTATTTGCTGATGAGATTATCGTCTGAAATATCTGTTAAATCCACTTCAGAAGCCGCAAGGTCTCCTTCAAAAGCTCGGGGTCGTAGACATTTAATTAAGGATGGTTGCTAAGAATTTTATCTCAGTACTCGAGGAAAAAACAATAGGATTCGTTTCATCTGGGTTGGTTGAAATCCAGTACACTTAAATATGTGCAAAATGGGCACGTTTGTAACCGACAGGAGACATCGAACAGGAGACGTTGAGGCACTTAAAGGCGAATCGAATCGCCTTTAAGTGCCTCAACGACAAAACCCACTCGAATTAAAGAAACACGCGAGCAGATCCAGCATACAAATACCAAGTTAATTTTAAACAGAAAGGCGCTTCTTCTAAACGGTTGGGAAGTCAAATTTGGATGGGCAAAACGAAGAACATGGTTAGGCCACTTTTCGGCACCGAAACGTTTCACATCTATCCTACAGCCATCCAGTTTAAGTCCCCGTGTGTGGGGAGGGGGAAGGTTGCGTTGTGCGAGAAAGAGTAAGGATATATCCAGAATTTAGGTGACTTCAAGATCTCGGGTGACTTCAAGATGTCGGAGTTCCATCTGGGTTTGAAAGGTGGTATTGCTAAGTTCCATTGCTTTCTCTACCCCTGAGACAGCGGACGGAGGTAGATCAGCAGTACTGAAGAAGAGAACGGTTCACCAGAATTGAGTTACAGCCTGGAGCCCACGCTGTAGTAAACAGTCCTTTTGTTCCAAGAAACAGCCTCGCTTCTACCAAATTGGGACTGGTCAAACAATTTATATCCTCAAGATAGCAACTTAGATTGTACAATATACCATTTATGTTTCCAAAATTGGAAACTTGATCGAAAATTACGAAAAAATAGGACAGAGGAAAACAAGTTGGAATAGTTGCGCTACACAGACACGTGCACTAACATGTAGCGCAGTTGGTATTATCACCATCCTCCCCACATCGGGTGCTAAAGACTTGAGTTCGAATTCCGTAGCGAGAAATTTTTATGGGTCTTTTTCCCAACGTGGCTGAGTTAGCTGGTCTCAGGCGAGGGTAGCATGGTTTTTCCCTCTGTGAAACTCGGATTTTTCGTCCAGCAAAGAGCAGATACACAACAAAACACGCGCAATTTACAGACATATTATGTACTGCGCAATACGGCCTAAGTTGCTGATGCGCCTAAAATCTTACAACTCACACGTAGGCAGCGAAAATCCTTTGTTGACTACGTGGGAGTTAATCCTCCCTTAAAAATCTTGTATGTGGTACAGTAATCCGGGATAAATGTGATCTTAAAAAGCAATTAGGGCTTTATCCTAACGAAGTGGGCAGTAAGTGCATATATCGGTAATAGTTCTGTATTTTAATGTATACTAGGGGACTTCGCCCCCTGCTCGCTGCGCTCGCTTCTTTTGATAAAATAAAATAAAATATTTACAGAAGCTTTCGACACTATGTGTGTCTCTTCCTCAGCTATGCGTACATAAATATGTTAAGTATGGAAATCAAGAATGGTACCGCGTGGTCATGCTAGGTAAACAAAGAGCGTGCACGGGGTTTATCTAGCGTGACCACGCTAAAACATTGTTTTACCACAGTAATACGAGCTTCTGTTACGTATTTTAGTATTTGTTACGTATTACCACGTAACCCACATCCCTCTTCTCCCATTGGCTGAATAAATATCACTAGGAGGAAAATTATTTTAATGTGCAGAAAGATTAGTTTAGTGCGAAATTTTGGTTAAGAAATTCTAGTCCCGTCTTTGAACACAAACTTTAAAACTTTAAAATGAATAAACGCAAATTAAAAGAAAAAGAAAGAGAGTAAGAAGTTAAAATAAATTGAGGAGAATGACAAAAGAGAGGGGCTAAGAGAAAGCAACAGAAGAGATCATAAGAGAAAGCAAACGAGCGAGCTTGAGAGAAAGCAGTGGATTAACAGCAACAGGAAGAAAAAGGTTGTTTGAAGGGTACATGACAGGGGTTAAGAAGGAAAAAAGAGAGAGGGATTAAGAGAAAGTAAAAAGTAAGAGAGGGAGTTAAGAGGAGGTAAAGAGGAGTTAGGAGGAAGGTAGTGGTAATGTTAGGGGAGGAGCGAGAGAGATGGGGTTAAGATAGTAAGAGAAGAGTAATTGAAAGTGAGGGGGGGGTGAGTTAATAAACGCACTGTGAAGGAAAGTGGGTTTAGGAGAAATCGGGGAAGAGGAACTGGAGTAAGTGAAGTAAAAAGCTTGAAAAGGAGAGGGTCTTATAGACAGAGATTAAGAGGAATGGATGCGACCGGTTGGACAGTCTGATATTCAAGCCTATCGAAAGTAAACGCAAAGCCGGGTTGAATATTCCAGCTAACTTGATATTTCGATATTTGTTGATTTGTTTTTGCACCAAAACAACTAAGGAGATGAAGCACCTGTGGTGAGCCTGAAACGGTGTATATTATATGGTCAGTTTGCCTGTTTTGGTAGAGGGGAGAAGGCGTCTGTTCAGGCGTCTCGCCAGAAACCGACTAATAACCACTGTGCTACCGGGATGGTTAACGAATATTCCGAGTAACGTGGGGTCTCGTGAACAAATATTCCATTAATTTTGGGGTCATTCTCACCTAATCCGAAGAACCAGTGGCATTCACTTTTCATTTCTAAAGCACAATTTATCGAAATCCTTTTATTTATGCAAATATCAAATAACTATTGTAAATGTTTCTGTGGATCAATACTGTCATTGTATATATTTATATTTTGTAAGTACCCGTTTTGCACCCTTCTAGCTCGCACGCTGTTCAGTTGTTTCTTCTTCTTACAGGGGGAAGTTCAAGTGGATTACAACATCCTCACTACCAACCCCAGGGACGATATTTACGTGACTGCAGTGCGGATCTGAGCATCGATGTCGACCATCATTCTGACGACGAGGGTCGATCTGTAAGGACCTTCCTCAGACCTTTGGCCTGTGACCTTTGTACATAGCGATGTAAATCGAAGCGACCTTTTTGTATTAATAAAAAAGCTGATTCCGAGTGTCGTCTTTATACTGCCACTGACATCCACTCCATTAATTCATTTTTAATACGCGCAACGTGGAACAACCAACTGAGATGTCCGAGATTGCGCATAACAATAAGATGAATGATTAAGAATAAAACCCTTCTTGAATAACACCCCAAATCCTGGCACGAATAGCGGGCACTTGTTATCTCGGTGTTTGAAGATAATCTTTAAAACATCTCTGAAATTATCTGAAAGGGGAAAGGGAGGAGGGAAGCGATCTATTTCAACGCGACGAGGTCGAGGAAGAGTACAAAAACGACAGGTGTGAGTCGTATTGCTTCGTGTAAGATGAACACATTCCAGGAAATCCATAAAACTTAGTTTGCCAATGTTTTCTTCTGCTCCGTGTTGGGTTGCATTGTGTAAACCAATCCACCCCTTGCGAAAGCGAGTTGTTTCCCAATGTCGCGTGGGACGCCAACTCATTCTTCGGGTAGTTGGATCAGCTGGAAGTACGCGCTCATTAAAACAGCGACCTCTGTCATGGCAACCGATGGGGTGTTTTACCGTCCGCTGTTCTTCTGCGTCGTGTTCGGAGTGACAGTGACCTCGGTAAGTATATCTCGCATTCAGGGATTCTATGGGGGCTTACCTATACCTATTTCTCTTTTTGGGGGGGGTTCTATCGTCAGAATGCAATTCTCGAATGTCATGCGTATGCTGATAGGGATTCGACAGCAAGATAGAAACAATGACAGTGTTGTGGATTAGTGCCAAGGGATCTCAGTCCATCAGTGTATCACATGTGTTCTGCGGTCAGTTTGTTTGCGAGGTGTAAAGTTCTACGATAGTTGCACAATATATTCCTGGTTCTATCGATCGCAAGTATATCTGGATTTTCGTCAGATCTGCTTCTGGATCCGGTGGCGAGTTAGAAACCTGTCGTTATAAAAGAGTCCGTCAAGTTCAGAAATTGACTCGGTGACCTAACCCGGCTCATAACTAAAATTTTAAATTTAGTTATGAGTCCATAATAACCCTAAATTGGATAAAACGAAACTAAGGTGCTTCTTTGTAACTGTTAACTGGTCTTCATGTGAGCTGTGACTATTAATCGATTGTGAAATGAAGTTTTACCATCAATTAATAACCATAAGTTCCAAAGTGTCAAGACGAAATCAATGGAAAGTCTCGCATCCAATCAAGGCGCGAATCAAAGGTTGCCCCTAACATATCAGGAAGTTGCCACCGTAGAGGAGGAACAAAGTCAATTCCGATTTAATTATTTTATTCCCAGCAGTGTAATCCATGTCCCTTCTATTCGAGAACTACAAGTCCTCGAATGTACTGTTTCGCTGGAATTATTCATGTAGGGAAACTCCTTTGTTTCCCCCATTTACAGCTTATCCTTTACGTTTTAAAAGGGAAGAAACCTAAAATCCTAGAAATTCAGGATATGAATATAGCATGTAGCAATTGACTTGTATTCAAATTTGGAATCACAGCGAATGACTGCAGTCATTCGCTGTGATTCCAAACTTTTAGGCAGGAGTGTACCTGACTGAGTCCATGTTGTCTTCAAATGGAAGTCAAGTTTAAAATAAGGAGATCAGTTCCATCCACTCTCAGTATAATTTGTTTACCTCGTGGTAATTGGGTATTAAGGTCAGCGATAAAATGATGTAATGATGTCTTGTTGAAGAAGAAGTTGCAATGACTAGCGTCAGGAGATAAAAACAAGATTTCCAGGGGTAAATGTAGGTTATGTAACTAGTAGTAATCAACAAGAAGTAAAAAAGTCAAGTGATCATAATTTCTTTTATTCGAGTGAATAGTGATGAAAGAGGGATCCGCATTAAGTTTTTCAGTTTTCAGTCCTGAGAAAATTTATTGGGATTTTTTTATTTTCATTATTTCTCACACAAGTTCAACGCAGGCCTTAAAACTCAGGTGAGAAAGTTAAGATAACACGATGGAATTTATTCAAAACTTTGCAAGCTGAATGAAACAGAGTGAACAGTGATTTCTTACAGATAAATGGATCAATCATATAATTAGATGGATGTTTATTTATTACCTGCAGAATTCGGAGAAAGTGAATAATGAGTACGGGGCAATCAGAAATAAGCTTCATGACGAGAATTTATGCGGGGTGTACAGAAACGTACACTACTCTCCAAATATATCGGGATACCCTGTTTTTTCATAGTCCACTTTACCTTCCCTGTTCTCCAGGAGAAATAGAAGACCGCTACAATGCATCGTTGGTTGAAATTCTGGAGAGGAGAACAGATTATATCATAGCAGTC
This sequence comes from Mastigoproctus giganteus, assembly GCF_048544385.1. Lineage (NCBI taxonomy): Eukaryota > Metazoa > Arthropoda > Arachnida > Uropygi > Thelyphonidae > Mastigoproctus > Mastigoproctus giganteus. Next base: position 4,483,240 of record NC_143577.1, on the reverse strand, counting down.
AAAGGAGGGGACAGTTCCGACGTGTCATTCTTCAGTTGCTATGATATTATTATGAAACCGAAGTGCATCCGGATATTCTTTGGAGGGTAGTGTAGAAGAAGAAGAAAATCTTTATTGTACAGTAAAGATACAATACAATAATGCGCCCCTCACAGCCAGGAGGCCAGGGGCTTGATAAGTGTAAAGTGTAAAGTGTATTCGTGTCAAACGGCACCAGGGGTTTTCCCCCATCTCCGCGTAGTATACATTGTCATGTGAAACAGAACACTGTTGAGGCCAGAGATTTAAAAGTGTGTGGATATTGTACATGTGTACTGTCGTGTACCGTTGTTCATCTGGTCATTTAGCCGCTGGACCCCTACTGAGGCCCAACGTTGCCCACACTTGGCCCCGTGGAGGCAGACCAGGTACACCAGTTTTACAATTATTTACTCTGGCAGGCCCTGCCACCTAATTTCCTGAGATTTCAGTGGCTAGGACCTATGTAAAAAAAAAAAAAAAAAAAAAAAAATGGGGTAGACGCTAGAGGTTTAGGTAAGGCCGAGATAGGTTTTAAATGAAGGTTAGGTTAATTTTTCACATTGAAGTTTAGCTGCTTGCAGTGGGACATTCACGGTCGGTAAAGGTAGAGTGGGGGAAGACTGAAGATTGGGGGGAACAGATAGAAGTATGGGAACGAAAGAGAAGGCGATCCCAGGAGTGTCAGTGGAGCAAGCCCCACCAGGGAGGAAAGGGGGGGGACAGGGGAGGGGATGAGACAGAGGCCTATCTCTTCCCCTTCCCTGCCTAGGGATGGGGTTTTAAAAGTGAACTGGGCAAAGGTGCCCAGTTTAGAACGCCAGGCGGCGTGCTGAAGCAGAGCTGCTGTGGTCATGTGGTCCAGTCATTGCGTCGCACATGGGAGAAAGAGTCCCGTCCAGAGAGAGATCATTGTCTAGTAGGAGTCCGCATATATGGTGTCGGATCGTCTATCATTTGCAATGGATGTTCAATCCTAGGAGACAGGGAGAGTGAGGTCCCACCATAACGGCCATAGTCTGGTTCAGTTTGGATGCTCATCTGCAGGGAGCCCTGGGCTAATGGCGTGCATTATTGATTGCAATTTGTGTTCTCCTTCTTGCAAATAAGTCTTGTGCAAATTTGGCGAGCGCACTATATTCATCGAAGCTGTCCAGGAGATGGTGTTCCTGGTCCTGAGGTAAGTAAGTTAGTCTGGTGATTAAGATTCCGCGTAGGTCGTCGTACAGTGGACATTGGTGCATCAAATGTTGCCAGCTCTCGCGTTCCCCACATGGACAATGTGGGTCCTCCACAAGCCGAAAGGCTGCAAGTTTTTCATTGAAAGGGCCGTGACCCGTCAGGAGGTAAGTGGAGTGCAGTCCTGGGTGGAGCCAAGGCGGTGATTTAGGGTACACTTTGTGTATTTCCGGAAAAAATTTCCTTGTCACTTCTCCTTTGGTACTGTTTGTCCAGCGGGTTTGCCACTCTTGCTTTAGATGCCCTAATAATCGGGTTTTTTCTGTCTTTCTGTCATTTGTAAGTTCGATGGTGTACCCCATGAATGTGACGGGCATCCCTTTAGATAGGTAGTATGACAGGCCACACCTGACAATCTCCAGGTCCAGCGGGAGAACCCCTGCCAGCACCTGGAGCGCATGCGTACTGACAGTCCTGCATGCGCGGGTTATTGTTAGAAGGATTGATCTCTGGATTGAATCAAGAATTCTTTTATTTACGGCCATGGCTGTCTTGTGGAACCAGATTGGAGCAGCATATGAGATTGCTGGTATAAATGTAGCCTTATAGTAGAGAGAGAGTGTTCGCTTTTTCAGGCCCCAGTCACGCCTTGTAACACGGGCTACCAGTGCAGAGTAGTTTCTAATTTTTATTCTTAGTTGCTTGAGATGAGGTTGGAAGGAGAGATTGTTGTCAAGGATGACACCTAGATATTTCATTTGGGTGGTAAACTTTATCGTTTTTCCTTTTATTTTAATTTGCGGGGTCTTCTGATATTTAATGATCCTTTGAGAAGGATCGACGTTGTTTTTGTCGGTTCAATTTGTAGGAAGTTTTCTTCCGCCCATTGTTGTAGGATCTCTAGGGCATGGTTTGCCTGTATCTCCAGTTGGGCCCTGGAGTCTGCAGCCACCATCAGTGCAAGGTCATCTGCGAAGGCTTGACACTTTACTTCCCCCAAGTTGGTGTCAAGGAAGTCGTCGAAGACTATATTCCAAAGCAGGGGGCCAAGAACGGACCCCTGCGGGCATCCTCTATGGATATTTCTTGTTATCCTTTGGAAGGGCGCTATGACTTCAATTCTTCTTTGGGACAGGTAAGCTTTGATAGTATTGTAAAGGTTTATGGGCGTATGAGCTTTGCGGAGTCTGCCAAGGACGCTTGGCCACCAGAGAGAGTCAAACGCCCTAGCAAAATCCACAGCGATCACCAGGAAATATTTACTTTGGCATGAATTGGCAGTATTTATAAGGTTCCTGATGGCTTCGATTGTTGACAGTCCCGGCCTGAAGCCATATTGGTTTGCTGCCTCTAGGTTTGCTATGGAGTAATACTGTTGAATCCGCTTGTATAAAAGTCTTTCATAGAGCTTGCTCAAGACCGACAGCAAAGCAATGGGCCGATAGGAGGTCGGAAGAGTTGGGTTTCTGTTAGGATTTTTTAGGATTAATTTTGTATTGGCAATTTTCCAGTCCTTGGGGAAGTACCCCTGTTTCAGACAACAGTTATAGAGTCGAAGTAGGAGTCCTGGTGTTAAATCCACAACACGCTTAATGATTTCCGGTTCAAGCATATCCTTGCCCGGGCATTTTCTAGTTTTTATCTGCGCAGCAGCGCTCTGAAGCTCTTCCTGTGTGAACGGCTGTTCCTGGTTGTCAGTGGCGTAGTCATCGTTTTCTTTACAAAGCCTGCATTGTGCTTGGGACTGCGGGTAAACCTGCTCCTTGAAGATCGAGTTGAGGATGTTTTCAATCGACTGCTCCCACGATGTTGTAAGCAGTCCCTGCGGTGTTCTGGTAGTAGTAAGGATTTCCCCCCTGGGGAGTTTGTTGGTGGTAACTTTATATACCACCCCCCAGGGATCTGTGTTTCCCATGTTGGAGACGAGTTGCTCCCAGGAGTTTCGTTTGCTTCTTCTGATCGAGTCCGTATACAAGTTTCTGGCAGCCTTGTAGCGCTGTCTCATGACTTCTACTTCAGCTTCTGGCCAAGAGCGCCGGGCTCTTTGAAATTCTTTCCTGCGCATGATGACCTCCTTCCGCAGTGACTGCAGATCCCGATTCCACCAAGGCACTGCCCCTGGGGATGGAATTTTCTTCTTAATTGCTATCTTGCTGACTTTGGTGATGAGTTCCGTAATCTTTCGTTGAAGGAGGTCCGGATCCTCTTCCAGCATCAGGTCCTGCTCTCCAGCATTTACTGCTGTGAGGAGCTTCTCAGCAAACAGATTCCAGTCTGCCTTGTTTATTGCATATCGGTTGTCCAGTTGTCTTGGGATCTGAGTTCTGGTTAGTGTCCTAGAGATTTTCAGCGTGATGACACGGTGATCGGAGGTTGTCCAGGAGTTTTCTACCCTCCAGTCAGAGACGTGGGCGGCCGTGTTGGTGGACGCAAGTGAGATATCAATTGTTGCTTCCCACAGTGTATTGCAAAAGGTGGGGAGTTGGTGCGGCTGGTTGAGTATGGCTAGGGGTGACCCCGCAAGGAAGTTTTCCAAGAGCTGGCCATTATTTGTTCCTCTTCTATCTTCGGTTGCACTATGCCAGGCAGGCGAGCGGCAATTGACATCTGCTCCGACGATGATTTTCTGGTTTGGAAGGACATCCAAGAGGTGTTGAAGGTAGTTTATGGCAAAAGTGATTTCTACCCCCGGTCTACAATATAAGGAGACCACATAGAAGGAACCTATGGGTGTGATTACGTGGGCGCAAGCTGCCCAGGTCGTACATAACTGTGTCACTTTGGTGGCTGTTATATTAGGATTCCTGATGAGCACCGCCGCCCAGGGAGTGTCTTCATCACACTGAATGGTCTTGTAAGTCAAAGGGTACCCCTTTACCTTTTTTGCGTTGGAATATGGCTCTTGGACAATAATTATATCGGCATTTTCCTCGTCGGCCTTCACTCTGAGCTGGTCAGCCACTGCTCTGGCCCGCTGTGCGTTGTGCTGAAAGATTTTGATTTCCGTGGTATTGAATTGTTTTGGCCTAGTTCCCATAATCGGTCCTGCTCTGGTACATACTCTTGGCTTTTGTATACGACGGGCACTTAGGATCTCTTATGGAATGATTGCTATTCATTTTCGCTGCCTTGCAGTTCGCACAGACGGGTTCTTTGGACTTGTTTGGGCAGCTATTAAAGTTGTGCCCTTTGTCGGAGCAGTGGCCGCATGTTGTTGTTGTTTGAACACAGGTGTGGGAAGTGTGGCCGAACCTGCAGCATTTAAAGCATTTGGGAACGATCACATGTTCCCTGAAGCGGTGACAGCTCCACTCGATGTATATTCTCGTTTGGGTTTTTATCGCTTGCCAGGCCTCCGGGGAGAACTCTACAATCCAGTTATTGGCGTTTCTGTCTTTAGGCTTGGTCGCGTATTTTGGAATTACTGACCTTTGCGGGTTTTGGTCGGGGAGCCGATCCCGAAGGTTCCTTGTAAAGATTTCCTCTGTTAGTTGTTGTGGGGTAATATTTTTTCCAACGTCAAAAATAATGGCAGTTGGTCCCCTTCTCTTTGGCAGCTCTGCAGTTAAGCCTAAAGTCGCGATTTTAGGATTCCCTAATATACCTTGTATTTCTTCTCTCGTCTCAGTTTCTATCGCTATTCCCGTACTTCTAATCTTCCTTATTGACTTGATTCGTGTTGTCTCGAAGTCGTCTTTCATTGATTCCATTACTTTAGTTTTAATTTCCTCACTGGTGGTTGCTGGTTCACTCTCCTTCGGTCTTAGGATGATCAAATTTGGCCGCTGGACAGGTGGTTTCTTTTTTGTTTGCGCTACATCTGCCGAGGGAGAGGGAGCGGCGGGTGTCCTCAGCGCAGCAGAGTAAGAGAGAGAGCGCTGTGGCATTTGCTTTTCTCTCCCTTCCATGAAAGCTTCAAGCTTAGCTTTCGCCTTTTCTTGTTGGAGGTGTTCGTTCATTGCGATGGTTTCCAGTTTGTTCCAAAGGATTACTATGTCTCCTCTGACGGCCGTAGTGATCCTATTGTTGTTGTCTTTCATTATATTTTCCAGCTTGGTTCGAAGTATCGAGACCTGATCCAACACAGTATTTTTGTCAGTAGTGGGAGCTGGGAGAGGGCGAGCTGGAGTAGCAGGGGAGGCCTGCACATATCCGTCCAAGGATTCATTTGCAGCAGACGGGACACGGAGAACTGGAGTGGCAGTTTTTAAGCTAGAGGAGATAGCTGCAGTAGTCGAGTGAGCTGGTGTTGCGGGTGGGAGCTGAAAAACTGGAGTTGATGCAGGTGGAGCATTAGCAAGGGACTCCAGGATGGAAGCAGCCACTGGTGCGGACATGATAAAGTCCAGTTCACCCGTGAAGGACTGGTCCGGTTGAGTAGCACCAGGGCTGCTGTTTCTCTGTCTTGTCAAGGGATTATTAGTAAGTTCTCCTAGGTTAGTAACAGCTTCAGAATGGCTTCGTTTATCGAGCTCGGTGGAATACACCTGGCTGTTACTGACATGACGCCTTCTACTATTCTGCAGTGGGCAAGGTGGCGTCAAGTGGGAGTCAAGCAGCAGTTTGGGAGGGGAATCCACGGCTGAGTGGGAAGGGATCCCTTGCCCATTCGCCGGCTTTTTTTCTCGGCAGCAGCATGCAATGAATTTCGCGCGAGCTGCGCTTGATAATTTTTTCAGGCTTATATAAGAGAGACCCGAGCAGCTCTGGCAAATTTGGAATTTGCATTTGGAGCATTTGATGTATGCACCTTTGTTTTCTTCGTTGGTTTCTTTTTTGCAAATTCTGCAGATATTTGCATTTTTAAAACTATTCGCCCCTTCCATAATAAACAAAACAACTGTACGTGAAGACTACGATTTGGTAGTTACACAAAACTTAAGCCTGTTAGTCGCTGCAGCGAAACAAAGCTTTCTCCAATTGTGAACGGGACCTCCTGCTGTAGAGTATTGCCGCAGGCAGGGAGGTGACACGAAACGGAGAGAGAGCGAAGGGAAAATGTTATTGGTCAGCGAAGCTAGTGTCCACTAACTGCAAATTATGCTATACTGTACAAGAATAACTACAAGCTAGTGTCCATCTTGAAGAAGTGCATTGTCCCAAGCCAAAAGGAGAAATATACAAAAAACTTAACTTTTGCTGGAGCAACGCAGCTGAAACTTCATACACGAGTAGACGGGCGTTCATCGATGGTTACTGGATCACTTGAATGGTTGAGCATTTAATATAATTCACTTAAGTTACTGTTTATTAAGAGCGCTAAACACACACGGTATACTAATAGGCGCCACCTGGCGGACCGAGACCAGGGGCTTGATAATGATATGGGGTAATATAAAAATATGTACAGTATAAAAATTTGTGCAGTATAAAAGATAACATAACAATTAAACACGTAGCATTCGCCATTCAATAGGTATGAGTATGTACATAGTTGTGAGGCAGACAGTACACCAAGGTATGTACTTTCATATGTACAAAGCACATATTTAAGCATATTCACACAAGTCAGAATATTTCACAGTGCCAAATTGATGTTCGGTATTGCATTTTCTTGTAAAACAATTCGTCGATTTGCCTGCGACGTGCCGTTATGCGCCTCATAGGAGATAGCAGATGGAGATATCGGTATGAGTCGACATCAGGGGCCAAACAAAAGGGGAACAAGTTCGGCCAACGAGCGCCTGTTATTGCGATCAGAAGCGAATTTCTGCAGGTCAACTCCGATCATTAGCAGGGCTTGTACTGTAGGAAGTACTTGTCCAGGTAGGAATCTGTCACTGATCTTCAGCCTGTTCCGTTGTAGCTGAAGAAGAGGGGTGGCTCGTAAAGACGGAAGTGGAACATGCCACTGGCATATATCCCAGAAGTCAGGGGAGTTAATTTTTCCAACCAGCATTTTGACTGTGGTCACAGTTCTCCTCATGCTGATTATTTGAGGCAGCCGCGGGATTTGGAGTTGGTCGGCCATGCTGGTGGTCCTCTGCTGGGGGGGAGTCGATGTTTGTGGGTTGCCCACTTCAATATCCAGTATTCATTGGCGAAAATGGGCTTCATGAGAGAAGGTACTGCGGATGCCCATATTTCAGAGGCATACAGAAAGGTAGGATACACAACGGTTTCCAGATATCTGATTGTGGTTCTTGCATCTGTATTTATTCAAGAAGAGATAGTGAATCAGTAATGGAGTTTATACTGTAAACGAAAGGGATCTGCGGAGGTAGTATTGATTTAGTAACGGTAGAAAAGGAATTCATAGTTTCGCTGGAGAAAAGAAAAGCGATTTCGAAAGCCCAAAGAATTTGAATTGAATTCAGTCCAGTCTATAGAAAAGTACTGCTGTTGTTTCAGACTGTTCAGGAACAGAGTGGGAGAAATTACAGAATCCATTTCAAAAGAACAGTGTTCATGGAAGCGACTAAAGAAAAGGCATGTGGCAGAAACTGAACATTCACGAGACGAAGTGGACCGACTTTGTAAGAGACTGATCATTACTTAACATAACTACCCTCTTTTCAATGGAGCCCAGAAACCTGAGAGGTTTGGGGGACATCACCCCATACGCGGAAAAATTATCCATGGCAAGGCGGACCAGAGATTTGTAAAGAGTGAGTAGTCCTTTTGAAAAAAAGTATTACAGAGAGCAAAAGAAAAAATCCAGTTTTTAGATGCAGAGGAAGCAATATTTGTGATATGCTAATACCAAGAGAGGGTAGAAGGCAAGAATTGTGATATCATGCTGTGTCATCGAAGATGAACAAAGGAGCAGTAAACTCTTTTTTTTTTTTTTTCTTCTGAGAAATAAGACACGACTGAGTTTTAGATTGGAATTAACTCTTTCGCTCTCGGCATTACTTTTCTTCAAAACAAGTACTCACTCTTTAAAATCTCTGGTGCGCCTTGGAATAATTTTCTTTCGGTCCATTGGACAATTATAGATCAGCATTTAAGAAAGTTGTAATGGACATTCCAAAGTTTGTAGCACTTTGTACAGAGCAGTGTGAGTGTGTGTGTGTGTGAACAACCAATAAACTAAAGTTATCCGTAACTTTATTATGGCTATAATAGCTGACTGGTGTCACTCTGTTTGTCTATTTGCTGGACGAAAACCTGAGTTTTCGTCCAGCAAACAGAAAAGAGAACTGGCAATGAAGCTATACAACCCTCGCCCCAAACTGATTACATCATCATGTTGTAAAATAAAGCTGAGAAACGTTCCTCCGTCAAGACTGAACTCGAACCCTCACTGTGTTACCCGAGAGAATGAGGGGCTTGTTGAACTGGAAGGTGGAACGAGGTATGAGTATTAGTCGTGACAAATAATGCCAATAAAGCAAGTTTATACAGCATCAGCCAAAAAAAAAAAAATAAATAAATAAAAAATAAAATTCTCATTTCATCTATCCATCCCATCCAACATTTTCATTCATTTTTTTTTCATTCATTTATTAATTACACACAATATACAATCTGAAGATTATGTACATCAAAGTAGCATCATTATGTACATCATGATGCAGTAACAAAAGAACTGGATGCAAGGAATAACTTTGATATCATATATTTGGATCTTAGAGAGGCTTTTGATACTGTTGCACATGGAAGACTGCTACACAAATTGGAGCAATGTGGCATTGGAAGCAAATTGCTGCTATGGATAAAAGGATGGTTGAGGGGGAGAAGACAGAGAGTAGTATTGAATGGACACTGCTTACCCTGGACTAATGTTATTAGTGGAGTCCCTCAGGGTTCAGTGTTGGGTCCATTATTGTTTTCGGTATTTATAAATGATATTGATGATGGTATATCAGGCTTAATGTCGAAGTTTGCAGATGATACAAAGGTTGGCAGGGTTGTTAATGACACCAATAACAGTACACCGCTGCAACAGGATCTGGGAAGGTTGAGCAGATGGGCTGAGAGGTGGCAAATGAAGTTTAACGTTGACAAATGTAAAGTACTACATATGGGAAGCAGCAACCCCAGTGGTAGTACACTGACAGTGGTAGAGAATGAAAGGGATCTGGGGGTGGTTCTGCAGGTAGATATGAAGTTCTCTGAGCAGTGCAGACGGGCTGCAAGAGTAGCTCATGGTGTATTGTCAATGATATATAGGAATTTTTCTAGCAGGGATAAGGAGGATTATTCCCTTGTATAAGGCAATAGTCAGGCCACACCTAGAGTACTGTATACAGGTCTGGAGGCCTCATTTATTTCAATCAGGATGTAGAGCTGCTGGAACGAGTACAGAGAAGGGCAACAAGATTAGTGAATGGAACAAAGGGTTTGCTCTTACGAACAAAGGCTTAGGTTTTGCAGATTACAGTGTCCGGAGACTAGGCACCGGCGAGGTGATCTGATAGAGGTGTATAAAGCCTTGAATGGTTTGAGCATGCTCAATGCTGATGGGATTCTGCCTCTTGCTCAGAATAATCACCCGAGAGGGCATAAATTCAAATTGAGGAAAGACAGATATAGGATAGATGTGTGGAAATTTGCCTTTAGCCAGCGGGTAGTTGGTTTGCGGAATAGACTTCCATTCCTTGTTGTTGAAGTTGATAGCCTAAACAAATTTAAGGCTCAGCTGGACGGGAATTTCGAACGAACAGAGGGGTGAAGTGGAAGTGTTTTTTTTTTTTTTTGGCTGATGCTGCATAAGCTTGCTTTCTTGCATCAAATGCCTCTACTAATGCTAATGCTAAGTATATACATGATTTATATACAAGATATATTTACACATAATTAGATGCTCTGTACATATCATTAAACACTCGTGTGTGTGTTCTTTAATCAGGGTAGCTCCCAGGCACAAACCCAACTCTACCTTGGGAACTTGTAAATATGTAGTCTTTACAAAGCAGGCCTGAAAAAGTTTGTTGAATTACCTGAGTCAGATTTCACTGTAGCGCAATTCGCGCATGAAATCCCGCAACAACTGGAGGTAGTGCAATACCAGTGAGTGCCAGAAATCCCGCTCCCCGGGTTGTCTTAGGCGAATTCCTCGCCATGGATCTGGGTGGTGTGGAGGCCCAGGCCTACGCAGATGACTTGGTCTTGACTATCGAGGCTGACAGCAGATCTTCCTTAGAAATGCAAACAAATGATGCCCTGCAAAAGCTAGTAGATTGGACGTAGCTACACTTGCTCAAACTAGCACCCTACAAGACAAAATCGGTGCTGCTAAAAGGTACGCTAGACTTAAGGAGACCACCACAAATTAAGATTGAGAACAAAACAGTTAAGCTGTGCGAACAGATTAAATACCTAGGAATAATCCTGGACAGAAAATTAAATTTCAAGCCACACCTAGAATATATTAAACAAAAGATAAGAAGATACGCGGCCCTCGTTGCTAGAGTCACTCGCAGGGACTGGGGACTCAGACGTACTACCCTGTCTCTGTACTACAAAGCTCTTTTCATCCCTGCCATCACATATGGCTCCCCTGTCTGGTAAGCGCGGGCGGCACTAGAAGTGAATAAACGGATCCTCGAAACCATTCAGAGGACCATCCTCCTTACCATGTCGAGAGCAACTAGAACGACTAGCATGGCTGCCCTCCAAGTCCTGATAGGAGTTCTGCCCCTGGATCTCAAAGCTACTCGCTGTGGTCTGCTCTACCATCTTGCCAGAAACATATCGGCTACAATGTATGACCTCACCACTGGCATCACTAATGACCGCAACTATGAGAAGAGAAGAATCACAGACCACCTCGTCCAGGTTTGGCAGAGGAGATGGAGCAACACAGAAAAAGGTGCAGTGACCAGAAGATTCCTCCCCACAGTCACCAAGCTGTACCCTAAGACGCCAGCGTGGTTTCACCCTGGTCGAAATACCACCTTCCTCCTTACAGGACACGGCCCGTTTAAAGCTAAACTTCACCAACTTGGCATCATAAATAACGCGGACTGTCCCTGTGGCAACCCGGAGTCCTGGAGACACTTAATGTTTGAGTGCGATTTGTATGACGACCTACGACTACGCCTAATAACGGCAATCCAATTATCCCAGATCACCAAGAACCCAGACTGCTAGACACTCAAGAGGACAAGGCATTCAGTCAATATGCCCAGGATCTATTTTCTAGAAGGAAAACAATGATAGAAATACACCAAAGGCAACCCGACTAGAAAGAATGCAGGAGGCCAAACAAGTAAAAAAAAAAAAAAAAAGACCTCAGAATACCACAGAAAGACAAGACTTTAGGATGATTTGGATGGCCTACTGTCGACCCAAAACTGCACTCCCTTGTGCGGTTTTTTTCAGGGAGGGTGGGGGGTATTTTGCTCTTCTCCTCTCCTCGCCTCCTCATATTTTCACTGTCGTGGGGCATGGGCATGCCCCACTGAAAATGGGAGCTACCTTCCTATCCGACCCCCTCTTCTTCCTATTTCATCTCCCCGTCTACACCCTCCCTCCCATCACTTTCTCTTGTACAGCGACTGCCCCACATGTCCAAATTAAATCACATGAAATTTTGCCCGACCTTTTAGGTTCTCTAGAAATAGTTCTTTCAGCGTAAAATCCCACGCTGCGCTTTCTAAATGCAATTTTACTTAAATCAATAGCGATAGCTCCAACCTTTATTTTAGGTCCTAGTCACCGAAATCCCAGGAAAGTAAGTGGCAGGACCTGCCAGAGTATAATTACTCTCTTGGTACACCCGGCTGGCGTCCCCGTCGCTAGGTATGGTAACGCCGGGTCCCACTGGGGGCCCGGCGGCCAACAGGCCGGATGAACAATGGGCACAACAAACTACATACCACATGGCCCATACATTATTTTTAAACCTCTGGCATAGACAGGGTACTGTCACTCGATACATAGAACATACGCGGAGATGGGAGAAATCCCCGGAGCCGTCAGACCCTCAACATACCTATAGCTATACCTATACCAGGGAGCCAGCAGGAAAAAAATAAATAAATAATACAACAATAATATTCAATAGTCTGGATGGCACAACTATAAACTTCAAAAATCACAGTTCGACTGAATATTTCCTCATTTGCTGTTCTACATGCACTGGAACTTCCAAACCCAATAAAGGTACTGTGTAGCAAATGTCCAACTATACACCATGGATAATAGAACCGTTAGAGCACCCGACGCAATGAATCAGGTCCAGCACCCCAGAATCCAGAAGGAAGTATTCATTATCACTGCACAAAAGACAACTAAGCAGAGCACCAGACCCAACACCATGAATCAGGTCCATCACTCCAGATGCTAGCCAGAGGTAGAAAGAAACCAATAGTTGAACGCAACGTTCTCCATAATCACAGACCCGACACAAGGAATCTGGTCCAACAAGAAACTCCATGAAGACAATCCAGTCACCAGGTCTGCTCCTCAAAGAAAGGCTCTAAGAACAGTTCTTCTTGCAAAAACAGCAGCTGAAAACTCCTGAAATGAATTAAAACAGTCGCGATTTGCAATAAGTAAATGTACTGTATCAAACGATAAGTCAGGAATATGTGCCATCAAAATCCGCCGTTGGTCTTCATACTCCCGACATAAAAAATTACACGCATCCAAGTCTCCTGTTCGCCACATGTACAGAAAGGATCTGTCTCCAAACTTCTCTCATGTAATTTGGCTCTAAGTGAGCCAGCCATGTCCTGTTAACAAAAAAGAAGTGTACATAGAAGGTGCAAACCAAGATGCCACGGTTTTTTGACATTGCATAGTTCACCCGGGGAATATATTTCCTCGTCACAGCTCCAACATCACCACTTTCCCATCTGGTCTGCCAGAATTCCAGTAATTTATTCCATATTCTTTGTTTTTCTTCTTTAATGTTATTCTCCAAATCGATTGTGATATCCAAAAACGTTAACCATACCCTTTCTCAATTTGTACAAAAAACCTCTGCAGACAATAAATAAATCCAATGGCATGGTACCAGCAATTACCTGTAGGGCTTTTGTGACGCTGTTCTAGGTACTTTCAGTAAAGTTAATAACATAGAGCGCTGAAGCGATAAAAGTTTCGATCGAATCCTAGTTTTAGTTACCACAGAAAACCAAGCAACAGCCCGCATATGCTTCTATCTGGAGAAAAATAGTCTTATAATACAACGACAACACCCTCTTATTCAACCCCCCACTCCTTACGAGAAATCCTAGCATTGGAGGCAGTAAAGTGTCTTACTTTTACATTCAGGTGTGAAACGTGGCAAAAAGGAAAGTTTGTCATCTATGATTAATCCCAAATACTTAGTTTTAGCCACATAAGGAATCTGAACTCCACCTAAAAGAACTCTTGGAGGTCTGCCGTAATCAAATTATTTCTTAAAAACCATAAAACATGAAACCATCCCATCCAACAGTTTGTCTAGTTCTTCCTTGAATTTAATAATAATAATATCTTTATTGAGGGCAGTGAATAGTTACTTGATTGCCTGATGCAATAATACCCACAACAGCGACAATTCTAGGGGTTTAACATGAAATAACTAATACAAGAAAAATTACATAAAACATATATTAGAACATAAAACGTATAACTACATATTTTTACATATAAAATTAATATTAACATAGGAATGAAGACACATGAAAAGCGATGAAAAGAGGATGGCAGTCACTCGGTTGAAGACGAAAGCTGTTCCCTGATGTTGCGTCTTCTGTACGATTTGTCCCTCTATGAACTTTTTGTAGTCCACATCCATCTCCTGGACATTGTGGAGCATCTCCATGGGCAGGAATCTATCTCCTATTCTGAGTCTCCACGCCACAGACTGCAGAGACGGGAGGGCTCTTAAGGGTTTCCGTGGGATCCTCCAATTGCACATCTGCCAAAATTTATTTAAGCTATCCACTTCCACAACGTCAGATAGAAGTTTATTCCAGCAATCAACCATCCGCTGGCTAAAGGCAAATTTCTACACATCTATTCTGCAACGATCTTTCCTCGATTTGAATTTCTGATTTCTCATGTGCCTAGTCTGAGCAGAAGAATGGATCGAGCTTGCTGACTCCATTCAAAGCCTTAAACTTCAAGAGGATCACCTCACAGGTGACGAATCCTATTGAGGTGTCTAGGCTCCGGACGCTGCAATTTACAGAATTGAAGCCTTTTTTGTTAAGACCCTCCTGTGTTCCGCCCACAAGTCTCATTGCCCGTCTCTGTGCTCGTTGTATCAGCTCTACATCCTTTCTAAATTGAAGTCTCCAGACCTGTACGCAGTATTCAAGATGTGGCCTGACCATTGCCTTATACAATGGGATAGTCATCTCCTTATCCCTCTAGCAAAGCTTCTGTATATCATTGGGAAAACCCCATGAGTTCTCCTAGTAGCCTGTCTACAATGCTCAATGTTTCATATCTCACTGCACAATTACTCTCAAGTAGTGTACTATTATGAACATAGTTATAGGTAGGAATTTCAATTATTGGAGGAAGATCATTAAGGTCGTTACACCAGAGACACAAAGCTGTCATATTAAGTCCACCCGAGCTTAATCTCATCTACCCGTGAGTAATATGTTCATAAGTTGGGCGTTTCTGGTGGGTTTGACTGTTTTGCTAGAAGAAAAACACGAATTTGTTTTATTATTTTTCTATTCTCTAACCAATTAATTTATTATTTGTTTTAGCGGTAACTTAACTTAATGCAATCCTCTTCTGTACATACGATTTTAATTTTTAAATCCATGTCAATGTTTATCTTCCTGTTGGATCTCTTATTATTGTTATCGATTGTGTTCATTGTTCTGCTCTCAGATACAGTTAATGGTTACCTGTTGTGTATCTTGTTGTTAATAAAATAAAATAAAAATAAAATATTTTTTTTTTTTTTTTTTTTTTTTGAAGAGGGGACGGTAACTTTGCTGTCCACGCAGAGACAGACTAAATAAACCATGGAGTGAAAAAATCCATAAAAGTTCCTCTTGTCAATGACAGGATTCGAATCCGTGCCTTCTGCGCCTCGTGTGGAGAGGACAGTGATTATAACCTTATAACCACAGTACTGCCGCGCCCTATACAGTATCCTTTAACTCTGGGGCTGCCACGTGCTGTAGCCAACACAGCTGCGATCATAAGTATCTCCAAGAGCAACTGGGGGCTCTCCCACAAAACTCTCTTTTTGATTATAAAGCTGTTTTTATCCACATTGTGACCTACGCAGCAGGAGCGTGGTTCCACCGGGTTCAGCGGGTAAAAATGAAAGACAAGGTCAGCTCCATTGAACGTGCTATGCTCCTGGCCATGCACAGATTATGCCGAACAGTGTCTACAGCTTCCATCCAGGTGAAGTCTGCGCGGGTACCACAGTGATATCGTCACGGTCCTCCCCACACCGGGTGGAAAAGGCCCGGGTTCGAATCACTTCGATGACGCGAGAAACTTTAATCGGTCTCAGGCGTACATAGCAAAGTTTCCCGCCAAGAAACTGGGGTTTTTCGTCCAGCGAAACAGACAAATCGACCATAGAACACACCCAATTAACATACATAAGACATACAGCACGGCAGATGAATTTACTTATTCGGGTGGCCTAAAAATAATACTTTTTTTTTTTTTTTTTCTTTTGCCATCCAGATGATAGCTGGAACTTTTCCGCTTGATCTATTTGTAATCTTCAGAATTAAAAAGAAAATACCAACGAAGATATAGGGCCTAGAACTAAGTCTCAATGATAACCCCAAAGCAGAAAGAGCTCGCTGTCATAAGGAGCTCGTCAACAATTGGCAGTCTAGATGAAACACCTCAAACACAGACTCCGTTACCAGAAAATTCCTCCCTGAAGTCACTTCCACAACCTCGAAAGCGGTAAAGACCTGGCTTTCCCTCACCTTGGAATCCTCCTACTTGGTTACAGGACACGGGTCCCTCAACGAAAAGTTACATCTGCTGGGTTTGCTACCAACAGATCGCTGTTTCTGCGGCCGGTCAGAGAATTGGAAACATCTTCTTTTCGAATGCAGGTTGTACGACGATTTGAGAAGGATCCTGCTGCAGGCTGTACCAGGTATCTCGCAACATCAACCACAGCCTCTGCTCCAAACACCTTATAATCAAAAGGCATTCCAATCCCCAAGTCTTTGAGCGCAGGAAGCAGAGCTACATAGTTGTTATTGCACCTAAAAATATCTCTTCAGTAACTTAAGGGTTCCATATTCGCAGGCCGCCATCTTCTTTTTTTTTCCCCACGTACTGTTTCTGGAGTTCCCACTCTAGTGCAACTAGTTTATTTATTTTATTTGTTGTTCTCTGCCTTGAGTTCCGACTCTAGTGCAGCCAATTTATTTATTTTATTTTTATTTATTTATTATTATTTTTTATTTATTTAATTTTTTTTTCTTCACGCGCTCTGCCTTGAGTTCCCATTCTAGTGCAGTCTAATTTAAATTTATTATTATTTTTTTTCCTAACTGCACCACGAGTGGTTTTTTTCCCACTTTATTTTTCCCTTCCCCCTTCTTTCTCTTTCCTCCTCCCTCTGAAATTGGCACCCAGAGGAATTTGGCCCATCTTCTGGCAAGCAACACTAGGTGGGTCAAAGTCTGTCTCGAGACAGTGCGTGTTTTACTGGAACTGGCCCGCCTTCCCGTGGTATGAACGAGTATCCAGAATCATCTGTCCAGGTGACTGATGCTTCTGGGTAGCCAAGCGGCCAGAATAGAAGAACAGAGTAAACATAATACACACAAACCTACACCAACACATTTCTGGCCCTTTACTGTTGATTCTGTTCTTCACAGCGATACGAGTCAGAGCTGAACTGACGTTCCAGGTGCCACCCTTACATATACACATGTCCACATGTAGCCAAAACACTATTGTTTAAACCCCACTCGCAGTGACCCTTTTGTTGTCCTTTGATGGTGTCAAGATGCTGCAATCAGCATTTTCCCTACTGTTCTGCACTTACAGGACATTTTGGCCTTTCCGAGAGTCCAGTTGGCATCAGTTTCGGCGTCACGAACTGCTATCTATCTCTCGAGCAGCGGCTGAAGAATTACGAAAGGAGTGCGTTTCCATGGAAACCGGACTTTAACTCATTTGGAAGCACGAACCGCTTTCTTCTTCTGTTTGCATCCTTGTCAGACGACCAGCCATCTGAGAATGCTGTTTCACGTTACACGCCCCTCACGAACAAAGGTGCGAGCACGTTTAAGAGGAAAATCAGATCACTAACGGGTCACATTAACTTTTTCGAAACACACCTGCTGAGTGGGGCGAGTTCACATCCTTCCACAGCAATTGATGGCTCGATTCTAGTTTGTGATATACCCACTCGGCTGAGAATTTCTTTTTCTGGATTACTGTTTCAATGTCGCCAAGGCAACAAGGCCACAAGGTATCTGTACTTCGTGTGAGTACACTGAGTCTTATTTTATATTTGGTTTGTCTGAACTGTGGGATGGAAAACCCGAAATTCTGAGGAAATATCAAACGAACGTCGGACGAGATCTAAACTAATTTTACAAAAAAAGAGTTATACAGTACCCTCCAAAAACTATTCGAACACACGTCGGTTTCACACTGATGTCACTACCACTCCCTTCAACAGAGTGTCAGTCCCTTTTTTTTGTCCCTACAACACATTCGATCTTCCTGGATAGGCTTTTCAACAACGGCTGCAGTTGTATTCCCTACTCCTCCTGAAGCACGGTGGTCCGTTCAGCTACCGATGTGGAACATGTTGGTCTGTCCCTCACCCGAAGTTCCAGTTCATCATGTAGATGTTCATAGGGTTCAATTCGGACTCTACGATGGCCATTTTCACTTTTGTACATTCAAAGGTGCATTTTGTACATTCGTGCAGTATGGCACGTGGAATTATCCTGTTGAAAGAAACGTGGGTCTGCACCAAAGAACTGCCGCATCGGAGGGTGCACGGATTTATCTAAAATGTTAAGACAGGCGTCGGCCTTTATGGTTTCCCCGAAAAACCGCCACAGATCGTAGGCCATACAAAGAGAAATAGCTGTACACCATAACCGTACCCTGTTCGAATTTCATCGTTGGCATAAAGAAAGGGTATTCCACAGAACTGATTTCCACCACTCTATAGACCAATTACTGTGATCTTTATAACATGCATGGTGACACCATTGACTGCGTTTGGTGATGTTTTGGTTATGCCCCGCCGTTCTCTCATGGAAACAGAGGCTGTGTGGAGTTCTGTATGTAGTGTGTTTGATCAGGTCTCAACTCTGTTTCAGCCTTAAATTCCTGGTTGATATGTTGCAAGGATGTCTGAGACGAGATTGTCGTACTACACGTCCGAGTACCCTCGTTACGTAGATCGAGTTTCCGTGACGTTTCTGTGCGTTGGACAGTGGTAGTCCCGTCACGCTTCCATTTCATAACGTGACGAATGGTTGACTTTCGATAGTATAGGCTGTCGGCAATTGCAAGGATCAACAAGCCAACACAGCAAGGGCAAGAGCCCAGAGGAACAGGTTCTACTTTTAGCCCACGCTGAAGTCGAATTTCAACAGTTTAGAAATAAGAATATTAACCTGATGCTTCATCTTCGGTTTCCTCATCGGTCCACCGATGCCATCAAGGGCCGCAGGAAGATGCTTTCATACTTAGCTATTCTTCAATAACTGCTGCGGAATCAAGATGTTAGTGCTCCCTCGGTTTCTGTTCCAGGTTCTATTAATCTTGTTCCAGATGCTACAATTGTCTCTGCTACCACTAGTCCAGTCCATCAACGCGAGATTTCTGGTTCTGCACCTCCTTGTGATTTTTCCGGAGAGTGGGATCACCGCCATTATCAGCCTTTACTTCCACAACAATTAGCATTAGTAGAGGCATTTGATGCAAGAAAGCAAGCTTATGCAGCATCAGCCAAAAAAAAAAAAAAAAAAAACCACTTCCATTTCACCCCTCTGTTCGTTCCAAATACCTGTCCAGCTGAGCCTTAAACTTATTTAGGCTATCAACTTCCACGACAAGGGATGGACGTCTGTTCCACCAACCAACCACTCGCTGGCTAAAGGCAAATTTCCGCACGTCTATCCTACATCTGACTTTCCTCAATTTGAATTTATGCCCTCTCAGGTGATTATTCTGAGCGAGAGGAAGAATCCCATCAGCATTGAGCATGCTCAAACCATTCCATGCTTTATACACCTCTATCAGATCACCTCGCTGGTGCCTAGTCTCCAGACACTGTAATTTGCAAAACTTAAGCCTTTCTTCGTAAGAGCACCCCTTTGTTCCATTCACTAATCTTGTTGCCCTACTCTGTACTCGTTCCAGCAGCTCTACATCCTGATTGAAATAAATGAGGCCCCCAGACCTGTATACAGTACTCTAGGTGTGGCCTGACTATTGCCTTATACAAGGGAATAATCACCTCCTTATCCCTGCTAGAAAAATTCCTATATATCATTGACAACACACCATGAGCTACTCTTGCAGCCCATCTGTACTGCTCAGAGAACTTCATATCTGCCTGCACAACCACCCCAGGTCCCTTTCATTCTCTACCACTGTTAGTGTAGTACCACAGAGTTGATACGTTGCTCTGGGGTTGCTGTTTCCCATGTGTAGTACTTTACATTTGTCAATGTTAAACTTCATTTGCCACCTCTCAGCCCATCTGCTCAACCTTTCCAGATCCTGTTGCAGCAGCATAGTGTCAGTAGTGTCCTTGACAACCCTGCCTACCTTTGTATCGTCTGCAAACTTCGACATTAAGCTTGATATACCATCATCAATATCATTTATGAATACAGAAAACAATAATGGACCCAACACTGAGCCCTGAGGGACTCCACTAATAACATTAGTCCACGATGAGCAGTGTCCATTGATTACCACTCTCTGTCTTCTCCCCCTCAGCCACCCCTTTATCCACAGCAGCAATTTGCCTCCAATGTCACACTGCTCCAATTTGTGCAGCAGTCTTCCATGTGCAACAGTATCAAAAGCCTTTCTAAGATCCAAGTATATAATATCAAAGTTATTCCCTGCATCCAGTTCTTTTGTGACTGCATCATAGTATCCAATCAAGTTGGTCAGGCAAGTCTTCCCCATAACGAAGCCATGCTGTGTCCGAGCTATAACTGAAGTCTTGTCTAAGTGATCCTGCAGTACTTCTTTAACTAGTGCCTCCATTAATTTTCCTGGAACAGAAGTTAAACTAACAGGTCAACAGGTCTATAATTGCTTGTGTCAGCCTTTGATCCTCCTTTGTGAATTGGGGTCACATTTGCACATCTCCAGTCTGCGGGTACCTCCCCTGAGTCCAAGGAAGCTCTGATAATTATGGCTAAGGGTTTGCTTACATCCTCTGCTGCCTCCTTTAATATAATTGGATAGATCCCATCCACCCCGGGTGCCTTTCTTGTGTTTATCTTCAACAGTTTCTCCTCCATTTTACTCTCGGTTATTACAAGATTCTCTAGCTTACTGCTAGAGTTGCATACACCTCTGGCATTCCCCTTGCTGAATAACTCCTCATGTGTGAATGTCGATGCAAAATATTCATTTAGTTTGTTAGCTACCTGAGCAGGATCATCAACAGTTGACCCATCGATATCAAGTGGTCCAATCTGATTCATACCCTTCCTTCTAGAGTTTACATAAGTAAAGAACTCTTTGCTGTTTTTCTTTGCATCCCTTGCCAAAGATTTCTCGTACTCTGCCTTCGCCTGCCTAACCAACTTTGTAACTTGGTTACAGATCAACTTGTATCTATCATAGGCTTCTGTGTCATGTGTTAATTTGTATGTATCCCATGCATGTTTCTTCTCTGCCATATGCCTCATCAGTTCATCTGACATCCATTTAGGCCTAAACCTTGAACAATATTTCTTAGTTGGTATATAAAGCCTAGTAGCTTCCAAGATAAGTTCTTTGAATGCTTCCCATTTTGCATTTGCTGTTGGTAACATCCTCAGTTTGTCCCACTGTATAGAATTTAAATACTGTCTCAGACCATCGTAGTCGCCTTTACGAAAGCAATAACCCTTCCCTTTACCCCTAATGGTAGTTACCTCTTTGAGTAAATCCCACTTCAGCACACTGTGATCACTGCCACCTAGTGGTCCATTTATCAGCAGATTCTTAATACATGAAGAATCACTGCTGATAATCAAATCAAGAGTATTACTCCCTCTAGTTGCCTCCCGAACATGGTGATGTAGAAAACAATCATCCAATAAATCCACAAAAGCCTTGCTAGTGTGTGAGTGACCAGCCCCCAAACTCCAGTCAACATCTGGGAAATTAAAATCTCCCATTATAAGACTCTCTGATTTACTGGCCCACTCTATTTCCCTGTACAGTTCCTTATTATACTCATCAGAGTCATTAGGCCTATATCACACTCCTACTCTCAATTTTGATCTCCCAATGCTTATGTCACATCAAACTGACTCGACACTGCACTGTCCAGCGATGTCCACTGGCTTCACTTCCTTGGAGTTTATGTATTTCTTAACTAATAGCATAACCTCTCTTCCCTTCCTATCCAGTCTATCCTTTCTGTAGACGTTGTACTCTCCAAATTCCAGTTGTGCATTCCTTATATCTGTGTGACACCAAGTCTCTGAAATCCCCACAATATCTGCCTTCGATGTTTTGAGCAATACCTCAAATTCATCAAATTTTTTACTAAACTCCTAGCATTGGTGTACACGCAAGTATACCTGCACCTGTTTCTATTCTTAGCTACCCTAACACAACCCATGTGTTTACTTGTACCGCAATGACTCCCAGCAGTCTCTGAAATATCCTGAATCTTGTTTTTCAGGCTTCTGCTCATTCCAATAGAAGCAGTGCAAGAATCTCTTTTACCTCTGCCAGCGGCTACTGTTAATCTATTCGTCTTTGTATCGCCTCAAGCTAGCAGTTTTCCGACCCGCCTAACACTGCCTCGATAGCATCAGCAAATATTCTTGCACCCTTTCTATTTAAGTGTATCCCATCCCTGTAGAAGCAATCTCTCCTGTTAACAAGTACAGTCCAGGCTGAAAAAAATTCTACCCCTTGAGCCTTGCAGAATGTTTCCAGGGTCGAATTGATTGACAAGGCTCTCATCATATACTCCCTCCTATCGCGTCTGGGCAGAATTGCAGACACTTTCAAATTCAACCCTATTTCACGGCTTTTTTTCAACAGTGACCTGTACTTGTTAAGCAATTCTGCTGGTCTCCTACTCTTGATATCATTAGTGCCAACGTGTACAACTATATCACCCTTTGTGCCCTTAAAAGATGATATCTGCTCTACAACGTCATCAACCTTTGCCCCTGGCAGACATACCCTGGTCCTGTTCCACCTATCCTTTTTACAAAGCATGTTCCTCGTTTCCGTGACAATAGAGTCACCAGCAACTACTAGTTCCTTTGGGACCAGCACATTCTGCCTTGGGGGTTGCTGCTGTGTTTAACGACCAAGTGTAAGCTCTGGCATTGATGTGGGCAGCTGAGAGCTTGATGGGCCCCTCAATTTAGTTCCTTCGGGGGCATCCAGCCTGTCCTTCAAGCTCTCATATAGGCCCATAAGAACGCTGAGTTGTTGCCTGATTTCGATACACTCCTTGCATCGCGCACACACAAAGACATCCCCCATGGCAATAGCATGTCCCGTACCTGAATGCTCCACAAACATCATGCAAGCTGTGCATTTTAGAAGGCTGTGATTCAGAAGGCAACTGCCCCCCTCAGTGCTCCTCTGAGCCACAGCACTTCCATTAGCTTGAGCCGTTTGTTTTGCTGCTCTGGTCTGAGTCATGATTACTTTTAATTTAAATAAAATTTCAATTTCAGTTTATAACCCTAACTTATCTCCCAACACAGTTATTTTTTATTTTTTAGTGTCAAGTATTAACTATCTTCGAGTTCCCTTTATATAACTTCCGTATCAGTTATGTATTAATTAATTATGTTACGTTTGTAACCTAAGTCGATATATGTATTTAGTTAAAAGTGCAATTTAAATGCCAACGAAGTTCAACAAATTTAATAGATTTTACCGATCGCTGAAAATATTATAACCTATACTATACTAACGCTATCTAGGTTCGATATATAACGATCGTATGACAAAGACAATGGCGGGAAGTTACGACGGTAAATCTATGGACACTAAGTATTAATTAACTTTCAAATCTCGCTGTCTCAATTCAGAATAAACTAACGATCCTTACTAGGTCTATAAGCTACTTACAAAAAATAATTTGATGTAAAAAATATTCAATAAGCGGCTAAATATGGCTAAAACGTCTCGTTCAGCGGAGTTGTAACTTGTAACACGTGGATTTGATACCCTTACCGATACCTTTATGCAATTACAAGGCCGAGTAAAGAATAAATACACCCGATTAATCAGAAATATCACAAAATAATGTTATACTACTAAATTTAAATCAAAAGTTTTAGAAAAATAATAATTTCAAATCAATAAATAAGAAAAATCCACTTAGCGGCTTTGAACACGTCTGGCCCCTACTAGCCTCGTCTTACAAAGTCAATTTCTTTTCCTCGCCAACTCCATTGGTGTCCATTATCCAGGAAGAAGTCTGGGAAAGTCCCGGTATCTCAAGGGGAAAAAGCAGCTTTCTGATCAGATAATATCGTCTTTGTCACAGCTTCCAGACCCAACATTTAATCATCGACACCTGAAATCCTACTTGGCTGAAGCCCTGAATTCTAGGCTCGATTTTGATGAACTGGAACGGTTTATAACCACCGTACTGACCGGTTTATAACCAACGTACTAATGGGTACAGACGTCGCAAGCAACAAGTGCCCTAGGACTCACAGGGATTCCCATCAACCAGGGAATAAACGTCTACAACGTAAAAGACAGTATGCTGAACTCCAGAGCCTGCCTTTATTCCAAGAATGGTAGACGATGTGCCTTTCAGATTCTTGATGGCATCAGACCAGAGTTGGGGGCCATTGAGTCTAATGAATTATTTTCTTCACATTCTGGAAGAACTTGTTCTGTCCAGAGGATGCCCTTAATGAAGAATCCAATCTGGCCGCTGGAACTACCAACGATTTGGTGTTTCAGGCCTTGTACAAGCCAATTACTGTACAGGAGTTGAAATAATAATTTCCAGACCTACCACCTTTCCCTGGACCAGATGAAGTGTCTCCGATCATGCTGCAGAATATACATTGTCAGGTTCCTATAGATCTTTACTACATCATCCTGTGTTCCGACAGGTTGCCTAGATCATTATATCAGGCCTTCACGATATTCTTACCCAAGAAGAATGTCTACTTCCCCAGCAGATTTTAGACCCATTTCAGTTTCTTCCGTTCTACTCAGAACGTACCATAAGATATTGGCAAGAAGAATCTCGTCGGTCATAGTTCTCGATCCATGCCAAAAAAGCTTTTCTTCCTGTCGATGGTACAGCAGAGAACATCTATCTGCTGCAGACGCTGTTATCTCACTCCAGGAAGAATCTCAAGCATCTCATTTGGCTACTTTAGACATCCAAAAGGATTTCGATACGGTATCAAATTCAGCTGTTCTTGAAGCCCTTTGTTCAATTCATTGAATATATTCACCAGCTTCAATCCGCTGTTGCTACTACGATGAAGTACCTTGGAAAATTCCGAAGCATACGTCCTAATAAAGGAGTGAGACAAGGAGATCCTTTATCACCACTAATGTTCAACTTAGTTATAGATCTCATTCTCAAGGACCTCCCTTCATATGTTGGTTATCCCTTGCAGGGTTGCAGCGTCAATGCTTTGGTATTTTCTGACGATCTCGTCTTAGCATCCAATACAACCACTGGACTCCAGTGTTTAACTGGAAAGAACCCATTCTTTTCTGAGTAAAATAGGATTGGAAATAAACAGAGAAAAATCGTGGACCGTATCCCTGGTTTCTTCTGAGAGGGATAAGAAGACTAAAGCGCAGACTTGCACCTTTCTTCTTGTTAAAGAGGCTTTGCCAACCACAGATGTTTTGTACATATGTAACTATCTTGGGGTGGAATTCTCTCCTTGTGAAACTGTCAGAAGACACAGTTTGGATAATTCTTTAAGGCAGAGAGCAACAGACAGAATGGAGTCAGAACAAAATCAAGTTTATGTGGTTGAACGCGACTCCCAATGCTGTTAAGGAGACTACAGAAACCAGTTCAAAAACATACTAACTCCAGAGGACTTCTCCCAAAATGCCACGATGTCAACTTCGTGTAGAATGGCGATTATATAACCATAATCTAAGACCTAATAAGTAAAAGATCTAGTTTCATTAAACAGAAAGCTTCATAGACGGTAGAGCTGATACTTGTCATTAAAAAAAAGATGTAATTCCGTCATTTAACAGAAATTTAAGTTCGAAAAGTGGATCAGAAATCAAAAAGTAAGGCAAGTAATCTCCACCATCACTGCCCTTACCCCCCCCCCCCAGGAAGGAAGGTCAGCGCTTTTGAGGCTGTTGATATGAGGTTGAGACGTTTAGGAATTGCAATGACGCTGTACATTTTGAACCTTCAAATATGACAGCTTGAGCTGAGGTCCTGCTGTATTAAGCCACCCAAGAGCTATCTTATCAGCCTATGTGTAATATGTCCATAAACTGGGTGTGTTCTCTGGTCCATTTTCCTGTTTTACTGGACAAAAAACACGAGTTTCGGGGGAAAGCCTTGCTATCCGCGCCTAAACCGACTAATTCAGCCATGGAATGAAAAGAAAAGTTCCTTGCGTTCCGTTTTGTGAGAATGTAAATTGATACCTCCAGCAGTAAATAGCAGCCTCGTTCTTAGCGAGAAGCCGATGGCAAGCTTGTATTATTATTCACGATGGCCTCATTTCCTAATTAGAATACCCTTCTATGGATTTTTGAAGTGCTATTTTCTCTCACTCATAAAGTCTTTGAATGATTTGTAATTTCGGACCGACGTGTGTCCAGCCTTAATGCTATTCGCATATTAAACGAATGTTCATCGCAAAGTTTAGTCGTAATGGGAAAATGAGCCTTATGACAAAAACCTTAAACACCCAAATGGTTTCATAAATTATTGACACAATTATATTTGCTGTACTATTTGCATTTCTTCCCATTTTACAATTTAAAAAATTATGAAAATTCATTTTTAAGTCAAAAATTCTGATGTTGCTGTAATGTGATAGGTTTTAGGAGCATCAGTGGTCGATTTCCTGTTTGCTGGAGAAAAAACCAGACTTTACGGGAGAAAAAACCACGCTACCCTCGCCTTAGACAGACTAACTCAGCCAAGTTGTGAAAAAGGCCCAAAATAAAAATTCCTTACGTTTTCGACCGGACACGAATTTAGGTCTTTTCCACCAGTTGTGGGGAGAGCGGCCATTCTTCCAACTGTGCTACTCACGAGGGCGTGTGAATTAAACATGCATTTAACACGATGAATACTGAATCTATAGACAACACTTCTTCATTAAGAAAAACAAAGTCAATATGGTTTTGTCACTTAGCCGTCGGTTTCTTTTCCCTTGGAGGGATTTCTTAACAAATTGGATCCTATAGTGAAAGAGGCCTATGCGCTCCGGATTCATATTATTGAAATGGAAAAATTATAATTCCTCAGAGCGGTTTAATACTAGAACATACATAGAAAGAACGGTTAATAAACAAAAGAGCTTTCGGCTGAGTAGACAGCCTTCTTCAGTTAAACAGAAAATATTAAATGACAGTTAGAATGGAGATGTGCACTGCCAAACTGGTGCGTGAGGCGCGTGGCTAATTGTTTGAGGTTGAAGTTTGTGGCTGTGAGGTATGGTGGTGACGCGGCCAGCGTTTGTCTATGGACAGAATTATTGCTTCTGTGATGGGGTTAACTTGACGACCACTGTTCCTGTCCAAAGAGGTATCCGATTATTTTATGTTTAACGATTCCAACCAGGTGCGCCGTAGGTAATGGTGGAACCTGTCCACAACCACGACATCGCGGTGCGGGTCAATGTCGTGGTGGGTTGTCCAGACATGCTCGGCAATAGCTGAGTGTTCCACATCTGCCAAACCGATCGCCCTTTTATGTTCTGAGAGACGTTTTTCGAGCCGACGTCCAGTCTCTCCAAAGTAGCAGCTAGTGCAGTCACGGCAAGAGATGCGATATACCAAACCGCTCCGCAGAAGGGTGGGGACAGGTGTTTTCATGTTGGAAATGAGAGAACGCAGTTTCTTGCCTGGGAGTTGGATGCACTTTATCCCATGTGATTTTAGGATTCTACCGATCTGTTGTGACAGGTTAGGGTAGTATGGGATAAATGCCCTCGTGGATGACTCACCACTGTTGACGTTACTGTTGGTCGTCACGTTGTCGCGTGCCTGTAGGTCACACCTGTCAAGGATGTCTATGGGATAGCCACACCTCGCAAGGTCCAGTTTGACCCTGGTGATTTCTGTGCGTCTTTCACCTGCGGAGCTAGAGTGTGTCCACGCGCGAGTTAGCAAGGTTCGGGAAGTGGTGAGGAGGTGACCCCGTGCGTGTGCTGACCGGAAGTTGGTAAATTAGCCAGCACACATAGGTTTACGATAAACTGTCGTCTTCAAGCATGTGTCTTCGCGCCGGACGAGGGTATCTAGGTATGGTATGGTGTTGTTCGACTCCAGCTCAATCGTGAATTTTATGAAAGGCGATAGTGAGTTGCTTAACAGGAGGTGCAATCATGTTTAGCGACTCAATTTACCAGCAGGTGCATGGCACAGCCATGGGTTCCCCTGTCAGTTCGGTCACGGCAAACATCGTGATGGAGGAGTTAGAGGGACGTGCATTTACACGCGCACCAGATCACATCGCCTTTTGGTGTCGCTATGTAGACGATGTGTTCGTAGTTATCCCTAGAGACTCAGGTCAGCGAATCCTAACCCACCTCAACTCACTATCGCCCTTCATAAAATTCACGATTGAGCAGATTACAATAAACGTTACCGTTCGGTTGCTCATTTCCTTTAAAATATTATATAATTATAATACAACAGTTCCGGAAAATTATGAATAAAGTTTTATCTGCAAAGCATTGAGTTTTTAGTTTCTTGGATCGCTTTACTCGTTCCTTCTGCTCTTTCTCTCCTTATTTCCACCATGGCAAGTCTCACTGGGGGCGCGATTCTCTCCGAACTACTCTTCACAGCGCTTCTCTCCCGCTGGTCAACAATATAACGGATCTCATCAGTTATGGAGAGTCAGTGGAGCTATATCAGGACACTCGCTCCAACGACGATTGTCCTATCCATCAATTGAACAAAGTTTTCCTTGGCATCGCCAATTTCGTCTCAAAACCTGTTCCATTGAGTAGGAGCGCACGTTCTTCTCAGGGAAGCAGATTCTACCGTCAACCAGTTTATTCTGTATGGAGCCTCCATACCTGTGATTTCAGGCCAGTTATCGTTCGACAGCATTCTTAATAACCAGCCCTTTTGATCACCTCCCCACCATCGCTGTTGATCTTACAATGATGGAAAAATCTGCAGTCAGTCAATCCACTTCCTTTATACTCATCTAAGTAACGTTTTGGCATTGGCCGCTCCTACCTCAATTAAACCCATCTTCGCTTCAGAATTTTGGTTGCTCAAATGACAAGAACAGACTCTATTTCCCCAGCGCAGAATAACAGCAATGCGGTTAAAACACCGCAGATACCACTTCATGAACACGCACAAGCTCCCTGCTAAATTTAAACTGTTACCACACCTGAACTGTGCTTACGTCTAACTTGCTTTCACCTTTCTGATCGTTTCCTGCCAACTGAAATGCCTGCACTTGTCCAGATGGAGATGAATTCCAACCTCAACATGTTTGAAGAACACAGAATGTACCTTAAACGTATTTTCAGTTTATATACAAGGGATATAAACTGAAAATAGGTTCTAAGAAACGCAAAATAAATGGTGGAATCTCTGATCACATTTTGTGGAATCTCTGATCAGTGTTTTTACCCTTTGGCGGAAAAATGAGTGATCATAATCTGCAGAAAATAATCGCTATTAAATTTTGCGATTCAGTGATAACAAGAGATGAATCTTGGGGTTTTCAGTATTCACAAACCAAGCGTGCAGCGGCAAACTCCCTCTTCTCCCCGTTTAAAGAAAGCAAGAATGTCTCGATCGAAAATCAAGTCCATGCTTGTCATTTTCTTTGCTTGACGTGGTGTTGTTCATCATGAATTTGTCCCGCCAAATCAGACTGATAATCACACTTTACATTGAGATCTTAGGAGGAGTTCGTGAAAAAATTCGAAAGGCAGGGACTAATTAATGGCGTGACAAATGGTTTTTCGTTATGACAATTCGCAGTGTTATTCCTCTGTCGTAATGAGAGAGTTTTTACCCAAAAACAAGATGACAATTGGAGCACCCGCCTTATTCTTCAGATCTGGCGCCGTGCGACTTTTTGCTATTCCCGAAAATTAAAATCCACCTCAAAGGAAAATGATTTGAAGACTTAGCAGACGTCAGAAGAACACAACGCAGCAATTAAGGGGGGCTGTGAGGCCTTTTGAGGAGTTCCGCTGCTGTTTTAGATTTTGGAAATCGCGAATAGAGCGCTCTATAGGCGCGGCTGGACACTACTTTGAAGAAGATAAAATTGAAATTGCTGTATTTAAAATAATAAATTATTTTAAAAATATTTCCCGTTTCTTTTGAACCGGCCACCTTGCATTATGCCTTTTTCTCTATTTCTTGAACTACTGGTTCAATATTTATTGCAATTATGTATATTAAGTATCACTTTTAGATTAATTCATTTTTACAATATGCATATTATGGAAATTATGTAAGATTTAATGAATTGTTCAGTTTCATTACAGCAGATTAAGCATATATAATGATCACCTAAAGATAAATGTACCTAAAGGCACTTAGTAGCAACATATATTTAATCTAATACTTAAAACTAAAAATAATGCTAAAACTAAAACAAATGTTGATATCAACATTTATTTTAGTTTTAGTGGATATCCATGTGGATAAATGGATTTATCCACATGGATGTTACTCCTCAGGGGCTTTGATTGGTGAAATGGCCAAACAAAATATCAATGGATCATGTACCCGCTTCTGTGGTCACAATAATAGTTTTACGAATTATATTAAATTGCAGTTTAGTGCTTTGTTAATAGGCCCATTCTATAATCTGAAATTAGCGTCCGAAAATTAATATAATTAAATCATTTTTATCGTTAAAGGAAATAATAATAGCAAACTGGGATTGGAAACAAAAGCCCGACGGGTAGGCATCAAATAAAACAATACTCACGCATACGCACTGGCCAAAAAAATATGAACCTTTCTTCAGTGTCGAATCAGGCCCTTTGGTTCTAATAACAGCGAGGTCCGGTGCGGCATGAATTCTATTAATATGAGTACAATGAACAATTGCACAGAGAAATAGGGTGGGCTAAAAAATCAGAATGTCTTATAATGGGGGATTTTAACTTCCCAGATATTGACTGGAACTTGTGGGTTGGTCACTCACACACTAGTCAGACTTTTGTGGATTTATTGGATGATTGTTTTCTGCAGCAGCATGTTCGAGAGGCAACCAGAGAAAGTAATACGCTTGATATGGTTATCAGCAGTTATCATCCGTGTATTAAGAATTTGCACAGATAAAGGAACCACTAGGTGGCAGTGATCACAGTGTACTGATGTGGGATTTACTTAAAGATAAAATTAGCACCAGGGGTATAGGAAAGGGTTTTTGCTTCCGTAAAGGTGAGTACAGTGGTCTCAGACAGTTTTTAAATTCTGTACAGTGGGATCAACTGACGATGTTACCAACAGTAAATTCTAAGTGGGAAGCATTCAAGGAATTAATCGTGGAAGCTACTAGACTTTTCATACCGATGAAGAAATATTGTTCAAGGTTTAGGCCTAAATGGTTATCAAATGAACTAATGAGACTCGTGACAGAGAAGAAAAATGCATGGGATGCATATAAATTATCAGGCGACGCAGAAGCCTGTAGCAGATATAAGCTAGTCTGTAATCAGATCAAAAAGGAGGTTCGGCAGGCAAAGGCGGATTACGAGAAATCTTTGGCAAAAGATGCTAAGAAAAACAGCAAGGATTTCTTTACTTATATAAACTCTAAAAGGAAGGGGATGAATCAGATTGGTCCACTTGACATCGATGGTTCGACTGTTGATGATCCTGCTCAGATAGCAAACAAACTGAATGAGTATTTTGCATCTGCATTCACATATGAGGAGTTATTAAGGTTTGAAAATGGCAGAAGGTTATCAAATTTTAGCAGGGTGCTTAATGATTTTGTAATAACTGAGAGCAAAGTGGAGGAGAAATTGTTGAAGTTAAACTTAAGAAAAGCACCTGGAGTGAATGGGATCTATCCAGTTATATTAAAGGAGGCGGCAAAGCAACTAAGCAAACCCTTAACCATAATTATGAGAACATCCTTGGACTCAGGGGAGGTCCCCACGGACTGGAGATGTGCAAATGTATCCCCAATTCACAAAGGGGGATCGAAGGGTGACACGAATAATTACAGACCAGTTAGTTTAACTTCTGCTCCGGGTAAAATAATGGAGTCACTGGTTAAAGATGCATTGCAGGATCATCTAGACATGATTGCAGCAATAATTCAGACACAGCATGGATTTGTTAAGGGAAAGCCTTGTCTGACAAATTTGATACGATATTATGATTGGTTACAAAGGAACTGGATGCAAAAAATAATTTTGATATCATATATTTGGATTTCAGGAAAGCTTTTGACACTGTTGCGCATGGAAGACTATTGTACAAATTGGAGCAGAATGGTATTAAGGGTAATTTGCTACAATGGATAAAAGGATGGTTGAGTGGGAGAAGACAGAGGGTGGTAATCAATGGGTGCTGCTCTTCGTGGACTAATGTTATTAGTGGAGTTCCACAGGGTTCGGTGTTGGGTCCAGTGTCGTTTTGTATATTTATCAATGATATTGATGAAGGTATATCAGGCTTAGTGTCGAAGTTTGCAGATGATACAAAGGTTGGTAGGGTTGTTAATGACAGTAATGGCAGTGTGCTGCTGCGACAGGATCTAGAAAATTTGGGCAGATGGGCTAAGAAGTGGCAACTGAAGTTTAACCGTCACAAATGCAAAGTACTGCATATGGGTAGAAGTAACCCCAGAGAAACGTACCGACTGTGTGGTACTACACTTATGGTGGTAGAAAATGAAAAAGACCTGGGAGTAATTGTGCAGTCAGATATGAAGTTTTTTGAGCAATGCAGACAGGCTGCCAGGGCAGGTCATGGGGTTTTGTCAATGATATATTGGAATTTTGCTAGCAGGGAAAATGAGGTGATTGTCCCTATGTATAAGGCAATGGTCAGGCCACGCCTTGAGTACTGCGTGCAGGTCTGGAGGCCACATTTTAGGAAGGATGTAGATTTGCTTGAGCGTGTACACAGAAGGGCAACAAGATTGGTGAAGGGAATGAAGGGATCCTCTTACCATGAGAGGCTAAAGTTCTGAAAATTGCAGTGGCTGGAGACTAGGTACCTGCGCGGTGATCTGATTGAGGTATATAAGGCTTTGAATAGGTTGAGCACGCTGAATTCTGATGGGATCCTTCCACTTGTTCAGATTACAAACCTAAGGGGGCATAAATTGAAATTAAGAAAAGACAGATGTAGAATAGATGTGCGGAAATTTGCCTTTAGCCAGCTGGTGGTTAATTGCTGGAACAAACTTCCATCTGTCGTTGTGGAAGTTGATAGGTTAAATAAATTTAAGGAGGAACTGAACAGACATTTGGAGGGAATGGTGTGATTTTTTTTTTTTTTTTTTTGGCTGATGCCGTATAAGCTCATACACTTGCTTTCTTGCACCACACGCCCCTACTACTACTACTACCACTATAAGATGTTTTAGTGCGTTTTGGTCTAATTGCAACCATTCTTCCAGCAAAATATCTCACAGCTATGACAAAACTGAAAGAAGAGGACTTCGTTCCGAATAGCTCTATCTAGTATATCCTTCATATTCTCAATAGGATTGAGATCGGGTGAATATGGGTACGCTAATTGCGCTAAATTAGCGGGTCTCGACTACTGAAGTAGTCTGTCCAACTGTCTAATAAAGTTTCGAGACTTTAGGACCTCCATATTTTTTTACACTATGTGAATATGGGTGCCAGATAACGTGGTGGAAATCCATGTCATGTTCTTTGAACCATTCTTGCTCAATTCTGACACGATGCGCTGTTGTGCTGTCATCCATTAAGTGGCCATGGCCTTCGAGATAAAAGTGCAACATTGCAGGGCGCAGTATATCTGAGACAAAATTCAGGTACTCCTTGGATGACATTCTACTTTCTAAGTATTAAGGGACCCTGTTCTTGCTAACAGAAAATTCCCCACGCCATTAAACCTCCTCCACATGTTTGGGTTGTCTTAACAAGGCAAGCAGGATCCATTGCTTCGTGAGGTTCTCGCCACACACTCTGCCTACCATCAAAAAAAAAAAAAACCAAAGTGTATCGTGATTCGTCTGACCACATGACTTTCTTCCATTGTTCCACTGTCCAATCACGACGTTCTTGACGCCAATGCATGCGGATTTTTCTGTTTCTTTATGAAACAAGTGGCTTCCGAATAGGCAGGAGACCAATTTCTTGCGACTGGTAAGAAGTAGGGCAGTTCTAGGCGTGGTTGAATTCAGATGTTATTTACTGCACACTGATGTCCTATTTTTCTGTACAGTCCTCCTTAGAGTACGATTGCTTCCCTCTTGAAGTACAGTGACGCATTTAAAATGTGATAGAATCGCTTCTAGTCGTTAAAAACCTTTGAGATGGATGCTTTTTAGAAACAAGTTATGTCTTTCGCTTCTCGAAAGACAACTGGTTCCTTCGTGGCTCCTTCTAAACGTGCACCTATGATAAAACCTTTTCACACGGGGTGGATCAATTTGGCTTCAAATTACTGCAGTGTGTACTAAACGAGGGAACACGTCATCACACGTCACAGTTTTATCTGAATTTCTTCAGAATGTCTTAATGCAAAGGTTCGTTTTTTTTTTTTTTTTTGTTTCTTTTTGGCCAGTGTGTGTACTTGCTACGTTAAGACCGATGAACTTCGTACTTGAAGTTGTAGGCAAGAAAAGGAGTTTTTAATTGCCGCCTAGAATATATAACATTCTTAAGCGCTGACTGGCGTTATAATGGGTCATGGTTATTGAATAATTGCAATTAAAATACTTATAATTTGATATGATAAAAAAACCCTAATAACTAAAGTTTTCAATTTCAGATGAACCTGTTAAACTTGTGCCGTAAATGTATAATTAGAAAATTGGTCAGTGCTGTCGAATTACTTTTGGTATCCACCTAACGTATCGGCCTCAAAAATTTTGGAAAGCATTATTTAGTTCTAATGTACTCGAATTTTACTTATAATGAGTAGCAAGTCATGGTTTGGCATAGAGGGTGGTTCTTACGTTAGAGAAAGGCAATTTTGAAAATCCTTCTTCTTCGAAAGGGGATTGGCAAATTTGAATTTATTTTTCAATCAGTGTCTATGGCACTATAATTTAATATGTCGAAAATGGGCAGGTCATGACATTCCAACAGAATTTAACGGGGTGTTAAACAAAACAAGGAAAAATTATGAACTATCCGGAGGCTCTTGACAATAATTTAACTTCCAAATGTTTATATTGCAGTTCATTGTCCAGAATAATACATCGGAATTACCACGTCTCAAGAGCAGTCCCCATGCCAAGAGCATCATCAAAGTGGTGCGGATTCCGGAAGAACATTCAGTGAACATAAATCCACTGCTCGAAGGAGGCAAAGTAGGGACTATCAAACCAGAGATGATAGGAATGGGACCAGCAGGAGAGTTGGACATCAAGCCCATAATCACTGAAAAAACGGTGGAAATCAAGCCAGGGCTCACTAGAGGAAAAGGAGGAATTTTGGAAATAAAACCGATAATCACGGAGAAAATAGTGAAGTTCAAACCAGAAATAAAACTAGACAAAGATGGAATAGTGAGGATCAAACCAAAGATAATAAAAGCGATGCGAAAGATCAATCCGGCAAACGCCGAACTCCTCCCCAACGGTATCTTGAACTCAACGAAAAAGAACGTGAGTATTATCAGGCATAAATTTCTCACTTCCGTATATAAATATATTTTTTCACATTGCAGGGGTGATGAGGGATAAATCGTCTTTCCAACTAAATGAAGGAGACTTATAGCATGGCCAAGCACAAGACTGTCATTGAGTATAAGCCAACTTGTTTGTGGCTTAAGTAGTGTGGGCCATCAACGGGTGTTGGAAACTTCCCATCCATTTTTCAGAACATGAGGAGCGAGGGTTACTCAATGATTGCCTTCTGGTATCATCATCGTGATGCCACCATTATTATGAAATTATTATTACATTAATCTCATTGAACCAATACTCACACACGTTTCCAATTTGTCCTACACTAGTTCCATTATATTCAGATGACGGTTCTCAGCCTATCACTGTCACCTCATTTATCCCTTACCGGACCAATCTCCTTCTGCGAAGTAGTAGTAGTAGTAGTAGTAATGGCAAAGGCGCCTCCGTAGCCATGTGGGCAGGAGCAGCAGTGCGTAGCACACGCTTCTTGATTAGACCGAGGTTCGAGCCCGTGCCCACCAAATACGGAGGATGCGGAAAGGTCAGGGAATGACCACCGCATATCTCCGGAGTAATATGGCCTTAGTTGCTAATGCTCCTAAAAACCAAATAACAAACAAACAAACAAGTAATGGCAAACGCAAGAGAGCAAGCTTATACAGCATCGGCCAAAAAAAAAAAAAAAAAAAACAGTTAACCCATCCGTGAATGTGTTCGCCCTCCAAGAATTTGTCTTGTTGAATTTATTCAACCCATCCACTTTCACAACAGATGGAATCTGTTCCAACAATCAACTACCCTATGGCTGAAGTCAAACTTCCGCATATCTATCTTGCATCCTTCTTCATCTTGAATTTATATCCCATCACGTGTGAAGACTCAAGCAAGAGGAAGAATGCCATTAACATTCAGTTTACTTAATCCATTCAAGGCTTTAACCACCTCAATCAGATCTATCCGCAGGTGCCTGGCTTCGAGACACTGCAATTTGCAGAAATGAAGCCTTTCTAGGTAAGAGCACCCTTTACTTCCCTTCACCAATTTGGTTGCGCTTCTCTGCACCCGTTCCAGCAGATCTACATCCTTCCTAAAGTAAGGCCTCCAGACCTGTATATAGTAATCAAGATGCGGCCTAACCGCATCTTGATTACTATATACATATATATACTATATATACATATATACTATATATAGGGATAATAACCTCCTTATCGCTGTTAGCAAAGTTTCTGTATATTATTGATAAAACCCCATGAGCTGGCCTGGCAACATGTTTGCGCTGCTCAGAGAATTTCATGTCTGACTGCACAATAACTCCCAGGCCTTTTTACACAACTCTGAGTATAGTACCAAACAGTTGATAAGTTACTCTGGGGTAACTGCTACCCATAAGCAGTGCTTGCATTTGTCAATGTTCAAATTTAACTGCCATTTTTCAGCCCATTGACCCAATTCTCCTAGATCTTGTTGAACTAACGCACACTGACGACTGTCGTTAACCACCCTGCCAAACTTTTATCATCTGAAAACTTAGACATTGATCCTGATATATCTTCAGCAATATCATTGATAAATACTGAAAACAACAATGGGCTCCGCACTGAACTCCGGGGAACTCCACTAATAACTTTAGTCCACGAAGAGCATTGCCCATTGATAGCCAGCGTGCCTTCTTCCACTTAACTATTCCTTTATACATAACAGTAACTTTCCCTTACTGCCACATTGATCCAGTCTGTAGTTGTCTTTTATGTGCAACCGTATCAAAAGCCTTCTTGAAATTCAAGTATATGACTTCAAAATTATTTTTTGCCCTTTTACAAATCCACGCTGTTATTGAAGTATAATTGCATGCCTGCCCAGGGGGTATTCATGTGTTGTTGAGGCGGATCCCAGGGTTTCCCCCATCAGCCGCCGTTATACATCTTCTGTAGAAGCTTATGCCAAAACCGGCCATTTTTATGTAGTGTGTTGGATGTGTAAGTATAGTGATATTAGGTATTAGGTATTAGGTATGTTCGGGGGTCTGACGGCACCTGAGATTTCTCCCATCTCCGCGTATGTTCTCTGTATCGGACAAGTCAGAGATTTAAAAGTGTGTGGGATATGTACTGTGTAGTTTGTTGTGCCCATTGTTCATCCGGCCTGTTAGCCGCCGGGCCCCTAGTGAGACCCGACGTTACCAATACCCGCCACAGGGAGGCCGGCCGGGTGTTACCAATATATGTTCTCTGGCTGGTCTTGCCACTTACTTTCCTGGGATTTCAGTGGCTATGACCAAAAAAAAAACATAAAATAAAATAAATAAAAAAAATAATAATTATAATAAATAAATAAATCGAGGTTGATATTAGTGATACTTAGCAAGTCAGTATTAATAGTACGCGACGTGGGGCTGTGCGGTGAAAGTGAGTTTTAAAAACCAAATAGGTTCGGGCAAGAATTTTGATGTTCTCTTTTGATTTTGAAATGTAGGGCTAAACGCTGTGCAAGACAAACGTTTGGGGGAAGGATGAAGACTGGGGGGAAGAAGTTGGAAATAAGGGGCGACAGAGTAGATAGCCCCTGCAGGTAGTGAGGCATGCCCGTGCCCCACCAGAGTGAGAAAATTGGAGAGGCAAGCCTCTCCTCCCCAGGAGTTTGGAAAGAAAGATCCGCTCAAGAGAGTGCGGATTTGGGTCGCCAATAGGCTGTTCCGGCGAGAGAGTGCCACCGTATGTCGCCTCCATCAGTTTGTAGGCCCTAAAAAGCTGGCCGTTGAGTCTCATCTAGGTGGGACACTAATAGGGGTTTAAATCTAGGATATCATCCTTCCAGACTGCATGTGGTCTGGGTCCTATTTTCTGGTCATTATCTTGGGGTTATAATCCGTGATGTTTAATAGTCCTCACACTACCTTTTGTCATTATGTAGTGGGTCTATGCTGCAAGGTCTGGGGGCAGTGTCCCTTTGTTCTGTTGTCACAACTATTTAAAGGTGTTTTTTTTTTTTTCTTTTTTTTTCGCTTCCATTGGCGGTAATCATGACTCTTGTGGTTAGACAATATATTGTCACTTGTCTTTTCCCAGTTCATTTTGTACTCAGTCCAAGGTCTGTGTAGTCGGCTCCTCTGTGTCATCTCGCTGCTATTTGCAGGTTTGTTTTGCCTCATTCCTTTAAGGTCTTCTGTATATGGCGGTTAGTGTTTGGCGCCTGGTAAATAATCCCTGGGAAAAATCAGTTAAGGCTAAATATTCCTCTTGTGTATCTAGTAGATGTGACTCAAGATCCCTCGGTAGATAAGGTATAAGGTATAAGGTATGTTAGTGTCTAACGGCTCCTGGGATTTCTCCCATCTCCGCGGGTGTACATTGTATCGGGGCCAGAGATTTGAAGTGTGTGGGGGTCATGTGCTGTATATTGTGTTGTGCCCTTTGTTCCTCCGGTCTATTAGCCGCCGAGCCCCTAGTGGGACCCGACGTTACCACACCATGCCACGGGGAGGCTGACCGGGTGTACCACTGTAGCTAGAGTACTCTGGCGGGTCCTGCCACCTACTTTCCTGGGATTTCAGTGGCTAGGACCAGATTTGAGAATGAGATGATCGCTGTTTCTTGAGCAACGGTTGTAATTTTAACAGAGCGTAGGGTTGTTCGCTGATAACTTGTTCTAGGGCCAAATAGGTCGGGCAGTAATTTTGATGTTTTCAGATTTAGACCTGTGGGGAATGCGTGTGTGTGTATATATAAATATATGTATATTCACACACACGCACACATATATATATATATATATATATATATATATATATATATATATATATAAACTAAATAAAAAAAACAAAAAAAAAAACGTTGTGCAAGAGAAAAGTAAGGGAGGAAGGCAGAAGACTGGAGGGTAGGAAACAGAAGAAAGGGGCCAATAGGGAAGATGGCCCCTGATGACAGTGTGGCCTGCCCAGTGCCTCACCAGAGAGAGGAGTGGGGTGGCGGGTGGACGAAAACCACCACCCCACAAAAAAAAAAAAAAAAAATCATTCTGTAAGAGAAAAATAGGGGGGGGGGAGTAAAAGAATGGATGGCAGGAAACAGAAGAAAGAAGCCGAAAAAAAAAAAAAAATGAGAGAGAGATATACCCCGCAAGTTCAGGGTAGGTACAGCTAGTACGGCCAGTCAGTTGAAGCCGACAACTTGCTGGAAATCCAGCAGTGTGAGTGCTGCTATGGGGGATGGGTCATGTTCAGTAAGGTCTAGTTCAGGTGCCGTCAGCGGGACTCCATTTGGTGAGTCTGTGTCGCATCCAGACTGAAGGCTGGTCCAGTAGTCCATCAGAACTAACAGTGGGGGTGGTCAAAACCGGGAGTCCAAGATTGATGGTCAAGTCCAGGGATCGATGCTAGGCCTCTTCTTGATGAGATGTGTCACATCTGGTCGAGAGAAGTTTGTCCAGAAATCAATGATGAGGAATTTGTCAAGGTATGTGCGGACCCTGTCTTTTATTGCACTGCTGGTCAAGTCTTGTGCAAGTTGGTCCAAGGCGTTAGCATCCATGGCTCAATGATGCATAGCAACAATTGGCAGTCATGGTTATTATGACCTATTGATTCGGATACTAAGGTGGTGGTAGCGCTTTCTGCCTGGTAAATAAGTCCATTGCAAATTGAGTCAGAGCTCGGTAAGTTTCTTCATTCTGTAGGGTGAGGTGTTCTTGATTTTGGTAGTTGAAGCGTAGTTTTGTTATTAGGATCCTCCTGAAGTCCTCGTAGATTTCATAGCTGTGGGCAAGGTGCTCCCACGTCTGATCCTCTCCACAGTGGCAGCCGGGTGAGTCTGAAATTCTGAAGTCATGTACAGTAGTTTTTTCTGGAAGGAGCCATGTC
Source organism: Mastigoproctus giganteus (assembly GCF_048544385.1). Classification (NCBI taxonomy): domain Eukaryota; kingdom Metazoa; phylum Arthropoda; class Arachnida; order Uropygi; family Thelyphonidae; genus Mastigoproctus; species Mastigoproctus giganteus. Next base: position 4,443,134 of record NC_143577.1, on the reverse strand, counting down.
CAGTGAAGAGGTAGGTAGTATAGAGTCCTGGTGAAAACCAGACAGGTGTGAGGGGGTAGGAGGCCCTGACATCAGGGAGGAATCTTTTGGTGACAGCGCCTTTAGTTGATGTCTGCCATCTTTCTTGCCAGGTGTCTGTTAGATGTTCATTAAGTCTCTTCTTTTCAGCGTTTCTATTATTTGCTGGGTCAGTGGTGAAACCTGCACAAGTAACTGCTCTTCCTTTGGCTATTTGGTAGAGCAACCCATGACGAACAATCTCCAGGTCCAGTGGAAGAGATCCAGTGAGGACCTGGAGCGCATGGGTGCTGACAGTGCGACAGGCACGCGAGGACAGAAGAAGAAGAGAGCGCTGGATAGTTCCTAGGCGCGATCTGTTTACTACGGTATTGGCCTTCTTGTACCAAACTCCAGAAGCATAGGTGATAACCGGGATGAAAACAGCCTTATAGAAGAGTGACAGCGTTCTCTTCTTTAAGCCCCAGTCCTTCCGGGCAACTCTTGAGACTTGGGCAGCATACTTCCTGATCTTAATCCTGAGTTGGTCTAGATGAGGAGTGAAGGAAAGGTTTTTGTCTAAGATCAAACCTAGATATTTAAGCTCTGTTTTTAGTTTTACTGTAACACCATTGACCTTGATTTGGGGTGGTCTTCTCAAATCAAGGGTGCCTTTTAGTAGGATCGAATTGGTTTTCTCTGGGGAGATCTTTAGGTTGTTATGCTCTGCCCAAGCTTGAAGGGTGGAGATGGCCTGGTTGGCAGTTGCTTCTAGTTGGGTTCTGTTATTGGCAGAATAGAGCATGACCAGGTCATCTGCATAGGCCTGGATTTGTACATTGTTGAGTTTGGTGTTCAGGAAATCATCCAGCACCAGATTCCAGAGGAGAGGCCCCAGGACAGATCCCTGAGGGCATCCCCTGAAGACTGGTCTGGAGACACTGCAATGGGGAGCAGACACGACAACTCGCCGGTCCTGGAGATAGGTCTTGATGCATCTATATAAGTTTTCTAGGACATGCGCTCTTCGGAGCCTGCCCAGGACGCTGGGCCACCAGAGGGAATCGAAGGCACCGGCAAAGTCAAAGGGGATTAGTAGAAAGTATTTGGAGTTGCAGTTGGTAGCAGCTTCAATGATTGTTTCCAGTGCATCAATCGTGGAGCGTCCTTTCCGGAAACCGTACTGCTTAGGTGAGGAGAGACCAGCGTCATTGTAGTGGGCTTCTATTCTATGGGAGATCATCCGTTCGAAAAGTTTGCTGAAGACTGGCAGCAGTGCAATGGGCCGGTAAGATTGTGGCAGATCATGTGGTTTGGTTGCATTCTTCAATATAAGTCTAAGGATTGCAGTACTCCATTGCGTGGGGAAGAATCCTTGGTGGAGACAGTGGTTTAACAGGTTGAGTATTGTAGTGGGAATAAGTTCAATGGCCTTCTGGACGATTTCTGGATCGAGCATGTCTCTGCCCGGAGCCTTCTTGTTTCTGATTCTAGATGCAGCTAAGTTGAGCTCGGTAGATAAGGTATAAGGTATAAGGTATGTTAGTGTCTAACGGCTCCTGGGATTTCTCCCATCTCCGCGGGTGTACATTGTATCGGGGCCAGAGATTTGAAGTGTGTGGGGTCATGTGCTGTATATTGTGTTGTGCCCTTTGTTCCTCCGGTCTATTAGCCGCCGAGCCCCTAGTGGGACCCAACGTTACCACACCATGCCACGGGGAGGCTGACCGGGTGTACCACTGTAGCTAGAGTACTCTGGCGGGTCCTGCCACCTACTTTCCTGGGATTTCAGTGGCTAGGACCAGATTTGAGAATGAGATGATCGCTATTTCTTGAGCAACGGTTGTAATTTTAACAGAGCGTAGGGTTGTTCGCTGATAACTTGTTCTAGGGCCAAATAGGTCGGGCAGTAATTTTGATGTTTTTAGATTTAGACCTGTGGGGAATGCGTGTGTGTGTATATATAAATATATGTATATACACACACACGCACACATATATATATATATATATATATATAAACTAAATAAAAAAAAAAAAAAAAACGTTGTGCAAGTGAAAAGTAAGGGAGGAAGGCAGAAGACTGGAGGGTAGGAAACAGAAGAAAGGGGCCAATAGGGAAGATGGCCCCTGATGACAGTGTGGCATGCCCAGTGCCTAACCAGAGAGAGAAGTGAAAAAAAATCATTCTGTAAGAGAAAAATAGGGGGGGGGGAGTAAAAGAACGGATGGCAGGAAACAGAAGCCGAAAAAAAAAAATAAATAAAAATAATAAAAAAATAAATAAAAAAATAAAATAAAAAATGAGAGAGAGATATACTCCGCAAGTTCAGGGTAGGTACAGCTAGCACGGCCAGTTAGTTGGAGCCGACAACTTGCTGGAAATCCAGCAGTGTGAGTGCTGCTATGGTGGATGGGTCATGTTCAGTAAGGTCTAGTTCAGGTGCCGTCATTGGGGCTCCATTTGGTGAGTCTGTGTCGCATCCAGACTGAAGGCTGGTCCAGTAGTCCATCAGAACTAACAGTGGGGGTGGTCAAAACCGGGAGTCCAAGATTGATGGTCAAGTCCAGGGATCGATGCTAGGCCTCTTCTTGATGAAATGTGTCACATCTGGTCGAGAAAAGTTTGTCCAGAAATCAATGATGAGGAATTTGTCAAGGTATGTGCGGACCCTGTCTTTTATTGCACTGCTGGTCAAGTCTTGTGCAAGTTGGTCCAAGGCGTTAGCATCCACGGCTCAATGATGCGTAGCAACAATTGGCAGTCATGGTTGTTATGACCTATTGATTCGGATACTAAGGTGGTGGTAGCGCTTTCTGCCTGGTAAATAAGTCCATTGCAAATTGAGTCAGAGCTCGGTAAGTTTCTTCATTCTGTAGGGTGAGGTGTTCTTGATTTTGGTAGTTGAAGCGTAGTTTTGTTATTAGGATCCTCCTGAAGTCCTCCTAGATTTCACAGCTGTGGGCAAGGTGCTCCCACGTCTGATCCTCTCCACAGTGGCAGCGGGGTGAGTCTGAAATTCTGAAGTCATGTAGTTTTTTCTGGAAGGAGCCATGTCCAGTAAGGAGGTAGGTAGCATAGAGTCCTGGTGAAAACCAGACAGGTGTGAGGGGGTAGGAGGCCCTGACATCAGGGAGGAATCTTTTGGTGACAGCGCCTTTAGTTGATGCCTGCCATCTTTCTTGCCAGGTGTCTGTTAGATGTTCATTAAGTCTCTTCTTTTCAGCGTTTCTATTATTTGCTGGGTCAGTGGTGAAACCTGCACAAGTAACTGCTCTTCCTTTGGCTATTTGGTAGAGCAACCCATGACGAACAATCTCCAGGTCCAGTGGAAGAGATCCAGTGAGGACCTGGAGCGCAGGGGTGCTGACAGTGCGACAGGCACGCGAGGACAGAAGAAGAAGAGAGCGCTGGATAGTTCCTAGGCGCGATCTGTTTACTACGGTATTGGCCTTCTTGTACCAGACTCCACAAGCATAGGTGATAACCGGGATGAAAACAGCCTTATAGAAGAGTGACAGCGTTCTCTTCTTTAAGCCCCAGTCCTTCCGGGCAACTCTTGAGACTTGGGCAGCATACTTCCTGATCTTAATTCTGAGTTGGTCTAGATGAGGAGTGAAGGAAAGGTTTTTGTCTAAGATCAAACCTAGATATTTAAGCTCTGTTTTTAGTTTTACTGTAACACCATTGACCTTGATTTGGGGTGGTCTTCTCAAATCAAGGGTGCCTTTTAGTAGGATCGAATTGGTTTTCTCTGGGGAGATCTTTAGGTTGTTGTGCTCTGCCCAAGCTTGAAGGGTGGAGATGGCCTGGTTGGCAGTTGCTTCTAGTTGGGTTCTGTTATTGGCAGAAAAGAGCATGACCAGGTCATCTGCATAGGCCTGGGTTTGTACATTGTTGAGTTTGGTGTTCAGGAAATCATCCAGCACCAGATTCCAGAGGAGAGGCCCCAGGACAGATCCCTGAGGGCATCCCCTGAAGACTGGTCTGGAGACACTGCAGTGGGGAGCAGACACGACAACTCGCCTGTCCTGGAGATAGGTCTTGATGCATCTATATAAGTTTTCTGGGACATGCGCTCTGCGGAGCCTGCCCAGGACGCTGGGCCACCAGAGGGAATCGAAGGCACCAGCAAAGTCAAAGGAGTAATCTCCTTTGACTTTGATTGTTTCCAGTGCATCAATCGTGGAGTGTCCTTTCCGGAAACCGTACTGCTTAGGTGAGGAGAGACCAGCGTCATTGTAGTGGGCTTCTATTCTATGGGAGATCATCCGTTCGAGAAGTTTGCTGAAGACTGGCAGCAGTGCAATGGGCCGGTAAGATTGTGGCAGATCATGTGGTTTGGTTGCATTCTTCAATATAAGTCTAAGGATTGCAGTCCTCCATTGTGTGGGGAAGAATCCTTGGTGGAGACAGTGGTTTAACAGGTTGAGTATTGTAGTGGGAATAAGTTCAATGGCCTTCTGGACGATTTCTGGATCGAGCATGTCTCTGCCCGGAACCTTCTTGTTTCTGATTCTAGATGCAGCTAAGTTGAGCTCGGTTGTGGTGAAGGGTTCTTCAATTGCAGTTGTGTGATATGTTTCATTTTCCGTGCAGAGCTGTAGCTGTTCCGGTGTGTGTGGGTCAGCAGGCTGCTGGAATATAGCGTCTAGAATATTATTGATAGTATCTTGCCACGATCTGGTGTACAGTCCGTTCGGTAATTTTGTGGTTGATACGACCTCACCTCTGGGGAGGTTGTTAGTGGTCACTTTGTACACAATCTCCCAGGGATCGGCGTTTACCAGGGCTTTCCATGAGCGCCTTTTGCGCTGTTTTATTGTTGTGGTATACTGGTTCCTGGTCACTCGATATTGCTGCAGTAAAGCCTCTGTGTCTTCTGGAGGCCATGTTCTTCTTGCACGTTGATAGCGTTTTCGTCGGTAAATGACTTCGCGTCTAAGAGTCTGGAGTTCAGGTGACCACCAGGGGACAGCACCAGGTGTGAATCTCTTCTTTTTGATAGCCTTGTTTGCAGCATTACTGACGAGCTGTGTAATTGCGCATTGATGCTGGTCTGGGCTGAGGCCGCTAGGATTGAAGCGGCTGGCTGCACTGGTCAATTCCTCCTTAAAAAGGTTCCAGTCAGCCTTATTCAGGGCATATCTTCTTTGTTGAGTTCGGTTGGTTGGTTGAGTGGCTAGTGAACGGTGTAGTTGGAAGGTTAGTACCCTGTGGTCAGAGGTGGTCCAGTCCTCACGGACTGTCCAGGAAGCAAGGTGCTGAGCAATGGAGCTTGAGGCTAAGGTGATAACTATTGTAGCTTCCCACAGGGTACTGGAGAAAGTTGGCAGGCAGTTAGGTTTGTTTAGAATGACCAGGTTGCTGTTAGACAAGTAGTCCTCAAGACGTTGGCCATTTCTATTTCCTCTGTGATTTTGAGTTCGGCTGTGCCAGGCTGGGGACCTGCAGTTAACATCAGCCCCTATAATGAGTTTTGCATTTGACATTTGTAGCTGGATGGTCTGTAGATATCGGGTAGCAGGAAGAATATCTTCCCCCGGTCGACAGTATATCGAAACTAAGTAGAATTGCCCCAGTGGTGAAATTACATGGGCGCACACAGCCCAGCTAGTACACAGATCAGTGATTTTGGTGACAGTCAGTTCGGGATTGCGAACGACGATCGCGGCCCAGGGTGTGTCACCATCAACCTGGACCACTTTAAATCTCAAGGGGTAGCCTTTTACCTCCTTGTTATGAGTGTATGGCTCCTGAAGCAGCAGCACATCTAAGTTCTCTTCATCTGCCTTTTTGACCAGTTGTGCAGCAACAGCCTTGGCCCTCTGAGCGTTATGTTGTGCTATTTTCACGGTGTGGGTATTTAGGTTTGGTCTGTTACTCCCCATATTCTATTCTTGATTGTTGAGCACTTCTGGCTTTGAGATAAACTGGGCAACTGCTGTCACGGAGCGAATGGTTGGCTGGCACCTTTAGGGCCTTGCAATTGGCACATGTGGGAGGTTGAGACTTTTTGGGACATGTAGCGTATTCATGCCCCATTTCCGCACAGTGGCCACAGGTGGGCAGATTTTGTCTGCACGTGTGCGTGGTGTGGCCGAAACGGCAGCACCTGAAACATTTGGGGACGGCTACATGCTCCCTAAAGCGGTGGCTGCCCCAGTTGATGTAAATTCTTGTTTGTTGGGAGAGGATCTTCCAGGCCTTGGGTGATAGCTCAAAGACCCAGTTAATGGTATGCCCAGCTCTGGGTTTTGTTTGGAATTTAGGGATTATGTGAGAAGTTGGTTCTTCATCTGGGAGTTCCTGTTTCAAGTTTCTGTGGAAAATTTCGCTTTGCAATTCCTCTGGAAGGAGATCCTTGTCCACATCTAGTACCAGTATGCAAGGGCCCTTTTGTCCAGGGGGCTCGGCCAGGAGTCCCAGAGATGGTAATTTAGGATTCTTAACAATCAGTTCAGCATCCTCTTTTGTGGCTGTTTCTATAATTACTCCTGTATTTCGCGTTTTGCGAATTGACTTGATTTTAGTGTTCTTTAAGTCATCTGTCAAGGAATCCATGATGGTCTTCTTGACCTCCTCACTGGACATACGACCTTCATTGGTAAGGGGTTTAAGTACCACAAAGTTAGGTCTGGGTGATAGCGTTTTCTTCAGTGTAGTCCGTAGGTTGGCACCTGAATTGTTTGTCTGGTAGCTCAGTTCCTGAGATTCGGGAATCAAGTCCGGTGGTGACTTCCTCAGCGCATGGGCATATGTGGAGTCGCGCTGTCGCATTTGTTTTACTCCACAGTCAGTGTAGGCTTCCAATTTTGCAGTTGCCTTTTCGCTTTCCAGGTGAGTCTGGATAAGCAGCGATTCTAGCTTGTTCCATAGGGTGACGATTTCTGCCCTAAGAAATGTTGTAACTCTGTTAGTTGGTAGCACTGGAGAACGTGCTCTTTGAGCACGTTCTCCAGTGCTACCAACGGATAACTGTCCAGTGGATAACTCCAGTGCTACCAACGGATAACAGTGGATAACTGTCCCCTCAGGCATGCTGGGGTCAAGGGGGAGGTCAGGTTGTCTCATATCTGTGTACTCGGTTTGGGAGAGGGGGGGTTCCATGGTCCCTCTGTTTTGAGATTTTGACCTGGTTTTTCGATCAAATTTGGTACCGATTGATTTTTTGTTCTTAATGGGGGGGTTCATTTGAGATCCCTCATGTTCTTCGTGTTGCTCTGCTATTTTAGGGTTGTCGGTCACTGGCAGGGTTGTGTTTACAGCCGATTTCCTCGATTTACCCTCCATTTTGAGCAGATACGAATTGGCGACTTCACTGCGGATGAGCGAGTGGCGAGACAGTCTTACAGAAGGAGCTCAGAAAATGAGTGCAGATGATACCCACTGCAAGTTAGTAGGTGAATCAACTTAAGAAGTGCTACACAAGAACGGTTACCACAAATAGGATTTACGTGCTGTTGTCACGTGCTATTTGCCCTGGGATGACATCCATATGGTCATTATAATGGTATTAAGTTACACCAGTGCTTGCAATAATATTTATGTCAAGTGGCACAATTCTAATTTCTGTCGAAATCGTGGGGCCAAAATCAGCCGTTCACATCCAGTATCAGCGCCCTAATTTAAATAGCCGACTGGGCTAGGTGAGTAAAGTGCCTGCCTGGCAACCCGAAGGTCGCGGCTCAAATCCCTCCTCGGGCTTGGATCAGAGTACTGCAAAAACCTTGGGAGGTGTATTATAGGGACAGAAGCCGATGCGCCAACAACTACCTAGGGTTAACGAGGCAGTCAGAGATTCCTGAGTTAGGCCTAACAATATTACAAAGGTAATAAACTAATATCAACAGTTTACAAAATCTATTAAAATTTATAGCCAGTTAGAGAAAAACTTACTGACAATTTCTGGACAACAACTGAATTAAATAAAGCACAATGAATACATTAGGATATTAAATGAAGTGCAGCATACTAAAACATCAACCGTACTAACAACGACACTAGCGAGCTCGGTAGATAGTGAACTCTAGTTATTAGTCTGCATCTAAGGTCTTCGTATTGGACACACTCAAACATAATGTGCACCCAGCTTTCTTGTTCCCCGCAAGTACAACGCGGATCCTCCACTATTCCCAATGCCGTAAGCTTTGCATTGAAAGCCCCGTGACCCGTAAGGAGGTAGGTCGCGTAAAGTCCGGGTTGCAGCCGGGTTGGAAGAATGGGGTAAACTCTGTCTACGTCCGGGATGAACTTTTTGGTGATATTCCCTTTTGTTGTGTTTGTCCAGCGGTATTGCCAGGTTTCTTTTAGGTATTTCTGCAGCCTGTTCTTTTCAGCCTTGTGGGTTGCACTGTTATCCACTGTGTAGTCTAGGTGGGTGCAAGGCGTTCCTTTGTTTATATAATAGGCTATTCCAGTACGTATGATGTCCAGGTCAAGGGGAAGGGCTCGGCCAAGACCTGTAGGGCAACAGTGCTAGTGGTGCTGCAGGCTCTGGTAATGGTTAACAGGCTAGTTCTATGGATTGAGTCGATTATCAGTCTATTTACGGCGGTTGATGCCTTGTGATACCAAACCGCAGAGGCGTATGTTATAGCTGGTAGGAATGTCGTTTTATAATATAAGGAGAGTACGCGACGTTTAAGTCCCCAGTCACGACGGACCACACGTGCTAACAGTACACAGTACTTCCTTATCTTTGTTCTTAGATGTGTGAGATGCTGCTTGAAGGAAAGATTACAATCTAATATCACCCCCAGGTACTTTAGCTTGCTTTGGAGTTTCATTGTGGTGTTGTTCACCTTTATTTGAGGCGGCCTGTGCAGGTCAAGGGTGCCTTTCAGTAAGATTGAGGATGTCTTAGTTGATGAGATTTTTATAGTGATATTGTGTGTTGTTATGTTTTCGGCCCGTACCTGGCTCTTAGCAGATGGTAGCAACACCTGGTCATCACGTCCGACCCCCCATCCCCGCCACGTGGAGGCGGCCAGGATCTACTATCACCTGGTGGACTAGCCCGGGGCAAAATACCCGGGAAAAGAGAGAGCCCAAATTGGGATGAAATGAAGAAAAGGCTAAAGAAAGAGAAGTTTGGGAGCTGGAGAGGTAGGAAAGAATAGAAGAGAGAAGGATCAAACAGAAGAAAACTCCAATAGTTAGAAGGTAGAATAAATAAAGCAAGACTAAAGGAAAGAGAGGTGGAGAAGTGGACTGACTTCTCAATCTATGGGAAATAATCCCATGGAAGATCCCATCCTAGAAGATAGGATCAGCAAGATTTCTTGAGATTTAATTATGTCTAAAATCTTGTAGACATTGCTCCAGTCACTTTCTCGGAGAAACAAGTTTTTTTGTTTTTTTTATTTTTTTATTTTATTTAATTTATTTATTATTTTTTTATCCCAGTCACGCTATAAACAGGTTCCACATCTTCAGAAGAACACCAAGAATTTACACACACTAGATACAGGAACACGTTTAATGTCCAGCAGGGTATATTTGATTACAATGAGACTCCAACCATCATCAACTCCTGATAAAATTATCCCAAATTAGCGAGTCTAAGCTCCGCTTCTTTTAAAAGCACGTGACGCAAAGGTGTTCAGTGCTATAAATGCCGCTTGAGATCGGATAAGCGCAGGTTTATTTCCCGTTGTGAAGGTATCTGAAACAAGCTGCAGTTCACGCCTGTAGTCTTGATAATAATGACAATCGAAAATATTGTAGTCAATACTCTCTTCCTGTCCACAGAGTCAAAGCGGGGTAGGACACAGTCCTAATTTGAATAATTTGCTGTTAATACTCCAGTGGCCGGTGAGTAAAAATGTACTATGCATGCCAGGCGCAAACCACAAAGATTCTCTCTTCCTGAACTCCTTCACCGATGGTAAAAACTCCCTGGTCACGGCGCCAAGTTCCAAAGCTGACCAGTCTCTGTCATTTATCTACATAAATGTAACGAAACCTTCTTTTCTCAAATGTGAAAGGAGCATCTAGGTTAAGTTGCACATCATCCAAAGTAACAGGTATTGATTGCTTCAGGAGATGCATCATATATCTGTATTGTATTTAATAGTATAGAGGTAATTTTCCCAATAACACCCGCAAAGCCATAGTAGAAGTGGTCTTACGCGCCCGTGACATCATCAGCAGGGCAGCACGCTGCACCTGCAGAAGCTGTTTCATAATTGCAGACTTGTTTGATTGCCTGTCCAAATGGTCCTGAATTACTTCTTTAACAAGTGATTCCATTATTTTTCCTAGAACATTAAGGTAACGGGTCGTAATTACTTGTCATCTTTTGATCCCTTTTATGAATTGGGGATATATTTGCACTTCTCCAGTCCACAGAGGCCAACCGTGATTTCAAGGATGCTCTCATAATTATGGCTAAGCAATTATCTCATAATTGCTACCTGCCTTAATATAATTACATAGATTCCATCCGCCCCAGTTGCCTTTTTTATGTACATTCCTCCATTTTCCTTTCAGTTATCACAACGTCATTTAGCTCCTCGTTAGAGTTTTATAAACTTCTGGCATCCCCTTCCCTAAAGAATTCCTCAAGTATGAATATAAAGGCAAAATACCTATTAAATTTGACAGCAACAGTAAACCCAAAGTCCTCAAGTGGCCAATCAACTCCTTCCTTCTACTACTAATATAAGCATAGAGGACTTTAGCATGAGCATAAGCATAGAAGACATAGAAGATGATGTTTTTCTTCGCATTCTTTGCGAGGGACATCTTATAATCTGGACATCTTATAAAAATTTAACCGTTACGTATAATTTGACAAACGAAACCGGACAGCCCTTACGGAAACAGACTAGGCCTCGAAATAAGGAACAAGTTTGGTATTAAGATTTGGAACTTGGAATGTGCCTACCCTGTTGCAGGCTGGAGTTATGAACAGCATAGGAGAGGAAGTTGAAAAGTTTAAGATGGATATTGTTGCTCTCCAAGAAGTTAGATGGAAAGGTAAAGGTGTGATTAATAAGTCGAAATTTACAATGTATTACTCTGGAATTGATGACAGACAGGGAGAACAGGGTGGGTGTAGGATTTCCGATTTCTAAGAGAATGTGCAGATCAGTGCTTGCCTTCCCACCAGTGTCTGGGAGACTTTCTAGCCTTAGAATTAAAGGAAAATTCCATAATGTTACCTTTATTAATGTGCACACTCCAACTGAAGGTGAAGATGATGATGTTGCAGATGGATTTTACGATGAACTCCAGGCTGTGTGTGAAAGAATTCAAAGACATGGTGCTATTAAAACTCTCGGTGACTTCAACTTTAAACTAGGCAGGGCAGAAGTTTTCATGAGTCTGTTTGGGACAAAGCCTCCATGGAGAAACGAACAATAATGGTCTTAGAGTAGCACAATTTGTTATTGTTGCCAACAACTTTAAGGTCATGAGTACCTGGTTTCCGAGAAAGAATATTCATAAAAGTACATGGAAAACCCCTGGTACAAATCAGGCTAATCAGATTGATCATTGGTCTCTAAGAGGTGGACTACTGCAGTTGAAAATGTCCGTTCTTTTCGGGGCGGCGCCAGCTCTCATTCTGATTATTTTCTTGTGGGAGCCAGACTGAAGTATAAAATAGCTCTAGTAGTAAGAGGAAGGCTGAGAAAACTAAGCGGTGGAATGTAGAGAAATTGAAAGATAGACTTGTTGAAACGAAGTTCGAGGCAGAGTGGGCTCGAAGACTGCAGGAACAGGAAAATAGTGACAAGATTGAAGATGAATGGACTCGCACAAAGGAAGCAATTCTGGGTGCAGCACGTGTAACTTTGGGTGAGACCTCAAGACCGAGAAATGAGGAATGGTATGATGACGAGTGCAGAGTAGCAGTAGAATTGAAGAAACAATCCAGGGTGAAATGTTTGCAGCGGAACAGCAGAGCGAATAGTGAATACTACAAGGAAAACGGATCGCGGCACCTAGGATAGGTAGAAAGAAAAAGAGAGAAACTTTGAGCAGGAAAGTCGGCGAAATGGTGGAATATTACAAGAAGGAAAGTAGAAAGTACACATGAATTCCGATCAAAAATTACTGCATGAGATAGTAAAGGAAGCTTGCTGACTGAGAGAAAGGAGGAAAGGGTGGAAAGAGTATTTTGAGAGCATCTTGACAGGAGGTCAGACTGAAACAAAACAGCTATTGTACTATACAGTAGAACCGTGCATTGAAGACCCTAGCTTCGAAGAAATTCGAAAAGTTATTTAGTGCTTAAAGAACTTTAGAGCATCGGGAGCTGTTGGAATAACTGCAGAGTTTCTGAAGAACGGTGGAGTGATACTATGCAGAAGGATACATAATCTGATGCTATTAATATGGTCTGAAGAAAAAATCCCGGATGAATGGACACTTGAAATCATACAGCCGATTCACAAGAAGGGTGATGAACTGTTTTTCTCTAACTATAGAGGTATTACATTGCTGAGCGTTACTTACAAGGTTTTGTCGAGAGTTAATTTATAACAGATTGCAGCATATTCAGAGAAAATCATTGGAGAATATCAGTGTGATTTCAGACTCAATCGCTCAATAACTGATCAGATTTTCATCTTGAGGCAGATACACTTACAATTACGCTTATTTATCCTATTCGTAGATTTCAAACAAGCTTTTGATTGCTTCAACAGAAAGGAAATGATAAATGATCTTCTTCTCTTGGGCATACCTCCAAAGATCGTTAGGCTCATAAAAGCAACTCTAAAGCAGTGGTGAGAATTGACGAGTTGACGAATCCCTTTGACATTAAGGCTGGTGTTAAACAAGGCGATGCACTCTCTACCGTTAATTAACTTGGTTTTAGAGGCGGCTGTCAGAAAATTAGAATTGATTGGACACATAGTCACAAAGGTAGTGCAGGTCTGTGCACATGCTGACGATAGCTGTTATCAGTAGGATTAAAGTAGCACTGGAGGAAATTGTGGCCAGGCTGGATAGTGAAGCACAAAGAAGATGTCTTAGGATAAACGAAGCGAAGACAAAATATATGGAAGTTCGGAGAATGGCAGATAACGTGGAAAATTTAAGAACCAGCGGATTCTCGTTTGAACATCTTCAGAATTTTATCCACCTAAATTCGCAGATAAACCAGTCTAACTTTATTACTAATGAAATGAAGTATCCTGAGTGGAAACGGATGTATCTATGCACAGAAAAACGAAGTCCAGAGTATTGAACAGACATCGAAAATTAAGAATATACAAAAGTCTCATTAGCCCTGTTGTGATATACGGTTGTGAAGCGTGGACATTAACGAGTAAAGATGAATAGTTGTTTAAAGTGTTCGAGCGTAAAATTTTACGAAAATTTTTGTGCCCGTAAAAAAGGTAAAGATTGATAGATCCTGGAGGATCAGGATGAACTATGAAATTGACCATCTTATTCAGGGTGCGGACATCGTCAGATTTGTGAAGAGCCAGAGACTTGCCTGGTTGGGACGTGTTATGAGGATGGATGACAACGGAACAACTAAGAGTATAATGAAATGGAAACCTACCGGGAAAGGGGGAGAGGAAGACCGAGGAAAAGATGGATGGATGACATATAAGAAGACTTAAAGATCATAAGAATAAGAACTTGGAGAAGCTTGGCTTCTGGGAGGGCATATTGATGGAACATCGTCAGAAGAAAATTAAGACTCACCTTGGGTTATAACGCCAGAAGAAGAAAAAGAACATCATCAGTTGGTCCCACTGCACACAATTTAAGAATTGTCTGAGACCCTTATGAAAGTAAAAGCCTTTCCCTTTACCCTTGACAGTGGTTTGATGTTAATTAAATTCCACATTAGTACACTGCGGCCGTTGCCACCCAGAGGATCTTATACTTGTAGATTCTTAATGCATGAAGAATCACTGCTGATAACCAGATCAAGAGTATTGCGTCCTCTTGTTTCCTCCAGGGGCTCACATCTGGTGAGTATGGCAAACTCAGGGTCCTGAGCTGGATATCATTTCTCTCTCTCTCTCTCTCTGTGTTTCTCAGAGTAACTTGGGAATTTTTTTTGGCTGGTGCAGCATAAGCCTCAGGCTTCCTTGTACCATACGACTACTACTACTAATAATAATATTCAAATTCAACATCACTCCCCATATTCAAATTCAGTATCAATATGTGCATGATTTAAAAAAGAAAAACAAAAAAAAACGGAATATTCAAATAATATAGAAAATTTCGAATATCAGGCATGAGCAAGAAAAGCGCCACTAACACATTTTCGAACTTTTTTCTTTTAAATTATATAGCCATATTATAAACAGAGAAGAAACGAAAAAAGAAATTGAAGAAAGCGAGGAAGACGAATAAAGAGAAATATGCTATTTAAATACTAATAACTCGGAATAAAATCAATAGCATATTTAGACAATTGGCCCCTGCCTAGAGCACTGTAGGATTTTTGAGCCCCTAATGCTTGAATAAATTTGTGTGTTTAAAAGTCAGACAATTACAAATGTGACTTTAACATTTTGATTATGGAATTTATTAAATGCTATTGGTTGACATTTTAAATGCACTACGATTCTTGTAACTAATATAACACGTTATATTAATTTTTGTCTGCTTTTTTACTATAGTGATATGTTACAAAAATTTCAAAAAAAATATATTTAAACCTTCACGGACGCAAAGCATTGGAGGCCTAGGAGCACGCACAGATGGGCAATGAATCAGACACGCAATTGGGCTGGCAGTCTACTGCTTGTTGTTGTTATTAGGTTGAAGAACATCGGCGACAGGCCATGTTGCTCCGTAATTAAAAGTCAATTGAAATGCGTGGGAATGTTCTGAGGTCGATTTTCTGTTTTTCTTGACGAAAACTCCCGAGTTTCCGGGAGAAAAAAAACATGCTACCCTCGCCTGAGTCCGACTAACTCAGCCACTTTGTGAAAAAGACCCATAAAAATTCTTCGCGTCATCGAGGATTCGAACTCAGATCGTTTCCACCCGATGTGGGGTGGGTGTCGATCCTACCAACTGTGCTACCCACGAGAGCGTGGACAAGTTCATCGATCTCATAAAACGCTAAAGGTTTATAAATATATGTTACAATTTTGCGTGCAAATTGTTATTATTATTATTAGCAATTTGTTAGAAGAGAAATGAGGCCTTAGGTGCTCAAACCGAAATAATAATGATATTAATAACATTATATGATGACACATGTCGATGATGCCGCCTGGCCTCAGAAACGATTCAACACATCACCGCGGGATGCAAGGTGATCACCCGGACTGACTAAACTAATAGACATGACCAGGTACTCAAGATAATACATCAGACGCTAGCTAGGAAATACCAGTTGATCGAAGATAGTGTAGCGTACTACAAGTACGAACCCCATGCAGTACTAGAGACCCCAACGCACAACAGACCGAACAAAACCCTTGCGGACAAGAAGGAAAAGGCGACCTGTCTGATTGCCATAGCGGTATCCAACACTGGCAACCTTCAGAAAACCCATGGGGAAAAATTCAGGAAGTACACGAACCTAAGAGAGGAGATCAAAGAGATGTGGCATATGCAACAAGTAACGACCATTCCGATCATCGCGTCAACCACCCACCAGTATGGTGCCAAAGACCCTATATAACAGCCTAGCAGCAATAGGTCTCCCAGCGAACACCAACAAGGAACTCCAGAAAGTCGCATCCTGAACACCTGTAGGACAGTCATACTTTGATCTCAGCCAAAAGGCCGAGAAGCGATTGTAGGACAGTCAGAGAGTTCCTCCACCAACAGTAACACTAGACATAACAACAACAATCACCCTGTGTACTTGGTAGCAAAACCCGTCATGGGGTGGAACCGCTGATCACGGAGAAATAATAATAATAATAATAATAATTACCATCAGAGACTGAGAAGCCTGCTGAAAGCAATGCTGAACGGAGGGAATACAGTTAAAGCAATAAAGACCTATGTGGTCCCAGTGCTAACATACTCCTTTGTTACAGATTGGACTAACAACGAGCTGGATAATATTATGAGAAAGACAAGGACAATGATGACCAAGAGCGCCAAAACCACCCGAAGTCAGCTGTGGAGAGACTGACAGTTACTCGGAAAGGAGGAAGGGGCCTGATAGAGCTTATCGAGCAACAGAAAACAGCGATTGCTAAGTATTACTTCCAGAAACACACAGCAGCACTCCACCAGGCCATAAGTAAGATAGACAAGCGATATATTCTACTGAACCTAAGCGAGAAGGCCCTTCCAATCCAGGAGGCACAAACGAAGCTAGAAAGATGGGCAGAGAATGCACTCCATGGCAGACATTACAATGATCTCCATCAAGATTACATAGATAAAATTTCTTCCAATGCATGGCTCACGAGGGGGACGCTCTTCCCTGAGACTGAAGGATTCTTGCTTCCCATCCAAGACCAGGCAATCAACACAAGAAACTATAGAAAATACATCGTCAAGGAGCCCAGAGTGTCCGATGACAGATGTCGACGATGCCACCTGGCCTCAGAAACGATCAAACACATCACCCAGCGATCATGCGATCACCCAGACTGAGTACACTCGTAGACACGACCAGGTAGCTAGGATAATACATCAGAAGCTAGCAAGAAAATAACAGTTTATCGAAGAAAGTGTACCATACTACAAGTACGAACCCCGGGCAGTACTAGAGACCCCAACTCACAAGCTGTACTGGGACCACGCCATAGAAACGGATAGGAAAATCTTGCACACCAGACCAGACATAACCCTTGTGGACAAGAAAGAAAAGGCGACCTGTCTGACTGACATAGCGGTACCCAACACTGGCAACCTGCAAAAGACCAATGGGGGAAAATCAGGAAGTACACGAACCTAAGACAGGAGATCAAAGAGATGTGGCACATGCAACATATTACGACCACTCCGTGTCGACCATAGGTATGGTGCCAAAAACCCTACATAACAGCCTAGCAGCAATAAGTCTCCCAGCGAACACCTACAAGGAACGCCAGAAAGTCGCAATCCTGAACACCTGTCAGGAGAGTCAAAGAGTTGGTCGACCAACAGTAACACCAGACATAACAATCACCCTGTGTACTTGGTAGCAATACCCGTCAGGAGGTGCATTCTCCAATCAGGGAGATATAAGAGCAATAATAATAATAATAAGGGGGCGCGATGGCCAGAGGTTACGACACTGGACTACCAGTCAGATGGATCAGGGTTCGAGTTCCACTTTGGCGGAAGCCAGATGGCTACCACAAGGGAAGGGCAAGATCATCCAACCTGCGCAACTGCGCTACTGACCACCCGGGAAGGAAGAAAACGCCAACGCATGAAGTGGTGCATCGAAATGAATACATACATCATGCAAGCATACTACGAAATAACGAAGCTAGAAACCGATATGACAATGTACAGGGCAGACTACATACGAAGTGGTTGGAACGAATCCTGGATATTCAAGTAATCGAACAGCTATTCGCTGTTCGGTGACCTGAATATCCGGGAATCACGAAGAATCTGATAGCTCCTGCAATCTTGGAAAAAAGCAATCACGACGTGAGCGATCAACTAGAAAGGCTAAAGAATATGGTCAATACGGAACCAGAGGAGGAGGAGGAGGAAGAGCAAGAAGAAATACAATCCGCAGCAGCTGAAGTGGAAAGAGACGAGGTCATGATATCCAGAATAGAAGAGGAGTGGAAGAAGGCCCTAACAGAATTTGAAAGAATGGACCCCCCACAAAGACCCACATGATACCAAAGCAGAGGAACAATAAAACCTTGTTGAGAGTCACAGATCACCTCAATCGGCAAATAATACCATATTACCTCGACAATAATGGTGCAACACTGGAGGCCATCCACACAGCCGTATATCGTGCTGCAGCCACTAGGATTAATGGAAGAGAAACGAGAGAAGAACCGAAAACAGAAGGAACCGCCAACTTGGGAAAGAAAACTTCAGCAGAAGATAGGAAAAATAAGAGTCAAGATAGGCCAATTGACCCGTACTAACAGGGTAATAGGAGTAAGAAATTGATTTGAAAAGTGAAAAGCATCCTCAAGAGAGAGACAGTGTCCACAGATCAAAAATTATTATATAAGGGCCACTCATTATTTCTAATATATAACCATATATGTATTTTGTTTGTAAATTGTGTGTTTTGATTTGCCTGTTTTGCTGGACGAAAAATCCGCAGTTCCTAGGGGGAAAAACCTTGCTATCCACACCTGAGACCGACTAACTCAGCCACGGAGTGGAAAAAGCCCATTAAAGTTCGAGTCATCGACGGGATTCGAACCTGGGTCTGTTCCACCCAGTGTGGGAGGACCGTGATGACGCCACTGTGATACACGCGCAGACTAGACACCATCTACAACACAAAAAAATCAGAGAATAGGAGAGTACTGTGCTTGGACACACTGAAGCAGACACCTCCTCGCACTCAGCAAGAGACTACGCCGATACAAAGAGAGCTCCCAGAGGAAAATAAACAACCGAATCGTCGATGAGGACCAAAGAGCCTTCTACAGGAGTCTCGGAGATGAAGGGAAAGAAGGAAAAGGACCACCCGAGCAGAAGACGATTGAGGACTTCTGGGGAAACATATGGAGCAAGGAAGTAAAACATAACAGCCGAGCCTCCTGGATAGAACTAGAACGGAAGAAAACCAAGGAGGTACAAGAGATGAGAGAGTAGGAGATTCGGGAGGAAGAAATAAAACAGACGATCAGGAACTCTCACAACTGGCGAACTCTGGGAATAGATAACGTCCATAAATACTGGTACAAGAAGCTCACGGTGCACACACAACCACCTGGCAGAGCAGTTCACCCGAATGATAAGGCACCCAGAGACAATCTCGAAGTTTGTCACTCAAGGAATCACATATCTGAAGCCTAAAGACCAAATACAAAAAACCCGACGAAATACAGACCAATCACCTGTCTCTCCACGATGTACAATATCATGACCAGCTGTATAACTAAAAAAATATCAGTTTACTTGGAGAGCTAGACATAATGGCCGAATAGCAGAATGGATGCAAGCGGATGAGCAAAGGATACAATTAACCATAGATGCCGCAGTTATAGAGCAAGTCTACAAGAAGTGGCGCAACCTGTACAAGGCCTACATTGATTACCTCAAGGCCTTCGACATTGTGCCTCATAGCTGGCCAATACAAGCGCTGAACATCTACAAAATCAATCCGATAGTGATAAACTTCCTAGAAGCAACGATGGAGAAATGGAGTACCTCCATTAAGGTCGAGAACATCACAACCAGACTGATCCTCATCAGGAGAGGAATCTTTCAAGCAGATGCCCTGAGTGCATTGTGGTTCTGTCTAGCGCTCAATCCGCTATCCACCATGCTCAACAGCAACAGGTATGGATATTACCTCAAAGGAGGTAGGAAAAACCTGTAGACCCTCACCCACCTGACGTACATGAATGACATCAAGCTCTACGCGGCAACCGAAATGCAACTCCAAATGACCGAAGAATACAGCAATGATATCAGAATACAATTTGGTCTAGACAAATGCAAGATCCAAGGGGAATTAGTTGGCCGAAAGTACCAGCTACAGACTGGTAAAGAGATGAAAAGTCATGACAGAGGGAGAGACCTACAAATACCTACGGATGACGCAGGCTCGGCAGTCAGAGATTATTTTCCACCAGATTTACATATTAAGCGTATTAGGTATATTACATATTAATCTGATACCTACCACGTGGAACAGGTATTAAGTAGAATAATTAGGATTAGTAAAACAATTAGGGTCCATCCATAAGGAAGAATTAATGTTCCCTGTAATTTGTCGGGGTCATCCTTCAGAGGGTTACGACTAAAGGCAGCCACTTGGAACTCTACAAAACAGCTGTAGCTGATTTTTTGGCAGAAACCACACACGAACACACACTTCTGACTATTTCACAGAGTTCTATATCATTACAGTGTACCACAAAAGAGTTGAACTAACGTTTAGAAGCAGCCCGACAAAAGATACAGCACATGTCCACGTCCATTATAAACCAGTGGAAATCGATGAATTCTGAGTCCCCTCCTGATCATACATGTTCCTCAAGTTATTCTATAACTTGAGGAACATGTGCTGCCATCTACCCTTGCTGATTAGTACTATGCACATCACAAATGTACAAACTTTCAATCTAATGTTATCACACTGATTGAACTGTTGGTTTTTACTTCGATTATTGAATTTAAAAATTAGTGCTTTACGAAATACTAGCAGTTAAATAATTTATTTTATCAAATTATTTCTTTTTACTCTTTTTTTCTGTGGTGGCTGTAATTACACGTAATAATATAATTTTATGTTAACTTTATTTTAAAATTTTAATCTTAGAATATGTAATACGCTTCAGGATAAATTGTCTTTTATTCTTATTTGAAATTTCACAAGGGTTTATGTGTATGCACGAATTCTTTGTATATATTGTTTATATGTATATATATTTTTTATTTTGTATTTTTTGTAATTTATATTCGTATTTTGCATTTCGTTTATATGTATATATAAAATTTATGTTTATATGTATATATGAAATTTATGTTTATATGTATAAGCTAAATCATTGTGTACACCTCAATGGGACCATTTCACCTTCAACTTCATTCCTCTGCACAGCGCGGTCTCTGGAGACCAGTGGCACAGCTTTTGGACCCTTACGCAAAGAAGACCCAAAGTGGTCCCTCTCTTACTAATTTTATTAACATGAACTCGTAAAAACATTATTTTTAATGTGCATTTTAAGTAATTTTCAATATCTAAAGTATAAAAGAAAACTGTAAAAAGTTGCTACATCAAAATAAGCCATTTAATAAACTTATAACGTTACAACTAGGTTAATTAATTTAAAAGTTCTCCTCCTTCTTCTTCTTCTTCTTGGTTTTATGTTTACAAAATTACTAATTACTTCTTTAAGGTCTATTTTGGTTGACTTTTTTGTGGTCTTATTTCAAATCACTAATTTCAACATTGATTTGTTGCCGTTGCATTAATTTTCGAAATGGACCACTTTCATGCTACGTGGATAGTTAAAAACTAGTTTATTAATTAAGTTTTTTAACTTAATTCCTAACTAATTACTAAGACCACGTTTCAGGATCCTTGCCGGATCTCATCATCAGACCACACAGGACTGAAACAAGCGGAACAACCACGTATTGTAGAGTGGTTCATTTCAAAAATTAATCCATGGATAATGGGTTAATTTTCTGGGGGTCGCCAGGTTGGGATTATTACTATTATTCAACAGCTAGTAATAGAGTTGGATTTTAGTTTCGAGCATAGGCTGAAATTAGATGAGCCAACCAACACCCTAGGTGGGTAGTATGTGGTTGGAGCAACAATTCATAGCCAACCTGCTGAATTGCAACCATGGCAACAGCCAATGTGTGAATAGGCGCATTGTTCTGGTGAAACCAAACACCTTTAATTGGATGTCCGGGACGTTTTCTCTTCACACCTTATAATTTAGTTACTAAGTTAGCATACTGTTCATTTATTATTAATCTACCATTATTATCCCTTTCATTCCAGAAGGTAGATGTCATGCCCTGACCTTGCCCACCGATGGGGCTGACCAGGCCTTCTTTAGATATTATTGTGTAAAGCCATGTTTCACAGATAGTAACATATCTGGTCAGAACATTTTCAGGATCTACTTGAAAAGGAACAAAAAAAAATTGAAGTTTGAACAGATGGTTCTGATAGCATGTCTCCTCTCTCAAGACAAATGACCCCCCTCCAGATGGAAAATATCGACCCTGTTGTAAATCCCTGCTCTAGCTGATTGTCCTGGGTAAAGCAATTTACAAAAAATTGATTTTAATAATAATAATGAATTATAATTATTATTTTTTGCAGATACAGAAGATGTCCACTTCCTTGCATCATTTAACCATTAAAATACCACACGAAATAGCTTGAGAGAGAGAGAGAGAGAGAGAGAGAGAAACGAATTTAGTAAATGGTGTATTTTTATGTACCGGTATATTAACTGTATTTTCAGGATAATAGAATGATCCCTGATTAAATATTTTTGCCATAAATCAGGGATCCAACTAACCCTCCCCACTCCTCTTTCTCTCGTTGAATAAATAACTAAATCCACTGTTCTCGTCTTGCAGGCCATTCCAGATTCTGGAAAAATAATTTCTGTAAAAGAAATCCCAATCATCACAAAGTGATCAGTCGACCACAAATATAAACAGGTAAGGTACAGGCAAGGACATGCCTCACCTAGTGGTATGTCCTCAGGTGAAGTATTCAATTTTCTTTACTGATAAAGTTGTTTTTCTGTAACATTGCTTATTTACATTTTTGTACTTAATTCTGTCTACTTTAAGTCGGAGTTTCTGAGAAACGAAGCTTTTAAGACAAGAGGGAAAAAACGTCGATTGGGAATTACTAAGAATGCTCTGGACCTTCTGGACTGGATGCAAATCGACCACAGAATACACGCAATTTACAAAATACAACGTTATACACTGCCCTGCCATTAATATCCGGACATCCCTCCATGGATGGGGAAACAGGTCCTATGCAAGCAATACATCACAGAACCTGCTATAAATGGGCATGCAAGATGACACGTTCAACAGAATTACCTCAACAGTTCAACAGAATTGATCACCTCAACAAATGCTAGACACCGATTAACATAGTATAAGGAGGCGAATTCTGGACTGTAAAGCAGTGGAAAACAGTCCTATGGACAGACGAGTCGAGGTTGGCAGTCTACCAGTCTGATGGCCGCTCCTTCACAAGAGAAGGCGCAACCATGGATGGAAAATGCATCATGTTTGGAGGAGTACTTCGTTGGAGCACCGAAACTCGATATATGGGTTTTTTCAGGTCGAAGAACCCGCAAATTGAGCATTTTGAAAATGGCAGCACCGTCTCAAATGTTAAGCAAGATGAGGGATATCCTGACTTAGACAGGAAAGACGTGTGACGGCTCATTCACAAAGGTCATCATCAGAATCTCTTTTTCCCGAAATCAGAATTTCCGGAGGTGTGTGGCATTAAACTCGGATTCATAAATTGTTTTTTAATCTCTCTTTGTGCCCAATCCCTTCGGTAACATTGCATGCTGCATACATCATTACGTACAAAAATCGAACAGTAACGCAATATCCTGTCCAATAGTTTATAGAACAAATCGTATACATTTTTTTATTTCGACTTCTGTGGTGACCCCAAACACGAATGATCATTGGTTGTTGTTTCATTTTGCAACACGATCACCAAAGCCACAGGCAGTCACAGTACTGTCTGTAAATTGTGTCCACTCTATGGCCGCTTTTGTAGCTTCGCGGGATGAAACGCTAGATTTCCGGAAGTAAAATCGTAATCCTTTGTCCGAAATCCACTAACTCGGCCAAGGTGTTTAAAATCTCAGTTAGGTGTGTGTTTTGCACTAAAGCAGCAGATGCTATGAGGAGTGAGAATATTATGTTTGTAAAGTGTATATTCTGTTGTTCGATTTTCTGTTTTCTGGATGAAAAGCAATTCAACCCTCATTAAGACCAGCTAACTCAGCCAGACTAACGGGATCCGAACCCAGACCTTTTCTACCCGGTATGGGGAGGACTGTGATTATATCGGCTGTGTTACTACGATGGCGAAGATTGCCATAAAAATTCCTACCCGTTTTGATTAGATTCGACCGAGGCATTTCCCATATCATGGGGAACAATCACCACAGTATTAGCCGCGAGGTTCAATCTGTAGTTAGTGTTAGCAATAATTTACCTAACGGTTCACCATTCGTTTAGATGGGGTGGTGGTGAGAAAATGCATTAAATAAATAATTTTGGCCACAGTAGTCCCACAGTATTCTACTAAAAGAGGGGAAACTTCACAATGTCTGAATATTTCAAACATTCGTCTCTATGAAAAGCAATGCAGCGCTAATTTAAATTTTAAGAAGTTATTTAATGTACGCAGTGTGTTAAATTTCAGGCGGGTTAGATTTTTTCTTAAGATAATTGATTTTTATTTTTCTGTGATGGATACAAGCAAAAAGTAGATATAAATAAATATATTAATATTATCTCCTTATCAATAACTGCGATTATAACTTTATAGTAAAAATAGTTTTAGTTTATGGTTTTACTTTCTCTAAACTCAGCCATTCAGTTTAATCTCAACTGTATAATATTTATTACTCTTCTCCCATGTACTTTTAAGGTTTTTTTCTCTCTATAATTATGAATGTATCTGTTCACTAGCGACACCACGTTCACGAGTGTTAAATGCAAATTAGACAGTCATGGGGCGTTCGCGGACTGCCTGAAGCTAAAAAGATCGTGTTAAAATTACATTTAATCTACGACTCTTTTATTTATACAATTTGTATGAATTTGTACCCGCCTGAAATGTAACACACTGCGTACATTAAATAGCTTTTTAAAATTTAAATTAGGACCGCATTGCTTTTCATAGCGACGAATGTTTAAAAAGGTTTGTACAGCTGGTGGGCTAGAAGGGGGGTGCACATAGATTTATAAAAACATATACATTAAAAGGACGATTGACAGTGTTTGACAATGCACTTGACTGGAGTTGGTGTAGTTTAAGTATATATACAGGGTTGTTAAAATTAAAGTATCCCTATGTAGAGGACTCTGGAGCGAGTTCTAAGGCTCGTACTGAAGAGAAATTTGGATAAAAGTTACAATAAAGAATGCGCTCGCCATTTATTGGGGAAAAAAATTAGTTACAAAATTTGTCACTGTATGGCGCGTAACTATCTTAGTTACGATTAAGCAAATAACGAAAGTTATTTGCATAACCGTAAGTTATTGCCACAGCGCCACTACTCGGCTCTACTGTACTGTATAAAAGAAAAGCAGTCTCTTCAAAATCATACAGTAGATGTTTGCCTGCACTACAGCAGCAATGCCAACAACGTTGCAGGAAAAGGCGCTATTAGTGAAGATGTACTATCAGAACAGCAAAATGCAGCTGCAACTATCAGAAAATTCCGGCGTCAGAAGGCCAACGTGGACCTACCACTGTTTGTGCTGTCCGCAAAATGATCGCGAAATTTGAAGCGACAGGACATCTTGGTGTTCAATCACGTAGAGGTCGAAAACGAGTCGACTCCTTTCGTGTTGAAGATGTGGCTATGGCTGTCTTGGATTTATCACGTGTGCCAGCTGTTTCTCGTGAAGTGGACATGCCGTATTTCACTGTAAGGCTAGTAATGCGTCAAGTGCTGGGGTTTCTATCCTTACAAGATGCACACGCTACAGCAGCTAAAGCATGGTGATGCAGATATTCGTTTCACATACGCACTTCAGCTCTGGTGCGAATGATAGTGGATATCACTTGGCCATGGAACATCCTTTGGAGTGATGAAGCCCACTTCTACTTAAATGGACAAGTGAATACGTACAACTGTCGCATTTGGGTAACAGAAAACCCTCGAGTTATCCAAGAGGTCCCGTTGCATTCTCCAAAAGTGACAGTGTGGTGTGGATTTACGGCCACATTCATGATTGGGCCATACTTTTTGAACAGGTAACACCGACTGGATCCCGCACCTGTTCCGTCACTGGACAGCGATATTATAAAATGTTGGCAAATTTCGCAATACCAGAGTTGCAACAACGTGGGTACCTTCAGGATATCATATTCATGCAAGATGGTGCGCCACCCCACATCCACCGTTGTGTCCAAAGATTGCTAAGGCAACACTTTACAGACGAACTGGTCATCAGCCGTTGTTTCCAGACATTTTGGCCAATCCGATCACCGGACCACACCCCATGCGACTTCTGGTTGTGGGTTTTTTTTGAAGAACCAGGTGTATCGGGAACGATGTCAAGCTCTGGTAGATCTGAAGGACAGCATAAGACGTCATGTGCTGGCTATTCTGGTTTACATGTTACGTTCTGCTGTAGAAAATGATGTTCTTCGAATGGAAACTGTTGTTGACCAAAATGGAGGACACATTGAACAATTGTAGCGCTGTCCAAGTGATTTGTATTGCCACAGCGCCATATAGTGACAAATTTTTTAACAAATTTTTTTTTTCCAATAAATGGGGAGCACATTTTTTATTGTGCCTATTGTCCAAATTTCTCTTCAGTACGAGCTTTAGAACTCACTCCAGAGCCTTCTACATAGGGATACCTTAATTTTAACAACCCTGTACATGAGGGAGATAACTTAGATTTTAACATCAATACACAGGACAATTAAGTTTGTAATATGAATTCAGTTAAACTCTATTAAAAAGATAGCCAAATGAATGTATGCGCCCATAGATGGCATGTGATGGACTGGTAGATTGGTAGGCCGATAACACGATTGTGTCAGGATTCACTGTAGGCAAAGGCTTTGATGCAAGTCTTCCAGGTTATTCTTCCTGTATTTCTTGTCATCCAATAGTTTGTTGGGGTCAATTTGCAGCTGGTTGAAATGTTCAATAATATTTTCTGGGAACATGTCTCTACGGCAGATGAGGTTGGTGAGAGTCGATCAATAACGTCGATTAAGTCGCTCTCCAGGATGTATACTTGATGCTGAGATGATTTCCGGCACGTTAGTGCCAAGCATCATTTTAGTTCGTAGTAGATCACCGAAGTAAATGGCATCATTTTTGATATATCTCAAATTGCGAATGCATTCTCGGCGGATACCACCAGGGTGGTGGTATGCGCCGAGAATCCGGTGTCGAGGCGTTGCTAATTCAAGGTAGTTCAATATCAGGGAAACTCGTTGTGAAGGCACTCACAATATGAGATATCACCAAAACGATGCCATTTCACTACTTCGACAATTTACTATGAACTAAAATGATGCTATGTACTAATTTGTTTGATTAGTGAATTTTCTGTAGTCTGAGACTTTAAGCGCTAAAACCTTTTTAATATAAACATTTTGATATAATGTAAGTGACGTACTGAAATTGTTTTCATCGATATTCATAATTGGATACGTTGACCACGTGAAACAAAGTGAAGCACTTCCGTTAAGGTCTGCCGTTCTGAAGTATTAGTGCAGGGGTCGGCAACCTGCGGCTCTTTGAGTATGTAATTGCGGCTCTTTAACTTTTAGCCAACATGAAGCAAAGTTTGAAATGGAGTTCGAGGACTTAAAAATCAAGGACATGTGGAGTGTAAGACTAAAATGCCTTAAAACTGAAATTGAGCATTTGGAGAGGCAAAAGGCTGCCCTTGCAATTCTACATAAATGGATACCGGTGGACGAGTTGAAAAAGCAAGACCAAATTGTGTTCGATGCGTGGTGTAGCTTACCGGACACATAAATTTGAAAATATTTGCGTTTGGACCTCTCTCAGTTTTTGGTTCGAGGAATTTCTACGTGAAAATGTTTTCGAACATGAAACCGTCTGAATAATGCGAGTCTCTCAGCATGCTTAAAGACTAAAATTACAGCATACTTCCCTGATGCTGAGAGACTCGTTCAAGAAGTTCAGCAGCAAAAGTCACATTAATTAGAAATATTATTAATGAATAATATTTCAAAATATAAAAGTTTATTTAATAAAACACCTTCCCACTCTATTCAATTTCTTAAAAAAGTCCCCCATCCCCTCTGCTTGAGTACTGTTGAAGTGCGACTCTTAGGATGCTCTCTTTTTTATAATTAGATCAAAAACGGCTCTTCACTCAAAAAGGTTGCCAATCCCTGACTTAGTGGATTGCTGCTGTCTTATTGTAATTGTGACTTTTTAAAGTAAGTTTAAACTCCAAATTAGCTCATTCTTCCAACTTGGTAATGCGTTTAATGAACAGAATGTTAACCAATTAGAAATCCTCAGTTTAAAAATGGTTCCCATCTTAAAAATTATATTTAAAAAATTATCATAAATTGCTCCATCCAGTGACAGCCATCAGTTAATGGGCATATTACAAATTACATCCAGAACGTCACCGCACATTTTGGAACATCAAATCCTTATAACTGACATAACAATAAATTTGACAAAAAATAATTCTGAATACCTCGTCAAAGTAGTTCAAAATATTGTCCGCTAAGAATTTTAGTTCCATTCTAGAAATATAGAATTTTTTCTTAGGTGCTATTAATTTTAATTAACAACTCACTAACTAAAAGTAAACTCCTTACAATCCAATCTAAACCTTTTTCTCCGGAATTTGAATTTATGGTTACAAGTTTTGGAATCATTTATAACAGTAAAAATTTCTGCCCCATTCATTTGAATCGCTCCTTCCACAGTCTACCTCAATCAGGTCCGCTACAGATGCCCATTTCTCTCACCCACATATTCTGACTTTCCTCACATGGGCGCCCTTTGCCGCTATCACTGCGTACGTTC
This sequence comes from Mastigoproctus giganteus, assembly GCF_048544385.1. Classification (NCBI taxonomy): domain Eukaryota; kingdom Metazoa; phylum Arthropoda; class Arachnida; order Uropygi; family Thelyphonidae; genus Mastigoproctus; species Mastigoproctus giganteus. The sequence goes on along the minus strand of NC_143577.1, from coordinate 4,414,805 downwards.
CCCTGTCTTTGGATCCTTTCAAGAAGCTCGATGTCTTGTTCTAGGGTGTGGTATCCACACTTGAACCCAGTTTTCCAAGTGTAGTCTTACAATTGCCTTATACAGAGGATTATGACTTCCTAATCTCTAAAAGAGAATGTTTCATTGATCGGACACATGAACCTTTCTTACCACCACCTGGCTACACAACTTAGAGAACTTTATGTCCAACCGTAATGTAATCCCATAATCCTCTTTTCCTCTACTGTTTTTCTTTCTTTCGTTATAAGATTTCTAATATTTAGTTCATAAAATAGGTTTACATAAAAAAAAGGATAAACTAGCGTTCTCAAAAAATAAAAACAGTATTTTTCTGTTCATCCCATAAGGATAATTCAACAAAAAATCTGGATTATTCGTAAATACAAAGATAGATTACAGCTAATACGAAGGCGTATCAGAGAAAATTAACTTCTGGAGTAAATTGTTTCTAGATAATTCCACACAAAATCGGAAGAAATAGAAGGCTTAAAAAAATCTACCAAAATGAGAAGAAACAGAACCAGGTTAAAAAATTGTTTTGATAATTCCCATTAGTCTAATTAATCTTTAAAGTTTTATTTTAATTTTATCCACAACCTTCTAACATTTGAAGGTTATCACTTTGTTATCTTAATGTAATAAAATTAGATGAAATTCTACGTTAAAATTGATGCAGAAAGAGAATGATCGTGACCACATTGATAGGAACTATAAAAACAGAGAAATGGCGAAATCGGAAATGACGTCATCGCAAGTGAATAAAATGAATACAACGATGGAATACCGCAATGCGGTTGATCAGCCACCAGTTAACTGCAGTAATTTAGATAAAATGAGCACACGGATTAAAAATAATAATATTCACAATTATGATCGTGCGCAATGAAGAAGATACTTACTGTAGAAGAAACGTTCTGAACAAAAAAATTAGCTGACTGCAAAAATAAATGTAAAAAAACCGGTATGCTACAAGGAAATACTAACCAGCAAGAATAGCTTTCATTTAACAGATCATAACGCCACCTGCTGCATTTTACAAAGAGTAAAAGCTTTAATTAGAAATTAAAATTAATTGAAAGTCTCTTCGCTACGTTTAATACTGTACACAAGCGTGTATTTCAAAAGACTGCAAGTAATGTATTTTAGAATTATGTGTTTGTAATCCGAAAATCTGTAAACTGATTTTACGTTAATTTTAGTGTGGCCCATAAGTAACCTGTACATTTATATCATTATTAAAAATGGAACGTTACGTATATTAGCAAATAGAAAATCTTGTTTGATCAATGCAGTTGGATAATCAAGAAAGATTGGATGCAAGGAACGGTTTCGATGTATACGTGGACTTTAGCAAAGGATTTGACTTGGATCCACATACTAAGTTGCTGTACAAGCTGGAATCTATTGTTCTTGAGGGAAACTTCTTGAGGTGGATTGAGGAATGGCTGAAGGACAGGAGGCAGATGTTATAAATGGTCATTCGTCCTAGCGGGAAAATGATACAAATGTGGTCCTTCAAAGTTCAATGCTAGAGTCACTGTTGTTTCTGAGATTGAATGATACAGATGGGAAATAAGTGGTACGAGGTTGAAATCTACATATGTATAAAGGTCAGAAGGGTGGTTAGCAGTCAAAATCAGGCTGCGCTTCTTCGTAATAATTTGGACAGGCTTCATAGATGGTGTGAGAAATGTCAGTTTCAATGCTCCAAATTTAAGAACACATTTAAGAAATGGCAAACCCAAGGGTAACTTGGGTACAAGGGTACTAAATAAATATGGTGGCAATAAATAAATGCCTAGAAAGAGACTTGGATGTATTGATACAATCGAACATGTAAAGTAAGCTCGTGGCCAAGGAGATCCACGGTGTTTTATCAATAATTTGCTATGGGGCAACTTCCATAGGGATACTTCATTTGGATTACTGTGTTCGGGTTTCTACCGGAAAACCTATATAATGGACTATTAGAAACAGTCCATTATATAGGTTTTCTGAGTGTTACTGTAAATTCTAACCTAATGATTGCTATGAACGCAAATGCCAAGTCTTTTCTTTGGCACAGTGGTTTTACTGATAACAGAGGTAGATTATTGGAAGAAATTATATTTACATACATCTTAATGTTCACAATGTTCAGGGCATGCCGTATACTTTTTCAGCTGTGAACGAACAGTCAAACATAGATATTACTTTATCTACAACTAGTATTTGTAATAAAATATCTACAACTAGTATTTGTAATAAATTTGGAAAATTCTTACTGAGGCGACGCAGAGTGATCACAGAGCAATACATTTTATTATCAAGTTTGACAGGTCAGTTGCTAATTCTCTCAGTTTGAAAAATATAAACAGATTTTCAATTAAAGCAATGAATTGGGAAAAGTTTAGAAGGCAAGCCTTACGTATAGAATTTGAAGGAGACACTAGAACACAATTGAATGTTTTAAATGCTTTGGAATACTTTTCATATGTTCAGAATGCTTTATATAGAGTAACATTTTATGCATGTAAGAGTGGTGCGAGGAATTAGCGTCTCTTCGTAGACAAGTTAATTCTGAAAGAAGAGATTATCAAAGAATACGATGGTTGCCAGCTCAGGAGGTTGAATAGTTTAAAACCAATAACAAAAATAAAAAGAAATTATACTGTAAAGCAATTAGGTAGCATAAGACCCAATCATGGCAGAATTTTGTAAAAATAAACAGGAAATACGGAGCCGTTGGGTTTATTACACAAAATCAAAATCTCTCGTAATAAATTTCTCTTAGGAGATATATTTTAAAGTGTAGAGGAGTTTCTTTGCAATAGTGAACAGCCTTTATAAGTGTGATGATATCGGACAAGACACTGCTGATCAGCTTAGAATAAGAATGGAAAACAGTTTATGTAATACGTCTATTGAAACTGAGCTATTTAATATGATTGAGTTACAATCAGTTACGAAACAGGTTAGGTTAAATAAATGTCCTGGTTTGGATTTAGTAGAAAATACAGTAATAGTTCAGATGTTTGAAATTTATCCTGAAATATTGTTAAATATGTTTATTTAACAATTTATTTTTTTATTTATTATACTAAACCCCAGGGGTTGGAGTTCCCAGTTTCCTTAACAATTGGGGGCCGCTTTACTGGCGAATACGAGAGAATTCCATAAATGTATTTTAATTTATTTATTTATATATATATATATATATATATTGTGCTTATTGTGCTTTTAAAAGCATATTTTTAAAAGCCTCCGAAAACTTTTAAAAATATGCACTGTGGCTGTAACTTAAATATAGATAAATGTGAATTGCACATTTATCCTTCATAGCATGGTTCTAAAGCTTTCCAACAGTACGGCTGATCTTTTCATTGTGGCTTACCAAATATCTCTTATCGCTTTGGTTTTATAAAAATAGCAGAAATAATCAGAATTTATTAATATTGAAGTATTTTATTACTATTACTAGTATTAGTGTCAGCCGTATATTACAAGAAAGCTCCAGGCTTTCTTTAAACCAGCCATAAACCCACGTTACGTATTCTACTCTTTGCGTAGATACTGATCCAATTGATTTTGGATTCCCAAAAAACTGACAGTCACGACTACTCGTGAAGGTAATTTATTCAGTAATTAACAGCTCCTTGCAGAAAGAAAGAAATTCCTACAATCTTCTCCATAATTATAATATATTACCGCTACTTCGAGTATCATTTATAAACATGAACGTTTTCTTCAATTCATTTACCCATCTGGAAGACTTATATACCTCAATTAAATTCTCTCTGAAGTGTCTCGTACCAAACTCTGCAGTCCACATATTCGAAGTTTTTCAAACTTTTTTTTTCAAGCATTTTTTTCAAACTTACCAAGCGCAATTTCGTATTGGACCTTGAAAGAAGCTCGATATTTTTTTTAGGTGCGGTTGTCGTACTTGGACAATAGTTCAATTGCAAATTGCATTTGCCTTGTACAGTTGAATTATATCATCCTTCTCTACAAGCAACTGTTCGATAATTCATCAATAGAACACAACAGGCTTGTCGTGCAGCCTATCTACACTACTCGAAGAACATATCTGACTGTTTCTTGCCATCCTGATTTGAGGAAGATCTCTTTCTAACTGAGAGCAACGTCATTCATATTATCAGGGTATTATCCCTTATTTGACTGAGTGCAATTTCTAAACAATCCGACTCCCTCACTCTTCAAGGCTACAAATAACTTTACTAAACCGGTAATGTTGCTGCTCTGTACTACACTGAAATTTCCCGGTGAAGTCGCTACTCCCACTTTAAATGCAAATCCAAAAAAATCGGAAAGAACTCGTTAAACTATACAGAGCGAAAGCTATCACTGGTGAGCATTCCACAGCTGTTTGGAATGCTTAGTAATAACCCACAGTGCTTGATGTACACCGATAATAAGTCTCTTGTTGAAGTTCATAATCGAAAGAAATACTGTAACTGCTTATGACTGAAGAGATTTCAATGGGAAGTTTTTACTCGCGTATAAACGTTAAGTTGCGAGACTCAAAGAGACTGGGCTGTTGAGGGCGAATGAAAGCCATAGCCTACCTGATTCCAGAAAGAGAGAGAGAGAGAGAGAGAGAGAGACGTGACATCACTGCACATGAAACTTCCTTCGTGCGCTTGTCAGGTTGCTTTTAAAATTTATGAATTGCAGTTTTTGGCTTCTGTTTTTGGGGAGTGGATAAATTTCGATAGGCATCAGCAGCGCGCGCGCTATTTCCGAAAAATCAATGTGCGCAGGAATGAATGCATTTGTATCCCAGAATACCTGATACAGAAATTATAGGGAAATCTATGGGAGAAAGCGTCGTGTCAGGATGGATTGGGGGCTGCCATGATAGAATGTGCAATGGCTATCACTGTTTCACGCCACATCGAAGCTCCACAATTTAATTTCTGTAACTTTTTGGATTTTCTGATTGCTTTGATGCCTTTTTTCTCCTCTACACAAATGGCAGACTGCGAATGAAGGAAACAAATATAAAAAGATGGTTGTTCGTACGAGCGTTGCTGAATGTATTCTACAAAGCGCATACCGGAATCTCTTTACATGGTTGCGAAATAAAAATCATAGATCATGTTCTCCTTCTTGAATTATGCCTGTGCTCGAAGGGCTGACATTTTGTAATTAAAATTTTTCGTGGTTGTATCGTCTTTATATTTTAACAGTGACTTTTGGCTCTCGACTTACATTCCTGACTCAGAAATTATTACTCCCTTTGATATTTACTTTTGATCAACGGAGATAATCACAGACGTCACTATTATTATTGTGAAAAATTCTTTGGAGAGAATTCACACATATGCACTTAGGTTGGTAAGACTGAAATTTCGATTTGGTCTGTCTCCCTCTCGCTGAATCGTATGGAAACAAGTTGAAATTCACTTCGGAACTTGCCAACCCGAAATAAACGCGAATTGTCTACTAAGGGAAATGACATACATTTCCTTATTCTAATTCAATCCTCTTCTAGACCACTTATCCTTTTAATTTAATATTCAGGATCACACATCCTATCCCCTTCTCTCGAAATGATGAAAAACATCTCCTGAACTTAGCGTTTTTTCAATACAGACCGTAAATCCATCTCTCAGATAATAGTTGCCTTTTGGCGTGACTACTTCATTTCAAATGCTTTCGTTTAGTCATCTCGAAGCAATCTGTCGCGGGTTATATTTTATCGTTACAAAAACGTCAATGTGTCAGTTCTTTTCTGAGTATCTTACCATGTTATCGAATAAGATGGTCAGAAATAAGACGTACACGCACAAAAAATGAGAGCAAATAGGCCTAGCAAAATTCTGCTTAATTCAAATCTCTCGTAAAAAAAAAATATCCATAAACTCTACTTCAACAATATTGAGTACGATGATACCGAACGTTCACATTTTGGATCCTCTTTGGACATAAATATGTAATGCATTAAAAATCCAAGTCAGTATTTCTCCTCCTCTCGAAATGAATTGATAAACAACACAACTACATCTCCTGAGCTCAACTTTTTCAATTCCGACATGTATCTCTGGATTATTCATACTAAAAGATTTTGCAGCCAACTCTAAAAATCATGAGATCCTCTCCAGAACAGCGCAACATTTCTTTTTCTCTAAGCTCGCTCTTATCAAACCTTTGAGATTACTGAAATCTATCAGGAGCCATCGATAATGTAGAACATCAAAGTATCTACCAACACAGATGGGATTCCTATGTTATTTCGGAAATGGACTTAGCCATCTTTGAACTCTCACTTACCGATTGATTGTTTCCTCCAGATTGACTTAAACCACCTTATATCACTCTTTTATTCAAAAGGCACTGGTATCTACTGTTTTTATTCACCTTAATGCATTTGCCAGGATTATTGAATAAACTGAAAAAACAAAATGGTTTTGACCATTGCAACGCACTGACTGCGTTACAATGGTCAAAACAATGTGAAATAATTCCATAGAATGATCGAAATTAAATACCAAATATTAAAGTGTTAGGGCTCCCTCTTCAGTGGCTTGTGTTAAACAAAACAGCCTTGCTGTCTATTACTTCACAATGTTTCAGAGCTGTCTACCTTCAACCACTGAAGAGGGAGGCAGAGTTCGGCAAGCCAATTTCAATGAGTTTATTTTGAGTGTAAGGGGTCTGATCTTTACCCTTTAAGCGAGGATATGTTCTTAGACATTGATCGCAATTTACCTGGTTTTCAATGAATCTGTAAGTCGTACAGAAATGTATCAAATTCTAATATTGAGGGTTTGAATATTTTTCTATACAATTACCGGCACACTTTTAATGATTCTAATCGCATGCTTCGAATTGGCAACACTTTTTTAATAATTGCCAGTAATTCCTTCTTGTTTCTTTCAGGTGAGCGGGTAGACTTGGGCTAAGAAGAGAAGAGGAAGATTTTTATTTCAATAAGAAATTTAATCGTTTTCTGTATCTGAAGAGAAATAAATATTTGTGTGTATTTGTTTATTTATTGCGTGGTTCATTACGGTTCCCTCTGACTCGCCATGGAAATGAGTAATACAAAGTGAGATTCGAAAGGTGGTGTAAAGCTGGGCTTGTCCAAATAAATCTTCTCGTATACAATATCAGAGCAGTCTGGGGAGGACTGGATAAATCACAGTAAGTGCCAAAAGTGAGATTTTTTAGGGATGAATAGCATTATTTGAAGTCGGCGTGGATCTTCCAAAGTGGTATTCTTGATTAGACCGGGGTTCGAGCCCGTCACCACCAAATACGGATGATGCGGAAAGGTCAGGGAATGACCACCGCATATCCCGGAGCAATATGGCCTTAGTTGTTAATGCTCCTAAAAACCAAATAACAAACAAACAAACAAACCAAAGTGGTATGAATTTGACAATGAGCCAACTCCTCAAAAACAATAATCAGATTTTATGATTTTCGCTAGATTCAAAAGAGTAATTTTCTTATTGAAATTATTCACTGAAACAGATATAACTCCATGTTGCGAGCGTTGGTCAACGAGCTTTCTTTTCAAATTGTTAATTTTTGTTCAAATTGTTAATTTTTAGCATACTTTCCAGAATGAAGTAGTCATTATGAGAATATGGGTTTTTTTTTTTTTTTTTTTTTTTTTTGTCTCTGTCCTACTCTCCAAACAAATTTTGGGTACATCCACACCAGGATTCGGGTGAGAGAGTTATAGAATATTTTGTTGGTCCAGGGGTATCCTCATTGGAGTGTTTATATATTGATTTGTTGTTATTGAAAGGAAATCGGTTCCTTGATTCCTTATGTTGAAAGAAACAGCCAAATAGGTTCTCTCTTTCCCTTTGGGAAAAGAAAGCTCACCTGGAAAGATAGAAAGGGAGAGGACGCTTGCTCAATCAGTACCTGCAAGTAGTTTGCATCGGATATTAGCAACCGTCCTCAAACATTCAGACACTTCAAAACACAAAGACTGCGTAAAAGGATTCTGAGAAATGTAATTCTAGTGATGTCGTCAATCCATTTTTGAGGCATGGAATTTGCTGAAGTTTGCAGTTTTGTTTCTGCCAAACCCTGTTTGTTTTTAAAACAAGGTGAATACATCATCATCATCATCATCATCATATTTAGCTTAAAAAGCATTTTAAAGGAAATGTTTTTTAAGGTAAATATGATGCTAAATATAAATATAAGCTAAATATCAACGCCAAAATTTTAAAAATGTATTTAACCACTGAAGAGGGTTAAATCCCTGTCACCGCCTGAACCAGTGAGGCATATTGGTAGGGTTGTCACCACTGCCAACGGTGAGGTGGGTTAGCATAATGGTGCAAGAAATCATAGTTCTTTGCTGCACCAGCCAAAAAAAAAAAAAAAAGTACAAAAATACAAATTATGCCCTTACTTCTTTAAGGTCACTATCCGACTGATCCTTGAATTTCTTCAAGCTGCTAGCCTCAACTACTTGCAAAGGTAACGCGTTCCAGTAATCAATGAATCGCTGGCTGAAAGAAAATACTCCTATTTCTAGATTTTTTTTATAACAGTGAAAGTTCGGCCTTCATTCATTTTACAGACCTTCCCCCCCCCCCCCCCCCCCCAGAGTCTTATAAACCTCAATGAGGTCCCCTTCTAAGGTCGGCTACATAATTTATCCTTTCTCTTATAGTTGTCCTTTTGCCGATCTCACCACGCCAGTTTACTAAAGAAATACAATCTCTTTCGCATTCGCACATTGTCTGAAGCCCTCAAAAAACAATACACCATTTACACATAGGTATTATGTACAATGTCTGCAAAACATGAATAAAGAAAAACCTCGTTGCATAAATGAAATCTCACAGTATAAATTCAAATCTCATTGCAAACGAATTATAAAAGCTCTATATATCCAAACTGCGCAATGCCTTTTAATTCCGAGAATTCTGAAAGAGGCTAGGCAGCTCAGTGAGAGTCAGCTCTCCTACTTGCTGAAAGAGCTCATCTACTTATTACAATGAAGGAAAATATGCTCTTAGATATCCCCAAAAATACAGGTCTTATCTAGCACCAGTCCCAGTTGCTGAAGTCAAGCCTTACAACCCATAACCTTGATGACCATGGTCTGAGACAATCCTAAATCGGAGGCCTTCTGCGTAGCATCAACCTTAAGCATCAGTCTAAGTGGGACACATTGTTAATACAAGAGTATCGACCCAATATGGATCCCCGTGGGGCTCTCTTAGTTACACACACTTGGTTATATTTGAAAATTCACTCTGGACTCTAATTTACCTTCCTCTTCATAAAGTAACTGCGTAAAATCCGGTATAGACTGCCTGAATACTCAATGCATCTTAGTCTGCTCAGAATACTCTCCCACGGCAAATAATCAAATGCTCCCAGAAAATCAGTGATATCCTGACGACGTACTTCAAAGTACGTCGTCAGGATATCACGTCAAAGACAACATCGTTCAAAGATTTTATAAACACAGACAATAGTGCCACAGACCTATAGGATCTAGCATTTTGAGGATCCCTATCCTGTTTCTTAAGCAAGATTTTAACTTCAGCTATTTTCCAAATTCCCGGAAAACTCCTTCCTGTAAGCATCTGCGAGGGGTTATCATTTAATTTGCGGACTGGTGCAAGATTTTATGTTTATCGCGAGAACTTCCCATAACTGCCGCTAGAGGCGCTCTCCCTGATCGCTACTGAGCAGACTCTGTGTGCGCATGCCAGTACTTGTCGAGCTAGTGTTGCGTGAAGAGAGTTTTTTAGTCGCGTGTCACTTACGATCATTTTGAAGCAAGTACCATGTCGGACATACAGATTGAACGGAGATATGTGATTATATTATATATCAATATATACAGTAATTTATATTATATAACTGCAGTAAAATGTCAGGCCAAACTTCAGCAAAAGACTTGACTGCCACTATAAGAATGTTATCGAGATTTGGATCCTTCTTATTCTTTGATAACTTCAGGCCTCCTTTAACTCCTTGACACGCAATATTCGTCCAATATCAATGGCCCCACTTCCCCCACAGCACTGAATTAGCATTTTTATTCAGTCCTATAATGTAATTGAAACCTGGCAATTTTTCTCTCACTTTATCAAGATACTCTAAATAGACTGGCAATGAACACTTGGCAAATCCACTTCTGAAATCTTCCAAAGAATTCCACACAGACTTCATATGAGAATCTCAATGGATCGATTTGTGTGCACACCAATTTAGGAGATAGCACTTAACCAAGCCACCGAAACAAGGACATCATAACATTCTCGTTCTATCCATTCTGCTAATTGTGGAGCCATTTAATATGATCATTGATAATTCACCTCAGTAATTAAGCCGTTTCGTATTCATTTTTATATACCTAATACACTGGTGTCCAAGCCTAAGGACCAACACTATTTCTAAAGGTTACACAACAAAATCTATACTTAAGATACTCTTTACAGATGCGAGTAGATTCAGTCTCAGCAGCGATTCTGGTTGTCAGCTAATCTGGCGAGAGGTTGGCACACGGTACCACCCTGCAAACATCACTGAAAGGGATCGATATGGCGGTCGAGGTGTTCTCGTCTGGAGAGGTGTTATTTTGGATGGACGTACACAACTCCAGATACTGGAAGGCGACACTGCAACCGGTGCACGCTACGGTACTGATGTAATCCTTCCCCATGTGCGTCTGTTTCGAGGTGCCATTGGCCCGATGTTTATGGATGATAATGCCACACCCTATCGCACTGCAGCTATTGATATGCTTTTGGAAAGTGAGGACATTGTTCGTATGGGTTGGCCTGCCCAACCACAACAATTGCACTGTGGAAGTGCAGTGCTGACGTCGTACAACGTGCTCCTCCAATGTCTGTAATATTTCAGTGCCACAGTAATCCCATGCCTTAAGTTTAATACCTTCAGACGCGGATTTAAGTCACCAATCCAGATCTTTAAGTGATTCCGGAAAGAAGATACTAGGTAAAAAGATATTTATGATTTTAATATTAGCTATATCAAAAGCCAACAGCTCTCTACGTGCCTTTTGTGTCCCGTCTCTTAAACATTAGCTTCTCTCAAGGTCGTCCGTGCGAGCTTCCCCCTCACTGCGTGGGCCGGTTGTTTTGAAGCTGAAAGAACCCCCTTTCTTCGTCCTTGGGAGTCCCGACCTAACAGAGTGAATTCCTTACTAGAACTTTCAACCATTCACTAACTAACAGCCCTATTCGGCAACATAAAAAAATTGGCAAAGCGCCTATCGGGCATAAACACCGCAGTGACCCCTCATTGCAACCACCGCGACATACCCGAAAGTAAGGGTAACGCCGCCCAAGAGAACAAATCTTCCGATAGCCACGATATTTCAAGGGCATCTCCCCGCAAGAGCGAAGTCTCGGAATGCACAATTAATCGCATGAAACACACCAGAATGAGTCGCAAACTGAAATCTGTCCGCAGCGAAACCAAATCAAAACGCAAGATTGCAATAACCCCCCCACTCTTGAAAGAAAACAACTTGGATTGTAGTAGTCAAACCAAAAATATTAAAGCAGCACCGACAGCGAACAGCAGAACGTCAGCCACACCCAAACTACCCAGCTTAATGACGATACGGAAAGAAATAACACTGCTAAAAACTCATGTAGCAAAGAAAGAAAAAGAATTCGGGGAACAGATTTTGAAGGTGCGGGAGGCTGATTGGAAAAGAAAAACAATTGCAATCGAGGAAGCATCTACAAAATTGTGTGAAGTCCTCGGGACAATCGCTCGCACCCTTCAGGAAATAAGTGCTGAACGGTGTCTCTGCACTAATGACCGCTGCATAGTCACAAAACGGGATGCAGCCACGCAAACAACACCCCTAGAGTCTGCCGAACTGCTTACACAAAACGAAAAGATGCACAATAAGAATCCCTTTAGGGTGGCTAAAGAAAATGAAAGCGCCCTTGAAACTCTTCTAATCAAATCAGATTACTGCAAGTTCCTGAAATCACTTGAGAATCGAGATCAGAAGAAGAAAAGCGACAAACGTCCACAGGAAGTAAACAAAGTCACCCGCGAACCGCACTAATAAGTTGACTCTGTTTCACGAAAGAAATGATGATATTGTACCACACGACAGACATGACCAAGCTACTGAACCGAGAATCGCTGACCACAGATGTGTATCGAGAAGCAAGAGCCCCACCCCATTTTCTTCCCCACTAGAAGGTAACCAAAGAATTCCAACAACATTAACAAACAAGCGATTATCAAAGACTCACCCTAGTAAACAGACGCTCGCAGAGAAATATGACATCTCTGTCGCTTTGCCCAGAACCAAAATTTTTGTCTCCCGGTTTGGACCCTCAACAAGCCCCGATTCCATAAAGAGAATGTTTCTTGTAGAACACAATGTCCCCATCGAAGTAAAACAGCTTAAAACTAGGCAAACTGGCTACGCCTCATTTCTAGTAAGGTGTTCACCCTCTGCCTACGAAAAAGTTCTGGATCCCGACTTCTGGCCTCCAGGCATACTTATCAGACCTTTCTCTGACGAAAAAAGGCCATCCCCTCAGCAATCCCTGCTTACTCGTCCTCTACAATAGCAATCATCTATTCCAAAAAACCTCCATCCATGCCCCACAATCAGGGTCTTCTCGCAAAATGTGCGCAGTACTGTTAACAAATTGGCCCCTCTGCAATCTCTCCTCCTGCTCGACGAATATGATTTCATCTGTATCCAGGAAACTTGGCTTAACCATGGAAGACAACTCACCCATTTGGCCACTCCCCACCATTACAGAAATTTTTGCAACGGCAGGGACCATAGACGTGGAGGTGGCGTCTCCATCATTTACAAAGACATCCATCACCTTGTGTGTGCACAACTCAGCGACTCCCCTGCATTTGAAGCCATTTCTGCAATTTTTAAAGTTAAAGCAGTGAGAACTCAAGTTATAGCGGTATATTTACCTCCTGACCATAATCCCGACATAAGGGATGAGTTAACTACCTGGATTATAACCCATCTCAAGCCTCACATGCTCACCTTTGTTTTAGGAGACTTCAACATGCCCTCCCCAAAACACGAATCTGCTATGAAGGACGTCGTACGCTCCTTCTCATCTCTAGGCCTTAGACTAACCCATACGCAACCTACAAGACGACATCAAAACCTCGACCTCTTATTCCATAACCTTGACCATCTCACTCTCACAACGCCGATTTTTAAGTTTGCGTCAGATCACCTCCCAATTTCCTTTGATAGTGAAAGCCTATGCTCTCCCCGACAACTTGAACATGACCATAAAGAATTCCAACTCAAGATCTTCTCATTAAAATATATGCAACCTCAAATCATCCTACAAAGACTAAAAGCTACAGAGACTGGACAAAAATTGCTGCTAGTCACCCTGATAAAACACTTACCAATTTAGCTAACTTGTTAAAAGACATCGCCTGTGAAGGGGCCTCCAATCTGTACGCCTGTCTCCAAGAACTGGTTTACCAGCGATGCAAAACTCGCCTTCATCATCAAACAGAAACTATACAGGAAGTGGCAAAGAACACGGGATCTAGCCGACTACCAACTCTATAAAAAACATCGGGCACGCTTCCTACGCATTCGGAGGAAGGCGCAGAACGACTTGATTGCACACAGAATGAAACTTGGGAATAGAATCTTCACCAACAAGAACCAACAGTCCCCCATGACCACTGACATCTTCCTCGCATAGGCTAACTCGCTCGCAACTAAGCCCCTATCTGCTCCAAACCCCTTTATTCGAGTTAATCCACCAGCTAACCAGACATCACTGGATAAAATTGCCATCACAAAGGAAAACGCCTTACTGAGGTCATCAACAGTCTTCCCAACAAGTCTACCACTGGCCCGGATGGATTCCCTATTTTCATGATTAAAATATGTAGTGTATACATTGACCTCTTGCTTGATGCATTCAATTCCGTACTCGTAACAGGAGTTTACCCTGCTATCTGGAACACATATTATGTTTCTCCCGTTCCAAAAAAGTCTAACCCAAAATCGCCTAATGACTACAGACCAATTTCCGTAGGATGCACTTTCCTGAAAATATTGGAAAAAGCCATACTTCCTGCTCTCACCCATCACATGTTCAGCCACAAACCTCCATACCTCCATAGTGTTCGACCTGGACGTTCCACGATCACCAACCTCTTGGACACACTGTTCAGAATTGAAGGTACCTTAAGTAACAAAGAGCAACTGGATATTGTGTTCCTCGACATTAAGGCGGCCTTTGACAATCTGTCCACCCATGCATTATGTACCATACTGTGCAACTACTTCAAAATCTCTGGTAACATCCTAGTTCTCGTTAGGAAACTCCTTCAGTCCAGGACCCTATGGATCAGAAATCAAAACCATTATCACCACATTCTCTGCTCGAGAGGGCTCCCACAAGGGGGCGTTCTCTCTGCCGCCCTCTTCGTCGCATCTTTAGAACCGTTCCTATCAAACCGTACTAATTTTACCACCTACGCAGATGATATTAAGTTCTTCATCATCACAAAATGCCCCCAGTCTCTCCAGTCTATTACCGTGAGCTAATAGACTATTACTGACTATTACAGTCTATTACTGACAGCTACATGAACTGGAAAACTACCTTCATGCGATTGGGCTCTCCATTAATAAAGTGAAAACTGCACAACTCTCTATCACCAAGAAGAAAAATACCAACGATGTGAACATCATTATAGCGAACTCTCCAGTTAAAAAAGTCACCAACATAAAGATTTGGGTATCATCTGGGACAAAGACCTCACCTTCTTGCCTCACTTTAATGCCACTCGAACGAAAACATATTCGGCTTTATGGGCAGTAAAACAAGAGATCTCCAACTTCCATAACCCGGACCTTATCATCAAATGCATTCTTCGTTGCATTTTCCCAATTCCATTATATGCCTCGACTATATGGTCCTCAGCACCCTCATCATACCAAGCCAGGTTCCTCTCCTTGGAATTCTGGATCTTGAAATGGCTAAATAGGATTGCCGGGCTAACACGTACAATCTCAAAATCTGTTCTGGTCACCAATCTTAACACGCTTTCTTGGAGGTATCTCATCATCTCTAGGAACCTTCTTACCCTCTCTCAGCTTCTATCCGGAAAACTGAAGTCACCCGATATTTGGGACATCATCGCCAGACCGTCCGACAGGAGAAGATGCCAGTCCAACCCCTCCCCATACAGATCGAAGTTGCGTAGCATGTCCTCCCTGGACAACATGTTTCCACATAACTCCTTCCAGATATTTAATAGATTAACCATGGCAGCCAGTGCTTTGTTGCCATTTTGGAATAAAGTCCCTCCGTACCGTTTTGTTTCCGTTGTTGTGTCGGTGGTTCCTTCATCGGTTCTGTACCTCAAAAGGTTCCTTTGGTTTGCTTTTCCAATATCCAGGCCACTTCTATGAGAAGCTACAGGTGAAAACCCGACTGGTCCATAAATTTTGCACACCAGTGTATATTCTGGACATTCTCGGCTCTGTACTGAATGCTCAGCTGTCTTATCCTTTCTTTACACTTAACGCATGCGGCCAATTCCTGTTTTAATGGATGAACTTTATAAAAGTGTCTCTCCTCAGCAGAGTGCTCACACACTCAATTTTACTCTTACAAGTTATTGTAAGAGGAAACTGATTTTTCGTCCAGCAAACAGCAAATCGACCACAGAATACACGCGATTGGGAGACATTTTAATTAAATACTGCGCAGTATGGCCTACTCGTCTGATGCGCGTGAAACCCTACAACAACAAGTTCTTGCAATATGCCACACGCTTAAAGCACTTAATAATAATCCTAAATCTTTAATTCTACACGAAGACCGGTGTAAGGACACCCTTCATTTATTAAGAAGAAATCTTCTCAAGTAATCAGAGGCCTCTAGAATCCAGTTTTCGCTGTTTTCATTTTATTTGCCTGATGGGTAGCACAGTTGGTAGGATTGCCGATCTCCCCACACCGGGTGAAAAACCCCTGGGTTCTAATTCCGTCGATGCAGTGAGGAATTTTATGGGCATTTTTCACAACGTGATTGAGTTAGTCGGTTTCGGGCGAGGACAGCCTGGTTTTTCATCCAGCAAATAGAAAATCGAGCACAGAACACACGCAATTTACAGCAGTATATACAGAGCAGCAAGGCCTTAGTTGCTGATGCTCCTAAAAAATCCCACATTAATTATTTGCTACTTTCGTCATCCTTCTGATTTCAATGTCTTCTAAAAACTGCTGCCACTTCTCGTTTTCTAGGCACCGGAGTGGTGCTCATTTCCACCCCTTTTCTTTCCCAAACTGTTGTAAGAAGTCGTTTATTTCGATATCTTCACCAACGATCAATTTATGTCGCAATCTCTTAAGTGTTTCTATCTCCAACCCTAAATTCTTTATTTTGTCCCAATTCTTGATCCTCGGAATATTTCTTTTGACTCATCTTCAATTACTACTCCTCTTGTGTTCCGAATTTTCCTCACTTTAATTTTGTTAAAGACATACGAACAGTGCCAACTGATCCAAGTCTCGGTTAATTCTTTTGAGAAATCCTAGTTTTTTGCTGGTTGCCCTCACAACGTTTGATGGACACCCGTGGATTAAAAATTTTCAATATAAATTTTTAGAGCTTTTGATGGCATCTTGTCCCACACGTCCAAAATCTCCATCGTGGTCCCTCTTGTCGTTTTGTTACTGTCCAAAAAGAAAAAAAATGACGCCGTTTCTTACTTTTATTACTTTTTTAACGAGGGGAATGCATCGTCGTCGTCATTAAAACGTGAGAAAAAAGTCTCTTGAAACCTAAGGTTCTGATGTTCTTAAATGGAAGTCGTTTAAGAGAAAAAAGGAAAGAAAACTGAAGGTTTCCATTTTATCGCTCGCGCGAATTCTCTTTCCATTCGATCAGTCACGAACACGGCCCGTAAATTGGCACCTCCAGAAGGACTGCCTGCAGTCACGTGCTGCTTTTAAGCCCTACGACATTTCGGTTTCTGGGTCACCAACGCGGTTCTCCGTGACAGTCGGCAGAGACTTATCGCCGTAATCTCGTGTCGCTGCTGCTGCTGCTCAATGAAATCTCCCCGGTCAGCGGTGTTCTTCCGTAGTCTCGTGCTAAGCGAGACATCGCGGGATCAGCTTCCATGCGCAACACTTGTGTGCCCTGCCCTCGGAGCAGGCGTAAACGCGCAGCAGTGTGGGGGAACTACCGAATTCATGTGACCCCGGGGTGGCTTCGACGATGGGGTTGACCTGACCTGGAGATCCTCACGAAGGAAAAGCTGCCCACGAGGGGTTCGGCAAGCGAGTGAGCTTCTCCCTCTGCAAATTCGTTCAACACTTCCCCGAATGCAGTTTCGCAGCCGACATGACTGAAGTTCTCCGCTCCGTGCAGTCGTCCTTCGACCTTTGTAGTGAACCTGCTGACGTCGCCGGGGTTCATCTTCTTCGACTGGATTAGGATCGCAGAGCTGCCAGCGTACACAGGTAGGCCTAACGTCACGCCGCGTTACATAACTGTTGGTTGTCATGCGCTGTTGACGTCATACGAAAACGGCGGGGGAGGGGGAGGAAGGTGGCGGGTGGTTGAAGTGTCCGCATTACTGTCGTCTGCTAGACGCGCTGTTTGTGCCGACGCCAGGCTAAAAATAGCAACGTCATAACCTTTCCCGTTGGAGATGACGAGTTCCTCGCGGATGCGGGCACTCGTGCCGAAGTGCAGTCAGCCCACCGATGCCTGCCGGCCCCGTCATGTGTGCGCAGCTGCTTAGCATTTCGGGCGTCTCTTATCTTTACACGCGTTAATCAACCTCGGAATATCGCCACGGAAATGTCCTCCGAGATTCGCAACGCTAAAGGGGTTTCGAGATGCGACCGGGGTGCAGCAGGATAATGTACGTCAACCACACGGTGGTGAGCTGTCACACATCTTCCGGGATTTGAAGATGCGGACGGCGTTAAATTTCATGAATCGCTACTTGAACACTCAGCATCCGACGAAGATGACCACTTTTGTCAGCAGACACAGAGCCATCACGGATTTGCAGCATTCAAAAAGAGGACCGAATATATTCACTTAGGGATTTGCAGCATTGAAAGGGGGCAGAATATATTCAATTCGCGCCTTTCTTTCAATCCTACAGCATTTGCCAAAGAATTAGAAACCTTTTTCAACGCAGATGGATGTCTTCTGGAGACCTGGATGTAACGCCGGATTTATTCCACCATCAACACAACTAACAGCAACTGTCGTTATTGTCAATAAGTTTTAGCAGAAGCTTCTGCTAAAACTACGAACACAAACTCAATAACAACAACTGCGGTTATTGTTAATCTATTCTTTTAACACCAGGTGGCACTACGTATTTGAATTTCAAATGCGGCTTTCGGCACTAGGAGTGCCCGAAGGTCTGTTTATTCCCATTGTAGATTACCGCGTTCTCATTAGTGTAATTTGGATAAACACGAGACCCGTAAGCGTGTTTACGTTGCTGCCATCTGTCGGCAGGTCTGCTTCGACAGCTGAATAAACACACTTATCGGAATCATCTCGGCTTGCTCAGCGACATTCGGTGCCAGCGGTACGTTACGAAGTGCAACTGACTAATGTACTGCAGCCGAATTCTTCCTCACCTTCGCTAATGAGGAAGAATTCGTATTTATCGCAGTTCCTTGGAGCGAGGGATTTGCGTGTCGACAATACATTTACCTTATTTGAATCCTCCATTAAATCCTACATCAGTTTCCAAAAAATTAGAAGCCTTTTGCAATTGCCTTGAGCAGATAATTAAACGTACGAAATGCAAATATAAGTTGTCCCATGGTATTATCGCAAGTTACTCGGTATTGAGACTGTACTCTTCCCTCAGCTTCTTATTGGATCCAGTCATTAGCATTAGTAGAGGCATACGATGCAAGAAAGCAAGCTTATGCGGCATCAGCCAAAAAAAAAAAAAAAAATCTCCCATTTCACGCCTCCATTTGTTCCAAATGTCTGTCCCTCTCAGCCTTAAACTTATTTACACTATCAACTTCCACAACAAAAGATGGAAGTCTGTTCCACCAATCAACTACCCACTGGCCAAAGGCAAATTTCCACACATCTATTCTACAACTATCCTTCCTCAATTTGAAACTGTGCCCCCTCGGGTTCTTAATCTCAGAAAGAGAAAGAATCCCATCAGCATTGAGCATGCTCCAACTATTCAAGGCTTTATACATCTCAATCAGATCACCTCGCAGGTGACTAGTCTCCAAACACTGTAATCTGCAAAACTTAAGCCTTTCTTCGTAAGAACACCCCCTTTGTTTCCCCTCACCAATCTCGATGCCCTTCTTTGTACTCGTTCTAGCAACTCTACATCCTTTCTAAAATGACGCCTCCAGACACGTACAGAGTACTCTAGGTGTGGCCTGACTATTTCCTTGTATAACTGGATAATCACATCCCTGTCCCTGCAAGTAAAATTCCTATATATCATTGACAAAACTCCATGACCTGCCCTGGCAGCCCTTCTGCACTGCTCAGCGAACTTCATATTTGACTGCACAATTACCCCCAGGTCTTTTTCACTTTCCACTTCCCTGAGTGTAGTACCACACAGTTGGTACGTTTCTCTTTGATATTGCTACCCATATTCAGTACTTTGCATTTGTCAATGTTAAACTCCAGATGCCAGTTCTCAGCCCATTTTCCCAACTTATCTAGATCTAGTTGGAGTAGCATACTGTCATTACTGTCGTTAACAACCCTGCCAACCTTTGTATCATCTGCAAACTTGGACATTAAACCTGATATACCTTCATCAATATCAGTGATAAATATGCAAAACAACAATGGGCCCAACACCGAACCCTGGGGAACTCCACTAATAATATTTGTCCATGGGAGAAGACAGGAGATGTTTCCGATTCTGTGAAAGGTGTTGCTGTTGGAGCATGTTTATCAGGACGCCACAGTTGAGAAAACAAAGGAAATCACTGGTGGGTCGAAAGCAACTATCTCAGAAGAATACAATGGGTGTAAGACGAAAGGACAATGCAGTTCTAAAAAGAAGAAATGCTGTAGAAATATTATACTCCAAGAACCAGAGTGCAGGAGTTTAAAGTCCTTCAGAATAGAAGATCCAGAGTGTAACAGAAATGACGGAAAAAGTCAATTCAGGCAAAAGAAAGACCCATTTCCAACCGCACTGAGCAGCTGCAGTTGAAGAATCTGGGACTTGGCAATCGTGTGTCTATACGCAACCCTTTCTTTCGAAAAATTCGAAAGATTGGACTAGAACATTGCTCCCAACGCCACGACTGGACTGTGAAAAAGTGGAAAAAGATCATGTGGTCTGACGAGTCTCAACTTACAGATTTTCGCATGAGTGGTAGGGTGAAAGTGTGGCGTGAAAACCTCATGAGCCTAGCATCTAGACTGTGAAAACCTCATGCTAGAAAACCTAATGCATCTAGACTGTCACCACTCAAGCGGCTGGAGGTGTTATGGTGGTATAGGGGTTCGTTCTGTCAGTAAGGACTGGGCCCGCTCATGCAGTTAGGGCGTGTTACTTCCAATTTTCTGTCTATCTGCCAGATGAAATTTTACCCGTACTGCGATGGATTCTTTCAAAAAGACAACGCAATTATCCAGCGTGAAAAAGTTGCATCTGAACAGTTCGAGGAACATTCGCAAGATTTCCAGCATCTACCCTGGCCACCTAATTCATGAGATCTGTATCCAATTGAGAATGTTTGGGATACATTGGAAAGGGTGCAATGTTCCACTACGAATAACCATGAAAAATACAAGATTGAGATATGTCTGCTAACCGTTAAGTATTTAATATTATTAATTCTTATACGTTAACTTTTATTGTATCCAAGGTGATTATTTGTTATACGTGGTGTTATTACTAATATTAATTTCTCCCAAGAGATACCAAGTAACAACCATTGACCGAGGTTGTTAAGTTGGTTGGTACATTATTTTATCCATCAAATTTTATCAATCATCAATAAATAATATCATAAAAAATCTTTCTTCGTCCTATCAAACTAAATAAAGCGTTACATTGGTGAGTGACAAATTCCCTTCACGGCAGTAAATGTCAGGGGATTCGTGGATCATACCAGAATGCCCAATATGGCTGGAAATATTATTGACTGTCTCTAAATTATTTATTTATTAAATCCGTTTATTAAAATAGCAGGTGTTTGCTTTCGCCCCTTATACACAGCCGATCCCCTGGAAGGGTGTACAAAAATGCAAAAATTACAATTATTTACAATATTTACACAATTGCGTGTATTGACAAGAATGCAATTGCTGACAAGATTATAGTTGAAGTATTCAGAGAGGAGGCTCTTCACTCTCTACTGCTTGCTTTCGGAGTATAACAGGGTGGTCACAGGCCAATCAATTGAAAAGGTTGACTGCGTTGTTTGGGAAGAAATTCTTCAGACAGCACAGGTTGCACAGAATAGAGTGTAATGGTAGGTAGGGGTTCTCATTACTGCGTCCAGCACGTGGAGTACAGATAAGTCCTCGAAGACTGGGGACGTCAATCACACCAGTTAGCATCTGAGACAGAAGAAGAATATTCCTGGATGCAATGTGAACTCTGGGGGTAAGATGGTGAATGCGCTGCCCGTGACTCGGTTCATCCATCGCATTACCCACTACTCGACTCCCAGGAATCTGTTTATCTACGACGTCGGGGCAGAAGACCAGATTGGTGATGCATACACGTGATCACAATAAGTTGTAGACACCGCTGGACCTATCCTCCGACTACATCGACGTGGAGTAACTCCGTCAGCTTTTGTTGAATTGCCCACATCGCCAAGAAAGCGTTCGATTTAATGGTCGAAAAATGGTTTTGAAAATTGAGGCCCTCGTCCCAAGTCAAGCTGAGGTCGGTGTGAGACTTCACTTTACTTATCTGCACTCCGGTGTGATAGGCTGTGATGTCATTTTTGATTCTCTTTTGTAAATGTGATTTCGGCTGATTTAGATATGTTTAGCTCCAGACCTATCTGCAGTAGATAGGTTACAAGGCTGTCGATCAGGGTGGAGACCTACTGATTTATCAGTTGGGTTTGTTCAGGGTCATTTTATTTTATATATAATTTGAGGTCATCTGCATATGATGAGAAATCAGTGTACCTTGCGAGGAAAGGTTCAAGGGCAGCGGCGAACAGCACACCATACAGGACACCTCCCTGCGGTACTCCTCCCGTTATAATGAAATCCTGTTGGAAGGATTTATAGCTGATGATGAGTTGTCTTGGTGTAAGGATGCGGTTGATGGTTTTTAGCAGGCTTCCAGTAATGCCAAAGTACTTTTCCAGAATGTAGATGAGAGCGGGAATTGAGAGCTTATCATAAGCAGATGAAATATCGAGGAAGATGACGTCCAGCTGAGATTTACTGTTGACAGCAGTTTGAATTTTAAATAGTGTGCAGTAGGTTTGTATATGTAGATCTTTTGGGGATCACAGTATGCAGATGTTTGGGTCTATGAGAGAAGCATTGGTCGATCAGTGCTGATAAGATACTTTTCTCAAACAATTTTAATAGAGTGCAGCCCACCGAGATCGGTCTCAAGTCCTTAGGCTCCTTAGGGTTTCTTCTTTTGGGTATGGGTTGTACCCTGTAGTGATTTGACATTGTTGGGATTGATCCGGAATTCAATAAGCAATTAAAGATAACAAGAAGGAGGGTTCCACAATGAAGGCACTACACACTTTAACCATGAATAGAGGGAAGCCGTCAGGACCAATTGTAGATTTATTAGGAAGTCTATTGATGATATTTATAAGGTATTATTTTGTTAGAGTTATAGTTGAAAGGGGCTGTCTGGAGTGCATGACGAAATCACCTAGGTTTTTGGGTTTTGGGTCTGATGGTACCTCGTTGAAAGTCAAAGATACCCATTTCTGAAATACCTTCTCATCGATATGGAAATCTTTGTTGCATTTGGATGTAATACGTTTGAAATTACATGTGTTCTGAGGTCGATTTTCTGTTTGCTGGACGAAAAACCAGAGTTTCCCAGAGAAAAACCACGCTATCCTCGTCTGAGACCGACTAACTCAGCCATGTTGTGAAAAAGGCCCATAAAAATTCCTCATGTCATCGCCGGGACTCGAACTCAGGTCTTTTTCAACCGGACGGCGATTCTCCCAAATGTGCTACCCAAGAGGACGAGTTATTTCTGCGCTAGTTTTAAGATGAAAATTTTCCAACCTTCTTATGAATTGAGTGCATGTGGCTAAATATCGAAAGAGATGAGAAAATACCAGTGGAAGGTCTGAAAACGCCACACAAAATGGGAGTTAGCTTTTGAGTACAAGTTTTAAGACCAAGGGGAGAAATATCATAGGAACTGAATATTTTTTGGCGTCGAGACCGGTTAGAATTCTTCTAAATGACTCTTTGTTGGAAGACCAAGCGAAGGCATTGAGTACGATACGCTTGATCAACTCCATTCTCAATCGATGCGTTCGTTCAATTTTGGGCCTTCTCTGGAAGGCATCGGTTAGTTCGAGATACAAGGAAGTGAGACTCCTCGCCATCTACCAGCTATTGCAGAAAGCTGAAGCGATCCTTGTTTACAATGCTATGAAGACAGCAGACTTTCCCCCTCTCTTCAGACCCTTTTTCATTACAGTAGAAGAAGAAGAAATATCATACAATGTAAGAAATGAAGCCAACCTGAAGATCCGCTTTTCAGAAAAGCCATAGGTCAGAAAAGCATAAAATACAGAGGTGCTAAAACCTGGAACAAACTTCCTGCAAAAATCAAAAATGTCACTTCACTAAATCAATCCAAGAAACTACTAATCGAACACATCACCAGGGATGTCTGATTCAAATTACCTTCTTCCACTCAACGCCTGGATTTTAAAAACACCAACATGGAAATAATGTACAAATGTTAAAGGAGGCAGTTGGCAAATAGTTTCTGTGCATGTATCTCATCATTTTTCTTTTCTCTCCTCATTTAATTGTAAAAATGTTCCCAATGATGTCATAAGCAGTGATGCTTTTCGAACTCTTCTGTAAAGAAATGTACAAAAAACTCCAATTTATTTCTGTCGTTCCTGTTGAACATTACATGTACAATTTCAGAACAGTACATTTTTCAATTGTATATTTGTATATTCATCATTTTTTAAGGGAACACCCCTTAAAAAGCCATTGGCTTATGTGTTCTCCCTCCATTTTTGCTGTTATCTCCCAAAAAAAGTGTAACGTAAAATAGGGATAAATTAATTATCATTATTATTATTATTGATATTGTAGGAGAAGATTTATCTAGATTATTTATCCAAGAGTTAAAGTAAGATGCAATAAGTCAGCTTCTTTTGACGAAGGTGCAATATGATCATTGTGAAGTAACAGAAGTTGAAGTACGGGTGGAGAGAAGTTTCAGTCTATGGCTTTAATAAGAAAGCATAACTCACGAATACCAGTTGGTCAAATGGCACGTTACCCACTCTGACTTTTCAAAATCGAATTTGGATTCATTAATAGCCTGTTTACAACTCTCGTAAGCTTAGGTTTACTCAGAAATCGAAGCTGGAAATTTGGACACAAGCCTATTGCGATGAGCTATATTCTTACCTCGAGTCACTTTAGCACATATTTTTGAAAAGTATGGACTGAAATCCTAAATGTTTTAGGATTTTGGTTCTTAAACAGTAATGCAAATGATCCCATCTAATCAAATTCATTTCATTTTTTCTAACCTTTTGTTCAACGCCATATATGCACCTTCGCATTGTTTTCTTCCTTTAAAAACCTCATTTACATATCTCATAAAATACCTAAAATTCTGATCACTACAAGAAATTCGCTTAGGCTTCGGCTCAATACCTCAACTCTATCTTCCAACTCCTGTCTAAGATGCACTTGGTTGTCGGTCCATTTTGTGGGCTGCTTTGGATTTTTCGTCAATAGGCAGTACTGAAGGAAATTAATTTATTAGTGTCACGGCCCATCAAAGAAATAATCTGATTTCCTACAATCGCCAAATGGAAAGTTAACAAAAGTAAAATCATGAAGAAGATAAAAAAAAAAGAAGAAGACTCCACATAAAGAGGTTCCTGATAAGGAATATTGGAGCATATACGTAAGCGACACCCTTTTCTCTCATGAAAGAATCATAGAGTGACGAATTAGAGCAAGGTCAGCAGAGGTCGAAGAATCCGACAAGGAACATTTCTTTGAGAAAAATATATCTAAATGTTTAGAAAAAAAAAGAAACAGAATTTTAAAAATTACAGATGGGAAAGGTGCGCAGTAATAATTATACTACCGGGAGGAGCCACGTTTTTGACCATAATAAAGTAGTCATCAAAAGAGAATTTAAAATTAATTCTCACTAATCCAGATACGGTTTTACCCGTTTGGTGACTGGTGATGAAACTTGGCTACATCTTTATGATCCTGAATCCAAATTATAAATCGTGCGGTGGAAGCCCAAGGGAGCTCAAACCCAGCCATAAGCTGGAAAAATGTTGGGCACGATTTCCTGGGAATAAAAGGATTGTTGTTAGCTCTTCACCTTGGACCTAAAGACGTTGTAACAGGGGAAGATTATGCCAAAGTTAAAAGTTGCAATTCGGGAAAAAAGACGAGGATTCATGGTAGTGCACAAAGCCAAAGTTGCACAGACTAAAATTCGTGAATACGGATTTGAATAATTAACCCCTCCCCCCGTACAATCGAGATCCGCCCCAAAGTGGCTATTATTTTTTCTGAAACCTAAAGTCTCATTTTCGTGCAACTCATATTAAATATGATGAAGTGCTAAAAGCGGCTGTGGAAACCTGGTTTGATGTCCATTTGCATATTAAATGCAACAAATTACTGAACTTCGGGTTGAATACGTTGAAAAATAAACTAACATCGAATTTTTTGTACCTGTGTGTTTTATACTCGGTTTCTAGAACTTTTTGACCACTCTCGTATGTTGAGATGCATTGAATTGGCTCTACTGTTGCGAGGTATATTGTCTTGTCTTTGGTGTTTGTAATACAATAAATATTTAGAGAATAACGTGGAACAGAGGGTCAGTTTAATTCACCTTCATATTAAATTGTTTGTCTAGTACATGAGACCGAGGACAAGTTGGTCGCTCTAGGGTTGAATAGTTGTTCCTCCCCTGAAGCCTGAAGATATTTTATCCCATAAACACAGAATATGGGATAAAATATCCCATATTCTGTGTTTATGGGATATTTTATCCCATAAACACAGAATATAGTTTACGCTATTTATTGAAAGAAAATGAAAGTGTTGACTAAATATTTAGTACTCTTCGCATGCGCCCGTGTCATGTAAGTAACGACACGACACTAGAACAGCTCTTACTTCTGGTGGCCTCTTTTCCTTTGAATTCCTTGTATGCCGCTTGAGATGTAACTTGTAAGTCTTCTGTGTATGCTAGGAGCACGTCATCGTTGCAAACAGAAGGGTATCGAGCCGCCTCGCAAAATATTTCCACGGACGGTTGAGGCATTCCTTAATCGATGCATTCGTATTAAAATGCAAGGGAGGGAGGAAGGAAAATAGGTCATCCATGGCACGATTCATTAGTCTCCAGGCGGAAATTTCGTTCCCTGACCTCATTGCAATTTAGCTCTTGCTGTGATATTCTGGAGGAAGGTCCCTTGTTCTGTTTGTTATCGTCCGCAACGATTTCTAATAACTCATTCGTATCCAACGATTCTAAGATTTCCATTAAGTTCGTGAAGGTCGTATATGGGGTTTTGCGTTAAATTCCGCATGGTTTCCACAGAAATCTGCCCCTGATCACATACGCGTACTGACACTGCATTGAACGTAATATGGCCCAAGATGCAGATGTGACCAAAAGCAAAAACAGCCTGCCGTTTTATTTAGAGAGAGGCAATCAGCCACTTTCCTCGAAACTTTCCACTCTTATTCAATTTTCATATACATTTCGTGCCACGATGATTGTCACACCTCTAATGATGCCATTTTTGTAAAAAGTGAGTATTCTTACCGGAGTTTGTTTATATGGAAGATTTTAATGAGCATATCTTAAAATAATTCTACGTTCATTCTCCCCTCACCTGTCCTTTTATTATTTTAAAACCTCTAAAGAAAAGTTTATTGTTGTTGTTGTTGTTGTTGTTGGGTTTAGGAGCATCAGCAACTAAGCCATATTGCTACATGTATACTGTCTGTAAATTGCATGTGTTCTGTTGTCGATTTTCTGTTTGCTGGACGAAAATTCTGGGTTTCCGGGAGCAAAACCATGCCATCCTCGCCTGAGACCGACTAACTCAGCCACGTTGTGGAAAAGGCCCAAAAAAATTCTTCGCGTCATCGACGAGACTCGAAGCCAGTTCTTTTCCATCTGATGTTGGGAGGAAGGTGATTATACCAACTATACTACCCACTAGGGCGTTTCTGCCGCGAGTGTACAGTTCACTTGACTTCTGAACTGGCCACGGAAAGGCAGTGCATGTAGACAATACCACGTGAACATTCAAGAAAAACCGGACATACGTATAAGCCAAATTGAGCCAGTCTTGGAGGGTTTAGGCCCATCATAAACTTTGACCTTATTGCGCTGTGTAGATTATGTATGCGCATTGCGTGTGTTCTGAGGGCTATTTTCTGTTTGCTGGACAAGAACCCGAGTTTCTGGGAGGAGAAACAGTGCTACCCTCACCTGAGCCCGACTAACTCAGCCACGTTGCGAAAAAGACTCATCAAGATTCCTCGCGTCATCGAGGGGATTCGAACTTGGGTCTTTTCCACTCGGTGTAGGGAGGGCGTGATTATGCCAAATGTAATACCCACGAGGGCAAGGACAATTGACGTTTTGCTTTAAGGACCGTGTGTGTTTGACTTAAATAACCACATTTTGAAATACAAAATGGATTATTTAGGATATGACGAGGTACACCAGAACGATCAGAAATTTATTATATTTTTTTTATTAGTTCCAAACTTAGTAGAAACAAAATATAGTGTGCGAAGACCAACTTTTGAAAACTAAGCGGGTAAAAATCTTCCTGCAATATACCAACCGTTTAAAGTATATATCATAGCACAAACAAGCAAAAGTACAAATAAAATATTTGCTTTTACTTTTGTACTGCGAAGGGAGGAAGTAAATAAGTCAAGTCGATATTTAATAATCATCTGTTCCCTTTTTGTGCATCAAACAGGCAAAAACCGACAACAAAATAAACACAATTTACAAACCATTCGTGAAATACGAATCTGTACCTTGTCTGACTACGAGGGATGAAAAACAGTGAGCCTTCAAATGAGCGACTGCCCAAGATGAAGCAATCAATCTGTCTCAACTTGAACAACGTGGATTAACCTTGAAAGGACAAAAATGCGGCCAACTTCGTCTCTACAGGTTAATAGGAAAAATCATTGAAGTCTCAACCCAGATAACCTTCCCGTGCACCTTTAGATGTATAAAAGTTAGACATTTATATGGAGTCTAAACTATTTTATGTGAATATATTAAACGTCCCCATAAGTATCCAAAAACGAACGCAATGTTTAAACCAGCTTGCAACTTTTAATTACTGGACTTAATCTTGGAAGATGCAGGAGCTTTTACTAAAATTGAATCGCGTCCGTGCAGCGAGTTGCACTGCGTACGAATGTTTATCGTTTTGTGGACTTTTTCTTTCTTCCAATCAGAACTAGAGTATTATGGGATACGTCCAGTTCTCATCAGCGTCCGGCGACCGCGGAGCACTTTCTGTATTCGTCTGGAAGGGTTGAGTACGATGTGTGGAACGAATACTGATTTCGTAATGAGGCTGTTTCTTGTTATGAGGTGGTCTGTGGACTTCATTTGTGGCTTGTTCCTGTATTTAGTATTCAAATACCGTTTCACTGTAAAGTACAGGGTTATGGGTCGTACGGGGGGGGGGAGTATTTTGTAATCTCCGATCAACTTGGATCTCTGTGCTTCGCCCCCTCTGACATGGGTTGCTAATAAGGATTTTCTTAGACGCTTTATATATTGATGGCTCCGATGTGTGAGGTTATGGCATTTGTCGGTTGATACGCCTTGTAGTTCATAAGTTGCAATATTTGTTATGTATACTATTTTCTCAAAAGTATTAGGACATCGCTGAAGAAACAATGAAATAAAGCGAGCCAGGAGTATGAACAGCAGGAAACACCACACCTCAAGAAAGACCAGTAAAGGATCAGTGATTTGTCGATGTGTGCTACAGCAGATCATTCGCAGTGCTGCGTTGGCTAGGCTTCGTGGACTCGGGCACAAGGGAAAGAGGTGCGACGGTCGATGTACTCAACACTCAGGTCTAGAGCGTGTCCGGTTCTAAGAACTTCAAAAAAACTAGAGACTGTTGCGGTTCTGATTGGTGATTAGTGCCCTTTTTTGGACTGTGGGGCGCATAATAGCCACTGCTGCTGCTGATGCGCCATAAAAATTTTAAACCAAACCAAAGTGCCCTTTTTGGACTGTGAGTTATCGTCCGAAACGAAGCGTATGGAGATTAGCATTGAAGAAGAGGGGAGGGGTCCAGAAGATATGGCGGACTTGAAGTAAATTTGCCCAGTTCTCATATTCTGAAGTAAGCCTATTAGCTCTCCAACCAGTGCCAATTCTTCCCTGGGCCAGAGAACATTGACACTGGTTGGAGAGCTTTAATCATTTTTTTTTTATTAGATGAAGCTTGGATTCTGTCTTGAGAGCAAGTTTAACACGTTTGATTTTTCACACGTGGCCGTGGGAGGGGACAGAGCCTACAGTTCAAAGTATATAAGATTGCCGGGCACATAAAAATTTTAATATACTGTACTTGGATGCGATCTTTGAGTCTTGAATAGACTCAGGTGTTGTTAGCCCTTCAATGTAGCGGTTGAAGAGGATCTCTGTGTGAGAGTTAAATCTTGATTTTTGGTCAAAGATAATTCCGAGGTCTTTGTTGGCAGCGGCTCTTTGGTTCATTGGTTCTGTGAGGGTGGGCTGGATGATGGAGATTGCTTCAGGGAGAAGAATATAGACGCAGATTTAGTTGGGTTTAAGTTTTACTCAAATAAATGCAGGTATTCAGGCAAGGTAGTTTTTCATTTATGTAACAGCGATGGCATTTAAGGGTATCAATAGATTTATGAGCATTATCGTTTTTGTTTATTATCATTTAATGCCGTTTAATGTTTATCGTTTAAAGCTTAATGCCATGAACAACGATGTCTTCTCTCGATCAGATGAAAGTCATGATGGTACGGATGGCAGAAAATAGTTGTCCAGAAAAAAATACCTTGAGGCACGCCTGCGTGTATTTGATAGGATGAATTCCACACATCTTTGTGCAGCATACAGATTCTGTTTCTGTTCTGCAGTAAAGACTCGATAAATCAGAACGCATCACCATCAGTTTCGAGGAAGAATTGTAGGGGAAAGGAGATACTGAAGCTATTGAATTCACCTTTTAGAAGACGGTGTAAATATGTATCTTTTAAATTGCCTTTTTATGTTTCCTTTTTCTCCTTTTGCAGTTAATGCGTTGTATATATACGTTGGTGCTCCGTTATTGGGGTAGGGACGTTGCGTAGTTCATTTTCGGGCTCTTCTTTTTGTTTAAAATTTCATCATATAACCCAGGGCATGTTTTCGGTTTGTGGTTGGCGCCATCTATTACAAATACTCCGCTGTTTTTGTTTTTGATGTTTTTTTCGTGTTTATCTTGAAGGGCGGACTACCTCTTGCGCAAGGGGGGGGGGGGGGTTTACTGCCCCGTTACGACTGCTGAATTTACGATGTTTGCTTTGGCTGTCACGTCGACGCAGGGTTCTGCGAGTGCAGGCATCTCCTTTCTGGCGTTGATTGGCCACGTTGTAGGTCTCGAGAGGAATGAGCTGTACCGGGGAAGTCGTTTATGACATTAATATTTATACATCCGGCTATCGCTAGTTGTTTACGACTATTACTGTTCTTCACACGCGCTAACAACATCCCGCTGAAGTGCGATGTAAGCCGCATATTTAGGTCGTTTTTGAGGTCATCCAGGCTTGGATACGGAGCCGGAACATTGCAAGACGCGTTCCGAAGAGAATTTTGGTTGGGTATTAGTTCCAGGCGCCTGGACCGTGTTACAGTAATATGTTTTGTTATTACTGTACTCGTGCATTTCATCAGGACCCGTTCGCATCTCCCCATCAACAATTCCCAAATCGATTTATGGAGAATTATATTTCTAATGATCTTTACTGGTTGCATCGCAAGTTATTGCTGTAGTACTTAAGTATATTATCGCAGCGTGGTGCACTTTAATTCTGCTGATGGTTCCCTTCGTTCTGATTGGAGGTCTTTTCATTTTTTATTTTTTTCTCGGTTATAAACCCTGTTTGGAGCTGTGTTTACACCGCAAATCTTGCATTTTGTTAACGAGGCGAACTGCGCGTCGCCTGAACTGGGTGTTGTTCAGCAGCGTCTAATCAATTTCACTGAGTGCCGTGAGGTCAGCACGCGTCGACCTTTCGGAGACAAAACGCAACTTTTTCGTCTTTCTTCCTAATCAGATGAAACAGCTGCCAACGAATGGCATTTCCTCCGGGGCGGCGAAAATGAATGGAGAGTCGTTCGCAGTCCCAACTGAAAATCCCCAGGACGTAATGAAATCGTGCCCTTCTTCTTTCTGCTCGGGAGTAGTTACATTCGCAAAGTACTTTTTTCTCCCAGGAATCGGTGACGCCCCCTGGCTCTTAAAACATTTTGCAGAAAATGAAATATATTTGGCGCTGAAATACACCCACACATTTTATTATTTGCTTTCTACGGCCGACTTCCTTGGCTACTTTTGAACAATAAGTCCTTCATTCCCTCCTCGTCCAAATTCAAGATGATGAAACCAGAAGCTAAAAACCATGCTGCTCGTGACGAATCAATCTAATCCCCCGAGAAACCGATGAACTTAATCAATCTGAGCTGTGAAAATTAAGAGGTTGATAACTCATGCTGCGATTACTTTACTTCATTTTATGCGATATTCGTGTGAAAAATATAATTATCACTAACCTTTAGAGAGTGTGACCATCTTCGAAGTACTCCCCTTCTGACTTTTTACACGCATCCCAAAAGTCCCGTCCACGTCTGGGCACACTGTTCTGACTAATACCTTCCCACCTTAACAAATATCTTCCCTCCATAACAATGGTTAAAAAAAAGCATTCGATCTTCCAGTTCACCCACTGAAATCTGGAGAACGAAATGATGAACGAAATCTGATGAATAAAGAAAACAATTGGC
Source organism: Mastigoproctus giganteus (assembly GCF_048544385.1). NCBI lineage: Eukaryota > Metazoa > Arthropoda > Arachnida > Uropygi > Thelyphonidae > Mastigoproctus > Mastigoproctus giganteus. Next base: position 4,382,516 of record NC_143577.1, on the reverse strand, counting down.
ACCGCTGGTTTGTTTTGTTTGTTTTTGTTGTAGTGTTTAGGTGCATCAGCAACTTAGGCTGTGTTCCGTGGTCTATTTGCTGTTTTTTCGACAACCCCGAGCTTTTAGGAGAAGAAAAAAAAAAACATGCTTCATTTGCCTGAGACCTACTAAGTCGGCCACGTTGTGAAAAAGACCCATAAAAATTCCTTACGTCATCGACTGCACTCGAACTCAAGTATTTTCCACCCGGTATAGGGAGGACGGTGAATCTACCAACTGTGCCACCCACGAGGGCAAATTACTTAACGCCCGAGCTGTGAAGAGTGCGATACAAATGCCTTAATTATGCTCTCAACGTTCGTCAGTTCCTTACAATTACTGACTGCCAAATTGAAAGAAACAAATATTTCTTACAGATTATTTTTCCTGGGGAACAAGGTTAGGTCAAACGCACCTCAGACAATGTGAATGTTACGAAAACCAGAAACACAAGCTCACAGAATCCTGGGCACATTTTATTCCAACGATCAACACCCACTGGTTGAAGGCAAACTTCCGCACATCAATCCTACAACCATCCTATCTCAACTTCAATTTATACCACCGCACATGTGTAGACTCAGCAAGTGGAAGAATCCCATCAGCAAAAAGCTTTTTCAATGCATTTAAAACTTTAAATAGCTCAATCAGATGTTTTCGCAGGTTGCTCTTACCTTTCTAGGTAAGAGCACCCTTTTTTGCCCTTCTCTGCACCCGTTCCAGCAGATCTACGTCCTTCCTAATGTAAAGCTTCCAGACCTGTATAGAATACTCAAGATGTGACCTGACCATTGCCTTATACAAGGTGATAATCACCTCCTTATCCCTGCCAGCAAAGTTTCTGTATAAAATCCCACAAGCTGTCTTGGCGCTGCACTACTCAGAGAATTTAATTTCTGAGAAATGAAATGAGAAAGAAAGCCACTAACAGCCATCTCTTTTACTGCGTTCGAGGCGATTAATAAATGCCAAATATGAATTTCATTATAATCGATCCACTGAATATCTCCGGAGAAATGCAGCTGGTGGTGTTTCTTGTGTCACATTTAAGAGCTGCTCATTGAATTTCTTTTGCTCGATTTTTCTACCGAATTTTCTGCAGCGCGATTCTTTTCGCACGTGCGCTATTGTTACCGTAGTTCAATTCTAATCTGGGTTTCGGGAGACTCGGCCCTTAAAACTGAAGCTGCCTGGCTGGTGGCGTGTTTGACAGAAGCACGTGCTAATCAGCGATTGTGTATTATTTAATTAAATGAACGGAATAATCCGCGCGTTCCTGTCAGTAACGAACTGATTTAGTGCCGATTGGTTACTTAGTAACAAAAATCCGAGCTGCTTTGCCACCTGGTGGTAACTGAAGGTCTTTGCTTAGACTAATAATGTAATTCTGGTACCGTGCTTACTTTTCGTCTGTCAGCAATCTTCTTTCGAAGGAAGCTGTTCCTTTCCACCCCACTCCTCCCCATCTTAATCTTTCCGTAGTCAAACGACACTGGTCTCTCACAGCGAAGACGTCCTCGTGTGTCTCATTGTCTATTAAAATATGCAAATTAGGTTTGCCCCGTGAACCCTTTCTGAGGCATTTTTAATGGGAACGATTTTTCGCAAAAGGCTTTTTTGAGGGACAAACGTTTTGATTTCGATGGGTGGAGGTGGATGCTCCTCGAAAGCAATGGGATGATCACAGACGTCAGCCGACAGTGCAGTGGCAGGGGAGGGGAAGAGAGATTGTCATCCTTTGAAACAAGACGCAATTTTGAGGTATCTTCAAAGAATTCGCTTCCTCTGATCGGTTGAACAAGAGACTTTGTCAGGGACATTGTATGTACGACGGGGGAGGGGTTCAGAAAAGATTTGTATTCACCCAGAAGTAGTTGTGATGGAAGGTTGAAACAAACACCACGAATTACACCTTTTCGACGTGATCACCAGAAAAATAACAATTTTTTCCACACCTCGATACACCTCCGCGGGTCAGTTTTGTAGAAGGCTTCTGACTGTCCTTCGACCCACGACTCGGCAGCAGAAAGCACCTCATCATCAGCAGCAAAGTGCTTTCCACGAAGACTTCAGGACAGGAAAGAGGAAGAAATGCGCAGGGGCATTATTATGGGGGTGCAGGCGCACGCCATTTAACAGCTTTCCCCATCTTTGTTTTTTTTCTTTTATAGCAGCACGTAACTTTATGAGGAGGTTGGAACGATACTTCGCCGTACAGCCCTTTTGAAGGTACTCTGTTAGTATTACACTGTGCTGGTCCCAAAAAATTGACATCGTCTTGCCAGCACTTGGTTACACCTTTGCCTTTTTGAGGGATGGTAGTTTTAGATTCTTCCATTGTTTTGACAATTGTTTAGTTTCGGGCTCATAGTGAGGGATTCAAGTTTCGTCTATGGTGACTAGCCGTGAAAGACTCCTGTTCCTCTTGCACATCAACGACATTTCACCAGCACACTGTGTCCTTTCCTTCTTCCAGTAAGGGTTAGAAGTCTGGGAATCCATCTAGCAGACACTTTACTCATATGCAACTGTTGATGGATGATGCTCTCCGCAGACTTTATACTAATTTGGAGCACTGAGCTAGTTCGTCTTTTAGCGGTAATATGGCGGTCTTAAACAGAGTTGTCTTCTAGCTTTCCTGCAAACATCATGAATGCGATTTTTAAAGTTGTCAGAGAACGTTACTCCAATGCCGAATATGGAAATTTACCTGGGTATTAAGGTGTTCCTAATTTATAACCAAAAATAAGAAGACCAGCTCAATCGAGCATAGATCTGGGTCATCGTTGAACAGTAAAACGTCGCATTTGAGAAACGTCTTTTGAAACTACGTAATATCTGGAACTTAGAGAAGAAGGAGTGCAGCCAGTGGCAAAATTACCATACCGCTAGGTTTACCACCGCGTGGAAATACACGACATTGGTTTTCTATGTTTTTTACAGATTCGGTGGAGCGTTCGATCATCCCCATGTTCCATATCATCCCTTCCATGAAGATATCTGGCAGAAACCGATTAAGGATAAGACATCTTGGTTCATCCGGATTTCCTGAGAGGCTGAAATATCTGACGTATTCGTAGAAAGTATTGAAATTTGCTGGAAGAAATACCCGAGTTTAGGGGAGCTAAAACCATGCTTGACCGAGACCGGCTAACTCAGTCACGTTGTGAAAAAGACCTATAAAAATTTCTCTCGTCATGGACGAGATTCGAACCCCAGTGTTTTCTACTCGGTGTGGGAAGAAGTGATTATATTCAAGGCGAGGATCCAGGGACCTATAGTTTGTACAAAGTTCAAACAACCGACTGTCTGTTGAGGGACGTTCTGCCGCCCCTCTTCTCCCATGAATAGCGCTATAAACAACTAAATTGTAATGCAACTTAAATTATAAAACAACTATCTTGCAGATGTTCCAACTTATCTGCCATCCTTTCTTTCTTACCCCGGCAATCTCTGCGAAGGAATGTGGTAACGCATTGTTTGACCTATCTCAACCTTCGACATAAAAGGCATAATGAAACGTCTGCCATTCGCGCTATGGAAGATCAGTCTTCACAGTCCCACAGTTTCCGTGGATCAAATTGAAAAGCCGCTCTTGTGAGATGGCTCCTGCCGATAGTTGGTTAATTAATTAAATTAATTAATTAACTAAATTAATTAACGAAAAGTTAGTTAATTAACTTTTATGTCTCTGTTGGGCTCTGCTCTCAGAGAAGTAAAAGATTTCAGAAGTCGTTATGTTCCAAATGAGGATCAAACTAATTTAAAATTACCGCTCAGGAATATAAGCCTGGAAAAACTGTCGCAAGGCGCATCAGGGTACGTCACATCGGACGCGTTCTAGCATTTACCATACGATCCTTGCGACTTGGCCTTAATAATTTTAAGATTTATCCAATTCAACTTGGCTTGCTAAACAAAAACTAATATAGAGTTAAGCAATTTATTTGCAAAATCCTTGAAGCTGTGATCGACAGAAGGACGGAGCTTTGTTATAAATCTTCCTAATCAACGTCAAACAGAAGCGGCGAATTTAGCTGCTTTGCCAAAGTTTCGGTCAAACAAGAGCCTGACATTGCTCTTCTTTTAGCATTAGCATTAGTAGAGGCATATGATGCAAGAAAGCAAGCTTATGCAGCATCAGTCGGAAAAAAAAAAAAACCATTTCCATTTCACCACTCCGTTCGTTCGAAATCCTGTCCAGCTCAGCCTTGAATTTATTTGGGCTATCAACTTCCACAACAAGGGATGGAAGTCTGTTCCACCAACCAATCACCCGCTGGCTAAAGGCAAATTTCCGCACGTCTGTCCTACATCTGTCTTTCCTCAATTTGAATTTATGCCCTCTCAGGTGATTATTCTGAGCAAGAGGAAGAATCCCATCAACATTCAGAATGCTCAACCCATTCAAGGCTATATACACCTCTATCAGATCACCTCGCTGGTGCCTAGTCTCCAGACACTAATTTGCAAAACTTAAGCCTTTCTTCGTAAGAGCACCCCTTTGTTCCATTCACTAATCTTGTGCCCTTCTCTGTACTCGTTCCAGCAGCTCTACATCCTTCTTGAAATGAGGCCTCCAGACCTGTATACAGTACTCAAGATGTGTCCTAACCATTGCCTTATACAAGGGAATAATCACCTCCTTATCCCTGCTGGAAAAATTCCTGTATATCATTGACAATACACCATGAGCTACTCTTGCAGCCCGTCTGCACTGCTCAGAGAACTTTATATCTGCCTGCACAACCACTCCCAGGTCCCTTTCATTCTCTACCACTGTCAGTGTAGTACCACAGAGTTGATACGTTGCTCTGGGGTTGCTGTTTCCCATGTGTAGTACTTTACATTTGTCAATGTTAAACTTCATTTGCCACCTCTCAGCCCATCTGCTCCACCTTTCCAGATCCTGTTGCAGCAGCAGCATAGCGTCAGTAGTGTCCTTAACAACCCTGCCAACCTTTGTATCGTCTGCAAACTTGGACATTAAGCTTGATATACCATCATTAATATTATTTATAAATACAGAAAACAATAATGGACCCAACACTGAACCCTGAGGGACTCCACTAATAACATTAGTACACGTTGAGCAGTGTCCATTGATTACCACTCTCTGTCTTCTCCCCCTCAACCATCCCTTTATCCATAGCAGCAATTTGCCTCCAATGTCACAGTGCTCCAATTTGTGTAGCAGTCTTCCATGTGCAACAGCATCAAAAGCCTTTCTAAGATCCAAGTATATAATATCAAAGTTATTCCCTGCATCCAGTTCCTTTGTGACTGCATCATAGTATCCAATCAAATTGGTCAGGCAAGACTTCCCTTTAACAAAAGCATGCTGTGTCCGAGCTATAACTGAAGTCTTGTCTAAATGATCCTGCAGTGCTTCTTTAACCAGTGCCTCCATTAATTTTCCTGGAACGAAGTTAAACTCACAGGTCTATAATTTCTTGTGTCAGCCTTTGATCCTCCTTTATGAATTGGGGTCACATTTCCACATCTCCAGTCTATGGGTACCTCCCCTGAGTCCAAGGAAGCTGTCATAATTATGGCTAAGGGTTTGCTTACTTCCTTTGCTCCCTCCTTTAATATAACTGGATAGATCCCATCCACCCAGGGTGCCTTTCTTGTGTTTATCTTCAACAATTTCTCCTCCACTTTACTCCCAGTTATTTCAAGATTCTGTACCTTACTGCTAGAGTTGAATACACCTCTGGCATTCCCCTCGCTGAATAACTCCTCATGTGTGAATGTCGATGCAAAATATTCATTTAGTTTGTTAGCTACCTGAGCAGGATCATCAACAGTTGACCCATCAATATCAAGTGGACGAATCTGATTCATCCCCTTCCTTCTAGAGTTTACGTAAGTAAAGAACTCTTTGCTGTTTTTCTTTGCATCCCTTGCCAAAGATTTCTCGTAACCTGCCTTCGCCTGCCTAACCTCCTTTGTAACTTGGTTACAGACCAACTTGTATCTACCATAGGCTTCTGTGTCACATGTTAAGTTATATGTATCCCATGTATTTCTTCTCTGCCATATGTCTCATTAATTCATCTGAATTTTAGTTCATCTGTTTTTCTCCAAGGAATGCCGAATCATCTCCAATAGATAATTGAACATTAAATAACACCAATTCAAGTTCCTCTAGTTCCATCATAAAACCGTCAAAAGGCTCAGTTCTTTCAAGTTTCGGAATTAGACCGAAGGCAACCCACCTTACTCCCCATTCCAGTAATAGAATCTATTGGTGAATCACCAATGATTCGAAATCTTTGAAATTTTCAAAAAGCATAATTTCCCGTTCTCAAAATTTCTTTGTTTTTACGCTTTCCGCCCATATTTCAGCACCCAAATATTCTTAACTGTTTCCAGGTTTCCATTCCTAAAATTAAAATTGCTCGTATTCGCCTTACTGCATCGTATACGAACCTAAAGATTCCTCTTTCGTTATTCCTCCACTGCTGTTAATGACTCGCAATAATATTTCGCTTTACTATTAAAATACTGACAGTATACGTTAATTAATTTCAGACATGCAGCTTACCAATCATTATCATATTTTAGCGTTGACCGAAACTTGGCATTCTGACGCTAATCTGGATGTCGTATTTACCATCCCTCACTTCCAAGCAGTGGTGGGGGTGTTTCAACTCTTTGGCACCCTTTTTGAGGTTGCTCAGTTCGGACTCTCTGAGCGACATCGAAGGAATTCATCTCCTCTTCAAGAAAACTACTTCACCGTTACTTCTTGCAATTGCCTTGTTCCTATCTGCCCCTGTCTTATCCTTCACAGTTTCAGCTCCTGAATGCAGCTGAGATGACCTTTTAATGGCAGTTTCGCCATCTACGCCCATTGCCATTAACATCGGCAAGTTCAACCGCTAATTATGATTTCTAAGACCACAATCGATGAGCATCTTATTTCTGTGCGGAGCGTTTAAAGAAAGACTTCTCCATGGACCTGATGGATGGAATCCCTCATACAATTTGGAAAAGTGCCATTCTCGCTCTTTATATTCCCCACTTTCAATAATTAATCGCTCAACAGCCAATGGAATTTGCTTCCTCTACGTTCACGTTTGCTTTTATTCTCTCATGCTGTTTGGTTTATTTATTTATTTATTTTGTTCGAGGTGGAGGGCAATATGTAATCGATGTTACGTAGTTGATGGCTGGCATTTGCCACCCGCGAAGATCACGTGTGTTAATGGGACCTGTTTCACGGATTATGAAGCACCACTTTTGGCCGCTCATGTACTCATTTGCATAACTCTAAAATTTCAATTCGAAATTCATTTTTTGTGGGTGTTTGATTTATTTACATATTTGCGTTTGCAACTTAACTTTTGAGAACCAGTGCGGTACTTTTAAGATTCAACGTTGACGAACAGCAAGCACGAGGAGTTCATGGGATTTATTCGGTGACGTTGATAAAATAAAAGATGACAGACCACCAAATCTCCGTCAAGTATAATACGAGCATCCTGCGACTCTGGAGGATATCCGTGAAGATTGTAAACGCGCAAAAGTTTCTCTCTTTCCGATTGACGAAGACGATTCCAATTGCGAATTGGGTAACCACAGATCTCCTAAGCTCTGCGCCACTGAAAATTACCGAATTCATGATTAAGGACGCATTGTGGAGTCATTTTACAGAAAGGGAATTCAAAGGAATCGTACCATGGCTTTGTTGTGGGCAAGGAATCGTGCACGAGCTGAAATTGTCACACGACTGTCACAGAAGACCCGCTACAGCAATGTGAAACGTGAAAATTGAATATTTTGGGGTTCAGAAACACTATTTCTGGTGTAGGGTTTCCATATGCCCTACCGGGTAGCGAAGTAAATCGCCGCTTCATCATAATGCGCAGAAAATATCCTTAAACTGGATTCGATTCTCATCTCCAACCGAAGTCGAGAAATGCTTCCCGTTGTAACGCGATGAGTTTTTTTGATTGGCATTCTGTTCTGCGGAATTTTCATCCCACAAAACAGACAAAAAGGCACGATATCCCTTAATAATAATAAAAAACAAGATGAAATCGGTCCCATCTGTTTTTGATCGGTTTGAGTCATCTGCACCAGCTACAAAATAGCTTCCACGTGCACATCCGGGAGACTGTCAGCCAAAAGACGACGCGATAATGCCGGTCGTCTTTTTGAAGCGCTAATTTAACCTTTGAACGGGATAATGGCAACAACGGCACGCAGTGCGCATGCGCACATACTGGTGTTAGCAACCTGTTGCCAAGAAACTTGATGGAGTTGTCGACATCCCTCGTCCATTAACGGCGCCGGTAAGCGACGAAAATTTTTCCCGCCCGATGCGAGTGCGGGAATTTCTCGAGGCGAAGGACGCGACAATTCGTCAGAAAGAACACCGAAATTCACTCAACCTGTCAACGGCCTCGAAAAGCAGATGCGGAAGACCCTCGTTTTCACCATCCACTTCGGGCATGCCGGGGGCCTCGCAATCAATCAAAGCAAAATGATGCTGAGAATTTTAGATCAAAACAGATTCTGAGATCAGTCGATTTTTGGTGTGGATCGTTGCGGTTCTTTAAAATTAGAGCTGACACCATCAGACGTCAGAATACTCGCCATGCGCGGTATACACCCGTGCATGGCGAGTATTCTGAGGTCGGACTGGTTGTTTTGCTGGATTAAAGTCCGATTTTCGGGTGGGTAATTGTCCAAACATCGCCCAAGATCGACCAACTCGGCCACGGTGTTAAAAAGCAAAGTCCATAAAGATCCATTTCGGAAAGGGATTCGAACCCAAGCCGTTTCCATACGGCGTGAAAAAATGAGTTTTTCTACCAGAAAATTCGCCAATTTTCGAGTTCGTCAACTGCCTCAACTTTGCAGATTTTAGCTGGAGTTCTTCGGTCGGATCTTTTCCTTGTCTACAGAAGCTTAAAGTATCGTATTAAAATTCAAATTCCTGCTGATTTCTTGCGTTTCAAAATTGACTCGCAGGCAGACGTTAAGAAGGAATTCAAAAAAAGGAATTCAAAAAAGCGTTTGAATGATTTGATCAACATATGGCAAACCCAATGGGACACTTCCTCACTGGGATTGACCACATGACAATTTTTCCCGGAAGTGACATTTCTACATCCTATAATTAGCCACGAGCCTTTTTATATCTTATAATTACCGGCCACGGCTCTTTAAATGAGAAATTGCATAACTCAAACCTTTCCAACACTGATTTCTGTTTGTGTGGTCTTCCTGAAAGCTGGAAGCAGAAACTGTTTAATTGACGATATTGTAATGATTTAACGCTTGCTTACAGACCACAGTTGGCAATTTCATTTCTGACCAAGAATCCTGGAACTAGCAGGGATTCTTGGTCAGGAATGCCCCGGTTTTCCAGGCTTTCAAACCTTTACTTATGATGTCTTCACTAGACAACCTACCACCCTTTCAATTACTCCAACCTTAAAAGTTCCACAAGTTACTATCCTTTATCTTACAGTACTCGTTGTCTTGTGCAACTCCTGCATCACATAGTCTAGTACAATGCAACCGAGAGTGTAATCTTCGTCGATATTTGACAACTGGATAGAGGATAATCTACAGACGAAAGAAGTTTGAAGTTAACTACCAGGAAGAAAAATGTTAAGATTTGAAGATTATTTTTTAACTGAATTATAATCATCTACCTAATATGCATATAATATCTTTATTGCAATCAGTGACTAGTTTTGCATGGATGCCTGATGCAATACTCATAACAACAACAACATTACGGGTTTAATATAAAAGGATTTAAAACAGGAAAAAAAAAAAACAAAAATTAAGTTGTAAACACGAGAAATGAGAAAACAGTGTTTTTTTTTTTTCCACATTTGCAACATACACATCAAGGAAAAACTATGGCAGTGACTCGGTTCAAGACGAGAGCTGTTCCCTGATGATACGTCTTCTGTAGGATTTGTCCTCAATGAATTTCTTGTAGTCAGCATCCATCTCCTGAAAGTTTCGGATCATTTCCATTGGCAGGAATCTGTCGCCTTTCCTGAGTTTCCACGCCACAGATTTCAGAGAGGGGAGGACTCTTAAGGGTTTTTGGGATCCTCCAATTACACATCTGCCAAAAACTTGGCGTATTGATTTCACCGCTACAATTTTAATTGAGACGAGTAAGCGGAGGGTGAAACTGAGATTTTCTGTATTTTCTGAGACATTCCCCATATTAGAAGTTTGATAATATCAGAAGTGTGTGTGTGAGGGGTGGAAGTTTGTGCTTGAAGAGGACTCGGCGCAGAAACCAGTACTCATCAGATGAGATGGATTTTAGCGTGGTTTTCGTTGCCGAAGCTCAGATTTCAGATCTGTAGTTTATTACTGGCTGCAGAAACCTGTAAATATATTGAAGGGTGAAATGAGATTCTTTGACATGGAGGAGGTGTTGTTTGCCAAGCCATCTGGATCGACTGACCATGTTGTGAATATCTCCGATATGGTGCTTAAAGCTGAAATCTGGATCGAAGATGACCCTGAGACTTCTGTGCTTGATTACTGGAGGAATGGGGGTTCCTTGAATTTTCAAGTTTAATTGAGTTGGGTGTGATTTGAGTGACAGCACCATTTGTGCAGATTTTTTGAGTTAATCTGAAGAGATAACTGTGCTAAGTAAGTATCAAGATTATGTAGGCTGTTGATAATCCTTTCGGAAGCATTAGCATTAGCATTACTAGAGGCATATGATGCAAGAAAGCAAGCTTATGCAGCATCAGCAAAAAAAAAAACAAAAAAAAACGCTCCCATTTCACCCCTCCGTTCGTTCCAAATACCTGTCCAGCTCAGCCTTAAATTTATTTAGGCAATCAACTTCCACAACAAAGGTTCCACCAACCAGCTACTCGCTGGCTAAAGGCAAACTTCCGCACATCTATCCTACATCGGTCTTTCCTCAGTTTGAATTTATGCCCTCTCAGGTGATTATTCTAAGCTAGAGGAAGAATCCCATCAGCATTGAGCATGCTCAAACCATTCAAGCCTTTATACACCTCTATCAGATCACCTCACCGGTGCGTAGTCTCCAGACACTGTAATTTGCAAAACTTAAAGATTTTCTTCGTAAGAGCAACCCTTTGTTCCATTCACTAATCTGGTTGCCCTTCTCTGTACTGTTCCAACAGCTCTACATCCTTCTTGAAATGAGGCCTCCAGACCTGTATACAGTACTCAAGGTGTGGCCTCACCACTGCCTTATACAAGGGGACAATCACCTCCTTATCCCTGCTACAAACATTTCTGCATATCATTGACAAAATACCATGAGCTACTCTTGCAGCCCGTCTGCACTGCTCACAGAACCTCATATCTGCCTGCACAATTACCCCCAGGTCCTTTTCATTCTCTACCACTGTCAGTGTAGTACCACAGAGTTGATACGTTGCTCTGGGGTTACTGCTTCCCATATATAGTACTTTATATTTGTCAATGTTAAACTTTGCCACCTCTCAGCCGATCTGCTCAACTTTTCTAGTTCCTGTTGCAGCAACGTACTGTGTCATTAGTGTTATTAACAACCCTACCAACCTTCATATCGTCTGCAAACTTGGATATTAAAGTTGATATACCATCATCAATATCATTTGTAAATATAGAAAACAACAATGGATCCAACACTGAAGCCTGAGGGACTCCAATAATAACATTACACCAAGATGAACAGTGTCCATTGATTACCACTCTTTGTATTCCCTCACTGAACCATCCCTTTATCCATAGCAGCAATTTGCCTCCAATGTCACACTGTTCCAATTTGTACAGCAATCTGCCATGCGGAACTGTATCAAAAGCCTTTCTAAGATCCAAGTATATAATATCAAAGGTATTCCCTGCATCCAGTTCCTTTGTGATTACATCACAATATCCAATCAAATTGGTCAGGCAAGACCTGCCCTTAACAAAACCATGCTGCGTCTGAGCTATAACTGAATTCTTGTCTTGATGACCCTGCAGTGCTTCTTTAACCAGTTCCTCCATTGATTTTCCTGGAAAATAAGTTAAACTCACAGATCTATAATTACTTGTGTTTCCCTTTGATCCTCCTTTGTGGATTGGGTAACATTTGCACATCTCAAGTCCATGGGTACCTCCCCTGAGTCCAAAGAAGCTCACATAATTATGCCTAAGGATTTGCTTACTTACTTTGCTGCCTCCTTTAATATAATTGGATAGATCCCATCCACACCGGTTGCCTTTTTTTTTATGTTTATCTTCAATAATTTCTCCTCCAGTTTTCTCTCAGTTATTATAAATTCATCTAGCTCACTTCAAGATGATTTTATAGATATTCAGGGAGGGGAATGCCAGAGGTGAGTTTAACTCACCTCTGGCATTCCCCTCACTGAATATCTCCCCACGTATGAATGTAGATACAAAATACTCGTTTAGTTTGTTAGCCACCTGAGCAGGATCCTCAACTGTTCAACCATCAATATCTAGTGGACCAATCTGATTCATCCCCTTCCTTTTAGAGTTTACATAGGTAAAGAACTCTTTGCTGTTTTTCTTTGCATCCTTTGGCAAAGATTTCTCGTAACCTGCCTTTGCCTGCCTAACCTCCTTTGTAACTTCGTTACACACCAGCTTATATCTCATCATAGGCTTCCATGTCACCGATTAATTTGTATGTATCCCATGCATTTTTCTTCTCTGCCATATGCCTCATTAGTTCATCTGACATCCATTTTGGCCTAAACCTTGAACAATATTTCTTAGTTGGTATGTAAAGCCTAGTAGCTTCCAAGATAAGTTCTTTGAATGCTTCCCATTTTGAGATTGTTGTTGGTAACACCATCAGCTGGTCCCACTGTATAGAATTTAAATACTGTCTCAGTCCATCGTAGTCGCCTTTACGGAAGCAATAACCCTTCCCTTTACCCCTACTGGTAGTTACCTCTTTCAGTAAATCCCACTTCAGCACACTGTGATCACTGCCACCTAGTGGTTCATTTATCTGCAGATTCTTAATGCATGAAGAATCACTACTGATAATCAAATCAAGAGAATTACTCCCTCTAGTTGCCTCCCGAACATGCTGATGTAGAAAACAATCATCCAATAAATCTACAAAAGCTTTGCTAGTGTGTGAGTGACCAGCCCCCAAATTCCAGTCAATATCTGGGAAATTAAAATCCCCCATAATAAGACTCTCTGATTTACTGGCCCACTCTATTTCCCCGTACAGTTCCTTATTATACTCGTCAGAGTCATTAGGCCTATAGCACACTCCTACTCTCAATTTTGATCTCCCAATGCTTATGTCACACCAAACTGACTCGGCACTGCACTGTCCAGCGATGTCCACTGGCTTCACTTCCTTGGATTTTATGTGCTTCTTAACTAATAGCATAACCCCTCCTCCCTTCCTATCCAGTCTATCCTTTCTGTAGACGTTGTACTCCCCAAATTCCAGTTCTGCATCCCTTATATCTGTGTGACACCACGTCTCTGATATCCCAACAATATCCGGCTTTGATGTTTTGAGCAATACCTCAAATTCATCAAATTTATTTACCAAACTCCTAGCATTGGTGTACACGCAAGTATACATGCACCTGTTTCTATTCTTAGCTACCCTAACACAACCCATGTGTCTACTTCTAGTGCAATGACTCCCAGCAGTCTCTGAAATACCATGCATCTTGTTTTTCAGGCTGCTGCTCATTCCAATAGAAGCAGTGCAAGAATCACTTTCACCTCTGCCAGTGGCTACTGTCAATCTATTGGTCTTTGTCTCCCCCCAAGCTAGCAGTTTTCCGACCCGCCTAACACTGCCTCGATAGCATCAGCAAATATTCTTGCCCTCTTTCTATTTAAGTGTACCCCATCCCTGTAGAAGCAGTCCCTCCTGTGAACAAGTCTCAGGTCGGTCAGTTTCGTGGATCCGATACCACGTTGGGTCAACATTTACGCGGATAACAACCACTATTCGCATAGCCATTGATTGCCTAGATGTCTGAAGATGATGACACTATTATGCGTATGTATGTATTCATTAGCATTAGCATTAGCATTAGCATTAGTAGAGGCATTTGATGCAAGAAAGCAAGCTTATGCAGCATCAGCCAAAAAAAAAAAAAAAAAAAAAAAACCACTTCCACTTCACCCCTCTGTTGGTTCGAAATACCTGTCCAGCTGAGCCTTAAACTTATTTAGGCTATCAACCTCCACCACAAGGGATGGAAGTCTGTTCCACCAACCAACCACCCGCTGGCTAAAGGCAAATTTCCGCACGTCTATCCTACATCTGTCTTTCCTCAATTTGAATTTATGCCCTCTCAGGTGATTTTTCTGAGCTAGAGGAAGAATCCCATCAGCATTGAGCATGCTTAAACCATTCAAGGCTTTATACACCTCTATCAGATCACCTCTATCAGATCATGGTCTGGCTGGTAGATCAGGGATATACACCTCTATCAGATCATGGTCGCTGTTGATGTATATCAACTACCCACAAAATGGCCTTCCTATTCATCTCTCAGATTAGACTGCAACAGTACCCAATACAAAATCCTGTGCAGCGAGGATCGACAAAGTACCACAATTTATCATTAAATGTTTGAGCCCATATCTAATTGAGCCCCTCCTAATAATTTTTAATAGCATATTAAAAGGAGAATTTTTCCTCCAATATGGAATTTGTATTCTGTTACGCAACTCCCAAAAGTTTCCCAGCCAACTAAAGCCAGGCACTTGAGACCCTTCGCTAGTTCCTCAGAATTCAGGGGCTGAATACTGGCTCCTGAAGTGGGCAACCTGGAAGTGTCATCTCCAACCACAGCAGCGCACAACACCGATGGCCAACGCGCTGAATTTAACCAGGTTTTCAGCATTAATGCAAGAGGGAAGACTCATCTTCACCATAAAAATGATTGCCGGGAGAGTCTCAGCACCCAACGTTTGGGACACCGTGTGCTGGCGGATTCCCCAACCAGCTCTCCGCTCCACTCCCAAGCTTCTTGCCCTTCCTTCGAGGCTTCATTTGAAAGATCGGTTCCTCCCTTATCAGTAGCTCCATCTGGTTCAATCCCTGGATGCTGACTTATTTAAAATCATAGATGATAAAAAGTATCGACGGCTCATCCTAGATCTGCACGTGGTCTCCACAACTACCAACTGATCTCAGATTGTTATGGCTGGGCAAAAAAACTCGCAGAAAACCGGACTTGAGGAAAATATCTTTTGTTATCACAATTTGTATTGTTTTTGTTATTTTGTGTTAGTTTTCCTTCCAAATCAATGTTATCTGCTATGAGTACTTTTTTTTTTTTTATAATCTGCCTATAATTTAATCTTTATAATCCCGGCGAGGTTATCTTTGCCGCTTATTAACCGACGGCATGATGCCGTGAAGGGTATTGTAGAGTCGTGGTACCTGCGTGTACCGGTGAACTTTACAATAAAGATCTTATCTATAAAGGTTCCATTGGAGAAGAGACAATCACCAAGTTGTGATCTGAAGTGCCTAAAGGACCTCTCACTTCGACTGTGTACTTAGAAAGGTTGTTTGTGAGAAAAAGATCAAGCGTATTGGCTGTATGATTACGATTGTCCGGTATTATTATTATTATTATTATTAAAATCAGTTTATTTCCCAAGAAACCTTGGGTCACCCCGGGACGGCTCTGTGCCAGAAGGGTGTGAATACAGACTAAGGTGCGAGGAACACAATGTACAATAAACAAGAGTACATGCGTGCTCGACCCGAGACTTTTACAGGATTAAATATACAATAATGTACAAAATATACAGTAATATACAAAATATATGATTGCATACAAATAGGCAAGTTAAAAAAGGTCTGTCCAGGAGCAGGTGAGTATTATAAGTTCATAATCTGGTAACAGTTCTTGAGGATTTCCTTCCTGTAGGGCTTGTCTTCACAGAACCTATCAGGGTGGATCCTAAATTTATTGAAGATCCGAAGACAATTGGCTGGAAACATGTTCCTCAGGGAATCAATGCTTGACAGCGAAAGACGTAGAGGGAGACAGGAGTCGGGGTGCTTCCCTCTTGCCCTCCTCGGGCCAGAGATTAATGTGGACAGTGATGGAGCATCAATTCGCCTCGTTATAAGCCGTGCAAGCGTGAGGACATTTTTTGTCATGATGATATGTCTCCAGGGAGTGGTGCCTAGATTTGCTTGTAGGATAGATCTGGAGATAGTTAGGGGGTGGCCTACCACCCTGTTCATCCATCTAAGCAACCAGTACTCTAAACTAAGATACTTCTGAAGGTATGAGGCAGGGGCAGATGACCAAATTTCTGAAGCATAGAGAGGAATCGGCGTAATACACCTCAGGATGTGCCGAACAAGCAGCGCTGGCTGATGCCCACCAACGAGCTCTTGACGCACTGCCCAAAGAGCAGCGTACGTCTTCTGCCTCATCCTGGCAAAGTGAGGCTGAAATGTGAGTCCAACGTCCCAAGTGAGGCCAAGATCAGTATGAGAGGTCACCTTTTGCACCGGTTCCCCACTCACAAAGATTTGGATATCATTTTTGGCTTTCTTCTTGGTTATCGTCAGTTGTGTTGATTTAGAAGGGCTCAGATGCAGCCCTATTGTGGCAAGATAACTTTCCAAGCTCAATATCTGCCTAGAAGCTTGTTCGTTGATATGTTGAATCTGATGACTATGATCTGAGCTCACGTAGAACTTCAGATCGTCGGCATAAGAGACAAAGTTCGGATTCTGAGCAAGGAAAGGTTCCAAAACTGCTGCAAACAGGATAGCTGACAGTACGCTTCCTTGTGGGATGCCTCTTGAGACGTCAATAGTTACTTGAAAGTCATTGTGGGTCACAGACAGATGTCTAGGGAGTAAAATAGACTTCAAAATTTGAAGTAAGGTATCCGCCAGGCCGAAGTAATGTTTCAGAATGGTAAAAAGAGCTGGGAGGTGTATTCTGTAATAAGCCGATTTTATGTTGAGGAATATGATATCAATCTGTGATTTGTTGTTAAGGGTGTGCTGAATTCTGAAGAGGGTATCAAGAAGATTGGTAGTTGTCGATCTCCTTTGTAGAACGGTATGGAGATATTCGGGCCTGTGTGCAAAGCAATGCTGGGCAATTGTTGGCTGAATTACTTTTTCGAAAATTTTGAGTAAAGAACAACTGATGGATATTGGTCTTAGGTCTTTAGGAGATTTGGGTTTCTTGATCTTTGGAATGGGCTTAACATGGTAAGTTTTCCAAATTGAAGGAACTATTCTTCTTGTATTCTTGTAGGTAAATGAACAATCTGTGTAAGGTCATTAGTAATTGCAAAAGCCTCAGCATCTCGACGTGCTGGGTCGGTGTGACTAGAAAACGGAAGCCAGCTGGAGTTGTGAACGTTAAAATCACCAAGGAAAATTACCTCACTGTTAGGAAAGTTGGACTGGAGAAAGTCAAGTTGCAAAGAGAGGAAGTCAAAGAGCTCCAAGTGGTTAGTGGAGTTGGGAGAACGGTAGAGACAACAGATGAATTTGACACAATGAGGTGGAAAGATTTTAAGCCAGAGAAGATCAAAGAGAGGAGAGTCGGGTATTTCCAATAATATGGGGATGTGTACATCGTTCACTACCCCCTTATGGGTATCCAAATACATGTTAAAGGGTGATGCATACGAAACAACATGCGAGCGATCTGTTTGGATTACGACTGGAACTCCGTCTGACTGAATCGCGAGAGGAATCGTAAAATCGGTGGGTTGGACATTGAGTTGGGTCAGCCTCGCGTTTAAAAATACAGGCTTCTATATCGTCCGGTATGGCCACACCACCACTAACTATTTTCAGCTGTCTCTGTGCCATGGGGAGACCATTACATCAAACCCCCAAGGTCCCTTCCCCTTTCATCAACTCGAAAGTCTATTCCTGGACTCGCATCGTTTGTAGCCACTTAAAATAACCAGTGAAAGCAAAACTCCTCTTTTGTCAGTAATTTTTAAGGGGGCAACACATTGATCGTCCCTGAAAAATTTAAAACCGATCGACTATCACCCCAGGGGGGGGATAAAATGAATTTTCTGAGCTCTCCTCGTGAGAGGTTCTTCTCTTTCGTAAATTAATGTCGCCGCAGCTGACACATCCTACGAGTGGTTTTCACGAGAATGCATGCGATAAGTTCGAAACGCGCGCGAACACATGCACACACCTCGCTGCAGTCGGTACGATGTGCCGTTGCCATAGTAACGTTGGTATTGCTGCCGTATTCCGGTGACAGCGCGAGGGGGTAGCGGGGGAAGCTCGTTGCAACAATGAAAATTCTTGAAGCAGAACGTGCGCCGTTCCCGTAGCTGAGAGATCGATGAACGCGGAACACGGGTTAGTCCGGCAGGTAGTCGATAGGTGGCGCACCGGACACGATGACCCCGGTCGACTGACACGCGAAACCGGCACTCCGAAGGAATCGAACACGAGGCCCGCTAATCTCCTCCAGCCGAGGACAATGGATGTAGCGATAAGCGCGGACAATCTGTGCCAGGACTGCACGAGCGGATAACGCACCCCCCGCCATCTCCCCCCTCGCTTAGTGGAACGCTCACAAAAACTGTTACGGCGATCGATGGCTGGACGGACGGCGTGCTGTTCGGAAGGAAGGATTCCACCCCTTGCGGAGAAATAACAGCATTCGCCGTCGAACCACCCACCCCTCCACCCCAACCGCTGTCGTGAGCTGGCGGAGGATCGATAGGAACGCGCTGATGCAGGCAGAGCCCTATTAACGCTGCGGCGGGGTTTGCTCACTTAAACTCAGGCCCGACTGCGCGCGGTTCCTGGAACAGCCGCGGGGGGTGACGTCACTTCAGACAACGACGGATCCGCGGATTGACGACAACATGGCACCGTCGAAAAGAGGCACGCGAGACGGTATTTAGGAGTGATTCGCAGTGTCGTTAAATTGTCGTTGGGGACAGAGCGCAGTTGGACACACCTGGCGAGCGAACAAGAGTGCGGCGGTGCCTTCGGGCCAAAAGAGAATTTAAAAGGCGGCTGTAAATCGGGTGGCGCATTTGGAGGTGGCAGCTCGCCTGTCAGAGCGAACGCGTGTGTGTGTGCGAGGTCGGGGAGCAGCAATTCCAAATGAGGAAAATTTGTTTTGCAGTGCTGAGATTTCGAAGGAGCATTTTGCGAGGAAAGAGGAAATGGGCAGTAGACCGTAGCTCAGGTCATCCGCAGAGAAGTTCTCGCAGAAAATTTTGCTGCGATTGATTTCACCGTTCTCCCCACACCGGGTGGAAAAGGTCCCGGTTTGAATCCCGTTGATAACGCCAAGAACTTTAACGGGCATTTTTTCAAACTCCGTGGCTGAGTTAGTCGGTCTCAGGCGTAGATAACAAGGCCCCCCCCCCCACAGAAACTGGGGTTTTTCGTCCAGCAGACGGGCAATGATAATGCCTTATATGTCGGGTCGTCGGATGTAGTGCCTTTCACACTTGTTCATCTCGGATTGGTTACCGCAAAATTAAACGCTAAAAATTGCCCAGGCTTGGACTTTTTGGATATGATAGTTTTCGTCAACTTTTTCCAACTTTGTCCTCAAATTTTATTGCATCTTCTGAACCAGTGTTTTCTAGAAGGGGTTTTCCCCAGACGATGTAAGGTGACTTTATTAAAAATTCTTCATAAACCAGGGAAATCCAAATCTGATCCACGAGTATACCGCTGTATCGGATTTCAACCGACGATGCCGTGAACTCCCTACCACATTACATTCAAAATTCAACTTCAAAATCCGTGATAGCTGTGTTCATTGACTTCGAGGGTGCTTGCGACTAGCTATGGTCGGAAATTGATCAATCAGATCGTTGCCTGACGCCAACTGTGAAACTACATTTATCGAGTGTTCGGGCACTTAACTTATTTCTCAACTGTTTCCAGAGGATGCTCGCAGGGGTCGGTCTTGGGCCTCTCGTGTGGAATGCAGCGCTGGACCAGTCCAGCATTGCATTCAAAATAGTTTATGCCGACGATGTGATTATTGGAGTGGAAGGACGTTGAAGGAGGGTAATTAAAGAGCGAATCCAACCCAGACTGAACGAGCTATCGGCTTGGACACGAGTGAATAAACTGAAAATCTCCACCAGCAAGACAAATTTTATGATTTTGCGATCTCATTTGGACCGCAATAGACCTCCAGAAGTTCTAATAAACAATTCTCCAATTCATTATGTCTCCAGCAACAAATATTTAAGTGTAACACTGGATGACAGATTAGAAAATATCAGGGACTTCACTTACTCTGCGGTCAGAATCTTTAATAGAGAATGGGGGTTGACGAAGAAAACCCTTTCATTATACTATAAGACAATATTCTTACCGATCGTGTCTTATACCGCCAGTGTATTGTTCCGAAAAGTGAAAATCCGTACCAAAACTGATATCCATACAACGCTCTGTTCTTTTGACTATCAACTCTCCTCCTAGAACAGCATCTAATAATGCTTTACAGGTGTTAGGTGGTATGATTCTCCTTGACCTGTTTATTATATACACAGCAATGACTCATCGTTTGAGGAAGGGCCTTGCTCCGGATTATATTGCGGATTTCCTCAGATCCAACAAACAACTTAAAGATAGAAAAGACCTGAGTTTGGCAGGAACTTGTAAAGGTGTGGCAAATCCTTTGGGATGAAAGTGAGCACGGATTGGTTACTAGGAAATTTGTTCCTAAAGCTGATTTTGAATGAAAGATTCAAGTTTTCACCCTCTATGACCACATCTTATTTACTCACAGGTCATGGTTGCCTCCGTTCTAAGCTCTTCGAAGGAGGACTGGAACCTGATCCTTACTGCACCTGCGGAAGCTTGGAGACGTGGAACCATATACTTTTCCATTGCCCATTATACTCACAGCCCAGGATGGACCTACCAACTGAAGTTCCAATCTAAGGAGCCTAATGTAGACATACTTGTGGAACTAATTTCGAGGGATTACAGATTTCCTCCTCCCCCTTTGGCTTTCAAGAAGAGAATTGAGCTGAGAGCTCAAACTGCTAGGCAACCAATTTAATAAATCTTAATAAATCTAGAAGCTACTGCGGAAATCAGCTTTGAGGCGTGGTTGCCATATTGTGGAGCCATAAGCTTGGAACCACTGCACGAGTGAATTAACCCCATAATATATAAATGATTGTATAATCATATGGAAATTTGGTGTTGTGATACTGTATTAGCGTTGTCATTCAGAATTTTGGCGCCAAAATCAGACGGGAAGCTGATATTGATGCATTGGGAACGACCATCTTGATTTCAATATCCTCTCTCTATACATTGTACGTTAAATGGAATAGTTAGTTAAAAAGAAATAAATAGAGTAAAACCTTTTTTGGGGACAGATTATAAGTGTTGAAGGTCATTACTAGACCTTGACCCTACATAGGTAAAAATATTAACTTTTAGCTGTATACAAACCTTAGACTGACCCTGCTTGGTACGCTTCCGACTAGGGGAGAGCAGTTGGATTTATTATATCATAATCTGATAAACATAAAAAATGTCACCCCTCAAACTAAATTCCAGTCAGATCACAACCCAATATGTTGTGAAATTCCCCTATCCATAGTGCAGGTGAGCAACGCATCGATGAGCAAACTCGTCAAACCAAGAAGATATACTCTCT
Source organism: Mastigoproctus giganteus (assembly GCF_048544385.1). Lineage (NCBI taxonomy): Eukaryota > Metazoa > Arthropoda > Arachnida > Uropygi > Thelyphonidae > Mastigoproctus > Mastigoproctus giganteus. Next base: position 4,360,857 of record NC_143577.1, on the reverse strand, counting down.
TAAGTTCATTAGACCTGAGATTATTTTAAAACATCTCAAGACCTACAACTGGAATGCTCTATACAATAAACCGGTGGAAGAAGCTGCCAACTTGATAGAGAAAGAGCTCCTATTTATTGCCGACCTGGGTGCCTCAAAAGAGGTAAGGGTCACCGACAAAACTAAACCGGGGTTCAACGAGTATTAAAAACAGGCGTTTGTGGCCAAGCAAAAGGCTTATAGGAGATGAAAAAATTCAGGATTGAATGAAGACCTCACGGAGTACAAGAAAAAAAGAGCCATTTTCTTGAAAATGAAACGACATGCACGCTACGAAGAGGTTATTAGAAAGCTTAGACATTCGAAAAGAATCGTGAGCAAAAAGGCCGCTAAATTTGAAATGGAAGAAACCACATTCGGACACTGAGCTATGAAGTGCTTTGAAAGGCTGACAGTTGAAGGTAAAGCAAAAATGTCGAAGGATATCAGCTGGAGAATATGGCACAACATATTTTAGCGAGAGGAGGCGTTTGTGGGAATGCTTTATCCACAATCACTATTTCTAGAGAAGATCTCATCAATGCTATTAATTCCTTTTGCCTAACAAATCTACGATCGGCCCTGACGGGTTTCCTATCTTTATTTTAAAAATATGCAGCACCATTGTTGATGTGCTGTTGCACGTATTCCAAAACATCCTGAAAGACGGGGACACCCCCCCCCCCACCAGAGATGTAATTACTACTTTTCTAGGCCGGTGCCAAAAAAGAAGAACCCTAAGGCCTCTTCAGACTTTCGACCTATATCCATCAGTTGTTCGTTCTCTTTTAAAACTGAAAAAAACCATCCTTCCTGCTTTAACCCAACAGTATTTTCCGCACAGGCCACCCCCACCTGCATACCGTAGTACCGAGACGATCCACTACAAATACTAATATTAGGAAATTTCTCAGCCGGGAATACTGGTTGCTCCGGTGGTTAAATAGGATTGCCGGGAAGCCCTTCACAATTTCAAAATCCATACTGTACGCAAACTCGGACACAGCTCAGTGGATTCAAATGGCTACGTTACGTAATATCTGCACTCTGGCACAATTTCTGATTGGGGTTTAGATGCCCCTCCCTCAAATTGAAAATCTTGCGCATAACACGGACGGATTAAGGCGGATGTTTCCTGCCAATACTCTGCAGCTCTTTAGAGACCTCAAAAATATACTCGGACATGAAAAAACTTAGAGGAAGCTCATTGCAGCGGATCTGTATACGAAACTAGAAATATAATGAAGAATGTAATTGAAGAAAGACTTCAAGCGACCTTGAAATCATAAAACTCTAAAATGAACGATTTAAAGTGTGTTCAAAAGACTCTTATAGGACTGAGAATATTCCTTTTTGTTCAACAGAGTGACAATCAGAATCAGTTCATAGTGTAAATGATGAATATGTCATTTTTCTGTATGTATAATATTTTGTAATTTTCCCTTTATATTTATTTATTTTATGTATTTTGTGATATTTAAATCTATGTTATGCTCTAATAAGTTGAGTTGGATATATGTATGAGCTGCCCTCCTAGATAATTTCTGTACAGGGGCGTTTGTTCAATAAGCTAGTGATGATAATAAAAATAACATTTGAGCAAAGAAACAACTGCCAATGCTGGCTTTCTGATTGATACATCGACTAAAGAAACGTGCCAATTGTATCCTTGACAAATTGCTTATATTTCACGTATTTCTGTTACGCCCTCTGGTGGACAGGTTGATTTGACCAGATTCTTGAAAATCTGGAAATTCTGAATTTACATGTTGGTTTTTTATCCCGGGTTTTTATCATTTACTTTTTTACAGCTTTCTTTTAAAAATTCAGGGAGGAGTTTTAGGAATATAAATACTAACAAAATCATTACTTTCCTCCACTGAGGAAGTTGTTGCTAAAATAGGATGTTACGTGGCCTTTAACAAGAAGCGTTCTGTTGAATTTTGTCTTGGAGCCTTACTTCGGCGTCTTGATTCTTACTTGAAACTTTACTTTCTGGATTTCTTGACTAGGACTTTTCTTTTGGGACCAAATGATTATTACTACAGAATAATAGAATTGCTAACTGTAATTTTGGACTAAAACACTTTAAGTACAGGTTTGAGGAGATGTGTGATGTTTATAAGAAGATATGAAAATGAGAATTTGGAAACGAAGAAGTTGATTGTGATACTAACTCAATATATTTTCCAAATAGGAAATTTAATTATAAACTCTAGTTCTTAGGATTGTTCCACGAAAGTTAAGATTGCTGTTTTATAACAAATTATGGTACTTTACGTCATGATACTTTATAACAAATTATAATAATTTACCTGGAACCATATAGTAAAACAACAGAAGTGAATTCTAGATCTGCTGTGAAAACGATTCTGTTCGCAGTGACTTCTTGGAGGTGGACCTCTGGTAAAACCAGTTCGAAGGATCTGTATTGGATCAGCATTGCTGTTTTGGTCAAAACTGATGATAAATCGACTTTCTGCCAATTTTGTGTTCGATGTTATCTGTTGGATACTTCTGACCCAGTTTGAAGACTTTAGCAAACTGAAACTATAGATATGCTTTGTGTAAGAGCATGGCTCTGAAGAAAGGACTTTAAACATAATACACTTTGATGGTTGCTGTTGTGTTTGAGCGAGTTGGACCTTGGCAACGATTAAAAGTTTATTGTAAATAGTGTACATAATGCAATTTTAAAATCTATACTGGTTTTGGTGCCTTTCCTGGCCTTGTTTGGTCTCGGCACTAATATGAATAAACATATTTGTACACCCTCCTAGCCCACTGGCTCTTTAGGGGGTGAATCTAAGGTTAATAAACAGATGATAATAATAATAATAATAATAATAATGAGTATTTTAGTAAAGTGAAAAGCGAACTGTTATATTTTACGCCTTGAGTGGCATTTTTACCTAAACATTGGTAATGGTTCTACTATGAATAACTATGCCACTAGTTTTCTTTTTTTTTTTTCGGTGGTTCCCAGGTCTGGGCTACCTAGGAGCTGGATTGCTGGCACCCACCGGTGCCAGCAGTCCAGGTGTAGGATTTTGTGCACGTATGCATGTACAGGATAATTGACCAAAGCCCGTCTCCTCGTGCCTGGGGATAGGCAAAAGCCGCCCTGGTGTTAACTACTCCCTGGTGGTGAAGTGGTCTGACACAACAACATAACAAACTCCACTCTTGACTTATAAACACAGACGTGTTTTTGAGGCCCGCTCTGCAGAGTTTCTGCACCATCACAAAGAACAAAGGTGGAGATGGGCTAATGCCTTGGAGTCGCCACAATACAGGCACACACACACACACACACACACACACACACACGTTCTTGGCTAAACGTCCCCGAAGAGAAAATCTACTTCGTGAACACCTGTTGCGCTGGTGTGAATGATGTCACACCAGCGCGACAGTTGCCATCGTGGTAACTGAGCTTGACTGACGCGTATTAACGATGAAACGCGTGTCTTTATTACATCGTTGTACAAAGAATACACCCGTTGCTTCACTAGGCTGTCAGGTACAATGAGGGGTGTGGGACCAAAAATGGTTAAGCGCCTCCCAACAGCTGAATAAGACTGTGATGGGTTCTGAGAGTTTAGAGTTGGATGGATGCTAACCGTGTGTGGCAGCATCCACCGTTCACTGTCCACTCTCAACTCACAGAACCACTTTAGTAATAGATGTCGGACTGTTTTGGAGAGGAGAGAGGGGAAATTAAGGCCGCTTCAGTGTAACACTGCCCATTTAGAGAGGAGGCATCAGCAGAAATTGAACGAGCGTGAGATAGAGAACGGACAGACTTTGTAAGAGACGGGTGCAGGAGACTTTGTAAGCTACCCGAGTGCCTCTTTTGAATGAGAAAGGTTTGGGGTCATCCCCCCCCCCCCACACACACACGTGGAGAATATTCTGCAATGGTAGAGCGAACCAGCGCTTTGTACAGGGAATGCCAAAAGTGCCGAAAAGCTCACTGGAGAAAAGCGAAATGAAATGCGAAAAATTAAAAACAAAACAATTTATCTTACGAAGGTTAAAAAACGGTAAATTCGGCAAAAGGAGCGAAAAGAAATCTTCGTCTTACTCGGGAGGGTCGGGATGCGTCGCAAAGAAATATGCGATCGATTGCGGACCAAGCGGGAAACGTAAGTGAAGAGCTACCCGCGCCATCTGTCGATCAACAGAGGAAATATCGAAAAATACATCTTCGCGCCAGTCGTTCGATGCTCTGTGACGTCATCTATCCACCGCTGCCGAACGCATTACCTCTAACCTTTCGAACGTATTAAAAGGTCGTTTACCTGGTGACAAGACGGTACGCGCGAGAAAGGTGCCACGCGAACACCTGACCTCTAGATTAGCTCTTCAGCCATCACGTGCTCCGAAGCTGCGCTGAGGATGCAGGCAGAGTCGACAGAGGAGCGAAGTGACGTCGATGTGGAAGGCGCACAACCTCCGCCCTGCGGGTCGCTTTCATTTGGACACGAAGAGAACTATTTTCCAGCGCGGAGCGATATCCTAGTGCTCATCGGTGTCGATGTATCCGTCTTTCGCGCAACCGGAGAGGTGAAAGGAGGAACTGCTTCCCCGGGAAACCCAGGGTGGGGGGGGGGGTTGGCCACACCAGAGAAAGTGAACAACCTCTCGTTATTGGCGACAGCTGAAGATTTATGAAGTTTTGGGTCTGATTGTGAGTGAACAGTGTCCAAAACACGAGAGCCCCTTTTAAGCTAGAGGGGTTTTGCTTTTAAAGGGATTCGCATTTTATTTTCGTATTCGCAATTCTAACCGCATCCCTCGCATAAAATTCGCTCAAAAGTAAACACGAAGCGTGCACTTGGAAACGTTCATCATTTCGCACCGTTGCCATGGTAACTAGTCAGTCTCTAAATACTTGAATTCCCGCGAGATTGTTAGCATCGTGGAACGCCAAGGAAAATATGAAAGATAAAATAATGAGATGCGGTTTAATGCAGAAGTTTAGACGAGATTTTGAGTTTGTTTTATCAATGAAAGTAAAAATGTCAGAGAAAAGGAAAATTTATCCGCAGAGCGCGAAATGAGGGGGCCCCCAAATACAGTGGTGGGCTGAACTTTATAAAAAGAAAAGAAAAGTCAAAGGCAGAGTTAAAGGGCCTTCGACAGTAAGAATCAGCAATCACTACGTCATCTCCCCCCCCCCTTTATGTTAATGCGCAGCTGACAGGCATTGCAGTTTTTGCTTCTCATACGTGTATTTGTTAAGCGTCAAAAGCCAACTAAGGTCGTGAGGCGTCAGTATATCATGTCGCTCATTGAGTGCATTCTTCGATCGGCTTGCTGCTCAACTGATAAAAAAACACGCAACACCCGCCCGAGACCGACTAACTTGGCCACCTGGCAAGCCTATAAAAATCCCTCGCGTCATTGATGGGATTCGAACCCGGTTCTTTTCCAGCGGGCGTGGGAAGGACGGCGATTACATGTATTGTGCTACCCGCCAGGGCAACTAGTCGGGTGGTTCTTCCAGCACGCGGAGTCCCAAATGCCGGGCATTAGAGATTCACCCGGCGATCATCTCGATGGCGAAAATCAACCTTCCTTCGTGCATTAAGATTAAAAGTGTGGACATGTGGAAATGTGGACATGTGTTTTTGTAAGGGGCGGCTCGTAGAACGTTAGTTCAACTCCGCCTCGTATCTCTGTGAAGATCAGTATCTCTACAAATGGACCAGATATGTGTGTGACGTCGGTTTGTGTGTATTCTGTGTGTGTTCTGTTGTTGTGTCTGGCCACTTGGCTACCCAGAAGCATCAGTCACCTGGACAGATGATTCTGGGTACTCGTCCACACCACGGGAAGGTGGGCCAGTCCCAGCTAAACACGTACTGTCTCAATACGAGACTCTGATCCACCTGATGTTGCCAAAAGGTGGGCCAGATTCCTCTAGGGGCCCACTCCAGAGGAGAGAGAGAGAGAAAAAAAAAATAAATAAAAAATAATATATATATATATATTTAGATTTTCCCGTGCTGCTAAAGGAAAAAAAAAAAAAAAAAAACAGTCACTGTAAAACGCGAAACAACAACAAAAAAAAAAAAAAAAAAAAAAAGTGACAGCAACCCTGAAGATCGCAAAAAAAAAAAAAAAAAAAAACCATGTGACTGATTGTAGAACGCGAAGAAAAAAAAAATAAATAAATAAATAAAAAATAAATAAAAATAATAATAGTAATAATAAAAAAAATAATAAATAAATAAAAATAATAATAATAAAAAAATAAAAATAAAATAAAATAAATAAAAAATAAAGTGGGGGGAAGAGAGAGAGAGAGAGAGAGAGAGAGAGAGAGAGAGAGAGAGAGAGAGAGAGAGAGATGGTGTTTTCCTTCCTGAACACAGGCCGCAGAAACAAGCTCCACAGCCCATGTAGCAGGATGGGGGGGGGAAATACATGGTTGGTTTCAATTCACTGCTGGGTCCTCGATGTTTGCCACTGGGGGCCTGTTAATCCTTCGTCTGCGCTTAAAGACTTCAGCTGAGTAGGTTTGCAGTGCAGGGAGGTTGTTAGGGTTCTGTAGGAAGAGCTCTAGATGCTCGCCAGAGATCTGTGTACAGCTGACAAGGTTGTGTCTCAGATCAGCATACGCAATGCACTCGAACAGTACATGCCACCAGTTCTCTTTGGCTCCACAATGGCAGAGATCTGTTGGGTGGAGTGGAGACCCAGATGGTGTAATTTTTCATTCCTGGATCCGTGTCCGGTAATTAGGTATGATGTTTCTAGTGAAGGGGTGAACCAAGACTGTACAGATTTAGTAGCAGTGTAGGTCACATCAGGTAGGAATCTTTTTGTGACAATGCCCAATGTTGAATTATGCCATCGAGTTTGCCAAATGTTGAAGAGCTCGTTGTAGCAACGCGTCATTTCAGCCTTGGGGTCAGCATCCAGATTAACCTCAATGTCGAGGATCCTTGTTGGGATATTTCTCGTAATTCGGAAGCACAACCCTCGGAAGGTGACATGTAGATCGAGCGGAAGTGCTCCCGCAATGACCTGAATGGCAGGAGTGGAGACCGTTCTACACACTCGGCAGATTGCCATTAACATTGACCTCTGGATGGTTCCAAGCTTGTCTCGCATCTTTACAAGAGTTACCCGATGGAACCAGGCTCCGGCTGCATAGGTCACAATTGGTAAAAATACTGCATTGTAATACAACCGTAGGGACCTTTTGGAGAGTCCCCAATCATTCTTAGAGATGCGTATCATGGTTCCTGAGAATCTCTTAACTTTCGTAGATTAACAAGATGTGGGAGAAAGCTGAGTTTGTGGTCAATAATCACTCCAAGTACCTTGGTTTCAGTGACAATTGGCAGTTGAGCGTTACATATCTTTACCTGCGATGGGCGCCTGAGATCCAGTCTATTCTTAAATAGCATCATTTTAGTTTTCGTTGGGTTGATATGCAGCTTATTAAGTGCGGCCCAAGTTGAGAGATCTTCGAGGACCTGGTTTGCATTTTCTTCAATGGTTGTGGTGTCAGGGCATCACAGTTGTGGTGCCCTGACACCACAACTGTGAGATCATCAGCAAAGGCCACAATTTTTGCATTCCTGAAGGTGCGGGAGAGCCAGCCTTGGAGGACTATATTCCAGATGAGGGGTCCCAGGACTGACCTTTGGGGACAACCTCGATTTACTGATATGGTGACTTGCTGGAATTTTGACTTGAGAATAACTGCTCGGTCGGAAAAATAATTCTGGAAGAGGCTGTATAATTGCCGGGGGCAAGCGGCAGTTCGAAGGCGTGCCAAGGCACTATCCCACCAGACGGTGTCCAAGGCTCCCTCGAAGTCTATGAAGATGGCCAATTCGAATTTTTCTTCAGAACTTTCAATATGTAAAACCAAATCGAAAAGAGCTTCTTCACACGACCTTACACGGGTGAAGCCATACTGGCATGGTGAGACCAATTCATGCATTTGTAGCATGGAGACAACCCTCAGAGCCATGAGTCGCTCCAGGACCTTACCAAGGTTAGCCAGCAGGGCAGTAGGCCGGAAGCTGCGGGGGTCTGTTGGTGGTTTGTGAGGTTTCTTGATGAGGCGATTGAGGGCAAACTTCCATTCTTTTGGAAAGCATCCTTCTTCCAAGCATTTATTGAAGAGAAGGAGTAGATGGTGCGGCCGCAGTGTGTGAAAGCGGATGATGAAGATATATTCTATTAGGTCAAGGCCTGGACACTTTTTGGCATTAATGTTTTTAAGGACTGCTCCCAGTTCTTCTAGTGTGAATGGGTCGGCTTGCTCTTTTGCTATATAATTGCTGTTGGCAGCTCTAATTGCTGAATGTTCTGGGTGATCCTCAGAGATGTCATCAGGTGGAAACAGTTTGTCTAGAATAAGGTTGGCAGAATCCTGCCAACACTTAGTTTTCTGAGCGTCTACTGAAACAGTGTTGAATATTTCTGGGGAGAAGGTTGTCTCTCTCAAGATCTTATATGCCAGGCCCCATGGATTTGTACGGTTGGTTTCTTTTACGAAATTTGCCCAAGTTTCTCTCTTTCTGGTTGCAATTGCCTTGGTATACTCATTCTTTTTGGCGATATAATCCCTATGAAGGCGTTCGACATCAGGAGCTGGCCAATCACGGTGTCGCTGGTAGTTCCTGCGCGCAGAGTGGACTGACTTACGAAGGATGGTAAGTTCCCGGATCCACCATGGGCAGATTGCTGGGCGGAACACCTTCTTCCTTGAGGACCTGTATGAGGCTCTGAGTATGGAGTGCTGGATAAAGGTGGTCAAATCCTCTGCATTTAGCGAGTCCATCTGTGATGGGTCTGGATTTGGAAAGTCCAGTTCTATGGAGCTGTCATATGCTTCCCAATTGACGTTTCTCGAAGAGACATAGTGACATAGTGTTTTTTGACAAGCGGCACCGGTGCTTTCACACAACTCCGCATTTGAATCTCTTGTGAAGTAAACAGTACAGTACTATCAAGGCCAGATAGCATATGTTAGTGTATGTTCATGTTTGCTTAGTGCGGGTTATGTTGTTCATCTGGCCGCTTAGCCTAGGGTCTGTGGAACACCACAGACTGCTAGTTACCGTCACTGGCACTGGGAGCCGGACCAGGTATGTGGAAAGAGAACTCTGGCTGGCCGACCCTGGGGTTAGCCTGAGCTTCCCAGGGAGGGCCGAGAAAAAAAAAAAAATAATAAAATAAAATAAAAAAAGAATAATAATAAAATAAAATAAAAATAAAAATAATAAATAATATAAAAAAATAAAAATAATAAATAATATAAAAAAATAAAAATAATAATAATAAAAAAAAATTAATAAAAAAAAAAATAATAATAATAATAAAAAATAAATAAAAAAAATAAAATAAATAAATAAAATAAAATAAATAAAAATAAAAAAATAAATAAAAAAATTTTTTTTTTTTTTTTTTTTTTTTTGAAATAGGAGAAGGGGTGAGAGATTGAGGAGAAGAAAGAAGGTAAGCAGAAGAGAGAGGGTGAGGTAGGGTGGGCTCCCCCCTGGGGGGGAGCCCACCCTACCTCAGGAAGAAGAGAAAAGGTTGTGAGGTCAAGTGACCCACAAAGTCAGATTGCCTAATAGCATGATCCTGCATTTGAAAGTCAAATGCCAGCCCCACTCCCAGAGGAGTATTTATATGAGTTCCTGCACAAGTAGGAAAATCAGATATTGTCATACACCTTGAAGAGAAGAGGTGCCAGCAAGTGAGTGGGTCCCACAATGGGCAAGGGGCCCAGGGTCAACAATTTAATCTTCTTCATCCAAGGGTGACTTGTAGGCAATGGGCAGTGTCCCACACTGGGACTTGGATAATCTTCTCTTAGGGGATGAGAGGAGGCACATGGATTCATGAAACTCAAGGATTGCTTGGAGTTCTTGGAGATTGATTGGCTATTGTAGAAAAGTCCTTTTTGGGTTCGTGGGTTTGTCAGATAGCTTCCTTTGTGAACGTCGAGAGATTCCTGTTAGGTCATGACAAAGATCAATATTCTGTTTGTGTTTTCTTTGATTCCATTCAGGATATGTTCTGTGAATTGAGTTTTGGGTTCATTATAAGATGGGGGTGCGTTGAACAGTCTGCTGTAGGTGAATTTGACGCATTTCAAATACAGTCTGGGCAAAAGTAGTGAAGGCTTTGTAGTTGGTTTCGTCAATTATGTAGAGGTGTTCCTGCCCACTGGGTATATTTCCAGTTTTGGTAATTAGGAGACTTCTGGGTAAATCATAAAGAGGGCAATTATACATGAGGTGAATCCAGTCTTCATTGTCACCGCATGTGCAGAGAGGAGAATCGGTGAGACCCAGGGCATGCAGCTTGGCCCGAAACGATCCATGACCAGTGAGGAAGAACGAGACGTGAAGGCCTGGTGAGTACCACGGAGGAGGTTTTGGTGCAGTTATCATAACTTGTGGAAGAAATCTTTTAGTTGTTTCACCTTTGGTTGTTTGCTCCCAAGATCTTTGCCAATGCTGGAAGAGCTTAGTGTAAATCTGTTTCATTTCGTTTTTTGGATCATTAGCTAGATCGAGTGTTATATCCAGAATGGTGGTGGCAATTCCTCTCTTTATGCGGTATGCAAGGCCGCGACGAATAACCTCCAGGTCCAGAGGAAGAGTGCCTGCTAAGACCTGCAGGGCAGGATTACTGACTGTGCGGCATGCTCTAGTCACAGTGAGTAGGATATTGCGTTGAATTGTATGTAGCTTTGCTTTATTACGTGCAATGATGGCACGAGGGAACCATATGGCTGCACCATAGCACACAGCTGGTAAGAAGATGGTTTTATAAAGTAGCATGAGAGTCCTCCTCTTCAAACCCCAGTCTGCTCTGCTAATTCTTACGATCATGGCAGTATAACGACGTATTTTATTGGAGAGGTAATTAAGATGAGGTAAGAATGTTAATCGGGAGTCAAAGGTTACTCCTAGATATTTTAGTTCTGTTTTGAGTTGCAATGTCTGCCCAGAGATTTTAATTTGGGGTGGTCCTCTTATGTCCAAGGATCCTTTGAGGAGGATTGTCTTCGTTTTTTCCCCAGAGATGACTAACTTGTGGTTGTTTGCCCAATTTTGGAGGATCGTTAAGGCAGGGGAGGCAATTTGCTCAAGCTGAGTTCTAGAATCAGCTTTGATAAGGAGGATGAGGTCATCTGCATAGGCCATGCAGTCCACAGGACCCAAATCCATAAGAAGAAATTCATCTAGTATCAAGTTCCAGAAGTAGGGCCCAAGAACCGAGCCCTGTGGACACCCTCTAACAACTGGTCGGGAGGTTTTCTGAAAATTTGTTTGAACAGTGACTGAGCGGTTGAAGAGGTAGTTCTGGAGACAGCGGTAGAGGTTGAGTGGAATATTGATTTGACGTAATCTCCTGACAATGCTGGGCCACCAGATGGAATCGAAGGCACCAGCAAAGTCAATGGAAATAGCCAGTAGATATTTTTCTGTGGTTGAGTTTGCTGTGTTGAGCAGATTGTTCATAGCATCTTCAGTGGAGCATCCTGGCTTAAAGCCATACTGCTTTGGAGAGTCTAAGTTGGCTGTCTGGTAGTAGGTGGATAATCTGGATTGAAGCAGCCGCTCCATTACCTTTCCCAAGACCGGGAGAAGAGCAATGGGGCGGTAAGATTTGGGTAGAGTAGGATCTTTATCTGGACCTTTTAGGATGAGTCGAAGCACTGCCTGTTTCCAAGAATCAGGGAAAATTCCTTTCGCAAGGCATTTGTTGAATAGTGCTAATAGGTGGTTTGGGAGATGTGTTGCTGCTTTCTTGATGACCTCAACCTCAATATTATCATGACCAGGGCATTTATTCATTTTTGTTCTGTCAAGTGCTTTGTTCATTTCCTCAGAGGTGAAAGGAGGTTCTATTTTATTGTTGGAGAAGGCCTGGTTGTCTTGTTTAATTTGCTTTTGTTCATCATTCAGGGGACTCTCATCTGTCTGAAGTAGGGCATTCAGAATATTATTCATGGATTCAGCCCATGTGTGTGTTGGATTGCCATCAGGAGTCAGGGTTGCATTTAACATCTCTCCCCTGGGCAGCTTGTTCATAACAATGCGATAAACGACCCCCCAAGGATCTGCGTTACCAGTGGTTGTCACAAGGTTCTGCCAAGACACTTTCTTTTTCTGCCGAATGAGGCTTGTGTAGTCGTTACGATATCTTCTATATGCTTCCCGTAGAGCCTGGACCTCAGCAGGAGGCCAGGAGTGCCTCGCTCTCTGGAAGGCTTTTCGGGCAGTGTGGACTTGCCGCCTTAGGTTTTCTAGTTCCCTGCACCACCAAGGGACAGCCTTTAGGTGCTTCTGACGTTTTTTCATAGTTCTCTCACATGCTTGTTGGAGTGTGCTTGTTAGGAGGGAGAGGTGCTCCTGTGGATCAAGATGGTTTAGTTGGGATGTATCCATTTGTAGCTTTGATTTTATATTGTCCTTGAAGGCATTCCAGTCAGCTGTTTTGGTGTAGTATCTGATGATATCGTGGTAGGTGGGAGGAGTACTATCAAGTTGTCTAGATAGATGGAAGGAGATGGCCCTGTGGTCTGAGGTGGTCCAGGCCTCATGAACCATCCATGATGAGAACTTTTGTGCTATGGACCGTGTGGCGAGCGTAACGTCAATGTTGCTTTCCCACACTGTATTGCTGAAGGTAGCAAGGTGATGTGGTTTGTTAAGGACTTCAAATGGGGAAGATGAAAGGAAATCTTCTAATTGCTGTCCATTCTGGGAAACTATGTGGCCATCCACACGGCTATGCCACAAGCGAGATCTACAATTGGCATCCATCGTTACTAGGATTTTGCTGGAAGGTAAGAGGGTTATGACTGACTGGAGATATTCAATATATGTTGCGATATCAGTTCGTGGTCGGCAGTACAACGAGACTACGTGCAGAGAGCCTTGTTGGCAGATAATGTGTGCACAAACACCAAAGGGGGTGCATAAGGAGTCGATCTTTGTGACTGTAATTGTTGTATTCCTAATAATGATGGCTGCCCATGGAGTATCTGTGGTTGTCTCAATGATCCTATAAGCGCGAGGGTAGCCCTGTACCCGTCCCTTGTGGGTGTAGGGCTCTTGAACGCAAAGGATATCAATTTCTTCTTCATCCATTTTCATTCTAATTTGTTCGACAACATTTCTAGCTCTTTGGGCATTCAGTTGGAGAATTTTGAGGACGTTGGTGGAATGGCGATTATGGTGTACAGCCATAGTCGGTTTTGTTATGGATGGTTCTCAATACCCTTAAATAGATTGGACATTTGACATCCCGGACGGAGTGATTGGGATCCATTTTTGCTGCTTTGCAGTTGGCGCAGTTAGGGGCTCGATGTTTGTTTGGACAATTGTTGTAGGTGTGTCTGCGTTCAGCACAGTGGCCACAGGTGAAGTCTTGTCGGGCACAGACATGGGATGTGTGTCCAAATCGGAGACATTTAAAGCACTTGATGGTAGGTATGTGCTCCTTGAACCGGCAAGAGCTCCAGCCAATAAATATTCGTTGTTGTTGGAATAATATTTGCCATATCTTCGGGGAGAGTTCGACTACCCAGTTGCAACAAGTACCCGATCTGGATTTGGTGGAGTACTTGACTTTAAGTTCACTTTGAATTTCATGTCTAGTGATATGATCAGCAAGGTTCCTGTCATATATTTCCTCAAGGAGGTCATCTTTGGAAATTCCTTTTTCGACATCGAAGATTACAATTGATGGGCCTTTTGGTTTGGGTATCTCAGCGCTAAGACCCAGTTCATTTATCTGTGGGATTTGAATAATGTTTTCTGCATCTTTTTTGGAAGCAGTCTCAATGATGATTCCAGAATTACGGATTTTTCTGAGGCTTTTAATTTTTATGGTTTTCATTTGAGGTTTCAAGTTGGTAGTAACAACCTCCTTGACAGCCTCGCTTGAAGTAAAGCAACCCTCTTGGGTCGCACGAAGGATGACTAGGTTTTGTTCTCTATTCTGTCTGGTGTTGGGAGGGGCAAATAGCTTATCTGCCATTGGTTGGATCCTCTGCGCATCTGAATAGGACCGGGGGCGCTGTGGCATTTCACTTGGTTCCCGGTTCTTGGTCTGGTGATAATCATTAACTGTGATATTCGGTTCACTGTCCATAAGGTGGCAGTCAGTGTGATTGGGAGGATGGGCATTAATTTTTGGCCGCTGTACCATAGCAGCATAGGTTGATTCTGGGATAGGTGTAGGGAGAAGTGCTGGTCGTGTCTGGCGGTTTGATTGTGCTGTCAGATCTGGGAGGAAAGAGTTCTGAGTGCTATGGCTGGTCCAAGCTGGACTGCTGAGGGCCTTTGTCAAAGTATAATTTGTTTCCCTCAGTTGTTCATTGATTGCAATTAGTTGTTCATTCTGTAGTATTAGGTCATGTAACATTTTCTCGAGGGTACCCCAGCAGCCTGTAACTTTTTGGGCAGCTGGCTTGGTTACTCTACTTCCTTCAAAGCGAAGGCAGCATTCCATCATGGACCTGAGGATCATAATTTTCTCCAAGTGAGAGCAATCCTTATCTAGTGAGGACTGCATGCAGTTCAGTTCTTCTTCTAGGTTCTTCCAGAGAGTAGCTGAAGGAGAACAGGTTTTAGTGGATTTCTTGACCTTTTTTTTGGGTTTTAGCCGTTTTCGCTCAGCTGGAGGGGTGGGGTTATTCATATTGGTGTCCACACCCGCGACCTCCTCATCAATAATAATATTGCTATTATTTGGATCCCGTTGCGAGGAAACATCAGTGCCTAACTTAGCTGGTTGTTTGTTGAGCTGTTTAATCAGAGCTGAGTTTGGGCAGGTGTTTTCAAGTAGTTCCTGGTTGCTTGAGGTGTGCCGTGCTCTGCATGAAGGGCGCAATAGCACAACTGCGGGAGTACTGTTTCCCGTTTGAGATTCGATTTTTGACATATTTTCTTTAATTTTATTTTTGTTTATTATTACTATTTTATTTATTATCAATTATTTATTATTATTCACCTATTATTATTTATCCATGTATTATAATTATTACTAATTTATTTATTATTATTATTATTTATTTTTTTTTTTTGAAGTTGTTCAAAACAGCTAGAATTTATAGCCAATTAGCAGGAAGCTTCTTAATGCCAACTCGAAAAACGTAGGTTCGCTAAGTGAAACAATATGGTGGCGAACAAAGGAGACTGGCGATAAACATGGTAAAAGGTAAAATAAACTGCTAGGATCTAAAATAAAGACGTTGTATGTGAGGTGACCAGTTTAAAAGTTTCCTGGGAGAACTCCGTTCCCAGTCAGTTTCACAGTTTACAGGTTTCACTGCCTCAGTGACACTATCGCTACGGCGACCACGTGGGTTTCCATAGGGAAGATACGACGATATATTTCACTTGCTTGTAAAATGGCCTTCCCACATCAAATAAAAGATAAAATTTTACCTGCAGGTAGAGAAAGCGATGCTGCATCCACTGAAATGGTCGTCACAGTCCAGGGAATTGATAATCCAAAGTAGAATCCGTATTTTATGGGAACACTCTAAACATCGTTGCAACACAGGGAATGAACAGTAGCGCCACCTCATTTCTCGAAGAGAATCTAATAAAGTCAGTTGGCCTTGCTCTGTTGTTGTTGTTTCTCGGTGGAACCAAGTCAAGATGGAACAGTATGGCTCTATGGTCGCTAACAGTCAGATCCGGAGTTACCTCCCAGCAACTAACTGACTGACGTAGGTCCTTTGTAGAGAAGGTTAAGTCAATATTAGATTCACCGGTGGAGCTAGAGTACGTAGTGAACTGGCTAGGCTGGTTATGGATAATAAGATTTTGGCTGAGGACAAAGTCCTCAAGAAGCTGGCCACGGCTATCAGCACCCGCACTGTGCCAGAAGGGGGATTTTGCATTCAAGTCAGATGCAACCAGAAGTTGTTTGGAGCCAATAAAATTCAGGGCGAATTCCAAAAAGTTTAGTGCTTCATTGATGTTACCTGAGGGAGGGCTGTACAGTGACATCAGGTAGAATGATTGATCTGTAGATGTAATTTGGATACAGGTGGAGAACTGATTGCAGAGGCCCTGGACAACCAGGACATCGAGATCCCTATTTATGACTGCTATACATGTTTTAGGGTCCACTGGGACAGGTTGAATGACTCGAGTGTGTATGGAAAAGCCAGTAATTTTAGAGGTTAGATGGGGTTGTATTCTTGCAGCATACGGCTCTTGAATCAAAACAACATCAATTGAATGCTCCTCAGTGGCCTGGCGTATTTCATCCGCAACTGTGCGGGACCTTTGCCCATTTATTTGCATCATTCTCAAGTATTTAGTCTGAGATACGGGGGCTCCTCTTAGGCTTCCAGAAAGAGTGGGCAGGACTGGAGCGGGGACACAACTGGTATTTCTTGTTGGTTTAGGCATCAGCGGTCCTTAGTCTTACGAGTTCCAGAGCCCTTTGGTATTCTGGGCATAAAATATCCCGGAGAGAATGGTTATGTGCTCGCCTGTTCCTTTTACAATTCACACAAGAGGGCTCTTCATCACGGTAGGGACATTCTGCTTGGACATGCCCACTCCTGGCACAATGCCCGCAGGATTGAGATTTGTGGGAGCAGCGTTGGGAGGTATGCCCATATCCCAGACATAGGAAACACCTTGTGACAATTGTAAACGGACGAAATCGGTGTGCACTGAAACCAAGGAATAATCTATCTGTAGAGAGGCCAGTTCTATAAATCCGTGGGGAGAAGCTAATTACTTTGTGTTCTGTAGAGTTAGATTTTGATTTTGTTGCAAACCTAAAAGTGGTCTCAGCCTTAACTTCCTCCCAGGAGAATCCCTGGTCCTGTAGGTTTCTGTGGAACAGATCCTCAAGTAATTCGTCGTTGGAACTGTGCTTTGGAACATCGTACACTATGATTGACCGATTTGACTTTTTAGGAGGAGCTATGACCACTCCTGCATTTGTGAGAGTACCACACGTGGCAATACTTGTTAGGTCTTCTTTTGTTGCGGTCTCCAGTAGGACTCCTTTGTTACTAATGGGTCTAAGGGATTTCACTTTTAGATTCTTATAATCAGCCCTTATAGTGCTTTGCACCAGTTCTTTGACGTCATTGCTAGTCTTGAGCTCTGAGGTATCACTTGCTCTCAACAGTAGTAGATGCTGTGGCTTCTTCTCTGGGTGGTGCACATGGAGAGTTTGTATCATTCCATGGGCAAGGGGCTCCTGTCCCAACTTCACTGCAGCAGCATAGGAAGTGACATCCACAGCAGGCCCAGGGGGGCACGGAGTCTCAATATAGTCAGGGTCAGCATTAGTACAATTTTGGGGCCTGCCAATAGCATCAATGACCTTTTCCAGGACTACAGTTTTGGACCGAAGTTCTTCATTCACAGCTTTGAGCCTCTCATTGTTAATGAGCAGCTCAGTTGTAATTGACTCAAGGGTGGACCACAACTCCTGCACACGGTTACCTGCACTTCTGGTGAAGCGACTGGAGTCGTGGTTTAGGAATGCGATCAACTGCCTACGAAGTCCAGAGATTGTTTGTTGAAGGGTAGCTGGCTCTGAAGTGGGTCCACCTTCTGGGACACTAGATGGAGGTGGTATCCCCAGTCTAGGAGAGGATTTTAACCCAGCTGCGATAGCGTTGGCAAGGGCTGTCGGTGTGATAGTTTGGGTGACGCTTTTAATCTCTGGATTAAAAGTGTGAGTGAACTCATCGGCGCGGTGCGCTACTTGGGGGAAAGACCACCCTTCCTGATCGCACATTTCAGGAATCGATGTCGCAATCGCGCCGAATTGAGTGATATCTATTTTCTTGGTTAATCGATTGGATGTCCCACAGACTTCGTCAGATTAAATTTAATGGGCGCTATTCTGATGCACTCCCATTCCATACAGTGTGCCCTAAGGCTCTGCTCGTGTATGTATGAACACGTATATGTATGTACATCCCCTGACTTATATTTCATTCTCTCTCAGTATCGTGTCCTGGAGATATTCTCACCAAGAATATGTCTACTCTTGGGAGACTGCTGACTGGGCGAATTAATTCTCCCTCTCTTGACAGAACTATTTCGTAAGATGACCAGGAGAGACTGAACAGTGAAAAAATCTCCTCCCTCTCAAAGTGACACTCATTATGAAACCTCTCGGGTGTGAGGTTCGTATGATCGACATCCTCCCTACACCTGGTGGAAAAGAGCTGAGTTCTAGTTCCTTCGATCACGTGAGGAATTTATATGTGGCTTTTTCACAACGTGGCTAAGTTAGTCGGTCTCAGACGAGGTAGCACCATTTTTTTCTCGCGGAAACTCCTGTTTTTGTTGAGAAAAACAGTAAATCGATCAGAGAACACACGCAATTTACAGACCATATACACGAAGTAATATGCCCTGATGCTCCTAAAACCTACAACAACACCAACAATAACAACAACAAGTGAACATCAGCGGAAAAATATGGCATGGAAAAGTGTAAGAGCGATAAAAAGTGCTGAAGCATTTAGCGGTTACATATTGAATTGTAATAACGCCACAGAAAATTAGGTGACAAAGACAGATTATGAGAAATCCCACGCTAAGAGAGTGATAAGGAGTTTTTCTCGTACGTGAATACTAACAAGAAGAAAAGAGCGAATCAGATCGGTCCCTTGCATAATGCAAGTGATAAAGTTATAGAGAACCCTACTGATATTGCGCATGAATTGAACCAGACTTTGCGTCGATATTTAGAGAAGAAAGACCCTCCATAAGTGCGACTGAGTCTTATGAAATTGGTGATTTCTAAATTACAGATAGCTGTTTATCATTAAAAAACTTTCGAGCTAAAGGCGCGTCAGTCCATTGGATTTGATGGCATATACGCACTAATGCTGAGGGAGGGACAAGAGAGCATTGAACAATTGAGGTTAATTATGAGATCGTCGCTAGACACAGAAGTCATTGCCTTCGATGGGAGAAATGCCAATGCATAAAGGTGGCTCCAAGAGTGAAGCGGGTAACCACCGACGGTTATTCTGACTTTTGTGGTAGGCAAAATCATGGAGGTAATCATAAGGAGCGCATTACAGAACCATTTATATAGAAATAGAATTCTTATTGCGATTAATGGTTATTCCTCAGATGGGACAAACCTAAGAAATTGGGTTCCCAAGGACAGCTACTGGTCCATTCTTGTTTTGAAAGTTCTTGCATGACATCGACGAAGGGATAGAGTTGTGATCCCAAGATTTTCACTTGATGTCAAGATCGGCAGAATAGTTAATGATCCTCGCCAAGCACGGCATCTTCAGGACGAGTTGCAGAGACTTCAGAGATGTAAGAAAAGTGGCACTTTTTTTCTTTCAATGCCATGGGCGGTTGAGGCTGACAGCTTGGAGAAATTCAAAGTGTAGATGGGCACCTACAGGAGAAGGAAGTCAAGTAGGTGGTTTATTGATTTTTTTGGCCGATGTAGCAAAAGTCCAGGACTTCTTTGCACCATGCGGCTAATACTAAAACTACTTCGAATGCTGAACTCACGTTCAAATCGTAGCGGCACGAAGCACACCGAACGTCGTCTTGAAAGTGGTCTCAGTACGTGGTAGGCTCAATGTCCACAAGGACGCGCCCTAATATGTTATCAGTATTTAATGGTCAAATTGCCTTTTTTCTGCAATTTTTATTCCATTTTAGAATCACACAATTTTAGTAAAATATTAAGGGTACTTCGTTATTATCATGCGTCTAATTCAACCCTAAACTGTAACCGGGTGAGATCCTGTAATGTATATAGTAATTAAATGGAAGAAGAATAATGTCAGGGCTTAACATAACTCGAAAAAATTTTCCAACTCTTATTTAATTAAAAAAATAATAATAAAAAAAGAAAAGAAAAAAGAAACATTAGGTATTCAACTTTTGAACGCTAGTGTGGTTTATGTCTACATCAACTGAAATCAGATATGTTACCAATTCGTGAAGACTCTTTCTAATTGGAGTCTCTAAACTACGCGTATTATATATTTCGAGATGAAAATCCCAACCTAGCTGAGCCCCGATTGGAACAAAGTGAACAAAAGTTCCTCCCAATCCAATAATGGACAATGTTCCTAAATGAACAATGTTCCCGAGAGGAGGAACACTGTCCATTTGCCATCTGCAAGGGTATTCTATTACAAATAATTGGAGAAAAAAGGATTTATTCAGAGGTTACTCTATAAGTTGGAATGTGGTGGAATCACAGAAACCTTTAGATGGATTGCTGGATGGTTAGAAGACGGGTCTGTTTGAACGTCAGTTTAAAAATCTACGAGTGTTCGTTGCATTTTGGAAAGGTCCAACAGGTGAAGAATGGACGACGCATATTATGAGAGCGACACTAGTGACTGCTAATTATAATTTGGGTTCTCGCATAATTGGAAAGTTCGTCTCCTCCACGAACCCTGCTCAATTATGAGCGCATCATCCCTCTTCTGTTATATATTCCTTCGTAGTTAATGAATGACTCGATTTGGTGACTGAAATCCTCGTGCAAAGTTGCCGAATAATCACGAAGTGAAAATATTGCCGTTGAAAAAGTTCACGGGACTGATCGTGGAGCAGTGAACTGTTCGTGGCGAGAGAATAAACTCCGCAGCGCTCTGAAGGTCGCAGTGTAGAGGTCACGAACTGTCAGGGAACACGCGCTGTCTCACTTTAATCGCGCTGTCGTTGCCAATCGATTCACGTGTATCAGTGAAAGCGGTCACCTTGACAAACTCCCTGTGCAGTTGTGACTCGCCGAGTGGCGATTTCTCACTTTTTCGAATTGCTTTTGTCTCAGAACGACCAATTCCCTCCCCCAGACAACTGACTACTGCTCGAGTTCGAAATTGGACGTTCAAAAGTCATCCATCGGCAGATTAACGACCCCCAGCACACGATGAGAACTGCAGAAGAAAGGGGATTTTCCTCCTAGCTAAGTGACTCTGCATAAATCGAGGTCGACATCGATTAGCGTGGCAAAGAGTGCGAGGCGACAACTCCACCGAAATAGCGCGCAACCACTGAACCCCGAGTTCAAACAGAAGATCAAAATCTGTGAAGAAAAAGGGTGATAAAGGACGCAAAATATAGGCACGCGCGACAGACTCACAGACAGGAAATGTTTCTAGGGCCGAAGTCTGCTGAAGAAGAATGAAAAGATAAATAAATAAATCTTTATTGTGAAGTAGAGTTACAGCACAATATCCCATCACGGCGACGAGCGCCAGGGGTTCACATATAGATAACATAAGTACGGCATACAAATACAAAAGGTTACAAAATACAGCGAACACACAAAAAGGCTACAAAATACCGATCACAAATGCAACAGAAATACAAATACAGCACAAAAACACAGAGCTAGACATAAATACAGAAATAAATACATAAGAAATACAAATAAGACTATGTATATAAAGTGCTTAGCATCATAATACACAGCCATTTCTGAATAAACAGAAAATTTTTAAGGTGGCATCGTTTTAGGTTATATCTCATATTGTGAATGCCTTCACAACGAGTTGCCATGATATTGCACTACTTCGAATAAGTAACATTAGTCTTCTCCTTAGGTGAAGCGTTACTTATTCGAAGTAGTGCAATATCATGGCAACTCGTTGTGAAGGTATTCCCAATATGAGATATAATCTAAAACGATGCCGCCTTAAAAATTTTCTGTTTATTCAGAAATGGCTGTGTATTATGATGCTAAGCACTTTATATACATAGTCTAAATCTGTTCGCAGCTTGAGGCTTTAGCCCTAAATGCGCCTTAGTCGAAATACAAATAAATAAATATCAAGGTTCAAGGGCTTTGATAAAGTTGTGTCTGTCCTTCTTCTCACTTATTATGCTGTCGATGTCGGCGTCCACACGGTTGAGTACGGGGAGCATCTGCTTGGGAAGAAATCTGTCAGTGAGTACAAGCCTGTTGTGGTGAGCCACAAGTGCTGGTACCGACCTTAGGCTTGGCTGTGGAATCCTCCAAGAGCAAGCGTTCCAAATATTTGGAGATGATATCTGGCCCGTGATGAGTTTGGCTGTGAAGACCAGCCTCTTTTCCACGATCAGGAACTTCAACCTCGGGATGTCGAGTGCTTGTGCCATCATGGTGGTTGTGGTAGCGGGAGGTAGCCGAAGCTTGTTATTGGCCCATTTCAGTAGCCAGTACTCAGAGGTGTACACCCGCTTGAGGTTTGTAGGTGCAGCAGAGGCCCATATTTCTGCACCATACAGAATGGCGGGGTAGACGGTGGAGGTGATGAACCACGTGACAGGATGTCGGACATGTAGCAGCTGCTGCTTTGAGATCCACCGTAGACGAGAAAATCTGGTACTGATTTTGTCAATCTGGTTGACAAAGGACATCTTTTGGTCAAACAGAACGCTAAGGTCTGTGTGTGAGGGTACGTTTGGTATTCGTACCCCTGCGAGTGAAACGTTGAGTACTGTCGGCATGGATTTAAGGGAGAATACAACCTGAGTAGACTTCAGTGGGTTGATTTTTAGATTGAAGTTTGCCAGGTACAATTCTAGATCCTTAAGTTGGGAATTGATCCTGTTGCTGAGCTGAACGGGACTGTCGCCAGGGTTAATTTGAGTCAGCAGTTTGAGGTCATCGACATAGCATAGGAGACCATTCGTTTAGGCAATAATGGGCACGGTGATAGCTGTGAACAGGACACCTGATAGGACACCCCCCCCCTCCCTGCGGTACTC
Source organism: Mastigoproctus giganteus (assembly GCF_048544385.1). Taxonomy (NCBI): domain Eukaryota; kingdom Metazoa; phylum Arthropoda; class Arachnida; order Uropygi; family Thelyphonidae; genus Mastigoproctus; species Mastigoproctus giganteus. Next base: position 4,338,100 of record NC_143577.1, on the reverse strand, counting down.
CAGCAGTAATGTCGCAGGATAGGGTGTGTTGTTGCCGATGGAGAATAAGTACCCTGTGACAGAGAAGAGATTCCAAAAAGCACAGCATATCACCTCGAATGTGAAATTTCTCCTTAAGTAGGAGGAGCAAGGCCGGGATCGACACGGCATCAAAGGCTGCGCTTATGTCGAGATAAGTGGTTGCTAGCTCAGCTCTTTGTTCGAATGCTGAGAGGATGCGTTCTGTGGTGGCTGCCAAGTTGGTGATTGATGATTTTCCTGCGATGGCATAGTGGATTTCAGGTGGTTTCGTCTGGAGGATTTGTTGAGTGATTGTGGGTAGCAAAGCCTTTTCAAGAGTTTTTAACAGACAAGAGGCAACTGATATGGGTCTGAACTGGCTGACGTTTGTGGCAAATTGGTTTTTAGGGATGGGGTACACTCTGTACTTATTCCACTGGGGTGGGAAATAATGCTCAGCGAGGTATCTGTTGTAGATCGAGAGAAGAGGGTTTATGATGAATGTGCTCAAGCATTTGATCATAAATTGCGGAATTCCATCCTCCCCAACAGTGGCTGTTGTGGGAAGGGAATTGATGGCACGTATGAGCTCCTGTTTCGTAATCTGGATAGTCCCTAGGACATCTGAAGGGTTTTCATAGTCAGGCTGGACAACTGTAGAGGGGACTGTTGTTGTATTTGAAAACCTGGCGATGTATTTGAGCCATTCTTGAGGGTCAAGCATATGACTGAATCCACCATGTGGGGCAGCATAGAATGGCTTTCCTTTCCTCAGAGTGCGGTTTAGATTTACTTGAATTGCAGCAGCTTTCTTTCGATTAAAATGGGCCGATCCTGTCTTGACTGCCATTCGTAAGTTTCCATTTCTTATGTAGGACTTGTTTCATTTTGAAGCTGTTGTTGAGGTCAGCAGTCCACCACGATCTGGAACGGGGAGTTACTGTTACTCGTTTGGTGGCAGCATAGTCGATGACGGATATAATTCAGTTGGACAGGAGTGTCACTGCGAGGCTGAGGTCGCAGTCAGTGAGGACATCCCAACGAATGCAGGATGCTGTTTCTACACAGAGTTGAGGATTAAGGTATTTAGGTGCTGAAACGTATTTGACTATTTTGTTGTCAGGGCTGTTGAAGTTTGGCACCTGCAATAACTATGTCAAAACTATGTGCTGGTGATCGGACAGGAAGAATGCGACGGGATCATCACAGCGATCGAGGCGGAGAGTTTAGTAAGACTCAAAGCGGAATTAGATGATCACTTTTAGCAATGTGGAAAGTGTATGTAATTCGAGGAATTTCTTCCACTATTTTTCTTTTCTGCAGATGTAAAAAAACCTGCTTACTTGAAACATTTAACGATTACAACTTTTTGATTCTATACTAAATAATAATAGTCCAATATAGTTGAGCTGGCTATAGGTTCTCGGGCTTGATTTCCGTTGAAGGGAAGCAACATTTATGGGCAAAAAAGCAGTGACCAAGTTACTCGGTGTCGAGCAAAAATTACCTTTTCTGTTGCGTATAATGGGCAGGTAAATCCTAGCATACCCGCAATTTACAGAAGCAATATGTATACTAACTCCTCATAACCTCAACCACCTCGGCGTTGATTCTGAACAAGCCGACCGAACCACGTCTGCGATTTCTGCAACCCTGCACCCACAATATTCAATATTATTGTGAACTAATTATCTACAGACAATGCATCAACTGCAAAAGAAAGAGATCACAACCATTCGGTGAGGGACACTCAGTGCCCTGAATACTTCCGCGCTCTTCAGATAGCTCGTACGAAACTAATAAATGAATAATAGCACTATTTCCAATGGCAACCTTACGGATACAAACAGCAATACAGTAATAAATCCAATAGAAATACTACAAATCACTGCACACAGATGTCCAAGTGTCACAGGTGAATTAAGAATTGTCAGTGAAGAACATCATCTGCACTTAATATGCATGCAGGAGCCCTATTTCTCAAAACAGTCATATGGTGGATATTCAAAAGTCTCTTTGGCCTCTCGTGTTGTCCATGCTGAAGTCCCTGATCCTAAATCAGCCATTGTCATATTAAACAAGAAACTAGATATTACAGTCATCTAAAGTCTGTGTGATCAGTATTCTACTGGTATTCTTGTAACCGTATCGTCTCTTTCTTTCTACATTATATCCATCCTTGTACTGTCCGCCCTCTGCAGACCTGAACTCTTTCTTATTGTACCTCGAAAAAGTCTTTGAAACGCTCGAAACAGCCAATTTATTAATAACAACAGACTCAAATTCTAAATGGCACAGCGGTGTATTAGACAACCGAGGAAGGTTATTTGAAGAGTTCATCTTCTCGCACAATGTGGCTATTCATAATCTGCCTCATCAGCCATATACTTTTTCTAATACTCTGGGAGAATCTAATATAGATCTTACCTTGTCTTCAAACGTTATCTCTCCAAAAATTGCAGGCTGGAAAGTAATATGGACATCACTTTAGGAGTGAAATTTTCACGGCATCATTGCACCTGAATTTCTTGTTTCCTAAGGGCTCTTTCAGCTGTGCAATCAGTTGGATGGGGGCCGAACGTCCCTGTCCCTTGCTCTATCGTGGTTTGACTATCGTGCTGCAACCTCTGCCACCAGAACTGCGGTTGTTTACTGGAAAAAAGTCGGTGATGACCCTCAGATGTTGGACCGAGTTTTCTTCTCTGATGAGGTTTGGTTTCACACGAGTGGATACTCTCAGAAGTGTGGTGTAAAAGTAAGAGCGCTTGAAATTCCCCTACATTGCGTGATTATTGGAGTGTGGTGTGCAATGATCCGAGGTCATTGCAATAATCCCGCTTGGATTCATTTCTTCAAACACTGAAGGCAATGTCTTCGAACATGCTGCGATCACGATGGCGATTATTTTCATCACTTTTTGTGTTAAGTAACTTCAGAGAATAAAGATTTCACTTGCGAATCTTATTTCTCTAGCACTCTTACTCGAAGTTATTTTCATTTTCATAATAATATCGATCAATTCATTTGACACAGTGGAGATCCGAGCGCATCCATGAGGCTAGAAGCTTGTATTACCTCGTGACAAGATAAACAAAATACATCTTTCATATCGAGAGCATTAATAACCCACATTTTCGTGGGCTCAAATTTAAAATAACCACCCCTGCTTAAAACAATTAAATAAAGAAAGAAATTTGATCCATTCAAAGAGTTTTTCAACCTCGCTCGCCATCGAAAGGGAGATCCAGGAGCAAACCAATTGCGATCATCAGATGTCCGAGGAAGAACGATTTTCTGCACGAGCCTTGTGAAATGCCGAAAGCGACGCAACGAACAGGATGCAGACAAGAAACGCGATCGTGGGGGCAATAATGCGCCGATCTGCTGGACTGGAAACACGTGCGTGCGCCATCTTATTTCCGAAGTGGGTTGCTATGGCGACCAAACGATTTCCTGATTATTAATGTCGTACAGTTTTAGGCGCATCGGTGACTCAGACCATTACCGAGCAGTTGGGTGTATTATGTCTCTAGAAGCGTGTGTGTGTGCGTGCGTGCGTGCGTGCGTGGATACTACAGTGATTATTTCAATCTGTGGCTGAGTTAGTCGGTCACAGGCGCGGAGAGCAAGGTTCTGCCTCCCACGGAAACTGTTTTTCGTGAGTAAAGCCAGCGAATCGACTCGAGAACACACGCAATTTATGGTCACGTGGGCAATAGGGCAGACAATTTTTTTCTTTTTTTTGTACACCTCCGATTTGCATGTTGTACGGGCTGAAAAACCCGAAATGACTTTGACCGTACTACGGGCGGTAAGTTATTTCGGGCAGTAATTTGTTTGGCTACAATCTCGATTGAAGAGGCCTTCAGAAACTCTTCCAGTCGTCGATGGGATTGAAATCCAAGCAGATGTCCTGAAATAAATGACAAAACCACCATAGTAGAGGTGGCTAACCTGCGGCAGACGTTCCCCAAGCATTACGTGCTGCTCATTTCAATTTCTCGCCTCTGATCCGGAGAAAATAACGCAAAAGTTATAGAACCGATTGGTAAAATCAAAAATGAAGACAAACACACGTAGATGGAGATCAGACGTTCCGTGGTATTTCCATCAGCACATCATCAGTGAATACTGCCATTGCTACTTCATCGCTTCATAAATCAGAATAGCCAAAGGTTTTATATACTTTGCAACCGGAAATAACAAGATACTTAGATCTAATATAAGTTAAAAGTGCTTCTTTTCTGTCTCTTAATATATTTTCATTTCCTACTGATCACCGCACAAGGAACATCCAAAACACATGCAGCTTAATCCTTTGGTGAGTATGCACGTATATATACGTGTCTCATGTGGAAAGTACATACGTATATGTACGATTTTCCAGTGGCCTCTCTGCGGCATGTATACGATTAGAAGGTCATCGATCGAATAATGTATCCGTTTACGTGCGAATACAACGCATGGCAGCATTTTCGAATATTTCTAGTGTGGAAATATTCCGATAGGTGCTGCCATACGTTATCCGGTTTCTCAGTAATTAACTGTATTAAATTTACGCGATTAGAATCGTTGTATTATTTTAATAATTGCCATATTATCAGATTACGCAATGTTGTAATTAGAAAACACGAATTCAATAAATTATGTCAAAGAAACACAACACAAAAAATCACATCAACGAACTGTGGTACAAAGCGAAAATAAATCACTAAAATAGTGTTTCACACAAGCGGTCGGCTGCGACTATTTTTTTTTTTTTTTATCGCAAACAAGATTGCAGATCACGAATAGGCTCGCCTGAATTGGTTCCTGACAGATGCTATTGTAATTGTAATTATAAAGTGTTCCGCGGCTTTCGGGGGAGTCTGCAGCCACTATTTCGATCGTTGGCAGTTTCGCTTTATGGTTTTCACATTCCCTTTTTTTTTCATACTTGTGGCTAATTCTTCCTTCGTATACCACAAACGAGACGGTTTGGTCGCAGCCCATAAACAATACAATCTCGCGATCTTACGCATCTGCAAGATCGCAAGATCGCAGGAAGATAAGCTGAGGGCCCGGATGAGTTATCGAAAAAAATAATAAATGATTATTGCGATACAGTACTCGCGCCTTTCATTATAATTTCTTTAATTTTTTTTTCTTTTTTTGCGAATTTCGATCGGTGATTTTCATGTTAAACCGCGATTGCTGTGAGGGATGGGCTTTTTGTGAACTCACTTTTTATTACTATTTACATGTTAAACATTTCCTTTTGTTTCCTATTTCGTGTTCTCTTTATTACATAACATTCATGAATATACAGATTTGTTTGTAACACGCGTTGTAAACATTAAATAATAACACTACGTGTACCCCTGAAGTTTACATTCTTCCCTCCCCCGGTTGAAAACACTCTGGGTTCAACGCCGTGTGCGCTACACCTAAAATGCGTTTTACACCACAGTTAACGGTAATCTTACCGGGAGCGAGCGGGGGTTGGCGGGAGGTCAGCGGATCTCCCGCTCAGATTTGAATTGTTCATTTGTTGCATCGTAAATGTTTCCGCTGCCGTATCTGACGCCGTCTGTTCTGTTCCGTCCCACAGGCTGCTGCTGCCGCCGCCGTCGTCGTGTTCCTGCCATGCATGGCTCGAGCTGCGTCTGGCCACCATCGAGAAGAACCGTCACGCTCAGCGGAAGGCCCCTTCCAGTCCACGATGTCAGGGTGTTGTCTCTGCGCGGCTTTCCGAGTCGAAGAAGACCTGCACGCGATGTTCGAACCCCTTCCGTCGTCGGTGACCTAACGCTTCCATCGGCAGCAGGCATGTCCCGGACACCCGGCGCCGGTGGCGCCCTCCAGCGTCGGATGTCGTTCCTCTAGAGCCGCCGCCGTAGTATGTGGAGCTCGGGGCGAGAGGCGGAGGAGACGCGCTCGCACTTTCGGCACGTGCACGAACCGAGTCCTTCCTGCGCACGAATTGTGCGTAGATCGAGTCCTAAGAAAAGCCGCCTGCGCGCTCGGCCGGGCTCTCCCCTCGCGCTGTCTCCCGCTTTGTGCGTGCCCGACGAGCAACTGGTGGAGCGGACACTCGGAGACTACGACAGCGATTGGCCGAGGAGGTCGCACGTGAGGAATATCTCGATCAGGAGTTCGCCCCATCGAGGTCTGGGGTTCAGTGTGTGCGGGGAACTGGGACGAGGTGTTTTCGTGTCCTGTGTGGAAGATCACAGCGCCGCCCAGCAAGCGGGGCTGCACCCCGGATGTCAGCTGCTCGCCGTCAACGGGATTTCGCTGGAAAACGTCGCGCCTGAGAATGCCTGGCAGGTGAGTACCGTTTTTTCACTCCGGGACACCCCTCTCCTTCCCCTCCCCCACACGAAACTGTCGGGCTGGTCATCACGTGAAGCCCCTTGTTGGTGTCGAGTTATTTTCGCATTCAGTAGAGGCATCGCAATCGGTCAGAGGTCATCCCAGCGAGCCGCATCCTCTGATCATCGCATCCCCTGAAGAAACGAACTCGGCGGAAAGTACTGCCGACGTCACGAAGCATTGTATTGTGGCAGACGAGAGGTACACTGCACCGTCAAAAGTAAAGGATCGCCAGATGAGTTTCGGCGAAAACCGTGGTTTTCATAAAAATTTCTTTTCGCATTTTTGTGAGTTTTTAAATTTTTTATTTTTATTTTTCATTTAAGATTAATTCGCGAATGAATCATCAAAGATAGGCATTAGATGAATGTACTTAACGGAATCTGACGAAGAGTTCTGATGGCATCCCCGACACGCACGTATCACTGAGATTTCAATTGTTCATTGAGAGAAGAAGAAGAAGAAGAAGAAGAAACCCCTACTCTACTCACCGAAATTTATTCGCTTTTTCCACTAAAACGAGGCACGAAAACGCGCTCTGAAAACAGCTACCAATTCACGCTACAGCAGATAAAAATTTATATGACAATTAATTTGTAGTCATTTTTTTTAAAGGCACACAAGCCTAATGGACTTATTGCCTCCACGATGTCCGTCCGTCCCCATGTAATAATTTGACTCAATTAATGGATTGTCTTAAAATTCTATATTTGGCTGCTTTAGAAAAATTTACCTAGCATTTCTGAATTTCATTAATATCTGGCCGATAGGAATCTCGCAATTGTTATCTCTTTGTCAGTGCGTACGTCCGTCCGCATGTGATAACCGAACTCTCATTGGTTGGATTTTAATGGAATTTTATATATGTCTGTTTTAAAACAATCTGTCGAGCCTTCCCAAAGTTCATTATAATATTATTTTATTAATTTTTTATTATATTTTTTCACACATCATATAGGCTCACCATATACCGTTTAATGTAGCTGAAGCACTGGATATTATTATTTATTTATTTTATTTTATTTTTTTTTTGTTTAAGGTAATGGTTATTGCATCATTGCAACTTTAATGCAATAAACACATTACCCTTTGAGATAAAAAGAGGTTTCCAATTTTATACTTTTGAGTGAAGCACTGTTTTTAAAGCGACATAATATTAACGGGAAAATAAATAGGAGTAGCGCTAATTACGCCACGTTAATTGGTATAAAGTGATTTTTATATAAATACAGAATGCTGGAGTTTGTATTACTCAAGCTAAACTGCCACACGATCCTTGGACTTCGGAGAGGTTCCTTTACATTGCAGAAGTGCCAATGTATCGCCAATATAGAAAGGTAAATTAAGAACGAAGTAGGTAACTATACACCGATCAGTAGGTAGGGAAAATCATGGAGACAATAATACAATTCTCAACTTAGATGTGACTGTGATACTGAAGGATTTTCTTTAAACCACCACGGTTTTGTAAAAGGGGAATCGTGTTTGACTAACCTGATGGCTTAAGGGTAAGAAGAGTGGTCAAGATTAGCAAGGACATCCTCAGAAATATCTTCAGAGCCTCTTTTTCTCAAATTTTTTTTTTTTTTTTTCCTGATTGCAAGAAATGATGCTAATTTTAGGATTTCCTTGTTAATAAACTCTGCATATATTATTTTTTATCTGTATTTTCTTTTTTTCTTTGCGAGTTTTTTCAGATCCGTATAAGAAGAACATGGCCCTCGTGGGTAGCACAGTTGGTAAAATCACTGTCCTCCCCACACCGGGTGGAAAATACCTGATTTTGAATCCGTTCAATGACGCGACCATTTTTATAGGCCTTTTTCGCAACGTAGCTGAGTTAGTCGGTTTCAGGCGATGATAACATGGTTTTTTCCTCCCGGAAACTCGGGTTTTCGTCCATAAAACGTCCATACATCTAATATCTAAGGGAACAGAACATCCAGGAAAGACAGCTTGGTTAAATCCAGTAGTTACTCCACACTGGCTGAGGAGTAGAGGAAGAGGGATTAAACGTGGTACAGGGCAAAAATGAGTTAGGAGTTACGATTCAGGCAGATTCCACGCAGTGAAAGCAAAAGCACACAATGGTGTGTCTATAATACAGCTAAAACACGTTGGTATCAGTGTCAGAGCCCTTAAATACCTGCAGGGTAGGGGACAGTGGGCTATGATTAATGGATATTCTTAATGGAGATCGGTTGAGGGACCACTGTTTTTTTTTTTTTTTTTTTTTTTGATTTTCGTGAATGACAGAGGGCATAATCAAAATTTGAAAGTGATTAATGATCAGCAACAAGCTGAGTCCCTTCTGAATGACTTGGACAGTCTTAATATAGCAAAATGCAACGTCTTACACTTCGGTAACTGATACATTCACTATAACTTATACACTTAGTGGGGTTCTAAGATTCTGACCCATCTTCTGGAAACATCAGGTGGGTCTGGGTCTCTTTTCAGACAGTACGTACCTTACTGGGACTGGCCCACCTTCCGTGGTGTAGAGAAATCTCCAGAATCATCTGTCCGGGTGACTGATGCTTCCGGGTAGCCATGTGGCCAGAACGCACACATGCACACAATACACACACAAAGCAACACTACTCGCACATCTGGTCCTTTTGCAGTGGTATTGTCTTCACAGAGATACGAGGCCAGGTTGAACTGAGCCGCCCCTTACAAAAACGCATGTCCGCTATAATTACAGTGGACAAGAGTGCGGGAAGAAAAGGATTTCCGAGTTAATAATCGGGCAGACACGGTTATCGATGCCCCACCACGAGACAGGTGGCAAGGAGGGCCCTCGATGTCCTACAGATAAATGTCAAAGGTTTATTGGGCATGTATTTGTAGAGGTAGGAAGGTCATATTGCACCGCACAAAGGAATTGTAAAACTGGACTGTGCAGACCCCATCTAAAAAAAAACACACATAGCTTCTTGAAAAGTTCCAAAGGCCGACAACCCCTTTGTGAATTCTGCAAAAGTGTGAGGAAATATTTCGAAAATGCAGACTTTTTTTTTTTTGTGACCCCCAAACACGAGAGGTATTAGACCCTATAGTACTTAGTACCGTGCTTGGGTTGGAGGTTGAGAAGACAAAAGAAGATATTTGTTGACATTGGACTTGAACTTCTGTAGATTGTAATTTTCAGGAAATACGTATGAAGGAAGGTTGTTCCAGAAAACGGCAGTTGAATGAATAAATGAGGAAGATGAAAAGTTGGTTCTGTGGGTTTGAAGTTGGACAGTAAATGGATGTTGGCTGGTGTTCGGACTGTTTTGAAAGAGAGAGCGGGAATTATAGAAGCCAATTCAGAAGAACAGTGCCCATGGAAGTATCTGTAGAAGAGGCATGCAGCAGAAACAGTACGTCTATGAGACAGCGAGTGGAGAGACTCTATTAGAGATGAATCATTAATTAACCTAACTGCCCTCTTCTGAATGGAATCAAGAAGCCTGAGAGAGGTTTTGGGGGGCACCACCCCAGATGTGGGAACAATATTCCATGGCAGGGCAGAATTGAGATTTATAGAGTGAGCAGCTGTTTGGAAGAAAAATAACGCCGAGAGCGAAAGAGAAAACCAAGTTTTTTAGATGCAGAGGAAGCAATGGTTGTAATGTGCTTGTGCCAAGAGAGATTAGAAGTCGGGGTCATCCCCAAAAGAGATATATCATTTTGCCTATAAATCGGAGTGTCACTAAAGATAAGCATAGGAGTAGAAGAATCCTTTTAGCGAGATATAAGACAAGAATGAATTTTAGAAGGGTTGAAATCAACTAAATTGTCTTTGCCCCACTAGACAATTACCTGAAGATTGGCATTTAAGGAATTGGTAGCAGATTTTTGAGAAGTTGAAGCTGATTGAGCAGGACAAGGTTTCTCAAAATGGAAAGTGGAATGCAAAGTGCTATCTATCATCGGCAAAACTATGGATAGGATTTCCAGTCAATGGAAGAAGGTCATTAATATACAAGGGAAAAAGAGAAAGGGAAAGAACTGAACCTTGGGGGAAAGTAGCATTAGTGGAGCAGTTAGAAGACAGAGAGCCATCTACTATCACCCTCGGTGAGCGATCAGAGAGAAAATTGGATAACCAATTATTAAAAACAGTTGGCAAACCATAAGATGGAAGCTTGTTTAGGAGACCTTTAGGCCAAACACAATCGAAAGTCTTTGAAATGTAAAGAACAACTGCTTGATTTTACCAAACGTTTCCATTGAATAAGTCCATAAATGGGTAACATTAGCCAAAATATCACCAGTGGATCGACACTGACGGAATCCATACTGGTGATCGTTGATCAGACGGAAGGTTTCTAGGTACTTTAAGAGTTGGCAGTTAATTGATTTCTCCATTACTTTAGAAAGAGTAGAAGTAATTGCAATGGGACGATAATTGGATGGGAGGGATTTGTCACCCTTTTTAGGAACTGGCTGGATATGAGCAAATTTCCAAGTAGATGGAAAAACATCTTTGGAATAAGAAAGTGAAAAAAAGCGGCAAAGAATAGGAGTAAGTTCAGGAGCACAGGTTTTGAGAACAAGTGGAGAAACACCATCGGGACCTGGAGTTTACTTAGCATCAAGATTCGTAAAAATCCTTCTGACATCCTTTTGACGGAAGACCAAAGGAGGCATTGAATGGAGCGTGTTTTACCAAGAACATTAATACATGAGTTGAAAGAAAAATGGGATGCTAGCAGGTCAGCTTTATCCTTGGCTGAAGGGACAACAGAACCATCTGGTTTGGACAGAGGTGGAAGCAGAGACGAGGTGCCTAAAAGTTGCGGCCAATAGCTTTGGCAAGAGACCAGAATGTTCGGCTACCATTAGGGCAAGAAGCAAGTTTTCTACTCTTAGCCTGTTGAAACTCTAGTTTGGACTGATTAATAACTGCTTTTCAATTGTTGCGAGCTTTGGTGTAGGCAGAAAATGAAACTGAAGAATTAGAAACAAGCCAATTACGATATGCAACATTCTTCTCTTGGACAGCCTTAGCACATTTATTGGAAAACCAAGGTTTAGAAAAAGGACGAGATTTTAAAGTGGAGTGTGGGATAAAGGATTCCATTCCTGCAAGAATAATTTCACTGACACGATCTGAGCAAACGTTGACATCAGAACTTTTGAAACAGTAATCCGACCAAGGAAAAGAAGAAAAGAAGTCTCGTAGGTCATCCCATTTTGCATTCTTATAATGCCAAACAACACGAGGTTGGGAATAGCCATGAGATAAAGGTTTCATTAGAGAAGAGACAATCACCAAGTTGTGATCTGAAGTGCCTAAAGGACCTCTCTCTTCGATTGTGTACTTAGAAGGGTTGTTTGTAAGAAAAAGATCAAGCGTATTGGCTGTATGATTAGGATTGTCCGGTATTCTTGTAGGTAAATGAACAATCTGTGCTAGGTCATTAGTAATTGCAAAAGCCTCAGCATCTCGACCTGCTGGGTCGGTGTGACTAGAAAACGGAAGCCAGCTGGAGTTGTGAACATTAAAATCACCAAGAAAAATTACCTCACTGTTAGGAAAGTTGGACTGGAGAAAGTCAAGTTGCAAAGAGAGGAAATCAACGAGCTCCAAGTGATTAGTGGAGTTGGGAGAACCGTAGAGACAACAGATGAATTTGACACAATGAGGTAGAGACATTTCAAGCCAGAGAAGATCAAAGAGAGGAGATTCCAAATTGCCAAGTCTCTGACAGGGAATATCAGAACAGATATATGCACAAGTACCACATTTGAGGTGAAAGGCATCATACAGCGAATAATTTGGACATCTGAGATGAGCAGTAGTTGAATCAACTGATAACTGAGATTCAGTCAGAAAAAGTAAATGGGGTTTGGAAGACTTCAAGTGGAAATGGACATCGTTGAGATTAGAATTGAGACCACGTATTTTTGTGAAATGAATTAGGAAGTCCTTGGGAGGTTTAAATCTTTTCGCGGATAATCTTGCTCTATTAGTTTGACAGTTCATGGTGTATTCAATAGTAAGAAAAAGTGGGTGGGACATGAAGTAACTGAAGGACATGAAGGACTCTATGAAGTAATGACATTTTTGGATATGGCCTGCGAACACCGTTTTAGAGCTGCACCCTTGAAATGTAAGGAATATTGGATCTCGCCACGGTTCATCATAACCTCAAAAGTCATCAGTCATACTACATGATGGAAGAGATAGGGAAGGGTTGACTGGAACTTAGTTGTGGAGACTAAACTTGGGTTCCACCACTTGAAGTTTCCAATAAGCAAAGTGGTGGTATTTCACCGGCTGATGAGAGTCATGTACCACCTAGTACTGCCTGGTACATAGAGGGTCGGCGTTCCTCCATGTGGTGTGGAGGAACGCCGACCCTCTATGTTACCAGGCAGACTACAGAGCTTGGTAATTGGTATCATAATCACGGAATGATACGAGGTAGCGACTTTTCCCGGATCTTCCAAAAAAAAAGGGGGGGGGGTATTTGGGTACCATCGATGAAAGAGGGGACTAATTGGGGTCTAGAGGGATATTAAATCGAATTAAGACAAACTTTTCACCGTTATAAAGAAATCCAGAATTGGAGACCATGAATTCAAACAAGGGGGTGGGGGAAGAGATTGTGGGAAGTTCTTTCAGCCACAGCACCAATCAACCTGTACCAAATAATTTGATAATAATTCCGTGCGATCGTTTTTTACTGAGGGATGTAAGCGTAGCTGTTGGTGGGGGGAGAGGCCATGAAACATTTCTAACACGAAAACGCTCGCGTAAAGTAATAAACAAGTTTAATCGTCGTACTATTAATTGCAAATTGGTGGTACGACCCTCGTGTGATGGGAGTGTCCGATAGTTGGTTGACTAATGACACTCTTCACCTTGGGTTACGAGGAGAATTACGGCACCACCTGGATAGATGGCGTCGCCAAGAAGGGCGGAGATGCGCTGTCCGACATCATCCTCACTGTCAGATGGAATCGGCCGATTATGAAATGACCTCTGCGCGCCAGAACTTAATTAAGAGACACTGTTGGACACCGGAGACGTGTGCTTCTGAAGAAAGGACCCGAGAATAAAATAATAACAAAAAAGGGCGAAATGGAAAAGCTCAAATTAGAGCCAATTAGATGAATTCCTCAGCAGCAATACGAACACTCCGAGAAATTGCCTTAAAGTTCGCTCGTCGATGAAATGGAGGGAGAAAGCGAAAGAAGAGCGAAAAGAAATGGGAATCCTCCGTGAGAATGACACGATTAAGAGGCTGCCATGACAACGTGACGACAATCGGGATTGGTCCCAATTTCGGATTATCCCCTCGTCGATTCCCAGCGGGGAATTCGGCGCTAGAAAGGTTCGCGACGAAGAGGGGAAGGTGCAAGTGAGGGGAGGATGAGTGGCAGCTGCGAGGCCCTTTTTGCGAGTAACGCGGACAGCTCGGATGGAAACAAACGCGTCAATAATCGAATCGATGACGTCACCGACAACCGATCGTGCTGGAAGCGATGCCAGTGGAAAATGCACGCGGACTCGCAGCACGAAACGAGAACTGCAGCGGGGATGGAAACAGCCCTCCGAGCAACTGTTTCGCATATCGGTTACGTTTTGTCAATAATGTGTGGCCTCAGCAGATGAGGAGGAGGAACCGAACAACAGAGATTGAGGAACTCGTCAGATTTACTTCAGGACAAGAAATCTCGGGGCAGGCGATGTACTCTCCCTCTTATATAAACTCGTTCCCAATCCTCCCCTTCAGACCTAGAGGGAACATGCCCATTGTTATAAATATTAAAATGAATGGTTCGAGGAAGCCAACTTATTATCCACTTCTTCCTCAAATTTCGGGAAACTCTCTGCCTTGCCTACGCTCTTGGGGCAACTTATTCCATCGTTCCCATCGATGATCGATGGGAACGATGATCCTGGCAAATCTTCTCCTACCGTACAAATCACTTTTGCACTCAATGCCTTTCGTAGTCATTTCACAGAAAGGCCTTTGAAAGAAGCCTAAAGAATCTTACGAAACCAATTCTCCGAGTCCTTTCTGTTCTTCTTTCAGAAATTAATGGACACATATTTATCACAAGTTAAAGAAACGAAATCCTTAAAAGTGATGATGGTCTGATGACTCCTTCAATTGAAACTCGCACATTGTGTGTAAAGGAAGCCAGTGGAAAGGGTTGTTCAGCGAACTGATACGAACAAAGAGTTGAACGGCGGCATTATTTCTGTGGAGTAAAAGGAGCTGCGAAGGAAAGTGTCCCTGGGCTCGCGTCATAAATCCTATCGTAAAAAGGAATGATAGGCAGATAAAATTACAAAACTGAAAGGGACAAACTCGGCGCCCAGAGTGGTGTATGAGTCATCAAAGACCCGAAGTGTTTTCGGTGCTGTGGCTTCTTCAAGGAAACAGTGAGGCGGCGGCCAAGAATCGCAATTTCCTGTTCTGTTCAACGCGGACATCCCTCCCCCCGCAGTTTGAGAGGATTTTGTGGAACTTTCTACGAAAATTGGCTGCCTGTCTTGACGATCAGATTGACACCGTTTGACTGTGCGGTATGGCTACAAAACTCATCGAATGATGATCGGTGTCAGCTGTACCGTCAACTGTACTACAACGGTTGCTCGTGAGTGTTTTGTTCTCTATTTTGTATTGTTTTACACTTTGGAGTGTTGACCTCATCTGCAACATTTCTGCACGCAAATGCAAAACAAGGTTACTGACTCACGCATTGCCTTACATTTCCTGTTCTATTATAAAAGCAAGCAACTAAACTCCACTAACTCAGCCACGAAGTGAAAAAAGGCGTTAAAGTTCCTCGCCACAACGACGGGATTCGAACTCGGGCCTTTTCCACCCGGTGTGGGGAGTAGGGTGACAATACCACTGTGCTAGCCACGCGGACCAGGAGGGTAGGAAGCCAGTAGTCGGAGAGTATCTTTAAGATAGGTGAGAGAAGAGAGGGTAAAATCAGTCAGGTAAGAAATGGCAAGGAAGGAGATCGCTGACACACAACAGGCAGCAGTAGAGGCCTTCCCCAGGAGAACCCACATCCTGGGTAGAGCCTCAGCACGAAAAGGGAAAAAAAATCTAACAAAATCAATAAAAGAATAAATAAATCCTACCAAGAATAGTTAACAGACCACCGGAGGATGAACCTCGGTAGAAGAATCTCGCGCTTTAATACGAGCGCCAGCAGGATGTTAGAAATTCTATACCAGGTCTAGGTTTGCATGAAGATGGTTCCAAGTTCGATATCAGAAAGCAAGGAACAGTCCAGGAGATTGTCCAATAGAGCAACTTCTATTGGGGTCCAGTGGGACAGCAGAAGCATCAGCAATACTCAGGTGTCTCCTCCTCTTGAAACGGG
Source organism: Mastigoproctus giganteus (assembly GCF_048544385.1). NCBI lineage: Eukaryota > Metazoa > Arthropoda > Arachnida > Uropygi > Thelyphonidae > Mastigoproctus > Mastigoproctus giganteus. The sequence goes on along the minus strand of NC_143577.1, from coordinate 4,322,395 downwards.
CAGTACAGAAGTGTAAGAAGGAAGTGAAGGTTTCTCTAGTTTCAATCTGAGAGTGAAAAGGCTGGAGAGCAAGCAAGTTGCTTTGAAGGAGAAGTTTCTCTCAGATCCAAATGAACGATGCAGTCCAGGATAAGGTGATTACCGTTCACAGATATATGTGTCCACGTCCACTGCGCCAATTTTACGAAGACAAGCCTTCATGGATGCATTTCGGGTGAGCATGAAGTTTGTTTCTAAATTGAGAGAGAGCAAAGTCGGTTCTTTTTTCTGAGGAAAGCAATATCCGGAATGAATTTTCTGGTGGTCGCGCCCTTAGGCTCTACGGAACATCGGGCTTGCCAGAAGTTGGAAACTTCAGACCAGTGTCTCTTCTTCTCAGTTGCAAGGTTGTCATCGGCAGTAGCAGCGATACAGTGGACACGCAGTTTGTGTGTTCCTTCTGGAGCAGTGCAGGAAGCCACAGAAAGCAATGTAGAGGCCCTAAGGTAGATTGCTGGAAATGACCTGGAGACGTTGAATTCTGTTAAGCTTGTTGGCGAAAGTAATTCTCTCAACCCCGCGCAACCAGGCAGGAGGCACCATATGAGACAATCAAGGAGAAGACTGCAGAGTACAAGAGCTTGAAAATTCTGCTTTTTTTTCCGTGGCTGAGTTAGTCGGACTCAGGCGTAGATAGCAAGGCCCCCCCCCCGAACTCGAGGTTTTTCTTCCAGCAAAGCAGGCAAATCGATCAGAGAACGCACACATAATACACATGCGTAGTTGAAAGTAAATTTCCAAGTGAAACTAATAAAATAGTTTAAGTTAGTCAATTCTAGTCACACGGGCCAGCATGACCGTGTATCTCTTGACTTTGTCGTTGATATAATCGAGATGCGGCATGAAGGCCCATTTATGATCGAGGAAGACTCCGAGGTATTGTACAGTTATGTGCATCTTGAGAGATGTGCCTTGAAGTCAGATGATGGGCGGATGTACAGATAGATATGGGGTTTCTGTAAAACCAAAATGCTGTAACATTTTGATTTTTGTTGAGGAAATGGTAAGTTTGTGAGTCTCAGCCCATTCAGAAAGATCATTCAGTACAAAGTTAGCTTGGCTCCAGTGAGGACCGCGTGGGACCCTCAACGAGGAGAACAAGGTCGTCCGTGTGGTGGTCATATCGAAGTTGTTAGAGCCACTCACAGATCAGTGGCTTCTTGTGTCACGTTTGATCTTATTCATGTAATGCGACTCATTGTGCCATGTGCTTGTCATGTGGTTCCTTGTGCCACAATTTGTATTTCTGACTAGTGTGATGTTATTTATTGTCTGGACATGTTATATGCTACCTTCATTTTATGATATTGTAATTCATCTGACTTTCAATCTGTATATCATTTGTATATAACATAATATATGTGTGTGTGTATAGCTGATTTGCCAGTTTCTTGCTAGGGGTCTCTTGTTAATAAAAAAAAAAAAAAAAAAAAAAATGTAATCACCGAACTCCATGTTCCACGCAGCGGGGCCCAAGATGGAACCCTGGGGAGAGCTTCTAGACATTGATCTGATAATTTGGTGATAAAGGGTCTTGACTTTTGATAATGCATTTATAAATTTTAGGCAAACATCCTGCCTGTCTAACCCGTCCGATGACACTAGGCCAGTAGACAGACTCAAACGTTTCCTTAAAATCTATGAAGGTGGTCAGGATATATTTAGAGTTGGAGCCTTCTCTCTCTCTCTCTCTCTCTCTCTCTCTCTCTCTCTCTCTCTCTCTCTCTCTCTCTCTTCGTTCATAGTTCAAGCAGAGCATCGGTGGTGGAACAATTCAGTTTAAAGCCATACTTGTTGAAAGCTGTCAGTCCTTTATTTTGGTAGTTGGCTTGGATTTTGGTCTTTTGATCACTTTTCCAAGGATGGGGAGAGGTGCAATGGGGTGGTAAGTAGTCGTGTGGTGGGCCAAAGCATTCAGATACTAGGAATAAGGCGGGTATTTGCATTTGCATGTGAACTGACCATACATACTTGACAGCTACTTAGCCCTCAATGAAATCAAGACCAGCTTTGCCATCCTTGATCTTAGTGATAGACTCCGCAACTTCGGTGACGATGAAGCCATCCTCTCAACCAGCAGGAGAGTAGGAGTTGTTCTCATCGATAATCTTGGTGTGTTTTCCTTTGTTCAGATTAGGATGATCCTCAATGGTCAACTGGTCAAGAATTTTATGCATTGTATCTAACCAGGTTGTGGTTTCCATGGTGCCTAGTTATGGAGTCAACAACATCTGGTGTCGATAGCCTATGTTGGATAATTTTGTGGACGAGGATCCAGGGGTCGTTCTTGCCTTCTGACCTGACAAAATTCCGCCAGGTTGATTGTTTCAGGTGGTAGCCAATGACATAGGGCACTTTTATGGGCTTTTTACTCCCCGGCTTTTAGTTGTACCCGAGCCACTGAACAGAATAAGGCACCCCATGCTGTCTTCCTCTGTTCTATCAAATTGAACAAGCTTAAGTTCTGCAAATTGCAGTGGCTGGAGACTAGGCACCTGCGCGGTGATCTGATTGAGGTGTATAAGGCCTTGAATGGGTTGAGCACGCTGAATTCTGATGGGATCCTTCCACTTGTTCAGATTACGAACCTAAGGGGGCATAAATTCAAATTTGCCTTTAGCCAGCGGGTTGTTAATTGCTGGAACCGACTTCCATCTGTCGTTGTGGAAGTTGATAGGTTGAATAAATTTAAGGAGGAACTGGACAGGCATTTGAAGAGAATGGTGTGATTTTTTTTTTTTTTTTTTTTTTGGCTGATGTTGCATAAGCTCATACGCTTGCTTTCTTGCATCACATGCCACTACTACTACTACTACTGTCGAATTCGTCCATCTCAGCATCCCCTTAGTACCACATTCTCTTAATGGAGTATAGGCGTACATGGCCCCTCTGACTAAATCTTTGAAGAAAATCCATTATTCTATTGTATTTACACGTTGTCTGCCATCTTTCACATTGACAGAGACCAGGTAAAAAAAAAAAATAAATAAATAAATAAATAAAAATAGAATACTAACCTTTATTCAATATCGAATCGGCCCGCTTTTTTTTCGAATAACAGCATGGTGCAACGCGGCTTGGATTCTATGAGGTATTTTAGTGCGTTCTGGCTAATTGTAACCATTCATCCAGCAAAATATCGCTTAGCTTCGGCCAAGGTAAAAGAAGAGGAATTCATTTCCGAACAGCTCTCTGTAGCATGTCCCACGCATTATCAGTAGGATTGACATTAGCATTAGTAGAGGCATATGGTGCAAGAAAGCATCAGCCAAAAAAAAAAAAAAAAGAACCTCCTCATTTCACCCACCCATTCGCTTCGAAAGTCTCAGTCTCTCTTGCTCAATTTATTTCAGCTGTCAACTTCCACAACGACAGATGGAAGATTGTTCCAGCAATCAACCACCCGCTGGCTAAAGGCAAATTTCCGCACATCTATTCTACATCTGTCTTTTCTTAATTTGAATCTATGCCCCCTCAGGTGCGAAATCTCTGAAAGACAAGAATCCCATCAGCATTACGCCTGCTCAACACAATCAAGACATTATATACCTCAATCAGAACACCTCGCAAGTGCCTAGTCTCCAGACACTGAAATTTGCATAACTGAAGCCCTTTCTTAGTAAGAGTAACCCTTTGTTCCATTCACTAATCTCGTTGCCCTTCTCGTACTCGTTCTAGCAACTCTACACCCTTCTTAAAATGAGGCCTCCACACCTGTACGCAGTACTCAAGGCCTGACTATTGCTTTATACAAAGCGATAATTACCTCCCAGTCCCTGCTAGAAAAATTCCTGTATATCATTCACAAAACCCCTTCAACCTGTCTGCATTGTTCGGAAAACTTCATATTTGACTGCACAATCACCCGCAGGTCTTTTTCATTTTCCACAACCCTTAGTATACTACCCCACAGTTACTCTAGGTTACTGATACCCACATGCAATACTTTGCATTTGTCAATCTTAAACTTCAGTTGCCACTTCTCAGCCCATCTGCCCAAATTTTCTAGATCCTGTTGCAGTAGCGTACTATCATTACTGTTATTAACAACCCTGCCAACCTTCGTATCATCTGCAAACTTGGACATTAATCCTGATATACCTTCATCAATATCACTGATGAATACACAAATAATAATGAGCCCTGCACCGAACCCTGGGGGACTCCACTAACAACATTAGTCTACGAAGAGCAGCCTCTACTGATTACCTCTCTCTGTCTTCTCCCACTCAACCATCTCTCTCCATCCATAGTAGCAATTTGTCCTTAATGCCACACTGCCCCAATTTGTACAGTAGTCTTCCATATGCAACAGTATCAAAAGATTTCCTGAAATCGAAGTATATGATACCAAAATTATTTTTGACATTCAGTTTCCTTTGTGACCACATCATAGTATCCAATCAAATTGGTCAGAGAAGACCTCCCTTTATCAAACCCATGCTGTGTTTAAACTATTGCTTCTGTCTTGTCTGATAATCCTCCCGATGTAGAAAACAATCATCCAATAAATCCACAAAAGCCCTGCTAGTGTGTGAATAACCAGCCCCCAAATTCCAGTCAATATCTGGGAAATTAAAATCCCCCATTATAAGACTCTCTGATTTACTGCCCACTCTATTTCCCTGTACAGTTTCTTATTATACTCATCAAAGTCATTAGGCCTATAATCCCCAATGCTTATGTCACACCAAACTGACTCGACAGTGCACTGTCCAGCCATGTTGACTGGCTGTACTTCATTGGATTTTATGTGTTTCTTAACTAACAGCATAACCCCACCTCCCTTCCTATCCTGTCTATCCTTCCTGTGCACGTTGCACATCCCAAATTCCAATTCTCAATTCCCTTTATCTGTGTGACATCCAAGATCAGGTGAATGTTGGGCTATGGAAGATGGTGGAAACCCGTGTTCTCCCAAACATTCTTGCATCGTTCTGGCACGATGCAGTTTTGCATTGTCATCCATAACGTGGCCCATCACCTTCGGGATAAAAGTGTAATATTGCATATATCTGATGAAAATTGAGATACTCTCTGGATGACGTTAACCAATTGACCCGACCCTTGCCAATAAAACATTTATCATACGTTGATACCACTTCCAGATGCTTGAGTTGCCCTAACATGGCAAGCAGAGTCCATCGCTTCGTGAGGTTCTCGCCACACTCTTCGTACGATCAGTGCAACACAAAATGTATTTTTAGGTATGTTGAGGGTCTAACGGTTCCTGGGATTTCTCCCATCTCCGCGTATGTTCTCTGTATCGGTCAAGCCAGAGATTTAAAAGTGTGTGGGATATGTACTATGTAGTATGTTGTGCCCATTGTTCATCCGGCCTGTTAGCCGCCGGGCCCCTAGTGGGGCCCGACGTTACCAATACCAGCCACGAGGAGGCCAGCCGGGTGTTACCAGTGATTGAAACAGTACTCTGGCAGGTCCTGCCACCTACTTTCCTGGGATTTCAGTGGCTAGGACCAAAATAAATAAAATATAAATTAGAAAAATAAATAGTCGCGAGAATGTTTTATTGCGTATTTGGGGAGCATTTGCTTTAGGAGCACTGTTTGGGGTTTTACGCTGAAGGTCTTGATAAAGCCTAATTGGGTCGGGCAAGAATTTTGGTGTGCTTAGAATTTTGATGTAGGGCCAATCGCTGTGTGAGATGACAGATTTGGGTGGGGAGACAAAAGGCTGGGGGGTGAAATAGGAAGCAGAGGGGTCGATAGGGAAGGTGGCCCCCCGTTTTTCAGTGGGGCATGCCCATGCCTCACCAGAGGGAAATAGGGTTGGCGAGGGGGAAGGGAGCGTGTGTCTCCCCCCCCCACCAGGGATTAGGGTTTTAAAGAAATCTCGCAGGTGCGAGATTTGATAGCCAGATGGCACTCTAGTTCTGATGTCATTCCATTTTTCATCTTTTTCAGGAACTTTGTTGTGGCGCGCTTGTATCAAGTCAGAGATGGTTGGCCGCAGGATTCTTGCTTTGGTCTCTCCCAGGAGGAGTAGCCCTGCGCAGGTCTCTTGAGTTTCAAATGGCGTGTCTATTTCTTCATGCTGAGATTTTATTCTTTTGCTCTTGCTTTGACTCTTCTGTGTCTCTCCTTCATTTTTACTTCGTCCATGACATTTGATTTGTGATATATCTATTGGGTATTATTGTCCTCCCGAGGATCAGGTTGCATTGAGATAATTGTTTTCCTTCTTGTGAATAATTGTGTTGCAAAGTTAGTTAGTGCTGTGTACTCTTCCTGAGTGTCCAATAGTCGGGACTCTTGGTGAATTGGGTTATACTGGATTTTTACAATAAGTGTTGCTCTTATATCTTCATAGTGGTCGCAGTCATGCATGACGTGACCCCAAGTCTCTGGTTCTCCACATGGACAATTCCTGTCTTCTATTATGCCCATTGTGTTTAGTTTATCTCTGAACGGGCCGTGGCCTGTTAATAAGTAGGTAGTGTTGAGGCCCGGGTATATCCATGCTGGTGCTTTTGGGTACATTTTTGTTACAAGGGGAAGAAATTTGTGGGTTATGGCTCCTTTGGTGGTTTCATTCCACCTTGTCTGCCAAATGTGAGTTAGGTGTGCATCAATTCTTTTTTGCTCCTGCTTCCAGTCATCGGTAACATTGAGGGTTAAGCCGTTAGTTGTGATTGGTATTGCCTTTTTGTAATAATACATTAATCCAGTTCGTACTACCTCTAAGTCAAGGGGCAGTGCACCAGCAATGACCTGAAGCGCTGCCGTACTAGTTGTATTGCTTGCCCTAGTGATGGTGAGTAGTATGTTCCTTTGTATTGTTTCTAATATTTTCCTATTTGTTACTGTGTTAGTCTTCGTCATCCATATAGGTGAGCCGTAGATAATTGCTGGTATAAATAAGGCTTTATAATATAAGGAGAGGGTCCTCTTGTTTAGTCCCCAGTCCTTCCGCGTTATTTTTATTATGAGTCCTGTATATTTGCGTATTTTCTTCCTGAGGTAATTTAGATGGGGTTTAAATGAGAGATTGCTATCTATAATTATCCCTAGATACTTTATCTGGTTGGTTAGTCTGACAGTGGTACCTTCTATTTGGATTTGTGGCGGCCGGTTTAATTTAAGCTTTCCTCTAAGAAGAACGGAGCTGGTCTTTTCCGGTGCTATTTTTAGATTGTTTATTTTGGCCCACTCCTGTAGGGTTTGCAGTGCTTTGTTTGCTTGCTTTTCCAGGTTTGCTCGTGAGTCCGCTGCTGTGGATAAGACCAAATCATCAGCAAAGGCCTGTGCCTCCACATCGCCCAGGTCCTTGCAGAGAAAGTCATCTAGAACAATGTTCCACAGGAGTGGCCCCAGGACCGATCCCTGGGGGCAGCCCCTGCGGACAAGACGGGTGAGGCTAGCATAAGGTGTGAGGATCTGCACTTCCCTGTTCGTGAAATAGGATTTTAGGCTGTCATAAAGATTTTGTGGCAAAGATGCAGCACGGAGCCTTGCCAGGACGCTCGGCCACCAGAGGGTGTCGAAGGCCCCAGCAAAGTCCACTGCAATCACTAGAAAATACTTGTTGGTGCATTGTGTGGCTTTGAGAAGATCAAGAAATGCATCTGTGGTTGAAGAACCCTGTTTAAAGCCATATTGTTTTGGACTGCTGAGATTTGCTTCTGTGTAGTAGTGTTCGATTCTCTTGTACAATAGCCTTTCGTAAATCTTGCTAACTGTCGATAACAGGGCTATCGGTCTATACGATGTTGGTAACTCCAGTGGTTTTGTTGGGCTTTTTGGTATCAATTTTAGTATAGCTGTTTTCCATTGAGTTGGGAAGTGGCCTTGTGCCAAGCAGCAGTTATAGAGTCGCAGAAGGAGTTGGGGAACATATTCTGCTGTCTTTTTAATCATTTCTGGTTCGATTAGATCTGAACCTGGACATCGCTTGTTTTTTGTTCTGCTTGTAGCCTCTTGTATCTCTTCAAGAGTGAATGGTGGTTCTCTTTGGGTGTTTGCATATTGCGCGTTTGTTTGGCATATTTCTGTCTGCTCCAATGTCATCTCTGTTGGCAGTTCCTGTATGATTGTCGCAAGAATATTTGTTACTGAGTCTTTCCAGGTTGTGGTCATAGTGCCTTGCGGGGTTTTGGTTGCCGTTGTCACTTCACCTCTGGGTAGTCTGCTGGTTGTGATTTTGTACACCACCCCCCAGGGATAAGTATTTCCTGTTGTTTGGACAGAGTTATGCCAACTTTCCCTTTTGCTCTTTTTGATTTTGTCTGTGTACTGGTTTCTGAGTTGACGATATCGATTTCTCAATTCCTCAACTTCCGCTGCCGGCCACGTTCTTCTTGCCCTTTGGAATTCTTTTCGTTTCGCTTGTACTATCTTTCTGTCTTTGGAGCTCTGGTGTCCACCATGGTGTTGCTTTGGTTTTGGGTACTCTTCTTTTCATGGCTACTTCGGCTGCCGCGGTAATCATTTCGGTCACTTTTCTTTGCAGTGTTTCGGGATTTTCCATCTCAGGAGCCAGATTTCCATGCGTTTCCATGTAGAGTTGCTCCTGGTTACGGAGATTCTCTTTAAATATGTCCCAGTTAGCTTTGTGAACATTGAATCTGCTCTGCATCTGCCTTATTATCGGTGTTCTTTGTAGGTTTCTTTTTATGGAGTATGTAATTGTCCTATGGTCAGATGTTGACCAATCACTTTGGACTGTCCAATCTGTGATATAATTTTCTATATTTTTTGTTACCATAGTGACGTCTATGGTTGATTCCCAAAGCGTGTTGCAGAATGTTGGGAGACAGGAGGGTTGGTTAATAACAGTGAATATCGAGTTTGTTAGAAAGTCTTCCAACTTCTGTCCATTAGCCATTCCTCTGTGGTCAGGGGTGCGGCTATGCCACAGTGGTGATCTGCAGTTTACATCTGCCCCAATAATTATCTTGTGTCCGGCTAAAATTGATTGTACGTTCTCTAAGTACGCTGTGGCAAAGTCAATTTCTATGCCAGGTCTACAGTAGAGAGCTATGAGGTAAATGGTTCCAATTGAAGTGATTAACTGGGCACAGGCTGCCCAAGGCGTGCAGAGCTGCTGGATTTTTGTGACAGTTATATCCGTATTCCTTACGATTATTGCCGCTCAAGGTGTATCCTCTGTGCAGTGCACAATTTTGTAAGATATAGGGTATCCTCTCACCTGTTTTTGGTGGGTGTACGGTTCCTGTACGATTACGAGGTCAGTGTTTTCCTCGTCTGCCTTCTTTCTGATCTGCTCGACCACTGCCCGAGCACGCTGCGCATTAAGCTGTTGTATTTTCAGTGTCCCGGTGTTGAAGGTTTGTTTAGGGAGAGAACCCATAATCAATCCTGGATTGGTATAACTCCTTGGTTCTGATGTATGTTGGACATTTTGCATCTCTTAAGGAGTGCGCATGCTCTAACTTATGGCTTTTACAGTTGGCGCAGACAGGTTCGCTAGCTTTATTTGGACAGTTTCTAAACTCATGCCCTTTTTCGGAGCAGTGGCCGCAGGTCGGTTCCTTGTGGAAGCAGGTGTGTGTAGTGTGGCCAAACTTACAGCAGCGAAAGCACTTTGGAATGGTCACGTGCTCCCTGTAGCGCAGACAGCTCCACTCGATGTAGATTCTTGATTGTGCCTTGATCGCTTGCCAAGCAACTGGGGCCAGCTCGACTGTCCAGTTGCTGTCAATTCCATTTCTTGCTTTTGTTTTAAATTTCGGTATTATAAGATTTTTGGCCTCTTTGTCTGGGATCTCATGTTTTAGATTCTTTTTGTAGATCTCTTGTGCTAGCTGTTCAGCTGTCATCTCGGAGTCAACGTCAAACACGACTATGGAGGGACCCTTTTTCTTTGGGATCTCCACCCTTAACCCGAGCGTTGTTATTTTGTTATTTGTTAGGATCTGTTCGGCTTCTTCTTTACTTGCCGTTTCTATTACTATCCCCGGGTTTCTAGTTTTTCTTATTGACTTAATCCTTGTGTTTTCAAAATCTCTCTTCATGTTTTCAATTACCTTTTGCTTAATTTGTTCACTGGTGTTGTTTTCCTCCTCCGTGGGACGTAGGATTACTAGATTTGGTGTTTGTAACAGCGTTTTCCTTTCCTGAGTCTGGACATTGGTCGTATTTTCTACCTCTGGCGGTGTACTCCTCAGCGCATTGGCATAGGATGTGGCGCGCTGTTGCATTTGAATGCCTCCATCAGCCTTGTATGTTTCCAGAGCTGCAATAGCTTTCTGATGTTCTACATTGGTTTGCAGTAGAATCGTCTCGAGCTTTGTCCATTGTAGGACTATTTTAGCTCTAATCTCAGAGGAAATTCTACTGCTGTTGTCTCTCATTATGGTTTCTAGTGCCGCTCTGAGTACCAGCATTTGATCGAGTACTGTTCCCTGCGGGAGGGTGGGGTCAAGGGGGGATCCTTTCTCCCCTTGTTTTTGCTCTTCCGCTCCTTTGATAGGTTCCTGGGCGCCTTTAGCTTCTCTGGTGCTTCTTGTTTCTCGGTCTGAATTAGCCGAAATAAGTTTTTGTTTTGTTCTTTTGCCGATTCTACTTTGTTTTGATTCTTCTGAGTTTTCTGCCCTTTCATTAATATCTATGTCTTGGGTTGTCAGTAAGGTATCTGGGTCGGTTTGATTTCTGTTGCTCATTATTTTTGTGTCTTCTGCTTCCATTTCATTTATAATATGCGTAGTTATCTAAGAGTGATAACAGATGTACTGTACAGATCTTTATGCAGATGGTGAAAATTTTCGCCGCATGCGTGCTATTGAAACAAGCACTGGGTAAGCGAGAAGGAAGTAAAAACCGGAGGCACAAAACGGTGAAACTGCTAACTCCGATGCGACGCCTGTCCAAGGTCACGGAAGGGGGAAAATAGCCCAGTCAAATTAGCGAGAATAGAGACTGTGGTGGTCAGGCAAAGGAGTGGCCACCTCCCTAAAGCTTCGGCTATGGCGCCTAAGCGGAGTGACCAAAGAACAAAAGCAGTGAGAAGAAAATGGAAGAAACTCGAAAGAGAGCTCTAATAACACAAAACTATGCTTACCAACAGAATCCTCAAGTTGTAATTATCCATTTGGTAACAAACTGCACTTTTAACACGAAATAAATCCATAGTTCTGACACGATAATACAGGAGCTAAAAATAACGTGACCGCTATGCTACCGGTCCACTTTTTTGGTCAACACAAAATGTATCGTGATTCCTTTGACAGCCGACCGGGCTAGCCGTGTGGGTAAAGTGCCTGCCCGGCAACCCAAAGGTCGCGGGTTCAATTCCCGCCTCGGGCTTGGATCAAAGTACTGCAAAAAACCTTGGGAGGTGCATTATGGCCACAGAAGCCTATGCGCCAACAACTACCAAAAAAGATTCCTTTGACCGAATGGCTTTCTTCCACTGTCCAATCACGACGTTCTCGGCACCACTCAAAGCAGATTATTCTATTTTTCTCTGAATACGCGGGCTTCCGAATAGGCAGGCGACTGCGAATACCAGATTTCTTCAATTCCTTGCGCACGTTACGGTTGGGTTGCTCAGGTCAGCTCTGGGCTTGGTTGAATTCAGGTGTTATTTGCTGCACACTGGATGTCCTACTTTTCTGTGGAGTTCTCCTTAGAGTACGATTGCTTCGCTCTTGAATATTGTTTTTCTGCCGCATTTACTCCTTTTAGATGTGAAGAACCGCTTGCTTTCCACTCATTAAAAACCTTTGAGGTGTATGTTTTGAGAAAGCAGTGATGTCTTTCATTTCTTGAATCTTTACTCCTGCTAAACATACACTCACGATAAGACCTTTTTCAAACTCTGATCCCGTTCCGGCTTCAGATTACTGCAGTCGAACAGCCTGATTCAGAGGATTTTCCTTTGGCCAACGTATCACCAGTGGCCATAAAAGAGGTTCCAAGAGTGAAGTGCGTAGCTACTGGTCAGTATAACCTCAAAGGTAGGAAAAATGAGCGAATCGTAATCGAAAATGCAATGCAGGGGCATCTTTGAGAGAAATGACATTCTCCACCATCTGGTTAGCTGTTATGAAACAGTCGCTCATTGAGTGGTGTCCGAAACAGCTTTGATGTTATTTCGTACATCACTCAATTATTTTTTTTTATCATTATTTGGACTTTCGCACAGTGGAGCATTTCACAATGTTCCTCGCTGGAACACGTTGGTATGAGGGGAAAAGTCCCTTAGGTGTATTGTGACAACTTGGGAACCAAAAAGTCATTTATTGAGGTTACCCATCATCCACCTACGTGTGCAATACGTCCATAAATTCCGTGTTCTCTGATTGGGGAAAAACATGATATCCTCTCCTGAGACCAACTGAACACAACCAAGGAGCGAAAACAGCCGTTAAGTTTGCTCGGGTTATTGATGGCATTCGATCCTAGGCTTTTTCCATCTGGTGTGGGAAAGGGAGGTCATTATATCCACTGTGCTACTCGCGAGGGCAAATAAACAGACAGATCTTTGAGGACAAGAGACAGATGGTTGCGATTAATGGTTACTCTTCAGATTGTGTCAGACGTTAGAATTGGCTAGGGTTTAAATACTGTCAAGATCGCTGTTGCTTCTGTTTCTAATATTGGGAAGAAGGTCAAAAATTTAAAATGATGTCAAGATCGGGAGAGTGGTTAACAATCGTTACCAAGCAGTGTTCCTTTAGAAAAACTTGAATAGGCTTCAAGGATGAGCAGAACAGTGGCAACTAATGAAATATTTGGGAGATTCTATCCAGGCGAACACGAAATTCTCCAAGCAGTATAGTCAGGAGCAACGAGGGACCAGGTGTCGTCTCGGTGATTTATTGGACATTGGACATATTTCATGATGCTATTGTATAAGCCTATCGTGGGATTGCACTTGGAACAAGGTGTTTCCAAAGACAAGCAACTTCCCTGGTGAAATACAGCACAACTTTACCAAACATCTTTATAAACAAAAATTTGATTTCACCCAAATTCACCCAACAAGTGCAAATGCCATAAATTTGGTCTTATGAACATAGAAGAGCGTAGAAAACCTTTAGAAAAAAACATAAATAAATTCTCATTTCACCAATCCTCCCCTCCAACAGTTTTTCCTTGAATTTATTCAAGCTATCCACATCTGCAACATCAGAGGAATTTTACTCCAGTAATCAACTACCCGCTGGCTAAAGGCAAACTTTCGCACATCTGTTCTGCTGCAACCGTCTTTCCTTAATTTCATTTTATGTCCACCCCGCCCCTTGAAATTGAGGCCTCCAAACCTGAATACGGCACTCAAGGCATGGCCTGACCATTGCCGTACCTGTATGCAAACGAATAATCACCTCCTTATCCCCTCTGGCAAATTATACAAGGGGATGATCACCTACTTTTCTCTACTATCAAAATTCCAGTATATCATTAACAATACCACATGACTTGCTCTGGCTGCCTGTCTGCACTGCTCAGAAAACTTCACATCTGACTGCACAATTACTCCCAGATCTTTTTCATTCTCCACTACCACGAGTGTTGTACCACTCCGTTGATACGTTACTCTGGGGTTACTGCTACCCATATGCAGTACTTTGCATTTGGCAATATTAAACTTTATTTGCCACCTCTTTTCCAGACCTTGTTGCAGTAGCGTATCGTCATCACTCATTACTATCGTTAAATACTCTCCCAATTAGCCTTAAATCAATATTACCGATAAATACAGAAAACAACAATGGGCCCAACACCTCAGCTTGCGAGACTCCACTATAATAACATTGGTCCACGAAGAACAAAGTCCATTGATTACTTCTTCTCTCACTGAACCATCCCTTTATTCATAGTAGCAACTTTCCCTCAATGTCCCACTGCTCCAATTTCTGCAGAAGTGTTTTATGTGCAACAGTATCCAACGAGATTGGTCAGACAAGGCTCGTCCCCTTAACAAGACTACCCCATGCTGTGACTGCAGTATAATTGCATTCCTGTTTAAATGATCCTGCTTTACTTCATTCACAAGCGACGCCATTATATTCCGTGGAACAGACATAGGCTTTCGGGTCTGCAATTACTCGTGCCACTCTTTGATTCCCTTTGCGAAGCGGGGATAAATTCTTTGATATCCACTCCAGGTGGACGTTCCCTTAATCCAAGAAAAGTGTAATTAGTGTTACTTGGGTTGCGTGAATTTTGAATCCTCCTCCACTTCCACTGAATACCTTTATTCGACCCCGATGGACGACAGCCAATCTGGCACGAGACATTACGACTCATCTACGCGTGTCCCGCTGTGGATGCGGAAGTTCCGTGGTCATTTTGCCTTATTCGAAATCCCAGACTCTCGCTTCATCTTCTGTAATTCCCTAAACAATTCCTTTGATGCATCCAAAGGAAAGGGGAACGGGGGTGGGGAGGGGTATTTGTAGCGAAGCTGAGACTCTACCCCCCACAAACGCTTTCAGTAGAGTTTAATTACCTTCTGCGACGTTGGCTTTCCCTTCACCTGGTTTGCGCAGCCGTTGCCGGCTGACTTCATACATACGTCTTCTTCTTTCTGAACAGTTTAATTCGTTCCTGGCAGTTACTTCCAACTGCCTGAAAGCGAGTTGATCAGCAGCAGGGCTTAATGAATTCCTTTCTGACTGCCTCCATCCCCCCCCCCCCATCTTTTCATTAAGATGGCATTCTTCGCTCACACAGTGGATATTTAAACTCAGTTTTGCCGGTGTCCTGGTAATGAGGAACCGACGTGGGGTTAATTCTTTGTACGTCGCTCATTAAAAGGTCTGATTAAGGCGATCTTGCTTGCGTCGTGTTTAGAAAGACCTCGGCCATTTTAATTGAAACAAAACAATTGAAACAGGAAAACAATGTTTTCCTGTTCCTTTGAGACAACTAGCTGTATTATAGTAATAAACGCACCGAGTAGCCACTTTATTAGGTACACTCCCCATTTCACGAATCGTGGTATCGGATGTCACGAGGAGCACGTGTTTGTGCCACTCGATATATCGGGTGGACAGATACGTAGGGTGCTGTATTTATGCAAATGGAGCTTTTCTCGTAGGACAATACGAAAAAGAAGAGAAAATCCAACACCTCCATTAATTGGCTGTGGTGGAATGTTCATAGAAAGCCCATCAGAAATGACAGGTACGTTGAACAGATACTTCCCAACGTTTACAATCGAAAACAAACTCGAAACTCTGTAAAATGTAAACAACTTAGATTGCTGCAAAATAACAGTTATAATGATCTCAGAGAATGGTTCCTTTGAAAAGCTACTGAGATAAAAAGAGAGCAAGGCTCCATTGAGAAGATGGTATGAGTTCAGGTTAATTAAAAAGGCTGTGAATGTATCAAACCGTTGGAACCGCTTAATGAGGACAGATGTTAGAAGTGCGGTACTAATTAAAGAGTTCTTCTTCTTCTTCTTCT
Organism: Mastigoproctus giganteus; assembly: GCF_048544385.1. NCBI lineage: Eukaryota > Metazoa > Arthropoda > Arachnida > Uropygi > Thelyphonidae > Mastigoproctus > Mastigoproctus giganteus. The sequence goes on along the minus strand of NC_143577.1, from coordinate 4,306,958 downwards.
TCTTCTAATATCTCTCCAACCCACAAAGATGGTGGGAACCTAACCTGTAATTAGGTAACTATAGTCCAGTCAGTTTGACTTCTGTGGTGGGGAAGATCATGGAGTCTATGGCTAAGGATGCGATTCAGGGCCATTTAGACAAGAAAGGCATCTTGAATAGATCCCAAGGAAAGTTAAGAAAGGTCATGCCTCACCAATCATGAGCAGTACAGGAGAAGGATCCTACTGCAGGCACGTGATCTTCTCCCTGCCCATAGCGTACGGTGGAAAACTCTGTCGGTACCACTCTACCTGTGAACCACGTATGCTCTTATCTAGATGTAGGAAGAACAGGCTCACATGGTATCTTATCATGGATTTTTATTTTATTGAGTAACACAATATGTAATGCTAATAACAAAATAGCAATAATAAATCAATAAAATAAAAATCCGTCATCAGATACCACGTGAGTCAGTTCTCCATACATCTAGATAAGAGGATACGGGGTTCACAGGTAGAGTGGCACCGACCGAGTTTTCCACCGTACGCTATGGGCATGGAGCAGATGACATGCATGCAATAGGATCCTTCTCCTGTACTGCTTGTCACAGGCGAACTTGTTCAGATCCATGTCAAGTGACTGTATCCTTGTTAACATTTCTGTGGGCAGAAATCTCTCAGACATGTGTAGTCTTCCATGGGTCGAACACAGCTGACGCATTGCTCTCAGCGCAGGAGGCGGAATTCTCCATCGGATCACACCCCAGATGTTGGGGGCGGAGATCTTTCCCGTGAGCATTTGAAAGTTAGGAGTCTCTCTTCCATCTTCACCGTCAATAGTTCCAGACCGAATCTGGATGTGTTCTCTTGCTAGTGCCTCGGTTCGTGACATAGAGAAGGTACTGTTTCGCCGTCCAGCGATTTCGACTCAATTGCAGGCGTAGATTTTCAAGATGGTGATTGAACCGTAACTTTGCGTCGAAGATCGCCCCGAGGTCACAATGCTTTGGTATGCTTTTGATTATTTTTTCTATCATGGGTAGGTTGAATGATTGTTGGTTAGGGCTTCAAAGAGAAGACCATGCACGTGGACATGTCTGGATTGATCTTCAGGTCAAAGAGTTTGAGGTAGATTCTTAATTTAACGAGGCTGCTGTTAATTGCATTTACCACATCTTGAACGTTATCCGAGGGGTTTCTAGTGGTTAGCATTTTAAATCCATCCACATATGATATTATGTCGGTCCTTTTATTGAAAAGAGGAGCAATGATGGCAGTAAATTGGAGGCCTGATAAAACGCCCCCTTGCGGTACTCTTGTATTGATGTTACTTTGATAAGTCCGGCGGCCAACGGCTAGCGTAATAGTCCTTTTGGTCAATAGCGATGTCGGAAAGGAGGAGCTCACCTCAATATTGTAGAAGGATTGGAGATGGTTTCGGAGTGCCAAAATGCTAACACTATCAAAAGCGACATCCAAGTCCAGATAGGTTACCACTACCTCAGATCTTTCTTTGAATGTCGTGATGATACGGTTGGTTGTCATTTGGAGGTTGCTGATCGTTGATCTGTTCGGCAGTGCATCATGCATCTGAGAAGGCTTCCAAGGTAGCGTGTGACTAGTCAGTGTTGTGAGCGTTGTTTTCTCTACCAGTTTGAGGAGGCATGAGGACTGAGCGAGTGGCCTTAAGTGCTTGGCTGTAGTCGGATTATTGATCTTTGGCATTGGCCTTATAGTGTACACGTTGAACACAGATGGGAAGAATTCTCCACGCAGTATTACATTGAATATTAAGAGTAGTGGGTTGATAATTAACGGGCTGAAGCACTTAAACATGGATTGAGGGATTTTGTCCACCCCCCCTAGCATTAGTTGCAGGCACGTTGTTAATTGCAGTAATAAGCTGATGCTTAGTGATAGCTATATTACAGAGCGTATCCCTTTGTACCTCGTCATCGGGCATAAAAAGCACTGCATCCGGATCAAGGCCATTTCAGTAAAACCTCGTGAAAACGTTCATCCCCCATCTCAGGATCAATTTGGTCTGAAACTCATTGCAATACTGAGAACGGGGAAGAACTCCTTTTGCAAGTGTAGCGTCCATACGCTGTTTAATTGCCAATGATTTAAGGCGATTGAAGTTTGCTCTTGCTCTGGAGTACGTTATCCTATCTGTCACCAGGCTCGAATTTTTCCACGTCTTGCGGAGCAATTGTTTCAGTCTAAAGCTCTCATTGAGCGCAGGTGTCCACCAGCCTCTAGTCCGTTCTGAGATGATAACTTCCCTAGAGGCTGCATATTTAGAGATTGATGTAATCCAACGTGGCAGGAGTTCGAAGCCCAGTTCCTCGTCACAAGTCGAAGTACTGTTCGAGGGATGGCTGTCGCGGCATGAGGCATTTGTGTACATCAAGGCTTTAGAGAAGCTTTTGATGCTGTCCATGATGGGAGGCTGATATTAACTGGAAGAATTTGGATTTAGTGGTAAGCTCCTAGACTGGATTGATTGCAGGCTTGCTAAACGATAGGAGACAGAGATGGCAAAATTAAGCAGTGTTCCGTGTAAAAAGTGGGGCCCCTCAGGAATTGGTGTTCGGTCCCCTTCTATCTATAATTTTCATAAATGATATTGGCATTTATGAACACACATTTGGCGACACCACTTTTGCCCTTCCCAAACGGTTCCTCATCAGTATTTTTAAGGGCCCCGCTGAAGTTCTCTCCGGTTCGATTCCGTAGACCAAGTAGCGGCCGCTGGAATTCAGGTCATCGCGGCAGACACAGACCGGACTTGGCCCTTTGACCCTTGGTGCGAGGTGCCTTCTCTTCCTCGCGCTACCTGAAAAGACGAGCAACGAGCCGACCCCGAGGCGGTGAATGCCCGCAGGAGTGTTCAGCGGGTGCAGCTGCTCGGGCGACCAATGGGGACAGACGAGATTATCTTCTGGCGCGTGCAGGTGTCGCCTTTCCTCCCCTCCCCCCGCGTCTCTTCCCATTACCCTCGCCGACGCGTCCTCTCGCCTTTAACTGTCGATAACACTCGGCGTCGCACGTTGCGTATAAAGTGAAGTGCATTAGCACGCGCGGCTAAACCTTCCTTCGTACCGTGCGGGGCGAGGCTAATGACCAATTAACGCCAATTAAAGCGAACGTGGGCACACACACGCAGTCCGTGCAGCCACGTCGGTAATCAACACTTGGCGGACTCTTCCTGCGTGCCGAAGGAGATATCGGTTGGTCCTCGGGCAAAAGGTCACGCTGAATGACCTCTCGAGGGCTGTTTGAACTACGACACAACCCTCTCCCCCACTTCGCGAACAGGTTTGCTTTGCGACCGAGCAATTCGGAGTGGAATGCTACGAAGGAATTGTGTGTTCCAAAGCAGGTTTGTCTGTTCGTGGGATGAAAAGGCCCGGGGGAAAATCGTACACCCCCCCTGATCCTTTCTGAGTTATACCGAGCGTAGATCCAGTTAAGGAAGATGCGAAAAATTGAGGGGGGATCCACATGGGAAGAGATTTCGAAACAGCCGGATTGTTGCAGCTGTCACATTTCTAACACACACACAGAAATAATACAAAGCAAAAAAAGCGCCAACGTTTTTGAAAAGGTGTTGAGAAATGCGGTGATTCCTCCTCAGAATCTTATCTTTCGCTTCTTAAAAAGGCAGGCAACGCAGCAGGGTCGCAGATTCAAGTGATCCCTCGCAAAATGTGTCCTCCGTCATTTCTCCTTCATTTCTTCTTCACCGAATACTCTGTATTTCTTTTAATTTTTAATTAGAGAAAGAAAAGAAAAGAAAAGAATATCGCGCACACCGTGAGAAATGCAGCCCGAGTTGCGTTTATTTTATTTCATTGATTTTAAACTTTAATTTTCCATCCATCTTTATATTCCGAATTCGGAACTCTGGTAGCATTGAAACGATTTGCTGATTGTATAATTTATTTATCGCTTCTTTCTTAGTAAACAAAATTAAAATTTTATTTTTTAGCCAGATATGCGGGGTGATCATTTTAAGTAAGAATCCACGAATAACTTGGAGTAAAAGAGTGCTAGAGACCCGAAATATACAAATAACATTCTTTATTTAGCGAAGTTTTAATCGATAAAACTACGAATGCGCATCCTCAGTGCACCACGTAAATGATCATGGCGTTCAGAATAGAGGAGGGAGCGCGTGTTCGTAGCGAAACGCCACCTAAAAACAGAGTCGTTTCAAACTACTCACCGTGATTTCCCCTGGCAACGTGGTGTCTTGAGACGCCACCAAAATGTGCGATATTACAGCTCGTGAAAATGTTTTCGGTCGTGTTCGCAATATGACTGAGGAATGTTTAGCGCGCGTTAAAACAACAGGGGATATATTTGGGCGACCTCCCCTGCTCGAAGACCGTCTAACTTCAAAAGGAATGTGGCCACCCCGCTCAGCAACTTCCAAAGTAAAAAATAAATTAATTTTCTGTTTATACTCGGGGACAAAACAGTTCACAAGACAGACAGAATACAAAAAACAGCACCATATTTAGCAGTCACCGGCTCGAACCCGGGTCAATCAAGACACGTGTACATATGCACCCGCATGCTTGACCACTCGGCTACGACAGCCAACGACTCGAACAGATAAACTTTCTGCAATCAAGTAAACAAATAAATCTCTATTGTGAAGTACAGATTATAACACCACAACCCCCCCCCCAAAAAAAAAGATTCAGCAGGGCTCCAGTGATGACAGATTTGAACATGCGGATAGCAGCATCACGATCCTCTTTAAGAAGGCCAGGGTTCAAGGGCTTTGATAAAGTTGTATCTGTCCTTCTTGTTACTTATTAGCCTGTGAAAGTTGGCGTCCACACAGATGAAGGAGGCGAGCATCTGCTTGAGAAGAAACCTGTCAGTGAGTGCGAGCCACAAGTACAGGGGACGATCTTGGGCTAGGCTGTCGGATCCTCCAAGAGCAAGCGTTCCAAATATTAGGAGATGACATCTAGTCTGTGATGAGTTTGGCTGTGAAGACCAATCTCTTTTCCACGATCAGGAACTTCATCCTCGGGATGTCGAGTGCTTGTGCCATCATGGTGGTTGTGGTAGAGGGAGGTAGCCGAAGCTTGTTATTGGCCCATTTCAGTAACCAGTATTCAGCGGTGTACACCCGCTTGAGGTTTGTAGGTGCAGCAGAGGCCCATATTTCTGCACCATAGAGAATGGCGGGGTAGATTGTGGAGGTGATGAACTTTTTAACAGTGAGGGGATGTCGGACGTGTAGCAGCTGCTGCTTTGGTATCCACCGTAGACGAGAAAATTTGGTTTTGATTTTGTCGATCTGGTTGACAAAGGACATCTTTTGGTCAAAGAGAATGCCAAGGTCTGTGTGCGAGGGTACATTTGGTGTTGGTACCCCTCCGAATGACACGTTGAGTAGTGTTGGCACTGATTTAAGAGAGAATATAACCTGAGCGGACTTCTGTGGGTTGATTTTTAGATCGAAGCTTGCCAGGTACAATTCTAGATCCTTAAGTTGGGAATTGATCCTGTTGCTGAGCTGAACGGGGTTGTCGCCAGGGTTAATTTGAGTCAGCAGTTTGATATCATCGGCATAGCATAAGAGACCGTTCATGGAGGCGATAATCGGCACGATGATAGCCGTGAACAGGACACTAGATAGGACACCTCCCTGCGGTACTCCAGCAGTAATGTCACAGGACAGGGTGTGTCGTTCCCAATGAAGAATAAGGATCTGTGACAGAGAAGAGATTCCAAAAAGTACAGAAAATCACCTCGAATATGAAATTTCTCCTAAAGCAGAAGGAGCAAGGGGGAGGATCGATATGGCATCAAAGGCTGCGCTTACATCGAGATATGTCGTTGCCAGCTCAGCTCTTTGTTCGAATGCTGAGAGGATGCGTTCTGTTGTGGCTGCCAAGTTGGTGATTGATGATTTTCCTGCGATGGCACAGTGGATTTCAGGTGGTTTCGTCTGGAGGGTTTGTTGAGTGATTGTGGGTAGCAAAGCCTTTTCAAGCGTTTTTAACAGACAAGAGGCAACTGATATGGGTCTAAACTGGCTGATGTGTGTGGCAAATTGGTTGTTAAGGATGGGGTGCACTCTGTACTTATTCCATTGGGGTGGGAAATAATGCTCAGTGAAGTATCTGTTGCAAATCGAGAGAAGAGGGTCTAAATGAATGTGCTCAAGCATTTGACCATAAATTGCGGAATTCGACCCTCCCCAGCAGTAGCTGTTATGGGAAGGGAATTGTTGACACGTGTGATCTCCTGTTTCGTTATCTAGATGGTCCCTAGGACATCTGAAGAGTTTTCATAGTCAGGCTGGACAGCTGTAGATGGGACTGTGGTTGTATTTGAAAACTGGCAATGTATTTGAGCCATTGTTGAGGATCAAGCATTTAATTGAGTCTATCATGTTGAGCAGCATAGAATGGCTTTCCTTTCCTCAGAGTGCGATCAAGATTTTCTTGGATTACAACAGCTTTTTTTCCGATTAAAGTGGGCCCTGGCATGAGAAAGGGCGATTCTGTCTTGACTGCTGTTTGTAAGCTTCCATTTTTTATGTTGGACTTGTTCCTTTTTGAAGCTGTTGTTAAGGTCAGGAGTCCACCAAGATCTGGAACGGGGAGTCACTGTTACTCGTCTGGTGGCAGCATAGTCGGTGACTGATTTAATCCAGTTGGACATGAATGTCACTGCAAGGTTGAGATCGCAGTCGATGAGGACATCCCAAGGAATGCAGGATGCTGCTTATACACAGAGTTGATGACTAAAAGGTATTTAGGTGCTGAAACGTATTTGGTTATTTTGTTGTCAGGGATGTTGAAGTTTGGAACCTCCAATGACCGTGTCAAGACTATAGGCTGGTGATTGACAGGAATAATGCAATCGGATCATCATCAGCTGCGCATGGTGTTGAAAAAAAAGTGAGATCCAGTAGATTCGATCCCCTGGTGGGGTTCTCATTGACCCGTGTCATGTCAAACTAGGTTCAGCAGAACAGATCTTCTTCTCTCAGGCTGCTGATGTGGTCTTCTGCCTCGCAGAAACGTGGCTTCAACCTAATGAAGACCTCACAGAGCCTGATAAAGAGGTGATGGCAGTTTGGAGGCAGGTTAATATCCCGCAAACAAGGTGTTGCGCAGATGGACGAAGATGGTTTAAGAGCCAGTTCCCCAGATCTTCAATAACTCCAATTGTAGGCCCTGAGGGAATACACACGGAAGCGATATCAATGTGGCTAGAGTGGAAACGTGGCAAGACTATAATCGCTTCAAAATCTTGAGTTGTGGTTGAGGTCGAATGCTCATAGGAGAAAATGGAGGTGTTATACAGTATAGCTACTTCACCCCTCTAGTTTGCTTCCTGGTGGCAGACAGCATGTGGTAACCAGCAATAGCTGAGCAGAAGAGTGTGTCTTCATTACGTTGAAGCCACGTTTGTACGAGGCAGAAGACCACGTCAGCAGTCTGAGAGAGGAAGATCTATTCTGCTGAATCTAATTTGTTTCTAATGGATCTGATGTTTTGGAAGTACACCCTAATGACAGGTGCTCGATGAACTTCAGTCCTGACTGGAGGTGTCTTGACTTGGCTTGTTCGCAAGCGAACGGCACGACTTCCTAACGTAAGTTGGACCGGAATTTGATGGAGACTATCACACAGGGGACTCGGAGAGACTCTTATCATGGCAGGGTGGAGCTCTGACTGTAGGGCTTGGGAGAGCAGTGGGATGAATGTGAGACTAATGAGATCATTGGAAGTTGTCCAAGAAAGAGTCGAGTCAGCTGTGGGTGGTGGCGTTGCAGACTTGGTTTTGTTGCAGAGGTGGATGTTGGGGAAGGCGACTGGTTCTCCTATTATAGAAGGGTGTCTAATAATGGTGCCGACAGGCCAGATAGATTCAGTTCCAATTAAATTGAACAAGTGTTGTGCGCATTCAACCCTGAAAGGTGCGCAGTGAAGGTTCCTGGTGTGAAGTTGCTGCACCTTTATTCTGAGGTTTATTTGATCACGTAGAACCTGAGCCACTTGATTTGGCGTGGTATTTGGGGATAATCGAGATATGAATATTTCCCTAGAGGGTCTGGACTTCTGCCATCTGGGTGGTGTGTGGGAATGCGGCAGTTTTGGAGTTGGTCGATGTACCAATCCGAAGCCAAGCACGTGAAGCTGGGCTTGTTCGTTGGCTCACTCTGAAGGTCATACGTGCACTTTCCTCTGGTTGCATGCGATAGGATAGACTTTGAGAGGGATGAACTGGGAGTTGAAATTGTGGTGTGGAAGAATCCACTGGTTCGAATATTGAATTCGCGCCGACACTGAATCCCTTGTGAAGATGAGAAGTGCGAATGAGTTATGAGAGGACAGGCATTGCAAGAAATGTGAGAAGTTGGGTGTAAAGGTGAAAATGCAATGATGCAAAAGTGATGACTTTTGCATCATTGGCACAGAGGTAGAGAATCTGTTATTTCATATAAGAGAGTTTCTACATGCTAGCTTTAAAGTCTCAACATCTTTTCCCTTGTAATTTGAATTTATGACCCGTAGTTCTGGAATTCTTTACAACAGTGAAATCCCGTCTCCATTCATGTTACCAACCCCTCTCAGAGTTTACAAACTTTAATCAGGTCACCTGTGATGTGTCTGGTGGCCACGCCGATATAATCGAGGACTTTCCTCTTATGGTCACCTTTTTATCGATCTCACCATGCGAATTGCCGTCTTTGGACCCTTTCAAGAAGTTCAATGTCTTCTTCAGATGAGGTCTCCACCACAGACCTCCAAATGTGGTTTTGAATTGCCTTATACAATAGAATTATGACCGTTTATCTCTACAGGATATTATTGTATAAATCATCGACAGGACACCACGGGTTTTTCTGGCTGCCACTTTACACTCTTCAGAAAACTTCATATCTGCTTGACCTTAGCTCCCAGATCCCTTTCTTCTCTGCTGTTTTTTAAATCAATCTCACGAAGTATGTAAGTTATTTTCGGGTTGCTCTTCCCCACGTATAAGACATTGCGTTCTGATAAATTAAAACAAAGCTGCCCCTTTTCTGACCATTCTTGAAGCTTATTCAAGTGATCCTGAAGGACCGCTCTTTGGCACTGATCCTTAATGATTCTGCCAATCTTTATATCGTCTGAAAATTTTGACAACGCGCCATCTGTCCCTTCGTCGACTTTGTTTATGAAATCAGAAGCAACATAGCGTTGATTGTCAACCGGCACCAGGAGGTCCCCCCCCCCAACTCCACGTCTGTGTCGCAGTACAAACTCTGTAAATGCAAACAATAATGCGAGTTTTAGTGTCAATCGCCAAAGACCCGATTCTTGGGGGACCTCACTCATGGCTTCTGACGTTACATCAATCTAAACAATATCCATCAATTGTATAAGCTTGAAGAAATTGGGATTACTGGTAAGTTTATAAGATGGATTTCTGCGTGGCTGGGGAACCCAGAAATCCATCTTAGAATTTCTGGGTGGCTTATACAATAACCTCTCATGAGGGGTCTTAGTCAAATGGCTTGCTAAAATCTAACTAAAGTATGTTAAAATTGTTCCTGCATCCAGCTCCTCGTGAATAACTGTGTCAAAAGCTTACCAGGTTAGCTAAACATGATTTTTCCTTAAAAAAAACCACGCTGTGTCCTTCAGAATCCATATCTATCTAAATATCCCTGGACTGCACTAATTCTTAACCATCGCCTCTAAAATTTTCTTTACCAGTGAAGTGAGACTAACCGGTCTGTAGTTACTGACTTCATTCTTAGGACCACCCTTATGTATGGCAATACGTTGGCACTTCTTCAATCCAAAGGAATGTCCCTTGGGTCCAAAGATGCCCTCGTAATTAACCACAATGGTTCTATACACTCCCTCGAGCTGAGTAAAGATGAGATCAAGAATATTCCCACCCCTAGTACTTTCTATAACATACTGTTACAAGTAATAATCATCTAGTTTATTTGAAAAACTGTTTCCCCTATGGTAAGTTTCTCCTCCCACTTATTCCAATCAATCTGGGGGTATTTAAAACTCCCATTATAAGACATTCGCGCTTGCTTCACCGATTCCATCAGCATGAAGAGACTGTGACCGTACTCTTCGCAATCTTCTGGTCTGTGGGTTACTCCCATTCTCATTGTACCTTTGCTGAGTTAGGAGTTATTATTATTTTTTTTTATGAAAGCCTCAAACACGGGAGGTATTAGAACCTACAGTACTTAGTATCGTGATTGGGTTGCAGGTTGAGAAGACAAAAGAAGATATTTCTTGACATTGGACTTGAACTTCTGTAGACTGTAATTTTCAGGAAATACGTATGAAGGAAGGTTGTTCCAGAAAACGGCAATAAATGAGGAAGATGAAAAGTTGGTTCTGTGGGTTTGAAGTTGGACAGTAAATGGATGTTGGCTGGTATTCGGACTGCTCTGAAAGAGAGAGCGGTAATAATAGAAGCCAATTCAGAAGAACAGTGCCCATGGAAGTATATGTAGAAAAGGCATGCAGCAGAAACAGTGCATCTATGAGACAGCGAGTGGAGAGACTCTGTTAGAGATGAATCATTAATTAACCTAACTGCCCTCTTCTGAATGGAATCAAGAAGCCTGAGAGAGGTTTTGGGGGCACCACCCCAGATGTGGGAACAATATTCCATGGCAGGGCGGATTTGCGATTTATACAGAGTGAGCAGCTGTTTGGAAGAAACGTAACGCAGAGAGCGAAAGAGAAAACCAAGTTTTTTAGATGCAGAGGAAGCAATATTTCTAATGTGCTTGTGCCAAGAGAGATTTGAAGTCAGGGTAATCCCCAAAAGAGATATATCATTTTGCCTAGAAATCGGAGTGTCACCAAAGATAAGCATAGGAGCAGAAGAATCCTTTTTGCGAGATATAAGACAAGACGGAGTTTTAGAAGGGTTGAAATCAACTAAGTTATCTTTGCCCCACTGGAGAATTACCTGAAGATCGGCATTTAAGGAATTGGTAGCAGATTTTCGAGAAGTTGAAGCTGATTGAGCAGGACAAGGTTTCTCAAAATGGAAAGTCGAATGCAATGTGCTATCATCGGCAAAACTATGGATAGGATTTCCAGTCAATGGAAGAAGCTCATTAATATACAAGAGGAAAAAAGTGGGGGAAAGAACTGAACCTTGGGGGACACCGGCATTAGTGGAGAAGTTAGAAGACAGAGAGCCATCTACCATCACCCTCAGGGAGCGATCAGAGAGAAAACTGGATAACCAATTACTAAAAACAGTTGGCAAACCATTAGATGGAAGCTTGTTTAGAAGACCTTTATGCCAAACACGATCGAAAGCTTTTGAGATGTCAAGGGAACTACTTCTGTTTCACCAAACCTTTCCATTGAATTAATCCATAAATGGGTAACATAAGCCAGAATATCTCCAGTGGATCGATACTGACGGAATCCATACTGGCGATCGTTGATCAGACGGAAGATTTCTAGGTAGTTTAAGAGTTGGCGGTTAATTCATTTCTTCCTTACTTTAGAAAGAGTAGAAGTAATTGCAATGGGACGATAATTAGATGGGAGGGATTTGTCACCCTTTTTAGGGACTGGCTGGATATGAGCAAATTTCCAAGCAGAAGGAAAAACACCTTTGGAATAAGAAAGTGAAAAAAGGCGGCAAAGAATAGGAGTAAGTTCAGGAACACAGGTTTTGAGAACAAGTGGAGAAATACCATCGGGACCTGGAGCTGTCTTACCATCAAGATTCGTCAAAATCCTTCTGACATCCATTTGACGGAAAATCACAGGAGGCATTGAATGGAGCGTACTGGGAATTGTAGGCAGAGGTTTACCAGGATCATAAATTCCAGAGTGAGAAGAAAAGTAGGATTCAAGAAGGTCAGCTTTATCTTTGGCTGAAGTGACAATAGAACCACTGGTTTTTGCAGAGGTGGGAGCAGAGATGGACAAGAGTTGCGGCCAATAGCTTTGGCAAGAGACAAGAATAAAATAAATTTAAAGTAAATAAATAAATTTTCTGTTTATACTCCGGGACGACCCAACGGTCTGAGGAGTTCACAAGATAGACAGAATACAAGAAACAGCACCGTATTCAGCAGTCACGGGCTCGAACCCCAGTCACTCAAGGCACGTATACTTATGCATCCACGCGCCTGTCCACTAGGCTACTGTGGTACGCTCGCCTACCATTGGGGCAAGAAGCAAGTTTTCTACTCTTAACCTGTTCAAACTCTAGTTTTGACTGATTAATAACTGCTTTACAATTGTTGTGAGTTGTGGTGTAGGCAGAAAATAAAACTGAAGAACTGGAAACAAGCCAATTTTTTTTTACAATATTCAACATTCTTCTCTTGAACAGCTTTAGCACATTTCTTGGAAAACCAAGGTTTACATAAAGGACAAGATTTTAAATTGGAGTGTGCAATAAAGGATTCCATTCCTGCAAGAATAATTTCACTGACACGATCTGAGCAAACGTTGACATCAGAAGTTTTGAAACAGTAATCCGACCAAGGAAAAGAAGAAAAGAAGTCTCGCAGGTCATCCCATTTTGCATTCTTGTAATGCCAAACAACACGAGGTTGGGAATAGCCATGAGATAAAGTTTCCATTGGAGAAGAGACAACCACCAAGTTATGATCTGAAGTGCCTAAAGGACCTCTCACTTCGACCGTGTACTTAGAAGGGTTGTTTGTGAGAAAAAGATCAAGCGTATTGGCTGTATGATTAGGATTGTCCGGTATTTTTGTAGTTAAATGAACAATCTGTGCAAGGTCATTAGTAATTACAAAAGCCTCAGCATCTCGACCTGCTGGGTCGGTGTGACTAGAAATCGGAAGCCAGTTGGAGTTGTGAACATTAAAATCACCAAGGAAAATTACCTCACTGTTAGGAAAGTTGGACTGGAGAAAGTCAAGTTGCAAAGAAGTGGAGTTGGGAGAACGGTAGAGACAACAGATGAATTTGACACAAATGAGGTAGAGAGATTTTAAGCCAGAGAAGATCAAAGAGAGGAGATTCCAAATTGCCAAGTCTCTGACTGAGAATATCAGAACGGACATATGCACAAGTACCACCTTTGAGGCGAAAGGAATCATACAGCGAATAATTTGGGCATCTGAGATGAGCAGTAGTTGAATCAACCGATAACTCAGATTCTGTCAGAAACAGTACACGGGGTTTGGCAGACTGCAAGTGGAAATGGACATCGTTGAGATTAGAATTGAGACCACGTATATTTGTGAAATTACCTAGGAAGTGTTTGGGAGGTTTAGAGCTTTTCGCAGATAAGCTTGCTCTATTAATTTGACAATTCACGGTGTATTCGATAGTAAGAAAAAGTTGGGGGGGGGACATGCTGTATGAAGTAATGAAATTTTTGGATATGGCATACATGTGGTAAGAATATACCCAGATCCTTGACATAACGTGGCCTCGACAATGCTCCCCGCATACACTCTACTCGGACTCCCTCCAGTCACTATCTGGCAGAGTAGAGGTAGCAAGAATATACACTAGCTGATCTGGAAGCCTCCTAGAGAGTTACCAATAGGTTCGGTCCGGTGTACTAACTAGCGGCCGGCCTGCTAACACCGTTTTAGAGCTGTACCCTCGAAATGTAAGGAATATTGGATCTCGCCATCATAACGTTCATCATAACCTCAAAAGTCATCAATCATACTGCATGATGGAAGAGATGGGGAAGGGTTGACCGGAACTTAGCTCTAGAGACTAAACATGAGTTCCACCACTTCAAGCCTCCAATAAGCAAAGTGGTGGTATTGCACCGGTTGATGAGTCATCTACCACCTAGTACTGACTGGTAACATAGGGGGGCGGCGTTCCTCCATGTGGTGTGGGCGCCACACCTCGATCCCTGCTTACGTTGGTTCACAACTGGGTGGTCACCCACCATGTACTTGTGCATGGAGGTTATACCCAGGATTACTAACAGTCCCACCATCGTGAAGGTGCAAGCAGAGGATTTGGCTGTCACAGACCGTCCGGACTTTGCCGAAGTTGGATGCACTTGAGTTGAATATCACCTGAATATCAGTACCATCAGCATTTTCGGCTCCCAGGTAGCAAGTACAGCTTGTCTGGCATATCTGAGGACAACCTGAAGGGACCAATATTTGAAGAAATTAACAGAAAAAACTCTTTTCGAGCTCACGTTGCTTTTGGTAAGAAGTATTACCCCACTTCCCCTTCAATCTGCCCTATCTTTTCTAAATACATTATACAAACCACTGTGGAACTGGTCATCCTCAATTTTTGAGCAGCACCACGTTTCCGTTAGCCATATTATATTAGCGTTAGTTTTTGCTAACCTGCAGTTCGAATTCAAGCATTTTATGGACAACAGTTAAGACTGAGTATTCTTTTATAATTTACTTGTGGCTACAAGTAAGAATTCTTGAGGTGAGTGCAATCATTACTTTGGCCAATATCGTCAGATAAACGCGGATCTATATTACCCTTGTCTTTTCTAACTAGCAGTTTCCCAGAACCCTTAAGGTTCCTCAATGATAGTGGCAAAAATCCTTGCACCGCCTTTATTCAGATGAACACCATTTCTCCAAAATAGATTCCTTCTACCTAGAGATGCGAGCCACGCTGAAAAAAAATCCCCTGCCATCCCTAGAGCCTTGCAGATTCCGTCAAGTGTAGAGTTAACCCACAAGGCCTTCAGCACATAATCCCACCCCTCGGGTCTGGGTAGAATTTCAGACACACACACACACATTGGTATCTAACTGGTGGCAATTTTTGAGCTTAATCCTCTCTGTTTATCCACCAAACAGTGAGTTGGTGTTCGTTTAATTAGTCCCCTCATAAATAATGCTCTCTTTATCCCCTTAAAATCTGACAGTTTGTCCGTAACATCATTTCTTGCTCCTGGAAAACAAACTGTTGTTCTGCTCCATCCGTTATTGCAAGGAAAGTTATCAGTTTCCTTGACAACAGAGTCTCCCAATGAAACCAGACCATTTTCTACCAGAGCTCGACTATTCTTTTCTGATACCCGAATCGGTCGTGCATCACTGGCAGGCCACGAGATACTTGAGCCCCTGACAAGCTCCCAATTACATTTGTTTCTAGGGCAAGCGCTCGTTTTTTCAGTGACTCAAAGTCTTCTCTTAACGCACCAAGTTCTAATTTGAGATGGGTACATCGGGTGCAAAGAAAAGAATCGTCAGTTGAGCCAGATTTGTCCAGTAGACCAACCTTAGAATACACGCCAGTCAAATGACGAACTCATAACTCACGCCTCCTGACTGAGTGCAGATGTCCAAGGATGATGTATCGAAAGTGGATCTTTCGTAAAATGTGAACTCAAAGTTTACAGAATTTAAATGAATTTATCCACAAGCGAAGTTAAAAATGAGGATACCGAAGTAAGAGGGAAGAAATTACTGACTCGGCCACCATTATCCCGAACATTATCATTATCTTTTTACTACTTTTAGCTTAAATCCAATTTTTATAATTTTGCCTTCTTGACGCGCCTGCCATTGATTAGGCTTAAATGGAATTAAGTTGTTACTCCAACAACAGCCTGCTAATTGCTGAAAGTGTACTAATAGTTAACTACTATACGTTAACTGTCGGTTTTGCGCATGTGCTGTATTGCCACTTTCGCCTTCTAAAACGCAGCGCGATTTTTTAAAGTATTTAAAAGGGAAAATGCGTCTTATAGGCCGACAAATACGGTAAACTTAAAGAGAAATTTGTGTACCAATTAGCTGGTGTTAATGCCCTTCATTTAAACCTAGTACAACGAACTGGAAGAGAAATGGTTGGGGGGGGGCGATAAGGCTCTTGCAACAAGATGAGTTGGTTGCATCGAGAAGGGATTGTGTCCGAAGTGTGTGAGGAGTGTTGAGAAACCCAGTTTGTTGCGGGATGGAAATGTCTTCTGCTGAGATCACTTCCAAGGTGAAGATCTCTTCTCTTCGGTGTTTCGATCCGTGGCAAACTCAACGCAGACGCCGAGGAAAAGAAGTGTCACGTGAAATGCCCAAGTAGTCGATCAACAGCGAACTCGATCCCGAGAGAAGATGGCGCAGAGACTGGATTCGACGTTTTGACGTCGATTTTGATATCAAAACGGGAACGGAAAAAACGGGAAACTGATTCACGTTCAGCGCTGCTGAATTACGCCGAGAACAAACGAATATACTTCAAAAACGCCTTTTATCAGATTACGAAAAACGTTGGCGAGATATTTCTTCTTCTTACTTACAAAAGGGCCCCCTCCCCCCCGCTTATTTATACTCGTTCCAAAGAATGCACTCGTATCGATGTGAAACGTGGCTCAGTTCGGGGATCCGAGTTCTTGTCGCAATCAAATAAAACGCTTTTCGTTTATTTACAATTTTTGTTCGTTCTTACGGGCACCACCCCCTGTCTTTAACCACCCCTCGACAGCATTTATTTTTGAGTTTTGTGAGGAGGTTCAAAACACACGGACATTTAGGGGCTGCCGAATGCGCCTATTGTCTGCGCTATGTCCGTCCGTCGGTCCATCCGCACGTAAAAAGTCGCCTGCCAGCTCAGGGATTTCCAAAAAAAAAAAAAAGAAAAACAGAAAATTTTATATTTTGGTCTTACAGGCAGTGAGGTCAAACAGACATTGAAACAGAAATTCGGCATTCTTTTTTTCTTACCATTTCGGGTCCTTCGAAGCACATTCCATTTAAAGCGCCTGAGCCAACCACTACCTGTGCATCTGCACATGCGTGGCTTGTCTCATTATAGATTGGCATCAGAGTTGAGAATTTGAATTTAGTAAAAAATTAAAACCGAACTCAAAAGTTTTTGGCCATTTAGCTTGTCCTTAGGAACAATATGTCTTATTCTCTTACATATCTTGATAAGGACGGTTTCCGTCCCCGCCTCGTGGAGGCAGGCCACTACTATCTAATAAACTTTTCCTTTTCCTGAAAACTGCACTCACGAATTCATTAAAATAATTAAAATTTCTTCTACATGAAAACAGAACACTGAGACGATCTCGCTCCATCGACTCACCAACTGAGCACTCTAAAATATTTCTAAAACCACAATATTGTACACATTCAATCATAATGTGCTCAGAAGTCTCCACCTCGCCACAGGTACAGAGATCAGAATCTCTGAGTCCGAGTTCGAAAAGCCTTTTAGCTAAGCCATGACCGGTCATTAAAAACATAGCATTTAAGCCAAATTGGAGCCATGGTTTAATTTTTAGATTTATAATTTGAACAGATGGTAAAAACATGTAAGACTGTCTTCCCTTGTCTGAATTTTGCCAATTTAGTTGCCAGAGATTTTCTATCTCAAGAATAAACCTTTTCTTTTCCAATTTTAAATCACTTCTTGAGTATACATAGTCCTCTTCAGGACAGGAAGAAACTCCAAGTATTGTCTTCCTTATATTGTTCTTTGTATAAAACATCATTCCAGCTAATAAAACATTATATAAAGCTGGAATCCTACCCGCAACCACCTGTAAAGCATCGGTCGAGACTGTACGACATGCCCGAGTAATACTTAGTAAAACAACCGTTGAGCTTGAGACATATTTTTGTACAAGTGAATTTTCTATTCGATGCACCCAAGCCCCGGAGGCATAAGTAATGATCGGGACAAATACGCAATCATACAACAAATTCAATGAACGAGCCTTGATGCCCCAGTCACTCCTCACAACCCTCCTGAGCTGGAATACAATACTCTCACCTTGTTTTTCAAATACTTTATATGTTCAGTAAAAAATAGTCTTTCCTCAAGCATCAACCCCAAGTATTTCACAACTCTGGAATATCTCACAGCCCCTCCACTCAGCCGAACAGTGGGGGGACGATTTATACTCAACTATCCTTTAAGCAACGTTTGAACAGTCTTAGTCATGGATATTTCCAACCTATTTTGCTTGCACCATCCGTCCAGCGAGTTTAGAACTATTTCAGCTCTAGTCTCTAACTGAAGACGGGAATCACCATGGACCAATAATGCAAGGTCATCGGCATACGCTATACTCTTCTGTACACCTTCAAAATTACTCTCCAGGAATTCGTCCATGACGATGTTCCAGACAAAGGGTCTAATTACAGAACCCTGAGGACATCCCCGACTCACTTCTTTTTTGAAACTTGACAATATTTGTTCCTAACCACAATAATTCTATCTAAAAAATAATCTCTAAAAACATTATAGAGATTCATACAATATTCCTTCAATATTCAATAAATATTCCTTCCGTTTATTCGTATAATTAGCCAAATACCCTGCCAATAAGTCAACATCTCCGAAACGCCCGTGCCTTTGATATTGCCTTCTAAAATTATTGGTCTGTTTTCGTAAGACTGTCAATTGTTCAGTCCACCAAAAGACTGGTCTGCTTTTAACATAACTTTTCTTAAAACTTCTATTACAGCAATTAATTATTATATCACTCAGTGTAAACGCATATTCGTCAACCTCAAGGTTTTGCCAATTTACAGTATTCACAAACATTTCATTGAACCTTTGCCAAACTACATTTTTAATGCAATATCGCTCAATATCAAAAGTAACACGAGCTTCATTAATATCTTCAATAGAAAACAATATTGCATTGTGATCACTTGTGGTGTAGCCCTCAGCAACTCTCCAACTTCTAATCAATATAGGACTGGCCATTGGTGGTTGAGAATGTAGGTGGATGTCGACCAGTATTCACAATCTCAACCCCAGAGGCAGCTATGAATTCTTCAAGTATATGACCTCTATCATCAGTATTCTCACCCCCCGATAAGGGAGAATTAGAGTTAGAATCTAAAGACATGACCAACTCACAAGAACCAAGTAATCTTTGAACTTTTCCCTCCGAAGCACAGATGGAAATGTTTCGGGGAATCATTCGAGGAGGAAACCCATTCGGAGTTTTCCCCACTTCTTGTTGGAGGTTGCAAGAGGGCAGGGGCCAACCGACCCAACGAGGAGTGGGGAAATCGTGCGGTGGTGTCCTCTGTCGACAAAGGTGAAGCGGACTTGAGCAGTTATCGGAGGAGAGAGCGAAGAGCGCAATTAATATTTCTAGAGATTCCTGCGGCGCGCGATCGAGCCAATTTGGTGCATTCACGAGGAGGTGTCGGCAAATAAATATGCCGTGTTCCCGCTACCAGACGGAATCCATAATACGGAGTGAAAGCCTCGTGCGAGTGGTGCTTACACCTATCGATTTTCCACCTTCTTTCTCTCCGAGACAGAAACGTCTTTTGGTTTCTACCGAGGGAGGGAGGGGGACTCGCAAAAAAGGGAGTGCGGAGTGAAAAACACGTTCTCGGACAGAAATAGACACGCGCTTCGGGGCTCCGGCAGAGGAGAGGAGGGGAGGGGTGGGGACGAGTGCGATTTCGCTCTTATTTTCTTTTCGCTGCACGAGCGCGTCGCTTTCTCGTGACAGCAGACGCTCACAAAATCGTCTACTGAACGTCGGCATCCCATCAGCCACCGCTGCCCGGATTTATGTCTTCGTTGATGGTAAGTCACGCGCACGGGACACAGAACGACCCTGCTGCTAATTACGAGTGACAATTTACTTTTCTTGTTAGTGATGTCGGCTTTGTTTCCGTCTCGTGACCTCATTTCTGTTTCTTCTTCTCTCCACCAGGTGTTATGTTCGTGCAAGAAACTGAACTTGACCTTCCTTCCACGAAGAGCTTCGCTGAATTCGACCTTTGGCAACTACACGTACATGTGGGTGGACAGGAACGGCCGCCCTGTGTCCCCTCCTCAAGGGGCAGCCTGCGGCGAAGACCCCGGATGCATGCTTCAAAGGAGGCCGAGCTATCGAGAATCGAAAGAAGGAACGATCCGCACGGTGAGTGTCTTTTCTCAACTTCTAAAACCATCCCCCAAGGTCAGGGTGAAGTGAAGTCTCTTTGTTCGTGTCCACGAATAGCCCGAGCCACGAGGAGGCATCCCCCCCCTCGCTAAGTGACTGTCAAACATCCCCGTAATTATGAAAGATTGCAGCGCCACGGTCGCTTATCTGCAATGAGGGTGTGGCCCCTTAAAGAGAGCCGGTCCTAATGGGTCTCTCGGATTAATGAACTTCCCGTGAAAGGAGGGAATTTCTGTCCCCATTTCCGTTTTAATCGGTAATGGCGAGGTGCTTAGCAAATTTGAAAACGCCTTCTTTAGATGGAGCTTCGAAGACACAACTCGGAGGGGGAGGGGGGAGGATCAATCGTAGTGCGTTTCAAAAATTCCAGGTAAACATCTTGTCTTTCGAAAGGTGTCTTATAAATATCCTCCCAGAAATCTACCTGCGATGGCAGTTTCCCCGCATGGCTAAGCAGTATTCCGTGGCTCGAATCTTCCGAGGGACACGAAAAAGGGGATTGCATTTCCCCTCATCAAACGTGTCGGTTGCTATATAAAATGTTTATTTTTTCGGATAAGAATCACGTGATAATTTTAAAGGGTTCTGTTCACATACTGCGCAACACTCAACTCAATTCACGATCCACACGTAGACAGCAACATTCATTACAGTTATAACTGGAGGGGGGGACCTTCATCAGTCAGCCACCTGTCTACTTTACACGCGCTGTGCTCAAGGGCTTCTGAGATTACTTTGTTTCAAGATCTGAAACGATCAAAGAGCTTTGAGGATTGAAAATCAGAATCTGCATTTGGAGAGATTCAGAAGGAAAAAGAAAAAAAACCAAATTAATCCATCTCATCGACGAATAACGCACATTCAAACATGGCGCTTGTATGACCACAATGTCCAAATTGGATTGAGATCAGCCGAATTTGGAGGGCAATCAAAATGGGTAATGCAGGATCCCGTGTCTGTCCGGGTGAAAAAGCAACGCTACAGGCTGCACATGGTCTCCTAAGAACTGTCGGTAGCCTAGTGGGTATAGTATTTAGGGTAAGGAGGTGGTCACCCACATCTGCGCCATCTGTATGTACTTTTGTGTAGCTTACAGAACTATGCAAATGCCAGAAGTGTGTGTGGAATGTTCTGTGTGCAGTGTTGGGTTCTGTTGTACTTGACAGCAGGGCCACTAGCCACCTGAGCTTCCTGGACTAAGTTCAAGTTAAAAAAAAAAAGAAAAAGGGAAAGGAAGGACAGCGTTTTGGGATGTAAGGTTAGAGGCGTCAGAATGTGAGGTCACAGAAGGTGGATCAACAGAGAAGACGGTCCACCGAAGAACTGCCGGTCGATCTCACCATTGAGACGTTGGTCCATACGCAGTAGGGGTCCTAATTCTTCTAGCCAGCAAATCGTCCTCCATATTAAGCAACTGCCGCCACCTGCCTGCACAGTGGGTACCATGCAGAATGGGTCCACGGAATTATGTTGCTGGTGCCACATCCAAAGGCATCCCTGTTGTCAGGCGTTTGGACTTTTCCAACCAGCACATTCGTTTCCCGCCCTCCAGTGTCCAACCATCGTGTTGTTGACACCACAGCATTCGCCTTCGACGATGAGCAGTGGTGAGAAAAGGGTGTCTCTTAGGTTAACTGCGACTTGCACAACCAGGTGCAATTTACCACGGCTGTAAAGAAAGGAGTTTTTCGGCTTTTTGTACTGCGAGCTATGCCACAGTCGGATAGGGTAGTCATAATTCAGTGATCTCCGAGTGTATACGCTGCCCTAAATTAATATCTGGACATTCTTCCGTTGATAGTTGGTGACATCCTTCCCACATGTCAAACATAACTATAAATGGGCTCGTAGGCCTTTCACAGGCACGATTGTGGATGCCAGATGTCGCGATCAACGGAGTTAACAGATTTCAAGCGCGCGTAGAGAATGAGATGCCACATAAGAAATCGATGTGAATTTTTATTCATTTTTTATTTTTATTAATAACAAGATACACAACAGGTAACCATGAAGAGTGTATCTGAGATCAGATCAATAAACATAATAACAATAATGTGAAATCCTACAGGACGATAAACATTGATATAGATTCAAACAATAAAAGCATATGCACAAAAGAGGATTGTATTAAGTTAAGTTACCGGTAAAACAAGTAATAATTAATCCGTTAGAGAATAGAAAAATAATAAAACACATAATAATAATAAACTACAATGATTAGATGAGAGCTAGTCATTTTGAAGAGAAGAGGCAAACTTGTGGATGGAGTTCATCAGTGGAATATTAGTATTAGTATTAGTAACGGCCGTATGGTGCAAGAAAGCCTATGGCTTATGCTGCACCAGCCAAAAAAAAAAAAAAAAAAAATCCGAACAAAACAATGATAAAAACAAAAATTAAATAAATAAATAAATAAATAAATAATAATTAATAAATAAATAAAAATAATAAAATGAAATAAAAATAAATAAAAAGGAAATTAATCCTATCATCCTATGCGCTTCCCTTACCTGAAAGTACTATCCAGATGACCTTTGAATTTCCCCAAACTGTCGGCCTCTACCACCCCTGTAGGCAACTTATTCCAGTAATTTATAACTCGCTGGCTAAAATAAAACTTCCTGCAGTCCAATCTAAACATTTCCCCCCGTAACTTGAATTTATGTCCCCTAGTTCTAGCATCAGTTATAATCTTGAAAATTTCGTCCTCATTCATTTTACTGATGCCTCTCAGAGCCTTAAACACCTCAATCAAATCTCCTCTAAGGTGTCTAGTTTCCAAACTCTGCAACCCACATATTCGAAGTCTTTCTTCATAAGGACGCCCTTTTGCCGATCTCACCAGGCGAGTTACCCGCCTTTGCACCCTTTCAAGAAGCTCGATGTCTTTCTTTAGGTGCGGTCTCCATAGTTGAACACAGTATTCCAAGTGTGGTCTAACATAAGCCTTATATAATGGGATTATCACGTCCCTATCTCTACTTGCAAAAGTTCGATAGATCATTGATAGGACACCATGGGCCTTCCTTGCAACCTGTTTACAATGCTCAGAGAATTTCATGTCTGACCGTATCGTAACACCCAAGTCCCTTTCCTCCAGTACTGGCTTTAGTTGAACTCCACCAAGTGAATAAGTTTTTTTGGGATTACTGTTTCCCAGGTGTAATACCTTACACTTTGTTGGATTAAAGCACAGCTGCCATTTTTCTGACCATTCCTGAAGTCTATCTAGGTCTCTCTGAAGAAGCTCAGCTTGACAGTGATCATTAACTACTCTCCCAATTTTAACATCATCTGCAAATTTAGACATCACGCCCTCTATCCCTTCATCAATGTCGTTTATGAAAATTAAAAACAACAGTGGTCCTAATACTGATCCTTGGGGAACCCCACTTCTTACATCAACCCAATCTGAGGAATAGCCATTTATCACAACCCTCTGCCTCCTGCCCTGAAGCCATCCTGCTGTCCATCTAAGGATTTTCCCAGTGATTCCAACCTGTTCCAGCTTATAAAGCAACCGCTCATGTGGGACTGAGTCAAAAGCTTTGCTGAAATCTAAATAAACAATGTCGAAATTATTCCCTAAATCCAGCTCGTGAGTGACCCTTTCGAAATAGCGAACCAGATTTGTTAAACATGATTTTCCCTTTACGAAACCATGCTGAGTATCCTTGAGAATTTCAATTCGATCCAAATGATCCTGAATTCCACCCTTGATCATTGCCTCCATGATTTTCCCTACTACTGAAGTCAGACTGACAGGTCGATAATTTCCAACTTCACTTTTAGAGCCACCCTTATGTATGGGAGATACATTTGCACTTTTCCAATCCAAGGGAATCTCCCCAGAGTCTAATGATGCTCGCATAATTAGCCTCAATGGTTCAATGCACTCGCTTGCCGCCTCTCTTAAGAATATCTAGGTCGACAACTGGTGATGTGCTGTACAGGTGGCAGAGGACTGGTGCTCAATGTTTTTTAACTTAAAAAAGCTGCCCCTTTTGTCTTTTGACTACCATAACTGCGATCAACATTAAATGTAACTTTATCATTTCCTTGATAAATGGGAAGGGGGAGAAAAGGGAATAAATTTATACAGCGCCACAGGAAGCAGCTGTTCGGATGGAGAGGGGAGGAGGGATTTGATTCCATTAAAAATACCCGAGGCCGAGAGAATGTGACAGAAGAGCCCCGCAAAGATTTGTCCCCCTTAACGAGAGTCAATTGTCGCAGGCCCTCACAAGGGCAATGCATCAGCACTAGTAGAGTCACGCTTACAAAGAATGGAACTTCCAAAAGGAAGTTCCGGTCTTTTGGCGTGTTCTCCGGGTACTTTGCAGAGGGAGACAACAATGAGGGGCCCTGAGGGTTCCCTGTCGCGTATCATTATATTAGATATAATTTCGCGGCCTCAGCATTTCCATTGGTTGTCTTCAGGGCCCTCTTCCGCTCATCCACGCGACCTAATCGAGCGGGTGCTCGCTGATGACGTCAGCGGAAAAGTTTTTGCTTCGTCCGACTTTTCTGCGCTTCGCCGCCATTGCCTTTATTGACGCCATCGTGTCACTTCCGACCCGTGCTGCTGCTTTGTCAGTTTGATGACACGAGTGGATCGCACGTTCCCGTCCTCAGAGGCCGAAGAAGCAGCGGAACGAAGCGAACACTCTGAAGGACAAGCGCAGGGCCCGCTGTTTTTGTGGGCATTGACGTTCTCCCCTCTGGACTCGCTCGCATCTGCAACAGACTCGGTGATCGGACACCAATCGGACGCCCCCAAACGTTTCAGTGGAGTCCCTTTCGCTCCGGTAACAAAATCGTGACATCGTTACATTGCAGAGCCCGATTGAAGAGGCCTTTTACAATTCCTTCTCCTCCCGAAAGCCATTTATTCATCCAAACACGAGCGCGATGAGTTCCTCAATCCCTCTTTCTCTAGGGAACAATAGATTTAATGGTTACGCGCAGATCCGTTCCGCGGTGCATTTCGGGAATGATTAATTAACGTAGATTGTAAGCGCTTATTGCGGATTCTCGGGTTGCGCGTGTCATCTAGTTTTTGTTATTCTCCGGGACTCGACTCAAGAGTCGAAATTAGGGTTAATGTTGGACATCGTAGCGCGCATGCGTCGCTGCTTTGTCTTTCTGAAAGCGAAGTTGCCTCAAAGGCGTGCACACGTGACACATTCATATTTGCTCTCGGGGGGAGGGGGAAGGGGGATGTTCAAAGACGAAATGGAAGAATTTCGTCGAAGGGGACCGAGGCAGAAAAATGCAGTAATCGGGACAGGTGAAGATGCTCTCGGGATAAAAAAAAAAAAGGTACATTTTTTTTTTCTCTTTGCGTTCTGTATGGAGTGAGCCTCTTTAGGGGATAGCAATTTTTATGTATTTTATTTTTTTTTATTTTACCAGCGTTTTTTATTAATATTATTTTTTTTTCATAACCTGCACCACGGGTTTTTTTTTTTGTTGTTGTTGTTGTTGTCTTTTTCCCTCTGGAATGGACCTCCAGAGGATCCTGGCCCACCCGCTGCCAACACCAGGTGGGTCAGAGTCTCGTATTCAGATAGACGTGTTGTAAGATGTAAAATCTTACAAATATAATATTTTGTGGAGGAGGGAGATTGGTTTAAAGTAAAACTTATAATAAAGCAATATGAGGGAGCGAAACCATCCGTCAAGAATATTACTAAGATCACTGGCAAGGGGGGTTAAATTAGACAACGTCTATACAAGGGGAGCGGTAAGTGAAAAGCTATTAGCAACCTGGCTTAACTCGCCTCCCAGCTCACACAGGCAAACCAGAACAATAGAAACCAGTAGCAACGGCTATTAGCAGAAGGTGTCAACTCTGGTAAACAATGGCGCGGTGGACTATGTGCTGTCGGGACATTTCTTTAATGGGTTACACCTGGGCAGTAAAAACGGAACAAATGCTGGGAATTAGATGGAAGTCTGGCTCTGGCTATCGGTGATGGCAAGTTTTTAGATCGTGGGAATATTAGTCTGCTACAGTGTAACTATAAGCGGCTGACTTCAAAGGTACTGCCAGCCTGAGAAAGTTTACAAATTTCTTAAAATAAGAAGTTAGATCGAGCAACAAGGAATCAGCTTGAGAAAATAAAACGGGCAAATAAGAAGAGAGAGAAAGTGATTGTTATTTGGTTTTTAGGAGCATTAGCAACTAAGGCCATATTGCTCCGGGATATGCGGTGGTCATCGCCTGATCTTTCTGCATCCTCCGTATATGGTGGTGACGGGCTCGAACCCCGGTTTAATCAAGAAGCGTGTGCTACGCACTGCTGCTCCTTCCCACCTGGCTACGGAGGCGCCTGAGAAAATGAATAAGATTGGTTAAACTGAAAACTAGGGCAGATTTGACATATGTAGGCGGTACAGAAAAGGAGATGAACAAAAAGTGAATGAACAGGGGGAGACAAAGACAGATCCCCGAGTTGAGTTATGTGGGTGTTTAGGAAATTGAGTTAGTGGGATTCTAAGTTGAGTTTTTTGTTGGTGCTAGGGAAAATGAAATAGTCAGCGGACACAGCAGTCGAGATAAGTAAAATGAGTTAGTAACATGGACAGTTGAGCGTTCTGTTCTGGTAGGAAATATGTGTCAGTTAACAGTGGAGTGTTTGGTCGTGGGGGGAAAGGAGCAGGGTAGCGCCCTGAGAAGTTTTCTTCTTGAAAGAGTTCTTAATAGGTGGAGCGGGAAAACGAGGGTAGCACCCTATGAGTTTTTCCTTGTGATGAGTTTTAATAAGGAGTGGAGAAGGAGTTAGAGTGAGATGCCCTATGAGTTTTCCTTGTGATAATTTTAATAAAGTGGAGTGGAGAAGGAGTTAGAGTGAGAGGCCCTATGAGTTTTCCTTGTAATAGGTTTTAATAAGGTGGAGAGAAAGGGAGCGAAATCCGCAGAATCAGTAGCTCGAGGGAAAGGAGCGAAAATGCGAAATTAGTAGCTCGAGGAGAAGGAAGGAAGCAACGAATGGAAAAGATAGAAGTAGCTCGATTAAGGTCGAGAAAGAACGTCAGTCTCATGCAGCAAAGAGTTCCTAAAAACTACCTGTAGCAAATTCAGGTGTAGCAGATGAAGGAGAACCTCAGTGATCCAAAAATGGAAGTTGGAAAACACCCCGGAAAGCAAAGGAAAGAAAAAAGATAGAAGTAGGTGTAATATTATTAAGTACTGTAAGTTAACAAGGACTGTTGGTGAAACAGTGTAGTGATTAATTAATGAAAAACAGAGATAGCACTAGAAGTAAAATGATAGATAAATTATCTCTTAAGTAAATTATATATATACTAACAGAGTTTAATTAATTCAAAAGGGTGATTGTAAAATGCAAGAGAAACGAAAGATAAGTAATTGATTAAATTGTTATTCAAATGATTATACTGTAATATGTTAGAAGGATAATAAAGTTTATAGTGAGAATCTTGGAATGTTCTAAGGACAGATAATTGAATATAGTGTTTGTATTAATGAAGAATTGTTGGTCCAACTGAAAGACTAATAACAAATAGAGACTTTAGGAAAGTTAAGATTGGTCTTCAGTGTATTGTAACAGAATGGCGAGAACACAGAGTATAATGATTAAAATAGCATATTGATGGTTAATATAAGAATAATATATGCAAGGTGTCCTTGACTTAACCTTGTATGCATATTACATGTTTTTTTATTCAATTGCATATTATGTTGTATGTATATATATATATGTAAATAAACTTTGTTGTTTGTTAATTTGTGAGTTGTTATTCCTGAACACTCAGCCTTTCCGAAGGGAATTATACACAATTGAGAAGTTCCCTTGAATCTGGAATTCTCCTAGGAAGTAAAGTTAGATGCGTAAGTGGGGGAAATAAGAATAAAGTGGACAAACACATAATAGGGAACAAAACGAAATAAGAATAATAAACAAGGAACTATATAAATAATAAAATAGTTCCCTCCATCATCTTTCTTTTCACCCCCCCCCCACAGTGTTTTACTGGGACGTGGAGTGGATGAGTGCCCAGGCTCATCTGCAGGTGACTGATGCTTGTGAGTAGCAAAAAGAGGCCAGAACAGAACACACACACACACACACACACACACACACACACACACACACACACACACACACACACACACACACACACACACACACACACACACACACACAACCTACACCAACACATTTCTGGCCCTTTTCAGTTGATTCTGTTCTTCACACGAACCGGAGTTGAATAGACGTTCTCGGAGCCGCCCCTTTCCAAAACACATGTCCACGATCATCAGGAGCAGAATCTGCCAAACTGCACCTATTTGCGATTACAAAACTCACATATGGGGTCCTCACGCTCGAAACGGATAATGCTTTGGCTGTTGAAGTACATCGCAATTGTGGTTCCGCCTCAAACAACGTGAGAGGTAACCATTATACAGGGACTACGATTGTATCTAACGTAAAGACCCATAGAGACACTACAACGTATGCAATGATTGCAAGCCAACGAACAAAAGAACAAACACTGACCCGTAATCCAACTCTTAAGGAACTGAGCTCCAATCTTAAAGTTATTGGAACCAATTTGCACTTCAGCAAGATGCAAATTGCGAACACTGGAATGATGAGAAAGCGGATCCGTAATGTCTGCATTAGTAGGCTCTCCCCTGCTACCACAGCTGATGATGTGGAAAACCTTTTGCTGCATTCAAAATGAATGGTAGAGTCACCAAGCTATCCACAAAATATCCCACCTACGCCTCCTTTAAGATTGATGTAGCTGATGCAGATTTTGAAGCACTCTTCAATCCTGAAATCTGGCCTGCTGGAGCTCTTGTTATGCCATATCTCGGGCATAAAGGGCAGCGATATAGGAGCAATGGAAAGGACTCCCACCAATGGTACCCTGATTCATAGCAATCTCAGATCTCGTTACCGCAACCAGAACACCAATATGCCGATCCCTCTGCTGGTCAATCCTAGACACACCCCGCTGAATCGAGTCGTGCTATGTCAGAGACCACCCGTCCGTATCAAAGTACCTAGAGTACCTGCCTGCACCATATTTTATCAGAATGTGCGTAGTCTTAGGAACAAGCTTGACACTATGGAGCAAATTCTGCTCCCCGGATATTTTGACCTGCTCGCCATCACCAAAACCTGGCTCAATGACGATGAAGAATTCCTAGCAGCAGCTGCCCCAGCTGATTATGGGGTCGTATTCACATCTCGGATTGCACGCAAGGGTGGAGGTATCGCAATATTTTACAAGAAATCCACTTTCAAGCTATTGGATAATAAATCCAGTAACTCCCCTAACTATGAAGCAATCCTCGTTATGTTAAGATACAACTTCGTGACGTTTGACATTTGTGTGGTGTACATACCTCCTACGCCTTCCCAGCAAATCATCCTTGAAGTTTCCAACTGGATAATCAATCAGCTGCATCCCACAGCTTCTCACTTAGTTTGTGGTGATTTCAATTTACCTCCTCAGCTATCTAATCTGAAAAAAGATCCTCTGGCACACTTGAGATGTGCTGATCTACAACTTATTAATGAAGCTCCAACCAGGAGGAATAACCTCTTAGATCTAGTTCTAGCCTCTATCCCTTGCACCCTTGATTACATTGCAGAAACGTCATTCGACTCTGATCATGTCCCCAATACATGTGATTGAATATCTGCCAGCCCCCAAATTAGAAACCAGAAGGACAACAAAAAAAAGGTTGACATCACTAGTCCTAACTTACTTGATGTAGATAAGTGCATCAGAGCCGCCTCTCTCATTCCCTGGGTGGCCTGAGAGACTTGTGACCTAGAAATAGCTGTGAGCATTCTCACAAACTGGATCAACGCGGTTGCCAAATATGCCGCCTCTAAAAAAATCACAATCAGTCCATATACAAGACTTTGGTGGAATTCAGACCTCAAAATGAGTTTCCAGCTGAAGCAACAGCTCCATCGCACATGGAAACAGTCGCAAAATGTCAATGATCGTATCGTTTATTCAAGGGCACGGGTTCAATTTAATCGCCTGAAATCTGAGGCAATCAAATTATATGTTAACCGTGAGCTGACTAAAGGAAAAATTCCATGCAAGAAAGTGAACCCTCATTTTCCTTTACAACTTGATCCTGAATTGTGGCTCGATTTCGTCACAAGATTTAATCGTAATCCTATGCCAAACTCAGATCTGCCTCTACTAACAGAGCCCACCCAGCAAGAAATGTTGAACACCATTCAGATCACAAAATAACAGCTGATCGTCGCCATCAATTCTCTACCTGCCTCGTCAACCACTAGTGATGATGGAGTTCCCCAATTCATGCTCAAATGCCTAAGTCCGTACATTATTCAGCCACTTTTAATTATTTTCAACCAGTTACTCTCGAACCAGATTTTCCCACAGCAATGGGAAAACTATCTTATCAAACCTTTAGCCAAAGTTCAGTCGCCATCGAAACCTAAACATTTCCGACCCATCTCCAACTCCTCCAGCCTGCTGAAGCTCCTGGAGAAGACCTTACTCCCTATCCTCACCAAGCAGATCTTGCCTAGTAATCCAGCCCAAATTCACTACTCCCTTCCAAACAGATCAACGATCACCAATCTGCTAGCCACCACGAATACTATCTTGTCAGCATTGGAGAATAGGCAGGAACTAGCTGTGACTTACTTAGACATTGAGGCTGCATTTGATGCCGTCCAAGTAAACCAACTACTCACTCTCCTGGAATGCCACTTCCAGATCACAGGGAACATACTATGCTTTCTCTCCTCTCTTCTGAATAACAGAGTTATAAAGCTTCATACGGGAGATCGTACCCTTACAAGATCCGTCACCGCAGGAGTCCCACAAGGAGGGGTCCTTTCCGGCCTTCTGTTCTCATCTATTATCTTCCCACTGGTTGCAAATTCTCGATGTCTACTGAGCTATGCAGATGATATCAAGATACTTACTCCCATCATCCCTGGTCAAGACCTTGATCTGGTAAAAACGGAAATTAACAACACTCACTGCAGTCACATCTTACCTCTGCCAGTTCGGGCTCAAGATCAATCCTGCTAAGTCCGAATTCATGGTGTATTCATTGAAGCAAACTCCTTCTTCTCTCCAGCCTTCGGTCGGCAACACCCTCATCCCAATTGTATCCAGCCATCGTGATCTGGGCGTTGTATTCGACTCCAAACTTCGATTCAACGCCCACATAGACATGCTCCTCACACGTGCTTCAAGACTCCGGTGGATAGCAAAACAGCATCTCCTTCATATCAGAGATAAAAAGACAACCGTGAGGTACATAAGAGCAATCATCTTTCCACCTTTACTCTATGCTGCTGAAATTTGGGCGTCAGCGGCACCATCAATAAAGAAACCACTCTTTGCCACAGAATTCTGGCTCCTAAAGTGGGCCAACAGGAAGCACAACCTTCCAGCTCTGATTCACACCACGCAGCTTGCCAACTCTCTCGGGATTCCACGGCTTCCCACCTTAGTCGACGACCAACGCCTCCTAGCAACAGTCAAGATGATAATAGGCATAATGGCAACACCTTCATTCTGGGATACCTGTGGCTGGAGGTTCCCCCTGCTGCCCTTAGGGCCAATCCCGAGCTCTACTCGCATTCAGCACGACTCCATCTCTCGGACAGGTTCCTCCCTCAGCAAATGCTCAAGCAAACCCAGGCACTTGACGCCGACCTGAACAAATTCGCTGCTGACCGGACTTACCGGAAAAAAATTATGACTAACAGGACTGGGCGCCTCCGTAGCCAGGTGGGAAGGAGCAACAGTGCGTAGCACACGCTTCTTGATTAGACCGGGGTTCGAGCCCGTCACCACCAAATACGGAGGATGTGGAAAGGTCAGGGAATGACCACCGCATATCCCGGAGCAATATGGCCTTAGTTGCTAATGCTCTTAAAAACCAAACAACAACAACAACTAACAGGACTAATGAGCAGTGACTGATGTGTACCTTGCATCTGTTCCTGTCTGATTGAGCTGGTGCTCTCATCTCGATGTTAAGCCAGCTCAATCAAACTTAACTCTCGTAAGGAGTTCTCTCCTGGGTATCAAAATATGTTTTCTTTGTAAAATTACTTTTTTGTAAATTAATTGTTCTATTTTCCCGGAAGTTTTGGGAGGCTCTAAAAATGTAAACCCCTGGCTTTTTGGCCGTGAAGGGCATTAAAGATTCTCTCTCTCTCTCTCTCTCTCTCTCTCTCTCTCTCTCTCTCTAAAACGATGGGAAACGCCACGCGATCGTGCCAATCATTCGCCAGCGTGACCCCACGGGGACTGACGTGTATCGGGGGAATGGCCTCTTAAACGGGCACACGGAGAGCACGTGGGTTAATCCCCGAACTGAACGGATTCTTCGCGGGAAAGACGGACACTTCATCGGATCTTGAGGAAGGAACAGCGAAAGGAACGAGAGGTTCCCCGGCGTTAATAAGGGCGAGATGGAGCCAATTAAGGGCTTCGTAATTTATGGAGCTCCATGGTAACGAGATTATTACATTAGTATCCGCTTCCATTAGTGGCGTGATTCGACGTGACACGCGCGACAAACGTGGCCATTAACATCCCTTCCTCGGGTGAGAAGCGAGGCGCAACAAAGCGCTTCTTCTGGGGGAGTCGTTGGCTCAATGTCCCGAGTCGTTTTATCGTCTCGAAGGAACTCCCCTCGCTGGCGGCAAAGCTAACTTACACCGGAGGGGGGGGGGGATGAACAAAGCCGCTCGCAGCGATAGTTCGGTGTAACGGCGATGTTTCCCAGCAAATTGCCAACAGCGAAACAATAACTTCACTTCCCAACTTGATGAAATCTTACTTCGGTGGTGACCTTAAGAAACGAAAAGGGCGCAACTGAAGAGCGAACTCGGGCCAAAAGATAGCTTACCTCGTCGCGCACCACAGATCCACCACCTCAAATACCCTCAGAGAGCGCAAAAATCCGTAGATGGCAGACCTCAACTGGACATCATCTTCCCCAATTTTAAATCTGCTGATGAGGACGCCTCCATTCCTGTTCTTACGATAATCTTCAAAACAAATAAACAAAATAAGACTTTTTTTTTTTAAATGTAAATGCGTACTTTTTTTGAACCAGGTCTGCGCACTGATCTCAAATGTGTTGTCGAATTTTTGCGTGGGGTTACCACTGTACTCCACAATAATCGGAATCTTTCCTCGTGTGGTTGCCCTTTTGCCGATCTCACCACGTGAGTTCCCACTTTTGAACCCTTTCAAGAAGCTCGAAATCTTTTTTTCAGATGATACTTGAACACAGAATTCCAAACGTGGTCTTCCAATTGCCTTGTGCATTTGGATTATGACTCTACAGGACAACGTTCGATAAATCATCGATGGGGTTTTCGTGGATGCTCTTTGCGCTATTCAGAAAGTTCCCTTCATATCTGCTTCAGTATCATAACTCCCAGATCCCTTTCCTCCTCCACTGTTTTTCATTCTACTCCCTCAAGTTCATTCAACTCCCACACCTTGCATTTTGCTTCAACATTTCTGACCATTCCTGAATCCTGTACGATTTATCCTGAAGGAGCGATGCTTTCCATTCATCAATAAAGATTCTACCAACCTTTATTACGTCGTCTACAAATTTTGACATCACGCCTTCTATCCCTTTGTCGATGTCATTTATGAAAATGAGAAATAGTGCGTTTAAGGGTCAGGGGCCCCCTGTGATTCCCACATCTGCGCCTTACGTACACTGTGAAGAAATACAGAAGTACTGTAAATGCCAGAAAAAGTGTTCTGTGTTGAATACGTAGTATCGTGTTGGGTTCTGTTGTGTGTGTCCTGGCATTTGGCTGCAGGGCCCCTGGTGGGACCCCACGTCGCCCGCACACACCGCTTTGAGGAAGTCAGGCTGCCCATTATTCTCTGACTGATCTCCGCCAGGGTCGCCTGAGCTTCTTGGACGAAGACCGAGTTTAAAAAAATAAAATAATAAAGTTAAAGTGTGCGGAGAGGAGAGGTTAAGTGGAGAGGGAACAATCAGAAGCGTTGGGAATGTACAGGGGAGGGATCCCCAAGGTAAGGTGGAGACATCTCCATTAGACGAGTGGGATGTGGGAAAGGGGGAAGTAAAGTAGACCAAGCAAGGTTCCTCGGCCTTCATTGCCACTTGGCAGGTTCACTGTTTGCGGGTTATACCCGCGTTGTTGATCTAAGTCGGTATGAGATGTCTAGCTGGAGGGTTGGTCTCAATCTTTCTGTTCTTAGGCAGGTGGATGTTGTCGTTGTTCCAGTGGTAGGGATCTTCTTGTGAAGAGCTCCTGGCAGTATTGCGAGGTCTTATACTCTCTGTCGCTGTCCAACAAGTAGTACTCCTGGATTGGAGTTAATTCTGGTAGTTAGTTTGCAACGAAAGTCCTCGTACAAGGGGCAATCATACATTATTATTATTATTATTATTATTTTTTATTATTATTATCCGTTTATTTCCATAAGGAAACCACCCCGGAACGGCAAAGTGCCGGGAGGGTGCTAAGTACATATCAGGGTACGAGATACTACGTGCAGTGGGTTACATATACTGAACACGTAGTCTCGTCCCGAAATATTATATACACATTTTATGTTTAATATATACAGTATTTACACATTGATGATTCTGTACATACATTATACAACTGATATATTTACAATTCATTAATAATTCCACATATAACTTACATATTAACATAACTGTTACAGAAGGTATATTTTTCCAGTCAACACATTATTATTGTTCTTAAAGCAGAAAGTTTCACTTTTCTTCACAATTCTTATGTACTTTGCAGCCGATTCATATTTCGGTAAGTCTGTACGAATCCTGGAAGATCTCTTTCCGGTAAGAATTCTGAAAGATCTCTTTCCGGTATGCTGCATCCTCACACAGTTTTTCGGCATCTATGTGTAGTGAGTTAAATATTTTCGCTGCATTTGATGGGAAGAATCTTTGCAGGCTACTAAGATTGTTCACGACTGAGCGCAGTGGATTATTTACTTCTCCGCAACGTCTAGCAGTGGTACGCGGTTTGACTAGAATATTATCCAGGACTGGAGCATCCACTCTGCCTGTGAGCATTTGTGCGAGAGTGTGTATGTTCCTGTTAATTGTCCGCTGCATCCAGGGTGTGATGTTAAGGTTTGAGTAGAGAATGGCCCTTGAGATAGTAAAAGGGTGGCCAGCAACTCTGTTAAGCCATCGCAAGAACCAGTACTCGATCCCAAGGACGGACTTATAATGTGAATCTGGAGCTGAAGACCAGATTTGCGAGGCATACATTGCAATTGGCAGGACACACATTAAAATGTACTTGGTCGCTAGCTGAGGATCCCTAATTCCTACCAGTTCCTGTCTAGTAGCCCATAAAGCGGCGAATATTTTTGTCTTCATATGGGCGAAGTGTTGAGCAAAGGTGAGTCTGTCATCCCACTTAAGACCCAGGTCTAGGTGAGAGTGCACTTTTTCCACACTAGACCTGTTCACAGTGATCGAGATGTCATTTTTATTCTGCTTGTAAGTTATGGTCATTTGGGCAGACTTCTGTGCATTAATGCGGAGCCCGATGCAATCCAGGTAGCTCTCAAATTCTCTGATTGTGCTATTTGCCATCTGGCAAATACCTTCTGCTGATTCATAGTCTTTGGAAGTAATGAAGAATTTTACATCGTCAGCATATGTTATAAAATTGTAGT
Source organism: Mastigoproctus giganteus (assembly GCF_048544385.1). Lineage (NCBI taxonomy): Eukaryota > Metazoa > Arthropoda > Arachnida > Uropygi > Thelyphonidae > Mastigoproctus > Mastigoproctus giganteus. Next base: position 4,271,375 of record NC_143577.1, on the reverse strand, counting down.
ACCGTGCAAGAAACGGCTCCAGGGCGGCCGCGAGGTGACTTCAACTCTCCTGCTCTCCGCAATGGCAGAGGGCATCATCAATAATTCCCAGAGTTGAAAGCTTGTCTCTGATGGATCCGTGTCCTGTAAGCGTGAAAGTTGCGTGCAGGCCAGGAGAGAACCATGGAGGAGACTTGGGTTGGTGATAAATTTTCTAGTGACGCCTCCTTTAGTGGAGTTAACCCATCTATTTTGCCAGGCCTTCTGCAGATGAAGGTTAAGGCGCTTTATCCCAGCCTTAAAGTTGTTAGTGGGATCAGTGGCATATTCCATGAAGGCTACCGATGTACCTTTTGATAAGTTGTACAGGAGTCCACATCGGATCACCTCCAGGTCCAAAGGGAGGCGCCTGCCAGCGCATCTGCAGGGTATGGCTACTGACAGTACGGCAGGCCCGAGTAATAGTGAGAAGAATCGATCTTTAAATTGTTTCGATTTTCTTTCTGTTTACTACTACTTTTCCCCTCGGATACCATGTCCGGCCCTCAGGCATATTTAATCGCCGGTAAAAATACTGGCCCGTAAAACAGCCAGAGCGCGCGGCGGTTGAGGCCCCAGTCCCGCCGTGTAACTGTGGCGACCAAGGCAGTATAGTTCCTTATCTTTGTCTGCAAGTGTTTCAAATAAGGAAGGAATGTGAGTCCTGAGTCGAAGATTAGAAGTATGCGCGGGTAGAGTATATTTTTCTTGATTTGTGCTCCTCTAAGAATGTTCTCTGAAGTATGGATTATTAAAAGTTTCCCCATAGTGTGATATACTGATGGATAGCTAAGAGGATGCCTGAATACATGATCGACTTTATACATGCAAGCAAGGAACAGGTAATTATTATTTTTACTTTTTAGGTTTACTACCATATGCAGTAGTTATCCAGTTACTTACAAGACTAAAACTTATAAGAATGGTCTGATGTTTTTTTTTTTTTTTTTTTATGAAAAACCCAAATACGAAAGGTATCAAAACCTATAGTACTCAGTACCGTGCATGAGTTCAAAGAGAAGTATTGGGGGGGATGCCGGAAACTTAGCTCTAGAGACTAAACATGGGTTTCACCACTTCCAGCCTCCAATAAGCAAAGTGGTGGTATTTCACCGGTTCATGAAAGTCATCTACCACAACGGCCAATCGCAAAACACTAAGCTCTGATTAGGGTTAATACCCAAGGGAGATAAACCCTCCTGGAGCAAGTACCTAAGAACAAAGACAAGTGGATTAAGTGTAGACCCCGAGTTGTATCTTCGTAAACTTCACAAACAACGAGATTCTACTTTAAGTGAAATTCTATTTTAAGTGAAATTTAACTGTAACATAGAGGCAGGTGTAGAAGCGAGTTAAAATTAAAGTATGCAATCTGAAAGGAATATCAGCTCTAAAATGACACAGGAATGCGTTATCTGTCACCAGAACACTGAGGCCATATTTAAATGCTGTACACGTAGCCGTAATTTTTGTACAGCCTGCCTAGGTCCATCCTTTAAAAAGTTAAATAAAGAAAGACGACTAAAAGATTTTTGTCGTGACAGCGCGAGAACCAGCACAAACCCACATCCGACAACTAAAGAATTAACATCTGCAGAAGAGAGAGAAAGTTCAGTTACCCAGGAAAATCAGTAGAGTGGAAGAATGACACCCGGAGATATCTCTCAAAGTGAAAATCCGACCGCAGATAACTTGTTTTGAATCCTTATAAAGGCAATGGCGATAAGAGTGGTCAAGTGATCTATGGAGAATTGATAAACGCGCATATGGACGCCCTCACTAATCACGTTACTCAACTGACACAGCAGTATTTACCTCAAATTTCTGAGCTCACATCCATCACTCTACCTCAACTGTAACTCTTTTACAGAGGAGATGCGCTTACTTCGTGAGGATAATAAGCGGATGTCAGCAGAAATTCATCAAATGAGATGTCATATCGAAGAACTCAACTGTTACCTAGCAATTGGGAAAATACAGCCGGAGAATCGTAGTGAATTAAATGGATCCCATCACTGTGAGAAGCAGAATCAAATAGGATCTAACCGGAAGAGGAGGACAAACAACTCTGAACCTCACTCTGGGGGGTGTGCTTCTCCAAATGGGGTCCTTTCCACATCCCTGGCAGAGATAAAATAAATAAATTCATCCACAACGTACATTATACAGCTCTCAGAAACCGCAAACTTCCAGAAAGCAGGAAAACGTAGTAGATTTATTCGTAACTGACACTCCACAACAAGCAGCGACAGGTGATAACTGCGTACCAGCAACTCAGCAACCTTGTCCTCTACAGACCAAAGTTAGTCTTGGTCATAATATCTCAGGTGATGGCAACCGGATGAGCCTAGAACAAAAAGAGCATTGCGATCCAGAATCAACTAACAATCAATCGGTACTCCCGTGCTCCTCAAGCATAAATCCTTCCTATGCGCAGGTCGCAACCATGCAGGTGACCGATGCAAGAGAAAACGCCTGCCCTCAGATTCCCCAAAATGAAGTAATTAAAACTAAACAGTTCCTCAAAACACAAGCCCGGCAAGCAGAACTGAACAGGGTAGATCCCCCAATACTGAGAGCTCATCAACTCGTTGGAAAGGAAACATAGCGCCGCTCCATCCCAGGCCCTGCATCCCACCCTGGCCTACAATATTGCCGCTTTCAAACGTAAAGTGTTTGTATCACGACTAAATCCATCCACGAAGGGATCGGATAAGGTTTTGATGAATCTTGATGCTAAGAAAGCTCCAGGCCCTGATGGTATTTCTCCACTTGTTCTCAAAACCTGTACTCCTAAACTTAGTCCTATTCTTTGCCGCCTTTTTTCACTTTCTTATTCTAAAGGTGTTTTTCTTTCTGCTTGGAAATTTGCTCATATCCAGCCAGTAACTAAAAAGAGTGACAAATCCCTCCCATCCAATTATCGTCCCATTGCAATTACTTCTACTCTTTCTAAAGTAATGGAGAAATCAATTAACCGCCAACTCTTATACCACGTAGAAATCTTCCGTCTGATCAACGATCGCCAGTATGGATTCCGTCAGTGTCGATCCACTGGTGATATTCCGGCTTATGTTACCCATTTATGGACTAATTCAATCGCAAAAAGGCTTCTTCTGCTCCTATGCTTATTTTTAGTGACACTCCGATTTCTAGCCAAATTGATACATCTCTTTTGGGGATTTCCCTGACTTCTAATCTCTCTTGCCACAAGCACATTACAAATATTGCTTCCTCTGCATCTAAAAAACTTGGTTTTCTCTTTCGCTCTCGGCGTTACTTTTCTTCCAAACAGCTGCTCACTCTGTATAAATCGCAAATCCGCCCTGCCATGGAATATTGTTCCCACATCTGGGGTGGTGCCCCCAAAACGTCTCTCAGGCTTCTTGATTCCATTCAGAAGAGGGCAGTTAGGTTAATTAATGATTCATCTCTAACAGAGTCTCTCCACTCGCTTTCTCATAGACACACTGTTTCTGCTGCATGCCTCTTCTACAGATACTTCCATGGGCACTGTTCTTCTGAATTGGCTTCTATAATTCCCGCTCTCTCTTTCAAAACAGTCCGAACACGTGCCATCAGCCAACATCCATTTACTGTCCAACTTCAAAGTCGCAGAACCAACTTTTCATCTTCCTCATTTATTCATTCAACTGCCGTTTTCTGGAACAACCTTCCTTCATACGTATTTCTTAAAAATTACAATCTACAGAAGTTCAAGTCCAATGTCAACAAATATCTTCTTTCGTCCTCTCAATCTCCAACCCAAGCACGGTTCTAAGTACTACAGGTTCTAATACCTCTTGTGTTTGGGATTTACATTAAAAAAAATCTTAAAGATTTCACCTTCACATTTTTAAATTCAAATTTGAAAGTCTTGGTTACTAGGTTCTTAACATCCGCACTTGTCTTCACATCACTTGTTAACATTAGCTCGAAAAATAAGAACATTGTCATTTATGTCTGCTGACTTCTCCCTCTCCATCTCGAGCAACCTCAGCAAATGCACGTGCAGAACCAATTTGCGACTCAGAGTCATTAACTTTATTCGGCATATTTTTACCATTCGAATGAGGAACCGGAGACTTGTGATCCTTAAGAGGGAACCAAGTCGAAAAAGACTTCACTACACTGTCCAATAGATTAGCTGTATTGCTAACCTCCTTGTTTATAGCCTTCAACTTCTCGTTTTCAATTAATAACAAAGTAGCAACTCTCTCTCTCAAGGTTTGACCACTTTTCCATCATTAAATTATCACTAACTTTATTCACTTTATTGCTTTCGCTGGACAAAGAACTCCTAATGTCCTGTCTCATATATGAAATATTCCCATAAACTAAGGATACATCCCGTTCATTATTAATCAGCCAAGTTTGCAATCCTATATCAACACCTGCTTCAGGATTAGTGTCACTACCAGGTTTAAGGTTAATATCTGATTTAGAATTAACCTCAGAAGAATCTAAGGGAGCTCCCTATCAGACTCCCTATCTCCCTCGAGTATATCTAAACTCAGTCAGTTTTCTTAATTCAGATCGAGATGAAGGCACTTTAGAAGGTAATAAAGGAGAGGTACCCTTTTTCTCTCTCCGTCCCCTTCAAATCTGCAGAGGATTTACTTATTGTACTAGGTTTGGATCCATATGAAATGAACTCTAACAAAAACTCTCATAACATTAAGCAAATGAAATTTAAATCGACTACTGTAAGGAAAGAACAAATCAAAATCCATTAAATAACAAAAAGAGCAATCAATTAATTCAAACACACTGCGTAAAAGCAAAACCAAAATCTGCCACAGAGAGGCTTTTGTCCCCCCCTTCAAAAATACCACGCTATGATCGCTATAAATTGCCACACAAAATGGCTGCCAGCGTCGAATCACCTCAAAGGAGTACGAGTTAGTAGAGAAATAAGATTGCAATTAAACACAAAATGTTAATGTTAACAAACTATACTGAAGTTAACTTTGATGTGAAGACAGTTTATGACACAGTTTAGATGCCACTATTAGAAGTAACAAACAGTTAGAAATGCCTCATTAATGCTAACACAATGGCGGCCATGGTGATGCCACCATTACCACTACCAGCCACCGAGAGAAATAAATTAAACGATTGTTCCTCAAAAAACGAACGCAAAAACACAGAATGTACAGAAAATGTCAAAAGAGGCTCAGAAATAACCCCAAAACGAATTAACACTAAACAACTCAAATAATCATCATTCATTTTTAAAAAAACTAGTGGCCAAGTACAAACGTGACACACTTTCACAGTTCCCTCCACTACTCTCCCTGAAATTAGCACAGAAACTGTCAAGAAACCACCCACCCGGAAAGCATCCTAAGTTGACGGAAAGTGAAAGGAGAACTCTGCGAAGAATTGTCCGCTTGGATCACAGGTCGCCATCGTTGCTGCACACACTGGTTCTCGGTCAGACGATAGAGACACAGTCAACACCAGTACTGTGCGCAAGACGCTGAGTGATATGGGTTGAGGTACTGATTAGTTGATGAACCAGGTCTGGGAAGAAATCAGAGATCTTGCTCTTGAGGCGGGCTCTGTATTCTTGACACATTCATTTAAGCATTGAGCGTTCTCTCTTTTAACATCTGAGTTTAAAGAGAGTTCTATGCCAAGGATAAGGCAGGAATGCCTTTCGTGAGTCGGACCTCTATAGATTATCTATAAGTCTGCTGGAAGGGTGCCCGCCATTACTTGGACTGCAGGCGTGGAGATTGTACGGCAGACCCGATGTTTGCCAAAATCATTCTTCTCCGAATAGAATTGAGCTTCTCACTCTCTCATTTTCACGATACGAACACGATGAAACTAAGCCCGGGCTGCGAAGAAGACAATTGGGGGAAAAACGGCTTCATAGTAGAGGAGAAGGGAACGCCTTGATAGCCCCCACTCTCTCTTGGATATTCTTACAATGGAGGCTGTGAACTTCTCGGTCTTTGTATTGAGATGCTGTAGATGCGGAGGAATGATAGACGGTGATCGATTACCACTCCAAGGAGTTTAATTTGGTCAACAAAAGGTATTTGGTTTATACTGATTTTTACCTGGGAGGCCTTCGCAGATCAAGCCTGGTTTTAAAAACCATCATTTTGGATTTGGTGGGATTCATCTGAAATTTGTTAAGCACTGTCCAGGAGGTGAGGTTATTGAGAACCCGCTGAGCCGTTGATTTGGGGGAACCGAGGGGTTCTCCCAAATCAAATCGTTGATGGGAAACCACTGGTGCCGTCAGACAATTAACACAGTTTGTGCCGTTGATTTAAGTGCAGCTCTGGAGTGTCCAGCGACGAAGATAGTAAAATCGTCAGCGAATGCGATGCTTTTGGTTTTTTCAAAGGTTTTGTTAAGTCAGCTTTGCAATACCATATTCCTGTGACTGCTGAATACGGTGCTGTTTTTTGTTGTGAACTCCTCTGACCGTTTGGTCGTCCCGGAGTATAAGCAGAAAATTTATTAATTTTCATAGTACTGAACTGGAAAGGTTTAGTCCCTCCGTTTGGTCCGGTATAGCTTATTTGAACGAATGTGTAATTCTTTAAAATTTTAGGCCTGACGTAGCCCAGTGGTCAGGAGCGAGAGTGCATAGCACACGTTCCTTGTGTGGGGGTGGGGTTGGTTTATTATATTTTTTTTCTTTGTCTTTATTTACTTATTTTATTTATTATTATTTATATATTTACTTTACCCCACTTTGCATCTGACTTGTTATCTCCCAGAAGAATTCCGGTTGTTCTGGGGTAGTTTCTATATTAGTGCACTCCTCCTTTGCATTTTGCTGTGTGTTCAGAAATGACCAAACTCCATTTTCATTAAGTTAAATACAATTAGTTTATTATACATATTCACAAATAAAAAAAATCTAACAAATCATACACACTTGATATAAGTACATGGCATGGATTACGTTCCTGGTCATTGGGTTCTCCTATCCATCATCTTCTTCTTACTATTGGGTCACTAACACTCTCCTACGATCAATTTAACTTAATTCTTTCTTAACTACAATTGACATTTTATTTATTATTCATACTTATCTAGCACAATCCTACATTCTTCTTCGTGGTTAATACAATTCTTCTTCTGGAATTAAATGTCCACTTCACAAATTATTCTAGGCTAGTTTCACCCTAACACAACCAAATTACCCGTTAATGAAATATACATTAGTTCATTTATTTCTTGATTCTTTCAGGTAAATTTCTGCATTTAGCGACTAATTGCACCACTTCTCTATTTCAGTAACATTATATAAGTTAACATACAACTCTGACAGCTCTATTGATTAACCCTACCGAAAGGTTTTCGTTTTGGTAGGGTTAATTCTTTAAAGTTAGGCAGATGAAACGTAACTATGAACTACCCTCTTATTAAACAATCCTTATGACATTTCTGCACTTATCTATAGAATAAGTATTGAATCAACTATATGCATCCCAAAAGAATTCGCTTTAACTATTATGTATCTTTAGCTACAGTCTTTTGCACTACCTAATGGTACAAGTGCCATTCATACTTCTGGTGAGCTGAATTCCTCAGCCAATACTAGGTTTGGTCTTTGACTTTCTGCTCTGCATCGGGGTCCACCATCAGTCTGAGATCGCTTTTCTTCAGCTTCGGAACTGCTAACATCTGCCAGGGGTACTATCCACTTCGCCGATCATTCCTGCTGTCATATCTTTCTTCGCTGTGCCAGATCATTCAGTAGGAGTCGCTTCCCTTTACTTTACTTCTTTCTGTAGGCTGCAGGACGGTCCGATGTTTTTCTGTAAGCATTATCTCGCTGTCCTCCTAAATATATCTCTCGGTGGACGCTTTCGGACTTCTATGTCCCATCTCGAGAAAGTTCCCTTTACTGTAACCTATCTATACCTTACTTAAACTATCAGAACTTAGTCAACTCACCATAACTGGTTCTACTGGTGGATCACTTCCGGGGACTGTTTCCCGAGCCTAACTCTCCGAAAAAATCTTTCATCACCCCTTCTAAAGTATACCTCTCCGAAAAACTTTTATCATCATCCGAAAAAACTTTATCACCCCATTTTTTTTTTTTTTTGGTTTTTATTTCTCAAAATTTCGTAACGCCCCTCCTTTCCTCAACAAATCATTTCTATCGGACCTTCATCATCTCCATTCTCATTTGCCTCAACCCATGAGAGGAAGGTCGAGCTCCTTCCGGTGTAGAAAGGAGACTTCCGTTTTCTAGAAATTTCTCGAACTTTCTAGTAAGATTACCGGAAATTCCATCAGCTCGGAATCCTTCTAGAACCATCCAGAAAACACCTGCGTCCATTTACTTGGTTCGTCTCGTCTTATTATGAAATGACCACGCCCGCTCTGTTAACGTAGCTAACAGGCCGCTCCCCGCTTGTACCCCTATGGTAATCTCTGGAGCACTCCGTCCCTTGCCATTCTATCAATTGACCCCTCCCCCCACTGTTCTGTCTCGCTATCTTCACTTGCTGCTTCAGGTAGTGGGCGCTGATCGTATATCTCTTTCTAATGTTTATTTCCACGGTATATTTACATTAACTGTAGCTCTTACATTAACTATAGCTTCCACTTAATTTAATTCGATTAACGTGAGACCCACGATCTTAAATATTTGTGACTTTAAGTGTTTTCTTGTAAGGTTTACAATATCACTCTATCTAGCGTTCTTTCTTTAATTATATTGATATTTAATTTAACTTGTAAGACTTTGTGTCTTACACTTGAGTGGGTCGGGGTTGGAGCTCGTGACTACTAAATACGATAAATATTTGTATCGACGATTTATTGTAAACTCTACTGACTCGGTTGTCGTGCTGGAGTATAAGCAGAAAATTTATTTATTTATTCCAAACTAGGAACCCAAAAACCGAGCCCTGGGGGAAACTCTGGTGGATTGGTCTTTGCACTTGGAGGTACTTTGATTTTACTAGTACAGTGTACAGCATTCAGAAAAAATAACTCCTGAAGGGCAAGTAGAGGTTATTTGGACATTCAGCTGTACGAAGGCGTTTCAAGGCACTTTCTCACCAAACGTTGTCAAAGGACCCCCTCGAAGTTGATGAAAAGGGCTACTTCATGATCGTGATGTTTCCAGGTGCAGGATCAGGACGGTGAGGGCTTGACCTGGCTGAAGCCATATTCAGCTGGACAGATCAGATTATTAGAAAGAAATAGAGTGATGATACGGAGAGCCATAAAACGCTCCAAAGTTTTCTGCAGGTTTGCCAATAGGACAATAGGCCTGAAGAATATAGGATAAGTTGTTGGTTAGTTAGGCTTGGCAATGAGGCGTAGCAGCGCTACCTTCCAAGATTGAGGTGGCCTCGATTGCTGTAGGCATTTGTTGTATAGTAACAGTGGATGTTCAGGCCTTAGTTTATGATACCTAATTACAAAGGCATGCTCAATCAGATCCAATTTTTTCATTTACCTTTTTAAGGGCAGCGCCCAATTCTTGTCTTGTAAATGGTTCAGTTTGTGTTGAGGTTGCATACGAAGCATTCTCTGTCGGAATGGTTTTGTGTGCAGGGAGGTCATCCAGGGGTTTGTCGTCGTGAAAAACTGATTAGGTAACCTTGACCTACTGACCTGGACGTTCGTGTACACTGCTCCAACATCCGCATTATTGGACTCGAGTGGGTGATTTGCGCGGAGACAAAGCAGAAGCCACGATCGCTGCACGTGACAACAGCGCAGTTAATTTCTTTCGTTCACTAATCCGCATAATCCCCTTTCGCTTCGCGTTCGTCACGAGCTTAGGATTAATCTCACGAGACAGCTGCCGACGTGCGAAGTCCCTGGGGACACCTGCGCTAGACAATTTCGGAAACTGCACCGATCGCATTCACAATTATGCATATTTCTGCGTCATTTCCCTCCAATCGAAGGCATTACCTACCTCATGGTCTGGTATTAGCATTAGTACAGGCATTTGATGCAAGAAAGCAAACTTATGCAGCATCAGCCAAAAAATAAAAAAATAAAATAAAATAAATAATAAAATAAATAAATAAATAAAAAATAACCACTTCCACTTCACCCCTCTGTTCGTTCAAAATACCTGTCCAGCTGAGCCTTAAACTTATTTAGGCTATCAACCTCCACCACAAGTGATGGAAGTCGGTTCCACCAACCAACCACCCGCTGGCTAAAGGCAAATTTCCGCACGTCTATCCTACAACTGTCTTTCCTCAATTTGAATTTATGCCCTCTCAGGTGATTTTTCTGAGCTAGAGGAAGAATCCCATCAGCATTGAGCATGCTTAAACCATTCAAGGCTTTATACACCTCTATCAGATCACCTCGCCGGTGCCTAGTCTCCAGACACTGTAATTTGCAAAACTTAAGCCTTTCTTCGTAAGAGCACCCCTTTGTTCCATTCACTAATCTTGTTGCCCTTCTCTGTACTCGTTCCAGCAGCTCTACATCCTTCTTGAAATGAGGCCTCCAGACCTGTATACAGTACTCAAGATGTGGCCTGACCATTGCCTTATACAAGGGAATAATCACCTCCTTATCCCTGCTAGAAAAATTCCTGTATATCATCGACAATACACCATGAGTTACTCCTGCAGCCCGTCTGCACTGCTCAGAAAACTTCATATCTGCCTGCACAACCACCCCCAGGTCCCTTTCATTCTCTACCACTGTCAGTGTAGTACCACAGAGTTGATACGTTGCTCTGGGGTTGCTGTTTCCCATATGTAGTACTTTACATTTGTCAATGTTAAACTTAATTTGCCACCTCTCAGCCCATCTGCTCAAACTTTCCAGATCCTGTTGCAGCAGCATAGTGTCAGTAGTGTCCTTGACAACCCTGCCTACCTTCGTATCATCTGCAAACTTGGACATTAAGCTTGATATTCCATGATCAATATCATTTATAAATACAGAAAACAATAAAGTACCCAATACTGAACCCTGAGGGACTCCATTAATAAAATTAGTCCACGATGAGCAGTGTCCATTAATTACCACTCTCTGTCTTCTCCCCCTCAACCACCCCTTTATCCATAGCAGAAATTTTCCTCCAATGCCACACTGCTCCAATTTGTGCAGCAGTCTTCCATGTGCAACAGTATCAAAAGCCTTTCTAAGATCCAAGTATATAATATCAAAGTTATTCCCTGCATCCAGTTCTTTTGTGACTGCATCATAGTATCCAATCAAATTGGTGAGGCAAGACTTCCACTTAACAAAACCATGCTGTGTCTGAGCTATAACCGAAGTCTTTTCTAGATGATCCTGCAGTGCTTCTTTAACCAGTGCCTCCATTAATTTTCCGGGAACAGAAGTTAAACTCACAGGTCTTTAATTACTTGTGTCAGCCTTTGATCCTCCTTTGTGAATTGGGGTCACATTTTCACATCTCCAGTCTGTGGGTACCTCCCCTGAGTCTAAGGAAGCTCTCATAATTATGGCTAAGGGTTTGCTTATTTCCTTTGCTGCCTCCTTTAACATAACTGGACAGATCTCATCCACACCGGGTGCCTTTTTTTATGTTTATACTCAACAATTTCTCCTCCACTTTCCTCTCAGTTATTACAAAACGTTGGAGCCTGTGCTTAACGGCTCCTCAGTTCCAAGTGTTCAAACACACAAAGATCTGGGGGTCGTCTTCGACTCCAAACTATCTTTCAACGATCACATAAACCTCATACAGTCGAGGCTGAATTCACTACGCTGGGTCGCCAAACAACAGCTGCTCCACACCACCGACCCACAACTGGTAAAAAGATACATCGTATCAAACCTTTACCCGACAGTACTGTGTGCTTCAGAGATATGGGCCGCCGAATCCAACATTAAAAGAATATTCTCTGCCGAATTCTGGCTTCTAAAATGGGCCAACAGCAAACTCCACCTTCCCCCAGCTCTCAGATCAACGCAGTTAGCAGAAGCTCTTCACCTACGCAGGCTCCGGTCCTACATCGGAGAAAGAAGGCTGCTGTTCACCATCAAGATGGCCACCGGTAAAATTACAGAGCCGAATTTCTGGGATCACTGCTCTTGGCGCATTCCTCTCCCTTATCTCCGGTCTTCAGCACAGCTGCTAGCAAACCGTAACCGGCTAGTACTAACCGACAGATTCCTGCCAAAGCAAATGCTGCCCTCACTGCAAGCCATCGACGGGGACCTCCAAGAAGTGGTCAATAATAAAAAATACAGGAAGGGTATCCTCGTCGAACTGAAAATGTAAAACTGTGCTTTGTTAATAATCTGATTTATCTATTTTTCTCATGTGTATCTCTTTTGTAAATATGTTTTTTTAACCCCTGGCACCACCATGCCGTGATGGGACTAATTGTATCTCTATCATTGCTGCAATTAAAGATTCTATTCTATTCTATTAAAATCATCTAGCTCACTGCCAGAGTTGAATACACCTCTGGCATTCCCCTTGCTGAATAACTCCTCATGTGTGAATGTCGATGCAAAATATTCATTTAGTTTGTTAGCTACCTGAGCAGGATCATCAACAGTTGAACCATCCATACCAAGTGGACGAATCTGATTCATCCCCTTCCTTCTAGAGTTTACATAAGTAAAGAACTCTTTTCTGTTTTTCTTTGCATCCGTTGGCAAAGATTTCTCGTAACCTGCCTTTGCCTGCCTAATCTCCTTCGTAACTTGGTTACACACCAGCTTATATCTCATCATAGGCTTCCATGTCACCCATTAATTTGTATGTATCCCATGCATTTGTCTTCTCTGCCATATGTCTCATTAGTTCATCTGACATCCATTTTGACCTAAACCTTGAACAATATTTCTTAGTTGGTATGTAAAGCCTAGTAGCTTCCAAGATAAGTTCTTTGAATGCTTCCCATTTTGAATTTGCTGTTGGTAACATCATCAGTTGGTCCCACTGTATAGAATTTAAATACTGTCTCAGTCCATCGTAGTCGCCTTTACGAAAGCAATAACCCTTCCCTTTACCCCTAATGGTAGTTACCTCTTTGAGTAGATCCCACTTCAGCACACTGTGATCACTGCCACCTAGTGGTTCATTTATCTGCAGATTCTTAATGCATGAAGAATCACTGCTGATAATCAAATCAAGAGTATTCCTCCCTCTAGTTGCCTCCCGAACATGCTGATGTAGAAAACAATCATCCAATAAATCCACAAAAGCCTTGCTAGTGCGTGAGTGACCAGCCCACAAATTCCAGTCAATATCTGGGAAATTAAAATCTTCCATTATAAGACTCTCTGATTTACTGGCCCACTCTATTTCCCTGTACAGTTCCTTATTATACTCGTCAGAGTCATTAGGCCTATAGCACACTCCTACTCTCAATTTTGATCTCCCAATGCTTATGTCACACCAAACTGACTCGACACTGCCCTGTCCATCGATGTCGACTGGCTTCACTTCCTTGGATTTTATGTATTTCTTAACTAATAGCATAACCCCTCCTCCCTTCCTATCCAGTCTATCCTTTCTGTAGACGTTGTACTCCCCAAATTCCAGTTCTGCATTCCTTATATCTGTGTGACACCACGTCTCTGATATCCCAACAATATCTGCCCTTGATGTTTTGAGCAATACCTCAAATTCATCAAATTTATTTACTAAACTCCTAGCATTGGTGTACACGCAAGTATACCTGCACCTGTTTCTATTCTTAGCTACCCTAACACAACCCATGTGTTTATTTGTACCGCAATGGCCCCAGCAGTCTCTGAAATACCATGCATCTTGTTTTTCAGGCTTCTGCTCATTCCAATAGAAGCAGTGCAAGAATCTCTTTCACCTCTGCCAGTGGCTACTGTTTATCTATTAGTCCTTGTATCCACCCCCCAATCTAGCAGTTTTCCGACCCACCTAACATTGCCTCGATAGCATCAGCAAACATTCTTGCACCCTTTCTATTTAAGTGTATCCCATCCCTGTAGAAGCAGTCTCTCCTGTTATCAAACACAGACCAGGCTGAAAAAAATTCTACCCCTTGAGCCTTGCACAATCCTTCCAGGGCCGAATTGATTGATAAGGCTCTCATCATATATTTCCTCCTATCGTGTACAAAGTACAAGTACAAAGTACAAAGTATGTTGAGGGTCAAACGGCACCAGGAATTTCTCCCATCTCCGCGAGTGTTCGCTGTATCGAGGGACAGTACTCTGTCAAGACCAGAGATTTAAAAGTGTGTGGATCATGTGTTGTGTAGTATGTTGTGCCCATTGTTCTTCTGGCCTATTGGCCGTCGAGCCCCTGATGAGACCCGACGTTGTCCGTACTATGCCAACGAGGAGGCTGGCCAGGTGTACCTTGAAATTTATTATACTCTGGCAGGTCCCGCCGCCTAATTTTCTGGGATTTTAGCGGCTGGGTCCTACAGAAAAAAAAAAAAAAAAAAGATAGATAATCGCGGTGGTATAATTGCAAATTCGCTATTAAGTTAGTATGTGGGGTTTTTTTCCCCGAAGTTACCATGGGATTGTACGCTAAAATGACAAGTTCTAGAGGCCTAATGGGGCGGGCAATAATTTTGGTGCTAATTTAAATTTGGATGCGTGGGGCTTTCGCGGTGTATAGTCAAAGAGAAGGGTAGGGAGACTGAAGGCTGGGGGAAGAAAGAGAAGTAAGGGGCCGATAGGGTAGATGGCCCCTGCAGTCAGTGGGGCATGCCCATGCCCCACCAGAGGGAAAGGGGGATGGCAGGAGGAGGAGGACAGCGAGCCATCTCCCCTCCCCTGCCAAGGAATAGGAGTGAAAGCAGGCTGGTCAAGGTTGCCAGCCCAGATCGCCATATGGCTAGGTGGCAGCAATGTGTTGCAATCATTTCTCTGAGCCCTTGCATGGTAGTATCTGGGAAGGTTTCCGTGGTTGTGTAGACATTCCACTGGCCTGCAAGGCATGGTTGTTTACTGCAGTGGTTGAGGCTGTGGGAGCGTCCTTCTCCTTGTTAAGAGGTCCTGGGCCAGCTGCGCGAATGCCTTGTATGTGTCAACTTCAGTTATGGCGAGGTCTTCTTGATTACGGAGGTTAAGCTGTGTTCTAGTAATGAACCTGTAATAGAGGTCCTCATATAGTGGGCAACTGTACATTAGGTGCTCCCACGTTTCACGTTCACCACAGAGGCAAAACGGTGTATCACTCAGTCCAAATCCTTGTAGTTTGTCTCTAATGGCCCCGTGTCCCGTCAGCAGGTAGGTGGTGTAGAGTCCTGGTGAGAGCCACGGTGGATAATTCGGGTATACCGGCCGTATGTTGGGTAGAAATTTTCTAGTTATTGCACCTTTGCTGGAGGTCTCCCAGCGGGCCTGCCAAGTTTGTTGGAGGTAAGCGGAGAGACGGCTCCTTTCTACTTTGGGCTCATTTGACAGATCTATGGTGTAGTCGAGGCATGTTGCCGTTCTGCCTTTGGTCAGTTGATAGAGTAGCCCATGCTTAACAATCTCCAGGTCCAGAGGGAGGGATCCCGTTAGAGCCTGGAGTGCGTGGGTACTTACAGTGTTACATGCTCTCGAGATGGTTAAGAGTATGTGTCGCTGTGTAGTCTCCAATTTTTTCCGGTTCACTGCAGTGGTAGCCTTGCGATACCATATTCCAGAAGCATATGTAATCGCTGGCAGGAAAATAGCTTTATACTAGAGGCTGAGGGTTTTCCGCCTCAAACCCCATTCCTTGCGTGTGATTCGCGCAAAAAGTGCGGAGTATCCTCTAATTTTCTTCCGTAAGTGTACTATATGTGGTGTAAAGCTCAGGTTTTTGTCTAGTACGACTCCAAGGTGCTTTAATTCGGTGGTAAGCTTGATTGTGTTACCTTGTATCTTGATTTGAGGGGGTCGTCTGGTGTCTAAGGCTCCTTTTAATAATATAGATCTTGTCTTCGAGGATGAGATCTTCTACCGTGTCTGGCAGAATTGCAGACACTTTCAAATTCAACCCTAATTCATGGCTTTTTTTCATCAGTGACCTGTACTTGTTAAGTAATTCCGCCGGTCTCCTACTCTTAATATCATTAGTGCCAACGTGTACAACTATATCACCTTTTGTGCCCTTAAAAGATGATATCCGCTCTACAACGTCATCAACCTTTGCCCCTGGCAGACATACCCTGGTCCTGTTCCACCTATCTTTTTTACAAAGCATGTTCCCCGTTTCCCTGACAATAGAGTCACCAACAACTACTAGTTCCTGTGGGACCAGCGCATTCTGCCTTGGGGGTTGCCGCTGTGTTCCGTGATGACTAAGTGCAAGCTCTGGCGTTGATGTGGGCAACTGAGAGCTTGATGGGCCCCTCACTTTTAATCCTTCGAGGGCATCCACCCTGTCCTTCAAGCTCTCATATAGGCCCATAACAATGCTGAGTTGTCGCCTGATTTCCTTACACTCCTTGCATCGCGCACACACAAAGACATCCCCCATGGCAGTATCATGTCCCGTACCCGACTGTCCACAAACATCAAGCAAACAGTGCATCTTAAAAGGCTGTGATTCAGAGGGCAACTGGCACCCTCAGTTCTCCCCTGAGCCACAGCACTCCCATTTGCTTGAGCCTTTTGCTTTGCTGCTCTGGTCTGAGTCATGATTTCGATTTAATTTCAATAAAATTTCACTTTCAGTACAAAACTAAAACCCTAAACTTATATCTCAACACAGTTATAACGCTATATTTATGTTTCAGTATCGAGTGTTATCTACGAAATCCCTTTATATAACTTCCGTATCAAGTTAAGTATTAATTATTTATTTTTACTAATTATTTACGTTACGTAACCCAAGTCGTTATATGTATAGTTAAAATTACAATTTAATTGACAATGAAGTTCAACAAGATTAATAGATTTTACTGATTAATTGACAATATTATGTCCTATACTATACTATACTATATTAAGCTTATGCTATCTATTTCGAGATATTTTCTATCGCTTAACAATGGTGCTATTTACGAACGGTAAACACGTGGATTGATACCCTTTCCGATACTACAAAATCTCTATCTAAGTTACTTTAAACTTAAGTATCATAAATAGGAATATAAAGCTACTCTAGAAAATAAGTTAATGTGCCAATTTAAGTTAATAAAACAGAAAATAAATCAGAAAAACTTTCTCTGTTCCAGGAGAGGCAAAAATGTACGTTCGCACAGGCTACACCCGACCTCAATCTCAATTTCAATAGGTGACCTCAATCGGCGTTGTTCGTTTCATCCCATCGTAAGTGATTGCATTTTTTTTGTCTGTCTGCGAGATTCTGCAATAAGAATGAGCGTTGCGACCCATCCACAAAAAAGTTGCATTTCTGCTTCAATCACGTCTGCATCAAGAAATGAACTCTTCGTTCTGCACAACGAATATCTGCTTTGCAGAAAGAGTCGCAATGTTTTTCTCGATGAATTTTATTACTGTTACTGGGGGAGCTCACAAATAGGTGACCATGAAGGCGATCTTCTGTTTCCCTCCATTAAGGGTCAAAGTAAAACGTGAAATACATTCCTCGTCAAAATTAACAGAAAACGTGGCGTAACTCGTGCAGCGCACGATGAAGAAGACACAATTTGGTACGGTGGTGTACCACGGAACAACGATGCAACGAGGAGACAGCGAGACACTTCGGACAGGTATCGGGGACATTTATAGGGGTTCTATAAGAATTACCAAAAAGGTCACATTACAGAAGTCGACACAAGATGCTGTAAAATATGGTCACATGACATCAGAAGGGCGTATGATCCCCTCCAATGGCAAAACAGGTCTGTCAGGCAGTGAACCAGGCGATAGAAGGGTGTCTGTAAGATTCTGTGGGAACAAATCCCATTTTTCCACCAGCACAGACCTTAGCTCCCCAATGGATCGAGGAGTTGGCTGTACGCGTGAAATGCGACACCCAAGGGTGTCCCACACATGTTCCATCGGTTTGAAGTCAGTGATCGTGCTGGCCATGGCAAGTCATTGAAAATCTTCAGCTTCAAAAAGATATTCTTCCACCACTTGAGCTCGCTGTGCAGTGGCGTTGTCGTGCATGAAAAGAAAATCTGGGCCAATCCCACCCCTAAAAAGTCGCACGTAGGGTTTGAGGACCTGTTCTCGGTACCCATTCCAAGTTGCGTCACCCGTATCAAAAACATGAAGATGGGTGTGGTCTTTGGTCTTTATTTCACCTCACACGAGAACAGCGCCTCCATCGTAAGTATATGGGTCTTTGGTGTAGAGGGGATGGTACCGCATTCCTCGTTGTCTCCAGATGATATAACGTCTAGAATTTATTTGTAGGCTAAAATGGGATTCATCACAGAACAGAACTGTACTCCATTTGTCAGGGCTGCAAGTCACATGTTTATGGAACCAGTTTCAACGAGATCTGTGATCGTTTGGGGTTGATGGGATACAAACCACTGGCTTCCTTGTGTAGAGTCTACTTGGATGAGACTTCTTAACACATTCCGGTTGGAAATGATTTCACCTGTGGCCGCAGCAACCTCAACAGAGTTGACGACAGGATTTCAAAGGGTTCTGTCTCGCTGTTAGAGTCAGATAGTGGTGTGTTGTGGTTGACGTAGTCCTCGGACGACCTGGGTCAGCTTTCTTGTAACGGTTGCTGTCTCCTGAAATTACTTCCATAGCCTCGAGGCAACACTGCGTGACCCATTAAACCAAGGTGCCACCTCCGCCTGCGATTGCCCGGCTTCAAGTCGCCCAACGGCACACAATTCTAAAGGACGATGACTCGCACTGGAGATGTGGCTAATCCCACTGACCAAGCCAAAAAACAGCAATGGAGTGATGTGGTCGCAACCCGTATTTTCCCAGGCATGAATAATTTGCATAATGTGCGGCTCTGAAAGGTGGTAGATCGATTTCTATTGGATACTCGGAATTTGCATGCCTGTTATACCAAATAGTCGTCTTTGGCGACACCGTTCCCATTAAAATATTCACGAAAAACATTTTGTTCCGTTAATTTTGTGCCGTAGTGTATTCGTGAACATTTATCGATGGTGTAACACCGAGAAGGAAGGTCATTACAAATCTCGCGAGCCTTCATCTGTGACGTGCTATCACTATTTCCTTCCCTCTCTCTCTCGGCTCTTTTTCCTTCTTTCTTTCCGCCTGCAGAGGAAGCGAAGATGTACAGCGTCGGTGGAAGCAAACCCCGCAGAAAAGAAGCGTTATCGTGGCAGATGCAGACGTAAGATTTGATGGGGTGGCGCCGCCGCTCTTCCGGTGATACTTCACTGCCAGCACCTGCTGCGGGCACCTTCACTTCATTCGGCGTTCAAAATGGGCTCCGTTACTTCGCTCTCCACTTTTATCTCCACAAATGCACTCCAAACTATTTTGGATGGATGTCTGCTGTCGACCCACACGCACGCACATCACTTCTGACATTCGAACGGCTTCGGGGTGAGTTGACGTTCTTCACAAACACACCGAGCTGACATCGCTGTGTTCAAAGAGATTCTTCCGACAGCCACCCAACGACTGCATCTGTTGCGTCCAGAACGAACCGGCCCTTACAAAAAAATACCCTGAAGTCTAAAGACCTTTTAAAATGCGCTCACTCATTTCCCAAGGAATGATGATCTGTTCAGCGGCCTTTCTTAAGAAAATGTCATAAATTTGGAGAACGTTCTTGCGCTCATTCTGCGGGGAGGAGGAGGAGGTCGGTGGACGCCCCAATTGTGTTCGACGGGCCACAGATCGGTTAATGTGCGAGGGAAGGAAGCGAGTCCACAACGATGTTAGGTATAAAGCGGGTGTGGGTGAGCGGTGTCCTCAGAGAAACAGCATTTTTGTCGATATGAGGGGAGATTAAAATCCCCAAGGAAAACATCGGTATTAATATAAACCGTATGGTACCAAAGCCAACAAGAGTCACGTAGGTATCTGACCAAGCTGTCAGCCTCAACCGCCCATTTATTCGTAATCGACAACTCGCTGTGGTTAAAGGAAAACTTCCCACAATCCAGTCCAAACTTTCCCTCTCGTAACCTGGGAATTGATGGTTCCTGGTTCTGGAATCATTCATTTTACTAATCCCTCCCAGAGCCTTGTACACCCCAATCCAGTCTCTTCTAAGGCGCCTACTTTCCAAGCTCTGTAGACTACATACTCGAAGTGTTTTTGATGATTTCACCACGTGCGTTTTCCGTGTGAGATCTTCGAAAGAGTTTCAATTAAAAAAAAATTCTTCGCCGATATCAGATTCGAAACTTGAGATAAAGAATTTGAGTTTGAATGACCCTAACGCCCTCTGGTAGCGAAGAACAATTCGTGTTATTTGTAGAGAAAATTTCATAATTAGGCATATAAGTTCCACGCGGCAAATCCTAATGTAAAAACTGTCTGGTAGACTTCGAGTTATCCGGAAAAGTAATTCGCATAATTCGAATTAATAAATTTCTAACCGACCTTTGTGGTACGTGAAATACGCAGTTCGAGGAGGGAAAAAATATAATTCGAAATGATAGCAATATCGAAAGATGTTTCCAGGGCGTTAGTTTTTTTATTAAAAATTATTGAAATTTTTTTCTTTGTCTCTGATTAACTGAAGGGAAAGGTAAATATAGTTTTTCTCCTTATCAGTTAATTACTAAGATTATAACTTTACAGAGCGCTTAATAAAAATCTGTAGGTTTACGTGCTATGAATTGAGACACTAATTTAATTGCCACTCTATATTATTTATTACTCTTCTCCCGTATACTTTTAACCAACTTTTCTCTCCACACGTGTATCTCTTTTATGAAATTTGGGGAGGCTCGACAAATGTTTCCACATGAACCAAATAATACAAAATTTTATGAAAAAAGTGAAGAAATGGTGACCTATCGGCAAACGAAGGAGAGGAAGGCCAAGAAGAGGAAGACGGAAAATTGTTTAAATAATTTAAACAATTTTTAATCAGTGAGCTCCTAATAATTTGTCGAGCCAGTGTAGCGCGACGAAAAGACGTTTCTCTACGAAGTGCATTCGTCTCACGAGCGGGGTCGTGATACGCTGTTGCTCGTCTCGAAGATTTATGGTTTCGTGTAAATCTTCGATGCGACGCACGTTCCGACAATGGACGCTTTCACTTCGTGAATGTAGGCGGGCAGCGGAACGGAATTATTATTAAGGCCAACTTGGATCTCCCCTTCGGCGAAATCGTTTTCAGAGGGCGCCACTGTAGCCTCATCCCCTCCCCCTGCAGCAGCAGCAGAGATCCCTGTTTCCGCGTGCCGGAAATGGAGGTTCGTTCGCAATATTTTCTCTCGCTCTCTTCCATTTCTGACCCCTCCCTTCACCCTCCCCCACCACCACATGCACGTTCCGATACGGCATCGACAACTTCACGCTCTTCGGCGTGGCGCGAGCTACTACAGAACTCCGCCGTCTCACAATGACACACGACCTTCGCTCCGGCCCTCTGAAGGTAGCGTTTCCGCCACTGATAAGCTCGGTGCGGGTGAGGCGAGGCGTTCTTTCTTTCTTTCTTTGTTCGACGTCTTCCTCGCAGGGGCGCAACTCGAGGCTGGGGGGGGGGGAGGTTCGGCGGGGATTGTTTTGTAAACAGACGCCGCGAATGGATCCGTTTGTTGTCCGTCGGAAACACGATTTGATGCCTCGAAAACATCCGAAATCCAAGGCGGATCATCCCCCTCCCCTCCCCTCCCCTCCGCCAAAGCAACAGCCATCCCCGTAAGGCGCCGAAGAAGAAAAGGCTCTTCGTTCTCTTGTACGCCTCCGTCCGTCTTCTGCGCATCGTTGAACAGAAGCGGACACGTTCGCTTTTATTTTATTTTTTGTTCGTTGCCTTTTCTCGCTGTTTACGATTTCGTTTAAAAAAAAAAAGCTGCGAAAGGGGGTGAAGTCTTTTCATTCCTGTGGCACGTGCAGACGCCTCGAATTAGAGCGGCACACTTTTTCTTATTTCATTTTATTCGCCCAACTGAGATTACAAATTTATGACCGAATTAAAGTAAGATTCTACATTAATTACAACTGCATAACATTTATTACTCTTCTCCCCTATACTTTTATGTCTCTCTCTCTCTTTCTCTCTCTCTCTCGGTACGTATCTGTTCACAACCGACACGTCTTCTCGCATAATAAAGCATAAAAAGAATACGCGCGTTTAGAAATGGTGTACGCTTATTTTTGTCGTAAAGACACGTGGCGGAAATTGTCGGGGTGAGTGGTGTGACACTTCTTTTGCTTCCGCTTACACATTTTAAGGACGCAGAAGAGACGAACAATACGCAACACATCATGCGACACTCAAGAAGAATACGACCGTTTACGCCAAATCAGGCCACGATGGAAGAGAAGACCTTCGTGGAATGGGCAAAACTGACCTTCGAGCAACCCAATCAGCGGCATAATCAGTCCGTCTTTCCAGTGGTAGGACCCACCAGCTACCCTCCCTGAATTCTCAAATTTTGCTATCTCGAGAGACCAACTGATCGAGATCATAAAGAAGCTACCGCCGAAGTCAGTGGTAAGTCCACACGGGTTTCCACCGTTCATTGTGAAAATATGCAACGTTTACATCGTTGATATTGTGGTGCGTATCTTCGATCAAATCATCAGTAGCGCAGAACCCCCAGAAATCTGGAACACGTATTTTGGGCCCCCCAGTGCCAAAACGTAAGTACCCGAAGGGACCGAAGGACTAGAGGCCAATGGCCATCGGCTATGGTTTCCTGAAACTCTTCGAGAAAATCTTCTTAATCCAGCACTTACAGGACATTGCTTCAACCACAGGCCTCCCTGCCTCAATCAGTCTGGAACTTAATCGGGAGAAATCAGCCCAAATGACCCAAACGAAAGGTTAAGGAACAATATACAAATCTGTATCGCGGGGAAACCTGTAGCAAAATTCATCTCACATAAGGACCTAACGTGGGATGAGGGCCTCACATTTCAGCAGCATCTAAGCACCACCAAAACGAAGACGTATGCAGCAACGTGGCTGCTACGACACGAGCTCACAGGAATACACGATCCGTAGCTAATCATCCGATATGTCCAACGCTGCCTTTATCCCATTCTAATATATTCCTCCACCATCTGGTCCACAGGGCCCAAAATCGACTTAAGAGAGAGAGAGAGAGAGATAATCTTTATTATCTCTCTCTCTCTCTCTCTCTCTCTCTCTCTTAAGAAATTTGACTTCATCAAATTTCTCGGGTTGGAGTACTGGATCCTTAAATGGCTTAATAAAAGATAACAGGGAGAGAGAATGTACCATCTCTAGATCGGGTACTCAACTCGAATTTAGACGCGATGCCTTGGAAACAGCAGATTGCTGCACAAAACATTCTAACACTCACTAAACTCATAACCGGACGCATGGATGCCCCCAGAATGAAGGACATCGTTAGGACTCCAAGGACAGCAGGAAGCTGCCAGACGGTCCCTCGGCTTCCTCTTCAAACAGGGATAGACAATCTAGGTCGCCTAAGTGCTATGTCCCCCGGAAACTCTATCCAGCTGATCAACAGAGTAGCCATTGATCTGGACAAGTTGTGTGACTCAAAAGGATACAGAACAGAGAAAGTAGAAGAAACTTTCACGTGGATGGAGCTCTGACATCTACTCCCACTGGAAAAGCTCTACATAAATTTGTAAATTACTGTTCAATCGGCTACTGAAATTTGTAAATATTTCATATCTGTGGCTGTTATTTGTGTAAGTTGACGATTGTTAAAACTGATTTATATTTATCATATTTAATGTAAACTTTGTTTATTTGGAAGGTAAATAATTAATTGTATTACGGATCGCCCTCCTGGCTGAATGGCCCTGTAAGGGGCACAGACCATATTTATGGGGTCAATAAACTGATTTAATAAATAACCTGTACGCGTACTCACAACTACAACTGCCTTTCTGTTATTGAAACGGGGAAGGGGGAGGCAGGCAGGCAGGCAACGTTGGTCCTCTCGACATTACTGCCATCTATGAGCGCATGCGAACAGTACTGTTTTGTACTAGTAATGTCAGTTCCCTCCCCCTCGGTCACTTCATGAATCCAGCCTTAAAGCGAGGACTCGTACCCCGACAAAAATTCGCAATTCCTGAAGCTTTCCCGATGTCATCTGGAATTCGCTGAAATCAACTCCACCAGGGGGCGTAGTAATGCATACTTCCAAATGCGGAACTTTTCCTATTGGTCGCCGCACTACCATGGCTAAAAGGATTTCCACTCGGGGTGGGGGGGGGACAAAGAAAGAAGAAGATTTTCAAGAATGAGCAAACGAAGCTCCAGACTGAATTCGTCCCCACTTCCTCGAGATGGGGGGCCCATTAGTTCATGCGTGGACATGTGTTTTTGTAAGGGGTGGCTCCTAGAACGTCGGTTCAACTCAGCCTCGTATCTCTGTGAAGAACAAATGGGCCAGATGTGCGTGTTCTGTTTTGACCTCTTGGCTACCCAGAAGCACCGGTCACCAGGAGAGATGAATCTGGGTCCACACCACGGGAAGGTGGGCCAGTGCCAATGGACCACTTACTGTTTCAAAAGAGACTCGGACCCACCTGGTGTTGCCAGAAGGTGGGCCCAAAAAAAAGGAAAAAAAAAGAACCGTGGTGCAGGTAATGGAATTTTTTTTTTAAATAATGTAAAATAAATAAATAAAAATAAGAAAACAAACAAGAAAAATAGAAAAAAATATTTTAAAAACTATTGGGTTAGCAACAAAAAAAAACTTAAATTGCTGTTTTGCAGCGAATGAGAACATCTATCAGTATAAAAAAAGGGAAAAAACAGACAAATCAAAAGAGAGAGAGAGAAAACAAAGACAGACAGAGATGTTTAAGTTTCTGTAGTGCCCCGGTTCTCAGCGACCCCTCTCTGTTGTCCTTTCTCCTTTTCTCGAAGACTTTGGCAGCAAAGTTCTGTAGTGCGCTAAGATTACCAGGTGACTGGAGGAGTGATCCACATGATTCTCTGCAACGATGGGGATGCTCTTCCTAAGTGTCTGCCGAGAATCATACTGGATGCAATCAAAGAGTAGGTGTTTCCAATTCTCATTTGATCCACTCGGTTGGGTGGAAGCCAAACTGGTAGAGCTTCTCTTTCAGAGACCTTTCAGAGAGGTTTCTAGATTCAGTGAGAGCCATGACTCCACTGACTGAGACGCTGGAAAAGTTACATCTGGAAAGAAGTATCTTTTGTAACGGCTCCTTGTGGAGAGTTGTCCCATCGAGTCTGCCAGATATTTGTCAGCTCGTTGTAACAACGGGTCCTTCTCCGTTTTTGTGTCGGTGTTTAGATTTAATTCTTAAAGTTGAAGATAGTGGTTGGTATTTTATTTTTGATGCGAAAGGCTTGATGCCTCTATACACAATGTGCAGATACAGAGGGAGGTGCAACCAACCACTTGAATAGCTGCTGTAGAAACAGGATGGCAGATTCTGTGGGCAGCGAGATGCATGGTCCGCCGTATAGAGTTGAGGTGACCTGAACTCTATACAGCGTCTCGCATTTTGAGCAATGGAACACGGTGGAACCAGACTCCCGCCGCATAGGAGACGATCGAAAGAAAGACCGCTTGTAATACAGCGAGAGCATTCGCTTAAGCAAACCCACTCACTCCTAGAGACCCTTAAGGTGGATGCGAAAAATCTTTTGATCATGGTATTAAGATTCAGTAGGTGAGGAAATAAACTGGGTTTGTGGTCAATGACCGCACCCAGGACATTGGCTTGTGTTACAGTGGGAAGTCAGAAGCCAGAGACCTTGACTTCCAGAGGCCTCTTGAGGTCCAATTTGTTTTTGAAAAGCATCATCTTCGTTTTATTTGGATTTATATTTAACTTGTTCAAAATGGTCCAGGATTGGATGTCCGCTAGAACTGGTTAGTATTGTTCTCAATTGCTTGCCTTCATTTTACCAGAGACCACGATGGTAAGGTCATCTGCGAAGGCTATAACCTTGGTGATATCCAAGTTGCGAGCAAGCCAGTCCTGAAGGACCATGTTCCATGCGAGGGGCCTGAGAGCTGAGCCTTGGAGGTACCCTTGAAAGATTGGCCTGGTAACAGCGGGAGACTTAGATTTAACAGGAACGGTATCGTTTGTATAAATGAGTGGGGCATCTGGCTAGGCGAAAGCGTTCCACAACACTGTCCCACCAAACATTGTTGAAGGCTCCCTCAAAATCTACGAAGATGGCGAGTTCAAATTTGGAGTCTGAGCTTTCAATATGAAGAGTAAGGTCAAAGAAGGCCTCCTCGCAGGATCGTTCTGATGTGAACCCAAAAGTGTAAAGTGTGTTGATGTCAAACGGCACCAGGGGTTTCCCCATCTCCGCATTGATTTTATTTTAGGTCTACCAGTTCGCTAGGAAGGCAAGAGATTTAAAATGTGTGGATCATGTAGTTGCGTAACGTTGTTTACCGTTGTTCCTTTGGTCATTTAGCCATTAGACCCCTGCTGAGGCCCAATGTTGCCCACACTTGGCTCCATGGAGGCAGACCATGTACCCAGTAGTCTAAGAATTTTACTCTGGCAGGTCCTGCCACCTAATTTCCTGAGATTTCAGTGGCTAGGACCTAAAAAAAAAAAAGAAGAAAATTACGCTAGGTTGGAGGATGAAAGTCAATGGGTGAGGTTCAATTTGCACGGTTAAATTTTGACGTGTACGGCGTACGCTAGTGTATACTCAGATTTGGGGGAGGGAGACTGAAGGCTGGGGGGTGGAATGGGTGCGATAGAGAAGATGCTCCCAGTTAGTAACAGTGGGGCAGGCCCATGCCCTACCAGAAGGAAAAGAGAGCGGCAAGGGTGGGAGGAAGGAGTCTGGCTCCTTCTCCTCCTCCCCTTCAGGGAAGGGGAATAAAGATACCCAGCAAGGGAGCAGGTACTGATCGCCAAATAGCGCATAGGCAGCAAGGCTCCAGTTGGTCGAATCCAATGCGTTTCCTTTACGTCCGGTGACGTCTGTATCTTGGTCTGGCCAAAGGTAGGACAATGTCCTGTCCAGAAGGTCAGTCTGATCCCTTTCCACAGGTAGTTCCCCCCCCCTAGATAGTGGTCGCTATGATGGATCTCCGATGAAGCATGTGCGGCACAGCTGCTATCTGAGTCAGAATCTGTTGTAGGAATCCAATAGTTGGGTCAAGTTCAGTAAAGTTTTCCTTTTTAGGAGTTCAGGGTCCATTCTGAGTTGTAGTCTTGTCAAGAGATTCCGTCTTTCTTGGGAGAGTATCCCGTCCAGGTTGTTGATTTGGTTAAGTTTGGTTTTCTTTGTCGGTTTTTGGGTTCGACGCCCAATCCAGGTTGTAGGCATTGTCCAAGGCTGCAATCATTCTTCGAAGAATGTTCCATTCTGGTTAATGGTCATTTTCTATTAGAGGAACGGCGGCATGGAGAATGCATCTGGTTCCAGTCACTTGCTAGTTTGTCAGCGCGTATAGGGTTCCTCTTCTCGCAAAGAGGTCTTAGGCGTATTTTGTGAGAGTTTAGTATTCATCATTTTTCTTTTCTCTCCTCACTTAATTGTAAAAATGTTCACAATGATGTTATAAGCAGTGATGCTTTTTGAAGTCTTCTGTAAAGAAATGTACAAAAAAAACTCCAGTTTATTTATGTATTTTCCTGTTGAACATTACCTGTACAATTTCAGAACAGTACATTTTTCAATTGTATATTTGTATATTCATCATTTTTTAAGGGAACACCCCTTAAAAAGCCATTGGCTTATGTGTTCTCCCTCCCTTTTTGCTGTTATCTCCCAAAAAAAAAAAAGTGTAACATAAAATAGGGATAAATAAATTATTATTATCTTGTGAGTCCAAGAGGTGATGCTCCTGGTCCAGTGGGATGAATGTCAATCTCGTGTAGAATAATCCCCGCAGATCTTACCTTGAACATAAGATGTGACCAGCTCTCGACATCTCCGCAGGTGCAGCGTGGTTCATCAAGAAGCCCTAGCGTGATGAGCCTGTCATTGAAGGGCCCATGACCCGTTAGTAGAAAGGTGAGTGCCCATCCCGGCTGAAGCCAAGCCGGTGATTTGGGGTAGACCTTGTCAACGTATGGTAAAAATTTCCTTGTGACCTCCTCCTTGGGGGAGGCCGTCCATCTGTTCTGCCATTCTTGTTCGAGGTGTTTTTGTAGTCGCAGTTTTTCCATGCTCTTTCGATTTGTCGGTTCGATTGTATATCCTCGGAATGTGATTGGGATCCTTTTGGAGGAGTAGTAGTAGAGTAGGCCGCGTCGGACTGCCTACAGATCCAATGGGAGAACACTGACCAGCACCTGGAGGGCCTCGGTGCTGAATGTGTTGCAGGCTCGGGTCACTGTGAGTAGGATTAACCCTTGGGTTGATTCTAGTGTTCTTCCATTGACGACCATAGTGGGCTTGTGATACGAAATAACGGCCGCGTAGGTGATCATTGCAATAAAAGTGGTCTTGTAATACAACGTCAGGACGCGTTTCTTGAGGTCCCAGTCGCGGCGCGTGATCCTTGCAACCATGGCAGAGTATTTTCTTATTTTGTTCCTGACTTGTTTGAGGTGAGACTGGAATGATAGGTTTGTGTCAAAAATGCCACCAATGTATTTCATTTTAGTGGCAAAGTTGATTGTGGTCCATTTATTTTTATTTAGGGTGGCCATCTAACATTAAGGGTTCCTTTCAGGAGGTTTTCTCTGTTGATATTTGAAGAAGAACCCATATTGGGAAGAAGAAAAGAGTGTTTGGAAAGGAGTCGTAGTTCTTACTGCTATGAGGTGTTCTAGGATTTTGCCGAAGTTAGCTAGAAGAGCTATTGGCTGGAAAGAGCGTGGATCTGTTGGCGGTTTATGTAGCTTTTTGATATGGCGTAGGAGGGCAGCTTTCCAGGGTTTGTGGAAGAATCCTACCAATAAGCATTTATTGTAAAGTAATAAAATTGGATTAGATTAAAATAAGGATTGGAGTGGTTTCATCTTAAAGAGATGGAGGATAAAGCTATATTCGATTAAGTCCATACCAGAGTACTTTTTGATTTTGACTTTTTTAAAGGTAGTCGGCTCCAATTTTGCCAGCGTGAAGGGTTCGATGTTGTTATCAGAGATGTAATTGGCATTGGCTTTCCTGATTGCAGTATGCTCTGGGAGGTCCTCTTCACTGTTGTCAGTTGAAAAAAAGTTTGTCCAGTATCACATTTACTGAATCGTGCCAGTTGGTGGTCTCGTTGGAGTTATCTTCTACTGTGGAGAAAATGTCTTGTATTGAAAGTTGTGTCCCTTGCTATCTTGTAGAGGAGCCCAAGGGTTGGAGTTCCCAGAGTCACTGACGAAGTTGGACCATGTTTCCTTTTTCCTAAGTACTATGGCCTTTGGTATACTCGTTCTTCTCTTTGATGTATTCGCTGTGTAGGCTTGCAACCTCAGCAGGAGACCTAAACCGAATGCACTGGTAGTGTCTACGGGCTTAGAAAGTATCCTCGCGCAGAGTAGCGAGCTCACGATTCCACCAGGTGAAGGTGTTATCATTTTCTGATTTGTAGGCAACTCTAATGACTGTTCTGCAGTGTGTCAGTTGCTTTGGTGCATGGACATGTGGACATGTGTATATGTAAGGGTGGCACCTAGGACGTCAGTTCAACTCCACCTCGTATCTGTGTGAAGAACAGTCGCCATATGGGCTGTAAGACAGGAAATAACTGGGATTCGAAACCAGCAGCTAGTGACCCAATATATCCAAAGATGTATCGTTCCTGTATCCTTATATGCTTCGACAATTTGGTCCTCTGCTCCAATACTTATATCGGGAAATTTCTCAGCCTGGCATATTGGTTGCTCCGGTGGTTAAATAGGATTTCCGGGAAGCCCTTCACAAAATCATACTGTACGCAAACTTGAACACAGCTCCGTGGATTCAGATGATCACAATACGTAACATCTGCACTCTGGCACAACTTCTCACTGGGAGTTTAGATGCCCCTCAAATTGAAAATCTGGTAGTAAGGCCCCGCCCTGGAACCCGTCTCCACAACCCTCACAATCTCCGAAACGCTCTCCACCACATGGACGGATTAAGGCGGATGTTTCCTGCCAATACTCTGGAGCTGTTTAGAGACCTCAAAATAGACCCGGACATGAGAAAACTTAGAGGAAGCTCATTGCAGCGGATCTGTGTACGAAACTAGAAATATGATGAAGAACGTAATTGAAGAAAGACTTCAAGTGCTCTCGAACTCATAAAAATCTTAAATGAACTATATATTGTGTTTCCAAAAGACTCTTATAGGACTGAGGGAATTCCTTTTGTTCAGAAAATCACAATGAGGACCAATTCATAGTGTAAATGACGATGTCATTTTTCTATGTATGTATAATGTTTTGTAATTTTGTAATTTTTCTATAAATGTATGATTTCTGAATGTATGTAATTTTTCTTCTATATTTATTTATCTCATGTATTTGAGAAAATCTTTATTGTACAGTAAAGATACAATAATGTGCCTGCCACATCCAGGAGTTGTTGGTTTTGAGGAGCATTAGCAACTAAGGCCATATTGCTCCGAGATATGCGGTGGTCATTCCCTGACCTTTCCACATCCTCCGTATTTGGTGGTGACGGGCTCGAACCCCGGTCTAATCAAGAAGCGCGTATTACGCACTGCTGCTCCTGCCTACCTGGCTACGGAGGCGCCTCCACAGCCAGGAGGCCAATGCAGGAATTTGCATTCTTCTATTGCACTGAAACCGTACTTTAAAATTTTGCTGTTTTTCTCAATCGTATACATAAATGAGCGCAATACACCAAACTTGAACAACATCCATCTCGAAATTGAGCCTGGTGAGTCCTGGTGGAATCGAATGCAACGTTAGAAACGCAACTTCTACTTTGAAACGATTTGACGTTAGAAACGTTATGTGGTTTGTTCTTTTGGAGGCGTTTACAACGCCAGCGATTTAAAACGTCCGTCTAGATGTAAGAACCAAGGTGGTTGTGGTGTTTGCCAACATCTTCTGGCAGAAAGTTGAGGCCACGCTGTAACATAGTTTTTGCAGAGTGTGCACTGCATTGCGGTAACATCATTGTCCGAACAGCAGACACAAACATGTGATGAAACGACAGATGCACAATCTTCAGCCGAAGTGGAAACAAATTGTGGGTAAGCGAAGTGATCGTTCATTGCTCCCAGGAGATTACAGCAATTTGCCATCCGAGAAGGCTGGATAACAAAGAATTACTACGCTGCAAGGACAACGTTTCAGATGACGTTTTTGTTAGTTGATCTTGCAAGCTTGGAAATTGTTTGCTGGATGCAGCATTTATAGCCTCCTCACAACGTTCTCCGACAGAATTAAGTTCATTAAAGACAAGCTTCAGATCATCAATGCGACTGACTAACCATCTTTTAGAACTATCATTAGAAGTGATGTCAGTATTAGATGAACGAAAACTGGAAGAGTAGGTGGAAGATTTAGAGATGGGGAGGCAGTCCCCACACTTCCAACGGTTGCGAGCTTTTCTAGTTAGCTTGCGATTGGAGGGATGCAGCTAAAGCAGTAGAAGTGCGAACAGACTCTACAACAAAAGTATTCATCGCACAATAGAGTCACAGATAAAACAAATCTGCGGCTCCATTTATTTGAAATAACCAACAATTTCGCAATAAACACTGACAGAACAGTATAAGTTGGATTGCCTAAAAATGACACGTATTCGTGCAAAGCTGTAGTTCAAAGACCGTTAAACGAGGCACTCGGCCGTTCCTTAGTTAGGCGGACCATAACGTACGAAACTAATGCGAATACCTTGAAAAATTTGTTGAAATTTGTGGCAAGTTAGGGAATAAGAAATTCTCCACAACAATTGAATTAAATACAGTACAGCACGTTGAATTCACTACGAGATTAAATACCATCAAGCGCAAGAAAATATCAATCTTGAATTTTGGCAAAACTCTCATTTCGAGTCTTTTTTTTGAGAACGGCACATTTGCTGAGTGAACAGAAATCATGGGACACTTACCTAGTAACGGGTAGAACCAACTTTCGCCCGGATAAGGGCAATCACATGACGAGCCATTGAGTCCACTGGTTCACTAAAGCATTCCACAGGTATTTCCGTCCACGCTTGCTGCGCCGCTGTCCATAATTCTATCGCATTCCTAAATTGAGGATCCAAAATCCGAACGGACCTTTCCACAGCATCCCAAAGATGCTCCACAGGGTTCAAGTCCGGTGAACGGGAAGACCACGCTCCTCGAATTGCGAAATGCTCTTCGAACCATATTCTTGTCACCACGGCTCTGTGGGAAAGTCCATTGCCCTGTGGGTGCACGATGACCATGAAGGGATGCAGATGGTCTGCAAGGATGGACACGTAACCCGGACTGTTCATAGATGCATCTAGACGTACCACAGATCTTCCAACGTGTGCAAGTTGAACACGCCCCAGACCGAACAGTTTCTTGTTGACATGACGGGTGCATAGCTTCGCTAGATACGCACCCTCCCGTCGGCTCGAACTAACTTTAAACGGGACTCATCGGACCAGGAGACCCGTTTCCATTCATCCAAGATTCAGTGCCGATGCTCTTTCGCCCATTCGAGGTGTTGAGTCCTGTGTCGTGGTGTTAGCAATGGGACTCTGGTTCCCTTTAATACTCGGTCGGCGACTTCTATTGCCGCTGATGATCGCCTGATGGTCTTCCTGGAGACGTTTCTGGCACCTTCCTCGTTGAAGTGGGCGGTGATTTGTGCTACTGTCGCTCTCCGGTTGGCTGTAACAATGCGAGACAGACGTCAACGGCCACGTCCATCCACCATCTTTCTCTGCCGCCCACAGCTCTGTCAACGGAGATATATTCCGGTAGTGGGGTATTTCCATACACTCTTGATACTGTCGAATGGGGATAGTGCAATTTCTGTACCACCTCTCCGATAGAGTGATGATCCATGCACTCGTCGGGCACCCACTATTGTCCCCCTTTCAAAGTCGGTTAACTCACGACGTTTATCCATACTGATATCGAATTGCCGTCCATGTGAATGCAGTGTACCTATATACCTGCCTAACGGTGGGTTCGTCCACTAACAAGAGGAGCGACAGCGTCGGGTTGCCCAGGAACCAGGTATCCCATGAATTCTGGCCTTTCAGTGTAAACGCGGTTCTGAAGTAGGTTGGCACATTCCCGCAGTTAATGATTTGTTAAAAAGTCAACTTATTAATGGCGTAAATCATTTGAGGAATAAGTTAATTATTCCTCAATGATTTCAGGAATTATAACCAACTGTTTATTTAGAATATTCACTGAGATTGTGAGCTGCAATCAGAAATTGATTGATGGCAGCAGAGTTAATGTCTTCGGAATATTGGCAAATAAATGGGGAGTGGAAGCCACTCTTTGGTTAAAAGATTAATCTGCGTACCGTAGATGGTCTGCTCCATTTGGAGTAATTCGCTGGTTTCCAGAAATCGCGGGGATCGTTATTTCTGACAAAGATTAATTAGTAGGGAAGCTTAATTATCACGTGAAGAGGTAATCGGTTAACTTTACCTTTCAGTATATTGAGTTACTCGTTTTTAATGCGTTTTAAAAGTTTATGAGCCTTTTCCTTAAGTTTAACAGCGCGTTTCGCTTCAACGGGGAATCATACCTGGCATTTATCATTTCGTGAGGGTGTACAAGGAATATTATTAAACTGTTCGTTGCATACGTGCACAGTACGAGAAATAGCAAGAACCTGTCAAGATATAGGGCCAGAGGTTTACAACATTTTTGTTTAACAAAATTGTTAATCCAAAGTGTACATTTTGTAAACACAACTCCTATATTGAGACGAATACACGAGAGGGGTTTGAAAAGATCGTGGTCAGAATATGAGAAAGATCGACAAAATCAGTCTCTGTGCAGTCATCCAATATTTCGGAAAACAAAAGGACTAACGCCAAAGGCAATCCATGAGGATGTGGTTACAACATTGGGGAGGATGACCTTTCCTATTCTATGGCTACAACATTGGAGGAGGATGTCTCTTCCTCTTCTATTGTTAACAAGTGGGTAGAGTGTAGAGTGTGTTTAGTGTCAAACGGCACCAGGGGTTCCCCCCATCTCCGCGTGCTATACATTGAGGGTGTGAAACAGAACACTGTCAATGCCATAGGTTTAAAAGTATATGGATTTTGTATTTGTGTAGTGTCGTGTACCGTTGTTCATCTGGTCATTTAGCCGCTGGGCCCCTAATGGGACCCAACGTTGCCCCACTCCGCCCCGTGGAGGCAGACCAGGTACACTACTTAGTTATTTACTCTGGCAGGTCCTGCCACCTAATTTCCTGAGATTTCAGTGGCAAGGACCAAAAAAAAAAAAAAAAACACGCTATAGATAGGGATCAGCCAAAACAAAGGGAGTACTAGTTGGGCGATTTGATGTTGTTAAGTTTTTGGATGTAGGGCTCAAACAATTTGGAGTTGATTCAGACACTAGTTGTAAGTTATAGAAGGGGAGGGAGACTGAAGACTGGGGGGAAAAGACAGAGATACGGGGTCCATAGGGAAGATGACCTCCAAGTCAGTGGAGCAGGCCCATGCCCCACCAGAGTGAAAAAGAGGGGTGGCGAGGGGGGGAGGACACCAGGGATGAACTCCCCCTCCCGCCAGGGAGTGGAGGCAAAGGACCACGCAAGAGAGCGTGGCTAGGGAGGCCTAAAGGCAGCAGCTGAGCTGTGCTGGTGTAGGTTCTGTCACTCCTGGGACGAAGGAAGAAAGGAGTGTTTTTTTTTTTTTTTTTTCTCCCTTTTCCTGAGAGGACTGTCATATCCAGGAAGTTTCTTACTTTGATCTTCAATGGATGGTGTTTGGGTGCCTAACTCGTCTAGCAGTGAAGACAGACTGCGCAAACTCTGTAAAGGCGACATAGCGCTGCTCGTCCATTATAATCAGGTGCTCACAATTTCGGGGATTTTCTTGCATTTTAGTGGCAAACCTTAGCCGGAACTCATCATATTCATGGCAATCATACATCACGTGATCCCACGTTTCTTCATCCCCGCAGTGACACAGCGGATCTTCTTCTATGCCTAGGGATGTTAACTTCGCTTTAAAGGGTCCGTGACCTGTAAATAGAAATGTAGTATGGAGGCCTGGTGAGTACCAGGGAGGAGGCTTTGGACTGATGAGGTTCACAGAGGGAATGAACTTTTTGGTTATCAATCCTTTGTTGGTGGTGTCCCATGTCTCTTGCCAGGTCCTGTACATAATTTCGGAGATTCTCTTCCTTTCCTGTTTGGGGTTGTTATCAAGGTTAAGAGTGATGCCTGCTGTTTCAGTGGGAATACTCTTCTTCAATCGTTGATATAATCCTCTTCTTATTACCTGATGTAGGGGTATACATCCAGCTAGCACCTGCAGAGCTGGGGTGCTTACTGTACGGCACGCCCTTGTTACGGCAAGGAGCATAGAACGCTGTATGGAGTCTAGTTTACGGCGATTTCGGTCGAGGGAGGCCCTAGTACACCATACTGAGGCTCCATAGCAAGCTATTGGCACAAATATGGCATTATAGATGAGGGCCAGAGCCCGGCGCTTTAGGCCCCAGTCTGCACGGCTTATACGGATGATCATGGCCGAGTATTTTTTTATTTTCTGTGAGATATATTTCAAGTGAGCATGGAAATTTAGCTTCATATCTAAGACGATTCCTAAATACTTGATTTCTGGGTATAATTTTATGGAGGTGTTGTCAATTTTGATAACCGGTGGTCTTCGTAGTTGAAGTGTTCCCTTGAGCAATATAGATTTGGTTTTCTCTCCCGAGATCTTTAGTCGGTGAATGGCTGTCCAATCCTGGAGCTTAGTTAGTGCACAATTTGCTCTCTCCTCTAAATCAGCTCTTGTGTCACCATGCACCACCAAAACCAAATCGTCAGCAAACGCAAGGGGTTGAGTCATCCCCAAGTCCATCCCAAGGAACTCGTCCAGGACGATGGACCAAAAGAAGGGCCCCAGGACCGAGCCCTGTGGACAGCCTCGGGAGACCTGGCTAGTGACAGACTCGTACCTGGTACTAACATGGACAGTGCGGTGTCTCAGGTACTCCTTGACACAGCTATAAAGGTTGAGCGGTGCTTTGGCTTGTCGGAGTCTTCTGAGAATACTTGGCCACCACAGCCGATCAAACGCTCCAGCAAAGTCAACTGTGATGGCTAGCGCATACTTGCCTTGAGTGCTTGAAACAGTAGATATTAATTTAAGAAGAGCATCTTCAGTGCTGCAACCAGCTTTGAAACCGTACTGAAGTGGAGAAATGAGGTTTTCTTTAGAGTAGCATTTTGACAACCTGCTGAGGAGAAGCCTTTCCAGAAGTTTGCCTAGGACTGGCAAGAGAGCAATTGGCCTGTAAGATTTTGGCTCTTCAGGTGGTTTGTCTGGGTTCTTCAAGATGAGTTTAAGGCATGCCTCCTTCCAGATAGCAGGAAAGTGGCCTTCCATTAGGCATCTGTTGAAAGTGGCGAGCATGGTGTTAGGGAAGTAGGTTGCAAATTTCTTGATAACATCCACCTCCAGGAGGTCATTGCCAGGAGTTTTATTTTCTTTAGTTTTGTCCAGTGCAGCTTTTAGATCGTCATTTGTAAATGGTTCTTCAGTATTTTCTGTTGTATAAGAATCGTTAGCGGTAACAATCTGTAGTTGCTCTTCAGTTAGCTGTGCATCATCTGTTGGAAAGAGGGCATTTAGCATGTTATGGACAGAGTCCTCCCACATGAAGGTGAAAGAACCATCAGGCTTTACAGTTGTACTGAGGACTTCACCTCTAGGGAGTTTGTTCACAACGATACGATAGACAACTCCCCAGGGGTTATCATTTCCTGTGATCGAGACCAAATTCTGCCATGAGGCTTTTTTGCAGCGTCTAATCATGGTAGTGTAACTGTTCCTTAAGAATCGGTAACTGTCTTTTTCGGCTTCGACCTCTAAGGGTGGGAGGTGAGCACGGGCTCTCTGAAAAGTTTTACGAGCTTGGTGGACTCTCTTCCTCATATCTTGTAGTTCAGCATTCCACCAAGGGACTGCGTTTTTGAAGGGCCTTCTCTTGGGGATTGCCGTAGCACAGGCCTCTTTGATGGTCTTGGAGAGGGAAACTGCACAGTCCTCAGAGGTGATGTGATTCAGTTGTGAAGAATCTTCATGAAGTCTTCTTACAAGTTCGGCTTGAAAGCGTGGCCAGTCAGCTTTCTTTGTGCAGAATCGCACTACATCCCTTGGTATTGGGGGAATACGATCCACGGAGCGGCCAAGAGAATAGGTGATTGCTCTGTGGTCAGAAGTGGTCCATGCTTCATTAACCTTCCACTTGCTGAACTTTCCAGAAATAGTCGGCGTGGTCAGGGTGATGTCGATGGTACTTTCCCAGAGGGTGCTACTGTATGTGGGGAGATTTCCAGGCTGGTTGAGTACTTGTAGTCTGGAGGCAAGGATGAAGTTTTCAAGTTCCTCCCCATTTCGAGTGACCGTATGATCAGGTGTTTGACTATGCCACAGGGGAGAGCGACAATTCGCGTCCATGGCTATGAGTAGCTTACCCCCTGGGAGAAGGTCAAGTGCTGTTTGTATTATGGCGATCGCAATTGAGATGTCTTCACCAGGTCTGCTATAGAGTGAGAGCAGATGTAAGGATCCCATGGCAGTAAGAACTTGAGCACAGGCACTAAAGGATGTACAAAGTGGAGCTACTTTAGTTACAGAGATTTCAGTGTTACTGACTAGGATTGCGGCCCGTGGTGCATCTGTAGTACCTTGAATGATTTTGTATGAAGCTGGATAACCTGTGACCTTACCCTTGTAGGCATAAGGCTCCTGGAGCATAATTATGTCAATATTTTCTTCCTCTGTTTTTAATTTAATTTGTTCAACCACTGCTCTGGCATGCTGTGCATTTATCTGCAAGAAATTCAGCTTCTTCTGTGTTGGTGGTTGGGTGGACCGTCTATCCATAATTGGTTCTGTCTTGGTATATTCCCTTAAATTTTATATATACAGGGCAGTTTGCATCCCTGACGGAGTGCAGGTGGGGTATTTTAGACCGTTTGCAATTTGCACAAGCTGCTGGTTCCTCCCTTTTAGGGCAGTCTTTGAACTCATGTCCCTGCTGGGTACAGTGACCACACGTTGGGACCCGTTGGTTGCAGGTGTGCGATGTGTGCCCAAATTGCAGACACCTGAAACATTTGGGAACTGGAACGTACTCCTTGAATCGGTGGCTTCCCCATCCGATGTAGATTCTCTCATGTTGGCTAATAACCTTCCACGCTCTGGGGGAAAGTTCGACTACCCAGTTTACTGTAGCAGCTGACTTAGACTTCGTGATATGTTTTGGTATAATGTCAGCATCAACGTCGTCCTCTGCTGTATGCGCGCTAAGGTTTTTGTAGTATATATCCTCCTTTAGCTCTTGAGGAGTAGTACTCTTGTCCAGACCGAAGAGGATAATGGAAGGTCCTTTTCGTTTTGGCGTTTCTGCCTTCAATCCTATGTTGGAGATTTCTGAACTCTTTAGTATAGTTTGTGCCTCCTCCCTAGTATCCGTTTCAATGATAACACCAGGCATCCTGGTTTTTCTTATGCTTTTGATCTTTAGGGTTTTCATGTGCTCCTTGAGGTTGCTGGTTAAGACATCCTTAACTGCGTCGCTAGTTGTTAGTTGCGTATCCTGTGTGGGTTTCACCAGGATAACATGCGATTTAGCTGTTCTTTTGTCAGATTTCCTGATAGTATTTTTTTGCACAGGGACCTCTTCGTTGAGCGATGAAGTGCCATTCCTCAACGCCTCGGTAAAAGAACGGGGGCGTTGTAGCATTTTGTTTTCCCGTTCTTGTGTGAGTAGGTCTAATTTGGCCGACATTTTCTCGTTATCTGTATGCAGATGGTAAACAATGCCCTCCATTTTCGACCATATTCTAATAATGCCTGTGCGAGTGACAGCAGTGATTCTGTTGGTCTTCTTGGCCATATATTTCTCAAGGATGTCGCGCAGTTTTAAGAATTGGTCAATTGGGGTCCCCTGTAGTGGTTCTTCCTTGTCATCAGTGTTATCT
Source organism: Mastigoproctus giganteus (assembly GCF_048544385.1). Lineage (NCBI taxonomy): Eukaryota > Metazoa > Arthropoda > Arachnida > Uropygi > Thelyphonidae > Mastigoproctus > Mastigoproctus giganteus. Next base: position 4,232,357 of record NC_143577.1, on the reverse strand, counting down.
GTATCCGATCCGCTGGATGTATCCCTACCTGGGTCCCCAGGTATATCCCTTACAGGGGGGGACTCTGTGCCAGATCTATGTCTTGTCCTTCTAGCTTTCCGCGTGCTTTTTTTCCTCTTTAGTTCTCTCATAGCTTCATCGTTCTCATGAAGGAGATTAGCATTTCTAGTGCGTCTGCCAGCGTCTGCGCGGTCTCTGTTCATATATTCAACGTCGGAATCTGACATGGTTTTAGTTCAGCGCAAAAATTCCAGAAAAAAAAAAAAAAAAAAAAGGGCAATACAATTTTTCAGGATTTCACAACTATAGTCTTTTAGAGAATCACAGAAGATTTTGTTTACTTTGCAAGATGGACATTCGCAATTAGTGAAATGCGGCAGTCAAGGTCACAACTGAAGGAATACAGTAGATGTGTTTACTCACTAAGTCCTGCGCCGGAGGGGAATGCTGCACATTCTTGTCACACAAGGGGGTATACATTCCATTGTCACACGAGCCTCCCAAGTCAAGTGCAGGGTATTTGCGTGGCAACCACAGTGTAATTGGTGCCTCTCTATAGCCCTGCTGTCAGCCGCATGGTGACCAGTACGGTCTGGCAACAAAGGATACAGATAGAAAACGCAAATATCCTGCAAAGTTCCCAGTAAATGAGCAAAAGTTTCTCACCCTGAGACCCACTGTAGTAATTCTTCTAATTAGTACACTTTTCATTAACTAACAGGCACTGTAAACACATATTCAGAGACAAAACCCAGGAGCGCGGAAAACGTGCGTCAGTGCGTAGTACACGCTTCTTGACCTTAACAAGTGGGTAGCAGAATTTCAACGAGAGGGGGAGAACCTTGAAGATTCCCCACTCTGTGAAAGACCTGCAGCGTCCATCGCTCCAAAAGTTGGCGCCTCCGTGGGCAGGAGCGGCAGTGCGTAGCACACACTTCTTGATTAGACCGGGGTTCGAGCCCGTCACCACCAAATACGGAGGATGCGGAAAGGTCAGGGAATGATCACCGCATATCCCGGAGCAATATGGCCTTAGTTGCTAATGCTCCTAAAAACCAAATAACAACAACTCCAAAAGTTGTTGACAGTGTGCATGATCTGGTGATTAATGATCGACGAGTGACAGACAGTTTGGTACGTTGCCATCGTTTTGGGCATCTCACCTGAAGGTGTGAACCACGTAATAACAATAAAGAGTACTTTTGTTCACAACAGAGTTGTTGACAGCAGATCCAAAATGCACTAGCTTTAAGTCAAGCGAACTTTTGCATCGCTTTCCAGAAAACATCTTTGTGAGGTTTGTGAGCACGGATGAGATGTGTATCCGTCACTTTCAGCCAGACATGGTGTGCACGGTGTTAGGGTCAGGCGCCACCTGTGGTTTCCCACATCTGCGCCATATGTACGCTGTGAATGAAGAAATACAGAACTACTGTAAATGCCAGGAAAGTGTTCTGTGTTGAATGTTGATATTCTGTTGGGTTCTGTCTTTCAGTCACACAATGGACACGTCGCAATTCTCCCCCTCCGGAGAGCGCCAAGTCAACTTCTTCTGCTGGCACGGAACTGACTTCAGTTTTTTGGGTTGCTGACGGAGTGCTGCTAAGGGATTAACTTCAGAAAGGTCGGGTAATGGCAGGGCCACGCTATATAGACCTTTTGAGGTGTTTGCAGTTGAAAGCTGCCTTAAACTGATTGAAACTAAATACCCGGTGCCTTATTTCAAACAGCTCTCATTTCTTAAAGCAATTCGTATTTCTTGTCATCTGAGTAACTGAGCTTTTTTCTTATTTTCATTTTTAACTTATAATATACACAACAGCCATGCGCCCAGTTAAAGTGTACAACGCAACAAAGATTGTACAAAACGTAAAAATAACTGGTAGAATAATACACTTTGTACAAAATTGTAAAGTGTGTTTAGTGTCTAACGGCACCAGGGGTTTCCACATCTCCGCGTTGCTTTCATTGTGGGTGTACCAGTTCGCTGGGAAGGCCAGAGATTTAAAAGTGTGTGGATATTGTACACGTGTAGTGTTGTGTTCTGTTGTTCATCTGGCCGTTTAACCGCTGCACCCTTATTGAGGCCCAACGTTGCCCACACTTGGCCCCGTGGAGGCAGACCAGGTACACCACTATTTTTAGATAAGTACTCTGGCAGGTCCTCCCACCTAATTTCCTGGGATTTCAGTGTTCAGTGGCTACGACCTATGTATATAAAAAGGGGGGGATAAACGCTCGCATCTAGTTAGGCTGAAAGAGGTTGCTGTGTCGAGTTTGGCATTTTAAATTTTTCGTTGTGTGGGGCATTCGCTTTTCGCTGGCGATATAGGTAGAGTAGGGGGGAGAGACGGAAGGCTGGGGGGAAAAGACAGAAATATGGGATTAATAGGGATGGCGACCCTAGGTATATCAGTGGGGCATGCACATGCCCTACCAGAGAGAAAAGAGGGGGTGGTAGGAAAGGGGGAGGTGGGAAATATATATATATTTTTTTCCCTGCTGGCTCCCTGTAGGGAACCAGCAAGGAAACCGATGATCACCCTATGTTTTCGATATGAAATATAGCTCATCAACCAGGATAGTAAAGGGTCAAGTATTCCATAGCGGCTTAGTTTTTAGCAAGTTGATTGTGCGTGACACTGTGAAAAACCTTAGTAAGTTCTGTGTAGATCACATCAGACTGTCCTCCGGGATCGATGATGTCTAGAACCTGCTGCCAGATAGTGAGAAGATTAGAAAATTAGTTGATTGGCCCCTGGTGAAGCCATGTTGGCAGTCGCAGATGAAGTGATGAAAATATTCCATTAATATGTGTTGAATGACAGTGTCCAGAATTTTTGCCAGCGAGTTCAGAAAGCAGATGGGACGGTATTTCTCTAGTGAGTGGATTGCGCTTCTATTTGGGATAAGAATAACATTAACAGTTTTGAAGTGAGTGGGGTAGATACCAGATTTAACGGAAAGATTGAATATATGCAATATTATATATTTAAGTTGTGGAAAGCATTTCTTCCACAAGATAAGTGGAATCTTATCTGGGCCTGCTGAAAAATCTTTTGTAAGTTTCCGAAGCGCTTGAATGATATCGGCTGTGTCCACCGAGAGATTATTCAGTGTATCATCCTTAATGACTTGAAATTGATAAGTTGAAGAGCAGTAGCTGCAGTTTTCTCGGAAAAGGAGGAGAAAAAGGTCGCAAAGAGATCTGCTTTAGTTTTGTCACAGGTTGTAGGCTTGCCATCGGAATCAATGATCCTGGTTCCTGTTGAGCAGTTATTAGAATTCTTAAGCATGTTCCAAAATGGCTTCAGGTCTGCATTCACTCACAGTGAAACTGCGTTGAACTGATTGAATATAACGAGCGTACTGATTTCTGATCATCCTTTTAATGTTCCTTCTATGTTCCTTAAACAGTGCCATGTATGCTTCATCATGTGTCGCCCTAAAGTGTTTTCTGCACTGTCCTTTGGCTCCGATAATCGCAATTATGTCTGTCGTGAATCAAGGAGTGAATCTGTTCCTGTAATTTTTATTGAGAGGTACAAACTCTTAAATGAGAGGAGATTGTGCTAATAAGATGACCGGTGACTGCATCAAGATCATTAATCCGTGGGAAGGAGAACCAATCAATGCAATCAAGTTCACGCCCTAATAATTGCCAGTCTGCTCTCCTAAAGTTTAGCTTGGCTGGGACAAGAGTAGAGCATCTACTCTTCTGTGATATGTTGATTTGACAGCTTAAAGCCTTGTGATCAGAGCAGAAATGAAATTGCTTCTAAATAAGGATCTGCTTGGATGCAAAAATGAGATCCAGCATCGCCTTGCCTCTAGTACAAGTATTGTTAGACTGCTTGAGACCCAGTCAGACATGATGTCATATAGCAGCCCAGTTGTAGCGGATGACTACTGAATACCTAGTGGAGAGTGTTGAGTATTGAAGTCTCCAAACAAGTACATCTTCAACAATTTTTCGAGGTTTACAATTGTAAACCTTGAAACTTTGAAATGGGAGAAGATACTCCATAGCAAACAGACGCTATTAAACCACGTGCTAATGTTAAGCACTGGAAAGGTTATAAAAGAAGAAAAGCAAGCACCGCAATGTTAAATGTATGTCTAGGTTTTGACCATGGTCTCTTTCCAACCAGGTCGCTGTTTTAGCGCCGTTTGTGGGCCGAATGACCGTCGAAGAGTTGAGATGGACCGTCTATAATAATAGGATCGATCCCCCAACCTACAATTTAGGATTGTACTCCTGGAGGATCCCACAACCTCGTCTCAGATCCACTCCGAAGCTTATGGTGAGTCATACTGACACGCTTGCCCTGACAGATAGATTTGTTCCTAACCAAATTCTCGACAAGCTCAGCAAAATAGAAGGCCATGTGCACAAATTGGTGAAAGAGAAAACGTGCACGCAGAGCATTCTCCTTCCCTTTGAGTCCACTCCGCTATAATCGAAGAAACAGCTGTCTATCTGTATATATATATACACTCGGTGATCACTGAATTATGATCACCACATCCGTATTTTTATACTCTGAGCTATGCGATGAGTCCAGATACCTGTTGCAACACGCTGACGGACGCCTTCGTGTGTGGCATAAGCAACACGAGTCCATGGATCCATCGTGCGTGGCCGACCGGGCTAGCCGAGTGGGTAAAAGTACCTGCCCGGCAACCCAAAGGTCGCGGGTTCGATTCCCGCCTCGGGCTTGGATCAAAGTACTGCAAAAACCTTGGGAGGTGCAATATGGCCACAGAAGCCGATGCGCCAACAACTACCAAATCAAATCAATCAATCAACCATCGTGCGTGGTGTCCACTATCCAGACAGGTGGCAATGGTTGCTTAATTTATGGCATGATTAGTTGGCAAGAACTAGCACGCACCTTGCCCCCTGGTGCGTACGGACCAAAGTTTCACTGGTGATGTCTACTGCCAGCTCTTAGGAGACCACGCACACCCTGGCACGTTGCATTTTTTTTTTCCTGGACAGAAACGGGACCTTCCAAGACAATAGTGTTCCTTGTCATCGGTCTGTAGTGTACACGACTGGTTGTAGGAACACAGTGAAGATCACCCATCTTTATTGACTTCGATTCACTGACTCCAAATTCACTGACTTCGATCCAATTTAACATTTGTGGGATGTTTTGGAAGGGGAAGTGAGGCGTATGGACACGCAGTCGTCGTCCATTCCTACAGTGGGACGCCCTGCAGGCAGCATGGCTGCAGATCCCTGCGGACGTCTTCAGACATCTAGTGGAATTAAAGGCCGAGACGAACAGTGGCTGTTATCTGTGCTAACGGTGGTCAATTAAGTGGTCATGATTCTCTGATCACACTGTGTGTGTGTGTGTGTGTGTGTGTGTGTGTGTGTGTGTGTGTGTGTGTGTGTGTGTGTGTGTGTGTGTGTGTGTGCGCGCGCGCGCGCAGTTAGTCTTTCGGTCCCATTAATATAATGTTTATTTGTCGTTCATATTGTGTTACTGTATCGTCCCATTGTGTACTTTGTGTTACTTAAAGTGCCTCCCTCAAACTGGCATTTCAATGTGCTGGGAAGGGATTTGTGCGCTTTCTCTTTCTCTAATGGTTATGATATTCATTTTTTTGTGGTTAAGGGTTGAGATAGACCATGTGGAAAGAAAGGACTTAGAGTCCGAAACTACATTTGGGTACAAAACTCCACTGGGAGTTTTCCCTCAAATAGTTTCGGGGCCCTCAGCCCTTCTCTTCCGCTGCCGACTTCGTGCCAGTCGGAATCTGTGTGCAAGCTTTTTGTTGGTCCATCTTTCGCTCTTGATTATTCACATTCTTCTGTACTGTTTTGGTCTTGTCACACCCTCGTGTTGTGATCACTCTTTCGGGAAGTGATGATGCTGTGATAACCAGGGGGGCAGGAGCAAAATTGTTTGAGAGGACTCAGAAGACAAAGGTAGTTAAAGGGATGGTGTAAAGCAGTGCTCAGGTGGTGATTAAGCGTTATTCACCACGAAACACTCAATAAATCCGGTTTATTTTAAGTAATGGGGGCCTTTAATCAGGTACACAGTCCCGGAGTGTTACTCGTTTTGGTCTGTACCCTTCATACCTCGGAGCTGACTGTTTTTAGAGTTGTCTGTTTTTTTCTTTGGAATTTTTTTAATTTTAAATGTTTTAATTTTGATTAATTTTTATTTTTAAAACTTTTAATAATTTATTTCGTTTGTAAAATTTTAATAAATATTCTTAATTTTTTAAATTTTATTTTTAATTTTTTAAAATTTAATTTTGAATTTTTAAATTTTTTTATTAATTTATTTTTTATTTCTAGATTTTTTTGTTCTCAGTTTTCTAATTTCTATGCTTTGTTTCAACCCCTTCCTAGCTTACCTTTAATCTCAACATTTTTGTAATGTGTATGACCTCCGTGGCATCGTACTCGGCACGATACATCGGCGTCTGCAACACCAATTCAGAAATGTGCGGGTTTGATTCTCGTCCATGACGGAATTTCAGAAGTCCTCTTCAAGCGGAGTCGTCCTCGCTAGCCGATCTCAGCGGAGGGAGGAGACTTTTCCAGGAAGCCATTCCGGGTTTTGCGCTGCTCACAATCACCCCCCCCCCCAAATACAGACGTGTACAGACGTAACTGCTATGTACAGACGTAACTGCTATGAGCGTACACTTGGGACCAAAAATACCATTCTTTATTCAATTTGAGTAAAACGTTGCGGTGAGGATCGTGTTTTCTTTTAGCCTTCGATAAACGTGTTAGACATTCCCACGCTCTTTGATTGAATTAATAAATTATCGCTGATTTTGTTTACCTTCTGCGTTCCAGTGGAATGATATTAGTTTACAACTCGGTTCGAATCCCGCTCGATACAGTTTTTTTCATTTTCTGTGTCTTAGACGTTCGCAGTTTTGCAATAAGACCGCAGCCGATTGGTCAGTGTCAAAAATAAAAATTGCATGCACCACGTGACAACGAATTCGCCCGAGAAATGCAATCAATAGAGCGAAGTCCGTTATTGGATTGAGAGGAAGGGGGGGTACCCGAATATCGTACGTGTTGCCTTTCCTAAGTTTAAACGGGTTTAATGGGGAAGACTAGAAATCAAATGAGGAGATCCAGTATAAAATTTTTTATTGTCTCAGGAGATCAGAAATCAGCTGACTACCACCCCCAAGTGGCTAATACTAAAATAAAAGAACTTCAAGATTGTATCGGGCTGCAGGTGAATGAAAAAACAGACGGCACAAATGACTTTCACAAATAAAATAAATCAAAAAACAAAATGGAAATATTTGTGAACGGCATCCTCGTCCAAAAGGCACAGTGACACGTTGATCTTGGACTCAAGTGGGACGAAGGCCTGACCTTCCACCCGCATTTCGCATACATCCGTAACAAAACATACGCGGCACTTTGGGCAACCAGGCAGGAGCTCACCGGTATTAAAGACCCCGGTCTGATGAAGCAATACATCAACAAATGTGTTACTCCTATTCCCCTATACGCGGCACAAATTATTATATATATCTTTATTGCAGGCAGTGATTGGTTACATGATTGCCTGATGCAACAATACCCACAACAGAGACAATGCTAGGGATTTAACATGAAATAACTTATACAAGAAGAATTACTTAAAACATATATTAGGACATAAAACGTATAATTATATATCTTACCTATAAAATTAATATTAACGTGTGAAATGAAGACACATGAAAAGACGATGACAGTCACTCGGTTGAAGACGAAAGCTGGTCCCTGATGATGCGTCTTCTGTACGATTTGTCCTCTATGAACTTTTTGTAGTCCACATCCATCTCCTAGACATTGTGGAGCATCTCCATGGGCAGGAATCTGTCCCCTATTCTGAGCCTCCACGCCACAGACTGCAGAGAGGGGAGGGCTCTTAAGGGTTTCGGGGGGGGGTCCTCCAATTGCACATTGCCAAAAACTTGGCGTATTGACTTCACCCGCTATCATTTTAATTGACACAAGCAAGCGGAGGGCAAATATCCGTTTGGAGACTTTTCTGTAATTTAGAAGTTGGGTGATATCTGAAGTATGTGTGAGTGGTGGCAGTTTATGCTTGAAGAGGATCCACCGAAGAAGCCAGTACTCATCAGATGCAATGGTTTTTAGCTTGGTTTTCGTTGCCGACGCCCAGATTTCTGACCCGTAGGTGATGGCTGGCTGCAGAAACCGGTATATGTATTGGAGGGTGTACTCAGGCTCTGTGACATGAAGGAGGTGTTGTTTGGCAAGCCATCTTGCTCTGCAGACCTTGTTGTGAATGTCTGCAACGTGGTGTTTGAAACTGAGTTTAGGGTCGAATATTACGCCGAGATCTTTGTGTTTGATGACTGGGGTGATGGGGATTCCGTGGATTTCCAGGTTTAGTTGCGTTAGGCTTGATTTGAGTGAAAGCACCTCTGTGCAGATTTGTTTGGATTTATCTTAAGAGAGAACTGTTCCAAGTATGTAATCAGATTCTTGAGGCTGTTTATAATGTTTCCAGAAAGAGAATCAGGTCGGGCGGTCCCGTTGATCCGGTAGAGGAGCTTCAAGTCGGCTGCATAACTGATAAATTCTGTTTGCTGACACAGGAATGGGTGGATGGCAGCCGTAAAGAGGAGCCCTGAGAGAACTCCGCTCTGGGGTACACCTACACAAACATTCCTTGTGAAAGATTTTTTATTCACATTCAGGTGAAGGACCCCTGTCGTAAGTAGCGACTTCAAGAATTCCAGTATATTGCCTTTTATCTGGTATCCATCCTCACAAAGTTGCAGGAGGGGCTGGATGTCTATGCTGTCGAATGCAGACTGGATATCCAGATAAACAATTGCCATCTCAGCCCTATCTTGTAGAGCCCCCAGAATGGTGTTGGTGGTTTCAATAGGTTTGTAATGGTGGACCTGCGTTTCAAGGCATAGTGAATATATGGTGATTCACATGGCAGAACCTAGTTGGTTAGGATAGGAAGAAGGCACTTCTCCATGACTTTGAGGAGACATGAGGCTTTCATTATTGGCCTGAATTGTGAAATTAATGTCGCTCCTTGTGTTTTGGGGATTGGTCGGACAATATATTGATTCCAGGCTGTTGGGAAAGTTTGCGTTGTGAGGATTCCATTGAAGATACCTAAGAGTGCATCAATGATGAATACACTAACACTCTTAAGAATGAATTGTGGGACCCCATCATCTCCAGTGCAAGACGTTGGTGGGATATCATTGATGGCCTGGATAAGCTCTCTTTTTGTGTTGATGATGGAAGCAAAGACATCTCGCTGACAACTGTTGTGAATGCTCTTAAAGTCTGATACTGACTTTGTCTTAAATCTTGTGATGTAGTCTAGCCATTCAATTGGATTAAGTTGTTGAGGGAATTCATCATGCCTTGCCTTAAACGGTGCTTTCCCGATCTTGATTGTTTTGTCGATATAGGCTTTAATGGCTTCAGATTTGCTTCTATTGAACTGGGCGCGGGCTCTTGAGTATGCAATTCTGTCTAGTGGGTCTAATTTTTCTTTCCATTTTTCATGTAGTCTTTGTTTATTCCGAAATTTAAGGATGAGATCTTGGGTCCACCATGCTTTGCTTCGACAGGAGATTGAAACTGTTTTTGACGCTGCAGTTCGAGCAATAGACTGCAGCCAGCAGGTAAGAAAGTGCAGCCCGAGCTGTGGATCACATTGGTTTAGGGCTTTCCAAGGAAAAATAGATGCTGCGAAGCAGCATTTCTCTGGATTGAAGAGAGAAGGGCTAATCACTGTCTTCTTAACTAGTGCCTGATGTTGCCAGGATGTCCTGGGAGTGATTGGAAGAATGAGGCCTACTGGTAGATGGACTGACATGAAGGCTGTTTCCGGTTGGCCGTCAACGGTGAGCGTGTCTGTTGCAAATATTAGGTCTAACAGGTTAGAGCCTCTGGTAGGGGAAAAATTCTGGAGGGTCAGACCTACTGATGCCAGATTAGATGATAACAATTTGCGAAAACTGTGTTGGCCTGAGCTAATATTAAAGTCTCCACACACTAGTAATGTTGCTTTAGGGTGGCATTGATTAATGATCCAGTTGGAGATCTCTTGTACAGTGTTCTTTACTGTGGGAGGAGGGATGTAGACTGTGCACACGTCAAGTCTGTGGCCTTGAATGCTGAGTGAGGCTCTTGCAGCTTCAAACTGTTCTGTTTTTAGAGTGGCTGAGCTAATCAGTGAGAATTTTTGTGTGTTGAAGAGAATGCCTACACCACCACCAACAGTTATCCGTTCCCTGGAGGCAAAAATCCCCAAGAAGCAAGCAGGTTGAGAGAATGCGAGGTCTTCTTCATTGGGGTAGAGCCATGTCTGTGTGATACAAATAATGTCATACCACCTTGACAAAAGAAGAATTTCCATTGTCTGAAGTTTATTTCTCAGACTTCTAGTATTTTGATAGAAAATTGTGCACATTAAAGAAGTTTGGATGTATGCCCTTGCTGGAGCTCTGATGGCCTTCATCAATCGTCTATGGTTCGTTCTGGAGGTAGTTCTCACCTCAATCTTCATTGGTCTTCCCTCAGGCGTTAGTGGCGGATGATCATGTCGCTGGCAAGCTTCTGTAAGGGTGTTTGAACCTTTAAGAAGGCCCTGTTCAGTATAACCGGAATGTTCCTCCCCAAACGTTAGACTTAATGGCGGATCTGAGTCAGGTTTTCCTTTCATTATTTGTGGTTTCAATACATTGGTGATACCGCATCCAGGTAGAGGTACGCTTTGTAGTGTAGAAGTGTTTCACTAGTGCCCCTGCAGGCCAAGAAGATGCAAGGCTGAGTAGTTTGTAGTTAGATTCTGCTGTAGTGATTTTGAATGATGCATAGTATGGTTGTTTGGTCGTGAGCCTGGTAACTTCTGTGTCTATACCTAAGTCTTCATTCAAATAAGACCACATCTGTTCAACAGTTGTCTGTGGAGAAAGCCTGGAGACAAAAACTGATTTTTCATGTGAAGAGATTTTTAGCGGAATTGCATGTATTTTCGTTGAGTTAGCAGTCCCGACTGTGGGCTTCATGTTGTAGTTTGGCTTTTCTGGTGCAGTTACTTGGTTTTTTGTATATTTCTGTTTCCCTTTGCACGGTGTCTTCTTAGGAAATGGTGGGTGTCTTGGTTTGGTTGTTTCTTCGATGTTGGGGCCAGATGAATAATTTCGGGATGATTTGCCGTGGTTCTGAAATTTCCGGGTGCGATTTGGTTGATAGGGAAGCTCCGGTGCTTCAGACTGTAGTCTTTGCACGCCGGGAATTGGTTGCTCCTCTTCCTCCAGTGCGTGCGGCCTAACCTGTAAGCTGGGGGTATTCTTCCAAGGTGTCCGGACGGTTGAATGATTAGATTTAAGGACGTCTGCAAATGTAGCACATTGGCTTACTTCTGAGTCTTGGACGGAATAGTTTTGTACCCGAGACGGGAGAAAATGGGTGGTGCTGTCCTTGTGTAATTTATGTGAGGAGGGGTAAGAGGAGGTTTGGAGTTCAGACGCTGGTTCTCCAGGAGGGAGAAATCGTTCATTGCGTTGAAAACTCTTATTCGCTCCTAATGTTTTTTCCTTGAATGGCTTGGTATTGATCCTGAGTGGGGGATGATATTCATCAGTTGTCTTTTCCTGTGATCGAGAATGATTTTTTCCTTGGGAAGAATACTATTTGTTCTTGCCTTCTGAAGGGGGCTGTTGGAGACCAGTGGATTCGGCCTGATCAGGGATGTCGATTAAGGCCTCAGCTGAGTCTCTTCTAGGATTTGTAGCGGAAGGAACATGACTAGATTTTGTTTTACACTCAGGACAAATTAACACGATATTGGTCTTTTCATAATTTTTATAAATCTTAATAAGGTCCTGCGCGTTGAGCAGGCTGACAAGCTCTCTAGATTCCTCGGACTTATTCAGTTCGATTTTATTGTAGATGTCTAGAAGAATGAGCTTGATGTCCTTATTACATCGGTGCAGAAATGTGACGTTATCATGAAGTTCTGCGAGGTTCGCTTTCATCATACTAAAGCCGAATTCCATTTTCGAAATGACGTGGGATGAGGTCTCCTGGAGGTTCCTTAGCTCGTTTTCCATGAAGTTGACTCTTGACATCACAATTTCGGAACTGCTGACGATCGCTTCCATGACGTTGGAATTACTTTTTGTAGTCATTTTATGCTGATGTTCGAGTTTTGCGACTACGTTCTCTGTCAGACGCATGTGAGAATCTTTTAACTGATCTAGTCCGGATATCAATTCCGTAACGGCGACTTGAATTGGGTTCACTAGGACTCTCAGCTCATCACAGCCAATGGGATCAGTCTGTTCCCAATGTTTTCTGTAAAAGGTGGGATGCGCTGTGTCAACTTTATCGCTGTTATTATTGATCGTTTTGCAGACATCACATTTCCACGCAAGTTTAATTTTCTTTGCAAGCTTTTTTACATCCGAATATGGGCTACAAGGTCCGCAGAGACAAACCTGCTTACAGGAAGAACATACAAAGAAAATCTGCTTCCTTGAGACATCCGGTACATATCAAATTTTCGCCCATGCTGACTAAAGTGAAATGTAATGTCAAAGCAGGCTTAACAGGGTCAGTGAAAGATTAAAATACCTTCAGCGTTTTTACGTTAAACGGAGTGAACTATGGGAAGGTCACTTCGAAAGTGTGCCCTGGGGCGGCTGGCTTTAGTAGGAGACAAACAACGGGGGGTTGCGCTGACCTTGTCCGCAACTAAACTGGCGAGAATAACTTTCTTTGTCAGAGGTGGAAACAACGATAAAAATTATAAAAATTACCTTGAATCTGACGACCTGATGCAGCGTGTCCAGATGTAGAGATCCTCTGTAAGTTTAGTCCCTGGTAGACGAAAAATCACCACTGAATAGTTTTACAAAACCATTTAAAACTGATAAATTTCTGGAGCACGTTCGAGCACATGTTCACCACGGTACGCGCATGCGTTCTCCCTGCGTTCTCCCAAATCTGGTCTTCAGCTCCCGAATGCAGTATCAAAGCCTTTCTAGGACTCGAATACTGGCTCTTGAGATGGCTGAACAGAATTTCAGCTAAACCTTTTTCCATCTCAAGAGCTATACTATACTCCAATTTAGAGGTCACACCCTGGAGACAAATAATCACGTCAAGGAACATAATGACCCTCGCTCAGCTTTTAAGGGGACGGCTGGATGCACCGAAAGCCAGAGAGTGGATAATCACCCCATGAGAAAAACAAAAAGACGAGTTGCAGATAAGGAACCGCAACTGAAAGCGGCATTTACGCAGTTGGATAGCCTCGGAAGATGCTTTCCAGCAAACACCATCCAGCTATTCAACAACCTCAATATCAATCCTGAAAAGCTCTGCAATTGCAAATCCTACAGAAAGGAAGTTCTCAGAAACTCTTACTTGCAAATACAGATGTAAGGATACAGTTTCAGCACCTTGTTCGGCCAGACACAAGCCACTGGGGTTTAGGAAACCCGACCTCATCAAGAAATAGATGTCAGGATTGTCCTACCTACACAATTCTAATCCCACAGAAGAAGACGACTGCTGGAAATTTGAACTTTCAAATTTTTTATTTTACTGTATCGCGGTCATTCCTGTTGTTTCATATGCTGTACGTTGTTTGGCTGTAAATATTTGTGTTTATGTAAATACGGTGAAACTCCCACTTGTGTCTGTTTAAGCAGAAGGAATGCTTCAATTGTCATGGTATTATGTTCTTACCAGTTTACGGTAGTAAAAGCCTTTGCGGGTAATTAATAACTCAAATATTCTATATTCCAGATAATTATAAATCAGATATTATGTATTTCATGTATTTTATAACTGTAATGTTTTGTAACATAGTTGTATATGCATGTTCACCCTCTAGCCTGTGGCTGTAACCGGGTGTACTCCTAACAGAAATAAACTGATGATAATAACTTTTGTTCGCTGAAAGAGCACTTTTCGAAAGATACGCGATCTCCATGACAACCTGTTGTCACAAGTAGCAGCTGCCCCCCTCCCCTCCCCTCCCCGACACTGGGCTAGCAAAAAGTTCAGTCTGCTAACAGCATTCGACTCCACTCCGATTCCAATTTGGACATTTGCGCTTAGCAACCAGTGCAGATGCAGACCTAGCAACAGAAATGCCCAGGTAATCTCGGACCCAGACTCTGGAACGAACTTCGTTTGGAACTAACAAGCAATTACTCAGCCGATCTCTCTCTCTCTCTCTCTCTCTCTCTCTCTCTGCTTGGCTGATGATAGTATTTGCGAGATCAACAGAGGGAATCAACAGAACCAGCAATGCGGGCTTCTGCGAGAATTGTTCTTCTTTAAAAAGCTTTCACGAAAGAAAAAAGAACTTCGTTGCGCGCATCCTGCGAAAAAAAGAAAGAAAACTCTCTCTCTCTCTGTCTCTCTCTCTCTCTCTCGCTGTGTGGACTTCACGAAGGCAAACGAAAGAGTAAACATCGTAGAGCTGTACTCCATCGGCGGATTTACTCGGGGTTTTTAATTCCCTCCAATAATCGTTTGGGAATAAACACCTGCCTGACGCTCCCCTCCGCTCCGTGCGCGCAAACAACGCTCCGAAAGAAAGAAAAGAGAGAAGAAAAAAGCGGTTTTATGAGGACCGCGTTGTTGCTTAGAAATTAAGAAAAATGTGTCTCGAGAGAAATCGATTTTTTCTTTTAACGAGGTAAGCTCTGCGTGCGCGTGTTGGGGGCCGAAATTTCTGAATCATTTAGCGAAGTCTGAGCGTAATTTTTTCTCTAAAATGCGGGGCCCGTATTTCGGAGTCGTTTGACGTCATTCGTGCGAGGAAGGTGCAGTCTGTTACCGCGGGGCGCGGCCTTCCGGTTGAGAGACCCCGCGATGTAGTTTGCCGAAGGCAATTTAAACGATTAATTTAATAAAAAGAGAATTAATTAAATTTAACAAAAAGAGAATGAGTTTAATAAAAATGCGCTTCCCATTACACGAAGTAAACCTCGTGTTTATTAGAGAATCGCGGCTTCAGTCGTAGGCAAATGCAGTGGATCGATAAAAAGGGCCGCGACGCTCCGGTGAAGTCGTCCAAAGCATAACGTGGGAAAGGACCGGCACCCAAAAGTCTTGATCTGGTGGAACCCGAACTGCCGTTTCTGTGTACGACCGCCATGCCAGACGACTTTTACAACGAATAAAATCGATTACCGTATTTTTCAGGGACGTAGCTTCGGAACAGGTCGAGTGAAACGCGCGTGCTACTGCACTTTCGAACTAACCACTCAGCTACAGCACGGACAGCTGGTTTATGGAAATCCATAAGCCTGCCTAGCAACCCAAAGGTCGCGGGTTCGAATCCCGCCTCGGGCTTGGATCAAAGTACTGCAAAAACCTTGGGAGGTGCAATATGGCCACAGAAGCCGATGCGCCAACAACTACCAAAAAAAAAAAAAAAAAAAAAAAAAAAAATGGAAATCCACGAGGGTTTGGTGTGTTTGTGTAGAAGACAAATCCGTTTCCAGTGGTGTGGTGGGGGTTTAGCGCTCGTGTGGTTTTCATTAATAATGATTATTTTACGCGAGTTATACTAAAATCAGTCTCGATCTCATTTGCTCACCGTCGTCTTCTTTTAATTTCGCCCTTAAAATCTCTTTAATTAATTGATTTCGTTTCTTATCGTGGTTCTCGTGATTAAGGGGATCTGCAACACCTCGATGGCCGAGGGGGCAGTGCTGGACTGCCTTCGTGAGAAGAATTCTGTTTCTTGCACCTGTCAGCAGCCGGACGTCAATGAAGAGATCTCCGTTCTGCGTGAACTCAACGTGATGCCATCTTCGGGGAAAGCGGGGAGGGGGGTGGACAGTTTCGTGACAGACAGCTGACAAATCACCTCACAGAGGATTACTTCTGTGAAATTTAAGGCGATTAGCTGCGCTCCAGGAATAAAATCGGATGACGGATGCTACAACCCACAGGGATCACACCGCACTGAGAGAGAGAGAGAGAGAGAGAGAGAGAGAGAGAGAGAGAGAGAGAGAGAGAGAGGGCAAAATGCTACCGCTAGTTAGGTAATTACCTGGTGAAGTTGGTTAATTAGCTGAATGTTAATTAATTTTGCTTCCTCCTCCAGTTACGTGCTGCTAAGTGAGAGCGAAGTCGAACTGCGTTGCGAATGCTTATTGAAGAATCAGCACAACAGTTCGCTTCCCCACGCAAAGTTCACAGTCGTGACAGCGTTACCAATTCAGCCAACCCTCGGCAAAACACGCACTCCGACATGGCCAAAAAGTTCTCTCAATCATTTTAAAGGAGGGCCACCTGTTCAACAATCGAGTGAACTCCAAGGAGGACAGCTGGTTGCGCTCACACACCGCGTTTCCCAGGATACCTGGTTCCTGGTCAACGCAACGCTTTCACCCATCTCGGTAATGGACGAACCCACTGCGTGGCAGGTATATAGGTGAAGAGCATCAGTGCATTCACGTAGACAGTAATTCGATGTCAGTATGGATAAACGTCATGAGTTAACTACATCGAAAGAGGAATGATGATAAAAACCCGACGCATGGGTCACTCTATCGCGGAGGGGGTTACAGAAATTGCACTGTTCCCCTGTGACAGTATCGAGTGGATCGAGAATACGCCATTTCCGAAAACATCGCATCGTGGACAACGCTGTTGGCGGAGAAAGGTAGTGGATGAACGCAGCGGTCGACGTTGTTGTGTGTTTATTTGGTTTTTAGGAGCATTAGCAACTGAGGCCATATTTCTCCGGGATATGCGTTGGTCATTCCCTGACCTTTCCGCATCCTCCGTATTTGGTGGTCACGGGCTTGAACCCCGTCTAATCAAGAAGCGTGTGCTACGCACATCTGCTCCTGCCTACCTGGCTACGGAGGCGCCGCTGTCGATATCTGTCTCTCATTGTTTCAGCCAACCAGAGAGCGACAGCGCCAGAAATCACCACCGTCTTCTCCGAGGGAGGTACCAAAAGTCTCCAACACCAACAGGCGATCATTAGCCGCAGTAGGTTACAGGTCTCATCAGAGTCCCATTGCTAGCACCAGGACACAGGACTCTACGCCTCAACTGGGCAAAAGAAAATCGGCACTGGACCTTGGACGATTGCAGACGGGTCTTCTGGTCGATGACGCCCGTTTCCAGTTATTTTTCAAGCAGACAGGATCTGGAGGAAACCACACGAAGCTATGCATCCGTCATGTCAAAGGAACTGTTCAGGCAGGTAGACAGTCGGTAATGGTCTGGGGCGTGTTCAAGTGGCACAAGTTGGGACCTGTGGTACGTCTAGACGCATCTCTCAACGGTCCAGGTTACGTGTCCATCCTTGCAGCCCATCTCCATCCCTTCATGGTCATTGTTTAACCACAGGGCAATGGACTCTTCCAGAAGGACAATGTGCCTCCCCACAGAGCCGCAGTGAAAGAACGTGGTTCAAAGAGCATTCCGCAGATTTTACCACCATGGAATGGCCTCCCCGTTCCCCAGACATGGAGCACCTTTGGGAATGCTGTGGAAAGACCCCTTTCGAAATTTGGATCCTCCACGCGGGAATGCGACGGAATTATGGACAGCGGTGCAGCAAGCGTGGATGGAAATTCCTGTGGAACGCTTTCGTGAACTAGTGGACTCAATGCGTCGTCGTGTGATTGTCTTTATCCGGACGAAAGGTGGGCCTACACGTTACTAGGTAGGTATCCCATGATTTTTTCCACTCGGTGTATTTGTAGCAACATAGAAAAAATAGCCGGGATGAGAATATCCTTGACCTCGTCATTACTGACGAACCAGATGACATCATAGAGCTTAAAGTACACGAATCATTAACAGGTAGAGATCACACAGTCGTTAGTTGGAAGATGTTGAAGCAGGGGAGTAGGACAGTTTCAGACGCTATACTGCATCTTAATTGGGCTGATTGCAGAGGGAGGGCGAATACATTGGAATCATCGTTGTTCTTGTGGAAGGCTTTTAGGAGCATCAGTGACTAAGACTATACTGCTATGCACGTACTGTCTGTAAATTGCGTGGAGGTCGATTTTCTGTTTGTCGAACGAAAAACACGAGTTCCCGGGAGAAAAACCACGCTACCTCGCATAAGGCCGACTAAATCAGCCACGCTGTGAAAGAGACCCTTAAGAAGAAGAAAACGAATCGGATCAGTCTCTTGTGTATTGAGCGCAAGAAAGCCCGAGATAATTGAGCTGATGAAGTGAACACGTACTTGGCGTCGGTCCTTACTGACGAAAGTCCTCCATGGTGAGCAAAGGCTTGGCGAGTGTGGCTCAAACACAAAATTAGTGACGCTCAATTACAAATGGTTGTTTAATAGAAAAATGTTCCAGGTTAAAGACAGTTAGGGCTTCTGGAGCTGATGACATCCGAAAATTTTAAGGGAAACAGCCAGAGACAGTACTGAACCACTGAGGTTAATTACGAGGACAACTTTGGACTCTGGGGATTTCTTTTCGATGTAGGAGTGCCAACGTATCGCCAATACTTAAAGGCGATTAATATTAGTAATGGCCGCATGAAATAAAAGTAAATTAAACCTATCATCCTATGCGTTTCCATCACCCGAAGGTACTATCCAGATGACCTTTGAATTTCCCCAAACTGTCAGCCTCTACCACCCATGAAGGCAACTTATTCCAGTAATTTATAACTCCCTGGCTAAAATAAAACTTCCTGCAGTCCAATCTAAACATTTCCCCCCCTGTAACTTGAATTTATGTCCCCTAGTTCTAGCATCATTTATAATCTTGAAAATTTCGTCCTCATTCATTTTCCTGATGCCTCTCAGAGCCTTAAACACCTCAATCAAATCTCCTCTAAGATGTCTAGTTTCCAAACTCTGCAACCCACATATTCGAAGTCTTTTTTCATAAGGAAGCCCTTTTACCGATCTCACCAGGCAAGTTACCCTTCTTTGCACCCTTTCAAGAAGCTCGATGTGTTTCTTTCTTTAGGTGCGGTCTCCATACTTGAACACAGTATTCCAAGTGTGGTCTAACATAAACCTTATATAATGGGATTATCACGTCCCTATTTCTACTTGCAAAAGTTCGATAGATCATCGATAGGACACCATGGGCCTTCCTTGCAACCTGTTTACAATGCTCGGAGAATTTCATGTCTGACCGTATCGTAACACCCAACTCCCTTTCCTCCAGTACTGGGTTTAATTGAACTCCACCAAGTGAATAAATTATTTTGTGATTACTGTTTCCCAGGTGTAATACCTTACACTTTGTTAGATTAAAGCATAGCTGCCATTTTTCTGACCATTCCTGAAATCTATCTAGGTCTCTCTGAAGAAGCTCAGCTTGACAGTGATCATTAACCACTCTACCAATTTTAACATCATCTGCAAATTTAGACATCACGCCCTCAATCCCTTCATCAATGTCATTTATGAAAATTAAAAACAACAAAAGTGGCACTAATACTGATCCTTGGGGAACCCCACTTCTTACATGAACCCAGTTCATTTATCACAACCTTCTAAGAGTGAAGTTGGTAACTACTGACCGGTTAGCCTGAGTTCAGTGGCAGGGAGCCACTTAGAGGCAATGACTCCCTCATGAGGAGTTACTAAGCTGCAAGGCGCCTCCGTAGCCAGGTGGAAAGGAGCAGCAGTGCACAGCACACGCTTCTTGAATAAACCGGGGTTCGAGCCCGTCACCACCAAATACGGAGGATGTAGAAAGGTCAGGGAATGACCACCGCATATCCCGGAGCAATATGGCCTTAGTTGCTAATGCTCCAAATAACTAACTAACTAAGCTGCAAATGCTGGGATTACTGGAAAGATTCAAAGAAGGATTACAAGGTGACTGCAGGGTAGAAGACAGAGCATTGTGATCAATGGATATTCTTTTTTTTACATTTTACATTTTTTTTATACCTTTCTTTTCTAACTATCCCCACAGATCCTCTTTTTTTTTTTCTGGCATCAGAGGGTTTATTGATGCGGAATTATGCATTGGGATTTGTGGGGTTGGGTTTTTTTTTTTTTTTTTTTTTTTCGCTGAATCAGAGTTGGCTGATGCGAGATTAGTCTCTCTTTGCGAGGAGTCTGAGAATTTTTTTTTTTTTTTTAATTTTTTTATTTATTATTATTTTTGTTCTTTATTATTTCTGTCTTTATTTATTTAATTATTTTTATTACATTTTGCCATTTATATTATTTTTACGTACTTATTTTTATTTCTTCCTGGTGTGGGCAGCCAGGGGGTGGTGGTGGTGATGGGTCCCAATGGTGTTGGACTTCATCCATTATATGCATTTTTATTATAATACGCCTTTGCGAGATTGCACGAAAATAAGCTGAGGGCCCGGATGAGTTATCGGAAAGATTAATAGATGAAGTGATTGATACACACGCGGAGAAAAAGCGAAGAAGAAGAAGATTATTACAATACAGAACTCGCGTGTTTCGTTATAATTTATTTTACAATTTTCTTTTATTATAATTTTTCGATTTTTTTCCGCGGATGCAGAAAAAGTCCACTTCGTTGCATCATTTGGTACTCCAGCTCCAAAGCATCTCATTATTGTTGTCATTAATTAAATATCTTTATTGCAGGCAGTGATTGGTTACATGATTGCCTGATGCAACAATACCCACAACAGAGACAATGCTAGGGGTTTAACATTTAATAACTTATACAGGAAAAATTACTTAAAACATATATTAAGACATAAAACGTATAATTACATATTTTACATATAAAATTAATATTAACGTGTGAAATGAAGACACATGAAAGGACGATGACAGTCACTCGGTTGAAGACGAAAGCTGGTCCCTGATGATGCGTCTTCTGTACGGTTTGTCCTCTATGAACTTTTTGTAGTCCACATCCAACTCCTGGACATTGTGGAGCATCTCCATGGGCAGGAATCTATCTCCTATTCTGAGCCTCCACACCACATACTGCAGAGAAGGGAGGGCTCTTAAGGGTTTCGGGGGGATCCTCCAATTGCACATCTGCCAAAAATTTGGCGTATTGACTTCACCCGCTATCATTTTAATTGACACGAGAAAGCGGAGGGGGAATATCCGTTTGCAGACTTCTCTCTAATTTAGAAGTTCAGTGATATCTGAAGTATGTGTGAGTGGTGGCAGTTTATGCTTGAAGAGGACCCACCGAAGAAGTCAATACTCATCAGATGCAATGGTTTTCAGCCTGGTTTTCGTTGCCGACGCCCAGATTTCTGACCCGTAGGTGATGGCTGGCTGCAGAAACCGGTATACGTATTGGAGCGTGTACCAGACTCTGTGACATGAAGGAGGTGTTGTTTGGCAAGCCATCTTTCTCTGCAGACCTTGTTGTGATTGTCTGCAACATGGTGTTTGAAACTGAGTTTAGGGTCGAATATAGCGCCGAGATCTTTGTGTTTGATGACTGGGGTGATGGGGGTTCCGCGGATTTCCAGGTTTAGTTCCGTTGGGTTTGATTTGAGGGAAAATACCATTTGTGCAGATTTTTTTGGATTTATCTTAAGAGAGAACTGTGCCCTGGGGTACACCTACACAAACTTTCCTTGTGAAAGATTTTTTATTCACAGTCAAGTGAAGGACCCTGGTCGTAAGTAGCGACTTCAAGAATTCCAGTATATTGCCTTTTATGTGGTATCCATCCTCACAAAATTGCAGGAGGGGCTGGATGTCTATGCTGTCGAATGCAGACTGGATATCCAGATAAACAATTGCCATCTCAGCCCTATCTTGTAGAGCCCCCAGAATGGTGTTGGTGGTTTGCAATAGGTTTGTAATGGTGGACCTGCGTTTCAAGACATAGTGAATGAATGGTGATTCACATGGCAGAACCTGGTTGGTTAGGATGGGAAGAAGGCACTTTTCCATGACTCTGAGGAGACATGAGGCTTTCATTATTGGCCTGAATTGTGAAATTGATGTCGCTCCTTGTGTTTTGGGGATTGGTCGGACAATATATTGATTCCAGGCTGTTGGGAAACTTTGCGTTGTGAGGATTCCATTGAAGATACCTAGGAGTGCATCAATGATGAATACACTAACGGTCTTAAGAATGAATTCTGATTATTCCCCGACCGAGTTCGCCAGTGCATCAAAATAAAAAGATCTTTTGCGAAGCCCACCTCCAGACCACCCCGGAAACATCGCCTTTCTCTTTTCATTAGGGCCTCGTAGTTTCGCCCGTCCATTCATACCTCTCCTGCGGAAAACCCTCTTCCTCCTCCTTCCCCCCTTCCTTCCGGCTCATTAGAGTGCCAACAGAGGTGCATTCACGGAAGTCAAACTTCGACATTTTCCTTCCCTTCCGGAGTGCGGGGGGTCTTCCCCGCTTTAATTGGCCTTTTTCGTCTCGCGACTGGCGGTCGGGTGCTTCGGTGTGTTCCACTTTGTTCCGACTGCTCATTACGCTGTTGCAGATTGGCTGCCAGTTCGATGTTCCTCCTCTCTTCCATCAGAGAACGAAGAAGGCACTCGTGGGAGAGTTTCTCTTCCCATTTCAACGTCAAACACGTCACCGTTTGACGTCAGCAATACGTCACAGTGAGCGGTGAATGCAACAGAAGTTTTCTTTGCGTTTCCTAATGAATGTACTTCTTGTGCACGCCAGCGTCTGCGTTAGGGGGGCAGGGAGGGAGGGAGGTAGGTTCTTCAAGAAGAAAGAAAGAAATAAGAAGCAAACTATTCCTGGAAGAACAATCGTAATGGACCATCCACTTCATACACAAACAACCCTTCCACGATGAGACGTTTCCCCTCTCAAATTACTGTTTTAAATTCTTCATCGTACTGCGCGCAGAAATGTTTTCTTTCTTTCTTTCCATCTTTCTTTCTGGTCTTATAATGGAACCGATTTCAACTTTTATAATCGCAAAAACGGAATTTTATAATCGCTTCTATTATTACGCAAGACTCGTGAACGTGGTGTCGCTTGCGAACAGATGCGTACTCGTAACAGAGGGAAAAGTATATGGGAGAAGAGTAATAAATGTTACAGTTGTAATCAAACTGAATGGATAAATTCAGAGAATATAAAACGAGCTTTATGAAGTGTTCCGTAAAGTTATAACTTTAGCGATTAATTGATAAGGGGATCGCTTCTATTAATCGCAGAAAAAGAAAAAAAATTCGATTAATTTTTAGAAAAAAATAGATTGTTGCGCCTGAAATGTAAAGCATTTGCGTAAATTAACGAACCTTTAATAGAAATATTCGATGTTTAGACATTGCTTAATATCAAAAAATTTCAATTAATATCGCATTTTCAGCATTTCGTTGTTCCCCGGAAAGCTTTTAAGATCGTCACAGCCTCCCCTGCCCCCCTCTTCCGACCACTGAAATTTATTCATTTCTAATGAAACAATTTTTCGCGTATTACTGCAGATCGAAGCCAAATTTTCAACCTATGTTCTTTTATTGTCCTTGGGAATTCTGAAGTCCAGTTACGATTTCATGGCTATAGGTCCTCCCTCCCCCGCAAAAATCCACATAAAAGTGAGTTTGTTTTCTCATTAATCGACAAGCAAAATGCAGATTGGTAACAAACATTCAACGTATATTCTATTGGCCGCCTACGATGGTTCTGAGTTCAGGTCCGACTTCGATTATTCATGGACAAATCAACAAACAGTCAGAAAATTCTTGTAAGTGCAACGACCAACGAGTTTCTCAAAAAACATGTCACGAATCCATCCGGGAATTACATCAACCATCTGCTGTTTGCCAACTCGGACTACAAAAACCCAGGAGGTAGTTTTTTTGTGTTACCGTGGCCAAATTAGAAGCTGCCCTCGAGAACTCGTCCCCACGTATGCATGCGGGCGGTGTTCCGGGATACTGCCAGATTGACGAAGGCTTTGTCTCGCGCGTGAAGACGATTCGTCAGCCTTCGGTTGCCATGGTGAGACCACGAAAACAACTCTTTCCTGGAACGAGAATATCCTTGGGACGAAGAATACACAATGAGATCGAAAGAGTCCCACAACAGTTACAGGAGTGTTTGAAGGAAAGAAATTAACGAGGCGCTCCCCTGGTTCTTGGAGTGCCCTCACTCGGGTCACCAACACCGAATGTTATCTGAAGAGTGAACATTCGATCAGCTGCCGCAAGCGACATTCGCTAATTACACGAACTGCAGAAGGCAATGAAATAAAACGAGACGCGTGGAATCCACCAACTACAGTTCGGTGCACGGCCGCTTTCTCAACTGCCACTTGTCACAACGAAAGCTCAGACGACAATCCCCAAGGACCACTCCCCCGATGTCTGTTGTGGATGGGTAGTTCGTGTTTGTTCCATATTTCCAGTAATGCTAAATATATTATGAAATTTAATCAATAAATATGCAGCATTAATTATCATAATTATTAAATGATGAAAAATTTCCCATAACGTATTGGCTCGTTGAAGAGGAGGACACGAAACAAAAGTGTCGTCTGCTTTTGTAAATTCGGTTTAAATAAATGATCTGCACGGATGCCAGTGTCCCATCACGGCTGTGTGACCAGGGCTGTCACCCTTTTTTTTACAAAGATCACCTTAATGGGATACAAAAGGTTTCCATCGCTGCATTAAAACTACCTTAAATCCATCGATTTCCTTTTTACATAGAGTTTGGATGGAAAAAAGGAATAATCACTGCTGCATTTCTAATCCTCCGATTTTAATGAAATTTGGTTGGGTTCGAAAAATGTTTTCAATAAGCCAAGTACAAAATTTTATAAAAATAGGTCCACTGGAAGTCCCTCCGTTACATGAGGACGGACATGGTGAAGGCAATAGGATCGAATCATAATACCGCTTAATCAGTACCTCAGATTCATCAAACAAATAAGTAATAAAATGAATTTATTATTCATTTGTTCCGTGATGACCCACAGCAGGGATTGAAATCCCAGACACTTGCTTAACTTAGTAACTTTATCAGCTGTGTGGTACTACACTCAGGGTAGTGAAGACTGAAAAAGACCTGGTGGCAATTATGCATCCAGACATGAAATTCTCTGAAGAGTGCAGACATGCGCCAGGACAGCTCAAGGGGTTTTGTTAATGATAATCAGAAACTTTGCTAGCAGGGATAAGGAGGTGAATATCCTTTTTTAAGGATAATCACCTCCTTATCCCTGCCTTTAGGAAGGATAGCGATATGCTGGACTGGTGCATAGAAGGGCAACCAGATTGGTGAAGGGAACAAAAAGGTGCTCTTGCCTAGAAAGGCTTCAGTTCTGCAAGTTGCAGTGTCCTGAGACTAGCCACCTGCGGGGCGATATGATTGAGGTGTTGAAAACCTTGAATGGATTGAGCAAGCTCAATGCTGATGGGATTCTTCCGCTTGATTTCCTCATAAATTCAAGTTGAGGAAGGATGGTCGTAGGATAGATTGTTTGCCTTCAGCAGCGGGTGGTTGATTGTTTGAACAGGCTTCCGTCAGTTGCTGTGGATGGGTTGAATAAATTCCAGGAAGAACTAGACAAATTTTTGGAGGGTACAGATGGGTGATTTTTTATTTTATTTATTTTTTGGCTGGTGCTATGTAAGCTTTATTGCATCATTCATTTGCCACAACTACTTCTTCTACTACTACTTGAGTTTGAATCTACAGGAAGATAAAATTTGGCACTTTATTTCTGTATTTATATCATCAGATTAATTTTAACAGCGTTAGTTAATATAATAATAGAATGTGGAAATATAGAAAATCTGTTTCTATAATAATAGAAACAGATCGATTTATCCACACGCATTCTCCAAACAATTTTACAACTAAATATTGTAAGGTCATGTTTATTAACGTATTTGCAAACTACTGCGCGTTAATTAATTATTTAAGGCGCAAATTTGAAGGTGAATTATAATCCACCTTCAATCGTTATAATCTCTACACCATTGGGCATTCAGGTTGAGGTACTTCAGTTGTTTCGAAATTTCCTTGCAGAGCAACACAATTTTAAGTTGTAAACAGCAAAATAATAAAGTTATTTATTTATTTATTAATAATTTTAATTAATATTTAGTTATCTTAATTTTATTTGATCTAAATAGCTCTAAATTAGACCTCTCGGGGTTCCTCCAAATGAGGGGAGACACCGCGAAATTTCTCGGTATCTCGCTGGTTCGGCGCGACCTTGTTTGCATTTCGTGAGGAGATTGAGGGAAATTTGGAGTTTAAACCGCCCTCTGCTTAGCCAGGATTACTGCAAATGAGAAAACCAACAGGGGATTTCGAGGTCGACTTAAGCCGAAATGGAAGCCATTGGATTCAGCACCACTGATTAGTTATAAGACCACTTATCGGAAGGACTGCAATTACAAATATTTGGACTGGAAAACGAACATAAAGATGGACGCATTACAACAGCGTTCACCCAACAAATTAGCGAAGCAATCGTCCAGAGTGTCGCTAACAGATGGAAGTGATCTGAAGGGATTAATAACTGCTGGATTATCGCAATTATCCGATGGCAGCGTGGAAGGGCAGACACATCCGGGGAGTGCAAAATTATGCCAGCTGATGACCGAATGCTCGTTGTTGTTGTTGTTATTTTGGTTTTTTTAGGAGCATTAGCAACTAAGGCCATATTGGCCCGGGATATACGGTGGTCATTCCCTGACCTTTCCACATCCTCCGTATTTGGTGGTGACGGGCTCGAACCCCGGTCTAATCAAGAAGCGTGTGTTACGCACTGCTGCTCCTTCCCACCTGGCTACAGAGGCGCCGAATGCTCGTGCATGAGCGTGAATTCCACGTGCTATGAATGACCGCAATTCAAGCCAGTGACTGTTAAATACGGTGCTGTTTCTTCTATTCTCTCTATCTTGTCAATTGCTCTGATTGGGTAGGCGTCAGGGAGTATACACAGAAAATGTATTTATATATATATATATATTGTTGTTGTTGTTGTTGTTGTGTGACCTTTGTGATTCACAAAGGTAACACAACAACGTCAGGATAAGGATGAAAAAAAAAAAAAACCATAAGTACTTAGAGAACCATATGATTAAAGATTAGAGATCGTTAAGATCAAAAATTACGAATTTACAAAGGAATATATTGAATGGAATTTGAGGATTGGTCACTCACAGACTATCAAGACCTCTACGGATTTATTGGATTAGATCTGTAAATGGTTGGAGAGGACAAGAGAGAATTGATCTCATTATCAGCAGTGATTATTCAAGCATTAGCAATCTGCAGGTAAGAGGCCCACTCAGTGACAGAGTGTACCGATGAGTGATTTCCTTAAAGACAACTGCTGTCAAGGGTAAAGGGCAAAGGAAAAGGCTTTTCTTCTGTGAGGATGACTACAGTGGCCTAAGACAGTTTTTAAATTATATTCAGTGGGCCGAACTGATGATGTTACCAACAGCAAATCCTAAATGGGATGTATTCAGAAATGTAATCGTAGAAGCTACTAAACTTTTCACAACAGCGAAGAAATACTGTTCAAGGTTTAGGCCTAAATGGAGCTCAGATGAACTATCGAGTTTATCACGTGGTACAGAAGAAAAATGCATGGAATACATATAAATTATCAGGCGACAGAGAAGCCTATGGCAAATATAAGCTAGTCTGTAATCAAGTCACAAAGGAAGTTAGGCAGGCGAAGGCAGATTACGAGAAATCTTTGACAAAGGATGCAAAGAAAAACAGCAAAGAGTTCTTTCGTATATTAACGGTAGGTAAAACTATATAATATCGGTGTAAATGCAGCATAATTTACCCGTAAGTTTAACTACATAAATAGTGTAACGGCATCGTTTAGATTTTATCTCATATTGTGGCTACCTTCACAACGAGATGCCAGGTATTGCACTACTTCGAATAAATAACGCTTCTCTAGCAGAGGAGACTACTGTTATTCATCCTCAGTGGGCGCCACCACCCAGACGCGTTTCGGAGCTTGTTGGCCAATCATTGGTGGGCGGGCAGGTACCCTGATAATGCAGCCATACCCACCGATGAGTGAGCCAACAAGCTCCGAAACGCGTACAATTTTTCGATATTTAAAATGACATTAATTAAAAATTATAATTACCAAATAGCAATCATAGATTAACTTTAAAATAAAATTGACGTTGTAATTATATATACAACGTTTCATTTCATTTCTGTAATTGTCATTACAATTTGCTTTGCTTTCACAATATATTTTTGCATTAAATTATTTCAATTTCATGTAAATAAAGCTCACATTTTATAGCAGTTCTGGTGATTTGGTCCAGATTTCATCCATAATTTGGCTTCTGCATCTTCTAAATTTTCTCCAAACTTATTGGGATCTATGGAGAAGGTGTTGAAATGTTGAATCGTGTCAAACGGGAACATTCCTTTCAGGGAGTCCAGGATAGTGAACTACATCCTAAGGGGACGTTGCCCGCTCTGATGGTTTCTATTACTTGCTTTGGGAAGTGAGATAATATCCCCTATCTGACGGGTTAGCAGCTTGTAACTAGAAGCTAAATGATTTTGTGATAACTGAGAGAAAAGTGGAAGAGAAATTGTTAAATATTAAACATAAAAAAAAAAAAAGGGACGTGGAGCTGATGGAAACTATCCAATTATATTAAGGAAGTCAGAAAAACAGATAAGCAAACCTTCAGCCATTATTATGAGGGCATCCTGGGATTCAATGGAGGTCCCTATGGACTGGAGATGTGCGAATGTATCCTCAATTCACAAAGGGGGATCAAAGGGTAACATGAGTAATTATAGACCTGTTACCTTAACGTCTGTTCCATGGAAAATAATGGAGTCACTGGTTAAAGAAGTAATCCAGTACCATCTAGACAGGAATGCAATTGTATTGCAGCCACAGCATGGGTTTGTTTGTTATCTCCATCGGTGTTAGATTTATTTTTAAATTGCGTAACCATAGAATAGAATCCCGAAATGTTACTTAATTTGTCAAACAAACTACATCATCAATACTTTTACCACGAATTCAAGAGTTAAAAAGCGCTAGACCATCGTCTATAAGAGCAAATTTAAAAAATAATAATAATAATAATACATATTTTAAATGGTAAGAATAATTTATCGCAGTTGTTCATTTGTCCCTAACAAAAATACTCAATTTATTATTTCTATTTTCGCAGATTCTGCTTCGCACCGCCCTCCACCCTTTCTGGTGCTCTTCTTAAAACCTTTTAAAGAGTGTACCAGTCTGTTCTAACCATTCTCCCCAACAGCTTTTTCCGAAACTGCTTTTATCGTTCAGCTTTTCAAGTTATTGCAGTTTGGAAAACAACCCGATCTCAGCATTTCTTTATCGTGAAATCCACTAATATGGTACTTAAGGCTTTCGCCGAAAACTGCAAGTAATTCATTTTCGGGTACCTCAGTGCCCGAAAATGAAGCACCATGCTTGCGTTCATAATAGTAATGGTAAATTATGCAAAGAGCAAGCTTATATAGCATAAGCCAAAAAAAAAAAAAAAAAAAATTGGACTCTTCACCCATCCTTACCCTCCAAGAATTTGTCTAGTTCTTCTTTGAATTTACTCACACCATTCACTTCTATAACTACAGATGGAAGCCTGTTCCAGCAATCAACCACTCGGTGGAGGAAGGCAAAGTTCCGCACAGTGGAAGTTTGCCTTCAGCCAGCGGGGGGCTTCATCCTGCAACCATCCTTCCTCAATTTGAATTTATATCCTCTCATTGAGAAGTCTCAGCAAGAGGAAGAATGCCATTCACATTCAGCTTACTCAATCTAATCAAGGCTTTAAACACTTCAATCAGATCTCCCCTCAGGTGCCTAGTCTCCGGATGCTACAATTTTCAGAACTTAAGGCTCTCTTGGTAAGAAGACCCTTCGTTCCACTCACCAATCTTCTGGCCCTTCGCTGTACTCGCTCAAGCAATTCTACATTCTTCCAAAACTGAGGTCTCCAGACCTGTACACAATACTCAAGATGTGGTCTAACTATGGCCTCATACAATGGGATAATCACCTCCTCGTCCCTGATAGCAAAGTTTCTGTATATCATTCAGAAGATTCCTTGAGCTGTTCTGGCAGCATGTTTGCACTGCTCAGAGAATTTCATGTCTGACTGCATAATTATCTCCAGGTCTTTTTTATTTTCTACCATCATAAGTGTAGTACCACACGTTTGTAAGTTTCTCTCTGTGGGGTTACTGTTACCCATGTGCAGTACCTTGCATTTGTCAATGTTAAACTTCAGCTGCCATTTCTCGGCCCATCGGCTCAATTTCCTAGATCTTCTCGCAATAGTTCACCCTGATAACTGTCGTTAACCAACCTGTCAGCCTCTGTATCATCTGCAAACTTTGACTTTCTGCGTGATATTCCTTCATTCAATATCATTAATAAATACTGAAAACAACAATGGAACCAGCACCGGAGTCTTGGGGGACAAGCTCCACTAATAACATTAGTTCACGCAGAGCAGTGCCATTGACAACTATCATCCCTTTGTCCATAGCCGTGACCCGTCCTTAATGCTTACTCACCAATATTTAGGGTCTGTGTGCCCTGTGAATGAGAAGTCTGTACAGAATTAAATAAATAAATAAATGCCACATTGCTACAGTCCGTACACAGTCTTTTATGTGCAACAGTACAAAAAGCCTGCCGAAATCCAAGTATATGATATCAAAATAATTTTTTTGCATCCAGTCATTTGGTCACTGCATCATAGTAACCTATCAGATTGGTTTGACAAGACCGCCCTTTGACAAACCCATGCTGTGACTGCAACAGACACCGTCATGGTTTCTTCCTCAGAAATTCACCCTCCTTCCTCTTGCAGTGTTTACCAACTTTATGCGTAAAGGTGAACAGACCGATTAACTTTTTCCCATATTCCATTCATTTCATTCTGTCCACTTCAACATTCTCTTCTTTTAGTAAAGAATTTGTCCAAACAGCTGCTCAGCAGAGTCATCTTTTATCAGTTGAGAGAAAGTGGAGTTCAGCCTTCAATTTCTTCCGTATCACAGGATACGGAAGAAATTGGAGAAGATCCACAAGGATCTTCTTCAATTAAAGAAGAAGATTACGGAATTAAAGAAGATCCACAAGGATCTTCTTTAATTCCGCTTCTGTTTATCCTATATCTAAAAGATTTGTCGTTTGCGTTGTTGTCTTCCAACTTTGAGAAATAACGTTTTGCAGATAACTTCAATCTTTACATTCATTCATCCCCTGACAACACAAAACTTTAACTTCAGTCTTCACTTGGCAGAATATGGATAACTTCTTAAATCTAAGCTAATCGTTTTTAAGCTAATCATACGGTTGGTCTACCATTTTCCAATAGTCTATTTTGCACACTGACTTCCATCGAGGCGGATCAATAAAACGATATACTTCTGTTCAACGAGATTACACCACGGCATCCTTTCTGTTTCCTAATTCTTTGCTCAAATCCCCTTCATAACAAAGTGTATCGGATGATCATCATAGTTCCGATTTCTGTTCTTTTCGTTGTTGCGGGGTTTAGGCGCATCAGCGACATAGGGCCATATGGGCCATGCACAATATGTTTGTAAATCACATGAGTTCTGTTGTCGATTTGCTGTTTGGTGGCCAAAAAACCAGTTTCCAGGAGAGAAAGCACTGCTTCCCTCGCCTAAGACAGACTAACTCAGCCACGTTGTGAAAAATGCCCGTAAAAATTCCTAGCGCCATTATCGGGATTCGAACTCATGTCTTTTCTATCCTGCGTTGGGAGAACGGTGATTGTATACCAACTGTGCTTCCCACGAAGGATGTTTAGCAGCAACTCCTTCGTTCCATTTTTAGAAGTTTCTCGAGGTATTGCTTGTTTATTTCCTGAATTACATGTTAACATTAAAAGGTGTAAAAGACCCTTATACCGAGGTGTAAAATAACCTCGATGTAAGGGTCTCGTCCTGAGGGTGTGAATTTTATAAACTGCTAAATAAGACTGCAGGATTGCATGCATTGCCACTTGAATGAATGAACTATCCAGTGGAGAAACTTATTTCTTCTTTCGTTCTGTAGGTAACGCTGATCGTGGACAAGGGAATGAGTCTCGGACTGATGATAAGAGGTGGCGCTGAGTACGGGTTGGGGATTTTCATCACTGGTGTGGATCAGGCATCATCAGCTGACCTCGCAGGACTACAGGTGAGTTTCCTTCACTCGCCCGCCAGATAGAACTGTTTCTCTTAAAAATAATGCATCCAACTTCAAATTTAATTTAAGGACTACCACAAATCTGTAAATTTTCTTAGTTTGGGATCTTGCAAGGGTTGAAGATGTTTCGGTATTATAGTGAGGATTATTAAATGTCCCATTGCTCCAGCTCAGGAAGGAATTAACCTTTATCGTTTTCTACAACAGTCTGTGCCTGCTACTTCATACAGACAGAAATGTGATTATTCCATTTCTTCTGAATAACTACGCATTATAATGGGTAAGTTCGTAGATGTCACGAATGGCCAAAGGGACTTTATTCCACGGAACATCAATCTTATTCAGTATTAACCCGTTTAAAAATCTGTCAGTTTGTCTTGGACCTAAGAGAGCTGCTAGAATAGCCATTCATCAAGATGGCATCTAGTTTCATCCAGTTATTAAAGACGTATATTTTCTTCTCGAGACTTTAAGAAATTAAAATATAAACCTTTTTTTTGAATGTTCCTCCTCGCACGTTGATAAAAATCAATGCGCGAATCTCCCTCAAGTTAAAAGTGATTTAATCTTTAATATCAGCTGCATATCTCACCGATAGATCGATCGAAAGTATTAAAAAAAATTGGATTCAATACAATTTTCAACTGAAAATTCTGAAGTCCATGCTTAGATATCTCCACACCTCGCGAAGACCATTTTGAATGATCTGATCAAAGACGTTACACACTTAGAATTCTTGCCGTACAGTTTAATCAGGAGAGCTTGGTCAGCACTGGGAAGTAACGCGGTCTTTCCCCACACATGAGTTCGAATTCCGTCAACAAAAAGAATTTTTATGGGCTTTTTCATACGTGGCCGAGTTATTCAGTCTCGGTCGCAGGCGTGTATGATTTTCTAGGCTACAGGTGTTCTGGATTGCTGCTTTCTGGAGTTCCATGTAGGTGCTCTCTGGGGGGCCGATTTGCCCCTAAGGTGTTATGGAGGTTCTTTGGTGCCATGCCAGTAGTTGATATTATTATTATTATTATTATTGTTGTCATCCGGAATGATGATCAGGATGGTTGCTTTTTCTATATAACATATTTTTGACTTTCTGGCTTTGGTCTGTGTATTTCCAAATTTTTCCCCTTAGGCTTTCTGGAAGTTGTTGGTGTTGAGCAGCGCTGTGTTAATCAGGTAGGTAGCTATTTCTTTCTCGTCGATGAGGGTTATGTCTGGTTTGTTGTGCAGGACCGTCTTGTTCGTTTTTATGGCATGACCCCAGTATAGTTTATGAGTCCCTGTTCCAGCATGAAGTTCGTACTTATAATACTGTACACTTTCTTTCATCAACTGGTATTTTTGCGCTGGATTCTGATGTATTTACTTTTATTTTCCTCATTCCTTTTTTTTTTTTTTTTTTTGCTGTCGTCTAGGCCTGGACAGCCTGGGAGCAGGATTGCTGGTACCCGCCGGTATTGCACTACCTCGGTGGGTGCGAGATTATATAATGCATGGATGCACCGACAAGGATACTAGACCCAGGCCCGGCTCCTCGTGCCAGGGACGTGCACCAGGAAGCATTTGCCCATGTGGTGGCTGCTCCCTGGTGGCCTGATATTACACTACATTCACACACATTTATATTTTCAGGCCGACCGTATGAGATTGTTGCCCACCGATTATACAGGTGGAGAGAGAGAGAGAGAGAGAGAGAGAGAGAGAGAGAGAGAGAGAGAGAGAGAGAGAGAGAGAAGAAAGTCTGGGAGCCACCCCTGATGACAAGAATACACGTACATAGCTAGGAGGCCCGGGCAGTGTGAGGAATCGTTTTCGTCCATTGGAATAGCACTTCGTCCGATGGACGTCTTATTGGTTCGCTATGCTAAATAAATAAATCTTTATTGTGAAGTAGAGTTACAGCACAATATCCCATCACGGCGACGAGCGCCAGGGGTTCACATGTAGATAACATAAGTATGGCATACAAATACAAGTGGCTACAAAATACAGCGAACATACAAAAAGACTACAAAATACCGATCACAAATGCAACAGAAATACAATAAAAACACAGAGCTAGACACAAATACAGAAATAAATACATAAGAAATACAAATAAATAAATATCAAGGTTCAAGGGCTTTGATAAAGATGTGTCTGTCCTTCTTCTCACTTATTATGCTGTCGATGTCCGCGTCCACACGGTTGAGTACGGGGAGCATCTGCTTCGGAAGACATCTGTCAGTGAGTACAAGCCTGTTGTGGTGAGCCACGAGTGCTGGTACCGACCTTAGGCTTGGCTGTGGAATCCTCCAAGAGCAAGCGTTCCAAATATTTGGAGATGATATCTGGCCCGTGATGAGTTTGGCTGTGAAGACCAGCCTCTTTTCCACCATCAGGAACTTCAACCTCGGGATGTCGAGTGCTTGTGCCATCATGGTGGTTGTGGTAGCAGGAAGTAACCAAAGCTTGTTATTGGCCCATTTCAGTAGCCAGTATTCAGCGGTGTACACTCGCTTGAGGTTTCTAGGTGCAGCAGAGGCCCATATTTCTGCACCATACAGAATTGCGGGGTAGACGGTGGAGGTGATGAACCTTTTGACAGTGACAGGACGTCAGACATGTAGCAGCTGCTGCTTTGAGATCCACCGTAGACGAGAAAATCTGGTACTGATTTTGTCAATCTGGTTGACAAAAGACATCTTTTGGTCAAAGAGAACGCCAAGGTCTGTGTGTGAGGGTACGTTTGGTATTCGTACCCCTGCGAGTGAAACGTTGAGTACTGTCGGCATGGATTTAAGGGAGAATATAACCTGAGCAGACTTCAGTGGGTTGATTTTAGATTGAAGTTTGCCAGGTACAATTCTAGATCCTTAAGTTGGGAATTGATCCTGTTGCTGAGCTGAAAGAGGTTTTCGCCAGGGTTAATTTGAGTCAGCAGTTTGAGGTCATCGGCATAGCATAGGAGACCATTCGTTGAGGCAATAATGGGCACGATGATAGCTGTGGACAGGACACCGGATAGGACACCCCCCTGCGGTACTCCAGCAGTAATGTCGCAGGATAGGGTGTGTTGTTGCCGATGGAGAATAAGTACCCTGTGACAGAGAAGAGATTCCAAAAGGCACAGCATATCACCTCGAAGTGAAATTTCTCCTTAAGTAGGAGGAGCAAGGCCGGGAACGACACGGCATCAAAGGCTGCGCTTATGTCGAGATAAGTGGTTGCTAGCTCAGCTCTTTGTTCGAATGCTCTAGATAGTACAGAAAGGGCCGGCTCCACGTACCTAGGAACAGGCGCCAGAAGCGACTTGAAACATCGCAACAACTAGACAATCAGACCTGTAGACAGTAATCTTTTTTTATTATCTTTATTTAATTAATTCTGCGGTGCTAATCCTTCTGCACCACAGAATTCTCAAGGTGTAGTTGGACTTACGTCTGGTGGACCGTCCAAAACAAGTACACATACATAGGTAGGGATTCCCACACAAACACACGCCTGTATAGCCTTCTAGCTATACATATATAGCTAGAAGGGCTGTCTGTGGGAATAACACTAGTATTGTCACAGTTCTCCCCCAACCGGGAGGCGCCTCCGTAGCCAGGTGGGAAGGAGCAGCAGTGCGTAGCACACGCTTCTTGATTAGACCGCGGTTCGAGCCCGTCACCACCATATATGGAGGATGTGGAAAGGTCAGGGAATGACCACGCATATCCCGGAGCAATATGGCCTTAGTTGCTAATGCTCCTAAAAAAACCAAAATAACAATAACAACAATCTAACCCCAACTGGGTGGAAAAGGACTGGGTTCGAATCCCGTCGATGACGCGAGGTACTTTTATGGGCTATTTTCCCTCCGTGACCGAGTTATATATATAATCTTTATTGTATACAAACGTGGTATATACAATAGACCCTTCACAGCAGCAATGCCAGGGGTTTTACATTGGCTGGTGGACAATAGCCTTGGGGAGACGGGGCCCACATCGAAGTTCGGGCTTATCCCCCAGAGCCAACAATAAAATAGAATCAGTGGCAGAGTATTTACAAGATATATGCTTTTGATAGTATTTACAATGAAGTAATAAGGATATTCATATTTATATTATGTTATATTAATATTTATATTCATAAAGATATTCTTCACTTTATTTACAACACATTCATAAAGACATTGTGCTTTGAATGTTATTTACAATATATTGGGC
Source organism: Mastigoproctus giganteus (assembly GCF_048544385.1). Classification (NCBI taxonomy): domain Eukaryota; kingdom Metazoa; phylum Arthropoda; class Arachnida; order Uropygi; family Thelyphonidae; genus Mastigoproctus; species Mastigoproctus giganteus. Next base: position 4,196,024 of record NC_143577.1, on the reverse strand, counting down.
ATTATTATGCTGCCCTTATCAATGTGCACTTTGCTTGGTCAAGGTCAGGCTCTTAAGGATTTGTTTTCTGTACCTCCGATCCTTCACAAACCTACAGAGGTCGCCGTCAATTAAAAGGATTGTGGGGAGCATCTCCCTGGGGAGAAAGCGGTCACTGAGCACTAGTCTGTTATAGTGAGCTGTGAACGTGGGAGCTGACCTCAGTCCGGGTAGAGGGATCCTCCAGCCACACAGTTCCCAGATGCTTGGCTCCGAGACCATTCCGGTTGTCATCTTGACAGTGAGAACAAGGCGTTTTTCAAATATGAGATCTGGAAGTCGGGCAAAATGAAGTGAAGTCGCCATCGCAGTTGTCCTTTGCTGGGGTGGACGACGATGTTTTTGCGTGATCCAACGAAGGAGCCAGTATTCGGCGGAGTACACGCGCTTGATGTTGGTAGGGGCCGCGGACCCCCAAATTTCCGAGGCATACAGTACGACGGAGTATACTGATGTGTATACGTACCGACGAGTCACATCCAGATCCCTGACGTGGAGCAGTTGTTGTTTTGTGGTCCAGCGCATTTGACAGAATTTTGCTACGAGCTTGTCAATGTGGGGGTTGAAGCTCAGTTTATAGTCGAAGACGACTCCCAAGTCTGTATGCATCTTGACCACTGGGAAGGGAATGCCGTCTAGAGAAGTTTGGGTTTCAGTGGGTTGGCGCTTCAGAGAAAAGACAATTTGGGCTGATTTGGCAGGGTTAATGAGGAGGCCAAATTGATGGAGATAGGATCCTAAGTCGTGTAATTTTTCACAGATCTTTTTATTGATGTTTGAGAGATGTTCGCCGGGGTTAATCTGAGTATATATTTTAATATCATCAGCATAGCAGAGTATGTCTTCTCTCTGTTGCACAAACGGAATAATAACTGCGGTGAATAATGCTCCGGAGAGAACTCCGCCTTGGGGAACTCCCGCAGTGATCTTTCTCCAGATTATGCGTTGATCCGCTTTAAGAAGAATGGTTCTGTCAGAGAGCAGGGCTGTGATAAACCACAACATGTCACCTTTTATGTAGAAGTAGTTTTCTAGGAGATGAACAAGTGAGGGGATACTGATGGAGTCGAAGGCAGCTTCCAGGTCGATGTAGGTGACAGAAAGCTCTGCTTTAGCTTCTAGTGCACTGAGAATGGTGTTGGTTATCGATGTTAAATTGGTGACTGTGGATCTACCTGGAATGCCATAGTGAATCTGTGGTGGTTTGTGAGGCATGATTTGATTGGTGATGGTGGAAAGTAATGTCTTCTCCATTAGCTTCAAGAGGCTGGAAGAATGAGAGATTGGCCTGAACTGTTTAATGAGGGTTGCAGATTGGCATTTAGGGTGTGGCCTCACAGTATATCTGTTCCAGAGAGGGGGAAAGTATTGCTGCGTTAAGATACGGTTAAAAATTGATAGTAGAGGATCGATTATAAACGAGCTAAGACATTTAATCATGAATTGTGGCACAAGATCGGGGCCTGCAGTTGCAGTGGGTGGCAATCCATTTATGGCAGTTATAAGCTGCTTCCTGGTGATGCGAACGGTGGCGAGCATATCAGTAGGGACGTCGTTGATGGGTAAGTTGCCTAAGTGCTTCGGGGCCACAGTGTTTGAGAACCGTGCAATGTGGTCCATCCACAGTTCAAGGTCCAGTGCTTTAGGGATTCCTGTATGCTGAGAGTCATAAAATGATTTGCCTTTTCGTAGGGTTGAATTTAAATGCTTTTTAATTGCAAATATTTTCTGACGGTTGAAAACTGCCCGGGCTCTGGAGAAGGCAATACGATCTTGTATAGCGCCTGATTCTTTCCATCTCTGATGCAGATATTGTTTTTGTTGAAAGCTGTTGTTCAGTGCTGGTGTCCACCAAGCTCTCGAACGGGGAGTGATGCAGACAGTCTTTGTAGCACCATAACTTGCAATGGTTCGAATCCATCTGGTCATGAGGTCCACAGCTAGCTCGAGATCACAATTATTGAGAGCCTCCCAAGGTATCGAGGATGCAGCTTCGAGACATCGCGATGGATCAATGAATTTGGGTGCTGTGATGTCTTTTTTCTTTTTTGGGCCTTGGATATCAAAGTTAGGTGCGGCTACGTGCAGGAGTATGGCAATGGGTTCGTGATCGGATTGAAATAGGTTTTGAGGACTGTCTTCGAGGTCGCATGGTGTTGAAGAGAACATCAGATCCAAGAGATTAGATCCTCTCGTGGGGTGGCAATTAAGTAGGCCGATACCCAATGAATCCATACTGCTAATGAGTTTCCTTCTAAGATGTGTGAGAGTAGGTGGAAGATTGAAATCTCCACAAATAATGTGCTTAGCAGAGGCATGGAGGTGATTTACCAGCCAATGGATCACGTCTTCAATGATGTCACTGTATGGGCCTGGTGGAATGTATACTGTTGCTATGTCTATCAGGTTGGCATTGAGCTTGAGGGATACCATAGCAGCTTCAAATGCAAGGGATTGGGTTACTACAGAATGTGCCAATGAGAAGATAGTGGTATTATAGAATATTGCAACTCCCCCCCCTCTACGATCCTCTCTGGAGGAACTGAGCATCTGGTACCCAGCCTGAGGAGCACAGGCAAGGGAGTCCCGCCCGTTCCCAAGCCACGTTTCGGCAATGCAGAGAATATCAAAGGTTTTAGAGAGGAGAAGCTGTTCGACAGTGTCTAGCTTGTTACAAATACTCCTTGCATTTTGATAGGCAATTCGAATGGTGGTAGCTCTAGTAACTGGAGTTCGTACAGGTGGCAGGACTCTTTTTAAGGTTCGCACTGGTCTACTGTGCATTGCGATGTGTACAGGGATGTTCTTTACAGGTCTGAAGCTCTGGGGATTATCATTATAATCTGCTGAGAGTTGGATTGAATGATATGTGGACAGTTTGTTTCCTATGGTAAGTTTGTTCTCAGTGAGGTTATTTGATTTCTCATGCGTTTTGTTGGCTTGGGAGCTTGGTAGCTTTAATTGCTATTGCGTTTGGTGTTGATGTCCGTGGTTTATTGCGGTTCTTGGCTTCTGATCTAGGAAGGGTTTGATGAGGGTTCCAGGGGGCCAAAGCCTTGGATCCAGTACGAAGCTCATCTTCTCTGGGTGGCAGGTAAGGATGAACGAGGCGTAGGTTGGATACCTGGTTCTTCTCTGTCTTACATCAATATTCATCCCATGTACTTCTGTAAACATGGCCTTAATGCTGTCTGGTTTAGTAGTTGGTTCCAGTCGAGATATAAAGATTCGACCACGAGTCTGAACTGCTGTGATATTGTACGAATTAGCACGAGTACCATTCGAGGAAACTTGTTCTGTGGCATCTCTATTACTGTGTTGTCTTCCATGTTCCATATTCTGATATGTTGAATATGTCATCCGGGTTTCTTTTGAGTGAACATGTTGATTGGTGAGAGATGCCAGGGAAGAGAGGCTGCCTATGAGCCCTGCTGGTGGGATCTTTTGGTTATTCTCAGCATCTTTTTTGCCGGTGATTACTTCTGCAAATGTGGGTCTCGTTGCACCCTTTCCAGTATGGATTTTCTCCTTTAACCTTTTAGATTTAGTAGTATTTTGGGTCGGCATTGCAGTATACAAAAATTGGGGAGTATAATTCCTTTTAGCGTTGGAATCATGTATCAATTCTACTTCTTGTGGCTTGTTTTCCGAGGTTCCCTGAGCCACGTTGTTGGATATACTATTTTCATTGGGCATAAATAAGGTTGCTAGTTGACGCACTTGATTGTTTAGGAGACCTATTTCTTGTTTCATGTCATTGTTCTGTACACGAAGCTGCCGGTTCTCTTCAGATAAATTCTGCAGACTGTCAGAGATTGATGTGAGTTTCCACATTATGTTTTCCATAAATTCTGCAGTTTGCATGTGGAACAATTTCATGTGTTCTGTACAGATGCCATCAATGTTTTTCAGGAACCTGTTTTGCTCATCATTAAGGAGGGTACTTTCCCCTTGGCTTTCTTTCCTGCATTCCACAGGATTTTCATATGTCGCGATGATTGGTTGTTGACTGCAAACCTCTGAGTCCATTTCACACTCCGGGTTAACCGCTACTGAGTCAGTTTGACTTGCAGCGTGAGTCTGACTAAAGTTTGATGTTTGGACGTTTGTTTGGTTATTTTCGACCTCCGTGTCATTCTGGATATCCACATATTCCGTTGCCTTTGTCATTTGTTCTTTACTTTCTTTGCAGAATGGGCAAATATACTTTTGACGTCGCTGCTTGTTGAACCGCTTTATATCGCATTTGGTACAGGCCGCGCAGTAAACTTGCCGACATGACGTACATTGGATTACTGCTTCCTGACGATCTACTTTACAACGGAAGCACGTGGGAGGGCTTGTCAAAATTTCTGATTCTGCCATACTTTGCCTTTAGGTTGAAATTTGTCGGACTAATTAGTTTTCTGCGAGGAATTAAAACTGCTTGTATTTTAGGCGTTCTCTTGACGATGGTTTGCCTGTGGGGGTCGGAATAAGACGGGATATACAGTGCCTTTATGTTCACTTCTGAGGATTAGTGTTGATACAGCCACTGTATTTCTGCTGAGAGGGGAGGTTTTAAAGCTGAAAGAATAGGAGAGTTTAACGTACCCTGGGGGTTCAGCAGCGCAGGGCTTTGTGACTTCTCAAGGTTGACCACGATGTCGTCATACGCCTTTAGGGCACTAGTGTTTGCTGGCTGTATACGGGTTAGAGCTAATATAATGGAAGCAATAACATAATAAAGTATAAAACATGAAGTACCTGTTTGTTTGATGATGGAGATGATGGCTCATCCGTGTTGGGCGGAAGAAAAGGAATCTGTTGGTACTTGAATCATGCTATACGGTCAAGGATAAGTAACTAAAACTTGCTATCTATGAAGAGCATAACCGAACACGACATACATCAACTCGCGCAAGCGCATCAGCGAGTTAGTCGGTCTCAGGCATGGAGAGCGAAGGATTTTGTGTAGCAAAGGAAGAAAAGCAACCAGAGAACACACAATTTACAGACACAACACACACGGGTATTTCCAAGTATTTTTCAAATGACCTTAATATAATAGTTTAGTTGTTTTTTTTTTTTTTATGTAGGAGTACTAAAAATATGCACAATTGTCTCCGAATATACGTGGTTATATCTACAAATATAGAATTCTTGAATTCCGTTATAAAACTAATTTCTCACTGCGGGTCTGTCCCTCGTCCTCCATGCTTACTCGGATTATTCAAGTATTGAATAATCACAACTTTGATTTCACACTTAAACCATCTATGTTCTCCGCTTTACTCTCTTTTGTTAATCCAAATTCAGCTCACAAAACACAAAAATGGAAGAATTATCCAAAAGAAGGTGGGAAGGGGTTATCTATCTTGTGGCCATCTGCCTCCAGTATAAAGTTGCTCCATTTCTTCATTACAATATCGACCGGTGACGACAACTCAATAAAATACGTGATCAAGGTATTCCGACGCATTTGCAGCATCAGAGAAAGGATAATTCTCCTGCTTCCTTTACCTCCTTTTCACAGAAACAGATTCCAGTTTGGCCCCATCCACGATCAAGTCTCAGAAGTCTACAAGGATTATCGTGCCTGGGAGAGTTGGGGGAAGGGGAGATTAGAAGATGGAAATGGAATTTTGGATTATTCAAAGACTCCAGGATGTTGGACAAGGGAGGAGGGATGCTCGCACAATCAGGGGCTAGATCTCGTTACGCGGATGGCGTCTCCTTAAATATCGTCGGAACTCGAGCAATACCCGCGTGAGTTCAGCGCGTTTCACTGTCCACGTGTGTCATCACGTGCGGTGGATGCGCAGCGATACCAGTCCAATGCCGCGCATCCTCCAAATGATGTTTGTTTCGAGGATTCCCCGAAGAGCACGTGAAAGCCGATTTGAATTCCTCTCGAGACTTCGAACCTCATCACGGCGGATGAAGCGAATCAGCGAACAGTTTTTAATCTCCAGGGGGGAGCGGCAGATCGGAAGGCACTGCACGAGAGATCGTTATTGGATTTTAAGCGGTGGATAAGTCAGGAAGAGGAGAACGTGCTGCAGTCGCCTCTCATTTTCTGCTCGGGTTCGATTAAGCCCCGATCGATATGCCGACAATAACCGCGAGAACCCTCCAAAGAGGATGAGTGCGCCTCGGCCTAAAGCAACTGCCAAGTTAGTCCTGATGACGAGGGACTGTCCGGTTCAGGAAATGACACCGAAGGGAGAATAAAGTTCGTAATCTCCATGCACGGACTCCCCCAATCCTTCGCTTCCGTTTCTCCGATGGCCAAATGCGTGCCGATACTTTTTCCGGTTGTAGCTGTCCGTTGACTCTCTGCTGACACAACCCCTTCCTTCCTTCCTCCCTCCACTTCATTTCTAACCCATCGCAGCCATCGTCCGCCAAGAGAAGAGACGTCAGGGCTGTCGTGCTTTCTCTCTCTCCTCCTTCCAACCGTTCTACGACTGCTGGAAGCACCCTTTCAGTCGCGTTCTTCCCTGACACGCTTGTCTGCTCGGATCTGCTGGAGTTTTGCATAAACCCCAGCACGGTTCGCTGGACGTCGTAATGAAGCTTTTCGAGAGGCAGCACACGCTGTGTAAGCCTCTTGTACCGAGAGAGAGAGAGAGAGAGAGAGAGAGAGAGAGAGAGAGAGGATTCTCTCGCTGCACGAAGTCACGACTTCGGATCTCCTTTAATTACCAGAAACAGCGTGTTCGTACACTCGCAGGTCCTTTCTTCCTTTGTCCTTCTAGATCAAGACGACGCATGCCACACCACACCTTTCTGAATGCTTCTGCCGCCGCTGTTCGCGTGTGCCCCAATAAAAAATCCCGTCGCTCGCTCTTACTTTAATGGACGGAGTCGGATTACTTATCAGAGGCCAGGCAGCGGGAAGACAGAAAGTTAACCGAAGTCATTTCTTTATTTATTTTCTTAGAGATTTCTTACGCACAGGAGGAGGAGGTGGAGGAACAGGCGCTAAGTTCAGAAAGTTAAGTGGAAATACGCCATTTAGAGCAGAAGGGGGTAGCAGAAAGGAAAAGAGAGCAGCGACCTCTGTAACATAGATTGGCCGGGAGCATAGTTAACGGTTCCCATGTTTACCACCTGAAGGAAGCCAAAATGGCTACTTATTTTTCAGTGCGAACCACATTTGCACTTTATATAAACATTCTGAGGTCCTTAGACAGTTTCACTGTTTCCAACACACATTTTCAAGATGGACTTTTCTTGCATCAAGGCGCCATCAAAAACACATACAGACATGGTTGGTTCGTCGTTGGGTTTTGAGAGCATCAACTGTAAGACCACGTTGCTCCGTGAATACGAAAACAGCGGGGTTAAGTTCTTCACAGAAATGCAGAGCAATCCACGAAACAATGAGTCCTCTCTCCTATTACAAGAAAGTTCCCACAAAGCGCTTGCAACTTACGCGTCGAAAGTTATTATTATTATCCGTTTATTTCCATAAGGAAACCACCCCGGGACGGCAAAGTGCCAGGAGGGTGCTAAGTACAAATCAGGGTACGAGATACTACGTGCAGTGGGTTACATATACTGAACACGTAGTCTCGTCCCGAAATATTATATACACATTTTATGTTTAATATATACAGTATTTACACATTGATGATTCTGTACATACATTATACAACTGATATATTTACAATTCACTAATAATTCCATCTATAACTTACATATTAACATAACTGTTACAGAAGGTATATTTTTACAGTCAACAAATTATTATTGTTCTGAAAGCAGAAAGTTTCTCTTTTACTCTAAATTCTTTGGTACTTTGCAGCCGATTCATATTTTGGTAAGTCTATACGAATCCTGGAAGATCTCTTTCCGGTATGTTGCATCCTCACACAGTTCTTCGGCATCTATGTGTAGTGAGTTAAATATTCTCGCTGCATTTGATGGGAAGAATCTTTGCAGGCTACTAAGATTGTTCAGGACTGAACGCAGTGGATTATTTACTTCTCCGCAACGTCTAGCAGTGGCACGCGGTTTGACTAGAATATTATCCAGGACTGGAGCATCCACTCTGCCTGTGAGCATTTGTGCGAGAGTGTGTATGTTCCTGTTAATTGTCCGCTGCATCCAGGGTGTGATGTTAAGGTTTGAGTAGAGAATGGCCCTTGAGATAGTAAAAGGGTGGCCAGCAACTCTGTTAAGCCATCGCAAGAACCAGTACTCGATCCCAAGGACGGACTTAGAATGTGAATCTGGAGCTGAAGACCAGATTTGCGAGGCATACATTGCAATTGGCAGGACACACATTAAAATGTACTTGGTCGCTAGCTCAGGATCCCTAATTCCTACCAGTTCCTGTCTGGTAGCCCATAAAGCGGCGAATATTTTTGTCTTCATATGGGCGAAGTGTTGAGCAAAAGTGAGTCTATCATCCCACTTAAGACCCAGGTCCAGGTGAGAGTGCACTTTTACCACATTAGACCCGTTCACAGAGATCGAGATGTCATTTTTATTCTGCTTGCAAGTTATGGTCATTTGGGCAGACTTCTGCGCATTAATACGGAGCCCGATGCAATCCAGGTAGCTCTCAAATTCTCTGATTGTGCTATTTGCCATCTGACAAATACCTTCTGCTGATTCATGGTCTTTGGAAGTGATGAAGAATTTTACATCGTCAGCATATGTTATAAAATTGTAGTACCGTGCAAGAAACGGCTCCAGGGCGGCCGCGAAGAGAGTAGCCGAAAGAACTCCCCCTTGTGGCACTCCTCGCGAGATGGTAAAGCAAGATTGTAGCTTTTGGTGCTTAACAATAAGTTTTCTATGTTCTAGCAGGCTGGTTATTACAGTTAACAAATTTCCTCTTACATTAAAATAATTCTTTAAAATCGCAATGAGCGCTGGAATTGAGACGTTGTCGTAGGCTGCGGAGATATCCAAAAAAATAATATCAATTTGCTCCTTCTCATTTAGTGCTCTCTGCACGCGAAAAAGGGTTTCCAGTAAGTTTGTTATTGTTGATCTACCCGAAATAACTGAGTGCAAATGTGGTGGTCTATGGCTGAAGCAGTGTTGATTGATGGTGGGAAGAAGCGCTTTTTCGAATACCTTCTGTAGGGTGCAACTAACAGAAATTGGTCTGTAATCCTTAGCCAATTTTGGGTGTTTAATCTTTGGTATTGGGGTTACAATGTAATTTTTCCAGGCTTGCGGGAAAGCTCCTGACCTAATGATTTCCTGATAGATGTGCAGTAATAGATCTATTATAAATGGGCTACTTATCTTAAGGATGAACATTGGAAATTTGTCTGGTCCAACAGTGGCCTTATTGGGCAGATCGTTGATTGCTTTCATTACGCTCTCTTTGGTGATTTGTATTTCACTCAAAGGAGGTCTTGTTGGTTCCTCTATTGCCGAATGGTTTCGCTTGGTTAAATCTTTCAGGAATTCAAAAATTTTGTTACCATTATCAGTGTTCTCAATTTGATTCAGTCCATGCAGGTTACTAAAAGTGTTATTAGCCCATTCCTTGAAAATGCATTCGGTCATATTCTCTGTGCTATTTCTATTGCTAGTAATTCTTTTTGCTCTTTTTAGTTTATTATGAACAACACTGCAGTGTGCCTGTCGTTCTGCTTTGATGAAATGTGCTCTTTCTTTCTTATAACGAATGTGATCGGCAGGATGACCCGTTCTTTGCCATTTTCTATCCAGTTTTTGCTTCCTGAGGAAACTTGCTTTCAGTTGTGGGTTGAACCATTCTTTTGTTCTCTCAGATATTTTGATTTCTTTTGCTGCTCCTTCCAATGCTGTTTGGTATAGCTTTTTAGTGATCATTTCTAAAGCTTCGTCTACTGGCTTTTCTTGCAGGTCATTCCAGCTGTAACTAGTCAGGTGACTGAGAATGACCTCTGCATTAATATACTTCACGGAGAAAAGATACTTACTTTGCTTTTCCCAGTTCGTGTGGTTACCCTGCATGTATTTGTGTATCTTCAGTGCTGCTTCTATTTCAATGGGATTGTGGTCCGACTTAAATTTTATGCAGTTTTGCGCTAGCCTTATGTCTAAGGAACTATGGTACAACAGGTCAAGTTGCTGCATTCCCCTTGTCACTGGTGTCGGAAGCTGCGTTAAGTGCAATGCACCCAATGTAGCATCCAGCTCTTTCTTGGCCTCCCTGTGTTTCGGAAAAGGCAAATTAAAATCTCCCGCTATTATTGTGTCGACTGATGGCTTTAGATTTGCAGCAAGCCAAGCATAGAGTTCGTTTCTTGTCTCCTTTGAGTGCTCAGGTGGGAGGTATATGATGCATAACTGTATTTTCACGTGCTCCTTTGAAAAGGTAACGCAAATCCCTTCAAAATTATTTGAATTGGTTTTTCGTTCTCTTATAGGCTGGTATTTATTTTGATAGCAAATTATAACTCCCCCTCCTCGCCTATCTGTTCTTCCGGTTCCCACACATTTGCAGTTTGCTGCCGCAGTTAGCCGATCTGTTTTCCATTTCCCAACCAGGTTTCGATTAGGCAAATGAAATCCAGGTCCTCGTACATCATCATCGTTTGTAGGGTGTGGAGCTTATTTGAGATACTCCTCACGTTTTGTACAAACAGGTGGATGTGATGTTCTGCATTCCCAGCTGGGGGTAGTTTTTTTGATTGCTATTCAGCCCGATTCCTTGCATCATTTTTAACCAGTGGTCTGGCCCATCTGTCTCTGTAGGGCTTGACTAAGGTACCTACTGGCCAGGCGCTTACGTCTTGTAGGCGAGTTGCTTTATCTGGTGGACAAGAGATTATAAAGGAGGAGTAAGCTGGGTGTCGTGTTTTCACTTGCTTGACTTCCACAGTTATCCCATGTTCGCCCTCACACATGGCTTTAATATTTCTGGGCTGTGTTGTGGGTCCCAGCCTTGATACAAAAATTTGCTCTCTGGTTGCAACGGAAGTAATGTTGTACATTTCAGAAAACCGTTTGTTTGTTTCAGGTGTGTTACAGGAAGACACATTAATACTTTCTCTGTGAACTGGATTACGTCGTCGGCTGTCCTCGGCGAGAGAAGGCATGAAATTTTGGGATGGGCGGGTTTTTCTACCCTCAAAAGTGTTATGCTTTTTAGGTAGCATAGTGATGTGCGCATAAGTGAGTGGGTTTGCAGGAACATGATTTGAGGGGGAAGATGTAACTCTGGAGTTCGTACTCTTGGAATACATGCATGCTCCAATCATTTCAGTTGATTCCTGTTGTCCTAATATTTCTGAGGCTTCTTTATTTTGGTTTCGACTTTTCCTAGTGGAATGTGTGGAGCCATTTCCTTGTGCTGCCCCTAAAGTTTCACTGGGTTTGGTGCTATTGCTTGCGGGGTCCTGCTGCAAACAGACAGTTCGCGGCTGGGCTTGAGATTCACATATTATTTGGCTGTCTTGTAGTTTTGCAATTCTTTCTGATATGTTTTCCCCCGAATTCAATTCTTTTTTTGTCTTCTGTTTCTGATTTTGAATGCTTTCTGTCCTCCTGTACAATCCATGCATATCACTTCTACTTTTCTTTGGGTAGCTCTGCCTCGCATAGCAAGTTTCGTCGGTTACGGGAGCCGTTGAGCCACCTTGTGCAACGAGGACGGATTCAAAGCATCCTAGCTTTTCCTCCAGTCGTTTAAGGGTGTGCAATATTTTACTGTTTTGTTCTTTGAGAAGAAAATTCTCTTCCTGCAGTTCCTGTAGCATTTTATGTACAGGGATGAAATTGCTCGCGAGGTTTTCAGCGTATTCCACAGCCTGCATCGAAAAGGGGCTGATGCAGTCTGCAAGGATATCCCTTAATTCCGTAAGCGAGACATATTCTTTACGGTTCTCTTCCTGCCTTTCATCCGGGCTATTATTTGCTCCTCTTTCTAGCGAAACCCCCTTCAGAGTGCTCGCAGTCTTCCGGGCAAATATCACATCCCAAGGTTTCAAAAATTGATCCTTCAGGATGGCCCAAGATGCCATTTCCAAGGTCAGTCTGCGAGAGGATTTCTCTTGTTGCTTGTTCAAGGTCATTAATCTGTTCTGTGCAAGAATCTTCACAAATGACTTCATTGGGTAATTCTTCATTATTTTTCGCTGTTTGTTGCCTACAGGCGTTACATTCAAACTTGCGTTTTCTAGTTTTGCTTAATCTCTTAATATCTACAGAAGTACAATCAGGCTTATTGCAATAGTTTTTGTGACAAGTAACGCATTTAATTATGAGGTCATCATTGGTCAGACATATGCAGCAAGTAAGCGGCACGGCTGATGCGCTGAAATCTGTCATTCTGAAATGCAAATGGGAGCGAATTTCAGTAATTTCGAGGCAGGTAGTCTTTAGTACAACAAGATAGGGCACTTCTATCGTTCGATGACTAGCCTATGAAATATGCAGGTGGAAATGGGGGAGGTTTTAATCCCTAACTTTGTCACCGCTTGACCTTGTTCAGAGCTTAAGTGCCGTATTGCCTTAAGCAGAATATTGCTATGTTCCGCTGCACTGAATCGCTATAAACCAACCGTTCCTTTCAACTATTACGCGAAGTATGAATGCTTAAAATCAAGATTAGACATATTACCTGTTCAGGATTCCATTAGTAGACACTATATCCAGATTCCACTTCTCATAAGCTCTCTGTCAATATGCAGTTCATTTATGATCCTTTCAGGTTAACTTAGGTATTTGAGTATTTTTAGGAGCACATAATTCAGTAACTCACTGACCTTCGCCACCTCTTTTTGCCCTAAGAACAGCCAGAATAGCAGGACTCAGTACGACGTTGAACAATACGCGCTTGGGACCAAATCAAACTTGAGCAGAGAAATTCCAAAGCTCTGGCATAACACTGAACTCGAGTAAACCCATTTAGGGTAGGATATACTGCTGGCACCATCCTACGTGCGGGATTGCTGGCAATCTTCGGATTTGCCAAGCTGAGGGTCAATGGTACCCACATAGGAGCATCGGTTCCTGTGGTAGCTTTTCAACACCACCATAATCCCTCATTTCGCCTAAACGTGGGTGGATCAACTCTTACATATCTATCCACCCACACTCTTCCCCCTTTAATTCCTTTTTCTATACCCTATTCTTCGTGTTCTTTTTTTTTTTTTTTTTTTTTTTTTTTGTTGTTGGTCTCCGTCAGGAAGCTCAGGCAGCCCTGAAGGAGGCCAGCCAGAGTATGATGGGCAGCCTAGCTCACCTCCCAGTGGTGCTGGCGGGCAACGCAGTGTCCCGCTAGGAGCCCTGCGGCAGAAGCCAGAGACACAACAACAAAACATAACACTATGTTTATACTCTGACATGAACCAGACATTACTCTTTTCTGCCTTCTGCATTGATTCTGTACTTCTTCACAAAGTACCATGCCACAGATGTGGGAAACCACCGGTGGCGTCTTTCACAAAACGCTATGCCACTATGTTTGTAAATTGCGAGTTCTGTGGTCGATTTTCTGCTTGCTGGAAGAAAAACCCGAGTTTCTGGGAGAAAAAAACCATGCTACCCTCGCTTGAGACCGACCAACGCAGCACATTGTTTAAAAGACCCATAAAACTTCCTTCTGTCATCAATGGGATTCGAACTCAGGTCTTTTCCATCCGCAAAAGACTTGACCACACGTTACAAGAAAGCCAGAAGCCACTGTTGCATCGGCAAAAATACGTCGAATAAAATGAATATGCAAAAACAAACTATCAATCTGTTTCTCTCCTCACATAAATAACTATCCAGCTGACCTCTGAATTTTTCCAGCTTCAACTACCACGAAGGCAATTGATTACCTCGATAAACAACTCACTGACTGAAAACGTCTTCCCGCAGTCCAATTAAACCTCTCCCCCTTAATTTGAAATTCATCGCCCCTACTTCTGGAATTCTTCATAACAGTGAGCACTTCGTCTTCATTCATTTTACTGCCTCTCGCAGAGCTTTCTACACCTCGCGTCCAGGTATCCAAACTCTGCATCCAATATCTTCGAAGCCTTTTCTCGCCCCTCTTACAGATCCATTTTTCAATCCGCCAAACGGATTGTCTGTCTTTGGACTCTTTCAAGAAGCTCGATGGCTTACTTTTAGGTGCGGACATAATTTGCTCCAAGTTGCCTAATACAATGGGATTATGACCTCCCTATCTCTACAAGCAAAGGATAGATAATCTTCGATTGGACACCAACGATGGCCTTCCGTACCACGTGTCTACAGTGTTAGAGAATTTCAATTCCGACCGTAGGCTCTGACAATTCAGAAGAAAGTGGGACACCTTATTTTCTCCAGAAGTCGCTGTCAAAGGTAGACAGTTGATGGCATTTTTGAGTTGTTGTATCTCGAGATATGCTTATCGGTGGTGGGGAGTATGTCCACATCATTCTTCAAATGCAAATTATGAGAATTATTATTTGCCTCGAATCGGATGATACGCTAAGGCCAGGCTGTAGGGCTAAGGTGGGTGAGAAATTCCACTGTGGCCGGTGTATACCGGGTGATGATCCTTTGTGTACAGTTCTATCAAGGTGGCTGCTGTTTTTCTTGTTGAAGACTGATCTTCCTTTGGAGTAAGCAGATCTATCCTGTGGATTAATTATTATTATTATTAAACGAACTTTATTAACCTTATTGGTTTGCCCCTTGAACAGTTTCAGTTTTCAGGCTGGAGGAGTGCAGTGCAGGAGAGTATCAGGAGCAGAGATTTAAATGCACGAGTCATTATTGGTTACGCAATAACAATATACAATTTGCATAATCATTACGGGAATCAAATTTACAAATGCATAGTGCCAGGAGCAACGTGGGAGGTGCAGTTTAGAATAATAGTTTATTCTAAACTATAGTTTAGAATAGAATAATTATAGTTTAATTATTAGAAATTGTCAAATCACTTTTTATAAAATTCAACTAATATCGTTTGGGCTGCATCATGTCTTTCACTGTTTATTGAACATTTCCTTGTATATTATTATTCTGCAGAAATGGAGCTACAGATTTGTATTATCTGTGACACTATGTTCCATGAATACCAATGTTGTAGCATCTGTTTGCACTTCTACTGTTTTAGCTGCATCCCTCCAATCGCAAGCTAACTAGAAAAGCTCGCAACCGTTGGAAGTGTGGGGACTGCCTCCCCATCTCTAAATGTTCCACCTACTCTTCCAGTTTTCGTTCATCTAATACTGACATCACTTCTAATGATAGTTCTAAAAGATGGTTAGTCAGTCGCATTGATGATCTGAAGCTTGTCTTTAATGAACTTAATTCTGTTGGAGAACGTTGTGAGGAGGCTATAAATGCTGCATCCAGCAAACAATTTCCAAGCTTGCAAGATCAACTAACAAAAACGTCATCTGAAACGCTGTCCTTGCAGCGTAGTAATTCTTTGTTATCCAGCCTTCTCGAATGGCAAATTGCTGTAACTAATAATCTCTTGGGATCAATGAATTTTCTACTTTTTGTAGTAGACTACAAAAAGTAGAAAATCTATTCCAAATGCACAGTAAGGATTCTACGCATGATGCTTCGACTTACCCACAACTTATTTCCAGTTCTGCTGTAACTGAAGACAGTACATCTGGGAACATGTTCTTCACACCTGATAGGTTTAAGAGTGTAATTCTGAAAGAGAGGAGCTATTTTCACTGTTCAGTCTCTCTAGGTCATCTTCCAAATAGTTCTGTCAACAGAGGGAGAATCAATTCGTCTTGTCAGCCGTTGCGCAAGGGTGGACATATTCTTGGTGAGAATAATGTATCTCCAGGACATGACATGGACACTCCAGGACATGATATTGGAGTTTGTTTGTAAGACGTATTGGGAAATGGTGAGTGGATTAGCCGCTCTATTCTAGATCCCGCGATGGTTCGTCCACCGCAGGATCCAGTATTCTCAGTACCAATGTGGCATATTTGTGCTGGGGACAAAATCTTATGGGCATATAGTGTTATGGGCGTAAGGCACCTCTCCGTGTACTGGCTTATTAGGGTCAAGTTCTGGCAGTCAACTAGTTCTTGGTGGATTGTCCAGAAGGCATAGTAATTTTTCTTAGTGTGCATGAAATAATCCTGGAAGGCGAGGTTTTCATCCAGTATTCCAGGACTTTCGCACGCAGATTATACCTGGGTTTACTAACACCCCGCCATCGTGAAGATGAAAGCAGAGGATTTGGTTTGCAGAAAATTGGTTCGCAAAAATTCGGCCCACTTGAGTTAAGGGTCACTTAAATATCAGTTCAGTCACGTTTTAGAGATGAAGTTAGCAAGCCCTAGCTTGTCCTAATTAAGAGAATCTCTGTGACAAGGCTCTAGGACCAAATATCCCATGTATTTGCGCATTTGTGTAGGGCGGCACCTGGAACGTCAGTTCATCTCCCCCTCGTTCCACTGTTAAGATACAGGACTCTGTACAAATGGCCAGAAATGAACTGGCCGTTTGACTACCCGGAATCAGCAAGCTGTAAACACGTCCACCACCACTACGGGAAGGTAGACCAGGGGCTACCAACCAGCAGCAGCAGAACACCAAGAACCGAACAAAGTCCGAACCAACGACTCTTGCCAAAAATTGTTCAGAGAGAGAGAGAGAGGATATCTTAATATCTATACAAAAAAAAATTAAACAGTGTACACAAGATTAACCTCAACATATTGAGGTAATGAAACAATATAAACAAAGTAAACAAAGCAAGCAATCTCATTATTTTTTTTTTTTTAAATTAACATAAATATCAAAAATTAAAGGTTGTACACAAGATCAAAGAAAATAATCAAGGATAACAATCCCCAACCTAAAAAAAAGGCCTTGGCCAGTACCATTTAACCGACATGCATAACTTTACAAAAGCATTCCAGTCCAGAAGCGTACATTTCGGTCCAGAACCTTATAAGCAGATTACATTAAATCCAGTAACTCCTCAATTTCATCCCAGGAGCAGGCACAAACCTTATAAACAATTTAGAGACTCTTGTCTAATGTGACATCCAGTAAGTCCTGTAATCAACAGTAGCAAAGTCACAGTCAGTCAATCATCAATAACAAAATCACAGTCAGTTAACAGCCAGCCGAGCAATTTGAAAAGCGCAGGAATTTTCATCGTTAAATTGAGTTGTAATTGTAGGACACTTGTAGAGTTGAGGGAGGAAAAAAAAACGAAGAAATTTATAAAACACGGCGCAAGGCCTAAAATTGTAGATCTTTTTGAGAATTTAAGCAACAGTTGACTGGAGGAAAGGACGTCGTGGCACAAAAGGCGATAAGTCTTGGGCAGAATCCAGTACAAAGATGTCGAAGATCTTGTTCAAGACAATGCAAACCACGGTGAGGTCAATTAACTGTTGGTTAGAAGATAAGTACAGTAAATCATAGAAACTGGGTCTTATTGTAGTGAAGGTGAACAGTCTTCAGCTGAATTTGAAACATTCGAAGGCGCAGTGATTGCAGAAAGAATTGGCGAGCCTTTTATTGAAGGCTGTCTTAGAAATATCCTGAAGGGTGCTGTAACTGGTGGCATTTGATACAAACTTAGGTTCCAATCCTGATGAAAAGGTGTATTTAGTGTCAGACGGCACCAGGGGTTTCCCCCATCTCCACGTTAAGGTTGGGAATAAGGTTGGGATAAAAGTTGGGAATTTCATTCTGCAGAGTTACTCGAAATTCATTGTATGAGGGACAAGAGTACAACACGTGCTGCCAATCTTCCACACCGCCACAATGGCAGAGTTCCGTAGGAGACAAGCGAAATTTAAACAGTTTCTTATTTAATGATCCGTGTCCTGATATCAAATAGGAGGTAAACAAGTCAAGGCTAAACCAGACTGTAGATTTTTTATCCGTAAGAGAGTCAACTTCAGGAAAAAACTTACGCGTTACACTGCCCAGTGTTGTGCCATCCCACCTACTCTGCCACAAGTTGATCAACTCTTGCCAAATTCTTTAATAGAAATTCCAAGGATCTGAGTTGGAATCTGGCGTTTCAAGCGATAACATAAGACTCTGAAAATTACGTAGAGATCGAGTGGTAACGTCCCGGCTAAAACCTGTAAAGCAGGTGTTGAAACTGTTTGACAAATCTTCAAAATACAAAGTAACATTGTACGCTGGATTGACATCAATTTTGATTGAAATTGTACAGTCCGCACCCTATGGAACCAAGCGCCAGCAGCATAGGCAACCATAGGGAGAAACACAGAGATTAGAAACACAGTAGATTCTTGAACATCTTCTAGAAAGACCCCACTGAGTTCTAGAAACTCTGACAAGAGCGCCGATGAAATTTCTGATCTTAATTCGCAGATTGGATAAATGAGGGAGAAAGTTTAACTTGCTGTCAATAGTTATTCCCAAAAGTTTAATTTCCGTTATTAGAAGTATTTGTCTATCGTTTATTTTAACTCTTGGTGGTCGACGAACGTCCAATTTAGAGCCAAGGATCATAATTTTTGTCTTGGTAGAACTAATTTTTAACTTATTTTCAACTGTCTATTGTTTAAGATCAGATAGAACTTTCTCAGCGGATATTTCAATATCCATAACCAAATATCCCAAGCTCCCACGCTGCGTATTGTAGCTAAAGCATCAGATATTTAGTTGGTTGCTGCGCGCTGATTGGAGGAATGATAATGCGCTCGTAAATTTACTTACTTCTCCTTCCTGTGGATTCATTACGCGAATCCACGAAGAAATAAGTAAAGCGCATTACGAAAGTTGACAACTTGGCCAGCGATTATTCTTGGGCTCGAAGGAAAGATAGTACTTGCCGAGGCGCATTGTGGTATTATAACGGGTTATGCTGGACACCCTCCAGTGGAACTACCGCGCACGTAAAAGAAAAACAAACGGTGGCGCTTTTTTCTTTTCTTAATCGGTAGAATGGCTGTCTCCTTCAGTGTTCCTGGAATCCACGTAGTGCGACGAAACTGTTGTTTGCAGCACCACTTTCGTCGAACAGATCTGCGAATAAAGAAAGAGGAAGGAACTGCTTCGAGGACATAAATACGAATTAGCTGGTCGAGTGAAAGTGCGCGTGTTCTTAATTATAGTTGGGAGGGGGTTGTGGAGGGAGAAGAATACGTTTTAGTCCCGGGATCCCATTACCAAGCCGTCAAGACTCGTGCGGATGTCTTTCAGCGGGCACAAAAACATTCGGCAAACAAACAAACAAACAGCGCTCGGAGTCGTTGTCAAAGAGATGTCAGCGAAAGACGAGGAAATCTGATCGATAGCGTCGGATATAGCGCAGGGCACACGCGCTGTTGCACGTGTGGCATGGTGACAAAGAAAGAACACGCGAGGATTAATCACGGGAGGGAGGAGAAGGAAAGCGATGATCGAAATACCACTTCCCATTCACAAAATAAACCGCTGCGAAGAACGAGTCCTCGTTGCAGTTTTCCGTGTTCGATGCAGGCATACGATGACATCACTAAGGCCTGACGTAGCCGAGTGGTCAGGGGCGGCAGTGCATAGCACGCGTTCCTTGAGTGGACCGGGGTTCAAGCCCGTGACTACCAAATACGATAAATATTTGTATTGACGATTTATTGTAAACTCTACTGGCTTGGTTGTTGTGCCGGAGTATAAACAGAAAATTTAATTATTAGCCATGTGGTTGATAATAATGAATAAATAAATATTGTCACGCTATTTACAACCTATGTATACGGTACAGTACTCAAATGGGTTGATACAATACATGACCTAAAACAAAAAGAGAGAGAGAGTCAGAAGCAGATGGAAATCACCAAGAAAGAGAAGAATGATGACATCGAACTCAGGACCCTGGGTGTGCCAAGCCCATGTTCACCAGTTTCATGTTCTTTCATGTGCCATGTTAATATCAATTTTAAATGTAAAATATGTAATTATACGTTTTATGTCCTAATATATGTTTTAAGTAATTCTTCTTGTATAAGTTATTTCATGTTGGATCCCTAGCATTGTCGCTGTTGTGGGTATTATTGCATCAGGCAATCATGGAACCATTCACTGCCTGAAATATAGATATTACTAGTATGGATATTACTAGTATATTACTAGCACACCCAAGGTCCTAAGCTGGATATCATCATTCTTCTCTCTCTCTCTCTCTCTCTCTCTCTCTCTCTCTCAGGGTAATGCGGGAAATTTTTTTTTTTTTTTTTCGACTGGTGCAGCATAAGCCTCACGCTTCCTTGCATCCGCCGTAGCCTAGTGGTCAGGCGCGCGGAAGCATAAGTACACGTGCCTTGAGTGACCGGGGTTCAAGCCCGTGGCTGCCGAATACGGTGCTGTTTCTTGTATTCTCTCTATCTTGTGAACTCCTCTGACCGTTGGTCGTTCCGGAGTATAAACAGAAAATTTATTTATTTTTTTTAGGGCTGATAATAATAATAATCTTTTCTGATGTTTCTGATGCCACTTAGCCTCAGAAACAATCCAACACATCACCGCAGGGTGCAAGGTGATCACCCAGACTGAGTACACTCGTAGACACGATGTGTACCTTGCATCTGTTCCTGTCTGATTGAGCTGGTGCTCTTATCTCGATGTTAAGTCAGCTCAATCAAATTTAACTCTCGTAAGGAGTTCTCTCCTTTGTATCAAAATATGTTTTCATTTATAAAATTACCTTTTTTTGTAAATTAATTGTTCTATTTTCCCGGAAGTTTCGGGAGGCTGTAAAAATGTAAACCCCTGGCTTTTTGGCCGTGAAGGGCATTAAAGATTATCTCTCTCTCTCTCTCTCTCTCTCAGTTAGCCACGATAATACATTATAAGCTAGCGAAGAAATACCAGTTGATCGAAGAAAATGTACCGTATTACAAGTACGAACCCCAGGCAGTACCAGGCACCACAAGCTGTACTGGGACAGCGCCATAATAACGAATAAGACCATCCCGCACAACAGACCGGACATAACCCTTGTGGACAAGAAGGAAAAGGCAAACAATCTGATTGACATAGCGGCACCCAACACCAGCAACCTGCAGAAAACCCATGGGGAAAAAATTAGGAATACATCGAACCTAAGATAGGAGATTAAAGAGATGTGGCATATGCAACAAGTAATGACCATGCCGATCATCGTGCCAACCACAGGTATGGTGCCAAACACCCTACATTACAGCCTAGCAGCAATAGATCTCCCGGAGAACACCTACAAGGAAGTCCAGAAAGTCGCAATCCTGAACACCTGTAGGATAGTCAGAGAGCTCCTCGACCAACAGTAACACCAGACAAAACAACCATCCTGTGTACTTGATAGCAATACCCGTCACGAGATGGAACCCCAATCAGGGAGAAATAATAATAATAATAATACTCCGTTTTGACGTATCACGTGGATGGTAGCACGCGGTGGTGATGCTAGAATCCAAATAGTACCTCAAAATTGAGTAATATTCTCCATTAACTATAAAGCTGATTCTATCAGGAGGAGAATGCCAAGCTGAGGTTTCACGCTATTCGGGTTTGTCTGGGGCCGTTCCCTGACTCCTCGTCTATTCCAATGCCATTAAGTTCATTGCGATTTCTGAACACTGTCACCGGATACAAACTGAGTTCTGCAAATTGCAGTGGCTGAAGAGCGGGCACCTGCGAGGTGATCTGATTGAGGTGTATAAGGGTTTGAATGGATTGAGAATGCTGAAGTCTGATGTGATTCTTCCACTTGTTCAGATTACGAACCTGAGGAGGCATAAATTGAAATTGAGGAAAGACAGTTGTAGAATAGATGTGCGGAAATTTGCCTTCAGCCAGTGGGTGGTTGATTGCTGGAACAAACTTCCATCAGAAATTGTTTTTTTTTTTTTGGCTGGTGCTACATGAGCTCATACGCTTGCTTTCTTGCATCGCATGCCTCTATTGCTACTACTATTACAATTACCCATCGTATTTCACCCCAGATCATGTTCGTGGAAGTGCCTTGAGACGGCAGAATGTAGCCCGAACCACTCCAAATGGTCACAGATGTCAATAATTGAAAATATATTGAGTAATGGAATTGAAGACTTCATTTATGGCGACTAACTCTCATCTACCAGGCTTCGATTTAGACTGGAACTTGCAAGAGCACTTTTAGAACATGAAGGAAGGAAACGTATGGTTCGGTGTCGGACAATTCCCTGCCTTGACCTTGATTGGTCATCTGCACCTACATGTTGCTTGAAAAAATCATGATCATGGAACGCTGGGTCTTGCCATGATTAAATCATTAGCGAAAGCCAAGGTACCCATCATCTCACGATAACGGGCTGAGGTCCATTAACTCCATCCGCATCGATCCACAGAGATACGCTGCCGATAAAACTTCTAGTAGGCAGCAGCCCCTTAAAGATCGTTATCGACGTCTATAAGTAACCGGAAAAGAAGAGCTATCCGTGTCCCACTATACCGAAAACAAGATTACTCAAATCTGGACTTTTTAGATGCTTAATCGATCAGATGGATATAACTTACACCAATTAATTTTAATACCTCTAATCCACTGTAATGAATGTTATAAATAACATTCTAATATACGTTATACAATATTGCGCAATCAGTATTGTAACACTGAGATGGCTTATCATTTACCAATGTATTCGATGCGTTGCAATCTTCTTACTCTTTACGCTCTTCTGACCATTGTGGTTGATTAATTAATCTGATAAAGAAATAAGTTTTTCTTTAATTAAAGATGGCGCAAACAAGGTAACAGTAAAATATCTTTTGGGGCATTGTCGAATTTTCGAATACCGATATTTATTTCTTTAAGGAAACTGGAAGCGTGTCTCTTCTTTTACCAACTCAACACACATCTATTCAAAACAGACAAGAGACATAGTAAAGAGATCCCCTTCTATATGAATTATAAACTTATGCGGCCATATTTTATGTATTTTGATACGTACGTCGTTCGTGTTTTCTATATTAGGCGTGCATGCATTATGCATGGTCCTCCTTGAAGTCTTCGCATTTAAGAACCCTTTCGTGGTGTCCGAACAGATGCTTTGTATGGAAACGATCACCTTCACTGTTTCTGGCCACTTGGGAAGATTTCACAATACAGCGAGCATCGCAGTGGTCTCAGTACTCAAGACGGGGCAAGCTTCGTAATGTATCAATGACGTTTTGCTCTACTTCCAGGACACCGTGATAAGAGTGGACAGCTGTTTTCGCTAAGTCTTCTCGTATTCACTAGTTGAGGCTGCGTCGCTGTACAAACATGTCTGATTAGAAACAAACAGATTTAAACGAATATAAAACAGACAAAAAGAATCCGAACCACAAACAGAAATTTTAGTTCCACATGGTCCGCGTTACCTTAATAAATATGACTGGAAACGCAGAGGAGCTCGCTCACACGTACTGGATGCTTGCATTTCATTTCTAAATGGCAGCCACGTGACATCGCAACTGGCTCCACGTTTCGCATTATTATTATTATTGTTATTCACTTTATTAAGTTTGAATTCATCCCCTTTACAGCTGGTTGGCTAGAAGGATGTACATAGAATTATAAGTGAAAAATACATTAAAAGGACAAGAGATAACATTTGACAATGCGCTTGCGTGGAATTGGAATAGCATTTAATGTATCAGTTGATACGAACCTCCCATTGATTACTCAGGCAAGAAGACAAAAACCATATATCAGCTGTTCGCACCAGAGAAAGGATCTTCGTATCCAGACTGGGCCCTGAGACAAGAACGCAGAGTATCAAAAGTTTCTTTTTGATGGAATATGGGTTCGAAGTGGACGTAAAGAAATTAAGAACCAAACATCCATGCTATGCCTCCTTCCTAGTGATATGCAACTAATACTAAAGCGACTAATACTGTCATGCACCAGAAGAACTGGCCTCCAGTAACACTAGTTAAGCCTTTTAAAGAAAGACGCCCCGTGAAGGCACAGACAAAACTCACAATCTAATCCAACGTAGCAACTAATAGCTAGTTTGGAGACGAAATCAAAAACTATGCAATTCCGATATTTCCTACAAAAATGTCAGGAGTTTATCTAATAAGCTCCACTCCCTCCAAACGCTTTTATCTCTCAGAGAAACTGATCTCATCTGTTTAACGGAGACCTGGCTAACAAATGAGCGACAAATTGATATACTTCTTAAACTACCTCTTACAATGGTATCGGAAACAGTAGAGGTATGGGCGTCCAAATATTCTTCCCAATCCAGTGGCAGGCGAGAAGAGTTAAACGAAGCCAGTCCAACAACTTTGAAGCTTTGTGTGTAACACTGGTGAATAGACAAATGAAAATACAACTCTGTTCGATTTACCTCCCCACTGACCATTCCGAAGATACACGGACTTAACTTCAGACAAGCCTAGCCCCTACTCAACAAACTGTTGTAGGTGGAGACTTCAATATGCCAGTCCCAAGACATGTAAAAGCTCTACA
Source organism: Mastigoproctus giganteus (assembly GCF_048544385.1). Taxonomy (NCBI): domain Eukaryota; kingdom Metazoa; phylum Arthropoda; class Arachnida; order Uropygi; family Thelyphonidae; genus Mastigoproctus; species Mastigoproctus giganteus. The sequence goes on along the minus strand of NC_143577.1, from coordinate 4,171,639 downwards.
AGACTTAACCTTAAGCAAGAATTCTTTATTTATTTATTTATTAAATCTGTTTATTTCTCTGCCGAAGAGCCACCCCCTGGACAGCAGGAAGCTAGAGGATGACATTTACATACAGGGTTAAGACAGGGACATGTGTCCGGCGGTTACATGGAGCACATGTACCCTTAACAGGGATGTTTATTATTTTACATAATTGAAAGAATTAAAGGATATTATTTTCTCAAAATTGCTATAAATTACAAAAGCATGAGAGAAACGTAGAAAATATTGAGAAATGAGGCAGTCCTTCACCGGTTGTTGCACGTGGTATCTCTTCAATCTTGACTGTAATAGTGCTCACAGCCAGGCGTCTTTGGAGTAGTAGATTCTAAGAGAGAGGACCAGTGATGGCTTCACTTTATTTTCCTTTTCACCTGTCTTTAACGGGATGCATTGTGGTGGCATTTTCCTTCTGGTGGCGTTTCATAAGTGTATGTTTGCATATGTGTCCTTTAGCTTCTGACGTCTGTATGAATGCTGTTCGCTGAATCTATCCAGGCCGATGGCTAGATTGTTCATCAAATCTACCGTGTTTCCTGGGAACATGCGTCTCAATCTTTTCAGGTTGTTCAAGCTGATTGTGAGTGGGAGCCTTGGGTCCATTTGATTCCTTCCGGCAATGCGGGCAGTTTTTATTAGATCAGTAATATCAGGGGCGTCGAGTCGTCTTGTGATTAGTCTGGCAAGTGTGAGAAGGTTTGCTGCAACAATCTGTTGTTTCCATGGGATGACTTCCAGATTTATGTAGAACTGAGCCCTAGAAATGGTGTATTGGTTGCCAGTCCGCCAGTTGAGCCCTTTCAGGAGCCAGTATTCCAGGCTGAGGAACTTGTTGAAGTGTGTTGTGGGAGCACAGGACCAAATGGTTGCTGCATACAGAGGTATGGGATAGACACATCGGACAACATATTTCTTTACCAGGTCGGCATCATGAATTCCCGTTAGTTCCTGGCGGATCGCCCACATAGCGGAGTACATTTTGGTTTTTGTGTTCAGGAGGTGATCCTGGAATGTCAGCCCCTCATCCCATACTAATCCGAGATCCTTGTGTGTTTTAACTTTCTTAATGGGTGATCCATTGATGGTAAGATTAATGTCATTGCGTGACTTCTTCCAGGTGAAGGACATTTGAGCTGTCTTTGTTTGATTAATCTGTAGTCCGATGGAAGCCAGGTATTGTTGGAGTTATGTATGGTTTTACTTGCCTGCAAGGTAGTGCTAAGAACCTGAGTTTGGTCAGATGTGATATAGTTTCAGGTCATCAGCGCAGGCGCCTCCGTAGCCAGGTGGGAAGGAGCAGCAGTGCATAGCACACGCTTCTTGATTAGACCGGGGTTCGAGCCCGTCACCACCAAATACGGAGGATGCGAAAAGGTCAGGGAATGACCACCGCATATTCCCGGAGCAATATGGCCTTAGTTGCTAATGCTCCTAAAAAACCAAATAACAAATAACAAATAAGTCATCAGCGTATGATTGGAAGTCAGTTTGAGATGCCAGGAAGGGCTCCAGCGCTGCGGCAAATAGGGTTCATGATAGGACTCCCTCTTGTGGGACACCCCTATTAGTAATGCAAGTTGTCCGAAATCTGCGATGTGAGATGATGAGATGTCTATGCTCCAGGATTGATTTAATGACACTGAGAGTCCTTCCAGTGATGTTTAAGTACTGCTGGAGAATGGTGATTAGAGCTGTTATATCTATTTTGTCATAGGTCGCTTTTATGTCAAATAAAATAGCATCAAGCTGTGTCCTGTTGTTGAGGGCTTTCTGGATTCTGGTAAGGGTGTCCAGGACGTTGCTGTTAGTAGATCTCCCCTTAATCAATCACGGAGGCCTGTTAGTAGATCTCCCCACTGTTTCAATCACGGAGGCCTGTGATTGAAACAGTGGTCTGCAATGGTGGGCTGGATTGCTTTTTCAAATATCTTTAGGAACCCACAGCCGATGGCAATCGGCCTGAAATCTTGAGGCCGCTTGGGGTCCCTGCATTTAGGGACTGGCCAAACAAAGTATGTGTTCCAGATATTTGGAATCTCTCCACTTTCTAAGATTTTATTGAAAATATGAACTAGGTGGTCTATAATATATGAACTGCAGATTTTGATTAGAAACAGAGGAAACCGGTCTGGACCCACAACAGCTTTCAGTGGAAGTTTTTTGACGATCTGCATCAGATGGTTTCGGGTTATGGTTATGAGTGATATTGGAGGTTTGCAGGGAGGGCCAAAAAGTGTAACAGGGGTGGAGCATGTGACTGGTCGATCTGTTGAAAAGTGAGCTCAGTCCATTCTTTAAGTATTTCTTCCTTCATAGGAAGAAATATTTAAAGAATGGACTTGATTTGCTTATGGCTCTGTTTCTGGAGTCTTTTAGATCTTTTCAGCTTACCCAGGGCAAATTGGTTGCAGACAAGTCGTTTTTGTCTTAAGAAGAGAGCCCTTGCCTTTTTATAGGCCTGAAGTTTTCGGCGTCAGCTGATTTTCTCCATCGTCGGTAAGCCTTCTGCTTCTGGAGGAAAGTTTGCTTGATTGTTTGGTTAAACCATACAGAGGTTCTGGAGGTGATGCGTATTTCTTTTGCAGCTCCCTCTTTGGCAATTCCATAAAGCTCTTCGGCTAGGCGGCTTAGGGCTACGTCAAGTGGGATAGAAAACAGGTGTGTCCAGTTGAATTCTCTGAGACGTCTCAGGATGATTTCTGGTTTCAGAAATTTTGTAGAAAAGGTTAGTTGTTTCTCAGGTTGGTTTTCTTTCCTGGGCAAGTGATGATTGTGATTTTTTTTTGTAAGGCGATTTCACATGTGATACGATTGTGGTCGGAGTAGAATTTAAATGAAGAGGTGATCAAAGAGATGCTGTCAAGATTATGGAATACGAGGTCGAGTGTGCTATTACCTCTGGTTGGGCTCGTAATAATTTGCACGAGGCCCAGGGGAAACAAATACGGCATCCAATTCTTTCCTGGCTTTTTCATGGCGTGGTGTAGTCATGTTGAAGTCACCGGTCACTGTGGTTTTGAGGTTTGTTTCTAAGTTTGTGGCTATCCAGTTGTGTAGCTCCACTCTTGAATATTCAGTATGATCTGGGGGAAAATATATTACACAGACTTGAATCTAGGTATCATTGAACGATAACACTGTGGAAAGAGATTCAAAGTTCGGCGCTTGGCTGGTTTTAGTTTTAGTGGGTTGAAAATGTTCTCTGAACACCAGTGAGACTCCACCTCCTCTTCTGGCGTCTCTGGAATTCTCTAGAGATCTATACCTTGTTGGCTGCGTGAGTGTATCTAGGTGATTGCTCTTGGGTAACCATGTTTCTGTGATACATATAATTTCATATTCTTCCATGAGCAGCAGGGATTGAAGTGTGTTTAGTTTGTTGGTGAGACTTCTGAGGTTTTGGATGAAGCAACTGAGCTGAAGGCATTTCGGGTTCATATGTTCCTAATCTGTTGGTTGCTATGTCGAATCGTTGATTTCGTTGGTGGAGAAATTTTCTCTATGAACCCTGTCAATGAATGGTTTAACCAGGGTTCCTGGCGGTCAGATTTTGGGATCTAGAATTATACTTTGTTTATCCTGAGGACAGAAGATGACAAATGAGGTATAACTTGGGCGCCTTGTTTTCACTTCTGCCTGTGCTGCGAACTCGGGGTCCAACATCATCTTGATGTTTTTGCCCGTTGTAGCTGGGCTCAATCTTGAGACGAAAATTTTCCCGCGAGTTGGGAGAGCAGTGATATTATAAATGGAAGACAGGCGTTGTGAGTGTTGGTCTCTTCGAGGTATCGATGATCTGGTGTCTGATAAATAGTTATTTGCGTGAGGAACATTGATGCCTGGGTCAATTGATTGAACCACATCAGCTGTTTGCGGGTTTAACCGCCTGACAAGAGGAGAGGGAGGTTTAACTACTGACTGTGAGGTTAACCTGTCGTGCTTTTCTGGGTGCATCTTTTCCTCCTTAGCTTGTGTCTGTTTGGTGGGAGGGCTTGAAGGGCTTTAGACCTCAGGAGACATATCATACCGCCAACGAGAAAAGGTCAAGCTTTAGACCTAGTATTTCACAACTTCCCCAACTGTAATAACATACCCAACACGTTCTCATTCTCATCAGATCACTCACCTATCACCTGTACCTTCTCCATACCAACGCTATCGGGGAAGAAAGTTAGAAATTACTATTCGGATACTCACTCTGATCTGATTTTTTCTCCAAAATTCCTGAAACTTGAAATAGTTATCAACCATCTCTCCACCATTGATTGGGATAATTTATTCTTCACTATCTGTTGACGAGACAATCCAGACCCTAGCTGAGCAGTTGAGACATATCGTCACGATCGCAGCGTCTAAAGAAGTCAGAATTACTGAGAGAACCCAGAGGTGGTTCCATCCGGATATGAAAATTGCCTTTAGAATCAAGCAGAGGACATATAGAAAATGGTTAAAATCGAGAAGCAGTACATACCATGAAACCTTCAAAAGAGGGAGAGAGCTCGTTTCCTTCGCTTCAAGAGAGGAGCACATCAACAGTGTATATTATCCCAAATTACAAAATCTCGGAGAATTTTCCCAAAGCGCAACAACCAGCAAAACATGGATGAAAAGGTATTTGAGGAGTGGACTCGCATATCTTTCGATCATCAAGATGCGACCACCGAAATTTCAACCCTACTTAGAGTAAACCAGAAAACTCTTTCTGCCATGGATGATGGAATTATACCTAAGCAGCAGCTCATTGACGTGATAAATGGCCTGCCCAACAAAGCTACCAAGGGCCGTGACGGTATACCACTGTTTATAGTTAAGGCGTGCTCTGCGTACATTGTGGATCTTCTCTTAAACATCTTCCAGAAGATTCTAAAGACAGACACCATACCGGAAATCTTATTATGTCAAACCAGTCCCTAAAATTGGAAATCCCAAGACGCCTAAGGAGTCCAATCTCCATATGATGCACATTATTAAAGATATTTGTATAAAAGAAAAAAAAAAGGTTTTTCGTCCAGAAAAGAGAAAATCGACCGCAGAATACAGAGAGTATGCAAGGAGCATTATTCGTTGATGCTCCTAAACTCCTATTACAAACAAGCAGCTATATATAGTCGTTTTTGACAAGTGGCGACCAACTATGAACGAGGAGTGTACGGATAGCAATGGTAGCGTGGAGCGTACTTTTGAATTAATTTCTTGCTCCAACCATCACGTGCAGCTCCGACTCAGATTTGTAATTCTCATAATTTCTTCAAGTTTTCGCAAAATTTTTGTTTTCAGAAAATCGGCGAGTTTGTGGACAGCGATAGAGTGGCGAAGGCTGTCAGCGACCAATTAAGTTCCGGGTTGGGGCGTCGATCGGAAGTGCCGCCCCTCTTCCGCGAAAATAAGCGTGCAGATGGTTGCCAAGGAAACGGTTTGCTCGTTAAAGCGTGTCGTTCATCGAGTAACGTGGAAGACGCGCTACAGCGGATTAGCGACGTCCACAATAATTTGGCACAGCGGAAGTCATAACAGCTTTGATCAGCGATGACAACGGAAAGAACTCAACTCGCAAGAAACTGAGCCAAGAAACTGTAAAAAGGAAGCCCTTTTATAACAGCAGAAAGAAAGAAAGAAAGAAATAAGTAATTATTCATCTTTTCTTCCCCCGCAATGTCCATTTAGTTTCAGTTCGTTGTCGGCCTTTGGCTCACCTGGACGATGTGGTTTGCAATTGAGTGTTGATAAAGGCAGCAAAGGCTTGCGTGTGTAGGTGTACACTTTTATTCTGTGTACTATATATATATATATATATATATATATATATATATATATAATTGTTTAATTAATTCATATATATATATTTTTATCACCCACTGTTATTTTATTTTGGTAACTAAATGTAACCCTTGGGCCTCTGACTGCGTATACTGCTCCAGGGATTTTTGGGTTAGCCAGAAATGAGTGAGACAACTGACATGAAAATTGCAACGTGTTTAATTCTAGGAAACTGACCCATGTACATACAAATTGTTCACTAAATTTCTAATACAGACAACCTCCACTGCGATGTACAGTTACAAAAGTTCTTTACTATATCTCATTACCAGGAAGATTTATTTACAGTTCCTTTAAAACATCAGTTGTGTTTATCCTTCCTCCTCACAGGTTAATCAAGTCATTCATAGTTAGGATTTCAGAAAGCCTTTCTCCTTTCCCAGAAGTATAACAATACTTACAATTTATTCTCCCCTTCTCCAGGTTGGGCCAGCTCCTTCATTTTTGGGCGACTTTCCATTACTTTGGCCTTCAAATAGGGTTCCTTTGTTCTGTACCAAAAAACTCACCGACCGACTCACTCTAAAACTGCCTACTCACTTAAAACCACCAACTCGCTCTAAACCGACCAACAACTACTTCGTTTCCCGCCGAAACAAATCCTTTTGTCCTAAAATTCTCCCCCATCCCTTATTTTAATATAATCACTGATTAGTTCCATCGTCCTTTAACCTTCTCCGTTTCTGCGTATATATCTCCTGTTTCGGACCTTTTCGGGGAAATTTAACCTGACCTTCTTTTTGTAAAACTCCTTCTGGGAATTTTGGCTTGCCCTTAAACATTTTCTTAACGACTTATTCCTAATCCTATTTTAATTGTACATTTTGATTCTTCACAGAATCAGTCTAATTTGTAAGAATATTTCGATGTTAAATGCATATATACATATTACTTTATTTTTATTTATTTGTTTATTTATTAATTATTTTATTTTATTTTTTTTAGTAAGCCAAAGCTTACACGTGTTTTCAAGGCAAGTAATGAGCTCGAGAAGAAACTGTTTGTGCCCATCTGTCAGTCCCTACAAGTTCACAGAATTCTCACACGTCCCGAATTCGAAACTTCGAAACAGTGAAAATTCCACCTTCATTCAGTTGACTAATCTCTCTCAGAGCTTTATAAACCTGAATCAGGTTACCTGTCCTCAAAGGTGCCTGGTTGCCAAGCTTATGTAATTGGAGTTTTTCCTGTTATGCTCACCCTTTTGCCATTCTCACCATGCAAGTTGCCTGTCTTTGGACCATGTAAAAACCTCAACGTCTTACTGTGATTTTAGTGTTTTGCACCAACCTTGCGTAGAAGTAGAAATAAAAACACCAGGGAAACTAAACTTTTGATAACTGTATTTATAATAAATCAAATACCCGCATCTACAATAAATTTAACTTTAAAATAAACTCTACATATAAATTACTAAAATCTGCTACATTACAATCAATACAATGCATAAAATATAGATTAAAACGATAAAAACCCGTAGCTTTCAAAGGCTCAGCCTTCTTCTTCAGCGGTAAATCCTGCTATGCAGTACAACTTTAAATATCAGCAGGCTAACGGTACTCCTCACGTGTTTCCATTCTCGTGTGCTTCGTTCTCTCGCGTTGTGGAACTGGAAGTGGCTCGAGTGGAAGCCACACGGAATCGTTCATCCCTTTTGAGGATAGTGGTCTCAAAGATGGGATGAATCCGCGTACCTCTATCCCTATTTATGTTAATGGTAGAACAAATCCGCAAACTCTCGAGCCACTTACGGTCCCAGAACTTATGCGCCCGATCGGTGATGATAGCATCGCCCGGAGAGATCTGGTGTTGTTTCTCCCAAAAATGCTCGGCCACGGCGGACTTGCCATATTCCGCATTTCTTATTGCCTTAGTGTGTTCCCCCAGACGATCTTTAAGACGGCGTTTCGTTTCCCCTACATAACACTCCCCACAATCCGGGCATCTAATGCTATATACGACCCCACTAGTGTTCTCTTTTTCAATGGGGTCTTTAACCTGAGACACGATTGTGCGCAGCCTCCGTCCTGGAAGCTGCACACACCGCGTCTGGTACTTTCTCAGTATTCTAGCTATATGATCAGTCAAACCCGGATAGTAGGGAATGTATGCAGTGGCTATCGGTGTAAATGGCTCGCCTCTCCTCTGATTTCCTTTAACATATTTCTCTATAATCCTCCGGGGGTAACCACATTTTGCAAGATCCGTCGCGACCCGTTCATACTCTAATTTTCTATCATCGGAGGCACTGCAATGTGATTTTGCTCTCTCAACTAAAGCTCTTACCACACTGTTCCTATGATGGTTGGATTGGGCTGAGCTGTCCAATCCAACCATCATAGGAACAGTGTGGTAAGAGCTTTAGTTGAGAGAGCAAAATCACATTGCAGTGCCTCCGATGATAGAAAATTAGAGTATGAACGGGTCGCGACGGATCTTGCAAAATGTGGTTACCCCCGGAGGATTATAGAGAAATATGTTAAAGGAAATCAGAGGAGAGGCGAGCCATTTACACCGATAGCCACTGCATACATTCCCTACTACCCGGGTTTGACTGATCATATAGCTAGAATACTGAGAAAGTACCAGACGCGTTGTGTGCAGCTTCCAGGACGGAGGCTGCGCACAATCGTGTCTCAGGTTAAAGACCCCATTGAAAAAGAGAACACTAGTGGGGTCGTATATAGCATTAGATGCCCGGATTGTGGGGAGTGTTATGTAGGGGAAACGAAACGCCGTCTTAAAGATCGTCTGGGGGAACACACTAAGGCAATAAGAAATGCGGAATATGGCAAGTCCGCCGTGGCCGAGCATTTTTGGGAGAAACAACACCAGATCTCTCCGGGCGATGCTATCATCACCGATCGGGCGCATAAGTTCTGGGACCGTAAGTGGCTCGAGAGTTTGCGGATTTGTTCTACCATTAACATAAATAGGGATAGAGGTACGCGGATTCATCCCATCTTTGAGACCACTATCCTCAAAAGGGATGAACGATTCCGTGTGGCTTCCACTCGAGCCACTTCCAGTTCCACAACGCGAGAGAACGAAGCACACGAGAATGGAAACACGTGAGGAGTACCGTTAGCCTGCTGATATTTAAAGTTGTACTGCATAGCAGGATTTACCGCTGAAGAAGAAGGCTGAGCCTTTGAAAGCTACGGGTTTTTATCGTTTTAATCTATATTTTATGCATTGTATTGATTGTAATGTAGCAGATTTTAGTAATTTATATGTAGAGTTTATTTTAAAGTTAAATTTATTGTAGATGCGGGTATTTGATTTATTATAAATACAGTTATCAAAAGTTTAGTTTCCCTGGTGTTTTTATTTCTACTTCTACGCAAGGTTGGTGCAAAACACTAAAATCACAGTATGGATATACCCAACCTCAGAGGCCTGTTTGAAGGACCTCAACGTCTTTTTTCAGATGAGGTCTCCATACTTGAACACAGTATTTGAAATCTTACAATTGTCTTAAACAGTGGGATTATGACCTCCCTATCTCTGCTGGATAGCGTTCGATAAATCATCGATAGGACATCATGGACTTTCCTGTCCACCTGTTCACATTGTTCGGAAAACTTTATATCAGCCCGTGTTAATTCAACTCCACCAAGTGTACAATTTATTTGTGGGTTGTTATTCCCCAAGCGTAAGACCTTACATTTAGCAGCATAAAAACATAGCTGCCACTTCTGTGACCATATTTGAAGTCTGTTCAAGTCATCCTGAAGGAGCATAGCTTGGCACTGATTACTAACAATTCTGCCAATTCTTACGTCATCTACAAATTTTGACATCACGCCTTCTGTCCCTCTGTCGATTTAATTCATGAAAATGAGAAACAACAGTGGTCCAAAAACAAATCCTTGAGGATACCACTATCGATGTTACAGCAATCTGAAGTATATATCGATTAATTACTCCATACTTGAACACAGTATTTGAAAATCGCCCTTGTGCCCTGCAGCCATCCTGCAATCCATCTTAGAATCTTTCCACTAATCCCGGCATATTCCAGCTTATACAGTAACCTATGACGAAATTGCCTTACATCCAGTTCATGAATAATTGCATAAAAATAGTTTATCGGGTTAATTAAACTTGATATTCCCTAAGAAAACCATGTTTTGTGCTTTTCAGAATGCCATTTCCATCTGAAAAGGAGATAACCGATTCTCAACAGCTCCAATGAGCCCTCAATAAATTCTCTCTCTCTGTGGCTATCTCTGAATGGCTTGTCTGCTAACCCCTCGAAGTGCAAAGTAATCTCTTTCTTATCCTTCAGATCTCCACAACTAATAAATTCAGAGTACACTATAACTCTGTGATCATCGAAAGGTGTGACCAAGTTAACGACTTTTTATTATTATTATTATTATTATCCGTTTATTTCCATAAGGAAACCACCCCGGGACGGCAAAGTGCCAGGAGGGTGCTAAGTACAAATCAGGGTACGAGATACTACGTGCAGTGGGTTACATATACTGAACACGTAGTCTCGTCCCGAAATATTATATACACATTTTATGTTTAATATATACAGTATTTACACATTGATGATTCTGTACATACATTATACAACTGATATATTTACAATTCACTAATAATTCCATCTATAAATTACATATTTACATAACTGTTACAGAAGGTATATTTTTACAGTCAACAAATTATTATTGTTCTGAAAGCAGAAAGTTTCTCTTTTACTCTAAATTCTTTGGTACTTTGCAGCCGATTCATATTTTGGTAAGTCTATACGAATACTGGAAGATCTCTTTCCGGTATGTTGCATCCTCACACAGTTTTTCGGCATCTATGTGTAGTGAGTTAAATATTCTCGCTGCATTTGATGGGAAGAATCTTTGCAGGCTACTAAGATTGTTCAGGACTGGACGCAGTGGATTATTTACTTCCCCGCAACGTCTAGCAGTGGCACGCAGTTTGTCTAGAATATTATCCAGGACTGGAGCATCCACTCTGCCTGTGAGCATTTGTGCGAGAGTGTGTATGTTCCTGTTAATTGTCCGCTGCATCCAGGGTGTGATGTTAAGGTTTGAGTAGAGAATGGCCCTTGAGATAGTAAAAGGGTGGCCAGCAATTCTGTTAAGCCATCGCAAGAACCAGTACTCGATCCCAAGGACGGACTTATAATGTGAATCTGGAGCTGATGACCAGATTTGCGAGGCATACATTGCAATTGGCAGGACACACATTAAAATGTACTTGGTCGCTAGCTGAGGATCCCTAATTCCTACCAGTTCCTGTCTAGTAGCCCATAAAGCGGCGAATATTTTTGTCTTCATATGGGCGAAGTGTTGAGCAAAGGTGAGTCTGTCATCCCACTTAAGACCCAGGTCCAGGTGAGAGTGCACTTTTACCACATTAGACCCGTTCACAGAGATCGAGATGTCATTTTTATTCTGCTTGCAAGTTATGGTCATTTGGGCAGACTTCTGCGCATTAATACGGAGCCCGATGCAATCCAGGTAGCTCTCAAATTCTCTGATTGTGCTATTTGCCATCTGACAAATACCTTCTGCTGATTCATGGTCTTTGGAAGTGATGAAGAATTTTACATCGTCAGCATATGTTATAAAATTGTAGTACCGTGCAAGAAACGGCTCCAGGGCGGCCGCGAAGAGAGTAGCCGAAAGAACTCCCCCTTGTGGCACTCCTCGCGAGATGGTAAAGCAAGATTGTAGCTTTTGGTGCTTAACAATAAGTTTTCTATGTTCTAGCAGGCTGGTTATTATAGTTAACAAATTTCCTCTTACATTAAAATAATTCTTCAAAATCGCAATGAGCGCTGGAATTGAGACGTTGTCGTAGGCTGCGGAGATATCCAAAAAAATAATATCAATTTGCTCCTTCTCATTTAGTGCTCTCTGCACGCGAAAAAGGGTTTCCAGTAAGTTTGTTATTGTTGATCTACCCGAAATAACTGAGTGCAAATGCGGTGGTCTATGGCTGAAGCAGTGTTGATTGATGGTGGGAAGCAGTGCTTTTTCGAATACCTTCTGTAGGGTGCAGCTGACAGAAATTGGTCTGTAATCCTTAGCCAATTTTGGGTGTTTAATCTTTGGTATTGGGGTTACAATGTAATTTTTCCAGGCTTGCGGGAAAGCTCCTGACCTAATGATTTCCTGATAGATGTGCAGTAATAGATCTATTATAAATGGGCTACTTATTTTAAGGATGAACATTGGAAATTTGTCTGGTCCAACAGTGGCCTTATTGGGCAGATCGTTGATTGCTTTCATTACGCTCTCTTTGGTGATTTGTATTTCACTCAAAGGAGGTCTTGTTGGTTCCTCTATTGCCGAATGGTTTCGCTTGTTTAAATCTTTCAGGAATTCAAAAATTTTGTTACCATTATCAGTGTTCTCAATTTTATTCAGTCCATGCAGGTTACTAAAAGTGTTATTAGCCCATTCCTTGAAAATGCATTCGGTCATATTCTCTGTGCTATTTCTATTGCTAGTAATTCTTTTTGCTCGTTTTAGTTTATTATGAACAACACTGCAGTGTGCCTGTCTTTTTGCTTTGATGAAATGTGCTCTTTCTTTCTTATAACGAATGTGATCGGCAGGATGACCCGTTCTTTGCCATTTTCTATACAGTTTTTGCTTCCTGAGGAAACTTGCTTTCAGTTGTGGGTTAAACCATTCTTTTGTTCTCTCAGATATTTTGATTTCTTTTGCTGCTCCTTCCAATGCTGTTTGGTATAGCTTTTTAGTGATCATTTCTAAAGCTTCGTCTACTGGCTTTTCTTGCAGGTCATTCCAGTTGTAACTAGTCAGGTGACTGAGAATGACCTCTGCATTAATATACTTCACGGAGAAAAGATACTTACTTTGCTTTTCCCAGTTCGTGTGGTTACCCTGCATGTATTTGTGTATCTTCAGTGCTGCTTCTATTTCAATGGGATTGTGGTCCGACTTAAATTTTATGCAGTTTTGCGCTAGCCTTATGTCTAAGGAACTATGATACAACAGGTCAAGTTGCTGCATTCCCCTTGTCACTGGTGTCGGAAGCTGCGTTAAGTGCAATGCACCCAATGTAGCATCCAGCTCTTTCTTGGCCTCCCTGTGTTTCGGAAAAGGCAAATTAAAATCTCCCGCTATTATTGTGTCGACTGATGGCTTTAGATTTGCAGCAAGCCACACAGAGTTCGTTTCTTGTCTCCTTTGAGTGCTCAGGTGGGAGGTATATGATGCATAACTGTATTTTCACGTACTCCTTTGAAAAGGTAACGCAAATCCCTTCAAAATTATTTGAATTGGTTTTTCGTTCTCTTATAGGCTGGTATTTATTTTGGTAGCAAATTATAACTCCCCCTCCTCGCCTATCTGTTCTTCCGGTTCCCACACATTTGCAGTTTGCTGCCGCAGTTAGCCGATCTAACTGTTTTCCATTTCCCAACCAGGTTTCGATTAGGCAAATGAAATCCAGGTCCTCGTACATCATCATCGTTTGTAGGGTGTGGAGCTTATTTGAGATGCTCCTCACGTTTTGTACAAACAGGTGGATGTGATGTTCTGCATTCCCAGCTGGGGGTAGTTTTCTTGATTGCTATTGAGCCCGATTCCTTGCATCATTTTTAACCAGTGGTCTGGCCCATCTGTCTCTGTAGGGCTTGACTAAGGTACCTACTGGCCAGGCGCTTACGTCTTGTAGGCGAGTTGATTTATCTGGTGGACAAGAGATTATAAAGGAGGAGTAAGCTGGGTGTCGTGTTTTCACCTGCTTTACTTCCACAGTTATCCCATGTTCGCCCTCACACATGGCTTTAATGTTTCTGGGCTGTGTTGTGGGTCCCAGCCTTGATACAAAAATTTGCTCTCTGGTTGCAACGGAAGTAATGTTGTACATTTCAGAAAACCGTTTGTTTGTTTCAGGTGTGTTACAGGAAGACACGTTAATACTTTCTCTGTGAACTGGATTACGTCGTCGGCTGTCCTCGGCGAGAGTAGGCATAAAATTTTGGGATGGGCGGGTTTTTCTACCCTCAAAAGTGTTATGCTTTTTAGGTAGCATAGTGATGTGCGCATAAGTGAGTGGGTTTGCAGGAACATGATTTGAGGGGGAAGATGTAACTCTGGAGTTCGTACTCTTGGAATACATGCATGCTCCAATCATTTCAGTTGATTCCTGTTGTCCTAATATTTCTGAGGCTTCTTTATTTTGGTTTCGACTTTTCCTAGTGGAATGTGTGGAGCCATTTCCTTGTGCTGCCCCTAAAGTTTCACTGGGTTTGGTGCTATTGCTTGCGAGGTCCTGCTGCAAACAGACAGTTCGCGGCTGGGCTTGAGATTCACATATTATTTGGCTGTCTTGTAGTTTTGCAATTCTTTCTGATTTGTTTTCCTCCGAATTCAATTCTTTTCTTGTCTTCTGTTTGTGATTTTCAATGCTTTCTGTCCTCCTGTACAATCCATGCATATCACTTCTATTTTTCTTTGGGTAGCTCTGCCTCGCATAGCAAGTTTCGTCGGTTACGGGAGCCGTTGAGCCACCTTGTGCAACGAGGACGGATTCAAAGCATCCTAGCTTTTCCTCCAGTCGTTTAAGGGTGTGCAATATTTTACTGTTTTGTTCTTTGAGAAGAAAATTCTCTTCCTGCAGTTCCTGTAGCATTTTATGTACAGGGATGAAATTGCTCGCGAAGTTTTCAGCGTATTCCACAGCCTGCATCGAAAAGGGGCTGATGCAGTCTGCAAGGATATCCTTTAATTCCGTAAGCGAGACATATTCTTTACGGTTCTCTTCCTGCCTTTCATCCGGGCTATTATTTGCTCCTCTTTCTAGCGAAACCCCCTTCAGAGTGCTCGCAGTCTTCCGGGCAAATATCACATCCCAAGGTTTCAAAAATTGATCCTTCAGGATGGCCCAAGATGCCATTTCCAAGGTCAGTCTGCGAGAGGATTTCTCTTGTTGCTTGTTCAAGGTCATTAATCTGTTCTGTGCAAGAATCTTCACAAATGACTTCATTGGGTAATTCTTCATTATTTTTCCCTGTTTGTTGCCTACAGGCGTTACATTCAAACTTGCGTTTTCTAGTTTTGTTTAATTTCTTAATATCTACAGAAGTACAATCAGGCTTATTGCAATAGTTTTTGTGACAAGTAACGCATTTAATTATGAAGTCATCATTGGTCAGACATATGCAGCAAGTAAGCGGCACGGCTGATGCGCTGAAATCTGTCATTCTGAAATGCAAATGGGGGCTGGAATTTCAGTAATTTCGAGGCAGGTAGTCTTTAGTACAACAAGATAGGGCACTTCTATCGTTCGATGACTAGCCTATGAAATATGCAGGTGGAAATGGGGGAGGTTTTAATCCCTAACTTTGTCACCGCTTGACCTTGTTCAGAGCTTAAGTGCCGTATTGCCTTAAGCAGAATATTGCTATGTTCCGCTGCACTGAATCGCTATAAACCAACCGTTCCTTTCAACCATTACCCGAAGTATGAATGCTTAAAATCAAGATTAGACATATTACCTGTTCAGGATTCCATTAGTAGACACTATATCCAGATTCCACTTCTCATAAGCTCTCTGTTAATATGCAGTTCATTTATGATCCTTTCAGGTTAACTTAGGTATTTGAGTATTTTTAGGAGCACATAATTCAGTAACTCACTGACCTTCGCCACCTAGCGGAACTAAATTCGATGCTCATGTCCTTAAAGTCACCAGCAAAGCATTCAAAACACTGGGATTCATCAAATGGAACACTTACAAATTGGGGACTCTCTTCTCCAGCAGTGCTAAATTCGATGCTCATGTCCTTAAAGTCACCAGCAAAGCATTCAAAACACTGGGATTCATCAAATGGAACACTTACAAATTCAAAAACTACAGATATGCGGTTATCCTTTATAAAACTATTGTTCTGCCAATCCTTGAATTCAGTTCACCCATCTGGAATCGCACACCAAGACTAACAAAATTTAACTAACAAAAAATTTAAGTAGTCCAAAAAACTTTTGTCGATTACCTTACGTTCGGTAATCCTCTATTTTATCACACGGTGTACTATGAATCGCTGTGTGATTACTTTCATCTGAAAGACTAGAGTAAAATCAACTTCAATGCTCCTTGTAGATAAGTCAGGAACCTTACATCGTTTCGTCTTGAATCTGCCACCACGGACTTAATGAAGTTCAGTCCACTGAACAGAATCAGCAAATCACTCTCTCTTTGACTTCTTTGACAACTCCCAACCACTGATGAACTCCATCCACAAGTTTGCCTCTTCTCTTCAAATGAAAAATGACCAGCTCTCATCTACTTATTGTAGTTTATTATTATTATTTGTTTTATTATTTTTTTATTCTCTAACTAATTAATTTATTAATTGTTTTAATTAACTTAATGCAATCCTCTTTTGTACATATGATTTTAATTTTTAAATCTATATCAATGTTTATCTTCCGGTTGAATTTCATATTATTGTTATCGATTGTGTTCATTGCTCTGCTCTCACATACGCTCTTCATGGTTACTTGTTGTGTATCTTCTTATTAATAAAATAAAAAATAAAAATATTCACAGAAACGGTTCATCAACGGGACGTGTCTAATTGCAGCACATTTCATCAATAACTTGCCACCGGTCGAAGTGTACACAAACCCAAGAAGCCATTTGCCCAAGCTCACGGCTTTATTAAGATGATTATATTCACAACCAAAATGATAATAGGATCTATCCTCCAGGAGCACGAGTCCCAGTGATTCGTGCTCCTGGAGGATCCGACAACCACAACTGCTCAGATCCACGCCGATGCTCGTCAGTGACACTAATAGAATTTTTATTTTTCATAATCGAATCAATCATTCAAATGATACGAAGGTAATCGGATGATTTCCTATAATTGGAACTTATTGCGCCGTTTGTAATATTTCTCTAAATCGCGTGGGTTCTCTGGTCAGTTTGACGGACGAAAAATGCGAATTTATGAAAAAAAAACTCACGTTCTGACCCTCGCATGAGACCAACTAACTCAGCCATTTTGTGATAAAAGCCCACAATAAAAAAATAAATAAAAATCCCTCGTGTCATTGACGGGATTCGAGTTCGGTTCTTTTCCACCCGTGTGTATGTGGGGGGGCGGTTACTATGCCAACTGTGCTACACTCCAAGACGGTTAGAGTCATGTCGAAGCCAACACGTGAAGGAAGGTTGCCCCAGAAGGTGGCAGAATGAATGAGGAAGAGAAAAGAAAAAAATGGGTTCTGTGGATGTGCAGTTGGACAGCGAATGGATGCTGACTGTTGGGAGGACCGACTGCACTTGCGCCGCAGGGATTGGAGGATCGAGCAGTACTTTTGTAGACAAAAAGGGGCATGCTAATATGAGTTCTCGCGATGAATCGAGCACCTCACCTGACGAGCCCTACGATTCTGAGCTGCTACCCCCACCAAAATCTGGGGGGAAACCAAGGAGGAAAAGGAAGAAGACCAAGAAAAGGTCTCAGGCTTGTTCCCTATCCTCCTCTAACAATCCATCGCCAAGTGAAGATAAAAGCAGAATCCTTTCTGCTGACCCAAATCTTTCTGTTCCATCCAAACTTGACTTTAGCATCTCACTCCAGTGGCAGCAGCCATCCTAGAGTCTCTTGCAATAGCTCCTCCAGCTATTCCTACCCCAGCTTCTACACCTCTCAATCCAACTTTGCAGCTCCCACATTCTAAAGAACCAGCTCAACCCCATCTGCTCCCAATTGCTGTTCTGATGTAACCTCACCTTCAGTCAAAACCAGACTGGACTCTTTGGCCAAGTGTTCATACCTTGGGTCTGCTCCACCAGTAGATGTTCCTGCTCCTACCTCATTGGTTCTAACTACCCCCTCTGTCTCAACTTCAGCACTCACTGCTCCAAACTTACCATCAGGCCTGGACAAGACAGTTGAGGTGGTCCTTCCGGCCTCAAGAAGACTTGCCATTCCTGATTCTTCTTCATCTTCTGTACCTGATGTCTCAAATGCAACCTCACCACATCAAGCTGTCACCATTTACCATAAGAGCCTCGCTGCATTCCTGAACCAGGAGTCCAATAGATTCACCAGATCCGCTGCAAACTACATCCAGGAGTTGTGGGACAATCTGGAGACAATTACCACTGCTCTCCCCATTGATAATGAAAGGTTGAAGACCACCAATGAAGAGCTCAAATCTCGTACTAGCATCCTAGAAAAGGTCGTGGACACCATCTCCAAATACCCACCTGCTGCACCAGACACCTCCAGAGCAGAGTATCAGCAAGCTGAGAGACCTTACAAATCTGTTCCTAGATCATATTCCAATGTCCTCAATGAGGATGGTCCTCCCCTTCCTACCACCTCTCTGTCTTCCCGGCCCCTGCCAGCTGAGCCTAACCTCCAGAAGGAACAGAACATCCTTTTATTGAGAGCAACGGATGAGTCCGATCTCAAGACTAGTGAAGATGTCAAGGAATTAGTGGAAAATACACTTAAAAGTGATTTCAAGACGGTTAGAGTCATGTCATTAAGAGCAATCTGCAATAAGGGAGTTTTACTTGAAACAGCCTCCAAAGACGATCTGGAATCTATATCAATTGCCCCAACTCTCCAAAATGCAGGAGTAACATTTTGTCCACCCAGGCAGACTAATCCCTCCATCCTAATATACGATGTCCAAAAAAATACTACTAACGAGGACTTCCTGAATGATCTATTCCACAAGAATCTCATGGGACAAGGATTCTCTTTTAAAGAAGTTAAAAAGCAAATTACCATTAGATTTACCACTAAAGCCAACTCCATTTCTGCTTCGCATCAAGTAATCACACTCCCCTCAAATCTCTTCAAGATAGTCATGCCTTTGGAACGGATCTTTCTGGGGTGCAGTGCACACTGGTTCAGGCCATTCACAGTGTTGACCAAGTGCTTCCTCTGCCTAGGGTTTGGACACACTGCCCAGTATTGCTCCCACAAAACTCCCACCTGTGGATACTGCGCTCGCAGTGGCCATGTTCATTCTGAATGCCCCAATAAGGATGAGGCACCTAGTTGTGCTCACTGGAAAAGGGGGAAAAGGGAACACAGCCATTTTGTGAGGGACAGTGAATGTCCGGAATATCAACGAGCTTTAGACCAGGCAAGACTAAGGACTGCTGATGAATAAACATCAAAAAGCCTCCTTCCAGTTTCCCAATCCCCCAAATAGAACCTCCGGCCCTCAGCCTTCAACTTCCCTTGTGTCCTGCAGGCATCTCTACTAGTCAATTAACGGTCATGCAGATCAATGGAAATCGGTCTAGGGCAGTAGCAGATGAAATTAGACGGGCAGCACAGAAAAACTCCATAGACATCATCTCTATACAGGAACCGTATGTTTCAAACTTCAGACGGGAAACACTTCAAAGATTATGGGCTTCTCTATTCACCATCGATTCATCCAACCCATTCTGGATGACCCAAAACCTTTATTGTAGTAATGAATAAAGAGCTGGACATCCTAGTGCCCCATGGCCTGTGCACGAAGTATGCAACCTGTATTCAGGTATCACATGCCTCACTTTCATTTTATCTCACCTCCTTATACTGCCCGCCATCCCATGACATTGAGGCATCACTAAACTACCTAGAACTCGCACTGGACTCCTTAGGGTCCAATACGGTTATAATCACCTCAGATGTAAATGCCAAATCCACCCTCTGGCAGTCGCCATTTGCGGACTCCAGAAGTCTTCTGCTTGAGGATCTGATCTCCATTCGGTACCTAACCATTCACAACAAACAAAGTCAATACACCACCTACTGCAGCGCTACAGGTAAACCCAACATCGACATCACAGCAACCACCAATGACCTAAGAAATCTGATTTACGGATGGGCCATCATTCCGGATTGGACCCTAAGCAATAATAGCGTGATACGTTTCCACATCAGCATGCACACACCTAACAGAGCATCTCATATTGCCCCCACTGGGTTTGTCAGGTTCTCGACTAAGGCCGTTGACTGGGCAGCCTTTGACTCTTCCATACAGAGAGATTTTCCAGATCTAACCTCGCTATCCGATAAGAGTGCAGCTGACCTGACGGACCTATACCAGAGCTCACTCCAATTAGCTGCATATCGCTCGGCCAAGAAAAAGATCATAAAAGCTCAAACTTGTGACTGGTGGAACACCGAGCTAACTGTACTAAGGAAAGAGGCACACAAAGCGTGTAAGGATCACAGAAATTGGCCGCCCCAAGACGTTGAACAACTGCATGCCATCTACCTCGCTAAAAAGAACACCTGTACCAAAGCGGTTGCCAACAGGTAAAGACAAACCTGGATGGACTTCGTCAAGGACTCAAGAAATTCTAACCCATGGGGACTCCTTTTTAAAATCTCCAAGGAGAAGACATACCCCAGATGTCTTTGGCCCGGTACAGCTTCGCGAACAGGAAACCATAACCTGGCACGATTCGATCAGTGCCATAATTGATGAACTTTTCCCACAGACGATCCAATGGAAGACCAACCTGAACATGCAGATATCAGAAGAAGAAATTCATTGTACACATCAACCTCACCTGATGAACCGTTTATATCCCAAGAACTGGAGACAGCAATGAACAGAATCAACCTGAATAAATGCCCTGGCATTGATCTTATTGAGTATGCATTTATACAAAGGGAAAACAAATTTATACAAAACATTTATACAAACTGAAACCAGAGCACCTACGTCTCCTTTTTAACCGCTGCTTTAGAGAATCTCTCTTCCCTAAGCCCTGGAAAGTTGCTCTTCTCCGACTCATTCCGAAGCCTAACAAACCACCAACAGAACCTCGGGCACTCCGCCCCATTGCTCTCTTATCCAACTTTGGTAAAATTCTGGAACGACTCATAGTGATAAAAATTGTAAGCATATTTCAAGATAAAGGACTTATCTCTCCTTCGCAATATGGATTCACACAAGGTCGCTCCTGTGAGGATGCACTCTCAGAAATAATACTCCATCTGGAAACCTCCAAGGCCAAGTACGAACTGGCCGTCTTTATAGATTTTGAGGGGGCCTTTGACCGGGTATGGTGGGAGAGCGCTCTTGAGAGGCTGCGCTCTGTTGATTGCCCACCACAACTCTACTGGTTAATCTGGAACTACTTCACCGTTAGAACCGTTACAGTACAGGCAAGATATAGGCAACTGACACGACCAATTTACAGAGGATTCCCACAGGGCTTCGTATTGGGTCCCCTAATCTGGAACCTGGTTCTTCAGGACTGGCTTCGCCGCAGCTTCGACAGTACCAAGATCATTGCATTCGCAAACGATCTCACTATCATCTTCTAGGGCCGCTCTCGGCAAGCCCTTGAGACCACCAAACCACGTTCTTGATGACTGGACTCAAACCAATAAGCTCCAAATCAATCGAACAAAAACCAATATGATGATCTTTGGAACCAAACTCGACCTTCGAAGGCCTCCCCAAGTCAAAATCCAAAGCACACAGTTACCTTTTGACACCCAAACCCGAGTCCTAGGGGTCATTATTGACCATAGACTTACTTTCCTCCCTCACCTTCAGAATCCCAACATAAAAGAAACTTCTCAGCCTCAATAGTCAGGATCTCCAGGAGTGACTGGGGGGCTCTCCAAGAGCACAATACTCCTTTACTACAAGGCGGTGTTCCTCCCCATAGTCACGTTCGCTGCAGGGGCGTGGTTTCACCGGGCAATTAAGTGTAAAATTAAAGAGAAGCTGAACTCTGTCCAAAGGGGACTTCTCCTGGCCACCCATCGGATCTGCAGAACTGTCTCCACAGCAGCAACACAAGTCATTACAGGGGTTCTTCCACTGGACCTCTTTGTAGTTTATAGGGGGCTATGCTACAGAATACGGAGGAGGATTCCTGCAGCAATTCTAGGCATCCGCCTTAACTTAGACACGGACCTGAAAAGAGAGAAGCTGCGCTGCTATAATGAGCTAGTTCATATATGGCAGACGCGATGAACAACAAGGGACTAGTCACGAAAAACTTCGTACCGGATGTTACCTTTCCAATGGCAAAATCCGTTACGAAATGGTTTACTCTCACGATGGAAACCTCGTATCTAGTCACAGTACAAGGGGCCCTCAATGAGAAATTGTTTCAGTTTAGACTTTCAGAGTCAGAGCTTTGTTTCTGTGGAGCAAAGGAGAACTGGTCCTACATACTCTTCGACTGCGCTATGTATAATGAATCCAGAGAAAAGCTGAGGAATAATATCCAGGGATTCTCCTCAACTGCGATGGAACAGCTAATCCAAACAGCGAGTAATCTTGCAGCACTCCAGGCCTTTGCAAAAGAAGTTTTTTTCTCGAAGAAAGAGGCTTATGCTTGGGGGGGGGGGAAACCCGGTTCTGCCCCAAATCAATCAAGTCTGAAGATAAAATTGGGCAATAAGATTCGTTTCACCAAGAAGACCCGGACAATACTTAGAGTTTAAGTCTGTTTTTGATGTTAGAGTTTGTGATGGCCACAATTGTTTAAGATATGGATGAGTTGCTGGTGTAATTTTTTTTTATTTATTTATATATTTTATGTTTTTACAGCGTTATATTTATTTATTTATTTTATGAAAGATGTAAGATACTCAGTTGAGAGTTGTTAGGTGGATTTGAACTTGGGTGCTGCCTTTAGTTTTAATAATAATAAAAA
The DNA here is from genome assembly GCF_048544385.1 of Mastigoproctus giganteus. Lineage (NCBI taxonomy): Eukaryota > Metazoa > Arthropoda > Arachnida > Uropygi > Thelyphonidae > Mastigoproctus > Mastigoproctus giganteus. Next base: position 4,149,115 of record NC_143577.1, on the reverse strand, counting down.
AAAAAAAAAAAATAGACAAACAGGGGGGCCATCAATCAGCTCGTGTACGCCACGCGTGTTATGGTGGGGTGTTGTTTCTGTCATTGTGTCCTTTCTCCGCGCAAAATTCCGCAATGCAGCCGGAAAGTTCAAAGGTCATCGGAGATGATTGTCGGAAAGCACGCGATGTAAACAGAAGTGTGCGAGCGACTTCGCGTGCGAAAGGCTCGTTGTTTATAGGAAGTTGCGACATCCTGCGGGAAAACAGAAATATTCCCAACGGCACCTTCGGTCACGGAAGGGCCGGCAAAACAAAACGAAACACACGTCCGAGTTTTGTCAAACACTCTGGAACCAAAGGCGTTTCGTGATTTCTTCCGAGATCCCCGCTGGTGAGCCCCCCATCCATCCCCTCCCCGGAACATTGGTTGACTTCTCTTTGAAGAGAAGGGGCGTAATTGAAACCCTCTCTTGAGGCTATCAGAAGAAAGCTTCCTCCGAGGAGCTGCAGTGGAGGCAATTTCCAAAACAAACACTTCGGGGAATTAACGGGAAGGGGTGCTCCCCACCCCGCTCTCTTGTCGGTGTCCCCCTTCCGAAGACGACCCTTCGAGACGGAGCTGTGTGTACTCGGTTTTGTTACTACGCCACTCGAGGGCCCTTCTGTTTGTGGCCCTGTCGTCGCACAGCGCACGTGTGGGCACCGCTAATGAAACACTCTCGTGTCCCCTTTGTGCAGACGATGTGTCTTTTCAAAGAAACTGCGAACCTGACGTCCACGCATGCGCAACGAACCTTTTGCGATTCGGTTCGATATTTTCTAACAACGCGCGGGGGTCAGTTGCAGCGCGTGCTAGCCATCAATTGCCATCTCGGAGAGTGCACGCGCATCATCCGAGTAGTCCGTAATCGTTTTATCGTTATCGTTCCTAATTCGGCTGCGAGCGCCGCCTGGTGTGTCAGGCGCAAACTACATCGGTAACGTGGATTGTCGCCCACTTCAAAGGGCAGTGGCAGCGGCTGCGAAGAAAATTCGTGGATCGCTTTGAATGAGGGCGTTTTAGTCGTAAAGGTAATCGGAACAACTAACACCATTAAGACGTTCAACGATCTTCGAGCAGACCCAGAAAGGCTTTGCACAGAGAAGGACTGAAATGTTTCAGAATGCATTACTCCACCTATAAATGTTGAGTGAAGCCCACAGATGGAAAGAAAAGAGAATGCAGGAAATGAAGAATGAACTGGTCGGGACTGTTTCTGCTCCTGCTATGTTTACATTTTATACGTCTTGTCTTTCTGTGGACTCGCTGTGAGAATAGTGGTGTAGATGTGAGCATTCTCTAGTTCCTTGTAAAATTACAAATTATGCTTATTCTCTCTCTATATATATTATACATGGTGTAAATAATATAGTTAATTAGACCATGTATAATTTGTATAATTTATTAAGACAACGATATGTATAAATTATAAACGGACAATTATGTATATAACTTATATTTGTATATCTGAATGTGCACCCTCTGGTTAATAGCTGTAATCACGTGTCTCTTAGGAGAAAATAAAGATAATAATAATAATAAAAAAAAACTACTCAATGCCATTGTACCCAAGGGGTTAAAAAAAACAAGAGGGAGGTTTGACGAAAGAGATTATGAGGACCAAGAGCTGCCAACACCATCCGAACGACCGTCGAGAGACTAACCACAGCCCCGGAAAGGGGAGGCCTTGATAGACCTCATTGAACACCACCAGAAGACGATTGAGAAGGATTACCTCGAAGAAAACACAGCGTCAATCTAGCAAGCCATAGGGAAGACAAACAAGAGGGAACACCCCCTCAACCTCATCAAGGACACCCGCTGACAGAGAGGGAAGAAATAAATAGAGGCAACCGTAGCCAAGTGGTCAAGCACCTGGGTGCATATGTACACGAGTCCCGAGTGACCGGGGTTCAAGCCCGTGACTAGTGAATACGGCTCTGTTTGTTAAATTCTCTGTCTTGTGAACTCCCTCTGGCCGCGTGGTGTTCCGCGAAACAGAAAATTTATTTATTTTTATTACAGAAAAAAAAACGGACGAAAAGGGGAGTGTAAGAGCCAAGGCCGACCGGGCTAGCCAGTCGGGTCAAGTGCCTGCCTAGCAACCCAAAGGTCGCGGGTTCGAATCCCGCTTCGGGCTTGGATCAAAGTACTGCAGAAACCTTGGGAGGTGCATTATGGCCACAGAAGCCAATGCGCCAACAACTACCAAAAAAAAAAAAAAAAACCACCCAACCAAAGTAGATAAGAAAACATGACTTATAGGCTTTCCTCCCCACACAGATGAGCCGATTGTTTCTGTGTAACTGAGATGATGCCATCACGTACGGAAATACCGCCATCTGCAGACAGAGGACTAATCACAACTGAAATCATCAACTCTAACTATCTTAAGACTTAAATGATTAAACTGAACCCCGAGAAATCCGCAATAACGGTTTTCTCTCTGAAGAAGTGTCCCACACTCGTACAACCCTCACTGGATGGAGGACGCAGTTCTTCCAAGTGTAACTAAACACAAACATCTCGGCGTAACTTTCGAGCCAAAGCTCAGATTGAACAGTCACATCGAATCTGTTCTGCACAAGATAAGCCGAACGCGCTGGATTGTGGATCAAAATCTCCTTCGCATAACGGACGCAAAAACTACAAGATACAAATGCACTTGCTCTTGTGAACCCCATCCTCCCTAGTGAATACTTGATGCTGAAGTGGGCAGCCGGCAAACATCGCCTTTCTCCCAACAGCGGACCACTGGTATGGCCGCTCAACTTCAAATCCTCAAGTAATCCGCATGAGGAGAACTGCGACCACTGTCAATATGCTGGTTGGCAAGATAAACTCTACTGACTGCTGGGACATACGAGAGTGCCATGTGTTACCACCCACCCTTAGAGCCACTCCTCTTCTTCAGATACAGAAGAACAGGCTGAAAATCTGCGACCGATTTCGACCCGGCCAAGTACCTCTATTGCAAGCGATCGGAACAGCCCTCCCGAAGTTCGCTTCGGATCGCAATTACAGGCGTTCGCTGGCCGAACTGCTTCCGCAGTCGTATGGCCCCTGATGTCGACTCTCCGATGTTTCAGAACTTTTTGTATTCTTCCAGCCATATTCGTTTAAATGAGAACTGTTTTTATGTTTCTCATATATTTTTTGTACACGTTATCCCTTAACCTTTGTCGAGCCCTTGACTCCTGGCCGTGGCCGGTATGTATTGCATCTGCGCTCTATATGGACGATATACGTAATGTGGAGTCCATGTACACAATTCAATTCAATGAAGATTTGCTTCTTCTTCTTCTTCTTTCGCTTTCTTAAGTTGATCGCATGAAAAATCATTTTAGGTTTTCGGAAGTTGAATTCTGGCTTCTCCACTGGAAATGCATTTGATATCTTTACAAGGTTTTAGTTCCTGCTGGAACGTTTAGTGATTGGTCACAGGATTTAAATTGTTCTTCGAATATTTCAAAATAATTCAATTTCCACGAAGAATCGACTCGTTCGTAAAAATTGAAGATCGCATGCCCACACTTTGCACGATGATTGGTCAAATAAGTCTTATTCGGTCTCGTATTTTTAAGGGGTAGGTGAAATTCGGACGTAACCCTCATCGACAAGGAGTAACTATTACTTTATTAGGGTCACTTGGAATGTTAATTCAACTTCCCCGTGTTTTGTGTCTGTAAATTGCGTTGTGTGCGTTCTCTGGTCGATTTATCCGCTTTCTGGACGAAATACCCCGGATTCAGAGGAAAAAACCTTGCCATCTACGCCTTCGACTAACTCAGCCAGGGATTAATAAACGCTCATAAAAGTTCCTCGCGTCACTGGCAGGATTTGAGTCCAGTCCTTTTGCAGCCAGTGGGACGGACGGCGATTGACGAACTATCTTTTTCTTGATTTGCTCTTTTAATAGTTCTTGTAGGTTTATTGGTCTTTATCTTTGTCTTAGCCATATCACCTCGGCATTCGAGGTGAGCGGACGCGGTTCGTCAGGGTTCCTCAGTTAAGTGGGTTGAATTATTGTTGATTATTGCTTTTAAATATTTGATTTTAGATATTTTGGATTATATTGTTATGGGTTTTCCTATAACAGTTTGATTTTTATGATATTATAGATATACTTTTTTAAAGTTAATTTTCATTGCAATTTAGCTAATTTATAATGGTAGTTATGAGATACGCTTTAAACACGTCACAGGGTATCGTGACTCACACGGAAATAGCAGATGGCGATTTACGGGTGAGTCATGATTTAATCCGTTGCGGAACCTGTGGAATGTTTTCCAGGGTCGAACTGGTGAATAATCCTACCTCACCTGGGGATTCTTTTCTTTGTGATCGATGTAAGGAGTGCACCGATCTTAAATTACAATTTGGTACACCGATGGAACAATTTGAGTCCCTGAATAACCGGGTGCTTGCCCTCGAGAATAATGCATCTAGGAGCTCGTCAGGGACTCAAAACTCCAGCAATCTACCAAGTGATGCACACCCGATTCGAGCCTCAAAACAGAAAAACCAAGTGCAAACTACTCTGGTTAAAAAGGACATTGTTTTATTAGGAAACTCCATTGTCAGGGGAAACGGGGAATATTTTTTGTAATAAGGATAGATGGAGCAGAACCAGGGTATGTCTGCCAGAAGCAACTATTGATGATGTCACCAACAGACTGTCAGATTTTAAAGGGAGGTAAAGAGAATATTATTATTCATGTGGGGACAAATGATATTAAACGTACACGATCTGACGATTTATTGGAAAAATACAGGACCATGCTGAGGAAATGTCGCGAGCTAGGCCATAATGTCTATGTGTCTGCAATTCTGCCCAGACACGATAGGAGGGATTATATGTTAAGAGCCTTGTGGATTAATCAAGACTTTAAGGAATCTGCAAGGCTTTAGGGGGTAAATTTCTATCAGCATGACCCACACTTGTAGGTAGAAGAAATTTGTTTTGTAGAGACGGGATACACTTAACAAAGGTGGTGCAAAAGATTTTGCCAGTATTATTGAGGATACCTTAAAGGTTCAGGGAAACTGATAGCTAGGGGAGATGTGGGGAATACTGACACTTTATCTGATAATATTGGTCAAAGTAACTCTTGCACATACCTTAAGAGTTCTTATCTGTTACCCCAACTGGACGTATTATCTAGATGTTCTGGGGGCAAAGACGTTTCACGTGAGCGGGTAGCTAATATCAGGGAAGAGAGCCTAAAAAACTTCAAGGGTTGTGTTAGGGTTGTTAAATATACAAGAACATTATTATTATTATTATTTTAGGATTGCCCGTAATTAAATACATTAACCCGTATTTGTGTCTGTAAATTGCGTATGTTCTATGGTTGATTTGCTTGTTTTGCTGGACGAAAAAACCCCAGTAACTGGGGAGAAAAACCGTGCCATCTACGCCTGAGACCAATTAATTCAGCCACGGAGTGAAAAAAGCCCATTAAAGTTCCTCCCGTCATCCACGGGATTCGAATCCAGGCCTTTTCTACCCGGTGTGGGGAGGACGGTGACGATACCACTGTGCTACCCGCGCAGACTAAATATACAAGATCAGTAAATCTTAATTGTTTATACAGTAACGTTAGAAGTGTCGTCAATAAAATGAGCGAATTCGAACTGCTGGTTAAAACAAGTAACGCGGACATAATAGGGCTTACAGAGACGTGGTGCCACCCAGAAATTGGGGATGATGAGTTTCAGTACGGCTTATATAATGTATTTAGGAAGGATAGGTTAGATAGAAGGGGTGGTGGGGTAATGCTTCTTATCAGAAGCAGCCTGAGTGCGACGATAGCTTTCCCGGATTCAGACATTTCACATGCTAGTATAGAGTCTGTATGGTGTGAGATAGTTGGAAACAAAGGTACAATGCGAGTAGGAGTAATCTACAGACCAGGTGACTGTGAAGATTATGACGAAAGCCTCCACATGCAAATGGAATGGGCAAGTAAGCGTCAATGCCTTATTATGGGTGATTTCAATTTGCCTCTAACTGATTGGAGTAAATGGGAAGGAAACTCGACATGGGGAACAAAATTTTTAAATCAACTAGATGACTGTTATTTGTATCAACATGTCAGGGAAAGTACTAGAGAAAAGAATATCCTAGACCTCATCATCACACATGAATCAGATGACATAACAGGGCTGACAGTAGAGGAACCAGTAGCAGGAAGTGATCACGGAGTTCTACGGTGGATGATAACGAGAGAGGTAGCAGAAGTAAAAGGCAAAGGAATGGGTTTTAATTTCAGAAAAGGAAATTACGATGCCTTAAGGTACTACATGGCCTCTATTAACTGGGTAGATATCGCGCTGAGAATGAATACAATTGAACTGTGGTACACTTTTAAAACATTAATCACAGATGCCTTGAATGCGTATATACCATTAAAAAAATACTCCACGAGAAGGGTTCCAAGTTGGATGAATAGAGAAGTTGCCACATTACTTGAGCAGAAAAAGGTGGCATGGAAACGTTACAGAGCAATAAAAAGTACTGAAGCCTATAACAGCTACAAGGTGATGTGTAATAGAGCCACAGAAAAGGTTCGTTCGACAGGCAAAGGCAGTTTATGAGAAATCACTAGCAAACAGAGCAAAGAGGAGGGATAGGGAATTCTTCACATATTTAAATGCCAAGAAGAGCAGGACAAACCAGATCGGACCTTTACGTAAGGGAAAGGGGATAGTAATAAATACACCAGCTGCCGTTGCAGATGAACTCAACAGTTATTTTGCATCGATATTTACAAATGAAAAATCTTTTGTGGTAAAAGTGTAACGTGTATTCGTGTCAAACGGCACCAGGGGTTTCCCCATCTCCGCGTTGTATACATTGTTATGTGAAACAGTTTACTGCAAAGTCTAGAGAATTTAAAAATGTATGGATTTTGTACATGTGTACTGTCGTGTACCGTTGCTCATCTGGTCAATTAGCCGCTGGACCCCTACTGAGGCCCAACGTTGCCCACACTTGGCCCCGTAGAGGCAGACCAGGTACACCAGTATTACAATTATTTACTTTGGCAGGCCCTGGCACCTAATTTCCTGAGATTTCAGTGGCTAGGGCCTATGTAAAAAAAAAAAAAATGGGGTAGACACTAGAGGTTTAGGTAAGGCCGAGATAGGTTTTAAATGAAGGTTAGGTTAATTTTTTACATTGAAGTTTAGCAGCTTGCAGTGAGACATTCACGGTCGGTAAAGGTAGAGTGGGGGAAGACTGAAGATCGGGGGGAACAGGTAGAAGTATGGGAACGAAAGAGAAGGCGATCCCAGCAGTGTCAGTGGAGCAAGCCCCACCAGGCAGAAAAAGGGGGGGGGGGCAGTGGAGGGGATGAGACAGAGGCCCATCTATTCCCCTTCCCTGCCTAGGGATGGGGTTTTAGAGTGAACTGGGAAAAGGTGACCAGTTCAGAACGCCAGGCGACGTGCTGCAGCAGAGTTGCTGTGGTCATGTGGTCCAGTCGTTGCGTCGCACATGGGAGAAAGAGTCCCGTCCAGAGAGAGAGAGATCATTGTCTACTAGGAGTCCGCATATATGGTGTCGGATCATCTATCATTTACGATGGATGTTCAATCCTAGGAGAGAGAGTGAGGTTCCACCAAAACGGCCATAGTCTGGTTCAGTTTGGATGCTCATGTGCACGGCGTTAACGGCATTATTGATTGCAATTTGTGTTCTCCTTCTTGCAAATAAGTCTTGTGCAAATTTAGCGAGCGCACTATTCATCGAAGCTGTTCAGGAGATGGTGTTCCCGGTCCTGAGGTAAATAAGTTAGTCGGGTGGTTACGATTCCACGTAGGTCGTCGTACAATGGACATTGGTGCATCAAATGTTGCCAGCTCTCGCGTTCCCCACATGGACAATGAGGGTCCTCCACAAGCCTAAATGCTGCAAGTTTTTCATTGAAAAGTCCGTGACCCGTCAGGAGGTAAGTGGAGTGCAGTCCTGGGTGGAGCCAAGGCGGTGATTTAGGGTACACTTTGTATATGTCCCGAAGAAATTTCCTTGTCACTTCTCCTTTGGTGCTGTTTGTCCAGCGGGTTTGCCATTCTTGTTTTAGATGCCCCAATAATCGGGTCTTTTCTGTCTTTCTGTCATTTGTAGGTTCGATGGTGTACCCCATGAATGTGACGGGAAACAGTTTACTGCAAAGTCTAGAGAATTTAAAAGTGTATGGATTTTGTACATGTGTACTGTCGTGTACCGTTGCTCATCTGGTCAATTAGCCGCTGGACCCCTACTGAGGCCCAACGTTGCCCACACTTGGCCCCCTTTAGATAGGTAGTATGACAGGCCACACCTGACAATCTCCAGGTCCAGCGGGAGAACCCCAGCCAGCACCTGGAGCGCATGCGTACTGACAGGCCTGCATGCACGGGTTATTGTTAGAAGGATTGATCTCTGGATTGAATCAAGAATTCTTTTATTTACGGCCATGGCTGTCTTGTGGAACCAGATTGAAGCAGCATATGAGATTGCTGGTATAAACATAGCCTTATAATAGAGAGAGAGAGAGAGAGAGAGTGTTCACTTTTTCAGGCCCCAGTCACGCCTTGTAACACGGGCAACCAGTGTAGAGTAGTTTCTAATTTTTATTCTTAGTTGCTTGAGATGAGGTTGGAAGGAGAGATAGTTGTCCAGGATGACACCTAGATATTTCATTTGGGTGGTAAGCTTTATCGTTTTTCCTTTTATTTTAATTTGCGGAGGTCTTCTGATATTTAACGATCCTTTGAAGAAGGATCGACGTTGTTTTTGTCACTTCAATTTGTAGGAAGTTTTCTTCTGCCCATTGTTGTAGGATCTCTAGGGCATGGTTTGCCTGCATCTCCAGTTGGGCCCTGGATTCTGCCGCCACCATCAGTGCAAGGTCATCTGCGAAGGCTTGCCACTTTACTTCCCCCAAGTTTGTGTCAAGGAAGTCATCGAAGACTATATTCCAAAGCAGGGGGCCAAGAACGGACCCCTGCGGGCGTCCTCTATGGATATTTCTTGTTATTCTTTGGAAGGGCGCTATGACTTCAATTCTTCTTTGGGACAGGTATGCTTTGATAGTATTGTAGGGGTTTATGGGCGCATGCGCTTTGCGGAGTCTGCCAAGGACGCTTGGCCACCAGAGAGAGTCGAACACCCTAGCAAAATCCACAGCGATCACCAGAAAGTATTTACTTTGGCATGCATTGGCAGTACTTATAAGGTTCCTGATGGCTCGATTGTTGACAGTCCCGGCCTGAAGCCATATTGGTTTGCTTCCTCGAGGTTTGCTGTGGAGTAGTATTGTTGAATCCGCTTGTACAAAAGTCTTTCATAGAGCTTGCACCTTTTGTGGCAATGGGAAATTGTGGGAGTGAAGTTAAAAAATATGTGATTAATGATATTGAAATTTCGCAAGATTATTTAGTGAAAAACTTTCGAGCCTACAGACCAGTAAGGCTCCTGGAGTTGATGGAATATACCCTATAATCTTAAGGGAGGCGGGAATTGAGTGCATTAAACCATTGAGGCTAATTATGCGAGCATCACTAGACCCTGGGGGGATTCCCTTGGATTGGACAAGTGCCAATGTATCTCTAATACATAAGGGTGGCTCTAAGAGTGAAGTGGGAAATTATCGACCTGTCAGTCTGACTTCAGTGGTAGGGAAAATCATGGAGGCAATGATCAAGGGTGCAATTCAGGATCATTTGGATAGATTTGAAATTCTCAAGGATACTCAGCATGGTTTTGTAAAGAGAAAATCACGTTCAACAAATCTGGTTCGCTATTTTGAAAGAGTCACTCACGAGCTGGATTTAGGGAATAACTTCGACATTGTTTATTTAGATTTCAGCAAAGCTTTTGACTCAGTCCCACATGAGCGGTTGCTTTATAAGCTGGAACAGGTTCGAATCACTGGGAAAATCCTTAGATGGATAGAAGGATGGCTTCAGGGCAAGAGGCAGAAGGTTGTGATAAATGGCTATTCCTCAGATTGGGTTGATGTAAGAAGTGGGGTTCCCCAAGGATCAGTATTAGGACCACTGTTGTTTTTAATTTTCATAAACGACATCAATGAAGGTATAGAGGGCGAGATGTCTAAATTTGCAGATGATGTTAAAATTGGTAGAGTAGTTAATGATCACTGTCAAGCTGAGCTTCTTCAGAGAGACCTAGATAGATTTCAGGAATGGTCAGAAAAATGGCAGCTGTGCTTTAATCCAACAAAGTGTAAGGTATTACACCTGGGAAACAGTAATCCCAAAATAACTTATTCACTTGGTTGGAGTTCAACTAAACCCAGTACTGGAGGAAAGGGACTTGGGTGTTACGATACGGTCAGACATGAAATTCTCTGAGCATTGTAAACAGGTTGCAAGAAAGGCCCATGGTGTCCTATCGATGATCTATCGAACTTTTGCAAGTAGAGATAGGGACGTGATAATCCCATTATATAAGGCTTATGTTAGACCACACTTGGAATACTGTGTTCAAGTATGGAGACCGCACCTAAAGAAAGACATCGAGCTTCTTGAAAGGGTGCAAAGAAGGGTAACTCGCCTGGTGAGATCGGCAAAAGGGCGTCCTTATGAAGAAAGACTTCGAATATGTGGGTTGCAGAGTTTGGAAACTAGATACCTTAGAGGAGATTTGATTGAGGTGTTTAAGGCTCTGAGAGGCATCAGTAAAATGAATGAGGACAAAATTTTCAACATTATAAATGATGCTAGAAGTAGAGGACATAAATTCAAGTTACGGGGGGAAATGTTTAGATTGGACTGCAGGAAGTTTTATTTTAGCCAGCGAGTTATAAATTACTGGAATAAGTTGCCTTCATGGGTGGTAGAGGCTGACAATTTGGGGAAATTCAAAGGTCATCTGGATAGTACCTTCGGGTGAGGGAAACGCATAGGATGATAGGTTTAATTTCCTTTTCTTTTATTAATTATTATTATTTATTTTGTTCGGTTTTTTTTTTTTTTTTTTTTGGCTGTTGCAGCATAAGCCATAGGCTTTTTTGCACCATGCGGCTATTACTAATACTAATATTTATTTTCAGTCCTATTTTGTTAGAGATTTTACTCTTCTGTCTAGCTAATATATCTTTCGTGACTAATACCACATCGTCAGACAATCTTAGATGTCAGCTCGTCTCCATTAATTTTAATTCCTCCCTCCCGACCCGAATTCAGGACCCTAAATATGGCATCTGAATATGACGCCTTATACTGCATTAATTAATTTCATATTTGAAAATAATAAAAGAAATACAATAAATTTCTTAAGGCTAGTAATCCCTCTTTTCCATGATGTCTGCAAGACCAACTGTTCGGTTACGCAACTGCAAATCCAAAACGCCTTCATCCATTCCGAATTTCAACTGTGTACAAGAGACCGTTTTCAGGGTACACGCCTCCAGAGCAACGCAATTAATGGCGACCATCGTGTACAGTATTACTGTACGCTATCAGAGTAAAGTGGAAACTTTATAAGAAATCTTAACATTATAAGTTTCCTTCGTTTAGATAATTTTTTTCATTTGTATTGCAAGAAATTGTCACACACAGCATCTTGAAAGATTACCTCACTACACAATGTTCCTCCTTTGCAGATATCTTTTTTCTTAACAAGGGAAAGAAGTTTATTCGAAACCTTAAACCTCTGTCCCACTGTCTCATTAGCGATAGCGCGTCTCTTGCCCATCACTCCAAGTATTCTTTGTTAGCTGTCTAATTAGCGAGACATCTCTTACATCCCGCCTTATTTTGTGAGTGTTGCTTTGTGACTTTATCCTGTTAGGAGGATTACGAGATTATCTTGCGCTGGTTTTCTTCTTACAGGTCGGGGACCAGATCCTGTCCATCAATGACCAGGATTTCAGCAACATCGTGCATGACGATGCTGTGGAGATTTTGAAGTGCTCCCCTCGGATGACGATGGTTGTAAGGAGCGTGGGAAAGATCCCCCACTCGTGCGCCTCGTACCCTACTGGAGTACCCTGGTACCATGAGCAGCAAGGAGCGCGGCCGATTCCCTCCTCACGGTAAGAAAATCTACCTTCGCTTATTCCAATCTTAATATCTGTTGATTTGGTAAGATCAAACGGATATATTTCTCAATTTATCCCAATTATCTCTCGAATTTCATCCGTGCGAGTCCTCCAGTTTCTGATGGTAGCTGGAAAAGACAAAATTCTGTTCTCTAATTGGACAAAATGCTATTCTATAATTGGACAAAATGCTATTCTATAATTGGACAAAATTGCTGATCTCTTCATAGCTTCAGTGCGATTTGTTTCACAGTAGCTGCACAAATTCATACTGAATAAACAGCTCCCCTCTACGTTTTTAATTGTTCAGAAAGGTAGAATATTTGAAGGCGGCATGATGGTGGGTTCACTCACAGCCCTCTTCCAGTGTCCACTGGAATAATTTAAAATTTAAGTTCTTTCGAGGTAAATCTAATCCCACTTTAAGGTTTGTAAACTTTGTTGCTATTATTTTGTGGACAAAACTGTGGGAACATTTAATATTTGTCCTTTGAAAACGATTGATCCGCATCTGATTGTGTCACAGAGAAATATTTACTCATTTGCAAAAGAGTGTGGACATCAGAGAAAGTTGATTTTTGATCATTTGTTATTATCTGATATCTTTCACTTACAGGGTTCGTAATTAACGAGTCCTCTAATTATCCAAAGTGCGAGACTTCATTTTAAAAAATGTCCGCACCAATATATCTCGATGTATTTCCAATATTCCACCTGTCCCATGTTCTACCACCGAATCTTTTATCCTGATCTGTGCTCCTGCGTCACACTGCAATCTTCAGAACGGTATGGTGGATCTTGGACTGCTGTATCATATTTTCTCTGGATCAACATATTTGCCACATTTCTTGTTCCATCTTGATTTCCACGCACTGCCAGCAGCTACTAGACAGAAGTTCACATCGGTACACAGACATTAAACATAACCAAGAAGTCCTTCTTTAAGAGATCTATGGTAATTAACAAACAAACACGACTTGGATCTTCATTGGGCAGGAAAGTGTTAAAAGTGTTCCTGGAACAGGATATGCGAGTACATGGTTTGTTCATATGTCTTCATCTATCCATGTTGTAGGATGAAGTCTCTCGCGAATTTCTACTTTCTCGTGAATTTTTCACGATGCCGGATTAAAGCAAAGCCACGAACATTCTTTTCCTGGACTGCCATTAAAACATCGTATTCTTCCCTTTTATAAATTGTTGAACTTTATAAGTAAATGTTTTTTTAATCGTTTTTATACTCGCATGTAGTGAAAACGCTCTGCCACGCTCATATTAGATTTTAATAATAATAATGGCATGCCTAGCAGTTTTAGTTTTCAGATTGTCTGCAAACTGCAACTGTTTAGAAATAATGAAAAAGAAAAAAAACTCTGAAAGCTTTTAAAATACATAAAATGAGATTACGAAAGCAATTTTCGAGGAGCCCCAGGAACTGAGGAACAGAAACCTCTACTTCGTTTACGTGGAGAACTAAATAAACAACACAATTTGCCGTTGCTTTGACAACGAAAAGAAAACGAAACATAGATGTCCCTGGGCTCAGCCTCCTGCGAGTACACAATGTCACTTCTGTGAGCGATGTGATGGCAGAAGAAGCGCAATTATCTTCCCCCAGAAACACCCTGTGTCGCTGTCCACGAGATCCGCCTCCAGACACGCCTCGCAGTTCCTCTTTCAAACGCAACTCCGTTCATTCATCGACTGTGCACGAAACAGCCCCAAATGGTGCGATGGTGGCACCAGGTGGTGCTAACCGCGTTGCAGTTCGCCACCTCACATCGGTTGGGGTGGTACGAGGCGGCTGAACCTTCGGATCCGACGACCATCGATCAAAGGCCATCAGCTGCTTGCTGATCATTGCATTGGATGCAACTCCATTTTGTATTGGTGGAAGGAAAGTCTCGCACGAGCCAAAATAAACATTTTTCGTCTTCCTCCGCAATGAAAATGTGTGATTCTCGAGGAAATAAACGCGCCGATTCCAAAAGTTACCATAAAAAATCTCTCTTAATTCTACACCAAAAGATGTATCAACGTTTAATGTTAAAATAAAGGGATTTATACATTCTCTATAACTCATTCAACTTGGGCAAAATTATCATAAATCATTGCGAAATAGTTATATTTCAATAATATATAATCAGCATACTTGTAATTGTCTTTAAAAATGCTTTCTACTTAGGGATTTTCTCTTGTATTCCTGCTCACTCTCCCTCACAAGGAACCAGCAGTAATCCCCCATAATCACACGATCCCAGCGACCTTGGTACCGCTTTTCCATTGTGGAAATATCTTGATGAAACCACTTCTCTTGTTCATCACTCACATCTTCCAGATTTCCGGGGAAAAATTCGAGATGGGAATGAAGAAAAGGAATTTTCAACGACATTCAACAGTCCATGTTTTTGTGGCACTCGACTAATTTAGACATCAACATTTCATAGTTTCCTTCTACCAAAAAAACCGTGTATCACCGGCTTAAATGATCACCAAGCTGCCAATTGAACCGCATTTCAAACATGTCGTCCTTCAGGAGTTTCCTAATTTGGGGTCCTACGAAAATTCCTTCCTTAAGTTTGGCATATGTTAAATTAGGAAACGCACTTCTTGAGTATTCAGATCCGTTACCTTCTTTATGTAGTCCCTTCACGAAACTTTTCATCAATCCAAGTTTGATGCGCAGGGGTGGAAGAACTTGTTTGGTTACAGTAAAGGAATGTATTTTGTATTACGTTTTCCTGGTATGAACTCGTCCCACTTGTTCCAGTGTTGCACAACATTATTATGTTCTTCTGTCGAACGGCTGTCCCATAATCTCAAAAAAACAACAATATTTTGTGACCCCCCCCTGCAAACCAACAACCTTAAGATCACTGCATACGTTCCAACCATAATCCTGGTATTTTATAGCGTGAGAACCCTAGACATGCTTTCATGAAGTCCAACTGAATGAAACAAAGGAACTGATGATGGAAATTCGTTGCCATTATGAAGCAAAACTGTCTTTAAACTTAATTTTGCCTACCAAAATCCTCACAAAAAAGCATTAAATGTTCTCTCTTCAAATTATAAATTGTTTTGCATCGGAATTGGATCAAAAGAACCCCTGGTAGAAGTCTCGTTATGTTTATCACAAAAAAAGAATCGATTGCTAAAATTAAGAGAATTAGCTGATATCTGTTAAAATAAATCAGTCATACATTACCGGCTGGATTATGCGCATATTTTGTTGTGACGTAACTCCCTCCGTATTTAATAACTGTGATGCGATGCGAGACCATCTTTGGTGGTTTCGAAATCTAAGCACAAAAATTGGATGGTTAAAAACGCATTTAAGTTCTTGGAGGTAAAACTCGTGTTGGCTTTTACAGCGTTATTATCATTAAGGATGCGGCAAAAGAGATAAACTTGGGACTGTTGTAATAGTGATCGGCAGGATTCGAATCTGGTCTTTGAAGTGCCAAATTCACCCAGTTGCCTCCGCACGGTGTCATGGATAGAATTAAGCTTATTTTGGGGACAACAGTCAGGTTTCCTTTAAAACTAAAAGAAAACACACGCCCAAACAACGAACACCTCGTCCATCTTAAATAAGTGTGTCGTCCAGTAAGCAACAGCAAAGGAACTTGAAAATTCAGTTAATCCCTTATGGAGTTAGGATTGGCGCATTCATTTCACCAGAAGATTGGCCAATGAAGTCTTTACTTCAATAAACGCGACCTTTATTTGCTAACGAAGATTAGTTCGCTCGCGCAAAACTATTCATCACTCGAGATATGCGTAAAAGTAGACGACACCGGGCTTTGAGTTCTATTGATTGCGCGAGATGACAGTAAACAGTTGCCTAGCAACGTGACGTAAAGTGGAAGTGAACCTGCAGAACCCAAACAGTTTCGCAGAATCGAGCTTATTGTTATTTATTAATGGCAGAATTTGCGTACACACCCGCTCGCGATGATAAGAATTCTTCCCAGATGCACCTGCGAGGCAATGAAAGATCAAGTGCATCGCCCAGAAAGAGAGCCTTCGAAAGAGAACGCAAACATTCTCGACCCATTTCCATAACTGTAGCAACCATTACACGAGCCCAACCACGAATTCTGATCCCACCCCAGCGTTCTTGCACGGCGCCATCCATTCCCAAAATCTCCAACAATAAAAGTAACCATTTTTTTCGTAAAATTCGTGGAAAAACAATTCTCAATCTCCTAAAAGCCTATAAATGGGAGAGGTTTCTCAAGATGCCCGTGGAAGACGTCTTCGTGTAAAGTTCTCTGAATAGAGAGAGAGGAATTCGGAGAAATTGAAGCGCTCTGGTTACGTGAGAAGAGCAGATGAGCCACCAGAAACAGCCAACTGACGTCCTCGAAGGACAAATTACCAAAAGACTAAAGAATGGATTTTACCCTTAGATGGGTTTGCAAATGTTGGACAGCACAGTGTACAGAATAGTTTAGGGGGTGGAAATGAACTTGGCGGATGTACATGGACTCGCTAGCAATCACTTTACTAAGGTGTAGATTTTTCCCCTAAACGTTCGAGCGTGCGTATACTAGGCGTTAGTACGAAATGCGGTAAACCGACTTCTCGTGGCCTTTGTTGCCTGGGCTCTACGATACTATATTCATGTCACTTTTAAACAAAAATTCCCCTAAAAAGAACGCCAAAATATTTTACGAACTCTTCGCCGATCGAAATCTTCGTCAATTGATTCGCACGAACACGAGGGGGTGTTGCACGCATCGAAGAAAGCCAACTCTCGCGTTGTCTGTGAACGGAACAAA
Source organism: Mastigoproctus giganteus (assembly GCF_048544385.1). NCBI lineage: Eukaryota > Metazoa > Arthropoda > Arachnida > Uropygi > Thelyphonidae > Mastigoproctus > Mastigoproctus giganteus. The sequence continues at coordinate 4,132,255 of NC_143577.1, read as the reverse complement.
TCGTTAGCGTAAATAACGGAAGGCAGACCCTCCTGGTAGGCACAAAGTCAGTCCTCACTCTCGCCAATTACTGCTTCGCGTGCTCCGTTCTTCAAAGCCAAAACATCAGAATCGCAAACGATATTATTACGAAAGGTGAGGGTGGTCGAAATTTTTATTCCGTTTCTTTGCACGCAATACGAAGGTGATTTAAGAGCCACGTCCTCTATTAAACTTGCATTAAACGGGATTGAGCGTACACTGCGCAACCTAAAGTAAATGGACACGTGCACCATTCGAAGAACCTTCTGTCGAAACAACATTTAATAACGTGTCGGCCTCAATTGGACGCTGAATCTTCGTCACCAGACTACGTACACACTTTTGATAAGAGGAAGGCGGCCTTTTTGCCCCTATTGAGAATGTGCGGGATGGCCGCTAAATTTGATGGACAAGGTCAGGAAAGTGGGATTTTCTGCGAGTACTGAACCACTCAAAATTGTTAAGAAATCATTTTCTCGATGATGGAATCATTCTGGAAATGATTTCCAAATTACAAAATAATTAGAAAGACTTAATCGATTACTATAAAAAAGCAACTGCAAACTGTTATGCTGGAGAGAGCTATTTGGCCACGAAGTCCCTTCCTTCAACTTTGTCAGTTACCCGATATTTTGCTGGAAGGGTGGTCGCAATTAGACCAAAACACCTTTATCGAATCCTGCCTTGCCACACACTTGCTGTTATTCGAAACAAAAGCGGCCCGATTCGATACTGAATAAAGGTTCGTGTTCTTTTTGGCTGGTGTGTACATAAATTATAAATAGTTTTTATATTTTCTGTTTGCTTTGCTTCCTTCTACTTTTCTACATCTTCTAGCCTTGGCCCCCTCTGTACTGAACACTGCCCCCACTCTTTCTCTAAAACAATTTTATTTTCTTAAAAACACGTGTATTATTGTGTACCAGAGCTCGTTGCAAATGTCTTTGTGGTAAATTTGTTTGTAGGGGTGGATATCTTTTACGGTTTAAAAAAAAAACTCACGAATAACCCACGGGGGTGGGGAAGACTGTACTCTCCCTAGACTAACTAGAGCTTCGAATTCTGACCTCACCAACGCGTGGCAGACGATGCTGGCTGTCTAAGCTACCCCGAAGGGCTCCTCTGAATGAGGCCCCCTTTAAAGAAACACTACATTCGCGATTTCGAATCAAAAAGCCGTCGAGACCACTCATCGTTACTGACAACATCGTTGCCATGGTGATAACGGAAACGTTAACGGGGTTGGCACGAAAAAAAACCGCGGTCGGAAAAATGACATTACTCGACAGTCGGAGAGAGAGAGAGAAATGAAGAGAGACAGAAGACACGAAAATGCTGTCAACGTGCGCGTAAGAGTGGAAGCCGAGAATCAAATTTTAAAATGCTGCGTACAGTTGGAGTGGCAGTTGGGATTCGTGTCTGCGTGCGGATGGCAACACTAATCACAGCGCCTCCTAATGCCCAAAGATGGCGAGGATTTTGAAGACTGGCGAGGTTTGTGTCTTCGCTATTTTGTAATCTGCCTCTTCCTTCACTTTACTTTTCTTACTCCAAAACGGAATATTAATGTTGGCTTTTAAAGAACTGTGGCCCTCTCCTCTGCGGTCCCTTTTTATGATGCAGTGGCGTCGAGAAATGCATCGAACCCATTAACGTTTAAGGAGTGAAGCGAACTTAAGGGGAAGCCGGAAATATATTTCCTTACATTGGACTGATGGAATATAATCAAATTACACAAACTCCAAAGTATCCGGACATCCCTGTTTTCATAGTCCATTGGACCTGCCCAGAGACACAACTAACTCACACCAATATAACGGGAAGGCATATAAGCCTCGTGGCACTTCGAATCCACACGATTGATTCGAAGAAAACCGCGAAGGTCCTAAGTAGGACCTGTTGGTTCTACTTACACATACAAAAGGCTGTTTCCTACATGACATATACGAAATAGGTATAACACACGCAGAGGAGTTGAACTAACGATTTGGGACTCCCCCCCCCCCCATCGATGAGCAATCCCATGTACCTCGGCATTGTATCGTTCCAAGTTTTGTCCTACACGGTGATCTGTGTATCCAGATGACACCAGACTCTGTTAACAACGGCCCGTGCCACAAGGCCCGAATTGTGCAGGAACAGTTCGAGGATCATATTTAAGCATTCCCAGTGCTCCCTGGCCGCCAAATTCCTCCGACATCAATCCAATCGAACGTTCGTGGGATGCGATGGAACGCTGCATTAGCCAGTCCACTCCAGTACCTCGCTCCGTTGCCGAACTGTGGACGTCCTTTTGTCCAACTGGTACAGGATACCAGTGGACACCCTTCACGGTCTCCTGTGATTGCTGTCACGTGAAATCAAAGCGGTTATCACGGCAAAAGGCAGCCGGACAAGCTATTAGGTAGGTGGTCATAATGTTCTGACTCATGAGTATATAAAAACAACCAGATTCATTTAGACCCGATTCAATTAGCTGTCCAAGAGTAGAAAGCAGGCTGCATAGAATGACTCACCTCCGTGTACACCCCGAATACTTCGCAGCGTCTGCAGTTGTTCAGTTGGAAACCTGCGTCATAAAAGAGAGCGTACATACGCCAGTAAGTACGGCAATTTTTTGTATTCCAGTATTGCTCCCTCTGCAGATACACAGAAGTCCCCAAACTCGCCCCACACTCCCTAGAATTTGTTGCACTTGCGTGCGTGGCAAATCCCCCTTGCTGTTTCGCAGGTGGGGACGAACAGAGTTCTTCTCACCCATCAAACGGCTGTTCTCATTTCTCGTCTATTTCCTAGGGTTTCTCGGCAACGGTTATCGATCCGATTTGTCATCGTATTCTCGCCACCCCTCCTCCGGCGACCCACCACGTCCTCCCCATCTTCTTCTCTTCGCTCAATTATTCGCCTCTTTCGCATCTGGTGGAATCGAAATATACTTCGCTACAGTAATGAAGTGGGTTGTTATAACCACGAGCTATAAAAACAACGGCGTTACCATAGCAACTGGTGGCGTCATTTTCGATGGCAGAAACGAGGAGGAAACGTCCCGACATCTGCGGGACGCGGCAACCACACTCCGATTGTCTAATTAAGAATATTTATTCGCAACAAGAGCAGCCATTGGAAGACAAATGAAGAGCTGCAATGGTTGCAACAAAACTGTGGTTGACTGCGAGATGAAAGTCAATTTAAGAGGCAGCGCTGTTTATGGTGTACATCAAAGGGGACAGCTTGCGCACAGAGTACACTAAAGAAGCTGTAAACAAAGAAATTTAAATACTCGCAAAATTGAAGGTTTAGACGAATAAGAAAGGGCAGCCATTCTGTAATGACAGTTCTCACTGGAAGATTTTTAAGGGATGGGAAAATCTATTATAATACACGTATTTCAAAGCGAAATTTACACGAGTATGTAAATTTTCTCGCGAAAAGGAGGAGTGGAGAAAGTGAGCGTGACCAAGATAGTGTGCAGACCGCAGTTGGATCTCATTTTTAAAAGTGAGAATGTAATTTTAAATGTGCGCGTACGGGGTACGCCCGTTCTGAGTTGCTTTAGGCAAAGAAAATAAAAGTAAATTTAACAGCGAATGGCAGTGTTAATAATGACAAATAGTAGTTAACAGCAGCTGTTAAAAATTAATTGAAAAATTGTGACTATGATTAGGATACAGTGAGTAGGCTGAAAAAAAAAATGCAGCTGAAGAGAAAGAAGGGAAAAAAATGATGACAACAAGAGGCACACAACGGCTGGAACCGGTGTAACGTTGCTCATTATGGATCCAGGTATACACTACCACCTAAAAGTTTCATTTTTTCTTAATTTTCAATTTTTTTATTAAAACAGGACCAACTTGTTTACCAATTTTTATTAAAATAATTTCTATTATGTGTAAAAAAAAAAAAATTAAATAATATTTAAGAAATTTCTTGAATGTTCCAGACAGGTGTAGAAGACTGGATGCGGTAAAACATTGTAGAAAATTTCTGAATGTAGTACAACGTTGTAGATGATTGGACTATTGTAGGACGTGGGAGTATTGTTTCAATATTATAGAAGCTTGTAGATGATTCTAGTCTTTGGCAGTGATTTAAATTGAGGGGTAAGAGCTGCAACTTATAAAATTCAGCACACGTTTTTCAGAAGGAGGTTTGCTGTAAGTTTTGTGGACTTTGCGATAAGCACAGAAAGAATAACTCTGTATAAATAAAGTCATTCCATGAGAGATATTGACAAAAGACTACGTGTTTCATTTAAAGTAGGACAAACTACCATTAGAAGAGTCGAGGAGACTGGCAGTTTAAAGGAGAGACCACGATCAGGACGACGGCGCATAACATAATAAGACTGACTTCTAAACGTAATCGATGACTCATTTCACTTTAAATCCGAGCCCAGCTCAAAAGGAACGGAGAAACTCCCTCCATGCCTACATCCACTCTAAGAGTTCGTCTTAAACAAGCAGGACTTCGTGGTCATGTACCGATCCAAAAACCCTTATTAAAACCAGAAAATCGAAAGATACGGTTGGCTTGGGCTAAGAGCCAACAACATTACATTGGACAGTTGAAGAATGGTAAAAAGTACTGTGGATGGATGAATCCAAATTTGAAATTGTTTGATCGAAGCCCAGAGTTTATGGAAGACTATCGACTGAACCTCTTCGCGGCCGCCCTGGAGCCGTTTCTTGCACGGTACTACAATTTTATAACATATGCTGACGATGTAAAATTCTTCATCACTTCCAAAGACCATGAATCAGCAGAAGGTATTTGCCAGATGGCAAATAGCACAATCAGAGAATTTGAGAGCTACCTGGATTGCATCGGGCTCCGCATTAATGACAGAAGTCTGCCCAAATGACCATAACCTACAAGCAGAATAAAAATGACATCTCGATCTCTGTGAACGGGTCTAGCGTTGAAAAGGTGCACTCTCACCTGGACCTAGGTCTTAAGTGGGATGACAGACTCACCTTTGCTCAACACTTCGCCCATATGAAGACAAAAATATTCGCCGCTTTATGGGCTACTAGACAGGAACTGGTAGGAATTAGGGATCCTCAGCTAGCGACCAAGTACATTTTAATGTGTGTCCTGCCAATTGCAATGTATGCCTCGCAAATCTGGTCTTCAGCTCCAGCTTCACATTATAAGTCCGTCCTTGGGATCGAGTACTGGTTCTTGGATGGCTTAACAGAGTTGCTGGCCACCCTTTTACTATCTCAAGGGCCATTCTCTACTCAAACCTTAACATCACACCCTGGATGCAGCGGACAATTAATAGGAACATACACACCCTCGCACAAATGCTCACAGGCAGAGTAGATGCTCCAGTCCTGGATAATATTCTAGTCAAACCGCGTGCCACTGCTAGACGTTGCGGAGAAGTAAATAATCCATTGCGTTCAGTCCTGAACAATCTTAGTAGCCTGCAAAGATTCTTCCCATCAAATGCAGCGAGAATATTTAACTCACTACACATAGATGCCGAAAAACTGTGTGAGGATGCAGCATACCGGAAAGAGATCTTCCAGAATTCTTACCGGAAAGAGATCTTCCAGAATTCGTACAGACTTACCGAAATATGAATCGGCTGCAAAGTACCAAAGAATTTAGAGTAAAAGTGAAACTTTCTGCTTTAAGAACAATAATCTGTTGACTGTAAAAATATACCTTCTGTAACAGGTATGTAAATATGTAAGTTATAGATGGAATTATTAGTGAATTGTAAATATATGAGTTGTAGAATGTTTGTACAGAATGATTAATGTGTAAATACAGTATATATTAAACATAAAATGTGTATATAATATTTCGGGACGAGACTACGTGTTCAGTATATGTAACCCACTGCACGTAGTATCTCGTACCCTGATATGTACTTAGCACCCTCCCGGCACTTTGCCGTTCCGGGGTGATTTCCTTATCGAAATAAACAGATAATAATAATAAAAAAAAAAAAAAAATGGTGCCACATTGTTTAGTGCCTACAGTCAAGCACGTGCTGGTTCCATCCTGAACTGGGGTTGCTTCTAATTTTCTGGAATGGGTGACAAGGCCAGAATCGAAGGAATTTTAAGAAAAGAAGGCTATAAAACATTCTTGAACATAATGCAATATCCTCTGGATTACGACTTTGTGGAAGAAATTTTATATCACAACAAGACCCGAAGCACAGCTCTAAGCTGTGCATGGATTTTGTGGCAAATAAACAACGGAAAGGGGTATTGCAATTATGGTGTGGCCCCTCCAATAGAGCTTTTTATAGGATCTTCATGATCCTATAAAAAGCTCTATTGGAGGGGCCTCGCTGATCACTTGGAATAATGTTAGTGAAGACACTCTCGTGAGGCAGTGATTAAACCTCATGGAGGATATTTCGCGGGATGAAAAATCAATATATTTACTTATATTAATCATTTCAATATCGTTTGCTGTAAATTTTTCAATTCTTAATAAAAATTCTTAGAATACTGTGTACTGCGTTGTTTTTATACATATTAAACCTTACCGTAGCCATAGCTAATTTCAAAAACATTAACGAGAACTCATGTCACGCGCTATGATTCCAAACTTTTAGGCAGGAGGGTAAGTGAATTGAAATAGAACGGGTGTCCGGCACTCTCAGCAGATTTGGAAATGGTGAAATGAAGAGTTAAAAGTCTGTGGACAAATTTCTATTACAAGACATGGTCTGGAAGCCGGGAGGTAAGGCAGACGGACAGTGGACATGAAAAAAAAAAAACATGAATATTAGTATCTTATGTACAGAGGCTGACACAGATTCCCTGTAAACCGACCAGAAATGCGTATAATGTTATATTTGTGCAGTGTGTGTGTGTGTGTGTTGTTTCAGGCCTCTTTGTCGCCAGTAAGGCGATCACCTGGAGAGCCTGCCCAATGTCCGTGTACACCACGGGGAGGCGGGCCACAACATGTATTCCTAACCACCAGGAGCGGGGCCTCTACAATCGTTGTATGTCCTAGGAAGGATGAAAACCACACCCACTGAAGGAAGCGCTATACCAGTGGGTACCAGAAAATTCCGTACTCACAGCTGTCCAAACTGTGGAACCAGTAAAAAAATTAATAAAAATAAATTAAATTAAAAAATAAATAAAATAAAAACAAATAAAAAATTAATAAATCTATAAAGAGAAAAATATAAAAATAGAAAGAAAAAAAACAAATAAAATAAATAAACAAATAGATAAAGGAAAAAAATAAATAAAATGGGGAAAACATAAATAAAAAGAAAGGAAAAGAAATAGAAAAAAAGGAATAGAAGGTGAGTGTAGCAGTGCATTCTGGAACGGTTTAGATTTAAAACAAGGATGCTATAACACAGATGATACACTGTTAATGGTTACCCGTTGTGTATCTTTTTATTAATAAAATAAAATAAAAAATAAAATAAAATAAGATGTAAGGCAGGGGAAGTCAGTTTCTAAAGATGTCGCAAGAGTTCGGTTCGTTCTTTGTTGTCGTTGAGATGACGAGAGAGAGAAAGAGAGAGAGTCGCTTTCTTTTGGTGAAACAGCAGGTAGAGCTGAAGTTCGGAGTTCATGGAGCTGTGCGCAGTAAGTATATATGGAGTTTATTTATTTATTAATCTGTTTATTGCTCTGCTCAAGAGCCACCCCCTGGACAGCAGGAAGATAGGGGGTGGCTGATATTTACGTACAGAGGTTAAGACAGGGACATGTGTTCGGCGGTTACATGGAGCACATGTACGCTTAACCCGAAAGGTACAAAACTCAAGAGTGTTTATTATTTTACATACTTGAAAGTTGTGCAATACCGAAGTGTCTCGAATTAAAGGATATTATTTTCTCAAAAGTGCTGTAAATTACAAAACCATGAGAAATTTGTACAAAATATAGAGAATTCAGGCAGTCCTTCACCGTGCACTTGGTATCTCTTCAATCTTGACCGTCCAATGGGATGCATTGTCCTGACAATTTTCTTCTGGTGGCGTCTCATAAGTGTACGTTTGCATGTGTGTCCTTTAGCTTCTGACGTCTGTATGAATGCTGTTCGCAGAATCTATCCAGGTCGATGGCTAGATTGTTGGTCAAATCTACAGTGTTTCCTGGGAACATGCGTCTCAATCCTTTCAGGTTGTTCAAACTGATTGTGAGTGGGAGCCTTGGGTCCATTTGATTCCTTCCGGCAATGCGGGCAGTTTTTATTAGATCAGTAATGTCAGGGGGGCGTCGAGCCGTCTTGTGATTAGTCTGGCAAGTGTAAGAAGGTTTGCTGCCACAATCTGTTGTTTCCATGGGGTGACTTCCAGATTTATGTAGAACTGAGCCCTGGAAATGGTGTATTGGTTGCCAGTTGAGCCCTTTCAGGAGCCAGTATTCCAGGCTGAGGAACTTGTTGAAGTGTGTTGTGGGAGCAGAGGACCAAATGGTTGCGGAATAGAGAGGAATGGGATAGACACATCGGACAACATATTTCTTTACCAGGTGGGCGTCATGAATTCCCGTTAGTTCCTGGCGGATCGCCCACATAGCTGAGTACATTTTGGTTTTTGTGTTCAGGAGGTGAGCCTGGAATGTCAGCCCCATATCCCATACTAATCTGAGATCCTTGTGTATTTTAACTTTCTGGATGGGTGATCCATTGATGGTAAGATTAATGTCATTGCGTGACTTCTTCCAGGTGAAAGACATTTGAGCTGTCTTTGCTTGATTAATCTGTAGTCCGATGGAAGCCAGATATTGTTGGAGGTTATGTATGGTTTTACTTCCCTCCAAGGTAGTGCTAAGAACCTGAGTTTAGAAAGATGACGTGATATAATGTTGTTAAGATGGGAGAAAGCCATTTGGGAACACGTTCTTGTTGAGAGAGACGGCAACTGCAGGAACAAAACAGCGGGTGACTTGACCAGTAGAACTGGAATCGCATCGTGATTGCCACGCATTTATAAGTTCATTCCAAATCCTCCATTTCTCGTCTTTGATGTCAGCAATTAGGTTATGCGACATGTCGAGGACCTCGCCAGGAACTCCGTGCTTAGGCGATATCACAGTCCATCGAAGATGACACGCAGGTCTAGGGGTAAGACTCCAGCAAGAATCTTCATGCCCGGAGCATGGCAAGCAGCGTAATCCTTGAATGGAGATGAGCTGGAACGAAGTTTAACATTAACGGCTCTATGAAACCGACTCCCGAAGCCCAGGTTGTTATTGGAACAAATGCTGCTGTAGAATAAGGTAAGAGGTGCAGTGAATCTCTTAATCTTCGAGGAGAGGTAATTAACGTGAGAGGATGGATAGATAGTAGACAGATAGCACAGAGATGATATTAGTAGTTGATTTCCCGAGAGCTACGGTAATTTCATTCAAAATTGGAAACACAGCCATTTCTGCTAATTACAGTTCATTTCGGGAGCACCCTCATAAAAAAGAAGCTTTGCTGCATTAGCCACTGGCAGAGAGAGAGAGAGAGAGAGAGAGAGACGAGAAATGTAAGTCCCGGGAAGTCATTAATGGAAAAGCACGGTGAGAATTATAGGGTTGATTGCATCAATTATTGGTTGGCTGCATTGGGAACAGATTTATAAGCTCGAACTGCACTGAACTGACTTTGCATGAGGACAAATACCACGTGGGGCCGGCCACCTTTTCACCATAATGCTGCCCGTACACGTGTTGGCATAGACTCCACAAGGTGTTGCAAAGTGTCCTGTGCTACTGCTACCCACGCGCTACACAATGCGTGCTCTAATGCCGGCGCATTGGCAGGTGCATGGTGGTAGCGTCCTTTTCCACTAGGTGGGGAACACGCTCATCTGGTTGAGATCAGATGAGGTGAGCGGCCATGGGATGAGTGGAAAATTCATCGTCACTTTCTGGAAACCAGTTATTCCTCAAATTGGAACAGTGGCTTCACGTGTGGAGACCGAACCCAAAGAACGACATTGAACTTCTTGAAAGGGCGTGGCGTGGCATGGCGTGTGGTCTTGTTGAAAGACTGTGGACTTGTCTGGATACGGTCAACGTGAAAAGTGTTGGCAGGCGGCGACAGAAAGGTGGGAGTTCCCATTGGTGATCACAAAACGCATGCGAATCAGTGCATTTATGTGGTTCTTGAGTTAAGGGTAGTCGAGAACGAAATCCTTCAGACCACAATGATGGCCTGTCGTTATCTGTCAGGAGGAAATTCATCTCGATTTATTTCGTGGCTGTTTCGTAGTATTGTGCGTTCATCTAGGGAATTCGCGTATCTCAGAACGCGCGAAATATTACCAAACTGCAGAGTAGCGCCCGGAAACAAATCGAAACCACGTTCGATTTCGTAAGTGGGTTCCGAACCACTGTAAGAAAGAAAGAAAGGCGCGAAACAATCACAACGGAGGTGTCGGGAGAACATTCCCGAATAAAATCAAAGGCTTCAAATGTTTATCGCGTGCTCAGAGGGATTTGAGCCACACACCGAACGTGCCATTACCATTCTTATGAGATCTGTTCCAGCTTGCTGAATATTTCGATCAATGTGGACTTCGAATTTACGAACCGGGTCTGCCACAATTATTTAAAACTCTTCCACGCACAAAATGGAAAAGCTTCGTGGCCCTCTTTTAAAAAGGGGAGGGAGCTCTGGCACTTCATACGTAGTTTTGGTTTAAAATTTCGGAAACACCCGGTGGGTCCTCGTGCTGCAATTCATCGTCCAAATGTCTCGCGCTTTTCGCAGATCCTCAACGGATACAGCGGCGGCCGTGGAGCTCCTTCTGAAAGGCGAGCATCCTCGTGCGTTGTCGATTAGCGGGTGCATGAAGCGAGTTTGCGCGTGCGTGTTTCCAAAAACCTCGAGCAGTTCGGAAGCCCCCGTGGCAGCGCAACAGATGCTCCCGTCCCGTCGTGTGATGAACGTGTTTGCGGAGAACTACTGGTACCGGAAGCCTGCAATCGCGTGACAAATGAGCTCCCCCCCCCTTCGGCGGTGCTTCAACCCTCCGACGGCAACGATCGTCTGTCTTCGGAACAGTCCCGTGAAATTAACGACGCCGCTTTCTCTTTTGCCGCGTTCGTACCGAGAAAAGGAAGTGATTGCAAAACACACCCAGGACCTCCGTCCCGAGCACGAGTTGCGCCATCTATCGCAATCCGAGTGTATAATTATGACCCGCACTAGCGTCTCTAACAAAAATAAACACTTGGGCGCCACCTAGTGTCAAAATACTAGATGATCGAGGGAGGGGGGAGTAAAGCGAAGGGATGAAAGCGGGTCTCGCGAATTCCTCGAAAAGAGGGCGGTTGAATCAGAACGAAACAAGTGGGTTGTTGCCTCCCCCTGGATGAAAATGCCAAAAGGAATCTGATTGGAATTTGTCTGTCCATTCTTCTGCACGAGCCCCAGTTCAAAGGAGGAGTTTGCAATAAATGAGCGATACATTTCGTTAATCGCAGTCACCGGCTTGAAGCACGGTACATTCAAAGAGCGTGTGCTATTGCACTCTTTCCCCTCACCACTCGGCTACCTCGACACTTCTTTTTAAAAGAAAAAGACGGCGGGATCAGCAGCAGCAGGAGAGAAACCAACATCAGTTGCGCCTAAGGAATGGAATGGAGAATCACGTGTTCCAAAGGAACAGAACGCATTATTTTTCCCCCTTTATTCCTCTTTTGGTGTGTCCCAACCCTTTGAAAAGGGGCGCACCAAAGAGAAGAAAGCGGTTCAGTAAAGTAAAGGCGGTTCCCCCAAACGTTACATTTTTATTTACGAAAGGAATGCAGAAGTGTTTGTTGGTGTTCAGAATTCTCTTTGCGGGAAAGAAAGTATTTTCAACAAGGCAAAGCGCAAATACTGCAAGTTCGACGCACTCCTTTCCACACGTGCCTTTTGCGAAGATCTTTGAAGCCCTTCAAACAACCTCAGACATCTCATCACTTTTGCGCAATCAATTTTCATTACGTTTCTTATTTCAATATCATTTTATTATTTTTTTATTATTTCAATATTACAAATATTGAATTTAGAATTTTGAAACCGAATTTAGATTTGATTGAGAAACTATTTTGGGTGCTGAACTTACAGGGGCTGTTCCAGTTGTTTTTAACTCGAACAACGGAAGGATTGGGGGCAACACTTTGAGGGGCTTGCGAAGAGAAAAAGACCCGATTTAAAAGGAACTTTCTACATCTGCCGGAGGAAACCTTGGATCGATAGCGGAACCGAACCACCCTAATCACGTGTAATCCCCGACGATTCTTTTTTGGTGTGGAAAGGGGGAGCGCGCGTTAATTCCAGAGCAACGTCATCAACAGCGATCGAACTCGTGCTGACAGGCATCGCCGGCCCACATCGAGTGGAAGTTCACTCTAATTACACCTCTCGGAGGAGATCCGTTCCTGCCAATTAACGAAGGCTGCGTCTGCGCAAATGAAGTTCGTTAATACCCGATCTCCCTCTCTCTCTCTGGGCATGGGGGAGGGGTGGTTGAGGAGAATACTGTACCTGCGAGGAAAGAAAAGCTAAAAGAATTACTCCGAGGGTTCATAATGGCACGCCAGCAATGACACGACGTGCCACACGGGACGCAAACGACTTAGCAACGTAATTCTCGTCGTAAACACAACACGACAGTAGCCATGGTTCGGAGAGGGGGGGAAGAGAAGGTCATAACTCGGCGACACGTTTCCTTGGCAACGGAAATGAGAAAGAGGGACGACACAAGCTGCGAAACGCATCTGTGCCACGCCATAAACTGTCTTCAAGAAACTCTTACAGACAGGGAGCGAGTGAGGGTACTCCCCCCCCTCCAAGGTAAAATGCGCGTCAAAGGTTATTTGCCTTCGTTATGAACGCAGGCCCTCTCCTGATGGAACCCCGTACTTCAGCGGTGTCCACCGTGTGTGCGATCTCCGAGAACTGTGAATCGCCCGTCGTGGATGGAGTTAGCCGGGGTATCGTTGCCGTTGTTATGTAGCCATGGCAACCAGAGATCTATTAAGATATTGAGCGAGTGATCGGGACTATTGAAATAACGGTTGATCAATATTGCAAGGGCCGAAATACGAGTGTAGCCACTATTTCACCGTTTGCGCGCGTGCGTGTGTATGTTTGTGGTTTTCTGTGCAATCAGGTATGACCGTATCGCGTTTCAACTCGCTATTTCCAAAGGTTCTTCGCCACGCCCTGTTGTTGTCTCCAGTTCTGTTAAGTAATTGCCCGAATGTTTATTGTAACCTACAAATCGAACACACTTTCAAAATGCTTCTCAAAGCGCATGTTCCGATATTTAACGACACGCAAAGTAACTGCACCCTGTCAGCGAGACTCATCCCTGCGTGAACTCGCGCAAAGTCGATCCCCATTTCCAGCGAATGCTCCACCACGAGCACCCGCGTGTAGATGGCGGGGTTTGCTTCTTTTGTGGTCCCCCGTAGGTCGTGCATGTGTTTTGCGCTCTTCTCGGTTCTCTTCCTGACAGCCTTTGACCTTTCCGTCATTCGGATTTCTCTAATTTCAACTGTGGAAGCAACGGCGATCCAATTCATCGAGATTGGCAACGGTACTGAGAGCGAAAGACCCCTTCCTCTGCAACCCCGAACTGCAATTAGTGGTCCATTATCTCAGTGTCCTCCAGTAGGTACGAAGATTCCTCCGGGACGTTGAACATTCTGAAAGCCTAAGAAATGTTTTATACTTGTTGACTCTGCCAGACAAAGTTGTCATTCCCATGGCGTTCCAATGCGTGAAACGCAGCTAATGATGGTACCTCTTTTTTTTCTTTTTAGGTTGTCCAGAAGAGGAAGTTCAAGGAAGAGAGAAAAAGCCAAGTCGGAGGAGGTAAATGCTTCATTATTGTCATTACTATCTACTGTTATGGTTTCTATAAATTCTTTACCGTGTTTACCATTAGTTGTTTACCAAAAAAAAAAAAAAAAATGCATAATTCATCCTTCGCAGGCCAACTGAACCAGGGATGTGGAAGAATTTCCACCAAGTAACTGACATCAAGAAGTTCGGTTATGTTGTGTCCACTAAATAATAGGGGCCTTCCAATTTTGTTCCAGCACACTCGACTTAACCCCCTCTCAGTCCATTATAATGCAGGGGGTAGGGATTCGAGTATGATTCAGTTCAAGGATCCGACTGTAAATAAATTTGTGTGCGTTTCTTCGGGTTACAGTCGATTGAAATTCATACGTTTTAGCAACATTGCGAACTGTTCCATCAAGAACTGTTCACTGGGCCAATTGCGGCAGCAGATCTCTTTGACATCTCTCTCCCTTTCTTCACATTCCGGTGGCTCAACGGGACAACAACTTTCCCAAGACTCAACTTCAACTCTCTGATCCGAGCAAGTTCCCTCGTTAACGAAGTCAAGTCGGATTCAACTGAAGACTTCAAAGAATTTATTCGGGTTACTTACAAACTTATGTAGGCCAGAACATTTCTCAGTTGCAAAAAATAATCATCTGTTAGCCATTTTTTAGTTATTTTAACAGCTTCAGATGGTAACTGATTGGCTCTTAAATAAATTGCATAAATCCATCTGCGTAAAGTTGCATCTTTGCATGTAAATACTTCTTTTAAATCTTTTAAATATTCTTCTTGAAGATTGTAATCATTTAGTATCAGCATTTGAAAGGAGAAGTTGCATCTTTGCATGTAAATACTTCTTTTAAATCTTTTAGATATTCTTCTTGAATGTAATCATTTAGTATCAGCATTTGAAAGGAGAAGATGCGAGGATGCGGACCATCAATGATTTCAATACGGAAAACTCTCCAATGGCCACACCATGAGCGCTTTAACACAGAGTCATTGAGGTTTTAAAACTTTGTACAGCGTCTCACATTTAGTGGATATATCTTATCACCGGATTGTCAGGTCACTTACTTACGGTGCCCACCGATGAGATCCCACCGGGGGTCCAAACCTGAGCATGAAGAATGGCAACCCATTTTAAATAAATGTCGATATATTTCAGTGTACTGAGGCAACTCGTGGCGAAGTGCAAAGAACAAAATCAAAAACCTCCACAATATAAGATCATGCAGTCATTAGCAAACTTAGTTTCGCCAATGCTGTATACAGACTACACCCTTTAGAGATCCTCCCGAGATAATTTCCAATATTTAATTTTAACCATCGATTCACAATAATGATTAATCCAACGCTTTTCATCCCGGTAATTTCTTACATATTGCAACTGACCTTGGCCTGTCATTGAAAGAAAGAAATCCAGTTTTAATCTAAAAGAGATCTTAAACTCCCAACAGTCCAAATTATTGGTTCTTCTAGGGACGCTCCAATAATGGAATTGATTTTGCTTCTCCCCAAAGATTTCCTTTTCAAGAAGGTGCTAAAAAAGTCACTTTTCTTAAAAGTCCCTTCCTTGCAGCTCTTCACTTGGAGTAACTTTTCGAATGAATGTCGGTGGAACAGTCTGGTGCGTGTGTGTGTGTGTGCGTGCGTGAGAAAGAGTGGCACCGACTACTTTAACGCACGTGCAGATACCGAGAGAGTTTCTGAGTGCTCCGCGGGGAGGAGGGGGATGGAAAACAATGGAGTGAGCGGGATGGGTGCATTACGATGGAAAAGTTACACGTTCCTTACAAGTGAGGCTTTTAGCAGCCGCTCTTGCAGATCGAATCTGAACCACCAGCAATTGCTTTAACCATTTCGCATTTCGGTTGCTCTCCCTACTACTGTGTGGGAGTCTTTGACCGAATGAGTTCTTGAAAGCTGATTTCAGATCGTGCGCACTACTGACCGGAGAGTTCTGTAAGTGGAAGCCAATGACGGAAACAAAGCGAGCAAAGGCGGGTGGAGGAGGCAGGATGGAAACTACTTTAGCACACCAAGAGTCAGCTTCTTCCGCGAATTTTTGGGGACAAAATTATCAATCTGTGAAGATTAATTAGTTTCATACCACCAAATATCGGACTCAGAGGCCAATAATTAGATCAAAGAAGAGGTCCGGATAATGTGTATTGATGACGGGAATGTGCTCGAGGAAGGTGCCAAGGAATAAGAGACAAAGGGCAGGAGAGTCAACGAATTGTAAACTAAATTACAAATGAAACAGAACGCTGAAGACTGCGTTGGGAAGAGGAATTATACGAAACCCGTTGCACGGAGCGTTGTAATCTTTGAGATGGAACTCGATGTTTCTTGACAGAAGGAAACAAATAGATTTGATTCCAATACTGTACGTCCAAGAAGCCGAAAATCTTTCGGAACAATGCTCTTTATATGAGCCGATGGACGAAGATCACGACGCGTGGATCACCAAGGAGTGATCAACAACCAGACCTCTTCCTGATCAACGTGATAATTCGATAGCATTAAATCTGACATAATTTTCACTTACATAACGCTAATAACGAGAGAAGGTGAGCAAAGAATAGATCCACCAGATTATCGGAGAGTGAGGTTGCTCGTGTCGGCATCACCACTGAAGTTCACTTCCTGGTGAACAAGGTGAATAATAAGGTGCTCATTTATACCAACTTTTACATAACAGAGCTATTGCTCCAGTTCTGCTGTATATTGCTAATTGATGACTTCCCCAACTTCGAAATATGCGTGAAAGGAGACGTTAATTAACCTCGCAGACAGTAGTGCACTCTTTCTCAAAGATCCCAAAGAAGATTCTTGAAAAAATTTCGCGAAGAAAGAACTCCAGGGGGCTCGTTCTAGGCCTTTTTGCGCTTTCTCAGCCAAAATAAGCACTTTTTATCCCCCCCCCAATAAAAGCGCCATCTTAGACACTCTTTATTTAAAAAGTGACATAAAAAGAAATGAATCCAATCTTTTCAATTCTCTTAGAGTCAGTTGCAGTTATCTTACGCCTTGCTAGTTGCCAAGAAGCGCATTACACGCTCACTTTCTAAGCTCTCCTGTGGCATTTCTAAATGTACCTTATCCTCCCCATTATTAATTTTATTATTATAATATCCGTTTATTACTTGTAAAGCGTTCCTCCCTAAACAGCCATCAAGCTGGGTGAAGGGCTAAAATATACAAGGTTACATCCCCAAGTGAACTTATAAGTACAGTACTGTACATTATAAAACGTGTAGCAATTGTGTGCACTGCGTTCAGAATCAGCAAACAGTTAGAATGGCAAAGTACGATAAGAGTCCTTGATGATTTGATTACAGCACACTTTGTTTCTACAGTCTGTCGCGTCAAATTTTAGGATATAAAGATCTTGAGTGCGTTGTTGGGGAATATTTGGTCAATGCTCGAAGGGCTTTTCAAGCTGTTTCCTGACGATGGGACGAAGTAACAATTTCTGAGATGTTTGGACTTGATATTTTTCCCGTAAGCAGTTCAGCAATGATGCGCAGGTTCTGATTATGATCTGCCATTTCCACGGGATGTGGTGTCCAAGTTGGAATGAAAAATAGCACGTGAGATGGCGAAGGACCTTCTTCCTCTTCTGTTCATCCAACGGTAGATCCAGTATTCAGTGCTGAAATGCTTTCTCAAATAGGTTTCAGGTACTGAGGACCAAATGGTCGAAGCGTAAAATGGAATTGGCACGAGAGACAATGCACAACAGACTTTGGGTCATGGCATCCCGCGAGCTCCTGTCTAATGGTCCAGAACACAGGGTCCGTCTTTGCTTTCCTGTCAGAAAAGTGCTTTGAAAAGGACAGGCCTTCGTCCCAGACAAGTCTCAGGTCGATGTGGTGTTTGACAGATTTTATTCTGGAGCCTTCGATGTACAGTGGGACCTCATTCACAAATTTAGCGGACGACAATTGGGCTGATTTAAGGGGATTAAATGTTATGCCAACGGTTCGAGGTGATCCTCCAGTTGCTTAATCTGGTTAGTACCTTGTCGGATCATTTCCGAAAGTCCCTTCAGGTTCTTTGTTTGTAAGAAAAGTTCCAAATCATCCGCGTAACACAGAAAATTGTTTGAAGACCCACGAAATGGTTCTAAGGCAACCGCGAAGAGGAAAGCTGAAAGAACTGCCTGTGGTACGCCCAGAGAAATACACAGCTCCAGGATGCAGCTTACCATGCATTGTAATCAGCTTCCTTCAAGACAGAAAATCTGGCAGCATCTGCATTACTTCATGAGGTAATCCAAAGAAAGTCTGGAGGATGTCCAGAATCGCTTAGATATTAATATTATCGTATGCTGCCTTCACATTTAAGAAACTGGTATCCAGTTGGGCTTCAGCTGTTGGCCTTCTGCATTCTGAACAGCGTTTTCAGGATATTGGTAGTTAAAAAAATAAATAAATTTTCTGTTTATACTCCGGCAAGACAACCAAGTCAGTAGAGTTTACAATAAATCGTCAATACAAATATTTATCGTATTTAGTAGTCACGGGCTTGAACCCCGGTCCACTCAAGGAACGCGTGCTATGCACCCTCGCTCCTGACCACTGGGCTGCGTAAGGCCTTAGAATAAATTTTCTGTTTATACTCCGGCATGACAAGTCAGTAGAGTTCACCATAAATCTTCAACACAAATATTTCTCGTATTTAGTAGTCACGGGCTTGAACCCCGGTCCATTCAAGGAACGCGTGCTCTGCACTCTCGCTCCTGACCACTGGGCTACGTCAGGCCTTGTCGAGCGGGCCTGAAGAACAGTACGAAGGTAAGGTGGCTTATAAGAAAGCAGTGATCCACTAGTCTTGAAAAGATGGCATTTTCAAAAATATTTAGGAGAGAGCCCCATCGACAGAAATGGGTCTGAAATTCTTGTAAGTGCTTATACGATACCTTCATTATCAAATGTCCATCCCACAAGATGTTTTCTCCTTCCTATATTTCATGTCGATGGGTTCACTTATTTTGCTATAAATAATATTAGTAGTGGTAAATGATGCAAGAAAACAAACTTATAAAGCATCAGACAAAATAAAAAGTTTTCCCACATCTCCTATCCATCTTCTCCAATAGTTTGTTCCTCCTTCAATTTATTCAAATTATCCAAAACAATCAATGGAAGTGTGTTCCAAAATTCAAACACCCGCTGGCTTAAGGCAAACCTCCGCACATCCATCCTGCAACCATCCTCCCTCGTTTTCAATTTATGTCCTCTCATCCTCGTTGTGCTGTCTGAGCAAGCGGAAGGATGCCATCAGCACTGAGCTCTGGATCAATCACTCAAAGCCTTAAACGCTTCAATATATTTTCGATTATTATACTTGTTTTCGTTGCTTTTACGATATTATTGATTTTATAGATTTATTTAAAGTGTTAATTTATCAATTTAAAGTATTTAAAAGCATCGATTTATCGATTCATGTCGATATATTCATGTCAATGTATTCTTAAAAAAATACAGCATTGAAGATGTCGCGTAGTTGTAGAAGGAAGTGGCCACACAAAGAGACTGATCTTAATGTTTTCTTAGGCGAGTGCGGCCATTTCTTCGCATCAGGCAGAACAGAGGCTGGACAAGAAGGCGATGAAGCTCCTCACAGAGAGTCAGAGGATCACCTTGGCGTATTACTGCAACGAGTACGAAACTGGAGCGATGTCCGTGGACGCCTTGGTGGCGGTGCTGCTCGAATTGCTGGACACACCAGAGAAGGTGAGTGCAGAACTCGTTTCGAAAATTACATCGGTGCCTATGAGTGGATGTGTGCGTGTGCAAATATGGGGAGTGGGTGTTGAGAGAAAAATTATTCCACGCGTTCCAGCTGCTTCTTCCTTTACCAAAATGCATCGTCAATTCGGTCACTGTCTTGCTGCTGAACGAATTCCTCATTTTGACAGAAATCTGTTCGGAGGTGTGGGGTCTGAATATTCTGCCGAAACCATTTGCTTCCGTGCCCACCCAATTTTCAGAGTGTTCCTGGAATGTGGCCGAATGTTTTCGCGCAGTGCGCTGTAAACTCGTTCAAAGTTTCCATCTTTCCCAATGCATCGCATTTTCGAGTTATTTCGTGCCAGTGGAATGAGTTCATTTAGATGGAAACCGAATACTTCCAGCGTTTTGGGTAGCTCGGCCATTTGTGATGGGACAGTTCTGATCTGTGGATGTCATAAATAACCTCTCTCGACACGCGCGACGTTTATCGGTGCCATCAAAACGCTTCGAGAATCGGGACAACACTCCGTGCAGTGTGAGTTCACTGACGTTACATCAATCGTTGCGCGCTGCTCACGTGCATTCCCACTAAAGGTACTCGCGTTACCTTTCAAACGCGACAGTGGCGCATGAACGTTGACATTTCCGTCGTCAACCAGATTTATCGCCGGTTCATCATCCGCTGCGCAGAATCTGCAACCGATTGCCGAGCACGAAGTTCCCTTTTGGTGAGGGTGTCGTATCTTCAGCTGGATTTCGCTTTCAAACTGCTCCAAGAAAAGCGATGCGAATGCATCGAAGGCGAATCATCTCTTCTCCATTCGTTTTTCCATTTTAACTTCTCTTCTCTTCCGAACAGCACCGTATGCCATCAGGCGAGAAAGAAGTACAGAAATAAAAAGATTTATTTATCGCGATTGCGAGGTAAATTATAAACTCACCGATACATTATCGTTCGTACAATTCCCTCAAAGCAGCCCGTGTACAGGGAGGTGAATTGACATCAACGTGCAAGCAAGAAAATCAAACGCGATGCAAACTGATTGCCGTCTCATGTACGTAAGGCCATTGGGCGGGAGAAGATAGAGGGTGGTTATTATTGAGTGCTGCGTACAGGTCTGGAGGCCTCATTTCAAGAAGGATGTAGAGCTGCTGGAACGAGTACAGAGAAGGGCAACAAGATTAGTGAATGGAACAAAAGGTTGCTCTTATTGAAGAAAGGCTTGAGTTTTGCAAATTACAGTGTCTGGAGACTAGGCACCAGCGAGGTGATCTGATAGAGGTGTATAAAGCATTGAATGGTGTGAGCATGCTCAATGCTGATGGGATTCTTCCTCTTGCTCAGAATAATCACCTGAGAGGGCATAAATTCAAATTGAGGGAAGACAGATGTAGGAGATGTGCGTAAGTTCGCCTTTGGCCAGCGGGTGGTCGTAACGAAATTGTTGGAACAAATTTCCATCTGTCGTTGTGGAAGTTGACAGCTTAAAATAAATTCAAGGCAGAACTTGACAAACACTTGGAGTGACAAGATGGGTGAAATGGGAAGGATTTTTTCTTTTTTTTTGGCTGATTCTGTATAAGCTTGTTTTTTTGCATCACGTGCCTCCACTAATGCTAGCGCTAATGGCACTGTTCTTTGTGGACTGATGTTATTAGTGAGTTCAGTAGTGGCCCATTGCTTTCTGTATTCGTTAATGATATTGATGAAGGTATATCAAGCTTATGGTCTCAGTTTCAAGATGATACAAAGGTTGGCAGGGTGGTTAATGACTACTGCAATAAGAACAGAAAAATTGGACAGTGGGCTGAGAAACGGCAATAGGTGTTTGACAAATGCAAATCACTGCATTTGTCAAACTCCATACAGGCAGCAGAATCCCAGAATAATGTACCAGATTAGGTGGTACGCACTGAAAGAGGTGGAGAACAAAAAACGATAGTTGTGCAATAAGATACCAAGTTCTCTGATAATTTTGTTCTGTCTGTGATATACACGAATTTTGCCAGAAGGGACAAGAATGTGATTATCTCATTATATCAAGCAATGGTTACGCCGCATCTAAAGTGAGGCTTCCAGACCTGCATGCAGGTCTGGAAGCCTCACTTTAGGAAGGACGTCAAGCTACCGGATTGGGTGCAGAAAAATAAGTAGCCTATTTGAAGTGACCATAACGACCACTCTCTCCATTCTCAGGAATACTTCTTTATACTTCTGCCTGACCTGGTAGTCGTGCAGAAGGAGTTTGTATTTTGTTATGTCCTCGTGGGTAGCACAGTTGGTAGAATCGCAGTCCTCCCCACACCAGGTGGAAAAGACCCGAGTTCGAGTTCCATCGATGACGTGACGAATTTTTATGGGCCTTTTTCATAATTGTGTCCGGCTGTCTGTATGATGTGCTCCATAAAGTGTATTTTTTTAATTAAAGTATTAAGTTCCTATTAGTACCACCACATAAGGATAGGCCCTTGGATTGCCAGGTGCAAGTACTTTATTATTTGAACGGACAACAGATAAGTATTAAATGAATTTCTGCATGTTCATTCTGCTACTCCATACAAGCGCTTTCAGCCATTATCTTGTAGTTCAACTTATACATGTGTCCAACAGACACTTGACCTTGACCAGGCATTAGAGTTTTGCCTAGTCGCTCTGTTCTTCCCTCCCTACTTAGACCCCTGCTACCTGTGGATTTCACTGCGGAACAACTAAGGCGACCGGCTGGTCACAGTGCCAATTGCTTGCTAAACCACAACTGTGGTGATATTAAATTATCTAGTAACGCTACAGTAACTGAATTCAATATGACAAATACTACCTTCTGTCAAAATTCTAGCGTCTGCACCATCTGTGGGACCAACTCTGACCCCATTGTCCAATGTATTGAGTGCACACAATTAATATGCAATGACTGTACCCATTCTGACCTGAAAAAATTAAATAAAAGTCGGCGGAAATCATTCTGTTGTGATAGATGTCGACTCAGAAATTCTCAGAAAAGCCCTATAGCTGTTGCAACGCCAAACAGCACGGAACCTGAGTCACTTTCCTCCTCTTCCGCTAACAAAGTTGAAATGCCGTACTCTAGTTCATTTGAGACAAATATCATGCCAATAACTAGAAATACCGACTCTGAATCGTATGTGGATGAAGCCTCTAATCGTTCTTTGTTGTCTTTGGGGTCGCATCAACTCTCAGATGCATCAACTCAAACACATATATCTGTGCTGTCAGATGATCTCAGCACTAACTCCTTCCCTACTGAAACTCTGAATCCAACCTTTTGTATTCTGCAATCAACTGAATTCCAGGAACTACTCTTTAATACTATGCAGAAAATCCTCATTCAAACTCAGCTAATCATCGTACCTCATACTACAAAATCTGATATTCTCCTGGATTCTAATACCCTCAATGAAGGAAACTGCGAGCTCTCCACGGAGATTTGTGGTATAAAAACAATATTAGCTAATCAACAGGCTGAAATTTCTGACATTAACGCCCAAATTAAAAATCTCACATCAGTTATGTCTTGCCACTTAAGGGAAGCTAGGAAGAATTCTGAACCTACTCTTGAAACTAATGGGCTCAAAGTGAATAGGAATTCTTCATTACCTGACGATGCCCTCAGTACTGAGACCAGATCTTCACCTTCCACCGGCCTCAATACTTCTACCGCTGCAAATATTAATTTGCCCAAGCCTGCTAATATTCATGATTCAAGTCATTCAACAGAGCAATGTATTGCCAAACAGACTCTGTTAGATGATTCTTCCGATGTAAATAGAACCACTCCTACCACCTGCTCTCCTCTGCGGAACAGTTCTGTCTGTACCTCTATTTTACAAGCTCAGAGTCACCAAGCGGAATCCTCTTCAACATCAGTCAAGGCAACATATGCAAAAATAACTGCTGCCACATCTAGATCTGCCGCCACAGTAAGTAAACCTGTTTCTGATTGCCAGTCTCAAATATCACACCAAAGATCAAAACAGAACAAACCTTCAGAAAATGTTAAAGCCTCTATATCTCAAGATACTTCCTCCAAGCTTCCAGCCAAAACTCATCAAACACAGAATGTAACTACTGCAGAAAAATCTCAGTTACTCAAACATAAGTATAATATCACAATTATTCCCACAAAAGACCGAATTTTTCTTTCTAGACTTGGACCCGCCACTAAATCTGAAGATCTTACCAACTTAATTAAAGAAGAATATGGTTTCGGAGTAGATGTCCGTTCTCTGAAAACACGGTGTCCCGCCTACTCATCTTTTATAATAACATGCCTTCCATCACAAACAGAAAAAGTGCTGAATCTAAGATCCCTTTTATCAGGGGCTCTAGTAAAACGCTTCACGGACAGACCATCAAGGGAGTCCAAAATCTTTTCTCCACAGGCATAGCAATCAGATACCTGCTATCTACACATACTACGTTCTCCTCTCGTCATAGAATCCCCAGATCCCGACTGTTCAGTGTTTACCTTCAGAATTGCAGGAGTATAATTAGCAACCTAAACCACTTCAGAGCAATCCAAGGCTCACATATTTACGACATTTACCTGTTCACTGAAACCTGGCTCTCCATAGATATTGATGATCAGGAGATTATAGATGGACAATATACAATCCATAGAAAGGACAGAGAATCTCGTGGAGGCGGAGTAGCTATTATACACTCTAACCATATACTCTGTGAAACTGCATCAAATTTCACAAATATTGAATCAGTATACTGCCTTCTTCATCTTGGCAAGTTAAACGTTTTTTAATAGTATTGCTTTATTTTCCACCTCCCTTAACTAATATCGACCTCCAGTACTTAGAAAGCTCGCTGGAATCTATCTTCCCACTAATTCAATCTGCTGACATAGCAATGGTTTTGGGTGACTTTAACTGTCAACTGGCCAATTTAGGATCTTCTTCTCCATCACTGCAGACTAGGGCTCTCTTTAATATGCTTCACAGCTATGGTCTTGAACAAATTTGCAATTTTCCAACCAGAGAAAATGCCTACCTCGACCTAATATTTTCCACTACTCACATAGATGTTCACAATGACAACCCTATATTTCACTCGGATCATTCGCCTATTACCTTTGACATCACAGTGACTTCTCATAACTTCAAATGCAGCTCCCGTACTCCTCGTTTCAATTTCAGAAAGGCTGACTGGCCTCTGCTCAACCTAGCTCTAAGAAACGTAGACAAGCAGCTCGCTGACGCTATGGATGACATCGATGTGCTCACCAACAACCTGATTAACTGTGTCCATTCAGTTATATCTGACATTGTTCCTCAATCCCATCTTACCAGACGCTCTGCCTACCCGCACTGGTATAACAGCGAATTAATACATAAAATTAAATCCAAAGAATTTTATAGAAACAAATATAAGCAATCAGGTGACAGCCAATATTACGAAATATTCAGCCAACTCCGCAAAGAAGTGAAAACGCTCATATTAAACTCCTACAACATGTATACAGAGTCAGTTCAGGATAGTCTGCTTACTCACAGAGATATCAAACCATTCTGGAATTTCATGAAGCATAAGAATATAACCAGTAGAAAGTTACAACTCCATAACGCAGATGGAATTCTCTTATCTGACGAATTCAGTATTGCTCAAGAGTTTGCCAAACACTTTTCTAGAATTCAAACAAATGATACATTGAGACCTGCCTCATTTCCTGACTTCACACCTGTTAAAGATGATATCCTCATTAACCTCTTTATCACTGATGAAGATTTAAATTCGGCATTAAAAAGCATGAGAAATGACTATACTAGAGGCCCAGATGACATTCCAGGCTTATTTTGGAAAATGACTGTCACTACATTAAAACCCCTCATACTGCGGATCTTCAACTTGTCTCTCAGGCTGGGGAAGTAGGTCTTTAAGCAGGTCAATACAGTTCCTATTTTCAAAAAAGGTGATAAAAATGACGTATCTGATTACAGACCCATAACCTTGCAAAACAGCCTGGCTAAACTCTTCGACACAGCAGTACACAAACATCTCTTCGAATTCTTCAGGCCTTTCATCGATCAGAATCAACATGGTTTCTGCAGTGGCAAGTCAGTAGTCACAAATTTACTTCCTTTCTGGCAATACACCTCTGAAGCTCTTGATAACCACCTACAAGTTGATGCAGTCTACACAGACATATCTAAGGCATTTGATAAAGTCCCGCACGAAGAACTTCTGGAAAAACTTAAGCTATATGGTATCCGTGACCCTTTGCTCTCATGGCTACGCAGCTATATTACGCATCGTTCCTTGAGCGTTATCATCGATCAAGTGAACTCAGACTGTTTTATACCACTTAGCGGAGTACCACAAGGCTCTCCCTTAGGTCCTCTTCTCTTCATTGTTTTCGTAAATGATCTTCCCTCTTTCATCTACACCTCCAATGTTCAAGTTGCTATCTATGCAGATGATCTTAAGATCTACTCAGCAGTGAAGGAGATTACCGATTCTCAACAGCTTCAATGTGCTCTCAATAAATTCTCTCTGTGGCTATCTCTGAATGGCTTGTCTGCTAGCCCCTCGAAGTGCAAAGTAATCTCTTTCTCATCTTGCAGATCTCCACAACTAATGAATACGGAGTACACTGTTAACTCTGTGATCATCGAAAGGTGTGACCAAGTAAACGACTTGGGGATTCTCTTTTCCAGCAGTGCTAAATTCGATGCCCATGTCCTTAAAATCACCAGCAAAGCATTCAAAACACTGGGATTCATCAAACGGAACACATATAAGTTCAAAAGCTACAGATATGCGGTTATCCTCTATAAAACTATTGTTCTGCCAATCCTTGAATTCAGTTCACCCATCTGGAATCCTCACACAAAGACTTTAACTAACAAAATTGAAGCAGTCCAAAAAAACTTTATCCGTTACCTTACGTACCGCAATCCTCTATTCTATCACTCAGTGTATTATGAATCGCTGTGTGATTACTTTCATCTAAGGCCTCTGTGCACTAGAAGAGTTACTGCTGACATCGCCCTCCTAGCCAAAGTAATCACTGGAATTTATGAAGCATCTGATATCCTGAGTAAAATAAACTTCAATGCTCCCTGTAGACAAGTCAGGAACCTTACACCGTTTCGCCTTGACTCTGCCAACACGGACTTAATGAAGTTCAGTCCACTGAACAGAATCAGCAAATCAGCAAATGACTCTCGCATTGACTTCTTTGACAACTCCCAATCACTGATGAACTCCATCCACAAGTTTGCCTCTTCTCTTAAACTGCAAAGTGACTAGCTCACATCTAATTATTGTAGCTTATTATTTAATAAAACAGGCCTACGTCACCACTATACGTCACAGCCACAAACATCAACAAACAATTAACCATGTGCCTCACGCACCATCCTGGCAGTGCATCTCTATTCCAACTGCCATTCAAAGTATTTTAATCTGATGAAGGCTGCCACCCAGCCGAAAGCTAATTCATTTATGGTAGTTTTTAATGCTCTGTGTAACAAAATAGCTAATTATTTGTTATATTATTTTTCTATTCTCTAACGGATTAATTATTACTTGTTTTACCGGTAACTTAACTTAATACAATCCTCTTTTGTACATATGCTTTTATTGTTTAAATCTATATCAATGTTTATCGTCCTGTTAGATTTCATATTATTGTTATTATGTTTATTGATCTGATCTCAGATACACTGTTAATGGTTACCTGTTGTGTATCTTGCTATTAATAAAATAAAATAAAATAAAATAAAATAAAAAAAATAACGTGGTTCAGTTAGTCAGTCTGAGGCGAGAGTACCGTGGTTTTTTCTCCAGGAAACTAGGGTTTTTCTTCCACATTGTTCAGTTTCTGTGATCAGTTTTCTGTTTGCTGGACGAAATACCTGAGTTTCCGGGAGGAGGAAACCCACGCTACCCTCGCCTGGGACCGACTAACCCAGCCACTTTGTGAAAAGGCTCACACAAATTCCTCACTTGATCGACGGGACTCGAACTCAGTTCTTTTCCACTCAGTGTGGGGAGGACGGCGATCCTGCCAACTGTGCCACCCTCGAGGTCATCTGCATTACTGCACTAACGAGCTTAAATACTCGGCTCCGTCAGGCCTCAATGTCACAGGCAATACCGTGAGTACATATCCTTCAATCTATACGGGGGCCCAGTCATCTCATCGTTTTGCACCACACACCTCAGAAAATGCACTGCGGACAGAAGTGTTCCACAAAGGTCCTCAATCTGAAAAGATGAAAGCCTACAAGCGACTGCATCCAGGAGACTGCTCTGAGGAACGACAAAAATGGAAAGTATTAATGCAGTGGGGAGGGGAGTGATCTCTTTTCTCTGTTCAGCCCCAGAAAAGTGTTGGCAGAACACTTTAAAGCCACGTTCTGAACTTCATAAGGCAGAGTATCATTCAATTACCTTATTTCAATTTCATTTAAGAACAAAGTTCGAAATTCGTGACGACATCCAGTTGATTCCTTCCCGGCAGAAGCCGTGCCTTTCTTCTACACAAAATGCACTTTTGCGCCCAATTCGAACACCTTTACAAATGAGCGTCGGTTTCTTTGGGGAAAATGGTGTTCCTAATAAATTTTCCAGAGTGTGTGTGTATACGAGTGTCTCGTGTATTAAATGAAAGAAAAGTGGAACAAAGTGATTCTACTAAGTTACCGGATTAAAAATAAGATCTGCCAACAGAAGAGTAATTAACTGAAGGTTGGCAACCTTAATTACTGCAGCGATGAGTTAAGTAATTATCCGAAGGGACAAATTGGACGGAGGGTGTATTACGAGGACTCTCACTAAGGGATCTCTGACGCATAAATGCTGGAAACAGTCTCGAGGGACATCGTGTTGCCAAAGAACAATCTGATGGTCGATGCCTCGAACTACAGGCACCGCTCCCTCCTCTTATCGTGTACTCCGCCGCGAAGTATCTAAAAAGGGGATGCCAAGGATTTGCGGCTGTTCCTTCAGATACATCGTCCGTAAATTTCTCTCGAGCTGAGCACGAACGCCGTTGGCATATTCGTAAAGTGACAGCCGTCATTCAAGCTGGAGGTTTAGCGTCAAGATCCCAGGGGGACGCTGCAGTTTGTCGTAAACAAATGCTCGGGTTGCTAATGATCCCGACCTCTTTCGAAGTATCGTGTAAAATACAAGGTGTCTTCTGAAGTGTGCGTGTGTGTGTGTTGTTTTCGTGTAATTGAAGCGCCTCTAACCCTCGACTTTCGTTACAGTATACCCTGATGACGGAGATCAGAGGGACCATTAGAAGGGAAGACCTTGACAAGTTCGACGAACTGATTTATCGGAGGGAAGTCCAAGCCATGAAGGTAAACCATCTTTTTCTTTCTTCGCAGATTTTAATGCGCAATTTTAATGGATTCGTTTGTCAAAGATTCGCATGATTCGTCCACGATGAGATGAATATTTCATTCGGAACACGAGTTTCGTAATTAGAAATATCTTAAAGGAAAAACTACACCGCCGAACAAAATTAAGGCTGTGCCAATAGTTTAATTACGAGGTTTCTCAGGGAGTTCTCTTCGGGGATTTAGAGAAAACGGAATGTCAGAAAGAGGGGAAAAAAAGCTTTTTTATTTCTCTAAAAATTTACTTATTAACTCGTGTAACATTCACAACAGTCATCCGCCCATTTAAATTGTACAACAGAGCAGAAAATGCACGAAGATTGTAAATAAATAAAAGAATATTTAATCGTAACTTTCGCCTTGACCTCAACTGTCAACCAGCCAACTCGCTCCAGATAGTTCCTGGAACTGTTTCCTCTCCACAGCCATATCCAGATCACAGTTATTCGTAAAAGCCATAGTTCTTTTAAAGAACGAGTTCCTGGATGTCTCTAACCTACAGTTACTGATGTGCAATGTCGTCTTCTGTGTTGTAGTCACCGCTGGACTGTGAAGATCAATACAATATGGCATAAAACATCAGGAAGGTACGTTGAACCAGTGAAGATACGGTACAGCAGTTTTAGATCGAGAACAGTTCGAGAGTTTCCAAAGATTGAAGTTTTGGGTAGAAGATTCATGGGATTAGGTCTGGAAAGATGGTGGATGAATTTCATTCGAAGTCATTCAATTTGCTGTATCAAATATGTATAACGCGGGTTCCTCCATAACATGCTCTGTTGGTTGCCGTTGTGTTTGCCCGAGTTGGGCCTTGGCAACAACTAAAAATGTTTATATATGGGAGCAGCAAACTCCAGTATATGCAGTGGTTGCTTTGAATAAGAGCACTGAGGGAAATAATTGCATTGCATTGCATTGATAAGCCACACACTTGCGACATCACTTGTTGAACTTCTGGAAAACAGTTTGTTTAAGCATTTCAGGGAAGATTTCATGCGTGGAACGAGAAGTGGTTGGGGGAGGGGGATATAGTGAAGAAAAGGAGCTGGTTCTTGTTCACCGACAACTCTGAACCGAATTGTGCACTGTTATCAAGAGTTTTTCGGGTTAAAATGTCCCCGATTTCATGATGCGAAGACATCAAGAGAAAGGAATTTCAGGCGAGACTTCAAATGCGTTTAAAAAACGTTTCCAACAGCTCCACGAACGATCCAAGAAACGTGCAACTGATGAAGGCGATCACTTTCAGAAATATCAACTTCCTTCTGAAGTCTGGTTTCCTTAAATTACTGTGTCCTGGAACGCCATTGTCAAACCTTGAACATTAATACGTCACAAAACAAAATGCACCGTCCACAGTCACAACGCTCTCACCACCTACCTAACAGTAGGCAGGTCCTCCTCTTGCCGCGAGTACCGCAGCCACAGGGCCAAACATCGAATATGTAAGGACTCCGAACGTTGCACGAGGCATGCTGCACCACGTGGGTAGGATTGCATCCCGTACAATCTTTGTCCTCCCTAGGTGAATACAATGCAGATCAACCTGACTAAAGTTGCAACTGTCTCTTCACGGCCCAAGGCCAGGGGGTGGCATCGCAATTAAATAATTAATCGTGTACACGCGATACAAAAAGTAACAATTTTACGATATATATAAGACACACGTGGCATTCATACCTTTTCTATGGATACGCATCGATGCGCTCTTGTTTACAGAAGCATGGGTATGCGTACTTCGCCCCCACACGTAGCCAACGAGTTTTGTCGTGGCACACGAGAGCTTGGCAGATGGTGTAGAGAGGAGCACGAGCTTGTTCTTATTGGCTTCTGTGATCCCAGGGAACTGCTAACGCTTCTTTCCTGTAGGTTTTATTGCTGCAAACCTACGCAAGTCAGCGTCGAGGTGCTGTACTTCCAGTAGCTTTTTTTTTTTTTATTATTATTATCCGTTTATTTCCATAAGGAAACCACCCCGGGACGGCAAAGTGCCAGGAGGGTGCTAAGTACAAATCAGGGTACGAGATACTACGTGCAGTGGGTTACATATACTGAACACTTTTGGTTTGGGAGGAAGCGGTCTGAGATATGAAGTGTGCGATGCTTCGAGCAGTGCATCGGGGTCGACCCGAAGTTCTGGCGTGGATATTCTCAGTAACACGAATCCAAAATGCACGGTGTTCAGATTTGGTGCGTGACCATCTTAACTGTGGCTACCGATCGCTGTACTTCAATAATGTCAAGTAATCGTTGAAGTAGCCAAGGCTGTAATTCTGTCCTGCGGTGGACGGCACGCTTTCCTTTTAGCCCATTTAATGAGCAATAATTCTGCAGGGGGATTGGCAGCTGCTGATGTCCACACTTCTGCGTCATAGAGCAATTGAGTATAAATTACCGTTCTAGATCTGCGACCGTGATGGAGGATCAAAAAAATTCCAAATAATCTCTGGGATTCTATCCAGCGAATTCGACGGCTACTTGGAAGTGAAATTCGTGTTCTCAAACCACTCTCGAATAATCCTGACAACGTGTCAGCACATTATCCTGCTTGAACACACGTCTGCCACCAACCGGAAAGACAGTTACACGATGTACCTGATCAGCCACAGGGGATAAGATGGATAAGTATTTTTTTAGCATTCAGAGTGTAGGGTATAAGGGCTCCAACAGATTCCCAGGAAAACTTCCTTCACACCAAAACGCTGCTGCCACCTGCCTGTTTCTATTGACCAGGATATTGGAGTGATTCCTCTTCTCAGTTTCTCTCCGTATAGCAGGAAACGTGATTTATCGGAGAAGGCAACTTTTTTCCAGTCGTCAGTAGTCCAATGACGCTGTTCAGATGCAAGCTTTAGGCGTCGTTGACTAAACATGGGTGCCTTGACCGGTGGCCAAAACGAGAAGGGTTAGTTGAATCCTGTTCTTGGATAACACCGCTGGTCGCACCCTACTTAAAGTGCATGTGCGATTGTCTTATTAGGGCCACCCAACTCCAAACTTCTAAGCCCATGTATATTATGTCCACAAATTGGGTTTGTTCTCTGGTAGGTCTGTCTGTTTTTTTGGACAAGATTTTTTTTGGACTGGGGGGGGGAGGAACCTTTATATCCATGCCTGAGGCTGACTAACTCAGTAACGGAGTAAAAAAATCCAATTAAAGTTTCTCGCATCATCGATGGGATTCGAACCCGGCACTTTTCCATCCGGTGTGGGAGGACGTCATCTTATTATAAACTCACAAGTATATGAGCTTCCTAAGCTTAGGAAGAGCATTTTGATTAGTCAGCCACACCACCCACCTGATAAATCTAGCACTAGTAGAGTATTACCGGCCCTGCCCCTGAGAGGCGGATTACCACTATCTAGCTCAACACGGTGGATAAATTCTCTGCACTATAGAACTAGCAACACAATGTTAAATTTTTTCTATAAAATAAAACCCAATTATTTGCATATTTACGAAATATTTACATCAGACTTGTACATCCCCTCCTTCCAGTATCAACCCCTCACCCAAAGTCCAGAATGCATCATATAATTCTCTTATTTGGGAAAGCCGATCCTATGTCAAAACCGACGTCTCAGGTCTCTGTAAAAGAGCAATCTGTCAGAAAATGCCGAGTATCTTCCACATCTGCAATTAGGATCTTATATAACCCAACTCAACCAGGCGTCCTCTCGGTTCAAGTTCAGAAATGAAAAACACAGCTTTTTGACTTCTCGACACAAATCAGGAGAGTACAAATTATTATTATTATTATTATTATCTTTATTTTCTCCTAAGAGACACCCGCTTACAGCTATTAACCAGGGGGTGCACATTCATATATGCAAATATAATTTATATATATAATTATCTATTTATAATTTATACAAATCAGTCTTTATAAATTATACAAATTATACAATGTCTAAATTATACATTTTCTAAATCATACATTGTCTGATTAATTATATTATACACATCATTGCCTTATTTTACATGATAGGCAGATAGAAAGAGAGCACAAGCATAATTTACAATTTTACAAGGAATTAGAGAATGTTCACATCTACACCACTATTTACAGCGAGTTCACAGAAAGAGAAGACGTCCAATATAAACATAACAGGAGCAAAAACAGTCCCGACCAGTTCATTTTCTTCATTTCCTGCATTCTCTTTTGTTCTCATTTGTGGGCTTCACTCAACATTTATAGGTGGAGTAATGCCTTTTGAAACACTTCGGTCCTGTACCTCTTCTCTGCGCAAAGCCTTTCTGGGTCTGCTTGTAGATCGTTGAACATCTTAATGGTGTTCAAAGGAAAAAATCGCCGAAGGCTTTCCAGCTGTGTGAGCGCGCTACTGATTGGAAGGGATGTTGTTCTATTCGCCCACCTTTGCGTCATGTGGGGCCGAGTCAGCAGGTGGTCAGTTTTCGGCGAGTCGACTCTTCCGGTCAGTAGTTTTGCAAGCGTGAGGATGTTCTTGGTGACAATAATGTGAGACCAAGGCGTGACATCCAAGTTGGCAAATCAAGCCCGGGACAGCCTATGTTCATCTCGACCATCGACCAGGTGTGGCCGCCAGCCATCCTTGGTAACACCTTAACTACAGCATTCCGCGAACAGTCCAAAAGATTCGCAGTTTCTTAATACCGCCACCTTTCAACCAGTATCAGCCGATCAGATCACTTCCTCGCACGTATTGATCAAGTACTTCGTGTGAACCTCGTGCCAAGCCTGCAGTATCACATTTACAGCGACTGGGTGTGCTGCCAAGCAGGGAGGAACGACCGACTGCTAAAACACGGGGTGGGGGGGTAATCGTAATGTTTTCACCGGACAGTGTATTTTAGCGCAAACGGTGATCTAGATCTAGTAGGAACATTCCTACTTTCTAGATCAGAAGACAGAGGAGATTTCAACAGCAATCTCGAAGAAACTCACTGAAAGTTTCGTGAAAAATTTTGTATAACGCGCATACCATATGATATATGAGTCTGTAGCCTAAAATGGACCCAAGAAACTCCTCATTATTTGTGCAAAATAATAATAACAACTCCCAACAACTCCGAAGTTTCTCACTCAAGGAATCACATATCTGGAGCCTAAAGACATACCAGAAACCCAGCGAAATATAGGCCAATCACCTCTCTCTCCCAACGATGTACAAGATCCTGACTAGCTGCATTTCCTGCATAACCCAGGAAAATATCAGAACACTTGGTGAGTCAGAACATAATGGCACAACAGCAGAAAGGATGCAAGCGGCTAAACAAAGGATGCAAGGAGCAATTAACCATAGATGCTGCCGTTATGAAGCAAGCCTACAAGAAGCGCCGCAACATGTATACAGCCTACATCAATGACCGCAAGGCCTTCGACTCCGTGCCTCATAGTTGGCCAATAGAGGCGCTGAACGTCTACAAAGTGAATCCGATAGTGACAAATTTCTAGGAGAAACGATGGCGAAATTGAGCACCACCATTAAGGTCGAAAACATCACAACCAGGCCAATCCACATCAGGAGAGGAATCTTTCAGGGAGATGCCCTGAGCCCATTGCGGTTCTGTCTAGCACTTAACCCGCTATCCACCATGCTCAACAGTAGCAAGTACGGATATAACCTCAAAGACGGAAGGAAGGACCTGTACACCCTCGTCCACCTGATGATATCCTCGTACACGGATGATATCAAGCTCTACTCGGGAACCGAGAGGCATCTCCGGCAACTACTCCAAATCACCGAAGAATTCAGCAAGGACATCAGGATGGAATTTGGTCTAGACAAATGCAAGACCCACACACTGCACCAGGGAAAATTAGTCAACCGAAACTACCAGCTGCAGAG
Organism: Mastigoproctus giganteus; assembly: GCF_048544385.1. Lineage (NCBI taxonomy): Eukaryota > Metazoa > Arthropoda > Arachnida > Uropygi > Thelyphonidae > Mastigoproctus > Mastigoproctus giganteus. Next base: position 4,097,492 of record NC_143577.1, on the reverse strand, counting down.
TGGTAAAGAGATCAAAGCCGTGGCAGAGGGAGAGGCCTACAATTACTCCGTCCACCCACTCACCCTGTGTACTTGGTAACAATACCCGTCACGAGGTGGAACCCCCAATCAGGGAGAAATAATGTAAGAGCAATAATAATAATAATAATAAGGTTAAAACTGAAATGTAAACTGAAAAGTAATGAGAGCATTTGTACAATTGCAGAGCAAGGAAGCCATGAAGCTGGCGGTGGAGATTCACGCAGAGGGCGCCGAGGGACGTTCAGTGCCTACCTCACCCGTAAGTGTTGTTCGTTTCCATTATTCTGTCTGTCTGTCTGTCTGTCTGTCTGTAGCGATTTGTGCCTCGTTACAATTTCCATTTCCCTTCGTATATTCTATTGAAGTGCATGCCACAGACCCCGGTTGTGTTAAACAAAAAGAAATGGCGTCTCCATTGAAGCAGTGCAATACCAAAGCAACTCGTGGGGAAGTGCCTCTACAATATGTGATCACTGCACTAAGTAGCAAACTCAGTTCGCTCACGGCATGTAAAAAAGGGGGCCGTGCCCCACACGCGCAATGACTTGTGTAGTTTGGGGCTTTTTTTCTGGGCACTTCACCACACGCATTGAATGAGCCAATTTAAAGATGGATGACATCGTGCAAACAAAATAATTAACTAAATTGATGGATTGAAGAAACTTGTTGACTGCAGCAATTTCCATTTCTCTTCGAATGGAATTGTAAAATGCTAACGCACCTGATTTTCGCTAGAAACAGTTGCTTACTGAAAAATCGAGAAATTCGTAGGAAAAATGATCGTTGGTGCCTAAAAAGAAATTGAAATTAGTGGAAGTTTTTTTTAAATGTAATTTGTGTTAGTAATAGTGGCAAATAATGCAAGAAAGCAAGCTCGTATATATAGCAACAGCCAAAAAAAAAAAAAAAAAAAAATGCAAGAATTTATCTACTCCTTCCTTGAATTATTCAACCCATCCACTTGCACAACAACAGATGGAAGCCTGTTCCAACAATCATCCACCAACTGGCTGAAGGCAAATATTCGAACATCTATCCTACAGCTGTCTTTCCTCAATTTGAATTTATGCCCCTCGTCTGTGTAGCCTGGGCAAGAGGAAGAATGCCATTCACATTCAGCTGCTCAATCCAGTCAAGGCCTTAAACACCACAATTAGATCACCTCGAAGCTGCCTAGTCTCGTGATGCTGCAATTTGGAGAACTGAAGCCTTTCTTCGTCAGCGCACAGTTTTGTTCCCTTCTGCCCTTCTCTGCATTCATTCCAGAAGATATCCTTCCTAAAGTAAGTCTCCAGACCTATAAACAATACTCAAAATGCGGCCGAAACATTGTCTAGAGAGATAATCGCCTCCTAACCATTCTACAAAAGAATAATCACCTCCTGATCTGTGCTACAACGTTACTGTATATCATTGATATCAGGCTGCACAATATACCCAGATCTTCTTCATTCTCAGCTATCCTGAGTGTAGTACTACACACTTGATAAGTTACTCTGGGGTTACTGTAGCCAAGTGCAGTACCTTGCTTTTGTCAATGTTAAACTTCAACTTTCATTTCTCAGCTCATAGACCCAATTGTCCTAGACCTTCTTGCAGTAGCTCAACCTGATGACTGTCATTAATGACCCCACCAACCTGTTTACCATCTGCAAACTTAGACATTAAGTCCGATCAATATTTAAGACTTCGTGAATATCATTCATAAATACAGAAAATAACAACGAGCCCTGGGGGCCCCCACTAACTACATTAGTCCACGAAGAGCGGTGATCGTTGATAACCACTATTTGTCTTCCTTCCACGTAACCATTCTTTAATCCATAGCAGTAAAAGTAAAGTGCAGCCATTATCAACCCACTACAGGGTGGAAGCCTCCTCAACAATTCATGCTGAGGGAAATGGACCATAATCTGCCACGCTGGTCCAGTGCGGGTTGGCAGATCGACCGTATTCAGCAGTCAGGGGCTTGAACCCCGGTCTACTCAAAGAGCGTGTGCTACTGCACTCCTGCTCCTGCCCACTCGGCTACGGAGGCAACTTGCCCTTAACCATTCTGCCCAAGTTTTTGCAGCAGTCTTTTTTTGTGCACCAGTTTCAAAAAGCCTTCCTGAAATCCGAGAATATGATATCGAAATCATTTATTGCATCCAGTTCCTTGGTCAGAGCATCAGAGCAACCTAACAGATTGGGTAGAGAAGGCCGCCCCTCAACAAACCCACGCTGTGACTGCAGTGTAATCGCATTCCTGTTCGGGGTCCTCCATTACATCTTTAACCAGTGACTCCATTATTTTGCGTTTGTATTGCTCGATGGACATTCGGGAGGTGATCGGAAATTGTTAATAGGGGCCCCGAAACATCTTCGCCGAATAAATGAATGCGAAATAAAACTTTTAACTACTTTCGAACGAAAAATATTATGTTGTTCCGTGGTGCCATCTAGCGGTTAAACATAGAAGCTCCTCAACAGCGTCGAACATTTGTACACCGAGAGATGGCGTGTACTGGAAGGAGCACTCGCGTCCCCTCATTCTTATTTGAAAGAAAACTAAACAGCCGCGCTTTCCTCATTCAAAGTGCGGCGCAATATCGGGGCAAACCGGAGTAAAGTTGAACATCAGCACCGTGCGTGGGTTGAAGGGTGAGAAGATGGTTGTTGTTGTTGTTGGCTTCACACTCGAATTTCTTGCGATTATATTTTGGGAAATACGTGTGGAAGACGATGGTTGAAGAAAACAGAAGGGAGAAATGATGAAAAGAAAAGGGAGCAGTTGGTTGTGTATGAGTTTGGGTGTACGCAATAATTGGACGTTGACGGTTGGAGGCACGTGTCCATTTCTAGAGTGGAAGAGAGTGCGAGGATTATGCGTTCAATTCAGAAAACCGATGCTCGTGGATCTGCAGAAACGGAAGATTCATGGGACAGAGTGCGGAGACACCGTAAGAGACGACTTATCAATTAACCTCAACCGCCTTCTTCTCGTTCGAATCAAGAAGCTTGAAAGGCACCACCCTAGGTGTGGAAACAATATTCCACGGTAGGGCCCATTTGAGGTTTGTGCGGAGTGAGCAGTTTAAATTCTGTTGCCGACGTCTTAACCATGGAATACAAAGGGGCCTTCCAGTGTTACCACATCCTCACGAATTGTCTTTGGCCTTAGTCCCTTTTTACCCAAATAACTTTCAGAATTATATTGGACTTATCCGGTTTGCTGTTTTTAGAACTGATCTCGCTAAATTCTGTACTTGGTCTGTAAACTAGTTGCCAATGCAATCAGGTCCCGCCCTCCCTGTAGCAGCGGCCATTTCAAGGGATTTCTTTTCTTTTTACAGAAAGAACCTGCCAAGTCGCCAAGGGGAAGCTTCCGTGCATCGACACGCCGACGACCCAAAGACAGTCACCACCTGACAGTGCCTGCTGGACCCCACCGGGAAGACGTCAGAGAGGGAGAGGACTTGCACACGCCCAGCGAAGACAGCGGGGTTGATCTGGCCAACGGATCCTTCTTCGGTTTGGGCAGTCGACGAGGCAGCAGGTGAGTGAACCCATCACTCCCACATTACCCTCTCAAACTTAAAAAACAGCATTTGCTTTCCACACAACTGCCAACGTTGTAACCTGTTGTAATCAAAGGTCCTTTTCGAAACAACAACATAAAGTGAAAAACTTATCAATACGTTTTTATGAGACGTTCAGTTTGTCTGTCCGAGGGTTCCCTTTTCCCACGCAGAAAACTGACAATCACACGCGTCATAATTCCATCTAGATTAGGGGCAGTCAATCTGCGGCACGTGTGCCGAAAGTGGCCCCTCTTCTCAGAGGTTTAAATACATACAGCTTTTCTGGGGATATGCGTGTGTACAAACGTTTCTTCATATGTGTGGACTCTGGGGAATCAGTGCCGGATTAAGGTACGGGCTAGCAGGTCCCTTGCTAAAATATAATATATATATATATATATATTTATATATCATTAATAAATGGAAGCCGAAAAAAATCTCTCTGCCTAGGGTGCTTAAAAAGCTTGGTCCGCCCCTGTGTGGAACACGCTCTTATATATCCCGAGGGCAATACATTTATATATATTTTTTTTAATGAAAACCCAAACACGAAAGGTATCAAAACCTATAGTACTTAGTACCGTGCATGGGTTGAAGGACAAGTACGGGAGGAGGGGGGGGGGGTGCCGGAAACTTTGCTCTAGAGACTAAACATGGGTTTCAACACTTCAAGCCTCCAATAAGCAAAGTGGTGGTATTTCACCGGTTGATGAAAGTCATCTACCACCTGAGATTACAAAAATACCGTATTCTTATGTGGTATAGCCTGGATATCAAATTTCTCTTTAAAAAGTATTTTCGCTTTGCTTTATTACCTCAATATTTTATTTCAGTTTATCTGTTTGAGTAACGCGAAACATATTAGGAATTTACGAATTCGAAATTGTAGTCCAACAACTTCTTCTTTTTTCCATCCTTTACGGATCATTTGATATTTGTCGTCGATGGCACGCGACACATCTCTAACTGACACGTTGTTGAATGCTGCAGAACAACGGGGGCCATCGTTGGGACTCAAGTTGGTTGAATGCAGGGTGCGTACTGTGCCACAAACTTGCCATTACATCTAACACTAAACGCCTGCCGAGATGTAGTGCACGACTATATATGAGGGTGTTTGAAAAGGTCGTGACTTGCGTATGAAAGGTGTATCTGAGGAATCTTCTCACTTTACTTTTCAACATAGTCAATACACTTTTGCCAAACGATGCCGCAACGCGTTGATTCCAGCTCTGAAGGAAGTTGTCTCTTGGGCCTCCAGGAATGCATTCATTGAGGAAGTCGAGTCAAATGGAAGCATTTTTTTCAAATTAAGAAATAGGTGAAAGTCGGATGGTGCTAGATCTGATGAACGTAGAGGATGGTCCAAGATTTCAAAGCCGCACTCGTGCACTGCAGCAATGGGAATCACAGTCTTGTGAGCAGGCGCGTTGTCCTGGTGAAAAAAAGCTGCCTTTTCTGAGTTTTCGTCGGTATACATCAGCGATCTTTTCCAGCAAACGCGTCACAAGGTCCGCGTAATATTCCCCTGCGACTGTCTGTCCCTTCCGAAGGTAATCCACTAGCAACAATCCATCAAAATCCGAAAAAAACCTATGTCATCACCACCATGCCAGCAGAAGAAATTGACTTGGCTTCCTTTGGAGGAGGAGGAGTTGAACTGTGTTTGTTTCCACTGCCTGGACTGCTACTTCGTCTCTGGCTGAAAGTGGTAGACCGTATCTCATCCATGGTCACAAACCTTACAAGGAAATTTGCTGAATATACTTGAAAACGATACAAATTTCATTAGAATTGACAAACCTCTTGTGCGTTTTTGATCTACTGTCCTACCGTCTTGAGATTACACACATTCAAATGAGATGCCCAAGACGCTGACAATGTATCGAACTGTCACTCGCCGTTCAGTCATCATCATATCACGCACACTATCAACAACTTCTGGAGTGATGGACCTTGCAGGCCTTCCACAGCGTGCGTCACACTCCAGGCTCTCCCTCCTTCGTTTAAACATTTACTGCCCACTTCCTAACCATGGAATTAGAAGGGGCATTGCAGTGTTATAACTATATCCTCATGAATAACCTTTGTCATTAGTCCCTTTTTTTGATGCAACGATTCCCGTGTAGTATTTTCTTTATGTTATCTCGCTGCAACCATCGTGGTGAGCATCCTTTATTGATGTGGACTGGTTCACTCATTGTCTTCTTCGTGTCGCTACACACGATCTACAAGATCTACTCGTGATGCAGTGGTTCAAACTGGACTGTTCTATAATCCTTCTGCATGGTACCAACTATCGATCTCAGAGCGAGCATTGCCTTCTGATGCAATCACTTAAATGCAACAAGCGGGCTTATCGGGAATGTGCACGCGTGCAGTATCGAAACACAAACATTCTTCTCTGTTTCTTTGTGGGTATTATTAGTACGCAAATAGCAGATCCCTAGTCCGGCTCTACATGCCAGGGATTTTAACCAACTATTGGCAGTATTATCACTGTCCATAAATTATTTGTACGGTATTTAATATAGGTGGCGGTGTTGCGATGAAAACTGGCTGGGACCGCCCAGTTTAATAAATAAAAAAAATCCCAACAACAAAACGATGTGCAGTGGTTTTGTTTTCCTTTTGTAGTCGATCTGAGATGCAGGAAGAATGGTTTTAATTATTTATTCGAGATATTTAACCAAATGGGCTTTTTTTCCCCTACAAACATCGTGCTGCTAGTTTCTTCGATAATTTTTATAATTCCCGAAGAATTACCTTCAATTTAAAACGCCGTTTTTCCACCTCGTTAATTATTACTGATTTTCATCCCGCACAATATACAAATCAGCCCGGAGTATACGCTTGGAGAGATGAACCAGAGTGTCATTTGCACTGACTCGCTATGGCCTTCCGATGGTTCAAATTTCTCAAAATCGAGAATAAAAATAAACGTATTCTTCGGGTGAAAAATGCGGCTGAAGCTGTTGCACTTGGAAAGCAGCAGAAGGACAATTAGCCTTCCGTGAGTCCTATAGACAGTTTCCTTCCACGAATTGTACACAATTAATTACAAACTTTCTGCTGAGATTGCGTGCTTGGACAGTAATCGAAATTTTCATTACTCCGTTCGCTCTAAAACCGGCGTGGGGTGACAGTTGAGCGCATGCGATTAATCCTGTCGAACACGATACAGACATTTGCGATCAATAAAATCCGCCTACCGTTCGAGGTTCGTGCTCATCTTCATTCCATTCCCGAAAATTTGCTTCCTGTTAAGAACAACGTGCGTGACGAATTCACTGTCCAATTATCGTATTGCGCTAAACAACACGTCGAAAGAAGTTAGACGGACGATAAATTCGTGGCCAAGACAAACCAGAAATCCCCGTTCAATCCATCCCATCCTAAAACAATCAAATTAAAGACGAAATATGAAAAGATGATTTCGGAAAATTATTCCCGCAGCTTAAATTGCTTCGATCAAATCTGGCATCGTTGAGCAGCGAAGTGAATTCGGCCCATCTGGAATTTAATGAAAAATCACGTTCAAATAAGACATTCAAAACGATGCCATCGATAGTTAATGAGAAATCATTAAGAGAACCTTCCGACTAATGGCAAATTACCTTCGCTCACCAAAAAGGCCAGTTAGAATTCATTGGATGCAATCGTTTTAACTGCCTGGATGTTTTTACGAAAGCAACGGGAACGGATTTATCTCGAGAAGACGTTTAATTAAAAACGATGCGAAAGGTCAGCTGGGATGCCACGAATCTTTTAGAAGAGGCGCGTGTATTGCGCGCGCTTTTTAATTAATTTTTAGCGTGGCTTCCCCACGGATTTTAGGCAAAGGTTGAACGGTCTTTTCCCAGAAAGTCATTTTTTGTCCACCAAACAGCAAAATCGACCAAAGAACGCACGCAATTTACAGACACGATATATTGACAACTCAGAGCCTTGGTTGCTTTTGAGCCTAACACAGGCGCACACTTCAAATTTCAACGTTCTGATCAACTTCCAATTCATCTGCACGTGTGACCATTATTTCTTCATAGAGATGTGACATTCCTGGTGAAAAAAAAAACAGTTTCGAAACGGTTTAACCTTGATCTGTATGCTTCTCTCATCATTACAGGACACGGATCCCTTAATGACAAACTGTTCAAAGTTAGATTATCAGCAACAGATTACTGCTGTTGTGGCGAAGTTGAAACCTGGTGTTGTTCTCCTGGCATTTGTATGGCGACTTTAGGAATACTCTTAAATCAGAAGTATACACCGATGAGCCAAAACATTATGGACAGTGAGTCGTTATGCAAATCGAAGCAACTGCGGGTGTATACTCAGTATCAGGTGTTTTTTTATACCGTGTTACTCGTGTTCTTCAGATGGGAAAGGCAGCGGACTTGTATATATTGTCTGTAAGTTGTGTGTTCTGTGGTCAATTTCTGTTTGCTGGACGAAAAACTGGAGTTTCCTGGAGGAAAAACCACACTACCCTCGTCTGAGACTGACCAAACTTAGCCACGTTGTGAAAAAGATCCATAAAAATTCCTCCCGTCATCGACGTTACTCGAACTCAGGTCTTTTCCACCCGGTGTGGGGGACGGCGATTCAACCACTTGTGCTACACACGAGGTCTCAGGGTTTTAAAACTTTGATTCATCAGGAGAAACGTTTATAGGTTTAAAAATCACAATTATGCTTCATTTTATAGAAATCCTTTGTATTATACACTACAGTTTTGTTCTTTTGGGTGGGATCCGTTCAGGAACAACCTCGGGCAAATATATTACACAATTCAATCCATCCAGAAGAATCCTGTGTGTTATTTAACCTTCCGAAATCCCTCTCTACTACCACAAGGTCTATTGCGAATCCCTCTGTGTATTTTAATCCCCAGTCGCTTCACTCAATACGAATTAATGAACTCTTGAAATTCCCAGCTTATCACGCAAATAGATGATGCTTCGTATATCCTGCGAAGTAAAAATTTACGCTCCACTTAGGACCAACCACCACCAAAAATGTCAATTCTTTTTAGGTTTCAAGTCGACTATTGATGTTATGAAATAATGAACTGCACTTCCAACTTGCAAATTTGCCAACATAAAGTATTAGCCCTGTATTATTTAGATGGTCCTCTATTATCTTCTGTTAACGCTGTGTTAGACCGCTGTATCTGTTTATGTTATTGTAGACTGCCGGAAAAGTCTCCAAACATAGAGAAAATGGTCACTTTATTCGCAAAACATGCTCTACATGGTTGCCATTCCCTTGAAAACACATACGAATCCATCTCTCCTACTCGTGTTGAACTCGCGTTAACACATCTTGTGTTCTGCCGTTTGTTAACCTCTGGCATGGTGCCGTGAAGGGTATTGTATGGTCGTGGTACCTGCGTGTACCGGTGAACTGTACAATAAAGATCTTATTTATTTATTTAATTGCATTTCGAATGCGTTCCTTTAGGCGATACACGTTTCGTATCTTTTCCCGGTACGCCATGACCTTCAAGTGCCCCCACAAGTAAAAATCGAGTGGACTGAGGTCTGGGGACCTCGGAGGTCACTTCACGGGACCACGTTGACCAATCCAGGAACTCGGAAACTGCTGATCCACCCATCGGCGTATGCAGATACTGTAATGGGGGTGGTGCCCGTCTTGCTGAAAATACGCCGGAAATTCTCCATCCTCGTTTAGGAGGGACAGCATGATCGTGTCTTGCAGCATCTTTAGGTACATTTCAGCATTCCGATTTGTGTCAAAGAAAACAGGTCGACAATTTTGCTTCCCCATATCCCGCACCTTGCATCTCTGAGGGACTCATCCAGTGCAGGTTGGTATCCCTCCAATAACGTAGGTTCTGGCGATTAACTTCTCCATTAACGTAAAAATTGGTTTCATCAGAAAACAAGATCGCAGATGAGCAGTTTGCGTCACCGCCCAATTTGTTTACTCCCATTCCAAAATTCCACCCGCCTATCCGGGTCTTCTTCACTAAACATGCAGCAACATTTGCATTTTGTATGGATGTCATTTGTGCTTTTTCATGATGCAGACAATACTCGATTGGCTGACACTGCTGTCTGCAGACCATCGTCGTGTGCTTTTTTGGGGATTCTGCAAAGCTGCCAGCACCATGTCGGTTGTGTCATTGGTGGATGTTAGTGGACGACCACTTCGCGGTTGGTCAGTAACACTTTTTCTAAACTTCTAAATAAGTTTAGCAGTTGCGTCGTGTATGATGTGCTTGCCATGTCTCCTGTTAAATTCCCTTGCAACCTTGCGACAGCTTCCTGATCCGGCCATGAGAATGATTTTTAAACGCTCTTCTTTAGACAAAGGCATTTTAAAAGGGTACCTAAAAACAGAAAAAAGGAACTTCATTCCCTATTTGTGGAGACTTTTCAATCACCCTGAAATATTGGGTTCACCGTTCTGTGTTTGGTTCCCATAAAAATAGAAATATTGCTGTTCATCTATAGCGAGATTCATTTCAAGTACAGCCCTCCACAGTATTCAGCACAAAAGAGAGTATCGTTCTTGCTAATTGAGATTGGATGGATTATTGCTGTAAAGAGCAGGCCAGAGAATACATCCCCCTGTGGCATGTTGACTTCAGTTCATATTAAGTATTTTCTGTCCTTTGAGTCCACGATAATTTTTCTTCTGTTTTCTCAGAGCATTTCCTTTAATGTTGTAGTAAATTTCAAATAGTGTTAACAGCGTCTTTAGTGTTTTGTATGTCGAGCGCCATACTGTCACATCATTCATATCCAAGTCGTATTATTGTACTGATGGTTTAGAGAACATTATTTATTGCAGATACTGCATGTTTCTTTAGCGTAATGCATTCGTGGGGAATTAAACGGAAGCACTCGTGTCATCATGGTTTTAATTCATCGTACTCTCACACGGGGTACAAAAAACACGAGTTCGAATCCCGTCGAAGACGCGATGAATTTTTATGGGCTTTTTATTACAACGTAGCTGAGTTAGTCGTTCTGGAAACTGATTCATACGGGTGTGGTTTCTCATTATTGGCTGTGTGACGTAAGAACACCATTGAACAGACAAGATAAGTGTGATATTTTCATAAGAACTGGCGCACTGTGCAACTATACTAAAATTCAAAATGAAGTTCTGTACTTGGTGGACTGTAACACTCCCTGTGCGACGACATTTCTCCGAATGTCGTCGCACCCCACTACAAAATGGCTGGGCAAACCTGTTTCCGTCTCATCAGACGCGAGCAGTTTACAGCAGTTGAGCAACGGTGTGCATCACCGAAATGGGAAGCAATTTACACCACAGGGAAGTAATTTAGTTGGAAGATGTGTTGAAATTAGGGGCAATTTCATGGTTAAATAAACTATAACTGAACTCGTCCGAAATGGATGAAGCCATTCTTGCAATGCTTCAAGTAGCTGCAGGAAATATTGGTTATGCTGAACAGAATTCACATTCCTTAGAGAAGGAAGAAAGGGCTGAGTGTTTTAATTCATTACAAGTTTATTATTAATACCCGCTAACAGTTCTGAATTTTACGAAAATGCTCATAAGCATCTCTCATTAAATGTGAGAATCTCTTTCATAATTAGCCCTTTTTTTCCCATAATATCTCGAAATTAAAATTCGAATCATTAATACCTGATAAACAACAATGGGCCCAACGACAAGCCTTGTGGAACTTCCATACGCACAATAATTTTCATCGGTATTAGTTTTTCTTGAGACGAAGCCCTCGGGAGTAGCACAGTTGGTAGGATCGCCGTCCTCCCCACACCGGGAGGAAAAGACCTGAGTTCGAGCCCCGTCGATGACAGAAAGAATTTTTATGGGCCTTTTTCGAACCATGGCTCAATTAGTTAGTCTCACGCGAAAGTGCCGCGATTTTTCTTCCGGAAACTCGCTTTTTCATCCAGCAAGCAGAAAATCGACCCCAGAACACGTGCGATTTACAGGCAATATACACGAATCAATATGGCCTTGGCTTGGTTACTGATGCGTCTAAAAAACCCTACAACAACAACACAACAGCTTACTAAGAATTGACACCGTGTGTCTGTTTGTTCTGAGATGTAAGAGGAGATATTTACAATCACTTTCTTTGGAGCTCAATACTACACAGGCATACAATCAAGTGTAGCAGTAAATATCTCTGTATGCAGCACCACTGTAGACTAGCCTGACGTAGCCCAGTGGTCAGGAGCGAGAGTGCATAGCACGCGTTCCTTGAGTGGACCGGGGTTCTAGCCCGTAACTACTAAATACGATAAATATTTGTATTGACGATTTATTGTAAACTCTACTGACTGGGTTGTCGTGCCGGAGTATAAACAGAAAAATTATTTATTTTAGTTGTAATACACTGTCAGTAGATTATGAAACACACTCGCAAAAAAAAAAAAAAAACGAATCCTTATTCAATATCGAATCGGGCCGGCATGGATTCTATAAGGCGTTTTAGTCTAAATTGTAACCAATCTTTCAGCAAAATATTGTGTAGTTATTAGAAGAGTACTTCGTTGAATACTGACGTTGCTCTCTGCAGTTTATCCTACACATTCTCAGTACGACTGAGATCAAGTGAATGTGGATCATGTTCTCCGAACCATTCTTGCACGATTCTGGCACAATGCGCTGCTCCGTTTTCATTCATAAAGTGGCCATTACTATCGGGATAAAAGCGTAATATTGCAGAGTGCAGTAGATCTGATAAAAAAAATTCAGGTACCCTCTGGATGACATTCGACCACAACGGACCCAATCCTTGCCAACTAAACATTCCCCATACCACGATGCCACCTCCAGATGCTTGCGTTGTCTTAACAAGACAAGCAGGGTCCATCGCCTCTTGAGATTGTCGCCACATTTTCTGCCTACGATAAGTGCAGAACAAAGTGTATCGTGATTCGTCTGACCACATAACTTTCTTCCGTTGTTCCACTGTCCAATCACGACGTTCTCGGCCCCACTGAAAGCGAATTTTTCTGTGTTTCTCCGAATAGGCAGGCGACTGCTAATGTCCAATGTCTTCAATTTCCTGCCTTGGTTGAATTCAGGTGTAATTTTTTGCACATTGATATCCTTTACAGTCCTCCGTAGTATACGACTCCTTCTCCATTGAAGTATTGTTTTTTTGCTACATTTTTGTCTTTGCGATGTGGAAGAACTTCTCGCTCTCCATTCGTTAAAAGCCTTTGAGGTAGATTCTTTTGAGAAACCAATTATGTCTTTCGTTCCTTGAATCGTGGCTACTGCTAAACGTACACCCACGATAAGACATTTTTGAAAGCCTGATAGACCAAGTGTTTTCTTCCTTCTGGGTTCAGATTATTAAAGTTCTTGTTTATACTCCGGCACGGCCACCAAGTTTGCAGTCTTTATACTCAAAGGAAGCAACGCCTCATAACCTCGCCTCAAAGTTTTCTTTGCATTTATTCAGATTTCTTCTATCTCGGGCTGTTTAATACAAAGGTTCCTCCTCTTGCCGTGCAGTTTTTATTTATGTCCCCACTTCTGCAATTCTTTATAACAGTGAAAATTCATTCATTTTACTAACCCGTCTCAGAGCCTTATAAACCTCAATCAGGTCCCCTCTAAGGTGCCTGCTTGTCACGCTCTGTAGCCCACGTAATTGAAATATTTCCTCTTACGGTCTCTCTTTTGGCAATCTGACTGTGCGAGTTGCCCTTTTCTGGACCGTTTCAAGAAGCTCAATGTCTTTTATTCAGACGGTCTCAATACCAAATGATCACAAAATGTGATCTTCCGATTTGATTTTACTGTGAGTTTTTAACCTCCCTATCCTTGCAGAATATTGTTCGAAAAATCATCGACAGTACACCATGGGCTTTCCTGGTCGCCTGTTTACACTGCTCAGAAAACTTCATAACTGCTGGTACCATAACTCCCAGTTCTCTTTTCCCCTTCACTGTTTTAAATTAAACCCTTTTGTAAAATCTTGCATTTTTCTGCATTAAAACTGCTGACACTTTTGTGACCATTCTTGAAGCCTGTTGAATCATCCTGAAGGCGCTCTGCTCGCCATCGACCGCTGCTCGCCACCTTTGTTGTTAACGTAAGATTTTAGATGGTTTAGCAATTTAGACCACATTGCGCCGCATATATTATGTCCCTAAATATAGTTTATTGTGTGGTTTATTTTCTGTTTGCCGGATGAAAAATCTGAGTTTCCGGGAGAAGAACCCACGTTACCCTCGTTCTGAGACCGTCCAAGTCAACCAGTTGTGAAAAAGGCCCATAAAAATTCCTCGAGTCATTGACGGGATTCGAACTCAGGTCTTTCAGCACCACCTGCGATTAAATGAATTCCTTCTAACTACAAGTGTAGGCCACACTGATAAAAAAAATCCTCCCCTTCCATTTCCCCATTGTTCTCGTCCACCTGTCTTTATTACAAAAATTGTTACCTGTTTCCCGGACAATAGACTTTTCCAATAAAACTAAATCTGCTTCAACCGGAACAGTTGTTGTTGTAACAGGGTTTTAGGGGCATCAGTATCTAAGGCCCTATTGCTCCGTGTATATTGTTTGTAAGTTGCGTGTGTTCCGAGGTCGATTTTCTGTTGTCCGGATGGAAATCCAGAGAAAATAAACCATGTTACCTCCTGAGATCGACTAATTCATCCACGTTGTGAAAGGGCCCATAAAACTCCTCTCTCATCATCGATGGGACTCGAATTCAGATCTCTTCCACGGCGTGGGGAGGACGGTGATTTTAATAACTGCTACGCACGAGCGCAACCAGAGCAGAACGCACATAACTATCCTTTTTGGAACCCGAATCAGGGGTGCATCTCTTGGCAGGTGACGAGATACTTGGCTCCCTCAAGAGTTCCCAGCTTCATTTGTTTCCAGGGCAAGCACTCGTGTTTTCAGTGACTGAAACTTAGATTTGTGGTAGCAGCTCCTGGAGTTCGAAATCACTTTCTCGAGTAATAATTTGATTGGGAAATGGTGGTTGCTTTTTTCAGATTATTCGAAAGAAGTTTCCCGACAGAATTTATGGTGAGAGGACTCCAGGTTTCAATCATTATTTTGAATAATTATTTTTTATTTTTACACGGATATATTAGTTATACGTTAGTATAAATATATAAATACAGAATTTGTAGTTATCAATAACTAATTATTATAATTAATTTACTTTTATGTTTTAAAACTACGGAGATGGATGTCGCTCGAGAGAAACCAGACAACCCTCGTCTGAGATCAACTGCGAAAAAAAGCGTTTTCACAGACAGGTTTTGAAAAACACAAGCATAAAAATTACTCGTGCCATTGACATCTCAAACCTGGACTACTTCTCAGGAAAGGTCCCCATTTGTGTGAGGACGCGGTCATTACATCCACTGTGCTACCCGCGAGGAGGAAGATGATGGAATAAAGTATTATGAAAAGCTGAGCTACTGGCTGAGTGGTCAGCGAAATGGTACGCGTACTTAGTGCGCGTGCTCTGAGACACCGTGGTTCGAGTCAGCGTGACTACTAAATACGGCGCTATTTATTTATATTCTCTATATCTTGTGAACTCCTCAAACCGTGTGGTCGTCCTGGAATATAAATAGAAAATTTATTTTTTGTTTTACTTGCTGAGGTGAAAAAGATAAAGTTACATTTGGAAGAAGTCATAACAATTGCATTCAAAGTGGACCAGTAACAGAATTTACGATTTGAAACGCGCCTCATCATCAGGGCATTGGTATCATACTTAATCAGAAACTAAGCATTGATAAGAATATCCAATCCCTTCACTTAAGAATATTGAACACGAGATGGAGTGCGAAACAACATCTACAACACCACAACAAAGACTCGCGGCGACTATATCGCGTGACACGCACTCAGTTCCATTACATGGAGCAGAAATATGGACATCAGCTGCCTCAGCGACATCAACAGAATCTTCTCGGAGGAATAATGGACGATGCAAAAGAGCTCCAACTGCAAACATAACCGGAAGAAGAGCCACTTCACACACCAAAAACAACGTCCTTCGGGCAAACATTCCATTGGACGATCCCCATACTGGTAATAATGGCCATTTCATGCCTAACCGAAAAGAATTTCAGACTGGAGAACCAGAAGAGATTTCTCCCTTACCTGGTGCTGAAAGAGCCAAGAGCTGTACACAATGTATTCAATACACACAAAGAACGCGTAACTAACCAATTTTGTAAAATTATGTGCAGCTTTTATCTTAACAATTAATATTATAAACTTAAACTGGCCACTTTATTAAATAAACCTACCTAATAGGGAACAGGTCCCCATTTAGCCCTCAGAACAGCCAGAATTCATTGTGAAAGGACTCAACGGGTACCTGAAATCGGACCAGGGATAGTGGTCCCTCACAATTGAGAAACCACTATCCCTGTTCCAATTTCAGGTACCCACGGTTGTTTCCCACGGCTGTTACAAAATGGATGTTTGCAGATCTGTGCTCCGAAGAGCTCGGTCCACCTTACCTCACGAGTGCTCAATTGTGGGTGATGTGTGGTGACTGAGGAGGCCACAGCAATAAGCGCCGAATTCACTCTCTCGTTCCTTGAACTACATAGTTCTGTCTAGTGCACTGTTCAGCTACCTGACTCGTTCTGTTTTCATCACATTCTGGTCGTCCATCTGTGTGAAACAGCAGGAAGAGGGATTGGTCAGACCAGGTAACGTTTTCCAGTCCTCCACCGTTGGTATTCCTGAGCCCACTGTAACTGTACCTTCTTGTGTTTTTGCTGACTGGAGTGGAACCCGATTCGGTCGTTGGCTTCGAAACCCCGTCCATGACAAGGTACAATGTTCTGAAACGCTTCTTTGGTTACCACTGTAGTACTGGGCTCTTATTCGGCCACTGTAGCCTTTCTGTTACTCTGCATAAGTCTTGTCAGTCTGCGTTGACTTCTTGCATCAATGAGCAGTTTCCAACTCCAGAACGGATCACCGCTGGCCGAATGTTATTTGGTTATTGAAAACCCCTCGGTACACCCGAAACGAAGTCATACGTGAAAACCCCAGAAGAGGCGCAGTTTACGAAATATACTGGGGTGGTGTCTTGCGCCGACTACAATGTGACGTTTAAAGTTGCTTAAATCTTTGATCTTTCCCATTGTTGCACTGGAAACGCGGGAAAACTTTCCCGGCCCGAACATTGAATTGGCAGATTGAGAGTTCTTTCTTGGTGTAGTGGGTGGTGGTGGTGGTGGTGCATGGCCGTTCTTAGTTGGTGGAGCGATTTGTCTGGTTAATTTCGATAACGAACGAGACTCTAGCCTAATAAATAGGGGACCGATTATCTAGCCTAATAAATAGGGGTCTTCTTAAAGGAACAATGCATGCTTGAACTTGGACTAGAACTGTAAGTTTACAGCATGCTTCAACATGAACTTGAACTATATATTAACTTGAACATGAACTTGAACTATATATTAACTTGAACATGAACTTGAACTATATATTAACTTGAACATGAACTTGAACTATATATTAACTTGAACATGAACTTGAACTATATATTAACTTTTATATATTAAATGTAAAATGTATATATAATATTTTGGCACGAGGCCATGGCCTCATTTTACGTAACCCGTTGCCCATAGAGTCTCGTACCCTGCTATATAATAAGCACCCTCCTGGTACATTGCCGTCCCGGGGTGGTTTCCTTTTGTGAAATAAACAGATAATAATAACTGCGCCCCAAAGTATCTGTCCACCCGTTTTGTTTAGCGCGGTACCAACAATGATGCAGTTACTGAAGGTGAGTGTTATTTCGTGAAAAGGATAGGTGTAACTAATAAAGTGGCCACTCAGTGTACAATTGCTGTAGCTCACTGAAGAATATAAGAAAAAGGGTGGGGTTGGGGGGTAACACTCTTTATTGTATACAAAAGCGAAAAATAAAATTTACCCTTCGCAGCAGCAATGCCAAGGGCTTTGCAATGGTTGGTGGACAAATAAATAAATAAATAAATAAGATCTTTATTGTACAGTTCACCGGTACACGCAGGTACCACGACCATACAATACCCTTCACGGCAGCATGCCAGGGGTTAACAAGCGGCAGAGATAATGAAGGAATTGTAAAGATTAATTATAGGCAAATTATATAATAAAAAAAAAAAAAAGTACTCATAGCAGATAACATTGACTTGAAAGGAAAACTAATACAAAATAACAAAAATAACAAATTGTGATAACAAAAGCTTTTCCTCGAGTCCAGTTTTCTGAGAGTCTCTTGTCCCGCCATAACGATCTGAGATCAGTTGGTAGTTCTGGAGACCACGTGCAGATGCCTTGGGGGACGAGGCCCACATCGAATCCGGGTTCATTCCCCAGACCCAACAACAGAATAAGTTCCCGGAATTATTTACAATATTATAGAGACATGCTTTTTTTGACTTTAGTAAACTGCGGACCCACATTACTGCGCAGTTTGGCTGATGGAGGTTAGGTCATCAAGGATCTGTCTCCGATATTTCCGATCCTTGGCAAACTTGTGGAGGTCGCTGTCAATTGCTTGGACTTCAGTTGGCCGTGAGGGATCCGGTGACGCCTCTGGATTGGTTGTACAGCCAGAAATCATGTGGAATCGTGTTTCGGGGCCCATTTGCACGTTATGGGCACTGAGAACCGGAACTCCCTCTTCCATCTGCAATGCGTTAAGCGCAGCCCCAAGTGAAGAGACTTTTATTACGAATTCTGACAAGGTACAAGGTACAAGGTATTCGTGTAATGATTGCGGCCTCCAGGGTTTCCCCTATGTACCGCTGTATCTTCTGTAGTTTATTTATAGCCGGCAAGTGTGTGTAAATGTATGTGTGTATGTTTTAGTGTAGGTTCTGATGGGTGTTGTTTGCCGGCCCTGGAGACTTTGCAGCCTGGAGGCAGGGGGGGGCGAAGCCACCTGCGTCCAGACTCCCGTACCTTGCCACGAGGAGGCGCTCCAGGGGTTAGTAACCGCAAAGAGGGTTTCCAACCAGTGGTAAACCCGTGAAAGTTATGGGAAGGAGAAGTAGGACAAAGAAAGAAGAGAGATATTCTCTTAAGAAAGGAGCAGAAAACGGTAGGATGAATTAACAACTAAGAACAGAGAGGAAAGTTAGGTTTTCTCCGACTGGAAGAGGAGCCCAACCTCAGCCAGCCAGAGAAAGGAAAACTCAAGAAACAAATTTAATTGTGTCTGAGACACCAAGAAAATAACTTAACTTAACTTAGCATCTAATTACAAAATTTTCCAAAAATTTACAGTGAGAAGACGAGACTTCTGAGAAGCCCAGAAGAACTTGTCTGAACAATAGTTGGTAAGAGTTTTAAACAGTTACACTAAATAACAAGCAATCTAATAACCTTCAGTGATTTTGTTAGAACTGCAATTCTAGTATCTTAACACACAATGAGGAAAACTTGAGATTTAACAAGGCTATTAACTCCGAGAGTCATAATAAAATTAAGATCACAATTACATAAAAAGAGGAAGTTGTAATTCTAAACAATAATTTTTTTTTTTTTTTTTTAATCCAAAATTTTGAGTTAAACAGGATGAGCTGTGTTTAGCATCTTTCGTCTTCTAAACACGGAGTTAGCATAGTTACAAAAAGCTGAGAAGGATTCTGATGTTTCCAAAAATTTTGGGAAATCATCTAGGGTGTAAACATTAGTGTCTAACATGAGCTGGTAACGTAAATCTAAATATATGTTGCAATTTAGGACTAAATGTTCCACCGTCTCCTCAGCTCCACAATGACAAAGAGGAGAGGGGACCAGTCCAAACCTAAAAAGGCGGGAGTTAAGGCCGTGACCCGTAAGAAGAAAAGAGGAAAAAAGTCCAGGTTGAAGCCAGGAAAGATTCTTAGATTTTACAAAGACTTTAGGAAGGAAGGAGAAAGTAATTCTGCCAAAGGGAGAGTCATCCCAAGAGAGCTGCCACTCATCAAGGGCTAAACTGAGCAGTCGAGAAACTTCAAGGTCGGTAGAGTTATTATAATTATTTTCAAAAACACCAATGGAAGCAGGGGTAAGACGCCTCCTGTGAAATTTAAGAAATGCAAGGATAATTTCTAAATGAATGGGAAGGCGCCCATTCAGACAGTTTCGAATCCAGAAACTGTAAGAATCCTGCTGGCCGTGTGGTGCCCATCAATAGCCCTCGTGGACAGCGCAGTTGGTAGGATCGCTGTCCTCCCCAAACCGCGTGGAAAAGACCCGAGAGTTCGAAGACCGGAGGAATTTTTAAGGTGTTTTTCACAAAGTGGCTCATTTAGTCGGTCTCGGACGAGGGTGGCGTGGTTTTTTCTCCCGGAAACTCGAGCTTTTCGATCAGCAAATGAACACAGAACACGCGCAATTTACAGAAAACGAACACATTGAGCAGCGTGGCTGATGCTTCTAAATCGACAACAACAACAACCGATCTATGGGAGTTATGAAAATGACATCCGCTCTAGTGGCGCCACCTGCTGTTCACTTTGCAAAGCTCAGAATGTGTACGCGCAATTGTATGTGGCCAGCGATAGCGCCGTCTCTTCCAATTTTGACATCTCTCGTACGCTCCGTCGCCTTACGTTCATTCAGACCTCGTTCATGCGTTTCGCTCAGCGTGCGTCGTCAAGTAGCTCGTGCAGCGTTACATTCGCATTGTTGGCGTAGCGCGTGTTTCCAGGCAACGGCCTTTCCCCTCCGACTAATCCCCCTTTTTTGTGTTTCAGAGTGTCGGCGGGCTCTCGCGACTCCATGCCCGAGGGTCAATTACGGAAGCACAGCTGGAAATCCCCTCGCGCCACGGCGCGGCGTTCTTTCGACGTACACAGCGCCCCTGTCGAGGAGAACCAGGCGACACGCCTCCGGCGCACCATGTTGAGACGTCACAGCAGCGGAGGCGAAGGAGTGAACCCGGAGCAGAAGCGATCCGTCGTGAAGGGGCCGGAAGACCGCAGGTGGAGCATCGGCAGCGAGGTACCCGACACGCCCGCCATGGAGGGCCACCTGGTGAGTAAAATAAACAAAAACTGTCCTAAAATTGTTCGTGCCGTTCGGAGCAAACGATCTTTTCGGGGAAGTTCACCCGAAAGTGAGTCGCGATGCCGCTCGATGTGCCGAACATTGTCCCCCCGCTAGAGGGAGGCACCGTCTTCCGTCTTCTTTCCCGCTCCGTGGGAAGCAAATGGAAGGTGCAGCGACACATGAACGCTATAATGACCTCGTACGGACAACGCTTTCTAGCCCGGAGGGGTCATCAGACGACTCGTGGGAAGCGACAGTGCACGAGGGTAGTTACTCGGATGCGTAGCAGTTTCGGGGCAGGATGAGGGGAAGGTGTTTGGGGGAAGGAAGGATGAGCTGCGAGTCGAAACCGAACTGGCCATCAAACAGCGCACAGCCGTTGAACGCCGAATGAAATGTGCAAACTCAATGGCAAAGCGCCGTCTGGTGGCAACTGGACGGATTCCAGCTGTCAAATTTTCCTTTTGAGAATAAATAACGAAATGAAAGAGATCTTTTAACCTTTGCGTTTAGGGTGGACTGTTTCAGGCACTCCTCCCCATCAATAGGGGATACGGCATAAAAGTGGAGTTTGCGCGTTCTGGCTGACGTCACAGCTGAACTCTGTTTTGAAGATGGAATCCAGCGAAGCGTCCTTTCGCCTCTTGGGGAGCGGGAAATTCTGATCACGTGACTGCAGCGATGTTTACATCTGAGATTGGAACTGATGTCACAGCATCGCTACCGCGGGAGAAGGGGAGGGGAGGGGAGGGGAGGGGAGGGGGGAATAAAACTCGAAAGTCGTACCTTATTTAGAATCGTTTCTCAAGTGGAACAGCTCGTTTGTAAGCAGCTCGGCGGCATTCTTCAACCAACCCACTCGCCGTCTGTTGCAATATCGATCCATCCGCGCTTGGCGAAGGTACCTGTGGCTGTCTGCTCAGTCGTCAAGGGACACGGACATGACAATTGCGAGCGGCACCGCGCGAAACAGAAATACCCCATTCTGAACCAAAAGAGCAGACGTCAAAAACCTCCGATTTGCATCTTCCTTCGCCGCGCGGTGCGCAGAACGCTACCTTCTGTCTTACGCTCATCTGCTCACTGGCGATCAAAATCCATTCATTGACGAACGAATTCTTGGGAAATGAGCGACCAGGACGTGTTTCTTCAAAGTTGGAAGAACTAAAACTCGCTGGGAGCCAGGCCAGAGGGGAGAGAACCGGTTCGATTCTTTAAAGCTGCATTTTGCAAGTTGTCCAGGGAAGCGGTCAGAGAAACTTCCACTGTTCCATAAGTTGGCTTGGGTAAGAGAATACCCCGTCTGCCATAAGCGCCTTTTGAAAAATTTTATGAAGGTACCACAAAGTACAAATCTCAATTCTTGATCTTAAAAGCAAAGATCATCGTTCCATCAAAAATTCTCTTCTTTGCATTAATTTATCATCTGCATAAATCTCGCGTCATCGCATTTTACCATCTGACTTCTCAACAATTAATCTTTCATTTCAAATCGGTTTACAGCCCTTTTCGGGGTTGCCAAATTCAAATGACAACGTAAGAGATTTCGGATGCCCCGCTGTGCTCTGAGAATGTTTATGTGAATCTGGCTTTGAAGTCTTCGCAACTGAATTCATATTTAAACCCGGAGGACAAATACTTTCGCTGTAACTGGTGCAGTTCCGCAAATACTCGTCCCTCCAGTTTTATATGAAAGAGGTCAGAGGCCTGTTTTGTCCCCACCTTCCTCTGTGCTCCGTCGGTGGCGAGTCCAGATATTTTGAACCACTTATTTTTCAGATTGGATTCAACTCGAAATAAGACCGAAAGAAGTCCAATTTATTATCCAACGAACTTAATTTTAAAACAAATGCAAAGATAACGCTATTTGGGAACATTCCTGAATAAAAAGAAGTCCCTCTCGTGTGAAGTTTTTGAGGTGTACTTGAATTCAGAAATTGCACCACAGTTTGAGGAAGAGTAACAGTGGTCCAATTTCAGAAACGAGCAGGAGATTCTGCTGTCTTCGGAGGAATTTTTGCTGAACCTCCAAGAATATTGCGTTTCCTCCGAACTTCGCCATTGGAAAGAAGGAGTCGCAGGGAGTTCCATCCGCACAGTAATGGTGCAAAAGGTATTTTGGATCCTGGCCAGAAACTGTGGGATGGAAAAGGCGGCTGAATATTTTCTCGAAAAACACCGAAAGTCTGCGTTTGATAAAGAGCGGTTGTCCTTTAACATTGTCCGAACGTGTCGTGAGCTTTTGAAGCCATCGTGCCAGGCTCGAAGCAAATCCTGGGCCGAACTCTGTTCTTCCTGACGGCTCATTTCAAAAGATAAAAGGACACCTCGAACACACCTTCACTTCATACGAGGGACTAAGGCGACACAGAATGGCGCACGATGAAGGAAACTGCCTTTAAACGTATAATCTATCTCAACACCTGCCTGATGAGGTATTTCTGGGTCCTGGGTGGGTTCCTCTGGCTACAAATATGTAATACAAGCGTATACTTTGAAAAACTTAACATCCCTTCGAGTTCAACCAAATTTAGCTTGGGCCCCTGTATTCATTTTATTTTGGTCTTGGCTGTTGGTCAACGAACTCTCTGTTCCACAGGTGAGTTGCATGTAAGTGTTCTCTGGGAAGCCTGTGGTTGCTAGGTTTCTATGGGGGCTCTTTGGCACGATGCCAAAAGGTCCCGTTAAAACCTATTTTATTATTATTATTATTATCTTCTTTCTATTGATTAAAATAATTTTTCTCCTAGGGATATTTATTCAGCCAATGGGAGAAGAGGGATGCGGGTTAACTGGTAATACGCAACAAACACTAAAATACGTAACAATAAATCGAGCTTCTATTTTAGCGTCATCATGCTAGATGAACCTCGTGCTCGCGCTTTCTTTATCTAACATGACCACCCGGTATCATTCTTGATGATTTCCATATAAATAAATAAATAAATAAATATCTTTATTGCAATCAGCGAAAATAAGTAAATTTTACATTATTATTATTATTAAAATCCGTTTATTAAAAAATAGCAAGTGTTTGCCTTCACCCCTTATACACAGCCAACCGGCTAGAAGGGTGTACAAAATGCAAGAATTGCAATTATATACAATATAAGAAGGGTGTACAAAGAGCAAAAATTACAATTATTTACAGTATTTACAATATAAGAAGAGTGTACAAAAATGCACGAATACAATTATTTACAATATTTATACAAATTGTTTACAAATTCACTCACTGTCAAGATTATAGTTGAATTAAGCTGTGCGCTTCTGAGATGCTCTTCACTCTGTACTTCTTGCTTTCGGAGTATTTCACAGGGTCTATTGTCAATGAGTTGAAAAGGTTCACTGCGTTGTTTGGGAAGAAGTTCTTCAGACAGCACAGGTTGGATAGTGTAGAATGCAACGGTAGGTAGGGGTTGTCAATACTGCGCCCAGCACGTGGAGTAGAGATAAGTCCTCGAAGACTGGGGGCGTCAATCACTCCGGTAAGCATCTGAGAAAGAAGAAGAATATTCCTGGATGCAATGTGAACTCTCCAGGGGGTGATATTTAAGTTGGTATATAACACAGCCCTGGAGATGGTGAAAGCATTGCCCGTGACCCTGTTCATCCATCGCATTACCCACTACTCGACTGCCAGGAATCTGTTTATGTACGACAACGGTGCAGAAGACCAGATTGGTGATGCATACAATGCGATAGGTTGTAGGCACCGCTGGACGTATCCTCCGACTATATCTACGTTCAGTAACCCCGTCAGCTCTTGTCGAATTGCCCACATCGCCGAGAAAGTCTTCGTTTTCATGGTCGAGAAATGGTTCTGAAAAGTGAGGCCCTCGTCCCAAGTCAAGCCGAGGTCGGTGTGAGACTTCACTTTCCTTATCTGCACTCCATTGTGATAGGCTGTGATATCATTTTTTATTCTCTTTTTTGTAAAGGTAAGTTGAGCTGATTTTGAAGAATTTATTTCCAGACCTATTTGCAGTAGATATGCTACAAGGTTGTCGATCAGAACGGAGACTCGCTGATTAGTCAGATGAGTTTGCTCAGCTTCTTTAGACGTTATGTATAATTTGAGGTCGTCTGCATACGATGAGAAATCAGTATACCTTGCGAGGAAGGGTTCAAGGGCAGCAGCGAACAGTACACAGGATAGGACACCTCCCTGTGGTACTCCTCTCGTTATAATGCACTCCTGATGGAAGGATTTATAGCTGATGATGAGTTGTCTTGGCGTAAGGATGCGGTTGATGGTTTTTAGCAGGCTTCCAGTAATGCCAAAGTACTTTTCTAGAATGTTGATGAGAGCGGGAATTGAGAGTTTATCATAGGCAGATGAAATATCCAGGAAGATGACGTCTAGCTGAGATTTACTGTTGAGAGCAGTTTGAATTTTAAATAGGGTATCCAGTAGGTTTGTATATGTAGATCTTTTGGGGATCACGGTATGCAGATGTTTCGGTCTATGAGAGAAGCATTGGGCGATCAGTGCTGATAAGATAGCTTTCTCAAACACTTTTAATAGAGAGCAACCCACTGAGATCGGTCTCAAGTCCTTAGGTTCCTTTGGGTTTCTTCTTTTGGGTATGGGTTGTACCCTGTAGTGATTCCACATTGTCGGGATTGATCCGGACTTCAATATGCGATTAAAGATTACAAGAAGGGGCTCCACGATGAAGGCACTACACACTTTAACCATGAAGAGAGGGAAGCCGTCAGGACCAATTGTAGATTTATTAGGAAGTCTATTGATGGTATTTATAAGGTGTTGTTTTGTTAGCGTTATAGTTGAAAGGGGCTGTCTGGAGTATGCCCAACAGCAAAAATGCAAATATGTAGCGTATTTATGTATTCATAGCTGAGGAAGAGACACGCACAGTGTCGAAAGCTGTAAGCATTTTATTTTACTTTATCAAAAGAGGCAAGCGCAGCCCCCTAATTATTATTATTATTATTATTTCTCCCTGATTGGGGGGTTCCACCTCGTGATGGGTATTGCTGCCAAGTACACAGGGTGGTTGTTGTTATGTCTGGTGTTAGTGTTGGTCGAGGACCTCTCTGACTGTCCTACAGGTGTTCAGGATTGCGACTTTCTGGAGTTCCTTGTAGGCGTTCTCTGCGAGACCTATTGCTCTATTTATTGCTGCTAAATTATTGTTATTACTGTTATTATTATTACTGTTATTATTTTATTATTATTATTATTATTTATGCCTATCAAAAACACTAATTGAGACTAATAGAATTGGCTTAAACTGAATATTTACTCGACTTCCAATGGACGGGTGTTCATGAAATTTTATATTTTTGGATTTTTGGTATGAAAATTTATCTCAAATTTTGATTAAAATCGGACCAACAGAAATTCGGCAGTTTTTTTCTTGAAATTACAAATGACCTCCACAAATAAATGGAAGTAGAGTTGAAATGTTTAGGCATTACTCGATAAGGAAGAGTCAGATTGACCACAAATTTTCAGGGTATGTTTTGATAGACCCTGAGATCAACCTGACTCTTCCTTATCGAGTGATGCCACCACTCATGGAGTAAATTCTACATTTAATAGAATGTGATGTCCTGGAGATGCTTCGCAAAGTTTTTCATTTTATTTACTTTTGGCCCCCTCGCTTAAATCTAATCCGATTTGTGCATTAATACGAGTCCAACCATTTAATTGTAATCTTATTTTGGCATCGGATATCATTCTCTTACTTCGCCTGTTTTACTTCCACCTTTCGTTCATCTTTCCTATTTTTTTGTAGCACCAGACTTGGCTACCCGCGTACTCACCCCTTCCCCACTAAAAATGAAAGAAAAATTTCTGGAAACTTCACCCGGGTTCTGGAGAAAACAGAACTTCCGGATGAAAAATTCGTTCTGAGTTGTTGCGGTTGGAGATGGAAGAACTGGATCTTCTTGGTACTCTGCAGTGTTCCAAGATCCATTTGGACCAAAGATCGTACAAGATTAGCGTTTAAATCGCGCACTTCGTCGAAGGGATGTTCAGCGACATTTACGACGGATACGAGGCGGCACACGTACACACAGACGCACGTGATATTCGCAAACTGGGACGTTTAAAAAATTTCATTAAAGATATTCGAACTGCACGCCAGATGGCGGTAGTGTTTACACCGCGTCGGGAACGCGAAGATATTCATCGCGGGGTTTTCGAGACTCTCACGAGGATCGGGCACCTCCTTCCTCTCCAAGGTTGGCAAGCAGCGTCCTTAGTTTGTGAACTCCCCCCCCCGGATCCGTCGTTTGGCTGCCGTCCCGTGACCCTCCTTACATTCAGCCCCGCTTCCCACGATGGCATTTCTGTCTGGGGCCTTCGGGCAGCACGTGATTGCTACGAGTAACCGTCAGACCAGTTATTAATAATAACAACAACAGCTTCTACGCTCGCTCGACATGTGACGTCACGTGTCTTCGGGGAGCTGTCGAATCCCTCGGAGCGGAGAACACGTCGCGCAATCAGGCGGGTGGAGCTCGCCGCCGTTTAACCGATGTGACCTCCATACGCGCGTGCTTCTGGCCAAACCGTTAGTTAACGATCACCTAACCGACTGCCTGTTAGATTCAGGCGAGGACCCTTCTGAGTTGGGGCCCAAATATCAAAGATCCTCAAAAACAATTAGAAATCTTCCTCAGACGACATACAAAAGAAGAAGAGGACACGTTTGAAGTTTTCCTGGAAACCCCAAGCAGGACAGGGTAGGGGATTCGAAGTACACCGTGCGTGGGTGCAAGGAAGGCTGAGAAGATGAAAGAAGACTCTGGAGGATGGGGAGGAGAGTAACACTTATTGGCGACAACTGGGGGGACAGTCACCCATTTTACTATTGGCGATTCTTTGACAGCTTTGATCTCGCACACGAAACAGAAGGTGACCATCACATCCCCGCCTTCTGGAGGAGGGGGAAGGGGGAGAGCGCAATAATCCTTTCAGCTTATCGCGGGGCAGTTGACGAAGGCGGCCCCTCCTCGCGCCGTAATCGCGCAATCCATCAGGAAACGTCGCAGTAATTTCGGGCGCGCTCTTTGCGATGCCGCCGAGATCCTCGGCGAGTGGGGTTGAACGAACTCTGTGGGTCGTGACCTCCATCTCTTATCACCTCGGATCGCTATTTCGTACCCATCGGCACCCTTTCATGTTCCGGCGCAGTCCTGACCTGCCTCCGACGTTATGCGAAACCTCGCACGTGCTCCAGGAACTCCCTCAAGGGCCGCTCTAGTCGTTCACCGACGGATCGCTTACCAGACTGACGGAGTGGCGGTCACGGAGGTCAGTCGTGTTCGTCTGCCCGGGACGAGAAGAACACCTGCACGGTGGGGTGTTCCCGCGCAGCACAACGTGCGATGCGAGAAGGTAATTGCTTCCTGAAACGCTCTCCCCTGTCTCGCAGGGGGGGGGATGATCCCTCACCTCGGGCCGGAGTTACAGGCAAGCGACTGAACATTACGCGAATTTTCAGGAGAATGTGATGAGACAGCCTGGTACCGTCTGCATCCTTCTGCTGTTTGGGGGTCCCCCCCCACTCCTCATTGGTTCTCTTCTCCTCTCTTCCACTCGTTCTCATTTGACCGCGAAATTATGATCTTCGCTATTCCTGTAGGTAAGACACAACACGTGTCCACATTCCTGAAACGGATTACAAAAAATCCTGCACAGCCAGCTCGGGGGGGGGCTTCGTTTACGGCTCTGGGGTCAGATATGCAAACGATTAAGTCAGCCGGAGAATTCAAGTGAAAAGAGCCAACCTCAGCTGAGTTACACTCTGCAGAAATAGTCATTTGAAAATAACGGGTTCCACCTGGAGCTGTGATTTGTTCCCGGAGTAATTAAAGTCTGCTCGTGCTCGGATAACATTAATTCGCATTACACCCACGCAGGTCAGTTTTCGGCTCGAAGTTCTCCGTGCACAGTCCACGAAACGCGTGTCATCCAGAAAAGCGGAGCCTCGCTGAGCACGGTCCGCAATTAAGGGTTCGCTATTCGCGGTGACTATGCGGCCGGAGCTCGCGCTGAAGCGCATTAATGTACAAGTACAAAGTACAAAGTATGTTGAGGGTCAAACGGCACCAGGAATTTCTCCCATCTCCGCGAGTGTTCGCTGTATCGAGGGACAGTACTCTGTCAAGACCAGAGATTTAAAAGTGTGTGGATCATGTGTTGTGTAGTATGTTGTGCCCATTGTTCTTCTGGCCTATTGGCCGTCGAGCCCCTGATGAGACCCGACGTTGTCCGTACTATGCCAACGAGGAGGCTGGCCAGGTGTACCTTGAAATTTATTATACTCTGGCAGGTCCCGCCGCCTAATTTCCTGGGATTTCAGCGGCTGGGTCCTATAGAAAAAAAAAAAAAAAAAAAAAAGATAGATAATCGCGGTGGTATAATTGCAAAATCGCTATTAAGTTGGTATGTGGGGTTTGTTCCCCGAAATTACCATGGGATTGTACGCTAAAATGACAAGTTCTAGAGGCCTAATGGGGCGGGCAATAATTTTGGTGCTAATTTAAATTTGGATGCGTGGGCTTTCGCGGTGAATAGTCAAAGAGAAGGGTAAGGAGACTGAAGGCTGGGGGGAAGAAAGAGAAGTAAGGGGCCGATAGGGTAGATGGCCCCTACAGTCAGTGGGGCATGCCCATGCCCCACCAGAGGGAAAGGGGGATGGCAGGAGGAGGAGAAGACAGCGAGCCATCTCCCCCCCCCTGCCAAGGAATAGGAGTGAAAGCAGGCTGGTCAAGGTTGCCAGCCCAGATCGCCATATGGCTAGGTGGCAGCAATGTGCTGCAATCATTTCTCTGAGCCCTTGCATGGTAGTATCTGGGAAGGTTTCCGTGGTTGTGTAGACATTCTGCTGGCCTGCACGGCATGGTTGTTTACTGCAGTGGTTGAGGCTGTGGGAGCGTCCTTCTCCTTGTTAAGAGGTCCTGGGCCAGCTGCGCGAATGCCTTGTATGTGTCAACTTCAGTTATGGCGAGGTCTTCTTGATTACGGAGGTTAAGCTGTGTTCTAGTAATGAACCTGCAATAGAGGTCCTCATATAGTGGGCAACTGTACATTAGGTGCTCCCACGTTTCACGTTCACCACAGAGGCAAAACGGTGTATCACTCAGTCCAAATCCTTGTAGTTTGTCTCTAATGGCGTGTGTGTGTGTGTGTGTTATGGGGGTTTAATGGCGCATAAGCTGCTGTGGCTATAATGCGCCTATTCACATGAAAATGCTAAACACAAAATTTAAGCATAGCTAAAAACATAATTTAGGCATAACAGCTTGGTTGCGTTTACAGAGATACTTTAGAATTTATCATAAAGTCCAATTATTTTCAGATAAGAGAAAAACTCGTTGATGTTTGCATCATCTCCAATAATATGTTGCAATGTCATTGGTTCTCGTAGATTTCTCAGGGAACAGAGGACGGATGTTCTGTCCTGTTGATATTGAGGGCAGTCTATCAGAATATGTTTTACTGTTAAATTTTCTGAACAGTATGGACATTGAGGAGGATCTTCGCCTCTGAGCAGATGGAGGTGGGTCAGATATGTGTGTCCAATACGTGCCCGTGCAAGAACCACTTCTTCTCTTCGCACTGTTTTGGTGCTAGAGCGCCAATGCTTTGGATCCTGTTTCAACTGATAGAGTTTATTATTCTTTTGTGTGTGCCATAGCTCTTTCCACTTCGCGAAACCTGCTGTTCGTATGATGTGACAGTAGTCAGAGGCTGGAACCGGACTGGAGGTTAAATCAAAGGTTGACGGATTTTTAGCATTTTCATCAGCAAGTTCGTTACCCTTTATCCCCGAATGTGCTGGGATCCAGCAAAAGGTCACTGATTGATGACGTTCTTCAATTTGTAATAGGAGTCTTCCGATTTGATTTAACACAGGATGAGCCTTGTAGGAGGAGTTTTGCATTGCAGTTATTGAGCTGAGAGAGTCTGTGTATACAACATATTTTACAGATGGGTTGAGATTCAGGTTTTCTAAAGCTAATTTTATTGCATGAAGTTCTGCGGAGAAGCTGCTGTACTCAGGTGGAAGGGCAGCTGAGATGATAGTAGAGGGAAATACTGCCGCTGCTCCAACGGCTGAATGTGATTTGGAGCCATCAGTATATATGGGCAAAAAATCAACGTATTTCTGAATATGACTTGCATGGAGTTGCTTCATATTGAGTGTTGGTAGACGATTCTTTCCCCATTTGTCAAGATAAGTATCGAAATATAACTGAGGAGGCGGAATCCATGGCGGTTGGGAGTAATTCGTTAAATGTTGCCTGTTGAAAATCTGAACATTCCAACTCTGCATTAACTCAATGAGGCGTAAGCCTGCTGGTCTTATTTTACTGGGTTTATTTCTATAGAGGTTTTGAAGTGGTGGATTAAAGAGGTATGGCTGAACAGGATGATGACCACAATTTTGTATTCGGGCTGCATACTTTAGAAGCAGCGTTTTTCTGCGGAGGTGAAGGGGGGGCTCATCAGCTTCAATGTACAAGCTATGAGTAGGAGATGGCCTGAAAGCACCAAGTGCAATCCGCAATGCGCTATGCTGTATAGGATCCAGCCATTTCAATGTACTCTTACGGGCGGAATCATAAAGAGGAGCACCATAATCCAATCGGGATCTGATCAATGCTCTATATAAGAGCAACAAAGATGTACGATCTGCTCCCCAAGACAAGGCAGATAAAGCTCTTAGTATGTTCAGCTTTTTGAGGCAGGATATACGCACAGATTTAATGTGCTCAAGGAAATTCAGTTTCCTGTCAAGGATTAAGCCCAAGAATTTGATGCTGTTAGTCACTGGAACAGTAAAGTTTTGCATCTGAAGTTCGGGATCTGTATGCATTTTCCGTTGATTACAAAAGTGGATTGCAACAGTTTTCTGCTGTGATAGATGATAGCCATTTAACTCTGCCCACCTTTGGACTTTATTTAAACATATCTGCAGCTGCCGTTCAATGGATCTCATATTCAGAGAATGGCAAGAAATAGAGAGATCATCGGCATAAAGGTAGGTCTCAACAGTATTTGGAAGATCTTTTGTGATGGAATCGATTCTTAGGGCAAACAGGGTTGCACTAAGTATGGACCCTTGTGGCACTCCTTCTTCCTGTAAAAATGTCATAGAAAGCGAGTTGCGGTATTGAACTTGGAACGAACGAGTCCTGAGAAAGTTCCTGATGAATATAGGAAGGTTGCCTCGTAGACCTAGAGCATGGAGGTCACTGAGAATGCCACGACGCCAGGTAGTATCAAATGCCTTTTCTATGTCTATGGAAACCATAACAAGATGTTCGTTTTTCACAAAGGCATTACGAATTGCAAACTCAGCTTTGATCATGAGATCTAAGGAGGACCTGTTCTTTCGAAAGCCATGCTGATTATTGCTAATTAGTTGTTGCGTTTCGATGATCCAAACAAGGCGATTATGGATCATTTTTTCAAGTAATTTACCGAGGCAACTGGATAGAGAAATAGGTCTATAACTGTTAGGACTGGTAGGATCTTTACCGGGTTTCAAAAAGGCAAGAACTGTGGCATGATGCCAAGAGCTGGGATAAATGTTTTCCATAAATATCCGGTTATAATAGACCAGCAGTATTTGTAAATTTCTCTCACCAAGGTGTTGTAACATAATGTAAGAGATTCCATCTGGTCCAGCGGCACTGTTGCGTGTTGTTTTAATGACATGTATAAGTTCATGATATTGCAGAGGCTGATTATATGGAAAGAAAACTGAAGTTCGAAAGTTGATGGCTCGTTGTTCAGTCTGGGTCTTTATTTTCTGGAAATCCGGAGAATAATTTGATGCCGCAGAAACTTCGGCAAAAGTTTTAGCCAAGGCATTTGCAATGTCTTGAGGAGCAGATAGTTCTTGCCCATTCCATGAAAGAATTGGTGAAGGGGTGGTTGGAAATTTTCCAGAAATCTGCCTGATTTTCTTCCATATTAACCTGGAGTTAGTGTTTCTGTTTATGGTGGATGCAAACCGAATCCAAGAATTCTTCTTTGCTTCTCTTTGAGTGCGACGTGCTTTTGCTCTTAGTTTCTTGTAATTGATAAGATTAGCTGTGGTTGGGGATCTACGAAATAAATTCCACGCTTTATTTTTTAACTTCTTAGCTATTGTGCATTCTTGATTCCACCAATAGTTAAGGTGCCGTCGGGACTGGGGATTCGACAATGGAATCGAACATTTAGCTGCAGATATTATATGTGAAGTGATATACTCTGTGGCTTCATCTATCGACTGTGTTTGTATATATTGTTCATCCAGGGTGACAACTGATTGAAATTTGACCCAGTTGGCTTGAGAGAACTTCCATTTCCTGCAGGGTATGATTAATGGTGGTTGTGCAGTGAGCAGGTCGCAAATAATCGGAAAATGGTCGCTGCCCATGGGATCGTCTATAACAGACCATTCTATAATTGGATACAGAATCGGGGAACATATTGATAGATCGATTGCAGAGGTTTGTCCAGTTGGTAGTTGTATGTGAGTAGGTGCACCAGTATTAAGAACAGTAAGGTTTTCCTTATCCAGAAAGGTTTCAATTAAGCGGCCATGGATATCTAATTTTGTCGATCCCCATAAGGGGTTGTGGCCATTGAAATCACCCAAGAGACAGACAGGGGGTTCTAGTTGCATTAGCAGGTTTTCAAGGTCTTGGTAAGAGAAGGTATGACTTGGTGGGAGATAGACTGATACCAGTGTTAAAGCAATCTGGGTTATCAAACGTACGGCGACAACTTCAATTGTAGTTTGCAAAAAAATTTGCTTGGTCGGGATATTTGAGCTGACTAAGATGGCCACACCCCCACGGGCAGTATTTGAATTATTACGATCGTGCCGATAGATTACATAGTTCTTTATGTTGGTGGAAATTTGCGGAGTTAGATAGGTTTCCTGTAGACAGAAACCAACTGGAGAGTAGCGGTTAATTAAGACTTGAATATCGTTAAGGTTGCTACGAAATCCTCTACAATTCCATTGTAGAATGTAAGGCATTACTGATGTTTAGTAGAAGAAGCTGCTTCTGACTGTTTTTTTAATGTGACTGTCTTGTGACGTTCAGGCCTTGGTTTATCTTTTTTTGGGAATAATGGTCGACCGGTGTCCATTTCTTCTTCCGCATATATTTCTAAGATCGGTTCTTCCTGTCTGGATGAGTCAATAGTATCCATAGACGTTTCTTGGATATTCTTTTTTAAATTTGAGTTGCGATTATTCGGTATAGAAGAAATCACTGGGGAAGGAGAAGAAGTTGTAGCTGGTACTGTAAGTGCAGTATTACTTGCCTGGTTCAACTGTTTCGGGACATTGGACTGTTGCTGAGAGAGAACAGTCCGAGCCCAGTCAGAGATTGAGGTGGTAGAAGGGACTGTAACATCAGTTTGAGTGGCTACTGATTGATATTTTTGCGTAATATTGGCGTACGTACGTTTATTCATACTGGGAGCAATTAATTTCCGTGCTTCCTGAAAGCTCACTTTATTTTCAATCTTATATTTAACGATTTGCTTTTCAGTTTTCCATCTATCGCACGTCCTTGAGTAGGCAGGATGGTTTCCCTTACAGTTGGGACAAGTCATTTCTTTTGCCAAGCAGTCAGTTTGGGTGTGGTCAGCGGACCCACAATTAGGACAAACCTGGTTTCCTCTGCATGCCGTTTGAGAGTGGCCATACTTCTGGCACTTAAAACATCTCAATGGGTTAGGAATATATGGTCTAATGCGGCAGAGTAGGTAGCCTGCTTTTATCGATGGTGGTAGATTTGGCGTGTTAAAAGTTAGAATAATATTCCTTGTAGGTGTGAGTATATTTTCTCTTTTCACCATAATTCTTTTCACAGCAGTGACATTTTGATCTTGAAGCTCTTGTGTTAACTCCTCCTCCGTGACATTCAATAGATCCCAGCTGGATATAACACCCTTAGATGTATTTAGGGTGGCATGGGGAGAAACCTTTACTGGAATTCCAGCAAAACTTGTAAGTTTTAGCAGTTTCTCTGAATGTCTACTGTTCGCTGTTTCCAATAGCAGGTCGCCTGATTGTAATCTCCTGACTGTCTTAGGAGATCCTGCCAAACTTTCCAGTTGTTTCTGGATAAGGAACGGAGAGAGCTTACTGAGAGGCTGATCTGCAAGAGAGTGCATTATAAGAAATGCAGGACAATTTGTCGCTGAGGAAGTGGTTTTCAACCTCTTGGGTTGCGACGTATTATGGTCAGGGTCTAACTCTGGCCGAGAGCTTGTCGGCTCGAGAGGCGGAAAGGCATGTTGATCCATGTTTGCTCCTTTTAGTCCTTGGCAGATGAGCTTTTCTGCCAAGACTTCCGGCCCCGCCACGAGGAGGCAGGAGCAGTGCCCGGTGTGACCAAGCGTAGAGTATTAAGTGTTAGTAAAAGAAGTATGAAAAATAAAGAAAGGTAGCTTTTCTTTCTTGCTCTGTACAAGTACTTTTTGTGACAGTAGCTGATATAAAAAATAAATTTCTTAAGGGCAGTAACTTAATATAACTTTAAATCGCTTTTATATAATCACTTTTTAAGCACAGAGAAAACGCTCGATCACATTCGCTTGGCACCCGGGGCCTCTCTAATGGCCCCGTGTCCCGTCAGCAGGTAGGTGGTGTAGAGTCCTGGTGAGAGCCACGGTGGATAATTCGGGTATACCGGCCGTATGTTGGGTAGAAATTTTCTAGTTATTGCACCTTTGCTGGAGGTCTCCCAGCGGGCCTGCCAAGTTTGTTGGAGGTAAGCGGAGAGACGGCTCCTTTCTACTTTGGGATCATTTGACAGATCTATGGTGTAGTCGAGGCATGTTGCCGTTCTGCCTTTGGTCAGTTGATAGAGTAGCCCATGCTTAACAATCTCCAGGTCCAGAGGGAGGGATCCCGTTAGAGCTGGAGTGCGTGGGTACTTACAGTGTTACATGCTCTCGAGATGGTTAAGAGTATGTGTCGCTGTGTAGTCTCCAATTTTTTCCGGTTCACTGCAGTGGTAGCCTTGCGATACCATATTCCAGAAGCATATGTAATCGCTGGCAGGAAAATAGCTTTATAGTAGAGGCTGAGGGTTTTCCGCCTCAAACCCAATTCCTTGCGTGTGATTCGCGCAAAAAGTGCGGAGTATCCTCTAATTTTCTTCCGTAAGTGTACTATATGTGGTGTAAAGCTCAGGTTTTTGTCTAGTACGACTCCAAGGTGCTTTAATTCGGTGGTAAGCTTGATTGTGTTACCTTGTATCTTGATTTGAGGGGGTCGTCTGGTGTCTAGGGCTCCTTTTAATAATATAGATCTTGTCTTCGAGGATGAGATGTTCAAGTTATTGTTGTTAGCCCAGTCCTCTAGAGTTTCTATTGCTCTGTTGGCGGTGTTCTCCAGTTGCGCCCTAGATCCCCCAGGCAGCATCAGAACCACATCATCCGCATAGGCTAGGGGAACGACGTCGCCGAGTTCCAGGTTCAAAAAGCCATCTAGAACCAAGTTCCACAGGAGTGGGCCCAGGATTGAGCCCTGTGGGCATCCTCTGAATACTTCTCTTGTTACTGAACAATATGGTGCTCTGACTGTCACGAACCTATTCGACAGGTAGGATTTGATGACTTGATACAGATTTGATGGTAGGTTGGCTTTCCGGAGTCGGGCCAGGACGCTTGGCCACCATAAAGTGTCAAACGCCCCAGCAAAGTCTATTGCTATGACCAGAAAGTATTTCTGATCTGAGGTAGTTGCAGCATTTGTAATATTTTCCAGGACATCCAAGGTTGAGCATCCCTTCCTAAATCCATATTGTCGGGGTGACTGCAAGCCGGCTGCAGTGTAGTGGATCCCTATTCTGTTTCTTAATAAGTGCTCAAAGAGCTTGCTCAGGACTGATAACAGTGCTATGGGTCTGTATGACCCCGGAAGGTCCAGTTGTTTGTTGGGACTTTTGGGAATGAGGCACAAGTTTGCAGTTTTCCAGGCCTGGGGGAACAGGCCTTCTTTGAGGCAGTGGTTGTATAGATTAAGAAGCACCTCTGGAATGGTTTCGACGGCTTTCTTGACAATCTCTGGCTCCAAAAGATCAGAACCAGGAGACTTCTTGTTTCTAATCCTCATGGCAGCTGTTTCCAGTTCAAGTTTGGTGAAAGGTTCTTCTGTTGCAGTCGTGTAGTAGGTTTCATTGTCTGCACAGAGGGTTATCTGCTCTGGGGTAGAGGGGGCAAGATGGTCTTGAAACATGGTATCCATGATGTTAATAATTGTTTCCTGCCAGGTCCGGGTATAAGTACCCTGCCGTGTCCTCGTCGCTGGTATGGTCTCACCCCTGGGGAGTTTGTTTGTGGTTACTCTGTATACCACACCCCAGGGGTTATCATTCCCAGTGGTAGAAATAAGGTGTTCCCAACTGCGCATCTTACGCTGGCGAATGGTTGCCGTGTATAGGTTCCTTGCATCTCGGAAGTTCTGTCTCAGTGCCTCCACTTCCGCTGCCGGCTGGGAGCGCCTTGCCCGCTGGAAGAGTTTCCTTCTCCTGTGCACCTCCTGCCTAAGCCTCTGTAGCTCTGGAGACCACCAGGGTACAGCCCCCGGGGTTGGGGGCTGTACCCTGGTGGTCTCCAGAAGCATATGTAATCGCTGGCATTAATGTACAAGTGTAAAGTGTAAAGTGTATTCGTGTCAAACGGCACCAGGGGTTTTCCCCCATCTCCGCGTAGTATACATTGTCATGTGAAACAGAACACTGTTGAGGCCAGAGATTTAAAAGTGTGTGGATATTGTACATGTGTACTGTCGTGTACCGTTGTTCATCTGGTCATTTAGCCGCTGGACCCCTACTGAGGCCCAACGTTGCCCACACTTGGCCCCGTGGAGGCAGACCAGGTACACCAGTTTTACAATTATTTACTCTGGCAGGCCCTGCCACCTAATTTCCTGAGATTTCAGTGGCTAGGACCTATGTAAAAAAAAAAAAAAAAAAAAAAAAAAAAAAGGGGTAGACGCTAGAGGTTTAGGTAAGGCCGAGATAGGTTTTAAATGAAGGTTAGGTTAATTTTTTACATTGAAATTTAGCAGCATGCAGTGGGACATTCACGGTCGGTAAAGGTAGAGTGGGGGAAGACTGAAGATTGGGGGGAACAGATAGAAGTATGGGAACGAAAGAGAAGGCGATCCCAGGAGTGTCAGTGGAGCAAGCCCCACCAGGGAGGAAAGGGGGGGACAGGGGAGGGGATGAGACAGAGGCCTATCTCTTCCCCTTCCCTGCCTAGGGATGGGGTTTTAAAAGTGAACTGGGCAAAGGTGCCCAGTTTAGAACGCCAGGCGGCGTGCTGAAGCAGAGCTGCTGTGGTCATGTGGTCCAGTCATTGAGTCGCACATGGGAGAAAGAGTCCCGTCCAGAGAGAGATCATTGTCTAGTAGGAGTCCGCATATATGGTGTCGGATCGTCTATCATTTGCAATGGATGTTCAATCCTAGGAGACAGGGAGAGTGAGGTCCCACCATAACGGCCATAGTCTGGTTCAGTTTGGATGCTCATCTGCAGGGAGCCCTGGGCTAATGGCGTGCATTATTGATTGCAATTTGTGTTCTCCTTCTTGCAAATAAGTCTTGTGCAAATTTGGCGAGCGCACTATATTCATCGAAGCTGTCCAGGAGATGGTGTTCCTGGTCCTGAGGTAAGTAAGTTAGTCTGGTGATTAAGATTCCGCGTAGGTCGTCGTACAGTGGACATTGGTGCATCAAATGTTGCCAGCTCTCGCGTTCCCCACATGGACAATGTGGGTCCTCCACAAGCCGAAAGGCTGCAAGTTTTTCATTGAAAGGGCCGTGACCCGTCAGGAGGTAAGTGGAGTGCAGTCCTGGGTGGAGCCAAGGCGGTGATTTAGGGTACACTTTGTGTATTTCCGGAAAAAATTTCCTTGTCACTTCTCCTTTGGTACTGTTTGTCCAGCGGGTTTGCCACTCTTGCTTTAGATGCCCTAATAATCGGGTTTTTTCTGTCTTTCTGTCATTTGTAAGTTCGATGGTGTACCCCATGAATGTGACGGGCATCCCTTTAGATAGGTAGTATGACAGGCCACACCTGACAATCTCCAGGTCCAGCGGGAGAACCCCCGCCAGCACCTGGAGCGCATGCGTACTGACAGTCCTGCATGCGCGGGTTATTGTTAGAAGGATTGATCTCTGGATTGAATCAAGAATTCTTTTATTTACGGCCATGGCTGTCTTGTGGAACCAAATTGGAGCAGCATATGAGATTGCTGGTATAAATGTAGCCTTATAGTAGAGAGAGAGTGTTCGCTTTTTCAGGCCCCAGTCGCGCCTTGTAACACGGGCTACCAGTGCAGAGTAGTTTCTAATTTTTATTCTTAGTTGCTTGAGATGAGGTTGGAAGGAGAGATTGTTGTCAAGGATGACACCTAGATATTTCATTTGGGTGGTAAACTTTATCGTTTTTCCTTTTATTTTAATTTGCGGGGGTCTTCTGATATTTAATGATCCTTTGAGAAGGATCGACGTTGTTTTTGTCGGTTCAATTTGTAGGAAGTTTTCTTCCGCCCATTGTTGTAGGATCTCTAGGGCATGGTTTGCCTGTATCTCCAGTTGGGCCCTGGAGTCTGCAGCCACCATCAGTGCAAGGTCATCTGCGAAGGCTTGACACTTTACTTCCCCCAAGTTGGTGTCAAGGAAGTCGTCGAAGACTATATTCCAAAGCAGGGGGCCAAGAACGGACCCCTGCGGGCATCCTCTATGGATATTTCTTGTTATCCTTTGGAAGGGCGCTATGACTTCAATTCTTCTTTGGGACAGGTAAGCTTTGATAGTATTGTAAAGGTTTATGGGCGTATGAGCTTTGCGGAGTCTGCCAAGGACGCTTGGCCACCAGAGAGAGTCAAACGCCCTAGCGAAATCCACAGCGATCACCAGGAAATATTTACTTTGGCATGAATTGGCAGTATTTATAAGGTTCCTGATGGCTTCGATTGTTGACAGTCCCGGCCTGAAGCCATATTGGTTTGCTGCCTCTAGGTTTGCTATGGAGTAATACTGTTGAATCCGCTTGTATAAAAGTCTTTCATAGAGCTTGCTCAAGACCGACAGCAAAGCAATGGGCCGATAGGAGGTCGGAAGAGTTGGGTTTCTGTTAGGATTTTTTAGGATTAATTTTGTATTGGCAATTTTCCAGTCCTTGGGGAAGTACCCCTGTTTCAGACAACAGTTATAGAGTCGAAGCAGGAGTACTGGTGTTAAATCCACAACACGCTTAATGATTTCCGGTTCAAGCATATCCTTGCCCGGGCATTTTCTAGTTTTTATCTGCGCAGCAGCGCTCTGAAGCTCTTCCTGTGTGAACGGCTGTTCCTGGTTGTCAGTGGCGTAGTCATCGTTTTCTTTACAAAGCCTGCATTGTGCTTGGGACTGCGGGTAAACCTGCTCCTTGAAGATCGAGTTGAGGATGTTTTCAATCGACTGCTCCCACGATGTTGTAAGCAGTCCCTGCGGTGTTCTGGTAGTAGTAAGGATTTCCCCCCTGGGGAGTTTGTTGGTGGTAACTTTATATACCACCCCCCAGGGATCTGTGTTTCCCATGTTGGAGACGAGTTGCTCCCAGGAGTTTCGTTTGCTTCTTCTGATCGAGTCCGTATACAAGTTTCTGGCAGCCTTGTAGC
Source organism: Mastigoproctus giganteus (assembly GCF_048544385.1). Classification (NCBI taxonomy): domain Eukaryota; kingdom Metazoa; phylum Arthropoda; class Arachnida; order Uropygi; family Thelyphonidae; genus Mastigoproctus; species Mastigoproctus giganteus. The sequence goes on along the minus strand of NC_143577.1, from coordinate 4,057,217 downwards.
GCTGTCTCATGACTTCTACTTCAGCTTCTGGCCAAGAGCGCCGGGCTCTTTGAAATTCTTTCCTGCGCATGATGACCTCCTTCCGCAGTGACTGCAGATCCCGATTCCACCAAGGCACTGCCCCTGGGGATGGAATTTTCTTCTTAATTGCTATCTTGCTGACTTTGGTGATGAGTTCCGTAATCTTTCGTTGAAGGAGGTCCGGATCCTCTTCCAGCATCAGGTCCTGCTCTCCAGCATTTACTGCTGTGAGGAGCTTCTCAGCAAACAGATTCCAGTCTGCCTTGTTTATTGCATATCGGTTGTCCAGTTGTCTTGGGATCTGAGTTCTGGTTAGTGTCCTAGAGATTTTCAGCGTGATGACACGGTGATCGGAGGTTGTCCAGGAGTTTTCTACCCTCCAGTCAGAGACGTGGGCGGCCGTGTTGGTGGACGCAAGTGAGATATCAATTGTTGCTTCCCACAGTGTATTGCAAAAGGTGGGGAGTTGGTGCGGCTGGTTGAGTATGGCTAGGGGTGACCCCGCAAGGAAGTTTTCCAAGAGCTGGCCATTATTTGTTCCTCTTCTATCTTCGGTTGCACTATGCCAGGCAGGCGAGCGGCAATTGACATCTGCTCCGACGATGATTTTCTGGTTTGGAAGGACATCCAAGAGGTGTTGAAGGTAGTTTATGGCAAAAGTGATTTCTACCCCCGGTCTACAATATAAGGAGACCACATAGAAGGAACCTATGGGTGTGATTACGTGGGCGCAAGCTGCCCAGGTCGTACATAACTGTGTCACTTTGGTGGCTGTTATATTAGGATTCCTGATGAGCACCGCCGCCCAGGGAGTGTCTTCATCACACTGAATGGTCTTGTAAGTCAAAGGGTACCCCTTTACCTTTTTTGCGTTGGAATATGGCTCTTGGACAATAATTATATCGGCATTTTCCTCGTCGGCCTTCACTCTGAGCTGGTCAGCCACTGCTCTGGCCCGCTGTGCGTTGTGCTGAAAGATTTTGATTTCCGTGGTATTGAATTGTTTTGGCCTAGTTCCCATAATCGGTCCTGCTCTGGTACATACTCTTGGCTTTTGTATACGACGGGCACTTAGGATCTCTTATGGAATGATTGCTATTCATTTTCGCTGCCTTGCAGTTCGCACAGACGGGTTCTTTGGACTTGTTTGGGCAGCTATTAAAGTTGTGCCCTTTGTCGGAGCAGTGGCCGCATGTTGTTGTTGTTTGAACACAGGTGTGGGAAGTGTGGCCGAACCTGCAGCATTTAAAGCATTTGGGAACGATCACATGTTCCCTGAAGCGGTGACAGCTCCACTCGATGTATATTCTCGTTTGGGTTTTTATCGCTTGCCAGGCCTCCGGGGAGAACTCTACAATCCAGTTATTGGCGTTTCTGTCTTTAGGCTTGGTCGCGTATTTTGGAATTACTGACCTTTGCGGGTTTTGGTCGGGGAGCCGATCCCGAAGGTTCCTTGTAAAGATTTCCTCTGTTAGTTGTTGTGGGGTAATATTTTTTCCAACGTCAAAAATAATGGCAGTTGGTCCCCTTCTCTTTGGCAGCTCTGCAGTTAAGCCTAAAGTCGCGATTTTAGGATTCCCTATTATACCTTGTATTTCTTCTCTCGTCTCAGTTTCTATCGCTATTCCCGTACTTCTAATCTTCCTTATTGACTTGATTCGTGTTGTCTCGAAGTCGTCTTTCATTGATTCCATTACTTTAGTTTTAATTTCCTCACTGGTGGTTGCTGGTTCACTCTCCTTCGGTCTTAGGATGATCAAATTTGGCCGCTGGACAGGTGGTTTCTTTTTTGTTTGTGCTACATCTGCCGAGGGAGAGGGAGCGGCGGGTGTCCTCAGCGCAGCAGAGTAAGAGAGAGAGCGCTGTGGCATTTGCTTTTCTCTCCCTTCCATGAAAGCTTCAAGCTTAGCTTTCGCCTTTTCTTGTTGGAGGTGTTCGTTCATTGCGATGGTTTCCAGTTTGTTCCAAAGGATTACTATGTCTCCTCTGACGGCCGTAGTGATCCTATTGTTGTTGTCTTTCATTATATTTTCCAGCTTGGTTCGAAGTATCGAGACCTGATCCAACACAGTATTTTTGTCAGTAGTGGGAGCTGGGAGAGGGCGAGCTGGAGTAGCAGGGGAGGCCTGCACATATCCGTCCAAGGATTCATTTGCAGCAGACGGGACACGGAGAACTGGAGTGGCAGTTTTTAAGCTAGAGGAGATAGCTGCAGTAGTCGAGTGAGCTGGTGTTGCGGGTGGGAGCTGAAAAACTGGAGTTGATGCAGGTGGAGCATTAGCAAGGGACTCCAGGATGGAAGCAGCCACTGGTGCGGACATGATAAAGTCCAGTTCACCCGTGAAGGACTGGTCCGGTTGAGTAGCACCAGGGCTGCTGTTTCTCTGTCTTGTCAAGGGATTATTAGTAAGTTCTCCTAGGTTAGTAACAGCTTCAGAATGGCTTCGTTTATCGAGCTCGGTGGAATACACCTGGCTGTTACTGACATGACGCCTTCTACTATTCTGCAGTGGGCAAGGTGGCGTCAAGTGGGAGTCAAGCAGCAGTTTGGGAGGGGAATCCACGGCTGAGTGGGAAGGGATCCCTTGCCCATTCGCCGGCTTTTTTTCTCGGCAGCAGCATGCAATGAATTTCGCGCGAGCTGCGCTTGATAATTTTTTCAGGCTTATATAAGAGAGACCCGAGCAGCTCTGGCAAATTTGGAATTTGCATTTGGAGCATTTGATGTATGCACCTTTGTTTTCTTCGTTGGTTTCTTTTTTGCAAATTCTGCAGATATTTGCATTTTTAAAACTATTCGCCCCTTCCATAATAAACAAAACAACTGTACGTGAAGACTACGATTTGGTAGTCACACAAAACTTAAGCCTGTTAGTCACTGCAGCAAAACAAAGCTTTCTCCAATTGTGAACGGGACCTCCTGCTGTAGAGTATTGCCGCAGGCAGGGAGGTGACACGAAACGGAGAGAGAGAGAAGGGAAAATGTTATTGGTCAGCGAAGCTAGTGTCCACTAACTGCAAATTATGCTATACAGTACAAGAATAACTACAAGCTAGTGTCCATCTTGAAGAAGTGCATTGTCCCAAGCCAAAAGGAGAAATATACAAAAAACTTAACTTTTGCTGGAGCAACGCAGCTGAAACTTCATACACGAGTAGACGGGCGTTCATCGATGGTTACTGGATCACTTGAATGGTTGAGCATTTAATATAATTCACTTAAGTTACTGTTTATTAAGAGCGCTAAACACACACGGTATACTAATAGGCACCACCTCCCATTAATGTACAGCGGGATCAGACGAGAGGCAGATGCCACCGAAACGGAGTACAGATGCCACTTCATTTGTATCGCTCCGTTTGACTCAGTCATCCGCATTATGCGAGGTGAATGTTCGTTCGCCCGATATTTCACGAGTTAAACTTTTGCGTACTTTTCCTCCAAATTCTAGAAAATGACCAATAATACGCCTCGTGGGCGTTCACGCCTCATGGCACGCACGTCACGTATACAGTTCTACTGATTTTAAGCGATTGCAGCTACGCTTATTATAATTGTTATTACTTTATTAATCCTACAGGATTCGCCACCGTCTAAGCTGCTTAAGCGTAGAAGTTTAAGGGGGAAGAAACTTTTTGAAACTTTCCACGGCGGAAGTTTTCCACGATTCGAAATTGCTGGCATTTAGCGAAGACCGCTCTGAAGAAGAGAAAACAAAAATGAGCAGTATTTCGGGATAAACAACACCACACCAAGGAATTTGCGTCATGAGATTCATCTATTGATGACAGTCACCAGTTGATGACTCTCATCAACCGGTGAAATACCACCACTTTGCTTATTGGAGGCTTGAAGTGGTGGAACCCATGTTTAGTCTCCAGAGCTAAGTTCCGGTCAACCCTTCCCTATCCCTTCCATCATGCAGTATGATTGATGACTTTGAGGTTATGATGAATGTCGTGGCGAGATCCAATATTCCTTACATTTCGAGGGTACAGCTCTAAAACGGTGTTCGCAGGCCGGCCGCTAGTTAGTACACTGGACCGAACCTATTGGTAACTCTCTAGGAGGCTTCCGGATCAGCTAGTGTATAATCTTGCTACCTCTACTCTGCCAGAGAGTGATGGAGGGAGTCCGAGTAGTGTGTATGCGGGGGGGGGCATTTGTCGAGGCCACGTTATTTCAAGGATCTGGGTATATTCTTACCAGGCGCCTCCGTAGCCAGGTGGGAAGGAGCAGCAGTGCATAGCACACGCTTCTTGATTAGACCGGGGTTCGAGCCCGTCACCACCAAATACGGAGAATGCGGAAAGGTCAGGGAATGACCACCGCATATCCCGGAGCAATATGGCCTTAGTTGCTAATGCTCCTAAAAAAAAAAAAAAAAAAAAAACCAAATATTCTTACCATGTGTACACCTTATCCGAAAATCTCATTACTGCATGCAGCAAACCCCCCACCACCACTTTTTATTACTATTGAATGCACCATGAATTGTCAAGCTAATAGAGCAAACGCATCTGAGAAAAGATCTAAACCTCCCAAGCACTTCCTACTTCATTTCACAAATAGATGTGGTCTCAATTCTAATCTCAACGAAGTCCATTTCCACCTATAGTCTGCCAAACCCGACGTACGTGCTCGTGGGAGCACAGTTCGTAGGATCTTTGTCTTCCCCACATCAAGTGGAAAAGACCCGAGTTTCAGTTCCGTCGATAAGGGGAAAATTTTTTATAGGTGTGTTTGAAAACGTGGCTGAGTTAGTCGGTGTCAAATGAGTGTACCAATGTTTTTTTCTCCCGGAAACTTGGGTTTTTCTTCCAGCAAATAGAAAATCGACCTCGGAACACACGCTATTTAGAGACAGTATACACGAAGCAATATGGTCTTAATCGCTGATGCTCCTGAAACCCTACAACAAAAAAAAAAAAAAAAAAAATTCGAATTCAAATTATTATATCAGGACCACCCATTATTTCTAATATATACCCATATATGTATTTTGTCTGTAAATTGCGTGTGTCCTCTGGTCGATATGCTTGTTTGCTGGACGAAAAAACCCCAGTTTCTTGGGGGGGGGGGAACCTTGCTATTTATGTTGAGACCAACTAACTGAGCCACGGAGTCAAAAAATCCCATTAAAGTTCCTCGCGTCATCGACGGGATTCGAACCCGGGCCTTTTCCATCCGGTGTGGGGAGGACGGTGACGATACCACGGTGCTACTACACGCGCAGACACCCTACAACAACAACCGTATGTTCAAAGAATCCCAATTATTGATTGATTCAATCACCGCTAGTCTCAATTGTCCAAATTACTCGCCGTATGATTCCTTTTGCTTCAAATATTCTATATATATCCGCAATCATCGCAAGAAACATTTCTTGCGATGATTGCAACTTGTCATACCAAGGATCGACGCAATTCCGCTCAATGTTCGAGTAAAACATCAACATCCTCAGTTCGTGCTTCTCGTTCAGCAGCGTCAGAATTAGCCTTCCACGCTGTTAACAAAAACCATACATTTTATTGAACGAGGCCAAAATACTTAAGTGTCCAACGTAATTATACGAGACTATTAATTGCAGAAACCGTCGACTTAAATAGAGAAAAATACTCTCTTTTAAGATTCACGCTCACACATGCTCGGTAATTTCCATTCCTGCGATCACGACAACCAATCGAAAAGCTCTGTCAGCTTCGGGAAGGAAAATCGTTTTTCAAAATTTGCGTTAAACTTCTTAATTTTTTAATTGATTTCTTAATTGTTTTGCGTTCAGTTGATTTTTAATTATGTTCTATGTTTGTTATTTGGATTTTAGGAGCATTAGCAACTAAGGCCATATTGCTCAGGGGATATGCGGTGGTCATTCCCTGACCTTTCCGCATCCTCCGTATTTGGTGGTCACGGGCTGGAACCTCGGTCTAATCAAGAAGCGTGTGCTACGCACTGCTGCTCCTTCCCACCTGGCTAAGGAGGCGCCTTTATGTTTTATCTATTATTTTTTACTGTAATCATTTTGCGTTAATCTTTTATTCGTTTTAATTTGTGGAGAGTGCCATATGGAAGTGTCATATTGAGCTCAATTTCTCTTTTAATTCTTCAACAAAGGTTCTGTGGATGTATAATGGTGTGTGGGGTGGCCTCTATTTTCGTATGTCAGGTTTGTGGACATGTGGACATGTGTGTGTTTTTGTAATGGCCGGCTCCTAGAACGTTAGTTCAACTCCGCCTCGTATCTCTGTGAAGAACAGTATCACTACAAATGGGCCAGATATGTGTGTGACGTCGGTTTGTGTGTATTATGTGTGTGTTCTGTTGTTCTGTTCTGGCCACTTGGCTACCCAGAAGCATCAGTCACCTGGACAGATGATTCTGGGTACTCGTCCACACCACGGGAAGGTGGGCCAGTCTCAGCTAATCACGTACTGTCTCAATACGAGAGTCTGATCCACCTGATGTTGCCAAAAGGTGGGCCAGATTCCTCTAGGGGCCCACTCCAGAGGAGAGAAAAAAAAAAAAAAAAACATATATATTTATTTAGATTTTCCCGTGGTGCAAAAGAAAAAAAAAATAAAAATAAAATAATAAAATAATAATATCACTGTAGAACGCAAAAAAAAAAAAAAAAAAAAAAGTAACAGCAACCCTGAAAACGCAAAAAAAAAAAAAAAACCAACCATGTGACTGATTGTAGAACGCGAAGAGAAAGGAAAAAAAAAAATAAATAAAATAATTAAGGAAATAAAATAAATTAAATAAATAAAAAATAATAATAATAATTAAAAAAAAATTAAAATAAATAAAAAAAAAACAGCCATGGACTGATTGTAGAATGGGAGAAAAAAAACCAAAACATATATATACATATATATCTATAAAAAAAAAGGGGGGGGAAGAGAAAGAGAGAGAGAGAGATGTTTTCCTTCCTGAACACAGGCAGCAGAAACAAGCTCCACAGCCCATGCAGCAGGATGGGGGGAGGGGGAAATACATGGTCGGTTTCAGTCTACTGCTGGGTCCTCGATGTTTGCCACTGGTGGTCTGTTAATCCTTCTTCTGGGCCTAAAGACTTCAGCTGAGTAGGTTTGCAGTGCAGGGAGGTTGTTAGGGTTCTGTAGGAAGAACTCTAGCTCGCCAGAGATCTGTGTACAGCTGACAAGGTTGTGTCTCAGATCAGCATACGCAATGCACTCGAATAGTACATGCCACCAGTTCTCTTTGGCTCCACAATGGCAGAGATCTGTTGGGTGGAGACCCAGATGGTGTAATTTTTCATTCCTGGATCCGTGTCCGGTAATTAGGTATGATGTTTCTAGTGAAGGGGTGAACCAAGACTGTACAGATTTAGTAGCAGTGTAGGTTACATCAGGTAGGAATCTTCTTGTGACAATGCCCTTTGTTTAATTATGCCAAATGTTGAAGAGCTCGTTGTAGCAACGTGTCATCTCAGCCTTGGGGTCAGCATCCAGATTAACCTCAATGTCAAGGATCCTTGTTGGGATATTTTTCTTAATTCGGAAGCACAACCCTCGGAAGGTGACATGTAGATCAAGCGGAAGTGCTCCCGCAATGACCTGAATGGCAGGAGTGGAGACCGTCCTACACACTCGGCAGATTGCCATTATCATTGACCTCTGGATGGTTCCAAGCTTGTCTCGCATCTTTACAAGAGTTACCAGATGGAACCAGGCTCCAGCTGCATAGGTCACAATTGGTAAAAATACTGCGTTGTAATACAACCGCAGGGACCTTTTGGAGAGTCCCCAATCATTCTTAGAGATGCGTATGATGGTTCCTGAGAATCTCTTAACTTTGTTTCTTAAATTAACAAGATGTGGAAGAAAGCTGAGTTTGTGGTCAATAATCACTCCAAGTACTTTGGTTTCGGTGACGATTGGCAGTTGAGCATTACATATCTTTACCTGCGGTGGGCGCCTGAGATCCAGTCTATTCTTGAATAGCATCATTTTGGTTTTTGTTGGGTTGATATGCAACTTATTAAGTGCGGCCCAAGTTGAGAGATCGTCGAGGACCTGGTTTGCATTTTCTTCAATGGCCTTCCGTGAATGCCCTGACACCACAACTGTGAGATCATCGGCAAAGGCCACAATTTTTGTATTCCTGAAGGTGCGGGAGAGCCAGTCTTGGAGGACTATGTTCCAAATGAGGGGTCCCAGGACTGACCTTTGGGGACAACCTCGATTTACTGATCTTGTGACTTGCTGGAATTTTGACTTGAGAATAACTGCTCGGTCGGAAAAATAGTTCTGGAAGAGGCTGTATAATTGTTGGGGGCAAGCGGCAGTTCGAAGGCGTGCCAAGGCACTATCCCACCAGACGGTATCGAAGGCTCCCTCGAAGTCTATGAAGATGGCCAATTCGAATTTTTCTTCAGAACTTTCAATATGTAAAACCAAATCGAACAGAGCTTCTTCACACGACCTTCCACGGGTGAAGCCATACTGGCATGGCGAGACCAAATCGTGCATTTGTAGCATGGAGACAACCCTGAGAGCCATGAGTCGCTCAAGGACCTTACCAAGGTTAGCCAGCAGGGCAATAGGCCGGAAGCTGCGGGGGTCTGTTGGTGGTTTGTGAGGCTTCTTGATGAGACGAATGAGGGCAAACTTTCATTCTTTTGGGAAGCATCCTTCTTCCAAGCATTTATTGAAGAGAAGGAGTAGATGGTGCGGCCGCAGTGTGTGAAAGCGGATGATGAAGATGTATTCTATTAGGTCAAGGCCTGGACACGTTTTGGCATTAATGTTTTTAAGGACTGCTCCCAGTTCTTCTAGTGTGAATGGGTTGGCTTGCTCTTTTGCTATGTAATTGCTGTTGGCAGCTCTAATTGCTGAGTGTTCTGGATGATCCTCAGAGATGTCATCAGGTGGAAACAGTTTGTCTAGAATAAGGTTGGCAGAATCTTGCCAACACTTAGTTTCCTGAGCGTCTACTGAAACAGTGTTGAATATTTCTGGGGAGAAGGTTTTCTCTCTCAAAATCTTATATGCCAGGCCCCATGGATTTGTACGGTTGGTTTCTTTTACGAAATTTGCCCAAGTTTCTCTCTTTCTGGTTGCAATTTCCTTGGTATACTCATTCTTTTTGGCGATATAATCCCTATGAAGGCGTTCGACATCAGGAGCTGGCCAATCACGGTGTCGCTGGTAGTTCCTGCCGCAGAGTGGACTGCCTTACGAAGGATGGTAAGTTCCCGGGTCCACCATGGGCAGATTGCTGGGCGGAACACCTTCTTCCTTGAGGACCTGTATGAGGCTCTGAGTATGGAGTGCTGGATAAAGGTGGTCAAGTCCTGTGCATTTAGCGAGTCCATCTGTGATGGGTCTGGATTTGGAAAGTCCAGTTCTATGGAGCTGTCATATGCTTCCCAATTGACGTTTCTCGAAGAGAATCTAATGAAGTCAGTTGGCCTTGCTCTGTTGTTGTTTCTCGGTGGAACCAAGTCAAGATGGAACAGTATGGCTCTATGGTCGCTAACAGTCAGATCCGGAGTTACCTTCCAGCAACTAACTGACTGACGTAGGTCTTTTGTAGAGAGGGCTAAATCAATATTAGATTCACCGGTGGAGCTAGAGTAAGTAGTGAACTGGCTAGGCTGGTTATGGATAATAAGATTTTGACTGAGGATGAAGTCCTCAAGAAGCTGGCCACGGCCATTGGCAACTGCACTGTGCCAGAAGGGGGATTTTGCGTTCAAGTCAGATGCAACCAGGAGTTGTTTGGAGCCAATAAAATTCAGGGCGAATTCCAAAACGTTTAGTGCTTCATTGATGTTACTTGAGGGAGGGCTGTAGAGTGACATCAGGTAGAATGATTGATCTGTACATGTAATCTGGATACAGGTGGAGAACTGATTGCAGAGGCCCTGGACAACCAGGACATCGAGATCCCTATTTATGACTGCTATACATGTTTTAGGGTCCACTGGGACAGGTTGAATGACTCGAGTGTGTATGGAAAAGCCAGTAATTTTAGAGGTTGGATGGGGTTGTATTCTTGCAGCATACGGCTCTTGAATCAAAACAACATCAATTGAATGCTCCTCAGTGGCCTGGCGTATTTCATCCGCAACTGTGCGGGACCTTTGCCCATTTATTTGCATCATTCGCAAGTATTTAGTTTGAGATACAGGGGCTCTTCTTAGGCTCCCAGAAAGAGTGGGCAGGACTGGAGCGGGGACACAACTGGGATTTCTTGTTGGTTTAGGCATCAGCGGTCCTTAGTCTTACGAGTTCCAGAGCCCTTTGGTATTCTGGGCTAGGTAAAGTGGAAGTGTGTGTTACGCTGTACTCAGGCCACTTGGTCACTAGCAGTCAACACCAGAAACCTGCTACCCGGCGAGGGCCGGGTAGCAGGTTTCCCTAGGCACGCGGAGATGGGCCCCTTTATCCACTATACTGTCCGTGCCTAGTAATAATAATGAATCCCACACCACTGAGAATAATGCTAGGAATAGGTGTCACTAAGAATAGGAAATAAAATAGGTGAAACAAAAAAAAATATAACAAAATAAAATAAATATAGTGGATAGAGCTTTAGGTCGAGGCACGTGCCCCCCATAACTTGAGAAGCGTGTGTTGACACAGTTCTGCATACCTGGTGCGTAGCGAGCAGAATGACCCTCTGTGAAGAATACAATTTCACCTCGAATTTGATCGTATTAATTCAACTTACCAAACTGAAGCAGCGTAAGTCCCTGTTGGCAGAAATACTGCCCTCTCATGTAAATTTAGTAGTGCAGTACTCCTCTTTGCAACCCCCATTCAAACCTTGAAATTCTAACTATTTTTGCCACGCTCAAGTCCTTTACCTTCTTCATTAAGTGATACAAATTTGGTATAAAAGTTAGTTTGGAGTCCAAAATAACTCCCAAATATCTTGTCCGAGAGACCGCTGCAATTTGTTTATCACTTATTTTCAGCGTTGGTGACCTATCACAATCAAGGTTTCTCTTTAATAACATCACCGCCGTTTTATTTGCTGACATCTTTAACTCGTTGATATCAGTCCAATTACACAAGTCCACCAAAACCTTTATCTTCCAACTGTCTTCTTCGCTGACCTGATAAGCAAATAACCAAATCATCAGCAAAAGGAATCTGAAAACAATTCTCAGTTTGATTTGAAAAACCTGATAGAGTCCAAAACAGAGGCCCTAAAACGGACCCTTGCGGATATCCTCAAGTAACCTCTCTATTAAATTTAAATTCTCCGATCTAATGGTAATTTGCTGATTGGTCAAATAGCTTTACACAGACAATTAAGTTCCCTTAGAGCGCACACGATATACTCTGATGCCAAAGGGCATCAAATGCCCTTTCAGAATCTATAAACAAGCCAGTTCCTACTTAGCTCCAGAATTGCGTAGATAATTTTACAATTCATTAATTGCATCTACACTGGAGCCATTTGTTTTTAACCCATATCGATGACAGAACAGTGACCACCTATAATCACTATTGGACACCTCTGTGTCCACGTACCAATCACATATTCTATTAGCCGCATCATTAGAAGCCAGTGTCACATCTACATTGGACTGTCCATTACGTGTTCAATGAAAAAGGTTGATTAGAAACATTTATAACAGTTAAGTTGTTAGAGATTATAAAATCTCCAAAACTGATACCTCTTGAATGCACGGATTGACTACACTAGAAATTGGACTTTGCATTAGAGTCCATTGTAAATATGACATTGCCACAACCAACTCTTTATTAATAATCCATTTCCTATATAAGAGATTATATTTTCAACATTGTGCTGTGGTGGACAATACAGAGAGAGGGAGAGGGGGAGAACGAAAGTAAAACGAAACTTGAGTTGTGCTCGCATCAACACAAATAGCTATACTTGAACAGAAGCTACCAATTACAATAATATTCAAACAGTTATTAAATATCAATAGAGCACCCTTTGGCCTTTTTGGTTCTAACACCTCTCGGCGTTCGTAAAAGATATTATATCTACTAGGTAATGAACAAGAGGAACTGAGAGACCTCCTTCGCGTTTCGTTATCCACGAAAAGGAAAATTCAAAATGGAGCCACCATTCGCGAAGATTCCTGAAGAGGACTCGAATCGCACGCGAATTTGTTGCGTGAATTAAGTGAACCAACAGATTGGTGCAATTTCGTGCGTGTGGACGAAAATAGTGATACCTTTGGTATCTCTGTGAATAAATAAAAAAAAAAAATAACAGTGAAAAAAGAAGAAGAAAAGTCATTTCACCTCGCGTATATCCAACTTGAACATTGAAATCCAACAGCTTCAACTTAACTGCACCAGAAGCTACGAACACCTACAGTTTTCGGCAGTCAAATCTCCCCAGGAATTCGACATTTCGCTCAGGACAGTCCAGTGCGGTCCCCCCCCCCCCCCAGTTGGTATCGAGAAAGTGGAGGCCTTCATTTCGCCATGCCGGCTGATTGAAAACAAAATTGGTTACCACCGATTGGTACGGGAGACACCACCGACCACGCTTTCCCTCATATTTCTTTACTCGTTCATTGAGAACTACTCATAAAACGTGACTGCAAGTGTGGACACCGTACACGTGAACGTTTCAGAAAGTTCACGAACATTTGGTGAACAAAGTTTTGATTTCCAATAATGTGTACAATTGATGAGTCTTGATGCAAAGCTCTCCAACTGTCTTTCTTTTGTAATTGAGTTACAAAGTGCCACATCAAGATTTGGTTGATATCCATCAAGTATTACTTGAAAAAAAGCCGCCAAAAGTCATCAACTCCAGCATAAAATCTAATTAAAATTTCAGTTTAGATGCGAAACTTTCCACGTCCAACATTAGTCCAGGTTCAAAATTCAAGTCCTCCATTACACAAAAAAAATTGGACTTGGCGAGTTCTACATCTGGATCCCTCAATTGCTAGTTGATATTTACGTAAATGTAAGAAAATTAAAATACAAACAGAATTGGATAGTTGGGACTTTAGACGGCGCAGTTCTAGAAATCTGGTAAGCCCAAGACGGATGGCTAAGAGCAATTATAGAAAGCGAGAGTCACTAATGAGATTATGCAGTCGGTTCTTCCTTGCCAGAGAGCCACGTCCATAACTGTTTAGCCGTGGCTCAAGAAGGCCGATATACGTTATCCCGGATCGCTGATTTGCGTGCCTTGTTTGCGGTTACTTTGCGAGGGTCAATTTCAAATTCATTATGGCGTGTGATGGAACCAACCGCGCTGTCGTCCTTAAGGGGAAATGGGCGTTGTCCATGCTTCTGTAACGGGACCCGTAACAATTTCCTGTCAGGATCTCTTAGAGGTGACTGATGCTTACGGTCGGTACGGTCGCATTTCTACTGTGCTCCGTGTTTTCTTCGCCTCATAGCAGATAAAGATAGTAGCAGTTGTTCCGGTTTTTATGAGGTGGGAGGAGTAGTCTGATTATACATAGTCAGAATTACTGTTTTGTTTGAAAACTATTTATTTTTGGAACTAATATTTATTAATATCAATAGGGATCAGTAGAAAAGAATAGCGTACCGGTTTATTGTTCTGCATGTGTTTTTTTTTTTTTTTTTTTTTATTTATAATCTAGCAGTTGATTAGTTTTCACTGCAAAGTAATTAGTTTGAGTTTACTGTTCGAAATTAATAAGAACTAACACATTGTTAGCTGTTTAGTTGGATAATTGAATTTCATAAGAATTATGGAAGGATCAAGTGGAACAGTTAGGAAGCATACAGTGGGATCTGATACAGGGGAGGACGGTTCCCCCCTACTTCCACCTAAAGTGCCACAGTCACGGGAAGAGTTTATAAAATATGGGGAGTTTGTATACTCTAGAAGACACAGTCAGGATCAGTTTAGAGCTTTTGGGAATACGAATATTCAGTTAGCGCATGAAGAGGAAGTTAGTGATCAGGTAGCTGCGAATACTGAGGTGCAACTTATACCAAGTCAGGATGTTGAAACTATGACTGATGAGCTATACAATGTACAAGATGTATCGTCAAGGTGTGAGGAGATCTCTAAAATGAGGAAAGATATTAGGAGCTTCCTCTTGGCAGACGTTAATAAGGTTACAAAGAAGGCAGGAGACATAATTATGGACAAGTGGGCTAAGTTAGAAACAGCGACTACGGCTGTATTAATAGAAAATGAAAAACTTAGAGCTTTAAATGCCGAGATCAGTAAACGGGCGAATTTACTAGAACATTTAATTCAAACATTTTCGTCTGAGCCTTATAGTAAGACTGAGGCCCACAAAGCAGTAGTGAGTGATAAGGGGGGTGTAATAGGTAGTCAAGATCATGCGCAAGTGCAGGGGGTGGAAGTAAAGCGTACTTATGCGGAGATAGCGAGTGGTACTCGTCCTAAGGAAGGAATACCCAGGTCTGGGGAAAATCTTATGATTCTTCGAGCTTCTGATAGTAGTGAGCTTAAATCGAGTTCTGAAGTGAAAACTGCTGTGGCAAATGCTTTAAAAAATGAATTTAAGTCAGTGAAAGTCCGAGCTCTGCGGTTGGTGCGAAATAAAGGTGTGTTATTAGAAACAGCTATAAAGACGGATTTAGTGAATATAGCTGCATCGGATTCTTTGGCGTCTGTTGGAATAACAACGGGTGTTCCTAAAAAGGGCAACCCATCTGTGATTATATATGATATTCCTAAGGAGTTAAGTCAGGAAGATATCATTGAAGAATTATACTGTAAGAATTTGGAAGAATGCGGGATCACGTTTGAGGAAGTTAAGAAAGACATAAGTTTTAGGTTTACGACCAAGTCTAGAAGTACAGCTTTTGTACACTGGGTTATTACTCTCTCCCCAAGGTTATATAAGTTTATATCCACATTGGATCGTTTATACTTGGCAGTAAGTTCGCATAGGCACCGCCCCTTTACTATAGTTTCCAGATGTTTTCTATGTCTTGGATACGGACACGTTACGAAATATTGTACTCACAGCTCCCCTACTTGTGGTCATTGTGCAAGAGGGGGGCATGTATATGCTGAATGCCCAAACAAAGATCAGGAGCCAAGCTGTGTTAACTGCAAGCGCCGTAAGCGGGATTGTTGCCATTCAGTAAGGGACGTCAGATGTCCAGAATATCAAAGAGCACTGGAAATGGTACGAACTCGGACTGCTAATGAATAGTTGTAATGAACGAAGAGAGAGGGGGTTGGAAGAAGATCCTGAGTTAACTGAAGTTTTTTATTCTACAGGAATTAAAATAATGCAGATTAATGGACAACGATCGAGATTGGTAGCGGACGAGATTAGGAAGATTAGTGAGGATTTTCAAATTGATTTGGTGGCAATACAGGAACCTTATTAGGCTAGAGTTCCAGGTGAGCAAACATCTAGAATATTTGGTTATCCCTTAACGTCACGAATAATACAACCGGTGCAGGAAGAGCCTAAAACTGGAATTGTGGTCAATAATAGAGATCTAGACGTAGTGGTTGTTCATAGGTTATGTAACCAGTTCGCTACATGTGTTATGGTGGCCTCGGCAAATGTTCAATTCTATTTTATATCTCTGTATTGTGCTCCTTCAATGGACTTTAATAATTGCGTGGATTATTTAGAGTATGTGTTGCTCATTTTAAGACCTAAACAAGTGATTATTTCGACAGACGCTAATGCAAAGTCTCCATTGTGGTATAGTGCAACATCTGACATGAGAGGTTTATTGCTGGAAGAGTTTTTATCGAGCCATAATTTATTTGTAATGAACAAGTCAAATCAACTCTCTACTTTCTGTGGACCAATGGGTGAATCTAATATTGATTTAACTATAACAACTTCTGGTATTAGACATTGTATTTGTAACTGGAAGGTAATGCCTGATTGGACATCAAGTGATCATCGAGCCATATTGTTTTATGTGAAGAATGTGCCGGATTTAACTGGTACTCAAGATCGGATACCACACATTGTTCGGTTTTCGTTGAAATCATTTGATTGGTCCATGTATGAAGCTTCTATTCTTCGGGACTTTTCCTCGGATAAACAACAACAGATAGTTCGTGAATCTGCAATATATTTAGCTAATACTATAGAGGATTCAATAGTAAGAGCGGCATATAAGTCAGGTAGGAAGAAGGTTATTAAACTAAAATCCTGCCCATGGTGGACAAACGAACTGACTGTCTTACGACGGGCTGTATATCGAGCTAGGAGACAGTACCAGCGGCATCGGAATTGGGGTCATTCTGAGGTAGTTAGATTGCATGACAATTATGTATCTCTTAAAAATAATTACAAGAGAACCATGGCAACTCGGAAGAGAGAAACCTGGCAATTGTTTGTAAAACAATCGGGGAGAAACGATCCCTGGGGTTTGCTATATAAGTTGTCAAGAGATAAACTGAGAAGTTTGGAGGTATTTAATACAATTCAAGAGGATTCTACTGAGACTATTGGCTGGGAGGATTCAGTAGATGCAATATTAACCAGGCTGTTCCCGGTTGACGATCCCATCTTAGACTCACAGTGCCAATTCGAACTGCGGAGAAAAAATCAATTTTATGTAGCTAGAGGCAATACCATGGCGTTTACAATAGATGAACTAGCAGGGGTGTTAAAGAAACTTAATTTTGCAAAATGTCCAGGAATAGATTTGATTGAGAACGCATTTATAGTGAGGTTTTTTAAGTTAATACCTAACATGTTACTTTTGTTATATAATAAGTGCCTAGAGGAAGGACTGTTTCCATTGAAATGGAAGATTGCTTTATTGAGGCTAATTAGGAAGCCTGGGAAACCTTTAATTGAGCCTAAGTCGTACCGTCCAATTGCTTTGTTGGCTAATCTGGGGAAAGTGTTAGAGAGGTTAATGGCAATACGTTTACAAGAATTGTTAGAACGCCATGACATGATTACACCTAATCAGTATGGTTTTACACCGGGGAAATCGTGCGAGGATGCTCTTCTGGACTTTCATACATACATTTCAAACTCTGATTCAAAATATGAACTCGCTATATATATAGATTTTGAAGGTGCGTTTGACTCAGTATGGTGGGAGGCAGCTCTTTCTCAACTGTGTCGTGCTGAGTGTTCTAAGCAGTTATACAGTCTGTTCAGGAGTTATTTTTCTGAGAGATATGTGACTGTAAGGTCTAAACATTTTCTCCTTCAAAGACAAATCACGCGAGGTTGCCCTCAGGGCTCTGTATTAGGTCCTTCTATTTGGAATTTAGTGTTACAGAACTGGCTGGTTCGACCACAAGTAAATTGTCACGTGATAGCTTTTGCTGATGATGTCACATTAATTGTGGCAGGTCGATCACGACACGATTTGGAGCAAAATGCAAACCGTGTAATAAATGATATTAATACCTGGGCACAAGGATTTAAGCTTACCATTAGCCCCCAAAAGACCAAAATGATGCTTTTTAAAACAAAACTTGATTTGGGACGACCGCCGCAAATAAAATTAAATGGGAGACAGTTGACTATGGTTTCTGAAACTAAATACTTGGGGCTCATTATTGATCACAAGTTGTCTTATTATGCGCATATAACACATCTACATAGCAAGATTAGGAAATTTGCCGGCTATATTATAAGAGTATCAAGAGGAGATTGGGGAGTGTCCAATAAAACTTTATTTTTATATTATAAGGTGGTGTTTCTGCCTATGGTTACATATGCAGCGGGAGTTTGGTCTCACAGAGTGGCTCTTGTTAGATTTCAGGCTAAATTAAACTCACTACAAAGAACGATGCTTCTCAGTATATTAAGGGTATGTAGAACTGTAGCTACGACTGCACTTCAAGTGATGGCTGGGGCAGTCCCTTTGGATTTGTTCGTGGCTTATCGAGGGCTGTGCTATGGCATTAAGAAGAAAATATCTACTAGACTTGTTGGCATAGAAGTTGACATAAATTCTGATATTAAGAGGGAGAAGAGAAGATGTTTAAATGAGATTGTTAACTTGTGGCAAACAAGATGGGACACTGTATCTACTGGTCGAGTGACAAAGAAATTTATTCCGGATGTTACCTTTTTAAGTGACAGAACAGTTCGAAGTTGGTTTACGCCAAGTTTACAAACATCATTTTTACTAACAGGTCACGGCTCGATGAAAGCGAAATTATTTCAGTTGGGTCTTTCGGATACAGATCTCTGTTTTTGTGGTGAGAGTGAAAGTTGGCACCATATATTATATGTGCGTACAATTTACGATAATGTCAGGGAAATAATCAGGGAAATCATTGCTGAAAATGAGTTAGGTCGGGAAGAGGTGTTTGTATCTAATAGGAGTGTATTTCAATTATTCCAGGATTTTGCAAAGGGAGCCTTTGAACTGAGGAAACGCCTGTTAAACAGTTGAACCAGAATAGTGTGTTGAAAAGAATACTGAAGTGGGTCCAGAATGCCCAAGAGACTATTGGTGATGATGAGGAGGATTTTATTTATTTATTATTATTTTTTTTTTATTATTTTTTTAATTTATTTATTTATTTTTTTTTTTTTATTTATTTTTTATTTTATTTTTTTTTTTTTATTATTATTTATTATTATTTTTTTTTTTATTTTATTTATTTTTTTTTATTTTTTTTTTTTATTATTATTTTATATATATATATATATATATATATATACACGTGTGTTATTTATTATTATTATTATTTTTTTTTTTTTTTTTTTTTTTAAGCTCTGGATTGGGCCCCCAGAGGGTTTTTTTTTTTTTTTTTTTTGTTGTCTCATAACCTGAGACCTTATGCGTCCCATCTACTGGAACTGGCCCACCTTCCCGTGGTGTGGACGAGTATCTAGAAGCAGCCTTCCTGGTGATAGCTGCTTCTGAGTAGCCAAGAGGTCAGCATAACACAACAACATAACATGCATTAAACTACACGAACATTGCACTATATTACACGCTGGCCTGTTTTGCAGAGTCTGTTCAACGTACAAAGAAACGAGGTGGATTTGAACGGACGTTCTAGGAGCCACCCTACCTATACACACACATGTCCACATGTCCACATGTCAGGATCTCTTAGAGCTTGTATTTAGGCAAGAACTTTTTAAAACATAATTTTGAACCCTGCCTAATGTGATCTCATCTAGGATTTGGACATGTATATTACTTTTGCGTTAACCCTGAAACATTTTATTTATTGGGCCAGGTTATGGCATTACCCTGGCATTACATTGGACGAATCTGTACATAGTGTATATTCTGCTGTGTTCCTGAAGAAGAGGATATTGTACATATTGCACATAGTGTCTTTCTGTGGAGCTTTTCAGAATTCGTGGATTTGCTTTCACTGTGTTTTTTGTTAGAAGATCAATTATTCCTTCAACAACTGAAGACGTTCTGCCTACAAGGGGTTAGGCAAACTGTAAATTAAGATGTTTTGCTGATCCTAGTTCCTAGGATGGGATTTACCATGAGATAGGTCTCCATGGTTAGAGAAGTTAGTCCACTTCTCCCTACTTTATTCTTGCTTAACTTCTTCTCACTTCTAACTATTGGAGAGTCCCTCTGTTGATTCTCCTCTATTCTATCTATTTACCTCCCCAGATCCCAAACTTCTCCCTCTGTATTCCTCTTTTTCCACTTCATTCTCTTTTTCGGGCACTCTCAGGTGTTATGCCCTGGGCTTGCCCAGCAGGAGATAATTGATCCTGGCCGCCTCCACGTGGCGGGGATGGGGGGTGAGACGTAGTGACCAGGTGTTACTGCTTCTTACCTGCTAAGAGCCAGGTACCGGCCGATAACATAACAACAGAACACATCATAACACTTACACGTCCAACACACTACATACAATTGGCCGGTCTTGGCATAAGCTTCAACACAAGAAGTACAATAGCGGCTTATGGGGGAAACCCTGGGATCCGCCACAACAACACATGAATATCCCTGAATATCCCCTGTCAGGATCTCTAATTTCCATGGAATGGCGATACTTTTGCTAGGACCACGAGGAGCTTCCAAGGTTCATGGACGAGTTATGTCATTCGGGATACAATATTTGACGACATATTTTTTTTTTTTTTTTTTGTGGCACGGCGATACAGTAGACCAGATCTTTGCAGCGCAGAGAGGGATGGATGCGAGTCATCTCGTTATATATTGGCACGTTAGGAACTCGTTGTGGCAACCGATGAACTCCTCCGGATTACTCAAAATGGCGCATTTCGAGTTTAGCGGAAAGATTTCTGAATTTAAAGCTCGAACGAAGCTCAGTAAAGATGGCCCGATAGAAGAGATGTGGGGGTGGGGATGTGGGGGATCGGGATGGGACGTCGTACAGTCCCATCCCGATTCTGGCCTTCTTTTTTTTATTATTTAATTCCGAGGGTGGTCCGATTGGATTACTTCTCCGCAACATCGCGATTTATTGCCAAACATCCCTTCGTCCCTCCGGGGCTTTCGCGATGTCAGTACACAACTCCGTACGCCATTCGCACGTGCGCTTTGTAGCTACGTCTTTTACGTGGCGGTTATTTAGTTCGCGCGCGCGTTAGATAAAGCGTAACGAGGCCCGCATTAGACGCGATTGCCAGGACAATCGCTTAAAATGTTTGCGAAACGTGTCGGTTTCAAATGGAGACGGCGCCACCACTCGGAAAGGCCTCGTTTACAAAAACTGCATCGTTCACCTTCGATCAGCTCGAGGCACTACGCCCTCCTCCCTCCGCATAATGGAGCGTAAGTAGGGCACGGTTGAGCGGTGACTCACACGGTACCTTTGACGTCGGAACAGCGCATAAACACGACACTCTTAAAAGCTTTATTCGCATCTTTTTATGCTCGCCTTTCATAAGCCGGCCGCAACATCCCCCCCCCCACCGAGAGTTCGCAACTTCCTTTTACGATGGACCCAGATTCGCGATAAAAAGTGTGCGTGGAAGTGTGCAGTAATAGTTTGCGAAACTCGAATTTCGCCGTGATTTGTTGTAAGGTCACGGTGGAAGGGATCGATCACGAGACGAACATAAATTTCCTCGAGCCCGAACATCTCGTTCTTTATAGTCTCCTTGGCGTTCGCTGCGAGGTCAGAGAGCGCCTTTGTACATTGGACGGATGTAACGTGCTGCACCTATCGAGATTACCAACAAACGTTTAAGCGGGGATGGAGTTTGCATCCTCTGTGACGAGGCTCGATGGAAGGAGTAAACAAAGTACCTTCAATGGCCTCAGAAGCCTTCAATGGCCTTCAATCCCCAGAAGACTGCGCGCATTTTCTATCTCCTACGATGCGCGTGAAGGCGGATTTTGATGTCCGTGAAAAGATCTGACCGCCAATTGTCACCGCAAATGTGAATCAACTGAGATCGATGACCTTTCTGAATCGACCCAGAGAAGGATGCGTGTAGGAAGCGTTGCGGCACGGCGGACATTATTGTATCGTCGCTGTACCCGCCACAAAGAACACAAAAGTCGTTTCGTGATAGCGGTCTCCTACCATCCTCACGCGTTGTTTCTGTGGCCACCCCCACTCGGCCCAGTTATTTCCGTAAAGAGCGGTGCAGGCAACTTCTGTTGCAAAAAGAGTAACGCAACAACATTGAAACAGCGACTGTCGCGTGTAAGATTTAAAGCGAGAATGCGACAGACACAAACCTTCCCCCCCCAGAACACCCTTCCTGTCCGAAATAATCGACAGATGATTGTCACACCACAAAACAACGTTCACTGCCAACAACGAATACCGGCAGCACCACGAAATGTCGAGGTTAACTGAAGTGCAGACAGTCGGGACACAGAGGTCATTGGCTTAACTACCCTTATTACCGTCAGAATTATCCACATAATGCAAAGAAGCCACGAGCTTTTCCTCCTCCGGCCAAAAATATGTAAGTAGATAAGCAAATAGACAAATTATGCGCCCTTCCCTCCTCACGTAGTTAACCGTCCAGTTGACCTTTCAATTTCTTCAAACTGTCAGCGTCAACGACCTGCGGAGGCAACGTGTTCAGTAATCAACGATTCGCTGGCTAAAAGAAAACTTCCTGGTCTAAATCTCTTCCGCTCTAATTTGAATTTATTGCCCCCTCTTCTCGAATTCTTTATATCAGCTTGCATTCATTTTTCCAATCCCTCTTATAAACCTCAGTCAGGTCCCCTATAAGGAGTGCGGTTGCCAAGCTTGGTTGCCCACATAATCCAAGTCTTTCCTTGTACGTTCGTCCTTTTCCGATATCACCATGCGATTTGCTCGTCTTTGGACCCTTTCCAAAAGCTCAATATCTTTCTTCAGATGAGGTCCCCATATTTGGACACTGTTCCAAATGCAGCCTAACAATTGCCTTATACATTGGCATTTTGACCGCTCTATCCTTGTTCAATATGTCATCGGCAAGACACCACGGGCTTTCGTGGCCGCTCAGGAAACTTCATATCTGCCTGTATCATAATTCCCAGATCCCTTTCTTCCTCTACTATTTTTATTTCAACCCCATCAACTGTATAAGTTGGTGGGGTTGAATTAAATTGAATTACACTTGGGAAACAGGAATCCAGTTCTGGATTCTGAGGAGCGTTCCTAAAAACTCCCAAACCTTTAAATCGTCTTAAAAATTTCGACATCACGCCCTGCATCGACGTTGTTTATAAAATTGAGAAACAACAGTGGCTTAATCCTTGGGGGACCCTACTTCTGAAGTTACGCCAATGTGAAGAATATCCATTAATCACAACCCTCTCATTTCTGCCCTCCAACCAAACAACAATCCATCTTAGAATCTTACCAGCAATCCTAACTTGCTCAAGCGTATACAGTAACCTCTCATGAGGGACCGAGTCAAATGCTACGCCAAAATCCAAATAAACAATCGAAATTGTTCCCGTGGTTAAATCACGTTCAAATATCCTGGTAAGTTATTTGAACATGATTTTTCCTTAACAAAACTATGTTGTGCGGCCTTCAGAATGCCATTTTTATCTAAATGTTCCTGGAATGCACTCTTGATCATTGCCTCTTAGGATTTTCCTTACCGCTGAAATCAGACTAACCATCTGTAATTAAAGACTTCGCTCTTAGAACCGCCTTTGTGTATTGCTGATGCGTTGGCACTGCTCCAATCCAAAGGAATTTCTCCGAAGTTCAACAATGCCCTCACAATTAACCTCAAAGTTTCAATGCACTCTCTGGTCGGCTCGCTCAGAATTAATGGGTAGGTACCATAAACTCAAGGAGCCTTACTTCCTTTAGGCTGGACTGTTTTTCTAATAAACAGTCACCTGTAATTTCGAAATCACTAAATTTCTTACGGCCTAGCCTTACTCGCACAGCCTGTCCTTAGCATTAAGGGTCTTTCATCAGTAAAGACATGCGCAGTACTTATTCAACTCATCATTAACGTTAGCTTGGTTAAATAACACTTTCCCACAACTAGTAAATAAGGGTCCGATCCGATTCACTTCTTTTCTCTTCTTTGCTTGAAAAAATTCTTGTCCCCATTCTTTGCCCTCTTAGCCTTTGTTATAATCATCCTAGATCTTCTTAGTGGGAAGTTTAAGAAACTGCAATAGTTTTTTGTTCTTCATAATTCTTCATATAACGTTATACGTTATATGAAGAATTTTAAATTTTGAAATAGTCGAAGATCCAAGAATGATCTTCGATCTTCAAAATCCATCAAGACAAATCACCGATATCTCTCTTCATAAGTAATTAGTATAAAATCAAGGTTTAATTTGAAACAAAGATATCGGAAAAAAGTTACGCCGTATTTGTTCGATTATGAGTTTACTTTACCATAAAACCACAAGGGTTCCGGTTCCAGTTCCATATGAGCTCTTAACTCGTCCTTGGCCCATTTATCCAATAACTGTTCCAATAAATGTTCCTCAAGTATACAGATTAAAAACAGCAGTAATACCCTAAAGACGATTCAGAGGTACTCCTCGTCCACATTTAATAAAAGGTAACGATCAATTCATCAGTTGGATTCTAACGGAACGATTTAACATAAAACTTAACCATTTTAAAGTTAATTCTTGAATATCATAACCATTGTACTTATGCTAATAAATTATTATAGTTAATTGAATCAAATTCTTTGGTAATATCCGAGATAACTTCTTGTTGTTGCCATCATTATTCTAAGATCCAAAACAAAAAGTAAATGATTGGAAAGAGTTGGAAAGGTGCAAAAACATGATGGTCTTGATGGATGAAAGACTGGTCAAATATGATAAATAATTTTCATTAAACTACTACTACTACCGATACAGAAGGAAGATGATTGGCAGAGCCTGACTTCTTTGTGGATTGGAACTAAGAAACTGTAGAATAACCTTATGGGAATAGTCCTGTTCTAAAGGAAAAATTTATTAAATGTAAGGGTGAAATCAAAGAGTTTTTTAAATGCTAAAAAATGTTGTCTGGTTCGCTATCAAGTGCATAAATCAGAAATAATCACTTTTAATTTTTCCATCCCGGTTGGGAATGGTTTCCAATTTACTTAAAGGAAGCAATAATTTTCTATTTTTCCTTTCCTCTGAATTACAGTATTGTTTATTACAATTGTTCGTAAATTCTGTTAAGGACGGACCATTATTTGGTCATACTGACCAGAAGCCATTCATATGAGAGGTTACTGCTTGGGTTTGAAGATTCTTAATATAATCCTTGTACCATTTCATCAACATATTCTTTGTTCACTTCCTCAAAGTTTGAAAAGGATTAAAATCTGTCATACGTGAAGTATTTTTCGTTAATATTTTTGAAAACCAGCACGGAAATTTATTTCGTGTTTTGGCTTGTATCATTGGTACTTTCTGCTGGATAACTGTATGTGTGATCTCCTGAAGGGAATTAGTTTTCATCTGTATTTTCAAATGTATAGATCGGTCCAATTCTTACTCTTAAAAAGTTCTATTCCATTTAACATTTTTATAGCAGAATCTTACAGTTAAGTAGTTTTTTTTTAAAGTCAAACCTTGATTTCAAAACGAAGTCAAACCATGATTTGAAAGAATACGGATATATGGTCTAAATAAAATAAGGAGGGAGTGTTTTCCAGCCTTAATCCAAATTAGTGAAGGTTAGATGAAGAAAATGATTTCTTATAGGGAAGTTGCAATGTCGATCGTGTTTAGATCGTGTCCAATAAGAATTGAATTCAATATTTTCATAGGAGATTTATAGTTTGACAAATTGAAATCTCCTGCTGGTATCAGGTTTGAGTTAAAAGGGAATTTTTTGATAAAGACGTTGTAAATTGCGATAATGAATTTTCTTAACAGTGGCTTAAATTATTATACTTAAATCTTCCATATTAGGGTCGGTGATTCTTTAACCCACTAAGGAGTTACCCCATATTATGGCTACTCTCCCTCCTTTTTTATTTTCTCTATCTTTACGCAAGATTGAATAACCCTCAGGGATTATTTCTGTATCTTTTATTTCATTATAAACAGAATATATAGAAATCAGTACGCCTCTGACCAACATGCTAGTTGGTCTGATGATCAGTGGAAATTCTCTGATGAATCAAAATTCAACTTGCACGGTTCTGACGACCAGCAAACTGTTAGACGAAGAAGAATTTCATCCTGGATGTGGCATCACCGCAGTGAAACGTTTTGCAACTGAAAGGATATGGGGCTGTTGTTGTTGTTGTTGTTTTGGTTTTTAGGAGCATTAGCAACTAAGGCCATATTGCTCCGTATGGGGCTGTGTTTCACATAGAGGAGTTGGTCATTTTGAATTTGTGAGGGGTACGCTGAAGTACAGCCGTGGTATACAAGGACATTCTTGAGACAAAATTATTTTTCAGGACAACTCTGCTCCACGTCAAAGAGCCAAAACCGCAAGTACTACTTCATAAAATTAGCAAAAATTTTAAATTTATGATACTTCGCACTCTTGCTTACATAAAAGTAATTTATTTCGCTGCCACAGGTTCAAAATGGTTCAAGGATAAATCAATTCGCGCAATAACATGGCCTGGAAACAGTCCAAACCTCAATCTGCAAATCGTTGCAACAAAATGGATGTTTCAGTGGTGCGAAAGAAACCAAAAACACTTCCTGCTGGAGACATTAATCTATGTTTGGTACCATGAGATTTCCCAGGAATACATGCAGAACCTTATCCAGTCGATGCCACGACGACGTGCAGTAGTCATCAAAGCAAGGTGGGGGTGGGCAAAGAAATATTAGAGTGCATTTTGTTGTATTGGATTTAACACAGTTTCTGCATCACTCTCCTTAATAATTAGCAGAACGTAGAATATACATTGGAATTCGGGTATAAATTTTATTACTTTTATATTCGAATAAGAATGTTTCTCTAAAAATATTACTCAAACCGCTGAGAGATCCTCGTTAGCATTTCCTAAAGTTTCATTCACCTTCTGTCTGACTGGTTTTTAGAGATCCTCCTGTTTATCAAACTGTTAAGGGCTCATCACTTTCTTCTCCCCTTTACGAAGAGAAGGATTTGATGACTTTCCGTGTTTATATTAAGTTTTAGACACTCGTTCCCCTTTATTATCCCCAAGTTTCTGCAGTTCCTCATTCTCAAAAGACGCCTGTGGTCACTTGATGATATATGGTTGCTGCTAATCAAGTAAAAGGACTTAGTAAATGAGTTATCAATAAGCTTCGTAGTTATTTCTAACTTTAAATGGATCAGTACTGGAGTTAAATTACCATCACAACTACCACCTTGTCAAGAAGTTTCATCCAGAATTTATTAACTTAGGTTCTGGCTTATAAATTTCTCTATTATCAGGGAAACGGGGGACCTTTTTGATAATAAAGATCGGTGAACTAGACCAAAGGTGGGTTTGCCGGGAGCAACAATTAACTACGTTACCAGCAGATTCTCAGATTTTAAGAGGGGGGAGGTTAAAGAGACTATTATTATTCATTTGTGGGACTAAAATGATATTAAAAGAACACGACCTGACCATTTGTTGGACAAAAATAGCACCATCCTGAAAATGCCACGAGTCAGGTCAGAATATGTTGCAGTTCTACCCAGACACGATAGGAGGGATTGTATGGTGAAAACATAGTGGATTAACTCAAGAGTTGAGAAATCTGCAAGATCTAGGGAGGGGAAATGTGGCCCGCACTTATAGGTAGAAGAAATTTATTCTGTCGAAACGGTATTCATTTGAACAAAGGTGGTACAAGGGTTTAGCCAGTATTATGAAGGATACCTTAAGGATACATGGACATGTGGACATGTGTTTTTGTAAAGGGCGGCTCCTAGAACGCGAGTTCAACTCCGCCTCGTATCTCTGTGAAGAACAGTATCACTACAAATGGGCCAGATGTGTGTGACGTCGGTTTGTGTGTATTGTGTGTGTGTTCTGTTGTTCTGTTCTGACCTCTTGGCTACCCAGAAGCATCAATCACCTGGATAGATGATTCTGGGTACTCGTCCACACCACGGGAAGGTGGGCCAGTCCCAATGGAGCACGTACTGTCTCGATACGAGACTCTGAACCACCTGATGTTGCCAAAAGGTGGGCCAGATTTCTCTGGGGGCCCACTCCAGAGAGGAAAAAAAAAAAAGAAATAAAATAAAAATTAAATAAACTAAAAACAGAGACAAAATGTATTTCCCGTGGTGCAAAAAAAAAAAAAAAAAAAAATAATAATCATAAACAAATAAATAATTATAATAGTTCCCCGTGGTGAAAAAGAAAATATATTAAATAAATAAATAAATAATAAATAATGATAAAAAAAATAATAATAAATAAATAAAAATAAAAATAATAATAATAAAAAAATAAATAAAATTTAAAAAAGGGAGAGCTGTCTGGCACCAATGATAGTCCACATCCCAGTTGTCAGAACAGAGCACGAGTAAAAAAAAAAAAAAAAAAAAATGAAGCTAAGTAAATGAAAAAAAAAAAAAATAATAAATAAAAAATAAATAATAATAAATAAAAAATAAATAATAATAAAATAAATAAATAATAATAATTACAGAATAATTAAATAATTTTAATCCCACAGTGAAGAGGAAGATGTAAGTCGGGGTGCCAGCAGAGAGAGAGTAAGAGAAAAAGAAAAAAAAAAAAAAAAAAAAAATGTGAGAGTGGTTAACTATCCTGCACAGAGGGAGAAAGAAGAAAAGGTGAGCCAAGGCTGCTCCTAGTTCCAGGGCAGGACCCGGAAACAGTGCAGAACGCAGGTTTGAGGAAAAATAAAAAAGAATAAATAAAAAAAAAAAAAATAATAATAATAATAATAATAAAATAAAAATAAATAAAAAATAAAAATAATTAAGGAATAAATAAATAATTTTAATCCCACACCCTGGCTACAGTGAAGAGAAAGATGTAAATCGGGTGCCAGCAGAGAGAGAATGAAAAAGAAAAAAGAAAAAAAAAAAAAAAAAAGAAAAAAAAATGAGAGAGTGGTTATTTATCTTGCACATAGTGGGAAAGAAGAAAAGGTGAGCCAAAGCTGCTCCTAGTTCCAGGGAAGGACCCGGAAACAATGCAGAACGGAGGTTAGGAAAAAAAAAAAAAAAAAAAAAATAGTCAGTAGAAGGGATGACTTTCAGTTGGTAGTGGAATTGTTAATGATCGGCATTTCCACGTCGGTGACTGACGATCAGTGTCCTCCTCCAGGCAAATACCTCAGCTGCAAAGGTCTGGAAGGCTTCGAGGTTGTTTTGGGTACATATCAGTTGATGCAGATCTGCTGGTGGGAAGTCCTGGATCTTATTCCGGAGACGGTTTCTGATATCGTTGTAATGTATACACTCCAGAAGCAAGTGTTTCCAACTTTCACTTTGTCCGCAAAAGCAGTAGGGAGTGTCGATGAGTCCCAGTGTATGCAGTTTCTCATTTAGAGAACCATGTCCGGTAATGAGAAAGGATGATTCGAGGCTGAGGGAGAACCATCGGGCGTTATTTTTAGTGGTTGCGAAGGTTACCTCCGGAAGAAAACTCCGAGTTACAACCCCTACAGTAGAAGAATCCCATCTGGTCTGCCATACATTGAAGAGTTTATTGAGACATCGAGATTTCTCCTGCTTTATATCCGTAGTTAGTGAGAGTTCTATATCCAGGATCGTTGCCGGAATACCTTTTTTAATTCGATAGCAGAGCCCCTTGTAGATTGTGTAAAGGTCGAGAGGGAGGGTGCCCGCTATAACTTGGAGAGCTGCTGTAGAGACTGTACGGCAGATTCGATGGGTCGCCAGTAACATAGCTCTTTGTATAGAGTTTAGCTTTTCTTTCATCTTAATGATGGGAACTCTGTGAAACCAGACCCCGGCAGCATAGGTTACTATTGGGAGAAAGACAGCTTTATAATAAAGAAGAAGGGTTCGTTTTGATAGTCCCCACTCACTTCTTGAGATCCGTATAATTGCGGCGGAGAACTTTTTGGTCTTGGAACTCAGATGCTGTAGATGGGGGAAGAAAGACAGACGGTTGTCTATTACTACTCCCAGGACTTTTGTCTGTTCTACGAAGGTTAGCTGGGTTCCGTTGATTTTGACCTGGGGAGGCCTTCGTAAGTCGAGTCGGTTTTTAAACACCATCATCTTAGTTTTGGCAGGGTTGATTTGCAATTTGTTGATTGTTGTCCAGCTAGAGAGATGGTTGAGTACTCGCTGTGCTGTGGATTCGAGGGCTGCTCTGGAATGCCTTAAGGATACAGAGAAACTGGTAGTTAGGGGAAATCATTCATTTTTTTTTTTTTTTTTTTTTCATTTATTGAGTAAAAAAATTAAATGAATGAATCCCGCTACCTAGCAGTTTCTCTGAACCTTACTTAGGGAGAGAAGGGTAATAAGATCCGCTTTTATCTGATGATATAAATAATGCTTGCATCTACCTCAAAGATTCTTGTTTGTTACCGCAACAGCCGACGTTGGAAGATGTTCTGAGGGTGGCAACGTTTCAAACGAGCGGCAGATAAAGCTAGGGAAACAAGTCTAAATAAGTTCAAGGAGAAGGGGGTTAACAGTAGTAAACTATAGAAGAATATTTAGTCTTAACTTTGTCTGCAGTAATGTCAGGAGTATTTTCAATAAAATGGCTGAATTCGAACTCCAGGTTAGGCAAGTAATGCTGATAAAAGGACTATGAGAAACGTGGTGCCACCCGGAAATTGAGGATGTCGAGTTCCATTGGGAAAGACAGAAGGGTTGATGGGGGTCATCTCCTTATTAAAGCAGCCCGAGCGCGAAAAGAGCTTCTGCTGAGTTAGAAGTTACTGCTGCCAGCATAGAATCTGTGTGGAGTGAGTGAGTTAGTTAGTTAGTTAGAAGCAAAGAGTGGAAGTAATCTACAGACCAGAAGACTGCGAACAGCGTGACGAGAATCTCTACACGCAGATGGAACGGGCAAGCGAGTGTGGATGTCTTATTACGGGTGACTTCAATCAACCCCTAATTGAATGGAATGAGTGGGAGGGAAACTCACCACGGGGAACAAAATTTTTAAATAAACTAGGTGATTATTTGTGCCAGCGTGTTAGAGAAAATGCTAAGGATAAGAATATTCTCGACCTCATCATTGCTCACGAATCAAATGACATCACAAGACTTAAAGTACAGGAACCACTGGGAGGTAGTGATCACGAAGTCGTTAGTTGGAAAATTAAGTAAAATGTTGCGTTGGTTCAAGGAAACGAAACGGATTTTAATTTCAGAAAAGGGGACTATGGCATCTATTAAGTGGGTGGATTGCAGAGGGAAGGAAGGAGGGAGGGCGAATACATCATAGAATCATAACGTTATTTTTCAGTTTTAGTCCCCAATTGTTTAATAGAATTTGTTTTTAGGAGAAATTTGTCTACTTTTGGTGTTTGTCATCATTTACAATTGCGATCCTTGTACAACTTCTTTATATGAATCAACTTCAGAGAATGAATATTAGTTTGCATAAAAGGGCCGTCTTTCAAACCGCTTTCATCTCTAACGAAATATTCAGAAATAACGGGGGGGGGGGGGGGAGTCAATTCGTCCCGACATCAGAATGGACATATTCTTGGTGAGAATAATGAACTTCCAGGACGATATGTTTGTAAGAGAGGTCGAGTGATTGGATTTCCCGCTCTGCGGTTCGTCCATCGTAGAATCCAGTGTTCCATGGTTAGGAATTTGTTCTGGTAACAAACCGGTGCTGAATACCAAATCTCGGAGGCATACAGTTCTTTGGATGTGAGGCGTAACTTCATATGCTGGCTTATCAGGGTCCAGTATGACAGTCAATTAGTTCTTGTTGGATGGCCCAGAAGGCAGGCAGCGTAAGTTTTATTTTTTAGTGTGCATGAAGTGATGCTTGAAGGTGAAGCTTTCATCCCAGTTAAACCCAGGTCAGAGTGGGACGAGACTCTTTGTATTCGACTTTTGTATACTTTGTAAAGATTATTACAAATACTGTACTCTTTTTGTATTTGTAACACTGAATACAATTCAGTAATCCTAAATTCCCATTCAGGATTACTCGTACTTGGATATCATTCCTCGTTCGCCGCTTTGTAATTGACGTGTGGGCGATTAAGTTCAAATCCTATCATCTCTAGGTAGTCAGCTAGATGCTTGATTTTTGTTGCTGCTGGTTGGTTTATTGCCGCTGTGTTTTGAGGGTCCCTTGAAGTTAAAGAGCTTCAAATCACCAGTATACGAGTTAAAATTAGAATATGATGCTAGGAAGGGTTCCAGCATCGCAGCAAAGAGGGGAGATGATAATATCCCACCTTGAGGTACACCTCCCTTGACATGAACAGTTGTCCAGTAGACCAGTAGTGTCCATGGGAAATAACAAGCCATCTTGGTTGAAGTAGGTCTTCTAGTATAGAGACTAAGGAGTCGGGTACTTTGAAGTAATTTTTCAATGTAAAGACAAAAAGAGTCTCTGATAAACTGTCAAATGCTGATCTGATATCAAAGAAAACAATATCTAACTGGGATTTGGTGTTTAGTACTTCTTGCATCCTAAAAAAGGTATCTAGGAGATTTGAATTGGTGGATCGCTGCAGAACTGCATGGTGGTGACGAAGGCGGTGGGCAAAACAGTCTTTCACTATTGTTGGGTATCGATTTTACAAAGATCTTCATAAAGGGAATGGAAATGAGACGAAACTCCTTGAGTAATTTGGTGCGTGTCTAATTTTACAGCAGTCCTCCTCACACCAGGTGAAAAAGACGCGAATTCGAGTCCCATCGATTACGTGAGGAATTTCTATGGACCTTTTTCACAACGTGTTGGTCTTAGGCAAAGGCAGCATGTTTTTTCTCCCGGAAACTACAGTTTTTCGTTCAGCAAACAGAAAATCCACCACAGACCACACACAACTTACAGACATATGACATACTGCGCAATATGGCCTAACTTGCTGTTGCGCCTAAAGCCCAATAACAACAACCGACCACTCTTCATAAACTCTAAGTGGAACTGTAGCTTTCATGGAAAGTATTTATGCAATGTTTCGGACAGTTACTGTAAAATACATTTCTCAACTACTGTCAACTAAACTTTTGACATTTGGTCAGTTAAAATATATACAAGTAATCTTAATTACTTGTAGACCTCTAATCTTGATAACTTGAATACGTTCACAACGAGTTACAATGATATTGCACTACCTCGAATAAGCAACGCTTCACCAATAGAGAAGACTACTGCTACTTATCCTCGGCAGATAGCACTACCCACACAGCACTGTTTCGGAACTTTTTCTTTCCTCATCAGTGGGTGGGCAGGAACTCTGGTATTGCAATGATGACAATCCGGTTGCGAAGTATAACTTCACAATATGAGAAATGCCTGATGGTGTGCAAGGTTACTTGTACACCATCAGGCACCACCACGGTACCTGCCCACCTCACCGTGGTGTAGACGGATACTGGTTGGGTTTTCCAGATGATCGCCTTCCTAGTATCGCCCTTCTGGCCTTTTGCGGAGTTCTGTATCACTACAGTGTACCACGGCGGAGGTCAAATGAAGTTCTGGAGCCGCCACTATGCATGTCTACACTTCTATCCATTATGGCTGATCAGGTACCCTTCATGTAAGAGAACACACCTGTGCCGCCATTCTTCCCGAATTGTGGCACAGGTGTGTTCTAGCATGTTAATACGCCCTGCCACGTTGCTGGTAGTGTTCTAGAGTGATTCGCCGAACACGAAAGTGGCTTCTAGGTGTTTCCTTGGCTGCGCAATTCTCCGGATATGAATCCCATAGATCATCTCTGGGATTACGAGGATCAACGGATCGGGCGTTTCGATCCTCCGCCACTAACGAAGATCTACCGACGCAATCTCGCGACATGAAGCAACGTGCCTTCTCCAATGTCCAGAGGTCTTATAGAGACCATGACTCGCCTTGTGGGGAGGGTATTGGTGGCAAGAGAAAGACGAACCACTATTCGACAGAAGGTCATAATGTTTTGGCTGGACGGGGTTTTTTCAAATGATCCATTTATTAATGCAGTCCCAGTAAAACTAAATAAGGTAAATATAAATGCCTGTTGTAATCAGAATTCGACAGGTAAACAAGTAAGTGTAGAGTTGGTAAACTTACTGATTTTTCGATTGCAGTTATACACTGGTGTGCAAAAGTTAAGGACCAACACTATTTCTAAAGGTTACAACCACAAAATCAAACGAAACAGCCTGTGGCGATTTTGCATAACTGTGGCCGTTCAGTAGAAAGCTGGTGCATGTGCAAATATTTGAATCGTGATGAATCACGATTGGTTTCATACAGTGCTACAGACAACGAAATGGCCAGTAGACAACACTGAATGTCTTTACCCGGGGTAGATTAATTGGGAAGCTCGAAGAAGGTCGGAGTGTGGCTGCAGAGTTCGGTATTGCCCATAATATCGTCTCACGTGACTGGTCGGCCTTCAGAACGACAGGTACAGCTGTTCGAAGGACCAGCGGTGGTCGTCCACGAAAAACAACGCCCAATGATCACCGCTATATACTCGTACAGGCCAAGATGAACCGAAATCAGACAGCGCGATCCATTGCAAACCAGCTGCACAGGACGCAGGAACGCGGTTTACTGTGGCCAGGCGACTCCATAAAGGTGGACTGTTTGCCCGACGGTCAGTACGCTGTGTCCCTTTAACACCTGCCCATCGGAGACGCCGTTTACAGTGGTACATCGAACACAATGACTGGACAGCAGCGCAATGGGGTAAAGTACTCTTTACTGATGAGAGTACATTCAGACTCAGCAGCGATTCTGGACGTCAGCTAATCTGGTGAGAGGTTGGGACACAGTGTCACCCCACAAACATCACTGAAAGGGATCGATATGGCGGTCGAGGTGTTCTCGTCTGTGGAGGTGTTGTCTTGGATGGACGTACACAACTCCAGATACTGGAAGGCGGTACTGTAACCGGTGCACGCTACTGTACTGAGGTAATCCTTCCCCATGTGGTTCTGCTCCGAGGTGCCATTGGTCCCGACTTTGTGTTTATGGATGATAACGCCACACCCCATCGCACTGCAGATGTTGATATGCTTTTGGAAAGTGAGGACATTGTTCGCATGGATTGGCCTGCCCGTTCCAACGCTCTAAATCCCATCGAACACATATGGGACGCGCTGGGGAGACGCCTAGCGGCACGTCCACACCCACCAGAAAATGTTCACCAGCTGAAGATGGCACTGACAGAGGAATGGATGATGTTACCTCAGGAACTTATCAACAACATTGTTCTAAGTATGGACATTAGGGGATGGCCATATCTCCTACTGAGGACCACCTCTTCCCTTTGTTCCATCTTTGGCAGTGATGCATCTGTATCATGGCAGCCAGTGCTATGCAGGGTAATCTGTTGCCATTTTTGAATGAAGTTCCTCTGTACCGTTTTGTTTTCGTTGTTGTTCCTTTCTCACGCGGTTCCTTTGGTATGCTTTTCCCATATCCAGGCCACGCCTATGAGAAGCTAACAGGTGAAAACCTGACTGGTCCTTTCGTTTTGCACACCAGTGTATCTTTCATATTATGAAATCATATTTATCACTGAGACTTGGAAAAAAAAAAAAGGCTACTAACAGTAATTATTTTAGTATATCTTCCTCCTCCCGTTTGGGGACTGTAAAGGGAACTTTACAGTCCCCAAAAAGAAATTTTGAAAGAATCTTTTTAAAAAATCCTATTTAATTTTAATGCGCTACTGCATCGGGGGTGGCTTTAACTTGCCATGCATGAAGTAAATGTAGCAAAATGACTTTCTTTACGATGATACTGAATGTCAACATCATTCGGTTCATCCTCTCTTCAAATAGACAATCAATTGAAACAACAGCGTAACTTTTAAACAAGGTTCGCGTGATTTTTTATCCCAGAAACTCAGTTCTTCGCGCAACAAACAGACCGAACTATTACGTAATACACTGACGCCTCATATCCTTAGTTCCTTTGGCGCTTAACACATGCACAACTAACCTGATCTCTGGATATACTCTGTAAAGTTGAAGTTTAATAAATGGAGAAGTATTGGAATCATGGACGATGGACCATTTCTTAGGAGAACATACTTCGACCTCTTTCAAAGGTCAATCTGAGGACTGGATCTGGGAAATCTGTGGTCCTGGGAAAGCTCAAGTTGCATGTACGAATCCGCATGTCGCCACAAAAGTTGCGCAGTGACCCCCCTCCCCTTTAGTTGGATGAAGCGGGATTCGCAGCCACTGAATTTGTTACTGTTTGGCACAAGTTGAACGGGAAGGCCACACGTCACCGGAAGGTTCGTGCCTTCGAAAGACGTGTAACGGCTGGTGATAAAACGGATGATTCACCAGCAAGGCTTCCCATTGGATTCTTGTTTTTATAAGTCCTTGGATGCAACGAGTGTGTTGACGCTGTCAGATGTCAGCTTAAGGAAGTCGATGGAGGACAATAATCATCGATAAGTTTAGCTTATATGGACTGCCTATTATTCTGTTAGAGGGAGCTGCTGTTTTAATTGCCGTAGCGTGTATTTGGTGTACATGTTAAGTGTATGAACGTGCGTGTGCGTGTGGTGTAATAGGGCACTCCGTGGCACGTCACGGAGTGCCCTATTTCACGAGACCCTTTTTCAACCGCCCCTTATGAGGCCAGCAGAAAACACACGCGGTACAATCAGCGCAACAGAAATTTATGTCAACCCTTATTTTGTGGATTTTCAACGAAGCAGCGGAAATTCTTACACTGATAGATAGATAGATAGATAGATAGATAGATATATATATTTTTTTTTTTTTTTTTTATTAAAACGTGAACAGTAGATACATTTTCAACAACAACTACTGTATTTACATTCTATGTACAAAGCAAAAAAGAAAGATAAAGAAAACTTTTTAGAAAGAAATACAAAGGTTTCAATATTTTAATTTCAGGAAATAAGAAAAAAAAACAGTTTCTTGGGGTTGAGTCGTTCTCATGTTAAGTGTCACACGTTGAAGGTGATGGACTGTTCAGTGATGGTGAAGAGGTGACCGCCACTGTTCCATTCGCTGTTAAGATGCTAGGTTGAGAGGTACTGGCGCCTTAACCACTCGGCCACCTTGGACTCGAAACGCTGGAAAAAAGAAGAGATAAAGCCGATTTACTCCTACTTAACCAACTAATAAATGGTACCCTGAATTGCCCTCATCTCGTCTCACAAATAAATTTCAACGCTCCGACAAGAGCGCTAAGAAACCATCCACTACTGAAACCATCCTATGCGAGAACAAATTATGGATACTACAACTTCTACAACAGGACTGCAAGATCAATGAACAAAGCAAATATTGAGATATTTGGTACCCCCGGACACTTCAAGAGGCAACTGAAATTGCTAACCTCATCCGGTACCTGACTTAAAATAGACTCTTCTTTTAAGTTCTAAGACTCTGATTGTGTGTGAAGAAATACCAGTGCTCTGCCTGTTCACTTAAATAGGACGGATGAGTCCTTTTATTTATTTAGTTTATTTTATCTGTACATATACTTTTTTCTTTACTTTGGGAAATGTATACTCCAAGCTTTTTGAAGCTATGTAATAATTCTTTGTAGCTGCACCCTCAGGCACGTTGTTTGCTGTTTTGTAGCTGTTAATAATAACAATAACAACAATAACAATAACAAGATGATCCACAGTTTCTGGTCTTTTGCAGTGGAATTCGAGTAGAAGTCTGCTCTGCAACTTCCTCCGTAGACTCCACTTCAGATGTTGCGCCGATGTGTCGACAGGTGGCACGTCGTCACTGCTTCTTGTGTGCTTCAAGTAGAAGCTGTAAATGACGGCCTTGGCCGCAATGAATAGGAAGTTGCAGGTGGTGTGTGCTGTCTGCTCAGAGTGAAGTAGGTACCAGTAGTCCTCCGGAGTGTGGGCGTGGTTGCAGGCAAGCTTTGCTGCATCCAAAGCGTATTTGACGAGTTCCTTTTTCACAAGGCATGCCAGGTATATGTGTTCCAGGGTACCTGGGGTGGCGCAGAAGAGGCAGTAGTTTGAGGAGCGTAACCCGAAGATTTGTAGCTTGACTGGGGTGGGAAGGATGTTGTGCCACAGTCTCCACTGGATGTCTGCGTCCGATTTGGAACATTTCGTCCTGTACGGAAGGTTCCACTGAAAGTTTGATGGTGGCTTGTGGTGAGTGGAGAGGGGTGCAGGGACAGCTTGGCAGGTGGATGACTGGAAAATCGTGGTTGCATGGCGAGACATGGTTAGCTGATAGACTTTTTTGGATGGTGCAGGAGACAGAGGTACCGAGTCTTCTGGTGATGTGATGACGAAGGTTGGTGTAAGCGAGGATCCAGTGACATTTCCGATCCCTTTAGTTGTAGTGATGTCTGGAAGGGCTTGTGTGATCGCTGATTTTAGATGTATGTGTTGCTGCTTTGCATTAATGGTTTTAATGGGCAAATCTTCTGATCCTTTCCATTCAAGGCTTGGTGTCAGGAGGTCGCCTATGGTTCTTATTCCTGCCCAGTTCCACGTAGGGAAGAAGAGAATATCATCATTTGCAGGGTCTATTATTCTTTTATTGTAGAAGAGCGGTTCTGAAAGTATTCCGGGAAGGGATGTTCTCTCAAGATTATGGTGAAGGTTTAGCTTTTTCCAGCGGTATAGTGCGTCTTTATAAAATGGCGGTAGTTTGAGTGGTACTGGTGCCATTTCCATTCTCAATATTGTTGAAAGGGATAGTCCTCTAGTGGCTGTTGCTAGTAGTTTATCCGTAGTGTTGGAATGTGCGTATTTTGTTTGCAGCGTCTTAAGAAGAAAGGTGATCCGGAATGCTGTGATTTTGTCGTCTAAAGAGACCAACCCTTGACCCCCGTGAATAAGTGGTTGGCTAAGTTTGGAGCAGGACATCCAGTTGGTTTTGTTCCAAAGGAAGCTTCGGATAGATGCCTGGATTTGGTGGAGGAAGTCAGCAGGTGGAGTGAGAATTTTGAAGGTGTGCCAGAGAACGCTTGCCGCCATATGATTGACCACAAGCACTCTCCCTCTCGGTTTTTCTTGCTGACAGAAGCAGAGAATGCGTTGAATGCCAGCAGGTTGTATCGTATTTCTGCAATCCGAAAGCTTCCTCGAAACATAAATAATAAATGACATTTGAGAAAAGAAATCAATTTGATGAGGAAGACTTCGGGCTTGTGGACCTTTATGAGACGTCAGATGTCATTTGGCTGATGAAGTACGAGAACAAAGTGCCTTCCTTCCTTCCTTCCTACAAGCATTTTTCAGAAATTGGCAATTTCTTGAATAGATGCACTCCGATTCACTTCGTAGATTGAAAAGTCAGATTAACTTCAGATGACATCGATGGCTTTTGTTTATTTTGTCTTCCCCCTTGCCCCGATGGTACAAAACGTTTTTTGTTTTTCCAATTAGGCGAATGAATGGCGTTTTTCAAAAGAACAAAAAACACAGTTTTAATCGAGATGCAAAATAAAAAAATCCATCAGCAGAATCCTTTTCTAAAAAGAATCTTTTAAATATGCGATGCGCAGTGTATAACATCCCTTGTTAAGTATTTTTTTTATTCATATGTGCTGTTTCACAATGTGCATGCACTCAGAAGAACGCAGAAGACATGTGGACATGTGGACATGTGTGTGTATAGGTAGGGTGGCTCCTAGAACGTCCGTTCAAATCCACCTCGTTTCTTTGTACGTTGAACAGACTCTGCAAAACAGGCCAGCGTGTAATATAGTGCAATGTTCGTGTAGTTTAATGCATGTTATGTTGTTGTGTTATGCTGACCTCTTGGCTACTCAGAAGCAGCTATCACCAGGAAGGCTGCTTCTAGATACTCGTCCACACCACAGGAAGGTGGGCCAGTTCCAGTAGATGGGACGCATAAGGTCTCAGGTTATGAGACAACAACACTTTAAAAAAAAAAAAAAAAAACCTCTGGGGGCCCAATCCAGAGCTAGAAAAAAAAAAAAAAAAAAAATATATATATATATATATATATATATATATATATGCACACATATATATACATATATATAAATAAATAAATAAATAAAAAGAAAAAAATAATAATAATAAAAAAAAAATAATAATAATAATAATAAAATAAATAAAATTAAATTTAAAAAAAATAATAATAATAATAAAAAAATAATAATAATAAATAAATAAAATTAAAAATAAAATTATTCATGTGCGCTTTTTCAAAAGAACAAAAAACACAGTTTTAATCGAGAGGCAAAATAAAAAAATCCATCAGCAGAATCCTTTTCTAAAAAGAATCTTTTAAATATGCGATGCGCAGTGTATAACATCCCTTGTTAAGTATTTTTTTTATTCATATGTGCTGTTTCACAATGTGCATGCACTCAGAAGAACGCAGAAGAGCTCGATTGCACCGTTCCTTAATGGCATCGCATCCCTCAAAAGGTTGTAACACGCCACACTTAATCACTGTTCGAATCATCATCGCCATCACCATCAGCCATTTTCAACCCACTGCAGGATGAAGGCCCCTTCAGCAACTTTTCAGTTCCTTCTGTTTTGTGTAATGGACATCCATTTACTACCCACGAACTCTTGAATTTCATATGTCCATCTCCGTTGTTGTCTTCCAGGTTTTCTTCTAGCTGCTCTTGGGTACCATTTTGTTCTTTTCTTAGTTCATCTGTCAATCATCAGCTGTTCGAATACTGTTACACAACGCCTGGCTTTCACTTTCCATCATCAAAAGCTGAGGAATGAAAGAATATGCGCTTTCTCCACGAGATCCACGTATATTGCACGTTCGGCGTTGGCCCCACACTTCATCCAGACCATTTGACGCTGTAACTTCCATAGTGGAAACTCCTCGTAAAATATTTTTAATGAGCCTTGTACACAATAATCGGGGATTCCAGTGTGTTGGGTGCTAATTGAATCAGCAATAAGCGGCGTAGATGAAAGTTGAAATTCTCAGTGAAAAATATTAAACGTGTGGCCCATATTGCCAAAAGAACCGGTTACCTTCAGGTTTCAAAGCAGGTTTTATCGACCCAAACATGAGATTGATATAAATGTACCGTGATTCATCACCCCACAACACGCTTCCGAATGTTCCGGGGACGAATACGATGGGTTATGTATGAGGAAGTGAACATTCCCTGTTCATTGCGAGTTGTGACGTTCGGTGCAGCTCTTCCATAAATTCGGATGAAATGCAGCGCCCTGTGTCTCGTCCTCGTTCTAATTCATGTGGCTACCGTTTTTGATAAGGGCTGACGGGATGGGCGTACCACTCTTCTGAGCACCCTCCGGTCTCTTTCCATCGATTTCTGCCCGATTTTTCCAGGCTTTAGTAGCACTATGACGTTTCCATTTTGTGATTAGGTCAGTCCACATCCCCGCTGGTCTGAGGTGTCGCAATTTTTCTGCAATGGCACGAACACGTTGATTACTAAAACGAACCCTCTGGAAGCCTCGTTGGAAGTCCTAAACTGGACGCTTCGATCCAAATACCGTATTTTGGAATGGGCTTTCTGGACTGGAGGAATAAATTGGAAGCGCGTATGGGAATCATCAGTTTCAGAATATCAATATGGAGTGTGTGTTATTGTAAAATGAATACAAATAAAATAATGTCCATATTGTATCATTTATGGTGTAATTTATACCATAAAGGGGTGGAGGGTGACATGGGGTTTGTCATCTTAATAAGTAATGCGAAGATACGTTTCTTTAGATTTTTGAAAGGATACCGTCGCCACACGATTCATTCAAGTTCGCTCCATTTTAAAAATTTTTTTAAAAGAGATTCGCCTCTTACGCACCGCTTGTCCAAC
This sequence comes from Mastigoproctus giganteus, assembly GCF_048544385.1. Lineage (NCBI taxonomy): Eukaryota > Metazoa > Arthropoda > Arachnida > Uropygi > Thelyphonidae > Mastigoproctus > Mastigoproctus giganteus. The sequence goes on along the minus strand of NC_143577.1, from coordinate 4,016,013 downwards.
TCTCGCTGTTATTGTTATCAATTTATTTCTCCGTTGAGGAGACACCCCTGGGACAGCCATTGGTTAGAAGAGTGGGTTACATTCTAAGGTGTGAAGTGGACCCCATGGGCAGAAGGTTACAAAGTCCATGGGACGTTCACCCTGAAAGGTTGAATACAGAATTTTGAAATACGTGAGTAATCGCGATTTTATATTAAAATATATTTAAATTTTTGACATCTACAACACCGAGAAGATATAGTTCAAAGAGATCAAAATTAAATGCAGTTTTGAGCCGAGTGGCTGTGCCTTGAAGTTGCACGAGACGATAGGAGTCAGCAAAGACTCGCAACTCCTAGGCTTTTTCGTTACAGAGCCTTTCCGGTTCAATTCTTAGTTGATCGAAGAGTTCCATCGTGTTTGCTGGAAAAAAGCTGTCCAGGATTTTTAAGTTGCTTTGAAGAGGATGTCTTGTTCTAGTATTCCAGGGTCTTCTGGATGAGAGTGAAATAAACCGTCAATGCTGGGAGCGTCTAACCTTCCTGTTAGCAGTTGGGCCAATGTGAAAATGTTTCTCGCGTTGATTGTCTCTTTCCAGGGAGGAATGCTGAAACTGGAAAGTAGAATGGCTCTACAGATAGTGAATGGGTGGTTCGAGATCCTGGTCTGCCATCAATGCCTTCAAACTAAAATTCTCGGGACTCTACTTGTCCCTCTGCTTAAAAATTTCCCCAAGAAAGTTCCCCCTTTTCGTGTGTGACAAAGCAATGCAATTAGTGTTGTTGTTATTTATATTTTCGTGTCTAAGGGGAGGGAGGACGAACGCTGCCTTTTTTTTTTTTTTCTTTCTTGACACTGGGAGGGGATTAGCTCTCCGTCCCAGTGACGCCTCCCGTCCTTCATTCTTGTTCAAGCGACAACCCCGTGATGCAATGCCCACCGCCACCGTGCGAATATCGTCTCTGCACGATGACGTCACGGTCACGTGACCAAGAACCCCGTGGCTTCCTGTTGTTGACGGACCATGAAGGAGACCGCGAGGCAGCACAGCATTCTTGTGTCGGTGTGCGCGCGTGCTTCACTCTGCCGCAGCTACTCGTCATGCAACGATCGAGCAACTGGGTCGGTGTCTCGTGCGTATAGGAAACCCCCTCGTTCCAGTTGCGGCGGGGAAAAGCCTTCGCCCCGAAACAGCAGAAGCGTCCCCATCTCCCTGACAGTGCGTGCCTGCCCTGCCTTATCCCTCTTGGCCGAGTGGTCACCATGGAAACCTGGCTGGACGTGCGACCTCTGCGGATCCCCAGACCGAAGTTGATGGCGGCTGGCAGCGACGCCCCTCGAGAAAGACTTCCGTCCTCTCCGAAGTCCACTAAAGAAGGGCGGCTGACCCCCGACGAAGTCCGGAGCAAAGGCGACAAGGTGGACAAGGTTCAGTGAAGAATGCTGCGGCGAACTGCGTGCTACGAACGGGCTTCGCCGCAGCCACCCGGGTATTCTCCGCAGCGTCCCTCTTTGTGTCGTCTAACCCTCGTGAGTCTAACCATTCCTCGCTACGAAGGGACGGAGGGAGGCCTTCGTGTCAATCGGTGTGAATTACAAGAGCGGTTTAATTGGACCGATGTCCGTGCGCGTGTTTTTGAGTGTTTGTGGAACTGCTTCGTGGGCCGTGACGAGTTCCCGGTGCGTCGAAGATCACCTCATCGCCACTGACACCGAACGCCAGCCTCTCCCGTCTGGTGGACACTCGGACTGCAGCGTCCTTCACGTGGTTTGTGTGCCTCATGTTACTGTGTAGCCTTGTGCAGTGGGAATTTCCAATAAAATGGTCGGCCGTTGAGACGTTGGTTGTTGCGTTCACTTTCAAATCCACACACCCCGCAGGTACGTGTTCGCTTTACGCTTTCGGGGGTCAGGACCTGTCCTTTGTCAGAGTCTTCTTTGAATCTCGACGAAGACGTCACAAATGGCAGATCGCGTGACCCCCGATGGCTTCTTCGGCCCTTTAGAAATATCGGCCGACGTTGACCTCAAGGTAAGTCACGCGTTTATCACGAGCGCCAATTCGCGACAATTTCGGGCCATCGATGTTGCGGCGCGATTACGCAAAAACGCTTTCAAATACCCGAAACCGTAAACTGCTCCAGTCACGTGCGCTTGGTGCGCGCGCGCCTTGTTGTTTGAGGATAATGGACGTTGCGTTCGGCAACGCGAAAGAGCCAAAACCCAAATGCCAAAAGCGGTTTTGTTATTCTCGCGAGATGGGTGGCCCAAAACTGTTTTCAAAATCTTTTTCTTTTTTTTTTTAAAAAATGAACATCCACCCGCGGTGGACGACGAATGCTTCGCTCATCCATCGTGGATTAGTTTGGCGTCCACGTGTGGATTACTCGATGCGGCCGACGCCTCCAACTTTCTGTTATTCACGTTTCCTGACTTTCTGAGAGACATTCTCTTTCACCCCCCCCCCTGCATTTGCTGCTAAGTGGGAAGTGTGAAAAACATTGGGTTTTGCTGCGTCATCCGTTCCTCAGCCATTTCGTGGGACTTCTCGCAGTGACAGAAAATCCAATTAATTTGTGAAGCGGATCAACGGGGTGAGGCGTGCTAGTGGCGCCCACGGGGACCGGTTATTAACACGAGGCGAAACACGCGGTACTGGATAGAAATGACGCGTGACTTTAGTGTACACACACACACACACACAGAAGGGACACATTTCGGGACTGGTCTTTGTTTCCAAGTGTTAACCTAATTCTTGGAGAACAACAATGGGCGATTAATCCGCACGCGCTGGTGAATGAATTGCATCGACAGCACTTCTACGAAAACGGGCTGCGGATCCAGTTGTTCCCATCCACTCCTTCCCGAGGTGAGGCACATAACACGCACGGTTTGAAAGTTTATATATAGGGAAGGCCACTGTGGGGGAAGGGGGCAGTCCAACAACTGTTTGTCACACTTTTCACGTACACTGACCCGCCATTTAAGAATTCAGAAAGAACCCGCGATTTGACCTCCGTGCTAAACAGGAATACGACTCACAACAGGTGCGTTGAGTTCCGATTTGGACTCGGTTCACTCTATATGAATCCCGAAAGCTTTAGGTCTCGTGGACATGTAGAGATTTCAGAGTATGGCTTCTCCTCAAAAGAAATCGGCCCCCGAAAGAAGAGCTCCTTGGGTTCCTGGGTCATAATGTGTCCTGTAGTGGGGCTTAAGCGAAAATACAGTGGTCTTAAGTGAGAGCATTTTCATCACTAAGCGGCACACCATGCTTTTTACGTAGATCTTGTTTTTACAAAAACAAGATCTAATGTAAGGTCAAGACACTTGAGGGCAGCTAATCTCTCTCTCTCTCTCTCTCTCCCTCTCTCTCTCTCTCTCTCTCTCTCATCACTAACAGTATCATTACCATTAGCTTAGCCACGCTGGATAGTTGACCTTTGAATTTCTTCAAAATGTCAGCCTCAACTACGTGGGAAGGCAACTCGATCCAATAAATACAATCAGCAACCAAACAGTACAAAATCTCTCCCTCGAATTTCTCGCCAGGAGAGTGAATTTGTTCTACAATTACTTTTGTAACAGGAGAAATTCTGCCTTCGTCCATTTTACTGATCTCACTCTCTCTCTCAGAGATCGGTAAAATGGACGTAATGTAGTGTCTTTCATTCCTGTTGTAACCATGGCTGCCAACTACAGGTTTCTTGGTGGGCGCACAGTCCCAACTTACAAAAAAAAAAACAGTCCAATCGGTCTTCAAAATATTTTGAACGGTAATCTTCAAGAGAGAACATCCTTTTACGCCTCCTCATAGCCTTATCTGCTTCGGTGCTTAACGTAGAAGTGGGTGAACCTCACGCACCACACTTTGGACTAACTTGCCGCTCGTAATAAGATCGTTGAAGTTCGATCTTTAGGCCTCAGCCTGAAAACCGAAACTTGAAAACAAAACGCAAAGACCTGTCCTTGTAGATGTGTATGGCACAGTATTTTATGCAAGGGAGGGACACCGGAACGTCAGTTCAGCGCAGCCTTGGTACACAGTGATGAATGCGGAACTCTGCCAAAGTAATGTGTGTAATGTTGCGTTTGTGCAGTTATTTCTGGCCGTTTTGTCACCTGGAAGCCTGCCCGTGATCCTGTCTAAGGGGCGTTTACGGTTTGGTTATAATCGGACCATTAATAATATACAAGCTCTCTTTTGTCATTCAGAACATGACAGTAGAAAGGTTCACGTTCAGCTATGGCCCACCTCCTCCTGGAAAACGTGGTTATTGGGCAATCTTTCCAAGTGATCGCCTTCCTAACAGCAAAGTGGCCAGGAACAATAGAAGTACTAAAAATTGCAGATGAATCTCACAATCATCGAGCCTCCTTTATTGCAAGTACAGATAAAAAAAACGAGTTCTGCGTTTTGGGGTTCCTTGATACGTGTCAAGAGTGTGTGGTCCGAGTGCAATGCAGAAAGACTGCCCCTTATAAGATATCTCGACGTTCTGATTGCTTTCAAAGCCCTAGATGAAGTCGGGATCCAATTTTTGTTCGTTAGTAATCCGAGATTGAATTCAGATTGCCGTCAGGCTGCACACTGAATTGCAAGCGCGGATCGCCCCTTTCCCCACCTCCTACAACGGAGAGGCAGAAATTCTTTCACGGGAGATTTTATAAATCCTCTTTTGGCAATCAGGTACAGATTTGCCAACGACTGCGACCTTCCAAACTGCGCTCAAAGTCAGCGAACCGAAATGGGGTGGTGAGGGGGGGGGGACTGCGATGGAATTCTTGTCTTTAAAACCCCCGTCAGTTTGTAGCCACGTCAGTTCGGATAATGGTCGCGTGAGCGTGCTTGGCCAGCTCCTCATATCTCATCAGAAATGACAGCCCCATTCATGAAGGCTCAATGCGAACTGAAACCGTTTCGGTGAACGGGCGTTTTGTTTGCGGGGGCGTGTTCCCGCAGGAGACGTTTTCAAATGTCGCAAGCGGAGCGAAAGAACGGTCGGGGACCTCGCGCTTTGTTGCCGCATTACGGAGTGCTAATTGTTCTGTTCGAGGAGCCGCGTCCCTCCTTTGTTCCCCGACTCGGGCTAAACACTCCGTCATTACCACTGACCCCGATACAGGCGGGTTGCGCATCACTTAGAGTGGCAGCTACCGTCTCGCGCACACCTACACTTCCTTGCCTCGTTCGTTCACGGCGACAAGAGGTTGATGTCCTCCGCTGCCTCGCTGTTCTCTCGCGATCGCGAGCACGTTTCGTGTACAACTTATTGGACATTACGTCCACATACAGGGGGGGGGATCTCCGCCTCCCCTGGTGCTCACCTGCACCATCATAATCCAGCGGTCTTTCCAAGGATAAAATCCTCGGATGCGAGGTTTCTTCTGATCATGAATGTCCCTTGTTGGCACCCATATGGAACCAAGGCGTTTCGTGGAACTTTCTTGTTGTACGTTGTAAGCGTGAAAATAGTTTGTCCATCCCCCTGGCGAGAAATCTTCGCGATTGGTCAGCACTAAGATCTTCAAATGGTCTCGCGCCGCGTGCAGCAAAGTTTAACAAAGTTGATCCGAAGTTGCTTCGGGCAGGCATCTTGAGCTTTCTCTTTTTTAAAGAACGTTTCCCCTTTTTTATTTGTTTTATTTATTTATTTATTTAGAACCTTCTCGCCCAGAGAGCATGCAGACCCTAGATAACGGTGAGAATTACAGAGAAACAACACCGAGCAGTTTCTTCTACAGACACTGTTCAAGTGTAAAATCGATATTGTGTAATCACAATATTTTCAATCCAATCCCGAAGAAGCACTTCCAAGAAGGCGTTGAGGACGAGGGACGCTGTTCTTGGGTTTTTAGGAGCATCGGCGACGAAGGCCATGTGTTCCGTGTATACTGTCTGTAAATTGCGAGTGTTTTGAGGTCGATTTTCTGTTTGTTGGATGAAAAACCCGAGTTTCCGAGAGAAAAAACCACGCTACCCTCGCCTGAGACCCACTAACCCAGTCACGTTGTGAAAAAGGCCCATAGAAGTTCCTGAAGTCATCGACGGGGCTCGAATTCGGGTCTTTTCCACCCGATGTGGGAAGGAAGGTGATTCCCCCAATTGTGCCACCCACGAGGGACGGACAGGCAGTGAGAAATCAGTTTTATGACAAGAATTCAAACGAGGTCAAAATTAATTTAAATAATAGATTTGACTGTTTTATGTAAGGCGATTTAACCTGTACAAAAGTATGGGGAAGAAATTCTTGGATGTTTTGTAGGGTTCAAAATAAGGGAGAACATCGTGTCCGATTCTGAACAGTTACTGATGGTAAAAATAATAAAAAGGAATACAATGGTATTCGTACCCCTTATTCCTTTTTATTATTTTTATTACTTTTACCATCAGTAAATACAATGCATAATGTATACATAAATGCCAGCACTTATCTACAAATGAGATGTGAATTATATCCACTATCACTTGGGGGACATGACAGGAATGGGGCTCCTAAATGTAAGCCCCCAGACCAGTCGGCTGTGAACTGCAATACATAACCAAAATATTGTGCAACGAAGATATATTTTACGATGTGTAAATCTTTTTATTTATTTTTCAAAATATTTTTAGTACTGTATTAACACGTGCATCTGCCAAAAACAGTGGGGAATCTCTATCGCTTATATCTTCCCCGTTCAAACCGGAATTAAGCACATCTCCCCCTTTCCAAAAAAATGCCTAATTCTACTTTTAACTTTGCCAAACTATCATCCTCGACCACCGTGGCAAGCAATTTATTCCAGCGATCTACAACACGTTGTCCGAACTTTAACTTCCTGAACCCCAGCCTTCTCTTCCTCCCCAAAATTTTGCATTTGTGCCCGCTGGTTCTTCTGCCCTTTGCCAATGAAAGCACTCTCTCCCCTCCTGCATCCTATTGGATCCTTTCAGGACCTTATCAGGTCCCCGGCACACCCCAAAGATGTGTCGTTTCCAAGCTTCGCAGTCCTTACTTTCTAAGCCGTTCTTCAAATGGACGTCGATTAGCATCCCTCAGCAATCTGGTTTCCCTTCTCTGAACCGTTTTTGTGTCTTTCTTCGAGTTTTGCCTGAAGACAGCAATCTAAATGCGGCCCCACGATTGTCTCATACAAAGGGATAATTCATTTCCCAAAGTCTTTTTCGTCCCGGACCACTTTTAACTCCCAACCCAGATTTGCAAGAATCTTCTGGATTTCTGTTCCTCAAATGCAAATTTAGAAGCGCTAAAGTATAACTGCAGTTTTGCAGAACACTTGTGCAGCTTCGAAGTCATTTGAACAAAAATGTCCTCTTTGGGGCCGTTTTAATCTTTGCTGCCATTCAAAGCGCCGTAGCCCGTAAATATTTTTTTATTTTAATTCATTAGCGAAATGCGGAAGAGTGCATGAGGACGGTGGGATCTATTTCCATAAGCGGAACATCGATCAACACATCCAGCAATCCTCATCTTGGGTGGATGTCGTGAAATAAGAATGCAAATGCCACCTATCGGAGAACTGGCCTAACTGGTTCCCAGAACGTGAAGCTAAATAAATTTCCTCATTTCCTGAAATTCGTTCAGTCCACGTTAATAAACTTTTAGAAATCTGGCAGGTTGCTAAAAGAGTGTCGTGTTTTAAAGATAAGTGGGGGTACGCCAGCACAGTACACAGATTACTCAATGAATCCACGACCACTCAACAAGCCCGGTGTCTTCGTAGATATGACTGGTCGACATCCATTTTGGTGTGTCTGTGTATGCGCGTGATATGAATGTTTAGTGGCGCATAAGCCGAAGTGCCTTTAGTGCGCCCACATCCACTTGCCCGTTGCACTAACCCGCTGGTGAGCACCCTACCGTGCGAGTCATCTTGCATTTGGACCATTAATGATGTCGGAATCTTTTCCGGGGCTGTTGGCTCAACAAGCGCCGTTATTCCTCCATCCGATTAGGTCACCACGACGTCACCAAATGATAACAGCCGATGACTCACCTGCGAGGAATATTTCCACGCACCTTCCTCAATTTCAGAAAACATTATTTGCTTTCTGTCGCAACAGACAGGAAAAGAACTTCGCCGAAGGCTACTTGCGGTGCTTAAGTAATCCATTCCGAGCAGGAAACTCGAACAAGCTGAACAAAGCTGCTTCGGGGGGGGGGGGGATATTTCGAAAACACCTCATCGTTCTCCGGACACATTAGTGAGAAACGAAATGCCTTTTAGAACGAAACGGCGGTCGCCACATTTACTTTAAAACTGTTTCTGAAGAAAGAAGGAAAACCCCACGATTTAATGCAGCTGACTCACACGAATCCGTTTCTGCTACTTTCAAAGATGCTTGCGTGATTTCATACTTCGATGCTCATTCGTAACAAATCAGTTTTAATTTAATGCTAACAGCGTACAAAGTTTTAAAGTTTTACCAAAATACCCTGTTATTATTAATTTTATTAAGTTTGGTTTCACCTCTGTATAGCTCGTTGGCTAGAATGGTGTACAGAGAATTGTAAAAACATTTTTAGATTTATAAAAACATAATTAGAAAAACAAATACATTAAAAGGACGATTCACATTGTTTGACAATGCAGTTGGTATAGTTTAAGTATACTTAACATGAGGAGATAACTTAAGTTTGAATATTTGTACACAGGAAGATTAAGTTTGCAATGTGAATTCAGTCACACTCTATTAAAAAGACAGCCAAAGTCTTCAAGTACGGGAGCTCCTAAATGTATGCGTCCACAGATGGCGTGTGATGGACTGGTAGATGGAGTGACACGATCGTGTCAGGATTCACTGTAGGCAAAGGCTTCGATGCAAGTCTTCCAGGATATTCTTCCTGTATTTCTTGTCATCCAATAGTTTGTTGGGCTCAATTTGCAGCTGGTTGAAATGTTCAATAATATTTGCTGGGAACATGTCTCTAAGGCAGATGAGGTTGGTAAGAGTCGACCTATAACTTCGATTATATCGCTCGCTACGATGGATAGTTGATACTGAGATGATTTCTTGCACGTTGAGGGAATCTATCCTATTAGTCAGCAGTTTGGCAAGAGTGATGAAGTTCTTTTCCTGAATTTCGATTTTCCATGGTGAATGGATTACCATGAATCCTGTTCAACCACCTCAGAACCCAATATTCGATTGCCAGGAATTTCTTTGCAATACTTGATGGGGCCGAGGACCATAGCTCAGATGCGTATGAAGCGATGGGCGTGAGGAACCTTTCAATGTATTTGCAAATGAGGGATGTATTCTGACAACGAACAAGCTCCTGGCGGATCGCCCAGAAGGCTGCTATGATTTATATAAAAAAAACAAACTATATAAAACTTTTGTATAGTTTGTTTTTTTACGACTTTTATGCACGAACTGAGAGCATCCCGTTTCTACGCATCCGCCATACTGCCCTTTCGTTCCTCCAATCAATGCATGGCAACAGACAACATCCAGTGCTTCGGGTACAACATACGGAATATGAATAGCCCTTATGATGTGATTGGGGAAAAATAAAAACTGTCCGATTTTAATGGAACTTCGGAAGGCTCGTAAAATCGTTCTAAAAGGGCGAAAACTAAAATTTCACGACAGTCCATCCGGTGGAAGCAGAGTTTTTACATGCGAGCAGAAAAAGGATTTCCATTGGTCCGATTTTAATGAAAGCTGAGATGGCTCAACTAATGTCTCTCTAACACTCTTAAATAATTGACGATAATCCATCCAGTGGGGTCGAGTTTTCACATGGAGACAATATTGGACGGACAAATAACTAATAAGTGGCGAATTTCTGTTGGGTCTGATTTTAATTAAAATTTTGAGAGCCTCGACAAATCTTTCTGAGAGAGAAAAATATAAAATTTCAAATCTAGGATTCCAGTTATTAGGTGCGTTCGGACATACGGAAGGATAAATACTTCTATGGGTAGGTTCATCCCTCAGTCCTGTATGCTTCAGAGAACTGGGTTTCAGCTTCCTCATCCACACTCCGCAGCATTCAATCCGACGAATATTGGATGATCAGGTGGCTTTCACGGAAACAACCTCCTAAATGACATCTCATTACAGCAGCTCTCAGAAACCTACCCTCAAATACACAACTATGAAATCAAAAGTTAAAGAAAGAAGACTGACTGCCACCATAAAACTGATTACATCAATAACCCTCCTGATTTCTGGGACATTTTCTTTTGGAGAATCGCACATCGAAATCAGAAACTTTCACTCTGCATGCAGCAACTGTAATAGGCTCCACCCGGCTGACCGCTTTCCCATCAGGATGCTTCAGACTGTCCAGAACCTGGATGCAGATCTCCATCAATTTATCTCTAACTAAAAGTACAGAAAAGATGTCATTGCAAGCGTTACATTGTAGGACCGAAGGTTTACTCCACTGTGATTTCATCAGAAGTCCAGTTGTGAAGCGTTATCTGCTGTCACTTTTTTCTAAATTTCGTATAATTTTATCTTACTTTATTCTTCGTACTAATTTAATTCACCTCTGTAATGTATGTAACTTTGTGACAAATTTCACCAGAAGCCTAGACTAAGGAATTCGATTTAAGCCTCCTAGCCTTATTTCAGTTTTAATTGTGAAACCCCTGGCCATTGGCCTTGAAAGATCCTGTTATTGGGGCGCAATTAAAATGTTATTAAATGTTTGTTTGCCCCCCCCCCCTCCCCCCAAAACCTCTCGACGTTCCTGGTACAGCATGAGTAGACATCGTGTGAATTTGAATTTCTTCCCAAAACTCTTTGGCGATACATTTCTTCTTACCATTGGGTACGCAACATTTTCTGGAAAGGACAAACGGGCACAAAAATTTAGGGTTTACAATACCAATATTTCGGGGGCGCCTCCGTAGCCAGGTGGGAAGGAGCAGCAGTAGTGCGCAGCACGCGCTTCTTGATTAGACCGGGGTTCGAGCCCGTCACCACCGGATGCGGAAAGGTTAAGGAATGACCACCGCATATTCCTGGAGCAATATGGCCTTAGTTGCTAATGATCCTAAAAACCAAACAAACAAACCAGTATTTCGGTATTTTTAATTTATGATACCGGTTTTTCAAAAACAAACGTTTTTCTCAATAAATTTTGATGACAATTAGGCGCAATAAAGTAAGGAAAAAACAAGTACTGTAATTACTTTAATTCATGTTTTAAATAAACTTTTATTGCAATAATAAATATTCTGAAACAAATCATTAAAATACAGTCATTCTAAAAACAAAGAAATACATATTGTTACTGCAAAGTTTAGTAATGTTTAAGCATCCACACTACCTGTCCGAGTAAAGTGAGCTCTTAAGAAGGGAAGGACAAATCAGATTGGACCCTTATGTAATGGACGTGGGATAGTATTAGATAACATAGCTGAAGTTGCAGATGAACTCAACCGTTAGTTTGCATCGATATTTACATTAAAAAAAACCCCTTTGTGTTGTCAGTGAGATATTATGGAAGTGAAGGTGAAAAATATGTAATTAATGATGTTGAAATTTCAAACGATTATTTTATGAGAACTTTCGCGCCTACAGGCGAGTAAGGCTCCTGTGGTTGATGGCATATACCCTATAATCTTAAAGGAGGCGGCAAGTGAGTGCATTGAACCATTAAGGCTAGTTATGAGAGCATCACTGGACACAGGAGAGATTCCGTTGGATTGGTGTAAATTGGAACATAAAGGAGGTTCCAGAAGTGTAACGGGGAATTACCGACAGGCCAGTCTAACTTCAGTAGTAGGGAAAACCATGGAGGCATTGATCAAGGATGGAATTCAGGATCATTTAGATGGAAATGGAATTCTGTAGGATACACAGCATGGTTTTGTAAAGGGAAATCACGTTTAACAAATCTGGTTAGCCATTTTGACAGGTCACTCGTCAGCTGGATTTAGGGAATAATTCCAACATTGTTTATTAGCATTTGACTCAGTCCCACATGAGCGGTTACTTTATATGTTGAAGCAGGCTGGAATCATAGGGAAAATCTTTAGATGGATAGCACGATGGCTTGAGGGCACCAGGCAGAGGGTTGTAATAAATGGTTATTCCTCAGATTCGGTTAATGTAAGTAGTGGGGTTCACCAAGGATCAGTATTGGGACCACTGTTGTTTTTGATTATCTTAAATGACATCTGTGAAGGTGGTGAGATCTATACTTGCAGGTGATGTAAAGATCAGTAGAGTAGTTAATGATCGCCGACAAGCAGAGCTTCTTCAGAGTGACTCAGATAGACTTCCGGGATGGTCAGAAAAGTGGCAGCTATGCTTTAATTCAGCAAAATGCAAGGTTTTACACCTGGGAAACAGCAACCCCAAAATAGTCAGTAGTGGAGGAACAGAACTTGGGAGTAACGATACAGTCAGACATGAAGTTGTCCGAGAATTGTGGACAGGTTGTAATGTTGCATGGTGTCCTATCGATTATTTATCGAATATTTGCTAGTAAAGATAACGACGTCATAATCACATAAAGATAATTTTGTAATCTTTATGTGATTAAATTATAAACAATTATTTTTTTTTTAATTAGTACCGAAAAACCGATATTTTTTGTATCAATACCGGTATTTCAATACAGGAAAAAATGGCCGGTATCCCGGTATTCAAGATCCCGGGATCCCGGTATTGTAAGCCTTAGGCACAACATTAAAATACATCATGACGAATATTTTACAAGCTCGTAAAATCGTGCACTGGCAGTGGAAACTGAACTGAATAAAGACCATCTGTATACGGTGTTGTCAAATTATATTGCGCCTGAAATCTCTCTTCAAGACAGAATGTCTTCACACGTATTAACGACTTCATTAACTCATTGCGCCATTGGGTTTTTAATCCACTTGGAGGCAAAACCACCCAACTTTTAGCACTTTTATCTTCCAATTTGACAAAAAAAACGGATATTTTTGTCATGCAACCTTCTCCGAAGGCTGGTTAATAGTGAGAAGAAAGAAGCCCAAAAATGTCTCCGCCGAGATTGACTCAATCCCATCGTGTTCAGTCCCTGGTCAAAAAGGTCTTCAGAAAAGTCAGCAGCAAAAGTGAATATAACGTTTGCGTTTTCGAGCTGATTTCGAAAGATCTTTTGCCCTCGCAGCTGCGCAGTGGTTACGCAATGTCAAAAACTATATTGGTCAAAACCTATATTCGAGTTCTCCACTGAATGAAAGAAACTGCAGACTCCAAAAGACTGTAGAATTTTTATGGGTCTTTCTCCACATGGGCCAAGCCTGTATGCATCGGGCAACTCATTTTTCTTTCTTTTTTCTTTTTCTTTTTTCTCTCCCTAGAGAAGCGGATTTTGATTCCTAAAATAGGAGAACCAACAATAAACACGCGGAGTTTACAGACACAATACACTGACACCTCATAGCCTAAGTTTCCATCCCAAAAGCTCTCAATCAATGAATATTACATTGGTGTGCAAAACTTAAGGACCAACACTATTTCTAAAGGTTACAACCACAAAATCTTTACTTAAGGTACTCTTTACTGATGAGAGTAGATTCAGTCTCAGCAGCGATTCTGGACGTCAGCTAATCTGGCGAGAGGTGGGCACACGGTACCACCCCGCACACATCACTGAAAGGGATCGATACGGTGGTCGAGGTGTTCTCGTCTGAGGAGGTGTTATTTTGGATGGACGTACACAATTCCAGATACTGGAAGGCGGTACTGTAACCGGTGCACGCTACTGTACTGAGGTAATCCTTCCCCACGTGCGTCTCTTCAGAGGTGCCATGGCCCCGAGTTCGTGTTTATAGATGATAACGCCACACCCTAACGCACTGCGACTGCTGATATGCTTTTGGAAAGTGAGGACATTGTTCGTATGGATCTGCCTGCCCGTACCGCCGTTCTAAATCTCATCGATAAATCATAAATATCATTGATAAATATACAAAACAACAGTGCACCCAACCCCGAACCCTGTGGGATTCTACTAATAACATTAGTCCACGAAGAGCAGCACCCATTGATTACCACCCTCTGTCTTCTTCCACTTAACCATCCTTTTATCCATTGTAGCAACTTACCCTTAATACCATTCTGCTCCAATTTGTACAATAGTCTTCCATGCGCAACAGTGTCAAAAGCTTTCCTGAAATCCAAATATACGATATCAAAATTATTTTTTGCATCCAGTTCCTTTGTGACCACATCATAATATCCTATCAAATTTGTCAGACAAGACTTTCACTTAGCAAACCCATGCTGTGTCTGAATTATTGCTGCAGTCTCGTCTAGATTATCCTGCAATGCATCTTTAACCAGTGTTTGCTTAGTTGCTTTTCCGCCTCCTTTAATATAACTGGATAGATCCCATCCACCCCAGGTGCCTTTCTTATGTTTAAGTTCAATAATTTCACCTCCACTTTGCTTTCAGTTATTACAAAATCATTAAGTATCCTGCTGCAATTTGATAACCTTCTGCCATTTTCAAACCTTAATAATTCCTCACGTGTGAATGTAGATGCAAAATACTCATTCAGTTTGTTTGCTGTCTGAGCAGGATCATCAACAGTCGAACCATCGATGTCAAGTGGACCAATCAGATTCATCCCCTTCCGTTTAGAGTTTATATAAGTAAAGAAATCCTTGCTGTTTTTCTTAGCATCTTTTGCCAAGGATTTCTCCTAATCTGCCTTCGCCTGCCTAACCTCCTTTGTAACCTGATTACAGACTAGCTTATATCTGCCATAGGCTTCTGAGTCGCTTGATAATTTATATGCATTCCATGCATTTTTCTTCTCTGTCACGAGTCTCATTAGTTCATTTGATAACCATTTAAGCCTAAACCTTGAACAATATTTCTTAATAGGTATGAAACTATTAGTAGCATCCACGATTAATTCCTTGAATGCTTCCCACTTAGAATTTATTGTTGGTAACATCGACAGCTGATCGCACTGTACAGAATTTAAATGTGTTTCTTATCTAACCCCCCTCCCTTCCTACCCTGTGTATCCTTTCTGTACACATTGTACTCCCCAAATTCCAATTCTACAATGTTTATGTATGTGTGACACCACGTCTCTGAAATCCCCACAATATCTGCCTTTGATGTCTTGACTAGCACTTCAAGCTCATCAAATTTATTTACCAAACTCCTAGCATTGGTGTACATGCAAGTATACATGCACCTGTTTCTACTCTTAATTATCCTAACACAGCCCATGTATTTACTTGTTCCATGATGACTCTCACCTGAAATCCACAGCACCTTTTTGGTTTCCAGGCTGCTGCTCATTCCAATAGAATCAGTGCAAGAATCACTTTCGCCTCTGCCTGCGGCTACTATTAATCTTTTAGTCTATGAATCTCCCGAAACTAGCAGCTTTGCAACCCACCTAGCACTGCCTCTATAGCATCAGCAAATATTGTTGCACCCTTTTGCTATTTAAGTGTACACCATCCTGTAGAAGCAGTCTCGGTGGTTCCAAAGAGTTATTGCATATGCCGAAGATTTGGTTTTTGTGACAGAAGGTAATTGCTTTATTTTTTCTTGTTTATACTCCAGCACTACCACCAGGTCAGAGGAGTTTACGTAAGTCATGAATACAATCGTTAATCGCATTTAACAGCCACGGACTTGAACCATAGTCAACTCAAAGAGCGTGTGCTACTGCACTCTCGCCCTGACCACTCGGCTACGTCAATTGTATGGCTGATTTGAATATTAAGGGATGTTATAAAATGGAAAAACTGTTGAAATTATCACAAATTCAAATGCTGGAGATTTCCACCTCCAAGATGGCGCTCACGTTGCTGAAGGGGAAGGTTATTAGGATGGATGAGCTTCTCGGGTGTGCTGATAGAGTGAAATACCAGCGGTTGTACTGGGAGGAGCCTTTCTTTCTTAATGAACACAAAGTATGTGAAAAATAAGATTGACATCGTACCCCAAGCCAAGGAGGGCAATTAGAATAATGGTAGAGAAAGGAAGGAGCAATTAATTTGTTGTACGAATGTGTCTTTGTCCCTATTTTAATTCTCTCTCGGGAGTAGATTCCCAAGGGAACCTACTGTTGATATTAAGAAGTTTAAGATGCAGATTTAAATACCTCGTTGGAATTGAAGACTTGTTCCATGGTTGAGAATAATCTTTCCATACTTTCACTGATCCTTCATTTATTTATTATTTATTTTTTCTTTTATGAATACCCCGAACACCAAAGATATTAGAACCTATAGTTCTTCGTACCGTGCATGGGTTGTAAGTTGAGTAGATGAAAGAACGTTGACGTTAGACTCGAGTTTCTGTAGATTATAATTTTCAGAAATACGAATGATGAAGGAAGTTGTATTTTAATTCGTTTATTAATTTTGTGCCATGTGTTTAGAAGGATAGGAGATGAGGACAGCAGCGACCCGCCTACCCTTCAGCAGGGACAGTGGTCTGTTCCCCTGATATTTACTAAATTCAGTTGCGTTGTACATACTATATTTGAAATAAGTTGAGAAATAAGCGCGCATCAGCTTCGGCCCTGATAGCCCATTTTCAGTTCTTTCTTAAAATGAAATGTAAAGGTTTCTTTAGAAAGGGGATCCTCGATGGTGGAATCCCATCATGCGTGGAATGTTGCCACGATAAATGTCCAGGTTAGCTGAACTGGAACACAGTCG
The DNA here is from genome assembly GCF_048544385.1 of Mastigoproctus giganteus. NCBI lineage: Eukaryota > Metazoa > Arthropoda > Arachnida > Uropygi > Thelyphonidae > Mastigoproctus > Mastigoproctus giganteus. Next base: position 3,999,395 of record NC_143577.1, on the reverse strand, counting down.
CCTTTCCTCCTTCCCAATGAAAGGAGAAGTTCGGCTGGCAAGGCTCTCGTGACATCATTAATATTTTAAACAAAACGAAGCAACGCGCAGCCATGCCGAAACTCACAAACCACCCCTAACCGCGCTCACTTCCTCCGCCACGACCCCAGCTGTTGCACTGAAAGTTCCGGAGGCAGCAGCTGGAGCTTGTTGTTTCGTGAGTATCTGCACATCGATCGATCAAGAGCCGAAATCAGAACAACTCGAATTAGAGTTTAGTTTCGTAGCCAACTAACAGCATCTTCAAAGATACATTTCTCAAAGGGCCGCCCGCAACTCTTCTCTCCGTTGTGTATTCAATTAGCTGCCTTTCCGCCTTTCAGTCCACTTGTTAGCCTGAGAAGCGATCAAAGATCCGATGAAACTCCAGATTGGCTCCATTAATCTAATGGTGTGCCCGCGTACATTTGGAATGCAATGCATCTGAAGCTTCTCGGAAGGATGTTTGCAAGATTCTGACACACTAGAGCACTCCCGTGCTAAAGCTGGTGCAAAATGACATTTACCTGACCCAAAGTTCCTCGACTCTTGTAATGGCAGTTTCTGCCGCATGTCAAATATCTTGGGACATTCTTCATAAATGATCCAGTTTCGAGAAGTCGGTACGCCGGCCTCTTCTGATTTCAAAACGTTGTGAGTTCACGCTTCTCTCAGCATTTACGAAAAGTACTCTGTGCCCAATTTTCACAAAACTTGCTATGCGCATCAGAGATCATTTCTTCTCTACTGGATCCTTCGCGGGGTTGAAAACACAATACATCCAGGCTCACGCGGATTTTCAGTGAGGAATCTGAGGTCACCCTCCTTTTCAAATGTGACGGACGACTTCCTCAAACCTGATTGTGTATATAATATTTCGGGACGAGACTACGTGTTCAGTATATGTAACCCACTGCACGTAGTATCTCGTACCCTGATATGTACTTAGCACCCTCCTGGCACTTTGCCGTCCCAGGGTGGTTTCCTTATGGAAATAAACAGATAATAATAATAATAATAATAATAATAATAATAATAATTTAATATTTTATCGTGGAGTTAAGGGCTGTTACAGGCCTGCATATGTGCGTGGTGTGTTTTTTACGCTCAATTCGACCCTTCGTATATTTTGAACAGGCACTAATAAACAATCGATTGTGTTCTGGTCCTTCGTATGTCAGCATCCTGTTATTTTTGCCCGGCCTACTGCTGGGTGTGTAGGGACAGTGGAATGACCTGATTTACGAGAAAAGGCAGAGACCAAACACCCCAGTTAAACGTCGTGAGGGTTGGGCAACAGACCGCACCGACATGTTTAAAGCCGACCGCTGAGCCCATTAAAGTAGGGTGGCCAGTGCCACCCACCTGCTGTAGTGGGTTGAGCGCAGTCCTTGAGCGGGTTTCATATTTCAAGGTATCGCAGCTGTTCCGTGTTATACGAGGGCACTCGTCACGGGGAAACTGTCTCAATGACCCCACTGTTATTAAAGATCGGTGGTGCTGGCAGGCAGTGAGAATAATAAAAATCATTTTTCTCTTTATGCTCCGGAATAGGTCAGAGCAGTCAGCGGCTCTCACGAGCGATGGCCGCTTTTTCCTGGAACTCGAGAAAATAAAACACTCTGTCAGATGTGTCCTTTATGGGGTTGGCAATAACTTTTATGTTCCACTTACGTGGCGATCTCCAATAAACAAGAAACGCGTCCTAAATAACAAAACTTCGACAATGAACAGAATCTGATTTTACTTGAAATAATCGAAGTTCGTCATCAGTAAAACTTCGGCAAACCTCAACAGCGCGTAACTTTCCAACGGTCGAATTTGATGCGTTTCACAAAATGATAGACAACTGTTACACCTACAGCAGAAAGGAATACTCGTTTTACATCTGAAGCCTCTTTTGTATCCAGGATCATGCAAACCTTAGAAAGAGGCTTAGAGCGTAGGATCCTGGATTACGTTGAAAGATATTTTAAAAGATAGATTTTAAAATGAACTTGAAAATGCATTTGACAAACATCTGTCCATTACTTGAATTCTTCAAACAGTAGGACGTACAGTCCATGTCTGGGATCACAATAATCGCTTTTGCTCGTGAACTAAAAATTTTACAAAAGGAACCATCAAATAATTGCACTGGTCAAAACAATGGGAGGGGGATCACTGGGAGGACTGATGTACAATCTACGGTACCCCCACTGACAGCACACTTGTACTGACGTGCACTTTTAAATTACCAAGTTCTCCAACAAATAACGGCCCAGAACATGCAAATTAAAGCGTGCAACCCTTTCGATAAATTTTTGAACAAGACACGAAATTTAATTTGTTTATGCAGCACTTTGTAAATAAATTAAATGAATTTGAGCTTTTGGTTGGGTCAGTCAATGCGTCGTAGTGCCATCCAAAGAGGGATGAAGAATTTCATTATTAGCATTGCTATTAGTGTCAGTAGTGGCAAATGATACGAGGAAGCAAGATGAAGGCTTTAGTGTCAAGTTCTTTTCTAGAATTACCATTAATCAAGAAGACCAATCATCAGCGTAAGCAATTAGAGATGAGTCACTTGTATCATGTTCGAAAAATCAGCCAAAAAAAAAAAAATAAATAAATAAATAATAATAATAAATTCCCATCTGTCCGTCCCCTCCAATAGTTTGTCTAGTTCTTCCTTCAGTTTATTCAAACTAACCACTTCCCCGAACACAGATGGAAGTTTTTCACAATCAACCACCCGCTAGCTGAAGGCAACCTCCTCCTCCTCCTGAAGGCCCATCTATCCCGCAACCATCCTTCCTCAATTTGAACTTATGCCTCCTCATGTGCGTAGATAGAAGAAAAGGAAGAACCTCATCAGCACTGAGCTTACTAAATCCATTCAAAGCTTTAAACGCCTCAATCAATCAGATTTATTTTATTTATTTATTTATTTTATTTATTTTTTATTTTATTTTTTTATTTATTAATTATTATTATTTAGTTATTTTTTATTTATTAATTATTATTATTTAGTTATTTTTTTATTTATTAATTATTATTATTTAGTTATTTATTTTATTTATTTATTAATTATTATTATTTAGTTATTTATTTTATTTATTTATTATTACGGCCGTTACTAATACTAAATCTCCTGGCAGGTCCTTAGTGTAAAGTTTCTGCAATGTGCAAAACTGAAGATTTTCTTGGTAACAGCACATTTTATTCTTATTTTATGAATAGCGTATTCAGAAGGAGAGCCATCTTCTTAATAAAGGTTCTCTGAATGCGATCGGACTGTACTAAGACTTATTAAGTCCAATTTCATTAAAAAAAAGCCAATTAATTAGGCATTTGCACTTAATTGCCTCATTATCAGCGATTTCAATACATCATGGGTAAATAGATTTGTGAGCAATGATTGTTATTTGTTCCACTACGTCAGAGCAAAAAAGGAGCATGTTCTAATATATTATCGACTTCTCGCCGAGTCGAGGGATATTATATTGAGACTAAAGCCTGCACAATAATGTGCAGGCTTTAGTCTCAAGTTCTTTTCTAGAATTACCATCAATCATCAGCGTAAGCAATTACAGATGAGTCACCTATATCATGTTCGAAAAATTCAAGGACAATACTCCATACTTCCAAGACCGAACCCTGGGGACAATGGCGTTCTACCACATAAGTTTCTTCAACCAGACCAGATCTAACCACAAAACTTCGATCAGAGACGTAATCCCGAAAGATGTATAAATTTCCGGCACAGAGCATGGGAAATGTCCTCCGCAGGGCAGTTCTAGCCTTGCGGAGGATACTGTCCCACCACAGAGCACCAAACGCACCTCTAAAGTCCACAAATAAGCCTAGAAAGTACTGCACATCGTAACTAACAACAGTAGCAATAACTTCCTAAGGCATTCTTTTTTATAACCAAATTGTTTCCCAGTTGATAGTTTTAAAGCATTCAGAAATCTGGTTACAATAATAAATCTGGCTGCAATTGAAGAAGTCGGCTCACACAGTCGACTTTTCCGGGCTTTTCAGGATCACTCTCATGATCGCAGTGCGCGAAGAATCCCCTCGACCAAACAATAGTTATATAAATCCAATAAAATGTCAGGAAACTAGAGTTAAAACGCTTAATAACGGCACTCTCCAGGAAATCAATATCCGGAGCTTTACCATCCCTGAATAAATGTATAACATGTGGACACATGTGGACATGTGTATATGTAAGGGCGGCACCTAGAACGTTCGTTCAACTCCGCCTCGTATCTCTGTGAAGAACAGAATCACTACAAATGGGCCAGATATGTGTGTAACGTCGGTTTGTGTGTATTATGTGTGTGTTCTGTTGTTCTGTTCTGGCCTCTTGGCTACCCAGAAGCATCACTCAAGTGGACAGATGATTCTGAGTACTCGTCCACACCACGGGAAGGTGGGCCAGTCCCAATAAAACACGTACCGTCTCTAAAGAGACTCTGACCCACCTGGTGTTGTCAGCAGGTGGGCCAGGAACTTCTGGGGGGCCCATTCCAGCGGCAAGAGAGGAGAAATAAATAAAAATAAATAAAAAAAACACTACCCGTGGTGCAGGTTGTAAATAAAAAAAATAAATAAATAAAAATAAAAATTAAAAAAAAATAAAATAAATAAAAATAAAATAAAATAAATAAAAATAAAATAAAATAAAAATAATAGAAAAGCTAGTGGTGCGTGCAGGTAATATATTATAATAAAGGTAATACATTGTAATATATTATAATAATAAAGTGATACATTTATGTATGAGAAATAAAAATAAAATAAAAATTGATAGTGTGGCAAATTGAGCAAAAAAAAAAACGATAATAATTATATTAATAATAAAATAAAAAAATAATAATAATAAAAAATAAATAAAAATAAAAATAATAAAAATTAAAATAAATAAAATAAAAAATAAATATATAGAGAAAAAAAATAAATAAATAAAAAATAAATAATAATAATAATAAATAAAAATAAATAAAAATAAATAAAAATTTGAATTTAGCCTTCACAAGTGTGAAATGTAGGCTGTAGAATTGTATGTCTACATGGTCTTTCGACCATGTAGACATACAATTCGACCATGTATCTGGCATACATGGTCTTTCGCCTGGTAAAAATGCCAGATGCAAAGGCCTGCAGGGAGGAAAGATTGTCTGGAGTCTGGATTAGTTGATCCACATTGGTTGGGGAGAAGTTCAGAATGTCTCTCCGAAGTTGATCTCTGAGATCCTTGTTCAAGTCACAGTCAAAAAGAAGGTGGTACCAGTTTTCCTTACCTCCACAAAAGCATAGGTCGGTAGCGAGAAGCCCCAATTGGTACAGCTTTTCATTCAGGGAGCCGAATAAATGTATAACCATATTTAACTCATCCTTTGAGAAGAACGATTTGTAAGCTCGGTGTTGATCCAGATGAATATTTCACTTAATTGTCGCATTTTCGCCCCACGAGGGCGAGAATAGTACAATTGAGTGAAATATCCGTCTCGAGAGCCCTCGTGGATAGAATCGTTCTCTTCCCCACATCAGGTGGAAAAGACCTTAGTTCGAGTCCCGTCGATGGCGTGAATAATTTTTATGAGCCTTTTTCACAACGTGGCTGAGTTAGTCGGTCTGAGGCAAGGGTTGCATGGATTTTTTTTTCGTCCAACAAAATAGAAAATCAACCACAGCACACGGGCAATTCACTGACAATTCATACGCAGCAACATGACCTTAGTCGCCGCTGCTCCTAAAACCCTACTTCAACGGGAAGCGTTTATGGGGAAACCAGCTCAAGATGAGCAAAGGTAAGACTCCAGGAGTGGAATGTATACATTCTGTCGTGCTGAAAAAGGCTGCTTATGATGCATCATCCCGTTGCTGATGTTAATTCGACCATAATAAGACTCTATGAAGAGATCCCCTGAGTTGAGAAGCGCTAATGTCTCCACAATCGATAAAGGTGATGCGAAAGATGTAATGGGAAACTATAGAACAATGACTTCAGTGGTGGGTAACATCACGGATTTTCTGATTAAGGATACAATACGGGACCATCACATTTCATCTTCCACTACCCTGAGTATAATGGAAAGTGACATTTTCCACTACACACAGTTGGTACGTTACTCTGGGGTTACTGCTGCCATATGCAGTACTTTGCACATTCAAGGGTAAATGTCAGTTGCCATTTTTCAGCCCATCTGCCTTATTTTTCTAGATTATGTTGAAGCAGCTTTCCCCGATTACTGTCATTAACCACCGTGCAAGCCTTTGTATCATCTGCAAACTTAGACATTAAGCCGGATGTGCGTTCATCAATATTGAATATTGAATAAATGCAAACCTTCGTCATTAATAAATATAGAAAACAACAACGAACCATCGGTGTTGTGTCCGATGGTTGGACACAATCATCGGACACAACATAGGTAAGATAGTATCTAACCATCGAATGGACACAATCCCACTCAACCATCCTTTTATCCATAGCATCTCGATAGGAATGATATCTGTAATTCATGGTAGTGTAGTTCGTGAGCGGGAAGTCTTGGCTGACCAATCTAGTTAATTGTTATGACGAAGTCATAAAACAGTTCGTTTCAAGAAACAACTTTGACATTATTTGTCTTGACTTCGGGAAAACTTTTAATACAATTCCCCCATGAAAGGCCATTATATAAAATGGAGCAAATTAGCTGACTGGTATGAGCCTTCGTTAGATCAGGAATTGTCTAAAAGATAGGGGACAGAGGGCACTCATAAATTGTCATAACTCAGGGTGGACCAGTATAGCAAGTGGAGTCCATCACGGATCAGCGCTGGGACCACTTCTGTTTCTTATCTTCCTTAATGACATTGATTAGGGAATGCAAGGAAAGATGTCAAAGTCTGCTGATGATTTAAAAATCAGAAGAATGATTAACAACCACAGCCAGGCTATTTTGAGCGCAAATGTTCCTATATATGACAACTGAAGTTTAATGCTTGTAAATTTAAGGTTTTGCTCCTGCATCTAGGGAACAGAAATCCAGCATCTGGATTTCCGTTCCCTAGATTCAGGATAAATCCTTCCTTACAAGCGAAGATGGGGTGGGGGAAGCAGTTAAAAGTCGCGCAGGACGAAAAAGACTTAGGGGTCGAGATTCAGCCAGACATCAAATTTTCCATGTCGTGGAAACAAGCGATTAGGAAAGCGCGTGGTGTCTCGTTATATAGGACCTACTCAAAAAGGAAAAGGATGTCGCTTGTATAAGACGATGGTGACACTGCATTTAGAATATGTGTTCAAGTCTGGAGTGAACATTTGGTTTCAAGTGTTCAACTTGAACATTGTGTTCAAGTCTGGAGTGATCCTGAAAGGGTTGCAACCATTATTGTGACGAGTACTAATTGATATCCACAGAAGAACGACTTAAAAAGTGCGGACTGCAAGACTTGGTACCTTACCTTTATCAGGCTCCCCCATCTTAGGAGAACAAGCTTCCTGAATGGAATGAGTAAAATGAATGAAGAGGCATATTTTCACAAGATGAACCTGAGGAGTAATAAAAGGCTCGATCTCATGGAGTTTACTTACGGGCAGCATGATGTGGATGAGTAGAATGGCTTGTTTGCCCTAGTGGTCGGGGTTGATAATTTGGTAATGTTCCAAGCGGATTGGAAGACGCTTTTGCGTAGATTTTTTCTTTCTTTTTTTTTTCTCTTTCTTTTTGGCAGATGCAAACAAAGCCTCTGTCCATGCATAATTTGATATTTTAACCTTTCTCTCAAAATAAACATCGCATTAGAAAGAAATCACGTGGTATTTACAGCTGAATAGGCTTCATTGCGGTTGGTGAGAGGCTGTGCTTGGAAAATGTTCTTGAAACGCTGCAAGTAATCGAAAACAAAACCATTCCACCCAGGTCCATGCAGAGAGAAGTTTGGAAGAAGACGAAAGTAGCGATAGACAACAACCCCTTCGTCTGCGCCCACTTAGCGGCTGCCAAAACTCCATTTGTTGGCAATCAACGCGATCCGATGAAATTGTGCCTGCAGGTCAGAGGTCGTTTCTGGGAGTTGATGGGAAGTGGGTCGTTCCGAGTTCCGGAAGTCATCGGCGGTTATCTGCTGGTGGTAATTTCACGGGTGGCGGATGACGACTGCAACAGAATAGCGGAAAAGGCGACACATCGGGTGTCGTGTAACAATGGAGGATGACGCCACAGTGGGGACAAATGAGCCTTCTGATGAAGTCCGTTATCTCTTCGTCCTTGGGGATGTGCTGGCGATTGCGAAGCTCAATGGACCGCGCAGATAGCCATCAATTTTCTTAAGGAAACTCAAACTCCGCGGAGGTAATTACACGAGAGTGACGTCACCGAGTCCACGGCCAAGTCGATAACGACCACCGAATGCAACCAACTAAAGATAGTGACACCTACCAGTGGGGTATCGGGAGGGCTGCCAAGGACGGCTCAGAGTCAGTTGCGTGGAAGAAGGAAGCCGATGATGCCGAGACGAATCATGCAAAGAAACAAACATGCTCGGCATTTCAATGAAAGCAGAAACTCAGCTGTTTGTGAATTTGAGCTGCGAAAAATCTCACCGAGTGGAACCCCAGGATTCAAACTAAGAACATAAATCTCACCGAGTGGATTCAAAGTAAGAACATAAATCATCCCTTTGAGTGCAAGTTGAGGCAGTGCGATGGACAAAAAACCGAGAAACTAGATCTAAGAGCTGCGGGGAAATTTTATAAAAGGAGAGTTGTGGGGTGCAGTAAAACGTGGTCGATGCTGTGTTGAAAACGGGAATGATGTGGGAATAAAGAGCATCCACCCGCGTTATCAAAAAAGGTACTTTTGCAAAAAGAGAAAACTCGGAATAGAAATCGTTGATCATTTTGGTGGAAAAAAAAAAAAGAAACCTGCCATTTACGAATCACGACTTTTGTAGCGGTGGGGAGGCAGGGGAATTCCCAACTAGTACTAGTTGCAACCGCGAGTAAAAGGGGGCTGCGCTGCGCAGTAATTATTTTTGCTACTAATTTTTTGTGGTGACGTTTTTTATGAGTGCCAGTTAAAGGCAATGTTTGTTGGTGTCTTTACAGGAATAAACCGGTTCGCTCAACGCGGGGAGCACTTTACTTTTCGGATTTATGACGTAATGATAAAAATATGACGTCACACTAAACGTAGATTAGAAGTGCGGAGCATTAATTAGAGGTTCTCGAGAGCCGGCTGTCCTCTCAACAACTTGAAGATGGCAGGCAGGCGAGACTACGATATCCACGTAAGATTGCGAACGGTCTCATTCCCTCTTCTGACCCTCGGTGAGAGATAGGGGGCGTTGATATCCTGAAACTACAAACGAGGAGCCGAATGAACGTTCTCTTTGTGTCGAGGCAGAGAAATGAGCCAGCGATTATAATCCGCGTTGCTGAATAAGAGTTATTCCTGCCCCAATTTGTAATCTGCTCTCTAAAGTGGAAACCAGGCTTATGAGATCGCTGTGCTTTGATTCGTGTCCAACCCCAAGAACTGTGGTGATTTTCCTAATGGGCATTAGAACGTAGGACCTATTGGTGGTATCACTTCCTTCCTTCCTTTCGGAATTTACAATCTGCAAATTGCAATTATTCCTGCAAATTGCAAAAATATTTGCGAATCCGCTCTGGCAGATATTTTCGAAACCCACAGTTTAAATTACGCATTTATATATTAAAAATAATTTATGCGCTTTTTTAATCTTTTAGCATTTTTTATTACGCGTTGTCTAAGACAGGAATGCAACAAGGTGTTAAAATTTAATCCATCCGATAAGTCATCACCAGGATTCAACTGATTCGTGAAAAGCAGGCCCAACTTTAGTTGAAATTTCTTTTTATTGTTTCTGTAGACGTAAGAAAAGCGTGCAGGGTATGTAAAGTTCTCCCGGGGATTTTCCTCTAAGTTCTCATCGCAGAAATATGCAAAGTGGCCCGTGAACAGACGCACTAACGGATTAAACGACCTGTAATGATACTGTACCAGTTTTGGGAGAGGACGGCGCTGATTGCCCCCGTGGAGCAATGCCCTAGGGCGGCCAATCTTCTTAAATGCAGATGACGCTTACAGAGTGACGCCGCTTAAACAACACGAGTAATCTGTCGAGCACATTTTTGTAAGTGGACGCATCGTTGGCGTGATGTCATTAATGGTTCCATTTCGAGTGACACAGTCGCCTCGTTATTATTCGAGCGTGCCCACATTCTTCGTACGCAGGAGCACTGCACTTACAACGGAGAGGGTTGAGCAATATCACGGAATTACTACAGACGATGCTCTGTGAAACTGTGTTCTAAAGCTGAGTCGTCTAACCGAAGTTTCCTCAACGATCACACAGACAAAAATACTTTTAAGCTAATCGACATGATATTCAGTCTCATGCGTTTGTTTTTTTAATCAAAAAGAAACAATATTTGATTGCTTCTCACAGCATGGACGTCGACAGAACCTGTCTAGAGTTGGTACCGTGGACGACCCTTCAGGAAGAGGTTGTTTTAATAAAACAACCTCTTCCTCAATAAACGTTTATTTATTTCTTTAACCATAACTACCATCAGCCATAATCATTTCTCTCTGATTTAAATTAACATTTCGTATTTTTACTTAGATCGAGTATTTTTCCCCCTAAGTTTACTCACCGCAGGCAATCTCCAGTTTTGTTTAATGCGTAGCGCTGGCTCTGATGTCCAGTGCACTCTTTGAGGGACTGTGTTCTAGAGGCTGTGTTCTAGAAGCTGTGTTGAGACTCTTACCGATAGACATGTCGCTTATACAGTACACTGAGTGGACAGAAATCATGGGATACCTTCCTACCTAGTAACGGGTAGGCCCACCTTTCGCCCGGATAAGGGCAGTCACACGACGAGGCATTGAGTCCACTAGTTCACGAAAATGATCCACAGGTATTTTCGTCCATGCTTTCTGCACCGCTGTCCATAATTCAGTAGCATTCCTGAATTGGGGATTCAAAATTCAGACGGACCTTTCCACAGTATCCTAAAGATACTCCACAGGGTTCGTGCCTGGTGAACGGAGAGGCCATTGCACAGTGGTAAAATCTGCGGAATGCTCTTCGAACCATGTTCTAGTCACCACGGCTCTGTGGAGAGGCGCATTGTCCTGGTGGAAGAGTCCATTTCCCTCTGTGTGCACGATAACAATGAAGGCATACAGATGGTCTGCAAGGATGGACACATAACCTGGACCGTTCGGAGATGCGTCTAGACGTACCAGAGGTCCAAACGTTGAGCCAGTCGAACACGCCCGAGACCATTACCGACCGTTCACCTGCCTGAACAGTTCCTTGTTGACATGACGAGTGCATATTAATGCACTCGTCAAATTTCGAGAGGACGAATGGGTGCGGTTTCCGCCAGATACGCACCCTCTCGTCCTCTCAAAATAACTGGAAATGGGACTCATAGGACCAGAAGACCCGTTTCCAATCATCCAAGGTCCAGTGCCGATGTGCTCTCGCCCAGTTGAGGTGTAGAGTCGTGTGTCGTGGTGTTAGAAATGGGACTCTGGTGGGCAGTGGCGGATTTAGCACTTGAGAGGCCCAGGCGCAATTCAATTTTGAGCCCCCCTCCCCCTCTAAATATTTTCGGTACCACTACAGTGTGCATTCTACGCGCACGTTTTTACTATAGCACGCGCTTTAGATTTGGTGTTGCGGTTTTAATCATTTTGGTTGCGCAATTCTTTCATACATATTTTAACTAATGTTTAAATGAAAAAATGACACAACTACCATCCCTCCAAAATCTAACATTAATATATAAAATTAATACATAAAATCTAGCATTAATGATAATATGTATTCTATTTCAGATTCACTTAGTTCGCATTGATATTTCATATAGTATGTAGGGATATTCGCATAAGAGTTTACTAACTTCTCATTAAATTATAGTTTTATTCAGTAACAGTAATAAAGATGAGTGTAAAAATTTAAAATGAAACAATTTTATTATTTCTTTTAAGACCTGAGATTTGAGGCCCCCTCGATTTATGAGGCCCCCAGGCGCGAGAATCGTGCGCCTATGCGGAAATCTGTCACTGCTGGTGGGTCCAATAACCTATTGTGGCTAATGATAACTTGATTGTCTTGGTGGAGACGTTTCTGGCACCTCCCTCGTTGAAGTCCGCGGTTATTTGTACCACTGTCACTCTCCGGTTGGCTGAAACAATTCGAGACACACGGCTACGTTCGTCCACCTCAACGATAGTGTGACCCATGCGTCGGGCACCAACTATCAACCCCTCTTTCAAAGTCTGGACATTTATCCATACTGACATCGAATTACCGTCTGCGTGAATTCAGTGATGCAGGGTATTATATACTTGCCAAGCGGTGGATTCGTCTACTAGCGAGAGGGGTGACAGCGTCGCGTTGCCCAGGAACGTGTTATCCCACGAATTCTGTCCTTTCAGTGTACTTTTTACCAATGCATTACCATACTGTCCAGCTATAGCTGTGTGTCATCCAACTACGCTAGTCTCGGTGAACTGTGGTGGTCAAGCTGAGCCGACATCCCTAGAGTTCCCCACCGTATTGAGTCATGAAGGCTGTGTCTAATTTAACATAATCTTCTCGGTCTGTGACTGTTCTATACAATTTTACATCACCTATACAGAAGGTGATGGTCTTATATGGTCTTACTATAAGCATATAACGTCACTATATGGTCTTACATGAGTGGACAGAACGAGAATTTGAAAACTGCAAAACTCTCGCTTTTGCAGATTATCTTACATTACTTATTAGAGGTCTCGAACAGCACTGGAGTTACCTGCTGACCACCAGATTTATATTTATACACTTTAAACAATAAGCTGGCAATTAGCAGTACAAAAACAAATTGAGGTTGTATAAATCACAGATGGGTCCAAGACGTCCTCCGCAAATTAAAATTAATGGAACTCGGTTGCCCAAGTCAAAGAGAATAAGTATTTAGGAATGCTAGTAGATAAGAAATTGACTTTTTATCCTCATATGGCATATTTCAGAGAAAAAGTCAAAAGGTTTTTAAAGAAATAATCAGATTATCGCGTTTTGATTTGGAATTATCTAGAAAGTCTCTTTCGGTACATTACAAAGTAGTATTCCTCCCTCTGATAACCTACTCAGCTGGAGCTTGGGTTCATACAGGGTAAGAATTGTTCGGCATACAAATAAATTACAATCGATGCAGAGATTATGCTTCTAGTTAATCGTGCTTGTAGAACTATTTCTACACGTGCAATCCAACTCCATGCTGAGGCCATACCCCTGGATTTGTTTGTCTTCTTTTGAGGCTTTTGTTGAAAACTTAAGAAACGGATTCCAAAAACGTATTTAGGAATTAAGTTAGAATTGCAGAATAGTCCGAAAGTCGAGAAAACAAGATGTTGGAATGAACTAATTAATATCTGGCAGACGAGGTGGGACAGTTCTTCAACTGAAGTTGTGGCGAGATATTTTATTCCAATTGTAACCTCGTGTGTTAAACAAGGTGAATCAAAAGTGGTTCACTATGAGAATGGACACTTTATTCTTGATAACTGATTTATTCTGTCGTGGATCGTTAAACGAACAGTTGTTTCAGATGGGAATAAATGTTACAGAATTATGGCTGTGTGGACTTGAGAAAAACTGGAAACACGTGCTTTATGAGTGTCCTTATTAGCATTAGCATTAGCATTAGTAGAGGCATATGATGCAAGAAAGCAGGCTTATACAGCATCAGCCAAAAAAAAAAAAAAAAAAAAACACCTTCCGATTTCATTGATCCATTCGTTCTAAATGATTCTCTAGTTCTGCCTTGAATTTATTTACGCTATCAACTTCCACAACAACAGATGGAAGTTTGTTCCAGCAATCAACTGTCGCTGGCTAAAGGAAAATTTTCACACATCTATTCTACAACTGTCTTTCTTCAATTTAAAATCTATGCCCCCTCAAGTTCTTAATCTGGCAAGCGGAAGTATCCCATCAGCATTAAGCTTGCTCAATCCATTTAAGGCATTATACACTTCAATCAGATAGCCTCCCAGGTGCCTAGTCTTCAGACGCTGCATCCCTTTGTTCCCCTCACCAGTCTTGTTGCCCTTATTTGTACACGTTCAAGCAACTCTACATCCTTCCTAAAATGAGTGTCCCAGACCTGTACGCAGTATTCAAGGTGTGGCGTAACCATGCCTTATACAAGGGGATAATCGCCATACTTATCCCTGCTCGCAAAATTCCTGTATATCATTGACAAGACCCCATGAGCCCCCAAAATTCCTGTATATCATTGACAAGACCCTCTGTCAGCCTGTCTGTACTGCTCAGAACGCTTCATATCTGACTGCACAATTACCCCAGGTCTCTTTCATTCTCCACTACCCTAAGTGCAACACTACCCAGTTGGTACATTTCTCTGAGGTTACTACTACTCATATGACATTGATATATGCAGCACTTTGCATTTGTCAATGTCAAACTTCAGTTGCCTCTTCTCAGCTCATCTGCCCAACTTTTCCAGATCCTGTTGCAGCAGCCTACTGTCATTACTGTTATTAACAACCCTGCCAACCTTTGAATCATCTGCAAACTTCAACATAAAGCCTGACATACCCTCATCAATATCATTGATAAATATACAAAACAACAGTGTACCCAACACCGAAGCCTGAGGAACTCCACTTATAACATTTGATCACGAAGAGCAGTGTCCATTGATTACCACTCTCTGTCTTCTCGCACTCAACCATCCGTTTATCCATTGTAGCAACTTTCCCTTAATGCCATACTGCTCCAATTTTCACAGTAGTCTTTGATACTATTGCACATGGATAGTATCTTTTGATACTATCCATGGATAGTATCTTTTGATACTATCCATGTGAATAGTAACAAAAGCTTTCCTGAAATCCAAATATATGATATCAAAATTATTTTTTGCATCCAGTTCCTTTGTAACCACGTCATAGTATCCAATAAAATTGGTCAGACAAGACTTTCCCTTAACAAACCCGTGCTCTGTCTGAATTATTACTGCAGCCTTGCCTAAATGATCTTGCAATGCTTCTTTAACCAGTGCCTCCATTAATTTCCCTGGAACAGAATTCAAACTAACAGGTCTGTAATTACTCTGAGTCTTGTAATTACTCGGTAAGTCAGAGCCTTGAATTGAGACGGTACGAGCTTTATTGGGGCTAACCGACCTTCCCGCGGTGTGCACAAGTACTGAGAATCATTTCTCCACGTGACTGATACTTCTGGGTAGCCAAGCGGCCAGAATAACACAACAGAACACTGTACACACAATCGCACACTGCTCACATATCTGGCCTTCTTACTGCTCTTCCTAGAATTGAACTTGCGTTCTAGGAGCCCTTACAAAAACACGTGTCCATGTCCCGCTATCGCGATTAGTTATATGCACGTGACTTTGGAGGGGGGGGGTTGTATTGGGGAGAAAATCAGCTGTGACACGGAGATCAAGTGCCGCTTACGCAACTGCTGCCCCGAGGAAACGTGCAGGTGGCTGACGAGACCAGTTCGCTCCCTTCCGCATCCGCCAAAGTTCAGCATCATTCAGTTTGACTTTTGACCTGAAGTATATGCCGGTACATTATGATCACTAACTTCCCTTTAGATGTAGCAAACAGAAGAAGGAAGGAGAGATCTTTCTGTCGTAACTAAGTGCGCTAAATGTACGATTTTTAATTTTTGTAAACAGAACGCTGATCTATTTTGGGGAGCTGCGCTTGCGCGAGTTGGTGTAGTCGTCTGATTTCAGTGCTCTTCGTGTTCAAACATTTCTACCGTTGTTCTGCACAGTTTAACTTATAATTTAATATGGCTGGATTCATCCCTGTGAGCTGAAAAAGAGGATACATCATTCAAATACTGGATTTACACTGGCAGTATGACTTGTATTTCCAGATGAAAATGGGGCGTTCTATGAGTTGGGCACATTAATTACCAACGACAGGAACTTTCGAGATAAGCCCATTGGGATTCACCAATGTCTATGCAGGTAGCAAAGTAAGAAGCAGGAAGAATCCTCCAAATCGTCTTAAGACAAGTTCCGCTGGAAATCATGGTTAAACAATGTACCACTCCACAGTTGCCACAGTAATCCTTTAATCACCGAGAACACTGTACGTACTACAAGTTTAAAAGTGCCCTAAAAATAGCAGAGGAATTATTCTGAATTACATACGAACTGTATATCATCGATCAGCAAGAAATCATTCCGGTTCAATTAAAATGTAAATTTAAGAAATCTTTATTGCAATATTAATAATAATGACGATATTACAATTCGATACATTGCCCTTCACGACCACCAGGCCAGGGGTTAACAGTAATAATACAATATAATTATAAATAGAGAGCATTGATATATCAAACATAAGGAAATGCATATGTGGAAGCACAACTCAAAACTCCAAAGTATAATAAGTTATTTACAGTAATATAATTATAAAGAAGGTATTGGCCGAAACAAATAATTTTATATACATTTGGTAAAATATAAACAGAAGGAGTTAGTCCATCATTACTAAAGGTCATACTGAAAAGCTAGAATGCCATCTTCATATCAGGTGGTATTGTTGGCTTGCGACATTAAGACGAGCTCGAGGAGCAGGATCGGGGACACGGAAGTACAATTCAAGGATGCGACGTCTGTATTCCCTGTCAGAAGTGAACTTATTAAGGTCAGCATCGAAGGACTGGGCACACGAAAGTAGCTAAAAATGCAGGAACCTATCGGATAGGCGGAGACGGCTGAGATAAAGTACATAGTGTTTGGGGAGAGGGCGCCACCGGTAGTTTCCCACAATTGCGCCATAAGTACTCTTGCAAAGTATACATCACTCTGTAAAATGATTAGAAGAGCAGCAGAGGACCATGCAATTGACACAATCATGATACAAGAGCCCTATTCTACTAGAATCCAGCAGAACAGCACGTCTAAAATAATATGATTCCCTCTTCACGCCAAAGTAATCCAATCCTCATCACAAGACCCTAAATCATGTATAGTGGTGATGAACCAGGATATCGATATCCTGGTAGTACAGGGCCTCTGTAATCAATTTGCAAAATGCATACAAGTGAACTACTTCTCCCTTTCCATCTACTGCATCTCCCTTTACTGCCCACCCTCTCAGGAACTTGATGGGGCATTAAGCTACCTGGAGTTCACATTGGACTTCCTAGGCCAAGGGGAAGTCCTGATTGCCTCTGATGTCAATGCAAAATCTCCCCCTCTGGCATAGTACGACCACTGATCCCCGTAGTCTACTCCTGGAGGACTTTATAGCAACCCGAAACCTCATTGTTCACAATCAACCCGGCAATTTGACCACATATAGCAGCATCTGGGCAATAAAATATAGACATAACAGCAACCAGAAACAATCTAAAAGCCAAAATCCGTAAGTGGACCATAATATCGAATTGGACTTTGAATGACCACCGGGTCATCCTCTTTCACGTCAATCTCCACCACTGCATGACGCAACCAACACAGGGGAGAATCCTAGAATTCATCAGATTCTCCCTCAGAAAGGTGGACTGGCAGCTCTTTGACAGATCCATTAAAGAGGACTTCCCAGAACCCGAGGTCGATCCCCTCCCAGTGTTCACTCCTGAGGAGTTAAAAACAAACATTCAAGACGCAATTATCAAAGCATCCTGTAGATCATCCAGGAAGAGAAAATTTTCCCCAAAAGTCTGTGCTTGGTGGAACATTGAGCTCACAGACCTGCGTCGAGAGGTTCACAGAGCCAGGAAGCAATACCAAAGCCATCAGGACTGGTTCCCCCTAGATGTGAAGGGAATTTGTCTCTTACCAATGCACACCTATATTTTAATTTTGGTGGGACAAATAAAGATTTATTTATTTAATGTTGAGGCGCTGCACGCTGATTATATCCACAAGAAAAATCAGTTTACCAAATCCATAGCCACCAGGAAAAGAGAAACTTGGAGGAAGTTCATCCAGGAACCAGGAACGTCTTCTACTCTACAAAATAGCCAGAAACAAGATCTACTTCACAGAGGTATACAGCTCAATCCAATCTGACCAAGGAGAGACAACAAACTGGAAAGACTCAATAAACACTGTGGACAAGCTCTTCCCTCCAGATGACCCAACTGAGGACCAACCGGAGCACAGGATAATCAGGAAGAGAAATGCAACTATGCACCATGCAGAACCGTTTACACTACAGGAACTCGAAGGCGTGAGGAAGAAAATCAACATTAAGAAGGGTCCAGGAATGGATCTGGTTGAAGGTGCCTTCATCATCAAGTTTTTTTAAACTAAGATCAAAAATTCTACTGACGCTCTACAACAAATGCTTAAGGCATTCTACATTCCTCAAAGCTTGGAAAATTGCCCTGATCCGTTTGATACCTAAACCAAATAAGTTGCCAACTGATCCTCAATCGTAAGACCCACTGCCCTGCTAGCCAACATGGGCAAAATATTTGAGAGGCTGATTGCC
The DNA here is from genome assembly GCF_048544385.1 of Mastigoproctus giganteus. Classification (NCBI taxonomy): domain Eukaryota; kingdom Metazoa; phylum Arthropoda; class Arachnida; order Uropygi; family Thelyphonidae; genus Mastigoproctus; species Mastigoproctus giganteus. The sequence continues at coordinate 3,980,862 of NC_143577.1, read as the reverse complement.
CTTAGAGTTATTATTATTATTATTATTATTATTATTATTATTATTATTATTAACAGCTACAAAACAGCAAACAACGTGCCTGAGGGTGCAGCTACAAAGAATTATTACATAGCTTCAAAAAGCTTGGAGTATACATTTCCCAAAGTAAAGAAAAAAGTATATGTACAGATAAAATAAAACTAAATAAATAAAAGGACTCATCCGTCCTATTTAAGTGAGCAGGCAGAGCACTGGTATTTCTTCACACACAATCAGAGTCTTAGAACTTAAAAGAAGAGTCTATTTTAAGTCAGGTACCGGATGAGGTTAGCAATTTCAGTTGCCTCTTGAAGTGTCCGGGGGTACCAAATATCTCAATATTTGCTTTGTTCATTGATCTTGCAGTCCTGTTGTAGAAGTTGTAGTATCCATAATTTGTTCTCGCATAGGATGGTTTCAGCAGTGGATGGTTTCTTAGCGCTCTTGTCGGAGCGTTGAAATTTATTTGTGAGACGAGATGAGGGCAATTCAGGGTACCATTTAATAGTTGGTTAAGAAGGAGTAAATCGGCTTTATCTCTTCTTTTTTCCAGCGTTTCGAGTCCAAAGAATACACACCACTCTTGGTAGGATTTCTCATAGTATTCAAGGCCACTTTTAAAGCAAACGTACTGGATTGCTCTCCTTTGAATATTTTCAATTTCTAATTTTTGGTACGCAACATGTGGGGACCAGACCTGTGAGTCTGGTCCCCACATAATAATAATAATAATAATAATAATAATAATAATAATAATAATAATAATGTTACACAGAAATCTCTCAAGAGCTATTCACCCTCAAGCAATTCATCATGAATCTGCATTAATAAGGATTAATCTGCATTAATCCGGTGAAAGTATGCACATGCAAACAACGGCATAAATCACGATTCAGACGCGATCTCAACAGAAACTCAACTACTGGTCATTGATGGTATTGTCACACTTGAGCCAGAGAAAATCCCCGTATCTACGTGTATCAAAAAGTTCCCAATGATGATCTCATTAACAAGTGGATACATACGACAAGCTCAAGAATGTTTTGTCACCCTCGAACAGGAAAAAATTGCTAAGCATTCGCACAACACTACAACCCTTTCTTCCCAGAGCTGTATCGCTACGCATAATACAGTATTCAGACTCAGCGCCAAATCTTTGTCTCAAGATTAAATCAAAAAAAAACTACTATTCAAGTAATCACAGACATGTTTTCGAAGGAATACTCCATTAAAGTAGATGTAAGACAATTACGTACGAGACAGGCATCTTATGCCTCTTTCATTGTCTCGAAGCCAACCGAGCCCAAGAGTGCTTCATCCACACCCGCATCAGTAATTATCATCAGATGCAGAGTATGATATTATTTGTTTAATGGAAACCTGGCTGAATCACAATAGATCTGTTGACACACTTTGAACTACGCTGCTCAATCTAATGGACGAGCCATTCGCCAAGGTGGTGGAGTGGCAATCATCCATAAAAATTCCTTTTCTCGACATAGGACCAACTCAAGTAGTTCTGAAAACTTTGAAGCCATCTCTGTAATACTTAACCTCGATGAAATAAGAATATAGGTTTGCACCATCTACCTCCCTCCAGAATATACCCTAGAGGTTAGAACGGAACTAGGAGACTGGATTACTATCAACATTCAAACCAACTTCCCTACTATTCTTGTAGGGGACTCTTGTAGGGACAACATGCCCCTGCCAAGCCACTCAGTGGCTCGGTCTTCTCTGGAAAACATTATTCCTCACCTTAGGCCGTGCGGTAGATTTTCTCAGTATGATGCAAGTCTTCGAAATGCCGCCCCTATTTTGATTTCCCGTTTTTTGATTTCACTGCTTATGCCGCCCCCTTACGGTGCCGCCTGATGCGGCCGCCTCTCTGTATCATAGCACGGCACGGCCCTGGCCCTGGCCCGGCCTTCATCCCCTTCAAACTCCCATCACGGGGAAATCAGCAACTCTACCTCATTTTCCACAACATCCCTCATGCAGAATTTATCGTGCCAATCCTTCTCCTTCAAATCAGATCGACAACCATTGCGCTGTGAATTAAATGCCCACTCTAACTTCTCTGATCCCTCGGTAGAAGGATGGTGCTCTCTGCATACGAGAAGAGCCTTTTCAACCAAATGCATAAACCAGAAAATAATTCTCCAACGACTCATTACTTATAAATGGAATTGTCGGTTAGAAAAGTCAGAGCCTGAAGCCTGTTCCATCCTGGCCGAAGAATTATTTAAACCAAAACCCCTAAAGAGTACATCATTTTCAAAAAAGAACGAGCCTGTTTCTCAAAGCACAAACGCCAAGAGTACAACTTGGCTACTTCTGAAAAGTTTAAACAGTCTAAAAGAATCAATACAAACAAAAATAAGAACTTCACCATGGCAGCCGACAATATCAGTTGGCTGGTAAACGACGTGAACAACATGACTTCATCCGGATCCAATCTGATATTAGACCTCTCCTAACAGAAATCACCGTAACGACAGAAAATGTAATTCAGGCATTAAATAGTCTCCTGAATAAATTCACATCTAGCCTTGATATATTCCCCCTCTTCATCATGAAAATAAGCAGTCCATTCATCATCCAGGTCTTGCTACACATATTTAGAGAAACCCTTCGCACTGCAGTCATCACAATAGATCTGTTGACACACTTTGTTGACATCTGTTGACATATATTCTTCTATATTTCCTTGAAATATGGAAACGTTATATTGCAAAACCCGTGCCTGAAGTCAACCATCTAAAAAACAGACAAGAAGGACTTTCATCCCATCTATATAAGCCGCAGCTGTTCGAGAAGACTCTGCTGCCGATTCTTATCACGCATTGTTTCCAGAAAAGACCTCCACATTTACACACTGTAATTCCAACGAGATCGACTGTGAGAAATTTAATGGACGCCCTGTTTCGGATCCAGACGACCTGAAAGCCGAAGAACAGATTGATGTAATCTTTTTGGACATTAAAGCTGCTTTCGACAATGATTCAATCAATACCTTGATGACAATGCTTGAAAGGTATTTTTGAACACGAAGAGACTTATTAAATGTCCTCATTTCCATTCTCAGAGGCAGGTGAGGATTGAACACAGACCCTTCGAATCGAACCACGTCATCAACAGAGGATTCCCCCAAGGTGGCGTCCTTTCTGCTCTATTTTTTGCTGCCGCTCTGGACCCCTTCCTCTCTATGCATCCTGACTACAGCATTTATGCAGATGATAAAAACTCTTCATCTGGTCAAAGCACGGTGACAAATCTGACGCTATCAACACCCATGCCACTGCCCTACTACACTGCTCGAAAAAAGTAACATGACAAACTGTTTTTCATGAATATTTTATTGTGAACAGTGTCACCAAAGGCGAATATTTGATATAATTAGCGGTACAAATTCCGAATATCCAATAGAAATCAATACCATCTTAGAGAGCCGCACATTATGCAAATTATTCATGCCTATAAAAGCACGGGTTGAGACCACACCACTTCATTCCTGTTTTTTGGCTTGCTCAGTGGAACAGCCACATCTCCAGTATTCAGGATGGCAAGTCATCGTCGTTTAGATGATTCTTTCAGATGGCGGGCCGAATTGAGCCCAGCCAGTCGCAGGTGGAGGTGAACGTTGGCTGAATGTGTCAAACAGCGTCACCTCGGCACTATGGAAGCAGTTTAGTCTGCGCTGGTGGCACAGTGGTATTATTATTATTTTCATCTTTATTTTCTCCTAAGAGCCACCCGCTTACTGCTATTGAACAGGTGGTGTAAATACAGATACACAAATATAATTTGTACATATAATTATTCACATATAATTTATACAAATCGTTGTCTTATTATATTCTACAATATTCTTTAGTTTCTTAATGTTTCAGAGGAGTCTTAATGTTTTTTTATGATTTAATAATAGTTTTTAAAGTATTGAAAGTATGGATTCATTATTTATTTGGTTTTAAAGCATTTAAATTGTTTTTAAAATACGGACAAATTGTATTCTCTCGATCAAAGGTTAGGGTTGGTGATTCACTATCCGTTTCCTTCATTCTGTTTCGATCTGTGGACTTCACTTGCTCGCAGCATCTATGAGTGGAGAAAAACATTCTGAAACACTTTTGTCCTGTGCATCTTCTCTGCGCAAAATTGTTTCTGGGTCAACTTGGAGATCGTTGTACATCTTAATGGTGTTAGAAGGAAAAAATCTCCGAAGACTTCTCAGCTGCGTGAACGCACTACCGAGTGGAGGTGATGATGTTCGCCCACCTTTGCGTCATGTGGGGCTGAGTCAACAGATACTCAGTTTTCGGCGAGTCGAGTCTCCTGGTATGCAGTTTTGCAAGCGTGAGAATGTTCTTGGTGACGATTATATGGGTCCACAGCGTGATATTACTAATATCGTTCGAGCAGTGCTGACGTCCTACAACGTGCTCCTCCAATATCTGTAATATTTCAGTGCCACAGTAACCCTATGGCTTAAGTTTAATACCTTCCGACGCGGATTTAAGTCACCAATCCAGATCTTTAAGTGATTCCGGACAGAAGATACAAGGTAAAAAGATATTTATGATTTTAATATTAGCTATATCAAAAGCCAACAGCGCTCTAAGTGCCTTTTGTGTCCCATCCCTTAATCATTAGCTTCTCTCAAGGTCGTCCGTGCGAGCTTACCCTCACTGCGTGGGCTGATTGTTTTGAAGCTGAAAGAACCCCCTTTCTTCGTCCTTGGGAGTCCCGACCTAACAGAGTGAATTCCTTACTAGAACTTTCAACCATTCACTAACTAACAGCCCTATTCGGCAACATGAAAAAAGTGGCAAAGCGCCTATCGGGCATAAACACCGCAGTGATCCCACAATGCAACCACCGCGACATACCCGAAAGTAAGGGTAACGCCGCCCAAGAAAACAAATCTTCCGATAGCCACGATATTTCAAGGGCATCTCCCCGCAAGAGCGAAGTCTCGGAATGCACAATAAATCGTATGAAACACACGAGAATGAGTCGCAAACTGAAATCTGTCCGCAGCGAAACCAAATCAAAACGCAAGATTGCAATAACCCCCCAACTTCTGAAAGAAAACAACTTGGATTGTAGTAGTCAAACCAAAAATATTAAAGCAGCACCGACAGCGAACAGCAGAACGTCAGCCAAACCCAAACTACCCAGCTTAATGACGATACGGAAAGAAATAACACTGCTAAAAACTCATGTAGCAAAGAAAGAAAAAGAATTCGCGGGACAGATTTTGAAGGTGCAGGAGGATGATTGGAAAAGAAAAACAATAGCAATCGAGGAAGCATCTACAAAATTGTGTGAAGTCCTCGGGACAATCGCTCGCACCCTTCAGGAAATAAGTGCTGAACGGTGTCTCTGCACTAATGACAGCTGCATAGTCACAAAACGGGATGCAGCCACGCAAACAACACCCCTTGAGTCTGCCGAACTGCTTACACAAAAAGAAAAGATGCACAATAAGAATCCCTTTAGGGTGGCTAAAGAAAATGAAAGCGCCCTTGAAACTCTTCTAATCAAATCAGATTACTGCAAGTTCCTTAAATCACTTGAGAATCGGGATCAGAAGAAGAAAAGCGACAAACGTCCACAGGAAGTAAACAAAGCCACTTGTGTAGTGAACCACACTAATAAGTTGACTCTGTTTCACGAAAGAAATGATCATATTGTACCACACGACAGACATGACCAAGCTACTGAACCGAGAATCGCTGACCAGAGATGTGTTTCGAGAAGCAAGAGCCCCGCCCCATTTTCTCCCCCACTAGAAGGCAACCAAAGAATTCCAACAACATTAGTCAACAAGCGATTATCAAAGACTCACCCTAGTAAACAGACGCTCGCAGAGAAATATGACATCTCTGTCGCTTTGCCCAGAACCAAGATATTTGTCTCCCGGTTTGGACCCTCAACAAGCCCCGATTCCATAAAGAGAATGTTTCTTGTGGAACACAATGTCCGCATCGAAGTAAAACAGCTTAAAACTAGGCAAACTGGTTACGCCTCATTTCTAGTAAGATGTTCACCCTCTGCCTACGAAAAAGTTCTGGATCCCGACTTCTGGCCTCCAGGCATACTTATCAGACCTTTCTCTGACGAAAAAAGGCCATCCCCTCAGCAATCCCTGCTTACTCGTCCTCTACAATAGCAATCATCTATTCCAAAAAACCTCCATCCATGCCACACAATCAGGGTCTTCTCGCAAAATGTGCGCAGCATTGTTAACAAATTGGCCCCTCTGCAATCTCTCCTCCTGCTCGACGAATATGATTTCATCTGTATCCAGGAAACTTGGCTTAACCATGGAAGACAACTCACCCACTTGGCCACTCCTCACCATTACAAAAATGTTTGCAACGGCAGGGACCACAAACGTGGAGGTGGCGTCTCCATCATTTACAAAGACATCCATCACCTTGTGTGTGCACAACTCAGCGACTCCCCTGCATTTGAAGCCATTTCTGCAATTTTTACAGTTAAAGAAGTGAGAACTCAAGTTGTAGCGGTATATTTACCTCCTGACCATAATCCCGACACAAGGGATGAGCTAACTACCTGGATTATAACCCACCTCAAGCCTCACATGCTCACCTTTGTTTTAGGAGATTTCAACATGCCCTCCCCAAGACACGAAGCTGCTTTGAAGGACGTCGTACGCTCCTTCTCATCTCTAGGCCTTAGACTAACCCATACGCAACCTACAAGACGATATCAAAACCTAGACCTCTTCTTTCATAACCTTGACCGTCTTACTCTCACAACGCCGATTTTTAAGTTTGCATCAGATCACCTCCCAATTTCCTTTGATAGTGAATGTCTATGTTCTCCTCGACAACTTGAACAACATGACCATAAAGAATCCCAACTCAAGATCTTCTCATTAAAATATATGCAACCTCAAATCATCCTACAAAGACTAAAAGCTACAGACTGGAAAAAAATTACTGCTAGCCAACTACCTGGATTATAACCCACCTCAAGCCTCACATGCTCACCTTTGTTTTAGGAGATTTCAACATGCCCTCCCCAAGACACGAAGCTGCTTTGAAGGACGTCGTACGCTCCTTCTCATCTCTAGGCCTTAGACTAACCCATACGCAACCTACAAGACGATATCAAAACCTAGACCTCTTCTTTCATAACCTTGACCGTCTTACTCTCACAACGCCGATTTTTAAGTTTGCATCAGATCACCTCCCAATTTCCTTTGATAGTGAATGTCTATGTTCTCCTCGACAACTTGAACAACATGACCATAAAGAATCCCAACTCAAGATCTTCTCATTAAAATATATGCAACCTCAAATCATCCTACAAAGACTAAAAGCTACAGACTGGAAAAAAATTACTGCTAGCCATCCTGATCAAACGCTTACCAATTTAGCAAACTTGTTAAAAGACATCGCCTGTGAAGGGGCCTCCAAATCTGTACGCCTGTCTCCCAGGACCAAGAACTGGTTTACCAGCGACGCAAAACTCGCCTTCATCATGAAACAGAAACTATACAGGAAATGGCAAAAAACACGGGATCTAGCCGACTACCAACTCTATAAAAAACATCGGGCACGCTTCCTACGCATTCGGAGGAAGGCGCAGAATGACTGGATTGCACACAGAATGAAACTTGGGAAAAGAATCTTCACCAACAAGAATCAACAGTCCCCCATGTCCACTGACACCTTCCTTGCATGGGCTAAATCGCTCGCAACTAAGCCCCTATCTGCCCCAAACCCCTTTATTCGGGTAATCCACCAGCTAACCAGACATCACTGGATAAAATAGCCATCACAAAGGAACGCCTTACTGAGGTCATCAACAGTCTTCCCAACAAGTCTACCACTGGCCCGGATGGATTCCCTATTTTCATGGTTAAACTGTGCAGTGTATATATCATTGATCTCTTGCTTGATGCATTCAATTCCGTCCTCGTAACAGGTGTTTACCCTGCTATCTGGAACACATATTATGTTTCTCCAGTTCCAAAAAAGTCTAACCCAAAACTGCCTAATGACTACAGACCAATTTCTGTAGGATGCACTTTTCTCAAAATCTTGGAAAAAGCCATACTTCCTGCTCTCATCCATCACATGTTCGGCCACAAACCTCCATACCTCCATAGTGTACTACCTGGACGTTCCACGATCACCAACCTCTTGGACACACTGTTCAGAATTGAAAGTACCTTAAGCAACAAAGAGCAACTGGATATTGTGTTTCTCGACATTAAGGCGGCCTTTGACAATCTGTCCACCCATGCATTATGTACCATACTGTGCAACTATTTCAAAATCTCTGGCAACACCTTAGTTCTCCTTAGGAAACTCCTTCAGTCCAGGATCCTACGGATCAGAAATCAAAACCATAATCACCACATTCTCTGCTCCAGAGGGCTCCCCCAAGGGGGCGTTCTCTCTGCCGCCCTCTTCGCCGCATCTTTAGAACCCTTCCTATCAAACCGTACTAATTTTACCACCTACGCAGATGATATTAAGTTCTTCGTCATCACAAAATGCCCCCAGTCTCTCCAGTCTATTACTGTGAGCTCCAACCGACAGCTACATGAACTGGAAAACTACCTTCATGCGATTGGGCTCTCCATTAATAAAGAGAAAACTGCACAACTCTCTATCACCAAGAAGAAAAATACCAACGATGTGGACATCATTATTGCGAATTCTCCAGTTAAAAAAGTCACCCAACATAAAGATTTGGGTATCATCTGGGACAAAGACCTCACCTTCTTGCCTCACTTTAATGCCACTCGAACGAAAACATATTCGGCTTTATGGGCTGTAAAACAAGAGATCTCCAACTTCCATAACCCGGACCTTATCATTAAATACATTCTTCGTTGTATTTTCCCAATTCCATTATATGCCTCGACTATATGGTCCTCAGCACCCTCATCATACCAAGCCAGGTTCCTCTCCCTGGAATTCTGGATCTTGAAATGGCTAAATAGGGTTGCCGGGCTAACACCTACAATCTCAAAATCTGTTCTGGTCACCAATCTTAGTACGCTTCCTTGGAGGTATCACATCATCTCTAGGAACCTTCTTACCCTCTCTCAGCTTCTATCCGGAAAACTGAGGTCACCCGATATTTGGGATATCATCGCCAGACCGTCCGACAGGAGAAGATGCCAGTCCAACACCTCCCCATACAGATCGAAGCTGCGTAGCATGTCCTCCTTGGACAACATGTTTCCACACAACTCCTTCCAAATATTTAACAGATTAGCCATAGACGCTGAGAAACTTTGCAAGGACAGAACCTACAGATCTTCCATTCTTGCAGACATGTATGCCTTAGTCATGCTCTAGGTGGACTCTCTGTGATACCGCAATATCCACGCTTCGATGTATCCGGATGCACTTTTATTTGTTGTAACTTTATGTTTTTGTACTTGTTGTAACTTTATGTTTTTGTATTTGTTATAACTTCATGTTTTTGTATCTTCACCAGTGGCTGTTTAAGGCCGTATATTGTATCTGGCTCTGTATGCAATGCATATGTCTGTATTTTATGTTTTTTCTCTGTATATAACTTATGTCCTCTAGCTGGATAGCTGTAAAAGGACATTTCTTCGGAAATAAATTGATATTAATAATAATAATAATAATAATATCCAAGTTGACGTATAATATAGCCCTTGAGATGGTAAATGGCTGCGTAGTGATCTTGTTTACCCATCTCAGCATCCTGTACTGTAAACGCAGGAAAGCCTTGACGGTAGTTCCGGGGCAGAAGACCAAATCTGAGATGCGTAGAGAGGGATGGGGATGACACATCTTAAAATGTATTGCTTAATAAGGTTTGGGTTTCTAATACCTACCACCTCCTGCCTGGTTCATAGTGCTGCATAAGTTTTCTTTTTTACATGTCCAAAATACGGTGTAAAGTTCAGTTTTTTGTCCCATTTCAGACCAAGATCAACGTGTGTCTGGACTTTTTTGACCACGCTGTCATTCACGCCTATTGATATGTGGTTCTTTATTATCTTTTTGGTGAAAACCATTTGTACTGTCTTGTGTTCATTTAGTCTGAGCCCCATGCAATTAAGGTATTCTTGCAACTCGGCGATTTTGGAGTTTGCTTCGTTGTTGCGTTGTAAAGGATGTGTTTTGGTCGTTCGGTGTGATGAAAAATTTCAAGTCGTCTGCATATACGACAAATTGCTTTTGATTTTGGGTCAGGAAAGGATGCAGTGCTGTTCCAAAGAGAATAGCAGAGAGGACACCACCTTATGAGACTCCCCTGTTGACTTGGAAGGTCTCTTTGGAAATTCCATTTATGGCAGTGATGTGTCTCTCCCTCAAAGAACTCGTTATTATAGCTAATACGTGCCCAGTTATATGGAAATATTCCTCCAAGATGGTAGTAATAGCCGAGATGGAAACACTGTTGAAAGCGGATGCACCGTCCAGGAAGACAATGTCTAATTGCTGTCTGAAGTTAAGGGCGTGTTGGATTCGAAATAGAGTCTCCATGAGATTCGTGGTAGTAGATCTTTGTGGGATCACTGAATGACGGTACTTGGGTCTATGTCTGAAGCAGTGATTGTTGATAGTATTTAAAACAGACTCTTAAATATTTTTGGTATCGTCACCATCCTCCCCACGCCGGGTGGAAGAGATGTAAGTTCGAGTCCTGTCGATGACGAAAGGAATTTTTATGGGGCTTTTTCACAACGTGGCTGAGTTAGTCGGTCTCAGGCAAGAACAGCTTTGTTTTCTCTCCTGAAAACTTGGTTTTTCGTCCAGCAAACAGAAAATCGACTCCAAAAATACAAGTAGTTTACAGACAATAAACATAGAGCAATGACGGCCTTAGTCGTTGATGCTCCTAAAACCCTACTATTACAACAACAACTGTGCTTCCCTCACTAATATCAAAATATTCATCGGTATCGAATACTGGATTTTAAGGTGGCTGAACCGTGTTAATGGCACCATCTCGAGATGATTAATGTATGCAAACGTTGGTTGCACCTCTTTCAATCAGTGGCTGATGACAGGAATTCTACCATCTTCTGTCAGGTACTCACCGATCGTCTTGACGCTCCAAATGTTCACAATCTTGTTGCGGGCCCTAGGCTGTCCTGCGTCCTTTGCGATGAAGCGTGGATTTCTCTTAAGACGTTCGTTACAGAATTTAACAATGATTAGAAGATCTTTCCAGGCTAACATCGTCCAAAACTACAACACCCTGAAGATTGATCCCCACAAGTTCTGTGATGGGAAAGGGTTCAGATCTGAGAAGCTACAGGACCTGTACCACCACATACAACTGTAGAAGTTTTCTGATTATCTCCTTCATCAGGAGATAATCAGGAAACTGTATATTTTACGATACTTACGTATTTATGTGTCTCTAACTTTTTTGCCTGTGTCACTATATGTTTGTGTGTGCGCGTGCTTTATTTACTCTGTTATTTTATACAACCCAATGTTCACGTACGCGTGTTTTATGTACAATTTGTATGTTTATTGTTCAGGTTGTAATGTACAAATGTAATAGGCTGTTATTGTTATTTTGGTTTTTAGGAGCATTAGCAACTAAGGCCATATTGCTCCGGGATATGCGGTGGTCAATTCCTGATCTTTCCGCATCCTCCGTATTTGGTGGTGACGGGCTCGAACCCCGGTCTAATCAAAAAGCGTGTGCTACCCACTGCTGTTCCTTCCCACCTGGCTACGGAGGCGCCATGTAATAGGCACCTCCTAGCTGAAGGCTGTTTCGGAATGAAGCATACTAAAATAAACTGAGTTAGTAATAATAACAATAATAACACACAACAGCACTCCAGCAGGCCACAAGGAAGAGAGACAAGCGATATAATCTCGTTTAGCGATCTAAACGAGAAGAGAGACAAGCGGTTTACTCCACTCAACCTAAGAGTTTGTACCTCCCAACTAGGAGGCACAAACGAAGCTAGAAAGATGCGTGGCAGACACAACAATGACCACAACAACATCAAGATCACGTCGATAATATTGCTTCCAATGCATGGCTCACGAGCGGAACGCTCTTAACCGAGACTGAAGGATTCATGCTGGCCATCCAAGACCAGGTAATCAGCACCACGAACTATAGGAAATACATCGCCAAAGAATGTCCAATGACACATGTCGACGATGCCACCTGGCCTCAAAAACGATCCAACACATCACCGCTGGGTGCAAGGTGATCATCTAGACTGAGTACACTCATAGACACGACCAGGTAGCCAGGATAATTTTTTTTTTTTTTTTTTTTTTTTATGAAAACCCCAAACACGAAAGGTATCAAAACCTATAGTACTTAGTACCGTGCATGGGTTGAAGGAGAAGTATGGGGGGAGGGGGATGCCGGAAACTTTGCTCTAGAGACTAATACATCAGAAGCTAATACAAGCTGGAAATACAAGAAGGAAATACAAGCTGGTCGAAGAAAGTGTACCGTTCTACAAAAAAGAAGGCCGCCGTAGCCAAGTGGTCAAGCGCGCGGGCGCATATGTATAAGTACCTTGAGTGACGGGGGTTCAAGCCCGTGACTGCTAAATACGGTGCTGTTTCTTGTATTCTGTCTATCTTGTGAATTCCTCTGACCGATTGGTCGTCCCGGAGTATAAACAGAAAATTTATTTTTTTATTTAAGTACGAACCCCAGGCAGTACTAGAGACCTCAACCCACAAGCTGTACTGGAACCGCGCCATAATAACGGCTAGGACAATCCCACACAACAGACCGGACATAACCCTTGTGGACAAGATGGAAAAGGCTACCTATCTGATTGACATAGCGGTGCCCAATATTAGCAATGTCCAGAAAACCCATAGAGAAAAAATCAGGAAGTACACGAACGTGATACAGGAGATCAAAGAGATGTGGCATATGCAACAAGTAACGACCATCCCGATCATCGTGTCAACCACAGGTATGATGCTAAAGACCCTACATATGGTGCCAAAGACCCTACAAAGACCCTAGCAGTATCTCAGCGAACACCTACAAGGAACTCCAGAAAGTCGCAATCCTGAACACCTGTAGGATAGCCAGAGAGTTCCTCTACCAACAGTAACACCAGACAGCAACAAACACCCTGTGTACTTGGTAGCAATCCCCGTCACGAGGTGGAACCCCCAATCAGGGAGAAATAATATAAGAGCAATAATAATAATAATAATAATAGAAGGAGTTCAAATCGTGTAAATCGGGATAGAAGTTGGAAAGGGGAGTGTTCCGGCTTGTTCCTGTACGCATGAGCTTTACCTCATTCTCAGTTTACTGCTCTCTCAAGAAACAGCACCTCTTCAAGAAGCAGTTTCTCTTCACGCTCACGGGGATCATTTAATTGTTAACTACAAAGCGTAAAAAACCTCGCAGGAAACTATGGGAAAAGGATGTGAGGCAACACAACATCGGAAATGGAGGGGGGGGGTTGATCACAAAGAAAACGTCGTGGGCCTCCACCAGTGGAGTTCATGATGTACCATTTTCGTGAAAACTCATTTCACCTTTGATCTCTCTCTCTCTCTCTCTCTCCCCACCCCATCGCTGCCTTTCTTTCCTTCGTCAGAACTCCTGCACGCCCGGGGTGGGGGGAGGGATCAGAGCGGAAAGCCTCTATAGTCGTGAAGTTCGGAGCGTAAATCTCTGTCGCCGCAACAGATGGTCAAGAAGTGAACGCGGTAAACGAGCGAAATTCCGTGCGCGAAAAGGTCAGTGCACATGTGGAGCGAACACCTGGCACGGAAGGAGATTTTGGACGGAAAAGAGAAAAATGTTTGCCGCAGTTTCGCCACGTGCGAATTCTTCCCCGCGTGATCTACGACCTCCGTGAGGTAAACCGAGCATCGACCTCCGAAACAGCCAGGAGTAGGATCCGGAGGTGCACGAGTTGTCAAACTGCTCGCGGCCTTCTCCAAACTTGCTCGTGTCATCCCTTTCCACTCATTCCTCGCACAATTCCTCGAGGCGCTCACGAGTTTCAAATGCAAATCGCATCGCTCTGAGCAGCACAAAGTGCAGACGACAGAGCCCCTGTCGAGGGCTAACGGTTTCTTCTCCTTTCCGAATGGGGGGGGGAGTAATAAAATTAATAAATAAATAATTGAAAAGACAGGTCCTAACCGACTGCGAACAACATGTGTATTATGTAAGGCGGCCCCTAAACGTTAGTTTATCTCCGTCCTGGTTCTCTGTGATGATATACAAGACTCTGTACAATGGCCAGAAATGAGTGAGTGTTATGTTTGGGTAGTGTGTGTGTTAGTTAACTGTTTCTGGCCGCTTTGCTAACAGGAAGCAGCGATCACCAGGAATGCTGCTTCCCAGTACCCATCAACGCCACGAGGAGGCGGGTACAACCATACACGTATTAAACTAAATGTAATATTTCCGGCAACCATAGGAATAAGCGCAAGTCCTATGGGTGCAGCAGTCTCCTATAATCACGTACATTGGTGAATACCATAAAGAATCCCGTATTCACTGGAGAAAGTGTAATAGCAATGGATGCCAGCAGATCCTGTACCCAGGAAGCCCAAATCTGGGTACAATCAGTTTAAAATCCCGTCTCTAATAGCAAACTGAAGACCAGCGAATCCTGCTCCTGAAGCGACCAGCGTAATTAACAATTTAGAATAAAAATATATAAATGAACAAAATGATATTTAAGTTTCAAAATAATAATAATAAATTTAATTTGTTAAAACGTTAAAATAATAATTATTATTAAAAAAAAAGAAGCTTTGTTGAGTATAGAAGTCAGCTTAGCATTCCACTTCGTCTGTTGAAAACCTGTGCAACAAATTCCTGTAGAGCTGAGAAGACATTTTGATTTGCTATAAGATATCTTTCATTTCCAGGAGAGAAATTGTGCACTGTACTAGATAATGTTTGTCTTAAATCTTGGTAAACTGGGCAGAAGAATAAGACATGACTCCAGTCTTCAGAGGCGCCGCAGAAACAGGTATCTGTCTTAGATAGATTGAATTGAAAAAGACGAGCGTTCAAAGAACCATGTCCAGTTAGAATGTATGATGTAAGAAGGCTCGAGTAGAACCAAAACTGATTATTTTTTGAGGTAGTGAATTTAACATCAGGTACAAAACATCTGGTCACTGCTCCTTTGGTCGAGGAATTCCATCTCACTTGCCATCTTTTATGAAGCTCAGTCCAACATTTCGCTTTTTCATTCTTTGGATCGGAAAAAGCTAGAGGATATCCTTTACGAATATAGTAAACAAAGCTTTTGTGCGTAAGATCCAGATCCAGAGGTAATAAGCCTGCGATGACTTGCAAAGATGAGGTTGAAATTGTTCTACAAGTTCTCAGGAGAGCTAGCAAAAAGGTCCGTTGGACACTGTCTAGTTTGGTTTGAACTATAATAAGCTTGATTCCGTGAAACCATATACTGGCTGCATATGTAAAGATTGGAATAAACACTGTGTAGTATAGAATTCTGAGGGTTCCCTTTTTTAAACCCCAGTCCTGCCGAGAAATTTAGAATAACATGGCCGCAAAATTTTTTCACTTTTTTTTGGAAAGATTCTGGATGTGTGGTAAGAATCACAATGCTTAATCAAAAATAATACCAAGATGCTTATGAGTGGTAACAAGTGGCAGAGATATTTCATTAAACTTGACAACCGGAGGTCTATTATGGTCTAGTTTTCCGTGAAATATCATCATTTTGGTTTTAAATAAATAAATATGCTGTTTACACTCCGGCACGACAACCGAGTCAGTAGAGTTTACAATAAATCGTCAATACAAATATTTATCGTATTTAGTAGTCACGGTCTTGAACCCCGGTCCACTCAAGGAACGCGTGCTATGCACTCTCGCTCCTGACCACTGGGCTTTGACACTCTTAATTTATTTTTCGGAATCCAATCCGACTGCGAACAAGTCGTTTTCTAATCTGAAGGGATATTTACAGTACGGCTTTAAAGTTCCCCCCCCCCCCCCCGCCCACATCTTGTTCCACGATTTTAAAAAGGATCTCCGATCTTTTTTCTGCAAAGGTAATTCCAAACTTTTCTTAAACTCAAAGGAACGCTTGTTCTCTGAGACAATGCAGTTGGTTCATCGCCCATTTGGAAAGATCTAGATTCGATTACCGTTCCTAACCAAAGGACCTCCTCACCTCGCAGGTCTTTTCACTCAGGCCGCTTAAACGCTGTCTCAGACGAATGCGTGCAGTTTTTTTTGTCCTGTGGGTGTGAGTACGTGGACACAAGAATCAGTGAAATGCGCGTGTAGTTTGGTTAAGTGGACTCAGTCCGCTTGAATCTCGTCCAAAATTGATGGCGAAAAGACAGACACGCAGAGGAAGTGGGAGAATTTCGAAAGGGGCGGCTTAATACTGGCTCCTGAAGTGGGCAGCCTGGAAGTGTCATCTCCCACCACAGCAGCGCGCAACACCGATGGCCAACGCGCTGAATTTAACCAGGTTTTCAGCATTAATGCACGAGAGAAGACTCATCTT
This sequence comes from Mastigoproctus giganteus, assembly GCF_048544385.1. Taxonomy (NCBI): domain Eukaryota; kingdom Metazoa; phylum Arthropoda; class Arachnida; order Uropygi; family Thelyphonidae; genus Mastigoproctus; species Mastigoproctus giganteus. Next base: position 3,964,340 of record NC_143577.1, on the reverse strand, counting down.
CACCGTAAAAATGATTGCCGGGAGAGTCTCAGCACCCAACGTTTGGGACACCGTGTGCTGGCGGATTCCCCAACCAGGTCTCCGCTCCACTCCCAAGCTTCTTGCTCTTCCTTCAAGACTACATTTGAAAGATCGGTTCCTCCCTTATCAGAAGCTCCACCTGGTTCAATCCCTGGATGCTGACTTATTTAAAATCATAGATGATAAAAAGTATAGACGGATCATCCTAGATCTGCACGTGGTCTCCAGAACTACCAACTGATCTCAGATCGTTATGGCGGGGCAAGAGACTCTCAGAAAACTGGACTTGTTATCACAATTTGTTATTTTTGTTATTTTGTATTAGTTTTCCTTTCAAGTCAATGTTATCTGCTATGAGTACTTTTTTTTTTTTTTTTTTATATATAATTTGCTTAATCTTTACAATTCCTTTATTATCTCTGCTGTTTGTTAACCCCTGGCATGGTGCCGTGAAGGGTATTGTATGGTCGTGGTACCTGCGTGTACCGGTGAACTGTACAATAAAGATCTTATTATTATTATTATTAAAGAGTGTCCTGGTGTATCCTTAACCTTTAATCATCACGCAGCAGGGAAAAAAAAAAAAAAACATTTTGATCCTAAAGGAGTAGGCCGAAATCCCTTGACCTCTACCTGGGGCCGCCCCTGAACACAAGCATAGAAGTGCTCATCCTGTTTCTTCCCCTCTTCATCTTTACACAAGAAAAAAAAAAAAAAACCCTAAAAACCTGGTCAGTAATATTCAGAGGAAAACAAGGCGATCAAGCCACGCCCGCTGTCACGTGGGCTGCTCTGCGTAGGTAAAACTTCCTTTTTCAGGTCTGGCCAAGATGCCTTGTACGGTCGCTGTGGAGGCGTTTCCAGCCCAGATGAGTCACTCTTTAACCTTGGCTATCTATTTACGGGCCAGTCAAACGGAGTCAACTGGTGTGGGTCAAGGCAGCGCAGTAATGAATCAACGCGTACCACAATATTGTAGGCACGTGACTAAACACGGCCGGCTGCGAGAGATCCCGCAAGCGCAGTGACCTTTATGCCTTCCCCCGCGATAATCATTAGGGAGGTAAAACACGTCCTCAACACCGGCTGCTGCTGCGAGACAAAATTACGGGGTTACTACGGGATGGTGGAACAGTTCGCGCGAGACCTGTGGGGGTTGGCAATCCTGTATCATTGGGGCGCGGTCCTAGCAAAGATTTCACCTTCTCACAGGAATGAGGAGGCCATCATAACGTCCCGTACCATTGCAATTAATTTTTTGTTTTTTCATCCAAGAATCACTTTCGTTTGATATCTCGAACATTGTGAAGGCAGCTAGCAAAAAAGAATTTCTATGATTTCTTAAAAGAATTAACCGAGACTTCAATCGATTGGCACTATTCACGTATCTTTACAAAATTTGTGTTAGGACAGCCCCACAATATGCCTCCCAGGTCTGGTCCCCACATGCAACTTGCCAAAAACAAGAAACGAAAATATCCAAATAAGAGCGATGCAACAAGTCCGTTTCGAAAGTGGATTACAATGTCAATGAGAAATCTTATCAAGAGTAGAGTATACTCTTTGGACTTGAAATTCTGGAAGAAAGAAGATACAAAGCCGATCTACTCCTATTTAACCAGCTGGTAAATGGTATCATAAATTGCCATCACTCACCTCGTCTCACAAATTAACTTCAACGCACCGAAAAGAGCTTAAGAAACCATCCTATGCAAGAACTAATTATGGATATTACAACAACAGGACTGCAAGATCAATTAATAATGCAAACTTGGAGATATTTGGAACCCCTGGACACTTCAACAGGCAACTGAAATCTCCAACCGCACCACTTACCCGAGCCTTTGAATTGTTTTTCTTCATTTAATGTACTTTTGCCATTTTTTTCCCTGATGAATTTGTATTCGAAGTGTCCGCTTTAGAGCTGTCACTTTATTTTTGTTGCTGCGCACTAAGGCATGTTTGTCTGATGTTTTGTAGCTGTTCAAATAAAAAAAAAAAAAAAAAATACAGATAAAATAGTCGCCAGTTTCAATATGGCAGACAATCTAGTGAAGCTTGATTCGCGTTGGGTTCGACTACATAACAGAGGGTTGTTTTTCTATTTAAGAATTTTATCGAGAGAATATTTCAATTACATAATGTGGGTGCATGCACTTTGTTTAAATTTACCGGTTCACTAGAGAAGACTTCGTCATATTGTGCATAGTGTTAGGGTCAGGCGCCACCTGTGGTTTCCCACTTCTGCGCCATACGTACGTTGTGAAGAAATACAGAACTACTGCAAAGGCCAGAAAAGTGGTGTGTGTTGGATGTGTATTATTATTATTCATTATTATTATGTCTAAGGTGGCACCTAGACTTCCATCTATCTCCACCTAATAAACTGACTTTGTGCAGAACCTCTGCAAAATAGATCTGTATGGAACGTCTCTTCGCCACCAGGGAGCAGCTGGCACCTGCACAGCCGCTCCCTGGTGGCGAAGAGACCCTAATGGCCGCCCATAGTCACTTGGTACTGGCCTGGTCTTCTATTTTAAGTGCCTCATGGACAAAAATCCCGCACCCACCGGAAGTAGTGCTATATCATCTTAATTAGTAATCATTAGATTATTCCAATGTCTTCTCCGTTGAAAAACAGTTACACAGAACTCTTGCAGTGCTTGAAATTTATCCTGATTAGCAATAAGATCACTTTCACAGCCTCTAACTAAATTACCAATCTTCACTTTTAGCCTTTCTCTAAGTTGAACATACAAACTACAATCATATAATAAATGACTCAAAGTCTCAGGTTGACCACAAGTGCATACAGGAGAGCTGACTAGACCAAAGTAATGTAGTTTAAAATTTAATGAGCCATGGCCAGTTAAAATAAACGATGTTACCATAGAAGGAAAAAACCATTTGTTGTTACTATCATAACTGTTGGAATGAACAATCTAGTCACCTCCCCAGTTACGCTAAGATCCCATCTCTGTTGCCACATACCAATCAACTGTGTTAGAACATTTTTCTTAGCTTTAGCTATCTCTATAGTGAAATCAGATGTAATATTCATAAAAGAAACCACTATGCCTTTTTTTTTAAGTAATAACAAAGGGCCCGATACACAATGTACAAGTCTAGATGCCCGGCAGGCCAAAACCTGCATAGCATTGGTTGAGACTGTTCTGCACAAACTAGAAATAACAGAAAGCATTGAGCTGAATCGATAATAATTTCTGTTTAAATTTAACGTTAGTAACTCTGAAGTACCACACTGATGCTCCGTACGCAACTATGGGTAAGAAGACTGCCTCGTAGTATAAATTTAAAACTTTCCTTTTCAACCCCCAATCTGACCGTGTTAATCGAATTATTGCTGCACTAAATTTTTTAATTTTTTCGTGTGAGTAATTTAAATGTGGGAAAAACGATAATCTATCATCAATTCTTAAACCTAGATATTTCACCTCAGATACTAGGGGAATCTGCCTCCCCTTAATTAAAGCTTTTGGCGGTCGCGCATAATTTAGTTTCCCCTTAAGAAGCATCATAACAGTTTTAGTTGTAGATATCAATAATTAATGCAGATCAGCCCACGACACTAGACTTTCTAACACCTGGGCCACTCTTATTTCAAGCACAGACTCGGATTTACCAGTAACACATAAAACCAATCTTCAATTGATTGTTCTAGCCATAATGTTGGATGTGTAGTAACGTGTTGAGTTCTGTTGTGTGTCTTGGCATAGGAGGTAGTGGCTGCCCATAATTCTCTGGCTAGTCTCCGTCAGGGTCAGTCCCCGAAAGCAATCTAACAGTGATTGCTTTCGGGTTCCAGATGCCTGCTGCGTACGTTATAATCAAGGTAAATACCACTTTATAGAATAAGGACAGAGTGTGCCTATTGAGTCCTCAGTCCCGTCTGGAGACCCTGGTGACAAGGGCGGTGTAATTGCGTATCTTTCTTCTTAGGTATTTAAGATGTGGCTGGAAATTCAGTTTGCTGTCAAGTATGACTCCTAGATACTTGAGTTGAGTGGAGAATTTTATGGTCCTGTTGTCGATTTTTATCTGTGGCGGTCTGGCTTCATTGAGACTTCCTTTGAGAAGAATAGAATCTGTTTTGGTGGCAGAGATGGTGAGGTTGTGGTGTTTAGCCCAGTCCTGTAGCTTCTGTAGTGTATTATTCGCCAAATTCTCCAGTCGTGCCCTAGAATCGCCGGTAACGGTGATAATAAGATCATCTGCATAGGCCTGAGAGGTGACCTCTCCCAGGTCCATGCCAAGGAATTCATCAAGGACAAGATTCCACAAGAATGGGCCCAGAACCGAGCCCTGTGGGCATCCTCTGTAGACCTGTCTGGTGATTTTCATATATGGAGCATTGACAGTGATTGACCTGTTGGAAAGGTAGCTTTTGATTGAGTTATATAGGTTTACTGGAAGCTTTGATTGGCGCAGTCCGCCTAGGACGCTCGGCCACCAGAGTGAGTCGAACGCCCCAGCAAAGTCGACAGCGATCAGAGTGTATTTCTTTTGGGTAATTCCTACTGCTTCAAGGAGTAGAGTGCATCCACAGTGGAGTGCCCCGTTTTGAATCCAAATTGTCTGTGAGAATCCATGTTTGCATTGTTGTAGTGTTTGAGAAGTCCGTAGTAGAGTAGCCTTTCACACAGTTTACTAAGTACCGACAGGAGAGCGATGGGAAGGTAGGAGTTCAGGTAGTTTCGTTGGGTTCTTCAGGATTAATTTTACGTTGGCCGACTTCCAATTTGTTGGGTAGTTTTCATTTATTTATTTATTAATTACACACAATATAGTCTCAACATTATGTACATAAAAGTATATACATGATTTATATACAAGATATATTTACATATAATTATATGCTCTGACAAAATATATGCTCTGACAAAATATATGCTCTGACAAAATATATGCTCTGTTGGGTAGTGACCATCACGTAGACAGGTATTGAATAGATGAAGTATTAATTCGGGGGCACACTCCACTGTTTTCTTTATAATCTCCGGCTCCAGCAGGTCCGGTCCTGGGCATATCCTACTATCTTTGATTAGAGCCGTAGCAGTTTGTAGTTCTCCTAAGTCAAAGGGAGATTCCTGCTCTTCAGTGTGGTAAGTCTCATTCTCTGCACAGAGGGACTGGTTGTAGGATGGAGAAGACTTCGCCATTGGGTGAACGAGCATCTACCCTCTCTCTCTCTCTCTCTAACCGATTTCGGATGCGTGATTTGTGGCAATCGGGCCAATTTTACCCAAATAATCCCGCTAATTTTCTCTCATTTAAGAGTACCTCTTCTTTAACGATCTCAGAACTCCTTTTTAGTGCAAGCAGAGGCAGTTGTTCGGCTGCTCATTCCCACGTGGCTTATGGTTTAATACTGGTCGCGAAGGACACATCAGCTGCACCGAGGAGTGGACTTCGTTCAATTCTCTTTCGACGAGATTTTGAGGTCCTTCGTAGCGTTAAGAGTTTGGATAAATCATGAAGAAAAATTACATTTCTGGTTTCTACGAAATTAGTTTCTGATGTATTACCAATTAATTTTTTATATCTGTAAGAAACTGAATTTTAACGGGTGATGAAATAACTCTTGTAGGGGATTCACTCATTTGTCGATCGTTTCATTCCATCGCTTAAAATGACATCACAGAAGCTCCACATATCTATCGTACATCTACTGACTTATAGAGGAAGGGTATTTGCGTTACTTATACCCTTCCTCCACGAAGTAAATGATACAAGTTAACAATAAATAGCCTGCAGCCAGCAACTGCACTTTCCAAGCAACGGCTGTTAACAATTTCCTCTTTTTCTTTTTTTTCGCCAGGAGGTGGCGCAGGCTGTCCTCTCGAGGCTAGAAGCGATCGCTCTGTCCAGGCAACATCAGCAACATCAGCACCACCAGCAACCTCCACAACGTCCTCACCTCCTCCAACCGCCACCTCAGGAACACCAGACCCCGCACTTCGTCATTCATCATCCTTCGCCACCTGCCATCTTGCCTGACACGCTGGAGATCCCCCACATACGTGTCCGTCGTCACAGATCATTGCCAGATCCGCACGCCATCTATGTTCGCAGACGGCAACAACTGTTGGAGGTCCAGCAACAGCACAGAAGCGCTTCCATGCGACTGCCAGTGAGTACAATGCTTGGGCATTTATTTTATGTCTCGCTGTACTTTTAATGGATTTAAAGAATCGAATTAAAATGTAGTCAAAGAAGAGCCCTCTATCATTATAAATACGCTTTTCCAATTGATCGAAGAAGCAAGTGCCTTCAGCCAGGAAAGGATGCACCAAACTTTTCCAGGTCTTCGAAGGCAATTTATTTAGGTAGAGAACTTCTTTTGCTGCCTCAATTACCTTTACCAACTGACAGCTGATCTGTGAATTCATTTCCCTCATCCAAATTTGACGATCCAATAACGACCTCTCTTTGTTTACAGGGTCATCGGGCCATCCTCGAGGACAACGGCAACTTGCGAGTGATCGTGAAGAAGACCCGTCCTTTGCTGGGCATCGCCATAGAGGGTGGCGTGAACACCTCTCAGCCTCTTCCCAGGATAATAAGCATCCACGTAAGCGCAGACTCCCTTCTACCATTGCGTACTACTCATGCGTCAGTTAAATAAATTTCGCAGTCCTCTCGCTACTCCTACACCCAATATGAAAACAACGTTTACATCAACTACTACCTAATTAGCCTCTGCGGCTGGCGCAGTGGGTTGGTCTTCTCGAAACTTAGCTATTTTGGAAAAAGGGGCGTAAACGAATCCATAAGAAGAACGGCTTAGAAGGTGAGGATTGTAGAGGTTGGCAACTAGATATTGTTGGGGGAAGCGGGGGCTGATTGGGATATACAAGCCCTGAAGACAGGGCTAATGATTTATTCACTTTATCGATTTTTAAACAAGGGTATGTGGGGGAGGGGGTGCGGATAAATACATTCCATACTACCAAAAGTTAGTATTATTTCGAAAATGAAAGAAATGATGATTTCAAAAATGTTCCACATTAACAACGGTTCATTTGCTTTCCGATATTTAAACACGGGCGTGGGGAAGTGTACCCAACCCCTCCCCTACGCTAAATTTTAAATTAATCAGCTCTTCTTTATATCCGCGTCACTGAACAATATGCGCGTATCCAAAAAGACACTGCTGCGAGCAAGGTCACCACCACCAGACCTCTAGAAATTTCCGTTGTCGCTCTGTTAAGTTCCGTAATGGAGGAAGAAATTGAGCCGAAGATCGTAAAGTTTTTCAAACATTTTTCTTTTAAGACATCGATTTCCTGAACCGAAAGAACCGCTTGGTGGAAGACGTTTTCAGAGCATTGCGGAACTCACCGCTGAAGAGAGAGAGCCGACGTAATCGACGTCTACTGGAAAGGGAGGGAGGGATGGGGAACGGATTACATCGAGACTTTTGAGATAGCTCTCGTAACCATGACAACCAATACGTTTATAATACATACGTCGTTTTCTACACTGGCAGGGGTCTGCTGGTACTCCCTGGTATTGCACTTCCTCCAGTGGGTGAAGGATTATTTTGCCTTCCAAGGCCATACCACATAATAGAAGCCTGCCTCCTGTGACAAGGACGGGAGCCCTTGAATTCTGGAAGTGGCTTACCTTGTGTTTGCCACTTCTCGGCTACAAACTTCCCCGTCTATAACCACATTCCCGACTTCACAATATTACTTATGGAGCTGAACAAGCGTTCACGTTGAACTGCCTTCAAAAATAAATAAAAAAAAAAACACCCTAAGTTGTTTACCCTAGCTTGCTTCACCCTAAATTGTTTACGTTTCTTTTTATTAGTTTAAAAATGGTTAGTTTAATATATGAAGTATCAGATAAGGGATAATTTGGTTAGAGGTACAAAAAGGGAGGAGAAAATTACAAAACTAAAATCTGACGCTAGCTAAAAATAAATATTGATATATAATCAGCTATTTCATCAGGGGACTACACCCGATCAGGTATCAAAAACTGCGTTTCTATAGTTGTCCATATTTGTGGAAGAAAATGAAATTTAAAAATAAGTGAGAGCAAATGGAAGGGCAAAGCAGAAGAATTTCCACAAAAATATGGACGAGGTAGTCCCAACGCAGTGTATGTTTTAAACGTAAGAAATTAAAGAAAAATAAGAAGAATAAAATAAGTGCTTCGGTGTAACTTAGATGCAATAAGGTGTCTATAAGTGAAAATTAGCAAATGGCGCGATTAAGAAAACTTTCCGAGAATTTTTGTATAAGAATGTAAAATTAGAAGATAATGCAAGCAAATGGTATAAGGCAAGGGAATGAAGCGAGGAAAGAAAGGAAGGGGATGAAAGGCCACTTACTGCCACCCACGTGAAGCGAAATGATCCTATATGATTATAGTCAAATGAGATCACTATAATCCCCGGTTAAGTTGCTTGTTACACTGTTTCTGAACAATTTTAAAAAATTAAATACTGGGGCTCCTGTCCTCACCTGTCTCATTCTTAACAGGTATCCCCGAGGATCCTCCTTGGGACCATTAATATTCAATACATATGGAAACGATCGTATAAAAAATACCTGGAAATGGCCTTCCATCTGCTCTCTCTAAATCTGCTACGTGGGCTGAGGTAAATAACTTCAAAATAAATGTTCTTTAATAACATTTATTTTGAAGTATTGTGTTGAGGAACGAAAGTTCCTCAACACAATAGGAAGTAAGCAGAAAAAATTCAAATCCGGATAGGTCGTTAGTAATCCATCGGCCTCTTTTTAAACACCATATTACTCTGCCAATGCATATATGTTTATTTATTTTAAATTGAAGTCGTATACTCGTATAAATGTTTACTTTAAAATTGTAATTAAAATAGGTCAGAGGCCATACTGTGGCCTGTAACGTATTTTAAATTCTTTATCGGTTTTGTGTGTTCACCAAACACCTCCCACTTCATCGTTTCCATGACAACTCTAATTATAGTGTCTTCATTTTACCAGCCTGGTGGATCGGCATTCGAAGCGGGAGGTCTCAAAGTGGGTCACATAATTCTGGAAGTGGACGGAATGAAGATGTACAAGAAGAAGCACCACGAGGTCGCGCAGGTGATCGCCGATTCCTTCTACAACTCCGACAAGGACACGGTAGAGTTTCTTCTGACCGAGAAGGCGAGAACTGAGTTGGACATGCGGAGATCATCCTTCATGGTGACGGAATAGGTCATCGCAGAGGTGAGTAAAACCTTTATGCATCGATCATTCATTTGCAGTGTGTTGCCACCAAATGTATTGGAATTTTCGCATACCAGGGGAGAGGGGGATGTTCTTCCCACAAATATGCCACCCAGGGTAGACGTGCGAACGTTAGAAAAATTCATTTATTATCTCCAATTCCCCGAAAACCACATTAAAGTAAACCTCGTGGAGAAGCAAAACCCGGCAACCCAACTTTCCTCGTCTTTTATCCCGAATTGCATTCCCCCGTTGTGGTAATCAATTAACAACAGTCCTTCCGTATCTCAGAAAACTTAAACCAACATTTTTCCAGCTGATACTTAGATTCGAAACGTTCTCGGGGTTGAAGCTCCCTTGTGCTTCCAGTGCATACTTTTTTTCTAATTTGGATTGAGGATCGTAAAAATGTAACCAAGTTTCATCAGAACTTGGCAATATTTTATCTCTTTGGGATAAAATTCACCAAAAACTGGATTAGCAAGGATTAATTTTAAAATTCTCTTTTGATTGACTCCACTCTCTGATGTTTGTCATGAATGGAAAGGTTTCTGCAAACCCATCTTGCACAAAGTTTGGACATTAAAATGCTTCCACGGAAAACAAAAATTATTATTATTAAAATGCTTCCACGGAAAGTGTTAAGTAATTTTTCAGGTGCAGATACCCAATTCTTCTGTTTTACAAAATGTTTTCTTCAACGGCGGAAAGTGTTTCAGAATTTGGATCATTCCCAACTGAATTCCTTTTTATTTTGAACTCAGCCGACCATCTTTCATCAGTAGCGTAATACCTCCCTCCCCAAACACTTTAGGCATTATTTCGTAGAATTCTTTAGCATTTTTGTCCTCTTTGGTCAAAAAATTGATTACTGAACGATACTCAATTTGGATGTTCGTTCTTCTTCCACCTACCAACTTAGATTAAACTTTTAATCTAAGTTGGTAGGTGGAAGAAGGTAGGTGGAATCAACATTTAATTTCTAAAATTAAACGACATTTAATTTTAGAAATTAAATGTCGTTTCTGCCATAATTATTTTCAAACTTTTGCATGACGGTTTCTTAACGACAAAATACCTCTGTCTCAATGCAAGAAATTAGATACGATATTAGAATACATATTTTTATTTATGAACTGGACTTATCCACTTCAGACTTTTAAGCTAAAATTCTCAAATTCCTTATCAGCACTGCATCTGCAGTTGTCGGTCAAATAGGGTCAAATAGGGTGCAATATTTGAATGGAGTCTCTTTTGGAAGATGCTGGTCTTGTATGCTGCTCAGCCAATAAAAGGGTGTGTGATGTGGAATCTTAGCGGCTTCACTGGCTTCGTGGATAGATCATCGAGTGTCTAATGAATGAAGTTTGAATATCGGCAACTTTGCTAATCAGGATGTCTGCTTTTATGCCTCGATTGACAAAAAACCAAAATGTGAACTACGTATTTTATTCTCTTTTAAAACCACGCCACGCCAGTTTGTTGAGGTTCCGACTTTCTTTGGCGTTAAACTATCTTACGACTACTTTTCTAATGTGTTTACAAATAGTAATTGTAAGATAAGTAAACGTGATGCGTAAACGCGGTGTCACTTTGCTTCTAAGTCCAGGGCGTTGAAGAAAACAAATGTGAATGTGTTTCGTTATATCCATCAATGGCAAATAAGTTTGTTGAATGTAATAACAAATTCACTGATTGCAATAATAGTTTGTTTCGGATAATCGACGTTACATGGTCTGTTTATTACTGATATCATCAAGATGCTAACAATAAACAGTGAGTGATCAGTGCAGCAAATATGATTTTAATGTGGTATATCCCCTCACCCCTGTCTCTGTCCTCATCCCGACTCCAGAACCTTGGGTTGGTTGTGGTTACGTACTTCAAACGGGATGGGGGGAATGCCCCATCCCACGCTAACAGTGCACTAGTTTATCAGCTACTATAAGCTATTAAAACGAAGACGCAAACATCCCTGATTCATTGGGAGGGTTGATGAACCGGAGTTTAAAAATAAAAAAAATTCTCTGGTCCGTATCAGTCTCGTAGGAGGTTATAGGAGTAAGCCAGAAGCCACCTAATTCTTGTTTTCTTTTCTTACAGGGAGATCAGCTGAGCAGCCATCTTCACTTAGGAGTGGATGACCAAGCGAATTGATGGCAAATCAGCTTCCTCGAGGATGGACGACTACAAAAGCTGGAATATGTCAAATAAACCCACGGTGTTCAAATGCCGGCAAACTGTCTCCAAGCGACAGGTCCGCTGGATGGCCGAGCTTTCTTCACCATCCGCTTCTGTTCACGAATGTCGAGCTTTCCTTGCGCTGTTTATCGAACCACACACACACACAATGACACGAGGTCAAACTCGGAGCAATAATGCCAGTGAGTGAGCATTGGGACAACTGCGCAGCCCCTTTGATGTTCCCCCGCTTCTCTGTGATCAAACTGCCTTCAGCGGCAAGAGAGAGTTACGCATTAAGAACCCCCACAAACTCGATCAACGATTCTTTGTGCCACCTTCGAGAGGAGTGTAGACTATTTTGTTCACCATTTTGTACGACCGCCCTCGGTGTGGGTCCTAAGTCCGTCTTTTAGTTCTGTTTAGTGTCGAGTATATTTGTATACTGAAAACAAAAGTGCTAATAGTCGTTCACGAAGTAGATGTACATAGAGTATTTTTCTGTACGTGCGAGCAGTGGACACCAGCAGTTGAAAAGGAGAAAGCAGTGTCAGCAACACGAATTCGTAATAACAGAGCACGCGACTAAGTGTGGGACTGAGGGATCCGGTTAGCCCATGGATCGACGCGTACACCACCATTGAATATTTAATACGCGAGGAATTCGTGGACCCCCCGAGTACATTACAAAATGCGGGATTACTCGCTATTTCTGCATACCAACCGCAAAGGTCAAACTAAAATTCTGAGCAGATTTTTATAACGTTTTGTATTTATGGATTAAGAGTACTTTGAATATTTTTATATATTCGATAATTCTAAGTGAAAAGTAATAACTGAAGTCAGATTTTTGTTACCACAAAATAAAATTGTCAACGGTAAAAGTAACTAAACTTTTTTCGACTTCAGTAAGTTATAACTTAGTTTAAATTTGTTTGTTAATTAACCAACTTTACTGTCTCAGTAGAGTGAAATCAGTATTACGTCAGCATTAACATTTCCTAATATAAAGATACAAAATTAGAATCACTCTTAATTATAAAGTAAATAATTACTGCACAATAGCGAAGAAATTTGTTTACATACGTTTCGAAGACTATAACAAGTTGTTCTTCGTCAGAACAGCTGCTAACTTACGAATTAAAACGAGTTATTGAAAATTACAGTGCAGGGATTGTACTGTAATTTTCATTTACATTTTACATTTACATTTTACTGTAATCGTAAAATAGGCATAAAAATGCGAATTCGGTCCAACATCCAGAAACAAATATAGTAAGGAAATAGTATAATTCATTATTTATATATTTAGTAAACTGATAACAAAAAACAAAACAAGCTCTTCAAAAAGTAGCTATTTTCACATGTGTTTAAATTGTAAACTTTCCTTTCTGCTCATCCACCGTATTTCCCATTCATTCCTGCAATCAGCAGTAACAAAAATATCCAGCGCTTCGGCTCCCAACGAGGGGGATAAGGTGACTACATATCCAGGCCCGCAATTTTTCAAGGGGCCCAGCAAAGACCTTAATATTACAGTATTTTAATTAATTTTGAATAATCAGCAAAAAAATTCGAAAAATGCAAAGCCAGAATTCTTGAGGTATAGCAATCGTACAATATTTTTTTCTTTTTCTTTAATAACTGCTATTATTATTAAGTGAAAGCTAAAGCAAAAAGGGATACTGCATAGTTGTGCAATACCCCTTAATAATTGTGCCAGGTCAACAAGAGTGTAGAGGAGGGCAAGAGGTTAGCTTCCTCGCTCTCGGACATCGTAGAGGGGACCTGGAATGGGGTATGGCACCCTATGGGGGAAAGGCAGACCACCCCGGTGAAGCTGTTTTCTTCAGGTTGGCTGTCGACATCCCCCTGATAGTCAATATTTGTTCTGAAGAAGAAGTCGTGCGATTGTTCCATTCCTGCACCATGTCTACGTAATTATTGTTTATATATTATTAGTATTAATAATTTATTATTTATATTACTATATAAATAATACTAGATAAATAATATATATTACTAGTAATATAAAGACTGAATGAGCAGACTGGGGAGGAGAATTGAATATAAACTACAAATGGTGATTGTAACTACGGAAAACACAAAAAAAAAAAAAAAAAGAAGAAGAAGAAGGTACTTAGCGCTGTATAGCTAATAATTTCAATGTCGTCTTCAGGGGTCAACCACTGAAATTATAGGAAAGACAGCAATAAGTGGACCTTTGTTTCTGACATTAAATACATGCTCAAAATACGACGGTAGAGGTAAGAAAATTTGAAATTGGCGGTTAATGATATTAAGTTCAAATAATGCACAAGAAAGGTGAGTGTGGCTGACCCAATTTATTACTAGTATTACATTTTATTTATCTATTACTAGTACTTGACGTATCTGAAACGTATTTTAAGTACTAAATATATTGTTTCGTTCAGTAAAAAATAAAGCGTACTTTCTGAACACTAATATGTATTTTTAAACATTTCCTTTTAAACGTCAAACTAAATAAAATATTTATTTATTAAGGTTGCATCGAGAAAAATGAACGCCCCATCCCAATTAAAAATAATAATTAAAGATAATAGATAACTAATTAATTATCTATAACCGCCAATTGAACTATATTGGTACTCGCATTTTAATAGAATACAGAAAGATAGATAGATAGATAGATAGACATGCATTTTTAATGAAATGCTGACGAATATTTTTAAACGTAGAGTAGTTTAACCTAAAACGTTCAAATTGAAATAACGCGTGAAAAATGAAATTATTGGATATTTATAAACTATCGATTCCAATAATGAGCACCAGATAGCGCCACAGTCACATCAATTTCATGCCAAAAGGTCATTTATTATGAACGACGCCTCAATTTTAATTAATCCAATACGCAGATTTTATAGTGGCGAGAATTAATTAACTCTTAAAAAAGCTTTTTAATTAGCGAAATTGAGAAACGCTATGTAAAAATAAGAATTTGATTAATAAATAATTTTCTACTGTTGTCCTAATTTTTTTGCAGTTCAGCAATGGATAATTTATAAGGACGCTTGAACACTAGCCACGCTTTGTAATGCTACGAGTTTACTCTTAAAAACAATAGATGTTAGCGTTTGAAATACTAAATATATTTTAATAGATTGTAATACAGAAAAGTTTTGTAAAATTTTAAAATTTACAGTTAGCATCGAGTGTTTCTGCAGGAAGTAGTTGGGAAACACTCGGTTAAGTAACGAGTCCATTTTGTTAAAGCATTTTCGATAAAGTGTTTTAATAGAATTTAAAATAAGTTGGCAAAATGGTAAAGAGGTACTTAACAGTTAAGAAAACTAACTTCCCAAAACAAAGTATCAGCAGAACATATCTAGTGAAGGGTCATTAAAAAGTCCTTGTGCAGTTTTAAATTTTCATAACTTCCGTTCTATACGTGATAAAATGAATCTGTAAAAAGGGTAAAGGAAAGACTTTATTACAGTTTTACATTTATTCTTGGGATTGTTAATTCTCAACATGTCCACCGTCATTACGTATACAATCTGAGATACGATTCTGAAATTCTGATGTTAAGAGTATTGATAAACAATACTCTAACATGTCCCCATAGAAAAAAATCCAATGGGCTCAAATCTGTGAACGTGGTGGCCAAGAGATCGGTCCACCTCTTCCAATTCATCTGTTAGAAAAATTTTAATTCAGAAACTGCCTAACTGAGAACAACGTGCACAATCTTGATGAAACACTGTATCACTTATAAGTCCTAAATTGTTAGTTGAGGAATAAAGTAATTCCTCAATGTCCTTGGCCTTCCATATTGTGGTTTGTCATTGATGGAACCTTTTTTTAAACTTTTTCATCTACTTAGTTATGGAATTCCTTCGTGGTGCATCTTTGTTGTAATGGGTTCTAAATATTTTTTGTACTGCAATACACAGACTGGACCAACCACAGCACACAATTTACTTTCTCTTCTATTGAAGCCGTTTGGTCAAGCCTAATTCTGAAAAAAAAAATAATAAATAATAAATAATAAAATTTTTGCTAAACTGCAATAAAATAAATGAATCACTCTTAGTACATACTAAACTTCACTAAATTACATTTCTAATTTTTTACAGATTGATTTTATCATGAAAATTTAAACCTGCACAAGGACTTTATAACGATCCTGGATTAATGAAACCATATACAGTATTTAAAAAATACATATTTTATTAAAAAATTTATTCGTGCAATATCCTACTTTTATAGCATTTAATGAAATTTCGGAGAGAAAATCACAGGATAAAATACAGCACACAACGAAATGTTTTCTTACAACTGTGTTGCTTTTGAATTAAGGGAATGGCTTAAAACATTATAAATAATGATCGGAATAAGTTCTATTGGCCCTAAAATATAAAATATTGGCAGCAGTCTGTAAAACTGACGCCATGTTTTAAGCGAATAAAAATAAGACCGAACCCATCTGCGCTGTTTTGTGGGGTGGGATGGGGTGTTACACCCATATCATTGCACTACACATATCAGAAGAAAGGTGCGGCACAAACACACAATGCCTTTGCAGGATACAATCACCATATCAACGAAATCCTTTAATCGATATTTAAACTATGGTGAATGAAATTTGGGTATTTTAAACATGAAAATCTTTACTCCTCAACACGGACACCGGGAATCTTTGTGTGAGAGCCATCTGTAGTCTGGGAACGAGCAATAATCTCGACACCGGGTGAGACACGCAGCGATTTTGTGTGCCGAGCGCAAATTATTTGATGTCGCTTTTTAATAAACACAACGCCGTTTCCAGCAACGAATTCCAAGGCCATTTTTGCCTTCGTTTACGAACTAAATTATCTTCAAAAATATCTATATTAATACTTGGCATAAGAGAAAGTTTGATGCTGAATGTATTTTGTCACGACTTTAGATAATACCGAGACATTTATACAGTGATATGCCTTACCATGTGTACATAGTAATGTTTGTTGTTTTTCGTGACCGAAATATTGTTCAAAGTGAGTTATTTGTACGTGTGTTTGTAGTATAAGCATATTATCAAAAACTGCCTGTTTATTGTCAAAGATGCATATCGGTATCGAACGTTTTACCAGTGGTTATTTTGTACTATCGCATTTACAAATGAAAGTGCTGAAACCTATCAATAGATGGCAGCACAATGCTATTATTCAGAACTGTAAACTTGGAGCTCTGGGAAAACTGTTCCAACAGCGGTGTGCAATATTCAACAGTTTTTTAATTATTATTTTGTTTTCTTCTTTCTTCTGCTTTCAAATTATGGACATATTTATCTGTTAGAGTCTTATAAAGTTTATTACTGTTAAAAATTACTGAAGTGTTAATGATATATGAAAGTTTTAAAAATAAAAAATATTGATGCTTTCGCATTAATTTGTATTTAATTTGAATGAATATAATTAAAATGTTGATTGAAACCAACTTTAAATTTTAATTAAATTTATAGAAGTTGGTGTAACTTTACGATGTACGTATAAACAATTAACATTGACTTAATTTATATCAAATTTTCAATTTAAAATGTTTATTTACGTTAAAATTGACACTCAGATTTGAAGTACTTATTTTTAGATGGAACATCCAAATCAGCAATGTTAAAATAGGTGTTACGAAAGCCAACAAATGGTATTTTCATCATTTACGTTCGCTGATACTTAAAGTTAATATTTTAATATTAATATTTATGTTACTTAATATCAATTAATTAAATTTTTATCAAAATTCTATAAGGGAAAAATATTTTAAAAAGTAGTGTATAAAATGTGATTTCTAAAACATTGAAAGTTCAGACTATCCAAGGATTAAGGCAGAAACATGTATGATATGGTAAAAAAATGGAAACTTTTAATCATCTCTGAGTTTGATTCTACCTTTCAGGATGTTTTGGTTCCTCCAGTGACAGCAATAAAAAGTCTCTCCATTAGTCTTTCATAACGCCTACTGATTTTGTGATTTTTGTATTATTTTTAATCTTTAGCACTTATTCACGTTTATTAGAGTGATCCGATTAGTAAAATTAAGATTTAAATTTACGTTCTGAGGTGTCCAGAATTTTTCATCAGGAAAGCTACTTTAGCGAAAGTACTGATCCTTTGATGAAAAAGTGTATTTCTTTGAGATTCAAAAGAATTTTTATTTTGTTAACATGAATTCGATTCCTTAGCTTTATTTCTTATTACATTGCACAAAGTGTATTGCACAGTGGGTTGATCAACCTCAGATGTACAAAGTTCACATATCCTCTGCACATATCATACTAGAATGCAGCGTCACATTTTCGTTAAACGTTCACAAGAACTAACTTAATGGTGATCAGAGAGAGAGAGAGAGATCTCATTATTTGCAGTGCAGTACCACGGCTTTTAAAGTAAAATTCCATTAAAGTTTGTGGATATTATAGAATGCGCATAATACAATGTTCCATTTTATTTTCCAAAACAAACGGAATACATTTCCACTCAGCAATCTATGGTTTGTAATTTAACACAAAGTTTCATCTCGATTTATGCTTCATACCCATATCTGCGGGCCTAAATCAAGTCATGTGCCTCCATCGAACAGCTGACCTGTGAATCAGCGTGTGGCAAAAGTGCATCTTAGCGACTGCAATGCCTCTGGTTACGGAAGTGCCTTCATTAATAAGGTGTGCCAGATGGACTCTAAAGACTTGGATGTAATTTCTAAAAATAGTTCCTACAAGTTATTTAGAATATGTAATGGATTTGCGTCCCCCTAAGGGCAGCATTCAAAGACTCCTTAATGCCTTTAATATAATGTTTCCATACCATCAGGTTAACCTCATGACAGCCATAATAAAAAAAAAAAAAAAAAACCCTTCCGGTTGAAACTGGATTTGTATAAAATCTCGTTTTGCAACTACACCAATCTTCAGGATTAACTTCCGCTCATAAAATTCATGCATTTATGATGTGCTTCCTTCCCAAGAGAAAGGTGGCTCTCCTCTCCTCTATAATTCGTGGCCATATTAAGATGTGTTGAATCGCAGTGGGTTTTTTAAGTCTCTTGTGCAACGGAAAAACAATGTCACTGAAGAGTTGTAAGCGAACACAATCTCATTACTGCTTTTGTACTCTATCAAGCAGAACCTTAACCTGTTTCGAATTTCTGAGTGTATTAAGAAGAGGATTAAGAAAGTACTTCATCTGATAATTGCTTAAAACTTGTATTTAACAGCAGGGGCTGCCACCGAATTCGGTGCACTCTCTAGAAAAGTAAAAAAAAGGGAGTATTTGAGGTTCAAACGAAGTAAAAGTAAAATCAAAGAAAGTTCAGAACCGTGTTGTCTTTCGCCCGAGGGGCACTGGTATTAACACCAATCGTGCACTCACAACCGTAAATGAATTGGTGTCTGTATTCATGGACGGATTTGCATGTGCTGCGGCATGAAAAATATAGAATAACTCGGGGAAAAAAGCCCACAACCTCCATCTGAGCTAACTGCAGTCTCAAATGAAGAGGACCTTAGAAATTCCTCCAGCAGTCGACGGAATCGAACCCACACCTCTCCAAACGAGGGACAAGAGATGACGTATCGTGCCCCACTAGACTGCAATGGAGGGCCAGCACATGAAGAAGTAATTTATCCAAAATGCAACTGGTGCACACAATATTATTTATTTCCATGTAATGCCGGATAATCGCTGAAGTATTTGGAACCATTTAAAACTATTTTGCAAGTGTCTCGTGCTGAAGAAGATAAATCTTACGCGTAAGTAGGAACAGGCTCATAATTTCCTTAAATTGCCAAAAAACACACCAAATGAACTTTGCGCAAAAGAATAAAACAGTTTTTGCTTTCGGTGTTCCTTTTATTTCAGTTTCATAATTATTAATGTTCCTATTTTTCCTTCTTATCGTGCAAACCTAATCTTATATTTGTTGTTTTTTTATGGCGCATAATAGAAATAATAAATAAATGCGCGAAGAACTCGCAAGAAAATGGAAACAGCAATCAAAAATCGCTTTCAATGAGAACGAAGTTCGTTGTAATAATAGCTGGTTCCATAATGCGAGATAAACAAAACGTTCCCACAGTTTCACGAATTCAGATTGAAAAAAGATTTAATTTTCGCTCATAACTTTTTCCATGTTTGCTGCACAAACAGACCGAGAAAAACAAGTCTGAAACGAACAGCTGATGAAGTAAATTAGTGTTTTTACGTAATGAAATTCAAAAATCGTCTCAATGCCTCGTTACGGAACACAGAATACAAATGAGCCCGTGCACGTAGGAAGTCCACAGCTTGATGGGAGCAGCTGATGTAATTCCATCAAAATTTTTCTCGATTCATTCAACCATCTTAAACAAACACTCGACTACGAACGAGTGATTTCAATTTCCAGAAGATAAAAAATAGCCACGAAGGAAAAAAAGACATTTTCCCATCTGGCTTTCCCCTAATTAAGAACGGCCTCTATCCTACTGTCTTGTGGTATTGTATTGTGCTCTCCAAAAAAGGTTTTAAAAATTGCAAGATTTTTTGTGACTTCTCTTCTGCAATGGCAGAAAACATGAACAAACAATCTAGTCACAGGAGACAACAACAGCAGCATGATGTTGTCAATGAACCGTAAAACAGTAAGTAGCGTAAAATAATCGAAAACGCATGTAGTACGCATGATTCCTTAGGATTAGTCCTCCTTTGAGTAATTCGCCCGTAGGTCAAGTTACCAATAATGTATTAGTGTAAAGATTAAGGGTCGTATTACGTCAAAGTAGTGTGTAGCCTTCCTGAAAGAATGCGTGATTGATTTGTGTAGAATTGTGAGGCACACGCTGGTGGTAGCAGATATTTCCCAGAGTGCCCGGTAGGTGGCAGAGACAATGGTGCTAGCGTAGTGTTTGTAGTATATGTGGCCACGTAGGTGAGCTAGAAGTGCCAAAGAATTAATGAGAATAAAGGGATCTGAGAAACGTCTCCGTGTCTTATTTGCATACACAACACATCGTTCCCTACGGAGAAAAAATCCCCACAGTCCTCTGCAGGGGAGAAACTTTACTATTCACTTCAGCGCACCGTTTAAATCGCAACACAAATTATGATGGTCGAAGTTGTTCGATCAGCTGCATGGAACGATATAAACTTTAAAATTTATAAACCACACTGGAGGTCAAAGTCAGGGTGATGCTATAAATATTTCAATTGCAATAGCTTATGGGAAGACGTTTTTCTTTATGTAATTTTGTAAGCAGAATCCCACAGCCTAATTTGGATCCCACAACCATTGCAGCATTCAGTGTGTGTACATACTGCGTTATGGTATTCATACATTCGTTCGCAAACATTTATAAATTGTATGCATAAAAGCAAAATGGTATTCAAAGGAAAGAGATTTAGGAAAGGATTACGCCCAGAGCTACAATTTGTTGGCAAATTGGTATTATCGATCACATTCGGAAAACTTATTTTTTTTATGTCATGTTGCACCATAATATGATTAGTCCCTTGCTTGTCAATCATGTACAGAACTCAATTGTTGTTATCCTCATTGACCGCCATTCGCAATCATATTGCACTCTCTCTTCGTTTAGCATAACGACACAGTCCACTCTTCCTCCACATGGTCGGTTATTAAAATATTTTCGATGGGTGAAAGTTCTCAGCAGGGTAGAGCAAACACGCGCGTGTGCGCTTAAATGCAATGTAGATAGGCAACAAGGAGGAGTGTCCTATCGATGATTTATCGAGCATTTTCTCCAGAAATAGGCAAGCCATAATCCCATTCCATAACGCGATTGCGAAACTGAAGCTGTAGCAGTTTGTGCACGACAACATTTCTCATAGTAGAAGTTGAAATGTAGTGTGCTGATGTCGACAAAATTATGGAAAAACTTTTCAGTCTGTAAAATAAAATTACTAGCGTACAGGAAGAAAACAGTGAGAAAGAAGAGAACCTTTTTGGATCTGAACCATCTTCATTAGTTCTGAAGTTGGTGACACAGAGCCATCTACTCTCGCATATAAGGGCTGGTGAGAGAAAAAAACCGATTGTCCAAAAAAGGAAGCCAGACCATAAAATGGAAACTTGTTTCGATGACTTTTATGGCAAACACGATCGAAAGCCGCAAAAATGTCGAGAGCAGCTGCTACTGTTCCTTAGACGTCCTCCACGAGATTTGCCCAAACATGAGCAGCATATATCACCAGTGGGTCGATACTGACGTTATTCATATCGACGATCACAGATCAGATGGAAGGCTCGAAGAGAGTGTAACAGTTCTCTGTTAATGGATTTCTCCATTACTTTAGAAAGAGTTGAAGTGCAATGAAACGATAACCCGACCCATTTTTGGAATTGGCTGGATATGTATAATTTTCAATGCAAACGAAAAAAGGCGACATAAAACAAGAGTTAACTAATGAAGCACCGGTTTTAAAAACATCTGCAGAAATGTCCAAATGGTTCATAATTGATTTGATCTCCTTAGTCCGAAAGCCATGAGAGACATTAAATGGGAATGCTTTCACCATAGTAGAAGGAGATTTACGAGAGATTTATTGCCTTCGTGGGTATCACAGTTCGTAGCATTGCCGTCCTCCCCATACCGGGTGGAAGAGACCTGAGTTCGAGTCCCGTCGATAACGTGAGGAATTTTTATTGGCCTTTTTCACAACGTGGCTGAGTTAGTTGGTCTCAGGCGAGGGTAGCATGGGTATATTGTGTTTGTAAATCACGTACATTCTTTGGTCCATTTGTCTCTTTGCCAGACGAAAATCAGAGTTTCCGGGAGAAAAAACCATGAAACTTTTGCCTGACACCAACTAACTCAGCAACGTTGTGAAAAAAAAGCCCTTGTGTCCAGTGCAGACCTTTTCCTCCCGGGATGGGAAGGACAGTGATAACAACCATTGTTTGTAAATTTCCAGATTACTAATGACCTATCCCTGCTAGGGTCAAGTCATTAGTAATCGGGGATTGATTTGATTTGGTAGTTATTGGCGCATCGGCTTCTGTGGCCATATTGCACCTCCCAAGGTTTTTGCAGTACTTTGATCCAAGCCCGAGGCGGGAATCGAACCCGCGACCTTTGGGTTGCCGGGCAGGTACTTTACCCACTCGGCTAGCCCGGTCGGCAGTAATCGGGGAAAAAAACCGCATCATCTCTTTAAACTGAGTCCATACAACAAAAGTCGCGGTAGCACAGTGGATATAAACACTATCGCCCCCACACCTGGTGGAAAGATTCGGGTTCAAATCCCGCAAAACAGACTGAATTAGTCGGTCTCGGGCAAGAGTAGCATTTTTTTTTTTCCTCCAGGAAACGCGGGATTTTAGCAGCAAACAGGCATATCGACCACAGAGCACACTCACTGGCCTAAATTTCTGATGCGCCTAAAACCCCACAACAACAACAACCGCACTACAGGTAAAACTAGAAAATATTTACAACCAATTAAGCCTAATCTGCCATTGAGATTACTGTTTCAGCACTTTTTATGCTGTCACGAAGAGAAATAAAAAGTTTTGAATAACACTGAGGTACGAGATGAGTCTAAGCGTTCTAGTGTGAGGTACGAACATCCTCAATGAACAAAAAGAAAAATACAATCTCCATCCCAGATTTACACAAGGAAATTTATACTAACGAACTTCGACCTCCGTGTTGTCTTTTGCTATTAGACTTTAACCTAACGCTAAACTTTGAACTGCGAGGATACACATGTCCTACAGCAAGAATATAGTACTCAAGAGACGTCTGAGCATGAAATCTATAAATAGCTGAGCATTCGGAACAAATGGCCGAAGGAATCATCATACTTCACGATGCAACATAAGGTCACACGTTTCTAACTCGATTCAAGCACTCAAACCTCTAAGCATTTTTTTCATTCATTTTTTCATTTATTGAGTAAAGCGGCCCTAGCCAAAAAAAGTCCGCCATACATACAGAAATAGTATAGTACACTATACAATTATTAACAATACAAATTTCACATTCACATTACAGATCAACTGTACTGTGCAATGGTCATCCCCTCAGCTACAGCGCAACAACCTGGCAAGTAGGCCACAGCAGAAACCGATGAAGAGACAATGTCCACAGATGAGCATAAGCATCACATCCTAGAGCTGATCATCGCCGATATTCTCCAAAAAATAAAGAGTTCAGCTAACAGCCATCTATCAGCAGTCAGAGAGCTCAACAGAAGTTACTCATATTAACCAGCAAAACCAAGCTGGAAGAAGGCGTTATTGCAGGATCAAATCCAAGAAAAACAACAACTAAGGCTTCTTCCCAACTGCGTTGGCAGGAGTAGAAACCTCTAAGCAGTCAGATTTATCACCACGTCTTTGGTTAGTTTAAAAAAAAAGTTTAAATCGACGAATGCCTCCGTCCACAGCCGAAAGGATTTTGCGAAAAAAAGAATATACACTATTTGAGCAAAAGTATTCTGACAGTTGCAAAAAGGGATTTTAATTTAAAATCCTAATACATAATAGGGTCACTATGCCAGCCTATTGGCAATCTCCTTACGTTCTTTTCGCAGCACTCTTGAATGCTAATCAAGCCTCCATTTCTTACCAAGACATAAAAATTGAGAAATGATTTTGTGGTTGCTCTGTCATTTGTGGTCCGTCGAAAGTACCAGAGTGCAGATTAGCATCCGATATCTCAGGAAATTTTTAGACCATATACCAAAAACAAGACTCAATCTTCATCCACGACGAGCTAATCTCATGCGCTGTTACTTTTGACCACATTTTTATTCAATGATTAGCTTTTATCCGGCTACCCCAATCGCACCGTAGGCAGGGAATCCGAATTAAACCTCCACAAAGGTGAAATATTGTGATCCACTCATGATTACGATATTTCTAACAAGAATTTCACACTTTCACAAGTCTACTTTTAAGTCGACGAAATTGAGACTGAGAAATGAGGATAACATGTTCCCACTGTCTCGCAGAACTTTTTAAGCTTGTCATAGAGATTCAATGAAGAAGTTTCATTCCGATGGATTATAAGTAACACCCAGCGCTTTGATTAAAACATTTATGCCAGTACAAACACAAGGGTTCCTTCTTGAAGCAGAAAGGAACGAGTTCTTTTCTCAATACTGTATTCATTCCAAGCAAGTGAAGTGCCAACAGTTTCTTTTCCCTCAACCTAGATCTTAGAAGCTGTGCTGAATACTTCAGTGGATCCAAGTACCAAATGACTCAATTCAGCCCATGCAGAACATTCAGAATCTGTGCTGGAAATATCAAAGTTTTTAGGGTGTACGTACAGTGAACGGTGTCTTCCTTCCGTTCTTTCTCTAATAAATCGAATGATTCTGAGATACGTATGGCAATTTTATCACATACTAAGAATGATGCCTAGTTAGACAATCAGTCTTAATTTACATTCTTAAAGGGAATGCCCCTGTACAGTGAAGTGAGCATATATGACTTGTCCATTGTAATAATACTATGCATCAAAAACGCAGTTGTAACTTAATCAGATCTGAAGTTATAGCTTTAGTTCTAACTATAATTTTTCCAACAAGTTTCTAGTTCCCATTCTCGAACTCAGTTTTGTCTATTGTCCACAAGAGAAACGCACTAACAGCCATTATGCAATTCTTCCTTACTAACACTAAAATGAATCAGATTTTATTAAAAACTTCTTGAATTCCTCGTCCGCTTCTAAATCAACATCCTATAAATGAGGACCTTGATCGCTGTGGGATTGATCATCAAGTTGAAATCGTTGCCGTTCGCTTCTACTAATTGTGCATCGTTAGAGCTGTTTATATCAACTACACTTACTTTTTTCTTAGCCTCTCGAATCTCCTGGATTCTTCAACCACTCAAATTCGATTTTAATTCTGAGATTAGAACCTCTTTTAACTTCGTTATTAGAGAAACAAGAAGACCTCAGACAGCCTTTACAATTTGTGTTTGCGGATTGTGCGTTAATATGTAAATCCGCAAACATTACCCACAAATTAAGCCTTCCCTAGCCAATGAAGGAGTAGCTTCTTTTACTGCATCACTAAAAAGCCTGACAGAAGCCAAGGAAGCGGATGATTTCCTTACATTTTTCCAAATCCTCCACCCCATTTTCAATTTGAAAAAAATTATTGCTTTAAAGCCCCAGTTACCGTTACCTTTTCAACCTTATTCAAATTGTGAATCTAATAGTCAATAAACCATCCTAAAAAAAAAAAAGATAAAAGGCAGGTTAGGATTTATATTTGAATTTGTAAAGTTACACCTGCAATCAGTTTTACCCATAACATTTCCAGATGTTGAAGAAGAGAAAGAAGTCACCGAACTATCTCTCTTTCACCACTAATTCCAACTGCAATGGTTGTCTAAATGTGTCGTTTAAATTCGAACACAATCCTAATAACAAAATCCACCGGTCTTTAATGCTCACTTCCAATGTCCGGTTTAATATTTAACAACAAATTATTCATCGTCATCGACAGCCATAAATAAATCCTCATATGGACATTCCCCAAAGTCATTTGAGTACAAAAGTTTTCCATTTTCCTCATTCATTACAGAAAAATTAAAGTTACATTCCTTACTAATAATCATAGTAGTTCCTATATTTTTTATCCAGAAGTAATCCATATCCCAAAAGAAGTGACTTCTTTTTGTTTTAGGCTTTTATGCACTTCAGCAACTTATCCATATTGCATCATATGTAATATATATATAAATTGCACGTGTTCTGGAGTCCATTTTCTGTTGATTGGACGAAAAACCTGTGTTTCCGGAGTAAAAATCCTGCTACCCGCGCCTGAGATCGACTAACTCAGCCAAGTTATGAAAGGACCAGTAAAAATTGCTCGTGTCTTTTACAGGATTCTAACTCAGCACTTTTCCACCTTCTGTGGGGAGGACGGCGATTCTACTAACTGTTCAACCCATGAGGGCAAGAGGTGACTTAAAGTAGGGTAAAATCAGCACTAAACCTAGATGCTATCATTCATCATCCTTTGTTTCGTATCCATTAACAACTTACCAATTGGGGTGGAATAACATGTTTACAACTTGAGATTAGGTGATAAGTGCCAAAGCAACTAGGGCAGGATTTTTACTCCCGGAAACACAGGTTTTTCATCCAGTCAACAGAAAATCGACACCAGAAACACGTGCAACTTATTATATTACATATGATGCAATACGGCTAAGTTGCTGATGTACATAAAACCTTACAACAAAAACAAGTCACTTACTTCTTAAGGGATGGGATACGATTGCTTCTGGATTAAAAAAACAGGAACTACTATGATTATTAGTAAGAAATGTAACTTTATTTTTCTATAAGGAATGAGGAAAATGGAAAACGTTTGAACTAAAATGACTTTGGGAATGTCCATATGAGCACTTATTTATGGCTATCGATGACGATGAATAATTTGTTGTTAAATATGAGGCGTCAGTACATTTCACGGTTTTTTCCGGTAGGGGGGAACTATACAATCTTCGCCTAAGACCGACTAACTCAGCCACATTGTGAAAAAGGCCCACCAAAATTCATCGTGCCATTGAAGGGATTCGAACTCAGGCCTTTTCCAGCGGTGTTGGGGAGGACGAAGATTATATCGACTATGCTGCTACCGCGAGGGTGTCAAAATCGCTGTAATTAATAATATTCTTGCTTGCAGAAACCTAGCCATGAAAACCTTTCCGAGACGATTAGATTCAATTTGTGCATTTCAATAAAACTGAATACCCAAATGTTACCAACTCTTCAGGCTCTGAACTGCGTCGACAGAAAGTTTTAACTGATTAATTTTCACCTGAAGGTGCGTTGCAATTATCTTGATGTGGGCACTAACCTGTCAGGTCCCTCTATTTGTTTGTGTAAATCCCCTGGCCAAGCTGGCCGCGATGAGTGTATTTATTTTCTCTTCAATAAAGAATATTGATTTAAAGCAGGTGCATTATACAAAAAGCATTCGACCCTAAGCATCCAATGCTTTATGTATAATGCACCTACGTTTGTATCCCCAAATATTACCAACCTGATATCAAAACACTCTTCAAGTTCACAAAGAACGTGCTGAGGAATTGTTCATATACACACAACTATATTGATAATCAAAGACCTTAATTCCGTTCAATACATGAAGAGGGCACTCAATTTTAAATTCAAATTGTGTATATATAACAGTTCCATCTGTAAACTTTAAAACCAAGGTCAAAATGGTGGCTAATGGTCTTAGAAGGAAAAACATCGAAACTCAATTAAATTAAATATCTCCTTGATTACAATATGATCCGACTCAAGAATAGCACAGAAGTGCAGCCACTTCTAACATTTACGTAATGAATCAACCGAATCTCGTTATCTCAGTTTAAACATCTCTTCCTCAAGTAATAACAAATGTCATTAAATTTTCAGTGCCTTCTGTTATTATTATTTATTCAATTTATTACTTCTTTTCTTACAATCAACCCTTGCACAACATGCAAGCTAAAAAGATGCAAAAAGAGAACTTACAAAATATAATTTCAAATATATATGCAATGATAATATTGATCTACAGAAATATTTACAATCATTAATTGGTATTTACATAAATATAAGGATAAATTGGACTTTAGGTAGGAAAGTTCTAGAAATGCAAAGTGAGCGTCACTGGTTCCTCGAATCAAGTGAGAATACACAGTTGGTTCCTTCTTTCTTTCTTGCTAGACATCCTCATAAGGATTTAGGTTGACTCACTCAAGGCTGCGATACAGGTTCTCCTGGATCGCTTTTTGTATGCGTTATTTTCCGTTACTTTGCACGGGTCAATTGCAAGTTCATTAAAATATTTTAAGGTGTCTGCTGGAAACATTGTTCAGGTAGGCAAGTTGAAGAATTTCATCCTTAAGAAACTTAGAATTCGGTCTTCTTCTGTGATGGGATCTGAGACCCGCAACAATTTCGTATATATACATTCAGAACATCAGCTCTTCTGGTCAAAAATTTCGATAGAGTGACGATATTTCGTCCCTAGGACAAGGAGCTTTCCAGGTGCTATGTCAAGGTTGGCTTGTAGTGTTGATTGGGATATAGTGAACGGTATCCCTAGTCGGTTTACTCATCTTAAAATCCAATATTTAATACCAAATATCTTCTCTTTGTGGCATGCCAGTGAAGAGGGCCAGATCTCTCTGAAGCATAGAGACGGATGGATGTCAGACATCTTGTAATACATTGGCATATTAGGGACACGTTGTGGCAAGCGGAAACGCTCCTGAAATGCGAGGTTCTCATCCTGGGTAAGGCCAAGGTCTGCGTGAGATCAAACGTTTTTTTACTAACTTGCCATTGATGAATGCCTGTATATTGGTTTTATAGTGCCTCTTCACTAAAATCATCTGTGCCGTTTTATCATGTTTCAGTTGTAGCCCCGGTAATTGCAAGATATTTCTCAAGAAGATCTGTTTCTAGAGAGAGAGAGAGAGAGAGAGAGATTTTGGCTGATTTCCGATGACGTTGTTGTTGTAATAGGGTTTTAGGTTCTTAACTCAGCCACGTTGTGAAAAAGGCCCATACAAATTCCTCATGTCATTGACGGGACTCGAACGAGTTTACAGCTAATCATTTTGACTGTATTTGGCAGTTACATGAGTTTGAACCACGCTCAGTTCAAATGGGCGCTTCTGTCATTCGTGTACTACAGCGAGCCCGTGCTAACCATTCAGTTACATAAGGCTAAGAGGATCTACAGTAAGTTCTTCTAGTCAATCTAGTGGTAAGCGTAAAGTGTAACGTGCATTCGTGTCTGACGGCACCAGGGGTTCCCCCACCTGCGCATTCCTTTCATTGTGGGTGTAACAGTTCACTGCAAAGGCCAGAGATTTAGAAGCGTATGGATTTTGTAAGTGTAGTGTTGTGTATCGTTGTTCATCTGGCCATTTAGCCGATGGACCCCTGCTGGAGCCCAATGTTCCCACAGTATGCCTCGTGGAGGCAGACCACCAGGTACCCAGTAGCTCTATATTTTACTCTAGCAGGCCCTGCCACCTAGTTTCCTGAGATTTCAGTGTCCAGGGCCTAAAAAAAAAAAAAAAAAAAAAAAAAGAAAGAAAAAATCTCTTAGGGGTTGACACTAGATTTTGTAACGCCTTCAAGTTTGCGTAGCTAGTTTAATTTACAGTGTCCGAATTTTACAGTGTGGGACGTGCTCTGGCGTATAGATAGAATGGGGGGATGCCTTTCACCTCCTAGCCGAGAGCTAGGAGGTGAAAGGCAGAAGCCTTTCACTTCCTAGCTTTTATCGTCTCTATACTTCTGCCTTTCACCTCCTAGCCGAGAGCTAGGAGGTGAAAGGCAGAAGTATAGAGACGATAGAGAAGGGGTCCCCAGATGGTCACTGAGGTAAGCCCATGCTTACGGGTTCGAACCTCGTCAATGACATGAGAATCTTTTACTGGCTTTTTTTCACTCTGTGACTGAGAAGGTCCGTCTCAAGCGAGAACAGCAAGGGTTTTCCTCCAAGATTCGTCCAGCAAAATAGGCAAACCGACCAGGGAACAAGAGCAATTCATGGACATCTAATGCATATGGATGTTGTTGCTGTTGTTGTAGTTGTAGTAGCAGTTTTTAGGAGCTATGGTCCGCAGGTAACTGGAAAAGAAGAATAGTAAAAAACAGTACAGTACTTCAAAGAGTGCAGTCAGCCTTTAATTTCTTAGACATGTCGCTGTACCGCTCCTTGAAGAGCTGTCCATATTATACAACAGCGTAATAAGATCACCAATGTGGAGATCACAATAATAAGATCAGCAGTGTGAAGCTGACGGTGTAATCAGCACAGCATTTCACTTACAGAAAACATGGTGATGAAAGAGAAAAATTGTCTCCAAGTTAAAGTAGTTAGTTTTCACTAAGACCAAGAAGAGTTTACAAGACAGAGAATGCAAGAACATTACAGCTACATGAGCTCAAACTAAGGCCAAATCAAACGCAAGAGCTACTGCACTCCAGCTCTTACCCCTTGGATACATGACGCCGAAATCATATACATGTATTAGGATGAATAACAAACGCCCCCCATAACACTTCTATTGCTATAAAATATACAGCCACTTTCATAATCGAATATTGTGTGCACTTCGCCACGAGTTGCTGTGGTATTCCCCCACTCCAAATAAAAAACCAATGGTGGAGTATATTCCCTTTATTTAAAGTGTATGCCATTACAAAGACCACGATTCATCGCCAATAAGTGAGATGCCTGGTAGTACAGCATAAAACAAAATCAAGTAATTTAAGGCACTACCACTTCCTCGACAATGGTCTGCGTCGTGGCGTATTCTTTAATTAAACAGCAATATGCAAAAGGTCGATAATTTAATTTGGGGAATAGCGACACCAGAGTACAACCACTTAAAAGTTTCGGCGAACTGCTGGTAGTTGGCAGCAACGTGACCTACATAGACTTCAGGAATGGTCAGAAAAGTGGCAGCTAAGCTTTAATCCAGCAAAGTGCAAGGCAGCAAGGTTCCCATTATTGTTCCCAAGGTTCCACCTTGGGAACAATAACCCCAAAATAACTTATACACTTTGGTGGAATTGAACTAAAGTCGGTAGGGGGAGGAAATGGATTTGGGTGTTACGATACGGTCAGACACGAAATTCTCCGATCATTGTAGACTGGTTGCAAAGAGGGCCCATGATGTTCTATCGATGATTTATGGATAGAACACCATGGACCTAGTAGAGACAAGGACGTCATAATCCCATTATATAAGGCTATTGTTAGACCACACTTGGAATACTGTGTTCAAGTATGGAGACCGCACCTAAAGAAAGACATCGAGCTTCTTGAAAGGGTGCAAGGACGGGTAACTCGCCTGGTGAGATCGGCAAAAGGGCGTCCTTATGAAGAAAGAACATTGGGTTGCAGAGTTTGGAAACTAGGTACCTTAGAGGAGACTTGATTGAGGTGTTTAAGGCTCTGAGGCATATGCAAAATGAATAAGGACGAAATTTTCACGGTTATAAATGATTCTAGAACTAGGGGCCATAATTTCAAATTACGAGAGGTTGATGTTTAGACTGGATTGCAGAAAGTTTTATTTTAGCCAGCGAGTTATAAATGACTGGAATAAGTTACCTACATGGGTGGTAGAGGCTGACAGTTCGGGGAAATTCAAAGGTCAGCTGGATAGTTATCTATCCAGTTAACTTCTTTGAAAAAAGTGACAAATAAAAGAAAGAAAGAATAAACATAATCGAACACAATTAACTTAATGAAACAGTAGAAAATTCACTTTAAACGTAAGAAAGTAATCAAGAAACTATAAATGAGGTCGGGTTAGGGTTGAGGGATGTTTTTTTAACGATAAAAAATCAGAGAAAGAAACGTAATAGATGCATATTTGGTCCAAACTTTATCAACTTTTTCAAATTTTCTTATTGTCGAGGATTATCGAACTTTGGCAGAAGAAACGTTTTTGAAAATTCAAAATCTGTTGCCGATTCGGAAAAATATTAATAAAAATTCTGATGAATCTGTCAGAGATGAAACACATTCCATATGAGGTTTGCGCAACATTTCTTAGTTGAAGCACCACCTTTATTTGTTTATTGACATTGATCTCCCATAATGCGAAGTTATCACGATTCGTCTCAGTATTGCTCTATGAATAAATAACACATCTCGTCGTGCGATCATTAATGGGGCCGATCATAGAGGCCCCATTTTTACACTTGGGAACTGATCGACTACAGGAGTATCTGTTTAGTCGTGATTATTAATGACAACCCATTCATTCCTCTTTATGTTGCAGGAATCCTTAACATATTTGTGAGGGGCATTAGGACATGGATAAGGGGCCTATAACTAAAATAGTAAATAATAAGTGGACTCCTACTGGAAGAAAGTTCTTAAAATTTTATTATTTGACTCTTTTAAAGCATGTCGAGGCAGCTGAAATCGAACCAATAGAAATCAGGCAACTTTTATTTATTTTTTTCGCTTCAGCTATCCATACAGCTATTGTAGCCAAAAAGCCTGGACATTGTGTTTATTGCCGTACTCTGATTGGAGAAATAAATGGCAATATGGCGGATGCGCAGAAACGGAATATTCTCTGTTCGCGTATAAAAGTCGTCGCTCTTTTGTTCGTGGTTCTTTTTTTTTTTTATTTCATCTGCAAATCAAATATTGGATTGGGCCCCCAGAGGGTTTTTTTTTTTTTTTTTTTTTTTTGTTGTCTCATAACCTGAGACCTTATGCGTCCCATCTACTGGAACTGGCCCACCTTCCCGTGGTGTGGACGAGTATCTAGAAGCAGCCTTCCTGGTGATAGCTGCTTCTCGGTAGCTAAGAGGTCAGCATAACACAACAACATAACATGCATTAAACTACACGAACATTGCACTACTACACGCTGGCCTGTTTTGCAGAGTCTGTTCAACGTACAAAGAAACGAGGTGGATTTGAACGGACGTTCTAGGAGCCACCCTACCTATACACACACATGTCCACATGTCCACATGCAAATCAAATAAAACAATGATAAAACCTGCTGACAACTAAAATGAAACTGTTTCATTTTAAATACACAATGAATTTTAAAACCTGAGGCAAAAGTTTAAAAAAAATGCGAACTACCGTCGACCCACAGTTCGAGAACCCTTCAGTTAAGAAAAGTAATATAAATGAAAATTTATTTAATTTTGTTTCAAAAATGAGGAAAGCTTTGTTATTCTTGAACTAAAATAGAGTTGAACTAAGAATGATGGTAATCGCTGCCTCCGTGGCGCAATCGGCTAGCGCGTTCGGCTGTTAACCGAAAGGTTGGTGGTTCGAGCCCACCCGGGGGGGGGGGGGTTTAATCTTTATTTTCTTAATTGGTTCGAACTTTTAATGTCTTTTCCAAAATGATTCTTTCCTTTTCTTTAATTATGAATTGTGAAGAGTAGTTCATTGTCCTTGAACAACTCAAGGGCTCACATCTGGTGAGCATGGGCTTGGCACATTCAGGGTCCTGTGCTGGATACCATCATTCTTTTTTTCTTGGTGATTCCTTTCTACTTCTCTCTCTCTCTCTCAGGGTTGGTAATTGAGAATTTTTTTTTTTTTTTTTGGCTGGTGCAGCATAAGCCTCAGGCCTCTTTACACCATATGGCTAATAATAATAACAACTCAATTCCGTTCATTTTCCTTTTATTTATTTATGTATACGCTACTCGGCAAAATTAACAGAACTCGTAGAAAACGTGATGTAACTCGTGCAGCTTGTGATAAAGTGGGACAAAATTTGGCATGGTGGTACAATGGAATAACGATGAAATGAGGAGATAGCGAGAAACTTTGGGTAGGTATTAGGGACATTTATAGGGGTTTTATAAGTACCAAAAGGTCACATTACAGAAGTCATAGATGCAAGATGTTCGAAAATATGGTCACATGACATCAGTACGGCGTATTATCCCCCCCCCCCTCCAACGGCTAAACAGGCCTGGCAGCGGTGAACCATGCTTGGCCAGCTCTTCTTGTAATGGTTCCTGTCTCCAAAGTGCGTCCATAGTGTAGAGACGATACTGCGTGACTCATTAAGCCAACGTAGTCCCAGGTAGTCTCAGGCGGAGGCCTGGGACTACCTGGGACAACTTTGAAGCCGGGTAGTCCCAGGCCTCCGCCTGGGACTACCCGGCTTCAAAGTTGTCCAGTGGCACGCCATCTCAAAGAATTATCTAATCTAAAGGACAATGGCTTGCCATCCTGAGTACTGGAGATGTGGCTGTCCCACTGAGCAAGACAAAAACTGGAATTAAGTGGTCGCAACCCTTGCTTTAAATGGCACGAATAATTTCATAATATGTGACTGTGTAAGGCGGTACCGATTTCTATTGGATACTTGAAATTTTTATACCAAATTATATCAAATATTTGCCTTCGGTGACGCTGTTCACTATAAAATATTCATGAAAAACTTAAACGAAGTTACCTAACTCATATTCATGAATTAGGTATGTTCGCTTTTATAACCATTTTGTCCATATTTTCTTCACTTTAAATTATCTATTTCACTGTCTTATTTATACATTCTACCTACCGCGTTCTCCATAATTTTTCTTCATTTTTCCTTTGCTTTTATGTCAGTAATGTGTACATCTATCATATGCTCCTTACTGTTTTTACTTCCATGTGCTTCTTACCACTGGCTGTCTGCTTGTAAATCTGGGTTTTATCCTTCATTTATAGTTCTTTGTTTTACTTTAGTTTTTCATCTATATACTGTATATATACTTTTTATTTAATTTAGTTTAGTATTTTTATCTATATATATATGTTTTTGTTTTGTTTCTCTGCCGTCTTCTTCTTCTTCTTCCAATCACATAGCTCATTGAGGAGTTGTTGTGGCCACCAACAAATTCCTCCAACTGCATCGATCGTGTGCTATACGAGCAGCATCGCAAAGTATCATGCCCAGAAGTTCACTGATCCCATCCTTCGACCTAGTTGCAGGGCCTCCTCTGCACCTCTTCCTCTCGGTTAATTTTGCTTTGCTCTGGCACGTACTTTATATTAGAAACAGGACGCTATCCTATCGTCTTGTTGTGCAATTTTGGTGGTTGTCACCAGAATTGCACAACAAGACATGAAGAAACACCAGGATTGTGCGATATACGACAATATAATAGCTTTTATATAAGTATTTATTTATTTCTACATAATGTTATTTTTTTTTTCTTTTTGTAGTTATGCTGCCTATTTTACCCCATTTCTCTTTTTTTTTTTTTTCTTTTCTCAGCAGCTATTATTTATCTACACATTATACAATTGTGGTCGTTGGGGGCTTTATGCCCATCAGTGGCCCTTGTCCGTAATTTTTTTTCCCATTTTATCTTTTTTTCCCACTCTTTCTTCTCTTTCCTTTTCACATATTTTATATATATAACCAGAAGCATATTCAGCAAATCTGTAGCTATTTGTTCGTCAGGCAGAAGAAGCAAATTCTTGTTCGATTAAGGTAGTTTTTATCACAACGAGTTGCCTCGGTATTGCTCTGCAGACAAGAAACATCTCTCCAATGAGGCAGAAGTGAAGATTAACAAGTAATTTATCGATGCTACACCAGAATACTCTTGTTCGCAGTCTGAGAACACACACACACACACACACACACACACACACACACACACACACACACACACACACACACACACACAATTTACAGCTCTGGAAGTGTATGCGATACTTTGGTAACCCGTAACTTACTTGCTTTGCCCAGATTAGCTTTGTCAACGTATTCAGGTGAAGGTGTTAAGCCAATGCCCATTAAAGCAGCCAGAAGTCTGCAGATAATTTTTTTTTTATATTCGCAGAGGATGCGAAGGCCCAAATTCTACTGCCATATAGGTGATTGCTGGATAGACGATAGGGTTGGACATGTATTTTTGTTAGGGGTCACCTACAACGTTCGTTCAACTCCGCCTCGTATCACCATGAAGAAACAGCACTCTGTAAAGAAGGCTAGCTTTGTAGACATGTGCACTTTTGCAAGTGTGTGTGTGTGTGTGTTCAGTTGATGTGTCGTTTTGGCCTCTTGGCCAAAACGACACATCAACTCTACTACCCCAAAGTGACTACCCCAAAGTGACAATCACCCGGATGGCTACTTCAGTGTACTCGTCCATCAGCACGAGAAGGTGGACTAAATCCAATAGAGAAACGCCCAGTCTAAGAATAGACCAACCCAGTGGAGGTAGTGTTAAACTGGTGCGTGAGGGGAATCCCTGGTAGTCCAAGCCAGGGAGGGGGA
Source organism: Mastigoproctus giganteus (assembly GCF_048544385.1). Taxonomy (NCBI): domain Eukaryota; kingdom Metazoa; phylum Arthropoda; class Arachnida; order Uropygi; family Thelyphonidae; genus Mastigoproctus; species Mastigoproctus giganteus. Next base: position 3,928,131 of record NC_143577.1, on the reverse strand, counting down.
CACTCAATTTATAGAAAAAAAATATACAGAGAAAAGAACAGTACGGAATCCTGATCTGTAATCTTGACCAATACATTAAAAAAAAAAAAAAAAAAAAAAAAAAAGGCCCAGTCCAGTGAAAACCATGACTTAATCAAGTTGACAAGGTCAACAAAATCAATATCATATACATTCTATACGATTTCAAACAGCTGAACAATACCAATTCAGTAATTACGCAATCAAAAATAACTATTAATAATCAAATGAAGGTTGTATGTACAAGTACAAGTACAACCATGTACTTGTACACAAACCTCGTGCAATACAACCTTAGTTGCTAATGCTCCTAAAAACCAAATAACAAACAACAACAACAGCAATACAATCTTGTACATACAACCTTGTTGTACTTGTACAAGTACAGGTATGTAGTACAAACAAAAATGACTATTAATAAGGAAATAAAGATTATCTAGGCATGTATGCGAGTAACACCGTGATTAGCAAAGCAAGAACAGTAAATTAGCGCATTAAATTACCGATTATGCAATTAGAGTCCGAGCAACAAAATATAATTATTTAATAGTTTTCACAACAAGCATAATTTTCTAGATCCTAAAAGGCAATACACTAACAATTCTAGACAGCTGCGTAACTTTGCAATTATCGAACCAAGAATCATTACTTGTCAGGGTTATTTGCACTCGCTGTGCAAGTTAAACCCACCACAAACCAGCTATGAAACAGCATTACTCAGCGACTAACATAGTTTGGCACGAAGATCCCCGTAAAACACACAGTCACGTGACTCCAATTTTCGTTGACTTCGCAGTAACAAAGATCAGTATTGACGAGTCCAAAAGCTAAAAGTTTGCCGTTCAAGAAGCTAAGCCCTGTAACGAGGAAAAAGTACGAAAAGTTCTTGAGACAACCCGAAGCACTGTACGCCATAATGAATTAAGTTTATTTTCAAAATGGACAATTCCTGCCCTATGGAACCAAGCGCCAGCAGCGAAGGTTACCGTAGGAAGGAAGGGAGCATTATAATAAAACAAGGAGGTTCTACGAAAGAGCCCAAACTGCCCTACAGATTCGGATGACAGAGCCAGTGAATTTTCGTATTTTCCTTCTGAGATGTAGAAGATGGAGTTGAAAAGATAATTTGTGATCAATTATCACGCAGAGATACCTGGTTTCAGTTACTACAGGAAGAAGCATGCCCTTGATATTTGAGCGCCGCAAGTCCAGCTTCGTCTTCATCTTCGTGGGACTAATATTTAATTTATTCGGATTTCACCAATCTAAGAAATCAATTTATTCTGACAAAGTTTGATTAGCTTTCCTTCATCTGTGCTCAGCTAAGCAGGATCACATCAACATCTGGAACACGGTTGGTTGGCGTTTGCCAGGCAGACATCTCCGTAGTACTCCCTCCCTGTGCTCAAGGCTCCAGCGGTTACAGAATTTCAGGAGACACTTCCCTAATGTGACTCTGGACACTCTCAACTCGCTCAACATCGACATCGACCTGTGGACTATAGACAAGGCATATCGCGATGGCATCTTGGCCCATCTTGCTGTTTGTAAAGGACATTTATGTGAGTGCCGATCTTAGTTAGGCGATCTCATTTCATGTTCTGCTAAACTTGTAGTTCTTTTTCGCTGTAATTACTACTTCATTCACTTTTACATTTTGGTTATCATATTTGCTTTTATCTATTAATTATTATTTAGTTATTATTATTATTTTATTTATTTATTTGTTTATCATTTATTTTTTTCTATTATAAAACAAAATCACTTGTATAAACAACGAATTGTAAGATTCCTCTGGATTTCTGTGTACGGAATCATTATTGTATAAAATTTATGTTAATAAAGAATATTATTATTATTATTATTATTATCAAGAGCCACACGAGTTACCCCACTAATGAGGATGGTAGTATTAATAAAGTTTCTGGATAGACAGTATTAATAAAATTCCGTACTGAAGAGATATCCTTGACGTGGACAATGATGTTTCTTGAGAGCCATCGAAGCCTTGGTTGCAGGGCTGGTTACGAATCGTCACTTTACCCATAAACACCACTGTATCATAACATAATATGCTTAACTGCCAAATTTCATTAACTTGAATCAATTAATTTCAAAATTGTTGCACTTTTGTCATTTGTAAAGTGACTTTTGGACAACGGTGTAGTTTGAAGAATTGTTCCAACGCTGTAGTAAAGAACAGGAAATTCAATGTTCCTGAGAGAACTGCTCCTTACAGTATAATGGAGATTATAGGATTTGCAGCCTGGATTACAGGCACATAGTTCAGACTATCGAATACTGATTTGATATCTGTTAAAAAAACGTGTGTGTCTTTTTGTTTATTTTAATATGAAATCAGCATTAAAAATCAAATCAAAACTATTTCTAAGTGTGATAGTCTTCGCTAATCCTTAGCAGTATGGTAAGGACTTTGCGGTTGTTCAACTGTCCATTTGGATTTATTTAAGCTATCAACTTCTACAACGACAGATGGAAGTTTGTTCCAGCAATCAACCACCCGCTGGCTAAAGGCAAACTTTCGCACATCTATTCTACAACTGCCTTTCCTCAATTTGAATTTATGCCCTCTCAGGCGATTATTCCGAGAAAGACGAAGAATCCCTTCAGCACTGAGCATGCTCAAACCATTCAAGGCTTTATACACCTCTATCAGATCACCTCGCCGGTGCCTAGTCTCCAGACAATGTAATTTGCATAACATAAGCTTTTCTTCGTAAGAGCACCCCTTTGTTCCATTCACTAATCTTGTTGCCCTTCTCTGTTCCAACAGCTCTACATCCTTCTTAAAATGAGGCCTCCAGACCTGTACATAGTACTCAAGGTGTGGCCTGACCATTGCCTTATACAAGGGAATAATCACCTCCTTATCACTGCTAGAAAAATTCCTGTATATCATTGATAAGACACCATGAGCTACTCTTGGAGACAGTCTGCACTGCTCAGAAAACTTCATATCTGCCTGCACAATTACCCCCAGGTCCTTTTCATTCTCTACCACTGTCAGTGTAGTACCACAGAGTTGATACGTTACTCTGGGATTACTGCTTCCCATAGGCAGTACTTTACATTTATCAATATTAAACTTCCGTTGCCACATCTCAGCCCATCTGCTCAACTTTTCTAGATCCTATTGCAGCAGCATACTGTCATTGGTGTCATTAACAACCCTGCCAACCATGGGATCATCTACAAACTAGAACATTAAACCTGATATACCGTCATCAAATATGAACCCAACACTGAACCCTGAGGGACTCCGCTAATAACATTAGTCCACGATGAGCAGTGTCCATTGATTACCACTCTCTGTCTTCTCCCACTCAACTATCCCTTTATCCTTAGCAGCAATTTGCCTCTAATGCCACACTGCTCCAATTTGTGCAGTAGTCTTCCATGTGCAACACTATCTAAAGCCTTTCAAAGATCCAAGTATATAATATCAAAGTTATTCCCTACATCCAGTTCTTCGTGATCATATCATAGTGTCCAACCAAACTGGTCAGACTTTCCTTTAACAAACCCGTGCTGTGTCCGAGCTATAACTGAAAGCTTGTCTAGATGGTCCTACAGTGCTTCTTTAACCAAGCCCTCCATTAATTTCCGTGGAACAAAAGTTAAACTAACAGTTTAATGTTAGTTTAACTTAAAAATTACTTGTGACGCCCATCGATCGTCCTTTGCGAATTGGGGTCACATTTTCACATCTACAGTGCATCGGTACAAGACTTAGGCTTAGGGTTTGCTTACTTACTTTGCTGCCTCCTTTAGTATAACTAGATAGATCCCATCTACTCCATATGCCTTTCTTATGTTTATCTTTAACAATTTCTCCTCCACTTTGCTGACAGTTATTACAAAATCATCTAGCTCATCGCCAGAGTTTAACTCACCTCTGGCATTCCCCACCCTGAATAACTGCTCATCTGTGAATGTAGATGCAAAATACTCATTTTAATTTGTTAGCTACCTGAGCAGGATCATCAACAGTTGAAAAATCGATATCAAGTGGACCAATCAGATTCATCCCCTTCCTTCTAGAGTTTACATAAGTAAAGAACTCTTTGCTGTTTTTCTGTGCTTCCTTTGTCAAAGATTTCTCATAATATGCCTTTGCCTGCCTAACCTCATTTGTAACTTGGTTATAGACCATCTTATATCTATCGTAAGCTTCCATGTCACCCATTAATTTATACGTATCCCATGCATTTTTCTTCCCTGCCACATTGTCTCATTAGTTCATCTGACATCCACTTAGGCCTAAACGTTGAACAATATTTCTTAGTTGGTATGAAAAGTCTTAGTAGCTTTTAAGATTACTTCCTTCAATGCTTCTCATTTTGAATTTGCTGTTGGTAACATCATCAGTTGGTCCCACTGTATAGAATTTAAATACTGTCTCAGACCACCGTAGTCGCCTTTACGAAAGCAAAAACCCTTCCCTTACCCCTAATGGTTGTTACCTCTTTGAGTAAATCCCGCTTCAGCACACTGTGATCACTGCTACCTAGTGATTCCTCTATCTACAGATTCTTAATGCATGAAGAATCGCTACTGATAATCAGATTAAGAGTATTACTCCATCTAGTTGACTCTCGAACATGCTGAGGTAGAAAACAATCCTCCAATAAATCCACAAACATCTTGCTAGTGTGTGAGTGGCCAACCCACAAATTCCAGTTAATCTCTGGGAAATTAAAATCTCCCATTATACGACACTCTGATTTACGGGCCCACTCTATTTCTCTCCACAATTGCTCATTATACTCATCAGATTCATTACACACACCCACTCTCATTTTTCCTTTGCCAGTGCTTATGTCACACCAAACAGACTCAACATTGCATTGTGCACCAACATCAATTGGATGTACTTCCTCAGATTTTATATGTTTCTTAACTAATAGCATAACCCATCCTCCCTTCCTATCCTGTCTATCCTTTCTGTACACATTGTACTCCCCAAATTCCAGTTCTGCATTCCTTATATCTGTGTGACACCACGTCTCTGAAATCCCCACAATATCTGCCTTTGATGTTTTGACCAACACATCAAACTGATCAAATTTATTTACCAACTTCCTAGCATTGGTGTACACGCAAGTATACATTCACTTGTTCCTATTCTTAGCTACCCTAACACAGCCCATTTGTTTACTCCCAGCAGTCTCTGAAATAACCTGGATCTTGTTTTCCAGGCTTCTGCTCATTCCAATAGAAGCAGTGCAAGAATCTCTTTCACCTCTGCCAGTGGCTACTTTTAATCTATTAGTCCTTGAATCCCCCAATCTAGCAGTTTTCCGACCCACCTAACACTGCCTCGATAGCATCAGAAAATATTCTTGCACCCTTTCTATTTAAGTGTATCCCATCCTTGTAGAAGCAGTCTCTCCTGTTAATAAGTATAGAACAGGCTGAAAATAATTCTACCCCATGAGCCTTGCACAATCTCCTATCGTGTCTGGACAGAATTGCAGATACTTTGAAATTCAATCCTAATTCACGGCTTTTTTTTAACAGTGACCTGTAATTGTTTAGTAATTCCGCCGGTCTCCTACTCTTAATATCATTAGTGCCAACATGTGCAAGAACAACAACATCACCTTTTGTGCCCTTAAAAGATGATATCTTCTCTACAACATCATGAACCTTTGCCCTCTGAAGACATACCCTGGTGCTGTTCCATATATCCTTTTCGCACAATACGTGTATTATCATTAGCTGATGCAAGAAAGCAAGCTTATACAACATCAGCCAAAAAAAAAAATAAAAAAACTTTCCCATTTCGCCCATTCCCATTCCACCCCAAATGTTTGTCTAGTTCAGCCTTAAAATGTAATAAATGAGCATACGCATCCGACAAATGGGACCATTCTGAAACGTTGAAAGAACTGCTGAAATTGGGAATAACCATTTCTGTAACGTGTTCTTCTTGTTCAAACAGCACTCTCCTTCGACCAAGGAAAGCGATCTTCGAAACATGAAAGAATGTGCTGAGATGAAGACACGCACACAATGCAACATTATTGATCCGCGGGAGTAGAAGTGGCAGAAAAAAAATACAGCTTTTACTGCAGTCTACTTTGGATCAAAGTTCGCATTGCAGCCACGAAAAGAAATTGCGGAAGGACAAAATCTAACAGCAAGCGCGTCAGAACACTCCTAGTGACGTCGTATACAAAAAACATCTGAGAGACAAACACCGTGGCAACGGCTGATAAATTACGTGTTCTCACTACTAAAACACGCACACCTGAGATATGGAGGCCTCCTATCTGAACGGAGGCCTCCTATCTGAAGTATGCGTATTTCAGTAAACAGTCATCACGGACCTTACGATACAGCGATGGGGCAGGTCAGCAGATAAGCTACTTTACCACGAAGGTGATAGCCGAAGTGAGAAACAATTATTGTGTGCTTTTGTTGTGGGCTTCTTTCAGCTCTCCCCTTGATTACCCATTTTCGATCAATACTCAAGGGGACAGTGAGTTTCAGGAAGATGATTATCCATCGAAGATGGATAATCATCTTCCTGAAACCCACCGTCAGAAGTCGCCTGTGCTTCTTGACAGAAGCACAGGCGACTTCTGACAGACGGAATCTGGAAAGCCCACCCACAGCCAGGTAAAGAGAAGAAATCATGCAGGGTTAGAGTACTCTACAAAGAGGTACGTCATTTGGCCCACCATGCGGCATGCAAGTACCAGGCATCCCATATCCGAAAGTGTCATCATCAGCAGCACCTGACCTACTCTACAATATACAAGTTGATATAATGTTCACACCCGAAGACATCTGCAGCGCCTGGCCACCTTAAAGTATGCAAGTGCAATCCTACGCCAGATGGGAACAGCAGCAGATCCCGCGCAAAATACTGGTGCCAACACCAAATCCTACCTTGACTGAGATTAGCATGAGATTAAATCCTACGTCGGGAGGGGACCACTGGAGCTCTCGCACCGGTGGCCCGGTGCCAGCAGAAAATCCTACCTCTAGTGAGGTAGCGTAGTATACAAGGCGATCTCTTGATGCAAGGTAGACAGTCATAGTCTCAGAGTTCATGTCTCAGATCGGGTTGTTGTCTTCAATAGGAAATATTTCTAAATAATGCGTGTCATATCTAGGAAGTTTCTTATTTTGGTCTTCGATGGAGGTAGGATTTGCTGCTGGTAGGAAAGACAAAAGGGATGCGAGAAGAATGCATCCATTCATAATGATGCGTCGATGGAACTCGTCATGGAAGTTGTCAGTAACTGCCTTCTTCTGTTGAAAACGTCAAAACTTCTGTTGAAAATGGTTGAAATTGGAGACAGTTTCAATCGAAACTTTTACATTGTCAGGCGAGAACTGCAGAACTTTTTCCAGTAGGGAATTTCTAAAGTCATAATAATAAGGGCAGTGGAAGAAAATCATACCTCTAGTAAGGTTGATAGCATAGTAGATAAAGTAATCTCTTGATTCAAGGTTGAGTTCATAGTCTCAGAGTTCATGTCTCAGATTGGTTGTCTTCGATAGGAAATGTTTCTGAGTAATTTGTGTCATATCCAGGAAGTTTCTTATTTTGGTCTTCAATGGAGGTAATATTTGCTGCTGGCACCAGTATCTGGTGCGGACGCTGCTTGTCCATTATAATCAGCTGCTCACAATGCCGGCGATTATCTTGAATTTTGGTGGCAAACCTTAACCGGAACTTGTCATATTCATGGCAGCCGTACATTACATGGTCCCGGGTTTCTTCAGTCCCACAGTGACACAGTGGGACATGCACAAGCAGCGAAGGAAACACGATTGCTATGCATTTCCAACAAATTATCGCCGAGACAATGATTTACTCAAGTTGTAGCGAAGAGGTACCCTGATGGACAAAGAAATAAACAAACATACAATACTGAACAAACTGAACATATAATACAAACATACTGAACGGAAATATCAGATCAATCATTGCTACCTTCGCCATTCATGACAGTTCGGGTTAGAAGATAGAAGATGCTTTAACTTGTGCAGCTTGTAATATTCAGAAAATTCATCCGAAGGAAGCTTGTTCCAAACAAAAAGAAGTAGAAGGGATAAGTGAGGAAGAGAAAATGTTGATTCTGAGTTTGGAGTTTAAGAGTGAATAAATGTTGACTGGTTGAAGCACATATACATGTTTCGACTTGTTAAGAATAAGCTGGTGGATTTAAAGATGCTAATTCAGTTCCAGCTTCGAGAAAGCGCTTGGAAAGTCAGTCGTTTACAAATCAGGATCACTTTAGGACATAAATTCCAAAATTTACATTCAGCCCTCCCAGGAAGGTCAAATATCGAATTCGGAAATGCTCTTCAGGACTGAAAGAACCCTTAACAACAAAATATAACTTTATCTTATTTCTTCTAGACATGAATTCTTTAAGATATATCTACTATTTTATGGTGAATACCACAGAAATATCTCTAGAACTAGAAGTACCGCAGGAGAGGAGAAGGGGAATTGGAGGGTTCTTTCTGTACTTGATTTAAGATAGAAGTACTGCTCCTTCATTTTAAAAATAATCCGCAGTTGACCTCTTACGCCAACGAACAGATGCTATTCGCCGGATTAGATAGACCTGAAGGAATCACACGGCTTCCAACTCACCGATAATTTTCTCAAAACAAAAAGAGACAAACGAATTAATTTAATTATTGATGGAGTTCAACTACAACAACAATTTTAGGGTGGTGTGGGAAGAAGATTTAAAGTAAGCGCCTCAAGGAGACAAGCTCAAAATGCTAAGCGGCTCAACGGGAAATCAGAAGTTAAAACTCCGCAACTTACACAATGGCCTGCGCAAATCCGAAGTCGGACATGTTGACATGTATCGTGTCTTACGTAGGACGACTGCGAAACGCTAGTTCAACACCGCCGAGATACTTTGTGATGACAGAACTGTGTGAATAGGCAAGAAATGTGTGTAGTGTTATGTCTGTGCAGTATGTGTGTTGTTTAGTTGTTTTTGGCCATTTTGCCACCTGAAAGGTATCATCTAGAAAGCGGCATGCCCAGTGCCCGCCTATCCACGAGATGGGCTACAGTTCAGCATGAATCGTGGCGGATATCGACATCCCGTGCTGATGATCCCAAGCAGTTTGGGATCATTTATAAACATCCTGCATTCATTGGTGAACTGTTTTTTTTTTTTTTTTTTTTGGTCCATTGTCCCGGATGAGTTTCTTGGGATGGGCCTCGAGCATATTGAGTCTCTCGCTTTTGCTGATGAGCTGGTCTTGGTAGCGACTGCTGACACAAGAGCTGGAAACTTATGCTACAGAGCCCTTTTAAAGCTAGAGTAGTGGGCAGCTACTCATCGGCTAGTTATCCCGGTTGAGAAAACCAAATTAATATTACTTAAAGGAACACTGCAGCTAACTAAATTTAAAGTACCCTCATTTAAAGTACCTGCCGATTAGGTTAAGAACTGCTCTGCTATGATTACCCAGATCAGTCGAGGGACTGGGGCCTCAAGCATCGGATCTTGATGTTAATTTACAAATTTATGTTCGTCCCCATTGTCTCATATGGTAGAGCTGTCTGGTACACCAGGCTACGATCTCACGAAATCGTACAAACTAAACTCCATCCAAGAACAATGCTACTTACGGTTACTAGGGCGTGCCGCACAGTTAGCACCCCTGCAATCCAGGTCCTTGCAGGCTACCTGCCACTCCACTTGGAGGCCATCCGCAGAGGCCTCTTCCAAAGTTTGAAGAGTGACATTACCATGACAATACCTGATATTACCATTGATCTCACAAATAATCATGGGCATGAAAGGAAGAAAATCGCGGAAAAACTTACCAGCATCTGGCAAGAGAGTTGGAAAAACTCTATCAAGGGTATAATTACCAGAAAATTCACCCCATAAATTGCATTCACTAGTCCGAAGCTTCCTCCCTGGTATTCACCAGGCCTACAAGCTACCTTCCTCCTTACGGTACATCGGCTTTTCTAAATCAAACTGACAACAATGGGGATTGAAAATGATCCTCTATGTATATGTGGAGGCGAAGAAAGTTGGAACCACATTATCTACACTTGTTCTAAATAAGAATACCCCCGACTCAGGTTAATTACCAAAATACAGGAAAACCCTCAGCACAATGAGCACCTCTTACTGCAGTATAAGCGTTGCTATCTTGACTTTATTGAGTTTGTGAAATCAGTCATTGAAATCAGAGGAGCCAGCCGTCAAACAAACCCATAACAAACAGATGACAATTAGGACAACTAATCCCTCCAGTGTCTTACCACGAATGACTGACTCCTTCTTATAGAATTACTCCACTATGCCCCCATACAATCCTACTTTGATGGTTTGATTTATAGTTGGACTGCAGGGTAGGGCCCATACCTACCCGCTAACCTCACATGGAAGAGGAAATGCTAGCACTGCTTTGTAGTGCTGGATTTATTCTATCTGAAAACCCAGTCTGGGGGGTAGGATCCACTGGAAGCCAACCTGCAGAGTCTCACTAAAAGGACAGATGCAAGCTAGACAAAGTTTAACCTCACTAACTGATCTTACTTGGATTTGACATTTCTAATATTGACCAGTAAACGGATCTGCATGAACTTGACCTATGAAAACCCCTATACGGGTAGGAACACTGACACTACTTATGTTGTGTGGGACATCTCACCTGAAAACCCCACTTCGGGTAAGATCTTCTTGTTGACACTTCCCTAGAGTTCGGGATGATACATCCTTCCTATGCTTTGAGTAGGAACAGCTTACCTTGCAAGCTCTCACAAGGGTAGGATTTTTTCGCTGATACCTTCGGGTATGGGATGCCAAATGGGGCTCCTCTTTTCTGAGTTCTCAGTCCCTGGGTTTCAGTGGGCTTCCTGACCCAAGGGTATCCAACCCTTCATTCCATCCCTGGCTTCCTCATCTGGAGGACACCTTCTTTCCTCGTCCTTTCATGTTCCTACCTGCTTTTATTCTCATTCTTCGCCTATCACCCATTCTTACACTTTTTTTTTTTTACTTGGACTTCGTCGAGGAAGCTCGGGCAACCGTGGGTGGCGAAGGTCAGCCAGAGAAACAACAGAATACACAACACTGTACACATACAACATGCCACATACACGTCTATCATTTACACAGTCCTGTATACTTCACAGGAGTAAGATGGTGCAGTTGTGGGGACCACCGGTTTTGCGCCTTACCCTAAATACTACGGTGGACCGCAAGACAGGCACATGCCAGTAATCTGGTACACAGAGAGCCAGACTTCAAGCATAAGGTTAAGAGCCAGACTTAAAGCACAAGGTTAAGAGCCAGCAAGAAAAAAAAAAAAAAAAAAGAAAAGAAAAAAGAAGATAGGAGCTAAGGAGAGACAAAGATGAAAAACCAAACTATTATTTTTAAGCCACCCGAATAATTAAATCCATCTGCTGTGCATTTTGTATTATGTCTGTAAATTGAGTTCTCTGGTCGAGTTGCCCGTTTTGCTGGACGAAAACACCCCAGTCTCTGTTTGTTGTTGTTTGGTTTTTATTAGGAGCATTAGCAACTAAGGTCATATTGCTCCGGGGATATGCAATGGTCATTCCCTGAACTTAAGCCTTTCTTCGTAAGGGCAACCCTTTGTTCCATTCACTAATCTTGTTGCCCTTCTCTGTACTCGTTCCAGCAGCTCTACATCTTCTTGAAATGAGGCCTCCAGACCTGTATACAGTACTCAAGGTGTGGTCTGACCATTGCCTTATACAAAGGAATAATTACCTCCTTATCCATGCTAGAAAAATTCCTGTATATCATTGACAAGACACCATGAGCTACTCTTGCAGCCCATCTGCACTGCACAGAGAATTTCATATCTGACTGCACAATTAGCCCCAGGTCCTTTTGATTCTCTACCACTGTCAGTGTAGTAGCACAGAGTTGATACGTTGCTCTCGGATTGCTGTTTCCCATATGTAGTACCTTACATTTGTCAACGTTAAACTTCATTTGCCACCTCTCAGCCCATCTGCTCAACCTTTCCAGATCCTGTTGCAGCATAGCGTCAGTAGTGTCCTTAACAACCCTGCCAACCTTTGTATTGTCTGCAAACTTGGACTTTAAGCTTGATATATCATCATCAATATTATTTATAAATACAGAAAACAATAATGGACCCAACACTGAACCCTGAGGGACTCCACTAATAACATTAGTCCACGATGAGCAGTCTATTGATTACGACTCTCTGTACTCTCCCCATCAACCACCCCTTTATCCATAGCAGAAATTTGCCTCCAATGCCACACTGCTCCAATTTTTGCAGCAGTCTTCCATGTGCGGCAGTATCAAAAGCCTTTCTAAGATCCAAGTATATAATATCAAAGTTATTCCCTGCATCCAGTTCTTTTGTGATTGCATCATAGTATCCAATCAAATTGGTCAGGAAAGACTTTCCCTTAACAAAACGATGTTGCGTCCGAGCTATAACTGAAGTCTTGTCTAGATGATCCTGCAGTGCTTCTTTAACCAGTGCCGCCATTAATTTTCCTGGAACAGAAGTTAAACTCACAGATCTCTAATTACTTGTGTTGCCCTTTGATCCTCCTTTGTAAATTGGGGGTCACATTTTCACATCTCCAGTCTATGATACCTCCCCTGAGTCCAAGGAAGCTCTCATAATTATCGCTAAGGGTTTGCTTACTTCCTTTGCTGCCTCCTTTAATATAACTGGATAGATCCTATCCAGCCCAGGTGCCTCTCTTGTGTTTATCTTCAACAATTTCTCCTCCACTTTACTCTCAGTTATTACAAGATTATTGTTATTATTATTATTAAAATCAGTTTATTTCCCAAGAAACCTTGAGTCACCCCGGGACGGCTCTCTGCCAGAAGGGTGTGAATATTTACAGACTAAGGTGCGAGGAACGCATATACAATTAACAACAGTGCATGTGTGCTCGATCCGAGACATTTACAGGATTAAATATACAATAATGTACAAAATATACAGTAATATACAAAATATATGATTGCATGAAGAGAAAAAGTCTTTGTCATATACAAATAGGCAAGTTAAAAAAAAAAAAAAAAACAGTCTGTTCAGGAGCAGGTGAGTAGTATAAGCTCATAATCTGGTAGCAGTTCTTGAGGATTTCCTTCGTGTTGGGCTTGTCTTCACAGAACCTATCAGGGTGGATCCTAAATTTATTAAAGATCCGAAGACGATTGGCTGGAAACATGTTCCTCAGGGAATCAATGCTTGACAGCGTAAGACGTAGAGGGAGACAGGAGTCGGGGTGCTTCCCTGTTGCCCTCCTAGGGCCAGAGATTAATGTGGATACCGATGGAGCATCAATTCGCCTCTTTATAAGCCGTGCAAGCGTGAGGACATTTTTTGTCATGATGATATGTCTCCAGGGAGTGGTGCTCACATTTGCTTGTAGGATAGATCTGGAGATAGTTAGGGGGTGGCCTACCATCCATCTCAGCAACCAGTACTCTAAACTGAGATACTTCTTAAGGTATGAGGCAGGGGCAGATGACCAAATTTCTGAAGCATAGAGAGGAATCGGCGTAATACACCTCAGGATGTGCCGAACAAGCAGCGCTGGCTGATGCCCACCAACGAGCTCTTGACGCACTGCCCAAAGAGCAGCGTACGTCTTCTGCCTCATTCTGGCAAAGTGAGGCACAAATGTGAGCCCAACGTCCCAGGTGAGGCCAAGATCAGTATGAGAGGTCACCGTTTGCACCGGTTCCTCACTAACAAAGATTTGGATAACATTTTTGACTTTCTTCTTGGTTATCGTCAGTTGTGTTGGAAGGGCTCAGATGCAGCCCAATTGTGGCAAGATAACTTTCCAAGTTCAATATCTGCCTAGAAGCTTGTTGGTTGATATCTTGAATCTGATGATTATGATCTGAGCTCACGAAGAACTTCAGATCGTCGGCATAAGAGACAAAGTTCGGATTCTGAGCTCCAAAACTGCTGCAAACAGGATAGCTGACAGTACGCTTCCTTGTGGGATGCCTCATGAGACGTCAATAGTTACTTGAAAGTCATTGTGGGTCACAGACAGATGTCTAGAGAGTAAAAAGACTTCAAAATTTGAAGTAAGGTATCCGCCAGGCCGAAGTAGTGCTTCAGAATGGTAAAAAGAGCTGGGAGGTGCATTTTGTCATAAGCCGATTTTATGTCGAGGAATATGATATCAATCTGTGATTTGTTGTTAAGGGTGCGCTGAATTCTGAAGAGGGTTTCGAGAAGATTGGTAGTTGTCGATCTCATTTGTAGAACGGTATGCAGGTACTCGGGCCTGTGTGCAAAGCAATGCTGGGCAATTGTTGGCTGAATTACGTTTTCAAAAATTTTGAGTAAAGAACAACTGATGGATATTGGTCGCAGGTCTTTAGGAGATTTGGCTTTCTTGATCTTTGGAATGGGCTTAACATGGTAGGTTTTCGAAATTGAAGGAACTATTCCAGATTGCAGGATTAGTCTGAAAAGGTGAAGAAGAACTATATATATGGGCTGCAAATTTTGATAATAAAGAGTGGGAAACCATCCGGACCTACAGTGGTTTTGTTGGGTAGTTTATTGATGACATCAATTATGGTCTCTCTGGTTATTTCTATTTCAGAAAAGTGTGCCATAGGTAACCAGTCCTCCTGCGAGAGAGAGGAATCAGAGTCAGGAAAATCTGCCTGTAGTAAGTTGAACTGTGCCCATCCCTGGACAAGCTTTTTGTCAATGGCTAGATGATGATAATGCGAAAGGATCCTTCTACCACTCTTCAACCTATTGAGAACAGCTGGGTTAAAGACCTGCCTTTTCTTTTTCAAGAATCAAGCTCTTTCTTTCTTTAAGATGGTATGGTCTGAGGGAAGTTGAGTTTTCTGCCATTTCCGGTAGGCCTTCTGCTTCTTGATGAAAGCCATCTCAGTTTCCTTATTGAAACCCCGATTCGACCTGTTACCAATCCTGGTGATTCTGGCTGCACCATGTAGTGCAATCAACTTCAGTTGTTCCGACAAAAGCATAACGGCAGCCTCCAACGGCTCAGAATAGAGACGCTCCCAGTCAAACCCAATCAAGCATTGAAGAATGATCTCTGGCTTCAGATATTTGGTAGAGAAAGCTATCCTAGGCAATTCAGCGAAGTACTCGTCAGGTAACCCAAGGAAATTACTCTGTAAGGATAGTTTGCATGCAATTGGCGAGTGATCAGATTGGAATCGAAAGTTGCTAGGTAGGAGTCTGATATCTTGTAAGTTGTGGAAGATTAGATCCAGCGCTTGACACGCTCTAGTTGGTTGCATCACTAACCGTGTAAGGTTAAAGGGCCTCAAGGGCATTTCCACGCCTGGGTAGTGGCAAGTTAAAATCACCTGCTACAACAGTGGGAATTTTAGGCACTAAGTCGGTTGCTAACCACGTGAGCAGCTCAGCTCTAGAGTCATCATTGTGGTCTGGAGGAAGGTAAACCAGGCAGCATTGGATTTGAAGAAGAGGACTCCTCAGCGTCAGGGAGACTGCCTCAAAGTTGTTTGACTGGCTCACTCGTGTCCTTATTGGCTGGAATCGATCGTTGAAAAGGATTTCAACATCCCCGCCTCGCCCGTTAATCCTGTGATTCCCAATGTGTTTGTAAGGGATGTTATAATGGGTAAGATCAAGCTGTCTATCCGCCCTTAACCATGTTTCTGCAAGGCAGATGACATCAAACTCATTAAGCAATAGGAGAGTCTGGAGACAATGAAGCTTGTTTTTTAGGCTACGTACATTCTGCATAAACCAAAGAATCTCTCCTTTGTGTGAACCTGGTAGCAAGTCATCCTTTTGTAGCTATGGCTGTTTATCTCGCCTGGATCCGCTGTAAGCGATTGATCTGCTTCTCTCTTGGAACGGCTTTATAAGGGTGCCTACCAGCCAGCAGCTAGAATCCAAGACGATATGCTTTGCATTTGCAGGGCAGGAGATGATAAAGGACGAATAGGTCGGGTGTCTAGTTTTGATAGCTTTTGCGTCTAAGTTGATCCCATGTTCTTGGGCAAAGAGTGCCCTGATACTTTTCGCTTTTGTTGCTGGTCCCAGTCTGGAAACAAAAATTCTCTCTCGGGTTTGGACAGCTGAAATATTACATATCTCAAGTCTCCGCGACAGAGGGACCGAGGTAGGTTCAGTAGGAACCGACATATTAGGCTCCTCGCATGGAATTCTGTTACCTTGTGTTTTCACAGTAAAAACACTTTGAGCGCAAGCCATTTGTGGGTTATGCCTGGGAAATTGCGCATGATAGTTAAATTGATCAGAGAGACAGAAGGCATCCGCTTGAGCATAGATCCGCTCCTCCATGTTTTGGCGTGGGGTTTCTCCCATTTCCATCCTGTTGTAACAGTGATGAGCCTGGCTCAGAACCTGGCCAACAAGCTTCTCCTGACGTCTTTTGAAACTTTGGTGCAGATTAGATTCACCAGGAATCATACACTTGTCCTGGATAAAAGGGCTGTCAGCCTCGAAGGTGGGATCGCGCTGATGGAAAGCGGTGTGAGGGGGATGACTACCCAAAGGGTTCAACATCACGGCCGGGGCTACGATCTGTTCAGTTGTTCTGTCTGCAAAAAGAGGAGAACTGTGCAGATTTTTGAGATCTTTTTCCTCGCTGGACGCGCTCAGTTTGAGTTGGAGGTCTTGGTAGTGCATCATCTGCTTCCTGTGAATGCTCCTGAGGTTCCAGATGGTCCATCACTGACGTCTGACTAGAGGGAAAACAGCATTCATTTTGAGATCCTGAGTTGTTTATTCATTACAAGCACTTGATCGAGAATTTCCCTATTTTAGGCTCTGAGTTTTCTATTTCGTCATTGAGGTAGGCAAGAGAGTCGATTATTGGGGACAGAATTATCTAGCTTACTGCCAGAGTTGAATACACCTCTGGCATTCCCCTTCCTGAATAACTCTTCATGTGTGACATGTTGATGCAAAATATTCATTTAGTTTGTTAGCTACCTGAACACGATAATCAACAGTTGAAACATCGATATCAAGTGGACCAATCTGATTCATCCCATTCCTTCTAGAGTTTACATAAGTAAAGAACTCTTTGCTGTTTTTCTTTGCATTCCTTGCCAAAGATTTCTCGTAATCTGCTTTCGCCTGCCTAACCTCCTTTATAACTTGGTTACAGATCAACTTGTATCTGCTTCTGTGTCACGTGTTAATTTGTATGTATCCCATGCATTTTTCTTCTCTGCCATATGCCTCATTAGTTCATCTGACATCCATTTAGGCCTAAACCTCGAACAATATTTCTTAGTTGGTATGTAAAGCCTAGTAGCTTCCAAGTTCATTTCTTTGAATGCTTCCCATTTTGAGTTTGCTGTTGGTAACATCATCAGTTGGTCCCACTGTATAGAATTTAAATACTGTCTCAGACTATCATAGTCGCCTTTACGCAAGTAAAAACCCTTTCCTCTACCCCTGATGGTAGTTACCATCAGAACCCTCTGCCTCCTGCCCTGAAGCTGTCCATCTAAGGATTTTTCCAGTGATTCCAACCTGTTCCAACTTATAAAGCAACCATAGCAAAGTAGTCAAAAGCTTTGCTGAAATCTAAATAAACAATGTCGAAATTATTCACTCAATCCAGCTCATGAGTGACCTTTTCAAAATAGCGAACCAAATTTGTTACACATGATTATCCCTTTACAAAACCATGCTGGGTATCCTTGAGAATTTCAGTTCTATCCAAATGATCTTGAATTCCGACCTTGATCATTGCCACCATGATTTTCCCTACCACTGAAGTCAGACTGACAGGTCGATAATTTCCCACTTCACTGTTAGAATCACCCTTATGTATGGGAGATACATTGGCACTTTTCCAATCCAAAGTACTATGCACCAGCTCCGTCAAAGGTACCACAGTGGGTAGAATCACCGTCCTCCGTACAACGGGTGGAAAAGACCTGAGTTCGAATCCTGTGAGGAATTTTAATGGGACTTTTTCACAATGTAGCTTAGTTAGTCAGCCTCGGGAGAGGGTAGCATGGTTTTTCTTCCTGAACCTCGGGTTATTCGTACAGCAAACAGAAAATCGACTACAGAACACATGCAATTCACAGACAGCATGCACGGAGAAATACAGCCTTAGTCACTGATGGTTCTAAAATCCAACAACAACAAATGTACGCCAGGACGTGATTGGAGATGTGCGTGCACACATTTCGAAGTAATGTCTGTACGTTGTAACAAAAAATGCGCCACTGATTTATCGACTGCAATGAAACAGTTGCCAATAAAACCGCCAACTTCTCTGGCTGTACAAAAGTACAAACGGAAATTTGTTATTTAGAATTTTGACCAATTGCTCGGGGATGGCGTATCAATTAAGCTTCCGTCCGATGAAGCAACGAACATTACGAAATTCCGAGGACCCAAATTCCGCACAAGCGCTCTCCATTTTGCATTCGCTTAATCAAAGCGTTTAAAGGCTTTTACGACTTTGACCTCCGTGACCTCAATTATAACAGCGGAATCAGTGAGGAGCGGATATCTGCTCCGCTGGGTCATGACTTCCTCCTCCTCCTCTCTTCTTAAGCCAGTCTTTCAGCCCATTAAGTACTTCATCGTGTACGTGTGTGTATTTGTTTCTGTTACTACCAACACCACCAAGGTGAGTCCAAAACCCCTCGTTAAATTTTTCTTAATTCCAGTTTGGCAAGGGACATTGAATTAATGGCTGAAGGGCGAGGGCGGGGGATGGAAGCGCCGTTAATTAGTATTAGATTACCCTCATCACCCTCATTAGCTCTAATCTCACTGATTCCGGGCTTTCATTTATACGTTCTGAGTGGTAGTAAACAGATCTTCCATGGGATCCGTTTACCAGCGACACAAATTAACCTGATTACGATTAATCTGGGTTGTATCCACAAGAGCAGCCAAAAGGCACGATTTACCAATTACAACAGGAATGATTAAATTAGTAACTCGCGTCACGCTTTAGTCAACTAGCTTTGCGTCACTTCACATTATATTTGTGAAAATAATCCCGGGTTTGGACTGGCTACGAAGCGCAGGTAGTTATCAGTGTGTAAGTTCAGCTGTAGAACCCATATCTGGTGACAGATAGGGACATAAAATATACGGGGCTATGCACGGAGGCGCTGTTTTACCGGTGCCATAAAAATTGAAGTTGTCAGTGGGTTTTAAAATTTTCATTTTTCCTTTTTTTTCCAAGCACTGAGTTACATTTCACAGTGTGTTGAGAGAGAGAGAGAGAGAGAGAGAGGCACACGAGATGTGGGTTAATCCATCGACAAGAGATTTGGTATAAAAGTCCAGAACAATACTCTATAAGAATCCTAGATTTCTGAAACGGATCGAACCGGTTGTTTCAAATTTGGGGAAGGTTTCAATAGGACAGGGTACTTCTTGGAGTACTGTGACATCCTTTGGATTGGAACTTCCCCAAGGGGGAGAAGAGTAAATCATACGCTGAAAATTTGGCTTCGATCCGACTCTTCTTTCAAGTAATGCTCAACATCCACACTAAACCAGGGTTCTGTAGTGGGGAACCGAAAAATGAAATTTGGGATAAATCTTAAAAGTTCCAAATATACAATTCTGGGAAAAATCCTTTCTGTGGAAGTCGAGTTGTCACATAAGAGACGCACGATGAAGACAACAGGCGTTTTACACATTTCCGAAGGCGCCTGAAGACTGTTCAAGCGCGAGAACTAAAATGTATCATTTTTTTGAACAACGTAACTACAGATTTTACGCCATCAACAGCGCATTTAGACTTATTATAAACAGGATTATCAATTGGGTAATGTGGACATGTGTGATGTCTTACGTAACGCGGCCCCTAAACGTTAGATGATCTCCGCCACGATTCTCTGTGATGATATACAAAACTCTTTACAATGGCTAGAAATGACTGTAGTGCTACGTGTGCGTAGTGTGTGTGTATGTTGTTTCTGGCCGCTTTGTTACCAGGCAACAGCGATCACCAGGAATGCTGCTTCCCAGTACCCGTCCACGCCACGAGGAGGCGGCTCAACTATACACGTACTAAACTAAATGTAATATTTCCATTAAATATAGGTTTTTCTCCCGAGTAACTGGGGTTTTTTGGTCCACCAAAATAGGCAAATCAACCATAGAACATACTCAATTTACAGACACAAATACGGGTTAATGTAATTAATTACGGGCAACACTAAAATAATAATAATAAAAATTTCCATTAAATATAATATCAATTGAGTAAAATAATTTGAAAATAAAGTACAATATTTTCATTCAAAATATTTTGTTTCTGTGTATTTTGCCAGGGCCTTATAATACGTAGGGACGCTGTTAGCAAATGAATTTACATTAATGAGACTGCCTACGAGTCTTCTGCATCGAAAGAATGACTCGAATGGCCTTCAAAGGTATCCACACCTCCGCTCTGAACTCCCAAGCAGTCCGAGTGTTCCGATTATGGTCCTGATATTCTGATAGTGCAGTGTACATGTCTGACCGCTAATGTTGACAGACCGGTAATGTTGGCTGATGTGCACGACGTTTATCTCTTCATTCACTTCTCGTAACAGGCCACTTCCGTCCGTCTTGGACGACACTGCGGGATCAGAAGCAACGGGTTCATCGCTACTGTAGCTGACGGCTTTTGTTTTTGAACTCCCTGCTGAAGTCGCATGATGTGGTCGGGTTGGTTCCCCGTTAAGTTTAGAATAATCGCCGGAGGAGTCACGAGGCGCCAGCGTTACAGCGTCTGTTAATGAGTTCGCTCGTCATCATATTGCTCATTTCAAGGATGAAAAACCTACGCAACCATCGTCCAAGGAAGCTAGAAGTGAATTAAACGGTGAATCTCGCAGATTCAGTTGGTGGGGCAAGCCGCGTGTCGAGGTTCCCTCAACCAGACAGGATTAGAAAGAAGCCCACAAATAAGAGCAGTCCACGAAGGCACAAACAAACTTAAAACCCCCGGTTGGATAAACCCCTTTATTAAACACTCAACAAATTGGCCCAGCTGTCGTAAGTCATGTAGAAGCAGCTGTCGGATGAGGAGGTCACGAAGCTGTACCTCCTTGGCGACTGTGGTATTGTATGCCACACGAGCCTCGGCTCTGATTTTCCTTTTAACTTTTGTGGCCTAGCTCTGACGTCATTTATTTCTTCAATTATTCGCGAGCAAAGGAATGTGGAGATTTCTCGAAACCGCGATTTTAATTTTTGCTTTCGTTTCAGTTTCCCCTTCCGTCGAACGCTGATCGCGCACCGACACAACACGTACCCGCATCACATGTCTCGTACCCGTACGCGTTCTCTCCTCGCGATGACAAAGAGTGTGTCACGCGCCACTGGCCGAAGACATTTAGAACGCGATAAACACGTGCCTCCCCCTTTCGAACGGGAACTGAGTCGGAGA
Organism: Mastigoproctus giganteus; assembly: GCF_048544385.1. Classification (NCBI taxonomy): domain Eukaryota; kingdom Metazoa; phylum Arthropoda; class Arachnida; order Uropygi; family Thelyphonidae; genus Mastigoproctus; species Mastigoproctus giganteus. Next base: position 3,906,677 of record NC_143577.1, on the reverse strand, counting down.
TCGGCCACCTTCTGCAAGGCATCCCTCTCGCGACCACCCTGAAGGGCCAGACCAGCGAAGGGACGTCGGACACAACGGCGTGACGTGTGATCGCTCTTTCGTCTGCATTGCGAATACTTCCGGCAGCCATCTCGCCACGGTAGGGGTTGCTACATTGCCTGTAACCTTTGTCCGAAAGATTAAAACGCTACGACCTACGTAAATTGAGCGCAATAAAGTCGAACACGACAACCTCCCTCGGCAGGCGACGAAAAGCAACGAAAAAGTAAGTACATTTTGAAATTGGACGCACTTTTATATAACTTTATTTAGTTGTAATGCTTTTCTTGCGTGCAGTGGGGAGGGGTGGTTCCCTCCAAGTGCTTCTTGACACAATGCAGGCCATGTTTCGGCTCAAACAATCGGAATCCTTCTGGGTAGCCCGCAGATCCATTCTTCCAATGTGGCACCTGGTGGCGTCAGATCTATGGGACCGCAACCGGCTGAACGCTTCTCTGGTCGGGGAAGGTGAAAGGAAAGCAGGATGGGTACAACTAAAGAAGACAACATACCAGGTCATGGACCCTTCTGACTGTAAAGTCCTGTCATGGCCTCAGAGTGGACAGAAACAGCTGAGGTCGTCACGCCTTAATATTCAATAGTTATTTGCTTGCCTGTTGCATAGTTGGGCAACCACCAGCTATCTAGATGTCAGGGAGATGGGTTAGGGGAGACACAGATACGAGCCTGGCTCCCCTAACTCATTGGCAACTTCGCGATGCCAATACCACCCTCCCCGCCCCTCACTCACTAACTTGGTTTAGAAAGGAAAACGCTCCCTAACAGCTCCTCCCGTTCCCAACAGAAAGCTTCTCTGAATTCCGGCCAGCAATGTAAACTGAACTCATCGACCACCTCGCTGATGCGAGGACTTTTCCAACATCTCATTCAAATTACTTTTCTGCGAATATAAAATACAATCTCCTTTCCGTTTTCAAGGCGCTTAGTTTATATGCAAAAGTGCCTTCACATATACGTTTGTCCGTCCGCATGTAGACACGCCCAGCGGACGGATTTTCGTGAAATTTTTGATTCATAAAGCAAAATTTGTGTCGAGTCATCACAAATTTCATTAAAAACAGATACATACAGAAAAATGGCAATGATTATTTCCTTTTCCATAGAATTTTTGTACGAGAAAAAATGGAAGTCATAGACTAAATTTACCACTCGTATTGTTTTAATGCAGGATTGTTATCTTTAAACAGCCCGTGCACACTTCCATGTATTGTTACGTAACACTCGTGAACGAGGTGTCGTTAGTAAACAGATACATGTATACAGAGAAAGAATAATTAAACGTACACGGGAGAAGAATAATAAATATCGCAGGTTGTAATTACAATGAACGGCTAAATTTTCAGAAAGTAAACTTATAGATTTTATTAAGTGTTCTACAAAGTTATAAATTTAGTAATTAATTGTAAGATAACTATGTTTATTTACTTTTCGCTTCAAACAAAAACAAAACAATAATTCGCATATTACTGTAGAACGAAAAGTCGGAACTAGGCCAAATTTTCAACCTGTGTTCTATGGGTCCTTGAGAAAATTCCATGTCCAGTTACGATTTCACAGCCCTCGTTTCCACCCCCCCCCCACCACACACAAAAATCGGCATGAATGAACTTTTGTTTTCGCATTAAATCGACAAGAAAAAGCGGATTTTTACAAAATATTTAACTTATGTTCTGTTGGGCCCTAGGATGGTTCTAAATTCAATTCCGATTTCATAGTGTTCCGTTCCGGTTTCCTGTACAGAAATATTACTACAAATGTGGAACAGGAGCGTTTGACCCATTTCAGATTAATGCTTACCAGAATAATTTAGGGTTCTTTGTAACAAATTTTCATGTTGATGGGTAAACTTATTTTGTTATAAATCGTGAATAATTATTTTCCACCCATCTGAAATACAACGCAAAATTAACATTTTGCGTTGTATTGTATTGTTATTTGCGTTGTTAAATTAATATTAGCATTAATATTAGTAATGGCCACATGATGCAAGAAAGCCTATAGCTTATGCTGCACCAGCCAAAAAAAAACAAAAAAAAAAAAAAAACACCCAAATAAAACAATGATAAAAAAATAATAATAATAATTAATAAAAGAAAAGGAAATTAAACCTATCATCCTATGCGTTTCCCTCACCCGAAGGTTCTATCCAGATGAGCTTTGAATTTCCCCAAACTGTCAGCCTCTACCACCCATGTAGGCAACTTATTCCAGTAATTTATAACTCGCTGGCTAAAATAAAACTTCCTGCAGTCCAATCTAAACATCTCCCCCCATAACTTGAATTTATGTCCCCTAGTTCTAGCATCATTTATAATCTTGAAAATTTCATCCTCATTCATTTTACCATTGCCTCTGAGAGCCTTAAACACCTCAATCAAATCTCCTCTAAGGTGCCTAGTTTCCAAACTCTGCAACCCACATATTCTTTCTTCATAAGAACGCCCTTTTGCCGATCTCACCAGGCGAGTTACCCGTCTTTGCACCCTTTCAAGAAGCTCGATGTCTTTCTTTAGGTGCGGTCTCCATACTTGAACACAGTATTCCAAGTGTGGCCTTATATAATGGGATTATCACGTCCCTATCTCTACTTGCAAAAGTTCGATAGATCATCGATAGGACACCATGGGCCTTCCTTGCAACCTGTTTACAATGCTCAGAGAATTTCATGTCTGACCGTATCGTAACACCCAAGTCCCTTTCCTCCAGTACTGGGTTTAGTTGAACTCCACCAAGTGAATAAGTTATTTTGGAATTATTGTTTCCCAGGTGTAATACCTTACACTTTGTTGGATTAAAGCATAGCTGCCATTTTTCTGACCATTCCTGAAATCTATTTGGTCTCTCTGAAAAAAAGTGAAGCTTGACAGTGATCATTAACTACTCTACCAATTTTAACATCATCTGCAAATTTTAACATCATCTGCAAATTTAGACATCACGCCCTCTATCCCTTCATCGATGTCGTTTATGAAAATTAAAAACAACAGTGGTCCTAATACTGATCCTTGAGGAACCCCACTTCTTACATCAACCCAATCTGAGGAGTAGCCATTTATCAAAACCCTCTGCCTCCTGCCCTGAAGCCATCCTTCTATCCATCTAAGGATTTTCCCAGTGATTCCAACCTGTTCCAGCTTATAAAGGAACCGCTCATGTGGGACTGAGTCAAAAGCTTTGCTGAAATCTAAATAAACAATGTCGAAATTATTCCCTAAATCCAGCTCGTGAGTGACCCTTTCGAAATAGCGAACCAGATTTGTTAAACATGATTTTTCCTTTACAAAACCATGCTGAGTATACTTGAGAATTTCAATTCGATCCAAATGATCCTGAATTCCACCCTTGATCATTGCCTCCATGATTTTTCCTACTACTGAAGTCAGACTGACAGGTCGATAATTTCCAACTTCACTTTTAGAGCCACCCTTATGTATGAGAGATACATTTGCACTTTTCCAATCCAAGGGAATCTCCCCAGAGTCTAGTGATGCTCGCATAATTAGCCTCAATGGTTCAATACATTCGCTTGCCGCCTCCCTTAAGATTATAGGGTATATTCCATCAACTCCAGGAGCCTTACTGGCATGTAGGCTCGAAAGTGTTTTTTCATTAAATAATCTTGCGAAATTTCAATATTATTAATCACATATTTTTCAACTTCGCTCCCACAATTTCCCATTGCCACAAAAGGCTTTTCATTTTTAAATACTGATGCAAAATAACTGTTGAGTTCATCTTCAACGGCAGCTGGTGTATTTAATACTATCCCCTTTCCCTTATGTAAAGGTCCAATCTGGTTTGTCCTGCTCTTCTTGGCATTTATATATGTGAAGAATTCCTTATCCTCCCCCCCCCCCTCTTTGCTCTGTTTGCTAGTGATTTCTCATAAACTGCCTTTGCCTGTCGAACCTATATAAAGAATTAAGACTTAAGACTTACTGTTCTTGTATATTTAACAACCTTAACACATCCCTTGAAGATTTTTAGGCTCGCTTCCCTGCATTAGCTACCCGCTCACTTGAAACGTTTCTGCCCCCAGAACTTCTAGATAATATGTCCAGTTGGGGTAACAGATAAGAACTCTTGAGGTATGTGCAAGAGTTACTTTGACCAATATTATCAGATAACTAACAGCTTCCCTGAACCTTTAAGGTATCCTTAATAATACTGGCAAAAACGTTTGCACCACCTTTGTTTAAGTGTATCCCGTCTCTACAAAACAAATTCCTTCTACCTACAAGTGTGGGCCATGCTAATAGAAATTTCCCCCCCTAAAGCCTTGCAGATTCCTTCAAGTCTTGAGTTAATCCACAAGGCTCTTAACATATAATCCCTCCTATCGTGTCTGGGCAGGATTGCAGACACAGACATTGTGGCCTAGCTTGCAGCATTCCCTCAGCATGGTCCTGTATTTTTCAACAAATCGTCAGATCGTGTACGTTTAATGTCATTAGTCCCTGCATGAATAATAATATTCTCTTTACCCCCTTAAAATCTGACAATCTGTTGGCGACATCATTAATAGTTGCTCCCGACAGAGATACCCTGGTTCTACTCCACCTATCTTTATTACAAAAAATAATCCCCGTTTCCCTGACAATGGAGTCTCCTAATAAAACAATGTCCTTTTTAACCAGAGTAGTTTCCACTTGGTTTTTCTGTTTCGACGCCCGAATCGGGTGTGCATCACTTGGTAGATTGCTAGAGTCACTGAAAAAAGCACCCGTTTTTTCAGTGACTCAAATTGTTCCATCAGTGCACCAAATTGTAATTTAAGATCGGTGCACTCTTTTACATCGATCACAACGAAAATAATCCCAGGTGAGCTATCATTAGTCACCAGGTCGACCTTGGAAAACATTCTATAGGTTCCGCAACGGATTAAATCATGACTCACGATACCCTGTGACGTGTTTAAGGCAGATCTCGTAACTACCATTATAAAATTAGCTAAATAGCAATGAAAATTAACTTTAAAAAATGAGATCTATAATATTATAAAAATCAAACTGTTACAGGAAAACCTATAACAATATAATCCAACAATATCTAAATAAATCAAATATTTAAAAGCACTAATCAACAGTAATCCAATCCACTTAACTGAGAAGCCCTGACGAAGCGCGTCCGCTCACCTCGAATGCCAACACTATTATGGATTGTTGAATTGTGCATAGACTTGCACAATTCAACAACGAACTAACTTGTTGAACTGTGCAAGAGTATCAAGTTTTGTCTCTTATAAAAATAATATTTTTCCTATTTTATAAAAGTACTAGTAGCTATGGCCCGCCTCCTCGTGGCATGGACGGGTACAGGGAAACAGCTTTCCCGGTGATCGCTGCTTCCTGGTATCAAAATGGTTAGAAAAATTTTTTAGTATAACACACACCTGTCTCTCTTATAGAACTCGATATCATCGCAGATAACCAAGGCAGAGTTGAACCAACCTATGAAAGATGCAATAAAGGACCATCAACGTTCCAAACGGAAGTGTTGGGTGATGTGCTTTGACGATGCAGGGGAGTTATCTTTTTCAATATACAGTACAATTAGTTGGGGTTCTCCCAACCAGGAAGAGATACTAACTCTCCATCCACATGAAATTTTCACTAGACCATTTATCTGCGCATAAAATGAAAAAACAAAACAGAAAGAATCTCAGACCATTTATTAAAAATGGATGTACAGACTCAAATTAAGGTTTTACATCGGGAAAATGAGAAAAATCAAAGTAGAACACGCATTTTATGGATTAGAAATACGAATGTCACATGGCCTTAGATCCCTCTGAGTTCCTTCTAAACAATCCAATTTTGCACTTGCGCGCGCGCACAACACACACACACACACACACACACACACAAACAAACATTGACAGCATGGCGTATTCGCCACTTTTTCATTTCCAGGCCGAGCTTGTTCTTTACACAAATATACGTGGTCTCAATTCTAATCTCAACGATCTCCATTTCCACTTGCAGTCTTCCAAACCCCGCGTACTTTTTCTCACAGAATCTAATTTATCGGTTTATTCAACTACTGCTCATCTCAGTTGCCCAAATTATTCGCTGTATGATTCCTTTCGCCTCAAAGATGGTACTTGTGCATATGTCCGTTCCGATATTCTTTGTCAGAGACTTGGTAATTTGGAGTGTCCTCTTTTCGATCTCCTCTGCCTTAAAATCTCTCTGCCTCATTCTGTCTTTACCGTTCTCCTAACTCCACTAATCACTTGGAGCTCTTTCACTTCCTCTCTTTGCAACTTGACTTTCTCCAGTCCAACTTTCCTAACAGTGAGGTAATTTTCCTTTGTGATTTTAATGTTCACAACTCCAGCTGGCTTCCGTTTTCTAGTCACACCAACCCAGCAGGTCGAGATGCTGAGGCTTTTGCAATTACTAATGACCTAGCACAGATTGTTCATTTACCTACAAGAATACTGGACAATCCTAATCATACAGCCAATACGCTTGATCTTTTTCTCACAAACAACCCTTCTAAGTACACAGTCGAAGTGAGAGGTCCTTTAGGCACCTCAGATCACAACTTGGTGATTGTCTCTTCTCCAATGGAGCCTTTATCTCATGGCTATTCCCAACCTCGTGTTGCTTGGCATTACAAGAATGCAAAATGGGATGACCTGCGAGACTTCTTTTCTTCTTTTCCTTGGTCGGATTACTGTTTCAAAACTTCTGATGTCAACGTTTGCTCAGATCGTGTCAGTGAAATTATTCTTGCAGGAATGGAATCCTTCATTCAACACTCCACTTTAAAATCTCGTCCTTTATCTAAACCTAGGTTTTCCAATAAATGTGCTAAGGCTGTACAAGAGAAGAACGTTGCATGTCGTAATTGGCTTGTTTCTAATTCTTCAGTTTCATATTCTGCCTACATCAAAGCTCGCAACAATTGTAAAGCAGTTATTAATCAGTCCAAACTAGAGTTTGAACAGACAAACAACAGAAAACTTGCTTCTTGCCCTAATGGTAGCCGAGCATTCTGGTCTCTTGCCAAAGCTATTGGCCGCAACTTTTGCTCATCTCTGCTCCCACCTCTTTCAAAAGCAGATGGTTCTGTTATCACTTCGACCAAGGATAAAGCTGACCTGCTAGCATCCCATTTTCCTTCCAACTCATGTATTAATGATCTTGGTAAAACACCTCCCAGCATTCTCAACACGCTCCATTCAATGCTTCCTGTGGTCTTCCGACAGAAGAATGCCAGAAGGATTTTGACGAATCTTGAATCTAAGAAAGCTCCAGGTCTTGATGGTATTTCTCCACTTGTTCTCAAAACCTGTGCTCCTAAACTTACTCCTGTTCTTTGCCGCCTTTTTTCACTTTCTTATTCCAAAGGAGTTTTTCCTTCTGCTTGGAATTTGCTCGCGTCCAGCCAGTTCCTAAAAAGGGTGACAAATCCGTCCCATCCAATTACTTGTGCTCTTTCTAAAGTAATGGAGAAATCAATGAACCGCCAACTCTTAAACTACCTAGAAACCTTCTGTCTGAGCAATGAACACCAGTATGGATTCGTCAGTGTCGATCCACTGGTGATATTCTAGCTTATATAACCCATTTATGGACAACTTCAATGGAAAAGTTCGGTGAAACACAAGTAGTTGCTCTTGACATCTCAAAGGCTTTCAATCGTGTTTAGCCTAAAGGTCTTCTAAACAAACTTCCATCTTATGGTTTGCCAACTGTTTTTTATAATTGTTTATCAAGTTTTCTCTGTGACCGTTCACTGAGGGTGATGGTAGATATCTCTCTGTCCTGTAACTTCTCCACTAACGCTGGTGTCCCCCAAGGTTCAGTTCTTTCCCCCACTCTTTTCCTCTTGTATATTAATGGCCTTCTTCCATTGACTGGAAATCCTATCCATAGTTTTGCCGATGATAGCACATTGCATTCCACTTTCCATTTTGAGAAACCTTGCTATGCTCAAACAGCTCCAACTTCTCGAATATCCGCTACCAATTTTTAAATGTCGATCTACAGGTAATTCTCCAGTAGAGCAAAAACATTTTAGTTGATTTCAGTCTTTCTAAAACTCAGTCTTGTCTTATATCTCGCAAAAAGGATTCTTCTGCCCCTATGCTTATCTTTGGTGACACTCCGATTTCTAGGCAAGTTGATATATCTCTTTTGGGGATTACCCTGACTTCTAATCTCTCTTGGCACAAGCACATTACAAATATTGCTTCCTCTGCAAATAAAAAACTTGGTTTTCTCTTTCGCTCTCGGCATTACTTGGAAGAAACAGCTGTTCACTCTGTACAAATCGCAAATCCACCCCACCATGGAATTGTTCCCACATCTGGGGCGGTGTCCCTAAAAGGTCCCATCTCGGGCTACTAGATTCCATACAGAAGAGAGCTATTAGGTCAATTAATGACTCATCTTTAAGAGTCTCTCCACTCGCTGTCTCATAGACGTACTGTTTCTGCTGCATGCCTCTTCTACAGATACTTCCATGGGCACTGTTCTTCTGAATTGGCTTCTATAATTCCCGATCTCTCCTTCAAAATAGTCCGAACTCCTGCAGCCATCAGCCAACATCCATTTACTGTCCAACTTCAAACTCACAGAACCAACTTTTCATCTTCCTCGTTTATTCATTCAAATGCCGTTTTCTGGTACAACCTTCCTTCGTACGTATTTCCTGAAAATTACAGTCTACAGAAGTTCAAGTCCAATGTCAACAAATATCTTCTTTCGTCTTCTTAACCTCCAACCCAAGCACCGTACTAAGTACTATAGGTTCTAATACCTCTCGTGTTTGGGGTTTTCATAATAATAAAAAAAAAAAGAAAAAAAGGAACCAACGTGAGAGTGAAACCAAGCGCAATTACAATATACCTATACTCAGTGGCTAATCAATCCAGTCATGGTAAACTTTTCGATTTTGAAAAAGGTGGCATTGTTGGAGCCCTACCGACCACAATATAGCAGCTGACAAATATCCTGATGGAAGAATGGTGGTTGAAATCTGGAACTAGATACCTAGTGAAATCTAATCTAGGTAAAATGTGGCCGTACTAGACGTTCAGGTTCTAATTTTTTGGTTGTGAGTGTAATTTTCTAATATTTGCTTTTACTCTTCAAATTTGTTTCATGTAATAATAAATATGTGAATATATATGTTTCTTGATAAGAAATATAAACAATTGACAAGGTCCAATAAATAAACTTTCCCAAATAATACTGCGGTTGAGCGATGATCCCGTGGAGATTACGAGTTCTGATCGAATCATCTCCGTGTTGTCTTCAGAGTGTCCATCAGCAAGCCGCGCATTTTCACGAAGCCAATATGCAAAGGAAGAAGCTGCCTACTGTCAAACCCAGAAGTCCCCCTTCCCCCCATTCAATTTCTCCAAAGGTATTAAGTCCATTAATTGCTGTTATCAAAACGGCTCGAGTGTCGCTTGTGGCCTTGAGCGAGATAAATTCTGCCGCCGATAACCACAGATAACTACTGAAGTTTCTTTATCTGGGGTCAAGGAGCTATTTGTACTGGCGATTAGAAACAGCAGCGTCGAAATTCCTCCCGTTGCCGGTGGCTCGCACTTGGGTGATCGCCTGTTCCGGGCTACATACACCAGACGCCGCAGAAATCCACGTGCCTTACAAGAAGGAAAACTGAAAAACGTCCCGTCCGCCCCTCCACACGAACGTGAGGCACAAAATATTCGCAGGGTAGCACAGAGCGATGAGGTCACGAAAACATAACCCATCCTTCCCACACACACTAAACAGTTCGTAACAGAACCCGCAGGAAGTTTGTATTTCCAAGGGCGTATTTTTAGTTTTGGTTGCTTAGCGTCGTGAGAAGCTGTGTTTGTGCTCAAACGCACACAACAATAAACTCCCCACACTCAACATAACCCCTTGGTTTAAACTACTGCAGCACCCGATGTTTATTAGCTTCGAATGCAAAGCTGCAAGTTTGGAGAGTTGCCCACGATTTCGGAAAATGTTGAACAAATTCTCTGTCTCCATAAGCTGAAGACAATCCTACATAAGCTGAATAATTTAAAAATGTTAAAATGAATCCCCATCAGGGATTCATTTTAACATTTTTCATGTTCTGCCAAAATTCACCGATGCTTTAGAGATGTATATTTGCGTGAAATCGAAAAGATTGCACACTGACCTGTTTAGAGTGGTACACAATACCGCGATTTTTACTGCCACACGATTGAGGAAGTTGTTGTTGTTGTAGAGTTTTTTAGAAGCATCAGTGACTAAGCCATGTTGCTCCGTGTATATCGTCTCTAAATTGCATGTGTTCTATGGTCGATTTTCTGTTTGCTAGATGAAAAACTCGATTTTCCGGGAGAAAAAACCATGCTACCCTCTCCTCACTTATTATTGTTATTGGTTTTAGGAGTATTGGCGACTAAGGCTATGTTGCTCCATGTATATTGTCTGTAAATTGCGTGTGTTCTGAGGTCGATTTTCTCTTTGCTGGACGAAAAACTCCAGTTTCCGGGAGAAAAACCACGCTACCCTCGCCCGAGACCAGCTGTTAAAAATACTCAAAAAATTCCTCCCGCCATCGATGAGATTCGAACTCAAGTCTTTTCCACCCGGTGTGGGGAGGACAGCAGTTCTACCCACGAGAGCTAGGAAGTAGTAATAATAACTTCAGTTGTCTGCATCGTCTGTAACTAAGTCAGTGGAAACTTTTTGGATAAACACACAACTTCAAAATATGCTCTTTTGTTCGGTCATTGTTCTCCATTTCGCGCATGACATCTAAGGCCATATTGGGTTCTGTATATTTATATCTCTGTACCGAAGCAGAATGGAATTAAGGGTAAGTTGCTACAATGGATAAAAGGGCGGTTGAGTAGAAGAAGACAGAGAGTGGTAAACAATGGACGCTGCTATTCGTGGACTAATATTATTAGTGGAGTCCCAAGGGTTCGGTCTTGGGCCCGTTGTTGTTTTGTATATTTATCATTAATATTGATGAAGGTACATCAGGCTTAGTGTCGAAGTTTGCAGATGATATAAAGATTGGCAGGGTTGTTAATGACAATAACGATGGTATGCTGCTCCTACAGAATCTAAAAAATTTGGGCAGATGGGCTGAGAAGTGGCAACTGAAGTTTAACATTGACAAATGCAAAGTACTGCATATGGGTAGAAGTAACACCAGAGGAATGTACCAACTGTATGGTACTACACTTAGGGTGGTAGAAAATGAAAAAGACTTGGGAGTAATTGTGCAGTCAGATATGAAGTTTTCTGAGCAGTGCAGATGGTCTGCAAGAGTAGCTGATGGTGTCTTGTCGATGATATACAGGAATTTTGCTAGCAGAGATAAGGGGATGATTGTCCCCTTGTATATTGGCAATGGTCAGGCCACATCTTGAGTACTATACAGGTCTGGAGGCCTCATTTTAGGAAGGATGTACAGTTGCCAGACCGAGTAAAGGGAAGGACACCAAGATTGGTGAGGGGAACAAAGGGTGCTCTTAACAAGAAACGCTTAAGTTCTGCAAATTGCAGCGCCTGGAGAATAGGCACTTGTGAGGTGATCTGACTGAGGTGTATAAGGCCCTGAATGGGTTGAGCATGCTGAATTATAATGGAATTCTTCCACTTGCTCAGATTACGAACCTGAGGGGGCATAGATTCAAATTGAGGAAAGACAGCTGTAGAATAGATGTGCGGAAATGTGCCTTTTGCCATCGGGTGGTTAATTGCTGGAACAAACTTCCATCTGTCGTTGTGGAAATTGATAGCTTAAATAAATTTAAGGAGGAATTGGACAAACATTTAGAAGGAATGGTCGTGTGAATTTTTTTTTTTACTGATAATACAAGAAAGCAAGCTCATACGCTTGCTTTCTCGCATCATATGCCTCTATTACTATTACAGTGTTCACGAACGAATTAACATATTGCTTCAAATAAAAAAAGAAAAACCTGGAGATCGGCTAACTGCAGCCGAACCGACATCTTTCTCCAAACGAATAACAACTATAGAAACCACCATAGAGTCACTTAGAACGACCTCTTTTTGGGTGAGAGCTCATTCATGATTACAACCTTCCCCTACGACTGCTACGTTTCCACACTGGTTTTAAAACTTCTGAGTTTGATTCACATGTGCGCGTTTCACGGACGGTTATGGGCTTTTCCACATCGTGGCCGGGTTAGTCGGTTTCGGGAGGCTGTTGCATGATTCTCCTGGAGACTCGGACTTTTCATCCCGCAAGAAGAATTTTTTCCACGCAATTTACAGGCACAAAATAACACTAATTTCCTGAGAGACATACTAAGACGCAAACAAACAGTTCATGAACGTCGCAATTCGCAAAGTGGTTTTGGCCCTCGTATGTACCACAGCTGGTAGAAGCGCCGTTCTCCCCGTACCGAGTAGAAAAGATCTGAGTTCGAATCCCGATTTTTATGGGTTGTTTCACAACGTAGCTGAGTTAACCGGTCTCGGGCGAGGGTAGGATGTTTTTTTCTCCAGAAAACTGGGGTTTTTCGTCCAGCAAACAGAAAGTCGACCTCAGAACATATGCAATTTACAAACAGTATACACGGAGCAACATGACCTTAGTGGCTGATGCTCCTAAAACCCCGCACCAAACAAACAAGTAAACAGCAAAGTGGTTTCGACTCCCACCAAGGGAGAATCCACAGAAGTTCACGTTGCTTCTGTTGGAGTGAATCCTTAAGAGAGTTGGTGGGGGCGACAGAGAACAAGTGAAAGTCACCGAACAATTCGGGATGCGCACCTGCACCATCACTGCGCTCTCCAACGTCCGGGAGGAACCCGCGCTTCTCGGACGTCCCTTTTCTTGTTTCCTCTACCAATCTGCTCGTTGACATCAAAACCTTCGCCAGTCGGTCACCGCGCTTGGAATTCCGTTTCCAGGGATACGGAATATTTTTTTGATTGCGTCCGTAGTTTGATGCCAGAGAGTCGCTCCTGCTGCTGCATTGCGACACCACCGACTGATGCGAACGTGGATTAATCGGATGGGCAGTGAGAGGTGCGGACTTCACGAGCAGTAGCCACGATACCGAGGAACAGTAAGCGAGCTTCATTTTCTCTTTTTAGTTTCTTAAGGGGTCGAGCTGTTCGATGTATGTAAGCTATGCAATTGTTAGTTTTTGTTTTGTTAACGATGAAAGGTTAAGGGCAATCATCGTGAACGGCGGTAGCATTTTGTGTTGTCCCTCTTTTTTTTATTTTTTTCAAAGGCTGACATCGTATAAGCTTGATATTTGCCTCTCCACGAGTAAAATTCGAATTGCGAGCGCTAACAAAGAGGGAGGAAGGGCGGTTTTATGAAATAGGGGGTTCCTAACTGAAACCGCAGTCGTACGCCTCTTTAGCTCCTCTCACTCGATAGATGTTTGTTATTCTAAGCTAAGAATTTAAACATTAAATTACAGTAATGATTTCATTATAATCTGAAAGGAAGTTCCTTGGTTAATTTTCCTTCCCTATCCATTAAGCATTTTGTCATTTTTAAGTGGGTCGTATTTTCCAGACGCTTGCTCACGTGATTTGCAGCCCAATCAAATGCGACAATCTTACTTATTAGCACGGGTGGATCAGCTTTATCAGGGAAGGAGGAGTGAGAAAGGGGTGGGGAAATGATATCAAACGGCTTCTCTTCTAGTACCTCAATTTTTTTTAATGGATGTGTTTGTGGAGGGGCACATTTACCCTCTTTTCATCAATTGAACGCGAGGCGTTAATGTATAATGAGTATATTAATTGTCGGATTAAAGTTTCGAGCAACTTCACATTGTGATCAAGGTTACGAGTGGTAACCTTGACAATTGTGATCGATACAAGACTTCTGTAGGCCAACGCCTGAGCGAACAAATCCAGGAACGCAGTCGGATACCTGAAATGATCAGCTTGGTAAGGTAGTGAAAAAAGAATGAATTTTTATGTTTTGGAGTTTCTCAAAATAATGGTAGGAATCTGTTGTGGGGCCGTCTTCGCCTTCCCCCCCCCCCCCCCCCCCATCTTCACAAAGAAAGAACATGCTGGAATTTTTGGAGATTTTGTACACTGAGATAGGAATCTACGAAACTGCCCTAAAAGAAAAACGAGGAATTTCCCCTATTTGCTTAAATTGAGGAAAATCAAAAACGTGTTGCATCACTTAAAAGAAAATTGGGGAATTTCCTCAATTTTCTTTTGCAGTGCTTAAATGATGTCGCGTGCATCTGAACTACTCGCGTAACTCCTCATCATCTCAGAGAACTATTTAAGAAGTTACACTTGAGTGCAACCCGTACGTAACTTTTATAATAATAATAGTCAGAATGTCAACCGTACGTAACTTTTATAATAATAATAATAGTTAAAGTGTCATCTGCAGAAACCATTTCTCGAAGGGTTTCGAAACGAAATCGAGGCTGCGTGCTGGAGTGGAAAAGAACGTTTGTTGCTTAGTATTGCGTAAATAAAATATTGTTTCGTCTTTCAAGGTGAAGGAGACTGCCCCTTCCTGTTCGAGCTTTGCGTGTCCGGTCACGTGTTTTGACAACCTGAACAGCGTCCACAAATTCATGGAACCATTACGCCACAACTCGGTCATAGACACCTCCTGGCGTTAGGGCATACATCAGCGCGGGTTCGCACATGCGACTGTTGTTCTTAGTTACGTTATTAATGCACTGCTGATCTTTATTTCCTTGACCTCTTGCTGTCTCCAAGAGTCAATTATCTAAAGCGATTTCGAACCTGAATTTAACGCCACCTGTCGAATTAGATGGAATTAAATCCATCAAATTCATTTAATCCCATTCCCTTCTTCGTTTTAAACTGCTTTCTCGACTCCTTTCTCGTGATGTGAACTATCTATAAAGCCGAACGTGTTTTATTTTATTTCAGATTGCAGACCAGACTCAGAATAATGGGAAGAACATGTTTTGGTATGAAGGTGCCGGCGTAAGTCTGTTCTTTTGTAGATAGGTGTTTAACCACAGCAACGGTGTGGCATCCGACATTAACAGTGCTCCCACATACACCGTGCTGCCACTTTATTACATACACCTACCTAGTAGCGTATTGAGCCCTTTAGCCTTCAAAACAGCCTGAATTAGGCATGGATTGAACAAGATGCTGAAAACGTGCAGGAATGGAGTACCATGCAGACATGAGTGTGTCACGCAGTTCCTTGAGATTCGCGGAGGTGTAGGCCTGCAGCAAACAGCCCTTTCCAGCTCAACCCAAAGATGTTCAATAGGATCCGCGGACTGAGCGGGCCACTGCAGCAAAGAAAAGTCATTGTCACATTCGTGGAACAATTCCATAGTGATTCGGGCTTTGTGCACCGGCTTCTCGCCGATTGGCGATCCGGGCTGGGCGTCTTGCCCCACCTGCTTTCTCTCCTCTTCCTTGGCGCCGGGTGAGGTGACGGATTCTCTGTCTCCTCCCCTCCTCGCCATCCCCACTCTTTCTCCTGGTGGGGCATGGGCATGCCCCACTGACATCCACTTGGGGCCCTCTTTCCTATCGACCTCATTCTTCTACCTTTCACCCCCAGTCTTCTTCCCTCTATCTTAATGCAAGCGAATGCCCCACACACCTAAATTTGAATACGTTCAAAATAACTTTCGCCCATATTCTAAGCCTTTTCTATATTCAAGAAAAATTGCAACCCTTTGCAATTGAAATAAAAATAATTAGTAAATTAAAAAATAATTAAAAAAATAATAATAATAATAATTTTTTTTAGGTCCTAGCCACTGAAATCTCAGGAAATTAGGTGGCAGGACCTGCCAGAGTAAATAATTATAATACTCGTGTACCTGATCTGCCTCCACGGGTAGAAAGTGGGGCAACGTTGGGCCTCAGCAGGGGTCCAGCGGCTAAATGACCAGATGAACAACGGTACACAACACTACACATGTACAATATCCATACACTTTTAAATCTCTGGCATTTCCAGAAAACTGGCACACCCACAATTCAAGCAACGCGGAGATGGAGGGGGACGAACCCCTGGTGCCGCTTGACACAAACCACACTTTACATTTTTATAATGGTAATCGTCCTGCTTGTAAAGGCGCAATACACCTTCATAAAATTCTTCAACTTCATAATCACTATGGCTATTTGTTGCATCATAAACTAGAATAATTTGAAGAATAATAGCGACTATTTAGCTTAATAGCACAGTACGCAGTTCTTTCGGTAAAACTTTCCGCCTTTATGATTGAATCTGTTATATCAGGAACTCAGTTCCACCATACCATCCATTATTTGTTCCTTTGTAGTACAGACAATGGCCATATTTTAGTTTGACCAGATTTTAGCCTTTCCTTCGGATCTCACATAAATAATCTCAATCGATGGTTCTTGTAATAGTTCTTCCAGGCATGAATCTGTACTTATAGACAGAATGTTCAGCATTCCAATGTTTAAAGTCCATGTACTTGAAAGTGAAGCGTTTCACTGTTTTTAAGATTTCTTCTTAGACATATGTAGTGAATGAGAGAGAGTTTACTGTAAGCTGTTTGTTGGTTGTCCGGCGAACAACGCATTTTATTGCTTCATATAAAAATAACTTTTTAAAGATAATATTAATGTAAAAAAAAAAAAAAAAAAAAAAACCTTGGCAGTGAGCCATTGCTATTAAGTTCAAAAATCTGTTTGGAAGTGAGTAATCAATTTAACGCATAGGTTAGTGCAGTTGCATCAGTTTAATTCGTAGCTATTTACCAAAGTAGTTAAGTTGGCATCGTTCTAATTATATCTCATATTCTGAATACCTTCATAACGAGTTTCCGTGGTATTGCACTACCTCGAATAAGCAATGCTTCACCAGTGGAGAAGACTAATGGTATTTATTCTCGGCGGATACCACCACCCAGACGGCACCGTTTGAAAAATGGTATAGTACTCTATTATCCTCATACTGTCCCTATTAAACTTAGGAAAGCAAAAAAGAAGGTGTAGTAAAGCGATAGTAGGAGAGGAAGAAAAAGAAGAAATGCCATCGAAAGAGGAAAGGGGCAGTTACTCTTCATATTCACACCACTCAAAAACTCCTCGAATATGCAATGCTTCCCCAGTAGAGAAGACTGTTGTTACCTATTCTTGGAAACTCCGGGCAGCATCAGGCATCCACCTGGTGACCGTTTCAGGGCTATCTGCCCCTTCTTCGGTGGGTGGGTAGGTACCCTGATGTTGCAATAGTGACAACACAGTCATGAAGTATAACTCCACAATATGAGAGATGCCTGAAGTATAGACTATATACTGCACTGTATTTTAGGGCCACGTAGCATGAGGTTACGTGGTAGAATGGCCACCAGTCATCTCTCTCTCTCATGAAATATAATTAAAACGACACCAACTTAACTATAACTACTTTGGTAGATGGCTACGAATTAAATAGATGCAATTGCACTATAACCTATACGTCAGTCATTCTACCACGTAGCCTCTTGCCGTAAAACACTTCGTAGTAATCAATTTAAGTAATACTTTGACTATTAATTTAATTTCTCGACGCACACGTGACACCGAGTATAACGCAGCGAGTGGCCACCAGGAAGCCATGATGACGATGTAGCTGTGATGAAAAACACATAACCGCAGCCATTTAGCCAGAAAGGGTAATTAGTTCTAAATAATTAGAAAAGACGCGCCTAAAGAGTGGCGCGAGTTGAATGCCCGGATGTCAGGAACGCGGTTACATGCTCGTGCAGCACTTTGGCGGTCGACGGCGATTCAGCCGCAGGCAGAAGAGGGCATCCACTTAGCCTTACTGTAATTTGCCCGCATTTCTCTTCGGCGAGATGAACGCGAAGCAACGGAAAGGTTTTCGGGTAAGTTCCTCAAAATGTTCACTTTTCATTAAATTAAAATTGCTGGCAACGGCGGTTTTCCAAATGTGTTACAACCCTCATTTTGTCACCCCAATGGTTTTCTAGGGTCATCACTATCGGTAATATCCCCTCTGCGCTTTCGCAACTCTGTGCAACCATGGCGGTGTAATTTGTGTACTCCGTTCGTCCTCTGGAAACCTGAGGGTCTTCGATGTAATCGTTTCCAAGGTTTTTGTCGGTTATTATGAATTGTGGGAGGAAGCAGTTTCTGTTCACGTGCTAACAACTTGTTTTCATTTTCAGACGATCGACATGTTCAAGAAGTTCACCCACAAGTCCAGTGAAGATGGACAGGTAAGATTAGCTGTGGTTACTCTTTAAAGTTCAACTTCTCGCGTACTCAATGATCGACAAAGAACCCTAATTCAAGCGATAATACCCTATAATAGACAAAATAATACCCGATGAAAGACGCGCTTGTTCTTCTTTGATAACAGAAACGTGCAATGATATCTTGACATTTGCTGTTCAATAACTTAAACAAAATAGATCTTCTCACTTTAAGAGGGCGATGCAGAATTTATTCACTCGACTTTAACTCTAATAAAGAAAGTAGTCGCTGCATAAAACGTCGCAACATTCTTACAACGAATTAGTTTAGATTTATTATAAATAAAGGAATAGAAAATGAACAGTAAAAACTAAAATCTCGAAAAATGCTACAGCCCTAAACCCGGCTATCTGTAGATTTGGAAGATTTCATCAGTTGTAGGCAATAGCAATAGGAGAACTCCAGCAGTGATAAAGAACGAGTCCACCCTTCTTCCTCGATTATTTTGGGGATTTTTGAATATGGGGTAGCAGTGGTCATTCGCTTCATTTAAGGAATTCTTTTCCTAAAGAAGCTTAAAATAAATCGAAGATGACACGATTGCACCCCCCTCCCTTGTAACTTGAATAGGTTAATAAGATTATAAAATAATCTTATAAAGAAATATAATGGCCTAACTTGCCACGATTCGTATGAAATTTAAAATTAAAAAAAAACACATTAAGTGCACTGTCGTGTTGTGAAGAACGTGAAAATTACTTACAGAAAGAAATAATATCCTGAAAAGAAGTTTGTTGTTTAGGATTTTAAGAAGCGAAGAGCGGTAATAGTTGGTCTTGTAGACAAAGACCGCACACAATATTATTGGAAATAATCGTGGCGTGTGTTTTTAATTTCTCCAACAAGAATCATTGAATTTCATTCAATACATTACGCGGAAAGTGCAATCCTCGTTAAAAAATACATTCCATTGCTGAACAAACGAAATAAAAATCAGTCAAAAACGTATAATTAGAACATCTAAAGAAAGAAAAATAAAACCCATTCAAAATATTAGATAGGAAACAATTTAATGAACAATTTAAATATTTCGTTGCAGAACAAAACGGTGATGAAGGAGACGGTCAGGACGATGCACACACAGGAGGGGACGAAACGGGAGGTGAGGACTTTCACGAGCACCACCACCATGCGCACCGAGGAAGGCTTCAAGTCGTTATCGCTGTCGGATGACAACTTCAAGTCTCCGATGGTCACTCAGAGTCGGACGGTCACTTACACCACCTCTGATGGAATGATGTCCAACAGCGAAGATTTCTTCAAGAAGTTCGACAAGAGCAGTTTCACCAACGGATCGGACGTCAAAATGACTATCCAGACAAGATCCGACGTTCCAACAACAAAGACTGTCTTTGCTAGTCCAGCATCCGCGTCTTCCAAGACATCGTCGCCTTTCAAAGCAGCACCCACGCCTTCTAAGGTATCATCACCCTCCAAAGCAGCTCCTGCGCCTTCCAAAACATCTCCATCCAGCCCAGTGAAACCAGGATCGTTTGAAGAAGGCTGTCTTAAAGCCCACAACGACTGCAGAGCCAAGCACGGGGTGCCTCCCCTGAAACTCTCGAAAAAGGTAAGGAACTCCATTTGTGCTAAAAAGTAAGTGTTCTACATGGCAAATAGGGTTCTTCATCCCTCAGGATACATACTTAGATAACAGATACGATATTTCTGCTACGTTAACACTGGAAAGCTTTGCTAATCGAAAGACCTTCATAATTTATTCATTCTAATTACCACTTCTTTCATAAGTGTTAAATTTTTTTTCTAGATTAAAAAGAGTTTTTTTTTATTTTTTTTATTATTATTATTATTGGTAATTCAAGTTATCTCGATATATTAGCCCGAATGATCACAGAAATAAGATTACCTTAATTTACACACTGTAAACTGCGAAAATAACTTCTAATATATTTTAATTAAATAAACCAAATGAAAAGACTACGCACCGTTCCTTTCTCTGTTCCCAGAAGGATAGAATGATGATCAAACTTCTCTCCAGAAGATATCACGTGGAGAATAATTTCAGCTTTAAATCTAGGATTCATCTTTAAACAGAGCAGTGGTCCACTGCTCTGTTTTTTATTATTATTATTATTATTATCCGTTTATTTCCATAAGGAAACCACCCCGGGACGGCATAGTGCCAGGAGGGTGCTAAGTACAAATCAGGGTACGAGATACTACGTGCAGTGGGTTACATATACTGAACACGTAGTCTCGTCCCGAAATATTATATACACATTTTATGTTTAATATATATAGTATTTACACATTGATGATTCTGTACATACATTATACAACTGATATATTTACAATTCACTAATAATTCCATCTATAAATTACATATTTACATAACTGTTACAGAAGGTATATTTTTACAGTCAACAAATTATTATTGTTCTGAAAGCAGAAAGTTTCTCTTTTACTCTAAATTCTTTGGTACTTTGCAGCCGATTCATATTTTGGTAAGTCTGTACGAATCCTGGAAGATCTCTTTCCGGTATGTTGCATCCTCACACAGTTTTTCGGCATCTATGTGTAGTGAGTTAAATATTTTCGCTGCATTTGATGGGAAGAATCTTTGCAGGCTACTAAGATTGTTCAGGACTGGACGCAGTGGATTATTTACTTCCCCGCAACGTCTAGCAGTGACACGCGGTTTGACTAGAATATTATCCAGGACTGGAGCATCCACTCTGCCTGTGAGCATTTGTGCGAGAGTGTGTATGTTCCTGTTAATTGTCCGCTGCATCCAGGGTGTGATGTTAAGGTTTGAGTAGAGAATGGCCCTTGAGATAGTAAAAGGGTGGCCAGCAATTCTGTTAAGCCATCGCAAGAACCAGTACTCGATCCCAAGGACGGACTTATAATGTGAATCTGGAGCTGATGACCAGATTTGCGAGGCATACATTGCAATTGGCAGGACACACATTAAAATGTACTTGGTCGCTAGCTGAGGATCCCTAATTCCTACCAGTTCCTGTCTAGTAGCCCATAAAGCGGCGAATATTTTTGTCTTCATATGGGCGAAGTGTTGAGCAAAGGTGAGTCTGTCATCCCACTTAAGACCCAGGTCCAGGTGAGAGTGCACTTTTACCACATTAGACCCGTTCACAGAGATCGAGATGTCATTTTTATTCTGCTTGCAAGTTATGGTCATTTGGGCAGACTTCTGCGCATTAATACTGAGCCCGATGCAATCCAGGTAGCTCTCAAATTCTCTGATTGTGCTATTTGCCATCTGACAAATACCTTCTGCTGATTCATGGTCTTTGGAAGTGATGAAGAATTTTACATCGTCAGCATATGTTATAAAATTGTAGTACCGTGCAAGAAACGGCTCCAGGGCGGCCGCGAAGAGAGTAGCCGAAAGAACTCCCCCTTGTGGCACTCCTCGCGAGATGGTAAAGCAAGATTGTAGCTTTTGGTGCTTAACAATAAGTTTTCTATGTTCTAGCAGGCTGGTTATTATAGTTAACAAATTTCCTCTTACATTAAAATAATTCTTTAAAATCGCAATGAGCGCTGGAATTGAGACGTTGTCGTAGGCTGCGGAGATATCCAAAAAAATAATATCAATTTGCTCCTTCTCATTTAGTGCTCTCTGCACGCGAAAAAGGGTTTCCAGTAAGTTTGTTATTGTTGATCTACCCGAAATAACTGAGTGCAAATGCGGTGGTCTATGGCTGAAGCAGTGTTGATTGATGGTGGGAAGCAGTGCTTTTTCGAATACCTTCTGTAGGGTGCAGCTGACAGAAATTGGTCTGTAATCCTTAGCCAATTTTGGGTGTTTAATCTTTGGTATTGGGGTTACAATGTAATTTTTCCAGGCTTGCGGGAAAGCTCCTGACCTAATGATTTCCTGATAGATGTGCAGTAATAGATCTATTATAAATGGGCTACTTATCTTAAGGATGAACATTGGAAATTTGTCTGGTCCAACAGTGGCCTTATTGGGCAGATCGTTGATTGCTTTCATTACGCTCTCTTTGGTGATTTGTATTTCACTCAAAGGAGGTCTTGTTGGTTCCTCTATTGCCGAATGGTTTCGCTTGTTTAAATCTTTCAGGAATTCAAAAATTTTGTTACCATTATCAGTGTTCTCAATTTGATTCAGTCCATGCAGGTTACTAAAAGTGTTATTAGCCCATTCCTTGAAAATGCATTCGGTCATATTCTCTGTGCTATTTCTATTGCTAGTAATTCTTTTTGCTCGTTTTAGTTTGTTATGAACAACACTGCAGTGTGCCTGTCGTTTTGCTTTGATGAAATGTGCTCTTTCTTTCTTATAACGAATGTGATCGGCAGGATGACCTATACAGTTTTTGCTTCCTGAGGAAACTTGCTTTCAGTTGTGGGTTAAACCATTCTTTTGTTCTCTCAGATATTTTGATTTCTTTTGCTGCTCCTTCCAATGCTGTTTGGTATAGCTTTTTAGTGATCATTTCTAAAGCTTCGTCTACTGGCTTTTCTTGCAGGTCATTCCAGTTGTAACTAGTCAGGTGACTGAGAATGACCTCTGATTTAATATACTTCACGGAGAAAAGATACTTACTTTGCTTTTCCCAGTTCGTGTGGTTACCCTGCATGTATTTGTGTATCTTCAGTGCTGCTTCTATTTCAATGGGATTGTGGTCCGACTTAAATTTTATGCAGTTTTGCGCTAGCCTTATGTCTAAGGAACTATGATACAACAGGTCAAGTTGCTGCATTCCCCTTGTCACTGGTGTCGGAAGCTGCGTTAAGTGCAATGCACCCAATGTAGCATCCAGCTCTTTCTTGGCCTCCCTGTGTTTCGGAAAAGGCAAATTAAAATCTCCCGCTATTATTGTGTCGACTGATGGCTTTAGATTTGCAGCAAGCCAAGCATAGAGTTCGTTTCTTGTCTCCTTTGAGTGCTCAGGTGGGAGGTATATGATGCATAACTGTATTTTCACGTGCTCCTTTGAAAAGGTAACGCAAATCCCTTCAAAATTATTTGAATTGGTTTTTCGTTCTCTTATAGGCTGGTATTTATTTTGGTAGCAAATTATAACTCCCCCTCCTCGCCTATCTGTTCTTCCGGTTCCCACACATTTGCAGTTTGCTGCCGCAGTTAGCCGATCTAACTGTTTTCCATTTCCCAACCAGGTTTCGATTAGGCAAATGAAATCCAGGTCCTCGTACATCATCATCGTTTGTAGGGTGTGGAGCTTATTTGAGATGCTCCTCACGTTTTGTACAAACAGGTGGATGTGATGTTCTGCATTCCCAGCTGGGGGTAGTTTTCTCGATTGCTATTGAGCCCGATTCCTTGCATCATTTTTAACCAGTGGTCTGGCCCATCTGTCTTTGTAGGGCTTGACTAAGGTACCTACTGGCCAGGCGCTTACGTCTTGTAGGCGAGTTGCTTTATCTGGTGGACAAGAGATTATAAAGGAGGAGTAAGCTGGGTGTCGTGTTTTCACCTGCTTTACTTCCACAGTTATCCCATGTTCGCCCTCACACATGGCTTTAATGTTTCTGGGCTGTGTTGTGGGTCCCAGCCTTGATACAAAAATTTGCTCTCTGGTTGCAACGGAAGTAATGTTGTACATTTCAGAAAACCGTTTGTTTGTTTCAGGTGTGTTACAGGAAGACACGTTAATACTTTCTCTGTGAACTGGATTACGTCGTCGGCTGTCCTCGGCGAGAGTAGGCATGAAATTTTGGGATAGGCGGGTTTTTCTACCCTCAAAAGTGTTATGCTTTTTAGGTAGCATAGTGATGTGCGCATAAGTGAGTGGGTTTGCAGGAACATGATTTGAGGGGGAAGATGTAACTCTGGAGTTCGTACTCTTGGAATACATGCATGCTCCAATCATTTCAGTTGATTCCTGTTGTCCTAATATTTCTGAGGCTTCTTTATTTTGGTTTCGACTTTTCCTAGTGGAATGTGTGGAGCCATTTCCTTGTGTTGCCCCTAAAGTTTCACTGGGTTTGGTGCTATTGCTTGCGAGGTCCTGCTGCAAACAGACAGTTCGCGGCTGGGCTTGAGATTCACATATTATTTGGCTGTCTTGTAGTTTTGCAATTCTTTCTGATTTGTTTTCCTCCGAATTCAATTCTTTTCTTGTCTTCTGTTTGTGATTTTCAATGCTTTCTGTCCTCCTGTACAATCCATGCATATCACTTCTACTTTTCTTTGGGTAGCTCTGCCTCGCATAGCAAGTTTCGTCGGTTACGGGAGCCGTTGAGCCACCTTGTGCAACGAGGACGGATTCAAAGCATCCTAGCTTTTCCTCCAGTCGTTTAAGGGTGTGCAATATTTTACTGTTTTGTTCTTTGAGAAGAAAATTCTCTTCCTGCAGTTCCTGTAGCATTTTATGTACAGGGATGAAATTGCTCGCGAAGTTTTTTTAAAGGGTGCTGAGGATTAAAACCAGCACCCTTTTATCAAGGTTACTTTAAAACTGTCACTCAAAATATCCAGCTATGGGGAGATTATATCTGGCTTTAGAGCCATATAGTAGTTATGGAAGTTTAATTCATGGCCGACTTTGAACTTGCCTTCGAGACATTGTTTTCTGATGCTAGAAACGGCAATGGCAAAATGAATGCAAGAAAGCAAGCTCAATACGGCATCAGTGTCAAACACAAAAAAGAAAAAAACTTTTTTTTTTCACTTCATCTCTACTAATCATTTGTCCAATTATTTAAATTTATTTAAACTACCCACTTAACAACGCCAGATGGAAGTTTATTCCAACAATTTGGCTGAAGGCAAACTTCCACAAGGCTATTCCGCATCCATTTCTTTTCAATTTAAATTTATGCTCCATTGTATACTTTTTAAGAGAGCAACGATATAGTCACCATTTAGTTTACTCGACCCTTTGATAGTTTCAAATATTCCGATCAGCTTAGTCTGCAGACGTTTCGGTTTCAAACGCCAACTCAGAACACAAGCCTCTCTTCATAAGGGTTCCCTCTGTTTTCTGCGCCCATTTAGTATTAGTATTAGTATTAGTAACGGCCGCATGGTGCAAGAAAGCCTATGGCTTATGCTGCACCAGCCAAAAAAAAAAAAAAAATCCGAACAAAACAATGATAAAAACAAAAAAAAAAAAAAATAAATAAATAAAAAATAAATAAATAACTAAATAATAATAATTAATAAATAAAAAAAATAATAATAAAATAAAAAATAAATAAAAAGGAAATTAAACCTATCATCCTATGCGCTTCCCTTACCCGAAAGTACTATCCAGATGACCTTTGAATTTCCCCAAACTGTCGGCCTCTACCACCCATGAAGGCAACTTATTCCAGTAATTTATAACTCGATGGCTAAAATAGAACTTCCTGCAGTCCAATCTAAACATTTCCCCCCGTAACTTGAATTTATGTCCCCTAGTTCTAGCATCATTTATAATCTTGAAAATTTCGTCCTCATTCATTTTACTGATGCCTCTGAGAGCCTTAAACACCTCAATCAAATCTCCTCTAAGGTGTCTAGTTTCCAAACTCTGCAACCCACATATTCGAAGTCTTTCTTCATAAGGACGCCCTTTTGCCGATCTCACCAGGCGAGTTACCCTTCTTTGCACCCTTTCAAGAAGCTCGATGTCTTTCTTCAGGTGCGGTCTCGAGCTTCTTGTATCCTTTCTAAAATGAGTTTTCCAAACCTGTAAACAATATTGAGCATGTGGCCAAACATTACATTACATAAAACGGGATAATCACCTCCTTGTCCCAGCAGATAAGACTACTATATACCATTGGCAGAACCCTATGGGCTATCACAGCAACCTGACTGCACAATTACCCCCAGTTCTTTGTCATTCTGCACTACCTTGAACGTGGTACCGCACTGTTTGTGTCCTATTACGCTTCAATCGCCTTAATCCGTCTGCCTAATTTTTGTTGCGGTAGTATACCTTGAATAAACTTAAGACAGTAATCTTTGCTCCTTCTTCAATATTGGTATTATTGAAAACAGTAAGAGATCCAGCACTGAACTGCAGGGACTCCACTAATAACATAAATCAAAGAAGAGCAACGCCCATTTATAACCACCCTCTGCCTTCACCTTTATTCATGGAATTTATTCAATGGAATTCATAATTCTCCTTGGACCTACAGATCTGCAAGTTGCACAGAAATGAATCTTGCAGGTCTGTAAATAGTCAAATTCGCATTTAGGCATAAGCCAATCTTGTGCCTTCTTTACAAAAGGATACGGAGAGATCCCCCTCACTATCTGAAGGGGGCCTTCCCGTATCCTTTTGTGGACATAAATTTTTAATTACATATTTTGGGGCCTCTTCACACGTTTCAGCTTATAGCCTTCGTCATGGCTAAAAGAGACATTATCTTTTTAACTGCATGGACTTCTCCTGAATCCAAGGTTGCTCTTAATATTATAACTAAAGTTTGATTGCTGCTTTTTCTGATTATTTTAATACAATTGGACAGATAGGGAGATCCCACAGCCCCAGGTGCCTTGTTCAATTTAAGCTTTAACAATTTCATTCCCACTTTCTTCAGTTATAACTCAGTGTACTTTTAGTATTCCTATCCTAAAAACTTCTCAGGTGAATGTGGATACAAAATATTTATGCAGCACGTCAGAAATCTAACCTGAACAGGATCATCAAGGTTGTGCCACTCATATCTGGTGACTGATTCATATCTGGGTGACCATCCCTTTCCTTCTAATGTAAAGAATTCTTTGCTACTTTTCTCTGCATTGTTAGCCAAAGTCTTACCGTAATCTGCCTTTGCTCATAATCCGTCTAACCCCTTAACGACTTGATAGTAGACTAATTTATACTTACTGTAGGTATCTTCATCCCCTGATACTTTATAATCATCTGATGCGTTTTTCTTCTCTGCTACTAAACTCAACATTTCATCTGACATCCATTGAGGTCTGACCTTTGTATTTGGTCTATCTGTATAACTGAACGTCTGTGTAAATTTTTCGGGTCGAGCTCCCATTTCCTCTACATGCAACCCGTTGTACTCTGGTACTTCGCACCTCACATTGTAAGATATCTTCCTGGCACTCCTGGGGTGGTCCGCATTTCGTAAATAAATAAAGATAATAATAATAAACACTTTGACCAATATCTCTTAATTGGTTTAAAAGCCTAGTCTCTTCTATGAGCATATAATTATATTACAACTGAAGTATTATTTCTGGAAATACTTCAGTTGTATTCTTCTGTATATTCTTTGTATATCATGTTGCTACAAGTGTTGGCCAGAATAATGGAGGGTCTCGCATTACACCTTCACTTGGGGCCGTCTGTTACGAGAATGTGCAGTGGTGTCAGGAAATAATTCGTAACTGAAGAGCAGCCCCGTCAGAAGCTCTCCTGCTAGAGGTCTCGACCTGCATTAATTGCTCATCAGGATCCGTTCCGTTGTGGCAGTTCATCGTTGAGAAATCCGCGCAGCTGTTCTACGGCTCGTGTTTATTGGGTGACAAAGGAAGTGGGCTCGCTTATTCCGTCGCACGTTTCCTTCCGTAGTTCAATTATAATAACGGTGAAGTTCCTGGTTGTGGAAAGTATGGCCGCTCACATCCTGCGAACACCCGACTCACTGGTTCCGAGAAAGGCTATTGCGGAAAATCGAATTTACAAGCGCGTGGAGGGCAATTGGAAAACAGGGGTGCAAAAATAGCCTGAGAGTGGTTTGAATCCGGTAGGCCACCTTCGGGATGAGCATGGGATGCTGGATTAGTGCATGAATCAGTTGTTACTCAAAGGCACTCAATAGTGGCAGGAATAAAATAATTTTAACTCGTATACAGTACATTCGCAAAAGTATTAGAACGCCAGTTATTCATTCCAGACTCCACTGTTTGAAGGATACACTCCAAAAAATGCGCCCGCTGCATCGTAACCCATAGTCGCAAGCACAGCGGTCACGAATGCTATCTTTCCACACCATAGGGAGGGTTTTTCATCCAGAAAAACAAGCAAACCGAGTACTGTACGCTCGAATTAGAGACATTAGAGACTGGTGTATTAATTAAGTGGTCGTTACTAAAGAGGCTGCCGTAGCCGAGTGGTCATGCAAGAGGGTTCATAACGTACATCTTGCGTGACTGCGGTTCAAGTCTGTGACTGCTCAATAGGGTGCTATTTGTTTTTGTATATTGTGAACTCCTCTGACGGTGTAGTCGTCCCAGAATATGAACATAAAATTTATTTTATTTTAATCCCAAACAACCAACAAACATGTCATCCAACAATTAAACACGTTTCAACTCTTCAATTTCTGCATTGCAACCCGTTGGTAAAACTTGGGGTACCAACTTAAAACGTTTACAGTTGCTCCTACTTGGTAAATAACAATACTCCTTCTGTTCTCTGTTCAATCTACCCCTGCATAAACATTACGTCATTTTAACCCCGACATAAACACATACGTCATCGTGTAACTCTCTCATTGGTGCCGTTGCAGTTGGACTTGATTCCATGGTGTAAATTTGTTTGTCAAAATTAAAGTTGGAGAGAACGGAAGAAAAGTACATATTTGAATTATCTTAAAGTGCTATATTGTAAATCATAGTCCTCCCAGACCTTATTTCGAACCCAGACCCTTTGAAGATGTCTGGGTTCGAAACCTGTCGTAGACTGAAGGAATTTATGAAGCCGTTTTCAGTCAAAGCTGTAGTCAGCCGATTTGAGGGATGGAGTAGGGTTCTCCTTCTGCCCAGGGGGAGAACCCCACATGCAAATCGGCCGTGAAGACACTTGTACAAATAAAAACTAAACTATGGCGCAATATTGTCCAAGTTGATGATGCTTCTAAAGGCTAACAATAATGATTCAACCCTGCAATATGACCTGAGCTGATAATGCTCCGAAAACCCAACAAATGGTGAATAAACTACAAGTTCAGCAACGGTAAATATTAGCGCTGAAGTGCTGTTGTTTCATGAACTATTTCAAAAGTTCATATCTTTCACAAATGTATGTTATAAATATAAACATTGAAAAGTACCCAAAAATACTCGTCTAAAATAAATTATCGATTTGCCTTTTTCCGCAACCAATCTATAAATATTTGGTTCCATTGATTTTGTTTTATTGTATTATAGTAAAGCACTAGTTTTATAGTATTGTACTTTAAATTTTACAACGATAAGTATTTTCAGATGCGGATCGGATTAATTAAATACACGGGCCGTATGTTTGACAATCAACAGCATGCATTAATGAGCCGTGGTAGCGCAATGAATGCATTCCGTCACCTGAGATCGAGTTCTTTACTTATTTATCCACAAAAACTCAGACCATCCCGGGATGGCAATGTGCCAGGAGGGCGTGCTATTCACAAACTGAGGTACGAAGTACCACATGTACAACGGGTTACAAGCAGAGTACAATGCGGGCTCAACCGCGATATTTACACAGAATTTACTTATATACAAAAAGGTTGAAGTGATATACGAAGTTTGAAAATTATACATGTAGTCTGAAGGTATACAAAATTATTTTTAGAAAGGCATTCGTTGATCAGGTGAAAATGTCCATCACACATTTATCAGTTGATAACAGTTCTCTGGGGTCTTTCTGTAGAGCTTATCTCCACATAATTTATCCGGATTGATGCCTATTTGTTTGAAGGTCTCAAGGCAGTGATTCTCATGCCTCCCCACCTACTACAAAATACCTTTGAAGTATAGCGAAGTGTTTTTTCGGATATAAAGTTTAAGCGACAATTTTTCAATTAAAGTTGAAGAAAGCCACGATGCCAGGTCGACGTCCTCTAGCTCCTTAGGCGAAAAATTCTATCAACTTTGCCCAGGAAAAGAATGGACATAATGGGCATTGCGCCACCAACAGTCATCTAAATCTTCATAAGTTGGTTCTGTTTTTCCTGTAGCCACCGCTGACGAAGGAAATCGTCTTTCATCGTTTCCATACGCCACCGTTGACGGGGTATCGAACTCTCGCTATGACGAACATTTCTCAGCGATGGCCTGGCTTCTTGGAACGCTGCCTGTGAATGGTTCGCGTCACTTCACACGTCCCAAAATAAATAGGTTTAAGAAATGAAAATGCGGATGATTACGACAAACGCCGGTGACGAGGCTCTTAACGAACCCGCGAGAAGCGTATTGTACTGGCAAATGTCCGGGTTGCCCCAGACAGCGATGCCGTTCTGGCGGATTATCGAAAGGAATCAATCAGTTGGCACTTTTCATCTTTCTTTACAAAATCTATGTTAGGCCAGCCCTAGAATTTGCCTCACAGGTCTGGTCCCCACATGTTGCGTACCAAAAATTAGAAATTGAAAATATTCAAAAGAGAGCAATCCAGTACGTTTGCTTTAAAAGTGGCCTTGAATACTATGAGAAATCCTACCAAGAGTGGTGTGTATTCTTTGGACTCGAAACGCTGGAAAAAAGAAGAGATAAAGCCGATTTACTCCTACTTAACCAACTAATAAATGGTACCCTGAATTGCCCTCATCTCGTCTCACAAATAAATTTCAACGCTCCGACAAGAGCGCTAAGAAACCATCCACTACTGAAACCATCCTATGCGAGAACAAATTATGGATACTACAACTTCTACAACAGGACTGCAAGATCAATGAACAAAGCAAATATTGAGATATTTGGTACCCCCGGACACTTCAAGAGGCAACTGAAATTGCTAACCTCATCCGGTACCTGACTTAAAATAGACTCTTCTTTTAAGTTCTAAGACTCTGATTGTGTGTGAAGAAATACCAGTGCTCTGCCTGTTCACTTAAATAGGACGGATGAGTCCTTTTATTTATTTAGTTTATTTTATCTGTACATATACTTTTTTCTTTACTTTGGGAAATGTATACTCCAAGCTTTTTGAAGCTATGTAATAATTCTTTGTAGCTGCACCCTCAGGCACGTTGTTTGCTGTTTTGTAGCTGTTAATAATAATAACAATAATAAGGTGACACTTTCGGAGGGTGAGAACGCAGTGACTCCTGCCATTATTCATCCCGCGGGAGGTGGAAGTCCCGTGTTGCGGTGGAATTATTAACGTGGCCGGGATTATTATTTAATAAGGCCACTGTCATAATTTGCAGTTCGTGGAAATTTCAGCCAACATTAAAATCCTTTCCCTCCGAGACCCCTTACTGCCAATCGTGAAATGGAAGTCAAATTGAATATTTCGCTTCTAACTCGGAAAATGCGTCACTCAAGAATTTAATAAAGGACTGACCTCGAGATGTATTTATCCATAAATTCACTCATACTCTCCAAACCAGTCTGCAAAGCCTAAAAAACTTGACTTCCAGTAAACCAAAAATTAGTAATACAATTCGTATCAATTCCTTTTCGTACGCAATGACATTAAGGCATGGGTCAAGAAAATACAATATAAGTTTAATAGTAATTACATTTACTAATAATTTTAGCAATGTCAAGTAGAGAGGTATGAGGTATATTGAGGGTCTAGCGGCTCCTGGGATTTCTCCCATCTCCGCGAATGTTCTATGTATCGGTGACAGTACCCTGTCAAAGCCAGAGATTTAGAAGTGTGTGGGTCATGAGTAGTGTTATATGTTGTGCCCATTGTTTATCCGGCTTATTGGCCGCCAGGCCCCTAATGGGACCTGACGTTGCCCATACCTCGCCAGGTGGAGGCTAGCCGGGTGTTACCATTGAGTCAATTGTACTCTGGCAGGTCCTGCCACTTACGTTCCTGGGATTTTAGTGGCTAGGACCTAAAATAAAATTGGAACGACCGCGGTTGATTTTAGTTCACTTACATTAAAGCGCTAATATGGGGTTTGACGCTGAAGGCCTGTTTCTGAAGTGCCTAAAAGGTTGGGCGAAATTTTTTTGGTGTACATATTTTAAATTTGGACGTGTAGGGCTATACACTGTGCAAGAGAAAGTGCTGGGAGGGGAGAGTGAAGGCTGGGGGGTGAAATATGAAGAAGAGGGGTCGATAGGGTAGGTGACCCCCAATTACTCAGTGAGGCGTGCCCATACCCCACCAGAGGGAAGGAATGGTGTGGCAGGGAAGAGAGGAGACAGCAAGCCGTCACCTCCCTCCCCTGCCGGGTGTGGGAGTAAAAGAATTGCACTGCACAAGAGAGTGCAGAGCCTTGAGCCAATATGGCTCCGTTGAGGCAGCAACTTGGAGTTTCTCTATCTTCGTCGGTCTTCTCTGTCATTGGTAGCGTTTGGTATCCAGATTTGTCCTCAGCTATGAATACTGGTCAGGTCCGTTGTTAGTCTGTTAGCAATGGCTGTGGTTCTCTTCATCATGGGAAGATCCGCATCTCCATGGGGTTATTCTTGCGATCGCTGGTTTTAGATGATTATTAGTGAGCAGGTTCCTGAGGGAGGTTCTCCTCGAGTCCTCTCCACGCGTGTTCTGTGTCTCTTTTTATTTATTTATTTATTTTATTTTATTATTTTTTATTTTTATCTTCTGTAGATGGCTATCAGTGTTTTACGCCTACCAAATAGTTTTTGGGCATATTCCTTTAGCTCCCTGTATTCCTCTAGTGAGTCCAATAGATGTGATTCCAAGTTCTTGGGGAGGTAGTGTATTGCAGTGATCAGTCTGCACCTGAGGTCCTCATAATGGGTGCAATCATACATAATGTGCTCCCAGCACTCAAGCTCCCCACAGGCACAGCTAGGATCCACCTCAATCCCCAGCGCTGCCAGCTTGGCTTTAAAGGCCCCGTGACCAGTCAATATGTCAAGTAGAGTGGTCAAAACTAAATTGAGTCCAATCCAAGTAGATTATTTTTTTATTTTATTTTTTATTTTTGTGTTTTTGTATGGGCGGCTCCTAGAACAGAAGTTCATCTCCGCCTCGTTGCTCTGTTCAGTTTTTATAGACTCTGTAAAGGTAAGGCCGGTGTGTGTCTTATAAAAATAAATAATATATATATTTTTTTTCTTTTTCCAAACCGAATCCACACAGGAATATCCCAGATTGGATGAAGATAGATGAAAAGGAAGGGGAGAGAGAGGAAAAAAAAAAAAAAAAAGAAAAAGCTTTTCATCCCGCACGGGAGAAAGTGATAGGAAAGAAAAACTGTGTTTGTGAGCTTATGTGTGTGTGTGTTCTGTAGCGTGATGTTGTGTTTTGGCCTATTGGCTACCTGGAAGGAGTGATCACCTGGACGATTCCTCCAGGTACTCGTCCCTAGCAGAAGAAGGGCAAGGCCTCCCCTACTATCTGCACGCCCTCCTCCCTGGGGAAGAGTTCCCAGGGAAGAAAGAAAAACTTGTATAAGATGAAGAGAGGGAAGGAGTAAAGAGGAGAAGGATTGTTCCGGCCTAGGAAAGTCCCAATCCAGGATGGACAGCTAGAACAACAACGCAAACAAATAAATAAATAAATAAATAATAATAATAAAAAAAAAAAAAAAAAATTTTTTTTAGTGTGAGAGAGGAGCTTTCCTGGTCTGGGGAGCCCCAGCCCAGGTCAGAACGCGAAAAAAAAAAAAAAAATAAATAAATATTTAAATCCCACAACCTGGTCAAGGAAAGGAATAGAGCCAGGATGTCAGCAAGCAGAATGATGTTAAAGGGAAAAAAAATAAGAAAGAAAAGAAAGAGGGATTTTTTTTTTTAAATTATCCCACACGGGGTGGATAGGAAAAGGCTATCAGGAGAGTGCTAGGGCTACTAGTGCTAGCTGATTATGAGAAGAAGAGAGAGACTAAAAAAATAATAAAAATAAATAACTAGTTATTGAATTGCAGAAGCTTCTAGGATGATCCTCCTTCTACGCTTGAATACGTCTGCCGCAAAGTGCTGTAGTGCACCTAAGTTCCTTTTGGAATGGACAAGGAGTTCTACTTGGTCAGGAGAAAATCCCAAAATTGCTGCCTGGAGTTGTTGTCTATGGTCCTCGTAGATAGTGCATTCAAAGAGTAGATGTTCCCAACTCTCGACAGACCCACAGAAACAGAGGTCAGTATTTAGTAGACCTAGTTGGTGGAGTTTCTGGTTGAGAGATCCATGTCCAGCGACCAGAAAGGATGTTTCCATGTTGATTGAGAACCACTTGTTGACCGCTTTGCTGGTTGCGAATGTGACATCCGGTATAAATTTTTTCGTAACAATGCCTTTTGTGGTCGTGTCCCATCTTGTCTGCCAGAAATTGATTAGCTCGTTATAGCAACGAGCTCTTTCCTGTTTGGTATCACTGTCCAGGTTGAGTTCAATATCCAGTATTTCAGTTGGGATTCTTTTCTTGAGACGGTAGGCAAGTCCTCTATAGATAAGGAATAGATCCAGGGGGATGTTTCCAGATATTACTTGCAATGCTGCAGTTGACACAGTTCTACAAGCACGATGGGTAGCAAGAATAATGCTTCTCTGGATGGAGTTAAGCTTCTGTTTGAATCCAAGTAGAGTGGTCAAAACTAAATTGAGTCCAATCCGGTGGTTTCTACAGAGCATCTAAGAAACAAAATATCTGGAGGGGATGAACTGAGTCGCCAAAATCACCACTAGATGTTATCGGTGTGATCCGTGCTGGATAATGTTACTGATTAAACGCATTGTGATAATGTCGCAATGCGTTTAATCAGTCAGGTAAAGCAAAAGCTGTAAAATTCGCATTGTCATGGATAATGTCATAAGGTTCTTGACGAAGAAATAATATTGTTATTACTGTCAATCAATCACAGAACATATCAGTACACTGGAAGCCTAAATGTTAATGTAATCTTTAATGAGTATTAAAGGTAACAATCATAACGTTCGTAAGCGTGATAGTGTTCTAGGTGGCCATGGGGCAGATACGATAACTGTGAGAAAGATTAGTGCAGCCTGAAGAAAGATTGACTGTTATTATTGTAGTAGGGGTTTTTGACCAACAAAAACTTTGGCCATATTGCACTATATATATATATGCCTGTAAATTGAATGCGTCCTGTGGTCGATTTTCTGGACAAAAAAAAACCATACTACCGTCATCTGAGACGATTAACTCAGTCACGTGAAAAATGGCCCATAAAAATTCCTCGCGTCATCGATGGGATTCGAACGGTATAATTTCTTTGTCTATTCTATTATATTTGTTTTGTCTATTTCGGTGTAACATTGTACACTGGTGTTCAAAACTTAAGGATCAGTCAGGTTTTCACCTGTAGTAAAGTACCTCATAGGAGTATCTCATCAGTAGAGTACCTCATAGGAGTGGCCTGGATATGGGAAAAGCATACCAAAGGAACCTCGTGAGGTACAGAAATGGGCAGGCCAATCCATACGAACAATGTCCTCAATTTCCAAAAGCATATCAACAGCTGCAGTGCGATGAAGTGTGGCGTTATCATCCATAAACACGAACTCGGAGCTGGTGGCACCTCGGAACAGACGCACACGGGGAAGGATTACCTCAGTACAGTAGCGCCTTCCAGTATCTGGAGTTTGTACATCCATCCAAGATAACGCCTCCCAGGCGAGAACATCTCGACCACCATAACGATCGATCCCTTTCAGTGATGTTTGCGGGGTGATACCATGTGCCAACCTCTCTCCAGATTAGCTGACATTCAGAATCGCTGCTGAGACTGAATCTACTCTCATCAGTAGAGTACCTTACCCCATTGCGCCGCTGTCCAGTCCTTGTGTTCGATGCATCACTGTAAACGGTGTCTCCGATGGGTAGGTGTTAAAGGAACACAGCGTACTGGCCGTTGGGCAAACAGTCCACCTGTGTGGAGTCGCTGGCCACAGTAAACCGCTATACCCTGCGTCCTGTGTAGCTGGTTTGCAATGGATCCCGCTCTCTGGTGTCGGTCCCTCTTGGCCTGCAGGAGTATATAGTGGTCATCATTGGGCATTGTTTTTCGTGGACGACCACTACTGGTCCTTCGAACAGCTGTACCTGTCGCTCTGAAGGCCGACCACGCACGTGAGACGATGCTATGGGCGATACCGAACTCTGCAAACACACTCCTCGCACTTCGAGCTTTCCAATTATTCGACCTCGGGTAAAGTGATCCAGATGATGTCTACTGGCCATTTCGTTGTCTGTAGCACTGTAAGAATCGTGCTCACCATTCGGTAATTTGCACATAACTGCTGCTTTTATGTTTGTGAGTCCTCTCATCACGATTCAAATTTTTGCATGTGCACAGCTTTCTACTGAACGGCCACAGTTATGTAAATCGCCAGAGGCTGTGTTTCGTTTTATTTTGTTGTCGTAGCCTTTAGAAATAGAGTTGGTTCTTAAGTTTTGCACACCAGTGTAGAATTCTCCCATCTAGAGATTATCAGCTAAATATAGATTTTTTTCGAAATATTTAAAATACATCTGTTTAGCTGACTAGTTCATAAAGTTTGTTTTTCCGCAATTTCTATAATAAATCTTTCTATTAAATGGTGACTTGGGGAGAGGGAATGCATTACTTTTCGATGTCCTACAAAATACTCTCCGCTCAGAGAGTACTTTGTAGGACATCGAATCATACGCGACTCAAAGATTTATCAGATCGCTTCTAGCCAGAAGGAACCCAAATACCAAGAAGGCAAATTTTAATAGTTTTTTGCTACGTGTGTACCTTCTCCTTTAAGATAAAAACCAAATTTTGAATATCACAAAGACTCTCAGCATTTCTTCAGGTAAGAATCTCATATTCTGCAAAAGTCCTTTCCCAATAGACCCCACATTAGAATTACTGTTCTCGTATACCTTACTGAAAAGTATGTTTAAACCGAAGCGTCGCGAGATGATACATATCATTACTGGGTTTCATTAGATGTGTGGTTGGATTTAATAAAGATCTGCGGGTGAATATTATTTTTTTTTCCAATACCTTTCAGCTTTGCGACTACTCCAAGGAATGGGCTAACCACTTGGCCAAGACAGACTCCTTCGAGCATCGTAAGGGAGGAAGTTATGGTGAGAACATCTATATGAAGTGGAGCTCGGATCCGAATTACGTGGTGCCAGGTAAGAGAATGTGTTCAATAAGAGCTGTACAATCTCGGGGTATGATAAGATGACATTTAGAATCCACACCCACAATCCTGTAACAACCGATAAATAAGACTGTAATAAAAACAAAGATTAGTTGGCCGTTTTTGGGAACAGACTGCTTTGCTTATAGTGGATAATGTTATGTGATTTATAGTGTACTAAACAGATCTACGCTGCACAATGCACAAAGTCCTCTCACTCCGGATGGAGAAAGCTGGAATTCGAATCGCGTCAATGATGCACGGAATTTTTGAAGGGGTTTTTCTTCACAGAGTGACTAATTTAAGTCGGTCTCCAGAGTTTTTTTCTTTCGGAATTTTGGGATTTTCGTCCAGAAAACCGACAGAAAAATACACGCAATGACAGAGACAATATAATGATGCCTCATATCCTCAGTTGCTTTGGTGCGTAACTCACGCCTAACCTAACTATACAGGCAAAATGGTACCGATGGAAGAATGCTCCGCTCAAACAGCATTTGAAATGTGGTGAATGTAATATTTCTCCACACCTCCAGCAAGATAGTTTTCAGTTCAGGAATGGGCCCTCACAGGCCATTCAACTTCATACCACTGCGGTTCTATTGGATTCCAATTAAGTTAGAATGGCCGGCAATCTATCGGTGTCACATAATTCTCTCGAAACCATTAATTGGAGCTGTAGTTAACCAACCTTAAATACGGTTTTCCGGGTTATCAATGATCATTCCTACTGCAAGTTGCCATCCAATTTAAACCAGCAGCCCAACACCATACCACAAAAAGCAGGATCAAATTGCCATGTTTCACAGTTTGGTGCAGTTAAAATTTCCAAACTTACAGCGTATATCGAGATTCGCCCCTCCACAAAATCCTTTAACGCTCCTTCAAAGTTAGTTTTCTTGTGACATGTTGATTGTAAATGGTAATTGAATTCATTAGAGCCACAGCACTATGACATCAATAATTTAATTTTTCATTTAATTTACAACCTCAGTGTGGGCTTTGAAGGACTCCAGAAACACGAGACATTGGACAGATAGGGTGGGAGGCGTTGTGGGTAGCGAAATTAACACGGAACAGCAACTCATTCCTCATCAGAAATCTTTCTGCATACCAAAAGCGTGGAAGTTGTCACGGGCAGACACGTATTTCTTCCAATGTGTCACGAGCATTCATAAGACACCGAGCATACTTCCTTTCGTCTGAAGGCTGCTGAGCACGGACAGATGCACAACATCGGAAGTCACCGCTATGCAGCAATGGAAATTGAAGGTTGTGAAATGTAGTCATCGCTGTGAAGAGCCGCCAACGTCATCCATTCCGACACGTACACAAATTGCAACCCACACACTGAGACTGCGATATTAAATTTGCATGTCACTCTACTCTTACAGTGTATGGTCTTACAGGAAAAGAAATTAACGCCTTATTTCTAATGAAACAATTTACCAGATTGGAAAAAATACACAAAAGTTAGTGGCCTGTTCAAAAACAGATGTTGGTGAGGAACTCAATCTCCATCTTGAAAGATGTATTTAAGCAAACACTAATTGAAAAAAGCAACACCTGCAGTTATTTCGTTCAAATGAGAGGCGCAATTATACTGATGTAACCCAAAAAAAAAATAATGCATCACAAATGAGAAACAGAAAAAAAAAAGGTTAGTCCTTGATAATGAGAAAAAAAAAAACAAATTAAAATAGGGGGGAGGGCGTATTCTCTTTCGTGATAAGTATAATGCCGTCTTGAAGAAGGAAAGCAACCAAAGTGATCGATCAATGAATGTTGGTTAAGAGGAAACCTAAGCTCTCCCAACTACATGGTATGCTTTCTTCTGGATGATGATTCTCGACCCTAATCCCAAAGTGCGTTGAGCACAAGGGCACTGTGCTCTGCTCTTAAGGATCGTACTGGCAGACATTAGCATTACTGACCACAACATCATTTTCCATTGAGCAAGTAAAAACCAGTTTCTCCTTTTTGAAAGAAGCGGCCGTTGTTATTGAATAAGCAAAATAGTATATTAAAATTGGAAGGATCAGAGAGTTTGTTCCAAAACACGGTTTAGGAGAGAATATTCATATTGCTTTGTTTGTTATCCTCTGCTAGGTTCTGAAGAAAGTAAACTATACATCTGTCTCAAGGCTTCAACTACAAATCTGTTCCTTATTGACTGACAACATGCCGATTGAACTACTTTTATTTCTTTTCTAATCCTGTTTTACCTTTCCTAATGCTATATGCTCGTTTTAATTGAGGACTAAGACGTTTCTTTCTCTGCGTTTCCTTCAGTTCAATTTTTTATTGAACTGAAGAAAACACTTCGTTTGTCTAGTTAAGAGGATTCACTTTTTAGAGGATCAAAAAAGAAAAAGAATGGGAATCGTAAAATGAAGGGCGTAGTCCCCTCGACAAAAATACATTAAGAACCATATTAGTTTAATACCATAATACTTTTATGACTTTTTCGCTTTTCACTCAATTTTTTTGTAGTAATCAGATAGGAGTCATTGATTATTCATTATTATTATTATCAGTTTATTTAAGTAACACCCCTGCATAGACATTATCTAGGAGGGTGGCTAATACAGACATTCTACAACAAATTAGACGGCAACATTGAAAATCAGAAAATACATAAGAATAAATAAATCAATAAATGCATCAACAGTCACTTGATGCAAGCAACAGTCACTGTGAATGAATCTCATAGAATTTCTGCAGTTCTCACAGAGTCTTTTGAAGACACAAAAATCGTTCATTACAGATGATCAAGAGTTAGTATTAGTAATGGCCGCATGGTGCGAGAAAGCCTATGGTTTATGCTGCACCAGCCAAAAAAAAAAAAAAAAAAAAAAAAAAACCGAATAAAACAATGATAATAAAATAAATAATAATAATTAATAAAAGAAAAAGAAATTAAACCTATCCTATGCGATTCTCTCACTCGAAGGTACTATCCAGATGACCTTTGAATTTCCCCAAACTGTCAGCCTCTACCACCCATGTAGGCAACTTATTTCAGTAATTTATAACTCCCTGGCTAAAAATAAAATTTCCGGCAGTCCAGTCTAAACATTTCCCACCGTAACTTGAATTTATGTCCCCTAGTTCTAGCATCATTTATAATCTTGAAAATTTCGTCCTCATTCATTTTACTGATGCCTCTCAGCGCCTTAAACACCTCAATGAAATCTCCTCTAAGGTGTCTAGTTTCCAAACTCTGCGACCCACATATTCGAAGTCTTTCTTCATAAGGACTCCCTTTTGCCGATTTCACCAGGTGAGTTACCCGTCTTTGCACCCTTTCTTTAGGTGCGGTCTCCCTACTTGAACACAGTATTCCAAGTGTGGTCTAACAAAAGCCTTATATAATGGGATTATCACGTCCCTAATCTCTACTTGCAAAAGTTCGATAGATCATCGACAGGACACCACGGGCCTTCCTTGCAACCTGTTTACAATGCTCAGAGAATTTCATGTCTGACCGTATCGTAACACCCAAGTCCTTTTCCTATAGTACTGGATTTAGTTGAACTCCACCAAGTGAATAAGTTATTTTTGGATTACTATTTCCCAGGTGTAAAACCTTACACTTTGTTGGATTAAAGCATAGCTGCCATTTTTCTGACCATTCTTGAAGTCTATGATCATTAACTACTCTACTAATTTTAACATCATCTGCAAATTTGGACATCACGCCTTGTATCCCTTCATCAATATCGTTTATGAAAATTAAAAACAACAGTGGTCCTAATACTGATCCTTGGGGAACCCCACTTCTTACATCAACCTAATCTGAGGAATAGCCATTTATCACAACCCTCTGCCTCCTGCCCTGAAGCCATCCTGCTATCCATCTAAGGATTTTCCCAGTGATTCCAACCTGTTCCAGCTTATAAAGCAACCGCTCATGTGGGACTGAGCCAAAAGCTTTGTTGAAATCTAAATAAACAATGTCGAAATTATTCCCTATATCCAGCTCGTAAGTGACCCTTTCAAAATAGCAAACCAGATTTTTTAAACATGATTTTCCCTTTACAAAACCATGCTGTGTATCCTTGAATTTCAATTCTATCCAAATGATCCTGAATTCCACCCTTGGTCATTGCCTCCATGATTTTCCCTACCACTGAAGTCAGACTGACAGGTCGATAATTTCCAACTTCACTCTTAGAGCCACCCTTATGTATGGGAGATACATTGGCACTTTTCCAATCCAACGGAATCTCCCCAGAGTCTAGTGATGCTCGCATAATTAGCCTCAATGGTTCAATGCACTCAAAAGGGGGATTTTCTTTCTTTAGGTTTCTTATGGTTGATGCATACTTCTGATCTCCGCACGATTGCTGTATTCTTTTCCCGAAATATTTTAACTAATGCACCCAGTGGCCAGTTATTGTATGCAAAGATCAGATTTAGGTCATCAGGTGATTATGTAATAACAAATGTTATTACATTTGTTATTACATGATCACCTGATCGTTTTCACCTGATCAGGTGATTATTACATGATCACCTGATCGTTTTCAGCTGTCTTACTTCTGTGTGGATTTCGTATCCCTGAGCAAATATGGCTTTTATGTCAATTGCCTGTGTGTTCGGAGCAAGCTTGACTTTCTCCCTTGTTCTTACGGCCATAATATTGAACCTCCTTACCATCTGTAGAGAGGTTTACAGGCGCCGTATCTGCATTAACAGTGTAGTTCGAGGATTGTGTAAACTGATACGAGTAATTATTCTGCAATTGGCTACTGTAACCATCTGAATTGGAAGATGTTCGCAAGTTGATTGCCTTCGACAGCCTCTGATTCTGTTCACTCCCATTAGTCTTCTGAGATGAGGTGTTCCTTCATGTTTTTGTTTTGATTATACAGCTGACATTAATAGCACGTTGAAAGGGTGTTACTGGGATAAAATTGAAGAAATTTGCTCTTAAAATGGGCCATAAACAAACATAAACTTCTTCCACAGTTAAGGACAACTGAAATGGCCAGTCTGATCCACATTCACATGCTAACCCATGCTGATTAACTTAAAACGCCTTACCACGACTATTAAAATGATCGTTGGCAAGATTTCGGCACAATCATTCTGAGAAATGTGATCTTGGAGAGTCTCTCAGCCTTCCCTCAATGCGACTCAAACTCTGTGCCCACATCTCAGCCGTCTCCATCTATCCAGTAGGTTTCTGCCTTTTCAGCTACCTTCATGAGCCCAGTCATTGGATGCTGACCTTAATAAGTTTGCTTGTGACAAGGAATACAGATGCCGCATCCTTGAATTATACTTTCCTGTTCCTGATCCTTCTCCTCGAAGCTCATCTTAATGCTGCAAGCCAACAACACCATCTGATATGAAGATGGCTTACGAACTTTTCAGTATTACAGTCAGCAAAGATGAACTTATTACTTCTGTATATTACAATATAAAATTATTTGTTTCCATCTAAATCTTCTTTGTATATTGTGATATAACTGTATTATACTTTGTTTTCAGCTGTACTTTCTTTTATACGCCTACATGTTTATTTTATTTTATTTATCTGTATGTTACTTATTATTTTTAATTATAATTTTTTAATTTTATTAATTAATTTTTTTTAAATTTTATTAATTAATTTTTTTTGAATTTATAAATGTTCACTGTTTATTATTATATTGTATTATCTCTGTAAACCCCTGTCCTGATGGCCGTGAAGGGCAATATTGCAATATATCGATTGGATTATTATTATTGCAATAAAGATTTCTCTGTTAACTGTACGTAATGCGACTTCCTGAACTTGTATTGAATCTCAAAAAGAATCATTTTTTACCACTCATCTTCTTGTCTCGCAGGTTCCGAGCCCGTAGACAGTTGGTACAGCGAGATCCAGTTTCACAAATTTGGAGAAGAGCCTAGAAGCCTTAAGTCAGGTAAGAAATTTGATCTCTTTTATTTTCTTTTTTAAACTAAGAAAGAGTAAAAGTTTTCCAATTATAGTATCAAAAAGTCAAATTGTTTTGTCTTCAGCGCAATGTTTTATTTGTTTATTTATTTTTTTATTTTTCTGTGCAATTTCTTTGACATCCAGTTATCGGAAGAACTTACTCTAGAAGACGCTCTCCAATCCGCTCTTATGAGAGGATAAAATGCAAATGCAATGAAACGTGTCAAGAACAGCATAATTGTCCAGTCTATCCAGTTAGGCATAACATAATTGTCAATTATGACAATTATGTCATAACTGTCATAATTGTCATCAAATAAAGCATAATTGTCTTTATTTCTGTCTGCCTAGTTAAGGTTCTCTTCCTGCCTTTCAGTCAGGTCATGATTGTTCCTTTGCGTAGCGGAACAACCTTCAGAGTGCACACAGTCTTCCAGGCAGATATTGCGTCCCAAGGCTTCAAGAATTGATCCTTCTGGGTGGCCCAAGATGCCATTTCCTAGGTCGGTCTGCGAGAGGGTTACTCTTGTTTTAAGTTCAAGACAGTTGACCTGTTCTTCGCAAGTATCTTTCTTCACAAGTGCCATGATTCAATAATTCTTCATTATTTTTTCTTGTTTGTTGCCTACAAGCGTCACATTCAAACTTGCGTTTTCTAGTTTTATTCAATCTCTTAACATCGATGGAAGTACAATTAGGCTTATTGCAATAATTTTAGTGACAAGCAACGCATTTAATTATGAAGTCATCATTCATCAGACATATGAAGCAAATAAATCGCGTGGCTGATGCGCTAAAACCTGTCATTCTGAATCGAGTAAAGAGCTACTATGATAACTTGACCAGTTGGTACACTATATGATGAGGAATCAGTAGTGACAAAATCACTTCATAACGGATTGTGATAACAGATCGTTAAACGAGGCAGTCAGCGATTCCTCAGTTAGGCCTAACAATATTACGATTGGCAATAAACTAATATTAACAGTTTACATTAACAATATTAAAATTCATAGCCATTTAGGGAATAACTTACCATTTCTCGACAACAACTGAATTAAATAAAGCACAATGAATACATTAGGATATTAAATAAAGTGCAGCACACTTAAAGTCAACCATACGAACAACGACACTAGCGACACCCCTGGATTAAAACTTTAACCTGCATTTTTTTTTTTTTTTTTTTTTTTGTTCATTTTATAATTTGTATCTGTATTTGAATTACTGCTTAATACTATACCCCAATATGAATTTACTTTTTTTGCGTTTAGATGTATATAATCTTTCTTGAATTAGAAATGTATACAATCTTTGACAATATAACCTCTGTACCGAGAACTTGAATCGATTTTTGAGGGAAAGGTATTGGATTGTCAGATGGATCACCGTGGTAATAAGAAACCGTTTCACGATCTTAAAAACTAATACCAATTCCTGGAGGCATTTGGTCACATCAATGATTGACACCAGAACCTTACGTGATTCTTAAGAAAGAAGCAGACGCTTCCAGGCCGAGTTGAGGGCACATGTCTTTCTTATACCCAAGATTTATTTCCATCCACATACGATTCAAATATGCTATAAATATAAACATTTATGAGAGGGTATACGAGTATATTAAAAGGAATACTCGTAACAGGAATATTCTAGGGAGAACTGCTAGAATAAGCAGGTTTTTCTCCACTCGTGATTAATCTGTTATAAAATCTCACAAAAGATTCATTTTGCAAGGCCCTGCTA
Organism: Mastigoproctus giganteus; assembly: GCF_048544385.1. NCBI lineage: Eukaryota > Metazoa > Arthropoda > Arachnida > Uropygi > Thelyphonidae > Mastigoproctus > Mastigoproctus giganteus. The sequence goes on along the minus strand of NC_143577.1, from coordinate 3,861,808 downwards.
AAATGTGCCTTTTGATTAAAACCCTAGTGTAATATTTGTAACTGAAATAACTAAGCTGTGGTTCCTAGATGTCAGAATATTAATCTGTGGATTTAATCGTCAACTATTAAGTTGCTTATCATCTTTTCTAAGTATTTTTTCTTAGCGAGAAAGTGCATTGAACCATTAATTACGAGGGAATTACTGGACTCAGGTGAGATCCCTGTAGATTGGAAAAATGCCAATGTATCATCAATGCATAAAGGCGGTGTGGATAAGAGTAGAACGGTCAATGGTAGGGAAAATCGTGGAGGTAAGGACATTTAGATGCAAATGAATTCTGAAGGAAACACAACATCCTTTTTTTAAGGGAAAATCATGCTTAACTAAGCTGGTTGGCTATTTTACGACGCTTACTGATCAGTAGGAAATAGTTTTGACTTTTTATTTAGAGTTTAACAAAACACTTGACTCAGCCTGCATAACGTGGTGAACATGTTTGGATTACTGATTATCCTCTTAGACTGATCGCAGCATGGTTACAGAGCAGGAAGCTGTTTGATTAATGGCTACCTTCAGATTAGTCTGATATTAGACGTGGAATTCCCAAGGATCAGTTCTGAAACCACCGTTTTTTCTCATTTTCGTAAATGATATCGTCGAAGATAGAAAGAATGATGTGATGTCAAAATTTGAAGACGATGTGAAGATTGGGAAAGTGGTTAATAATTGGCACTTGAGATTCAGGAAGGCCAGAAAACTGGCGGGTATGTTTTAATGCATCAAATTGCCAGGGCTTACACTTTGGGAATAGAAATCCCTTAAAATAACTTATGTACTTGTTGGGGTTGAATTAAAAACCGTAGAACAAGAAAGTAATTTGGGAGTTACGATACGGTCGGACGAAGTTCTCTGAGCAGTGTACACAGGCGGAAGATGGAGGCCCAAGGTGTCCTATCGAAGATTTATCGAACAATTGTAAGACTACACTCGAAATACTGTATATGGAGACCGCACCTAACAGAGAAAAAAAGTAAAAGACATAACAAAGCCCTTGGAAAGATTACAAAGACGGGCAACGTGCTTAGTGAATATCTAGAAAAAACATTCGAGAAAAGACTACTTAAGAAGATATGTTCTTTGCATTATTGACATATTTCGAACTGAGATACGAATGGCCACCCAAGGGGGGGGGATCCTTGTTAGTTTGTTGGTTGTGTATTGAGATTTATTCTTTCTCTATCTTTTTGCAGGTCACTTCACTCAGGTCATCTGGAGAGACAGCACAGAGGTTGGAATGGCATCTGCACGCAGCAAGTCGGGAAAAATTCTGGTAGTTGCCAACTACAGCCCAGCTGGAAACATGCTCGGTCGTTTCGCAGAAAACGTGCCCCGTCCCAAAAAATGAAGTAACTGTCTAGTCTAGTCAAGTTTACATTCCTATACAATATTTGTGCAATTCGTAATCAAGGTTCTAGTCTTCAGCACTTTTTGAGCCGGTATTCTTTTGCTGGAAGAAATCTGTTACTGTTATGATTTATTTTTAAGTGTTCAAGTCCAGAAGAAACCTTTTTTTAACATGACACAAATGAAACCAAAGAGCATTGTGCAAACGTTGTGTCCTACATTCCACCAGTCAATCGGTTCTGTTGTTCAGAATTGAATATTGCTTTTTATATTTCACATCTGCCGGTTTATTTAACACGTGTATATTCCAGATTTTGTATATTATTGTACTATTATGATTATGTTATTATTGTACTATTATGATTATTTTATTATTGTAATACTAAAGTGCATTCCTTTCGCGTTTACTTCTGTTTGCGAAGCTATCGAATTCCTAGTCGGGAGCAATTTTTCGACATCTCTTTAAAAAACGTTTACTCCAATTAACTCTCCATCTTAATCTAAGAATACATTTTTCCTCCAGTAGTGTTTAGCGCTGTGTCCTGTATTGATTTGTATTTTAATTTCATCCATCCCAGGGATAACAAGATCTCATATTGCGCTATTTGGAAAGAAACCCTCACAAAACTTTCCCGCCGTGTAAATTGTTTATCCGTCAATGCGCAGTAAATTAATTTTTAATAGTATTAAGCCAACACACTTTCAGCCTACACACGAACCAACCTTTGCGACTAATGCTATATGATTGTCGTTTTAAAGCACCCTTCACGACATTAAAAGTATTAATGCAGTTGTTTGCCCTTAGACTTTACCCTTAGATTATTCTAAGTGGCTTTTGATATTCAGGGAATTGATTTTTATGGTATTTTAAATAAATTTAGATATGATTTTTAAATAACTTTAACGAGGAAGTTTTAATAACCACAAAATAATTCTCTTTTGAGAAGTGTTGTTTGAAAATGACGTTTCTCTGAGGCAACTCCTTGCCAAGGTAGAGTTGGTTTCACGTACGAGAAATAAAACCAGACTGGTCTTTCCAATACAAATAAAATAATTTTTATTAATTTTGAGTGATATTGACTCACACCCCTGCAGCTAATCCCTTCTACCTATGACTTAAAATTGCCATTTCGTAAAGCAACCTTCGCGACTACCAATTAAAACGTTAGACAGCAAATTAAAACACGGAAATATTGAACACTAATTTTTCATCAGATAGATTCGCAAAGATGTAGAACAGACCCTCAATAAATAAAATGGCAGTGCGTGTTTTAATGATTATTTCGTTTTGTCTGGTGTATTCCTCTCAGTTAATAGTTGATGTTCACACCTTGTCATTTGGAAGGAGTTGCCTATTACAGCAGTTCTGCCCGCAATTGCTCATCTCTGGGCATTGCCTTTGGATACTCAAAATGGCGTGTGAAGCCTTACTTCTGCGATCCGTGCCTCAAATCTGATGCCATCCGTTTTAAGCATTCAACAAAGTTAGTAACGTAAATGTATTTCAAGTAGACTTCAATACTTCTTGTACCGTATGTGAATGAGGCGTCTTTGACGCCATCAGCTTTTTAAAGCTTCTTGCAGGGAGAAAAACGCGATTATTTTTGCTAACTGATTTTCAAGGAACACCCATCCCCCAAATTTCGGAAAGGACAGCTGAAGATATGGTTGAGGTTGTTATATAACAAAGCAGTGAGAAAAACATTGGGAATGCGTTTCATGACGTGGAGAGAATTTCGGAGAAATAATAAATGCTATTAAGGATTTTACAGGGATTAACGCCCACAGGTTCCGCAAAATCCAATAGTTTTTATAGTTATTGTTAAACTGTTGAAATGTATAGTTATGAAATATTTCATTCAATGAAAATGTGAAAATGAAATAGTTATGAAATGAAGCAACTTCTATAAAGATATTAGATTACTGCTAGACGAGAAGCCATTAGGTAGTTTTCTGCGCTGTTTATGACTTTCCATGCAGGAAAGAATTCCTAAAAACTGAATTTCTAAGTCAATGGAGTATTTGTAATTCTCTGTATGAAGTTTATACAATAAATTTACTTATGTGCGATTTTTTGTGTTGGTATTAATCGATGACACAAAAATAAAAATTCCTACCACGGCCAGTTAGACCGGCGGGGAACCTATTATAATCTGTTAACGAAACATTGATTAAATGAAATCATTTGATTAAAATTTTATTTCATTTTAGCATTTATTAAAGTTTTCTTTTAATGTACACTATAAACCAAAAAAACAACTTAAAATACCACTGCATTCAGTTTTATACGTTTGTGTGATGTGCAAAGATAGGAGCATAAACCAAACCGAAAACCATAAAAAGAACTGTTCAGCATTATTAAGTTTCCCGACTTTGGTTTATGTTCCTTTGTAAAATCTGCCCTCGCGAGTGGCTCAGTTGATCTAATCACGTTATAAACACACCTGGTGAAAAAGATTCGAAAAAGGTTCGAATCCCGTTAAAGACGTAAGGAGTTTTATGGGCTTTTTCTTTCACAAGGTGGCAAAGTAAGTTAGTCTCAGACGAGGATTACATCGTTTTATTTTATCTCCGAGGGAATTTGTTTTAAAAATTTGAGATAAAACCGGGAGAATTGATATTTGGATGAAATCCTTATTAAATATAACCGCAATGAACTGTAGTCTGGATTCAATAAAATATTTGGATTCATTTGAAATTTGATGCTCTGAAATTGCCAAAATTTGTGATCCCACTGAAAACATGCGATCGTAAAGATCTCAAAATGCGGTAGGCGTTAATCACATTATTAATGGCCACACAGTGCAAGGAAGCCTATGGCTTATGCTGCACCAGCCGAAAATAAATAAATAAATAAAATAATAAAATTTTAAAAATAATAATAATTAATAAGAGAAAAGGAAATAGACGACCTATGCGTTTCCCACCTCCTGTAAGTAACTATTCAGCTGATCTTTGAATTTCCCCAAACTGTCAGACTCTACCACTCTTGTAGGTAACTTATTCCAGTAATTTATAACTCGATGGAAATAAAACTTCCTGCAATCCAATCTAAACAACTCCCCCCGTAACTTGAAAGTATGGCCCTAGTTCTAGAATCATTTATTACCGTGAAAATTTCGTCCTTATTCATTTTACTGATGCCTCTCAGAGCCTTAAACACCTCAGTCAAGTCTCCTCTGCGCCTAGTTTCCAAGCTCTGCAACCCACATATTCGAAGTCTTTCCTTATATGGACGCCCTTTTGCCGATCTCACCAGCGAGTTACCCGTCTTTGGACCTTTTCAAGAAGAACAATGTCTTTCTTTAGGTGCGGTCTCCACTCTTGAACACAGTATTCCAAGTGTGGTCTTACAATAGTCTTATATAATGGGATTTCTTTACTGGTAAAAATTATCAGCGCCGATAGTTTGATAAATAATTCCATCAAGTGTCAGCTTACCGAAACAAATCTACCAGTTTCAATGATGGCGAAATAAAGCATCGCTATTTTTAAAAAATGAAAAATAAAGTTATATATTGTTATTTTTCAAAATATGAAGGGCAAGTGCAGTGTCAAGGTTAAGTTCACGTTGTTTATTTTTCTTTGTATAAAAGTTTCGTATTCTAGAATACTCGCACTTCCAGCTTTGCTTTTATTAAAGTGTTTGCATTGAAATTCTTAAAAGAACTACAATAATAATACGTAACCGAATCAATACGGTATTTTGTTGTTGTTCTAAGCAGTTTCTCTTAAAACTGGCTCAGAAAAGAACGGAACCCAGCAACGTACGTTCGGTGCAACTTTTACGATCCAAAAAAAAATTCCCAAATTTTATCTAATTATCTGAACAAAGAAAACAAAGAAAAAGAAAATCATTTTTTCTAGCTACGATAGTATTCATTTTTTCTCGAAAGTGTTTTTTAAAATACATGTATTTTTTAAAAACTATACATAAATTCCCATTTGCATAATTTTATATTTAGAAGCATTAAACTTCAGTTGTCATTTTCAAATCATATATGCAACAGATACAATCCTTTTAGATAATCGTGGCATAACCTAACCCAATTGTTAACCACTCTTCTCCCCTCTAAGTCATTGGCAAACTTTGGCACTTCCCTTGTCAATATCGTTTATGAAAGTTAAAAACAGCACACGGGGGTAACCTATACACCGAGCCCTGGAGCTCGGCGACACTGATCCCCATTCCTTAATCTAGAACAATTTGGGATTACTGGTAAGAACTAATCTTACCAGTAATTCCAATTCATTCTAGTTTATATAACAGCCTCCGAGAGAAGGTATCAAAAGCTTTACTAAAGTCTAAGTCAAAACTGTTACTGAATCCAACTGTTTAATGATTAAATCATAGTAATTTAACAAACTGGTCAGACCCTTACAGACTCATGCTGGGATCTAGTCAAAATACCATTCTCATCCAGATGGTCCTGAATCGTCTCTAACCAGAGATTCCACGATCTTACCTACCACAAAAGTCAAACTGACTGGTTTATAGTTACTCAACTCTTCTGCGTTTGTGTATTGTGGAGATCCCTTCTCCAGTTCAAAGGGATCTTCCCAGAGTCTAACGACACTCTCATTACCATTCTCAGCGGTTTTCATTCACATTTTTAAATTATAGCTGAATATACAGATACCAACAATACCTGAAGCCCTCCTTTAATCTCAATAGCCTATCAAACCGCAATTATTTACAAAAGTGCAAACCATTTACAGTATTATTTAAAGAATGTAATTAGTGACAAAATTAAAAGAGGAAATTATTCACAGTATCATATAAAAGTAGATGCCCAACAGTTATTTTATATGTTGGTCGTTCCAGCTTCTTTCTAGTTCAAGTTTCTTTATACTTCTATAGTTCAAGCAAGATGTAAGCTTCAGAGAGGCTCTTCACTCTGTACTGCTTGATTTCGCAGTATTTCACAGAGTGGTCTATTGCCAATCAATTGAAAAGGGTGACTGCGTTGTTCAGAAAGAAGCTCTTCAAACAGCACAGGTTGGACAGTGCAGAATGCAACAGTAGGGAGTGGTTGTCATTACTGCATCCAGCACGTGTAGTGGTGATAACTCCATGAAGACTGGGGGCGTCAATCACACCAGTTAGGATCTGAAACAGAAGAAGAATATTCAACGAATGGAGAATATGAAAAAAGTAAATGCAACCAGTTAAGAAGAGAGTAAATCAAATGGATTTACTCTCTTCTTTTTTGTGTTCACTTATGAGAAGAACCTCTCCTCTAAAGTCTACACTGCACAGGGGAAGTGCGGTGACCTGTGAACTTCCAGCTCTGCACCAAGAGAGGCGATGACGTGCATTGTTTTTTTCATTTTTCTCCCTTACTATAAATTGTTGAGTTTTAATAAGTTTCTTTATTAAATGTGATTAGATTTCAGTGGACGCAGTTAAACCAGTGTCGTGGCATTATCAGATGTTGGCAAATTTGGCGTTTGTTCGCCATCTTTTTTGGTTTGGTTTGGTTTAGTGAGAATGTGGAAGCATAAACACATTCTGTAATGTTTTACTCAACTCTCCAAACCACTCCAGTTGTAAACAACTCGGACTTACAAGGAGCTGCGCAACCATAGTAACACAAAACATTCTAAGAAGTTCCATCCCCCTTCTCCAACGGTTTTTGATCTCAATAACACTTATCTCAATTCTATCAACTATCTATCTCTTCTGTTCTGTCCTCAGTATCCGTTTCAGCTGTCGATTTGCTAACCTAAAAAGACACGTCGAGTGTATTGAAAGGGTCCAAAGACTTGGCAACGCACCTGTTGATATTGGCATGTCGGCTTCTGAGCTCTTAGTAACCAAACACCCTAGAAAGGTTCGCACTGAGGCCTAGTAAGGCTCTGAGAGGCGATAATAAAATTAATAAAGGCGAAATTTTTTAACAGTGATAAATAATTCCAAACGAGAACCATCTCTTCTTCTTCTTAGGATTTATTCCGTTATTACAACGGTTCTCCTCAGCCTATCATCGAAAAGCCATTCCTTTATTATTTTTTTCCATTTTCTTCTATCTTCCCAATCTCCGTCCACCAGCCCTCTTCTATTTATAGCTGCTCTCACATCCTCTATCCACGTCCTTCTTTCTCTTCCTCTATTTTCCCTTCTTCATGGCTCCTCTGGGCAATCTGTCATCCTCCATTCTGTTTACATGGCAAACCACTCCAATCTTTTCTCCTCTATTTTATGAATGATGGTTTTTTTGAACGTTCACTGTGTTTCTTATCACGTCATTTCTAACTTTTTCAGTCCTAGACTTTCTTTCCGATCTTCGCCAAAAATCCATCTCAACAGCCAGTAGTTTATTTATTATTAATTTTTTTATTATTATTATTTTTTGTCTTTCAGTTAAGGTCCACGTCTCACATCCATGTAATAAAACACTTTGTAATATTGCATTATATATTTGATATTTAGTTTGTTAATAACATTTTTATTCCATTGTACAGAATTAAGCATTCCAATGACCTTTCTACCTTCACCCAGTCTTCTCTCAATTTTCTGCGCAGACGATCCATCAGCCTGGATAACTGCACCCAGGTATTTAAATTGCTGTACAGTTTTAACCTGTATTCCATCCAACCCCAGAACGCTCCCACTTTGATTCATGTACTCTGTCTTATTAAAATTAACTGTCAGTCCCCATGTTTTATATTCTTCTAGCAACTTTCTGCCCATGTAATTTACATTCTGTACTACCACAACTTTGTCGTCTGAAAACAGTAGATTGTAGAGGTACTCATTTTGACCAAGGGGAACACCCATTGAACTGCACTTCTGTGACCATAGTCTGAGAACAACTTCCAGGTACAGCTTAAACAAAATAGGTGACAAACAGCATCCTTGAAATAGTCCTTTAGAAGTCTGAAATTTTCTTGATATATTTGAACCAATTTTTATACAGCATGTACAACAGCGGACAAAAAAACTGCATCACTTGTGAATTTTACAAATAATGTGTTGTTCGCTGCATTGTGGGTTGCAGAAATGTTCGAAACGCATTTGTTAGATGGGATATATATCTCTGTGAATGAAATCCAATAAAAAGACTCCACCTGATATGCCTAATTGCCATGAATATCTTCCCAAAGGGTAAAATGCGTAATTAATGTAAATATGAGAAATCATGCAAATGGCAATCATGACAACCAAACATAAATTTTATTGCATAAAACATATACAAACTGAAATGACAAGTTAACGTAATATTATGTACTATAAATCAGCAAAATAAGTCCTCAATATATTGTTGTTCTTCCTCGAGTTGCTACAGCCTTACAACGATCTGGCAAAGTTAATAAACTTAACTCGCCCCACACCCTTGCTAGTTATGCATCCCCAGACCATCTGACCGGCGGGGAACTTGACAGTCGTTTATGCAATCCGGATGGTATGCCTCCGATTTTCGTCTTCTGACATATCGTTTCCCATCCGAGCCGTGCAGGTTGAATTTTTTTTTTTTTTTTTTGAAACTCTACAAGCGTCCTACAACTATAACTCAATTAGGCGATGAAAATTCCTGTGCTCCTTTGCTCGGATGGCTGTTAACTGACTGTGACTTTGTTATTGCTGATTGACTGTGACTTTGCTACTAATGACTGCAGGACTTACTGGATTTAACCTCAACTGTTTTTAAGGTTTGTGCCTACTTCTGGGTTTGTGCAAAGTTTTGTCGATTAAATGGTACTGTTATCCTTAATTATTTTCTTTGAACTTTTTTTTTTTTTATGTTAATATGCATAAGATTACTTTCATTGTTTACTTTGAAATTATCTGTGTGTACCTCAATGTGTTGAGGTTTTCTTTTGTACAGTATTTAATCTTTGTATAGTTGTATAAGTTAACGAGGCGGAGATGAACTAACGTTCCAGGTGCCGCCCAAGACAAATAAATACATACATACAAATACATGCAGGTTGAATTTCAATTCGTCAGAAAAGATGACGGTGTCCCATTGCTCTTTTGTCCAAGAAACATGCATTTTAGCCCAAGCAAGTCGTTTCTTCCTTATTTGTTGAGTCAACAAAGACTTCTGGGGCCGATAGGTATGCAGACCACATTCCGAAAACCATCTTTGGATAGTTGGTGCACTTGTTTCAACACCATCTCAAAGTCCAGTTTTAGATCAGGAGCACTAGCATGGCGATTACGAAGGCATAGCCGTTTCAAATATCGATCTTGGGAAGGCGTACTCACTCTCTTATGGCCTGATCCAGGTCTTCTCTTCACATCACGCTTTAATTTCAGCACCCGAGATACTGTTCACCGGTGGCAGCCTATTTTATCAGCGATAGCACGCGTAGGAAGCCCTTCCTGGGACAGAACAACACTACACTTTATTGGTGTCAACTGAACATATGGAGCCATGCTTACACCTCCGAAAAACAGAATACTAATGAGCGTGTATACCCTTCCAACGCCGTATTTATAGAAACGGCTGATGCAATACCTTGCAATTACTGTCTGATGCAACAGGAGTGTTATCTACATTTGCTTTGCGACAAACAAAATAACTGTAATCAAACAATATCTTATACTTTTCACTATAAATGTTACTTTTTTAAGGTAACGCAGTTTTTTTGTCCGCCACTGTATTGTAGATTCTTGTATTCCATCTGATATACAGAACGTGTTGTAGTTTGCAGATTCTTCTAATTATATCAATTAATGGCAGGCTTATTGATATTTTTCCATAGCCTTCCACAGAAGATTTCTTGGCACATTATCACACGCTTTCTCTAAATCTATGAACAGCATACCTACATCTTGGTTTGTAGGCTGACATTTTTTTAAGAATTTGCTTAACAGTGAATAAATAGTCTATACATGAGCGTCCAGTCGAAAAGCAACACTGTTCCTCCGAAATAACAATCTCTTGTTCCAGTTTTGATTTTATCACTTTTCCAAATAGTTTAGCAATAGAGCTCATAACGAAGATGCTCAAATTCCCCTGTAATTGGAGCATCTTCTTGTCACCTTTCTTGAAAATTGATGTAATGTTTCCGATTGTCATCTCATCTGATATTTCTTCGCCATCGCATAATCGCATAATTTGTTGAACAATCGAGTTAGTAGATTTATAAATTTTCGATCTCCATATTTAAACAGCTCCATGTTAATTCCACCTGGGCCCGGTGCTTTTCCATTTTTTTGGCATTTTTATTTACAGTTCTGTAATCTGAACGTTTAATCCTTTTTTCATGACAACTGTCTCTGTTTCAGTTTCTCTAAATTCCCCTCTTCCTTCATTCAATAGTTGTTCATAATAATTGACCCATTCCTCCAGATCTAGCATTTTCAGTCTAGCATTTTGCTTATGAGGTTTCCTTAAACTCTTTAATACTCTCCACGCCTCTGCAGATCTTGTACATCCCGGTTTGCTGTTCACATTGGCACATGCTCTATCCCAGGACTCGTTCTTTGCCTTTACTTCAGCTTTCACTTCCGTTTTTTTTTTTCCTTTATATATTTTTCTATGAACTTCACTTTTTGAGCTCAGCCATCTTTGGCTTCCTTTTCTCCTTTACTAATTCCTTAATTTCCATGTTCAGTCAATCATTTAGTTTCATCTTTTGAGATTTTCCTATTCCCTCTCCAGCAATTTTCTTCACTGTTTCCTTTAGGTATTCATATATATATTTTGCACTCTACCCGTAGGTTTCATCTAATTCCTGGTCTTATCTTCGTTGATACCAACCACTAGCGCTTTCATCTTTTAGTGAATCCACATTGAATCTTTCGGTGTCAAGTTGTTAATTCCTCTCAAAGTCTTTCTTCCTGTTCTCCTTCCTTTTTTGGCAAATCCATGGGAACGACAACATAGCCTTCACCAACAGTGATCAGAACCACAATTTTCTAACAAAGACCATAAATATAAATTACTGAAAGAGATTCAGCTGCCTTCATGTGAGTGGACGAAGCTGACCGCTTGGAAAATTCAAAAGTCAGCTGGATAGGTGCCTACGAGCTGAGGGAATCACACAGGCTGTTTATTTTTCTAATTTGTTTATTTTATTATTATTATTATTTTATTTTTTTGTCTGTGCATCAAAAGAAAGAAAGGAAGCCTGGGCTTTCCTTCCACTACAGAGCTAACACAGTAAATTGTTTACTATGGCACCCTCAGAGATTGAGAGGTGCCCGATTTTAAAGAGGTAAACCTAATGGTTGGGCAATTTTAGACCAGCACATTTCAATGATTAGTAAGCACAAACAACTGAACTTATTGACATCCCGAAACATTTATAATGACCACTTGTTCTTTCGTCTGTTTTTGCAGGATTTAAACTTCATGGATAATGCAAGGGGAGTCCACAAGAGCTATCGCTGGATTAATTGACGAATTTCAGGTGATTCATTTACATACAGAGACATTAGTTAATTATTGATGTCAAACTTGACTCTAACGAGTCAAGATTATTACTTTACTAATCACTACTTTCAACGGATTGCTTTAGTTTTCTTACAACTTTGGAAAAAACTTTGATTTTGTGTACCGCAAGGCAACTGCCATCGAAAAACTTCTTTAGAACTCTTTTATCTGGATGTTGCCACCTGCTATCTGAAGAAGGGCCAGTTAACTCTGAAACAGGCTGTCATAGTGTAGAAGTCTCATCTTTTTAAAAAAATGGCCAATTAACCTTTAGCAGAAACCATCTGTTTGAAAGCAATGTAATTCAGGTTCCAAAGGCAACTGTTTTCTGTTTTAAGAATTAAAACCATTGCATTATCTATATTTCTTAAATCCTACTGGCCGCAAAAATTGATGAAAGGAGAAGACAGTACTGCAAGCATTTCATAAAGTAAGAAATGTTACTGTTTTTTGCATGGATTCTTAAAGACAAATCGTTGATACGAGTGCTGGATTATCATTGTTCTCTTAATACTTCCGGATTTTAAAGCGAAGATTTTACAGTTCTATTAGAATAAACCGATACTTCCCCACAACTTGTGACATCCCTAAACCGGGACAGAAATCAACTGAAAAACACAAAATGGAAGGGAATGACTAAGTAGTAAATGCACGTCGACATGCAGAGACAAACTACACGTCAGAGGTTAACCAACAACCTATGAAGTGGATGCTCCCAATGAAGTCATGGTTCCCTCTATTTTTTTATTTTTCTTGCATGGGGTTCTGATTCACCGTAAGAGCAAATTCTGAAAGAATGGAATAAATAATATTTTTATAACAATGAAATGGAACGGGAACTTCCATTTTAATTCCAAACAAACAACTGCAACTGATGACTGTTGTAGTGAGATGGCTGTGGTACTCTTTGTACTGATAAATAACTGCTTAAAGCTCCAAACTTAGATAACAATGAAAGTTGTTTTCTGCCACCACATGAAGATAATAAACATCACGCGTGTTCAGTGAAACTGAATTCGACTCCACACGTTCCACGTGAGGAGTCGAATTTGCTTTTCACAGACTTCCAAAACAATATCGGGTATAAAAAGGGCCGGCTGAAGTTTAACATTACGAAGATTTCGAAACAAACCTTTACCATGGGTGAGGTAAGTCTATTCTATTGCAGAAATATTTCACGCGAACTTTCCGAAATTTAAAATGAAAATGGCTGCTTCGAGTAATTACATGCGAAGATTCGCTACAATTCCCCTATTTGGCCAATGGTTGTAAATAGTATTTTAAAGATACCGTTTAATTCTCTCCATTGCCCACAAAGAAATTTATTACGAACTAGTTAAGAAGCCGCGATAAATTCCTTAAGAATAGGTACAATATTTTCATAGATATACGAAAAACTGGAATTTCCATTCAACACAAGCAGAATGGAAATTGCTGTTATTTTAAAATTACAAAGAATAAATCAAGAAAATTGATTGCTTGTACACATAGTTGTGATACTGTGTCCAAGTATGGAGACCGGAACTTAAAAAAACAAAACCTTCGATCTTCAAATGATCGAAAGACGACCAAAAGAGAGTTGGATTAATTGACGAATTTCAGCGTTGTTCATTTACTTTAGTAGCATTATTAGTTAATTACTGATGTCAGTTTTAATATCAAGAAGTTATTGCATCTGCTGCATAGCTTTGCGCAAATGTTTTCAGATGGCCACTCCATAAGGATTCTGAAGTAAATTGAATATCTAGTTATTATTGAGAAATAGTTCGTTATATGCATAAAAGTCGGGTCGATTTTCCAATTGACCATTACTGGCACAGGTAAATCAAGAACATTGGCATGCACCTTGATGTAGCCAAGAAGCATGGCTACTTTCTGCTTTCATCATCTCAACAACTGGATGCGTGCTAGCGAGAATTTGTGCCTGAATTATTGCCATGCACTCGAGGGGATCTACCACTGGGAAGGCAGTTGTCCAACATCGTCACGATTGCATTTTATGTGTTCCAAGTTCATTTCTTTCACTCTCTGTGCGTGTAACATTAATAGCAGTTCAGTGTTTTCACTCCCTTTTAGATAATAGTTTTTATCTGATATACAAGTGTGGCAAAATTTCCCAGCTCAGAGTTAGGAAACTATGTTGAAATGGATAACTCCTTTGCAGTAAATGGATTTAAACGAAACCCTGTATTACACCAATGTAATCGGCAAAGTCCTTCGGCAATAGCTATTTTGTGATTAACCGACGAATTTGCATTTGTCAAAACCTACTTTTGACTTTCACACGTAATACCTATGGACAATTTTTCAGGGTGTTTTTTCCAAAGAAGAAAAACCATTTTTAAGGTAAACACTACTGATGGACATGGTTCAGTTCGATTTTCAGTTCGCGTAAAATTTTATATTTCACCCCACAGCGAGACAAGGCATTTTCCAAAAGAGCAAGGATTAACGGATTTAAAATCCTTTCTGTACTACATACAGTATAATGTACCAATGTAATATATCACTACATACTACAAATTTATAATATAACATATTTATTTATATTTATAATACTGCCGCCCGTCCCCTTTATTAGGACCATGGAGATCTAAGCTATTAAAAATATATAAATCGAGAGGTTACATGGTGTGATTCATGCAGGAAAACGTTACGAAGGGCCTCCGCCACGACTACTGCGCAAATCAGTTCACTGGTAATGAGGAGAGCGAGTCTCACGAACTTCCCAAGAACTATGAATGCGATGTGTGTTAATAGCTGCTACAGTAGGGAGAATGGCTGCACGTGTTCGAAAACTTTAACGAATGGAAACCAGCTCGGAAAAATCTGTGACTAGACGCAATTTCGACCGAAATTTTAGGCGACAGAAAGAAGTGCTCGACTTCTGGAGCCGATTATCAGGTACAATCATCGCCAAATGAAGGAACAATTAATGGCTACATTTACAGGAACGTCACAGAGCATCAGTAAACACACCGTACAAAGAACCTTTAGAAAGAATGCGCTAGGAGTAGGACCCCTCCATGGAAGCCACTGATCTCGAATACCAATCGAAATATACGGCTGGGTCTACCATTGAGTATCTGTGACTGAACTAAAAAGGTGCGTTCGTCAACCCATTCCTCTGCTCACGGCACTCCAGGAATCGAGAAGAATTTTGCTAAATTAATGGCTCAATATTCCTCGTATCACTTTTCAACAACATGTTGCCACATCATGCAATAACAGCGAGTTTATTATTTTTTTTTTGTTATTATTAAAACCCCAAACACGATAGGTGTTATAATCTATAGTACTTAGTACCGTGCTTGGGTTGGAGGTTGAGAAGACGAAAGAAGATATCTGTTGACATTGGACTTGAACTTCTGTAGATTGAAATTTTCAGGAAATACGTACGAAGGAAGGTTGTTCCAGAAAACGGCAGTTGAATGAATAAACGAGGAAGATGAAAAGTCCATTCTGTGAGTTTGAAGTTGGACAGTAAATGGATGTTGGCTTGTGTTTGAACAGTTTTGATAGAGAGAGAGAGAGAGAGAGAGAGAGAGAGAGAGAGAGAGAGAGAGAGAATTATAGAAGCCAATTCAGAAGAACAGTGCCCATGGAAGTATCTGTAGAAAAGGCATGCAGCAGAAACAGTACGTCTATGAGAAAGCGAGTGGAGAGACTGCGTTAGAGATGAATCATTAATTAACCTAACTGCCCTCTTCTGAATGGAATCAAGAAGCCTGAGAGAGGTTTTGGGGGCACCACCCCAGATGTGGGAACAATATTCCATGGCAGGGCGGATTTGCGATTTATACAGAGTGAACAGCTGTTTGGAAGAAAAGTAACGACGAGAGCGAAAGAGAAAACTAAGTTTTTTAGATGCAGAGAAAAAAATATTGGAATTGTGCTTGTGCCAAGAGAGAGAGATTACAAGTCAGGGTAATCCCCAAAAGGGATATATCATTTTGCCTAGAAATCGGAGTTTCACTAAAGATAAGCATAGGAGCAGAAGAATCCTTTTTGCGAGATATAAGACAAGACTGAGTTTTAGAAGGGTTGAAATCAACTAAGTTGTCTTTGCCCCACTGGAGAATTACCTGAAGATCATCAGTTAGGTGAACACACTATTATTTCGTGGTCCTAACGAAGTGACCAAGTAGAGTAGTAGTTAGTTGTGAGAATGTTGAGAGTTCTTCCGAATAGCAGTGTAATATCTCGTTCCCATTCTGCATAAAGTTATGTGACAAAACAATGACGTAAGCTGTGACACTAGAAAGCTGCGCATATAAACAAAATTTAGATAGTATTTTGACTACCACTACCAAAATAACCACATCCAGTTTTTTTTTTCTTCTTCTTTAAATCGATAGTTTAGTTGTACACTTGCTTACTTTGGCTAAAATTTAATATGGAAGGATAAGCGTAAAGAAAGAACAGAAGCAGAACACCTTAAAAGAAAGAATGAGAATTAAAAAAAAAAAAAAAAAAAAGATTGGATGTTCTTCAGAAAGCGAAATCCAAATTTTAACAATAAAACCTTCGTAGTGTGTGTATGGTGATTTGAACATGTGAACCGGATGAAACAACATAGGCTGCCAAATGTAGTACTCACAGGAAGAATTGGAGATAAGAAACCACCAGGAAGACCCAAAAGAGAATGGCTCCAATGCCTAAAGGAAAACACAGGCTTTCAGAGCTATCAACAAATGATGAAAGATCCAAGAGACCGACAACAATGGAGATCGATATCTAAATATAGGGATCCAACCCGTACCAAACGGAAGAGTAGAATGCTAATGATGAGTGTGTGACTTGTACGAGCTAATTTTACGTTACTGTTCGCCTCATTTCATGAATCGTTGCACGAGACAAAGCCTCCCACTACGGCTGTAGCTGATTGACTAGAAACACGCTGGTTGCATTTTCAGGCGGAACTCCTTCAATACAATATTAAAACGAGATTTAACAGAATCAGAAATCTTGTCGATCCGAAATCAACCGTTGGCACTTCGATTAACGATGGCTAAGGAAACAGTTTTCAGGCCGGAAATTCTTAATAAAATCTTGGAATGGTGAAAGTGCTCGCTGGAGCAGACACGTTGCGAACACTGATGGATGCTTCATGTTACCTGTAGCGAAAAGTCAAAATACAGCGCGATCAAAACTTATCCAGAAATAAGCATCGAAGAAAGTGCTGCTATGGTGGATAAACAGGAAGAAGGGTCGTGTCTATATCGTTAAAAGAGAATTTTTTAACATGTTGAAAGCTTTCTCGTAGCTTCCGTGAAATGTATGATATTCTTTCTTGTCACTGATTCACTAATCATGGCTGACAGCTCGCGCCAACCAAATTAACGTCATCATGCCAGTGAAGTTTTTTTTTTTTTTTTTTTTATGCAAGTACAAGTCGTGCTTTCATACTAATATATGAAAGCACGACCTCTTTAGGTAACCAAACTTTATTATACAGGGTGATTCGGGAGGAACAGTAAATATTTTGGGAGGTTATAGTATCGATTATTCTGACTAAAAATGTTCATATAAACATGTGTCCAATTCTCAATGGATAAGGAGATACAGCTGTTTGAAACTGGTGTGCACAGCTCCCTGAATCAGATGTGACCAAGAAGAAGTAGTTATAACCTGACGCTGTTTGGTGTTAGAAGTGTTGTTAAGAACCATATCGGCATATGCTCAATATGCCGGTATGTTGTTTGTGGTGGAAGTGCTGCTGCTGCTTGTAGAAAATACTGTTGACGGTTTCCTAACCGCAGAATACTGCGTGAGACTGGTACAGTTCCCATAATTCTTCTGAACGTGCAAATGAACAAAATGCGGATGAAACAGAACGCATTCTTCAGTCGGTAGAACGTAGTCCTACTATTAGCACACGAAGAATTTCTACGCGTATCGGTGTTCCACAGACAAGAGTATGGCGAATGACGGCTTTTGTATCCATTTCGCATACAGCGGTTGCAACACCTTCAACCAGGAGACGATTGCAATTTTGTCCGTGGATAAATGCTAATCGCCGATTAATTCCATTAACACTATTCAGCGATGAAGCTACTTTCACCCGTAACGGTATCAACAACACCCCTCACTCTCATCAGACGAAAATTTTCAACATCGCTTCTTTGTGGTGCGGTATTATTATTAATATCAATTTATTTCCAAAGGTATCATCGACATTGGTTGGTTGATTGGGCCTATTGTGTTACAAAGCCGTCTTACAGAGCCCATTTACCTAGAATTTCCGCAAAACAAACTTCCACTACTATTGGAGGATGTTCCCTTGGCTACAAGGATTGGTATGTACTTTCAGCATGACGGATCAGCATCGATGAAAAGTGCATTATGCAAAGAAAAGGTGAATACAAGAGACGAATTGCTCGCTCGCATTTTGGATACTGCTGCCCTCATAAAGGAACGCCAAGACGACCTCAGAAGAACAACACGCCATATTACCACAAGAGTTGCAAAGTGCACTGAGGTTGGCGGTGGGATTTTCGAACATTTATTACGAACTATAAAAAAAGTATCAATTATTTGTGTTTTGTATCATTCAAAAAGTCAATGAATACAAACAATAAGTCATTTATCGTTCTTTAATACCTCCCATAATGGCCAGTTTCAAACAGCTGTATCTCTGTATCATTTAGAATTGGACACATGTTTATATGAACATTTTTACTCAGAATAATCGATACTATAACCTCCCAAAATATTTACTATTCCTTCTGAATCACCCTGTATATGCTTGGATTACCTAAAATTTGGAGGGGGACTTAAGCTAGTCACGTAAAGTTTCAAATGCAGGGGCTGTTACTAATTGACAACCGCTGTCTGAATCAGTGGAAAACGAGTGACAGTCGATTTATCATGCAGAGATTGTAAACTTATCGAGTTCATCTAAATCATCTAAAAAAAGAAATACAACTTGGCCTTTATATAGTTTTATGAGCTTTACGTTATGTTAATCAATATTTCATATTTTTTATGACTTATCGTATAACTATTATCTATTAAAGTCTTTAAGAATAACACTGTACCTGTATCATTTTTATAGTTCTCGTGATTTTCCACATGACTACGATGTGTTAAATTTGTTTATATATTATACTGTTTTAATTATTCTTAACATATGCCAAAATAACATTATTTAAAATTCTAATGTAATTTAACTATCTATAAATGAAACAAATGCTAGATCCTGATTAAAACTTTCTTTAAATATTTTTCTTACTTTTTATTTCTACCAGACACCCTACCTTCTTGTCATTATGAATTAAAATTTCAAATTCGCTGTTAAAAAAAAAATTTCTTAAACTGTTGTTTAAGAAACCGTCTAGCGGACACGCTGTTGTAAAATGTGCACCGAGAACAGAAAAACGTTGAAATTAAATTTTGTTTTTGTCGTGGAAATTAAATTTTAGTGAAGGTGTATTTTCATATTTTGTAACCAACACTTTCAACTATTTCAGCTAAGAAACTGTCGTTATTGTGCTTCACTCCACCTAAAAGCATCCATTAGCTCACTAACAAAGAGATCTTTGCGGTGTTGTCTTATTATGCATTCCAGCTCATTCCAAAGATATTCAACTGGGTGTAAGTCGGATCTCTGTGCTGTTCTGAACATCCACAATCCTTCCTTACTTGACTTACTTACTTTAAAGGTGTAAGGGCCAGACTTCCAACTCTGTACACTGTACACACAGAATTGTCCACAACGTCGATATGAGACAGCATTCGTGGTTCCATGCGCTTCGACAAAACAAATGCACCTTATCTATAATCGAGAAAACATCACATTTTGGGAATCTGTTGGAACTGGTGCAAAGAAGAGCAACAAGATTAGCCAGGGTAGCAAAGGAAAACTTTTACCGAGAAAAAACTTCAGTTCTGTAAAATGCAGCGCCTGGAAACTAAACACCAGTAAGGGAACCTGATTGAAATAAATGCTGATGAGATTTTTACTCTTTCTTGAACAACACACATAAGGAGAAAATTTTAAATTGAAAGGACAGATGAAGGATTCATCTGCGAAAATTTGGTTTCGGCCAAAGAGTAATTGATTGCAATGCATCCATCTGGTAGTGGGCAGTTTGAATAAATAGTTAAAAAAACTCTTGGCCATGTCACCATGATGAATATTATCGTTTCTAGTATTTGTACTGTACTTAGCAGCAATAAAGAAATTTTATCAAATTTAAGAAAGGATTGGTCAAATTGTTAGAGGGAATGGACAGATGAGGTGGGCAGTTCTTTTTTTTTTACTTTCGGCTGAGACTATATAAGTTTGCTTTCTTACATCATTTGCCGCTACTAATACTAGCTTCTCAACTTTACAGTTGCGACAACACACGAGTACAGTAAACATCCTCCAAGTATCTTCAACACGCAAACACATCTATCCGACTGGAAGATAGTGTAGCGTACCTCGTCGCTCCCCAGGATCACTTTTCACTGATTTGCAGTCCAGATTTAGTATGCCTTGTGTCACGACAAGTGATGGCATACATTAGGTTTCTTATGAGAGGCTTGTGGACTGCAGATGTTCAGTGAAAAGTAATAGGCATGCACTCTCTAAGTGTCACGGAAAGACATAGCTGGTTTGTATGTGACCATTTGCATCTCCAGACTCAGATTCTTTAGGATCTGAAGGCTAGGTGAGGTAAGCAGTACTCTCAAAGTACATTTACTTCTCTCATGTCTAAATCCCAAGACACGACCCAGGGCCCCTCATTTATTCTGGGTTTAACGTTACCTCTGAACACCGATCTCCTCATCATCATCAGCCATTTTCAATCCACTGCAGGATGAAGGCCTCTCCAGCAACTTTCCAGTTCCTTCTGTTTTGAGCACTAGCCATCCATTTACTACTCAAAAACTCATGAATTTCATCTATCCATCTCCGCCTTTGTCTTCCAGGTTTTCTTCTAGCTCCTCTTGGGTACCATTCTGTTATTTTCTTAGTCCATCTGTCATCATGTCTTCGAGCTATGTGTCCTGCCCAAGACCATTTTAGTTCTTTAGTTTTGATAAGAATGTCCTTTACTTGAGTTTGCTGCCTAATCCATGTGTTTCTCTTCTTATCTAACAGTCTTATTCCCAATATAATTCGTTCCATTCTTCGCTGTGTAGTTCTTAGCTTCTCTTCCATTCTTTTTGGTGAGTGCCCAAGTTTCACTTCCATAAGTCATGGTGGGGAGTATACATTGATTCATTATTTTATGTTTCAGACAAACTGGGATATTGCTCTTCAGTATGTGACTATATTTCCTGAATGCTATCCATCCAAAATTTATTCTTCTCTTGACTTCCAGCCATTTATCATTATTACAGCTAATAACTTGTCCCAGATAAGTATATGACTCCACCTTTTCAATTACTGCTCCTTCAATCATTATTTCCCTTTCCGTGGCATACTTGTTCATCATTACTTTTGTTTTAGCCATATTCATCTTTAGTCCAAAATCCTTACTAACTGTGCATAACTGATTAAGATTTTCCTCTAATTCTTTGGGATCGTGGCTTATGACCACAATGTCATCTGCAAATCGTAAATGGTTTAGGTACTCTCCGTTCACATTGACTCCTTTCTGCGACCAGTCTAATCTTCTGAAAGCTTCCTCAAGGGCAGCAGTAAACAGCTTTGGAGATATTGTGTCTCCTTGTCGAACTCCTTTCTTGATTTTAAATTTGCTACTGTCTTTGTCTAGTCTAATAAAGGATGTAGCACTCTCATATATTTTCTTCAAAATCATAATATATGGAGTATCTATGCCTTGTCTTTCCAGTGCCCGGAACATTGCCTTATGCTGTATGGAGTCAAACGCCTTTTCATAATCCACAAACGCCAGGCATAATGGTGTTTTATATTCATTTGCTTTCTCCATTAGCTGTGATATTACGTGAAGGTGATCCATAGTTGAGAATCCTGTCCTAAAGCCAGCTTGCTCTTTCGGTTGATTCTCATCAAGTATTCTTTCTAATCTGTTAGTAATGACCCTTGTGAACAACTTGTAGATATGGGATAACAAGCTAATTGGTCTATAATTTCCAATTTCTGATTTATCTCCTTTCTTATGCAGCAAAACTATGATTGCATTATTCCACTGCTTAGGCATCACACCTTTTCTAATGCACTTTGTGAAGAGCCTTGCCAGTTTTTGTGTTATGTCTCTTCCTCCCAATTTTAACAACTCTACAGTAACTTCATCTTCCCCTGGGGCTTTCCGATTCTTCATTTTCTTCAATGCATGTTCTACCTCATCAGGAAGAATATCGGGTATGTCGTATGTGTTGCTACTTTGCAATCCATGTTCCCCACTGCTGGTATCATTCCCTCGCTCCTTGTATAATTCTCTATAGTAGTCTTCTGCTATTTGAATTATGCCTTCTCTGCTGTTTATAAGTACACCATCACTATTCTTCAGTTTCAGTATCATTTGTCTTTCTGTATTACTGCTCATGGCTGCTGATTTAAATCCTTTGTTTTCCCTTAATGCTTGTTCTACTTTTCTTGTGTTAAATCTTCTTATGTCCTCTCTGAGTCTCTTTCTAATGGCTTTGCATAACTCAGTATACTCAATTTTCTCCCTGTCAGTGTTTTTCTTGCTCTTCATTTGTCGTCTTTGGTTCATCATGACAAGTGTTTCTTGACTAATTTTTTCTTCTTTGGATTTCTGTTTCCCTATAGGTTTCTTGGGCTTTATCACTTTCAGAAAGTTGTAATATTCCTCGTCGATATCTTGGTCCTGAGCAGTCTGCAGAAGCTCAAACTTGTTCTTAAGTTCCAGTACATACTGCTTTTTCTCCTCCTCTGTTATTTCAAAGACCTTTGTATTATTTACTCGAGTCAGTTTTTTCCTTTCCTTTCCTACATCTATATCAAGTGTACATCTTACCATTCTGTGATCACTTCCAACATTTACCTTATTCAGGACGGTAACATCATTCACAATATATCTTCTGTTAGTGAGGATGAAGTCGATTTCATTAGTTGTTAATCCATTTGGACTCTTCCATGTCCACTTTCTGTTCACCCTTTTCTTGAAAAAAGTGTTCATTACTGACAGTCCTTGAGATTCTGCAAATTCCACAAGTCATTCACCTCTTTTATTTCTTTCACCAATTCCAAAATTTCCTACAGTTCCTCTTTCTGCGCTGTTTTGCCTTTTTCCAACCTTAGCATTGAAGTTCCCCATAATAATAGTGTAGTGGGTTTTCTGCTCATCTAGAAGCCTCTCAATTTCGGTGTACATTTCTTCAACCTCTTCATCATCATGGCTCGATGTTGGTGCATAAATCATTATAATCTTTAGCTTGTACCTTTTAGAAATCTTGAGTATTAGCCTTGACAGCCTTGGTGATGTACTTTTGAATTCCAAAATGTTGTTTTTAAAATCTTTATGGACCAGAAACCCAACTCCACCTTCACTCCTTTCACTGTTTCCATTGGTGTACAGCAGATTTCCACTTGATAAACTTATAAGTGATTCATTTCTTCTTCTTGTTTCAGCCAAACCGATGATATTCCAATTCACATTTTCTAATTCCTTTTCCAGCTCTAATATCCTGTCTTCACCGATGAGTGATCGTACGTTATAACAGGCCAAGTTCAATTTCCGTGCATGGCAGCCTGTTCGTACCCAGAGATTCTTAGCACCCTCTGCTTCCACTCTGATCCTCTCGCTGCCGTAAGAGGGAGAGTGAAAGCTGCTGGGGACTGAGGGCCATTTGTATTGTTGTGCTCTCATTGCTGGAGGGTTTGGTCTTTTCCTCTTCACGCTGACCAGGCGTCTTGAAGAGAACCACTCTACACGTTCGTTGCCACCTAAGTGACGTAACAGGGCTTACCATCGAGAAGGTGTGCATGAGTGGATTTTAGGGAGGCAGGCCAACCGGACTTCTCCTAAATCTTCTGTAATAGAGAGATATTGGATCCATCAGTGTTTTAGGCTGAGTGTCTGATAACACACAGGATACCTGTTCCCCTCTAAGCCCCGATCTCCTCAGTGTATTGCTAATCTTAAAATGTTTAAATCCTGCTAATCGCTGATCTCCTTTATAGACCAAAATATTTGCACATTATTTTAATAACTTACCGGTTCTCGAAATCAATGATTTCTCATGGCTTTTGATAGAACAGTGAGGAAGAAGAACATTATTGTACATAAAAGTGAATTCATCTAGAACCTCTAAAAAACTTCATTTTTTCAATGGTCTCGTAAATATCCATTTGAGCAGTTGAGCATCCTTCCTCGAAAATTTGGAAAACAGTGGACTGTTCTTCATGATTCCTTAACTATCAGACCACCGACGCAATAGTGGCTCCTTTCCATGGTGGCACTGAGATGCGACCACCTCGAAGATATTAGGGATCTGTATTTTTTTCATTGCCTTGTTAAATCGAATGTGGACTCATCTTTAAAGACAAGCCGATAGGTTCTATTTTAGATAAGGTGCCTAGCTGCATCACGTCATATAAGCTATGCCAGAGTTTCTCAATTGGTGTTACGCGAACATTTCCCAACTGTTTTGTTAAATATTCTAACAAATATGATCGGTTTTCTATATATAGATATTTTGGTGCCGTTTAAAATAAAAGTAAAATATACTAGACATATCTATCCAAAAACAAATTCTCACGAAGTAGTTAATGTGAATTATTTGTCTCTAGTCTAGAAAAGAAAGGGTTTTTGAGGCATCGAAGTGAATGAACAAAGTAAAGTTTATATGGATTTGGTTTTTTTTTTCTGCCAATTTTGGTCCCATTCCAAAGTGGTCCGGCACTCCGAAAAGCTGCAACACACTGGGCTATACTAGAAGTGTGGATGATTAGCTTTAAACTTCTCTTCCTATGGATTCTGTGAGAAAGAGGGACCTAAATGTTATCTCTGTCTCCTGGTGCTTTCTGCACTGTAGTACATTAATTATAATTACCGTCCTCGCCACATCGGATGTAAAAGGCCCGAGCTCGAATGTTATCAATAACTGGAGGAACTTTTATGGGCTTTTATCATATCAGGAGAGGACACCGTGCTCTCCTCGTCTGAGTCGGTCTCAGGCGAGGACAGCAAGGTCCCCCACCCCGGAAGAACCGAAAACTCTGAATTTTTCTAGCTAAATGGACAAATTGACCAGGGAAAATGCATTTACAGACATAATACACACACTTGTAATTCTCGGTAAGCCATAATAATATGACTTTTTTGGTCTGCTGATGTTGCCATGTTCTTTAAAATGCTATTTTTAACACGTTTAAAGCTATGATCATCTCTCAAACGTTTCTGCCATCATCTTGCCAAAAGGCTTCCAGCCTCCAAATCTTGTTTACTGCATTATATTTGAAACGAGAGATGTGATGTTGTAGTGCACATTTTTATAGCATATCTGGTTGCGCGTTTCGGAGTTACAATTATATTATGGTATTACAGAGAGATTTATCATGAAAAATTACACAATGACATAAATTTTATCGTAATTTGATATTTCTATACCAGTGTGGTTAAAAATGATAATTCACATCAACCATTCCGGTGAATCTAACGAATAGTATAAAGAGTACTTGTGAATATGTTATGGTATTTTTGTGTACATGCTACTGTATTTTAATTGTGGTTTCTCTTAACAGATTAACAAAAATAAATTTATCGACGAATGTCTTAAAAGACACAATACTCTACGGGCAAAACATGGTTGCAGTCCTTTGACTCGCTCTCAAGAGGTATGTTTTTTATATACTTTCCGTCTTGTATTTATTTTAAAGAATTTGGGTTAAGTTCATTTCAACACCTGAAAGTGCAGTGCCAATGTACAACTTGCTAATAATCCATGTAAACGTACTGGTACATACCGGAAGTTTGTCGCTATCACATGTGGCACCAGATGTACTCTCATATTTTTATTTTCATATTTATATTCCAGGGGTAACAGTGCAGTGCTAGAGTTTAGTATTGCTAGAATATAAGATATTGCTTAGTGCCCTGCCTATACCTCCACGGAAGGCGGCACCTCACATTGTCTCCAAGGAAGACAACGTCTTCGGTGGAGACAATTTGAAAAGACATTGTAATTTGAAAAGACTTTAAATTTGAACTTTTCAACGTAATTTGAAAACAATGTGAAAAGACGTTGTCTTTTCACAATGACTAGCTTTGCTGTGGTATGAAAAGACGTTGTCTTTTCATACCATAGCAAAGCTAGTCAAGAAAGTTGAGCAGAGATGAGTATTATTGGTTCTGGTATTTGTACTGTACTTAGCAGCAATAAAGACGTCGCGTACTTTATAGATAGAATGCATGGACGTTTCATAACCTTAGATCATCATCATCTGTCATCGTTCCGCTGTTCCAGGGGTCGACGTATGAGGCTTCACCACCATGTCCTGTCCATGTACTTCTCTCCGTCATTGAATTCACTCCAGTTTCCTCCCCTGTTAATGACGTTGTCTTTATCGTGTCCTGCCACCTCATTCTTGGTGTCCCCTTGGTCTTTTGTCCTTTAATTGTAAATCAAACATTCTTCTTGGCAAACGCCTCTCGTTCATCCTCTTGAAATGTCCAAACCATTTCAAATGGGACCTTTTCAATCCTATTCTGGAGTTTTTCAACCTGAATTCTCTCCCTAATCACATCATTCCTGATTTTGTCACGTCTTGTCTTTCTGGCTATGTTCTTCACAAATCTCATTCCTGTCCCCTGCATTCTGCTTTCATCCTTTTTCCCTCTTACTCCAAGTTTCAGATGCATACATCACAAATGGTACGTAATAGGTCTGATACATAGCCTCCTTACACTTCAGTGGTATGTTCCTGTCCCAGATCAGATATCTTGTCTGCCTATAGAAATTCCCGCCCGCTTGCATCCGTCTACTTATTTCTTCCTCTATCACTCCAATCTTTGTAATGGTGCTGCCTTGATACTTGAAGTTGTTATCCATTTTTAGCTATTTCCCCACCATTGTAATGTATCCCTCAGGCTCGCCACTCCTCTTTAGAATCATTACTTCACTCTTCTCCTAACTGAAAATCAGTCCAAATTCATTGGCCATACCAGCCTACATATCAACTTGATATTGCACTTCTTCCCATATGCAGAGATCATCTGCGAAGAGCATTACTTTCATCTGGTCTTGTCCAAATTGTTCTGTCACTCTACATTGCACATTATTTATGACAGCTATGAACAGTAGCGTGACAAGACGCCTCCTTGCCTCAAACCTGATGTTATTTCGAAGTTCTCCGTCAACCCCATCACTGTCCACTTTCTCTCTGTTCACGGCATCAAACGCTTTCTTTATGTCCAAAAATGTCATCCATAATTCTTTATTGTGTATTGTGCTAAAACCTTAGTTGCTTTGGCTAAAACTTTAGTGGCGTTTGCAAAAAAAAAAAAAAAAAATAAATAAATAAATAAAATAAAGTTCAGCAGTTGCAAATGAAGTTGTAAACTAACCTCTTGGCATGCACAAAGTATAAACTGAAATTTTATATTTATACAGGGTGTTTCAAAAATACACATAACTTCAGGAATGAATTCCTCATATATAGACAATAAAAATATTTTATATCAACATAGTTGCGGAAATGCTTGGTTTCCGAGTTTTGAAGGTCTGTCTATGACACTTTACTGTTCACATCACCTTATAGTAATTGTTCAAAATGCCCACCTTCTGCTTGAGTACCACATCGACGTCTCATGGACTCGCGAAGACGATGCCAGTTCCTGGCATGATTCATATTGTCTCACAACCTGCCACAATTAGATTGCGGAGAGTTTCCACATCAACTACCGGAATCGAATACACCAATGGCTTTAAATGGCCCCACAAGAAAAAGTCTAGTGGGTTTAAATCGGTGAGCGTGGAGGCCAGACAGTTAGCATTAGCATTAGCATTAGCATTAGTAGAGGCATTTGATGCAAGAAAGCAAGCTTATGCAGCATCAGCCAAAAAAAAAAAAAAAAAACCACTTCCACTTCACCCCTCTGTTCGTTCAAAATACCTGTCCAGCTGAGCCTTAAACTTATTTAGGCTATCAACCTCCACCACAAGGGATGGAAGACCAGCCAGTTGGTCCACCCCTCTACTTCAGGAGTCGTAGATCTTGGTCGTCCTCTGTCGGCAGCATGAGGTGTAAAGGTCCCATGTTCACAAAGACGGCGATGGGCACCTTCAAACATTTTCCTGTCTGGACATCTTCGTTTCGGGAACCTTTCGTGGTACCAAAGACGAGCTTCCAGAGCATCGCCAAACCGTACATAAAGTGCATATCCGCTTGCTCCTGATTTGAGTACATGGTCGGAATGGAAAACCACCAGATTCTGTTAATACCTTGTGATGAAGGAAATCACCTGCGGGAAATAAGACATTCCGGTTAATAACTCGGGAACCAAGCATTTCCGGAACTATGTTGATATAAAATATTTTTTTGTCTACATATGAGGAACTGATTCCTGAAGTTATGCCGTGTATTTTTGAGACACCCTGTATATCTCAAAGTCCTATGAAGAAAAGGGCATCATTTTCAGAGTCAATTCAAAATGACAACAATCATAGCGCTAATAGGACCAAAATACCCTGAGGTGAATGCTAGGTACTAAATGCAGATTGATAAACGTTTTGACCTTATCACATTGCAACGCCAAACGATCACAAGTATTTATTTGGGCGGGCGTACTTATGGAAGAGCTTCTAGCCTAGTGCGCAGCACAGTTGGTAGAATCGCCGTCCTCCTTTACACCCAGTGGTAGATTAAGGCACAGCCTAGTAGGGCCCTTGCCTGGGGTGCCATTCTTTAATGGGTGATAAAAACAGAAGAACAATGAAGCAAGAAATATATATATCCGTAGTAAAAGGGTGCGGAAATACATACCTTGACCCGGCTCTACCCACACCGTGTGGAAAAGACCCGAGTTCGAATCTTGTTCATGACATGAAGAATTTTATTGGACTTTTTCGCAACGTGACTGAGTTAGTCGGACTCAGGCTAAACCCATGCTACACTCGCCTGAGTGTAGCATGGGTTTTTCTCCCGGAAACTCGGATTTTTCATCCAACAAACAGAAAATCGACCACAGAACACAAGCAATTTACTGACAGTATATAAAGAGCATTATGGCCTTAGTCGCTGATGCTCCTAAAACCCTACAATAACAACAAGAGCTTCTAGGTTTTATTCCAACGCTAAAGGAATTGGATCAAACACGAAAAAAATTAACAATAAACGAGTAATTTTTCTATAATTCTAGGCTCTCATTCTAGGCTAACTGTCCCACGAAAAATATTAGGTGACATCCCGATTATTTGTTGTTTATTATTAATTTCTTTCTTGTGAACCAGACAGTTTATTCACAGAATACATTCACCTCAAGACCAGTTTAGTATAACACTTTAAAACTGAAAGTTGTCTTCGTGCCTATAATAAACAATCGAGCCAAAACTCGTGAAACATTCGGTTTTGCAGCTTCATATCTTATTATTTTTAAAATTTTATTTTTTCGTATATTATAGTAGTTATTTAAATTCAATAATACTGTGACAGCGCCATCTCTTTTTCAGCGGCGTCAACAGTTTGCTTTATAGTTTTCTGACATCTGTTAGTTAAGTCACAGGTTAGTAAGGTACTCTGTGGCTACCCTAAAGTTGCAGTTTTACTTTCATCCTCAACAATTTAAATAACACTTTCCTCTTGGTTATCACAAAATCATTTAGTTTAGTGGCACCACACAGTTACATGTACCACCAAACATTCCTAAACACTTAATGCATGAATGTAGATGCAAGATATATATTCAGTTGTGTCGCAACCAAAACAAGGTCATCAATAGCTAACTATGCCTTCACACGTCTAGCGGACCAATGTGGTTTGTTCCTTTCCTTCTACATTAAACATGAACAAAACTCCTTTGCTACTCTTCTTTGCATTCCTAGCCAAATACTTCTATGTATAGTAGTTGTCAGTCTCATGCAACAGACTTGAGGAGGATCTCTCTCTCTCTTTTTCATTCCTTTGAGGGCATTAACCCTTTTCCTCTTGCCCTCATAATAAGTCCATCAGAATGCTGAACTGGTGCTTAATCTCCTCACACTCTGTAATGAAAGCACACAGGGACATCCCCTTTGGGCATATCATGTCCCGATAACTTGTTTCTTTAGAAAACAGTACATTATACAGCTACTATATAATTTTTAAATTAAAAATAGCCACAGTAGTGTTTTGACAATAGTTATTTTAATATTTTCCACTGGGTTTCCTGGACTTGTATACAGATATTTTTCCTAGGGACTACAAATTTGTAATTGTGGCCCTGGATATTAAGATATGCTACAGCTGCAGTTTGGCATCATATATTGTATTGCAGATTGTGTAGTGATTAGCATTTCTTATGTAATTAAGGGAAAATTTTAATGAATAAAATAAGTGATTTCTTCTCATAGCAGATAAGTTAGCCTGTAGACTTATTTAATGGCTAACGTTTGTAAGGTATATTTGAAGATCCTATGTAAAAAATGTGGTTAATCAAACTACACATGATTACCACACAGGTGAGAAAAATTTTGAAATGTTTTTCCTAGGCAACACAGAATTTTATTTTTGACTGGAACTGCTATCAGTGTGGCAGCGAAGAACACAAAGAATCATAGAAAGTAATAAGAATATGAGATGAATGCTGGTTGAGGAAACCAATAGTTTCAGTTCCTTTAGACCAGTGGTTCCGAACCGTTGTGTCTCGGCACATGCTGTGACCCTTTTCAATTAGGAAAAATTCCATTGAGTTCGATGGCAATCACTATTCCGGTGTGTTGTTAACTTAAAGTGTGCCTTGAGTGTTAAAAGAATGGGAACCACTGCTTTAGACAAACTAAAGGCATCCTAAAATTTGGTTACTTTAAATACTGAATCTATTAAGTTATGGCACTCCTGATCTCTCGTGTTAAATTCATTCATTTTAAAAATTTAGATGAGTAAAAGGCCAAACGATGCATGGACATTTTTGCATAATTTAAAAAATAAAAAATAATTATTATTGTACTACATATCAAATCATGTTTCTTTCTGTTTTAAACTCTCTTAGTTGTGTCAATATGCTCAACGCTGGGCAGAAAGACTTGCTAAATCAGGACAATTCGAGCACAACCCAGATGGGAAGTATGGCGAGAATCTGTTTATGGGCAGTGGAGGACAGTCAAATAAAGGTAAATTTATGTATTTGATAATCGAGCCCTCATTTCACAATTGTTTAATAATTTTTTAAGTCAAAAACAGTATATTTTTCACATTAATTACTGTACTTTTGTGAGTCATAAAAATCTTACAAAACATCTACATTTATGGAAATATATTTATCTACTTAAGTTATGTTAATCCGAATAAATGAAATAATGTTTAAACTTATGAGCAGTGTCTCAGACAAAAACTAAACTTAAATAAAAGATTCCCAAATTTTTATACCTTATGTCCTCCTTAAAATATTTCACTTCCCTTCTTTCTATATAATTAAACTGCATCAACCAAAGAAGGGATTTTAAAAAATGCTTAATACAAACATTTCCCTAAGGCAATGCTCCACACTTTAGGAAACTCTGGCTTAGACTATCTATTCTGATATTCTAATCTAAAATAAATAATTTATTCTAATATTCCATTATTGCATTTATTCTACTGGAAAATGCAGCAGCCTGGAAAGCAAGGTGTAGGGGATTTCAAGCCCTGCTGTCGCTCATCGTGGAACCAGCGAATACATGAGCTGTGTATGTAAGGGTAATTAAGAGTAAGAGAAGGTGTGTGTACTAATATACATGCACTAATGCTAAGAGCATCGTAAATGAATTTGATATATTTGAAGTACTGATGAGTCATCAAATGCAAACATTGTTGGGATAGCTGAGACATGGTGTTGCTGAATTTGAATACGGGCAGTACAATGTATACAGGAAGGACAGACAGAACATGAGGATTGTGCTTAGTTAAGAAGCATATTAAATCTAAGATAGTGTGCATCCAATCAACATGGGTTACTAGTGCAATGTTGAGTGAGTCTGGTGTGATATAAGCATCGGGAAAACAGTACTTATATCACATCAGATTGAGAGTAGGAGTGTGTTATAGGTCTGAATGTTATAGGCCAGCAAATCTGAATGTCTCATAATGGGGTATTTAAACTTTCCATGTTGACTAGACTTTATGGTTGGTCACTTACACACTAGCAAGACTTTTGTAGATTTCTTGGATAACTGTTTTCTACCGCAACAAGTTAGAGAGGCAACAAGAGGAAGCAGTACTCTTGATTTGATTATCAGCAGTGATTCTCCATGCATTAAGAATTTGCAGGTTAAAGACCTGCAAATTTTTAATGCATCACTGTGTGACAGTGATCACAGTGTACTAATGTGTAATTTAATTTAAGACATAGCTACTATCAGTGTAAAGGGAAAGGCTTTTGCTTTTGTAAGAGTGACTACCTCAGACAGTTTTTAAATTCTATGCAACAGAACCAACTGATTATGTTACCAAAAATTAAATTCTAAATTGGAAGTATTTAGGAAAGTAATCAAATTAACTACCAGGCATTTGATACCAACTAAAAAACACCATTCAAGGCTTAGACTTAAGTGGATGTCAGATGAACTATTGAGACACGTGGCAGAGAAGAATAATGCATGGGATGCATATAATTTATCAAGTGATACAGAAACCTATGATAGATATAAATTAGTCTGTAAACAAGTCACAAAAGTGATTAGGCAAGCTAAGGCAGATTACGAGAAATCTCTGGCAAAGAATGCCAAGAAAAGCAGCAAAGATGGGAGTTTAATGAATTCCATTGGCCATGATGTCAAAGGGTTAACTATTGATGATCCTGCTGAGGTTGCTGACAAATTGAACAGATATTTTGCATCTACATTCACACATGAGGGAAGTGGAACTTCCCTTCCTACTACACTCAAGGAAGTGGAAAGTGAAAAAGACCTGGGGGTAATTGTGCAGCCAAATATGAAGTTTGCTGAGTAGTGCAGATGGGCTGCCAGGGCAGGTCATGGAGTTTTGTCAATGATATATAGGAACTTTGCTAGCAGGGACAGGGAGGTAATAACCCCATTATACAAGGCAATGGTCAGGCCACACGTAGAGTACTGTGTACAGTTCTAGAGGCCTCATTTTAGAAAGGATGTAGAGTTTCTAGAGCAAGTACAAAGAAGGGAAACAAGATTGGTGAGGGGGAACAAAGGGGTGCTCTTACCAAGAAAGGCTTAAGTTCTGCAAATTGCAGCCCCTGGAGACTAGGCACCTGTGAGGTGATCTGATTGAGGTGTTTAAGGCCTTGAATGAGTCAGCAAGCTGAATGCTGATGGGATTCTTCTTCTTGCTCAGACTAAGAACCTGAGGGGGCACAGTTTCAAATTGAGGAAAGATAGTTGTAGAATAGATGTGCAGAAATTTGCCTTTAGCCAGCGGGTAGTTGATTGGCGGAACAGGCTTCAATCTTTTGTTGTGGAAGCTAATAGCCTAAATAAATTTAAGGCAGAGCTGGACAAGCATTTGGAACGAATGGAGGGATGAAATGGGAGTATTTATTTAATTTTTTTTTTTGCCGATGCTGCATAAGCTTGCTTTCTTGCATCGTATGCCTCTACTAATGCTAATGAGGAATTTTTACAGGAGGGGATCTTGGAAGTTTATCAAACTCCAGTAGGGAGCTAAATGACTTTGTGATAACTGAAAGGAAAGTGGAAGATAAATTGTTGAAGCTAAACATAAAAAAAGGCACCTGGTGCCTTTTTTTATGTTTAGCTAGGATCTATTCAATCATATTAAGGGAGGCAGCAAAGGAGGTGAATGGGATCTATTCAATCATATTAAGGGAGGCAGCAAAGGAGGTGAGAAAACCCTTAATAATGAGAGAATCCTTGGATTCAGAGGAGGTTCCTATGGATTGGAGATGTGCAAATGAATTCTCAATTCATAAAGAGGAATCAAAAAGTGACATGAGTAATTACAGACCTGTCAGCATAACATCTTTTGCAGGGAAAATAATGGAGTCACTGGTTAAAGAAGTAATGCAGGACCATCTGGACAGGAATGCAATTATACTGCAGTCACAGCATGGATTACTATGATACAGTGACCAAGTGACTGGATGCAAAAAATAATTTTGATATCATAACTTGGATTTCAGGAAGGCTTTGATACTGTTGCACATAAGACTGCTGTATCAACTGGCACAATGTGGCATTAAGGACAAGTTATCGCTATGGATAAAGGGATAGTTGAGTGGAAGAACATGCAGAGTGGTTATCAGTGGGCACTGCTCTTTGTGGACTAATGTTATCAGTGGAGTTCCCCAGGATTCAGTGCTAGGCCCATTGTAGTTTTCAATATTTATTAATGATATTGATGAAGGTATATCAGGTTTAATGTCAAAGTTTGCAGATGTTGGCAGGGTTGTTAACGACAGTAATGACGGTATGCTACTGCAACAAGATTTAGAAAAATTAGGTTAATAAGCTGAGAAATGGCAGTTGAAGATTAATATTGACAAATGCATGGTACTGCAAATGCCTGGTACTGCATAGCAGTAAATTCAGAGTAACTTATCAACTGCATGGAACTACACCCAGGTAGCAGATATGAATTATAATTGTGCAGTCAGATATGAAATTTCTCTGAGCAATGCAGACGTGCTCCCAAGACATCTCATGGGATTTTGTCAATGATATACAGAAACCTTGATAGTAGGAATAAGGAAGTGATTATCCCCTCATGTGGCCTTACCATGGTAAGGCCACATCTGGAGTATTGTATACAGGTTTGGAGGCCTCAATTTAGGAAGGATGTAGACCTGTTGGAATAGGTGCAGAGAACAAAAGAAAGGCGAACAAGAGGATACTCTTTATCTAAAAAGTCTTCAGTTCTGAAAATTGCACCATCTGGAGACTAGGCCCCTCTCGGGTGATCTGATTGAGGTGTTTAAAGCCTTGAATGGATTGAGTAAGTTGAATGTGAATGCAATTCTCTTTCTTGCTGAGACTACACACATGAGGGGGCATACATTTAAGTTGAGGCAGGATGATTGCAGGATAGATGTGCAGAAGTTTGCCTTCAGCCAGCAAGTGGTTGATTGTTGAAATAGACTTTTGTCTGTTATTGTATAAGTGGATGATTTGAATAAATTTAAGGAAGAACTAGACAAATTCTTGGAGGGTAAGAATGGGCGAAGTGTGTATGTGTTTTTTTTTTTTTTTTTTTTTATTTGGCTAGTGCTATATAAGCTTGCTTTCTTGCAGCTTTCCACTACTACTACTACTACTATTTGTTTAATGAAATCTTTGTGTTGTTTGCAGGTTCGTTTGTTGCCGATCAGTGGTATAGTGAAATCAAGAATTATAAGTTTGGAAGTGAAGGGATGGGTGGTACTGTTGGTAAGTAAATAATTATTTGAATTCAAGAACTACTGTGATGGATAGTTGCAAAAAATAAAATGAGTTTTACTATGAAAATTAAATTTATCATTAAGATTGTTAGATTAACAAAGCAATCAAAAATGCACTGCCAGCTACCATTAAAATTCAAGCTGAATATGCTTCAACCATATTGAAATTCCAGCTGCATTTCACAGCCCATATGGATTTTATGTAATTGAGCATTACTATTAACTTAGAACTATGTTGATGCTTTGAGCAAACCAAATGCAGGAATTTGTGTGGTTTGGCAAAGGGTCTCCTCTAACAAAGTATGCATGGCCTCATGTGGCATACAGCCAGTTCAGTGACTCAGTTTCACTATCTTTGGTTCAGTCAACAAGACAAAGTTTTATCATCATCCTGATACAACCTTTATGTTAGTAGAATTGTGTAAAGATAGATAGTTTGCATATCAAAAATGTAGAAGTCAGCAGATGACATGGACAGTAAAATAGTATTACTGTATATGTCAGCTACCAAAACTGACAGTACTGTAGTAATCTTTTCTTTGAAGAGGTATGAAATCAAATCCCATCTGTGATGTTACATTTTTTTTTTTTTTTGTTGTATAAGCTCTTTATTAGTGGTCACATGTCTTTTAGCGGTCACATGTCTTACTTTTAAGTGGTCACATGTCTTACATTAGTGGTCACATGTCTTACTTTTAACTATATATATATAACGACTTAGAGTACAAACGTAACAAATAATTAATACATACTTGATACGGAAGTTATATAAAGGGAACTCGTAGATAACACTCGATACCGAAAAATAAATATAGCGTTATAACTGTGTTGAGATACAAGTTTAAGGTTTTAATTTTGTTCTGAAATTGTAATTTTATTGACATTTAAATCGAAATCATGACTCTGACCAGAGCAGCAAAGCAAAAGGCTCAAGCTAATGGGAGTGCTGTGACTCAGGGGAGAACTGAGGGGGGCGGTTGCCCCCTGAATCACGGCCTTTTAAGATGCACTGTTTGCTTGATGTTTGCGGAGCAATCGGGTACGGGACATGATACTGCCATGGGGGATGTCTTTGTGTGTGCACGATGCAAGGAGTGCAAGGAAATTAGGCGACAACTCGGCGTTGTTATGGGCCTATATGAGACCTTGAAGGACAGGGTGGATGCCCTCGAAGGAAATAAATTGAGGGCCCATCAAGCTCTCAGCTGCCCACATCAACACCAGACTTGGTCATCTTGCAACACAGAGGCAGCCCCCAAGGCAGAATGCGCTGGTCCAACAGGAACTAGTAGTTGTTGGTGACTCAATTGTCAGGGAAACGGGGAACATGCTTTGTAAAAAGGATAGGTGGAACAGGACCAGGGTATGTCTGCCAGGGGCAAAGGTTGATGACGTTCTTGAGCAGATATCATCTTTTAAGGGCACAAAAGGTGATATAGTTGTACACGTTGGCACTAATGATATTAAGAGTAGGAGACCAGCGGAATTACTTTAACAAGTACAGGTCACTGTTGAAAAAAAGCCGTGAAGTGGGGTTAAATTTGAAAGTGTCTGCAATTCTGCCCAGACACGATAGGAGGGAGTATATGATGAGAGCCTTGTCGATCAATTCGGCCCTGGAAAGATTGTGCAAGGCTCAAGGGGTAGAATTTTTTTCAGCCTGGACTGTACTTGTTAACAGGAGAGATTGCTTCTACAGGGATGGGATACACTTAAATAGAAAGGGTGCAAGAATATTTGCTGATGCTATCGAGGCAGTGTTAGGTGGGTCGGAAAACTGCTAGCTTGGGGGGAGACAAAGATTAATGGATTAACAGTAGCCACTGGCAGAGGTGAAAGAGATTCTTGCACTGCTTCTATTGGAATGAGCAGAAGCCTGAAAAACAAGATGCAGGATATTTCAGAGACTGCTGGAAGTCATTGCGGTACAAGTAAACACATGGGTTGTGTTAGGGTAGCTAAGAATAGAAACAGGTGCATGTATACTTGCGTGTACACTAATGCTAGGAGTTTAGTAAATAAATTTGATGAATTTCAGGTATTACTCAAAACATCAAAGGCAGATATTGTTGGGATATCAGAGACGTGGTGTCACACAGATATAAGGAATGCAGAACTGGAATTTGGGGAGTACAACGTCTACAGAAAGGATAGACAGGATAGGAAGGGAGGAGGAGTTATGCTATTAGTTAAAAAACACATAAAATCCAAGGAAGTGAAGCCAGTTGACATCGCCGGACAGTGCAGTGTTGAGTCAGTTTGGTGTGACATAAGCATAGGTAAATCAAAATTGAGAGTAGGAGTGTGCTATAGGCCTAATGACTCTGATGAGTATAATAAGATACTGTACAGGGAAATAGAATGGGCCAGTAAATCAGAGAGTCTTATAATGGGGGATTTTAATTTCCCAGATATTGACTGGAATTTGTGGGTTGGTCACTCACACACTAGCAAGGCTTTTGTGGATTTATTGGATGATTGTTTTCTACACCAGCATGTTCGGGAGGCAACTAGAGGGAGTAATACTCTTGATCTGATTATCAGTAGTGATTCTTCATGCATTAGGAATCTGCAGATAAATGAACCACTGGGTGGCAGTGATCACAGTGTGCTGAAGTGGGATTTACTCAAGGAGGTAACTACCATCAGAGGTAAAGGGAAGGGTTTTTGCTTTCGTAAAGGCGACTATGATGGTCTGAGACAGTATTTAAATTCTATACAGTGGGACCAACTGATGATGTTACCAACAGCAAATTCAAAATGGGAAGCATTCAAGGAACTAATCTTGGAAGCTACCAGGCTTTACATACCAACCAAGAAATATTGTTCAAGGTTCAGGCCTAAATGGTTGTCAGATGAACTAATGAGACATATGGCAGAGAAGAAAAATGCATGGGATACATACAAATTAATGGGTGACGTGGAAGCCTATGATAGATATAAGTTGGTCTGTAACCAAGTCACAAAGGAGATTAGGCAGGCAAAGGCAGATTATGAGAAATCCTTGGCAAAGGATGCAAAGAAAAACAGAAAAGAGTTCTTTACCTATTTAAACTCAAAAAGGAAAGGGATGAATCAGATTGGTCCACTGGATGTTGATGGTTCAACAGTTGAGGATCCAGCTCAGGTGGCTAACAATCTAAACGAGTATTTTGCATCTACATTCACACATGAGGAGTTATTCAGGAAGGGGAATGTTGTAGGTGAAGTAAACATTGGCAGTGAGCTAGATGATTTTCTAATAACTGAGAGGAAAGTGGAGGAGAAATTGTTGAGGATAAACATAAAAAAGGCACCCGGGGTGGATGGGATCTATCCAGTTATATTAAAGGAGGCAGCAAAGGAAGTAAGCAAACCCCTAGCCATAATTATGAGAGCTTCTTTGGACTCAGGGGAGGTACCCATGGACTGGAGATGTGCAAATGTAACCCCAATTCACAAAGGAGGATCAAAGGCTGACACAAGTAATTATAGACCTGTTAGTTTAACTTCGGTTCCAGGAAAATTAATGGAGGCACTGGTTAAAGAAGCACTGCAGGATCATCTGGACAAGAATTCAGTTATAGCCCAGACACAGCATGGGTTTGTTAAGGGCAGGTCTTGTCTGACCAATTTGATTGGATACTATGATGTAGTCACAAAAGAACTGGATGCAGGGAATAACTTTGATATTATATATTTGGATCTTAGAAAGGCTTTTGATACTGTTGCGCATGGAAGACTGCTGCACAAATTGGAGAAGTGTGGCATTCGAGGCAAATTGCTGCTATGGATAAAGGGATGGTTGAGTGGCAGAAGACAGAGAGTGGTAATCAATGGACACTGCTCAACGTGGACTAATGTTATTAGTGGAGTTCCTCAGGGTTCAGTGTTGGGTCCATTGTTGTTTTCTGTATTTATAAATGATATTGATGATGGTGTATCAGGCTTAATGTCCAAGTTTGCAGACGATACAAAGGTTGGCAGGGTTGTTAAGGACACTACTGATACTATGCTGCTGCAACAGTATCTGGAAAGGTTGAGCAGATGGGCTGAGAGGTGGCAAATGAAGTTTAACATTGACAAATGTAAAGTACTACATATGGGAAACAGTAACCCCAGATCAACGTATCAACTCTGTGGTACTACGCTGACAGTGGTAGAGAATGAAAAGGACCTGGGGGTAATTGTGCAGGCAGATATGAAGTTCTCTGAGCAGTGCAGACGAGCTGCAAGAGTAGCTCATGGTGTCTTGTCAATGATATACAGGAATTTTTCTAGCAGGGACAGGGATGTGATTATTCCCTTGTATAAGGCATTGGTCAGGCCACACCTTGAGTACTGTATACAGGTCTGGAGGCCTCATTTCAAGAAGGATGT
Organism: Mastigoproctus giganteus; assembly: GCF_048544385.1. NCBI lineage: Eukaryota > Metazoa > Arthropoda > Arachnida > Uropygi > Thelyphonidae > Mastigoproctus > Mastigoproctus giganteus. The sequence goes on along the minus strand of NC_143577.1, from coordinate 3,822,249 downwards.
AGAGCTGCTGGAACGAGTACAGAGAAGGGCATATAGTGTGCATAGTGTGCATAGTGTTAGGGTCGGGCGCCACCTGTGGTTTCCCACATCTGCGCCATATGTACACTGTGAAGAAATACAGAACACTGTAAATGCCAGAAAAAGTGTAGTGTGTTGAATGTGTAGTTTTGTGTTGGGTTCTGTTGTATGTCCTGGCATTTGGCCGCAGGGCCCCTGGTGGAACCCCACGTTGCCCGCACACACCACTAGGAGGTAGCCAGGCTGCCCATTATTCTCTGGCAGGTCTCCGTCAGAGTCGCCTGAGCTTCCTGAACGGAGACCAATTAAAAAAAAAAAATAAAATAAAATAAAAAAAAAAATAAAAATAATAATAAAAATAAAAAAAAAAATAATAAATAAAATAAATAAATAAAAAAAAAATAATAATAAAAAAAATAAAAATAAATAAAAATAAATAAAAAAATAAAATAATAAATAAAAAAAATAATAATAATAAAATAAAAAATTAATAAAAAAAATAAATAAATAAAAAAAAAATAATAAAAAAAAATAAATTAAATTAAAAAAAATAATAATAATAATAATAAAATAAAATAAAAAGTATATAAATAATAAAAATAAATAAAAAATAAGGCAGAGTGCGGCAGTACAGGGTGTACGGAAGAAGATGGAGGGATGAAAGTAAGAGTAAGGGGATGTAGGTAAGGGCATCCCATAAATTGACAGTGGAGCATATGCCCCACCAGGAGAAAAGGGGGAGGGGATAACTCCAGAAGGGTAGAAAAACCACTCAGCGAGAGTGCTGAGTGTGACTTATATTTTGCGGTGGAGTGGTCAAGACCACTGGAGCCTACCAAACCATATGGAAAGTTAGCAGGTAATCCTACTTTGGATGTTCCAGGGTTAGCAAGTCGATGCTGGTAAAACAGTCAAGTACAGATTTTTTTTTATTTCGAGTTTGAGTAAGTCCTTTACAAGTTTCTATCCCTGGCTTGAGTTGGTTGTAGAGTCCTACGCCTAGAAAAGAGGTTCTGTGCGTACTCCGTTAATGATTTATAATATTGTTCTTCAGAAATTAGCAGGTGCTCCTGTCCTTGAGGTATGTGTTGTAGCCTGGTGTACAGTGTTCCTCGAAGATCGTTATAAATTGGGCAGTTATAAAGAAGATGGTCCCAATCTTCAATTTCTCCACATGTACAGTAGGGGTTATTGATGATTCCCAAGGTAGTCAACTTATGATTTATAGAGCCGTGTCCAGTTATAATATATGTACAGTAGAGGCCAGGAGAGAACCAAGGCGGTGACTTTGGATAAACTAGTTTGACATCCGGGATGAATTTCTTAGTTATTAGGCCCTTGTCCGTCTCCTCCCATCTTGTCTGCCAGATTTGTAGTAGCATGGCAGCTAGTTTTTTCTTTTCTTGCTTGCAGTCAGTGCGGGTGTCGATGGTATGTCCAAAGATGGTAGCTGGGATTCCCCGCGACAGGCAGTAGTGCAATCCTCGACGGATAACCTCCAAGTCAAGGGGGAGGACACCTGCAAGAACCTGTAGGGCCGGAGAACTTACTGTGCAACAGGCCCTGGTAATGGCAAGCAGTATACTTCACTGAATTGTTTCCAGTTTGCTTTTATTGCGAACAATTATTGCTCTATGGTACCAAATCCCAGATCCGTATGTAATAACAGGGAGGAATATAGCGTTATACAGGAGTTTGAGTGTTCTCCGGTTCAGACCCCAGTCACACCTGCTTACTCGGACGATTAAGGCTGCATAATTTCTGATTTTTACTTGAAGGTATGAGAGGTGTGGGAAGAAGGAGAGCTTTGAATCCAGGATGATACCCAGGTGTTTTAGGGAAGTTACCAGCTTGATGGTTTTTCCTTGTACCTTGATCTGAGGTGGCCTTGATATTTGTAGGGTGCCTTTGAGAAGTATGGATTGTGTCTTCTGTGGAGAAATCCGGAGCTTGTGTAGAGTTGCCCAGTCCTGTAAGATCTGTAGTGCCTGATTTCCAGCGGCCTCGAGAGCTGCTCTGGTGTCCGCTGCGATGGAGATGGTAATATCATCTGCGAATGCTTGGATAGTAACAGAGCCCAGATCCAGATCAAGTAACTCATCAAGGACGATGTTCCAGAGGAACGGGCCGAGGACCGAACCCTGTGGGCAGCCTCTGTAGATAGATTTGGTGAGCTTCTGGTATGGTGAGGAAATGGTGATCTTCCTGTTGGAAAGGTAACTTTCTATACACCTGTATAAGTTGGCTGGTATGCGTGCCAATCTTAGCCTGCGAAGAATGCTTGGCCACCAGAGCATGTCAAAGGCCCCGGCAAAGTCAATGGTTATGAGGAGAAAGTACTTGTAATTAGTGTTGGCTGCAGCTTGGGTTATTTGGTAGAGAGCATCCTCTGTGCAGCGTCCTGGGCGAAATCCATACTGTGAATTGGATTGTAGGCCAGCTTCTGTGTAGTGTGTTAGGAGTCTGGTATGGAGGAGGCGTTCAAGTAGTTTGCTCAATGTGGACAAGAGGGCAATGGGTCGGTATGAGTTAGGCTGTTCTGGAGGCTTCGATGGATTTTTCAGTATTAACTTTAATTCAGCTATTTTCCAGCTTTCTGGGAAGGATCCCTGGGTTAGGCATTTATTGAACAGGTTAAGCAGAAATTGGGGATTTACCTGGGCGACCTTTTTTAGTATTTCTGGTTCAATGCGATCTAATCCTGGGGATTTTTTATCCTTCATTTTGCCAAGGTCTTGCTGCAGTTCTTCAGTGTTAAATTCTTCCTCCACAGAGTCAATGTGGTAATTGTCATTATCTATACAAATTTGCTGCTGTTGTGTTGTGAGATGATCGGCGTCGCTGATAAAGAGAGTATCCAAGATATTCATCATGGATTGCTCCCATGACGTTGTCATGGTTCCTTGTGGTGTTATTGTGGAATGGACTACTTCTCCTCTTGGCAATTTGTTGGTAGTAACTCGGTACACCACTCCCCAAGGGTCCGAATTACCAGTAGTGGTAACCAGCCGCTCCCATGTAGTTCTTTTTCGCTGCCTGATCATGGAAGTGTATTGGTTCCTGGTCCTCTTGTAGTCTTCACGAAGGGCTTCCACATCAGTAGCTGGCCAAGAGGTGCGAGCTCTCTGAAAAGCTTTCCTCTTGTTATGAACAGTCCAGCGTAGACGTTCGAGTTCCTGAGACCACCATGGTACAGCACTTGGAAGAGGTTTTTTCTTGGGCATAGATTGATTGCAGGAGAGGGTGATGATGTTAGTTACAAGCTTTTGATGCTGCTCAGGATTCGGGGAGAGGATATCAGAAGGGTGATCCATGATTGTTGACTGGAGAGAAGTGGTGAACAGCTCCCAATTGGCTTTGCTGATGGCATAGCGGTTGATATCGTAGTGCGGAGTAGGAGTTGATTCTATATTTCTTGTGAGGCTGTATGTAATTGCTCTATGGTCGGAGGTGGTCCAGGCTTCATTTACTTGCCACCCCGACACCTTACTTGAGATTGATCTTGTAGCAATTGTTATGTCTATTGTAGACTCCCACATAGTACTGGAGAATGTTGGGAGGTTATTGGGCCTGTTTATTATATTAAATGGTGAGGTGGCTAGAAAGTCTTCCAAAAGCCGCCCATTATGGCAACCAGGTCGGTCAGCTGTGAGGCTGTGCCAAGCAGGAGAACGGCAGTTAACGTCTGCCCCCAGGATGATTTTAGCGTTAGGTAGAGTAGTGGTAACAGTTCTTAGGTAGTCAATAGCTGGGCCGATGTTTTGACTGGGTCTACAATAGAGTGATATTAAATAGAAGGCACCTAAGGGGCCAATTACATGGGCACACACTGCCCAACCTGTGCAGAGAGAAGAGATTTTGGTGACCATTATGTTCGGGTTCCGGATGACTATGGCAGCCCAGGGAGTATTATTTTATATGTGAGAGGATAGCCTCTAACTTTCTTGGAGTGGGTGTATGGTTCTTGCAGTAGTAATATATCAATGTTTTCTTCATCTGCCTTTTTTCTTATTTCCGCTGCTACTGCACGTGCTCGCTGAGCATTAAGTTGTATAAATTTAATAACACTGTTATTGAATGGCTTAGGCCTCACTACCATAGTCGGTCTTCAGTTGTTGGTTTCGCTTTGCCTTGATGTAAATAGGACATTTGTTGTCCCTGATTGAATGGGATGCATCCAGTTTTACTGCTTTGCAGTTTGCGCACGTCGGAGCAGATAATTTGTTTGGGCAACTGCTATAATGATGCCCTTTTTGGGAACAATGCCCACAGGTAGGATCCGTCTGTGTGCATGTGTGGGTGGTGTGCCCAAAACGACAGCATCTAAAGCATTTAGGAACAGCCACATGTTCCTTGAAGCGGTGGCTGCTCCAACCAATAAAGATCCTGTCTTGAAGTTTTAGCTGGTTCCACGCTTGTGGAGAGAGATCCACTACCCAATTGCAAAGGTTGGGAGACTTTGACTTGGTGCAGTATTTTGGTTTTATGTGCTCCTTGTCTCTTTTTTCTTGGGTCGAGTCTCGAATGTTCCTGTGTAAAATTTCGTCAGCGATGCTGTCTGGAGTAATTTCCCGGTTCAAGTCAAAAATAAGAATTGATGGACCTTTCTTCTTGGGGTATTCTGCTGTTAGACCGAGGGAACTAATTCTAGGATTAGAAATTATTGCCTGGGCCTCTTGTTTTGTTGCAGTCTCAATTATGACACCAGTGTTTCTAGTTTTCCTGATGGATTTTATTTTAGTTGTTTTTAAGTCGTGAGCAAGCTGCTGAACCACAAGAGTTTTAACTGATTCGCTCGAGTCTAGCGATGAGTTGTTTGTAGCTTTCAATAGGACAAGGTGAGGTTCTTTGAGAAGCGTTTTCTTTTGATGATGATCCGTTAGTTTGTTGGTGGTAGTTGTATCCGGTGGAATCGTCCTCAGTGCTTGGGCGTATGCAAGGGGTGCTGTAGTATTTTCATTCACTCTTTTATCTAGGAAGGCGTCAAGTTTCGCTTTGGTTCTCTCGTGTTCCACGTTCAAATTTGATAGCACATGCTCCATTTTCGACCACACACGGATAATTTCTCCTCTAACTGCAGCAGTGATTCGATTATCCTTTTGGAGCATGATGTCCTCCAGGTCCAGGCGCAATGACAGTACCTGGTCCGTGATGGTTCCGTTTGGTAGTTGGGTAGTAGTTTGGTAGTCATTGTTGGTTGTAATTGTCTCTTCATTTTGGCCCATTCCTGAGTTTCGGGTTCGTGTGAGGGCTACAGAGCTCTCAACCTCAACGAATTGTTCCTCAAAGTCAGACATAGTTGGTGTGTGAATATAAGTTGGTAATTATGGCTTACGATTTGCGAGAGTTCGGATTAGCGGGGTTATTCCTACACAGGTGGTAAGTATAGTTCGCAAGGGGTAAAGTGGTAGTTCAATTATCTCTGCCAATGTTTAGAAGCCAAGATATGCGGTATAATGAGAGTCAGCACATAGTAGAAAAATTAAAAAGGACTGTTTTTCTGCAATATGTCAGACTGGAATATTTTAACTCGTTCAAAAGTTACACACGGGTTGGGGGAAATAAGTCAGATGCAAGAAAACTTCAGTTAAAGCAGCTTGCCGGCCTGCGGTAATTGGCAGTCTTTGCTCCCGTTCATTTGCAGCGGTAAGTGTCGCAGCGGTAACTCACTCCCCTCGGTAGTGAGACATGGGAAGCTATCCAGCTGTGCTTTGACCTCTTTTAGGTGGGGTGATCAAAATACTGTACGTTTGTTAGTGTGACCTTGTACTGCGAAGCATTCCGTGGGCTGGTTTAAACAATGAATAGCTGGCTGGGAATTCAATATTCAAAATTGCTAATAAAAATTTACCTGGTCATTCCATAGTGATGCTTTCATCAGATTTAGATACTCAGGATACTTGGGAATCGCTGGATATCAAATACTTGACTTGGATAGAAAAATAGAATTGAAACAAAATACATTAAGCAGGAGCACAAGGCAATGCGACTGTCTTGCGTGGGCACGTCCCAACAATCACAGAGAAGGGCAACAAGATTAGTGAATGGAACAAAGGGTTGCTCTTACGAAGAAAGGCTTAAGTTTTGCAAATTACAGAGCCTGGAGACTAGGCATCGCCGAGGTGATCTGATAGAGGTGTACAAGGCTTTGAATGGCTTGAGCATGCTCAATGCCGATGGGATTCTTCCTCTAGCTCAGAATAATCACCTGAGAGGGCATAAATTCAAATTGAGGAAGGACGGATGTCGGATAGATGTGCGGAAATTCGCCTTTAGCCAGCGGGCAGTTGGTTTGTGGAATAGACTTCCATCGCTTGTTGTTGAAGTTGATAGCCTAAACAAATTTAAGGCTCAGCTGGACAGGTATTTCGAACGAATTGAGGGGTGAAATGGGAGTAGTGGTTGTTTTTTTTTTTTTTTTTTTTTTTTGGCTGATGCTGAATAAGCTTGCTTTCTTGCATCATATGCCTCTACTAATGCTAATGCTAATGTCACTTGTACATGCCATTAATTTGGTATAAAGGCAATAATGCATTTTATTTTCAATAAATTGTGTAATGCACTCTCTCTCTCTCTCTCTCTCTCTCTCTCTCTCTCTCTCTCTCTCTCTCTCTCTCTCTCTCTCCCCCCCCCTATTTGTGAACTAATGTTATTAGTGGAGGCCCCCTGGGTTCGGTGTTGGGCCCACTTTTGTTTTGTATATTTATCAAAGATATTGATGAAGGTACAAATGCGAAGTACTGCATATGGGTAGAAGTAACCCCAGAGTAACGTACCAACTGTTTCATTCTACACTTAGAGTGGTTGAAAATGAAAAAGACCTGGAAGTAATGGTGCAGTCAGATATGAAGTTTTCTGACAGTGCACACAGGCTGCCAGAGCAAGTCATGGTATCTTGCCAATGATATACAATGGAGTAGTAGAAAAATGCTAGTAGATAAAAGGAGGTGATTATCCCTTTGTATAAGGCAATGGTCAGGCCACGCCTTGAGTACTGCATACAGGTCTGGAGGCCTCATTTTAAGAAGGATGTAGAGTTGCTTGAGCATGTATAGAGAAGGGCACCAAAATTGATGAGGGGAACGAAGGGGTCCTCTTATCAAGAACAGATTAAGTTATGCGAATTGCAGTGACTGGAGACTAGGCACCTGTGAAGTGATCTGATTGAGGTGTATAAAGCCTTGAATGGGTTAAGCATGCTGAATTCTGATGGAATTCTTTCACTTGCTTAAATTATGAACCTGAGGGGGCATAAATTCAAATTGAGGAGACAGTTGTAGAATTGATGTGCAGAAATTTGCATTTAGCCAGCGGGTGGTTAATTGCTGGAACAAACTTCCATCTGTCGTTATTGCAGTTGATCGCTTAAATAAATTTGAGGAGGGATTGGAAAAATTTTAAAGGGAATAGATGTATGAATATTTTTTTTTTTTTTTTTTTGTTGGTTGATGCTACATCACATGCCTCCATTACTACTACTACTGTTCTTGTAGCTTGTCTGCACTGTCAGAGAACTTCATATCTGACTACACAATTAATCCTGATCTTTTTCATTTTCCACTATGCTTAGTGTAGTACCACACAGTTGGTACATTACTCTGGAATTACTGCTACTATATGGCATACTTTGCATTTTGTCAATGTTAAACTGCCATTTTTCAGCACATTTGCCTAATTTTTCTAGATCTTGTTCCAGTAGCACATTTTGATTGACTACTACACTGTCAACCTTCATATCTTCTGCAGACTTAGACATTATGCCTGTTAAGACATTAAATATAGAAAACAATAGCAGACCCAGCAGTGAACCCTGAGGAGCTCCACTAATAACTATATAGTCCATATCCCAACATAAAACACAAACAGTGGTAGAAAATGTTACCATAAAATAAGCACAATACAGAAGTATAAAAAAAGTTAACATAAATGGGCAATTGATAATTAATAAAAACTGCCATCCATCCAAAATTGAAATTTCTGTGTTTCTTATTTGATTTTAAAGATAAAGAATTGCTCTTCTAATTAAGTTTTGACAGTGTTTGTATAATTTTAAAAAGCTATTATAATCATTTAACAGGTCATTTTACTCAGTTAGTATGGAAGGGATCAAAGAAATTAGGGGTTGGAGTGGCAGTGTCACCTGATGGTGGCATTTATGTTTGTGCAAATTATGACCCTCCAGGAAACATGGTAGGAAGTTTTAAAGAAAATGTTCCTCCTCCTAAGTAAGTTTTAAAATGACTTGGTGTACAAGTTGATCGTCCAAAGATGATGCCAACTAAATTAAATGATAAATCCTATGATGTGAGCAAGAAGACAATTGTAATCTCTTAATTTTTAACTTGATTGTATGTAGATTATTCAATTAGAAAATTTCTGATCAAAATTTTCTCTGTATAAAATGCAGTTCGTGTTTAGTGACATTGTTGTCTCACTAAACATACAGGTCTGGAGGGAGACCTGTATGTTTAGTGAGACAACAAAAGATAACAAAAACATTGTTGTCTGTTAAATTTAATTGCAAAATTCAGAAATAAGATGAAAACTAATTGGATGTACTAAGCTGTAGATACTTTATACTGTCTGGAAATTCAATAAATTTTGTAAATAATGAAACTGGTCCTGTGCTTATAGCTTTCTTATAGAAAAAAGTTTCAAATTCAAAGAATTACATAAACCAACAATGGCAAAATATTAGCACCAAACAAGGTTTTAACTCACAACAGTAAATATAAATATAAATTAAAGTACAAATGAGAGTAAATAAACAGCAATACTATAAATAATCTATAATTACAATTAAATGGTTAGGAGAAGGACAATACTGCCAGTCAAAAAACAATGTGAGTGATTACAAACCATCGACATCGCAATGATTAAAATTTCAATACAGTTTGAAATGGTTTATTTTATCAAAAGAACAACAAAAGCATGATTTTGCAAAGGGAAATGAGTAAAATGCAATAAATAATTCTGAAATTGTTTATTTGGACTTGCTAAAGTTCATATAAACAAGCCAGCCCATCATGAAAGATTACTATCTAAACTGGAACATTTTACAAAGAGAAGTAAGATATTTAACATTGACAAATCCGGTGGCTGCACAAGAGGCAGATGATTGTAATTAACTTTCCTCTGATAGCATCTGACAGACGCCACTTTTTAAAATATTTCTGTTTTTTTTTTTTTTTGAAATGTGTAAATAAAATAAACTCCTTCTCTATACTTTCCCCACCAATATTCCCTAACTGGTCATTCAATATTTTCTGCTTTTATTTCAAATATACTTACTTTGAATTACGAGACATTGAATATTTGTTTGATGTTTGATGTTGCAAAAAAGAATCGAAAGGTTGGGCGTATTTTTTATTTATTTATTTATTTTATATATATATATATATTTTTTTTTTTTTATGTGAATTTGTATTTGTATTTTTAGAAACACAAATACTTGCAACCTATTTGTACTGTTATTTCTTTATGTAAGTATTTGTACTGTTGGAATCAGACTATTCAACAAATGGACAATTAGACTAATGACTTGCATTTCGCTAACTTCTTCCAAACGTTCATTGGGTAGAGTAAGTAGCGGGCATGAGCATAAAACATTGCATCGTTCATACTAAATATTTTGGACTGAAGTATGATGCTAATGTCACTATAGATTCAGTAGACTAACTAGCGGGCTTGAGCATAACACTGAATCATTCATGACTTTGGTTGTAGCTTTGTTCGATTTTTAAAACGGTTCTGATTTTGTCAAAGATGTTTTCGCATAAAACATCTTTGTTTAAAGCTTGAAAGTTCTCTTGAAATTAGCACTAGCATTAGTAGAGGCATATGATGCAAGAAAGCAAGCTTATGCAGCATCAGCCAAAAAAAAAAAAAAAAAAAATTCCACTTCACCCCTCCGTTCGTTCGAAATACCTGTCCAGCTGAGCCTTAAATTTGCTTAGGCTATCAACTTCCACAAGGGATGGAAGTCTGTTCCACCAACCAACTACCCGCTGACTAAAGGCAAATTTCTGCACATCTATCCTACATCTATGCCCTCTCAGGTGATTATTCTGAGCAAAAGGAAGAATCCCATCGGCATTGAGCATGCTCAAACCATTCAAAGCTTTATACACCCCTATCAGATCACCTTGCCAGTGCGTAGTCTCGAGACACTGTAATTTGCAAAACTTAAGCCTTGCTTCGTAAGAGCAACCCTTTGAATTTTGCTAACTTCTTCCAAACGTTCATTAATTATGATTAATTATGATTAATTAATTACAATTAATTATGAACGGACTTGAAATCGCGGCACCAGACGACGAACTAACAAACATCCGCAGCTACCGATTTCAAATTCACGTTAATTAGCTAATTAATTAATTGAGACTAGCTTTATGCTTTAGCAAGTTACATAGGACGTTAGGCAGGCGAAGGCAGATTACGAGAAATCCTTGGCAAGGGATGCAAAGAAAAACAGAAAAGAGTTCTTTACTTATGTAAACTCTAGAAGGAAGGGGATGAATCAGATTGGTCCACTTGATATTGATGGGTCAACTGTTGATGATCCTGCTCAGGTAGCTAACAAACTAAATGAATATTTTGCATCGACATTCACACATGAGGAGTTATTCAGCAAGGGGAATGCCAGAGGTGTATTCAACTCTAGCAGTAAGCTACAGAATCTTGAAATAACTGGGAGTAAAGTGGAGGAGAAACTGTTGAAGATAAACACAAGAAAGGCACCCGGGGTGGATGGGATCTATCCAGTTATATTAAAGGAGGCAGCAAAGGAAGTAAGCAAACCCTTAACCATAATTATGAGAGCTTCCTTGGACTCAGGGAAGGTACCCATAGACTGGAAATGTGCAAATGTGACCCCAATTCACAAAGGAGGATCAAAGGCTGACACAAGTAATTATAGACCTGTGAGCTTAACTTCTGTTCCAGGAAAATTAATGGAGGCACTGATTAAAGAAGCACTGCAGGATCATTTAGACAAGACTTCAGTTATAGCTCAGACACAGCATGGTTTTCTTAAGGGGAAGTCTTGCCTGACCAACTTGATTGGATACTATGATGCAGTCACAAAAGAACTGGATGCAGGGAATAACTTTGATATTATATACTTGGATCTTAGAAAGGCTTTTGATACTGTTGCACATGGAAGACTGCTACACAAATTGGAGCAGTGTGACATTGGAGGCAAATTGCTGCTATGGATAAAGGGGTGGTTGAGGGGGAGAAGACAGAGAGTGGTAATCAATGGACACTGCTCATCGTGGACTAATGTTATTAGTGGAGTCCCTCAGGGCTCAGTGTTGGGTCCATTATTGTTTTCTGTATTTATAAATGATATTGATGATGGTATATCAAGCTTAATGTCCAAGTTTGCAGATGATACAAAGGTTGGCAGGGTTGTCAAGGACACTACTGACACTATGCTGCTGCAACAGGATCTGGAAAGGTTGAGCAGATGGGCTGAGAGGTGGCAAATGAAGTTTAACATTGACAAATGTAAAGTACTACACATGGGAAACAGCAACCCCAGAGCAACGTATCAACTCTGTGGTACTACACTGACAGTGGTAGAGAATGAAAGGGACTTGGGGGTGATTGTGCAGGCAGATATGAAGTTCTCTGAGCAGTGCAGACGGGCTGCAAGAGTAGCTCATGGAGTATTGTCAATGATATACAGGAATTTTTCCAGCAGGGATAAGGAGGTGATTATTCCCTTGTATAAGGCAATGGTCAGGCCACACCTAGAGTACTGTATACAGGTCTGGAGGCCTCATTTCAAGAAGGATGTAGAGCTGCTGGAACGAGTACAGAGAAGGGCAACAAGATTAGTGAATGGAACAAAGGGGTGCTCTTACGAAGAAAGGCTTAAGTTTTGCAAATTACAGTGTCTGGAGACTAGGCACCAGCGAGGTGATCTGATAGAGGTGTATAAAGCCTTGAATGGTTTAAGCATGCCCAATGCTGATGGGATTCTTCCTCTAGCTCAGAAAAATCACCTGAGAGGGCATAAATTCAAATTGAGGAAAGACAGATGTAGGATAGACGTGCGGTAATTTGCCTTTAGCCAGCGGGTGGTTGGTTGGTGGAACAGACTGCCATCCCTTGTGGTGGAGGTTGATAGCCTAAATAAGTTTAAGGCTCAGCTGGACAGGTATTTTGAACGAACAGAGGGGTGAAGTGGAAGTGGGTTTTTTTTTTTTTGGCTGATGCTGCATAAGCTTGCTTTCTTGCATCAAATTCCTCTACTAATGCTAATGCTAATTAGCAGCTGCCTGAAACCCACTGGAACAATAACACTTAAACTTTATGTTCCAAAAATTACAACACGTATGTTTATGTTTACGCTCACTACTGGAGGCCCCCCCCCCTTTTTTTTTTTCATTTTAGTCGCCAGATCCATGGGGAATAAGCCAGTCGAGATATGAAGAAGCTTACTGTGGAGTTCCTATGGTGCCTCCTAAATACTTGTAGCTTGGAGTTTATTGCTATGCATTACTTTGAATTAAATATATTACCTGGGTCATCAATGTTACATTAGCATTAGTAGAGGCATACGATGCAAGAAAGCAGCTTATATAGCATCAGCCAAAAAAAAAAAAAAAAAAACCTTCCCAATTCACCCATCCATTCACTCCAAATGTTGGTCTAGTTCTGCCTTGAATTTATTTAAGCTTTCAACTTCCACAACGACAGATGAAAGTTTGTTCAATCAATCAAGCACCCGCTGGCTAAAGGCAACCATCCGCACATCTATTCGACAACTGTCTTCCTCAATTTGAATTTGTGTCCCCTCGGGTGAGTAATCTGAGCAAGAGAAAGAATCCCATCAGCACTAAGCTTACTCAAACTATTCAAGGTTCACGCATCTCAATTAGATCACCTCGCAGGTGCCTAGTCGCCAAACGCTGCAGAACTTAAGCTATTCTTCGTAAGAGCACCCCTTTGTTCCTCTCATCAGTCTTGTTGCCCTTCTCAGTACTCTTTCTAGCAACTTTACATCCTTCCTAAAATGAGGCCTCCAGACTTGTATTCAGTACTGAACGTGTGGACTGACTATGGCCTCATACAAGGGATTATCACCTCCTTATTCCTGCTAACAAAATTACTGTATATTATTGACAAGACACCATGAACCTACTCTTATGAGCCTGTCTGCACTGCTCAGAACACTTCATATCTGTAGTGTCAAGAATCTTGCTGTTAGGTGTTATTGGTTGGGTGTTGTAGGGTTTAAGGTTTAGCATCTTAGGCCATATTGTGCCTTAAATTTTCGATTGTATTTATGACGGAAAGGAAAAATTGTATAATCCTTTTCTTCATTTTCCAGTTTATTTTGCAATTCCTATTTTCGCTGTATTTTTCAGGGATACAAACTCATGTTAGCACGTGTGGAGGATTTCAGTTTCGTTTAGGAAGAATTCTTGTGGCCGAGTTAGTCAATCTTGGCGAACGTTAATGTTCTTTTTTTTTTTTTTTTTTTTCTCCTCAGAATTTCACGTTATTCATCTAGAACAACAACTAGATCAACCTTTCCCTATATCTTTCATCATGCAGTATGATTGATGACTTTTGAGGTTATGATGAACCTCGTGGCGAGATCCAATATTCCTTACATTTCGAGGGTACAGCTCTAAAACTGTGTTCGCAGGCCTGCCGCTAGATAGTACACCGGACCGAACCTATTGGTAGCTCTCTAGGAGGCTTCCGGATCAGCTAGTGTATAATCTTGCTACCTCTACTCTGCCAGATAGTGACTGGAGGGAGTCCGAGTAGTGTGTATGCAGGGAGCATTGTCGAGGCCACTTTATGTAAATGATCTGGGTATATTCTTACCATGTGTACGCCCTATACAAAAATTTCATTACTTCATACAGCATGTCCCACCCACTTTTTCTTACTATTGAATACACCATGAATTGTCAAACTAAGAGAGCAAGCTTATGTGCGAAAAGATCTAAACCTCCCAAACACTTCCCAATTCATTTCACAAATATACGTGGTCTCAGTTCTGATCTCAACGATGTCCATTTCCACTTGCAGTCTGCCAAACCCCATGTACTTTTTCTGACAGAATCTCAGTTATCGGTTGAATCAACTACTTCTCAACTCAGATGCCCAAATTATTTGCTGTATGATTCCTTTCGCCTCAAAGGTGGTACTTGTGCATATGTCCGTTCTGATATTCCCTGTCAGAGACTTGGCAATTTGGAATCTCCTCTCTTTGATCTTCTCTGGCTTAAAATCTCCCTACCTCATTGTGTCAAATTCATCTGTTGTCTCTACCGTTCTCCCAACTCCACTATCCGATCTTTGCAACTTGACTTTCTCCAGTCCAACTTTCCTAACAGTGAGGAAATTTTCCTTGATTTTAATGTTCACAACTCCAGCTGGCTTCCGTTTTCTAGTGACACCGACCCAGCTGGTCGAGATGCTGAGGCTTTTGCAATTACTAATGACCTTACACAGATTGCTCATTTACCTACAAAAATACCGGACAATCCTAATCATACAGCCAACACGCTTGACCTTTTTCTCACAAACAACCCTTCTAAGTACACGGTCGAAGTGAGAGGTCCTTTAGGCACTTCAGATCACAACTTGGTAATTGTCTCTTCTCCAATGGAACCTTTATCTCATGGCTATTCCCAACCTTGCGTTGTTTGGAATTATAAGATTGCAAAATGGGATGACCTGCGAGATTTCTTATCTTCTTTTCCTTGGTCAGATTATTGTGTTAAAACCTCTGATGTCAACGTTTGCTCAGATCGTGTCAGTGAAATTATTCTTGCAGGAATGGAATCCTTTATCCCACACTCCACTTTAAAATCTCGTCCTCTATCTAAAACCTTGCTTTTCCAATAAATGTGGTAAGGCTGTTCAAGAGAAGAATGTTGCATATCGTAATTGGCTTGTTTCTAATTCTTCAGTTTCATTTTCTGCCTACACCAAAGCTCGCAACAATTGTAAAGCAGTTATTAATCAGTCCAAACTAGAGTTTGAACAGGCTAAGAGTAGAAAACTTGCTTCTTGCTTCTTGCCCTAATGGTAGCCGAGCATTCTGGTCTCTTGCCAAAGCTATTGGCCGCAACTTTTGCTCATCTCTGCTCCCACCTCTGTCCAAACCAGATGGTTCTGTTGTCACTTCAGCCAAGGATAAAGCTGACCTGCTAGAAACCCATTTTTCTTCCAACTCATGTATTACTGATCTTGGTAAAACACCTCCCACCATTCCCAACACGCTCCATTCAATGTGTCCTGTGGTCTTCCGTCAAAAGGATGTCAGAAAGATTTTGACGAATCTTGATGCTAAGAAAGCTCCAGGTCCCGATGTTATTTCTCCACTTGTTCTCAAAACCCTATGCTCCTGAACTTACTCCTATTCTTTGCCGCCTTTTTTCACTTTCTTATTCCAAAGGTGTTTTTCCTTCTGCTTGGAAATTTGCTCATATCCAGCCAGTTCCTAAAAAGGGTGACAAATCCCTCCCATCCAATTATCGTCTCATTGCAATTACTTCTACTCTTTCTAAATTAATGGAGAAATCAATTAACTGCCAACTCTTAAACTACCTCGAAACCTTCCGTCTGATCAACGATCGCCAGTATAAATTCCGTCAGTGTCGATCCACTGGTGTTATTCTGGCATATGTTACCCATTTGGGTATATGTTACCCAACATATTCTGGCTTATGTTACCCATTTGGGTATATGTTACTCAACATATTCTGGCTTATGTTACCCATTTATGGACTAATTCAATGGAAAGGTTCGGTGAAACACAAGCAGTTGCTCTTGACATCTCAAAGGCTTTCGATCGTGTTTGGCATGAAGGTTTTCTAAACAAACTTCCATCTTATGGTTTGCCAACTGTTTTTAGTAATTGGTTATCCAGTTTTCTCTCTGATCGCTCACTGAGGGTGATGGTAGATGGCTCTCTGTCTTCTAACTTCTCCACTAATTCCGGTGTCCCCCCCAAGGTTCAGTTCTTTCCCCCACTCTTTTCCTCTTTTATATTGATGACCTTCTTCCATTGACTGGAAATCCTATCCATAGTTTTACCGATGATAGCACATTGTATTCCACTTTCCATTTTGAGAAACCTTGTCCTGCTCAATCAGCTTCAACTTCTCGAAAATCTGCTACCAATTCCTTAAATGCCGATCTTCAGGTAATTCTCCAGTGGGGCAAAGACAACTTAGTTGATTTCAATTCTTCTAAAACTCAGTCTTGTCTTATATCTCGCAAAAAGGATTCTTCTGCTCCTATGTTTATCTTTAGTGACACTCCGATTTCTACGCAAAATGATATATCTCTTTTGGGGATTACCCTGACTTCTAATCTCTCTTTACACAAGCACATTACAAATATTGCTTCCTCTGCATCTAAAAAACTTGGTTTTCTCTTTTGCTCTCGTCGTTACTTTTCTTCCAAACAGCTGCTCACTCTTTACAAATCGCAAATTCGCCCTGCCGTGGAATATTGTTCCCACATCTGGGGTGGTGCCCCCAAAACCTCTCTCAGGCTTCTTGATTCCATTCAGTAGAGGGCAGTTATGTTAATTAATGGTTCATCTCTAACAGAGTCTCTCCACTCGCTTTCTCGTAGACGTACTGTTTCTGCTGCATACCTCTTCTGCAAATACTTCCATGAACACCGTTCTTCTGAATTGGCTTCTATAATTCCCGCCCTCTCTTTCAAAACAGTCCACCAACCAACATCCATTTAGTGTCCAACTTCAAATCCACAGAACAAACTTTTCATCTTCCTCATTTATTCATTTAAATGCCGTTTTCTGGAACAACCTTCCTTCATATGTATTTCCTGAAAATTACAGGCTACAGAAGTTCAAGTCCAATGTCAACAAATATCTTCTTTCCTCTTCCCAACCTCGAACCCAAGCACGGTACTAAGTACTATAGGTTCTAATACCTCTCGTGTTTTGGGTTTACATAAAAAAAAAAAAGAAAAAAAAAAGGCAAACCGACCATAGGATGTATAAAATTTGGGGGAAATATATAGTGACACTTCTGGGACGTAATTGTCTTTATGCAAAATCGAAAACAAAAGAAATCATTCTCAGGGACAGAGTTTTACAACACATCTAAACATTACACATTTTTTCCCATTGGTTCTGAATTCGTAATTCTAATTTGGAATTAATCGTTTCGTACATTCGTAAGACACGATTAATTATGAACGGACTCGAACTTTTAATCGGCAGTGTCTGTTTAATTTTCAATGTCATTCTAAATCAAATTTGCGAATTCTTCAGAAGTTTTAACAGCCAAAACTCATTAAAAAAAATGAAAAAAGGAAAACTTCTGAAACGGAATTTTTGCTTCGGCTCAGTGAAAGCGCTGTTGTTCCCGAATGGGCTAAATTTAAAAACCCGGGTGGTTATAAATTAAGTTTCCCTATTCAGGAGACCCTAGTGTCAAAATGGTTAGAAATAGCGGTGTCAAAATCGGTGGGTATGTCATTTAGGATATGTGGAACCGATTTTTAGAAGAAAAACGTTTAGTTCAAATTTCCGCCAGAGTAGAAATTGGCACTGTAAACATGAGATGGAATACTTAACTTAGGATGAGGTTTTAATATCAGAAAATAGAAATCTACAGATAGTAATACTAATGGTGGCATGTTATGCAAGAAAGAAAGCATATGAGCTTATGTAGCATCAGCCAAGAAAAAAAAAAATTTCACACAACCATCCCCTCTAGATGATTATTCAGTTCCTCCTTAAATTTATTTAAGCTATCAACTGCCACAACGACAGATGGAAGTTCGTTCCGGCAATTAACCACGAGCTGGCTAAAGGCAGATTTCCGCACATATATTCTACATCTGTCCTTTCTTAATTTGAATTTGAATTTTAATTTGAATTTTTGCCCCCTTAGATACGTAATCTGAACAAGTGGAAGTGTCCCATCAGAATTCAGCGTGCTCAACCCATTCAAGGCCTTATATACCTCAATCAGATAACCGCGCAGGTGGCTAGTCTCCAACCGTTGCAATTTGCAGAACTTAAGCCTCTCTTGGTAAGAGGATCCCTTCATTCCCCTCACCAATCCTGTTGCCCTTCTCTGTACACGCTCAAGCAAATCTACATCCTTCCTAAAATGAGGCCTCCAGACCTGTATGCAGTACTCAAGACATGGCCTGACCATTGCCTTATACACAGGGACTATCATCTCCTTTTCCCTGCTACAAAAATTCCTGTAGCAGGGAAAAGGGAAATTGACAAAACATCATGACCTGCCCTGGCAGCCTGTCTGCATTGCTCAGAAAACTTCATATCTGACTGTACAATTACTCCCAGGTCTGTTTCATTTTCTACCATCCTAAGTGTAGTACCACAGAGTTGATACGTTCCTCTGGGGTTACTTCTACCCATATGCAGTAGTATTAGCATTAGTAGAGGCATATGATGCAAGAAAGCAACTTATTCAGCATCAGCCAAAAAAAAAAAAAAAAAAACAACCACTACTCCCATTTCACCCCTCCGTTCGTTCGAAATACCTGTCCAGCTGAGCCTTAAATTTGTTTAGGCTATCAACTTCAACAACAAGCGATGGGAGTCTATTCCACAAACCAACTGCCCTCTGGCTAAAGGCAAATTTCCGCACATCTATCCGACATCCGTCCTTCCTCAATTTGAATTTATGCCCTCTCAGGTGATTATTCTGAGCAAGAGGAAGAATCCCATCGGCATTGAACATGCTCAAGCCATTCAAAGTCTTATACACCTCTATCAGATCACCTCGCCGATGCCTAGTCTCCAGGCTCTGTAATTTGCAAAACTTAAGCCTTTCTTCGTAAGAGCAACCCTTTGTTCCATTCACTAATCTTGTTGCCCTTCTCTGTACTCGTTCCAGCAGCTCTACATCCTTCTTGAAATTAGGCCTCCAGACCTGTATACAGTACTCTAGGTGTGGCCTGACCATTGCCTTATACAAGGGAATAATCACATCCCTGTCCCTGCTAGAAAAATTCCTGTATATCATTGACAAGACACCATGAGCTACTCTTGCAGCTCGTCTGCACTGCTCAGAGAACTTCATATCTGCCTGCACAATTACCTTTTCATTCTCTACCACTGTCAGCGTAGTACCACAGAGTTGATACGTTGATCTGGGTTACTGTTTCCCATATGTAGTACTTTACATTTGTCAATGTTAAACTTCATTTGCCACCTCTCAGCCCATCTGCTCAACCTTTCCAGATCCTGTTGCAGCAGCATAGTATCAGTAGTGTCCTTAACAACCCTGCCAACCTTGGTATCGTCTGCAAACTTCGACATTAAGCCTGATACACCATCATCAATATCATTTATAAATACAGAAAACAACAATGGACCCAACACTGAACCCTTAGAAACTCCACTAATAACATTAGTCCACGTTGAGCAGTGTCCATTGATTACCACTCTCTGTCTTCTGCCACTCAACCATCCCTTTATCCATAGCAGCAGTTTGCCTCCAATGCCACACTTCTCCAATTTGTGCAGCAGTCTTCCATGCGCAACAGTATCAAAAGCCTTTCTAAGATCCAAATATATAATATCAAAGTTATTCCCTGCATCCAGTTCTTTTGTGACTACATCATAGTATCCAATCAAATTGGTCAGACATGACCAATTTGATTGGATAACAAAACCATGCTGTGTCTGGGCTATAACTGAATTCTTGTCCAGATGATCCTGCAGTGCTTCTTTAACCAGTGCCTCCATTAATTTTCCTGGAACAGAAGTTAAACTAACAGGTCTATAATTACTTGTGTCAGCCTTTGATCCTCCTTTGTGAATTGGGGTTACATTTGCACATCTCCAGTCCATGGGTACCTCCCCTGAGTCCAAAGAAGCTCTCATAATTATGGCTAGGGGTTTGCTTACTTTCTTTGCTGCCTCCTTTAATATAACTGGATAGATCCCATCCACCCCGGGTGCCTTTTTTGTGTTTATCCTCAACAATTTCTCCTCCACTTTCCTCTCAGTTATTAGAAAATCATCTAGCTCACTGCCAATGTTTACTTCACCTACAACATTCCCCTTCCTGAATAACTCCTCATGTGTGAATGTAGATGCAAAATACTCGTTTAGATTGTTAGCCACCTGAGCTGGATTCTCAACTGTTGAACCATCAACATCCAGTCGACCAATCTGATTCATCCCTTTCCTTCTTGAGTTTAAATAGATAAAGAACTCTTTTCTGTTTTTCTTTGCATCCTTTGCCAAGGATTTCTCATAATCTGCCTTTGCCTGCCTAATCTCCTTTGTGACTTGGTTACAGACCAACTTATATCTATCATAGGCTTCCATGTCACCCATTAATTTGTATGTATCCCATGCATTTTTCTTCTCTGCCATATGTCTCATTAGTTCATCTGACAACCATTTAGGCCTGAACCTTGAACAATATTTCTTGGTTGGTATGTAAAGCCTGGTAGCTTCCAAGGTTAGTTCCTTGAATGCTTCCCATTTTGAATTTGCTGTTGGTAACATCATCAGTTGGTCCCACTGTATAGAATTTAAATACTGTCTCAGACCATCATAGTCGCCTTTACGAAAGCAAAAACCCTTCCCTTTACCTCTGATGGTAGTTACCTCCTTGAGTAAATCCCACTTCAGCACACTGTGATCACTGCCACCCAGTGGTTCCTTTATCTGCAGATTCCTAATGCATGAAGAATCACTACTAATAATCAGATCAAGAGTATTACTCCCTCTAGTTGCCTCCCGAACATGCTGGTGTAGAAAACAATCATCCAATAAATCCACAAAAGCCTTGCTAGTGTGTGAGTGACCAACCCACAAATTCCAGTCAATATCTGGAAAATTAAAATCCCCCATTATAAGACTCTCTGATTTACTGGCCCATTCTATTTCCCTGTACAGTATCTTATTATACTCATCAGAGTCATTAGGCCTATAGCACACTCCTACTCTCAATTTTGATTTACCTATGCTTATGTCACACCAAACTGACTCGACACTGCCCTGTCCATCAATGTCGACTGGCTTCACTTCCTTGGATTTTATGTGTTTTTTAACTAATAGCATAACCCCTCCTCCCCTCCTGTCCTGTCTATCCTTTCTATACACATTGTACTCCCCAAATTCCAGTTCTGCATTCCTTCTATCTGTGTGACACCACGTCTCTGATATCCCAACAATATCTGCCTTTGATGTTTTGAGCAATACCTCAAATTCATCAAATTTATTTACTAAACTCCTAGCATTGGTGTACACGCAAGTATACATGCACCTGTTTCTATTCTTAGCTACCCTAACACAACCCATGTGTTTACTTGTACCGCAATGACTTCCAGCAGTGTCTGAAATATCCTGCATCTTGTTTTTCAGGTTTCTGCTCATTCCAATAGAAGCAGTGCAAGAATCTCTTTCACCTCTGCCAGTGGCTTCTGTTAATCCATTAGTCTTTGTCTCCCCCCAAGCTAGCAGTTTTCCGACCCACCTAACACTGCCTCGATAGCATCAGCAAATATTCTTGCACCCTTTCTATTTAAGTGTATCCCATCCCTGTAGAAGCAATCTCTCCTGTTAACAAGTACAGTCCAGGCTGAAAAAAATTCTACCCCTTGAGCCTTGCACAATCTTTCCAGGGCCGAATTGATCGACAAGGCTCTCATCATATACTCCCTCCTATCGTGTCTGGGCAGAATTGCAGACACTTTCAAATTCAACCCTACTTCACAGCTTTTTTTCAACAGTGACCTGTACTTGTTAAGTAATTCCGCTGGTCTCCTACTCTTAATATCATTAGTGCCAACGTGTACAACTATATCACCTTTTGTGCCCTTAAAAGATGATATCCGCTCTACAACGTCATCAACCTTTGCCCCTGGCAGACATACTCTGGTCCTGTTCCACCTATCCTTTTTACAAAGCATGTTCCCCGTTTCCCTGACAATAGAGTCACCAACAACTACTAGTTCCTGTGGGACCAGCGCATTCTGCCTTGGGGGCTGCCTCTGTGTTGCAAGATGACCAAGTGCAAGCTCTGGCGTTGATGTGGGCAGCTGAGAGCTTGATGGGCCCCTCAATTTATTTCCTTCGAGGGCATCCACCCTGTCCTTCAAGGTCTCATATAGGCCCATAACAACGCCGAGTTGTCGCCTAATTTCCTTGCACTCCTTGCATCATGCACACACAAAGACATCCCCCATGGCAGTATTATGTCCCGTACCCGATTGCTCCGCAAACATCAAGCAAACAGTGCATCTTAAAAGGCTGTGATTCAGAGGGCAACTGCCCCCCTTAGTTCTCCCCTGAGTCACAACACTCCCATTAGCTTGAGCCTTTTGCTTTGCTGCTCTGGTCAGAGTCATGATTTCGATTTAAATGTCAATAAAATTACAATTTCAGAACAAAATTAAAACCTTAAACTTGTATCTTAACACAGTTATAACGCTATATTTATTTTTCAGTATCGAGTGTTATCTACGAGTTCCCTTTATATAACTTCCGTATCAAGTGTGTATTAATTATTTGTTACGTTTGTACTCTAAGTCGTTATATATATAGTTAAAAGTACAATTTAATTGACAATGAAGTTTAACAAGATTAATAGATCTACTGATTAATTGACAATATTATGTTATGCACTATACTATACAAAGCTAATGCTATCGAATTCCGGATATGCTGTATCGCGTTTCAGTGACGAGTGTTATCTACGAAATTCCTTTATATAACTTCCGTATCAAGTTATGTATTAATTATTTATTTTTATTAATTATTTATGTTCCGTAATCTAAGTGGTTATATGTATAGTTAAAAGTACAATTTAATTGCCAATGAAGTTCGACAAGATTAATAGATTTTACTGATTAATTTTCACGTAACAATGGCGGCTGTTTATGAACGGTAAACACGTGGATTTGATACCCTTTCCGATACTAAGTAATACCTACAAATCTCTATCTAAGTTACTTTAACTTTAAGTACCGTAAATAGGAATATAAAGCTACTCTAGAATAAGTTAATATGTCAATTTAAACTAATAAAGCAGAAAATAAATCAGAAAAAACTTCTCTGTTCCAAGAGCGGCAGAAAGGCACGTCCGCAGTACCTTGCATTTGTCAACGTTAGACTTCAGTTGCCACTTCTCTACCCGTCTTCCCAATTTTCCAGATCCTGCTGCAGTAGCACACTGCCATCACTGTCATTAACAATTCTGCCAATCTTTGTATCATCTGCAAACTTCGACACTAAGCCTGATATACCTTTTTCAATATCTTTGATAAATATACAAAACAACAGTGACACAAAAGTGACCCATCCCCGTAGAAGAAGTCTCTCCTGTTAACAAGTACAGACCAGGATGAAAAAAATTCTACCCCTTGATCCTTGCACATTCCTTCCAGTGCCGAATTGATTGACAAGGCTCTCATTAAGTCATCATCATCAGCCATTTTCAATCCACTGCAGGATGAAGGCCTCTCCAGGAACTTTCCAGTTCCTTCTGTTTTGAGCACTGGCCATCCATTTACTACCTACAAACTCATGAATTTCATCTATCCATTTCCGCCTTTGTCTTCCAGGTTTTCTTCTAGCTCCTCTTGGATACCATTCTGTTATTTTCTTAGTCCATCTGTCATTATGTCTTCGAGCTATGTGTCCTGCCCAAGACCATTTTAGTTCTTTAGTTTTGATAAGAATATCCTTTAATTGAGTTTGCTGCCTAATCCATGTGTTTCTTTTCTTATCTAACAGTCTGATTCCCAATATAATTCGTTCCATTCTTTGCTGTGTAGTTCTCAGCTTCTCTTCCATTATTTTGGTGAGTGCCCAAGTTTCACTTCCATAAGTCATGGTGGGGAGTATACATTGGTTCATTATTTAACGTTTCAGACAAACTGGGATATTGCTCTTCAGTATGTGACTATATTTCCTGAATGCTATCCATCCAAAATTTATTCGTCTCTGGACTTCTAGCCATTTATCATTATTATAGCTAATAACTTGTCCCAGATAAGTATATGACTCGACCTTTTCAATTACTGCTCCTTCAATCATTATTTCCCTTTCCGTGGCATACTTGTTCATCATTACTTTTGTTTTAGCCATATTCATCTTTAGTCCAAAATCCTTACTAACTGTGCACAACTGATTAAGATTTTCCTCTAATTCTTTGGGATCGTGGCTTATGACCACAATGTCATCTGCAAATCGTAAATGGTTTAGGTACTCTCCGTTCACATTGACTCCTTTCTGCGACAAGTCTAATCTTCTGAAAGCTTCCTCAAGGGCAGCAGCAAACAGCTTCAGAGATATTGTGTCTCCTTGTCGAACTCCTTTCTCAATTTTAAATTTCCTACTGTCTTTGTCTAGTCTAATAAAGGAGGTAGCACTCTCGTATATTTTCTTCAAAATCATAATATATGGGGTATCAATGCCTTGTCTTTCCAGTGCCCTAAACATTGCCTTATGCTGTATGGAGTCAAATGCCTTTTCATAATCCACAAATGCCAGGCATAATGGTGTTTTATATTCATTTGCTTTCTCCATTAGTTGTGATATTACGTGAAGGTGATCCGTAGTTGAGAATCCTGTTCTAAAGCCAGCTTGCTCTTTCGGTTGATTCTCATCAAGTATTCTTTCTTCCAAACTGTTAGTAATGACCCTTGTGAATAACTTGTAGATGTGGGATAACAAGCTAATTGGCCTATAATTTCCGATTTCTGGTTTATCTCCTTTCTTATGCAGCAAAACTATGATTGCATTATTACGCCTAAGCCACTGCTTACGTGTCACACCTTTTCTAATGCACTTTGTGAAGAGCCTTGCCAGTTTTTGTGTTTTGTCTCTTCCTCCCAATTTTAACAACTCTACAGTAACTTCATCTTCCCCTGGGGCTTTCCGATTCTTCATTTTCTTCAATGCATGTTCTACCTCATCAGAAAGAATATGGGGTATGTCGTATGTGTTGCTACTTTGCAATCCATCTTCCCCACTGCTGGCATCATTCCTCGCTCCTTGTATAATTCTCTATAGTAGTCTTCTGCTATTTGAATTATGCCTTATTTGCTGTTTATAAGTACACCATCGCTATTCTTCAGTTTCAGTATCATTTGTCTTTCTGTATTACTGCTCATGGCTGCTGATTTAATTCCTTTGTTTTCCCTTAATGCTTGTTCTACTTTTCTTGTGTTAAATCTTCTTATGTCCTCTCTGAGTCTCTTTCTAATGGCTTTGCACAACTCAGTATACTCAATTTTCTCCCTGTCAGTGTTTTTCTTGCTCTTCATTTGTCGTCTTCGGTTCATCATGACAAGTGTTTCTTGACTAATTTTTTCTTCTTTGGATTTCTGTTTCCCTATAGGTTTCTTGGGCTTTATCACTTTCAGAAAGTTGTAATATTCCTCGTCTATATCTTGGTCCTGAGCAGTGTGCAGAAGCTCAAACTTGTTCTTAAGTTCCAGCACATACTGCTTTTTATCATCCTCTGTTATCTCAAAGACCTTTGTATTATTTACGCGAGTCAGTTTTTTCCTTTCCTATATCTATATCAAGTGTACATCTTACCATTCTGTGATCACTTCCAACATTTACCTTATTCAGGACGGTAACATCATTCACAATATATCTTCTGTTAGTGAGGATGAAGTCGATTTCATCAGTTGTTAATCCATTTGGACCCTTCCATGTCCACTTTCTGTTCACCCTTTTCTTGAAAAAAGTGTTCATTACTGACAGTCCTTGAGATTCTGCAAATTCCACAAGTCTTTCACCTCTTTCATTTCTTTCACCAATTCCAAAATTTCCTATAGTTCCCCTTTCTGCGCTGTTTTGTCCTTTTCATTATGTACTCCCTCCTATCGTTGTTTCGAACGCAACAACGGTTTTACGTATATTAAGTAGTAATCTAAATTAAAAATAACCAGCGTAAGTAGAACTATAAGGCTATTATAAAAGTACAAATATAAAATAAGAATTAGCTAAATAAAACTGCAGACACTTTTATCGCGTTTTCAGAGCCTGTAATTCAAAGTTGCAATTTTTAAAGATATTGTTCTGTGTGCTTTCCTTCACTTGAGATGACATTCTGAAAACGGAGGTGTATATGTATGTATATGTATATCTGTCTCACAGTGGCACCAGGACTGTTCGTCCACCTCCACTAATTCTCATGTAGAGAAGAAGAAAAAAAACAAAATCCTCTTAATCAAATTGGCCTGAAATGTAAATGTGTATTTACCAGGCCTCTCTGTCATCAGGTGGTAGCCACCAACATGGGCAAATCCCATTCAATGCTCGCCCTAGCACAAGGAGCCGAACCTGGGTCTACTCCTGTCAGTACTAACATAGCACCAGAAAATCTCGCATCCACCAGTGACCGTGCAAAACCGGCAGGTGCCCGCAAAATCCCGTTCCCAGGTCGCCCGCACCCGAGAGCCAGCAAAGAAAGAAAAAATAATAAATAATAATAATAAATAAAAAATAATAAATAATAATAATAAAATAATAAATAATAATAATAAAATAATAAATAATAATAAAAAAATAATAAATATAAATATATATATATAAATAATAAATATAAATATATATATCTAAATAATAAAAAAGTCATATCCTCTGGAATATAAATCCAAACTTAGTTACCCGGAAACTACAGAACGGCAAAAAAAAAAAAAAAAAAATAATAATAATAATAAATAAATAAAATAAAATAATAAATTTAAAAAAATAAAAAATAAATAAAATAAAATAATAAATTAAAAAAATAATAAATAAATAAAATAAAATAATAAATAAATAAAATAAAATAATAAATAAAATAATAAATAAATAAAATAAAATAATAAATAAAAAATAAAATTAATAAATAAAAATAATTTTTCCCCCTTCTCTTTTTACTGCTCAGCAAGACCAGAAGTTGAATGGTAAATGTGTATTACAAGGAAACATATCTGTCTCCGCTTATTAAAGACCAATCTTGCAAAATCTGCAGGGGATTAAAATACCTTCTATTTGAGAGGTATAATTTTTCATTTGCAGGACAATAGTGTTTCTTAAATTTTATGTTGTTGTTATTTAGTTTTTAGGAGCATTAGCAACTAAGGTCATATTGCTCCATGATATGCGGTGGTCATTCCCTGACCTTTCCGCATCCTCCGTATTAGGTGGTGACGGGTTCGAATCCCGGTCTAATCAAGAAGCGTGTGCTCCTTCCCACCTGGCTATGGAGGCGCCATATTTTATGTGTACTGTTCATGAATAATGCAATCATACAGTACATGATCCATCCTAGGTTTCAACACACGTACAGAAGCAAAACGGGTCAGGTTTTAACCCAAAATAGTGCAGCTTATAATTAAAAGATCCATGTCCTGTCGTAAAATACGAGTTTCCATTTCTGGAAACAACCAGTTGTTTTTTTTTTTTTTTTTCTTATCACAGACAAAGTTAATATCTGGAAGAAACAAACGGGTAACTTGACCAGTCTCACTACTGCACCATATGGCCTGCTACTTTAGCAGTCATTACAATTTCTTAGCCTTAGACTTAGTGATATCTAAATTATTAGTAATACCCATAAAAGTAAGTTCAACCCCCTTTCTCAAATAGTAACAAAAAACTCTGTAAGCACCATAGAGATCTAGAGGCGTACAACCAGATATAACCTGAGCAGCATTAGTGGAAACACATTTAAAACAAAGATAGTATCATTTTCCTTTGTATAGACAATAATTTCTGTCTGGATTTCACAGTGATTAATCTTGAATACCAAACATTAGCTCCATACACAATGATAGGCAGAAAAACTGCCTTATAATATAATACAAGAGTCTTCTTACTCAGGCCCCATTCCTTTCTACTGATCCTAATAATAGACGAGGAAAAGTTTTTAATTTTTTTAACCTAAATACTATAAATGCTGCATAAAAGTCAACTTACTGTCAATTAATATCCCTAGATGTTTTGTTGTCTTAACCGTAGGAATTTGTTTCCCTTCAATTAATACCCTCAGAGGCCTTCCCACATCTAATCTACCTTTACATCACATCATTACAGTTTTACTAATAGATATCTTTAACTTATGATCTGATGCCCAACATACTAGATTATCCATTACAGTAGCTGCCTTAATCTCTAAATCCCGTCTTGACATGCCATCGAAACCCAGCACCAAATCATCTGCATATGCAATTTTATGGCATTGCATATCTGTGTTTTGTAACCATAAATTCAATACAATACCATGTTCCAGAAGATTTGCCCCAAAACCTGGCCCTGGGGACAACCTCTGAAAATATTCTTCGAGTACACCAAATACTGAGATCTTACCAAAATCTTCCTGCCGTGCAAATAATTTGACAAACATTTATATAACAACTGAGGACATTTCAACAAGCGCAAAAATAAAGTATGCTTTCGTGCCAGACATTATCAAAAGCTCCTTTAAAGTCTCTATAAATAACTACTACATATTTACTATTTGAAGAGCCAACATAATCTACAAGGTCCTTTAGTGCATCTTCAGCGGAACATTTTTGTTTAAAACCATATTGATACGGTAGTGTAGAATTACACTTAATAAACCAATCATTTAATCTGAGGAGTAACAATCTTCCAAAAATCTTAAACATATTTGGAACTAAAGAGATAGGCCTGTATGCTCTAGGTTCTGACAAATCTTTGCCAGGTTTAGGTATCAACTTTAGCAAGGCTGGTAAATAACACTTATTAAAAATCTCTAACATTAGATGTGGATAGACATGAACCATTTTGAGTATTGCATTATTTTCAACAAGATCAATCCGAACAAACTTGTTTAAGATCATTAACCGTAAATAAAGTATCTGCACCCGAACCAACATAATTACATTTACCACACCTTATATTCAATTGATTTACAGTATCATCCCCCACATTTGGAAATAGTCTTTTGGCGCAATGAATTAGCCTTTTGAAATAGTCTTTTGGTGCATAGTGGCATAGTGTTTTGTGAAATGCGCCACGGGTGGTTTCCCACATCTGCGCTTTGGTACTTTGTGAAAAAATACAAAGTCTCTGTAAAAGCCAGAAAAAGTGTAATGCCTGGTTTCTGTCAGATTAGTGTTATGTTTTGTTGTGTCTCTGACTGCTTGGCCGCACAGCCCCTAGTGGGACACACCGTTGCCCGCCACCACCACTGAGAGGTGAGCCAGGCTGCCCATTATACTCTAGCTGGCCTTTGCCAGGGTTGCCTGAGCTTCCTAACAGAGGCCAAGTTAAAAAAATGGGGGGGGGGGGGGGGGCATAGAACAGGGGTACGGGTTAGAAGGAACAGAAAGAGAGGAAAGGAGGGTGGACTGAAGTTCAGGAGCAGTCCGCTTTTTGTGAGGTGAAAATAGGGGTCTGGGAGTGGGAGTTAAAGAAGCAGGGGACAGGCGCCCCTGCATGATCACCAGAGGCCAGTGGACTCTGTATTTCGCACTCAGATAGTGCCAGCAATCCCGCAATTGTACAATGCCAGCAGTATTAATCCTTGTGGGTTGGAGTGTAAATCCCACACTCAGGAGTTCTCCAGAGTGCCAGCAATCCCGCACCAGAATGGTGCCAGCGGTGTTCCTACCCTTAAAGGATTAGCAAGTTGTCAAGGCAGTGTCCTCTAGCAGAGAAGGACTCACGCAGTCTGATTCAAGCCTTGGGTAGCATGATCCAATGTTGTTCTTATTTCAGTAATCTTGGCTCGCCTCAATGCGAAGATTTCCTGCGCATACACAGTTAGTGCCTGTACGTGTTTTCATCGAGCAGCAGCGAGGACTCTTGATTACGTGGATTCCTTTGAATTGCGGTAACAAATTTGATTCTACTATGGTTCTAGGCAGGGCACTCATACATGAGATGCCCCCCTTCTCCACAATGGCATCGCGGGTTTCTTTCAATCCCCATAGCTGTAAGTTTCTGACAGAAGGGGCCATGTCCAGTGAAAATAAACGTCATGTGCAGACAGGCGAGAACCAGGGAGGGGGCTCTGGGTGAGTTTGGTTTATAGTTGGGAGGAATCGCCTCATTGATGCCTCCTTTCTGCGTAATTTCCCAGCTCTGTTGCCATATCGCTTGTAGGTGTTGAGTGATTCTTCTCTTCTCTATCTTGGGGTCATTTGCAAGATCCAGCTGGAGATTTACTATTTCAGCTGGTGTTCCTTTCCTAAGGTAGTAATATAGGCCTCGCCTGACTGCTTCTAGTCAGGCAAGGCCTATATTACCTTCATAGCAGAATGAACCTTTGAATTGTATCCAGCTTCTGTTTGTTTTTTGCTAGTGTAGCTTGTCTGTACCAGGTGGAGGCACCATAGCAAACTATCGGGACATATACTGCTTTGTATATGAAGGTCAGAGCTTTGTGCTTTAGGCCACAGTCGGCTCTTCTGCTCACCGTCCTGATCATGGCGGCATACTTCCTGATTTTGTTAGCTAGATATTTCGAGTGGTTATGGAAAGTAAGAGCTGAGTAATTGTAAATACCTAAGTAGTTAACCTCTGTATACAGGCGGATGGGAGTGAAGTTTAATTTCATCGTAGGTGGTCTTCTAATTTGTAGTCTACCTTTGAGGAGAATGGATTTTGTTTTTTCTGCCAAGGTGGTAGGGTTGTGCAAGGCTGCCCAGTTCTGGAGCTTCACAAGCGCTCCATTTGCAATAGTTTCCAAGGACGACCTGGTGTCCGCATGCACCAGCAGGACAAGGGCGTCCGCGAAGGCCAGGGGCTCAGCTTCTCCCCCCACCAAGGGCAAAGCTCAGGAACTCATCCAAGACAATAGACCAGAGGAACAGGCCAAGCACAAGCACAGAGCTCCGCGGACAGCCGCGGTGAATGAATCTGGTAACTGTCCGATATTTGTTAGCAAAACTCGTACTTTTCTGTTGGTTAGGTAAGACTTCAAACTGTTATATAGGTTAGTAGAAACGTTTGATTGACGAAGTCTCCGAAGTACGCTGGGACACCACAGGCGGTCGAAAGTTCCAGCAAAGTCCACCAATATAGCAAGAGAGTACTTGAAAGCTGAGTGCGTTGCTTGGGTGATTAGATTGTTGATAGCGTCTTCAGTGCTTCAGCCTGTTTTAAAGCCATATTGTTTTTCTGAAGAGAGTTGGTGTTTCTCGTAGCAGGCAGAAAGTTGAAACAAGAGTAGACGCTCCAGTAGTTTGGCCATCACGGAGAGTAAGGCAATTGCGATATATCAGGCTGGATTCTGTGGTGACTTGTCTGAGTTTTTCAGAATTAGTTTTAAGGTTGCAGTCTTCCATGAAGCTGGGAAGGCGCCCTCTTCCAGGCACTTATTCAGTAGCCTTAGAAGTATAGCTTGGTAGGCCTCAGCGAATTTTTTAAGAACTTCCACCTCCAGCAGGTCTCTTACTTCGGATTTCAGTGAAGTAAAGGTATGTAAAAATCATGATGTACAGGATACCTCAAACTTAAGTTCTCTGAGTAATCAAGAAATTGTACATGAATACTCTGAAGTAGTTAAAAATCCTGAAAAGGAACAAGCTTTGCCCAAGTCTGACTTGACACAAAACACTTCTTTTGTGGAAGGATTTGATTTTTCTGAACCTCTTGACCCAACAAGGGTATATAATACAATTACAAAAATTAAAAGATCTTTAGGGGATTACTTAGCATCCGAATCGAGTAAGGTAACAAAGGTTGCCTCTAATTGTATCCTGGGTTTATGGTCAGATTTTGAGGCTGTAACTACTGCACTTATAATTGAGAATGAGCGTTTAAAAGTCAAGGCAGGGGAATTGCAAATAAGAGCAAACCTTTTTGAAAGCCTTTCTAAAGAAAATCCTAAACTTACGTCTTATGCGGACGTTGTTAGAGAAGACACTGGAACTTGGGCACAATGTCCGGCTGATCAGACTATCCCCTCAGGAGTTATTACTAAAGAACACATAAGTGTATCTGAATCCAGAACTACAGAATATGATAAACCCAGGAACAAAAGTGCGGTTAGTAGTGATCCTAACAATATAATAATATTAAAGCCATCACCTGACAGTTCAATATCCAGTGGTCAGGACATAAAAAACAAGGTCATCGACACAATAAGAAAAGAGCACAGAAATATCAAGATTAAAAACATTAGATTGTTAAGAAACAATGGTGTTCTAGTCGAAACGACGAACTATACAGATGCAAAAACCATTTGCAATTCCACAACGCTGACTGATATTGGTCTGGCTATGGATAAACCCCGTTTGCAACGTCCCACTGTTCTAATATACAATATCTCCAAGGATTATTCCAAAGAGGACATTGTAGAGGATCTCTACATTAAAAACTTGAAAGACTTTGGCTGTAGCTTGGAAGAGGTGAGGCAAGGAACCACTTTCAGGTTCAGTTCTGGTGCAGGAAATCGTGTTACTAACTGGGTCATTGGATTAGCTCCAAAAATATACAAATATATAATGCAAAATGATCGTATTTTTCTGGGGTTCTCCTCACACAGGTTTCGTCATTTTACAGCTGTTTCTAAATGTTTTCGCTGTCTGGGGTATGGACATTCAGCGCAAAACTGTTCACACAAAACAGTCTCGTGCGGCCATTGTGCCAATGGAGGCCACGTCTTCTCGGAATGCACGCACAAAGAGGAGCCACCAAAATGTGTCAACTGTAAGAGGAGAAATCGAGATTTTCAACATTCTGTTCGTGATAGCTGCTGTCCCGAATACACAAGAGCGGTGGAATTGACAGAAAAGAGAACACAATATGAATAACACGGCTAATCCAAATCCTCTTTTGAGTGTAAATTATTCTTACCAGGGCATTAAAATCCTGCAAATTAACGGCCAAAGAGCTCGAGCAACTATGGACGAGATAAGGGTGGCGGCATTTGAGAATAAAATGGATATTATTTGTATTCAGGAACCTTATTGCTCTGCACAAATTGATGGTAGAACATTTAAGCTAATGGGCTTCCCAACTTCTGCAAGAATTGTGCACTCGCTTGACAGTTCGCCCAAGACAGCTATCGTCATTCTGAATAACGATTTAGTGGTCACCTCTATTTCTGGTGAGTGTTCTCAGAACGCAGTCTGTGTGCTTGTCTCCTCGAAATTTATAAATTTCTATATCGTTTCTCTCTATTGCCCGCCGTCAGAAGACTTCCAATTGGCTCTGCACAGTATAGATAGATTATGTACAAAGTTTGCCTCGAAAAACTTGATAATTTCTGGTGATGTAAATGCAAAATCCAATATGTGGCATAGCGGGTTTAATGACCCTCGTGGTTCGGCCCTGGAAGATGTTATTCTTGCTCATGGACTTACTGTTCAAAATTTGCCTAATAAACCCTACACTTTTTTCGACTGTCAACGGTGAAAGCAACATTGATATTACTCTGACCTCTGTCAAAATTGATTGTTGTATCTCTCATTGGGATGTTGTCCCAGAGTTAATCAACAGTGACCACCGTGCCATAGTTTATGGTCTTCTTCCTGGGCAGCGAGTCGACGACCTTCAACTTACTGATCTTAGGAGATTTTCCATTAAGACTATTAAATGGAACAAATTTAAAGATTTCCTCTCTGCTGTCTTTACGACCGAAATGATCGAATCCCTTAATATATTAAGGGCTGAGGAGATTGTTGATTTTGTTCAAACCCAGCTGTATCTGGCCACGGATTATGCAGCGAAGAAAAAACACAACAAGACAACACCTGTCCCTTGGTGGAACTCAGATCTTGAAAATTTAAGATCGCAAGTTCAGAACGCAAGGAAGGAATATCAAAATCACAGACATCTGTCTCAACAGGATGTTCAAGCATACAAGGATTCTTATAGAGATCTTCGAAGGAGATACCACAAAGAAATAGCTAATGCTAAAATAGATTGTTGGCAAGGATTTGTCAAACAGGTTGGAAATTCAGAACCGTGGGGATTAGTTTACAAAATCTCCAGAAACAAATTAATCTGTGGCGAAGTGTACAATACAGTAAGAATAAACGGAGCAGAATCTGAGGACTGGAGCTCCACGGTACATGCTATAGTGTCAAGTCTGTTCCCTAAAGATATTCCAGAGTTGGATACATTGGAGCAAGGCAAGATACGTCTTGAAAACAGTATGTACACGGGTTCAACTGATATTGTGTTTTAATCTGTTGGAGTTGGGTTCTGCCATAGCTGGATTAAACAGCAAAAAATGCCCCGGAATTGACCTTGTGGAGAATCTTGTTATCGTCAAGTTTTTCAACTTTTACCCACAAGTTCTGCTAAACCTCTTGAACAAATGCCTCCTGGAAGGATACTTTCCAAATCAGTGGAAATTGGCATTGCTCAAGATTCTTCACAAGACTGGGAAAAATAGATCCGATCCCCGTGCTTACAGACCAATTTCCTTACTTGCTAATCTGGGAAAGTTATATGAACGTCTTCTGGCTCCCAGAATACTAAAGAAATTTGAGGAAAACCAGCTATGCTCAAACTGTCAGTTTGGCTTCAAAAAAGGGAGGTCCACCGACGATGCTATTCTTACGGTGATGAACTTTATCCAGAATTCATCTTCTAAATATGTTTTGGCAATTTTTGTGGACTTTGAGGGCGCCTTCGACTCCCTCTGGTGGGAGAGTGCCCTCAGGTCTTTAAGGCTGGCTAAATGTGATAATTATGTGTACAGGGTACTGAGATCATACTTTAATGAGAGATACATCATGGTCAAGGCAAAGCATCTGTCTTACAAGGCCCAGGTTTCGAGAGGATGCCCCCAGGGGTCGGTGTTGGGGCCTCTCCTCTGGAATGCCGTACTAGATCAGTGGCTCACGAAACCACACGAGGATTCTCTAAAGGTGGCCTACGCCGATGATCTCGTGATTGCCATAGAAGGAAGGTCACGTAAGGTATTAGAGGACAAAATTCAACCCATCTTAGATGATTTGGTGGCATGGGCTGACATCAACAAGTTCAAGATATCTCCGAGTAAAACAAATTTCATGACATTTAAAAACCACTTTAATTACGGAAGACCACCAAGAATTCAACTGAATGGTTTACAGATACCTTATGTTCCTCAAAACAAATATCTTGGCATAATTCTTGATGATAAATTAACCTTTCTCCCTCATGTCACCAAACTGAAGGAAAAAATTAGAAATTTTACTGCTTCGGTCATAAGAATCTCCAAAAGAGACTGGGGTTTGAATAAAAAGACCTTGAAACTATATTATAAAGCAATATTTCTGCCTATAGTTTCGTATGGAGCAGGTATTTGGCACCAGAACGTCGTTAAGGTGATAATTAAAAACAAGCTACTATCAATTCAAAGGACAATGCTTCTGGCACTAAACAATGCCCCTCGTACAGTATCAAACAATGCCCTCCAAATTCTTGGAGGAGAACTGCCTTTAGATTTGTTTATCTTATACCGTGGCATGATTTATAAACATAAGAAAGGACTGCAGGTATCTATTATGGGAATTACAACCGACCCAGTTAGTAACTTAAAGACAGAACGGAAAAGATTATGGAGTGAAATGGTTAGTATTTGGCAAAGTAGATGGAATGCGTCTGTGCACGGCGAAGTCACAAAGAAGTATATTGAAAATGTTGAGTTTGCTTCTACTCAACCTTCTGTTTCGTGGTTTGCACCAAGCATGTTTACAACGTATTTATTCTCAGGCCATGGATCTCTGAGGGCCAAACTTTTCGACAGAGGTTTGGAGCCGGATCCTTTTTGCACCTGTGGTCAAATGGAGGACTGGATCCATGTTTTACTGTTTTGTCCGCAATATACAGACCATCGAGTATTGCTACTTAATTAGGTTCCAGGTCTAGCTGAGGACAACGTGAAAATACTAGTTGAGAAAAAACAAACTTTGAGACTTTCCAGACCTTTGCAGAATCGGTCTTTAAGAAAAGACTTCAACTAAGAACTCAAATCCAAAATCGAGTATAAATCTGACAGCTGAGCAGTTAATATAAATGTTGGTATCCCATTAAATATAAATAGGATGACTTGTCAGATATGTAAATTGAATTGTATTACTAGGATTTAGAGTCAAAATTCTATTATCTTTTGTACATATGTAAATATTTACTTTTTTTTTTTTTTTTTGCTGGTTTCCAGGTTTGGGCAACCTGGGGACGGGATTGCTGGCCCCCACCGGTATTGCACTATCTCCGGTGGGTGTGGGATTTGTGCCCATGGCACTAAAGGTAATAGTAGACCCAGGCTTGGCTGCTTGTGCCTGGGGGCAGACAGCGGCTGCCTGGGTGTTGGCTGCCCCCTGGTGGCAAGGTGGACATACACAAGCGATAAAAAGCTTGCTGAATTTCTGCACCACCACAGACGTGTAAGGTGGAGATGGGCTAAGGCCTAGGAGCCACCCTTGATACAGGTAAAACACACACACACACTCACGTGTTCATATATAATATAGTATATATATAGGTATAATGAGAATGATAATGCTAATGTATATAAAATTGTATATATATCTTCTCTGTAAGTTCTTGTATATAAAATGTAAAGAATTGTGTGTACAAATAAATGGAAAAAAAAAAAAAAAAAAAGGTCTGCACCTGGTGTTTTTCCATCTTTCATCTTGTTAATTGCCAGGTCCATCTCAAAACCGGTAAACAGAGGCTCCACCATTGCTGTGTGGTATTGTAAATTCTGGTTGATACTGTAATATTGGCACGGACTTCTTCAATACTGGTATTGGTAAACTGATTACATCGCTGGGACAAGTGCATCAATAAAACTGGAGAGACTGTGGATAAGTAGTGCACGTTCACTTATTTCTGGTGTGTAATTTCAACTTCGTATTATTAAACATCATGGAGAGAAAATGTGTTACCTTACTTTTGGGAAACCCCTCGTACATTATCCACTTAATGTTGTATTTCTGTACTACTATTGTGTATTTGTGTAATCAGATGCTGTTTTAGGCCATGCATTGTGTCAACCCATTTGAGTACTGTGTACACACCGGTAGATTGTAAATAGTATGGCAATATTTATTCAATATTATCATGTAACCCGTGTCCTCTAACTGGAAAGCTGTAAAGGAACATTTCTTAAGAATAAATTGATATTGACAGTAATAATCTTGGCGTTCGCCTTCCCCCTATCGTTCACATGTGTGATCATTCCCTATGCATGGCCATATTTTATTAAAAATCACAAATTCAGTTTCCAAAGGGAACGTTCTCCATATTTATGAAAAAGGTATTAAGTGTATATGAATGATGCTACGAACTGCGACACAATAATTAATTTACAATTTTATTTCTATTTTTCACTACACAGAGTTTACAAAATTAACAAACAAGGTCACTTCTCCTTTAGGGGCATTTATAATCAGCAGCATTTCTTCCTTAATTATTGTCTAGTTGTCAAACCAGAAAACTATTACAAACACAACTTTCATTCAAAGTACAAATTTTGCAGGACAACTTTCTTAATATATCTCTAAAATGCAACTCCTTCATAGATATCTTATTCAAAGTCCTGCCCATAATAAAGAAGTTAAAGAAAGGGTTCCCTAGAGAGGGAACCCTTTCATAGAGGAGCTTACGGAGGGCAGGACTACACAAAGGGTTTTTCATTCCGTTTCTTGCAGCATCGGAAAGAAAGAATTGCAAGATCAACGTTCTCTCTCAGCCTTCAGAAGTCCATCGTGGTGATCGGCCACGGAGTTCTCAAAGAAGTTAAAGAAAAGGTTCCACAGAGAGGATACAATCATAGAGGATCTGACGGAGGGCAGGGCTACAAAAAGGGTTTTCATTCAGCTTCTTGTAGCATTGAAAGAAAGAATCGCAATATCAACGTTCTCTCTCAGCCTTCAGACGTCCATCTTGGTGACCGGCCAAGGAGCCCTCATTGAAAAGATAGGTGGGATACCTGCTGGTTAAGATTCCACTTTGGTATTCTTAATAAAAAGTATTTTTTTTTTTTTTTTTTTTATCCCGGCGAATTTAATTCCATACGTTTCAGCTTCCAAATTCAATTTATTTATTTATTATTTATTTTTTTTTTTTCGTTTTTCAGCACCACCAGCCATTCTTTTTTTTTTTTTTTTTTTTCTTACGAGCTTCTGTTTTTTTTTTTTTTTTTTGTTTTGTTTCTATCAGCTTCACACGGGTGATTTCCCCACCTTTGGAAGAATGAGTCTCTGGCCAGAGCAATCGAGCCCACCAAACGAGTCAAAGTCAGTATCTGTTTTACTGGGACTGGTCCACCTTCCCGTGGTGAGGACAAACACAGAATCCTCGCTCCAGGTGACTGTTTCTTCTTTGCAGCCAAATGACCAGAATACGCACACTTCTCCCAAAAACATACACAAGTTACATTTGTGACCTTTTTAAAGTCGATTCCGTGATGTTGTTAACAGCTACACGAGGTGGAGTTGAACAGATGATCCAGGTGCCGCCCTTTAAATGTACACATAAACATTTCTCTCACAGCGATGGCAGTATCTTCAAACTTCCATCATCAACTTGTACAGCAAGAGTGACAAACAGTTTTCTGACTCAATAATTTTCAATTACTTGTCAGTATTTCTCATCGACAGAAATTAGAATTTTTTGTCACACGTTCGCGACAGCAGCAGCAGCTAATGTTCAAAAACACTTAGACATAAGAGTTTTACTCGTTCAAATGCTGCCTTCATCTCCAGAATAGCAGCGACAGATCTATCCCCCACTTTCCTACTTGTAGAAATTACCTACTTCTTTTAGAAATATGCAATCATCAGCATTCCGCACTACGGCAATTAGCAGAATCCGTGAAATATACAGGGTGTTTCAGTTAAACGTTTCAGAACTTCTAAGAGGGGTAGGGTACATCCTGACAACTCGAAATCATATAGCAATGTGGGGTCGGAAATGCTTTCCTGAAGCGGTGTTGTACACAGAAGCACCATAAAAAGAAAAGAGACCGTAAGTGAGAAATCGTTTTAATAATACATGAAAAGAAGCAAAAGGTACATGGATTAAAGTAAGTGTTCGAAGTTTCTTCCACGGGCTACAATGCACGCCTCACATCTCCGACGCATGGACATCCGAACATTCTGGAATACTCCAGGCGAATTTCGAATTTCTTCGGCAGCTACTGCGATTCTTGCAACCAGCTCCTCAGCATTGTCAACAGGGGTGTCATAAACTAGCGATTTCATATGACCTCAGAAATAAAAATCAAGACATGATAGGTCGGGTGACAGAGCAGGCCAACGCACGGGACCACCACGTCCGATCCACTGTTGACCACATGTGACATCCAGGTAGTTACAAACATCTCCGCTATAATGGGCAGGGGCTCCATCGTGTTGGAACCACATTGTCTGTTGTGTCGATGCAGAAATCTGTTCATCTCTCAAAAGTTGTGGCAATACTTGCTGCAGAAAGATCAAGTAGATAGGTCCGGTTAGACGACACGGTAACAGGTAAGGTCCGATGAGGTGATCTCCCATAATACCGGCCCATACATTGACCGAAAATCGAATCTGTGCTGCACGACGTCGTATTGCATGCGGGTTCTCGACCGCCCAGATATGGTCGTTATGCGTGTTGAAAATTCCTTCCCTTGTGAAGGATGCCTCATCGAAAAACAACACTTCAGCAGGAAAAAGGGGATTTGTAGCACATTTTCCAAGGTACCACTGTGCGAAAGCAATACGAGGTGCATAATCCTCCGTTGCTGTGTCTGGACACGCTGCACGTGAAACGGATGCATGTCTTGTTCTCGGAGAATCCTCCAGACGCTGCAATGGGAAACCCCGACTGCGTTTGCTAGACTTCGTGTACTCGTTCTTGGATTCCCCTGTACATGCTGCAGCACATTCTGTTCAACGGCTGGAGTCCGTGCTGTTCTTACCCTGTCCCTGTCAGCTCTTTCAAATGAACCTCTCTCAGCTAACCTCTGGTGCAGTCTTGCAAAGAAATTATGACTGGGAATACGCCTCGTCGGATATCGTTCCGCGTACAAACGCTGTGCGGCTGGCCCACTACAATTTGCAGCCCCGTACGCCAAATGCATATCGGCTAACTCTGCGTTCGTGTAATCATCCATCCTACTAACTTGGCGTTCTCGTGCGAAATTAAGATTCCCTGCACTAAAGCTCGGAATTTTCGATTCTGCCCATTGGTATATGATTTCGAGTTGTCAGGATGTACCCTACCCCTCTTAGAAGTTCTGAAACGTTTAACTGAAACACCCTGTATACGACAGTAGCGATCAATGTTTCGCATTCTCACACTAGGATTTCCGTTGTGAAAACTGTTCTTTGCGACTGCAGTTCTATTGCCCATTGTCTCCACAGTAAATTGCATATAAGTTACGTTCGTCTTGGGCATCATGTAACACGTTCATTGAGGTATTCGCGAAGAGGGCAGAGAGTGTTCCCCACTCTATGACGTACCTTTATTTTTAAGAGATATTCTGTAGACATCTCTACAATGGAAGCGACACTTCATTCTCTGGCTTTCCGTTTGCGGAAATTGTCCAATGCAGGTAGAAATAAGCAGTCGTCTTCATTGAGTATCAGTGGCAACCAGTAGATTAGCACATGATGTTGCTATAGCAACAGCAGCAGTTCTATTCTCCTTTTTCTCCACAGTAAATTCCATATAAGTTAAGTTCATCATGAGCAGCAAAGTAACACGTTCATTGAGGCATTCGCGATGGTAGCAAAGAATGTTCCCCACTCTATGACGTACCTTTATTTTTAAGAGATATTTTGCAGACATCTCCACAATGAAATCGACACTTCATTCTCCAGGTTTCCGATTGTGGCAATTGTCCAATTCGGGTAGAAATAAGCACTCGCCTTCGTTCAGTATCGGTGGCAACCAGATTTGCACATGGATTTCCATCAGCAGAAGTTCTATTCCCCTCTTTCTCCACAGTAAATTCTATAACTTAAGTTCATCATAAGCAGCCAAGTATCACGTTCATTGAGGTATTCGCGATGGTAGCAAAGAATGTTCCCCCTCTATGACATACCTTTACTTTTATTTTTAAGAGATATTCTGTAGACATCTCTACAATGGAAGCGACACTTCATTCTCTCGCTTTCCGTTTGCGGAAATTGTCCAATTCGGGTAGAAATAAGCACTCGCCTTCGTTCAGTATCGGTGGCAACCAGTAGATTTGCACATGGATTTCCATCAGCAATGATGTTCCCCTTTCATTCCACACAGACAATACAACAAGTTGAAATGCAGCATTAGGTGTCAGAGATTAGCATATAGGATTAATAAACATAAAACTGAAAATATAAATATATAATAATGTCCTCTGAAATGTTCATTGTGATGAAGAATTTTGATAGCAGATGTATAGCTCGTAATGGTCAGAAACTTCTGAGCACGCAGGAAAGATGCTCCATTGTAAAAAAAAGAATTTTGAGAAGCGTGCTCCATGCCGAAATCTCACCCTATTTGAAAATCTTCAAAATTCTATTAGAAATAAACCGTAGCCAGAATTTAGCTCCTGACTTTTTCTTCTTTTCCTTCATTCTAACGTTTTTAGTGAAGCCTTCTGCAGCTTTATACAATGTTCTTACGACCCGATGAATCTCAGATAATTCTGCAAATGGGATGTTTTCATCATTATATCTGCAATGAAAATTACCACAATTAAATTGGTTTGAATACCTAAATCGTATGTATAGCTTGGAATTTAATAAACAGAAGAAGAAAATGCATTAGTAATTAGCGGTAAATATTTTATACTCCAATGCTTCCTGACAAATAGCAAAAGTGGTGCCAACAGTTACCACCCTCAATTCGATAACTTCTTTTCTTTATTTCATTAGGCTTAGTGATTGTAAAGTGTATTCCCGGTGTTTGCCGAGTTTTTTGATACTTCTTTGAAAATGGGCGAATTTTGATGTAATTTGCTCAGAATATCTTGGATTAAGAAAGTTTCCGTGCATATTTTTCTTCCAAATCCTTTGTCAGATGAGTGTGAGTGTACTTTATATGGTCTTAGTTTGTATGCACCTGCTTCTTTGTAAATAATTTTGTCTACGACTTCACATTCGTACAAAGGATAGCAAAATGCGATTTGCAATTCGTTCTGAGAGAAGTAAGATATTGCAGACCCCATCTTCTCCAAAACCTGTTTACTGGACGTCTACACATGCGCAGAATTTTTTTTTTTTTTTTTTTTTTAATGAAAGGATTTGACCTCAAAGTCGTGAATCCTTAATTTATTTTGAAATCTTTAGTAAGTAAGATGCCTTCGCAATGGAACTAGCAGATAGCAACCCACCAGACTTTAGTTGGCAGTGAAAATAAACGGAAACGTACCATGGCGTTGTTCTTATTTGATTGTGCAATAAATATAGCAGTTACTCTCAGCGAAATACTGCAGCTGTTAGAGCATAAGAGACTAACTACAACTGCGACTCACCACCACTCGCTCCTATCCTGCCCTCTGAAACTGTACTAGACAGCTATTGAGGAGTCATGCCTCCTCTTCACACCATCCGTTGCCGGGTGCAAATTTGAAAGTAGGGCAGACAAAAGTCTTTACCACAGCGCACTGAAGTAATACAGAAAGTTTTCCGATGATAAAGAAAGCTATGGATATTTTTTAGATATGCAATGGACTCCACGCTATTTTTAAACTGTATGAAATAATAATTAAAAGAGATAGAAAGTTCCCTTCCCTTTTAATATTAATCTTCTTGGATTGCGATTAAAATGTAACATTTTTTAAAAACTGTTCGCAATTATTTCCTGAAATTGATTTATAAAAGATCAAAGTAAACGACTTTCATCAATACTTACCCAGTCAGATGAGACAGATCGATGTCATCTCTATTCAGCCTTATAATTCTGAAGTGTGAATCGCGAGAAAGAACTTCATTATGGTCTTTGCTATATTCCCCATTGTTAAATAAAAAGTTTGCCATGACAGTTGGACTTTCTGTAATTCTGGGCTGAACCTCATCGGCATCTTTGTTGTAACTAGAGGTTTCTGGAATTACTTCCAAAGCTATATCCCCAAAAATAGCTTCTTCAGTTAACACTGTCGGATCCTGTTGAATAGCGGAAGTTTTCCTGTCAGTACCGTTTATATCCGCATTTTTCCATAACATTTGTTTCTCCTCAGAAGGAGACTTATCCCTTGCTGGAAGATCGGCAATCTGTACTTGGCTTTGTTCTTTTACAATGCGTTTAGCAGATCCGACGTAGTTGCCCAGTTCCTCATCTGACAGAGTGTATGAACCTCCAAACGGTGAAAGTCGGCAGTGACGACGAAAGTGGTTTCAGCTTTGACTGGAACGTTAACGGAGTACTCCACTTTGTCGTACCTACATATACAGTTTCTACCTTCTCTGCCTCCATGTTCGTCAAATTCATACTCTCTTTCTGTTGAGAAGTCAGCATCTAAGCAGCCACAAGCCCCTGTAAAAAACAACGGAAGAAATATGTTGGTAAAGCGCAGTTTTAAGTGGTGCAGTTAATCAACAAACATTGATTATTAAAAAGGGTTAATCAGTAAAACTCGTTGAAATTTAACCGCTAAAAAGTATTCTTGTTAATGAAAGGAGACTCAAATAACTATTAGAGCGATAGGATTCGATAAGAATAGTTACTCTTACGAAATAATTAAGGTGAAATAACTGTTTCGTGATTTCCATTTTTCTTCTTTTTTGTTGATTCTCTTATCTTGCACTAAGTGGATTTGATTTCTCAAAACTATTCAATTTTACGCCGCTTCAAATTAAATATATATAGAGTGTGAGTGAGAAACCGAATTTGTTGGCAGGGTGAACAATCCCCGAAAACAAATGAAAGAATTATTTTTTATTAAACCCTACGGAACAGATCTGTTAATTTGGATTGCTTTGTTCCATGATTAGAATAGGCCAATCATGTTTGCCTCACCTGCGCAAGAAATTCAGAAATTAATGAAGATTCAGAAAATATGAAAAATCAAAATGAATCATCCAGTTTGTGCGTAACGTCCCTTCTGCTGTTCTTCGTTTATTGTGGGGCCGGATGGGTGGACAGTATCGAGAACCTTCATCAACTTGCATCAACATAAGAATGCTTTTGATATGCTTGCGACAGTAAACTTTCTTCATGGGAACCACAGCTGCCATAACCCCCGTCCCCCTCGATTGCAGAGATCTAAGTAGAAATCACTTTAATGACCTAAGGAATTTTATTCGGTCTTTTTAGCAATGTACAAATGTAGCTGAGTTCACCCGTCTCAGGCGGCGGTAATTATGGTTTTCTTTCTCCATTTTCTTTTTTTTTTTTTAATCTACTTTTATTTAAATAAATGACTGAACTAAACTATAGTAAAAACTGAGTTAAAATTAAGAATCCAAAAAAAAAGGGAAAAGTCAATTAAGACTAAAAAATAAATAGGGGTAGCAAGAAAGAAATGGAGGCTACTTTCGTGTAAATTATAAGGAACACTTGCAGAAATAGTAGTAGTAGTGGCATGTGATGCAAGAAAGCAAGTGTATGAGCTTATGCAGCATCAACCAAAAAAAAAAAAAAAACACACACCATTTCCTCCAAATGCCTGTCCAGTTCCTCCTTAAATTTATTTAACCTATCAACTTCCATAACGACAGATGGAAAGTTTGTTCCAGCAATTAACCACCCGCTGGCTAAAGGCAAATTTCTGCACATCTATTCTACATCTCTCTTTTCTTAATTTGAATTTATGCCCCCTTAGGTTCGTAATCTGAACAAGTGGAAGGATCCCATCAGAATTCAGCGTGCTCAACCCATTCAAGGCCTTATACACCTCAATCAGATCACCGCGCAGGTGCCTAGTCTCCAG
Source organism: Mastigoproctus giganteus (assembly GCF_048544385.1). Lineage (NCBI taxonomy): Eukaryota > Metazoa > Arthropoda > Arachnida > Uropygi > Thelyphonidae > Mastigoproctus > Mastigoproctus giganteus. The sequence goes on along the minus strand of NC_143577.1, from coordinate 3,777,457 downwards.
CCACTGCAATTTGCAGAACTTAAGCCTCTCTTGGTAAGAGGATCCCTTCATTCCCCTCACCAATCTTGTTGCCCTTCTCTGTACACGCTCAAGCAAATCTACATCCTTCCTAAAATGAGGCCTCCAGACTTGTACGCAGTACTCAAGGCGTGGCCTGACCATTGCCTTATACAGAGGGACAATCACCTCCTTTTCCCTGCTAGCAAAATTCCTATATATCATTGACAAAACCCCATGACCTGCCCTGGCAGCCTGTCTGCATTGCTCAGAAAACTTCATATCTGACTGCACAATTACTCCCAGGTCTTTTTCATTTTCTACCACCTTAAGTATAGTACCACAGGCCACATAAAATTCATGATATTTTTAATCTGTTCTAAGGTTATTTGTGGAGCCAATCGCGAAATGAACAGGCTTCTGCGAGTGAGTTATTGGTCGACATGTGCTGCTTTCCTGATAGACTGGAGCCAGCTAGTTGGAGCTGTCCCAGTTATATGTGATCGTCTGGATCTCTTGTTTATTCGTGTCTGCGGTACCACCCTTGTATCTTGGCTTTTGTAATTTTCCTTAGCCGTGTTCCCTTTGGATACGTGAGGGGATGGCCTAGCGACAATCTCAGCCCAGGAGTGGGGACCAGAGTCAGTATGACGATGAGCTTCCGTATGGATTTCACGATAGTTTTTAATAACATAATCGGGATGTTTAGAAGGTGTAATCATGGATCCATCCGAAGTTTGTTTCGGTGTGTCGCTTTGGAGAGCTGTGCGTGTTAGACCTGCCACTGAAAAAGCTGGGGGATTTCACACTCAACATTACTTTTATCAATTGGATCTTCATAGGTTTCTTTCTGATTCCGCGTTGGGTTCTTTGTCAATGCCGAAATGTGATGGTGTTCAGGTACATCACACTTTCTTTAAGTGTCCTCCCATACTGATTGACAGGGGTTATTATTGGGCTACCGCTGTAACTGAATGGGTGAGGTTTTGTTCATTTCATTGGTTGGCAGAGAAGCGGCAAACGGGAGTCCTACATTTCAGGCAGGTTTCAAATGGGGACCGTGAGGTCATGTTCTTAAATACTTCAAGTTGTCTTTTCAGTTGGGATACTTCTTGGAGGATCTCTACGTTTTGCGCCCGTAGGAACTGGTTTTCCAAGAAGAGGTCAGTGCCGCTTTCAGAAATTCTTTCCATCTTGTCTGGCATGATCCTTGCATTATCTGTTTGTAGGGCTGTGATACTTCTCGTGTGCTCAGTGATGATGTCTTTAAGGCTTCTAGATATTAAATCATTGATGATTGCTTAGTCTAGGTTGACCTTCGGGCTTTCGAGCATACTGGTTTGTGTGCTGGATTCCTTAGACGCGATCTCGGTTCCATTGTCGTTAATGCCAGAGTCATGAGGAGGTTGAGCAGGCGGTAATGACATCAGTGATGGGGATATATCGAAGTCAGTGGTTAGGAGGTCGCCGTCTACTTTTCGTGGATTTACAAATTCACTATCTACATTGATTACACTCTTTCTGTGACAACGATCGCATGTCCACATTTTTCGCCGTTCTTTATTCAGTTTCCATAACATTGTAGGGATGCACGGCTTGCAAAAACCCCCTCTTGCACAAAAGGCAGCTGAGAAATACAGTTTATTTTACCTTACAAATTGCACACATACTTTGATTGTTTGTCATTTTAATGTTGTGTTCTGTTTCCAAAGCTTTAAGTTCAATTTCCACGAAGCGCGTGATCGAAGATATGGTTGTACAGAGTATTAATATACAGAGTGGACACTCCCATAGACGACAGTGTTAATTCCGGTTACATGTTAAAACGCATAGACAGTGGCGAACCCCCTTTCAGGACATAGAAACAGGCCGGAACATTGCGAATTTCTTCGCTATGTTCCTGGAGCATTTTCTAAAGTTTTGCTATCAACGCCTGAGGTCTGCGCGGGTAGCACAGTGGTATCGTCACCGTCCTCCCCACACCGGGTGTAAAAGGCCTGGGTTCGAATCCCGTCGATGACGCGAGGAACTTTAATGGGCTTTTTTTCACTCCGTGGCTGAGTTAGTTGGTCTCAGGCGTAGATAGCAAGGTTTTTCTCCCCAGTAACTGGGGTTTTTTCGTCCAGCAAAACAACCATAGAACACGCAATTTACAGACACAAACACGGGTTAATGTATTTAATTACGGGCAACCCTAAAATAATAATAACAATAAAATATCAACGCCTGAGTTAACTTGCAAGTCTAAAGGTAACGTTCCGGCTAGTACTTGCAGAGCTTGCGTCGAGGCTGTCCTGCATGCCTTAACTAAACACCGCAACATTGCAGAGAACCATCTTGCGGTGTTTAGTTAAGGCATGCAGGACAGTCTCGACGCAAGCTCTGCAAGTACTAGCCGGAACATTACCTTTAGACTTTCAAGTTACTTATGGAGGATTTTTATACAGACTGAAAAAGCAGATTGAGACCGAATTTCTTGGAATAACCATCAACCTTCAAGGTGATGCTAAAAGAGAAAGAAGGAGACTGTGGAACGAGTTAGGTAACATCTGGCAGTCTCGATGGGATACAGCTCCCGTTGGGGCAACAACGAGAAAATTTATACCACAAGTTTCATTTCTCCTTGATAAACGTGTTCGATTGTGGTTCTGCATGGATATATTCACGTCGTACCTGTTGACAGGACACGGATCGATGAACCAGAGTCTTCTTAGGTTCAATTTATCACAAACACACCTCTGTCCGTGTGGATCACCAGAGAGTTGGGATCACATCTTGTTTCATTGCTCCCTGTATGACGATCTCAGACTTCCTCTTCAAGCACTTAATAATTTTCAACCAGGACAGGAGTTGTCTCTGCTTCAAAGCTCGGAGTCATATCAGATTCTTCAGGCTTTCGCTCAAGGCGTATTTCTTCGAAGGCGTTCAATGTCAACAGATCTCAACAGAATGCAGCACAATGGTCCTGCTGATGCATAGCTGGTTAGATCTCCTTTAATAATATATAAACTGAAATCCTCAAGAAATGAAATTTTTAGTCGGCCTGCAGACAAAATTAAGTGCTTTCTTCCTTTTTTTTTTTTTTTTAGTAGCATCGCTTTCTTTCTTTTATGCATTTATATATTATCATAATTTTTTTTTCTGTTTACTAATTTTTTTTTTAGCAGCACCACTTTCCTTCTTTTATGTATATTTATTATTATAATTTCTTGTTTTTTTATTAGTAGCATCACTTTCTTTATTTGTGCATTTATATATTATCAGAATTTTTTTAGCAGCACCACTACCTTCTTCCATTTTACTTATTTTTTTATTATTTTATTTATTTATTTTTTAATTTATTTATTTTATTTTATTTATTTATTTTTATAAATGTTTTATTTTAATAATTTCGGTTCCAAATCCAGCACCATGGGTGATCGTTTTTTTTCCCCTCTGGAATAGGCCCCCAGAGGATCCTGGCCTACCTTCTGACAACATTAGGTGGGTCAGAGTCTCTCTTGAGACAGTACGTGCTTTACATGGACTGGCCCACCTTCTCGTGGTGAGTACCCAGAATCATCTATCCAGGTGACTGATGCTTCTGGGTAGCCAAGCGACCAGAACAGAACAACAGAACACACACAAACCGACGTCACACACATATCTGGCCCATTTGTAGTGATACTGTTCTTCACAGAGATAAGAGGCGGAGTTGAACAAACGTTCTAGGAGCTGCCCTTTACATATACACATGTCCACATCAACGCCTGAGACCTACTAACTCAGCCACGGAGTGAAAAAGCCCATTAAAGTTCCTCGCGTCATCGACGGGATTCGAACCCTGGCCAAAGACAAAGGAAAAAGAAAATAATCTATAGGTGAGCTATGATCATCCAATAGTACGACACTGGAATACATACCACAGGTTTTGCAAAGGATAAAATCATGACTCACCCGGAAAACTCCATCGGCTATTTCCATCTGAGTGATGGTACTCTCTGACGAAGTATTCAAGGCGGAACTTGTAACAACTTTTGTAAAATTTACTAAATATTAATAAAGGAAACTTTCCAAAAAATATATTAATAATATAAAAAAATCAAACTATTACAGGGAAAAAACTTTACGATATACTAAATAACCTCTGAAATCCTGCTCGCCTACACTAATCATGCTCCAATTCTCCCTTACTTATACTTTGCTGTCCAACAGTCGAAAATGGCTGTTGGCATCCTTCATCCATTAAAATCCTAGTTCATCTATCAATCCGTTTACATCTTTGCAGACACAAAGAACCTTCCATTTGATAATAACCTGCAAACTTTCATTACGTTTCTAAACAAAGTCAAATTCCTTTGTTGCAATCTAGATCCAAATAGCTTAGCCTACTGCTTTGAAAGACTTAAATCTCTAACCAAATCATTAAATTTACTTTGCTGAGTTAAGTGTGGGGTTTTGTCATTTTCAGGATTTTAACTAGGACCAGCAGACGTTGAAGGGGAAGGTATGGGCTCTAGTAACACTTGCTCTTCTTCCAGAATGGCGACTTCTTCGCAACTAGATGGATGAATAAGGAGTTCCAGTGTGTGTGTGTGTGTGTGTGTGTGTGGCCTGGTCTTATTGCGAACGGAAGTTTGGGGTATTTTATTTTAAGTCTGTTTTTCCCTGAAAATCCCTTAGTATTTGTGAGGCAGAAGTAACAATCTTCGAGGTGACTTGTTGGTTGTCGCTAGATCATCCGAAGAGCAGAAGGCATTTTAGAATTGTTCCCCGTCATCTTTTCATTCAGATTTACATAGTACATCACACAGCACATATGCGGTGCCCACCTTCTGTACTGACCACCCACGTGATTACCAAAATAAAAACAGTAAGCTTGTCGCACACGTGGAATGTCTCCATTCCACGTGTTTTCACAAGACCAAAACGAAACTTTAAAATACCACAACTTATCACTTGATCTTACAAATCGAAACTAACCCCAAAAATATACATTTAAGGGCTAAAAGCAGTTTGTAAACAAGCTGAAGAACAAATAACTTTGTAAATTTTAATATCATCTGCATGGAGTTGCCACTCAACATTAACGGACTGAGATAAAGTTGACAAATCATTAATGTAAACAATAAAGAAGAGCGGACCCAACGGTGATCCTTGAGGATCACCAGGGCAAACAGTAAACGGAATTGATGAAGTGGCGTCTATTATTATGACGGATGATATCAAAATTATTTTTTGCATTTCCTTCCTTTGTAACCACATCATAGTATCCAATCCATTCCAGTCCATGGAGACCTCCCCTGAGTCCAAGGATACTCTCATAATTATGGCTAAGGGTTTGAATACGCCTCCTTTAATATAACTGGATAGATCCGACCACCCCAGGTGCGTTTCTTATGTTTAACTTCAACAATTTCTCCTCCCCTTTTCTCTCAGTTATTACAAAATCATTTAACTCCCTGTTACAGTTTGATAAACTTCTCGCATTTGCCTTCCTTAATAACTCAATAACCTTAGAGAACACAATAACCTATTCATGATGCATACAACTGATATGCAGACTTGAACGTTACTGTATTTTTGGTATGTCTGCTTCTAATATGCGCTACTCAGTCGGTATTATTTTGAATAATTTTACTACGAAAATATTGAACGATTTTTATCCAACATTTTTCGTTCTGAAAAATCGTTTCATAAAATATACCATTTTTGATTATTAACAAGATCATACGGACAAAGAATCGTAATAATAAAATTTAATATGTGAAATTTCATTAATAAATAATACATTCAGAAAACAGCATAATACGAGTTTAATTATAAAGTTTAAGATGTTCGGAATCATAAAATACGCGTCATTACATTTAACCTTTTCTTTAAAATGGCAGAATTCGATTTACTTGCGTTACAACATCTAAGTAAATACAGTAGATCTTTAAACTCAACAAAAGAAATAAGTATTTATGTTGGTTGCCACGAAGGGCGCTGCGAGCATTTTGTGTGAATCTGTTTTTATCTAATTTGTGTTTTCAGCCACATTCGTAATTTCAAGAATGCAGATAACACGAGTCACGCCAATAAATGAAACTGCACGCTTCACGCGTGATGTCGAATCACAAAATGATATCAGTTTAAAAAAACCAAAAAAAAAAAAAAAAAAAAACCAAGCGAACTAAGTGGTAGAAGTTGCATGTTTAAATAGCGCCCAGATTGCAGAAGTCGTCTCCATGACAGACGTAAGCCTTTCCTTTGATTTACTTGCTGAAATATTTCGCACGAGCTTTCTGTAAATTGAAAGTTAGTGTACTTTGTACAAACTGGAGGTCGCTGGATTTAAATTATTAGCAATCTGTAATATAATCGGAAAACCGTTGCTCAATATATTTTTGTCCACGACCTTTTGCTGAAGATTTGCATCTACAAACATGTATTATTTGAAAGAATATATATTGTCTGCAGACACTGGAGCATCAGATGTGTCTGCAGATAACAAACTAATTTATAATTTACATAAACTAAAAAAAGGTTCCAGTCTGACTTCGCCACGCTACGGCCATTGCTCCCAAGAGTCACCGTGAGATTGCCCTATGAATATCAGAACGTCTGAAAAAAGTGAATTATCGGGGAGAAAATGGGTGGCCTAGTTTTACTATTGTAGAAGGACTCTTTAGCCTACGCCATAACATAAGGCTGGTTGAGCCTCCGATGGCTTGTAACTCATACTGCGTAAGGCGTAATCCAATCACTTGCCAAAGTATTTCAATTCCTTTAATGTAGGGAGCACTGGCATCAGTTTTAACAAGGTTAATTGTAGCACTTCAAATGTCTCACCTGATTTAGTGGTATACATAGCTGGGGTGTATCAACGGGCCTATTGCAACGTGAAGCTTAATCGGAGGACATTGAACTCGGACTCGTGATACGTGTCTAATGTATGATAGTAGTAGTGGCATGTGATGCAAGAAAGTAAGTGTATGAGCTTATGCAGCATAAGCCAAAAACAAAAAAAAAAAAAAAATCACACCATTCTCTCCAAATGCCTGTCCAGTACCTCCTTAAATTTATTTAACCTATCAACTTCCACAACGACAGATGGAAGTTTGTTCCAGCAATTAACCACCCGCTGGCTAAAGGCAAATTTCCGCACATCTATTCTACATCTGTCTTTTCTTAATTTGAATTTATGCCCCCTTAGATTCGTAATCTGAACAAGTAGAAGAATCCCATCAGACTTCAGCGTACTCAACCCATTCAAGGCCTTATACACTTCAATCATATCACAGCGCAGGTGCCTAGTCTCCAGCCAATGCAATTTGCAGAACTTAAGCCTCTCTTGGTAAGAGGCCCCTTCATTCCCCTCACCAATCTTGTTGCCCTTCTCTGTACAGGCTCAAGCAAATCTACATCCTTCCTAACATGAGACCCCCAGACCTGTACGCAGTACTGAAGGCGTGGCCTGACCATTGCCTTATACAGAGGGACAATCACCTCCTTTTCCATGCTAGCAGAATTCCTACATATCATTGACAAAACCCCATGACCTGTCTTGGCAGCCTGTCTGCATTGCTCAGAAAAGTTCATATCTGACTGCACAATTATTCCCAGGTCTTTTTCATTTTCTACCACTTTAAGTGTATTACCACACAGTTGGTACGTTTCTCTGAGGTTACTTCTATCCATATGCAGTACTTTGCATTTGTCAAGGTTAAACTTCAGTTGCCACTTCTTAGCCCATCTGCCCAAATTTTCTAGATTCTATTGCAGTAGCACACTGCCATTACTGTCATTAACAACCCTGCCAACCTTTGAATCATCTGCAAACTTCAACACTAAGCCTGATATACCTTCATTAATATCATTGATAAATATACAAAACAACAGTGGACCCAACACCGAACCCTGTGGGACTCCACTAATAACATTAGTCCATGAAGTCCATTAATAACATTAGTCCAGCACCCATTGATTACCACCCTCTGTCTTCTCCCAATTAACCATCCTTTTATTCATTGTAGCAACCTACCCTTAATACCATTCTGCTCCAATTTGCACAGTAGTCTTCCATGCTTAACAGTGTCAAAAGCTTTCCTGAAATCCAAATATATAATATAAAAATTATTTTTTGCATCCAGCTCCTTTGTAACCACATCATAATATCCTATCAAATTTGTCAGACAAGACTTTCACTTAACAAACGCATGCTGTGTCTGAATTATTTCTGCAGTCTTGTCTAGGGGGTCCGGAAAATTTACCGCCAGCAATTTACCGCCGCGTCAGTTTATCGCATTTTACCGTCTAGAAGCAATGAGATGTGTTTGGTCAAATCATAAAGTTATTATTTATTTAAGTTTCTGCCTTAAGCTATGATTAGCATATTTTTGGAATTCTATGAACTGTAAGGTAATAGTACGGAAATAAAAAAAAAAAAAAACACTTGTATGGAAATATGTAATTTAATAGGTAGATTATGTATTTTAATAGTTACATGTATCACAAAAATAGTAAAAAATCCATTATTTGAACAATATAACAATTGGTTCATTTTAAACGAAACTAATTATAACATTAGGTATGTCATAGTACACCGCAAAAATTCAAAATGAATGATTCTGCAATCTTCAGAATCAGTCACGTTGGAATAATTAATTACTAAGAAACTGTAATATTTACAACACAGTATGTACATTATTAATAAGAAATATTTTTTGCGCTATACCTCTTAGATATAATCAACGATACCACCCCGTTCATCGTATGCACTAACAAGCCTTTTAATTCGTTCATCACAATCGCGATACTTCTTTTTTTTTTTTGTTGCCCGGATCACTTCCACTTAAATATTGTTCAATGCGCATTTCGTTAATATTTTGTTCTTTTTTTAATGCAATCGATAAATTTCCAAATGTTGCGATGATAAGCGGCGACTTGTTCCTCAAATCATCTATGCCACCCTTCAACAGTATTCGTTCTTGGTAATCCTTCAAGAACAAGCTGGCGTACGTTACACATTTCATGGGAATACTTTGGTTGTCGACGAAGATGTCGTCTGGTTGGGCGTCCCATCCATGTATCCTCAAAATAATCAACAACTTCTCTCGATTCTGGAGGAAAAACACCATTTTCACACAAATGTTCAAAAACGACTGTCACAATTGGAATGGGCACAAATGCAATTGCTGCCAAAATTCGCATATTTAAAGCAAAATTACATCAGTTTCATAACGTCGTTTCAATCCATTATTCTGAATGGAACGAAAAATACATTGTGAAAAGTGGAAAAAACAACCCCGTTGCGAAGCGTCAGGAAAAACTCTTCTGGCCATCATCGCCGTCTCAAAATCGATAGTTATTGATTGCGGGGACATTGCCGGTTCCAATACTTTCAGCTGGTGTAGTAGAGATACATACGTTTCCTCAGACTTGTTAGGCAATAATGGCAGCGATATTTTGTCCTCGAATCCATGTATTGTATACAGCTGATAAAAAAGTAAGGGAACAGTTTTGAAAGTCCCATCGGCATACCAATGTTTACTTCGCGCTAACAACTGCAAATTTCTTTTCGTACTGAAAATTAACGTACGATTGTCCTCGGGTCCAGAATCAAATTGTAGGAACAATTCTCCATTGCATGATGTTTTATATTCTTCTGTAAAAACTGTCTCTACGATACGTTGGAAGAACTGGGCCATCAAAGTTTCGATTTCTTATATTTCGGATCGTTCGTTTCATTGTATCTACACTTGGAAGCTTCGGGGCTGCTGCTTGGCTACAGATTCTCGAAACATTTGAAATAATACTATGAGCGTATTATTTGTTGTTTCTGCATAAGTTCGAATGGTATCAAGAAGTTGGACTGCCTCAACTCCTGCTGCGTCTCCACAATGATTGTGCTCCTTCCATGTTTTAACGATGGTAGTAGTAGTAGTAGTAGCAGTGGCATGTGATGCAAGAAAGCAAGTGTATGAGCTTATGCAGCATCAGCCAAAAAAAAAAAAAATAAAATAAATAAATAAAAAATATATCACACCATTCCCACCAAATGCCTGTCCACTTTCTCCTTAAATTTATTCAACCTATCAACTTCCACAACGACAGATGGAAGTTTGTTCCAGCAATTAACCACCCGCTGGCTAAAGGCAAATTTCCGCACATCTATTCTACATCTGTCTTTTCTTATTTATGCCCCCTTAGGTTCGTAATCTGAACAAGTGGAAGGATTCCATCAGAATTCAGCGTGCTGAACTCATTCAAGGGCAGATGGGCAGACTATTGTACAAATTGGAGCAGAATGGTATTAAGGGTATGTTGCTACAATGGATAAAAGGATGGTTAAGTGGGAGCAGACAGAGGGTGGTAATCAATGGGTGTTATCTACCGTAGTAACTCGAGCGGCACATTTGGTTTTCGGTAATTTTGACACTACCAATGAATTTTTGTTTCATTTTGCCTGTCTTTATAAAACAAATGTCCATTAAAGCACAATTTCGGTTTTCCTTTTTCTGATTTAAAAAATTCCACCGACACGATTCGTTCACAAACTCAAAAGGACGAAAAATAAACTCAAAATAAGAAAATGTTGCGATTGCAAGAGATTATAAATATATAAGTACCTCCCTAATCGGCATGCCCTACCCCCACTCTCCTAAAACATGCTACTTAAGTTAAAGGAATTAAGTAGGTACCTACCTAATTAAATTAAAGCACCTGCAATGGTATGTATTTCCTGGAAATGTATACCTAGCATATAACTTCCATTTTTAACTGCACTTAATTCTTAAATAACACCTATAGAAAAGCCTTATTTTCAATTTAAAATGACCAATAAATTTATATAAATTATATGTATTGCCTGGCGATAAAATATGCTAGCGATCATTTGTAGGCTATAAATTGTTTATAAACTTAAATTTTCTTAAACTTTCGGCGAAAAACTTTCCTAGACGAAGTCTAGGAAAGTTTATTGCACGGAATTCACCGCCAGCAATTAATCGCTAACAGTTTACCGCCGCGTCAGTTTATCGCATAAAAAATTTATAGCCTACAAATATCGCCAGGCAATACATATAATTTATGTAAATTTATTTTTAACTTAAGTAGCATGTTTTAGGGGAGTGGGACATGCCGATTAGGGAGGTACTTATTTTTTATAATCTCTTACAATCGCAACATTTTCTTATTTTGAGTTTATTTTTCATCCTTTTGAGTTTGTGAACGCATCGTGTCGTGGAATTTTTGAAATCAGAAAAAGGAAAACCGAAATTGTGCATTACTGGACATTTGTTTTATCAAGACAGGCAAAATGAAACAAAAATTCATTGGAAGTGTCAAAATCACCGAAAAACAAATTTGTGCCGCTCGAGTTACCACGGTAGAAAACACCATCGTTAAAACATGGAAGGAGCACAGTCATTGTGGAGACGCAGCAGGAGTTGAGGCAGCGCAACTTCTTGATACCATTCGAACTTATGCAGAAACAACAAATAATATGCCTCATAGTATTATTTCAAATGTTTCGAGAATCTGCAGCCAAGCAGCAGCCCCGAAGCTTCCAAGTGTAGATACAATGAAACGAACGATCCGAAATATAAGAAATCGAAACTTTGATGGCCCAGTTCTTCCAACGTATCGTAGAGACAGTTTTTACAGAAGAATATAAAACATCATGCAATGGAGAATTGTTTCTACAATTTGATTCTGGACCCGAGGACAATCGTACGTTAATTTTCAGTACGAAAAGAAATTTGCAGTTGTTAGCGCGAAGTGAACACTGGTATGCCGATGGGACTTTTAAAACTGTTCCCTTACTTTTTTATCAGCTGTATACGATACATGGATTCGAGGACAAAATATCGTTTCCATTAGTTTTTTTTTATGAAAACCCCAAGCACGAAAGGTATCAAAACCTATAGTACTTAGTACCGTGCATGGGTTGAAGGAAAAGTATGGGGGGACGGGGATGCCGGAAACTTGGCTCTAGAGACTAAACATGGGTTTCACCACTTCAAGCCTTAAATATGCAAATGCATAACAAGTCTGAGGAAACGTATGTATCTCTACTACAGCAGCTGAAAGTATTGGAACCGGTAATGTCCCCGCAATCAATAACTATAGATTTTGAGACTGCGATGATCGCCAGAAGAGTTTTTCCTGACGATTCGCAATGGGGTTGTTTTTTCCACTTTTCACAATGTATTTTTCGTGTCATTCAGAATAATGGATTGAAACGACGTTATGAAACTGATGCTAATTTTTCTGTAAATATGAGAATTTTGTCAGCAATTGCATTTGTGCTCATTCCAATTGTGACATGTGGACATGTGTTTTTGTAATAGGCGGCACCTAGAACGTCAGTTCATCTCCGCCTCGTATCTCTGTGAAGAACAGTACCACTGTAGAAGGGCCAGAAATAAGTAGTGTATGTTTGTGTGTATTATGTGTGTGTTCTGTTGTTGTGTCTGACCGCTTGGCTACCCAGAATCATCAGTCACCTGGACAGATGATTCTGGGTACTCGTTCACACCACGGGAAGGTGGGCCAGTCTCAATGGAGCTCGCACTGTCTCAATTCGAGACTCTGACCCACCTGATGTTGGCAAAAGATGGGCCAGATTCCTCTGGGGGCCCACTCCAGAGGAGAGAAAAAAAAAAAAGATTTCCCGTGGTGTTAAAAAAAAAAAGGATAAATAAATAAAATAAAATAAATAATAATAAACAAATAAATAAAAAGTAAATAAATAAATAAATAGAAAATAAATGAATAAAAAAATAATAATAAATAAATAAATAAAATAAAATTAAATTAAAATTCGTAGACGTATAACTAATTCTTCTTCTTGTGAAAACATCGGATGCAAACTGCTGAAGAGCAACATAAGAATTCTTGTCTCCCACCAGCAAAGTTTCATGCCCATGAGAGTGTAGAAACTGACGAACGAAGAACATCTCTAAAGTCATTATACAGCGGACATTCAAATAAAATGCGACTCCAATTTTCATTTTCCCCGCATTGACAAGCTTCCGTCCTAGAAAGACCAAAACGACATAGTTTTTCGTTAAGAGATCCATGTCCCGTTAAGAGGAAGGATGTATATGAGTCCAAAGAGAACCAGACAGGTTTCTGCTTTACACAAAAGGTCACCTCAGAGAAAAAAGTCCTAGTAACAGATCCGACAGATGACGTATCCCAGCGTGTCTGCCATAGATTTATCATTTCATTCCACAAACGATTACGTTCTTGCTTAATATCTGAATTAATATTCAGAACCAAACCCATAAATTCAGTTGATAGTTGGTTTTTTAACCTATAACAAAGACCTCTGTAAGCTACGTGAAGGTCCAATGGCAATACACCTGCAAGAACCTGCAGTGCAGAAGTGGAAACAGTTCGACAAGCTCTTAACATACATAATAATATTGTGCGTTGCATGGTAGCCAACTTCAATCGAAATTTAACAGTTCTAAGCCTGTGAAACCATACACCTGCCGCATAAGTAGCCATAGGAAGGAATACGGCATTATAATAAATTCTCATGGTACGTCTAGAAAGTCCCCAGTCTGAACGAGAAATTTTTACAACAGCACCAGTGAATCTTCTGATCTTTGTTGTTACATTATTTAAATGAGAGACAAAATTAAGTTTTGAGTCGATTGTAATCCCAAGTAATTTAGTTTCAGAGACAAGTGGAATCCCGTTATTATTAATCTTCACTAAAGGGGGTCGTTGAGGGTTTAAATGTGATCCAAAGATCATCATTTTAGTCTTAGACAAACTTATTGTCAATTTATTATCCACTGTCCATTGAAATAAATTTTGTAAGACATCATTGGCATTACTTTCGATAGCAGATCTAGATGAACCGTGAATTAAGATAGTGAGATCGTCGGCATAAGCGATGATTTTAGAACTACTGAAAAAACGGGAAATCCAATCCTGTAATACCATATTCCATATAAGAGGCCCTAAGATAGATCCCTGGGGACATCCTCGTGAGACTTCTCTAGAAACCTCCCGAAATTTAGATTTCACTAAAATGTGACGATTACTGATATAGCTTGCGAACAGGTGGTACAGTTGCTGAGAGCATCCAGCTGATCGTAACCGTTCGAGAGCACTCTGCCACCATAGAGAATCAAATGTGCCCTCGAAATCAAGAAAGGTAGCTAACGTGTACTTTGATGTTGAATTCTCAATGCTGCGAGCAAATTCAACAAGTGCATCTTCACAAGACTTCCCTACACAGAACCCGTATTGATTAGAGGACACCATATTTTTCGACGGAAGAAGATCAGTAACACGCAGAGTCATTAGACGCTCTAGCAACTTCCCAAGATTTGGCAAAAGTGCAATAGGCCTATAAGATCTAGGATTTAATGCTGCTTTATCTGGTTTTTTAACAGTTTTAAAAGCGCAATTTTCCACATATCAGGAAAGAGACCTTCTTGGAGACATTTATTAAAAATGTTCCAATTGTGACAGTCGTTTTTGATTGTGTGAAAATGGTGTTTTTCCTCCAAAATCGCAAGAAGTTGTTGATTATTTTGAGGATACATGGATGGGACGCCCAACCAGACGACATCTTCGTTGACCACCAAAGTATTCCCATGAAATGTGTAACGTACGCCAGCTTGTTCTTGAAGGATTACCAAGAACGAATACTGTTGAAGGGTGGCATAGAGGATTTGAGGAACAAGTCGCCGCTTATCATCCCAAAATTTGCCGACCGGGCTAGCCGGGTAGGTAAAGTGCCTGCCTGGCAACCGAAAGGTCGCGGGTTCGATTCCCGCCTCGGTCTGGATGTTATGATGGTGCCGAACCAACCGGTTGGTTCGTTGGATATCCCGGCCACGCTATACGCAGGAAGCAAGAAAAACTGGTTTCTTCGTGTATTGATCACATCATACGAAATAAATCGCAACATTTGGAAATTTATCGATTGCATTAAAAAAGAACAAAGTATTAACGAAATGCGCGTTGAACAATATTTAAGTGGAAGTGATCCGGGCAACAAAAAAAAAAAAAAAAAAAAGTATCGCGATTGTGATGAACGAATTAAAAGGCTTGTTAGTGCATACGATGAACGGGGTGATATTGTTTATTATCTAAGAGGTATAGCGCATAAAATATTTCTTATTAATAATGTATATACTGTGTTGTAAATATTACAGTTTCTTAGTAATTAATTATTCCAACGTGACTGATTCTGAAGATTGCAGAAACATTCATTTTGAATTTTTGAAGTGTACTATGACATACCTAATGTTATAATTAGTTTAGTTTAAAATTAACCAATTGTTATATTGTTCAAATAATGGATTTTTTACAATTTTTGTGATACATGTAACTATTAACAATACATAATCTACCTATTAAATTACATATTTCCATACATGTGTTTTTTTATTTTTTTATTTCCGTACTATTCCTTCATAGTTCATAGAATTCCAAAAATATGCTAATCATAGCTTAAGGCAGAAACTTAAATAAATAATAACTTTTTATGATTTGACCAAACACATCTCATTGCTTCTAGACCGTAAAATCCGATAAACTGACGCGGCGGTAAATTTTCCTAGACTCCTTGTCTAGATGATACTGCAATGTATCTTTAACCAGTGACTCTATTATTTTATCCGGAACAGAAGTTAAACTAACTGGTTTGTAATTACTCGTGTCACCCTTCGATCCCCCTTTCTGAATTGGGGATACATTTACACTTCAACAGTCCGTGGTCACCTCCCTTGAGTCCAAGGATGCTCTCAGAATTATGGCTAATGGTTTGCTTAGTTGCTTTGCCGCTTCCTTTAATATAACTGGATAGATCCCATCCACCCCAGGTGCCTTTCTTATGGTTAACTTCAACAATTTCTTCTCCACTTTGCTCTCAGTTATTACAAAATCATTAAGCACCCTGCTACAATTTGATAACCTTCTGCCATTTTCAAACCTTAATAACTCCTCATATGTGAATGTAGATGCAAAATACTCATTCAGTTTGTTTGCTATCTGAGAAGGATCATCAACAGTCGATATCGATATCAAGTGGACCAATCAGATTCATCCCCTTCCTTTTAGAGTTTATATGAGTAAAGAAATCCTTGCTGTTTTTCTTAGCATCCTTTGCCAAAGATTTCTCGTAATCTGCCTTCGCCTGCCTAACCTCCTTTGTGACCTGATTACAGACTAGCTTATATCTGCCATAGGCTTCTGAGTCGCTTGATAATTTATATGCATCCCATGCATTTTTTTTCTCTGTCACGAGTCTCATTAGTTCATTTGATAACCATTTAGGCCTAAACCTTGAACAATATTTCTTAATAGGTATGAAACTTTTAGTAGCTTCCACGATTAATTCCTTGAATGCTTCTCACTTAGAATTGACTGTTGGTAACATGTCAGTTGACCCCACTGTACAGAATTTAAAAACTGTCTGAGACCACTGTACTCACCTTTACGGAAGCAAAAACCCTTTCCATTACTCCTGATGGTAATTATATCTTTAAGTAAATCCCACATCAGTACACTGATCACTGCCACCTAGTGGTTCCTTTATCTGCAAGTTCTTAATACACGAATGATCACTGCTGATAACCAGATCAAGAGTATTACCCTCTCTGGTTGCCTCTCGAACATGCTGCTGCAGAAAACAATCATCCAATAAATCCACAAAAGTCTTACTAGTGTGTGAGTGACCAATCCACAAGTTCCAGTCAATATCTGGGAAGTTAAAATCTCCCATTATAGGACATTCTGATTTACTAATTGTCCACGATCTCTGCCAAGAGATCGTGGACAATTCTAGTAGGCCATCATACATTATAGGCTTGATGTAGCCGAGTGGTCAGGAGAGCGCGAGTGCAGCAGCACACGCTCTTTGAGTGGACCGGGGTTCAAGCCCGTGACTGTTAAATACGATTAACATTTGTATTGATTGATTTATTGTAAACTCCACTGACCTGGTGGTCGTGCCGGAGTATAAACAAGAACACATACACTGGTGTGTAAAACTTAAGGACTAACACTATTTCTAAAGGTTACAACCGCTAAATCTTTACTTAAGGTACTCTTTACTCATGAGAGTAGATTAAGTCTCAGCAGCAATTCTGGATGTCAGCTAATCTGGTGAGAGGTTGGCACATGGTACCACCCCGCAAACATCACTGAAAGGGATCAATATGGTGGTCGAGGTGTTCTCGTCTGGGAAGGCGTTATCTTGGATGAACGTACCAAACCCCAGAACTGGAAGGCGGTACTGTAACCAGTGCACGCCACCATACTGAGGTAATCCTTCTCCATGTGTGTCTGTTCCGTTCCGAGGTGCCATTGCCCCGAGTTTGTTTATGGACGATAACGCCACACTCCATCGCACTACAGCTGTTGATATGCTTTTGGAAAGTGAGAACATTGTTCTTATGGATTGGCCTGCCCGTTCCAACGATCTAAATCCCATTGAACACATATGGGACGCTCTGGGGAGACGCCTAGCGGCATGTTCACCAGCTGAAGATGGCGCTGACAGAGGGAGAGACGATGTTATCGCAAGAACTTATCAACAACATTGTTCTTAGTATGGACAGGCGGTGCAAAGTCTGCATCGATATTAGGGGTGGCCATATCTCCTACTGAGGACTACTTCTTCCCTTTGTTCCATTTTTGGCAGTGATGCATCTGTATCATGGCAGCGAGGGCTACGTTGCCATTTTTGAATAAAGTTCCTCTATATCGTTTTGTTTCCATTGTGTTGGTGTTGTTTCCTTCCATCATTTCTGTACCTCATGAGGTTCCTTTGGTATGCGTTTCCCATATCCAGGCCACTCCTATGAGAAGCTACAGGTGAAAACTTGACTAGTCCTTAAATTTTCCACACCTATGTATTAAACTTAAATCCAAAAAAAATATATTCTGCCCTTTCAGCATTTTTTGAAGCGAAATGTTCAAAATCAGAAAACATCACACGGTTTTGTCCATTATATTCTTTTACTACAATGTTCTGAAATGATAATAAAGTATTATAAAAGCCATAAGTGAAGAATTGTTCTATTTTGGTGTACTGAAATCCTTCCTTGTCAGATGCATTCCAAACAAAGGTGTTCAGGAGATGAATGTGAAATGTCAACCCATCATCCCATGTATTATGTTTTTACCTTATTACGTGACTAGAGGAGAATGGTTCCCTACATAACAGCTGTTCCCGAACTCATTTTTAGTATGCTTCTTCCCCTGCACTTGGCGCCTAGATCTAGAACAAATTTGTCGACGCCTGCCAATGGATAAATGGTGAAATTTGAAAGGGAATGAACTTATAGGATGAAACTGTCACATACTGAGATATTTGAAATTCAAAAATTTTGATCAATCACAGTCCTGAATACATTGATGGGAGTGTAATAAATGAAATTGAACAGTACTGCTGTACAACCCTTCACAACTCGAATAAGGCCAGGAATTTAAAGCTAGTATCATAGTGGCATAGCGTTTTGTGAAAGGCGCCACCGGTGGTTTCCCCCATCTGCGCCATAGTACTTTATGAAGAAGTACAGAAATCTGTAAAAGCCAGAAAAGTGCAATGTCTGGTTTGCCTAAGTAGTGTTATGTCTCTGGCTAGTTGGCCCGCCACCACCACCACTGGGAGGTGAGCTAGGCTGCTCATCGTACTCTGGCTTGCTTGAAAAGCTTATATCACTCAATCTACGGGACTTGGAACTCACAACCACGACGTTAACAGCCTCTTTGTTCTACGGATTGAGCCAGCTTAAAACCTGGACGCGCCAGTCATAAACAATGGAAAAGGAATATTCA
Organism: Mastigoproctus giganteus; assembly: GCF_048544385.1. Lineage (NCBI taxonomy): Eukaryota > Metazoa > Arthropoda > Arachnida > Uropygi > Thelyphonidae > Mastigoproctus > Mastigoproctus giganteus. The sequence goes on along the minus strand of NC_143577.1, from coordinate 3,758,683 downwards.
TACCCCCCCCCCCAACATACGTGAGGGACAAATACTAAACAAGAACCACATTACATTACTGCTAAATAGAGTAGTAACAAAATCAGGTCACAATAGCTAAAATAAATCACGCCAAGTTCCTCTTAATTCGCTTTCGCCCTTCGTCTTTTTTATGTAAGCAGGGCCACTGCCATTCACTTGAATATTATCAGCTTGAACGTTATCCTAAGAGGAGAACCACGGGTCAAAATATCTGCAGGCAAGCCCCTCTTAAGGGTTTGCCTGCAGATATTTTGTTTAGCGTTCGTGTATGGATACTTTTCGTGGGATTCGCAAATTAATACATGCTCCCCTGCCGAGCATTGGAGCGGGTCAAAAGCGGTCCCGAGTACAGGGACTATAGCCCTCTTATGATCAAAATAATGAGGATTTATTTCCTGCTACATGATTTTTAAAGCATAATTTAGATCCCCCCCACTTATGAGTGCTACATTAGCCCCTCCATTTAACTACTTTAGTTCCCACCTTTAACAGGGCCGGCCACAAACATGTTCAATCTCTTGTGTCGAACAGGGTTTCAAATGGTCTAAATAATATCATTGGTTTTCCACATTTTTATCAACGAGCCTACCTGTTGATTATTGGTTCCGATTATTATTTATTCATGTTCCCGTTTTTATGACATGACTGCAATTGTTAAACAATATTGTTGATTAATGTATTTAATATTTTATATTAAATTTTTGTTCAGTATAATATAAAATTATTTATTTACTGTAAAATTTGAAAAAAAAATTAAAAAATCACTTCCTAGTTCATTTCACAAATATACGTGGTCTCAATTCTAATCTCAACGATGTCCATTTCCACTTGCAGTCTCCCAAATCCCATGTACTTTTTTCTGACAGATTCTCTGTTATTGGTTGATTCAACTACTGCTCATCTCAGTTGCCCAAATTATTCGCTGTATGATTCCGTTCACCTCAAAGGTGGTACTTGTGGATATGTCCGTTCCGATATCCCGTCAGAGACTTGGTGAATTTGGAATCTCCTCTTTTCGATCTTCTCTGGCTTAAAATCTCTCTACCCTATTCTGTCAAATTCATCTGTTGTCTCTACCATTCTCCAACTCCACTAATCACTTGGAGCTCTTGACTTTGTTCAGTCCAACTTTCCTAACAGTGAGATAATTTTCCTTCTGTGATTTTAATGTTCACCACTCCAGCTGGCTACCGTTTTCTAGTCACACAGACCCAGCTGGTCGAGATGCTGAGGCTTTTGCAATTGCTAATGATCTTGCACAGATTGTTCATTTATCTACCAGAATACCGGACAATCCTAACCGTACAGCCAACATGCTTGACCTTTTTCTCACAAACAACCCTTCCAAGTACACGGTCGAAGTGAGTGGTCCTTTAGGCACCTCAGATCACTACTTGATGATTGTCTCTTCTCTAATGAAGCCTTTATCTCATGGCTATTCCCAACTTCGTGTTGTTTGGCATTACAAGAATGCAAAATGGGATGACCTGCGAGATTTCTTTTCTTCTTTTCCTTGGTCGGATTACTGTTTCAAAACTTCAGATATCAACGTTTGCTCAGATCGTATGAGTGAAATTATTCTTGTAGGAATGGAATCCTTTATTCCACACTCCACTTTAAAATCTCGTCCTTTATCTAAACCTTGGTTTTCCAATAAATGTGCTAAGGCTGTCCAAGAGAAGAACGTTGTATATCGTAATTGGCGTGTTTCCAATTCTTGTTTCATTTTCTGCCTACATCAAAGCTCGCAACAATTGTAAAGCAGTTATTAATCAGTCCGAACTAGATTTTGAACAGGCTAAGAGTAGAAAAATTGCTTCTTGCCTAATGGTAGCCGTGCATTCTGGTCTCTTGCCAAAGCTATTGGCCATCTCTGCTCCCACCTCTGTCAAAACCAGATGGTACTCTTGTCACTTCAGCCATGGCTAAAGCTGACCTGCTAGCATCCCATTTTTCTTCCAACTCATGTAATAATGATCTTGGTAAAACATCTCCCACCATTCCCAACACGCTCCATTCAATGCCTCCTGTGGTCTTCCGTCAAAAGGATGTCAGAAGAATTTTGACGAATCTTGATGCTAAGAAAGCTCCAGGTCTTGATGGTATTTGTCCACTTGTTCTCCAAACCTGTGCTCTTGAACTTACTCCTGTTCTTTGCCACCTTTTTCCACTTTCTTATTCCACGGGTGTTTTTCCTTCTGCTTGGAAATTTGCTCATATCCAGCCAGTTCCTAAAAAAGGGTGACAAATCCCTCCCATCCAATTATCGTCCCATTGCAGTTACTTCTACTCTTTCTAAAGTAATGGAGAAATCAATTAACCGCCAACTCTTATTAAACTACCTAGAAACCTCCTGTCTGATCAACGACCGCCAGAATGGATTCGTCAGTATATCCACTGGTGATATTCTGGCTTATGTTACCCATTTATGGACTAATTCAATGGAAAAGTTCGGTGAAACACAAGCAGTTGCTCTTGACATCTCAAAGGCTTTCGATCGTGTTTGGCATAAATTTAGGTCTTCTAAACAAGCTTCCATTTTATGGTTTGCCAACTGTTTTTTGTAATTTGTTATCCAGTTTTCTCTCTGATCGCTCACTGTGGGTGATGGTAGATGGCTCTGTCTTCTAACTTCTCCACTAATGCTGGTGTCCTCTAAGGATAAGTTCTCTCCCCCACTCTTTTCCTCTTGTATATTAATGACCGGCGGCAATCCTATCCATAGTTTTGCCGATGATGGCACATTACTTTCCACTTTCCATTTTGAGAAACCTTGCCCTGTTCAATCAGCTTCAACTTCTCGAATATCCGCAACCAATTCCTTAAATACCGATCTCCAGTGGGGCAAAGACAACTTAGTTGATTTCATTTCAATCCTTCTAAAGCTGTCTTGTCTTATATCTCGCAAAAAGGTTTTCTCTTTCGCCGTCTGCGTTACTTTTTTTCCAAACAGCTGTTCACTCTATTGAAATTGCAAATCTGCCCTACCATGGAATATTGTTCCCACATCTGGGGCGATGACCCCAAAACCTCTCTCAAGCTCCTAGATTCCATTCAGGTTAATTAATGACTCATCTCTAACAGAGTCTCTTCACTCGCTGTTTCACAGACGTACTGTTTGTTCTGCATGCCTTTTTTTACAGATACTTCCATGGGCACTGTTCTTCTGAATTGGCTTCTATAATTCCCGCTTTCTCTTTCAAAACAGTCCGAACACGTGCCGCCACCAACCAACATCCATTTACTCTCCAACTTCAAACTCACAGAACCAACTTTTCATCTTCCTCATTTATTCATTCAACTGCCGTTTTCTGGAACAACCTTCCTTCATACGTATTTCCTGAAAATTAGTCTCCAGAAGTTCAAGTCTAATGTCAACAAATATCTTCTTTCGTCTTCTCAACCTCCAACCCAAGCACTGTACTAAGTACCAGAGGTTGTAATGCCTCTCGTGTTTGGGGTTTTCATAAAAAAAAAAAAAAAAAAAAAAATCTATTACAAAAACACCCAGTATAAGTTTTGCACAGGACTCCAGGACCCACAAGTAATTCTTGAACAGGGTTCGACAAATTTTTGGGCTGGCCCTGCCTTTAGAAAATCCTCGGATCACCCTGAGCTGGTGATGCATCCCATGTATCCAGTCCCTGGGCTAAATACATGAGAGCACATTTTTCAGCTAGCAAATGTGTATTTTTGAGCAGCCAGTTGAGTATTTCCTGTTCTTTCTCAAGCTTTCTGAAGCAAGCTTGAGCAAGAACAGGCTATTGGGCATATTTTGCTTTACATCCAATAACAGTTATCCGGAAAAGGAAAAAAAAAAAAAAAAAAAAAACACTGCGGAAAGTGAGATAACGTAGAATAATTTTGTTTGCCATAACCTTGAAACGTACTTTAAGTGCGAAAGACGGGTCCCATTAGCGCAATTACGAAATTCGCAGTTCTTGACATGTCAGTAATGACACACACACACACACAAGTCAACAATAATAAAAAAATTAATAAAAACGAAGATAACATGTCTGGAACCCTTTGAGACCAGCCACGGTAAGTGCGCTATAACTTCGTTCTACGTGACACGAGGACTATTTCCGTCTCTTCCCCGACAGCGGTAGGGATTTATCACCCACCGAGGACGGAAAGTTTAAACTCGGTTCCTGTTGACATCACCAAGGACCTTGACCCAGCCAGTTTGTTTGTTTGTTGGGCTACCCTTGAAAAGGGGGTGATCGTGGCAAAGTGACAAATACGGATGTTCAACAGCCGAAAGAACAACCACAGAACTTATTCGAGTGTGGGAACGAAGTCATCAAGTCGTTGCATTATGCGATTTCTCTTCGGGAAAACGTACCACCTCAATGATCCTTCCGGTCATCGGAAGCGCAGACGAGGACAAGATGCCATTGAAACTCTTCAAGGATCGTTCGTTCATCTTGGGAAATTCCCTTCATTGTGGAAGAGCCCTAAGGTGCGTATCGCTTGCAAGATCTTCGCGTATTAGCAATTGCTAATCGTCATATATCTGGGGTTTCCCTGCGAGGTTAACTTAAATTAAATGCGAAACTAGTATAGCATTTAATTTAAAAATATACAGAATACAAAATATAACTAAAAATACAAAATTAAATAATTATTAAAATAAAAATTATATGTCCGGCTAATATGTGTGCAAAATAACTTGGACTATTTTCGTGGTTGTTATTTATTTGAAAATAGCGCAATGCTTGGGCAACTTGTTATAGACATTTGCTCTGTCGTAGTACTAAAATACCATAGCAATATTCACGTATGTTGGAAGGAAAAAACACAAAAGTGGACAAAGGAGTGCATTAATAATTATATTTGTGCTTTCCGCATAAATAATTATTAATTTTAAAAAATTATGAAAGTGTATAGTTGCGTTTTACCACTGAATGAAATATAGTATTTTTCCAATATTTGGAAAATTCAGCATAAGATAAAAACAGATCTAGGTTTACCCCGTCAAATTAATTCAGGAAAAAAAAATAAATTAATTAACAGGATTTGATTTTTCCGTATTTTTCTTCCCGTTTTTCTGAAAATGTTTTAAAAATTCTAACATTAAAGGAGAGTACTTTAATTAAAATATAAAAAGTAGCGAGGAATTTAAATAATTAGAAAGAAGAACCTTGTGATCAACCCTGTAACAGACTTCACTACCTAACAAAAAAAGGCAATGGTAAGGATGCATCTTGAGTACTGCATACAGGTCTGGAGGACTCATTTTAGGAAGGATGTAGAGCTGCTGGAACGGCTTCAGAGTAGGGCAACGAGATTAGTGAAGGGAACAAAAGGATGGTCTTACCAACACAGGCTTCAGTTCGGCAGGTTGCAGCGTCTGAAGATTAGGTGCCAGCGAGGTGAGATTCTGATTACGGGTGTTTAAGACTTTGAAAGGACCGAATAAGCTCAATGCTGATGGAATTCTTCCTCTTGCTCTGATTACACACAATGAGGGGGCATAAATTCAAATTTAGGAAGGATGGTTAGGTGTGCGGAAGTATGCCTTCTCCCAAGGCGGGTGGCTGATTATTGGGACAAACTTCTATCTGTTGTTGTTGTTGGAAGTGGGTAGTTAGAATAAATTCAAGGACGAACGGTAAAATTATTAGTGGGAATGGACAGGTGATGTGGGAAGTTTTTCTTTTTTTGTTCGGCTGATGATTTATAAACTTGTTTTCTTGCATCATTTGCCACTGCTGATATTAATATAAATTCAGCAAGTTTGGGACGTACTGAAAAGGGACCTCCAATGCTACGACCATTCACCTGACAATGTGCCGGCATTAATAGACACATTGTGCAGCGCATGGGCATTAGTACCACAGGACACCCTGCAACACCTTGTAGAATCCATGCCAATATATGTACGGGTTGCACTGCGAGAAAAAGGTGGCCCCGCGAGGTATTAGCTAGGCATTACTAATGGAAAACCGCCTCAGTCTATACTTTTACTTTTAAGAATTCTTTTTTTTTTTCCCCAGGAGGGTTTCTACTGTTTAATTTTTGTATTTTTTTTGCTTGTTGTTTACTTATACAAAAGAATGATAGTATATTTTATATAGAGGTTAATTGTTAATAAATCTGATATAGTTATTATTGCATATTTACTGTTCTTTCATTTCTGGGTAAACCATCGATGGTATGCAAAATTTAAGGTCATATTGGGAATTAGCATATTCAAATTCATAAACACCAATAAATACAGATATAAAGGCAATTTGATCATACTTTTATGTATGACTAATAGCCCTTTAAAAAAAAAGTTAGTTACTGCACAAAAATTATCTGAACGTGGAAACAGCTACGTTAAGTTGTTCATGTGCAAAAACACCAACTTCGTTGAAAGTCTGACCCCGAGATTAGTTTGTTGTGATGACAAAATGCAACGAAATTGTGTTCTCTTCAAAGCAAACGGCAAGTTAGTTTCCCCTGTGAGCTAAATAAATTCTCGGGATTTGAATTTTTTTTTTTTTTGGATTTTTTTCTCTTCTCAATTTTACTGTTAAATAAAACCTATTGCAAAAGATATCAGGTCCAAGCTTGTTTCGTCTTAGCATTAGCATTAGTAGAGGCATTTGATGCAAGAAAGCAAGCTTATGCAGCATCAGCCAAAAAAAAAAAAAAAAGTAACATAAATAAATAAAAATAACCACTTCCACTTCACCCCTCTGTTCGTTCGAAATACCTGTCCAGCTGAGCCTTAAACTTATTTAGGCTATCAACTTCCACGACAAGGGATGGAAGTCTGTTCCACCCACCAACCACCCGCTGGCTAAAGGCAAATTTCCGCACATCTATCCTACATCTGTCTTTCCTCAATTTGAATTTATGCCCTCTCAGGTGATTTTTCTGAGCTAGAGGAAGAATCCCATCAGCATTGAGCATGCTCAAACCATTCAAGGCTTTGTACACCTCTATCAGATCACCCCGCTGGTGCCTAGTTTCCAGACACTGTAATTTGCAAAACTTAAGCCTTTCTTCGTAAGAGAACCCCTTTGTCCCATTCACCAATCTAGTTGCCCTTCTATGTACTCGTTCCAGCAGCTCTACATCCTTCCTGAAATGAGGCCTCCAGGCCTGTATACAGTACTCTAGGTGTGGCCTGACCATTGCCTTATACAAGGGAATAATCACCTCCTTATCCCTGCTAGAAAAATTCCTATATATCATTGACAATACACCATGAGCTACTCTTGCAGCTCGTCTTTGGGTTATTCAAGTTCAAAGAGCGTTCCGGATAGAGGGACATAATCAAATTATTATAGATTGTGTGTCACTATCTACGAGAAAAAAAAACGGCAAACATGCAATTCAAATTAACTACACTGGTATGCAAAATTTAAGGACCAGTCAGGTTTTCACCTGTAGCTTCTCACAGGAGTGGCCAGGATATGGGAAAAGCATACCAAAGGAATCTCGTGAGGTACAGAAATGATGAAAGAAACAACAACGAAAACAAAACGGTACAGAGGGATTTTATTCAAAAATGGCAACATAGCACTGGCTGCCATGATACAGATGCATCACTGCCAAAGATGGAACAAAGGGAGGAGGTGGCCCTCTGTATGAGATATGCACACCCCTAATGTCGATGCATACTTTGCACCGCCTGTCCATACTTAGTACAACGTTGTTGATAAGTTCTTGCGGTAACATCGTCCATTCCTCTGCCAGCGCCATCTTCAGCTAGTGTAAGTGTGTTTAGGGTCAAGCGGCACCAGGGGTTTCCCCCATCTCCGCTGCCATCTTCAGCTAGTGAACATTTTCTGGTGGATGTGGACGTGCCGCTAGGCGTCTCCCCAGAGCGTTCCATATGTGTTCGATGGGATTTAGATCGGCACGGAACGGGCAGGCCAATCCATACGAACAATGTTCTCACTTTCCAAAAGCATATCAACAGCTGCAGTGCGATGGGGTGCGATGTTATCATCCATAAACACGAACTCGGGGCCAATGGCACCTCAGAACAGACGTACATGGGGAAGGATTACATCAGTACAGTAGCGTGCACCGGTTACAGTACCGCCTTCCAGTATCTGGAGTTGTGTACGTCCATCCAAGATAAGGCCTCCCCAGACGAGAACACCTCGACCGCCATATCGATCCCTTTCAGTGATGTTTGCGGGGTGATACCGTGTGCCAACCTCTCGCCAGATTGGCTGATGTCCAGAATCGCTGCTGAGACTGAATCTACTCTCATGAGTAAAGAGTACTTTAAGTCGCCGACCGGGCTAGCCGGGTGGGTAAAGTGCCTGCCTGGCAACCCAAAGGTCGCGGGTTCGAATCCCACCTCGGGCTTGGATTAGAGTAGAAAATGCAAAAACCATGGGAAGTGCAATATGGCCAGAAGCCGATGAGCTAACAAAAAAAAAGTAAAGATTTAGAGAGAGAGAGAGATAATCTTTTATTACCCTTCACGGCCATAAAGCCAGGGGCTTACAGTTTCCCAAACTTGGGAAAATTGAACAATTATTTACAAAAAGGTAATTTTACAAAGAAAACATATTATAATACAAAGGAGAGAACTCCTTACGAGAGTTAAATCTGCTTGAGCTGGCTTAACATCGAGATAAGAGCACCAGCTCAATCAGACAGGAACAGGTGCAAGGTATACATCAGTCATTGCTGATTAGTCGTACTCGTCATAATTTTTTTCCGGTAAGTCCGGTCAGCAGCGAATTTGTTCAGGTCGGCGTCCAGTGCCTGAGTTTGCTTGAGCATCTGCTGAGGAAGGAACCTGTCCGAGAGATGGAGTCGTGCTGAATGCGAGTAGAACTCGGGATTGGCCCTAAGGGCAGCAGGGGGGATCCTCCAGCCACAGGTATCCCAGAATGAAGGTGTTGCCATTATGCCTGTTATCATCTTGACTGTTGCTAGGAGGCGTTGGTCATCGATTAAGGTGGGAAGCCGTGGAATTCCGAGAGAGTTGGCAAGCTGTGTGGTACGAATCAGAGCTGGAAGGTTGTGCTTCCTGTTGGCCCACTTTAGGAGCCAGAATTCTGTGGCAAAGAGTGGTTTCTTTATTGACGGTGCCGCTGACGCCCAAATTTCAGCAGCATAGAGTAAAGGTGGAAAGATAACTGTTCTTATGTACCTCACGGTTATCTTTTTGTCTGTGATATGAAGGAGATGCTGTTTTGCTATCCACCGGAGTCTTGAAGCACGTGTGAGGACCTTTAGAAATAGTGTTGGTCCTTAAGTTTTGCAAGATCATCAAGTTTCAAAGTAATTTTAGTGACACACAACTCTGTAAATCTACCAGAAGCATGTGTAATGTTATTTTTGCGCACTGTGTGTGTGTGGTTTGTTGTTTCGGCCACTTAGTCACCAGCCAGGAAGGTGTATTTGTCCACCTAGAATAGACGGACAAATGGGTCACAACATCGCACAGAGGAGTGCCAAATTTTTCTAATCTAACTGTCCGAAAGAGGATGAGTAAAAAAAAAAAAAAAAAGAAAAGAAAAGAAAAAAAAAAGCCGTACTCAATGGAGAGAAAGTGCAATACTAGTGGGTATCAAGAATTCAAGATCAAAAAAAATTAAGAAAAAAATAATCATAGTTGAGAGAATTAGCTCAAAAAATAAATAAATAAAAAATACCCACTGTTATAAAAAAATGAAATAAAACAAAAAAAAATTTAATATACAAATATATTACAATAATTACAGTAATTGCAACAGTTGTATCACAAATTAAAAAAATAAAAAAATTACAAATACAGTAATTATAACCAACACTAGGTTGATAAAACTTTTGTCAAACCAAAACTAAACAATTTTTAAACTTAACGGTTTGGGATGTACCACTACGCTCTTCAAAGAGCCCTGGAGGATTATATAGGACTCATACTAACTACAATTCAATGCAGCAACGACAACAACATATGACCAAAACTTTATTGAAATTAGATAAAAATAACACAGGATAAAATTTTTTGGGGTAAAAAAAAAAAAAAAAACAGCGCTGATAGCTGTACTGTCAAAAGCGATAAAAACAGCACCGTACATTTCAAAGGCAACCGCCTCCTTCAGCAATAGTGGATCTTTACTGTCACAGCACATCCCCAAATAGCATCGGAAAAAGGATCATGGCTCATGGAATGTAATACTATAGGAGCATGGGAATTATCCTCCAGTGCACCCAGACCTTTTCGGTCACCGTGTATTGCAGGAGATCAGACGTGTCACAGTGGATCTTAAAAAATGCGACTACCCTTAAAAACATTTTGTACAAACACATTCGAGAAGTTGAGAACGGGCAGAGATATTCTCTAGGAAATCAATGGAAGCACTGCAGAATCACCTAGACAAGAATTCAGTGCATTATAGCCATCAAACCCCCACGACAACAAGACTTCAGGTACAGCTCGGACACAGCATGGGTTTGTTAAGGGGAAGACCAATTTGATTGGATACTATGATGTGGTCACAAAGGAACTGGATGCAAAGAATAATTTTAATATCATATATGTGGATCTTGAAAAGGCTTTTGATACTGTTGCACATGGAAGACTGCTGCACAAATTGGAGCAGTGTGGCATTGGAGGCAAATTGCTGCTATGGATAAAGGGATGGTTGAGTGGGAGAAGACAGAGAGTGGTAATCAATGGACACTGCTCTTCGTGGACTAATGTTATTAGTAGAATCCCTCAGGATTCAGTGTTGGATCCATTGTTGTTTTCTATATTTATTAATGATATTGATAGCGGCACACCGATGAGCCAAAACCTTATGACCACCCACCTAATATAATGTTGGTCCTCCACGTGCAGCCAAAACAGCTTGCACGCGGCGAGGCATGGACGCTACAAGTTTTCTAAATGTGTCTTGTGGTATCTGGAACCAACACGTAAAAAGCAGATCCTTTAAAAAGTGTAAGGTCCATGGTTGAGACGGCGCAGATCGGAGTTGCTATTCTAACACAAACCACAGATGATTGATGGGATTAATGTCTGGGATATTTGGAGGCCAAGGGAATACCTGGAAGTCTTCACGTTCCACAAACCAGTCTCGAACAATCCGGGTGATGTGGCATGGCTCATTATCCTGCTGAAAGACGGCACAGCAAGAGGGAAAGACCATGAAAACGAAAGGGTGTACCCTGTAGCTGGTCAGCAAAGATATTTAGGTAGGTGGTAGACATCAGAGTGCCTGGCACTGGATGACTGGAACCATGGTATCCCAGCAGAACATTACCCAAAGCATGACACTGCCCCCACCGGCTTGTTTTCGTCCCACAGTACATCCAGGCACCATCACTTTCGAGGTAAACGATAAACACCCGGCCGTCCACATGGTGCAACAGAAAACGTGATTCATCGGACCAGACGACCTTCTTCCAATTACTCAAGGTCGAGTTTCTATGCTCGTGTGCCCATTGTAGGCGCTGTTGCCGGTAAACCATGGTTAGTATGAGTACTCAGAGCAGCCTGCGGCTACGCAGCCCCATTTTCGGCAGCATTTGATGTACTGTGTGTTGTAACACATTACTCCCATCACCAGCATTCCAATTACTGGCGAGTTGTGCCACAGTCGCCACGTACCACCCGGGAGATCCTTCACTCACCTCGAGCAGCATTGAGCCATGGTCATCCAACACCTCGCTGGCGACTCGTGAGTTTTCCCTCCTCGGACCACTTTCGGTAGGTACTAATTGTGGCTGACTGTGAGCATCCCACCAGCCATGCCGTTTTGGATATGCTCTGACCCAGTCGTCTGGCCATTACAATTTGGCCTTTGTCAAACTAGCTCAAGTCCCTTACCTTTCCCATATGAAGAACAAGAGTAACACTGATTAACGGAGCTCAGTATCAAGTGTTTTTTATACCGTGTCCCGACCCACGCATGCACCATAGTTCACCTGCAGTTGCTTCGATTTCCATAACAACTCATAGTCATAATGTTTTGGCTCATCTGTGTATATCAGACTTAATGTCGAAGTTTGCAGATAACAAGAAGGTTGGCATGGTTGTTAATGACAGTACGTTGCTGCAACAGGGTCTAGAAAAGTTGAGCAGATGGGCTGAGAGGTGGCAACTGAAGTTTAACATTGACAAATGCAAAAATATTGCATATGGGAAGCAGTAACCCCAGAGTAACGTATCACTTGTGTGGTACTACATTGACAGTGGTAGAGAATGAAAAGGACCTGGGGGTGAGTAATTCTGCAAGCAGATATGAAGTTTTCTGAGCAGTGCAGACGATCTGCAAGAGTAGCTCCTGGTCAATGATATACAGGAATTTTTCTAGCAGGGATAAGGAGGTGATTATTCCATTGTATAAGGCAATGGTCAGACCACACCTAGAGTACTGTATACAGGTCTGGAGGCCTCATTTTAAGAAGGATGTAGAGCTGTTGGAATGAGTACAGAGAAGGGCAACAAGATTAGTGAATGGAACAAAGGGTTGCACTTATGAAAAAAGGCTTAAGTTTTGCAAAATACAGCGTCTGGAGACTAGGCACTGCGAGGTGATCTGATTGAGTTGTATAAAGCTTTGAATGGTTTAAGGATTCTCAATGCTGATGGGATTCTTTCTCTTGCTCAGAATAATTGCCTGAGAGGCCATAAATTCAAATCGAGGAAAGACAGTTGTAGGATAGATGTGCGGAAGTTTGCTTTTGGCCAGTGAGTGATTGATTGCTCGAACAAACTTCCATCTGTCGTTGCAGAGGTTGATAGCTTGATCAGATTCAAGGCAGAACTAGACAAACATTTAGAGTGAGTGGATGGGTGAAATGAGAATGTTTTATTTATTTTTTATATCAGCCAGGCATCATGTGTCTTTACTAATGCTAATATATTACGGACTTTTCAGACACACTGTGTGTAGCCGATCTTTTACCTTTGACCAGGGGCAGGCTGTCCCGAGGATGCCAGGAGTCTAGTCTAGTACTATATATACACACCTGTCTCATAGTGGCACCAGGACTATTCGTCCATCTCCACCAATTGTGACGTAGAAAAAAAAAAAATCCCCTTAATCAAATTGGTCTGAAGTGTAAATATGTATTCACCAGGCCTTTCTACCATCAACATGGGCATATATACCACCTGATGTCCGTCCCTGGCACAAGGATACCGAACCTGGGGTTACTTCTAAGTTAGTGCTAACATAGCACCAGAAAATCCTGCACCCACCAGTGGTTGTGCAAAACCAGTGGGTGCTCGCTCCCAGGCCGCCCACACCCGAGAGCTCCTCTCTCCCAAAAAAACTCTCACATCTGAGGGGAAAAAAAATCAGATGCCAGCAATCCTGCTCATCAATTACAATGTGCATATTTTAGCCAGCATGCAGATTGCAATTGAGAGGCAGCAAAAAAAAAAAAAAAAAAAAATCATATATCCTGGAATATAAATCTAATCTGGGGGATATATAATATCCCATCTAGTTATCCTAAAAAAATTGTTTTACTGCTTAGCAAAACCAGAAGTTGACAAAGGTATCTGTCTCCGCTTATTAAAGACCATTCTTGCAAAATCTTGCAAGACACTATACCTTCTATTTGCAAGATATAATTTTTCATTACCAGGACTTAACTCAACAATAGTATTTCTTAAATTCTGTCTGTATTGCTAATAAATAATGCAATCATAACAATATATGATCCCAAGTTTCAACACACCTACAGTAGCAAAATGGATCAGGTTTTAACCCAAAATAATGCAGCTTATAATTAAAAGATCTATGTTCTGTCATAAAAAATGAGGTTTTCGTTTCTGAAAACAGCCAGGTGCTTTTTTTCTTATGCAGTAGTGAACCTGACAAGGCTCACTACTGCATCCATCAAAACAGTCATTATCAATTTCTTAACCTTAGACTTAGCTGTATCTAAATTATTAGTAATACCTATAAAAGCAAATTCAACCCCCTTTCTCAAAAAGTAATAAAAACTCTGTAAGCAGCATAGAGATCTAGTGTTATACAACCAGATATAACCTGAGCCGCAAGATCCTGTACCTAACGAGGGCACCAAGTGGAATTGTACAAGTGATCAAATATCTGGATTGTGGGAAGTGTTATGCGGTAGCAGCAAGTGAGAATGCCTCTCTCCACCCATGTTCAACTTCTCCAATGTGTTTACTCAAAATCTTCTGGAGGTAGCCGCTTTTCGGAGATCCGCTGTGACACTCTGATCTTCTCCAGATATATGAACATATTAGAGCAAATGGAGACAGCAGGGGGGTGCTGTTATCGTTGATCATTCACATAGGCAGAAATGGCTCGAGAGCTTGCGGATTTGTTCTGAGAAACATAATACCACGAACAGAGATAGGGGAGTCTGTATTCATCTCTTCTTTGACACCACAATTGAACTCACATTCAGGAGCCGTTCTGCATAAGACACAACACAGGTTCATGTGTATCCAATAGTCAAAATGGAAAATTTAACAAAGTGAAACAATTGACAAAAAAATATCATGCCATCACATGGTGACAAGTGGCACAGTGAGGATAGGTAAATGTTATACTGCAGGTTCATATAATGCAGTCCACATAAAGTACTCGATTGAGACGAGCAAGGAATGCGATATGATGGAATTCGAAAGACGGGATGATTGTCAGGCACTGGTTGAAGGATGGCAGTATTATGAATACTGCAAACCTTGCAGGCTGTTCAAAGAGTACTATAGTTAAGGTATTCAAAGAGTGGTGATGAAAATGCCCACTCCTCATCAATGATTGTGGTGAATGTAGGCTGTTCTGCTTTGAGAGCTGATAGGAAAGCTGTAAAACAGCTTACCATGGACTTTAACTAGAGGACGATCAGCAGTATTTAAGACAACGATCCAACTTAGCCTCTTCCGTATGGGCCTCCTGAAGTAGACATCCAGTTAAGTTACTCATGCTTTTTACCACCTCATCACGAATGATGCCAAAAGTTTTCATCTGAACTGCGTCATTGGGCCATTGATGACTGGATAAAAAGCTGCCTTTTCTGATGAATCACATATCCTGCTATACTGTGTTGATGGAAGATGGAAAGTGAAGGGACAAATTGCAAAGAGGAATCACTCTGATATCTTGGTCCAACGTATACAAGCAGATGGCAGCAGTGTATGGGTATGTAGGATGTTTTCCTGGGAATCATTTGGTGCCCTCATATCCCTAGACCAGAGGTTCCCAAAATTTCTCGGTTCACGGCGCCCTTAGTGTCCCAGTAATTTTTCACGGCACCCCTAGGCTAAAAGAAATATCTAACACAGTGGTTTTCGACCTTTTAATACATACCTATATAATAATTTTATTCTTTATATAGAGGTACTAAATAGAGATCAATTATAGATCACCACAAAATTAAAAAGATACAGTATGGATACCATACACCTTTTTGTAATGAAATAAATGTATAAATTTCAAAAAAATAAAATAAAATAAAATAATAACTTTAAGTAACTTAAACCAAAATTACATGGCACCCTAAGATGTTGTTGCGACACCTTAGTGTGCCGCGGCATCCCGGTTGAAAACCACTGCCCTAGACTGTACTCAGAATGTTAAAAACTACCTATCCATTGTGGCTGATTCACTGTCTCATGATAACTGTCTTTTTGGATGGCACAACTGTATTCCAGAAGGATAATGTGCCTTGCCACGTTGCTGGCATCTGTTGAGAGTGGTTCGACAAACATGAAGGTGACTTCCAGATGATACCCTGGCCTGCCGAATTCCATGGGTATGAATTCCAATGAACATCTTTGGACTACTTGGATCGGCTGATCTGGCATTTGGATCCATCATAACGGAATATTGTGGATCTATACGATGCAATCCTGATGACATTGTACAATATACCTCCTGCAATGTTCAGAGGCCTTTTAGAGTTTGTGCCTGGCCATGTGGTGGTGGTACTGGCAGCAAGAGGAGGGCAATACCCACTATTGGGTAGTGGTCATGTTTTGACTTAACGATGTATATACATGACATTAAAAATGCACGTGATGAACCAGTATGGCCTTCTAGTGCATTCCAAGCCTATACTATAAACAAAAGGTGTTAAATAGCAAAAAAAAAACCTCAATTGAAGGAGTCAAAAATACTCCGTAATTCTCAATACAGATTTAACAACAATACAATACCTTATAGTTTTATGTGATTTCTTAATATTTGTGATTGGTTGATATGTTAAATGCCACGACAACTAATATCTATAAAAACGTATTGTTCTTAGGTGAGATCAACCACCGCCCAAGACCTACCAACTTGACCACACTGCAGAAAACAGCGGATAGCCAGCATCCCCCCCTCCACCTCCTGATACAGGATTCGAATCCTCGTATTTTCCACACTGTGTAAAAGCACGGCAGTTTGTGCCTTCTGTTATTTCATATAATGAAATAATAGCTAGAAAATATAAAGATTACCGTTTCAAATGAGAATCCATGCAAAACAAATTAACTTTGAATAAGCTTGAAGTGCTAGAGTCATAAGTTTCAGTCTTAGTTCTTAGTTTCAGTCTTGAAAAGCTGCTTTCAGAGGATGAAATGGAGACGACAATCATAAATATTGGTACTGTTTTAAAAGATTTTGCTGTTAAAATTTTTTTAAGTTGGGATCAGTGCCCGATTTAAGTAGTCCGGGTTCACATAAATATTAAAAGCTAAAAACTTTTCTCCACACAGTAATTTTTAGTCTTAGGACCCTTCTCCTGCAACCTTGGTGTTCTGGAGTAGTTGAACCACTTTGCCACATCACATTCAGTGTCGGCTTTGATGCTTCAAAAGAAAGCCAAATTTATCAACAAATCCATTTCACAACTTAAACCATGTTTTTAAATTTGATTTAATTTCATTCGTAATTACATTGAAATAATCAATTCAGACAACCTTCTAAACTCTGGGCATAACTAAATAATTAATTATTGAAATAATTGAGTAGTATATGCAAATTAGTTGATTATGAAATCAATGACAATAATTAGCATTAGTAGAGGCATATGATGCAAGAAAGCAAGCTTATTCAGCATCAGCCAAAAAAAAAAAAAAAAAACAACCACTACTCCCATTTCACCCCTCCATTCGTTCGAAATACCTGTCCAGCTGAGCCTTAAATTTGTTCAGGCTATCAACTTCAACCAACAACAAGTGATGGAAGTCTATTCCACAAACCAACTGCCCGCTGGCTAAAGGCAAATTTCCGCACATCTATCTGACATCTGTCCTTCCTCAATTTGAATTTATGCCCTCTCAGGTGATTATTCTGAGCAAGAGGAAGAATCCCATCAGCACTGAGCATGCTCAAGCCATTCAAAGCCTTATACACCTCTATCAGATCACCTCGCCGATGCCTAGTCTCCAGACTCTATAATTTGCAAAACTTAACCTTTCTTCGTAAGAGCAACCCTTTGTTCCATTCACTAATCTTGTTGCCCTTCTCTGTACTCGTTCCAGCAGCTCTACATCCTTCTTGGTGGCGCTTCCGTAGCCAGGTGGGAAGGAGCACCAGTGTGTAACACACGCTTCTTGATTAGACCGGGGTTCGAGCCCGTCACCACCAAATATGGAGGATGCGGAAAGGTCAGGGAATGACCACCGCACATCCCCGGAGCAATATGGCCTTAGTTGCTAATGCTCCTAAAAAAAACCAAAAAAAAATAACATCCTTCTTGAAATGAGGCCTCCAGACCTGTATACAGTGCTCAAGGTGTGGCCTGACCAATGCCTTATACAAGGGAATCACATCCCTATCCCTGCTAGAAAAATTCCTGTATATCATTGACAAGATACCATGAGCTACTCTTGCAGCTCGTCTGCACTGCTCAGAGAACTTCATATCTGCCTGCACAATTACCCCCAGGTCCTTTTCATTCTCTACCACTGTCAGCGTAGTACCACAGAGTTGATACGTTGATCTGGGGTTACTGTTTCCCATATGTAGTACTTTACATTTGTCAATGTTAAACTTCATTTGCCACCTCTGCTCAACCTTTCCAGATCCTGTTGCAGCAGCATAGCATCAGTAGTGTCCTTAACAACCCTGCCAACCTTTGTATCGTCTGCAAACTTGGACATTAAGCTTGATATACGGAATGACGGAATGGAAATATTATCCAGAATTCTATATAATAATTGGCAGCCATGTGTAGCAATTATTTAATAATTATTTTTTTATCTAATTATTTATATTAGCATTTTAGCATTAGCAAGGGTACATGATGCAAGAAAGCAAGCTTATATAGCATCAACCAAAAAAAATAAACAAAAAAAAACACACACACACACACACACCCTTCTCATTTCACCCATCCACTCGCTCCAAATGTTTGTCTAGTTCTGTCTTGAATCTGTTTAAGCTATCAACTTCTACGACAGATGGAAATTTGTTCCAGCAATCAACCACCCGCTGGCTAAAGGCAAACTTTTGCACACCTATCTTTCCTCAATTTTAATTTATGCCCTCTCAGGCGATTATTCTGAGAAAGAGGAAGAATCCCATTAGTATTGAGCATGCTTAAACCACTCAACACTTTATACACCTCAATCAGATCACTATTCAGGTGCCTAGTCTCCAGACACTGTAATTTCCAAAACTTAAGCCTTTCTTCATAAGAATAACCCTTTGTTCCATTCACTACTGTTGTGCCCTTCTCTGTACTTGTTCCAACAGCTCTACATCCTTCTTAAAATGAGGCCTCCAGACCTGTATACAGTACTCGAGGTGTAGCCTGACCATTGCCTTATACAAGGGGATAATCACCTCCTTATCCCTGCTAGAAAAATTTCCATATATCTTTGATAAGACACCTTGAGCTACTCTTGCAGACCATCTGCACTACTCAAAAAACTTCATATCTGCCTGCACAATTACCCTGAGGTCCTTTTCACTGTCTATCACTGTCAGTGTAGTACCGCACAGTTGATACTTTACTCTGAGGTTATTGCTTCCCATATGCAATACTTTACATTTGTCAATGTTAAACTTCAGTTGCCACCTCTCAGCCCATCTGCTTAACTTTTCTAGATCCTGTTGCAGCAGCGTACTGTCATTAACAGCCCTGCCGACCTTTGTATTGTCTGGAAACTTGGAATTAAGCCTGATATACCATCATCAATATCACTGTCTATCATTGTCAAAACCACTCTCTGTCTTTTCTCCCACTCAACCATCCCTTTATCCATAGCAGCAATTTGCCTCCAATGCCACACTGCTCCAATTTGTGCAGCTGTCTTCAATGTGGAACAGTATCCAAAGATTTTCTAAGATCCAAATATATGATATCAAAATTATTCTTTGCATCCAGTTCCTTTGTGATTGTATCATAGTATCCAATCAAATTGGTCACACAAGACTTCTCCTTAACAAACCCATGCTGTGTCCGAGCTATAACTGAAGCCTTGTCTAGATGATCCTGCAATGCATTTAACCAGTTAAATGAGCTGCAATGCAACTCGTTTAACCAGTGCCATTAATTTCTACTATATCTAACTATTTATAATTATATATATATATTTATATATATATATATATACACAGTATATATATATAACTGATATTAAATATAAATCAAAATTAATGCCAGTAGCATGACAAAACTGTTGAGCGAAAAATAATAAATTAAACATAATAATTAATGAACAGGGAGGGAGAAGAAAGATGAAAAGAAGAAAAAAATATATATACATATTTATATATATATATATATAAACTAAATTAAAATAGGATTTTTGCCAGTAGCATGGCAAACCATTAGAGTGAAAATGAACTGAACCAAATAAAAAAATAACAATAACAGAAAAATATATAGGAGGAGTAAAGAAGGAGAGGGTAGTGTTGAAGCAGTTTAGAAAATTAAGCCAATTAAAAGAAATTTAGTGGCGCTTGTTTCCAAATTAGTGAAATGTCAAGGTGGAAACGTAGACTAACAACATTGCATGACCAAATAAATTAAAAATAATAATTAATAAAATGAAATTAAATAAAAAGATTAAAAAAAAAAAATATATATATATATATATATATATATATAATTATAAATAAATATATAAATATATTTATTTAAAGCAGCCTGGCAATGTATTAACTAGGCACCAGCCTGTGACAATTCATAAATTTTCATGCAGCCTGCAACTGAACAAATATTGCTCACCACCTGATTTAGCAATTGTGAGTAGCACAAGGGCTAAATCAGGTGGTGAGCAAACAAAAAAAAAAAAAAAAAAAACCTACTATATTTGGGATCACCCATTAATTTCTTACATATACCCATATTTGTGTCTGTAAATTGAGTGTTCTCTGGTCGATTTGCCTGTTTTGCTGGACGAAAAAACCCCAGTTTCTAAAAAAAAAAAAACCTTGCTATCTATGCTTGAGACTGACTAACCCAGCCATGAAGTGAAAAAAAGCCCATTAAAGTTCCTCGCGTCATCAAAGGGATTCAAACCTGTGCCTTTTCCACCCAGTGTGGAAAAGGCCCAGGTTTGAATCTGGTGGGGAGAACATTGACCTCCACACACTGGGTGACCACTGTGCTGCTTAGGCCATATATAATATGGCCTAAGTTGCTGATGTGCTTAAAATCCTATGCAACCACATGATTTAACACAGAAAATTTACAAATATTGTAAAATATATTTGTAATTTTATAAAATTTCAATTTACTGTTTAAAATTACACATTATTTTGAAAATTTATAATTAAAAAAAAGTAAATTAGACTAGATAAAACAGTACATCTCTAAATCTGAATTCTAACACATTAACGCTGTCATAAATGGAAGTTAGATCAATTATTTAACTAAAATTAATAAATAATAATAGGAAATATATGAGAATTTTTTTTTTTAAATTTTGTTCCTGTTTTAATTCTAAATTTTTCCTAACAGTTCAGCAAAGAAACATTTATCGAGGAATGTCTGCTGCGACACAATGTTTTACGGGCCAAACATGGATGCAGTCCATTGGTATATTCTGCACAGGTATGGCTTTCATGTGTTTTCCTTACATATTAATATTTTTTTAGGTTACCTTGTAAGTTTTACAATCTGAAAATGAGTAGCAATGCAATAATATAATACTACTAGGTATTACTATTACATTCTTTGACATATAAACACCACCAAATTATGATGGTTTATTGTTATTTTCAGGTTTTTGATATAGAACCCTGAAACTGAAATACTTAAATGAAAAGAAAAAGACACGGGGAGTTGAATAGGATTTATCCAGTGCTAGTAAGGGAAACAGCACAGATTGCCAAACCCCTATCTATTATAATGTGTATGTATCTCTGGAATCAGATGAAGTCCCAAGGGATTGGAGATATGCAAATGTCTCTGCAGTTTACAAAGGTGGTTCCAATGCTAAAATAGGTAATTACAGACCTGTGGAAAAATACCATTTTTGACAATTGATTCAACGTGGTTTTATAAATTTTGTGTGGAAGCTATTTGGAAATCTTGCTGTAAGGCCCACAGTTTATAGTTTCATCTCTCCTACAGGACCTTTTTACAAAAGTTTAACCTTTTTTTTTTTTTCAGAAATGGAATTATACAAAGAACAAAACATGCATTTGTCACGTCTAATTAGATAAGCTATTATGAAGTTGTCACAAAAGAATTGAGTGCAAGGGACAATTCCGACATAAAATATTTAGACCAGTGACTTCTCTTGATACTAAGTCACATGAACACCTTTCACATAAATTGGGACAATGGCCAATTCGTCAAGTGGTGCTATGGCAAATAAAAGGTTCATTAAGTGACAGGAGACAAAGGGAGTTATAAATCACTATTGCTCTCACTGGACTAGGGTCCCAAGTAGGGTTCCACAGGATTCAATACTGCATCCCTTGTTTTTTGATATTTGTTAATGATGTTGATGAGGGCATAACAGATATTGACGTTTTCAAGTTAGCAATCCAGGTTATATAACTTTATAGTTGGTTGAAAAAAAATGTTAATTATATGGTAATACAATAAAGGGAAATGTAAGGTTTGGGTAATAACAATCTCAGATTATCTTATTACTTGGGAGGTAATAATCTTAAGCCAGTTTGACAAAAAAGATTTAGGAGTAACTGTGAAATTTAACATTAAGTTCTGTCAGTGTAGGCAGGCTGCCTGTGGTATTTCATGATATACAGCAATTTTACTGTATGGAAGAAAGAAGTAATTGTTCAATTGTATTAAGTCTTGAAACACACAAGTTGATTGTACACAGTGCAGAAAAAAGTAATGAGAGTGAAATAATAATATAAAAAAAAAAAAAATAAAATAATGTGCGTATTGCTTCAGGAGAGGACTACAGAAGCAAAGAAGCATAACCTTGGCAACCCAAGGTTATGCTAAGTTACTTTTTTGTGTTAATATTCTTTGTGCATTGTGTCTAACATCACTATCAGAAACCAAAGAATGGAACAACAGATGAATGTCAAGTTTTATGAAAAGCTGGGGAAAAGTCCCACTGAAACACAAAATGTTGAAAACAGCTTTATGAGGATAAGGCTCCATTCCAAACAAATATTTCACTGGTCTAAGCATTTTAAAGAGGACAAAGAGGATGTAGCAGACAATCCTCAAAGTGGACAACCAAAAACGACCTGCAGCCCCAAATTAGCATTAGTAGAGGCATACGATGCAAGAAAGCATGCTTATGCAGCATCAGCCAAAAAAAAAAAACCCCTCCCATTTCACCTCTCCAATTTTTTCCAAGTTGCCTGCCCAGTTCGACCTTAAATTTATTTAGGCTATCAACTTCCACAACGAAACATCGAAGTCTGTTCCACCAATCAACCACCTGCTGGCTAAAGGCAAATTTCTTCACATCTATTCTACAACTGTCTTTCCTCAATTTGAATCTATACCCCCTCAGGTTCTTAATCTGAGCAAGAGGAAGAATCAGCATTCAGCTTGCTCAACCCATTCAAGGCCTTATACACTTCAATCAGATCACCTCGTAGGTGCCTACTCTCCAGGTGCTGCAATTTGCAGAACTTAAGCCTTTCTTGGTAAGAGCACCCCTTTGTTCCCCTCACCAATCTTGTTGCCCTTCTTTGTACTCGTTCTAGCAACTCTACATCCTTTCCAAAATGAGCCCTCCGGACCTGTACACAATACTCTAGGTGTATGGCCTGACCATTGCCTTGTACAATGGGATAATCATCTCCCTGTCCCTGCTTCCTATATATCATTGACAAGACTCCATGACCTGCTGCTCCACTTCTCAGCAAACTTCATATTTGACTGCACAAAATACCCCCAGGTCTTTTTCACTTTCCACTTCCCTGAGTGTAGTACAACACAGTTGGTATGTTTCTCTTGGGTTATTGCTACCCATATGCAGTACTTTGCATTTGTCAATGCAAAGTACTGCATATGTTGCCACTTCAGTTGCCACTTCTCAGCCCATTTGCTCAACTTTTCTAGATCCAGTTGGAGTAGCATACTGTCTTTACTGTCGTTAACAACCCTGCCAACCTTTGTATCATCTGCAAACTTGGACATTAATCCTGATTGGTGGACAAAAGTGTGCAATTTACTAGCAAGTATATGCCGATTAATACTGAGAATGCTTAGTAAGGAATTAATAAATGTGAATAAGAAATTTCATAAGGTTCATAATTATCGGAGACTTGAAAAAAAGAAAAATTTGTGTGAAGTTTGTTCCACACTGTTTGGATGATGAGGAAAAACTCAGATTTTTGGATACCTGCAAAGCTTTTGTTCAAACAGCATACTGTCAACCTGGTTTCTTAAAAAGCATATTGTCAACCTGGTTTCTTAAACAGCATTATTACTGGGAATGAGATTCATCCAGTATAATTCTGACAATAAAAGACAAAGTGTAGAATGGCTATCAAAAAGCTCACCAAAAAAAAAAAAAAAAAAAAGCTTTGTTTCCAGAAATCAGTCTTTGAAACCATACTGATCACATTCTTTGATCAAAGGATAATTTCAAAAGGAATTCCAGAAGGGACTGTTACCAGCAATTACTGCTCATAGATATTGAAAAATATTCGTTGGCAAGAATCAAGCACACTGGCCAGATTTGTAACAGTCTAGTTGGCAGCTGTTGCCATGACAATGTGCCTTCTCACACAGTGATCAACATACAGATGTTTCTGGCTCACAAGCAGGTTGTAGTACTTAACTTCCCTCCTTACTCTCTGACCTGGTTCCGGCAGATTTTTTTCTGTTTTGTATTGTTTTCAGTTTCAGTTTTGTATTTAACATAAGGGTTTAGATAAATTAAATAATGGGGATATTTCTTACTTTCGTAAGTGACACAAACTAGGGGATACACTAAAATTAATTAAGGAAAGTTGTAGATTGGATATATAAAACAGATATAACTTTAAGAAGGGTTGGATAGATATCTAGATGAAATCAGGTGACTTTCTCCCACTTTCTTTCTTTCATTTTTTTTTGACTGCCTGAATAAACTGGACTTCTTTGCATCAGTATGCCTTTATCTATATCAGGTGTGGCCAACCTGTAGCACTTGTGCAAGAAACTGATTATAGGAATCAGAAATGAAGATAAATACACATTTAGAGCATATAAGGAGTTGGTGAGTTCCTGATGACATTAATTTTGTATGGCAAACATTGGTTTCTTTAATATATATTAAATTTATTTTATAAACAAGAAATTGTTTTAATTTTTTTTTTATTACAAATGCTTAGCATAAGGTTCTTCTACGTAGTTACCAAAAAATTTCAGTCACAGGCATAATACGTGGCACGAAACAAGGAACAGTTGGCTACCCCCTGATTTCCACTACTATTGCCCAACAGAGTTAAAATTATAACTATTCAAAATACGACGAGGATTGAAAGTGCTATGAGCTTATAGTCCATTGCGATCCTGCATAATAGATGTAATGCTATTAACACTGCACTTAAAAATCTGAATTTTTTTTTTTTTTATTTCTATAGAAAGGCCTGCTGTGGTTGGGAATAATGGTGAAAATTTAAATTTGAGAATTCAAGACTGTTATTATTAAATCCTTTATTGCATGTTATTGCTTAAATAATGACCATTAAGAATATGACATTCACCATAAACACAAGCATGGATTAATTAAGAAGCAGTAAAAGAAGAAACAGCTAAATGATAACAAAGTATGAATAGTACAACATATTACAAATTGAAAGGGAAATAAATGGCACAAGAGTAATCACACAGTGCCAGTAATTCAAGGTATAAGAAATAATAAAACAAAAATTAGAAAATTAATTTAAATAAAATCAAATGTAATGAAAAAGAAAGAGGACCTGTTCTCTTGAGCATTTACTGAGATCTTGGGCATCGATACAAAGGAGTTTTCTATATGGGTGTTCAGCATATCTATAGCAGTATGTTACAATTATATGCAGGTGCATAAGTACACGTGCCTTGAGTGACCAGGGTTCAAGCCCGTGACCACTGAATACGGTGCTGTTTCTTATATTCTATCTATCTTGTGAACTCCTGTGACCGTTTGGTCGTCCCGGAGTACAAACAGAAAATTTATTTATTTAATTTATTCCTGAACCCTTAGTTAAGAGACCATTTCAGTTACACAATATGAGGAGGGAAAGGGAAGGCAGGTAAAATGTTAATCCATTAAGGATGGGTGGATCAAGATATTTTGTTAATGAAGCTGGGAGAGTGTTTCAAAAGTTTAAACATTATGTAATTTTAGTATTTTGTTTGAGTAGCATACCTTGATTACTGTCTTGTATAATCTGCAAACTTAGTCATTAAGCCCGATATGCCTTCATCACTATCATTAATAAACACTGAAAACAACAATGGTCCCAGCACTGAACTCTGGGGGACTCCATTAATAACATCTGTCCAAGAAGAGCAGTGTCCATTCAGAACCACTCTCTGTCTTCTGCCATAGAGTGATTATCAATGGGCACTGCTCTTTTTGGATGAATGTTGTTAGTGAAGTTCCCCAGGGTTCAGGACTGGGCCCATTGCTATTTTCAGTGTTTCTTATTGATGCTACAACTTCAGTTAGATCAAATTATATTGAAGATTAAAAAGTAAAATCTTATCAGGCTTAATGTCTAAGTTAGCAGATGACATACCCTGATTACTCTCATTACCACCCTGTCAACCTTTGTAATCAGAGTATGCTATTGCAACAAGATTTAGACAAATTAGGCAGGTAGGCTGAGAAATCACAATTGTAGTTTAAAATGCAAGACAGACATATGAGGCACTAATACTAGATTAATGTACCAACTGTGTGCTATTACACTCAGAGTAGTGGAAAATGAAAAAAGCCTGAGGTGGGATAATTGAGCAGTAGGATATGAAGTCCTCGGAGGTGCAGATAGGCTGCATGGATAGCTCATGGGGTTTTGTCAATAATATGCAGATATTTTGTCAAAAGGGATAAAGAAGTGACTATTCCTTTGTATAAGGCAGTGTTAAACATCTTAATTATTGCGTAAAACTCTGGAAATCTCAATTTAGGAAGGATTTGGATCTGTTGAAATAGGTACAGATAAGAGCAACAAAATAGCAACTTCCAGGTAACTAGTGAAGTCTCAAGAGGCATCCCGCAAGGAAGCGTGCTGTCAACTATCCTGTTTGCAGCAGTTTTGGAGCCTTTCCTAGCTCAGAATCCTAACTTTGTCTCTTACGCTGACGATTTGAAGTTCTACATGGGCTCAGATCATAATCATCAGATTCATGATATAAACCAACAAGCTTCTAGGCAGATATTGAGCTTGAAAAATTATCTTGCCACAATTGGGCTACATCTGAGCCCTTCCAAATCAGCGCAACAGCCGATAACCAAGAAGAGAGTCAAAAATGATATCCAAATCTTTGTTAGTGGGGAGCTGGTGCAAAAAGTGACCTCCCATACTGACCTTGGCCTCAACTGGGATGTATGTCTTCTGCATCATCCTCACTTTGTCAGGATGAGGCAGAAGACGTACACGGCTCCTTGGGCAGTGCGTCAGGAGCTCGTTGGTGTGCATCAGCCAGCGCTGCTTGTTCGGCACATCCTGAGGTGTATTACACCAATCCCTCTCTATGCATCAGAAATTTGGTCATCAACCCCTGTCTCATACCTTCACAAGTATCTCAGTTTAGAGTACCGGTTGCTTAGATGGATGGTAGGCCACCCCCTAACTATCTCCAGATCAATCCTACAGACAAATCTGGGCACCACTCTCTGGAGACATATCATCATGACAAAAAATGTCCCCATGCTTGCATGGCTTCTAACGGGCAAATTGATGCTCCATCGGTATCCACATTAATCTCGGGCCCGAGGAGGCCAAGAAGGGAGCACCCCGACTCCTGTCTCCCTCTGTGCCTTACACTGTCAGGTATTGATTCCCAGAGGAACATGTTTCCAGCCAATTGTCTTCAGATCTTCAATAAATTTAGGATACACCCTGATAGGTTCTGTGAAGACAAGCTCTACAGGAAGGAAATTCTCAAGAACTGCTACCAGATAATGAATCTATGATACTCACCTGCTCCTGGACATGACTGTTTTTTTTAGATTGCCTATTTGTATTTGACAAAGACATTGTTTTGTCTTCATGCAATTGTATATTTAATCCTGTAAATGTCTCGGGTCGAACATGCATGCACTCTTGTTTACTGTACACGTGTTCCTCGCACCTTAGTCTGTAAATATTCACACCCTTCTGGCACAGAGTTGTCCGGGGATGACCCGAGGTTTCTTGGAAAATAAACTGATTTTAATAATAATAATAAAAAAAAAATTAGTCAAGGTTACAAAAGCCTACTTGTACCATAAAACACTTCAATTCTGCAAATTGCAGTGTTTGGAAACTGAACCAAAATACAAGCCAGGTTTCCCAAGAGACATGTTTTGTATTTTGGAAACTTTTATCTTGTATTTATTAATGAAATCCCCAAACACAAAAGGTATTAAAACCTACAGTACTTAGTGCTCTCGCTGTGTGTGTGTGTGTGTGCACAGACATTGAAGGTTGAGAAGATTTACTTGTTGACATTAGACTTGAATTTCTGTAAATTGTAATTTTCAGGAAATAAATGTGAAGAAAGGTTGTTCCATAAAACAGAATTTGAGGGAATAAATGAGTAAAAAGAAGAAAAATTGGTTCTGTTAGCTTGAAGTTTGGCAGTAAATGGATATTAATTGGTTGCAGATGGGGGGGAGAAGAGAGAGAGAGAGAGAGAGAGAATTACAGAAGCCCGTAGAAGTATTTATAAAAAATGTTGCAGAAATAGAATGTCCATGAGACAGTCTTTTTCTACAACATGCACAGTTAATTCACGACTCATCTCTTACAAAGTCCATCCATAGAGAGTCGCAGGACTTTGTAAGAGATGAGTCAAAAATTAACCTCATTTCTCTTTTTTCAATGGAATCTAGATGCCTGAGAGAGGTTTTGGGGGCAACACCACCACTGTTGTTGTTGTTATTTGGTTTTTAGGAGCATTAGCAACTAAGGCCATATTGCTCCGGGGATATGCGGTGGTCATTCCCTGACCTTTCTGCATCCTCCGTATTTGGTGGTCACAGGCTCGAACCCCGGTCTAATCAAGAAGTGTGTGCTACGCACTGCCGCTCCTGCCAAACTGGCTACGGAGGCGCCAGCTACACCACCACCACTACAGATGTGAGAACGATATTCCATGGTAGGGCTGATTTGAGATTTGTACAGAATGAGTAATTGTTCAGAAGAAAAGTAATGCTGATGAGCAAAAGAAAAAAACCAAGTTTTTTAGATAAAAAGGCAGCAACATTTTGTGATGTGCTTATGCCAACAAGACGGTAACCCTAACAGAGATATGTGATCTTATCCAGAAATCTGAGTGTCATTCAAGGTAAGCAATATACTCCTTTTTATGAGATTAGCATTAGTAGAGGCATATGATGCAAGAAAGCAAGCTTATGCAGCATCAGCCAAAAAAAAAAAAAAAAAAAAAAAAACTTCCACTTCACACCTCCGTTCGTTGGAAATACCTGTCCAGCTGAGCCTTAAATTTATTTAGGCTATCAACTTCAACAACAAGGGATGGAAGTCTGTTCCACCAACCAACTACCCGCTGGCTAAATGCAAATTTCCGCACATCTATCCTATACCTGTCTTTCCTCAATTTGAATTTATGCCCTCTTAGGTGATTATTCTGAGCAAGAGGAAGAATCCCATCAGCATTGAGCATGCTCAAACTATTCAACGCTTTATACACCTCTATCAAATCACCTCGCTGGTGCCTAGTCACCAGACACTGTAATTTGCAAAACTTAATCCTTTTTTTTGTAAGAGCAACCCTTTGTTCCATTCACTAATCTTGTTGCTCTTCTCTGTACTCATTCCAGCAGCTCTACATCCTTCTTGAAATGAGGCCTCCAGACCTGTATACAGTACTCAAGGTGTGGCCTGATCATTGCCTTATACAAGGGAATAATCACCTCCTTATCCCTGCTAGAAAAATTCCTGTATATCATTGACAAGACAACATGAGCTACTCTTGCAGCCCGTCTGTACTGCTCAGAGAACTTCATATCTGCCTGCACAATTACCCCCAGGTCCTTTTCATTCTCTACCACTGTCAGTGTAGTACCACAGAGTTGATACGTTGCTCTGGGGTTGCTCTTTCCCATATGTAGTACTTTACATTTGTCAATGTTAAACTTCATTTGCCACCTGTCAGCCCATCTGCTCAACCTTTCCAGATCCTGTTGCAGCAGCAGCATAGCGTCAGTAGTGTCCTTAACAACCCTGCCAACTTTTGTATCGTCTGCAAACTTGGACATTAAGCTTGATATACCATCATCAATATTATTAATAAATACAGAAAACAATAATGGACCCAACACTGAACCCTGAGGGACTCCACTAATAACATTAGTCCACGATGAGCAGTGTCCATTGATTACCACTCTCTGTCTTCTCCCCCTCCACCACCCCTTTACCCATACCAGCAATTTGCCTCTAATGCCACAGTGCTCCAATTTGTGTAGTAGTCTTCCATGTGGAACAGTATCAAAAGCCTTTATAAGATCCAAGTATATAATATCAAAGTTATTCCCTGCATCCAGGTCTTTTGTGACTGCATCATAGTATCCAATCAAATTGGTCAGGCAAGACTTCCCCTTAACAAATCCATGCTGTATCCGAGCTATAACTGAAATCTTGTCTAGATGATCCTGCAGTGCTTCTTTAACCAGTGCCTCCACTAATTTTCCGGGAACAGAAGTTAAACTCACAGGGCTATAATTACTTGTGTCAGCCTTTGATCCTCCTTTGTGAATTGGGGTCACATTTGCACATCTCCAGTCTATGGGTACCTCCCCTGAGTCCAAGGAAGCTCTCATAATTATAGCTAATGGTTTGCTTACTTCCTTTAATATAACTGGATAGATCCCATCCACCTCAGGTGCCTTTCTTGTATTTATCTTCAACAATTTCTCCTCCACTTTACTCTCAGTTATTACACGATTATCTAGCTTACTGACAGAGTTGAATACACCTCTGGCATTCTCCTCGCTCAATAACTCTTCATGTGCGAATGTCGATGCAAAATATTCATTTAGTTTGTTAGCTACCTGAGCAGGTTCATCAACAGTTGAACCATCGATATCAAATGGACCAATCTAATTCATCCCATTCCTTCTAGAGTTTACCATAAGTAAAGAACTCTTTGCTTTTTTTTCTTTACATCCTTTGCCAAAGATTTCTCATAATCTGCCTTTGCCTGCCTAACGTCCTTTGTGACTTGGTTACAGACCAGCTTATATCTATCATAGGCTTCTGTATCACGTGCTAATTTATATGTATCCCATGCATTTTTCTTCTCTGCCATATATCTCATTAGTTCATCTGACTTCCATTTAGGCCTAAACCTTGAACAATATTTCTTAGTTGGTATGTAAAGCCTAGTAGCTTCCAAGATAAGTTCTTTGAATGCTTCCCATTTTGAATTTGCTGTTGGTAACATCATCAGTTGGTCCCACTGTATAGAATTTAAATACTGTCTCAGACCATCGTAGTCGCCTTTACGAAAGGAATAACCCTTCGCTTTACCCCTGATGGTAGTTACTTTGAGTAAATCCCGCATCAGCACACTGTGATCACTGCCACCTAGTGGTTCCTTTATCTGCAGATTCTTAACGCATGAAGAATCACTACTGGTAATCAAATCAAGAATATTACTCCCTCTAGTTGCCTCCTGAACATGCTGATGTAGAAAACAATCATCCAATAAATCCACAAAAGCCTTGCAAGTGTGTGAGTGACCAACCCAAAAATTCCAGTCAATATCTGGGAAATTAAAATCCCCCATTATAAGACTCTCTGATTTACTGGCCCACTCTATTTCCCTGTACAGTTTCTTATTATACTCATCAGAGTCATTAGGCCTATAGCACACTCCTACTCTCAATTTTGATCTCCTAATGCTTATGTCACACCAAACTGACTCGACACTGCACTGTCCAGCAATGTCGACTGGCTTCACTTCCTTGGATTTTATGTATTTCTTAACTAATAGCATAACCCCTCCTCCCTTCCTATCCTGTCTATCCTTTCTGTAGACGTTGTACTCCCCAAATTCCAGTTCTGCATTCCTTATTATTTGTGTGACACCATGTCTCTGATATCCCAACAATATCCGCCTTTGATGCTTTGGGCAATACCTGAAATTCATCAAATTTATTTACCAAACTCCTAGCATTGGTGTACACACAAGTATACATGCACCTGTTCCTATTCTTAGCTACCCTAACACAACCCATGTGTTTACTTGTACTGCAATGACTCCCAGCAGTCTCTGAAATATCCTGCATCTTGTTTTCCAGGCTTCTGCTCATTCCAATAGAAGCAGCGCAAGAATCACTTTCACCTCTGCCAGTGGCTACTGTTAATCTATTAGTCCTTGTATCCCCCCAAGCTAGCAGTTTTCCGACCCACTTAACATTGCCTCGATAGCATCAGCAAATATTCTTGCACCCTTTCTGTTTAAGTGTATCCCATCCCTGTAGAAGCAGTCTCTTCTGTTAACAAGTACAGACGAGGTATAAGACAGTACAGATATAAGGCAAGACTGAGTTTTAGAAAGTATTAAAACATACACAGGAAATAGAAGAGTGAATTTAACTAAGTTATCTGTACCCTATTGGAGAAATACTTGGAGATCAGCATTTAAGAAACTGGTGGTGGATATTCAAAGAGTGGAAGCTGTTTGTACTGGGCAGGGTTTCTCAAAATGGAAGGTAGAAAGCAATGTGCTATCATCAGCAAAACTTTGAATAGGATTTACAATCAGTGGAAGGTCATTAATACACAAGGAGAAGAGTTGGAGAAAGAATTGAACCTTTTAGAACAACATTAATGGAGAAGTTATAAGACAGCCATCTACTGTCACCCAAAGTGAATAATCATATGGGAGGTTTCTAGACAGTTTAGGAGTTGGCAGTTAATGGATTTCTCCATTACTTTGCAAAGAGTAGAGGTAAGTGTCATGGGATGATAATTAGTATTAATATAGTACAGCCACTCCCTGACTTATCCAAGGGTTGCGTTCCGTGTAAATCTAAGTAAGTCGAATTTTACATAGTCGGAATTTCCTTAAATGCTTATGCAGCACTCACAACTATGTGCACTGAATATGATTGAAGCAAAATAAGAAATGTTCGACGAACATGTAAATTATTATTATTATTATTATTATTAGCCATATGGTGCAAGGAAGCCTGAGGCTTATGCTGTACCAGCCAAAAAAAATTCCCGAGTTACCCTGAGAGAGAGAGAGAGAGAGAGAGAGAGAGTCAGAAGTAGAAAGGAATCACCAAGAAAGGGAAGAACGATGATATCCAGCTTAGGACCCTGGGTGTGCCAAGCCCATGCTCACCAGATGTGAGCGCCTGGGGGTATTTATTCTTTTTTTTTTTCATGTGCAGGAAAAATTACAAAAGTGTTCAAAATTACAAAAATTATAAAAAGAGAGAGAAGTCAGGCATAATGTCAGCAAGTTTTACCTTTCGAGCATCCTTGCCAGAATTAACTCTAAAGCTGATATGCACGCCGCTGCAGAAGTTGACTGTGGAGACTTAAAAGGGGTTTTTCCCCAACACATCACAAAATTTCTCTGCATCTGCAGAATCGACACTGCCGACTCCACTGAACAGTTTTTTGAACACCGAATATTTTTTAGAAACCAGCGCGATGCTTGAACCTATTAAACCATCTGTTGCTTGCCACGAACTTCACTTGGGGTTCGCTGTACTTATCCTTAAAATAGCATTCACTGTTGAAGCAATGAGACCTAATTCCAGTGCAACAGACGACAAACTTTGTCCTGGTTACAAGAACGCCGCGACCCTATGTGTCACCAGGAAGCGAAATCAAATTTGCCGCCCCAAATTATTTGGATTAAAAAATAAAATACGGCGTAAATAAAATAGCATTCATTTATTAAAAAGAGAAAATAATTACAAAATATCTCACATATAACATAATGAAACAACAAGCAAAAATAACAAATCATTCTGAAATTCTGGAAATAAACTTTAAATTCTAAATCACAGTAATCGTACTCCATTACAATAATAAAATAAAAGGAAAATTATAAAAATTTGTTTCCTTGCTTTAAGAAATGCGAATTTATTAATTATTCATTTATGTTTATTTTTTTCGAAAAGGTCATTTTCTATTTAATTTATTGCCAAATTAGAAAGTCGTTGTTCAGATATTGTTGATCGTAAATAATTTTAATTTTGAAAAACTTCGTTCACCTCAGGCAGCTGAAACTGGTAAAGTTAGAAAAATCCTAATAATACAACTGCTACATTTGGAAAAGTATCTGTAAAATCGTTTTTAAAAATTTCTTGTAACAATTCAAATGGAGTAAAACAGTATTATCTTTAAGAGTAGCAAAGAAGAATTTCTTCCAACATCTTAAGGGTAGTGAAGAAGAATTTCATCATCATCAGCCATTTTCAATCCACTGCAGGATGAAGGCCTCTCCAGCAACTTCATTTAAAATAGTATGCTTTGTGCAATGGCCATCCATTTACTGTCCACAAACTCGTGAATTTCATCTGTGCATCTCCGTTTGATTTGATTTGATTTGGTAGTTGTTGGCGCATCGGCTTCTGTGGCCATATTGCACCTCCCAAGGTTTTTGCAGTACTTTGATCCAAGCCCGAGGCGGGAATCGAACCCGCGACCTTTGGGTTGCCGGGCAGGTACTTTACCCACTCGGCTAGCCCGGTCGGCCTGCATCTCCGTTGTCGTAGTATTAGTAGTAGTGTAACAGTAGTAGTAGTGGCATGTGATGCACGAAAGCAAGTGTATGAACTTAGGCAGCTTCAGCTAAAAAAAAAAAAAAAAAATTACAAAACAATCCTCTCTAAATATTTGTCCAGTTCCTCCTTAAATTTATTTAACCTATCAACTTCCACAACGACATTGGAATTTTGTTCCAACAATTAACCACCCGCTACCTAAAGGCAAATTTCCGCACATCTATTCTACATCTGTCCTTCCTCGATTTCAATTTATGCCCCCTTACGTTCGTAATCTAAACAAGTGGAAGAATCCCATCAGAATTCAGCCTGCTCAATCCATTCAAGGCCTTATACACCTCAATTAGATCACATCGCAGGTGAGTAGTCTCCAGCTGCTGCAATTTGCAGAACTTAAGCCTCTCCTGGTAAGAGGATCCCTTTAATCCCCTCACCAATCTTGTTGCCCTTCTGTGTACCCGCCCAAGCAAATCTACATCCTTCTTAAAATGAGGCCTCCAGACCTGCACCCAGTACTCTAGGCTTGGCCTGACCACTGCCTTATACAGAGGGACAATCACCTCCTTTTCCCTGCTAAATTGGTCTTGGCGCATTATAGCCTTAGTAGCTGATGCACCAATAAAACCCAAAAAACCCAAACCCATCCCTGCTAACAAAATTCCTGTATATCATTGACAACACCCCATGACCTGTCCTGGCAGCTTGTCTGCATTGCTCAGAAAACTTCATATCTGACTGCACAATTACTCCCCGGTCTTTTTCATTTTCTACCACCTTAAGTGTAGCACAACACAGTTGGTACGTTTCTCTGGGGTTACTTCTACCCATATGCAGTACGGGATCCGGAAAATTTATCGCCCGCAATTCACCACCAGCAATTTACCGCAAGCAATTAATCGCTAGCAGTTTACTGCCGGGTCAGTTTATCGCATAAACAATTTATAGCCTACAAACGATCGCTAGCATATTCTACCGTCTAGAAGCAATGAGATGTGTTTGGTCAAATCATAAAAAGTTATTTTTTATTTAAGTTTCTGCCTTAAGCTATGATTAGCATATTTTTGGAATTCAATGAACTATGAGGGAATAGTACAGAAATAAAAAAACACATGCATGGAAATATGTAATTTAATAGGTAGCAGCTGTCATGAAAACATCATTTTAGGGCTATACCTTGAACTATAAGTGTCTGTAACTTACAGAACTATAAGAACTAAGAAAGTGTCTGCAATTCTGCCCAGACACGATAGGAGGGAGTATATGATGAGAGCCTTGTCAATCAATTCGGCCCTGGAAAGATTGTGCAAGGCTCAAGGGGTAGAATTTTTTTCAGCCTGGACTGTACTTGTTAACAGGAGAGACTGCTTCTTCAGGATGGGATACACTTAAATAGAAAGGGTGCAAGAATATTTGCTGATACTATCGAGGCAGTGTTAGGTGGGTCGGAAAACTGCTAGCTTGGAGGGAGACAAAGACTAATAGATTAACAGTAGCTACTGGCAGAGGTGAAAGAGATTCTTGCACTGCTTCTATTGGAATGAACAGAAGCCTGGAAAACAAGATGCAGGATATTTCAGAGACTGCTGGGAGTCATTGCAGTACAAGTAAACACATGGGTTATGTTAGGGTAGCTAAGAATAGAAACAGGTGCATGTATACTTGCGTGTACACCAATCCTAGGAGTTTAGTAAATAAATTTGATGAATTTGAGGTATTGCTCAAAACATCAAACGCAGAAATTGTTGGGATATCAGAGACGTGATGACACACAGATATAAGGAATGCAGAACTGGAATTTGGGGAGTACAATGTCTACAGAAAGGATAGACAGGATAGGAAGGGAGGAGGGGTCATGCTATTAGTTAAGAAACAGAAAATCCAAGGAAGTGAAGCCAGTCGACATTGCTGGACAGTGCAGTGTCGAGTCAGTTTGGTGTGACATAAGCATTAGGAGATCAAAATTGAGAGTAGAAGTGTGCTATAGGTCTAATGACTCTGATGAGTATAATAAGAAACTGTACAGGGAAATAGAGTGGGCCAGTAAATCAGAGAGTCTTATAATGGGGAATTTTAATTTCCCAGATATTGACTGGAATTTGGGGGCTGGTCACTCACACACTAGCAAGGCTTTTGTGGACTTACTGGATGATTGTTTTCTACATTAGCATGTTCAGGAGGCAACTAGAGGGAGTAATACTCTTGATTTGATTATCAGCAGTGATTCTTCATGCATTAAGAATCTGCAAATAAATGAACCACTAGGTGAAAGTGATCACAGTGTGCTGAAGTGGGATTTACTCAAAGAGGTAACTATCATTAGGGGTAAAGGGAAGGGTTATTGCTTTCATAAAGGCGACTACGATGGACTGAGACAGTATTTAAATTCTATACAGTGGGACCAACTGATGATATTACCAACAGCAAATTCAAAATGGGAAGCATTCAAAGAACTTATCTTGGAAGCTACTAGGCTTTACATACCAACTAAGAAATATTGTTCAAGGTTTAGGCCTAAATGGATGTCAGATGAACTAATGAGACATATGGCATAGAAGAAAAATGCATGGGATACATACAAATTAACATGTGACACAGAAGCCTATTATAGATACAAGTTGATCTGTAACCAAGTTACAAAGGAGGTTAGGCAGGCGAAAGCAGATTACGAGAAATCTTTGGCAAGGGATGCAAAGAAAAACAGCAAAGAGTTCTTTACTTATGTAAACTCTAGAAGGAAGGGGATGAATCAGATTGGTCCACTTGATATCGATTGGTCAACTGTTGATGATCCTGCTCAGGTAGCTAACAAACTAAATGAATATTTTGCATCGACATTCACACATGAGGAGTTATTCAGTTGAATACACCTCTGGCAGTAAGCTAGAGAATCTTGTAATTACTGAGTGTAAAGTGGAGGAGAAATTGTTGAAGATAAAGACAAGAAAGGCACCTGGGGTGGATGGGATCTCTCCAGTTATATTAAAGGAGGCAGCAAAGGAAGTAAGCAAACCCTTAGCCATAATCACGAGAGCTTCCTTGGACCCAGGGGAGGAACCCATAGACTGGAGATGTGCAAATGTGACCCCAATTCACAAAGGAGGATCAAAGGCTGACACAAGTAATTATAGACCTGTTAGTTTAACTTCTGTTCCAGGAAAATTAATGGAGGTATTGGTTAAAGAAGCACTGCAGGATCATCTAGCATTAGCATTAGTAGAGGCATATTATGCAAGAAAGCAAGCTTATTCAGCATCAGCCAAAAAAAAAAAAAAAAAAACACCACTCCCATTTCACCCCTCCATTTGTTCGAAATACCTGTCCAGCTGAGCCTTAAATTTGTGTAGGCTCTCACCTTCAACAACAAGTGATGGAAGTCTGTTCCGCCAACCAACTACCCGCTGGCTAAAGGCAAATTTCCGCAGATCTATCCTACATCTGTCTTTCCTCAGTTTGAATTTATGCCCTCTCTGGTGATTATTCTGAACAAGAGGAAGAATCCCCTCGGCATTGAGCATGCTGAAACCATTCAAGGCCTTATACACCTCTATCAGATCACCTTGCCGGTGCCTAGTTTCCAGACTCTGTAATTTGCAAAATTTAAGCCTTTCTTCGTACGAGCAACCCTTTGTTCCATTCACTAATCTTGTTGCCCTTCTCTGTACTCATTCCAGCAGCTCTACATCCTTCTTGAAATGAGGCCCCCAGACATGTATACAGTACTCAAGGTGTGGCCAGACCATTGCCTTATACAAGGGAATAATCACATCCCTATCCCTGCTAGAAAAATTCCAGTATATCATTGACAAGAAACCATGAGCTACTCTTGCAGCTCGTCTAAAACTGCTCAGAGAACTTCATATCTCCCTGCACAATTACCCCCAGGTCCTTTTCATTCTCTGCCAATGTCAGTGTCGTACCGCAGAGTTGATACGTTGCTCTGGGGTTACTGTTTCCCATAAGTAGTACTTTACATTTGTCAATGTTAAACTTCATTTGCCATCTGCTCAACCTTTCAAGATCCTGTTGCAGCAGCATAGCATCATTAGCATAGCATCAGTAGTGTCCTTAACATCCCTGCCAACCTTTGTATCATCTGCAAACTTGGACATTAAGCTTGATATACCATCATCAATATCATTTATAAATACAGAAAACAACAACAGACCCAACACTGAACCCTGAGGAACTAACTCCACTAATAACATTAGTCCAAGTTGAGCAGTGTCCATCTAGACAAGACTTCAGTTATAGCTCGGACACAGCATGGTTTTGTTAAGGGGAAGTCTTGCCTGACCAATTTGATTGGATACTATGATGCAGTCACAAATGAACTGAATGCAGGGAATAACTTTGATATTATATTGGATCTTAGAAAGGCTTTTGATACTGTTGCACATGGAAAACTGCTGCACAAATTGGAGTAGTGTGGCATTGGAGGCAAATTGCTGCCATGGATAAAGGGGTGGTTGAGGGGGAGAAGACAGAGAGTGGTAATCAATGGACACTGCTCGTCATAGACTAATGTTTTCAGTGTAGTCCCTCAGGGTTCAGTGTTGGGTCCATTATTGTTTTCTGTATTTATAAATGATATTGATGATGGTAAATCAAGCTTAATGTCCAAGTTTGCAGATGTTACGAAGGTTGGCAGGGTTGTCAAGGACACTACTGACACTATGCTGCTGCAACAGGATCTGGAAAGGTTGAGCAGATGGGCTGAGAGGCGGCAAATAAAGTTTAACATTGACAAATGTAAAGTACTACATATGGGAAACAGCAACCTCAGAGCAACGTATCAACTCTGTGGTACTACACTGACAGTGGTAGAGAATGAAAGGGACCTGGGGTGGTTGTGCAAGCAGATAAATTTCTCTGAGCAGTGCAGACGGGCTGAAAGAGTAGCTCATGGTGTATTGTCAATGATATATAGGAATTTTTCTAGCAGGGATAAGGAGGTGATTATTCCCTTGTATAAGGCAATGGTCAGGGCACACCTAGAGTACTGTATACAGGTCTGGAGGCCTCATTTCAAGAAGGATGTAGAGCTGCTGGAACAAGTACAGAGAAGGGCAACAAGATTATTGAATGGAACAAAGGGGTGCTCTTACGAAGAAAGACTTAAGTTTTGCAAATTACAGTGTCTGGAGACTAGACACCAGCGAGGTGATCTGATAGTGGTGTATAAAGCCTTGAATGGTGTGAGCATGCTCAATGCTGATGGGATTCTTCCTCTTGCTCAGAATAATCACCTGAGAGGGCATAAATTCAAATTGAGGAAAGACAGATGTAGGATAGATGTGCGGAAATTTGCCTTTAGCCAGCAGGTGGTTGGTTGGTGGAACAGACTTCCATCCCTTGTCGTGGAAGTTGATAGCCTAAATAAGTTTAAGGCTCAGCTGGACAGGTATTTCGAACAAACAGAGGGGTGAAGTGGAAGTGGTTTTTTTTTTTTTTTATTTTGGCTGATGCTGCATAAGCTTGCTTTCTTGCATCAAATGCCTCTACTAATGCTAATGCTATAAGGAAGATTGGATCTCACCATGATGTACATCATAACCTCAAAAGACATCATCATACTGCATGATGGAGGAGATGGGGATTTCCAGAGCTTTGCTCTGGAGAATAAACATGGGTTTTACCACTTCAAGCTTGTGGTGCAATACCACTACAATTGTAGTGGTACTGCACCACAAGTAATATTTCAGGACTTGCACATGCGATTAGTAGCAGAAGTAGTAGTGGCATGTGATGCAAGAAAGTAAGTGTATGAGCTTATGCAGCATCAGCCAAAAAAAAAAAAAAAAAAAAAAAAATCACACCATTCCCTCCTTAAATTGATTTAACCTATGAGCTTCCACAATGACAGATGGAAGTTTGTTCCAGCAATTAACCAGCCGCTGGCTAAAGGCAAATTTCCGCACATCTATTCTATAAATGTCTTTTGTTAATTTGAATTTATGATCCCCTTAGGTCTGTAATCTGAATACGTGGAAGGATCCTATCAGAATTCAGCATGCTCAACCCATTCAAGGCCTTATACACCTCAATCAGATCACAGTGCAGGTGCCTAGTCTCCAGCCATTGCAATTTGCAGAACTCAAGCCTCTCTTGGTAGGAGGATCCCTTCATTCCCATCACCAATGTTGTCCTTCCCTGTACATGCTCAAGCAAGTCTACATCCTTCCTAAAATGAGGCCTCCAGACCTGTACGCAGTACTCAAGGCGTGAACTGACCATTGCCTTATACAGAGGGACAATCACCTCCTTTTCCCTACTAGCAAAATTCCTATATATCATTGACAAAACACCATGACCTGCCCTGGCAGCCTGTCTGCATTGCTCAGAAAACTTCATATCTGACTGCACAATTACTCCCAAGTCTTTTTCATTTTCTACCACCTTAAGTGTAATACCACACAGTTGGTACATTTCTGTGGGGTTACTTCTGCCCATATGCAGTACTTTGCATTTGTCAAGGTTAAACTTCAGTTGCCATTTCTGAGCCCATCTGCCCAAATTATCTAGATCCTGTTGCAGTAGCACACTGCCATTACTGTCATTAACAACCCTGCCAACCTTTGT
Organism: Mastigoproctus giganteus; assembly: GCF_048544385.1. Classification (NCBI taxonomy): domain Eukaryota; kingdom Metazoa; phylum Arthropoda; class Arachnida; order Uropygi; family Thelyphonidae; genus Mastigoproctus; species Mastigoproctus giganteus. The sequence continues at coordinate 3,717,867 of NC_143577.1, read as the reverse complement.
ATCATCTGCAAACTTCGACACTAAGCCTGATATACCTTCATTAATATCATTGATAAATATACAAAACAACAGAGGACCCAACACCGAACCCTCTGGGACTCCACTAATAACATTAGTCCACGAAGAGCAGCACCCATTGAATACCACCCTCTGTCTTCTCCCATTCAACCGTCCTTTTATCCATTATAGAAACTTACCCTTAATACGGAAACTTGCCTTTACCCAGCGGGTAGTTGGTTGGAGGAACAGACTTCCATCCCTTGTTGTGGAAGTTGATAGTCTAAATAAATTTAAGGGTATTTCAAACGAACGGGGGGGGGGGGGAGTGGAAGTTCTTTTTTATTTTTCTTTGGCTGATGCTGCATATTTTGTTCTTGTTGTGGTGTTTTCTGGCGCAAGAGCTACTTAGGCCATATTGCGCCTTCCAAATTAATTGAGTTACTTATGATAACTGCACGGTGGGCAGTTAGAAACGATCATGCAGATGCTGCATATGCTTGCTTTCTTGCATCATATGCCTCTACTAATGCTAATGCTAATACCGGTCTGCTCCAATTTGTACAATGGTCTTCCATGCGCAACAGTGTCAAAAGCTTTCCTAAAATGCAAATATATGATATCAAAATTATTTTTTGCATCCAGTTCCTGTGTAACCACATCATAGTATCCTATCATATTTGTCAGACAAGACTTTCCCTTAACAAACCCATGCTGTGTCTGAATTATTGCTGCAGACTTGTCTAGATGATCCTGCAATGCATCTTTAACCAGTGACTTCATTATTTTATCCGGAACAGAAGTTAAATTAACTGATCTGTAATTACTCGTGTCACCCTTTCCCCCCCCCCCCTCCTTTGTGAATTGGGGATACATCTCCAGTCTGTGGGGACCTCCCCTGAGTCCAAGGATGCTCTCATAATTATGGGTAATGGTTTGCTTAGTTGCTGTGCCACTTCCTTTAATATAACTGGATAGATCCCATCCACTCCAGGTGCCTTTCTTATGTTTAACTTCAACAATTTCTCCTCCACTTTGCTCTCAGTTATTACCAAATCATTAAGCACCCTGCTACAATTTGATAACCTGGCATTTTCGATTCTTAATAACTCCTCATGTGTGAATGTAGATGCAAAATACTCATTCAGTTTGTTTGCTATCTGAGCAGGATCATCAACAGTCGAACCATCGATATCAAGTGGACCAATCAGATTCATCCCCTTCCTTTTAGAGTTTATATAAGTAAAGAAATCCTTGCTGTTTTTCTTAGCGTACTTTGCCAAAGATTTCTCGTAATCTGCCTTCGCCTGCCTAACCTCCTTTGTGACCTGATTACAGACTAGCTTATATCTGCCATAGGCTTCTATGTCACCTGATAATTTACATGCATCCCATGTATTTTTCTTCTCTGCCACGAGTCTCATTAGTTCATTTGACAACCATTTAGGCCTAAACCTTGAACAAGATTTCTTAAAAGGTATGAAACTTTTAGTAGCTTCCACGATTAATTCCTTGAATACTTCCCACTTAGAATTTGCTGTTGATAACATTATCAGTTGATCCCACTGTGCAGAATTTAAAAACTGTCTGAGACCACTGTAGTCACCTTTATGGAAGCAAAAACCCTTTCCTTTACCCCTGATGGTAATTATATCTTTAAGTAAATCCCACATCAGTACACTGTGATCACTGCCACCTAGTGGTTCCTTTATCTGCAAGTTCTTAATACACTAATGATCACTGCTGATAACCAGATCAAGAGTATTACCCTCTCTGGTTGCCTCTCGAACATGCTGCTGCAGAAAACAATCATCCAATAAATCCACAAAAGTCTTACTAGTGTGTGAGTGACCAATCCACAAGTTCCAGTCAATATCTGGGAAGTTAAAATTCCCCATTATAAGACATTCTGATTTACTAGCCCACTCTATTTCTCTGTACAATTGTTCATTGTACTCATTAGGCCTATAACACACTCCTACTCTTATTTTTGCTTTCGCAGTGCTTATGTCACACCAAACTGACTGAACAGTGCACTGTTCATCTATATCAACTGGATGCACTTCTTTTTATTTTATGTTTTTCTTTATTAACAGCTTAACACCTCATCCCTTCCTATCCTGTCTATCCTTTCTGTACACATTGTACTCCCCAAATTCCAGTTCTGCATTCCTGATATCTGTGTGACACCACGTCTCTGCTATCCCAACAATATCTGCCTTTGATGTGTTGATTATACTCAGCGTTACTAACAGTCCCATCATTGTGAAGGTAAAAACTGAGTATTTGATTGTTGCAAAATGACTGAACTTCACCAAAATTCAGTCCGCTTGAATATCTGTTCCATCAGCATTTTAGACTCCCAGTTTGCAATGGTTCATAGTCTAGTACATACTAATTACTGGTATATTTTATTTAACGAGTGAGCTGTATTTATTTTATTTAACATATTTTATTTAATGTAGTGAGCTGTAATTTAAAATTATCTCAAAACTTTGTTACTTTAGCTCAAAAAAATGTACAGTGATTGATATTATGCCACTCCTGATCTCTTTTCTGTTAAATTCATTACAACACAGAAGAATGCAGATTTTTATTATATTATATCTAAATTATGCTGTTTTCTTCCTTTGCTTTTCTTAGTTATGCCAATTTGCTCAAGAATGGGCAGACAAACTTATGAGCCAACGAAAAATTGAACACCATCCAGATCGGAGGTTTGGTGAGAGTCTGTTTGTGAGCTGTGGTTCACTCCCAATTACAGGTAAGGATGACATAATATATTTTTATAACCACATGAACTGAAATTTCATATCAACATCTAAATGTAAAAATGAGTTTTTACATTTGGATGTTGATATGAATGCATGTAAAAATGAGATTTTAAGTTTAAAATGGTGTATTTCACATAATTATTAGAGATTATGTAATTTCTTAGCGATCACAAAATCTGTATCAAAACATCAGAAGCATAACTATGCCACAGCTGAGAACAATACGATGATTTTATTTTGCATATGGTCTCTTTGTGGAGGCAGAGACTAATATTTTGTTTGGTAGGTGATTTTCTTTAACTAAATCAATAACTAAATTACAAAGAGGAAGAAATGTTTCTTAGGTACAAATTCCAAAATGAAGTATAGACTACTTTCTTTGTGATTGACAGGTATAGATGTGCATGGACATGCTAAGACCAAGTTGGTTAGCTATATAAACCTGCAAAATGTTTCTTCCATGTTCAGTTGTTTTCTGGTGCAGTTGTGTTAACTAGTATCTGTTCTAATGTGATTTTCATATTTTTTGCCTTTGACAATGGCAACTCATGGTTGTGTGAATAATCCAAATATATTTTGTCATATTTGCAGTAACCACGTTGTGGCCAAACAAAGGCAGGATATAACGTCATTTGTGAAAAATGTATATTTGTGAAATTTGCCATTCCCATGATGTGGAGAGAATTTTGTATAATATTAATGACTGCTGCTTTTGTTCTGTAAATGTAACAGGTTATAATGCAAAGAACAAGCAGAGCATTGGATACCTCAATAAGATTACTTCAGCTATAAGGCCAGTACCCCAAGAACCTGAACTACTGGTACCATTTCCACTGGTCATAATGTTGACACCTGGATGTTGGCACTACTCTTCGTGGACTAATGTTATTAGCAAAGTCCCCCAGGGTTCGGGCCTGGGTCCATTGTTTTCTACATTTATTAATGATAGTGATGATTGCAGATGATACAAAGACTGGCAGGGTGATTAATCACAGTAAACAGGGTATGCTACTGCAACAAGATCTAGACAAATCAGGCAGGTGGGCTGAGAAATGGCAATTGAAGTTTAATGTTGAAAGCAAGGTACTGCAGTAATCTAGGTAGCAGTAATACCAGCATAACGTACCAACTGTGTGATACTATGCTTGGGGCAGTGGAGAATGAAAAAGGCCTGAGGTAATTGTGCAGTCAGATATGTTCTTTGGGCATTGCAAACAGGTTTCTGTCAATGATATACAGGAATTTGTTAGGGATAAGGAGGTGATTACCTCATTGTATAAGACAATAGACCACATCATGGAATACTGCATACGGATCTGGATGCCTAATTTTAGGAAGGATGTGGCTTTGTTGGAATGGGTGTAAAGAAGAGCAACAAGGTTAGTGAGAGGAACAAAAGGGTACTCTTACCAGGAAAGGCTTGTTCTGCAAACTGCAGTACCTGGATACTAGGCACATGTCACTGATTGAAGTATTTAAGGCTTTGAATGGATTGAGTTGGCTCAATGCTGATGGAATCCTCTCTCTTGCTTAGACTACATGCATAAGGGGGCATAGGTTCAAACTGAGGAAGGATGGGTGTAAGGTAGATGTGCAGATATTTGCATTCAGCAAGTGGGTGGTATATTGTTGGTACAAACTCCCATATGGTATTGTAGAGGTGGGTAGTTTGAATAATTTTAAGGAGGAACAACTGGTCAAATTGTTTAAAAGGAATGGACATATGATATGGGAAGTATTGGCTTTTTTTTATTTTTTTTGACTGATGCTGTATAAGTTTGAATCATTTGCCATTACTGATATGCCATTAAATCTTGAATCTTAAATTTGTGATCTAGAAGATGTGATAAGCTATTTTTATGAATAAATTTACAATTCCTGACACAGCTATTTATACAAAATGAACTTAATGATCTTGTGACAGATTTGAATCTACCTAAAGGGTTTGCAGAACTTTTAGGGTGAAGACTAAAATCCAAGAATGTGCTGGCTTCTGGAACAGTCTTTTCATGGTATAGACTATGAAAAAAGAATTGGTTTCTCATTTTTCTGAAGAAGGCTCAAAGATATATTGTAATATTTCTTCAGTTATAAATTTTTTTTGAACTTTCTATCACCTAACACAGTGGAGGCTATTTATAAAGTGTGGTCACTGTGGTAATCTCTGACACCCGTTTCAAAGAACATTAAAGAGCTACTAGTAGATTAAAACAAAGCACGCTTTGCATATCAAGCTAGGTCTTTATCCAAACCCCAAATAAAGATGGAAATTGTTTCAAATATGTTTACACTAAATCCTGATTTCTTAGAGGCAAAAAAATATCAAAGCAGGAATTTTTGTTGGACCTTTAATCTGCAAACTGCTGCTAGACTGTATTGAGGAATCCACGAACAAAACTGAAAGAGACACTTGGACTGACACAATTTTTTTGGGAAACAATAAAAACAAATTATGAAATGATCATGACATGCTGAGTAAGTTCAGAAAACTAGGCTGCAATATGAGTGTTGAGATACACTTTTTGCATTCTCCTCTCAACTCTAGAAATTCAGGTAGTTTAAGTGAATAGCAGCATAGAGATTCCATCAGGATATAAAAGAAAGGAGGGAAAGGAACGTCAATATGATGGCTGACTAAGAAGACTTCATGAAAATATCTGAAAATCGGAAAATGGTTTTTGCATCATGACAATGCACCATGATGCACATTCCTCTTTTGCATGAGAGAGTTTTTAACGAAAACCAAGATCACAACATTGGAAAACTCGCCTCATTCGCCATATCTCGTACTGTGAAACTTTTTTCTGTTCCCAAAAATTAAAATCCACCTCAAAGGAACATGATTTGAGGACTAAGGAGACATTCAGAAGAACACAACACAGCAATTAAAGGTAGTATCTTCTGAAGACTTCTGCTGCTGTTTCAGATCCTGGAAATCACGAATGGAGTGCTACATAGGAGAAGCTGGAGGGTACTTTGAAGGGGATAAACATTGAAATGGCTGTATTTAAAATAATAAATGATTTAAAAAAAAATATTTATCGTTTCTTTTTAGCTGAAAGAGTCGTTGCAATCACTAATATACTGCAACTCAGGACCTATAAAGAGAGTCTGGGACTCTGAACCATGCATCAACCAGTCCAGACCATAACAGTGGTATGGAACAATTAAACTGAATGCAGAAAAATACTGTGAACTACAGAAGGTACTTTTTTTTTAAATCAATACTAGTACCCTTAGTGGCTTGCATGGCTGCCAGAGGATTGTACTTCATATTGATGTATGCTAGCTTTCCAGATTAAATAGAGATCTTTTGTTCTGTAGTTTCTTGCCTTTATTCCAGTAGCATCACTATAAATTCTGGTACCCCCATGGCAAATCTGTCAATAGGGTAGTTTAACCACTGATTTACTCTTACCTATTTGTATACCAAAGCTCAGATAACCGATCTACACTCTTTTTTTTTTAGAGTGAGACAAAATTTTTCTCAGAACACTGAATTACCTCAGGGGCTCACATCTTGTGAGCAAGGGCTTGGCAAACCCATGGTCCTGAGTTGGATATCACCATTCTTCTCTTTCTTGGTGATCCCTTTCTACTTCTGACTCTCTCTCTCTCTCTCTCTCTCTCAGGGTAACTCATCAATTTTTTTTTGGCTGGTGCAGCATAAGCCTCAGGCTTCCTTGAATCATATGGCTAATAATAATAATATCAAAATGGAAATAAAGGAAGCTATAAAGTTTAATTAAACATCATCAGCAATGTCTCAGTTCGATAAAACCAAGACTATTTGTTTACTCAACTTCTATGTTCTTCTTTCAGGTGCAGAAATTGTTGATCAGTGGTATAATGAAATCAAAGAATATAAATTTGAAAGAGAACCGAAAGATATTAAGGACATTATGAAAACTGGTATGTAAACAATTATAATATTTGAATCACAAACTATTATCCCCAACAGTATCAAAAAGATTCCCTTTTCAGAAGGGTAGAAACTTATTTTAAATATAATAGAATAACTGCTGCAGTTTTAAAAGAAATTAAAAGCATTGTTACACATTATAGTTTTAACTGTTTATTGAAGTGAATTGCATCAATTTACACTTAATACTTTGATGATGTTTCGAGGCTCAACTGAACACCATCATCATGCCTATAGGGGAAGTTAAAATGTGAAAGATATCAAATTAGCATTTTTTTTTTTTTTATAACAACCTTAAACACAAAAGGTACTAGAACTTACAGTCCTCAGTACTGTGCATGGGTTGAAGGTTTTAGAAGATACTTATTGGCATTAGACTTAAATTTCTGTAAATCATAATTTTCAGGAAATGCTTGTGAAGGGAGTTTGTTCCAGAAACAAAAGATGAAAGAATAAATGGGGAAGAAGAAAAGTTGGTTCTGTGAGTTTGAAGTTGGACAGTAAAAGATTGTTGACTGTTTGAGGCATATGTTTGGACTGCTTTGGAAGAGAGGGGGGGAGGTGGAATTATAGAAGCCCAGAAGAACAGTGCACATGGAAGTATCTATAGAAAAGGCATGCAGCAGAAACAGAACATCTATAAGACAGAGTGGAGAGACTCTATTAGAGGAGTCATTAATTAACCTGACTGCTCTCTTTTAAATGGAATCTAGAAGCCTGAGAGAGATTTTGGAGGCACCACCCCAGTTGTGGAAACAGTATTCCATAGTAGGATGTGGAGTTCAGATTTGTACAGAGTATCTAACTGTGGGTTACATTACGATTGATCATTCCCCTTTCTCACAATTACCATTAGATATGAATAAAGCACAGCTCATTCTTTTTCATAAACCAGAAAATTATCTCATAAAAGAAATCAGTTGCAAAATGCATCAATCTTGTTATAACCCTACAATTGCTAATTTTATTTATTTCATGTGTTAATTTCCCCTATAGGCCTGATGACAGGGTTCAGTTGAGCCTTGAAATGCTGCCACAGTATTAAGTGTAAATCGATGTGATTCACCTCAATAAACATTTAAAATTTTGTCTTTTTAATTTTCTTTAAATCATAGTTAATAGCTAACCATTTATCATCCTCTTTCACACAATTTCTACAGTTTTTATTTTCAAATAATCAGTGAAATTCTGATGTTGTATTTCTGTTGCAGTATTTCAAGTTATGCTCATATGTAGGGATATTATTATTTATTTATTTTTATTATTCCTTGTGTTAAGGTGGCTCTAAGGCACTGTAGGGATAGATGATTGGCTAGGTGAAAAATATGTCAAATTCCACATTTTTCCTCCAAGTGAAAATGGGGAAGGAAAAGAATAGTTGTTTGGACTGGCTATGGTTAGCATGCATGGCAACAAGTATGAAAGGTTCAGGCTCAAGCCTGTGCCCTACCATGAAAATTGTATGATCTACTGAAAACTGTGGCACCAGGGAGGGAAGGAAAAAAACCCTGGTTGCCCTTAATTAAATATACACTGATGAGCCAAAACATTAAGACCGACGAGTCGTTATGCAAATCAAAGCAACTGCTGGTGAACTACGGCCCATGCTCTGGTCAGGACAGGATATAAAAAACACCTGATACTGAGCTCCATTAATCAGTGTTACACTTGTTCTTCAGATGGGAAAGGCAGCGAACTTAAGTGAGTTTGACAAAGGCCAAACTCTAATGGCCAGATGACTGAGTCAGAGCATATCCAAAACAGCATAGCTGGTGGGATGCTCACGGTCAGCTGTGGTTAGTACCTACTGAAAGTGGTCCAAGGAGGGGGAACCCACGACCGCTGGTGAGGTGTTGGACGATCACGGCTCATCGATGCTCAAGGTGAGCGAAGGCTCTCCCGGATGGTACGTTGCAAGAAAAGGGTGACTGTGGCGCAACTAGCCAGTAATTGGTATGCTGGTGACAGAAGTAATGTGTCACAACACACACAGTACATCGAACCCTGCTGAAAATGGGGCTGCGTAGCCGCAGGCCACTCTGAGTGCCCATGCTAACCACGGTTCACTGGCAACAGCACCTACAATGCGGACGTGTGCATCGAAACTGGACCTTGAGTGACTGGAAGGTCGTCTGGTCCAATGAATCACATTTCCTGTTGCACCATGTGGACGGCCGGGTACGTGTGCATCGTTTACCTGGGGAAGTGATGGCATCTGGATGCACTGTGGGACGAAAACAAGCCGGTGATAGCAGCGGTGTCATGCTTTGGACAAAGTTCTGCTGGGATACCCTGGGTCCAGTCATCCATGTGCTGGGCACCCTGATGTCTATCACCTACCTAAACATCATTGCTGACCAGGTACACCCTTTCATGGCAACGGTCTTCCCCTCTGACAGTGCCATCTTTCAGCAGGATAATGCGCCATGCCACACCGCCCGGATTGTTCGAGACTGGTTTGCCGAACATGAGGAAGACTTCCAAGTATTGCCCAGGCCTTCAAATTTCCCAGATGACAATCCCATCGAGCATCTGTGATTTGTGTTGGAATAGCAACTCTGATCTGCGGCTTCTCAACTACGGACCTTATAGGAGTTAAAGGATCTGCTGGTTACATGTTGGTACCAGATATCACAAGACACATTTAGAAATTTTGTAGTATCCATGCCTCGCCAGGTACAAGCTGTTTTGGCTGCACATGGAGGATCAACATCATATTAGGTAGGTGGTCATAGGTGGTCATAATGTTTTGGCTCATCGGTGTACATATACAGTTAGAAAAAATATGTAGATGGTCCTAGCCATCTAGAGAATAAACCCCAGATGTTTATTTATTTAGAATATGCATTGAGGTGGCTAAGTTCAGAAATACTTCTGAGAGAGAGAGAGAGAGAGAGAGAGAGAGAGAGAGAGAGAGAGAGAACAGCAGCGAATTCAGATCTAGAACAATACACCAAAGCTTATTCGATGAAACAAGTGCATATTTCAGCAGGCTCTCAGAATACTTGGTTTCACATATCAATAACAAGGCAGCCAGCCAGCCATCAGTGTTATGCTGAAACCTCACATAAAATTTTGCTTATTAATGGATTATGTGAGGTAATATTTCTTTCAAAATTTTAGCTGCCTTTACCAACTGCAGCTATTCAAAATAACACTTAAAATTGAATTTTTGCCAATAGTATATTATGAAGCTGCAATTGAAACATTAATGCTGCCTGATGTGTTTTAGTTTTACAAAGAAAAATTTCTTTTTCACCATGGGCAAAGTGTAACACATCTCACTTACTTTATTCAACAAAAACAGTAAGCTCTTTCTCTACCCTCATTAAGAGATCTTTTGGACTTTTCCTTTAGATTTGGCTGGCAGTCTGACTGAAAGAGACAAGAAAAAGATACACTCTTTCTTGTCAGGTGTCTGATTGATGTCTGCAGTGCCGTCATATCTGCATTCCAGGAAGTCAAGGATGTAAGTGGTTTCCAAAAGTAATCAACACTCATCTTCTTTGCTGGTGATTACTTTTGGAAACTTTTGGAAATTACATACTGCATGTCAAAGTTGCACAATCTGGTCAAATGTGATGGCCATCACTCTTGCTCTTATCTTGTATCCCTAAGACACTTGTGTTGCAAGTTACAAAACATTTAAAGAATTCTGCATACTGAATGCATCAGGAGTATATACTTCGCAATCACAGAGACAAACATCACAAGGTACTGACAGAATCTGGTGGTACTGACAGAATCTGTTGACTAAAAGGAGTTTCTGACAAAAAATATGCCCAATTATAGTTTTTTAAATCACTTTCGACTATCATCTGCTTTTTGCTTCTCTCTCCCTCTCTCTCTCTCTGACCCCTCAAGATTGAGTTGCACATGCAAATTTACTCACCACAGCCCTTGTGAGTAATAGCACAGTGGGTATAATCACTGTCCTTTCACACCAGGTGGAAAAGACCCGAGTTCAAATCCCACGAATGATGCAAAGAATTTTTATGGGTGTCTCAAAAATACATGGCATAACTTCAGGAATGAGTTCCTCATATGTAGACAATAAAAATATTTTATATCAACATAGCATTAGCATTAGCATTAGTAGAGGCATTTGATGCAAGAAAGCAAGCTTATGCAGCATCAGCCAAAAAAAAAAAAAAAAAAAAACCCACTTCCACTTCACCCCTCTGTTCGTTCAAAATACCTGGCCAGCTGAGCCTTAAACTTATTTAGGCTATCAACCTCCACCACAAGGGATGGAAGTCTGTTCCACCAACCAACCACCCGCTGGCTAAAGGCAAATTTCCGCACGTCTATCCTACATCTGTCTTTCCTCAATTTGAATTTATGCCCTCTCAGGTGATTTTTCTGGGCTAGAGGAAGAATCCCATCAGCATTGAGCATGCTTAAACCATTCAAGGCTTTATACACCTCTATCAGATCACCTCGCTGGTGCCTAGTCTCCAGACACTGTAATTTGCAAAACTTAAGCCTTTCTTCGTAAGAGCACCCCTTTGTTCCATTCACTAATCTTGTTGCCCTTCTCTGTACTCGTTCCAGCAGCTCTACATCCTTCTTGAAATGAGGCCTCCAGCTCTGTATACAGTACTCTAGGTGTGGCCTGACCATTGCCTTATACAATGGAATAATCACCTCCTTATCCCTGCTGGAAAAATTCCTGTATATCATTGACAATACTCCATGAGCTACTCTTGCAGCCAGTCTGCACTGCTCAGAGAACTTCATATCTGCCTGCACAATCACCCCCAAGTCCCTTTCATTCTCTACCACTGTCAGTGTAGTACCACAGAGTTGATACGTTGCTCTGGGGTTGCTGTTTCCCATGTGTAGTACTTTACATTTGTCAATGTTAAACTTCATTTGCCACCTCTCAGCCCATCTACTCAACCTTTCCAGATCCTGTTGCAGCAGCATAGTGTCAGTAGTGTCCTTGACAACCCTGCCAACCTTTGTATCATCTGCAAACTTGGACATTAAGCTTGATATACCATCATCAATATCATTTATAAATACAGAAAACAATAATGGACCCAACACTGAGCCCTGAGGGACTCCACTAATAACATTAGTCCACGATGAGCAGTGTCCATTGATTACCACTCTCTGTCTTCTCCCCCTCAACCACCCCTTTATCCATAGCAGCAATTTGCCTCCAATGTCACACTGCTCCAATTTGTGTAGCAGTCTTCCATGTGCAACAGTATCAAAAGCCTTTCTAAGATCCAAGTATATAATATCAAAGTTATTCCCTGCATCCAGTTCTTTTGTGACTGCATCATAGTATCCAATCAAGTTGGTCAGGCAAGACTTCCCCTTAACAAAACCATGCTGTGTCTGAGCTATAACTGAAGTCTTGTCTAAATGATCCTGTAGTGCTTCTTTAACCAGTGCCTCCATTAATTTTCCTGGAACAGAAGTTAAGCTCACAGGTCTATAATTACTTGTGTCAGCCTTTGATCCTCCTTTGTGAATTGGGGTCGAACATAGTTCAGGAAATGCTTTGTTCCTGAGTTATTAACCGGAATGTCTTATCTCCCGCAGGTGATTTCCTTCATCACAAGGTACTGACAGAATCTGGTGGTTTTCCATTCCGACCATGTTCTCAAATCAGGAGCAAGTGGATATGCACTTTATATACGGTTTGGCAGACAGAAATGCTCTGGAGGCTCGTTGTTTGTACCACGAAAGGTTCCCAGAATGATGTCCAGACAGGAAAACATTTGAAGGTATCCATCGCCGCCTTTGTGAACATGGGACCTTTACACCTCATGCTGCGGACAGAGGACGACCAAGATCTACGACTCTTAAAGTAGAGAGGTGGACCAACTGCCTGGCCACCACGCTCACTGATTTAAACCCACTACATTTCTTCTTATGGGGCCAATTCAAGTCATTGGTGTATTCGACTCTGGTAGCTGATGTGGAAACTCTTCAAAATCGAATTGTGGCAGGTTGAGAGACAATACAAAACATGCCAGGAATTTGGCATCGTCTTCGCAAGTCCATGAGATGTCGATGTGAAGCCTGTATTCAGGCAGAAAGTGGACATTTTGAACAATTACTATACAGTGATGTGAACAGTTAAGTGTCATACATAGACCTTCAAAACTCGGAAACCAAGCATTTCAGGAACTATGTTGATATAAAATATTTTAATTGTCTACATAAGGAACTCATTCCTGGAGTTATGCCGTGTATTTTTGAGACACCCTGTATATATATTACCCCAGGGGCTCACATCTAGTGAGTATGGGCTTGGCACACCCAGGGGGTCTTGAGCTGGATACCATCATTCTTCTTTGCTGGTGATTCCCTTCTACTTCTCTCTCTCTCTCTCAGGGTAACTTAGAAATTTTTTCTGGCTGCTGCAGCAAAAGTCTCAAGCTTCCTTGCGTCACCTGGCTAATGTGATATATACGCACCGATCAGTAAAAACATTATGACCACCAACCAAATATGATGTTGGTCCTCTATGTGCAGCCAAAACAGCTCATACTCGGCGATGCATGGACGTTGCAAGATTTCTAAAAGCGTCTTGTGGTATCTGGTAGCAACACATAACTCCTGTAAGGTCTGCAGTTGAGACGCTGCAGATTGGAGTTGCTATTCCAACATACACCACAGATGATCGATGGGATTGATGTCTGAGGAATTTGGAGGCCAAGGCAATACCTGGACGTCTTCCTCCTGTTCTGCGAACCAGTCTCGAACAATCCAGGTGGTGTGACATAGCGCATTATCCTGCTGAAAGATGGCACTGCCAGAGGGGAAGACCGTAGTAGTAGTAGTAGTGGCATGTGATGCAAGAAAGCAAGTGTATGAGCTTATGCAGCATCAGCAAAAAAAAAAAAAAAAAAAAATTTACAAAAAAACTCCCTCTAAATGTTTGTCCAGTTCCTTAAATTTATTTAACCTATCAACTTCCACAATGACAGATGGAAGTTTGTTCCAGCAATTAACCACCTGCTGGCTAAAGGCAAATTTCCACACATCTGTTCTACATCTGCCTTTCCTCAATTTGAATTTATGCCCCCTTAGGTTCGTAATCTGAATAAGTGGAAGATTCCCATCAGAATTCAGCGTGCTCAACCATTCAAGGCCTTATACACCTCAGTCAGATCACATCGCAGATGCCTGAGCAGTGCAGCCTGTCAGCATTGCTCAGGAAACTTCATTATCTGATTGCACAGTTACTCCCAGGTCTTTTTCATTTTCTACCACCTTAAATGTAGTACCACACAGTTGGTACATTTCTCTGGGTTACTTCTACCCATATGCAGTACTTTGCATTTGTCAAGGCACCTCCATAGCCAGGCACATGCTTCTCGATTAGACCGGGGTTCGAGCCCGTGACCACCAAATACAGAGGGTGCGGAAAGGTCAGGGAATCACTACTGCATATCCCAGGAGCAATATGGCCTTAGTTGCTAATGCTCCTAAAAACCAAATAACAAACAAACAAGCATTTGTCAATGTTAAACTTCAGTTGCCACTTTCAGCTCATCTGTCCAAATGTTCTAGATCCTGTTGCAGCAGCACACTGCCATTACTGTCATTAACAACCCTGCCAACCTTTGTATCATTTCCAAACTTCAACACTAAGCCTGATATACCTTCATCGATATCATTGATAAATATACAAAACAACAGAGGACCCAACATCGAACCCTGTGGGACTCCACTAATAACATTAGTCCACGAAGAGCAGTACCCATTGTTTACCATCTTCTGTCTTCTCCCACTCAACCATCCTGTTATCCATTGTAGCCACTTACCCTTAATACCATTCTGCTCCAATTTGCACAGTAGTCTTCCATGTGCAACAGTGTCAAAAGCTTTTCTGAAATTCAAGTATACGATATCAACATTATTTTTTGCATCCAGTTCCTTTGTAATGACATCATAATATCCTATCAAATTTGTCAGACAAGACTTTCCCTTAACAAACCCATGCTGTGTCTGAATTATTGCTGCAGTCTTGTCTAGATTTTTTTTTTTTTTTTTTTAATGTAAACCCCAAACACGAGAGGTATTTGAACCTATAGTACTTAGTATCCTGCTTGGGTTGGAGGTTGAGAAGACGAAAGAAGATATTTGTTGACATTGGACTTGAACTTCTGTAGACTGCGGTTTTCAGGAAATACATATGAAGGAAGGTTGTTCCAGAAAATGCCAGTTGAATGAATAAACAAGGAAGATGAAAAGTTGGTTCTGTGGGTTTGAAGTTGGACAGCAAATGGATGTTGACTGGTGGCAGCACATGGTCGGACTGTTTTGAAAGAGTAGGCGGGAATTATAGAAGCCGATTCAGAAGAACAGTGCCCATGAAAGTATCTGTAGAAGAGGCATGCAGCAGAAACAGTGCGTCTATGAGAAAGCGAGTGGAGAGACTCTGTTAGAGATGAATCATTAATTAACCTAACTGCCCTCTTCTGAATGGAATCAAGAAGCCTGAGAGAGGTTTTGGGGGCACCACCCCAGATGTGGGAACAATATTCCATGGCAGGGCGAATTTGCAATTTATACAGAGTGTGCAGCTGTTTGGAAGAAAAGTAGAGGCGAGAGCGAAAGAGAAAACCAAGTTTTTTAGATGCAGAAGAAGCAATATTTGTAATGTGCTTGTGCCAAGAGAGATTAGAAGTCAGGGTAATCCCCGAAAGAGATATATAATTTTTCCTGGAAATCGGAGTGTCACTAAAGATAAGCGTAGGAGCAGAAGAATCCTTTTTGAGAGATATAAGACAAGACTGAGTTTTAGAAGGGTTGAAATCAACTAAGTTGTCTTTGCCCCACTGGAGAATTACCTGAAGATTGGCATTTATGGAATTGGTAGCAGATATTCGAGAAGTTGAAGCTGATTGAGCAGGACAAGGTTTCTCAAAATGGAAAGTGGAATGCAATGTGCTATCGTCGGCAAAACTATGGATAGGATTTCCAGTCAATAGAAGAAGGTCATTAATATACAAGAGGAAAAGAGTGGAGGAAAAAATTGAACCTTGGGGGACACCGGCATTAGTGGAGAAGTTAGAAGACAGAGAGCGATCTACCATCACCCTCAGTGACACTCAGATAGAAACCTGGATAACCAATTACTAAAAACAGTTCGCAAACCATAAGATGGAAGCTTGTTTAGAAGACCTTTATACCAAACACGATCGAAAGCCTTTGAGATGTCAAGAGCAACTACTTGTGTTTCACCTAACCTTTCCATTGAATTAATCCATAAATGGGTAACATAAGCCAGAATATCACCAGTGGATCGACACTGACGGAATCCATACTGGCGATCGTTGATCAGAAGGAAGGTTTCTAGGTAGTTTAAGAGTTGGCGGTTAATTGATTTCTCCATTACTTTAGAAAGAGTAGAAGAAATTGCAATGGGACAATAATTGGATGGGAGGTATTTGTCACCCTTTTTAGGAACTGGCTCGATATGAGCAAATTTCCAAGCAGAAGGATAAACACCTTTGGAATAAGAAAGTGAAAAAAGGCGACAAAGAATACGAGTAAGTTCAGGAGCACAGGTTTTGAGAACAATTGAAGGAATACCATCGGGACGTGGAGCTTTCCTAGCATCACGATTTGTCAAAATCCTTCTGATATCCTTTTGGTGGAAGATCACAGGAGGCATTTTGAATGGATCATGTTGGGAATGGTGGGAGGTGTTTTACCAAGATCATTAATAAATGAGTTGGAACAAAAATGGGATGCTAGCAGGTCAGCTTTATCCTTGGCTGAAGTGACAACAGAACCATCTGGTTTGGACAGATGTGGGAGTAGAGATGGGCAAAAGTTGCAGTTTTGTCAAAAGACCAGAATGCTCGGCTACCATTAGGGCAAGAAGCAAGTTTTCTACTCTTAGCCTGTACAAACTCTAGTCTGGACTGATTGATAACTGCTTTACAATTGTTGCATTTAGCATTAGCATTAGTAGAGGCATTTGATGCAAGAAAGCAAGCTTATGCAGCATCAGCCAAAAAAAAAAAAAAAAAACCACTTCCACTTCACCCCTCTGTTCCTTCAAAATACCTGGCCAGCTGAGCCTTAAACTTATTTAGGCTATCAACCTCCACGACAAGTGATGGAAGTCTGTTCCACCAACCAACCACCCGCTGGCTAAAAGCAAATTTCCGCACGTCTATCCTACATCTGTCTTTCCTCAATTTGAATTTATGCCCTCTCAGGTGATTATTCTGAGCTAGAGGAAGAATCCCATCAGCATTGAGCATGCTTAAACCATTCAAGGCTTTATACACCTCTATCAGATCACCTCGCTGGTGCCTAGTCTCCAGACACTGTAATTTGCAAAACATAAGCCTTTCTTCGTAAGAGCACGCCTTTGTTCCATTCACTAATCTTGTTGCCCTTCTCTGTACTCATTCCAGCAGCTCTACATCCTTCTTGAAATGAGGCCTCCAGACCTGTATACAGTACTCTAGGTGTGGCCTGACCATTGCCTTATACAAGGGAATAATCACCTCCTTATCCCTGCTGGAAAAATTCCTGTATATCATTGACAATACTCCATGAGCTATTCTTGCAGCCCATCTGCACTGCTCAGAGAACTTCATATCTGCCTGCACAACCACCCCCAAGTCCCTTTCATTCTCTACCACTGTCAGTGTAGTACCACAGAGTTGATACGTTGCTCTGGGGTTGCTGTTTCCCATGTGTAGTACTTTACATTTGTCAATGTTAAACTTCATTTGCCACCTCTCAGCCCATCTACTCAACCTTTCCAGATCCTGTTGCAGCAGCATAGTGTCAGTAGTGTCCTTAATAACCCTGGCAACATTTGTATCGTCTGCAAACTTGGACATCAAGCTTGATATACCATCATCAATATCATTTATAAATATAGAAAACAATAATGGACCCAACACTGAGCCCTGAGGGACTCCACTAATAACATTAGTCCACGATGAGCAGTGTCCATTGATTATAACTCTCTGTCTTCTCCCCCTCAACCACCCCTTTATCCATAGCAGCAATTTGCCTCCAATGTCACACTGCTCCAATTTGTGTAGCAGTCTTCCATGTGCAACAGTATCAAAAACCTTTCTAAGATCCAAGTATATAATATCAAAGCTATTCCCTGCATCCAGTTCTTTTGTGACTGCATCATAGTATCCAATCAAATTGGTCAGGCAAGACTTCCCCTTAACAAAACCATGCTGTGTCCGAGCTATAACTGAAGTCTTGTCTAAATGATTCTGCAGTGCTTCTTTAACCAGTGCCTCCATTAATTTTCCTGGAACAGAAGTTAAGCTCACAGGTCTATAATTACTTGTGTCAGCCTTTGATCCTCCTTTGTGAATTGGGGTCACATTTGCACATTTCCAGTCTATGGGTACCTCCCCTGAGTCCAAGGAAGCTCTCATAATTATGGCTAATGGTTTGCTTACTTCCTTTAATATAACTGGATAGATCCCATCCACCCCAGGTGCCTTTCTTGTGTTTATCTTCAACAATTTCTCCTCCACTTTACTCCCAGTTATTTCAAGATTCTGTAGCTTACTGCTAGAGTTGAATACACCTCTGGCATTCCCCTTGCTGAATAACTCCTCATGTGTGAATGTTGATGCAAAATATTCATTTAGTTTGTTAGCTACCTGAGCAGGATCATCAACAGTTGACCCATCAATATCAAGTGGACCAATCTGATTCATCCCCTTCCTTCTAGAGTTTACATAAGTAAAGAACTCTTTTCTGTTTTTCTTTGCATCCCTTGCCAAGGATTTCTCGTAATCTGCCTTCGCCTGCCTAACCTCCTTTGTAACTTGGTTGCATATCAACTTGTATCTATCATAGGCTTCTGTGTCGTGTGTTAATTTGTAAGTATCCCATGCATTTTTCTTCTCTGCCATATGCCTCATTAATTCATCTGACATCCATTTTGGCCTAAACCTTGAACAATATTTCTTAGTTGGTATGTAAAGCCTAGTAGCTTCCAAGATAATTTTTTTTTTTTTTTTTTTATGAAAACCCCAAACACGAAAGTTATCAAAACCTATAGTACATAGTACCGTGCATGGGTTAAAGGAGAAGTATGGGGGGTGGGGGATGCCGGAAACTTTGCTCTAGAGACTAAACATGGGTTTCACCACTTCAAGCCTCCAATAAGCAAAGTGGTGGTATATCACCGGTTGATGAAAGTCATCTACCAAGTTCTTTGAATGCTTCCCATTTTGAATTTGCTGTTGGTAACATCATCAGTTGGTCCCACTGTATAGAATTTAAATACTGTCTCAGTCCATCGTAGTCACCTTTATGGAAGCAATAACCCTTCCCTTTACCCCTAATGGTAGTTACGTCTTTGAGTAAATCCCACTTCAGCACACTGTGATCACTGCCACCTAGTGGTTCATTTATCTGCAGATTCTTAATGCATGAAGAATCACTGCTGATAATCAAATCAAGAGTATTACTCCCTCTAGTTGCCTCCCGAACATGCTGATGTAGAAAACAATCATCCAATAAATCCACAAAAGCCCTGCTAGTGTGTGAGTGACCAGCCCCCAAATTCCAGTCAATATCTGGGAAATTAAATTCTCCCATTATAAGACTCTCTGATTTACTGGCCCACTCCATTTCCCTGTACAGTTTCTTATTATACTCATCAGAGTCATTAGGCCTATAGCACACTCCTACTCTCAATGTTGATCTCCCAATGCTTATGTCACACCAAACTGACTCAACACTGCACTGTCCAGCGATGTCGACTGGCTTCACTTCCTTGGTTTTTATGTGTTTCTTAACTAATAGCATAACCCCTCCCCCCTTTCTATTCTGTCTATCCTTTCTGTAGAGTTTGTACTCCCCAAATTCCAGTTCTGCATTCCTTATTTCTATGTGACACCACATCTCTGATATCCCAACAATATCTGCCTTTGATGCCTTGAGCAATACCTCAAATTCATAAAATTTATTTACCAAACTCCTAGCATTGGTGTACAAACAAGTATACATGCACCTGTTATTTTTTTCTTAGCTACCCTAACACAACCCATGTGTTTACTTGTACCGCAATGGCTCCCAGCAGTCTCTGAAATATCAAGCATCTTGTTTTTCAGGCTTCTGCTCATTCTAATAGAAGCAGTGCAAGAATCTCTTTCACCTCTGCCAGTGGCTACTGTCAATCTATTGGTCTTTGTCTCCCCCCAAGCTAGCAGTTTTCTGACCCACCTAACACTGCGTCGATAGCATCAGCAAATATTCTTGCACCCTTTCTATTTAAGTGTATCCCATCCCTGTAGAAGAAGTCCCTTCTCTTAACAAGTACAGACCAAGCTGAAAAAAATTCTACCCCTTGAGCCTTGCACAAACTTTCCAGGGCCGAATTGATCGACAAGGCTCTCATCATATACTCCCTCCTATCGCGTCTGGGCATAATTGCAGACACTTGCAAATTCAACACTAATTCACGGCTTTTTTTCAACAGTGACCTGTACTTGTTAAGTCTGCCGGTCTCCTACTCTTAATATCATTAGTGCCAACGTGTACAACCATATCACCTTTTGTGCCCTTAAAAGATGATGATATCCGCTCTACAATGTCATCAACCTTTGCCCCTGGCAGACATACCCTGGTCCTGTTCTATCTATCCTTTTTAAAAAGCATGTTCCCGGTTTCCCTGACAATAGAGTCACCAACAACTACTAGTTCCTGTGGGACCAGCACATTCTGTCTCTGGGGGTTGCTGCTGTGTTACACGATGACCATGTGCAAGCTCTGGCGTTAATGTGGGCAGCTGAGAGCTTGATGGGCCCTCACTTTAAATCCTTCGAGGGCATGCACTCTGTCCTTCAAGCTCTCATATAGGCCCATAACAACACTGAGTCGTTGCATGATTTCGTTAGACTCCTTGCATCGCGCACACACAAAGACATCCCCCATGGCAATATCATGTCCCGTACCCGATTGCTCCACAAACATCATGCAAGCAGTGCATTTTAAAAGGCTGTGATTCAGAGGGCAACTGCCCCCCCTCAGTTTTCCTCTGAGCCACAGCACTCCCATTAGCTTGAGCCTTTTGCTTTGCTGCTCTGGTCTGAGTCATGATTTCGATTTAATTTCATGATATGCAACATTCTTCTCTTGGCACATTTATTGGAAAACCAAAGTTTAGATAAAGGACGAGATTTTAAAGTGGAGTGGGGGATAAAGGATTCCATTTCTGCAAGAATAATTTCACTGACATGATCTGAGCAAACGCTGACATCAGAAGTTTTGAAACAGTAATCCGACCAAGGAAGAGAAGAAAAGAAGTCTCGCAGGTCATCCCATTTTGCATTCTTGTAATGCCAAACAACACGAGGTTGGGAATAGGCATGAGATAAAGGTTCAATTGGAGAAGAGACAATCACTAAGTTAGGATCTGACGTGCCTAAAGGACCTCTCACTTCAACCGTGTACTTAGAAGGGTTGTTTGTGAGGAAAAGATCAAGCGTATTGGCTGTATGATTAGAATTATCTGGTATTCTTGTAGGTAAATGAACAATCTGTGCAAGGTCATTAGTAATTGCAAAAGCCTCAGCAACTCGACCAGCTGGATCAGTGTGACTAGAAAACGGAAGCCAGCTGGAGTTGTGAACATTAAAATCACCAAGAAAAATTACCTCACTGTTAGGAAAGTTGCAAAGAGAGGAAGTCAAAGAGCTCCAAGTGATTAGTGGAGTTCGGAGAACGGTAGAGACAACAGATGAATTTGACACAATGAGGTATTGAGATTTTAAGCCAGGGAAGATCAAAGAGAGGAGATTCCAAATTGCCAAGTCTCTGACAGGGAATTATCAGAACGGACATATGCACAAGTACCACCTTTGAGGCAAAAGGAATCATACAGCAAATAATTTGGGCATCTGAGATGAGCAGTAGTTGAATCAACTGATAACTGAGATTCTGTCATAAAAAGTACATGCGGTTTGGCAGACTGCAAGTGGAAATGGACATCGTTGAGATTAGAATTGAGATCACGTATATTTGTGAAATGAATTAGGAAGTGCTTGGGAGGTTTAGATCTTTTCGCAGATAAGCTTGCCCTATTAGTTTGACAATTCATGGAGTATTCAATTGTAAGAAAAAATGGGTGGGACATGCTGTATGAAGTAATGAAATTTTTGTATATGGCATACACATGGTAAGAATATACCCAGATCCTTGACATAACATGGCCTCGACAATACTTCCCGCATACACACTACTCAGACTCCCTCCAGTCACTATCTGACAGAGAAGAGGTAGCAAGATTATACAATAGCTGATCCGGAAGCCTCCTAGAGAGTTATCAATAGGTTCGGTCCGGTGTACTAACGAGTGGCCGGCCTGCAGACACCGTTTTAGAGCTGTACCCTCGAAATGTAAGGAATATTTGGTCTCGCTAGGATGTTCATCATAACCTCAAAAGTCATCAATCATACTGCATGATGGAAGGGATAGGGAAGGGTTGACCGGAACTTAGCTCTAGAGACTAAACATGGGTTCCACCACTTCAAGCCTCCAATAAGCAAAGTGGTGGTATTGATGATCCTGTAATGCCTCTTTAACTGATCTTCTCTGATCCTACTTGATGATGATGCAATGCATCTTTACCCATGACTCCATTATTTTACCCGGAACAGAAGTTAAACTAACTGGTCTGTAATTACCGTGTTATCCTTCCCCCCCCCTTTGAATTGGGGATACATTTGCACATCTCCAGGCTGTGGGGATCTCCCCTGAATTCAAGGATGCTCTCATAATTATGGCTAAGAGTTTGCTTACTTCCTTTGCCACCTCCTTTAATATAACTGGATAGATCCCATCAACCCCAGATGCTTTTCTTATGTTTAACTTCAACAATTTCTTCTCCACTTTGTTCTCAGTTATTACAAAATCATTAAGCACCCTGCTACAATTTGATAACCTTCTGGCATTTTCAAACCTTAATAACTCTTTATGTGTGAATGTAGATGCAAAATACTCATTGTTTGTTTGCTACCTGAGCAGGGTCATCAACAGTCGAACCATCAATATGAAGTGAACCAATCAGATTCGCCCCCTTCCTTTTAGAGTTTATATAAGTAAAGAAATCCTTGCTGTTTTTCTTAGCGTACTTTGCCAAAGATTTCTCGTAATCTGCCTTCGCCTGCCTAACCTCCTTTGTGACCTGATTACAGACTAGCTTATATCTGCCATAGGCTTCTATGTCACCTGATAATTTACATGCATCCCATGTATTTTTCTTCTCTGCCACGAGTCTCATTAGTTCATTTGACAACCATTTAGGCCTAAACCTTGAACAAGATTTCTTAAAAGGTATGAAACTTTTAGTAGCTTCCACGATTAATTCCTTGAATACTTCCCACTTAGAATTTGCTGTTGATAACATTATCAGTTGATCCCACTGTGCAGAATTTAAAAACTGTCTGAGACCACTGTAGTCACCTTTATGGAAGCAAAAACCCTTTCCTTTACCCCTGATGGTAATTTTATCTCTAAGTAAATCCCACATCCATACACTGTGATCACTGCCACCTAGTGGTTCCTTTATTTGCAAATTCTTAATACACTAATGATCACTGCTGATAACCAGATCAAGAGTATTACCCTCTCTGGTTCCTGTCAAACATGCTGCTGCAGAAAACAATCATCCAATAAATCCACAAAAGTCTTACTAGTATGTGAGTGACCAACCCACAAGTTCCAGTCAATATCCGGAAGTTAAAATCCCCCATTATAAGACATTCTGATTTACCAGCCTATTCTATTTCTCTGTACAATTGTTCATTGTACTCATTCGTGTCATTAGGCCTATAACACACTGCTACTCTTATTTTTGCTTTCGCAGTGCTTGTCACACCAAATTGACTCAACGGTGCACTGTTCATCTATATCAACTGGATGCACTTCTTTTGATTTTATGCTAACCCTGGTGAACCGTCGTTAGCATGGGCGCTCGGAGCGGCCTGCTGCTGCTGTGCAGTCCCATTTTCATCAGTGATCAATGTACTGTGTTGTGACACATTACTGCCGTCTCCAGCATTCCAATTACCAACTAGTTGCGCCACAGTTGCACTTCTCTTGCGATGTATCATCCGAGAGAGGCTTCACTCATCTCAAGCATCGATGAGCCGTGGTCGTCCAACGCATCGCCGATGGTTCCT
Source organism: Mastigoproctus giganteus (assembly GCF_048544385.1). Classification (NCBI taxonomy): domain Eukaryota; kingdom Metazoa; phylum Arthropoda; class Arachnida; order Uropygi; family Thelyphonidae; genus Mastigoproctus; species Mastigoproctus giganteus. The sequence goes on along the minus strand of NC_143577.1, from coordinate 3,694,015 downwards.
GGGTTTCCCCTCCTTGGACCACTTTCTGTAGGTACTAACCACAGCTGACCATCAGCATCCCACCAGCCGTTCCGAATATGCTCTGACCCAGTCGCCTGGCCATTACAATTTGGCTTTTGTCAAACTCGCTTAAGTCTGCTGCCTTTCGCATCTGAAGAACAAGAGTAACACTGATTAACAGAACTCAGTATCAGGTGTTTTTTATACTGTGTCCCAACCTGTGCCATAGTTCACCTGCAGTTGCTTCGATTTGCACGACTAGCTGGTCATAATGTTTTGGCTTATCGGTGTATATATACACAGATAATATAGCATAAGTTGTTGATGCACCTAAAATCCTACAACAACACTCATCACTTGTGGTCTCTCTCTCTCCACATTAACCATTACAATTGCAACTTGACAGATGGAATTTGTTCCAGCAATCAGCTACCCGCTGGCTAAAGGCAGTTTTCCCCACATCTATTCTATGACTGTCTTTCCTCAATTTAAGTTTATTCCCCCTCACATTCGTAATCTGAGCAAGAAGAAGAATCCCATCAGCATCGAGCCTGCTCAAACCATTCAAAGCCTTATACTTCAATTCTGACCCCCACACAATCTCTAGGGAAGCTTACCTGCCTACCCTTAAACCATCCACAGTAATAGTGTACCACTTACTTCTGTCAATAAAAACTATAGATCGGGTTGCAAACTAGATATCAGAATATTTACATTATCCAGCCAGCATCCATTAATAATCTCTACTTTTGGTCTGTGGAACAACTCCCCATTCATATGTATTTCCAAAAAAATGCAACTTACAGAAGTCAAAGTGGGAACAAGGTTTTCTTGCATACCAATCTTTAACCTGTTGATTGTCACTATTTTAATAGGATCTCCTAAAAAAAAAGTAGAATGTGCATTAAAAAAAATTAAAAAATAAAGGTGGACAGTATGCTCCCTAAAAAAAAAAAAAATCTAAAATATCAATAATGGTATTGTGATCACTAAATTCACTGTTTACAGCATGGCATGTTAAAAGTTTGCAATTTCTGTCTTGTTTTGCCATACATGGAATTCTCTCAAAGCATTCATCAAATCATCATACTCACCAATTGTTGTATACAGTGAATGTCATTTGCCAAACTGTTTCGTACAATGAACTGTCATGCATTGTTGCATACACCAAATTGTCATACAGGGATTTGTCCAACGGACTGATATGCGGTAAGACTTCGCTTTCATTCCTTTCACCACTCTTGTTGCCATTCTCTGCATCCATTCTAGCAGAGATCCCTCCTAAAATGGGTCCTCCAGACCAGAATGCAGTTCTCAAAGATGGTGCCTAACCATTGCCTTGTACATTGGAATAATCACGTCATAACTGCTAGCAAAGTTCTTGTATATCATTGATAAAATGCATTGATCAGAGAACTTTATACCTGACTGCACAATTACCCTCAGAGGTGCATTATAGCCAAAGCAGCTTATGCACCATCAAACTCCCATAACAACAACAATTACCCTCAGCTATTTGTCATTTTCCACTGATCTGAGTATAATACCACACAGCTAGTATGTTAATACCAACTTTAGGAAGGATGTAGATCTGTGCAGAGAAGGGCAACCAAATTGGTGAGGGTTACAAAAGGATGCATTAGCATTAGCAGAGGCATTTGATGCAAGAAAGCAAGCTTATGTAGCATCAGCCAAAAAAAAAAAAAAAAAAAAAACCACTCCCACTTCACCCCTCTGTTCGTTCAAAATACCTGTCCAGCTGAGCCTTAAACTTATTTAGGCTATCAACTTCCACGACAAGGGATGGAAGTCTGTTCCACCAACCAACCACTCGCTGGCTAAAGGCAAATTTCCGCACGTCTATCCTACATCTGTCTTTCCTCAATTTGAATTTATGCCCTCTCAGGTGATTATTCTGAGCTAGAGGAAGAATCCCATCAGCATTGAGCATGCTCAAACCATTCAATGCTTTATACACCTCTATCAGATCACCTCGCTGGTGCCTAGTCTCCAGACACTGTAATTTGCAAATCTTAAGCCTTTCTTCGTAAGAGCACCCCTTTGTTCCATTCACTAATCTTGTTGCCCTTCTCTGTACTCGTTCCAGCAGCTCTACATCCTTCTTGAAATGAGGCCTCCAGGCCTATATACAGTACTCTAGGTGTGGCCTGACCATTGCCTTATACAAGGGAATAATCACCTCCTTATCCCTGCTAGAAAAATTCCTATATATCATTGACAATACACCATGAGCTACTCTTGCAGCCCGTCTGCACTGCTCAGAGAACTTCATATCTGCCTGCACAACCACCCCCAGGTCCCTTATGCTCTAACTAAATGCTCTAACCAGATGCTTTAACTAAAAGAGGCTTCAGTTCTACAAATTGCAGCATCTGGAGATCAGGCACCTGTAGGGTGATCTGATTGAGGTGTTTAAGACCTTGAATGAATTGCATAAGCTGAATGTGAATGGCATTCTTCCCGTTGCTGAGACTGCACACAAGGGGACAAATTTAAGTTGAGGAAGGATGGGTTGCAGGAGAGATGTGCAGAAGTTTGCCCTCAGCCAGCGAGTGGTTGATTGCTGGAACAGGCTTCTATCTGTTATTGTGGAAGTGGATGGTTTGAATAAATTCAAGAACTAAAATTCTTGGAGGGCAAGGATGGATGAAATGTGTTTTTTTTTTTTTTTTGGCTGATGCTGTTAAGCTTGCTGTCTTGCACTACTGCTACTATAAACAGCAAGGTGGCAAGCATTACCATCAGCTGGACCTCTGAGAAACCACTTGCCAGCTGGGTGCTCCATCTCTTTATATTCTGCCCCCTTCCTCCAGAAGTGTGGGAGGGAAATAAAGAGATGAAAGTGTATAAAGAGGTATGGAAATCATTTGAATCGAAATGAGACTTTGTAGCGTGGTCCAAGACTTCTCGATCGTGGGTACTGTTGACAGTGTACATCCTAGCATTATCATGCAGCATGTCTTCATGCAGTAAACCAAGCTATTTACAATGGAATAGTCCCTCCTATCCAATACAGCATATGACAGTAGTACTCAGCATTCAGAATGTCACCATGGTTAAAGAAATCAATAAAATGCATATTTTCATGGTCCCGAAACACCATTGTTATGACCTTCCTTTGGTAATGCAGAGTTTCTCTATAGAGGGGAAATGACTGGCATTTCACATCATGTATGCTTTTCTTAGTTTCTGTGTCATACAAAATGCACCCACTTTTGTTCTCAGTAACAATGTACTGCAGGAACTGCTTGTTGTTATTTGTTATTTGGTTTTTAGGAGCATTAGCAACTAAGGCCATATTGCTCCGGGATATGCGGTGGTCATTCCCTGACCTTTCCGCATCGTCCTTATTTGGTGGTGACGGGCTCGAACCCCGGTCTAATCAAGAAGTGTGTGCTACGCACTGCTGCTCCTTCCCACCTGGCTACGGAGGCGCCAAGCAGGAACTGCAATCTCCTTTCTGTTAGTAATGCTTTAGTAATGCCTCACAAATCGATGGATATCGATGGTTCAACTGTTCATGATCCTGCTCAGGTAGCTAACAAACTAAATCATTCCCCTTCCTGAATAACTCCTCACACGAGGAGTTATTCAGGAAGGGGAATGCCAGAGGTGAAGTAAACACTGGCAGTGAGCTAGATGATCTTGTAATAATTGAGAGTAAAGTGGAGGAGAAATTGTTGAAGATAAATACAAGAAAGGTGGATGGGATCTATCCAGTTATATTAAAGGAGGCAGCAAAGGAAGTAAGCAATCCATTAGCCATAATTATGAGAGCTTCCTTGGACTCAGGGGAGGCACCCACAGACTGGAGATGTGCAAATGTAACCCCAATTCACAAAGGAGGATCAAAGGCTGACACAAGTAATTATAGACCTGTGAGTTTAACTTCTGTTCCAGGAAAATTAATGGAAGCACTAGTTAAAGAAGCACTGCAGGATCATCTAGACAAGACTTCAGTTATAGCTCAGACACAGCATGGTTTTGTTAAGGGAAGGTCTTGCCTGACCAATTTGATTGGATACTGTGATGTAGTCACAAAAGAATTGGATGCAGGGAATAGCTGATATTATATATTTGGATCTTAGAAAGGCTTTTGATACTGTTGCACATGGAAGACTGCTGCACAAATTGGAGCAGTGTGGCAAATTGTTGCTATGGATAAAGGGATGGTTGAGTGGCAGAAGACAGAGAGTGGTAATTAATGGAAACTGCTCATCGTGGACTAATGTTATTAGTGGAGTCCCTCAGGGTTCAGTGTTTGGTCCATTGTTGTTTTCTGTATTTATAAATAATATTGATGATGGTATATCAAGCTTAATGTCCAAGTTTGCAGACGATACAAAGGTTGGCAGGGTTGTTAAGGATGCTACTGATGCTATGCTGCTGCAACAGGATCTGGAAAGGTTGAGCAGATGGGCTGAGAGGTGGCAAATGAAGTTTAACATTGACAAATGTAAAGTACTACATATGGGAAACAGCAACCCCAGAGCAACGTATCAACTCTGTGGTACTACACTGACAGCAGTAGAGAATGAAAAGGACCTGGGGGTAATTGTGCAGGCAGATATGAAGTTCTCTGAGCAGTGCAGATGGGCTGCAAGAATAGCTCATGGTGTCTTATCAATGATATACAGGAATTTTTCTAGCAGGGGTAGGGAGATGATTATTCCCTTGTATAAGGCAATGGTCAGGCTGCACCTTGAGTACTGTATACAGGTCTGGAGGCCTCATTTCAAGAAGGATGTAGAGCTGCTGGAATGAGAACAGAGAAGGGCAACAAGATTAGTGAATTGAACAAAGGGTTGCTCTTTCGAAGAAAGACTTAAGTTTTGCAAATTAGTGTCTGGAGACTAAGCACCAGCAAGGTGATCTGATAGAGGTGTATAAAGCCTTGAATGGTTTTAGTATGCTCAATGCTGATGGGATTCTTCCTCTCGCTCAGAATAATCACCTGAGAGGGCATAAATTCAAATTGAGGAAGGACGGATGTAGGATAGATGTGTGGAAATTTGCCTTTATCTAGCGGGTAGTTGGTTGGTGGAACAGACTTCCATCCTTTGTTGTGGAAGTTGATAGCCTAAATAAATTTAAGGCTCAGCTGGACAGGTATTTCGAACAAACGGAAGGTTTTTTTTTTTTTTTTGGCTGATACTGCATAAGCTTGCTTTCTTGCATCATATGCCTCTACTAATGCTAAATCTAAGTTCAGCACTTTTAACCAGGAAATGATAGTATGCTGCAAGCCACTGTTGCTCTAACCTCTGGAAAAGCACCTTGCTAGCTAGGTACTCCTTCAGGGGTATATTACTTGGTACAGGATGGGACTGTGTAGTAGATGGTCTGGAACCTCTCAGTCATTGTGCAATTCTTTTGGCAGCCAATGTACACAAACATTTCTGCAGTCCAGAAGCTTGTGAAAAATGCCATGCACTACTTTGACGTTTCAGCGCACAATAATGTGTAGAGCCTGTCAGTGAGACAGTAAGCTCTCTCTCTGGCAATATCGGAAAGCTTACTGTCTCACTGATATGTTCTCAGTTGCACCTGTCTTCTCTGATTAAGCAGGTGATCAGTACACTGTTGTGCACAACAAGTGTATGTGGTGGAAGCACTTTGTTATCCAGGTCACTCGTTTTAAATGTTTTTCCTGCCATTATCAAAGGAATTGCACCAAACTTGTTTCACTATTGATATTTGGTTCATACACAATCACATAAAGGTATAAGAGCAGAAGAAATTCATCTAACGAATTTCTCCTAGTACTCACATTTTCAGTAGTTTTGTAATCTATCATCTGATAGTATAGTGATCCAACATGTGGTGCAATCTCATGGTTGTATGAGGAAAGAGATGTATATGCTCCCTTTACTTAATCAAACCTGCTTGTGAACCACTTTTTTTTTTTTTTTTTTTTTTATGTGCAGTTATCTTATTTTTTGAACTACACTAATAAAGACATTTAGGTCAATAGAATGTTCCAGTTCATGTTCATTAATAATATTCAATATTTTGAACAATGAACTAAAATATGTTACACATATTTAACAAAAAATTGTGAACCATTTTAACAGGTCATTTCACTCAAATTGTATGGAAAGATTCAAAGTCATTTGGGGTAGGAATAGCAAAGACAGGCGACAGCAAAACAGTTGTGGTTGTTGCAAATTATAGTCCTCCAGGAAACTTAATTGGAAGTTTTAGGAACAATGTTCCTCCACCCATCTAAGTTTATGATGCAATGAAAGATGTTCAAAATGGGATTCAGCAACAAAAAGCCTATAACAAGGCCAGAAGACAGTTGTAATTTTTATTCTTCCTATATGTAGTGCTTCATTACAAAATGGCTGTATTGTGTAAAAAAAAGGCAATTCATGCTTATTCTTGTATATATACATTATATTTTGTTAAATTTCATTGTAAATGTCAAGTAAGGTTAAATCAGCAATGTAAGTAGGGCATTATGATAAAATAATATATAATAAAAGGAAAAGAAATAGTATTAAAAGTTTTGTTAAATGTGTCTAGAGATGTTAATTGGAAAGTTTTCCTTTTTTTTTTTTTTTGCTACACCACTGGCTAATATGTAAAAAATTATATAATACATCATAGTTTACTCATAAATTTAACTACATAAGTAATGTAATGGCATTGTTTGATTTTATCTCATATTGTGGCTACCTTCATGAGATACCAGGTATTGCACTACTTCGAATAAATGCTTCTCTAGTAGAGGAGACTATTGTTATTTATACTCAGTGGGCACCACAACCCAGATGCGTTTCGGAGCTTGATGGCTCACTCATCAGTTGGGCGTCAAAAAGTAAAAAATTATCAACATGTGCCAAAGTAATACTGTGCCTTTTTCCTGGGTCCCAGCTGTGACCCCACAAAAAAAGGCACAGCCAGGACTGCATATATTTGTCCTCTTCTACATTAAGATTTAACTCCTTTCTTGCATGTTGTATGAGACTCAACTGTTAACATGAGTATATTTATAAACTGACAACCAACAGTCTATCTCATATACTACAATGATCAAAAACCTAAACTGGGTGCCAGAGAAAAACTTGCTTCAGATTAAATAAAATAGTTATACTGCAGTGACAGCATAGCCTGATTACTGTCATTAACTCACCTGCCAACCTTTGCATCATCCACAAACTAAGACATTTAAGTTTGATTAACCTTCATCAATAAATACTGAAAACAACAATGGGCCCAGCACTGAACCTTGTGGCAACTCCACTAATAACATTAGTCCATGGTGAGGAGTGCCAAATGATAGTTGCTGTCTTCTTCCACTCAACCATCGCTATCCATAGCAATAACTTACCCTTAATGCCACACTGCTCTAATTTTTAAGCAAATTGGAGTGGGTATGTCTTTTATATCCAACAGTATCAAAAGCTTTTCTGAAATTTAAAGTATACGATGCCACTATTATTTTTGGCATTCAGTTCTTTTGTTACAGCATATAGTATGCAATCAGATTGTCAGACAAGATTGCTCCTTAACCAATTTATGCTGTGAATGCAGTATAGCTCTCGTCTAGATGGTCCTGCATTAATTCTTTAACCAGTGACTCCATTATTTTTCCTTGAACAGAAGTCACACTGTCTGTAATTACTCATATTACTGATTCCTCATTGTGAACTGTGAAACACTACATATGTAAGTGTAAATATCTGCTATTACAAAAAAAAAAAGTGCAATAGTTATTTAAATGTTAAAACAATTTTAATCATTTTCTGATTGCTAAGGTTCATTTGCTATAAATTCACAATGGCAAGACATTTTGAATACAGTATCCAATTCTGGAAGCCACACTTAAAGATACAAAATTTCTAGAGAAGAGCAGCTAAATTGGTAAAGGGTACTAAGCATTATTTCCCCATGGGGGGGGGGGGTTAATCAGAATAGGCTTTAATCAGCTTTCACTACGTGACATGAACAATTTCAAAAACTTCCGCTCCACAGGAATGTGTGTGTGTGTAGTAAAATACAGTATTACACAGTGCGGTAGTCATAAAATTAGCAGAAGGTATAATCTATGAATGTTACAAAAAGCAAAGAGTATACTGTGCATATCAGGCTTATTAATTGAATTCACTTCTATCACACAGAAGTTGCATAAAATTACAAGTATTGCCTAAAAATCAATTCTAATAAATTTATTTTTTAATTTTCAGTAAATATTTTAATTTTTTTTTCAAATCTTTCAAAAACCAGAAGGTATATGCTGTTCACCTAAAAGAATCTAGAGGTATATGGCATATATCCATGTGTACCCTCTACTACAGCCCTGATATTACCATATTTAATGTTCTCTCATAGTACAGTGTATTATTGTAACATTCTCCATTTCAGCATTAAAAATATCCAACTAAGGAAGTGAGGTACTATTTCAATGAAGGTATTGAAATAGTTTGAGAAATATTGCTCACACTGCAACTGACTTCTGTCGATACTGCTGGAGGACCATGTTGCTCTTTCCTCCTTTTGCTCTTGAGAAATTACTACACTTAAAAACTTAAGTCATTTCTAAAGCCTCAGCTCTGTGAACATGGTTGTCTCCTAGCAGAAGACCAACTAGTTATACAAACATACATCCAGAATACAGTCCATGTGGTTTATCAATTAAATTTTCCTCACTTGATTAAAAAAGAGCTCTCTGCATTTGCCCTGATGTCCTAATGCTGTTGCTATGTAGAGATGTGTAACATTAAAAATCATTAAGGAAAATTCCTTCACTGTTTGAAAATTTAGACCTGAGAAAGTAGTCAGATTTCTAAATGATTAGTGAATTTAGAGGATAACAAGGGCAACAGATGAGTTTGACAGGATGGGGGGGGGGTAGATTAAAGAGATCAGGAAGTGATTAGGACTATATGATTGATTAAGACAACTGTTTATAACTATACATGATTAAGTAAAAAATCAAATCCATGATCAGTAACATTTTAAAGTTCATGTCATCAAAAAATTATCTTAATTCATTTTTGATTATTTGCCAGTAGTGGCTTCAATATTAGATTTATTCTTTACGTGTTTGGCAGAGTTTATAAATACCCAAAGATCTGGTGTATACTGATGCGAGTTTTTACTAACATCCCCCCCCCCCCACACACACTCCTCAAACTGTTATGTTCTTGCAAGTTGGGAGCATAAGAGCTTAGTTTACTTTTAAGTGCCTGGGTTACTGCTATCACTACAGTATATACCCCTCCACTGGGAGTATAATATCATAACGGTATATATATATATATATACACACACACAGCTATATAAAAGATTACAAAACTGGGTTTCCTATTTTTGATACAAAACTGTTTATAATTTTAATTCTGTATTGTGATAACTGAGTAACACAGAAAAAGAATTAGAAAGAGTGCCATTTATTAAATCAAACTAGTCTCTAACTGTACTATTTGTTTTCCAGAAAAGCCAACATGATTCTAACAGTATATATACAAGTCAACAAAGAGTTCAAAAAAGTTCATGTACATATATGCATCGTTAGGAATGGCTAAAAAATACTACTGTTCCAGTATTTTTTCAAGAAACTAAACCATATATATATACATACATATATACAGTGAATGCCATTTGGCATTCTTGTATCGTAAAAATAAATAAAATATACAGTAACAGACAGACACCTTTACCATACAACTTTACAAATGGTCAACCAATCACATTGGATATGTTAAAATTAGGATTAGTCAAAGGACACAAGAAAATGGCACTTATTCTATTATAAGGCATTATAAACGAATCTCTGGACATATAAATTTCTTGGCTATATGATGAAAGGCAAATACCCCATGGTCCAGGTTATCAAGAAAAATTTATAAATATTTATGAATCCAGATATTAACTAGTCCTATAGAAGATTAAATAAATACTATGCTGGCTAAGACAAAAAAAATTTTCAAACTATATTCAATACAGAAAGTCTAAATATGCCAATCAAACAAATTATCTGGATGACAATCTTTTCCCGTGTGCTTCTTTTTATTCTACCAATGGGTTATTATTAAAAACAATAAATAAGCCATTTATTATATAATGGTATACTATTCCTTATTACATTTAATAAGAAATCCTGTTATCAATTTATTTATTCATTGTAGTGGCATATATCCTGAATCAACTGTTTTTCTTCACATAAACAAAGTTAAGTCAGTCCTTTCTACATAAGGATCAGTATATATAACTTATCTGTCAAGACATATTTCTGGTCACATATCTTACAGTTTTACAATGTCTTGATTATACTTGTGTCCTTAACTCATTGCATACAGATTACAGGAAAACAAGATCCACAAATAACCTAAGTCATATTATATAAGAAAAAGTTTATACATGAAAGTAAATAATTTTGTTACATGTCATTCAGTTAATGGAAACTGAAAAGAACCAGAAGCTCAGTTAATTCACTGATGGTAATAAAAAGAAGATTGATAACAGCAGATAATAAGTGAACCCCCCCCCAACTTTTTTTTCATATCACATAATTAGCTTCTTAAGTGGCTTCTTTTTGCCAACATGACTTTTTTTTGCCTTAATCACAGAAAAGCATAATTATGACATTTTCACTCCCTTTGCAAAAAAGCATGTGTATCATTAATGTGGACATTTATTTCAAGATAAAAACAAATTTCCTATTGAATGTGTAAGTCCATGAGCAATAACACCATTATGCTATTCTGACATGTTCCTCTGACGCACACACCAATAGTTACCTTATCTGGCACCCTAGATGGATGCGTTAAGTACTGAAAATTATTACATTTAATCATCCCAACAAGTTAAGGCTTTAAAACATATTCATATGGACAAAATTTCTATTTCCACTCCAATATATTTTGACATGAGATATTTAAGCTCAGAATAGCTTGAAAACCTGGGCCAGAACTTCAAGCTATTGATTTGTTGTTGGCTAATACTATAAGTTTGACTCCTTGTATGATTTTGCTAATACTTTTCATCAACACTACTGTTGATGAAATTTCAGGAAAGACTTTCATAAGCTTCTCCATAAACCTTAATTCAAAATTATATAGTATGAATGGAGAATGACATTTTATTACTATATAGCAGTTGCATTTTTTTTTTATTTTTATGATATAATGATACTGCTTTTGAAAATGATTTATCAGAAAGGAAGATGTACATTACATCCCCTCTTTTTTGAGGGGGGGGACATCTTTATCAGTGGTCAAGCACACAAGAAAACAATTATTAAATTAAAACACACAACACTTGTAAACACAGATGCAAATTATACAGAGAATTTCCATAATTTATAGCACCAAAGAAATTTAACAGACCAATCTTCATATTTAACGGTGACAGAAGGATAGTTGGCTGAAACAATACAGTTGTTTTAGCCAACTACATCTTACAAAAAAAAAAAAAAAAAAAAAATACAAAAACACAAAGTGCTTTCTTTGTAGTTAAGTCTTTACAATTTTCTAATAACATTGAACTGATTCTCTACATCTAGTTGCATGGTTAGAAACCTCAGTGATCTCCTGGTGCAAATCTGATACATGGCCACTGGCACTGGATTTAAATTTACTTGCAGCCTTGTCACTAAACTAGACTGATTGTCAGAAGTTCCAAAACTGAAGTTTTGAGACTGCCAACAACAGAACCTTGATGGGTGACTAGATGAGCTGAGAGGAATAGAAAATAAGAACAGCCATGGAACAGATAGGAAAAAAAATTGTCTTTATTTCTATTAATGTGATTGGTCTGCCCATTGGTGAAAAGCCTTAAAAAAAATAATAAAATAGTGCAAATTTATGGTTCAAGCATCACTTCATACCATGAAGTTTCTCATTCATTCATTTTTCTGTTCTCTATCTCAAGAGCCTTATAAAACTTCAAATTGGATCCCCCCCCTAAGCTAACTAGTTAGCAAGCTCAGTAGCCCACATATTCAAAGCCTCTCCTGTCTTCTCCATAAATGCCTTGCAATATATGGCTAATAATAAGTGACAGACACATAAAAAAAAAAAAAAAAAAAAGGAGCAATCCCTGATCGTGAAACTAACCAACATGGACTAGAAAATGCTTTGATAATTTTCTGTCGTGAAATTGAACACGCAGTCAGTGGGCATATGTATATCACACTATCTGTGGTCCTATATTTACAATGTTGATGTGCTACAACAAACATGAATTATATAATTCAGCATGTTGATAATACAGGTAGCCCTCATTTTGCCCTGGTCCGATTTGTGCTGATTACTAACCACAACCCAAAACAGCATTTTTATTTTTGCAATTTTTTTATAAATTGAAAGTTTAAAATCATACAAAATTTATCAGCATCATACTGTGCTATGTAGCGTGCATTGTTCACGTGATTTAGGACAATCTGAGCCAATCAGCAATTAGCGCATTCATATCAGAGACAAGAAAGATTCCCGCCCTCAAAGTAACCACTCGTGGATGTCGGTAGTAAAGGTCCATGCGGTGAAGCATTCAGTTGGTTGTTGTTTATGCTATTTACATGTGTTGGAAATTTATTGCGCTAACATTTTTTTATTAATTGTCCTATTAATAAATCGTGTTATAAAGTTTTTAATTTAATAGAATGAAGACATGCCATGTCTGGTAAAAGTAGTTAATTGAATTCTAGTGCAATATTTGGAGGATAGAATCTGATGAAAGCCACCCTAATGTGTGTAGAGGCTATGCCTCCATAAACTATAACTATGAAGAATGCTAATAAAATAAAACAATCGATGCAAAGTGATAAGTAAAATTTTTGGTGCCCGAACCTAACCCTGCGATTTTCGATTGACTCCATTATATAAAGGGTTCCATTTGCGCCTGTCCCCCAAGGAATCTAACCCCGATGTAAATAGAGGGCTACCTGTACTTGATGAGACACTATGCTAAGAGAAGAAAGTCTAATATTCTGCTGTTACGTGGGAGGTAAGTGAAATAGTTTCTGTGGCTATCACTGAAATTGTATTTCACTACTTCTCATATGTTGGAGATCACTGTATATTAAGAGTAAATGTCAACAGCATTAGCTTGCATAAAGTGCCCTTGCCCATGGCAAGCATCAACTAAAGAACATTCTGCACCTGGAAGGATGCAGATTTATATTTGGTTTACTTTCAAATTCACATCACTACAGTGCAGTTTCAAAGCTGATAGGATTTTTCTTATCAAAAAGAAAATTCAAGGAAATTTTTTTTTTTCATGTAACCTTTAATCAAAGAATGTACATACTAGATGCTCATAAGTATTCACATTCTTGTGACATCCAGATTGCAAAAGCATTTGAGGATTACTGCAACACAGTTTTATATATATATATATATAAAGTATATTGTATGTAGAAAGTGTGAAGAAGATTTTGATTAAATCTATTGAATATATGTTATACACTGAGTAATATATGGTATGAAAAAGAAGTAGAAATAAACAGGAAATTAAAATAAAGGTAAGTGAAAAGGCGACCAAAATAAGATAGCATTGCAGTGTCTTTCACAATCTGTAACATATATATATATAAAAAGTGCAGTTCCTGAATTTCATCATTGATAGCTTTCTCTAAAATCAGCAAAATGCAAAAATCCAAGCACCAAAAATCTTATTGAAACTGATTAAAATACTCTGACTAAACTGAAACTGCCAATGACCATGCTCTAATAGCAGAGCTGCAACTTTACCAGCTCAAATAATCATTTATCAATTTAAAGAGGAAAAATATCAGTATTAGTAGATGCATTGAATAAGTTATCTACTTTGACTATAAACATAAAAAAAGATTTTTAAACAAAAAAAAAAGCATAACCAACCTAAAGAAAAATATGGATGTTATGAAGTTGGAGCACTGAGCCATCATTCAATTTTTGACAAAAGAAACAGAACAGACCAAAAGTTATATGTGAAAACTATATGGTGATGAATATAGTTTGAATACCTGACAAAATTTTGGTCTAAATGGTCTCAAGATTTCATAGAATATAACCCCCTCCTCAGAACAAACAATGGACGTGACACCAGAAACTGCTAAAAAAAAAAATTAAAGGCCTGGTTATGTAGGATAGACACTGGGTCAGTAATTACCCAAGAATTTAACATTCTTGAGGGGTTTGATACTAATCATGTTAAATGTCTTGTTGAGTGCCAAGAATGCTCACACTTCAGGAACTGTGCAAGTCTACAAGGAGAATTTAGCCGTGAATGATGAAGATCCACAAAGGCTTCTTTCACGAATCGAAACTGGTGATGAAATGTTGATCCATCATCGGGATCTGGAAACAAACAGGAGTCCATGCAGTGGAAACATCATAGACTGCCGCCGCCACCCAAAAAAAAAATTTAGGGTTTAACCTTCTAACAGGAAGATCACAATTTTTTTTTTTTTTTTTTTTTTATATATATGGAAGATTCTTTTGATAGGCCATATAAAACTCACTGAAATGCCTGTACTGCTGTTCTTGAAAATTTAAGAGAGGCTATAAAAGAACAGAGAAAATAAAAATTGACACAAGGTGTTTTGCTTCTTCACATGCTCTAGCATACAAGTTTATTATAGCAACTATAACTATACAAAACTGGGGATTCTGGAGGTGAGGGGAAGGTACTACCCACTCTACAGTTCAGACCTGCCCCAATCCATTGGTAATTTCCATTTTTTTTTCTCCTCAGATATTTTATTTTTTTCCCTGAAAACAGAGGATGTTCACTGAACTCAGAGAAAGATATATATATACATACACATAAATAAAATAAAAAAAAAGTAGGCTACATTGTATTTTTATTAAAAAGGTAGATAATTTTCTGAATAACCCTGAAACTCAATCCCCAGGTCCAGAAAGTTTTCTATAATACAGTTTTCTAACTTGACATGGTATGAAGGCCTGACCTTCTACATGGCACTTTACTAACACTATGGAAAAAAGCCTGCCGGTTATGTGGGAATAAATAACAGGAGCTTCGAGTAAGTAACTAAAAACTTTCTACTCAATACATATACAAACATGCCTGGTTGCAATTCTCATTTATGCCTCTAAGTTATTGATCATCCATTAACCATTTCAAAATCTGTGATATAATCTAATTTACATAACATCAGTTATAGCTCATAACAGAAAATTTGCCTATCCTCCATAACTCAGTGCCTTTAACACCCACAATGTTGGAGTATGCCCTTTGACAGCTCAAGGTGATACAAACTCCCTAAAGAAGCTCCTAACAGAATAATTAATGATGCTAAGAAGGATTTTTTCCCTACTAACTTCCAAACATACAAAACCACAAATTCTGTAATAACATGTGATTCACAGTACTGTATGTTATTATATCCATGTATGATTGTTATTTGGTTTTTAGGAGCATTAGCAACTAAGGCCATATTGCTCCGGAGATATACGGTGGCCATTCCCTGACCTTTCCTCATCCTCCATATTTGGTGGTCACGGGCTTGAACACCAATCTAATCAAGAAGCGTGTGCTACGCACTGCTGCTCCTGCACACAGAGGTGCCTATCCATGTATGATTAAATGTTCATATTAGCAGCTACCATTATTTGTAACATAGGATCCTGAGCTGGATATCATCATTCTTTTCTTTCTTGATGATTCCCTTCTACTTCTGAATCTTGTTCTCTCTCTCAGGGTAATTCAGAAATTTTTTTTTTTTTTTGGCTGGTGCAGTACAAGCCTCAGGCTTCCTTGCACCATATAGCTAATAATAATAATTACAGATATATGAAAGATATATTATTGTATGAATTAACAGTGTAATTATTTTTGTGTAACATTAGATATTTGGATTTGGTGTATTTTACTTTTATGTATCATCTGAATGTTTATCACATACTTATTATGTACTATTGTATATGGGTACCCTATAGTGCTAGCCATTTAGTGGTAAAGCAAAGCACAAATTGATTTAAGAATAATCAAAAGGTGCACCTATAAATACAGCCACTAATCAGAGAATTGCAGTCCAGTTTTCCATGGTATAAGTGCAACTCAATCTTAATATACTACTAATGAATGAGAAGCATCACATAGTGGTGTATTGCCTATCATCCTTGTGCTTCAGAATGGAGATTTTACGGAGTAATAAGTTGATACACATTGTTCAAATTATTGTGCTACTTTTCACAATGCATCATCCAAATAATGAAGTTTGGAGTAGGCATCATCGTGTGAGCCTCCTTACATGATCAATGCTTGAAATCTTTGTTCCATACAACTTAACTGACAATTTCAAAATTGACTTAGAACAGATTGAAACATCTGTTCTAAGAATATACTGCAGAATGAGCCTAGGTGACAAAAATTCTACCACTGAATTCTTTTGCAGAGAATAAGCTTTCAATGATCTAGAACAGGGGTGGCCAACAAGTCGATCGTGGCATTAATTCCTGTCATCACAAAGAATTTTAAATATATATATATAAAAGAGATTAGTCAAAATCTAAATATTATATCATGCACCCCACTGCATACACTTATTACAAATCCGTTGAACCAAATGACTACTCTTGTCGCCACACAGCCGCTAGGCTTGTCTAGTGAAAATTCACACAGGTACATTGTGGAGAGCATAGTGTATGCATCAAATTCTTATTTAGCTTACTTAATATTAATAACTGGACAGTGCTTATATGTTAATTTAATACCTTTGATTTAAAATGAATACCACAAAAAAGAGTAAAATGTATCATTTTCATCAAGAGTGGGAACTAGAATACTTTTTTTGTAATGATAAAAGAAAAATGTTATTTGATTTGCAATGCTTCCTTGGCTATACCCAAAAAAAAAAAAAAAAAGGAAATTTATAAAGACACTTCACCGCACTCCTGGTAAATAACAATCGGATTTTCCACCTAATAGTGACCTTAGAAAATATAAATTAAAAAGAACTTAAATCCAGATTATTCAAGCAACAAAGTTTCTTTGTAACACCTAATTTACAATCTAAAGCAGTAACTGTTGCATCATTTAAAGTGAGTAATTTCTTGCAAAAAAATGCAAACCATTTTCTGATGAATTCAAAGATGCATTTTTAGAAATAACAGATTCTCTTTTTGAAAATTTTAACAAAAATGAAATTAAGTGCTCTTAAAGATCTGCAATTATCTTGAAATACTGTGATGCGACGCATCGAAAAAATGAGTAAAAATGTGAGCGAATAATTGTCTTTTTCTTTACAACTGGATGAATCTACAGACGTCAGTGACACAGCTCAATTGCTCATTTTTATTCTTATGGTTTTCGACGATTCTGCCACTAGAGAAGAACTGGTGCATATGATTTGGTTAAAAAAAAACTAGGTCTTGATATATTTAAAGCATTCAAAAATATTGTTTAAAAAATTAAATTACCACTATTTAAACTCATATCAATAACAACAGATGGAGGTAAGCAATGATGGGGCATCCTAACAAATTCATTGCATTGTGCCAAAAGGATGGTGAATTCCCAGATGTTTTGAGTTACCACTGTATCATCCAGCAACAAGTGCTAGCCAGCAAAAGATTAAATACTAAAAGTGTTATGGACATATCTTTCAAAATCGTGAATTCCATCAGAGGACAATCTCTTCAAATGAGACTTTTCAAAATGCAACTGACCAGATCTGATATTACATACAGATGTGAGGTGGCCGAGTCGAAGTAAGTTTCCAGAGAGATTTAGAAATTTGCTGAATAAAATTAAAAATTTGTTGAAATTAAAAATCAGCAGCTACAGGATAAGGAGTGGTTGTGTGATCTGGCTTTTTTGGCAGATTTTACCAGTAAATGAAGTGATCCGAATTCAGAATTACAAGGAAAAATTAAAAATGTGGGTGACATGATTCTTAGTATTTCTGCACATAAATATCAATTTTTGGCAATGGCTAAGGATTGCAAAGAAAAAAAAAATTCAATTATTTTGCAAATATGCCAAGATCATTTCCAAAAATATCCTGTTTTTGAATTTAATAGTGAGAAATATGTTTCTGGAATTTAGAACGTTGTGGATAATTTTGAAACCAGATTCAGTGATTTTAAAACAAATGAAGACATCGTTCAATATATTTCTTATCCATTTAATGTCGACTTAGTTAACAAACAAACTGCTGAAAAAAAAATAAATTTTTCGCATGGAGAAAATATTACTTGAAAATGAAATTATTACATTGCAAAACTATATCTTCCCTAAAAGCTAGATCATCAGAAAAAGACTTTTGGAAATATCTTTACTGAGAAAAGTACCTAAATGTAAAAAACAATGCAGTGAACTTTTAATTTCATGTTTTGGTTCCACATATCTATGTGAATTTGCCTTTTCGTATTTGAAACAAAAAAAAGAGAAAGAATCGCTCTACTCTTATGGACTTGCATACAGAAGATTCTTTACAGTTGGCCTTATCACAGTATATCCCCGATTTTGAAAGCTTGGCAGATGGCATTAAGACAAAACTCCACATATTTTAAAAAACATGAATTTAAAATAACAATTTTAAATCTTATTTAATTTTAAAATTTATAAACATTTTTCAATATGTGTTGATTAACCTTTTTAACCATGTGCAATTAAATTCTTGAGATGGTAGATCGCTGCACATTTTGAAGAAAAAAAAGTCGATTGCATCACAAATTAAGTTGGCCACCCCCTGATCTAGATGAAGAGGGCTTGACCAAATACACTTTCAGCAGTTAGTAGCTGATGACTCCTTTTTAAGAAGGAAAACTGAAGCCTTTTGGGATATTAATTCATATAACATAAAAAACAACAAAGTGCTTTTTATAGTACTTTTGTTGCTCAAATTTATAACCACTTAGGCAGTGTCACTAATTGGTAGGTCATTAGAGGTGCAATCATTATGTATATGTTTTGCTTCAGAGTTGGCATAAAATTATAAAAACTTATACAGCATCGGCAAAAAATAAAAACCAATATACACACAATCACTTAATTTTCTAATCCCTTCTAATAAGTTTAATTCTTCTTTAAAATGTATTCAAACTACTCATTTTCAAAATACCAGAGGTTGTTCCAACAATCACTCTGAAAACAAATTTTAAATTATCTATCCTGCAACCATGCATTTCCAGTTCAGATCTGCTGCATTATGCATGCCATACAAGAAAGAGTAAAGATACTGTCAGCATTTCGTTTTTATTTAACCCATTTAAAGCCTTAAACACTTCAATTAGTTTCCCTTGTAGTGCTTAGTTTTCATATACTACAATTTACAGAAGTCTTTCTTGGTATTTTGTATTTTTATGTTCTCTGCACTTGTTACAACATATCAACATCCTTTCTAAACTGAGGCTTACCTCTTACCATATTTTGAGCGCCACAAACCTGTATGCAGCACTCGGGATGTGGCCCAACCATTGCCTTATAATGGAATGACCACCTCTTTCTCCTCACTAGTAAAATTCCTGTATCCCCATGAGTTGACCTTGCAGCATGTCTGCACTGCACTGAGAGAATGTCACAGATTTTACACTAGTCTCTAGGATTTCTCATTCTCCACTACCTTATACGTGACCAATTTGTTATTCTGAGATTACTCTTACCCAAATGCTGCAACCTTGCATTTATAAATGTTAAAATAAGGCACCTGATGGTTTCTGTAGCACAGAAAGAGAAATTAAGCTCTGTAGTGACTCATTTCACTTGCTGATCCCCTTTGCACACCACCAGTCGACAGACATCTTTCCAGAATCTAAGGTTACAATTCTGGCTAAAGGTGTATTTATCTCTTTTACTGCTTCTTTTAATGTAATTATATAAATTCCATATGCCACAGGTGCCTTATTTATTCTTAGCTTCAATTTATTTT
The DNA here is from genome assembly GCF_048544385.1 of Mastigoproctus giganteus. Taxonomy (NCBI): domain Eukaryota; kingdom Metazoa; phylum Arthropoda; class Arachnida; order Uropygi; family Thelyphonidae; genus Mastigoproctus; species Mastigoproctus giganteus. The sequence continues at coordinate 3,674,166 of NC_143577.1, read as the reverse complement.
CTAAATTCTCTTCCTTATTTGACAGGTTCCTCTACTCAGGTGTCAGAGATTTGGCACTTGACACAATCAGCCTAACAACACTCCCTAGAGAGTTAGACTGACTATGTTAGGTCTCATTAAGAGACCTATTCCTAGTTTAAAGATGTAATTTTTGTGGTGAGGCACTGGTTGAATTTCAAGAAATCCTGGACTAACTAGGAATTTAGTAATATCTATTAAACGTTCATATCTGCAAGTTTGTTTTGCCATGTCTGGTATTTTCAATGGCAGCACTAACAAGTATAAGCTGAGCTATGTTTAAAGGAATTTGGAAAAATATAATGATCTCAGCAACACTGGAGAAAGTTTAACTGAATTTATAATTAACTTCATTTATACCAATATATTCTAAACTTCCTCAATAAATTGAAAGTGTTGTTTTCATATCTATCTTTAATTACATTTCTATCAACAAAAAGTAAGAAGCAGTTTAATCAAAGGTTCATTAATCAGGTCCAAGATCAGACCCTGTCAAAAACTAAAATTAACATATAAGATCTATTGAAGAAAATTCCATAGACCAAAACAGATTTCCAATACCTGGAAATCTGTCTTTATTGATAAAAACCACAATGTTTTTTTTATCAACAAAGCTGGGTTGACAAAAACCACAAAATGATTTTTATCGACCTAGATGAACCCAAGGAGCAGCCAAATTCCAGCTACTCCAATTTATTCAGAAGCAGATCCAGGGAGATTACTTCAATCCAAATAAAGTGGATCTGTGTCTAATTTTAGCTATTAATTATTTTTACCTGCATTTGCATTAGTATCTGTATGACATTAATTGCTGCTAATTCAGTAAAATATATATTCTTTCCTTATCACTAACATTATGGATTGTATTTTATCTTTGAACTTTTTCCTGTCATCATTAAGTTTTGAACTCATTTGATTAAACTACTCTATTTTGGTATGATCGAAATTAATTTGGTTTATTTATCCCTTTAGATAGGCTCATTTTAATTTCTAAAGTGTTCAAATTTTGAACTAAGCTTAGGTAATCACAATTTATTTACCATCCAGTGATTACAGACTATATATTGTGTATTTGTTCATAGTTAAATTTGTTGAAATATACTGATAGCCATACATAACTATATATAATTATAGCTATATATATAAATATAGTTATATGAAGGGGGAACAAAAAGTTCATACCCTTACCTAGAAATAATAGCCCTAGAAAGGTGAAACTTCACAGGAAGTTTAACCCTTTTCTATGTACTCTGCATGTATAGTAACACATTTCTCCCATATATGGATCAGTTGTTTAATGCCTTGTTCATAGAAGTTTGCACTTTTTTGCCTGAAACCACAATTCCACTTCATCGATGACTTCCTGAGACAAATTAAAGTGGCATCCATGCAAATAGTTTCTTCATTTCTCGAAACAAGAAACCTGACAGTGCTAGGTCAGGAGAATAAGGTGGGTGCTGCAGTAACACAAATCCAACAGTTTGCAAGAACAGTGAATTCGATATTGCTTCTACAAAGGCGCCAAACAATCTTGAAACCCATCATGCAGAGACCTAAGACATGTGCAGACATGTATAATGCTTGCATTTGCGATGAAATTAATTGTCACATGTCTGTCACTCAGCACTGCAACCGTCTCACTGTCTGTGGATGGTCTTCCTTCTCTTGGCTCGTCAAAGACACACTGGAACTCCCATTCCCACTATTTTTAGTGTCATAGGATGGACAATTCTGCCCATACACAGCTTTCATTTCTTCATAAATTTCCTCAGTTTTCTTGCCCTGCAAATGCAGGAACTTGATCACTGCTCCACTTTGGCAACCATAGCTTATCTCCTCAGATTCTTACTTATGGGAATGAAATTTCACATGTCAGTTACTGAATATGTAGACAACTTATATTAAAAACTGCATCTTCCTACTGATGTTTTATCCAGGTCAGGGTGGGACCATAACTATATTTATATGTATGACTACAGAGAATATTTATACCATTATAGCTATGACATAATCCTTGATCTTGTTCCCATGTTGATTTTAAGTGATTAGTCAGTGGTATCTAGTTTCCAGATTACCTAGTCCTTTTTCCTATCATTTCTGTAGCTAGTGTTCCTTGGTACAGTTCAGTTCTCTCTTGGGATCAAGTTATGGTTCTGTAATCAAGCAACAATCCTCTTGACTAAGTGCTCCTAACTTTATATTTTGCCATTTATGGATTGTAATCCATTTTAGTACTCATTCCCATAATTTCACTGTACATCATTAAAGTTCCAGTTTAATTTAGCATAAGCCTTAGTGACATATACTTATCAGTTAAGTATCCTTTTGCAAAAATTTAATTTTAACTTAGAATAAAGTAAGTACCATTTCAGCCCTGTTTCTACCTTACATTTTGAATGGATTGAGAAAGCTCAATGCTGATAGCATTATTTCTTTTGTTCAGACTACACACACACACACACAACGGGGCATAAATTCAAATTGAGGAAAGATTGTTACAGGATAGATGTGCAGATGTTTGCCTTCAGCGGGCAAGTAGTTGCTTGTTGGAACAAACTGCCATCTGTTGTTGTGGAAGTGAGTAGTCTGAATAAATTCAACAAATTATTGGAAGGAATGGACGGGTGATGTGGGATTTTTTTCTCTCCCTTGGCCAATGCTTTATAAGTTTGCTTTCTTATATCATTTGCCACTACTAATATTAATTCCATTTGTACATGTATTTTATAGAACCCAAAACCCAGACCTGAAAGATGATTTTAGCATAGATGCATGAAATATAGTAAAAATTATTTATTGACTGTTTTTTTTTTTGTCTAACTGAATCAGTTTATCCAATGAACTAATTAAATATTTCACATGGAAAATGTTTTTATTAAAAATTTTTGTGCTGTGGTTTATTTTATCTGTAAGCTGTTTCTGGTAATAAGCTTCATTTACAACTAGCAGTTTCATGACTTTCTTAAATTTTTTCAAGAGAATTAAAAAAAAAAAAAAAAAAAAGGAAAACACCCACAGCTGAATTTGTTCACTTGTACTATGAAAGATCAATGCAAAAAAATTAGTTTAATTACTAAGCCACTCATTTCCACACTTACAATACTCTTATTGAGATATGCTCCTATGCTACAATAAGAAAGAGCCAAATTGCACAACTCTATGACAAAAGTGATTGCTGAATTATATAATGCTGATTAATATCAACTATTCCTCATCAGGACTTTAATGATATATGATGGGTCTTTGTAGATGCAAAATTAGAGGGTAAAATTGTGGACAAATATTTGAGAAAGTGGCACCTATAATTCAACCAAATTAATGGAATATCCATTTAAATATTAGATACAATTTTAAACATTTCAGCAAAATTGTACAAAACGAAGATGAAATCTTTTATATTTATTTTGCTCCACATGCAGTCAAAGTTTTCCTCACTTTAAGAGAAAAAGTTTTTCTTACTTTAAGATCCTGTCATTTGGGGGGAATGCTTTTTGAGAGGAGGGAGGATTATTTAAAAATGTATTTATAGAAAAACAACAAAAAAAAACTAATTAAAATAGCAAATTTTAATTTTTAAACCATGTTACCATCATACATTTTGTAAATACAGATTAAAATAGATCTCTTCAGAGTAACCATCAAGTCAAATAGACATAGGTACAGAATTAATACACTAAAAATGTACATGCAACTCAGAACATCAGCACTCCAGAAAAGTTAGCCTTCCTACTGAAATATTATTAAGTAAAGGTTTAAAGAATGTGGAAGTTTAGAAAGCTTTTCATTCCACCATTTAAAGCACTTTTAGAGAAAACAATCTCCTTATATTGTGCAAAAGGAAGTCACTTCAGTAACTGCTATTATGCTATGCACTTCAGGAGGGAAATCACTTCAGTAACTGATATCATGCTATGCACAGTATGAGTTCAGACTGTGCATAGCATGATTTAAAGACAATGGTACCTTAAAAAGTTGCCAATATTAATATTATTGAGAGCTGTTATGCAGAAGCCATACCCACAGGAAACTTACGAGTCAAATTTACAAAAGGAACACTAATCTTTTGTTCAGATTGACAGCATTTTCACAAGCATTAATTTAACAATTCACTGTTAAATTAATGCTTGTCTATTCTTGAGCCCTGATGATATCATATCAAAGTCATTAAAATTTATTTAATTCCTTTTGAGGATCTTATCACCCTATTTATTTTTAAGTAATTAATCCTAATATAACGAGAAGCTTCTGTGGTCATGCAATAGATAGAATAAGTCAATTTGGTTTGAATAATAGAAATTGTTTGGAATGACAAAAAAGCTATTAGCAAAAAAAAAAAAAAAAAAAAAAGTTAAATATAACTTATTTTTCCCCCATGTTTTCAATATCTGTCAAATATACACAAAAAAAAAAACTTCTGAACTTAGGTTCAGAAGTGTTTTTCCTAGGTGCAGTTCAAGATGTGCTAATGAATTCAGAAAATTATCATTTTAAAACTTCATACATATCTAATCTATTTTTATTCCATATATAATCAAATTGTCTACAAATGATAGCAAACTTTAGAGGCAAAGAACTGTGGAGAACAGTGTAATCATAAGCAAGCTAACAATGAACCTCAATCTAGAGCTACAAACAGACAACTTGAATAAAACTATGCAGTGAAGAAAAATAATAATTTAATACTAGAATCACAACCATTAGTAAAATTTTTCACATGTAAAACAAGGGTCACATGACAAAACATGCTCAATCCAGAAATTCACAAAATTAAGTGACTATGCTGTGAATAAAATTGTTCACTAAACACAACTTCCTTCATAATGAAATTCACTTTAAAACAACTTGCATGGTTAGTTATTCCTCACATTAAAAATTACTCAGTTATGGAAATTACTTTCTTTACAAGGTTATGATTCTAGGGTTTGTGGTAGTGGTATATAGAGTACAATAAAAAAAATTTATTATAAAATGCAGAAAGAAGCAGTTGTCCTATGCCAATTTCATTAAGTTAGCTGACAAATCTAAGAGAAATTTATACAATAAAATGAGATCCAAAACAAATTTTCAAACAATGGAAAAAAAAGAAAAACAAAACCTGTTTCTGAAAATATCTGATTTGGTTGTACTATAGAATCATCTTCCAGCTAAGGGATGAAAAATAAATTTCTGTGGTACAAACAAATTTTACAAATCAAATAACCTAAAAGAAGTTTTTCCCCAACTTAAGTACAGGCAGTTCCCGTTTCGAGTTTTCGCTTTGAGTTCCTGTATCTGAGTTTATTTTTTTTTCAAGTATCAAGAAAATCGAAAATATGAACATTAAATGCAAAAAAATGAATGTTAAACATTCATAAATACTGCATTTCAAACCACACGTGTAGCTATACAATACAGTGCACCCCTCTTTATGATATTAATTATATTGTAAAATTATATAAAGTCGAAATTTCCGCTATATAACTTCTAAAAGGTTGTTTTTATAGTGTAAATTGCATTAGCCACCAATTCAAATCATTAAAATGTACTAAACCTTTCATCATATCATATGTTCTGTTATAAGAACCAATTTTGAATGCCTTTGTGATATTTTTCTACTGCACATTTCTGGAGATCACGACCATAAAACAAAAACAATTTGCACTTTCCAGTTTATTGAACTTTTCTGCTACTGCAAGCAATTATAAACGGGTAGTAAACTATGTTATTGCATCTGTGAAAATAGCGATAGCTGGAATTGTGTGGATTTTTTTTATTATGGTGAAATGTGTTTTCCCTTAACTGAAATCTTTAATCATATAAAAACAAATAAATTTTCAGAATCTTCTCTTCATTCCTTTTTTTTTTTAAGCTTCGTAAACTTGTTACTCCGTGTAAATCATGTTAGTTGCTGTTGTTGTTATTTGGTTTTTAGGAGCATTAGCAATTAAGGCCATATTGCTCCGGGATATGCAGTGGTCATTCCCTGACCTTTCCGCATCCTCCGTATTTGGTGGTGACGGGCTCGAACCCCGGTCTAATCAAGAAGCGTGTGCTACGCACTGCTGCTCCTTTCCACCTGGCTACAGAGGCGCCTATGATAGTTGCAATTTGTGTGCTCCGTTAAAAAATGCTTATGCATGCTATTGAAATTTATAAAGAAAAGAGAAGATGATCTTGGAAACAAGTGGCTCTTGAAGCATTTCTGTTCTGAAGAAGACGACTCCTTGTGCAACAAACCAACGAGTGCAGAGCGAATAATGAGTGTAAATTTAGTCGAAGAATAAACAAATATTCTTTAACATTTGTAAGTCATAAATAATTTCTTTGTTATTATGATTTGCTTGATTTTACAGGCTACGTTTTCATTTCTTTGGATAAATCAATCATTGTTTAAATATAAACTAATTAGCTAACTAATTTCATTGTTGAGAACATAACCCCTATTTTTAACATTATGTTTATGGGAAATAAATTCCCGCTTTACGAGCGTGCGCAAGGAACAAATTAACTTGTAAAGTCGGGAACTACCTGTATGTGACATTTAATGATTTAGAGTAATGAAGATAATGATTATGACAAAGGGACATAAATATCTTGAAAGGTCTTAAACACCATATTTTGTATCTACCGATCCAAAAGAATGTTATTATTTTAAATCCATTTAGAAAATAAGACATTGCCAGCAATTTTTCCTAAAACTACCAACTGTCAACTTATCTGAGCATCAAGATTTCTTAGCAATTGTAATGATTTTTAAACTATGATATCATAATTAATCTGATAAGCCAAGCTTCAGTCTCTTTTTTACCCTTCTTAATACTTATGAAATAATACTCAATTTAAAAAATATAAATGGATGGGGGGGGGGAGGAAAGATAGAATCAGGTTGCTCAGATTATTGGGAATATTAATCATGAATACCAGAGTCCATAAATTTTCTACGTGTATTGCACAGTACTGCATTTACTAAAACTGTTGTTCACTTTAGTGAAGGGGAAAAAAAAAACTGAAAAATTCAATCTAGAAACTTCCTAAAATACAAACAGGTATTCATTACTTTCAGAGGAATGCTTGAGTTTAATTTTATAAAAAAATACTATAATATAAAAAAAAATCATTTTTTCTATCTAAAACAATAGCTAAGTGGCAAAGGCAGTGAAAGTGCTTAGTAAGTGTAGGATATATTATAAGAGAGATAAAAAGGTCTAAACCAAAAGACTAGATGGGCTCTTAATCCTTTAGCTATGGTTGGCAGGAGTTGGAGTTCATATGTAATGGACTCCTGCCAAACTCCTCCCCCCCACCCCACACTGTTCCTATACATTTGGAGTATAATCACATCTTTCAATGTCCTGCTCCCCATTTACTTCTGTTTTCATTTTGATATATTACTAATTCTGGAAGAATAACTGTTTAGTCTGAGTCAAACAAACACCAAGAAAGTTTTGTTTTTTTTGTAAAAAACTGGAGTGCAATAGAAATTATTCAAGTGATAATGATATTAAGAGTAGGAGACCGGCAGAATTACTTAAGGGCACTGTTGAAAAAAAGCTGTGAATTAGGGTTGAATATGAAAGTGTCTGCAATTCTGATCAGACATGATAGGAGGGAGTATATGATGAGAGCCTTGTTGATCAATTCAGCCCTGGAAAGATTGTGCAAGGCTCAAAGGATAGAATTTTTTTCAGCCTGCTCTGTACTTGTTAACAGGAGAGACTGCTTCTACATGGATTTGATTCACTTAAATAGAAAGGGTGCAAGAATATTTGCTGATGCTATTGAGGCAGTGTTAGGTAGGTCGGAAAACTGCTAGCTTGGGGGGGGGGGGCAAGGACCAGTGGATTAACAGTAGCCACTGGCAGAGGCAAAAATAATTCTTGCACTGCTTCTATTGGAATGAGCAGCAGCCTGAAAAACAAGATGCAGGGTATTTCAGAGACTGCTGGGAGTCATTGCAGTAAAGTAAACACTGGGTTGTGTTGGGGTAGCTAAGAATAGGAACAGGTGCATGTAATATTGCATGTATAGCAATGCTAGGAGTTTGATAAATAAACTTGATGAATTTGAGGTATTGCTCAAAACATCAAAGGCAGATATTATTGGGATATCAAAGATGTGGTGTCACACATAAGGAATGAAGAACTGGAATTTGGGGAGTACAATGTGTAAGGAAGGATAGACAGGACAGAAAGGGAGGAGGGTATGCTATTAGTGAAGAAACACAAAATCCAAGGAAGTGAAGCCAGTCAACATCACTGGACAGTGCAGTGTCGAGTCAGTTTGGTGTGACACAAGCATTGGGAGATCAAAATTGAGAGGAGTGTGTTTAAGCTTAATGACTCTGATGAGTATAATAAGAAACTGTACAGGGAAATAGAATGGGCCAGTAAATCAGGGAGTCTTATAATGGGAGATTTTAATCTCCCACATATTGACTGGAATGTGTGGGTTGGTCACTCACACACTAGCAAGGCTTTGGTGGATTTATTGGATGATTGTTTTCTGCATCAGCATGTTCGGTAGGCAACTAGAGGGAGTAATACTCCTGATCTGATTTTCAGTAGTGATTCTTCATGCATTAAGAATCTGCAGATAAAGAATCCACTAGGTGGCAGTGATCACAGTGTGCTGAAGTGGGATTTACTCAAAGAGGTAATACCATCAGGGATAAAGAGAAGGGTTTTTGCTTTCTGAAAGGCAACTATGGTGGTCTGAGACAGTATTTAAATTCTATATGGTGGGACCAATTAATGATGTTACCAACAGCAAATTCAAAATGGGAAGCATTCAAAGAATTTATCTTGGAAGCTACTAGGCTTTACATACCAACTAAGAAACATTGTTCAAGGTTTAGGCCTAAATGGATGTCAGATGAACTAATGAGGCATTTGGCAGAGAAGAAAAATGCATGGAATACATATAAATTAACGGGTGACATGGAAGCCTGTGATAGATATAAGCTGGTCTGTAATCAAGTCACAAAGGAGGTAAGGCAGGCAAAGGCAGATTATGATAAATCCTTGGCAAAGGATGCAAAGAAAAACAGAGTTCTTTACCTAAGTAAACTCTAGAAGAAAAGGGATGAATCAGATTGGTCCGCTGAATTTTGATGGTTCAACTGTTGATGATCCTGCTCAGGTGGCTAACAAACTAAATGAGTATTTTGCATCTACATTCACACATGAGGAATTATTCAGGGAGGGGAAGGCCAGAGGTGAGTTAAACTCTGGCAGTGGAGGAGAAATTCTTGAAAATAAACATAAAAAAGGCACCCGGTGTGGACTGGATCTATCCAGTTATATTAAAGGAGGCAGCAAAGGAAGTAAGCAAACCCTTAGCCATAATTATTAGAGCTTATTTGGACTCAGGGGAGGTACCCATGGACTGGAGATGTGCAAATGTGACCCCAATTCACAAAGGAGGATCAAAGGGTAACACAAGTAATTGTAGACCTGTTAGATTAACTTCTGTTCCAGGAAAATTAATGGAGGCAATGGTTAAAGAAGCACTGCAGGATCATCTACACAAGACTTCAGTTATAGCTTGGACACAGCATAGTTTTGTTAAGGGAAAGTCTTGCCTGACCAATTTGATTGGATACTATGATGCGGTCACAAAGGAACTGGATGCAGGGAATAACTTTGATATCATATATTTGAATCTTAGAAAGGCTTTTGATACTGTTGCACATGGAAGACTGCGGCATTGGAGGCAAATTGCTGCTATGGATAAAGGGATGGTTGAGTGGGAGAAGACAGAGTGGTAATCAATGGACACTGCTCATAGTGGACTAATGTTATTAGTGGAGTCCTTTAGTGTTGGGTCCATTGTTTTCTGTATTCATAAATGATACTGATGATGGTATATCAAGCTTACATGTCCAACTTTGCAGACTATACGAAGGTTGACAGGGCTGTTAAGGACACTAATGACAGTACGCTGCTGCAACAGGATCTAGAAAAGTTGAGCAGATGGGCTGAGAGGTGGCAAATGAAGTTTAACATCGATAAATATAAAGTACTACATGTGGGAAGCAGTAACCCCAGAGTGGCGTATCAACTCTGTGGTACTAAATTGACAATGGTAGAGAACGAAAAGTACCTGGGGGTAGTTGTGTAGGCAGATATGAAGTTTTCTGAGCAGTGCAGACAGTCTGCAAGAGTAGCTCATCGTGTCTTGTCAATGATATACAGGAATTTTTCTAGCAGGGATAAGGAGGTGATTATCCCCTTGTATAAGGCAATGGGCAGGCCACACCTTGAGTACTGTATACAGGTCTGGAGGACTCATTTTAAGAAGGATGTAGAGCTGTTGGAACGAGTACAGAGAAGGGCAACAAGATTAGTGAATGGAACAAAGGGTTGCTCTTACGAAGAAAGGCTTAAATTTTGCAGATTACAGTGTCTGGAGACTAGGCAACTGTGAGGTGATCTGATTGAGGTGTATAAAGCCTTGAACGGTTTGAGTATGCTCAATGCTGATGGGATTCTTCCTCTTGCTCAGAATAATTACCTGAGAGTGCATAAATTCAAATTGAGGAAAGACAGATGTAGGATAGACGCGCGGAAATTTGCCTTTAGCCAATGGGTAGTTGGTTTGTGGAACAGACTTCCATCCTGTGTTGTGGAAGTTGATAGCCTAAATCAATTTAAGGCTCAACTGGACACATATTTCGAACGAACAGGAGGGGTGAAATGGGAGAGTTTTTTTTTTTTTTTTTTTTGGCTGATGCTGCATAAGCTTGCTTTCTTGCATCATATACCTCTACTAATGCTAAGTGAATGGTCCCTAACAGTTAGATAGATCAATGGGGGTGTCCCCATACCTATGGCACTAAGTACTCTTAGAAAGCTAGGGGATATAGATTAAAAAATAATAATAAATAAATAAAAAATAAGCAGATGAAATTTAATGTGATGAGGAGCAGGATAAATTTTGTAAATCATAATTATAAAAGAATTTCTATTAAGACGTGAAATTAATACCTTAAAGAAGTTAGTAAGGCTAAATGTAGAATTAGAAATACTGTAAAATTAAATTTAATTCAATATCTATATATTGAATTAAATTCAATATCTATATATTGAATTAAATTCAATATCTTTTCAAATACTGTATATATTTTTAAATTTTTTTCAATTTATAATTAAACAGCTATTATAGCCCAATTGCATTATCATTTTAACCATTTAGTCTCCAATTTAATTCTGCAATATATTGCACTCTATGAAGTTTTATTCATAGAACTGTTCAAGGAACTGTTGCCATGACCCTCTATTGAGACAAAAACAAATATATTTAAAACTAAAGAAATCAAGTGTATTCAATGCCTATTGCTCAAAAGATAATTATTTAAAATGCCACAATTTTTTTTTAAACTACAGGAGGCAGAAATGCTGTAAGATAAAGAGTTTGATATTTCTGAGAATTCCTGCAAAAATTCCAGTGTCAAAATCTGATAATGAAAAATGAAGGAATTCATTTTAATTCTAATTTGTTTACCATGTAAACCACTTTGAAATGATGCAGAAAGTAAGTCACTGAAGATACCATCTATGATATATTCATTTCATCAAAAAATTTTTTAAAAGGTAAATAAATTCAATTTTTTCATTAGTTTAGTAAGAACTACATGCAAAATATCCTTCCTTCCTCTTCTGATAATCTACAGGTTGCAGAACTGAAACTAAACTTAGTTTTATACTGAGGAATCTGTTAATGAAGTTGAAAGGGAAAATTGATTCGAATGATATGATGCTACATTTAATGCTAATTAAAGTACTGCTTATTAAGTGACAAACAAAATATTTAGGAAATTTCATATTTAAAAAGACAAACTACACATTAGCAATATCAACTTACAGCAAATAGTGTGACTTGCACAAAAATATGCTGCAGATTATACTACTATGCTGAATGCAGTAAACAGGTTAATGCATTAGGATTGTTTAAGATGAACTGTTTTTCAGAGATTAAAACAATCCAAATAAAGTGGTCTATTTTAGAAAGTAAAAAAGATTGATAAGATGCCACTCTTCTTTCCTTAAGAATTGCATACTATCATAGAAGCCACTGCCAAAATTTACCAAAAAAGAAGGTTCAGAATAATGTAAAGCAAATTTAGATTATTAAGGTGTTAAGGACAATGCTTTAATCACTTCAGAAAGCTTCCTTTATTGATAATTCAAGAAAACTTCAAAATAAATTAAACAAAAATTAAACTTAAGAGAAAAAAAATATATATATACTTAAGTGATTAAAAATTAAGACCTATTTCACTTGGAATATAAACTTCACATTTCAAATGCATGAAAACATAAAAGTAACTGATTCAGGTAAGTATTATGTTTAAAATGCTACAATTTTTTTTTTTTTTGTTCATTAGTCCTGATACAAGGACTAATTTTAATTCTTTATAGTCTGAACAGCTGCATTTAATAATCACTATGACATAATTACCAAAATGCAAATTGATCTATTAGGTATGAGCTAAATTACAGAGCACTTTATATTTTTTTAATTTATCGCTATTCCCTTATTTTTGTTTGTTTCTAAAGTATTCTATTTATTCACAACTTTTGTATTCCACTAATACTAAAAACTTAATTATAAATTAATCAGGCTTGATAATAAGCAAATAGTTATGTAATCTCAAATGTTGAAGGCTTAGTTTATATAAATTAATACTATAATAAAATAACTGGACTTTCACTTACAAAATTTATATTCTTTTCAGATTAATGGTATATAATGCAGTGTTAGCTTTTTCCTTTTCCTCATTTAAAACTGGAACAATCAAGGTTAACTACTGACAAGGAGTAGATAATATTGGAAGAGAAATAGAATGGTAGATAAGCCAATAGGCTTAATAAAATGAGAGCTCGACGTTACAAATAAATGTCAACATGACTAGTTTCACCAGGTAAAGTTAAAAAAAAAATGTAATTAAGATTATCGTGGAGATTCTGAACATACAATATTAATTTCTCAGATTTTATTTCTCTGTATTCAAATAAATTTAAGGGATAGAGATTCTGAACATTAAATGTAAAATTCTAATGGGCCATTGTCAATGATGGAAATTCTAAATAAGAAAGAGCTTCTAGATAAATTCTTAAACTCTGCAAACATTGAAATGCAAGTTAAATTTTCTCATTGAATTAAAGTATGGTATTTTTACCAGACTTTCAGCAGTCAAGTTTTTTTTTTTAAATTGAGAATCATTGTGGATACCTAAAACTGAATATTCAGAGATAACTAATTATAACACAGGAACAAAATTTTAAAATACACTTTAGCTATGAATTTTGTCAGCACTAAAAAAATAAATTTTATATTTAAACTGATCTTTATTTTTCAGATACTAATCAGTATTAACTTACATTTTAAATGATTACATTCATCACTACTAATTAACAGAACTGATAAAAACTAACTCATAAGAAACTTTATATAATAAAATATTCAATAAAATAATGGATAACTTAAAATCTAATAAATACAAAACACAAGACTAGTTCAGTACGCAAACTAACTCCAGAACTCACTAAATACTATTTACATAGCACAACTATTAAAAAAAACTATAAAAAAATATATTTATGTATTTGTGCATAACAACAAAACAGGCAAGCATTTCTATGAATTAGAAGGGAAGAAGAATCTAAATTCACACTTAAAATCAATCCATCAAAATATTAACAAAAAAGTTCTGTTAACAGGATGGTACAGGATTCTAAGAATGCAGTGCATAAAACTATCAATCAGGTCTCAATACTTCATTTGAAATTCCTTAAAAAATATAATTATATATGTTCTTCCAAAAACAGTTCATAAAACAGACTCCCCAGAATCCTAAAATGACAATTGCAACAATTTTCTGCTTTAAAAAAAAAAAAAAAAAATTCTTTAACTAGTAAAATTAAAGTTCTTTAGACTGTTTATTCTTAATATATATAGAAATTTCTAATAATGTTTAATAAACATGGAACTGTATATTCATTCACATTCTTAAAACCTTTCAGTACTATAGTAATTTCATGCTATTTTCATTAACATACTTAAGAAACATGATTCACAATGATTAATATTTTTAAAAATGTTTTGTGAGAATATCTAAAAACAAGATAACAGGAAAAAAGGCAAAATAAAGTATTAAAAAAAAAAAAAAGTCTTGAATTTCATTTCCTGAAAATCCCTTGACTTATCAATGAATGGGAATTTCATAGTGCATTAATATAATGCCACCAGAAATTAATGATCCACATTAATTGCAGCTTTATGCATTTCCATATTAAATACATGCCCTTCACTTCACAATGCTCAATATGAGCCACATTTAAGAACTAATGTACATGATTTTTTTTCTTTTTACAAATTCACACAAATGAAATCTAAAAATATTTCTTACAAATTAATACTACAATATTACAGCTACATACACTTTGAAGTCAATCTCCATTAGTAATAATTGCACAATGTATGTTCATGGAATGGATTGGGCTTGCAGCTAAACAGAATTGCCAGTATTCATACTTTTAAACATATCCCAGCCATTTATCATTAAGGCCAATGGTTCATAATTCTTGGTCATCTGTGTCATTACCTTCCAGCAAAACTCTTGTCTCCTTATTATCATATTTCTTCCTTCTGAAAAAAAAAAAAAACCCATGCCATATTAAAACATTTAGCAAAACTTTTAACACAAACTATATTCTAGCTAATGAAATCAGTTTTTCAAACAAACATTCTCTTTTAAATTTCTATTAGCTGATCAGAATTATAATTAACAATTCAATTTAGAGATATAGCAACAATAGTATTCCAACAGTAATAAAGAATAATTCTAGTTTTAAACATGGTACTAATATGTAATAAAGAAATTAACAGTAATAACACTAGTAGAGAAGTAATGACCAATAAAGTCAGGCTCTTAATGCATAAAAAAAAAAAACATACAAGAACCCCAATTCTACTGGCATCACTGACTGAAAATAATCAGAAATGCTACTGCTGAATATCTGCAGCATACATGTTGCAAAGACAAGGGTCCATATTTGAATCATTCCTGCTGTGGTGTGACACATGGTAGTATAAAAAACAAAATGACTTTTTTTTTTTAATGAAAACCCAAACATGAGAGGTATTAGAATGTATAGCATTTCTAAAGTTTTATATAGCTGGGAACTGGTTTGTGTAGCTGGAGTCAAGTTTTTTTTTTTTTTTTAAGTACTTTGTTTGCAGCCTAAAAATATAATGATATAAAAAAGAAAAAAAAAACTCTTTATTTAATTTTATTTAAAACATTAAGTCATTTATTATGTGTTCACTTTATAGCTTTTCAAAACTAAGAGAACTAATATTATTTAGCATCACACAGCAACTTTATGTCGACAACGAAAGAAGACAATTTTATCCTAAAATCTCAATGCTCGTCAATTTCTATACTTGTTTTTCAAAAAAATACCAAAGAAAAACTAGTTTCACACTTTGTCTTGATTTGCCATGTTCACAAATATTGTGTGATAATAATAGGATCATGTGATTTATATATTTTTCTAAGGACCAGTACTATATTTTTTCTGAATCCAATACCAGGCCAGGAACCACACTTTGGGAAATTCTGGTACAGAATTTCCCAAAGTGTGGTTCCTGGCAGAAGGTATTCGTTGACATTAGATTTGAATTTCTGTAGATTGTAATTGCTGAGAAATACACATGAAGGAAACAGAAGTAGAAAGGATAGATGAGGAAAATGGTTCTGTGAGTGGATGCTGAAAAGTCAGAGGAACAGTGCCCATGAAAGCATCTATAGAAATGACATGCATCAAAACTAAACATCTGACACAGAGTGGAGAGACTCAGTAAGAGATGGATCATTAATTAACCTAACTTCTCTCTTCTGAATAGTCTAGAAGAGGCTCTGTGGCAATACCCAAGACATGAGAATATCTGTACAGAGTGAGTAGTTGTGTGATACAGAGGAAGCAATATTTGTGATATGCTTATGCACAATAGAGAATAGTAGTTAAAATACTCCCTAATATTCATCATATGAAGAATATCTGATAAGTTTTTTTTTTACGAAAACCCCAAACACAAAAGGTATCAAAACCTATAGTACTTAGTACTGTGCATGGGTTGAAGAAGTATGGGGGGGGGGGAGGATGCAGTAAACTTTGCTCTAGAGACTAAACATGGGTTTCACCACTTCAAGCCTCCAATAAGCAAAGTGGTGATATTTCACCAGTTGATGAAAGTCATCTACCACCTGAAATGATGAGAAGAGTAAAAGCAAAAAAGAACAAGGGACTTTTTTTTTTGCAAGAATAGGACATAACAGTATTAGAAGGACTGAAATAGTTTGAGAGATAATTCTCACAGTGCATTAATTTTTCTGTCTTTACTGCCAGGAACAATGTTGCACCTCCTATGGCAATGACAGAGATTAGGTTTGCAACTCTTTAAAATGACTACATTATTGATGAGTCAACTTAAAGTAACTAATATTATTTTAAAATTTACAAAATTATCTAGCAGACAAAGGTCTGCTGGATGATTTATTAATAAATCATCTAGTTATTATATCATGATATAATTAATAATTGATATTAATAAAAACTCAAATATTAATAAATATCAATAATTAATCATATAAATTAAAAACTCAAAGATACTATTGTGACTGGTTTCGGAACTATTTGGTTCCATCATCACAAACCAGGTAGCCTCAATTAACGACCTCATGCCAAATGTATTTAATCTAAACAAGCATAAAAAACTTCCAACCACAAATGCAATTTTCATTATGTGAAAATAAAACTCATATCAGTAGGTGGTGTAGATCTACTACAAATATGGAAACAGGGTACTATTTCAATGTAGTACTGACATTGTACCCCACTTCTATATTTTGTTAAGGATTGAAATGTTAACCAAGTTATCCTTGGCCAGTTGGAAATTACACAGATCTACATTTAAGGATTTGGCAGTAGGTGTTCAAGAAGTTGAAGCTGTTTGTAATGGGCAAAGTTTCTCAAACTGGAGGGTAGAATATAGTCATTGGAAGATCATTAACATACCAGAGGAGAAGAATGAAAGAAAGAAAAGACCCTTGGGGGTCAGAGTTAACAGAGCAGTCACCATCAACAGCTGTGAGGGCGAGAGAAGTCCGGATACACAGTAGCAAAAACCAGTTAGCAATCCAAAAGATGGAAGTGTTTAGAAGACCTTTATGCTAAAGACAATCAAAAGCTTTTCACACTTCTCCACTGAATTTGTCCAAAGATGATTAATGTAAGCCAATATATTACCAGTGGATCAACACTAACAGAATAAATATAGATGATCACTAATCAGATAGAAGGGTTGAGAAAATTTAAGACTTGGCATTAGCAGAGGCATATGATACAAGAAAGCAAGCTTAGACTGAATCAGCAAAAAAAAAAACACACCCTTCCCATTTCACCCATTATTTGTTCCAAATGTTTGTCTAGCTCTGCCTTCAATTTATTTAAGCTATGAACTTCCACAACGACAGACGGAAGTTCGTTCCACCAATCAACTACCTACTTTGAAGATATAATCAACTACCTGCTGGCTAAAGGAAAATTTCCACACATCTGTTCGACACTGTCTTTCCTCACACTTCTCCACTGAAGAAGTGGAGAAGTGTGAGGAAAGTTTATTCCTCAATTTACAGATTACAAACCCACTCAGGTTTGTAATCTGTGCATGAGGAAGAATTCCATCAGCACTATGCCTGCTCAATTCATTCAAGGCCTTATACACCTCAATCAGATCACCTTGCAGGTACCCAGTCTCCAGACACTATAATTTGTAGAACTTAAGCCTTTCTTCTTAAGAGCAACCCCTTTTTTCCCCTCACTAGTCTTCTCTGTACATGTTTTAACAACTCTACATCCTTCCTAAAATGAGGCCTCCAGACCTGTATGCAGTACTCAAGGTGTGGCCTGACTATTGCCTTATACAAGGGGATAATCACCTCCTTATCCCTGCTTGCAAAATTCTTGTATATCATTTTATTATTAGTATTAGTAATGGCCGCATGGTGCAAGAAAGCCTATGGCTTATGCTACACCAGCCAAAAAAAAAAAAACCCCAAATAAAACTGATTAAAAAAAAACAAAGTAATAATTAATAAAAGAAAAGGAAATTAAACCTATCATCCTATGCGTTTCCCCTCACCCGAAGGTACTATCCAGATGACCTTTGAATTTCCCCAAACTGTCACCCTCTACCACCCATGTAGGCAACTTATTCCAGTAATTTATAACTCCCTGGCTAAAATAAAACTTCCTGCAGTCCAATTTAAACACCCCCCCCCATAACTTGAATTTATGTCCCCTAGTTCTAGCATCATTTATAATCTTGAAAATTTCATCCTCATTCATTTTACTGATGCCTCTCAGAGCCTTAAACACCTCAATCGAATCTCTTCTAAGGTGTCTAGTTTCCAAACTCTGCAACCCACATATTCGAAGTCTTTCGTAAGGATGCCCTTTTGTCGATCTCACCAGATGAGTAACCTGTCTTTGCACTTTTCAAGAAGCTTGATGTCTTTCTTTAGGTGTGGTCTCCGTACTTGAACACAGTATTCAAAGTGTGGTCGAACAAAAGCCTTATATATAATGGGATTATCGTGTCCCTATCTCTACTTGATAAAGTTCGATAGATCATCGATAGGACACCATGGGCCTTCCTTGCAACCTGTTTACAATGCTCAGAGAATTTCACGTCTGACCGCATCGTAACACCCAAGTCCCTTTTCCTCCAGTACTGGGTTTAGTTGAACTCCACCAAGTAAACAAGTTATTTTGGGATTACTGTTTCCTAGGTGTAATACCTGGGAAACAGTAACTTACACTTTGTTGGATTAAAGCATAGTTGCCATTTTTCTGACCATTCCCAAAGTCTATCTAGGTCTCTCTGAAGAAGCTCAGCTTGACAGTAATCATTAACTACTCTACCAATTTTAACATCATCAGCTGCAAATTTTGACATCACACCCTCTATCCCTTCATCAATGTCATTTATGAAAATTAAAAACAACAGTGGTCCTAATACTGATCCTTGGGGAACCCCACTTCTTACATCAACCCAATCTGAGGAATAGCCATTTATCACAACCCTCTGCCTCCTGCCCTGAAGCCATCCTGCTATCCATACAAGGATTTTCCCAGTGATTCCAACCTGTTCCAGCTTATATAAAGCAGGTGCCTCCATAGCCAGGTGGGCAGGAGCAACAGTGCGTAGCACACGCCTCTTGATTAGACCGGGGTTAGAGCCCGTGACCACCAAATACGGAGGATGCGGAAAGGTCAGGGAATGACCACCATATATCCCTGGAGCAATATGGCCTTAGTTGCTAATGCTCCTAAAAACCAAATAACAACTTATAAAGCAACTGCTCATGTGGGACCGAGTCAAAAGCTTTGCTGAAATCTAAATAAACAATGTTGAAATTATTCCCTAAATCCAGCTCATGAGTGACCCTTTCAAAATAGCAAACCAGATTTGTTAAACATGATTTTCCCTTTACAAAACCATGCTGAGTATCCTTGAGAATTTCAATTCTATCCAAATGATCCTGAATTCCACCCTTGATCATTGCCTCCATGATTCTTCCTACCACTGAAGTCACTGACAGGCCGATAATTTCCCACTTCACTCTTAGAACCACCCTTATATATGTAAGGGAGATACATTGGCACTTTTCCAATCCAACGGAATCTCCCCAGAGTCTAGTGATGCTTGCATAATTAGCCTCAATGGTTCAATGCACTCACTTGCTGCCTCCCTTAAGATTATAGGGTATATTCCATCAACTCCGGGAGCCTTACTGGCCCGTAGGCTCGAAAGTTTTTTCATTAAATAATCTTGCGAAATTTCAATATCATTAATTACATATTTTTCAACTTCGCTCACACAATTTCCCATTGCCACAAAAGGTTTTTCTTCTGTAAATATTGATGCAAAATAACTGTTGAGTTCATCTGCAACAGCAGCTGGTATATTTAATACTATCCCCTTTCCCTTACGTAAAGGTCTGATCTGGTTTGTCCCGCTCTTCTTGTCATTTATATATGTAAATGAAAATCCTTATCATTTTCCCCCCTCTTTGCTCTGTTTGCTAGTGATTTGTCATAAACTGCCTTCGCCTGTCGAACCTTTTCTGTGGCTCTATTACAGATCATCTTGTATCTGTTATAGGCTTCGGTGCTTTTTATTGCTCTGTAACCTTTCTATGCCACCTTTTTCTGCGCAAGTAATGTGGCAACTTCACTATTCATCCAACTTGGAACCCTCCTCGTGGAGTATTTTTTTTTATGGTAAATATGCATTCAAGGCATCTGTGATTAATGTTTTAAAAGCATACCACAGTTCAATCGGCTACTAGAGACGGTTGTGTTCAAAGCCGCTAAGTGGATTTTTCTTATTTACTGATTTGAAATTATTGTTTTTCTAAAACTTTTGATTTAAATTTAGTAGTATAACATTATTTTGTGACTTTCTGATTAATTTGGTGTATTTATTCTTTACTTGGCCTTCTAATTGCATAAAAGTATCGGTAAAGGTTTCCACGTGTTTCAACTCCGCTACGTTCGTAATTTTCCCGCCTTTGTGATACGATAGTTATTTACCGTACTAGATAGCGTTAGTTGAACTTCGTTAGCAGTTGTTTGTTTTGTTTGTTATCTGGTTTTTAGGAGCATTAGCAACTAAGGCCATATTGCTCCGGGGATATGCGGTGGTCATTCTCTGACCTTTCCGCATCCTCCGTATTTGGTAGTCACGGGTTCGAACCCCAGTCTAATCAAGAAGCGTGTGCTACGCACTGCTGCTCCTGCCCACCTGGCTATGGAGGCGCCTGTTAGCAGTTAAATTGTACGTTTAAATAAATACATATAACGACTTAGATTACAAACGTAATATAATTAATTATATTTAACATAATTAATAACATAATTATAATTAATAAATTAATAGAATCATGACTCAGACCAGAGCAGCAAAGCAAAAGGCTCAAGCTAATGGAAGCGCTGTGGCTCAGAGCAGAACTGAGGGGGGCAGTTGTCCTCTGACTCACAGCCTTATAAAATGCACTGTTTGCTTGATGTTTGCAGAGCAATCGGGTACGGGACATGATACTGCCAAGGGGGATGTCTTTGTGTGTGCGCGATGCAAGGAGTGTATGGATATCAGGCAACAACTCGGCGTTCTTGTGGGCCTATATGAGAGCTTGAAGGACAGGGTGGATGCCCTCGAAGAAACTAAATTGAGGGGCCCATCAAGCTCTCAGCTGCCCACATCAACGCCAGAGCTTGCACTTGGGCATCGCGTGACACAGAGACAACCCCCAAGGCAGAATGCGCTGGTCCCGAAGGAACTAGTAGTTGTTGGTGACTATTGTCAGGGAAACGGGGAACATGCTTTGTAAAAAAGATAGGTGGAACAGGACCAGGGTATGTCTGCCAGGTGAAAAAGGTTGATGAAGTTGTAGAGCGAATATCATCTTTTAAGGGCACAAAAGGTGATATAGTTGTACACGTTGGCACTAATAATATTAAGAGTAGGAGACCGGCAGAATTACTTAACAAGTACAGGTCACTGTTGAACAAAAGCCGAGAATTAGGGTTGAATTTGAAAGTGTCTGCAATTCTGCCCAGACACGATAGGAGGGAGTATATGATGAGAGCCTTGTCGATCAATTCGGCCCTGGAAAGATTGTGCAAGGCTCAAGGGGTAGAATTTTTTTCAGCCTGGAATGTACTTGTTAACAGGAGAGATTGCTTCTACAGGGATGGGATACACTTAAATAGAAAGGGTGCAAGAATATTTGCTGATGCTATCGAGGCAGTGTTAGGTGGGTCGGAAAACTGCTAGCTTGGGGGAAGACAAAGACCAATAGATTGACAGTAGCCACTGGCAGAGGTGAAAGAGATTCTTGCACTGCTTCTATTAGAATGAGCAGAAGCCTGAAAAACAAGATGCATGGTATTTCAGAGACTGCTGGGAGCCATTGCGGTACAAGTAAACACATGGGTTGTGTTAGGGTAGCTAAGAATAGAATAGAAACAGGTGCAGGTATACTTGCGTGTACACCAATGCTAGGAGTTTAGTAAATAAATATGATGAATTTGAGGTATTGCTCAAAACATCAAAGGCAGATATTGTTGGGATATCAGAAACGTGGTGTCACACAGATATAAGGGATGCAGAACTGCAATTTGGGGAGTACAACGTCTACAGAAAGGATAGACAGGATAGGAAGGGGGCAGGGGTTATGCTATTAGTCAAAAAACACATAAAAACCAAGGAAGTGAAGCCAGTCGACATCGCTGGACAGTGCAGTGTTGAGTCAGTTTGGTGTGACATAAGCATTTTGAGATCAAAATTGAGAGTAGGAGTGTGCTATAGGCCTAATGACTCTGATGAGTATAATAAGGAACTGTACAGGGGAATAGAGTGAGCCAGTAAATCAGAGTCTTATAATGGGAGATTTTAATTTCCCAGATATTGACTGGAATTTGGGGGCTGGTTACTCACACACTAGCAGGGCTTTTGTGGATTTATTGGATGATTGTTTTCTACATCAGCATGTTCGGGAGGCAACTAGAGGGAGTAATACTCTTGATTTGATTATCACCAGTGATTCTTCATGCATTAAGAATCTGCAGATAAATGAACCACTAGGTGGCAGTGATCACAGTGTGCTGAAGTGGGATTTACTCAAAGA
Organism: Mastigoproctus giganteus; assembly: GCF_048544385.1. Lineage (NCBI taxonomy): Eukaryota > Metazoa > Arthropoda > Arachnida > Uropygi > Thelyphonidae > Mastigoproctus > Mastigoproctus giganteus. The sequence continues at coordinate 3,651,410 of NC_143577.1, read as the reverse complement.
GGTAACTACCATTAGGGGTAAAGGGAAGGGTTATTGCTTCCGTAAAGGCGACTACGATGGACTGAAACAGTATTTAAATTCTATACAGTGGGACCAACTGATGATGTTACCAACAGCAAATTCAAAATGGGAAGCATTCAAAGAACTTATCTTGGAAGCTACTAGGCTTTACATACCAACTAAGAAATATTGTTCAAGGTTTAGGCCAAAATGGATGTCAGATGAACTAATGAGGCATATGGCAGAGAAGAAAAATGCATGGGATACTTACAAATTAACACATGACACAGAAGCCTATGATAGATACAAGTTGATATGCAACCAAGTTACAAAGGAGGTTAGGCAGGCGAAGGCAGATTACGAGAAATCCTTGGCAAGGGATGCAAAGAAAAACAGCAAAGAGTTCTTTACTTATGTAAACTCTAGAAGGAAGGGGATAAATCAGATTGGTCCACTTGATATTGATGGGTCAACTGTTGATGATCCTGCTCAGGTAGCTAACAAACTAAATGAATATTTTGCATCAACATTCACACATGAGGAGTTATTCAGCAAGGGGAATGCCAGAGGTGTATTCAACTCTAGCAGTAAGCTACAGAATCTTGAAATAACAGGGAGTAAAGTGGAGGAGAAACTGTTGAAGATAAACACAAGAAAGGCACCCCGGGGTGGATGGGATCTATCCAGTTATATTAAAGGAGGCAGCAAAGGATGTAGGCAAACCCTTAGCCATAATTATGAGAGCTTCCTTGGACTCAGGGGAGGTACCCATAGACTGGAAATGTACAAATGTGACCCCAATTCACAAAGGAGGATCAAAGGCTGACACAAGTAATTATAGACCTGTGAGCTTAACTTCTGTTCCAGGAAAATTAATGGAGGCACTGGTTAAAGAAGCACTGCAGGATCATTTAGACAAGAATTCAGTTATAGCTCGGACACAGCATGGTTTTGTTAAGGGGAAGTCTTGCCTGACCAACTTGATTGGATACTATGATGCAGTCACAAAAGAACTGGATGCAGGGAATAGCTTTGATAGTATATACTTGGATCTTAGAAAGGCTTTTGATACTGTTGCACATGGAAGACTGCTACACAAATTGGAGCAGTGTGACATTGGAGGCAAATTGCTGCTATGGATAAAGGGGTGGTTGAGAGGGAGAAGACAGAGAGTGGTAATCAATGGACACTGCTCATCGTGGACTAATGTTATTAGTGGAGTCCCTCAGGGCTCAGTGTTGGGTCCATTATTGTTTTCTATATTTATAAATGATATTGATGATGGTATATCAAGCTTAATGTCCAAGTTTGCAGATGATACAAAGGTTGGCAGGGTTGTCAAGGACACTACTGACACTATGCTGCTGCAACAGGATCTGGAAAGGTTGAGCAGATGGGCTGAGAAGTGGCAAATGAAGTTTAACATTGACAAATGTAAAGTACTACACATGGGAAACAGCAACCCCAGAGCAACGTATCAACTCTGTGGTACTACACTGACAGTGGTAGAGAATGAAAGGGACTTGGGGGTGGTTGTGCGGGCAGATATGAAGTTCTCTGAGCAGTGCAGACGGGCTGCAAGAGTAGCTCATGGAGTATTGTCAATGATATACAGGAATTTTTCCAGCAGGGATAAGGAGGTGATTATTCCATTGTATAAGGCAATGGTGAGGCCACACCTAGAGTACTGTATACAGGTCTGGAGGCCTCATTTCAAGAAGGATGTAGAGCTGCTGGAACAAGTACAGAGAAGGGCAACAAGATTAGTGAATGGAACAAAGGGGTGCTCTTACGAAGAAAGGCTTAAGTTTTGCAAATTACAGTGTCTGGAGACTAGGCACCAGCGAGGTGATCTGATAGAGGTGTATAAAGCCTTGAATGGTTTAAGCATGTTCAATGCTGATGGGATTCTTCCTCTAGCTCAGAAAAATCACCTGAGAGGGCATAAATTCAAATTGAGGAAAGACAGATGTAGGATAGACGTGCAGAAATTTGCCTTTAGCCAGCGTGTGGTTGGTTGGTGGAACAGACTGCCATCCCTTGTGGTGGAGGTTGATAGCCTAAATAAGTTTAAGGCTCAGCTGGACAGGTATTTTGAACGAACAGAGGGGTGAAGTGGAAGTGGGTTTTTTTTTTTTTTGGCTGATGCTGCATAAGCTTGCTTTCTTGCATCAAATGCCTCTGCTAATGCTAATGCTAACTAGTGTATAATGTATGATGTGAAACAGGTCCAACTCCTTTTGACTTTGATATCAAATAATATGCAAAACCATGTGCATTTTTAAAATGCTATAAAAATTATCTATGGTGGGAAATTCTCCAAAATATCTCCCAAGCCTTGTATTGTGCTTTCTTTCTCTTTCTTTTTTTGTTACTGTGCATTCTGAATTTCAACATGGTTTTGGAAACTGAAAACTGCAACTGATAGGCAGAATACTGTGATAAAAAAACTCTGACAGGAGTCTAAATATATTTCAGTCACTGATCATTTTTCACCATATCTTCATAGGTGGTAGACTGGTTATCACACGGAAGTAAGAAATCACATACCTTGCCTTCCCATCAAAGGTAAATGGGGAGGGAGAAGGGAGCAGACAGAAAGATCAATGGCAGAAAAGGTATAGATAAACATATAGAAAAAAGCACTATTCCCATATTAATAACAGACAGCTCACTGTCAATGAGAAATGATTCCTCCTACTAATATCCCACAAAGTCCCCGAATAGCAACAACAGAGGAGGAAACTGAATAACAGCATCAAGGTTCTACTTGAGGGCCAGACCCATGTGTGGCAAATCAGATGGAGTATACTATTAAATATGAAAACCAAACTGCAAATTCTAATGCTACTCTGTTGGTTTTAAGAGGTACAGTTTGGAATGAGTTAAGAATGCTCACAAAGATAAAAACACCTCAACGAGCAGGACAATCACCCATTTTATCCTTACAAATGACACTAAAATTATGCAAAGTTTATCTTCAGATAAACTTTGCATAATTTTATCTCTCTCTCTCTCTCTCTCTCTCTCTCTCTCTCTCTCTCTCTCTCTCTCTCTCTCTCTCTCTCTCTCTCTCTCTCTCTCTCTCTCTCTCTCTCTCTGTGTCCCAAATTTCTGTTTTGGGGAAAGGACATATGTTGCTCTTGTCCCTATATTTCTCCACAAACAGTTCCAAGACAAAAAAACCTTTAGATACTCCATCTAAAGATTCATAATTTTCTAAACAATTTTATGTTATATGCTATTAATTACAGGACCCTCACCAACCATAATTTTCTTTCTGAAGAACTGGAAATGTTCTGTTGTTGGTTAGAGGTCCATCTTGCAACTTCATTTCTCTTAGAACATAGGGATATTCTTTCAATTTCTTGTCAGAATTATCAAATTTAATAAGAGTATCAAGCCAACGTCTACCTTCACATAATTTAACTTTTTCTTTTACCTGCAGATTTTTGCCCCCTTTAAATGCTGTTACCATTTCATTTACTAATCACATTCTTGCATCATCTAAATTAATATTTTTCTTGTATTAGTCATATTGTGCAAAGAGGCCCAGCCTAAAATAAAAAAAATAATAAATAAATAAACTATCCCGTGTGTTATTCCCACCTCAATACAGATAACTATCTGACAGACCTTGAATTTCCCCAGCCTTAACTTCCCACAGAAGTAACTTATTCTAGTAGTGATAAACTACCAGCTGGTTATTAAAAAAATAATAATAAAAACATTTCTTACAATCCGGTCTACACCTCGGCCAGTATAATTTGAATTTAGGGGACCCTAGATCTGGAATAATTTATAAAAGTGAAAATTTCACCTTCATTCCTTTCACAGCCCTTATAAACCTCAAATATCTCCTCTTATGGAACAGCCTATTTTTGATTCTATTTAAATAAATAAGAACATTTACAGCTTTTCCCTCATGCACTTACTACTGTACTCTAATTTATTCTAACTTGTAGCCGAGTTACAAATAGCATTTTTAATATTAGCTAAGGTCCTTTGTCTGACACTTTTCCTTGATACGTACATTTACAGCTGAGTAAATGTACGTATCAAAGCTTGCATATCAGCTTCCTGATATGCAAGCTGCACAAGAACCGTGGTATTGGGAGGCAAGAGTACTTGATATTGCCATCACTGCTTGATAAATTTTATTAGAAGATGTAGAGCATTATGTAACTCTAGAACTGCCGTTACCAGTTGTTTTGACTGCTGTGCTTAAAATAGACCTAAGTTGTGTTGCCAGAATTTTATTATAAACATTGATATAAAGTAACTGTTAACAGTACATAGCGCTGTGCTTGTGATAGCACATAAAAGTAATATTTCTGATAGCAAAAATTTTAACACAAAACTTTGTATAAAAGTGAAGTTAAAAAATTAATTTGCACAATTTAAACAAATGAGTTTTTTTCAACAGTTCCTGTACACTTCCCACATGCATACTTTTTTTTTACATACAGTGCACATTTCTGTAGTTTTGTTTGCCTAATTTGACATTAATGCCTTTTCAGAGGTGTGACATGGCTACTATTGTTACTGGTTTGAGCTGCTTCTTCTTGTGAATTATGTTCTTTTCTGAGTTCTTCAGCTAGATTCAATATAAAATCTCTTCTCTTCATAACTTTCCCTGTCACTTCTTTATAAATAATCCAAGAGTTGATTACTGCAAGATATATATTATAAAAGATGTGAACTAACCATCTAATGAATCTGCTTTTGTTGGATATTTTTTAGTCATTTGGTCTAAAACTTCAACCCCATACTTTGTTGTAATATAATACTGTATCAGGCTTCTTCCTTGTATCATTACTTATTGCAACACTTGTATGAAGTGTACTCAAGATTGAGATATTTTTATTTGCTTTGGCCTGATAATTCACCAGAGTGCAATTACAGTTTGAAAACCGTAGTGGAATATAATTCTACCTTCTTTTTTCATGGATGTTGGAACTTCTTTATAAGCACAATTCACAGTTTCCACTAGAGTAGTATTTTTTTTTGGAACAATTTCTTTGCCAATTCAAAACTGGTAAAGACTTTATTGGTGGTTACATTTCCATCTCGATTCAAAAATCGTTCCATTAGTTTTAAGGAAAACATTCAGAAAGTGATTCGACTAGCTGGGAGAACAGTCTTTTCCCCAAATAAGGAAAGTCATTCAGTAGATTTTAAAGTTGTCAGCTGCCAGCAAAACTTGCTACCAAGTTTGTCTGTTTTTTTTGGGTGAATCAGCATCTAGATTTAGCTGGAAATAGCTGCTCATCTAGTGTAATATTCACTCCAGGTACACAGCAAACTTTACAGTTAGAAATAAATTTGCACTATATTTCTGAAGTTAAAACTAATTTATCATTTTATAGACTCTCCTTCCTTGAACATATGGAGAATCTTATGAACTGCTTAATTTCACAAAAGTTGTGACGCATCATGAAAAACTGAGGGCCCCCATACAGTTGACCACAAACTATCCCAGTTCTAAATTTCTAGAACTATATACTCTGTGAGCTAAAAGTACAGCAATAAAAGCATCAAGTTCTTGAATGGATGTTGAGTGCAGTTCTGCATGTGTTCTATCATACAGAACTGTATACAAATAAACAAACTGCACTTACCACAGAATCCATGCACACATTATCTTGCATAAGGAGTTGGCCCCCAGGTTTACTGTGAATTATGTTCCTTTGTAATGAACTCCAGCTGAAGGACCAGGCAGGTTTTACAACTTCCCACATGTGCCCAGATTTTGAAGTATATTTGCTGTCCACTAATACAGTTTTTATGATTATGATGCCATGTATTATCATCTACATTATCACTTTATGTACAAAGAACAAAGTATTATTTTCACTACTACTAGATTCCCCACCCCTTTTCATTAGGAATCCATTCATCACTTTCTTATTCTCTAAATTTGTCTCTACTCTCCTCTTCAGATAGTTTTTTTTAATTCCTCTAGAATTTTTGAATCTGCTCTTGGATAAGACCACAAGATCGACACATTTTAGTAATGCAATCGAACTAGCGCTGTAAAAATTGTTGCAATACCTTTCCACGTACACAGACATGCACAAACCATAGAGTGACCGAGTGAGAAATGTTTGTCAAAAGGTAAATAAATGCAAAAACTTGATTAACTATATAAAAGTTGGCTAATTTTATCGAAATTTTACAAATAGTCAAATTGATTGCTTTGGTGGTTTTAGATATAGAGCTAAAATTTAAAAGAAAAAGGTGTGCAAAATTATTTGCATACATTTTTAGTAGAGATGAAGCACTAGAAAATGCTCATATGAAGGAGGTAACTGACTGGGCTTCAAGAGTTAAATAATTAATGTGTGATTAGTAACATGATGCTAAAGTAGAGGGATCATTTAAATTTTGTATTCTGATGGAACACCTTCTCTGCAGCCTTCTCAGCATATCTAGGTTTTTTTCACTTTGCTGGGTTAATGTACTGGGCTGCATTTTGGTATTCATAGGCCCTAGGTACTCTTCGCATTTCAAGGCCTCACTAGATTGTATCAAACATATTGTAATGTCCTTGCTTTAAATATAATTTTATTTTTTAAAGAAATATAAACTTTGTTGGGGTTGTTAATGCTTTTGTCAAAGAATTTCTTAGAAATCTGAGTTTAAAAATTAGTTTACAGAATTTTTGTTGGAATAAAATTGATGAATTCTATCTGATTTATTATTATTATTATTACTTTTTTTTTTTTTTTTTAATATGGTCTGATTTTTTCTTAGATCCTAAAAAGTCCATAGCACAGTGCCTAAAAGGAAATCTTGGCCCTTCTGCTTTTTGTGTGTAATTTTTTTTTTTTAAAGTTAACATGCTTGAGTATTCTGGGCGCACTCCTTGGCAGTTGACACACGAGTTTTGGAGCTGAGCAGGTCTTTATTTCTTTTATGACAGTGGGCAAATGCAAGAACATCAACAGGCCACATAGATGTTAAACTGAGAGCCATATGTCCTGTTGGTGCTCTGGGACTAGAGGGCCACAACTGGTGTGCAAATATTGCAATGGCATAGTATTATAGAAAGAAATATTAAGCACAATCAATTTTTATTGAAGAAAATGTTCCAAAACTGACACCAATTTTTTTTTTTTTAGTCTAGTCTGCTTTCCAAAAACCAGTTTATGAGATTTTGTGTGTCCATCCCTGATCTAATTAACATTCCTTTTTACAGTCCTATCAAAAACCAAATTTATTCCACAATCTCTGCACATCTAGTCAACTAAATAAATTAAGCAGAAACTTACTGGTCACTATGCTGTAAGCTTCCAAATTTAGTGTATAAAAATTATTATTAGAATAAGTTTTTTTTTTTTCTTTTAAATCCCTTTTAGTTAGGAATATGATATTATAGTGTCAAACAGATTGGGGAAAACATGTGATATATTGATAAATGCCTGAAATACATGTTTAAATTTGAGTACCATAACGACTGCTGTCATTAAAACATTGTATACAACTGTTAATTCATTAACCAGAGAAGCACTCTGATAACCTGAAGTCTTGATATACCTTGAGATCTGCAACACCCCTCTAAGAGGTATTACAGATTTCCCTTCTAAAATCAAAAGTTCTGCAAATTTTAGTCCATGTAATAACTGATAATGAATAACTAAATTTCTATTACCTGTGTCCTTTTTTCTTTTCTTTACACTTCCTATTAACAACTCCATTTATATCATCCATCATCTTGATAAGAAGTGCTGCTTGATCACTGGTGTCTATCGGTGCAACAGAAATATCTCTGACTGCACGAAATTTGCCACAGTTGTTCAAGTGCTCATTTTCCAAGCGAAAGAAATTCCACACAAAACGCCTGCTGGAAAAGAGTAACTCTGGAAACTCCCACAAATACAGAAATTACTTATGCAATATATTTACTGCAGTTTATGCCATAAATGGTTGCCTACTTTATAAAATTAACCAAAGAATCAAAATGTGGTATCAAGGTGCAACACTCCACTCCACCATAGAAATCACTGTTTTATATTCAAAATATAGATACTGATCTAGTATGTTTATTTTTTTAGATTTGACCCTAAAGGTGCCATGTACAGTACTCTAGATGTGGTTTCTAATATATACCAAAAAAAAAAAATAATAATAAAATAAATAAAATAAAAATAGCACAAGCTGAAAATTACTGAAGTGGATTCATAAAGAAAGGCAATACAATAGAAAAACACAGCAGGTCCTCACTGTTTGTCATAGTTACATTCTGCAGAACCACAACAAATAATTAAATGACTGGGATCATAAACCCATGTTTTGACTTGAATACATGCATATATTAACACAAAGAAGTTCCAAAGGCAAAAAAAATAAATAAAAAAATATTTTATTAATTGGAGTAAAAATAAGTGTTCTATAATCCACAATTTATGACCTTAGATTGCTAACCGTTTTTTCCTTTATAATTTTTTTTAATATATTAAACATTTATTTTAATATATTAAAAAAATTACTAAGGGAAAAAGCAGTTTATTTCTGTATCTCTGCAAGAACTCATACTCTACCTCATTTCTCTTAAAGAAATAACTCATTTTCAATTGTAAAGTTCTTTGTTACAGAATCTTCCTAGCTTCAAAGAAATGCACAGTGAAAATGGTATAACTATGAGGGAATGTGGCACAACTATTGTCTTGAACACAGAAAAACACATATGAGAGGAACAGAATAAAAAAATAAAATTAAAAAAAAATCAGTGAGTGAACAAGATGTGGAAAACACTTTGGCGTGAATGTCAATAATCTTTAACAGAAATCCCAAACTGTTTCAGATTCACAATAATATTGCCCAACAGGCTGGTTTTAAACAAAGTTACTGGAGATGATGTGGAATAAACTTTTATGGAATAAAATGGAATTTTATGGAATTTTTGTGGAATAAAAACTTTTAATAAAAACCTTTACAACAATGATCTTATCATGATGGAACAAGAGGAAGACATGGTTACAAGTGATACAGGTGAAAAGGCTACACTTTTTCTGGTGCTAATTGCTTTACATGCATGCATAAATGCAATGCTTTGTCCATAATTATTCTCATACTAATGAACATTTGTTGATTCAAATCTTCAAATCAAGATTGATGAAAGCTTTTCATTCTTTCCAAAACACTGCATATTTTATTCTTGTTACTTCGGTTGCACTCAAAGAAGTAAAATTTTGCACAGCACTTCTAAATACTGCTGCTTTCCTACAAGCAGATCATCATTTGTCAAAGATAAATCATATCATGGATAAACCTTTTGCAATGTTCACCACATGCTCGTTTGCTTGAAACCCATGAATAATGTTTGACTCTTGCTCCGATATCAGTTTTTATCCTTAGCCTCTTACTTTTCTAAAACAGAAGTATTCATTTTTGCAGGTCATTTAAATGCCATAATTAAACAGGGTATGATTTTCACAATTACATAAACCAGCTCAATAAATACACATTATAAAATAAACAGCAATATGGCCTAATGCAAGCTAGCACAGTTCATGGCACGAGTATCATAGATATCACAATGGTGGAAAACATGCAACTCGGCATTACCTGTGTTCTTCAAACAGCAAGTTATTGTATAAATACAAACAATTATCTTAGTAACTTCAAAACTGAAATAAGGAAGAAATGCCCAATGAACAAATTTAAAGTGAAGAAATTGAAAAAGCATGCACAATGAAGATGCTGTTGATAGAGATGGAGTAATACAATTACAGGTATGGTGAATACAAAAATAAATATAATAAAATGCTTCAAGAACATGCTAAAATGAACACTATTATATCATATGCTAATTCAGATTAAAGGCATACTTGAAAAGGTTTGTTATTTGGTTTTTAGGAGCATTAGCAACTAAGGCCATATTGCTCCGGGAATATGCGGTGGTCATTCCCTGACCTTTCCGCATCCTCCGTATTTGGTGGTGACGGGTTCGAACCCCGGTCTAATCAAGAAGCATGTGCTACGCACTGCTGCTCCTTCCCACCTGGCTACGGAGGCGCCTACTTGAAAAGGTACTTGCTTGAAAAGACAGTGTACTGTCTGTGTCCCAAGCTACCATGTCAAATTAAAATAAATTTAGTAAATTTAAAATAAAAAAAATAGTAAGGCCAAATGATGTAAGGAAATGAACTTTTTCTGAAATAGCCAAAAACAAATAGTAGTAACAAAAATTCAAACAACAGAATATTCATACTATTCCCATTCCCAAAATGGTAATCATTCAGTTCTGCTTTAAAAGTTAATAGAGCCTTGCCTCCACCCATGTTGGGAGGCAACTTATTCCAACATTCAACAACCTGCTGCCCATAGGCAAACTTCATGAGATTCAATCTTCTAAGATTCTGAATCCTGATGTGTCATGCCAATGAGGAAATCTCCCCTTAAATGTCTGGTTGTCAAACCCTGAAATCCACACCTTCTAAGCTATTTCTAACATATGCATCACTTTGCACTCATCACCAGTCTGAATGCCCTTCTGTGAACCCTCTCCAGAATTATTTCATTTATTTATTATTTTATTTAATAATAGTGGGGTCTCTAGATCTGAATATAATATTCCAAATGCAGTCTACCAATAATCTTGTAAAGAGGGATAACAAGATCCTTTTCTCGACTAGCAAAGAGCCTATAAATCATAGACAGGACACCATATGTCTTCCCAGCTGCCTGTTTACCTCGCATGAAAAATTATGCCCAATTGAATCATAACACAAGTCTTTTTTTCAATTTGAACCACTTTCAGCTCCTCTTCCGCTAGCTTATAAATGACTCCAGGATTTTTGTTCCACATCACTGCTTGTGAATTCCTTGTGAACATCATTGCTTGTGAATTCTAAGGAATTCACAAGCAGTTATGTTCCATGAAGTGATGTGAGTGGTTAATTCATTTACTGTGGATGTGGCACTCTGGTATAGTTGCAAGATGCATCTCCTGGGCTAAGGTGTTGTGTTTGCACTGCTGGGGGGAGTGTGTCACCTTTCTCCTTTTTTATTTTAATAACTTTATTTTAAGTTGATAAAAAAAATAAGAAAACACATCTGACCAAGTATAATCCTAATGTTGCATTAATTTGCTGCATTTAGTGCTGTGGTATAATCAGTGTTAAAATATAAACAATAGTATTGGTGAAATGAGGAGGTAGCAGGTTTGGTGAAAGAAAAGAAAAGAGCCTATAACAAATGGTTAATGAATAAAAATTAGGAAAATAGAGAATACAAAAGGTGCAATAGAGCAGTTAAAAGGAAAATTGCTGAATCCAAGAAAGCAGCATGGGAGAAAAGATACCAAGAAATTGACAGCTCATTAGGAGGAAAACAGTCATCCGAAGCCTGGCGAAGTTTGAGAGCACTGAAAACAAATTGATCTCGATCGAATAAGAACTCTATAGATATGCCAGCATGGGAAAATCATTATAATAACCTCCCAAACAAAAGACGATCTTAATATCAGAGCATAATTATCCCTCCACCAGCAGATAAAAGGGAGATGGAAATTACAAAACAAAGTTCTTGACTGTGCAAAATTAATGAGGAACAAAAAATCTCCAGGCCCTGGGAACATAGTGATGGAACTAATTAAATATGGACCACCAAGTCTTTTCGATCTGATTGCACAGCTGATTAATAGATGTATACAGCTAAGAAAAACTCAATGAATGGAAAGTAAGTTACATTTCATCCACATATAAAAAAGGAAATAAACTGGATCCGGGGAATTATAGAAGCTTAAGTGTTAATTGCGCAATGTCCAGACTATACTCTAAAGTGTTTCAGTTAAAATTACAAGGAGGTAAAGGATAAGATAATTAAAGAAAAAAATGGTTTAGGTCAGGCCACTCTTGTGTGAACAATTTGTTCTACAACAGCTAGTGAAGAAAAGAAAAGCAACCTTCTTTGCCTTCGTCGATTTAGAAAAGGCTTATGACTCCGTTCCAAGAAAGGCATTATGGAAAGCCCTTCAAAATATGTCAGTTGATTCAGAGCTTGTGGAAATGATTAGGGAATTGTACGATAACAACGTGGCATATATTAAAGTTGGGAATACTTTATCTAAACCAATCTATCCAACAAAGGGGCCTATCACCTTTATTGTTTAATGTTTTCTTGGAATGTGCTTTACAAGAATGGAAAAGAACCTGTTATGGAATGGGAGTACCAATTAAGGACATTATTAGAGGTCTTTGGAGTCTAAATTTTGCCACTAATCAGGTTATCATTACACAAAAAGCTTATGATTTAGAATACATGTTGAGAAAATTGCATCTTACATATGACCAAAGGGTCTCAATATCAATTTTTCAAAGACTTTACCTAAGCACAGTGGAACATCCTGATGAATTGAAAGTTACAATCTATATATCTAAAACCTGTTGACTTTTTCAAATATCTTGGATGTTGTAGATTAACTATGGAAGGATTGGGGAAAGAGGAAGTTTACATATGAATTCATCAAAGTAGGAAGATTCTTAGTGCCCTCAATCTATATGGTGGGACAACAATATCTCCCATAGAACTAAAAAACGTATCAGACATGTGAGGTGTGGACGTAAATGGATATGAGGTGTGGACACTGAAAGAGGGTGACAAAAAGAAGCTTAGGGCTCTAGAGATGGAATACCTAGAGAGGATAACAAAAGAGGAAATAAGACAATGTATGCAAGGGGCCAGGCCGAGTAACACAAAAGATGTTTGGGCTCTGACCAGGTAACAATAATGACGTTCGGGTTTGGCTTGGGTACAAATAATCTTAATGAATTGTTATTTCGAAACATTTCAGACTTGTTTAGGCTATTTCCTACATATATATTTTTTAAATATTTTTTTATGTATTTAAATTCTTAAAGGTTTTTTAGAAAAAAAGTGTATTAGTTGTCTGTTGACTCTTAATTGACTAATAAATGCACTTTGCCAAAGTGTCCAAAATTTGCTGAAATTTGTTGTTCTAATTTTTTAAGTAGAGGTGGATATCAATATTCATTTTGGAACTATATTGAATATGATAAACTGAAAATTTATTGCATTTTCTTTTTTATATAATTATTTTGGATAATTATTATTGTTATATAATTATTAATATTGAATTTTGAATCTGAAAGTTTATTTTTTTTTATTCTTATGAAACTTCAAAGTAACGCAAGTGATTTTATTTATATACAAAGTTTCAATTGGGATGGGATAAAAATCTGTTCTGGAAGGAAATGAATTTGAAAAACAAATTCATGATCGGGTCGGGCCTGGTCATCTAGACTTCAGGCTGGGTAAAAATAAAAAATGTAGGCCTGTGCAGATTTCTAATGCACACAGATGAAGATACTATAGAACAAATAGAAAATAGGAGGTTGAGATGGTTTGGATATCTGCTGTGCATGAAGAGAGATGGCCTAAAATTATATATGAGGGTGTCCTCACCTTCTCTTCCCTTGTGGAAGGGAAGGTGAGGACACCCTAGAAAAATCTGGAAGGAAGGTGCACTATCAGCCACAAGAAAGAGAAATTTGAAAGCTGAAGATGCCCAAGTCCGGCGACTTTGGAAAATGGGAACTGGGTGGCAATCTGCCATATTAAGTCTAACGTAGATAGATAGATAGTATAATCAGTGTTCTTATTTCTAAAACAGTCTTGGTAGCTCACTATTACTAAGTTAGACTGGAGAAGCTAAATTTCAGAGACAGTTAAAGTTAAATGATTTTGTCAAATTGAGAGAACATAAGAGGCAGCAAATGAATTTACCAGAGTCTTGGAGCCAAAAAATCAAAAAACGTGTTTCAGATTAGAAAGTCTTCAATAAGGAATACAAGAGCAGACATGCATAAATATCCCTTTTGAAGCTGAAAGAAAAATATAATAATTAGGGAAAAAAAAAAAAATCAATATAATCAAAAAAGTCAATAAAATCAATATTTGAGGTTCTGTATAAAAAGGGGGAGGGGAGCTTCGCAGATTACAGATGGAACTGGCTCACTGAGACTAGAACTAAGCCTACATATTGGTGAAATGAATTAGGAAATTTTTTTGGGGTGTGTAAATTATGTAAAAATGTCCAAGTTTAAAGAACTTGTCAAGTTGAAAAATAAAGGATTTTACTACATTCTTTTGAATACTATCAGTAAAGCTAATGTTAAGCTCACCAGATGGATTATTCCTAATCATGCTAGTTAATCTCATATCTCAAAAACTGAATATAAATTATAGAAATATATAAATAGTAACACTTCAAACTTTTTTATAGGAGAAAAATCATGAAACTTTAAGCATAAAATGACTAGATTTATTACAAACCATTAAAATATTAAACATTTATAATTCATACTATTTTATGTGTTTAATTACTTCAAAAGAATATTGCATGCAGTACCTGAAGACTTCCAAAGGAGCTAGTATTGATACCATCAGATCACTATGGATAAGTCCCATTTCAGTAAGGGAAACTGATAGAGTCCACCCAAACCTTAATATAAAATCTTCCACAATTGCAAAGTAATAGTAATTCTAGACAGAAGAAATGCAGGAGAGGAGAGAGGGAAAAACAAATCAGCACTGAAAATGTTTATAATATTCATTCTAGTTGCTTTACATTGGTATGATTATTACATTACAATAATGATACCAATGTAAAGTGCAACTGTATCATTATAGGTATCTAATAATTTGACAGAAAGTTTAATTGGCTGGGAAGCATTAGCCAGAAGTTATGCAAACAAAATTTAAGATGGAATGTGGGTTGATAAAATTTATCTGCACATATTACTCAGTTCAAGGCTCAAGAAAAGGATAATAGAAGATTACTATATTATCTTAAAAAAAAAAAAAAAAGCAATAGAAACTAATGGCAAAGAAAGAATGGTATTTCTTGGAGATTTAAATATCAGGGCAGGAAATGACAATTACATCTACAGAGATATTTTATAAAAATTTGGAAAGGTAATAATTAATTGTACAACTGGAAAACTAATAATCGGAAAGCTAATAATTGTACAACTACTATACTTTTGCAAAAGCCATTCACTGAATTAAAAACAGCATTTAATCAATAAAATAGTCTATATACTAAAATGATTGACTATATCATTGTAGAGAATTGAATAATTTTCTATAATAATGCAGTCAGTGATTGACCAATGAATGAAATAGACAGACTGAAAGTCACACCATCTTTAGAATAAATTAAAACAATAATTAGTGCTAAAAAATAAAGTATGAAAATTTATTAAAATTTGCCAACAATCATTAATTCCCAAGTGAGATTCCTGAAAGTGTGTGGGTCTCTTTAGTGAGTTTTTGATAAGGGTGAGCTCTGTGGATAGAATTTACTGTATTTTGACTTTACTAAAGTAAAATTACTTTAAAATTACAAAATGAAACCGGAATTTAAAAAAAAAAAAATTCAGAATAGCACAATGGGCAATTTTTGTGGAGCACACAGATTTGAACCTGCAACCTCCTTACCTGTGGCCATGCATGTTAATCACTGGTTCAAGCCCAGATGAAAGTTTGTTCCACCAATAAATTCATCTCTGGTTGAAAGCATATATTCACACATCTAACCTGCAGTCATCCCTTTTCAAGTATATATTAAAGTTTATATCACCTCATACATTGTACAAAGAAAGGGTAAGGAAGCAAATCAGCATTTAAATCACTTAATACATTTAAAGCCATAAAGTTTCCAAGCCTGCAATTTGCAGAACTTAAGTCTTTCAGAGTAAGAGTATTTGATAATATAAACCAGAGCTGTGTTGCTCAATACATTCTACGTTGATATCAATATTTGTAAAAGAATAAGAGAAGTTTACCTCAATATGATACGTAGAACACTTCAGTATGATACTCTCCAGAAATTAAAATGAATATAACATTACAGTAAAAAATAAATTGAACAATTAAAAACCCAAAAATATTACATTATTTTTTGACCGCATGCCGTGAACACAAAATCTTTCATTCCTGTGATCACAACATAAGGTTGAAAAGCGCTGTCAGAATCAGGAAGGAAAATTGTTTTGCAAAATTCACATTAAATTCTTTTAATTAATTTTTAATTGCATTCAATCATTTTTTAAGTGTCAATTGATTGTTTCCAATTTATTTTTTTAATGTAATATTTTTGATTTAATTTTTTTTCAATTTATTTTTTACTGTATTATATTCTTTTACAAATAGTAAGAGTATGTACCTTGTGTGCTTAATCACATTGCTCTTTTCTGTATCTGTTCCAACAGTTCTGTGTCATTCTTAAAATTAAGCTTCCATACCTCAAGATCCAGCCTAATAGTTACTTTATACGTTGGTATAATAAGCTCCATGTTCATGCTGGCTAAAATTTCTGTATATCATTGAGAGAACCATGAACTATCCTAGCAGCCTGTTTGTAATGCTTAGAGAACTTCATGTCAGACTGCACAATTAACATGATGTGACAATTGCACAACACTGAACAGCATCTCTCAATTGGTATGATATTCTTTGAACAATGCCTTGTTCAAAGAATTTATCAATGTTAAATTATGTACCTTGCATTTATCAATGTTAAATTATCTCCACTTCTCAGCCAATTTAATTTTTAAGTTTTGTTGCAGTAGTATACCTTGATTGTTGACATTAGCCATCTTACCAATGCTTGTATCATCTGCAAATGTAGACAATAAGCTTGATATGCCTTCATCACTATCATTAATAAATACTGAAAACAGTAAGGGGATTTGTTTGTTTTTGTTGTTTGGTTTTTTAGGGGCATTAGCAACTAAGGCCATATTGCTCCGTGAATATGCAGTGGTCATTCCCTGACCTTTCAGCATCCTCTGTATTTGGTGGTGACAGGCTCGAACCCCGGTCTAATCAAGAAGCGTGTGCTGCGCACTGCTGCTCCTTCCCACCTGGCTACGGAGGCGCCTGCCACAGTAAGGGGACTCCAGCACTAAACCATGAGGGACTCCACTAATAACTGTTAAAATAATTTGTTATAAATATGTACAAAACATACATATTACTATGTTTAAAATTTTGACCCTTCATGGCCAAAAAGGGTAGGAATTATTTATAACCACCCTGTTCCTTGCACCCAACAATCTTTAACCATTGCAGTAAATTTGCCACTAATGCAGCATTTAGTTTACTCAATCCATTTAAAGCCTTAAACACTTCAATCAGATACCTCCTTGCAGTTGTGGCAGTTTGTACAGCAATCTTTAATGAGAAAGAGTGTCAAAAGCTTTATTGAATGTTAAGTACATGATGTCAATATTTTGCATCCCTTCCCTTGTTACTGCAGTCACTTATCAGATTGGTCAGATAAAATATCCCTCTGAATAAATCCACTGATTTTTTGAAACTGAATCCCTGCCAAGAAGATCCTGCATTACTTCTTTAAGCAATGACTCCATTATTTACCCTGGAACAGAAGTCAAACTTACAGGTCTATAATTGCTCACTTCATTCTTTAATTCCCCTTTGTAAATAGGGGAGACATTTTCACAACTCCAATCTGTAGGAACTTCTCCTGAATAGAAATAGTATTGGACACATAGTACAAGGAAGTCACAGGCTTTTGCTGCACTGGCAAAAAAAAAAAAAAATAAATAAATAAATAAACCCCAAGTAGTTAAGAAAATTCAAATTATATGCTTCCCTCCCCACACAGGTAACTATCTGGTTGGCCTTTGAATTTAATCAAACTGTCAGCCTGAACTACCTGCAAAGGCAACCTCTTCCAAAAATCAATGACTTGCTGGCTAAAAGAAAACTTCCTACATGCTAATATTGTTATTTATTTATTTTATTTTTTTAGGAGCATTAGTAACTAAGGCCATATTGCTTCGGGGATATGCGGTGGTCATTCCCTGACCTTTCCACATCCTCCATATTTGGTAGTCTAATCAAGAAGCGTGTGCTATGCACTGCTGCTCCTGCCCTCCTGGCTATGGAGGTGCCCTACATGCTAATTAGATAGTATGAATCAGAGCTGTAATACTCAATATGTTCTACATTGATAATAATATTAGTAAATTAATAAGAGGAGTTTACCTCAATATAGTACGTGGAACACTTCCGTATGATACCCTCCAGAAATTAAAACGGAAAAAACGAAAAAAATCGACAACTTACCGATACATTAAAGTAAAAATATAAATAATTAAAGTAAAATATAAATAATTAAATAATCAATTTAACACAATTCAAAATCAATTAAAATTCAAATTAACGCAATTAAAAGAATCTAACGAAAATATTCAAAACTATTTTCCTTCCTGAAGCTGACAATGCTTTTTGACCGACTGTCGTGATCACAGGAATGAAAATTGAAATCAATTTTCATTCCTGTGATCACGACAGTCGGTCGAAAAGCATTGTCAGCTTCAGGAAGGAAAATAGTTTTGAATATTTTCGTTAGATTCTTTTAATTGCGTTAATTTGAATTTTAATTGATTTTGAATTGTGTTAAATTGATTATTGAATTTTTTATATTTTACTTTAATTATTTATATTTTACTTTAATGTATCGGTAAGTTGTCGATTTTTTCGTTTTTTCCGTTTTAATTTCTGGAGGGTATCATACGGAAGTGTTCCACGTACTATATTGAGGTAAACTCCTCTTATTAATTTACTACCTACATGCTAATATAAACCTCAACACTTGAATTTGAATTTATGACCCCTAGTTCTGGAATTCTTTATATAACAGTGAGAAATCCACCTTTATTCATTTTATTAATCCCTCTCAGACCCTTATAAACCTCAAATCAGGTCACCTCTGGGGTGTCTGGTTGCCAAGCTCTGTAGCTCCCAATCTGTCTTTCGTCATAAAGTCATCCTGCCAATCTCAACATTCAAGTTGGCTGTCTTTGTCTTTTTTCAGATGACATTCCATACTTGAAAGCAGTATTCCAAATGTGGTCTTCCAATTTCTTTATCCAGTGGAATTACAACCTCCTATCTCTACAGGATAATGTTCGATAAATCAATCATCGATAGGACACCACGGGCTTTCCTGGCTGCTTGTTTACACTGTTCAGAAAACTTCATATCGGCCTGTATTGCAGATCCCTTTTCGCCTTCACTGTTTTTAATTCAACCTGACCAAGTATATAATTTATTTGTGGGGTGCTATTCCTCAAGTAACCTTGCATTTAGCATCATTAAAACATAGATACCACTTCTCTGACCACCTTTGAAGTCTGTTCAAGTCATCTTGAAGGAGAGCTGTTTTGGCCTAGGGCCACACAGATTTATCATATAGAACAGCAAGTTCTTGCATGTCAGGATCTTCTTTAATGTGCTGTTTTGGAACAAATCATGAGCACTGCTGTATGGCTGTGATCCAGAGACAAAAGTCTTGCCCTCTCAATGGAAGATAGTCCTCCAATGCTGGGATAAAGCAAGACAAGCAATATCTTCACTGTGATCAACATCATAATTTTCTGATTTAAACAGCATTGTTCATTATGAATTTGTCCTGCATAGTCATACAGTGAATAGTACCAAACTATTCACTGTCTGACCATGGGAATAAGTACAAACAGTCCTTCAGATACAGTTTAGAACAAACTGTCAGGAAAGTGGATTTCAGAGCATTTGAAAGTTCCCAGAAGTAAGGCAAGTGCACTGCTTTCCATTCAGAAATTTCTTGTAAAG
Source organism: Mastigoproctus giganteus (assembly GCF_048544385.1). Lineage (NCBI taxonomy): Eukaryota > Metazoa > Arthropoda > Arachnida > Uropygi > Thelyphonidae > Mastigoproctus > Mastigoproctus giganteus. The sequence goes on along the minus strand of NC_143577.1, from coordinate 3,631,760 downwards.
TACTTCATCAGAAACTAGACAACAAAATTGATTACATGGATTTGCAATGAATGAGGAAATTATTCTGAATGTGACACAGGATTTATTAGTAATTCCAAAAAATAAGTTTATTGGGAATGATTCTAGAAGATAATGATAATGATTCTAGAAGATTACATTGAATATGGGTATTCAATGTAACCCCTTAAAGGTGATGTTTAAAGAGTTACATATTAAAATAGGTATACAGTTGATGAAATGGTTTCAGTGAATGCAAATTTAATAAACAGGTATGACAGATGCACTTAAAAGTGCATCTAATGCAAGAGTATTATATAAGTTATATTAATATATATTGAATTAAATATGGATAAATGGATGTGAACGTTACAAAGTGCCAGAAACTAGAAGGGCGAGGAAAGTAGAAAAAGAAGTGTAGTAGGATTTGTGAAAGAATGTTAATATCCTAGAGGTTATGATGAATTAAGAAAATTATGGGCTGAATTGCCAACCCAATATAAAGTGGCGGAACTGTAAAGTAAAATTAACATCAAAATGCAAATAAAATGAATGGTTATAGCTGTCATCAGATATGGGGGGGGGTGAAACATTTAGTAAATGGTCTAATATAGGTAATGTAAAAATGCTTTTGTCTGATGTCAGCTGAAATAAATATTGATACATGATCAGATCATATTAACATTCTTTCACCTTTCACAAACAAATCTACTACACTTCTTTTTCTACTTTCCTCACCCTTCTAGTTACTGGCACTGTGTAACTTTCACATCCATTTATCCATACTTAATTAAATATGTATTAACACAACTTATATATATATATATATATATATATGTAAGATTATATTAAAGAGAAACTGGATATTAAATTATATTAAAAATTATATTAAAGAGAAAGTTAAACTGGATATGGCAAATGCACTGAAGCGTGCAAAGCAGCAGCAATGGATGCAAATATATGCCTATCATAATAAATATAACAAATAAAAATAAAGAAGATGGCAGTTCAAAACTTTATTAAAATGAGTAACCTTTATAATAAAAATTAAAATTACATCAAAATGTCCAAAGAAGGTAATGGCAGCCTAAAATCAGATAAAGGCAGGAAAAATTTAGCTAAATACTTCGAATCAGGGAAAGAAAAGCAAATATGCAATTAATAAAAATAAAATCTGATGTCAGCAAAGTGAATATTGATACATGATCAGGTATTTCATCATGGTACTACACCTGACCTACATCAAAGGACTGTGTTTCCATACTTGCCCATAGCTGTGGGCAAGTAATTTTAAATTTTATAGGTTACTACATGTCACTCATTTTTCTGCTATCTTCCTTTTTTTTTTATGGCCTTTGGCTTTCCGCGTGTTTCGAACTGCCATCTTCTTTATTTTTATTTGTCATATTTATTACGATATATATATATATATATATCTCTCTCTGATCACCACCTAAACTGATATGCCAAATCCTCAAAATATTTCTGAATTCAGGCATGGTGCTTGGTTCAAAGCAAAAATGACTAATATAAACTATTTTTATAAATTGAATGTTCATTATGCTTGCAATGATATTACTTATCTTTATAATAAAATTCTTGGTGATACTTACTGGAGAAGAATATACAATTTCTTCTCTAAGAAAGCGATTTTCACCAGAATATACTTCAAAAAGTCCCCAGTCCATTTTAATATCCCAAATATATGTGTAGCAGGAACTTAAAATTGCTGAAAAAATCCAGAGATAGAAGAATGGATTGTCTGCAGACTGTTTATAGTTATCTATGGAAGTACAGAAAGTAAAATGTAAATATATTTGTTTATAATGCAAAAAGAATTATTTTAAGTTATAAAGACAGTGCTCCAAAGCAGTATAATCATTTTACCATTTGACAAAAAAGCAATTAACAAGCATATTTTTAATATTAAAATTTATAGAAGAAAACATTTTTAATGTATAATTATCACTTCTGTCTCCGTGCTTAAACAAGGCTTGAAATTGTTATTGCGAAATCACAATTTCAAGGGGGTGATGGTGTTAAAGTTCTCCAATCTGGCTAGAATTTGTCACTTTAACACAATACCATGCGTTATAATCCTTTTTCCCAGAGATCTTTGACATTGTGACAGAAACTGAAAAAAAAATTAAAAAATAACAGACTGACATGCTGCCACATTATCTTTTTGGCCTTGACACTGGTGAATTAGGATTTTCTTGTTTGGATCTGATATTGTAGAAGATGGGATTTGACTAGCTGGATGCAACTGAGGAGCAATATCAAGAGAGGCTATTGTTCAGTGGATCCACTGGGGGAAAATCTGATCCCTAGAAGCCACTTGGTAGTATTTTAGACACATCCAAAAATACTGTAGCATATTGCACCACTATGTCTGCAGAACTGTGTTCACACACTGATTTGCAGGTTATGTGAGAGGGAAATATAAATGTTTGAAGTGACAATTGAGTGGTATAAGCAACTTTTGAAAGATAGGGAACAATCCAAGATAATTCCTGATCTGTCTGATTCTTCAAAAAATGTTGAAGGAAACTTTTTCATACTAAACAAATTATCAACTAGTAGAATAATAGTGAATGACCGAGGATGAGTAATGAGTTTGCCAAAATGCAACTATTAATCTATCTTGAAATGAAGATTTTGAGGGGGAAAAAATGCCAACAACTGAGATGAGAATGTATTGCCTTTTTGACAAACTTCCTGGATAATATCCTCATTGTGGATGAAATGTACATATTTCATTATAATCTGAGATGAAAAGGCAAAAAAATAAAAAATTGAGACCATGTACAATGAGAGAAAAAAAAAAAGAAAAAAAAATTGTTAAGACCACGTTCAAAATTTATGATAAAAATACTATTGTCCATTCAGAACTCATTTCACTAAGGCAAATTTCAGAGTTTACTTTCAAGTTCTGAAGCATGTGGAAAGGCAAGTGGATTTTGCATACAAGGTTAATATAATAAATCACACTGTATATCAGTGACACTTTTTAGCTCTAACATATTTTACTTAGAGACACAATTTTTCTCTAAGTAAAATATGCGATAATCTGTTATATGAAATTATCAGGACAGACCTTACAAGACCACAGGATGAGAGTTGCCATGGCACCAAAGATGCACATGTTGGCAGAAAGAATATCTTCCATATGCATGTAGATAATGCTTTGTTTATGTAATGATATACAGGCAGTTTCCACTTTAAGAGTTTTTTTTCCCCAAGTGTCAACAAAATGGAAATTATGAAGATTAATTGCAATAAATAAATGCTTAACATTCATAAATACGGCATTTCAAATCACTTGAGTAGTTATATAATACAGTACTGTTTTATTCAGGCAGATGAGAACACCTCACTGACTCACATAAAGCAGTTACGTTGACATTACAAAGGGTGGTTTGTGTTGCTTTTAATTTTTACTGTCTTGTCTTATTTCAAATTTATCCCCCTTATTAAGGGGGATCATTTAAGGATCTTTCTAATAAACTCTGTCCTCAGTTTATTGATAATTTAAGGATTTCAAGAACCAGCAAAGATTGTACAAAATGAAACAGAAGCAGTCATTAATACTGCTAACTAATTGCAGCTTGAGGTTTCTACAATCGATGTCGCTGTTCTGCTTTAAGCACACAATGAAGACCTCCTTGAAATGGCAAAATGTGAAGGAGCTGAGGAAGAAGATTTAACAGCTGAAACTCCTGTTCATTCCTTCACTCTCAAGGGGCTTGACAGCTTTCCAACACATGAAAAAACAATAGAGATTTTTGAATCACAAGATCAGAGACTGACTGGGTCAAAAATTCTTACCGGAGAAAACAAATAGAATGTATAGGAGATCAGAGTGCAATATTGAAAATAACACTGGCCTCCGGCCCACCGGGATTTCCCTGATAAGTCTTATGGCCAGTTTGCCTCTGCACAAGATTCAAATTTTGAGCACACTAGAAGAGTTGCTATCATGAAATTTATAAAGAAAAGAGAAGACTGTCTTGGAAACAAATGACTAAAAGCATTTCTGAAGAAGGCTACTTGTGTTTTAACCAACGATTGCCAAGCCAACAATGAGTGACAAATCATCAACGAGTGTGCATTTAGTCGATGATGATGATAAATATTCTTCAACATTTGTATGACAAATAATTTCTTTATTATTATAATTTGCTTGATTTTAAAGGCTGTTTTCATTTCTCTGGATAAAAAATCATTAAGCATAAACTATTGTTTTGTTCACCTTTATTTAACATTACTATGGTCAAAATTTCATTGTTGAGAACATAAAACCCTGTTCTGAAAATTATGACTACGGGAAATAAATTCCTGCTGTACAAGCACACGCTATGAAAAAATTAACTCAAAGTCAGGAACTACCTGTATTAATAAATTTATAGCATAAATTTTTCATATATCTTTTCATTTATTGAGAAACAAATGTAAATACTTTGCAGTAAGTATAAATAAACCCATCAAAACACACTAGCAATGAACAAAAACACTATCTACAAAGTGGCTAAATGACATGGAATGGGTTTTTAGATTAACATCCAATTTCATCATAATGCAATTATACTACTATGGTAATACTACTATAATAATAATAGTATGGTAATGAACTTGAAGGATACTGAAATTTAAAATTTCTCAATACAATAAAAAAAAAAGTTGGTCTCTTATGTACTTTAAAAAAAAAATAATAAAAAATTAAGTTTTCTACATAGTGGTTTTGCATATTTCTGCTCTTACACATTTTCTAAAGTGGCCAAAGAATCTCCCAATTGCAGCAGTACTCTAGCATAGATGCAATTCCTATGGGTGCCTGTGCTTCCATCACCAGCACTATTTGATGGATCAACAACAGCTTCCTCCTTCTCTTTATTTATCTTATTTCCAAGATGAGAAAATAATTCCTTATCCATGAGTTCTGCTTCATTGGTGCATCACTATCTCCATGTACCTTCTGCATATTTTTTCATCCATGTTTTTGGGCACATCCTCCTCTGAAAATCCCTCAGAAATGCCAGACACAGAGGTGAGGCTGAACATAAAACAAATCGATTGTTCTGGGTTAATGGGAATTGCATCAAGTAATGTAACAAACCTTGCAAGTTTTGGAGGCAAATAATCTTTGTCATCTTGCTACTATGGTAATAGTGTTTAAATTTTTTTTTAAATTTTTTTGATCTAATGGTGTACAGAGCTGGTTGTGTTTGGGGAAAGAAAAACAATTTCCACAGCTTGTCTTGACATACATCAGTTTTGTGGTATGTGCAATTAAATAGCAGAAGACATAACTTAAGCTTTCACTTAGTAATGTCTGTCAAATTCTATGAGCCACTCTTTAAATACAGAAGAGGTCTTGGTCTTTAAATGTAAAAGGACTGACATAACATGGGAACCTAGATGTTCCCATGTTATGTCTATGTGTGGGAAACATCTTCAAGAACCAGTAAACTGAGAAAAAAAATTGGTTAATGTAGAATTAAAAACAGAATTAAAAATATTATCAACCTGTAGGTAAACAATTATCCAGTGTTCATAAAAGTAAACATGTGCATAGATTGGAATATGCAGCATGAACATTATCACTGTGTAAATGAAAAGTAAAGAAAAATATATTTTTATTAAGAATATATATTTAATTAATTATTACAAAATGTGAAAGTTCAACTCAGCTTGGTTATGCAAAAAAAAAAAAAAACCATATGCAAATAAGCATTATACAATTAACTGCACAAATTTGTAAAGAAACAGTTTGCTATGTTTACTTTTTATGCAATTAAGTGTTATGGTCTGTATAAAAACAGAACACAAATGGTAACATTTCAGCTCTCTGAAAGCAATCCAGCAGTACTAAACAATGGGAATAAAATTTACAACTGTAAAGAAGTTCTAAAAATGCTTCCAATCATAATAGAAGAAAATGGTATCATGTAGAGCTTGTCTAATAGAACTACTCTTTGAAAATAGCAAAAGCAGGCAAATAATTGTAACTTCCTTATAAAGCAACTCCTGGAACTTTACTACATCCCCCTTCATAAGATCAGTGGCAGACTAAGGAAAAATCGGGTCCTAGGCAAGATTCTCATTTCGGGCCCCACCTATGGTTGCCACCTTTCAGAAATTGTAATGCAGGACAGTTGAATGGGTTAAAAAAAGGTCTTCTATTACTAAATATAAAAATATATTTTAACTCTATTATTGAAGTTGCCAACTTAAATCAAATTGTTCATACCAACGTACAACAGAGGCATTGATTAAGTAACTAAATCTACATAATCAATGTGCAACTAGCGCTATCTGGTGAATCATCATGTATACTGTGCCTGGTGTGGTATACACAATGATTCACCACATAGTGCAAAGATGCTTTGATTGATCAGTGCGAAACAAGTGGAACATTATAAATTTATTTAAAATAAAATAATGTAAAAATGTATAATAAAACAGTTTTACAGGCCCCAAAAAATTAGGGGTCCTAGGCAGTTGCCTAGTCCAAAATCTGCTCCTTCATAAGATGTAACATTGACATAGATTTTGTAAAACAACAAAATACAGGCATACCTCGAATAACGAATAGGATGCGTTCCACGAAATTACTTCGTTAAGCGAAACTTCGTTTTCAGAGGTAAAAATACTATGGCCAGAATAGGGATACGTTCCTACGTAAAGAAAATGAAAAGCTTTTTTTTCGAACAAAGAAAAGTTTTATTAAATAAACAGTCAACTTACATACAAAGTGAAATCACATTTTAAAATACGAGTCTAAAGTTGATTGTTTATGCTCTTTTTCTCTTTCATTTAACAATTGCCTATATGGAGTTATTGCATTTAACATTGATCGCTTAACAATAATACTTCTTCCTAAATCAGGATCATTTTCATTAAAAAAATTTAAAACGTTTTCAATGTCATTTAAGCACCTTTTTAAATCTTTGGTTGTTAACACTTTTTCGGCAGGAACTTCTTTAACTTCGTCTTCATTATCTTTGTCTTCGTTGCTAACAAGGTTTTCTAAATCTTCCACTGAAAAACTATCATCTTCTGCATTCAATAAATTTCTAACATCCTCTTCATCGACATTTTCGAAACCTATTGATTGAGCCATCTGGATAACTTCATTTCTAATTTCTTGGATGTTATTTTCTTTTTCTAGTACAACTTCTGGCCATATTTTGCGCCAAACTCCATTTAAGCATTTCTTAGTGACTTCTTTTCAAGAACTATCAATGTTTTCAATTGCGTTTTTAAATGGTGTAGTTTTTCCAAAAAGTTTTAACTGTCATTTCCTCTTTATCCTCTGGTTCAGTTAAACTGCTTAATGTTCGACGCAGATAATAAGCTTTAAATGATGCTATTATTCCCTGATCCAATGGTTGAATCAGGGAAGTTGTGTTTGCTGGAAGAAACACAACTTTGACAGGAATGCATGTGTCCAACGTGTTAAGATCAGTAGGATGTCCCGGAGCATTGTCTAACAACAAAAGAGCTTTTTCTTCAAAGTTGTTTTTTTTTACAATACCGTTTTACTTCAGGACAAAAGTGGTTAACAAACCAATCAGTAAATAACTTCTTGGTAACCCACGCTTTTCTATTTGCTTTCCATATTACAGGTAAATTCATTTTTATGTTACCTTTTAACGCCCTCGGATTTTCTGAATGGTAAACTAATAACAATTTTAATTTATAATCGCCAGAGGCATTTGATCCAAAGAGTAACGTTAAATGGTCTTTGGCTGCTTTGAACCCAGCAGCTGATTTTTCTTCAATAGAAATGAAGCTTTTTGTTGGTAGCCGTTTCCAGAACAAACCGCTTTCGTCAACATTGAACACCAAATTTGGAAAATTTTCACGTTCAATTATTTCCTTTAGTTTTTCTGGAAACTTATTTGCAGCTTCTCCTGTTAATTTTACACTATGAATCCTGGCCCGTTTTTTAAATTTCTCGAACCAACCACGAGAAGCCCCAAAGGTTTCCGTAATTTCTTCAGTTTGTTTAGATTTCAGGTGATTAAACTGGAATATTTTTTTTTTAATGTTAAATGGGGCTTGAAATTGCTGACTTCGTTATATTGAAGCTTCGTTGTCAGAGGTAACGTTAACCGAGGTATGCCTGTACTATCTGAGTTTACAGGGAAAGAAGAAGAAAAAAGCAAATTAATCTTCAAATTATACATTATGTAATGGATAAATACATATAAACAGCAAAGACTGCTTATACTGTGGAAAAATGTTTCCTAATTTTCTTTATAAATATCCTGCACCTGAATCATTACATTGACACATCCACTTTTGATTGGTGACAAAGTCCATTAGAAAGAGGGGTTAAATAACTGGAGGGCATATTATAACAACAAAGAGGGCTAAACTGAGCTAATTCACTATGATCTAAACCAAGAAAGCTATTGAAAGAAGCATAACTTAAGTGTTGTATTCAAATCAAGTTTTCTAAATTTTTTTTTTTGCTTAAATTGAGTAACTTTAAATGTCTGAGAATAACAAAGAGGTTATTAAAAAAGTGGTGATAAAATCAGATGAAAATGACTGATCTGAATGTAGATTTATGCTAAGATGTTAGTATAAAGCCAGAATTAGAAGTTTAAAAAGGGGAGGAAAAAAGAAAGAAAAACTTAAATTTGTAAGACTATCAACATTTTGCTGAGTTCTGATGAAAATGAGAAATGGGTGTGGAGAGGAAAGTAGATGTGAGGTCAATCTTAAGTAGTGGCAGACTATGCAAGAAAGCAAACTTAGACAGCATCAGCCAAAAAAAATAAATAAAAACCTTCCCATTCACCTATCCATCTCCACCAATAGTTTTGTCTAGTTCTTCCTTGAATTTATTCAAACTATCCACTTCCACAACATCAGATGGAAGTTTGTTCCAGCAATCAACCTACTGGATAAAGGAAAACATCCACACATCTATTCTGCAACCATCATTCAATTTGAATTCATGCCCTGCACACATGTGCATAGTCTAAGCAAGAGGAAGAATCTTCATCGGTACTGGGTTTGCTCAATTCATTCAAAGCCTTAAACATCTCAAGCAGATCACCTCACTGGTACCTTGTCTCCAGATGCTGCAATGATGTAGAACTGAAGCCTTTCTCGGGAGCACTCCTTTTTTCCCCTTCACCAATCTCATTGTCCTTCTCTGTACCTGCTGCAGCAGCTCTATATCCTTCCTAAAGTGAGGCCTCCAGACCTGTATGCAGAACTCCAGATGTGGTCTGATATTGGTTCAATGTGATACTTCCAGTGCCCTGTACAATGGAATAATCACATCCTTATCCCTGCTAGCAACATTCCTGTATAGCATTAACAAAATGGCACCTCTGTAGCCAGGTGGGCAGGAGCAGCAGTGCGTAGCACATGCTTCTTGATTAGACCAGGGTTCGAGCCTGTGACCACCAAATACGGAGGATGCGGAATGGTCAGGGAATGACCACTGCATATCCCCGGAGCAATATGGCCTTAGTTGCTAATGCTCCTAAAAACCAAATAACAAAACTCCATTTGCTGTCCTGACAGCATGTCTGCACTGCTAAGAGAACTTCATATCTGACTACAAAATTACCTCTGTCTTTTTAACTTTCCATTTAGCCTGAGTGTAGTACCATTCAGTTGGTACGTTAATCTGGATTACTGCAACCTGTGTGTGTAGTACTTTGCATTTGTCAATATCAAACCTCAATTGTCATTTATCAGCCCAAATGCCAAATTTTTCTAGATCTTTTTGCAGTAACGTGCTGTCATTACTGTCATTTGCAAACTTAGACATTGAGCCTAACATATCTTCAATGTCATTAATAAATACAGAAAACAATTGGCCCAGCACCGAGCCATGGAGAACTCCACTGATAATATTAGTCCACGAAGAGACGTCCAGTGATTACTACTTTCTTCTCCCACTCAGTTATTCCTTTATCCATAGCAGTAACCTACTCTTAATGCCACATTGCTCCAATAACAGCAGTCTAGGTACAAGAGTATCATAACCTTTGCTGAAGTCCAAGTACAATAAACCCTCACTAATTCGGTTACAGTTAATCTGGATCAAAATATGAAAAATTCTATTCACAGTTCAGTACTTTGAAAGACACATGGGATTTAAGAAGGCAGATAACTTACTCTGACTGTGTGCAAAGAGAAACTGAACATACATTACATTGTCTTGCATATTGTTTGGTATCATTGTTGATTCCGAGTCGGACGGATGCTACTGCTTATATTGCTTCATTTGCGTACTTCTTTATACATATAAATGTACATAAGTTAACATATTTTATATAATTATGGGTTCTAAAGAATTGAAAAGTGGAATAAAAGGAAAACGTGTTACTTTAACTATCATTAACAAGCTCAAAGTAATAAGAAAATGGTGTTCTGGAGAAGGAAAAAAAAAAAAAAAAAATTGCTGAAGAATTTGGTATTGGCCAACAGACTGTCAGATATTAAAAAACAAAACAAATCTATAAGACATTTGCTTTAAAATTCGATGTGGGAAGTGATAAAAGCAGTGCATCAAATAGACAAACATTAAAAAAGCCAAAAGAAGTGTTGCTGAAAGAAGCTGTACTTAAGTGGTATTCACAGCAACAATCAAGTGCCATTGGATTGCAACGCTAGTGTCACCTGATAAATGTATAAAAAGACAACACATTTATCCATCTATCAATGGATAAATGTATATGTCTTTTTATTGTTTTTAAATAAAGGTTCTACAGTGTTATTATTTTATTTATTTTCATCAGCATTACCTATATTTTATTTGTTAAATTTTCTATTTATTTGTTTAAGTTTTTGTTCTTTTAAGGCTATCTTTTGCTTAATCTGGATTAGTGATGGTTTACTATATATGCTATCAAAATTATTTTTTGCATCCAGTTCCTTCGTTACTGCATCATAGTATGCAATCAAATTGGTCAGAAAAGATAACACCTTTGACAAACAACAAGTACACAACTGCACTCGTGTCTAGATGGTTCTGTATTTACTTTAACCAGTGATTCCATTAATTTCCCTAGAACAGATGTTAAGCTAAAGGGTCTGTAATTACTCATGTCATTCTTTGATCCCCTTTGTGAATTAGGGATACATTTGCACATCTCCAATTCATGGAGACTTCCCCTGAATCTAAGGATGCTCTCAAAATTATGGCAAGGGGGTTGGGTTTGCTTACTTCCTTTGCTGCCTCCCTTAATACAATTGGGTAGATCCCATCCACCCCAGGTGCCTTCCTTACATTTAACTTCAGCAATTTCTCTTTCACTTTCCTCTCAGTTATTACAAAATAATTTAGCTGTATGATAGAGTTTGATGGCATCCATTCCCCTAAAGAATTCTTTGTGTGAATGTAGATGCAACATACTCATTCAGCTCATCAGCAACCTGAGCAGGATCAACAATAGTTGAATCACTGATAAAGTGGAGCTACGTGATTTATCCTCTTCCTTATAGTGTTTACATAAGTAAATAAGTTATTTTTCTTTGCTTCCTTTGCCAAAGATTTCTCATAATCTTGATTGCAGACTAGTTTATATCTAGTTCTGTATCATCCTCTTCTTCTGTATCACCTGAAAACATATACATATATACATATATATATATATATATATACACAGTCGATTCTGGTTATTTGGGACACATCGGGACTGTGCATTTTGGCCCGATTAAGCGGCTGCCCCAATTATCCGAAGTTTCACGTAAATAGTTAAAAATACAATTTACCCCCCCCCCCCTTTACAATTAGTTCACTGTACAATCAAATCACGTTACGACGAACTCAAAATAGTAAAGTACCGTTCACTATACGATGTGCAGTAAGTGCCGGTCATTATGATCATGTTTGTGAATTGAATTTTAATTCTATTCAACAGTGATTCTAATTAGCGAAAATAGGAGGAATATTATCCACAGGCTATAAAAGTAAAGATATATTAAGCACAAACTTACCCTTTATTACCTTACCAATTAAAAAATTAAACGATACGTGAAAATCAGAAGAATATACGTGATAATCGGAATAATTAATACGTACTGTAATATGTACATACTAACTAAACTAGTTGACATTTCTGTTCACTGACATTTGTTAGTGGGGACTGAAATTTAAAACAGTAAAAAGATAAGCAATCAATAACAAAGAACAGGGCACACAAATTGCAAGTAACACAACACGCGCAAGTGAGAACGGAGTAACAAATTAGGAAGCTTTAAAAATAGGAATGAAGAGAAGATCTGAAAATTAATTTTTTTTATTTGATTGAAGATTTCATGGAAGTGTAAACACATTTTACCATAATAACCCACAGAATTCCAGCTGCCGGTATTATCGCAAATTCAATAAGATCGAGTTTACTGTCCGTTTATGATAGATTGCACTAACAGAAAAGCCCAATAAACAGGTGACTGCTAATTGTTTTTGTTTTATGGTTGTGACCTCCAAAAATCCGACCGAACTACGTGGTACGGTCAGAGATAATCGTAGGGTAATCTCCAGTGCTGAGGTCTCCTGCCCCGATTAAACGGCATTTTGTCCCAATTAAGCGAAGTAAACCCTGGCTATTTTCTCGATTGGTTTTTGTTTTTTAAGATTTGCCCCAAATAAACGGCTGCCCCGATTAACCGGTGGCCCAAATAACCGGAATACACTGTATATATATATATATATATGTGCCCCACACATTTTTCTTCTATGAAATGAGTCTCATTAGTTCATCTGATATCCATTTAAGTCTAAGCCTTGAATGTATTTGTTAGTTGGTATGTATGAAAAGCTTAGCAGCTGCTATAATGACTTATCAGTTGGTCCCACTGCATAGAATTTAAAAATTCTATGAGACCACTGTTGTCTCATCTTGGAGTTAGAGTTCATAGTCAAAAGGTAAATACAAACTGATAAGAGGAATTAACTGGATATAACAAAACAAAAATAGATTTTGATAATCAAAGACTTCACAATTATAAGCATAAATTATGTTTATTAGAAATAGAACTGTTAAATAAGAAAAAGTAGACTACAATTACAAATAATTAATAAGATTAAAATCATGTATGGCAGGACTATTCCTCAAACAGCAAGAAAAATACAGGTCACACAACATTCTAGTGGGGTAACCATAACAACCCATTTTCAGTGCCTGGTTGTCTACTGCCATAAGATTTTCCTCATTTTTTTTGGATGTCACTTCTGATTCTTCTTAAGATCCACAGTCTTTTACTCAAAAGCACCAGAGTAAAAGGCTGTAGATCCATAAGAAAAAAAAAAACAAAGTCAAATATAACTTCAGTGCATGTCAGCCAGTTGGAAACCTGTAAGATATACACAGCAGTACTAGGCAAAAAATGGTCAACTAGATAAGTAAAACTAGGAGGTATGGTGGGATGATCTATAGTATAAAAAAAAAAAAAGTTATTTTTAACCAGAATTTTTGCTCATATTCATATACTTTTGTCTATAGAAATGTATGTTCACTGCCTGCAATTGCCTAATTATAGGCTTGACTGAAAGGACTTTAGAAATTCCTCCAGTCATTGATGAAAACTGAACCTAGACCTCTCTAAATGTATGGTTGGTTGACTTATTTGTGATTTTACATTGCATCTCTGGCACATAATGCATGAAGTACAGACAATAAGAGATATAACATTTAAAGGCATAACAATAAACCATAAAATATAAAGCTTCAAAAGATATAAAACTACAAATATAAGACACAAAAATACATGTAAGATGTATACATCTTGTATAAAGTATAGAAAGTGCAAATAAAAGATGTACAAGTCAGCACATTATGATCATGGTTAGATGCTATGGTAGAGGCTAGTAAACAATTAAAGACAACTGATATATCATTTTCAGTTAAAATTTGCCTGGATGTAGAGAACAAAGGCCAGTTGGTTAAAAGCTTCATTTCATTCATTAAAATACTCAGAGAAGGTCATCAAAATGTGTTCAACTGTTAAAGTAACAACACCACAGTGCTCATATACAGGAAAAAATCTCAGCCTTTAGAAGATATGAATAAAATAAACAAAATCAACCATTTTAATTTATTTTCAGATAAACAATTTCAAACATTATGCAAGAAATGTTAAACATTCCACAGATTTTCTGGAAGCAATGATCAATTTCATTTCCTTCTTTATTATATATTTTTAATAAATCACTAAAAGATGGCATCTACCCTACTTGTTTAAAAAAAAATCTCATGTTACCCATACACAAATGAGATTCAAAATTCTATGCAAATAATTATTGGTCAATTACACAAATTAATACCACTGCAAAAATATTAGATGCAATAGTTCAGCATAAATTGGCATCCTACTTCAACCTATCTTAACTGCTATCACTAACCTGGTTGCCTTTTGGCAATTTATCACCAAGGTGTTGGTTCAGGGAAACTAAGTTGATGCAATTTATACAGATCTTTCTAGGACATTCAATACAGTCAATCACAAACTCTTAAAATTAAAAAAAAAAAACTTTCTAATCCTTTTTAATATTTACATAAACAATGGTAGCATATTCCCAGACTAGGGATGGCAGAATATTGTAACCTGAGAAGCAGGGCATACAGGTGTCAAAATTCAAAATTTTTATTATAAACAAATTAAATAAAAGTATCTCAAGGGCACCAAAAACCCTATGTTTGCCACTGTCCGAGACCACAAGGTCTTAAACTTTTAATATTAGCATACAATGCAAGAAAGCAGGCTTATGCACATCAACCAAAAAAAAAAAAAAAAAAAATTCTCCCATTTCACCACTCCATTCGTTTTAAATGCTTGTCCAGCTCAGTCTTAAATTTATTTAGGCTATTAGCTTCCACAACAAAAGATGCAAGCTTGTTCCAACAATCAACTACCCGCTGGCTAAAGGCAAATTTCTGCACCTCTATTCTACAACTATCTTTCCTCAATTTGAAACTGTGCCGCCTCAGGTCCTTAGTCCGAGCAAGAGGAAGAATCTCATCAGCATTCATGGCCTTATACACCTCAATCAGATCATCTCACAGGTGCCTACTCTCCAGGTGCTGCAATTTGCAGAACTTAAGCCTTTCTTGGTAAGAGCACCCATTTGTTCCCCTCACCAATCTTGTTGCACTTCTTTGTACTCATTCTAGCAACTCTACATCCTTCCTAAAATGAGGCTTCCAAGACCTGTACACAGTACTCTAGGTTTGGCCTGACCATTGTGTTGTATAACAGGATAATCACCTTCCTGTCCCTGCTAGCAAAATTCCGATATATCATTGAAAAGACTCCATGACCTGCACTGTTCAGCGAACTTCATATTTGACTGCACAATTACCCACAGGTCTTTTTCACTTTCCTGAGTGTAGTACCACACAGTTGGTGCATTTCTCTTCAGTTATTGCTACCCATATGCAGTACTTTGCATTTGTCAATGTTAAACTTCAGTTGCCACTTCTCAGCCCATTTTCCCAACTTATCTAGATTCAGCTGGAGTAGCATACTGTCTTTACTGTTGTTAACAACCCTGCCAACCTTTGTATCATCTGCAAACTTGGACATTAAACCTGGTATACCTTAATCAATATCATTGATAAATATACAAAACAACAATGGGCTCAACACCAAACCATGGGGAATTTCACTAATAACATTTGTCCTTGAAGAGCAGTGTCCATTGATTACAACTCTGTCATCTCCCACTCAACCATCCCTTTTACCCACTGTAGCAACTTACCCTTAATGCCACACCTCTCCAATTTGTACAGCAGTCTTCCATGTGCAACAGTATCAAAAGCTTTCCTGAAATCCAAGTATATGATATCAAAATTATTTTGGGCATTCATCGGTTCCTTTGTGACCACATCATAATATCCAATCAAATTGGTCAGACAAGACCTTCCTTTAACAAACCTATTCTGTATCTTAACTATTACTGCAGTCTTGTCTAGATGATCCTGCAATGCTTCTTTAACCAGTGATTCCATTATTTTCCCCAGAACACAAAATAAATTAACAGGTCTGTAGTTTTGTTGTGCCACCTTTTGAACCTCCTTTGTGAATTGGTGATATATTTCCACACCTCCAGTCCATGGGAACCTCCCCTGAGTCCAAGGAAGCTCTCATAATTATGGCTGTTTGCTTACTTCCTTTGCTGCCTCCTTTAATATAACTAGATAGATGCAGTCCACCCCAGGTGCCTTTATTATGTTTAACTTCAATAATTTCTCCTCCACTTTGCTCTCAGTTATTACAAAATCACTTAGCTCCCTGTTAGTGATTGATAAACTTCTGGCACTCCACTCATTGAATGAGTCCTCCCGTGTGAATGTAGATGCAAAATACTCATTCAGTTTATCAGCTACCTGAGCATGATCATCCATAGTCAACCCATCTATGTTAAGTGGTCCAATCTGATTCATCCCTTTCCTTCTAGAGTTTACATAAGTAAGGAACTCTTTGCCGTTTTTCTTTGCATCCTTTGCCAAAGATTTCTCGTAATCTGCCTTTGCCTGCCTAACCTCATTTGTGACTTGATTACAGACTGGTTTATACCTGCCATAGTCTTCTGTGTCACCTGATACTTTATATGCATCCCATACATTCTTCTTCTCTGCCACGAGCCTCATTAATTCATCTGACATCCATTTAGGCCTCAACCTTGAACAGTATTTCTTAGTTGGAATGAGAAGCCTAGTAGGCTTCAAAATTAAGTCCCTGAAGGCCTCCCATTTAGAATTCAACATTGGTAACATCATCAGTTGATCTCACTCTACAGAATTTAACTGTCTGAGACCTCTGCAGTCACCATTATGAAAGCACAAGCCCTTTCCTTTAACCTTGATGGTAGTTGCATCTTTAAGTAATTCCCACATCAGTACATTGTGATCACTGTCACCCAATGGTTCTTTTAACTGCAAATTCTTAATGCATGTAATTGCTGTTGATAATCAGATCAAGAGTATTATTCCCTCTGGTTGCTTCTCGAACACGTTGCTGTAGAAAACAGTCATCCAATAAATCCACAAAAGTCTTGCTAGTGTGTGAGTGACCAACCCACAAGTTCCAGTCTATCTGGAAAGTTAAAATCCCCCATTATAAGACATTCTGATTTACTGGTCCACTATTTCTCTGCACAATTGCTCATTAGGCCTATAACACACACATACTCTCATTTTTACTTTACCAGTGCTTATTTCACACCAAACAGAGTCAACACTGCATTGTTCATCAACATCAATTGGATGCACTTCCTTAGATTTTGTGTTTCTTAACTAACAGCATAACCCCTCCTCCCTTCTGTCCTGTCTATCCTTCCTGTACACATTGAACTCCCCAAATTCCAATTTTGCACTGCTTATATCTGCGTGACACCACGTCTCTGATATCCCAACAATATCAACCTTTGGTGCCTTGACTAGCACTTCAAGCTTAAATTTATTAACTATACTCCTAGCATTGGTGTACATGCAAGTATACATGCACCTGTTCCTACTCTTAGTTACCCTAACACAGCCCATGTATTTATTTGTTCCACTATTACTCCCAACAGTCCTGGAAATCTCCATTACCTTGCTTTCCAGGCTGCTGCTCATTCTAATAAAAGCACTTTTGCCTCTGTCTGTAGCCACTTTTAACCTTTTAGTCTATGTATCCCCCAAGCTCAGTTTTCTGACCCACCTAACACTGCCTCGACAGCATCAGCAAATATTCTTGCACCCTTTTTATTTAAGTGTATCCCATCCCTGTAGAAGCAGTCTCTCCTCTCAACAATACATAAGCAGATGGTAGTAAACTATACAAACCCAGATTATATTTAATATAATTTATATTTAATATAAATGACTATATTAAAATTCAGTCTTTCCTAGAATCCTTTTATTATTGAACTAGGCATAATAATATGATCATAAATATAAAAAAAATGTGAAGTAGTATTTTCGAAAAGATCCTCACAAGAAAGGAATAAAATTCACCTACAAAATCCAAAGTTATTAACGAAATTAGAGATCTAGGTGTTATATCTGAGTAACTGTTCCCACACTTCATATGTAAATCACATAACCAAACAGGCATATAGATAGATGAGTAGGTTTCAATAAATGATATTCCTCTTTCTTAAGCAATACCCAATTAACCAAATATTATTTACAACTTTTGTTAATTCCCATATTACAGTTTGTGCATTCTCTGATTTTGAGACCAATTCTCATATCAATAAATTAGAAAATGTGCAAACAAAAATGATCACGTATTTAAATCAAACATAACAGGCCTGGGAATTACTGCAGAACAAATAGCAACCACTATTTAAAGACAAGTTAAAATCCCTTCATCAAAGAAGACAGCAATTAGGATTGAAATTTATATATCAAATTATTCACAGTAACTGTTTATTTTAAAAGATTTTTTTAAAGTATTGAACAAATTATGGGAAATGCAGCATTATCTTCTATTTACTAAATATTCTAAATAGAAATGATTATGATCCTTTTATTTCTATTAATTTATTTATAGAGGAATCAGAATTGTAATTATATCACTTTATTTTATTTGCATTGGATTTTATATTATGGATTACGTTCTCTTTATTAGCTCATGAAATTAACTCATATATAAATATTTTATATACGAGTTGTTTTATCTGTATATTCTCACACTGTAAATGTGTTAAAACTGTAATGTGTGGCAAACATAAATATTCATCGTGGGGCAAATACAGCTGCCCACATAGGTTGGTCAGGTAGACTTCAGTTTGAAAGCCACACACACACATTAAAAACAAATGCATATGACATACAGAAATAAGTGGCTCATTTGTTTCAACATATAAGCTGTGACTCAGAGATGTGGAAAAAGTACTAGCTGTATGGATAGCTTGATGATGTAAGGGATCCAGTCATCTTAAAGCAACGTATCAGTCCAAGATCCATAATAGAGAGAGAGAATCTTTAATGCCCTTCACGGCGAAAAAGCCAGGGGTTTACATTTTTACAGCCTCCCGAAACTTCCGGGAAAATCAAACAATTAATTTACAAAAACAGGTAATTTTACAAATGAAAACATAAAATAAATGAAAACAATCTATTTTAGATCAAACTAGGGCTCGATATAAGCAGAGAAGAGTACATCTATCTACACCCCAAGAAGTGGAAGGGAGAGTACAAAGGATGTTGATGCCTCTCGTCTGTAAATAACAAATACTTAGAAAAGTCAACTTCTTGTCAGAGAAAAGCCCTAAAAATTTCACATCTGATGTAACAGGATAATATCCCCATTTAATCTCAGTTCAGGGTCCAGATAGAGGTTGTGCTTATAGCAAAAGCATACATATATTGTCTTCTGCATAAAAAGTTTGAAACCATTTATCAGTACCCACTGTCTAAATTGCTTAATCACCCGTTGCAGCTGTACATGGCAGCTGGTGATATATTGTGACCAAGCTTCCATGGAGGACTTTTCTGGGGCTGCTCAAAGACAGGCAACTATAAAGGGGATATTTAACCCATTCAGGAGAGAACTTCTCTGAACATGTCTGTCTACTGAGTGGAGTTTTAGGGAATTCAAATTTCATAAAGATGAACTTCATACATAAATGCCTTTAAATATTAAAATGCTCTTATTCTCATTTGACAGCCCAACATTAGAGTGAAACTGTTACAAAAATAAAAATTTTGATAACAAAGGAAATAAAAATTGCACTAAGTGTTACCATTTAGATTTTACAATTTCTAAAAAATTAAATTTTGCTTAATCAACTATTATTTTATCAGTTATCATTGGTGTAATTCTGAAATGAACAAACTGATTACATCTCCGTGTGGTGGGAACATGGTTGTATGTGATGTTCATTCTTAGGTAGATGCATTTAACTATACAAGAGCAGTTATGTCTCATCTCCCCATGCTTACAACCATTGTGTTTATTATTTTTTCTTTCCTTAAAAGAAAATTTGCTCATGTTCCTATCAGAATTACAAATTACCCATTTTAACATCAAATTCAAAAATTAACTCAAATATTAAAAACAGTCCAGATGACAAATAGCCTAACTAAGTGACACAGATCCCAGTTCCTTTTAACCAAAATACCATGTATTTACAGATGTGCATGCAAAGCCACATGTATAAACAGTTTCTAAATTACCTTTGAAAACATTAAAAAGAGTAGAAAAAATTACAACAAAGAAGGTTGTAGAATATTTTCCAGCATTAACAAGGTGTGGAAATGCTTCTTTAGTATCTCTGTATCGCCTCAGACACTGAGCAAACCGAAACCAAGCTGGCAGGCAAGCTACTATAGGACGAAGGACGACTCCTATTTTGTCTATACATTTCACTGCATCTAGTAAAATATAAAATAATTTTAGTAAGCACTTTTTACAAATGCAAGCACATAAAAAATTGACAGACTCCAAAATGTCCAGCAAGCAAATATAAAAGTCTTGTCTAGAAATCTGGGTATTATCAAAGATAATGGGAGTAGACTGTTTTTTTTTGCAATAAAAGTGAAAACTTAACCTTTGCTGCAGGTTTTGGAGCAATGGTTAAGTTTTCTTTACCCAATTCAAGAATTAACTGGAGATTATAATTTAAAGCAAATATCTGAAAAATTAAAGCTGTTTCTGTAGAATAGCATCTTTAAGTAGAAGGTAGAATGTAGTGTATTATTATTGGAAAAATTATAGAGGATTTCCAGTGAGGGATAAAAGATTATTAATTAATATACAACAGGAAGAGTAGATTTAAAAAACAGAACCCTGGGGAACACCAGTATTAGCTGAGAAGTTAGATATGTGGTGAGGGAGGATGTTGTTGTTTATTAGTTGTTGGCGCATCGGCTTCTGTGGCCATAATGCACCTCTCTCGGTTTTGATTTCCTAGTCTGGTTTCTTTCAAATTTTGAATTTAAGTAATACCTGACTTTATGAAGAGATGGAGTTCAAATGGATTTGTTGACTTGTGGTGATTTTTGTGTTTTAAATCTGATTATATAAGCCTATTGATTTTAGGTAGTGAAAAACTTCTCTTACCTTATTTTCTTCGCTTAAAATGTTTTCCAAAACTAGAGCATCTTGATTTTTAGTTACAGAACTAAAGGCTATTTTTCTTTCATTTATAAAGGCTGGACAATCTAGTAGTAAATGTTTTACTGTTTGTTGTACACGGCACTGACTGCATTGAGGTGGTTCTTCGGATTTAAGTAGATAGGAATGGGTTAGATGTGTGTGCCCTATCCGTAACCTGGCAAGGGTTACTTCTTCTTTTCGGACATCTCTTTCACTGCATTTCCACTGATTTAAAACTGGTTTAATTTGAAAAAGTTTGTTATGTGTTTGCTCGCTCCATATTCTTTGCTACTGTTTTTTGCTGTTCACTTTGATACTATGTCTGTAGTCTGTAAATGGGACTTTGGTGGTTGAAGAAAGGGTGCCGGTTGCCATTTTTGCTGCATGGTCTGCTTGTTCATTTCCTTTAATTCCCATATGTCCAGGAATCCAACAAAAAGTGACTTCTTTTCTTCTTTTAAGAATTTTGTTTAGGGTAACTTGGATTTGTCTTAGAGTTGGATGGAAATTCTTTGCGTCACATTGTATTGCTTGCATCGTACTGAGGGAATCTGTGAAGATCAGACTATGGGGTAGCTTTTGCTTCCATATTTGATCTATTGCTATTCACTGCTTGCAGTTCAGCTGTGCAGATGCTACATTCTGTTGGGAGGACTTGGATTATTGTAGAATCAGAGAAAACTGCTGCTGTGCTTACTTTTGTATCGGTTTTCGATCCATCTGTATAGATTTGTGAATATTGTGGATATTTCTCTAGATATGCAGCATGTAGTTGTTGAAAGCTGCTTCGTGGTAGGGAATGTCTTCCCCAAGATTGAAAGTAGGTATCATAGTTTGGTGATGTTATTTCCCAGGGGGGTTTTGGTGCGTTTCGTATAATAGCTAGTTTGTTGAAGTCAAGAGACCAAATTGGAAGTAGCTCTTTGATGCGTATGTTTGCTGGTTTGTTAACTGTTGGGTGTATTCTGTACATATTTTCCCATATTGGTGTATATAATGTTTTGAACACAGGATGGTTTGGAAAACACTATTTTGGCTGCATAAGATAGGAGTTCTTGTCTTCTGAGATGAAGTGGTGGTTCATAAGCCTCAGCATAGAGACTTTGAACTGGAGAAGTACGGAATGCTCCCAAGGCTATGCGGAGTGCACTGTGGTGTACAGGGTCTAACCATCTTAATGCACTTGGTTTTACAGAGCTGTAAACTGGTGCCCCATAATCGATTTTGGATCTTATCAAGCTTCTATATAGATGTAATAAGGTGTACCTGTCTGCTCCCCAATTTGTTGCAGATATGACTCTAAGAATATTTAATTTCTTTAGAGACAGTTTATCCTAAGGCGCTTTATGTGATCTAAAAAGGTCAGTTTCTTATCTAGGGTTAATCCGAGAAAATTTGTGCTGGATGTTATTGGGATTACTTCTTCTTCTAGCTTTAATTCTGGGTCTGGGTGCAAGTTTCTTTTCCGACAAAAGTGTATTCCTACTGTCTTTTGTTTAGAGATTTTAAAGCCATTGTTTTGAGTCCATGCAGTTATTTTATTAATTGCTGTTTGTAATTGACGTTCTATTGTTCGCATGTTTTGTCATTGATAAGAAATGCTAAAATCATCAACATAAAGCGCTGCGTCTATAGTATTTGGTACTTGTTTAGCTATTGAGTTGATTTTTATGGCGAACAGGGTAGCACTGAGTACCGATCCCTGTGGTACTCCCTCTTGCTGCACAAAGACTTCCGATAGTGTGGTTAATATCTTAACTTGGAAAGTTCGTTGTTGTAAAAAATTTTGGATATACATTGGTAGATGTCCTCTCATTCCAAAGTTAAAAATGTCTAAGTATTCCATATCGCCATGCTGTGTCATACGCCTTTTCAATATCGAAAAATATCATTACTAAGTGCTGTTTTCTTAAGAAGGAATTTCTTATGTTGTTTTCTGCTTTTATCATTAAGTCTAGGGTGCACCTGTTCTTTCTGAAACCACATTGAGCTGTATTTAGTAAGTTATGGGTTTCTAAAAACCACATTAGTCGGGCATTTGCCATTTTTTCAAGTATTTTTCCAAGGCAGCTAGTTAAGGCTATTGGGCGATAGTGATTTGGATTTGTGGGATCTTTATCTGGCTTTGGGAAGGCTAAGACTATTGCGTGGCGCCATTGATTCGGAAAGGAGTTTTCCAGGTATATTCTGTTATATAAGAGGAGCAACGATCTCAATGATTTCTCGTCTAATTTTTGTACCATCATGTATACTATTTCATCTGGACCTGCTGCACTTTGCTTCGTCTGTGAAATGGCTTTATAAAGTTCTCTGAGGGTGAAAGGTTGGTTATAGCATTCATTGTTTTTACTAGAGAAATTCAATTTATATGTTTCTGCATGGGCTTTATGTTTTTGGAAAGCTGCCTTATAGGAGTTACTATCTGATATTTTTTCAAAGGTTCTACCAAGAGCATTTGCTATGTCTTCAGGTTTAGCTATATCTTGTCCATTCCATTTTATAAAAGGAGAAATTCTTTGGTATTTGTTGTTCATTTTATTTATTTTGTCCCAAACTTTCCGGCTGTCTGTTTTCCTAGTAATCGTAGATGCAAAACGGATCCAACATTTTTTCTTACTAATCTTTGTAATGCGTCTGACATTCGCCCTTGCCTTTTTGAAAATTATCAAGTTGGTTGTGGTAGGGTGTCTTCGGAAAATATTCCAATGCTTTGGTTTTCTCGCGTTTTGCTAGGGAACATGCATCGTTCCACCACGGCTTTGGATGTATGGGAAATTTTAATGAAGTTTTTGGTATTGTTAATTTTGCAACCTGGAGGAGTTTGTCAGTCACATATTTAACTGCAGAGTCAAATGATACCTGTTGGATTTGTTTGTGTTCTAATATTGCCAGCTGCTTGTATCTTGTCCAGTTTGCTTTATCTAATCTCCACTTTGGAGCTCATTGTGGTTGACAAGTGGTAGGTTCTTTTAAAGTAATCCTTATTGGATAATGATCACTACTCAAGGGATCGTTATGAACTGCCCACACCAGTAGAGGGTATATTGACGGAGAGCATATGGAAAGGTCTATAGCTGTGCTAGTTCCTGTGGTTAGACGTATATATGTGGGTGTCCCGTCATTCAAGAGTATTAGGTTTAGCTTATCAAGTAGTTTCTCTAGAATTTGACCTCTTTTATCTATATTTTCATTTCCCCATAGAGAATGATGGCCATTCATATCTCCCATGATACATAAAGGAGTTGGTAATTGAACTACTAGGTCTTCTAGTTCTGCATAGGTTATGTCTTCGTTTGGTGGTAGGTAGATGGAGGCAACTGTCACATGAAAGTTTATGTGACAAACTTTCATGTGTACTGCAATCCGTACTGCTATAACCTCTAGATTAGTCTGCAAAGGGATCTGTTTAGTTGGTATGCCGGAATTTACTAGGATTGCTACTCCACCATGTGCTGTACCGCCTGTAATTCTGTCTTTTCTATATATATTGTAATGTTTTAGTGTTATTTTATTCTGGGGCTTAAGATATGTTTCCTGCAAACATAGACTAATCGGATTGTACTCCGATATGAGATCGTGGATATCTTCGAAATTGCTGCGGAATCCTCTACAGTTCGAGTGTAAAAATTTATTCATTATTTGGTTTTGTTAGTACTTTCAGCTTGTTTTCTTGAGGTTGTTGCCTTTGAGTTCTGTTTTTTGTCTTCCTTTTTTAGGGAAGTGTGGCTTTCCGGTATCCATCTCTCCTTCTTCTGCAAAAATTTCTAGTATTGTTTCATCCGTCTGATCCTTTTCTTCTACTTCCATTTTATTTCTGTTTGCTTCAGTGGTTCTGACTTGTTTTGTAGATTTGGTGGTTTCTCTAGTTGGTGGTATCGTGATGGGCGTGTTTATTGCCTGATCAGGTTTTTCTTTTGGTTCAATAAGAGAACGTGCCCATTCTGACATGGATTTTTTTGGTGGGATCGTTACATCTGTCTGTGTTTCTATTGTCCTATAAGTTTGCGTTACTTGTGCATACGTTGGTCTATTTGTTCGTTGTGGTTGTATTGTTTTTTTTGCTTCTTGGTATGTTACATTGTTCTCTACCTTATATTTCTGTATTCTTTTTTCTCTCTTCCATTCTTCACATTCTTTTGAGTAGGCATCATGTTCTCCTCTGCAATTTGGGCATCTTGAATTCTGTGCTGTACAGTCGTGTTGTGTATGCTCTCGTGATCCACATTTGGCGCAGATGGAAAAGCCTCTACATACTGCTTGAGAGTGTCCGTACTTCTGACATTTAAAACATCGGACAGGGTTTGGAATATATGGTCTCAGTGGGCAGTTTAGATATCCAGCTTTAACTGTTTTTGGTAGTTTTGGAGTGTTGAAAGTCAGAATTATATTCCTCGTTGGGATAATTTCTCCTCTTTTAATTGTTATTTTTTTCACTTGAATAACTCCTTGGTCTTTCAACTCTTCTTTTATTTCATCTTCGGGAACATTGAGAAGATCCCACTCTGTAATTACTCCTTTCGATGTATTCAAGGTGGAATGAGGAGTAACTGTTATTGGAATTTCTCCGAAATATCTCGCTTTTATTAGATGCTCTGCTTGTTTTTGATTTGTCATCTCTACTAGTAGATCGCCTGATTTTAGTCTTCTGACTGCTTTAGGGGAACTAGCTATGCTTTCAAGAGGTTTTTGAATTCTGAAAGGTGACAAGCTTCCGATCGGTTGTTCATTCTTTGAATGAATAACTAGAAACAGTGGTGCGACTAGAGGGAGATCCTCTGTCCTTTGTCTCTTTGCTGTACATGAATCCATTTGATCTAGTTTTCTGCTAGTTTGTGTAGCAGAAACATGGTCTGTGTTTGCCATGTTTGCTCCTTTTGGCCCTTGGCTGGAGGACTTTTCCACCAAGATTTCCGGCCCCGCCACGGGGAGGCAGGAGCAGTGCCGCTAGGAGGCCAAGCGGTTAGTGTTAGTTGTTTAGTGTTGCTTAAAAATATATGATAAAGGAAAAGAAAGGTGAATTTCCTTTCTGCGTTCTGACTTGTAGTTTTCAAGTATGGAACTGTTGTTAAAATGAAACTGTTGGGAGAAAGACAGGAACTTAAAAATAACGTTATTCACTTATCTAGAGCACTATAAGTCGCAGTAATGTCGCTTGGCCTCGAAAAACGCTTGGCACCCGGGGCCGGTGAGGGAGGAAGCTTCCATTACCCACAATGAGTGTGTTGGAGAGAATCCTGCTATCTAATTGCAAAAAAACTGAATGCAAACTAAGGATGGAAGTTTGTTTAGAAGTTTCCATCTGCCAAACATGATTGACAGAATTTGTCCAAAGATAAGTGACAGAAGTCGCTGCATCAGCCAGTGGATCAAGATGAATGCTAGTGATATCTAGCAGTTAGATAAGTCTCAAGGTAGTGCAAGAATTACAGCTGATAGATTTCTTCATTAGTTTGGAAAGAATTAAATGCAATTGGACCCAGAGGGCTTAAGCAGCTAAAGCCTGACCACAACAGCAGCAATGGGACAATAATTTACAAGGATAGATTTGTCAGCCTTCTTAGGATCTCACTAGATATAAGAAAAATTTAGCTGAGAGAAGATTTTTGGAACAATGGTTGTATGTGGTGTCCGCTCTTAGATACATGTATTTAACTATACAAGATCAGTTACAACTCATCTCCCCACTTAAAACCATTGTGTAAGAACATAGAACATTTTGGAAAGTATCTTTGTATTACTTTTACAGCATTAAGTATATTTTTATTATTTTAAGTTTTTAGGCTTTCTATTCGGGCAAACATTTGTTGCTAGAGGAGTAGTTTTGGTTTTAAAAGGAGATTAACTTTTAGTTTGGATTTCAAAAGTAGGTCTCGCGTTGGATGGCTACTCATCAAGTGTACTTAATCTTGATAGAACTAGTTTGATAGAAGTTACCAGAACTAAATTTAGGCTTCATTCAATATACAGTAGACACTCAATTTTCTGGGATAAATAGTAAAAAAAAAAAAAAAAAAATCCCGGATAATCCAAAAATACAGAAGTCCCTGACATACATAAGAGATACATTTCAGGACTTATTACGTAGGTAGAGTTTTGTGTAACTCGGGAATGACTAATAACATATTGCTACTATATTATTATTGACAAATCTGATCCAAATCTATCGCTTTCCTTATCGATCTTATTGCATTTGCGACAATACCAATAGCTGGAATTCAGTGGGTTTTTATGTTATTATGGTGAAATGTGTGTCCCCTTCACCGAAATCTTCAGTCATGTAGGAAAAAAAAACAAATAAGGATAATTTCTTTTTTTCCTATTTTTTTGCTTGTTACTCCGTATATCACTTGTGCGTGTCGTGTTCGTCATTATTGATTGCTTATTTTTTTTTGTTCATTTTAAATTTTACAATCCTAAAAAAAAAAAAAAAAAAAAAAAAAATTGGGCGAAAAAAAATTTACGTAAGTTTGAAGTTGCGCAAGTCTGGGACTTACTGTATCGAAAAATGTTTAGCAACCTACATAAAAAGTACGGCGATAGATAAAAAATGAAAAAAGTTAACCCACACTACTTGCGTGTCCAATACAATGCTTCCCTTTATTTTTTACGAAGTTGATTTTAAATCGAATAGCTTCCCTTTATTTTTTAAAATTTCACATATGGTTTGGTCACCAACATAATGTTTCATTAAAGATTTAACAGATGCACCGTTTTTTAAACCTTTGAATAATTTCAAGTTTTTGTTTAATTGAAAGTGCAACTCTCGCGTTTGCCTATCATTTTCGCAATTTCTAGACAAAAAAATATTTACTATTAAAAAAAAGACATCCCTGATATAAATAACGAAAGAATGTTGTTTTGCAGTGCAACAGAACAAGAATCGATGCAAAGCGTTAACACAAACTAAACATTTCTTCTCTCTTTTTTTTTTTTGAGTGGCGGATGTGAAGACAGCAGGGGTTGCAAGGTAATAGGCACAATAATCTCCTAATGATGACTTATAACACTGCTTCTTGTCGCTTATTTACAACTTGCAAAACATTTGTTTATTCTAGTTGTAAAACAAAAATAAAAAAAAATTTTTTTTGGCTGGTGCAGCATAGGCCATAGGCTTTCTTGCACCATGTGACCATTGAAGTTTACTTCAATATGATACATAGAACACTTCCATATGATACTCTCCAGAAATTAAAACGAAAACAATTTTAAAAAAAAAACGAAAACGTTACATTACAGTAAAAAAAATTAACAATAATTAAAAATCAAATGAACACAATTAAAAATTAAGTAAAAAATTTATTTAACAGAAAAAAATGTAAAAGGAGCAAGGGGATGATTCCAGCAGGGGGAAGATGGATCACAAACTTTCAACACATATGATGTACCCAATATCCTTCCTGATGAGATAGAACATGCATTGAAGATTTTCCTTCCTCGATAGGTTATACCTGGAGAGAAAGGAACACTGTAGCTCTGGTTTATACTATCAAATACTTGAATTTTATGATTTTTCGATTAACCAGGTTAATCCGCTTCCTGGTTAATCAAGAGTCTACTGTATTTGTGATAATTTTAGTCTCATTTTTCAGGAGCAAAATTTATAAGGTAAATAATTAGTGCTTATTTTAATATTTCTGTTATTAAATCTTTATCCTTACTTTTATTTAAATAATGGTTTCATCTTGAAAAGGCAAACATAACATCTGTAACGTCACAGGACTTTGTGACTGATAGAATTTTCACTGACAATTTATCTGCAAGTTAATGGCCTTTTTCCTTGCACTCACTGTTAAATGCAGGCAGAACTTTCTCTAGGTGATGGCGATTCTTTTCTGTGTGCTAGATGTAGAGAGTGCAACAACCTAAAATTACAACTTTGTGTACTGATTCTATACCAAGTGACACTCCTAAATCTGGTCCAAGGAGTGAATATTTCAATGCAAAATGCTTCGGTTCAATAAGCAGTAGTTTTACTTCGGGGGGGGGGGGGTCAACTGTAAGGAAAAATCAGAAATATATTCTGTATTAAACACAGATGGAACAAAACCAGAGTATGTCTGTCAGTAGTGAAAACAGATGATGCAATTAATGAGTTAGTTTTTAAGGGTAATAAAGGATTATGTAAAAAGTGTATAGGTAAAAAGAAATCTAAAGGAAAAACAATTAGTCAAGAAACACTTGTCATGGTGAACCAAAGATGACAAATGAAGAGCAAGATAAACACCGACAAGGACAAAATGGGGTACACCAAGTTATGCAAAACCATTAGAACGAGACTCAGAGAGGACATAAGATTTAACACAAGAAAAGTAGAATAAGAATTAAGGGAAAACAAAGGACATAAATTAACAGTTATAAGCAGTAATACCGAAAGACAAATGATACTGAATCTGAAGAATAGTGATGGCATACTTAAAAATAGCAGAGAAGATATAATTCAAATAGCAGAAGACTACTATAAAGTATTATATAAGGAGCAAGGGGATGATTCCAGCAGGGGGAAGATGGATCACAAACTTTCAACACATATGACATACCCAATATCCTTCCTGATGAGATAGAACATGCATTGAAGAAAATGAAGAATCAAAAAGCCCCTGATGAAGACGAAGTTACTGTAGCATTGTTAAAATTAGGAGGAAGAGACAAGACACAGAAACTGGCAAGACTCTTCACAAAATACATTAGGAAAGATGCGACCCCTAAAGAGTGGAATAATGCAATCATAGTTTTGCTACATAAAAAAGGAGATAAATCAGAAATTAGAAATTATAGACCAATTAGCTTGTTATCCCACATGTACAAGTTGTTCACAAGGGTCATCACTAACAGATTAGAAAGAATACTTGATGAGAATCAACTGAAAGAGCAAGCTGGAAAGGATTCACAACTATGGATCACCTTCACATAATATCACAGCTAACAGAGAAAGCAAATGAATATAAAACACCATTATGCCTGACATTTGTGGATTAAAAAAGGCATTTGACTCCATACAAGATAAAGCAATGTTTCGGGCACTAGAAAGACAAGGCATAGACAACCCCATACATTATGATTTTGAAGAAAATATGAAAATTCTATCTCCTTGATTATACTAGACAAAGACAGTAACAAATTTAAAATTGGCAAAGGAGTTCAACAAGGAGACAATATCTCCAAAGTTGTTTTCTGTACCAGCATGTTAGAAAAAGACACTATGGATGAGAATACTCAACCTAATAATTACTAACAAATTTATTGACATCAGATTTTAAAGTACACAAGAAGTGATCATGCAATCACCAGCTGAAAGATGAAGAAAGATGTTGCAATAGTTAAAGGTAAATGCACAGGTTTTAACTTTGGAAGAGGGGACTTGGACAGTTTGATGCACTATATGACGACATCTGGGAACTGGGCAGATTGCCAAGGGATGGCAAATACATTTGAATTATGGAATATTTTTAAAGAAAAAAAAAAATCACAGCAGAAGCCACTAATGCATACATACCTGTAAGAAAATATTGGAGGATGATGATGCTGAAATTGACTGCAGAATTGGCTGGTCAAACAGAGCAGAAAAACATAGCATGGGACATTTACAGAGCAAAGAAAAGTATTGAAGCCTATTGACAAGATTTATGAAGATTATTGAAAAGATTTATGTCAATTGTTACTGTAAAGATTGGTTTCTGTGAAACACAAGGTTTATGAGAAACATTTAGTTGCTATCTCATTGTGTTTGTCAGCAGGTTTGGAAGTTCTAGCAGACAGACTAGACATTGTTATTAATTGTCCATTGTATGTAATTTAATTATATATTGTTTTCCTGGTTCTCAGGAATTCAGACACTGAGCATATTTAAAACAAGTGTTATATATATCTGTAATATAATAATTACTGTTTCTCAGTGGTAGTGAGGATAATTTGTGGAAATTCCCCACTAGTAATTCACTTGTTGGCACCCACTGGTATTGCACTACATCCAGTGGGTGCAGGACTTGTGCATTTGGCACAAACAGATAACGTAAACCCGGGCCTAGAGAAGGGCACCGGCCAGCAACTGCCTTGTATTGGTGGTGGCATAATAACTCACACGTTTTTAGGCTAGCTTTTTAGAGGGGTTCTATGCTAAAACAGATGAATAGATGGAGATGGGCTTTTGCCTAGGAGCCACCCTTGATTCTGGGATACACATTACACAATGCACCAGGAGATCAAATATAATATAGTATCTTATATATGTGTAACAAGAATGTTAATGTATATAAAATTGTATATGTATGTAATAACTGTGTGTACAAATAAATGGAATAAAATGTAATAGTACTGCAAATAAGGTCAGCAAGACCAAGGCTGCATATGAGAAAGCATTGGCTAAGAAGCAAAAAATGGGGACAAGGAATTTTTCATATGTGAATACAAGGAAGGAAAAAAAAATGATCAGATTGGATCCTTGTGGACTGGATGTGGGAAAGTCTTAGACAACCCAGCTCATGTTACTGATGAACTAAATAGGTATTTTGCATCTGTCTTTACTAACAAAAGACCCTACACGTTGAGAATAGGCTGTGTGGATGAGGTTGAGCATTAAGAAATTAGTAACGTTGTAATTATCGTAATTACGAATGATATGATTGTTTATTAGAAAAACTTTTTAGCACAAAGGCAAGGCTTCCAGAGTTGGTGGCTTATACCCCACAGTTTTGAGGTGGGGCACATGGGAGTGTATTGAATCATTGAGGTTAATTATGAGGGAATCTTTGGACTTGTGGGAGGTTCCTTTGGTTTGGAGAAGGGCCAATATATACCCAATACATAAAAGCAGTTCTAAGAGTGAAGTTGGTAACTACAGACTGGTTGGTTGGACCTCACTGGTAGGAAAAATCTTAGAAGCATTGATTAAGAACACACAAATGCCTTTGTTAAAGGTAAATCATGCTTAACTAACTTAATAGGCTATTTTGACACAGTTACTCATGAGCTGAATTTAGGGAATAATTTCAGTTTATTTGGATTTTAGCAAACCATTTGACTTAGTCCCTCATGAGAGGTTACTGTATAAGCTTGAACAGGTTGGGATTACTAGTAAGATTGTAAGATGGATAGCTGGGTGGCTACAGGGCAGAAGGCTGCAATTAATGGATATTCTTCAGGTAGGTGTAATGTCAGGAGTGAGGTCCCTCAAGGATCAGTTCTTGGACCACAGTTGTTTCTCATTTACATAAATGAGATCAACAAAGGGACAGAAGGCTTGATGTCAAAATTTGCAGAGGGTGAAAAGACTGGTAGTGTTGTTAATAATCAGTGCCAAGCAACACTCCTCTAGGATGACCTCAACAAACTTCAAAGATGGTCAGGGTAGTGGCAGCTATGTTTTAATGCTACTAAAAGCAAGTCTTATACTTGGGGAATATCAACCCACAAACAAATTATACACTTAGTGGGTTGAATTAAAAACAGTGGAGGAGGAAAGGGATCTGGGAGTTACAATACAGGCAGATAGTTTTCTGAACAGCATAAACAGGCAGCCAGCAAAGCCCGTGGGTACCTATCGATGATTTATCAAACATCTTGTAGAAATAGGGAATTCATAATCCCACTCTAAGGTAATTGTAAGACCACATTTGAAATACTGTGTTCAAGTATGGAGACTTCATGGGAAAAAAAAAAAAAAAGACAAGTGTGCTTCTTGAAAGGATCCTAAGATGAGCAACTTGAATGATGAGATTGGCAGAAGAACGACCATATGAGGAAAGACTCAAATTATATGGGCTACAGAGCTTGGCAACCAGGCACCTCCAAGGTGACCTGATTAAGGCTTATAAGGCTCTAAGAGAGATTAAAAATTAATGAATGAATGCTGAATTCTCACTGTTCAAAAGAATTCCAGAACTAAGGTCATAAATTCAAATCACAGGGCTTGAGGTTTAGATTAGATTGTAGCAAGTTTTGTTTTAAGCAAGTAAGTTGATAGCTGGAATAAGTTGCCCTCGCATGTAGTTGAGGCTAAAAGTTTGAATAAATTCAAAGGTCAACTGGATACTTACCTGTGTGAGGTTATTTTTTTTTTTTTAGGAGCATTAGCAACTAAGGCCATATTGCTCCGGGATATGTGGTGGTCCTTCCCTGACCTTTCCGCATCCTCCATATTTGGTGGTGACGGCTCAAACCCCAGTCTAATCAAGAAGCATGTGGCTTCCTTCACTATATGGCAAATACTCTTACTAAATGGCAATCACAGCATGGATTTATTAACAGGAGATCTTGCACTACTAATTTGATTAGTTACTATGAGGCAGTCAAAGAAACTGGATGCAAAAAAGGAATTCTAACGTAAAATACACAGCTTTCAGTACAGCATTTGATACTGTTTCACGTAAATTGTTGACAATGGGAAAATAAAATGAAATGGGCACTGCTCTTCAAGGACTAAAGTTATTAGTGGAGTCCTACAATTTCTGATGCTGAGCTCCTTAGTGTTTTCATTATCAACTAATGCATAAAACTTACAAAGTTTAATGATAACACAAAAGTTAGAAGAGTAGTTAATGAGAGTAATCAGGATATACTACTCCAACAAGTTCTGTTTCAGCCTATCTTCCCAAGATAGGAAGTAGCAGCTGATATTTAACATTGATAAATGAAAAGTTCTGCATTTGGATAGTAGTAATCCCAGGATAAGATAGTAAACGGGGGGGGGGGGGGGTAACTCCACTCAACATTGTGGTGAAAAAGAGCCAAGATAATTATAAAATCCAACATGAAGTTCTGAGCAGAGAACTGCTATGGTAGTTCAGTGGGTTCTGTCAGTAACAAAGAATTTTTACAGCATTGACAAGGTGATAAATGCATTGCATAAAGCATTGGGGTAGAATGCATACAAGAAGCTTCATTTTGGTAAGGATGCAGGTCTGTTGGAATGGGGGCAAAGGACAGCAAAAGATTCATCAGGGGATATAAAAAGGGTACTCTTACTAAGTGCTCTGTAATTGTAGTGTCTAGAAACTACGCACCTCTGAGGAGACCTGGCTGAATTTTAAGGCATTAAATGAATTGGCTAAATTAAATACCGATGACAACCTCACT
Organism: Mastigoproctus giganteus; assembly: GCF_048544385.1. Classification (NCBI taxonomy): domain Eukaryota; kingdom Metazoa; phylum Arthropoda; class Arachnida; order Uropygi; family Thelyphonidae; genus Mastigoproctus; species Mastigoproctus giganteus. Next base: position 3,597,626 of record NC_143577.1, on the reverse strand, counting down.
ATCAATTATTCTCTGGCTGAAAGCAAAAGTATGTTTTTGGTTAGCATAATTGATTGTAGGAACCAAACTGCCATCCAGTGTCGTAAAGGTGGACAGTTTGAGAGAAGAAAAACCCATTTCAATTTTAAATGGGCTTTTTTTTTTTTTTTTGTTTAAAATTGTTTCCTTGCATAATTTTGGGCCTACAGATACTAATTAGAAGATTTAATATTTCCACTGAAACATTGATAGTCAATCTGGAGAGCAAAAAATATAAGCAAGGAATATAAATTAAATGCATAAAAGAACAGACATTAAATCTGAACATGAGTAGGTGTGCATTTCTATAATTACAATTTCCTGTACGTGCTACAAAGATTATTTAATTTAAATTATAACAATTTACTTTATTTAGCATCATAATGGGAAAAAAAAAAAAAGATGTGATGGGAAAAAGCTTTATGGAAATAATGTCAGGCCATGTGTCCCAAAACCCAACAACATTGGAAAATTTGAATTTCAAGTCTTAGAACATTGCTCACATTATGCTATTCTTGCCCCAGCATATTTTTGCCTTGTAAAAATAGTTGAAGTCCTACAAAGAATGGGATCACTAATGCATGCATAAATGGGATTTCTTATTTAAAAACAGCATAGCAAAATATTGCTATACGGTTTTGTAATCTGAGCATCAGAAAGAATATTTGTAAGGCACTTATGAAAGAACACAAGGTAATAATAGACCAGAAATTATATAATCTTTATTATGGAGAAAACCCATACATATCCCAGAGACTAGATATTTTAATTCTTTTACAAAAGCATATTATGAGGAACCACAAGTCTACAGGGTGAAAGAAGAAACCAAAAGGACATAGCATATATAGCAGAGAGGCCACAGCCCTAAGCCTATGATGGAATTAATGAAATGCTACACCCATGATTCTTTCATTCAATGAAACTTGTGGTTCTCAGTCAGATGAGACATCTATGGATGAATTATCTATAATTTATATTCTACATTTTCTGGTAGCCTATTTATGTATGTAAAATTAAGTAATGCTTATATACACTATCCCTTTGTATTCATATAATGGGAATTACACTAAAAAAATTATGAAAAAATTTTCTTCCAATGAATTTGTTTAGAAGATTTTACCTGTTGTCCTTATTTTAATTGTTTAGTTGTAGGCAGCAATCAGTGCCTCTCAAGTATCACTCATAGCATTTAGCATTAATTTTCATACATTGCATAAGTGTTTAATTTGAGATAAGCTGATTACACAATGTTTAATTTATATTTTGATTGAAATCTACAGATCAAAATTATTCCTTGCATTCAGTTCTATTGTGGCAACCTCATAACAGCTTATCAATTAATTAGACATGATTTCCCTTTGACAAACCTGTGCTGTATAATTCCACTACTGTTCAGTTGCTCCTGCAAATTTTTTTTTTCATGAATTCAGTAATGTAATTTTCCCTGCTTTCAATAATTTTCTACTTCACTCATAGAATCAACCTTGCAAACTGGAACTATCTGCACATCTCCAGTCTGCTCAGACTACCTTAATCCAGAGATGCAATCATTATAATAGAAGAGTTTGACAATCTTACTGCTTCCTGTAATATCAATGGATAAATAGCATTTACTTCCCACACCTTTTCTATCTCCAGTTGAATTCTGACTTAATATGCAACCCAGTGATTCTGCAATCACTAGAAATGTTTCAAATACTTATTTTTTTCTTCATAATACTGCTAAGTACTGCAATTTACCTCCTTCCTGTTCCTGGTACAGTAGCTTAATTAGCTGAATTGTGTGGATTGGAAATCCCATATTAGTCATCATTTCCCATAGTTTCTCATGTTGAACAAATGCTTTTGAATAATCTATAAAATACAAAACGACTGGAACATTGAATTCTTTGCATTTTTCAATAATCAGTCATAGACTTAAGATCTAATCTCTGGTTCCACTGCCCCTTCTGAAACCTGCTTGCTCTTTTGGCATTTCTTCAAGTTTTCTTGAAATTCTGTTTAATATGATTTTAAGAAGAACCTTGCTAGCATGAGAAATTAGGCTAATAATCCTGTAATTTGGTAAATTTTCAAGTCTCTTTTTTTGGTATAGGAACGAAAATTGATTTCTTCGAATTTGATAGCCACCATCCGATTTTGCAAATCTTTACAATTATTTTATGAAAAATTCTGTGCCCTTCGCACCTGTAGCTTTAATCAATTCCAGGTGACTTCCCACACGTCAGTTCTTCGGTGGCTTTTCTAGCTTCTTCCTTCAGTGTAACTGGTTCATGATCACTCTTGAAAATGGGGTGGCAGATCATCAGTGTCAGCAGGTGCTTGGAAGAGCTGCTCACAGTATTCTTTCCACCTTCCTTTGTGTTCTCCTTTGTTAAAATAGACAGCATTGTTAGGTGACTATTCTCAATTTCTGAGATAAGGTAAAATTACCATTACTTTTTGAATTGCTCTTGTTTCACTAGTAAGAAAAAATTTTCTGAACATGGCTAAAGTGCAATTAGTGCTTTAGCAGGATTTCAGATTCTACAAGTAAATGCTTATGTATACAGAAGGTTTTCCTTGAGAATTACAGCCTCCTCGAGAATTACAGCCTCCTTGAGATGCACTCACTACTTTTAAACAAATATCACCGAAAAGCTCCTGAAATCCTACTAGCTGCAAAGTGGTCATCAGTTTCCTAACTTCATAAGCCATAGAATTTCAGTATACTGAAATTTGAAGTCTTAACTTATTTATATTGCATGACAACTCACATGCAAATGCTTCATAAGTCAGATTTCCTAATTGAGACCATCTGACGAGAGATCAGTAAGCCCTGAAACAAGACTTCATAGCAGATTATTGTATTTTAAAAAAAAAAATAAATAGAATTTGGTCATTTCACTTGTTTGAAAATGCACGTTGCTCTGGAATGAACAACAGTGCTGTTCATTCAAGAACAAAAAAGAAGCACTATTCTCACGATGATACAATTTATTTTCATTATTTTTATCTTATATCTTATATACAGTAATTCCGATTATTTGGGACACATCGGGACTAGTGCATTTTGGCCCGATTAAGCAGCTGCCCCAATTATCCGAAGTTTCACATAAATAGTTAAAAATACAATGAACCTCCCCTTTACAATTAGTTCACTGTACAATCAAATCACGTTACGATGAACTCACCATAGTAAAGTACCGTTCACTATATGATGTGCAGTAAGCGCCGGTCATTGTGATCATGTTTGTGAATCGAATTTTAATTCTATTAAACAGCGATTCTAATTAGAGAAAATATGAGGAATATTATCCACAGGCTATAAAAGTAAAGATATATTAAGCACAAATTTACCCTTTATTACCTTACCAATTAAAAAAATTAAATGATATGTGAAAATCAGAAGAATATATGTGATAATTGGAATAATTAATACGTACTGTAATATGTACATACGAACTAGTTGACATTTCTGTTCACTGACATTTGTGGGCGGGGGTCAAAATTTAAAACAGTAAAAAGATAAGTAATCAATAACAAAGAACACGGCACACACAAATTGCAAGTAACACGATATGCACAAGTGAGAACGGAGTAACGAGTTACAAAGCTTTAAAAATAGGAATGAAGAGAAGATCTGAAAATTAATTTTTTTTATTATTTGATTGAAGATTTCATGGAAGTGTAAACACATTTTACCATAATAACCCACAGAATTCCAGCTGCCGGTATTATCGCAAATTCAATAAGATCGAGTTTACTGTCCATTTATGATAGATTGCACTAACAGAAAAGCCCAATAAACAGGTGACTGCTAATTGTTTTTGTTTTATGGTTGTGACCTCCAAAAATCCGACCGAACTACGTGGTACGGTCAGAGATAATCGTAGGGTAATCTCCAGTGCTGAGGTCTCCTGCCCCAATTAAACGGCATTTTGTCCCAATTAAGCGAAGTAAACCCTGGCTATTTTCTCAATTGGTTTCTGTTTTTTAAGATTTGCCCCAAATAACCGGAATCCACTGTATATAAAAAATTAGACTTTACTTCAATGCTCTTTTGTAAAATGCTTTAGCATGCTGAACTCTTGAATTCGATCGAACGTAAAATTATTTAATGACTTCTCTTCCCCCCCCCCCCCAACCCAACTGGCAACATATCAACCACCATCACCAACCCTGGATGACAGAAGCCATTATGTCTAATGAAATCAATAAAAGGTTGCAGAAAGTAATAGTTAAACAATAAATTAGTTAAAATGATTTAGAAACAAATTTGAATGACTTCCTAAAGTGGACTGGGGCTTTGACAGTATGTCTTGGTCACAAAATAGGAGTAACAAGCATTAAGACTTTTTATACAGAAATTATTCAGTATCTTGATGCATGCACGAAATTGACCACGAATCAGAGATGAGATATGGGCAATGTACATTAATAAAATTTGCATGCATTTTGATTTTCAGGGTTTTGGCTATTAATAATTTAGTATCATCATCATCATCAGCCATTTTCAATCCACTGCAGGATGAAGGCCTCTCCAGCAACTTTCCAGTTCCTTCTGTTTTGAGCACTGGCCATCCATTTACTACTCAAAAACTCATGAATTTCATCTATCCATCTCCAACTTTGTCTTCCAGGTTTTCTTCTAGCTCCTCTTGGGTACCATTCTGTTATTTTCTTAGTCCATCTGTCATCATGTCTTCGAGCTATGTGTCCTGCCCAAGACCATTTTAGTTCTTTAGTTTTGATAAGAATGTCCTTTACTTGAGTTTGCTGCCTAATCCATGTGTTTCTCTTCTTATCTAACAGTCTTATTCCCAATATAATTCGTTCCATTCTTCGCTGTGTAGTTCTTAGCTTCTCTTCCATTCTTTTTGGTGAGTGCCCAAGTTTCACTTCCATAAGTCATGGTGGGGAGTATACATTGATTCATTATTTTATGTTTCAGACAAACTGGGATATTGCTCTTCAGTATGTGACTATATTTCCTGAATGCTATCCATCCAAAATTTATTCTTCTCTTGACTTCCAGCCATTTATCATTATTACAGCTAATAACTTGTCCCAGATAAGTATATGACTCCACCTTTTCAATTACTGCTCCTTCAATCATTATTTCCCTTTCCGTGGCATACTTGTTCATCATTAATTTTGTTTTAGCCATATTCATCTTTAGTCCAAAATCCTTACTAACTGTGCATAACTGATTAAGATTTTCCTCTAATTCTTTGGGATCGTGGCTTATGACCACAATGTCATCTGCAAATCGTAAATGGTTTAGGTACTCTCCGTTCACATTGACTCCTTTCTGCGATCAGTCTAATCTTCTGAAAGCTTCTCAAGGGCAGCAGTAAACAGCTTCGGAGATATTGTGTCTCCTTGTCGAACTCCTTTCTCGATTTTAAATTTGCTACTGTCTTTGTCTAGTCTAATAAAGGATGTAGCACTCTCATATATTTTCTTCAAAATCATAATATATGGAGTATCTATGTGCCTTGTCTTTCCCGTGCCCGAAACATTGCCTTATGTTGTATGGAGTCAAATGCCTTTTCATAATCCACAAATGCCAGGCATAATGGAGTTTTATATTCATTTGCTTTCTCCATTAGCTGTGATATTACGTGAAGGTGATCCATAGTTGAGAATCCTGTCCTAAAGCCAGCTTGCTCTTTCAGTTGATTCTCATCAAGTATTCTTTCTAATCTGTTAGTAATAACCTGTGTGAAGAACTTGTAGATATGGGATAACAAGCTAATTGGTCTATAATTTCCAATTTCTGATTTATCTCCTTTCTTATGCAGCAAAACTATGATTGCATTATTCCACTGCTTAGGCATCACCTTTTCTAATGCACTTTGTGAAGAGCCTTGCCAGTTTTTGTGTTATGTCTCTTCCTCCCAATTTTAACAACTCTTCAGTAACTTCATCTTCCCCCAGGGCTTTCCGATTTTTCATTTTCTTCAATGCATGTTCTACCTCATCAGGAAGAATATCGGGTATGTCGTATGTGTTGCTACTTTGCAATCCATCTTCCCCACTGCTGGTATCATTCCCTCGCTCCTTGTATAATTCTCTATAGTAGTCTTCTGCTATTTGAATTATGCCTTCTCTGCTGTTTATAAGTACACCATCGCTATTCTTCAGTTTCAGTATCATTTGTCTTTCTGTATTACTGCTCATGGTTGCTGATTTAAATCCTTTGTTTTCCCTTAATGCTTGTTCTACTTTTCTTGTGTTAAATCTTCTTATGTACTCTCTGAGTCTCTTTCTAATGGCTTTGCATAACTCAGTATACTCAATTTTCTCCCTGTCAGTGTTTTTCTTCCTCTTCATTTGTCGTCTTTGGTTCATCATGACAAGTGTTTCTTGACTAATTTTTTCTTCTTTGGATTTCTGTTTCCCTATAGGTTTCTTGGGCTTTATCACTTTCAGAAAGTTGTATAGTTATGCTATATATATTAGTTATGCTATATATAATTAATATATATATATATATATATATATATATATATATATATATATATATATTAATTTAGTATAGTTACGCTATATATGTTATTTTGGACTCTTAAATTAAAAAAATTTTAAAAAAAAGTGCGGTTTTCGCTGATTGCATGAAAATTTAATTCCGAGGCACCTGCCCTAGAAGCATGAACAAATGTTAAATGCCAACTTAAGGTAAATATCAACAGAGGTATGATGCTCAATGAATTCAATAATTATGCACTTATATATTCTCTGTTCATGCTTCTACAGTAGGTGCCTCGAAATTAGCTTCTCGGCAAAAACCACACTTTTCTTTTATTATGTGACCAAGACACTGTTGAAAAGCCCTAGTCCACTTTAGGAAGAAAGTTATTCAAATTTGTTTCTAAATCATTTTAACAATTTATTGTTGAACTATTACTTTCTGCAACCTTTTATTGATTTTATTTGACATAATAGCTTCTGTCATTCAGGGTTATGTGGTGGTGGTTTGATATGTTGGCAGATGCATTGGGGGTTCTTAGCTATCAATCACAGATGTGTCGAGCAATTCGTGCATCTTTGGGGGAGAGAAGTCATTAAATAATTTTAAGTTTTATTGAATTCAGGAGTTTGGCATGCTGAAGCATTCTACAAAAGAGCATTGAGATAAAGTCTCTTATATACTTCATAGCTTTGTTAATATTAACCTTTTATTTAGTATCATAAATAAACAGTAATTAAATTCCACAAATTGTATGAGACAGAAAAGGCAATACATAAAAATTTATACGCAAAATTCATTTTTAAATGAAGTAGTAGTAAAGGCATGTAGTTCTCCAGTGAGGCAAAGACAACTTAGTTGATTTCAACCCTTCTAAAACTCAGTCTTGTCTTATATCTCGCAAAAAGGATTCTTCTGCTCCAATACTTATCTTTAGTGACACTCCAATTTCTAGGCAAAATGATATATCTCTTTTGGGGATTACCCTGACTTTTAATCTCTCTTGGCACAAGCACATTACAAATATTGCTTCCTCTGCCTCTAAAAAACTTGGTTTTTTCTTTCGCTCTCTGCGTTACTTTTCTTCCAAACAGCTGCTCACTCTGTATAAATCGCAAATCTGCCCTGCCATGAAATATTGTTCCCACATCTGGGGTGGTGCCCCCAAAACCTCTCTCAGGCTTCTTGATTCCATTCAGAAGAGGGCAGTTAGGTTAATTAATGATTCATCTCTAACAGAGTCTCTCTCCACTCGCTTTCTCATAGACGTACTGTTTCTGCTGCATGCCTCTTCTACAGATACTTCCATGGGCACTGTTCTTCTGAATTGGCTTCTATAATTCCCGCTCTCTCTTTCAAAACACTCCGAACACGTGCCGCCACCAGCCAACATCCATTTACTGTCCAACTTCAACCCCACAGAACCAACTTTTCATCTTCCTCATTTATTCATTCAACTGCCATTTTCTGGAACAACCTTCCTTTATACGTATTTCCTGAAAATTACAATCTACAGAATCTCAAGTCTAATGTCAACAAATATCTTCTTTCATCTTTTCAACCTTCAATCCAAGCATTGTACTAAGTACTATAAGTTCTAATACCACCACCTCTTGTGTTTGGGGTTTTCATGAAAAAAATGAAATGCAAGCTTATGTAGTATCAGCCAAAAAAAAAAAAAAAAAAAAAAAACACACACCATTTCACGCATCCATTCCCTCTAAAGGAATGTCCAGTTCCTCCTTGATTTATTTAAGCTATCAACTTTCACAACAACAGATGTAAGTTTGTTCCAGCAATCAACTACCAGCTGGCTAAAAGCAAATTTCTGCACATCTATTCTATAACTGTCTTTCCTCAATTTGTTTATGCCCCCCCCCCCCCAGGTTTGTAATCTGAGCATTAGGAAGAAATCCATCAGCATTGAGCCTGCTCAATCCATTCAAGGTCATACACCTGAATCAGATCACCTTGCAGGTGCCTAGTCTCCAGGTGCTGCAATTTGCAGAACGCAAGCCTTTCTTGGTAACAGTAGCCCTTTGTTTCACTCACTAATCTCATTGCCTTTCTCTGTACACATTCCAGCAGCTCTACATTCTTCCTAAAATGAGGTTGCCAGACCTGTACGCAGTACTCAAGGCATGGCCCTCACCATTGCCTCTTTTTCCTACTAGCATAATTCCTGTATATCATTAACAATACCCCATACCTGCTCTGGCAGCCTGTCTGCACTGCTCTGAAAATTTTCATATCTGTCTGCACAATTACTCCCAGGTCTTTCATTTTCTACCACCCTAAGTCTACCACACAGTTGGTACATTTCTTTAGGGTTACTTCTATCCATATGCAGTACTTTGCATTTGTCAATGTTAAACTTCAGTTGCCACTTCTCAGCCCATTTCCAACTTTTCTAGATATATTAAATAAAACTTTGGTTCTGTTTAAAATTCAAATAATTAAAGAATATAACTGTGTAAAATAAAAACAGGGTTTCCATGTAAAATTAATGTATAGAAATAAAACAAACTTGAAACTGACAATATGAATTTCTCTCTAAAGAGAAGACTTTTTTTTAAATAGAGTAAACAATCTAAATTATAAAACTCTAAATAGTAGAATTTGTTACACAAGATATTTCAATTACATTTATAAAAATAAAACTATGCAGAAATGATAAAAATAAATGAACTTGATAAAATCATTGGCTCAATGGCCTTTTATTATTAGCCATATGGTGCAAGGAAGCCTGAGGCATATGCTGCACCAGCCAAAAAACACCTCAGTACCCTGAGAGAGAGAGAGAGAGAGAGAGAGAGAGAGAGAGAGAGAGAGAGAGAGAGAGAGAGAGAGAGATTAAAAAAAAGAAAATCACCAAAAAAAAAAAAAAAAAAAGAGAAGAATGATAATATCCAGCTCAGGACCCTGGGTGTGCCAAGCCCATACTTACCAGATGTGAGCCCCTGGGAATCAGTAAATAAAGTTATTAAATTAATGAAAGAATCCACATTAAAATCATTAATTAATTTGAATGTTTGCAATTGAGGCCTATCTGCCATACTTTTTTTTTTATAACTGATAAATAATCAGTGTTGTTGGGTGTCTTTGAAGGGTGCATGGAAATGTACAGCTGATAAGGTAGCCCCCCCTCTGAAATTAGGGGAGTATGTAAAGCATTATTAAAAAAGCCCCTTAAATTGGCCATGTCTCTATATGGAGATTATACCTCTTGAGGTAAGCCAAATACTGATGTTTATAATAGTGAATTTTGTCATCCAGTCATAGCATTTGTTTCACAGCAGTATTTTTGAAATTTTCAGGTGCTGAGATTTGCAATGCAAAAGTGGGAGATCACAGAATCAAAACATATTCCAAGACTGGTGCAACCAAACTTAGGTGAAGTATTTTGTAAAATGAAGGGGAACAAGTGAGGTAGGCAAAATGTCTCAATATAATAAAATATTGCAATATTTCTATTTGGTTACAACATTCTATTACAGTTAATGTAAGATATAAAAGATCCATTAGAACAAAGATTAATCCCTAAATCCTTTAACAAATATTCTGAATTATAATGGCTAATATTCTGAAGTTGTTTTAATATTAGCAATAACAATATTTAAATTATTGCTTCTTTACTATAAAGAAAGATTAAAAAATAACATTTAAATTACTTACCACTATTTTCTATCCAGTCAGAACTGCTAATGTAGAAACAGAGAAAATACTGGAAGTCTACAAATACTGGCACTAAACTATTGAGCTGATCAGCCAACCAAAAGTCAGCAAATCCCACATAGAAAAATGGAGCTGCTATCACTTTTCCCTAAGTAAGTGGAAAAAAAAAAAAATTGGCATTCAGATTAGAAAATCAAATATTCTTAAAGCCATTAAAAGGCTTGATACTAATTTAAGAAATTGAAAATATTATTCAATTAAAATGCAATCTGGTTTGCAAAACAAGAAATTTTATTATAAATTAAAGAATTTAAAACTTTTAGAATGTGCCAGAAGTGTTCAACTTGTTCATGTAAACATGTATACTCTTTAGTGTTCTATGCTGATGTTTAACACTCATCCACTCTACCTATCTCACAAAAGAGCTATACAATTCAGTGATCAGTTGTCTTCCTTCATAATACACTTAATGAATTGTCTGACATGTTTAATTTGTAAATAAATCCAGACTCGGCATGTTCAAATTAGCTATAAATGCACTCTTTTTCAATTACAGACTGTTGCCATGCATAAAGGGCTAGGGATAATTTTTGGCTTGACATCTACAAGTGTCCCCATATGGATTATCTGAGTAAAAAATTACTCAACATGGTTATTCAAATAACAACTTCAAAATTTTATTTATTAAAGACATTCCATTTAAAAAATACATCAGCAATGGAATAGTGTTTTCTATTCTGCACCAGCAAACTAGAAGCTTGTTATCTTAGAAACACATTCTAAATGGTTAAATTACATGATATTGTCAAATAATATTTACTGTTACCCTATTAGCTTTATAACTTTCAAACCAACTGTTCTAATTTATGGTCAGTTACAGGAGTCATTCCTCAAAGATTCAAGATGCTTTGTCCTATGGCCAGTAAGATTATGGATTGTAATATTTCCCTTCCAAAATGAAAAAAAAAAAATATTAATGCTTTAAATTAACTTCTCTTAACCTCTTGGCTTAGTCACGGAAAAGTGTTATATCGTGAAGCAATTGCTTTTAACTGCGACATGAAATCGATATTTTTATGACAGAAAAAAGGGAAACCAATAAAACAACCATCAAATATGGAGTGCCTGTTTAATCTTGCAATTCTTACAGAGAGGGTGGTGCAAATGGGGGGATGCCAGACGTCCCGCAATGCGCGGGACAGTCCTGCACAAGAGTGATTTGTCCCACGCCCCGCATAAACATTTAAATATCCCGCAGGTAAAAAAAAATTAACAGATTTTGACTGTAAAATAATAAAATAATGCCATAAAAAGTGATGGATGCTGTTATGAAATGTATTTCTTTCCTAATATGTATGAATTTCAGACATTGGTGGGCTAGTTGCACACTGATGGTCACAGGACGTGTTAGATGTCAGGGAATCCCCTCGAGCTGCTCGGGGATTTTTAGACGTAAGCATCTGTGTAAATAGTGTGATCAACGATGTCACTGCTGTCTGGTGGTTTAAGCTAGGTATATCTCTAGTGTGTGTGTTTATCTTTCATTATAAAAAGAATAAAAATTATTTTGACATCTGTCTAATCAGTTCAGCTGCTGTAGGAATTGTTACCTATATAAGGTAAATTTCATTTAATTTGTTTGAATTTGTCTTATTAAATTAAAAATTAATTTTTAGTCTAATGATGAGTGCTTGACATAAAGATAGAAATAGGTTGATTCTAAAAAATTTGGAGTCTGAGTTGATGATAAAACAGAATTTCAGAATGAATTGTACGGAATTACAATTTTTTTCAAAAAAATTGAGGTTTAGTCATTCTTAATGAAGTGAAATCAAGTGATAAATATTGAATAATTTTTAGGATTATAGTATAAATAAAAATTTAACTCAATTATTTTTGTTGTTTTTTTTATTAAATACATTTTTAAATGGTCAAAATGAAGTTTAGAAATTAAAAATGATATGTCAAAATCGTTAATTGTGAAAAAATATTCTTGAGAAAAATTGCTGCATTTTTTAAAATTTTTGTCCAGCAAGACCTAATTTGAAATCTGGCAACCCTGGATGCATTGGATGTGCTGCACCAGAGTCCCCGATCTAGGGGACCCAATCGAGGGTGCTATCAGTCACAGCATAAATAACGGGGGCCCTTAACTCCTTTTGCATCTGGGCCCCCAAGTACCTTTTCACGGCCCTGCTTACAGACATTTTTAGTCATTTAAATGTTCTTCATTTAAAACTACATGGAAAGGAAAATTGGTTTCTGATTTGTATGGTGATATCAAATCATTTCAGAAGAAATTGTTATTTAAATCCCAAACAGAACAAGACAATTTAGTTCACTTTGAATGATGTACCGAGTTAAAAGAAAAACACATTTCTAAAGAATCATTGCCCCCTCATTATTACAATTACTTTATGAGTTTGAAAGTCTACTTCTATGGCCAGAAACTATCCTAGCTTGCAACTTGAAATTATTGACCTTCAAGCCAAAACACAATTTAAAAACAAGTACATGGACTGCAAAAATAAACTGCTTGAATTCTACAAGGCTCTCCCATCTGAAGACTTTCCTCTAATAAAAGAAAATTAGATGAAAATGGCTACTTTGCTCAGATCAACATACATTTCTGAGCAAATTTTTTCATGCATGAAATCAAATAAATATTTAAAAAGAAACAGAATAACAAATGAGCACTTTCATTCTGTATTGAGAATTGGCATCATAAATTTTCAACCAAATTTTGAACAATTATCAAAAATATCGAGCCTCAATCATCTTATTAAATGTTGTGTATTGTACTTAATAAAATTTAAATATTTTCAATTCTAGATAATTATATTTATTTATCTTAATATTGAAAAGCAATGATCCTTTTCAGGTTGTAAATTTTCTAAAGCCAGCAGTTTTAGCAAAAGTAAGGTATTTTTAAAAAAAACAAAAAACATTTAAATAAAATCTAAAAAATAAATCACTGACATGGATATGTTACCCATAAAAGTGTTGGAATTTGCATTTTTTATACATACATCCTGAAAATAAAAAACGGTAACATGAAAACAGAAATTACACGTAACAAGATACGAAAAATGTACCATACTAATTTTTCTCGACTCGCTCAGTGAGGCCCGCAACACAAATCTAACTTTGAATATGGCCCCTGTACAGGAAAAGATTGGACACCACTGGTAAAAGGCAATGGTCAGGCCACACCTTGATTACTGCATACATATCTGGAGGCTTCATTTTAGGAAGGATGTAGAGCTGCTGAAATGAGTACAGAGAAGAGCAACAAGGTTGGTGAGGGGAACAAAGGGTTACTCTTAGAAAGAAAGGCTTATTCTTTCTAAGCAAATTGCAGCATTCGGAAACTAGGCACCTGTGAGGTGATCTGATTGAGGTGTATAAGGCCTTGAATGGTTTGAGCAAGTTCAATGCTGATGGAATTTTCTCTTGCTCAGATTACACACTTGAGGGAGCATAAATTCAAATTGAGGCATTAATAAAAAAAAAAAAAAAACAGTTGTAGAATATATCTGTGGAAATTTGCCTTTAACCAGAGGGTGGTTGATTAATGGAACAAACTTCCATCTGTTGTGGAAGATGATAGCCTAAATAAATTCAAGAAAGAACTGGACAAACTTTTAAAGCAAATGGAGAGTTAAATGGAAGTTTTTTTTGTTTTTTTTTTGGCTAATGCTGTATAAGTTTGCTTTTATCATATGTTTCAAACCTGCCCTAAATGTTCTGTTTAGGGCAGGTTTGAAATCTGTAGAGCGAGTAGATGTTTAGAAGAAAAGTAAATTTGAGAATGAAAGAGAAAACCCAGTTTCTTAGATACAGGAAGCAATTTATGTTTATCAAGATAAAGAGATTAGAAGTCAGAGTAATCCCTAATAGAGATATGTGATCTTGTCTAGAAGTGTAGTATCATTGAAAAAAATTATACAAGCAGAAGTTTGCTTTTTGCAAGATAAGACATAACCAAGTAAGTAGATATTACTTAGTATCGGTAACGGTATCAAATCCACGTGTCACAAATTGAACGAGAGGTCTTTTAACCAAATTTAGTCGATTTATTAACCAATTGTTATATCAAATTATCTTCTATAAGTAGATTATAGATCTAGTCAGGATCCTTAGTTTATTCTAAATTGAGATAGCGAGATTTCGAAGCTAATCAATACTTACGAGTCCGTAGAAATACCGTTCGTAAATTCCCGCCATTTTTACACGATAGCATAAGCTTAGTGTAGTATACTGCATAATATAATATTGTCAATTAATCAGTAAATCTATTAATCTTGATAAACTTTATTGTCAATTAAATTGTATTTTTAACTCTATAAATATATATAACGACTTAATCGTAACAAATAATTAATACATAACTATAGTGGTACACGTGATACGGAAGTTGTATAAAGGGAACACTAGATACCGAAAAAAAAAAAAAAAAAAAAAAAAAATATATATATATATATATATATATATATATATATATATATATATATATAACATAACTGTTTTGGGATATAACTTAAGGATTTAATTTTTGTTTTAAATTTTATTGAATTAAATTGGAATCATGACTCTGACCAGAGCAGCAAAGCAAAAGGCTCAAGCTAATGGGAGTGCTGTGGTTCAGGGGAGAACTGGGGGGGGACAGTTGCCCTCTGAATCACAGTCTATTAAAATGCACTGTTTGCTTGATGTTTGCGGAGCAGTCGGATACGGGACATGATACTGCCAAGGGGGATGTCTTTGTGTGTGCACGATGTAAGGAGTGCAAGGAAATCAGGCGACAACTCAGCGTTGTTATGGGCCTTTATGAGACCTTGAAGGACAGGGTGGATGGCCTCGAAGCAAATAAATTGAGGGGCCCATCAAGCTCTCAGCTGCCCACATCAACGCCAGAGCTTGCACTTGGTCATCAGGCAACACAGGGGCAGCCCCCTAGGCAGAATGCGCTGGTCCCACAGGAACTAGTAGTTGTTGGTGACTATTGTCAGGGAAACGGGGAACATGCTTTGTAAAAAGGATAGGTGGAATAGGACCAGGGTATGTCTGCCAGGGGCAAAGGTTGATGACGTTGTAGAGCGGATATCATCTTTTAAGGGCACAAAAGGTGATATAGTTGTACACGTTGGCACTAATGATATTAAGAGTAGGAGACCGGCGGAATTACTTAGCAAGTACAGGTCACTGTTGAAAAAAAGCCGTGAATTAGGGTTGAACTTGAAAGTGTCTGCAATTCTGCCCAGGCACGATAGGAGGGAGTATATGATGAGAGCCTTGTCGATCAATTTGGCCCTGGAGGGATTGTGCAAGGCTCAAGGGGTAGAATTTTTTTCAGCCTGGACTGTACTTGTTAACAGGAGAGATTGCTTCTACAGGGATGGGATACACTTAAATAGAAAGGATGCAAGAATTTTTGCTGATGCTGTCGAGGCAGTGTTAGGTGGGTCGGAAAACTGCTAGTTGGGGGGGATACAAGGACTAATAGATTAACAGTAGCCACTGGCAGAGGTGGAAGTGATTCTTGCACTGCTTCTATTCAAATGAGAAGAAGTCTGAAAAACAAGATGCAGGATATTTCAGAGACTGCTGGTAGTCATTGCGTTACAAGTAAACACATGGGTTGTGTTAGGGTAGCTAAGAATAGAAACAGGTGCATGTATACCTGCGTGTACACCAATGCTAGGAGTTTGGTAAATAAATTTGATGAATTTGAGGTATTGCTCAAAACATCAAAGGCAGATATTGTTGGGATATCAGAGACGTGGTGTCACAGATATAAGTAATGCGGAACTGGAATTTGGGGAATACAATGTATATAGAAAGGATAGACAGGACAGGAGGGGAGGAGGGGTTATGCTATTAATTAAGAAACACATAAAGTCAAAGGAAGTGAAGCCAGTTGACATCGATGGACAGGGCAGTGTCGAGTCAGTTTGGTGTGACATAAGCATAGGGAAATCAAAATTGAGAGTAGGAGTGTGCTATAGGCCTAATGACTCTGATGAGTATAATAATATATTGTACAGGGAAATAGAGTGGGCCAGTAAATCAGAGAGTCTTATAATGGGGGATTTTAATTTCCCAGATATTGACTGGAATTTGTGGGTTGGTCACTCGCACACTAGCAAGGCTTTTGTGGATTTATTGGATGATTGTTTTCTACATCAGCATGTTCGTGAGGCAACAAGAGGGAGCAATACTCTTGATCTGATTATCAGTAGTGATTCTTCATGCATTAAGAACCTGCAGATAAATGAACCACTAGGTGGCAGTGATCACAGTGTGTTGAAGTGGGATTTACTCAAGGAGGCAACTACCATCACAGGTAAAGGGAAGGGTTTTTGTTTTCGTAAAGGCGACTATGATGGTCTGAGACAGTATTTAAATTCTATACAGTGGGACCAACTGATGATGTTACCAACAGCAAACTCAAAATGGGAAGCATTCAAGGAACTAATCTTGGTGGCTACCAGGCTTTACATACCAACTAAGAAATATTGTTCAAGGTTTAGGCCTAAATGGTTGTCAGATGGACTAATGAGACATGTGGCAGAGAAGAAAAATGCATGGGATACATACAAATTAATGGGTGACATGGAAGCCTATGATAGATATAAGTTGGTCTGTAACCAAGTCACAAAGGAGATTAGGCAGGCAAAGGCAGACTACGAAAAATCCTTGGCAAAGGATGCAAAGAAAAACAGAAAGGAGTTCTTTACATACTTGAACTCGAGAAGGAAAGGGATGAATCAGATTGGTCCACTGGATATTGATGGTTCAACAGTTGAGGATCCTGCTCAGGTGGCTAACAATCTAAACGAGTATTTTGCATCTACATTCACGCATGAGGAGTTATTCAGGAAGGAGAATGATGTAGGTAAAGTAAACATTGGCAGTGAGCTGGATGATTTTGTAATAACTGAGAGGAAAGTGGAGGAGAGATTGTTGAGGATAAACATAAAAAAGGCACCTGGGGTGGATGGGATCTATCCAGTTATATTAAAGGAGGCAGCAAAGGAAGTATGCAAACCCCTAGCCGTAATTATGAGAGCTTCTTTGGACTCAGGGGAGGTACCCATAGACTGGAAATGTGCAAATGTGACCCCAATTCACAAAGGAGGATCAAAGGCTGACACAAATAATTATAGACCTGTTAGTTTAACTTCTGTTCCAGGTAAATTAATGGAGGCACTGGTTAAAGAAGCACTGCAGGATCATCTAGACAGGAATTCAGTTATAGCTCAGACGCAGCATGGTTTTGTTAAGGGCAGGTCTTGCCTGACCAATTTGATTGGATACTATGATGTAGTCACAAAAGAACTGGATACAGGGAATAACTTTGATATTATATATTTGGATCTTAGAAAGGCTTTTGATACTGTTGCACATGGAAGACTGCTGCACAAATTGGAGCAGTGTGGCATTGGAGGCAAATTGCTGCTATGGATAAGGGGATGGTTGAGTGGCAGAAGACAGAGAGTGGTAATCAATGGACACTGCTCAACGTGGACTAATGTTATTAGTGGAGTTCCTCAAGGTTCAGTGTTGGGTCCATTGTTGTTTTCGGTGTTTATGAATGATATTGATGATGGGATATCAAGTTTAATGTCTAAGTTTGCAGATGATACAAAGGTTGGCAGGGTCGTTAAGGACACTACTGACGCTATGCTGCTGCAACAGGATCTGGAAAGGTTGAACAGATGGGCTGAGAGGTGGCAAATGAAGTTTAACATTGACAAATGTAAAGTACTACATATGGGTAACAGTAACCCCAGAGCAATGTATCAACTCTGCGGTACTACACTGACAGTGGTGGAGAATGAAAAGGACCTGGGGGTAATTGTGCAGGCAGATATGAAGTTCTCTGAGCAGTGCAGACGAGCTGCAAGAGTAGCTCATGGTGTCTTGTCAATGATATACAGGAATTTTTCTAGCAGGGATAAGGAGGTGATTATTCCCTTGTATAAGGCAATGGTTAGGCCACATCTTGAGTACTGTATACAGGTCTGGAGGCCTCATTTCAAGAAGGATGTAGAGCTGCTGGAACGGGTACAGAGAAGGGCAACAAGATTAGTAAATGGAACAAAGGGTTGCTCTTACGAAGAAAGGCTTAAGTTTTGCAAATTACAGAGTCTGGAGACAAGGCACCGGCGAGGTGATCTGATAGAGGTGTATAAGGCTTTGAATGGTTTGAGCATGCTCAATGCCAATGGGATTCTTCATCTTTCTCAGAATAATCACCTCAGAGGGCATAAATTCAAATTGAGGAAGGACGGATGTCGGATAGATGTGCGGAAATTTGCCTTTGGCCAGCGGGTGGTTGGTTGGTGGAACAGACTTCCATCACTTGTTGTTGAAGTTGATAGCCTAAACAAATTTAAAGCTCAACTGGACAGGTATTTCGAACGAACGGAGGGGTGAAATGGGAGAGGGTTTTTTTTTTTTTTTTGGCTGATGCTGAATAAGCTTGCTTTCTTGCATCATATGCCTCTACTAATGCTAATGCTAAGTTTTAGAAGGATTGAAATTAACTAAGTTATCTTTTCCCCTGCAGACAATTACCTGGAGATCAGCAATTAAACTGGCAGTGAATATTCAAAAGTTGTTTGTGTAGGGCAAGGTTTCTCAAACTGGAAGATGGAATCCAAATGTCCAATCATCAGCAAAACTATGGATAGGATTTCCAATAAATGGAAACAGGTCATTAATATAAAAGAGAAAAAGGGCAGGAGAAAGAACTGAACTTTGAGAAACACCAGCATTAGTAGAAAAGTTAGAAGACAGCAAACCATCTACCATAACCCATAGCAAGAAGTCAGAGAGAAAACTGTATACTCAATAATATAAACACTGCAATCCATAAGCTGGAAGCTTCTTTAGAAGACCTTTATGCCAAACACATTCAAAAGGTTATGAAAAAACACAACCCAAAAGGTTATATATATTTATGTATACCATCCATTGTTGATATACAAACTATGTATACCAACAATGGATTGACACTCATGCAATCCACTTTGACAATCATTGATCAGATGAATTTTAAAAAAAAGAGAGGCGCAATACAATGATAATTGGAGTAACTGTCACCACATAAGGATTTGTCACCCTTTCTAGAAACTGACAGGAAATGAACAAATTTCCAAGCAGAAGGAAAAACACCAGTGGAATAGGAAAGTGTTAGAATAGGAGTAAACTGAGGAGTACACAAGTGGAGAAATGACATCAGGACCTGAAGCTTTCTTAACAAAGATTCTTCTGACACCCTTTTGATGCAAAACCTCAAGGAGGCACTGAGTGGAGTATACTGGGTATGGGTATTAGTATAGGCATATGATGCAAAAAAGCAAGCTTATGCAGCACCAGCAAAAAAAGGGAAAAACCTCACATTTTACCCCTTCATTTGTTCCCAATGCCTATCCAGCTCAGCCTTAAATTTATTTAGGCTATCAACTTCCACAAACCAACTACCCACTGGCTAAAGGCAAATTTCCACACATCTATCGTACATCTGTCTTTCCTCAATTTATATTTATGCCCTCTCAGGTGATTATTCTGAGCAAGAGGCAGAATCAAATCAGCATTGAGCAACTCAAACCATTCAAGGCTTTATACACCTCTATCAGATCACCTCACCGGTGCCTAGTCTCCAGACACCGTAATTTGCAAAACTTAAGCCTTTCTTCGTAAGAGCAAGCCTTTGTTCCATTCACTAATCTTGTTGCCCTTCTCTGTACTCGTTTCAGCAGCTCTACTTCCTTCTTGAAAGTAAGAAGCCTCCAGACGTATACAGTACTCAAGGTGTGGCCTGACCATTCTCTTATACAAGGGAATAATCATCTCCTGATTCCTGCTAGAAAAATTCCTGTATATCATTGATAATACACCATGAGCTACTCTTGCAGCCCGTCTGCACTGCTCAGAGAACTTCATATCTGTCTGCACAATGACCCCCAGGTCCTTTTCATTCTCTACCACTGTCAGTATAGTACCACAGAGTTCATACATTGCTCTGGGGTTGCTGTTTCCCATTTATAGTACTTTACATTTGTCAATGTTAAACTTCATTTGCCACCTCTCAGTCCATCTGCTCAACCTTTTCAGATCTTTTTGCAGCAGCATAGCGTCAGTAGTGTTCTTAACAACCCTGCCAACTTTTGTATCATTGGCAAACTTGGACATTAAGCTTGATATACCATCATCAATATTATTTATAAATACAGAAATCAATAATGGACACAACACTGAACCCTGATGGACTCCACTAATAACATTAGTCCACAATGAGCAGCGTCCACTGATTACCACTCTCAACCACCCCTTTATCCATAGCAGCAATTTGCTTCCAATGCCACACTGCTCCAATTTGTGCGGCAGTCTTCCATGTGCAACAGTATCAAAAGCCTTTCTAAGATCCAAGTATATAATATCAAAGTTATTCCCTGCATCCAGTTCTTTTGTGACTGCATCATAGTATCCAATCAAGTTGGTCAGGCAAGACTTCCCTTTAACAAAACCATGATGTGTCCGAGCTATAACTGAAGTCTTGTCTAGATGATCCTGCAGTGCTTCTTTAACCAGTGCCTCCATTAATTTTCC
Source organism: Mastigoproctus giganteus (assembly GCF_048544385.1). Taxonomy (NCBI): domain Eukaryota; kingdom Metazoa; phylum Arthropoda; class Arachnida; order Uropygi; family Thelyphonidae; genus Mastigoproctus; species Mastigoproctus giganteus. The sequence goes on along the minus strand of NC_143577.1, from coordinate 3,576,859 downwards.
TGGAACAGAAGTTAAACTCACAGGTCTATAATTACTTATATCAGCCTTTGATCCTCCTTTGTGAATTGGGGTCACATCTCCAGTCTATGGGTACCTCCCCCCGAGTCCAAGGAAGCTCTCATGATTATGGCTAAGGGTTTGCTTACTTCATTTGCTGCCTCCTTTAATATAACTGGATAGATCCCATCCACCCCAGGTGCCTTTCTTGTATTTATCTTCAACAATTTCTCCTCCACTTTACTCTCAGTTATTACAAGATTATCTAGCTTACGGCCAGAGTTGAATACACCTCTGGCATTCCCCTTGCTGAATAACTCCTCATGAGTGAATGTCGATGCAAAATATTCATTTAGTTTGTTAGCTACCTGAGAAGGATCATGAACATTTGAACCATCGATATCAAGTGGACCAATCTGATTCATCCCCTTCCTTCTAGAGTTTACATAAGTAAACTCTTTGCTGTCTTTCTTTGCATCCCTTGCCAAAGATTTCTCGTAATTTGCGTTCACCTGCCTAACCTCCTTTGTAACTTGGTTACAGATCAACTTATATCTATCATAGGCTTCTGTGTCACGTGTAAATTTATATGTATCCCATGCATTTTTCTTCACTGCCATATGTCTCATTAGTTCATCTGACATCCATTTAGGCCTGAACCTTGAACAATATTTCCTAGTTAGTATGTAAAGCCTAGTAGCTTCCAAGATAAGTTCTTTGAATGCTTCCCATTTTGAATTTGCTGTTGGTAACAACATCAGTTGGTCCCACTGTATAAAAATTAAATACTGTCTCAGACCACCGTAGTTGCCTTTACGAAAGCAATAACTCTTCCCTTTACCCCTGAGAGTAGTTACCTCTTTGAGTAAATCCCACTTCAGCAGACTGATCACTGCTACCTAGTGGTTCCTCTATCTACAGATTCTTAATTTTTTTTTTTTTTTTATGAGAACCCCAAACACAAGAGGTATTAGAACCTATAGTACTTAGTACCATGCTTGGGTCGGAGGTTGAGAAGACAAAAGAAGATATTTGTTGATATTGGACTTGAACTTCTGTAGATTGTAATTTTCAGGAAATACGTATGAAGGAAGGATGTTTCAGAAAACGGCAGTTGAATGACTAAATGAGGAAGATGAAAAGTTGGTTCTGTGGGTTTGAAGTTGGACAGAAAATAGATGTTGGCTGGTGGCGGCACGTGTTCGGACTGTTTTGAAAGAGAGAGCGGAAATTATAGAAGCCAATTCAGAAGAACAGTGCCCATGGAAGTATCTGTAGAAGAGGCATGCAGCAGAAACAGTGCGTCTATGAGAAAGCGAGTGGAGAGACTCTATTAGAGATGAATCATTAATTAACCTAACTACCCTCTTCTGAATGGAATCAAGAAGGCTGAGAGAGGTTTTGGGGGCATCACCCCAGATGTGGGAACAATATTCCATGGCAGGGCGGATTTGCGATTTATACAGAGTGAGCAGCTATTTTGAAGAAAAGTAATGCCGAGAGCGAAAGAGAAAACCAAGTTTTTTAGATGCAGAGGAAGCAATATTTGTAATGTGCTTGTGCCAAGAGAGATTAGAAGTCAGGGTAATCCCCAAAAGAGATATATCATTTTGCCTAGAAATCGGAGTGTCACTAAAGATAAGCATAGGAGCAGAAGAATCCTTTTTGCGAGATATAAGACAAGATTGAGTTTTAGAAGGGTTGAAATCAACTAAGTTGTCTTTGCCCCACTGGAGAATTACCTGTAGATCAGCATTTAAGGAATTGACAGCATATTTTCGAGAACTTGAAGCTGATTCAGCTGGACAAGGTTTCTCAAGATGGAAAGTTGAATGCAATGTGCTATCATCGGCAAAACTATGGACAGGATTTCCAGTCAATGGAAGAATGTCATTGATATTCAAGAGGAAAAGAGTTAGGGAAAGAACTGAACCTTGGGGGACACTGGCATTAGTGGAGAAGTTAGAAGGCAGAGAGCCATCTACCATCACCCTCAGTGAGCGATAAGAGAGAAAACTGGATAACCAATTACTAAAAACAGTTGGCAAACCAGAAGATGGAAGCTTGTTTAGAAGACCTTTATGCCAAACACGATCAAAAGGCTTTGAGATGTCAAGAGCAACTACTTGTGTTTCACCAAACCTTTCCATTGTTCGGTGAAGAGTTATTTATATTTCTGGCTTATGTTATCCATAAATGGGTAACATAAGCCAGAATATCACCAGTGGATCGACACTGACGGAATCCATACTGGCGATCGTTGATCAGACGGAAGGTTTCTAGGTAGTTTAAGGGTTGGCAGTTAATTGATTTCTCCATTACTTTAGAAAGAGTAGAAGTAATTGCAATGGGACGATAATTGGATGGGAGGGATTTGTCACCCTTTTTAGGAACTGGCTGGATATGAGCAAATTTCCAAACAGAAGGAAAAACACCTTTGGAATAAGAAAGTGAAAAAAGGCGGCAAAGAATAGGAGTAAGTTCAGGAGCACAGGTTTTGAGAACAAGTGGAGAAATACCATGTGGACCTGGAGCTTTCTTAGCATCAAGATTCGTCAAAATCGTTCTGATATCCTTTTGACGGAAGACCACAGGAGGCATTGAATGGAGTGTGTTAGGAATGGTGGGAGGTGTTTTACCAAGATCATTAATACATGAGCTCAAAGAAAAATGGGATGCTAGCAGGTCAGCTTTATCTTTGGCTGAAGTGATAACAGAACCATCTGGTTTGGACAGAGGTGGGAGCAGAGATGGGCAAAAGTTGCGGCCAATAGCTTTGGCAAGAGACCAGAATGCTCGGCTACCATTAGGGCAAGAAGCAAGTTTTCTACTCCTAGCCTGTACAAACTCTAGTCTGGACTGATTGATAACTGCTTTACAATTGTTGTGAGCTTTGGTGTAGGCAGAAAATGAAACTGAAGAATAAGAAACAAGCCAATTACGATACGCAACATTCTTCTCTTGGACAGCCTTAGCACATTTATTGGAAAACCAAGGTTTAGATAAAGGACGAGATTTTAAAGTGGAGTGTGGGATAAAGGATTCCATTCCTGCAAGAATAATTTCACTGACACGATCTGAGCAAACGTTGACATCAAAAGTTTTGAAATAGTAATCAGACCAAGGAAAAGAAGAAAAGAAGTCTCATAGGTCATCCTATTTTGCATTCTTGTAATGCCAAACAATACGAGGTTGGGAATAGCCATGAGATAAAGGTTCCATTGGAGAAGAGACAATCACCAAGTTGTGATCTGAAGTGCCTAAAGGACCTCTCACTTGAACCTTGTACTTAGAAGGGTTGTTTGTGAGAAAAAGATCAAGCGTATTGGCTGTATGATTAGGATTGTCCAGTATTCTTGTAGGTAAATGAACAATCTGTGCTAGTTCATTAGTAATTGCAAAAGCCTCAGCATCTCGACCTGCTGGGTCGGTGTGACTAGAAAACGGAAGCCAGCTGGAGTTGTGAACGTTAAAATCACCAAGGAAAATTACCTCGCTGTTAGGAAAGTTGGACGAGAAACTCAAGTTGCAAAGAGAGGAAGTCAAAGAGCTCCAAGTGATTAGTGGAGTTGGGAGAACAGTAGAGAAAACAGATGAATTTTACACAATGAGGTAGAGAGATTTTAAGCTAGAGAAGATCAAAGAGAGGAGATTCCAAATTGCCAAGTCTCTGACAGGGAATATCAGAACGGACATATGCACAAGTACCACCTTTGAGGCAAAGGAATCATACAGCAAATAATTTGGACATCTAAGATGAGCAGTAGTTGAATCAACTGATAACTAAGATTCAGTCAGAAAACGTACATGGTGTTTGGAAGACTGCAAGTGGAAATGGACATCGTTGAGATTGGAATTGAGACCACGTATATTTGTGAAATGAATTAGGAAGTCCTTGGGAGGTTTAGATCTTTTCGCAGATAAGCTTGCTCTATTATTTTACAATTCATGGTGTATTCAATAGTAAGAAAAAGTGGGTGGGACATGCTGTATGAAGGAATGAAATTTTTGGATATGGCGTACATGTGGTAAGAATATACCCAGATCCTTGACATAACGTGGCCTCGACAATGCTCCCCGCATACACACTACTCGGATTCCCTCCAGTCACTATCTGGCAGAGTAGAGGTAGCAAGATTATACACTAGCTGATCCGGAAGCCTCCTAGAGAGTTACCAATAGGTTTGGTCCGGTGTACTATCTAGCGGCCGGCCTGCAAACACCGTTTTAGAGCTGTACCCTCGAAATGTAAGTAATATTGGATCTCGCCACGACATTCATCATAACCTCAAAAATCATCAATCATACTGCATGATGGAAGAGATAGGGAAAGGTTGGCCAGAACTTAGCTCTAGAGACTAAACATGGGTTCCACCACTTCAAGCCTCCAATAAGCAAAGTGGTGGTATTTCACCAGTTGATGAGTCATCTACCACCTAGTACTGCCTGGTAACATAGAGGGGCGGCATTCCTCCATGTGGTGTGGGCGCCACACCTCGACCCCTGCTTACGTTGGTTCACACCTGGGTGGTCACCCACCATGTACTTGTGCATGAAGGTTATACCCAGGATTACTAACAGTCCCACCATCGTGAAGGTTCAAGCAGAGGATTTGGCTGTCGTAGACCGTCCGGACTTCGCCGAAATTGGGTCCACTTGACTTGAGTGTCACCCGAATATCAGTTCCATCACCATTTTAGACTCCCAGGTAGCAAGAACAGCTTGTCTGGCATATCTGAGAGAATGTCTGTGACAACCTCAAGGACCAAATATACTCCCTCCTATCGTGTCTGGGCAGAATTGCAGACACTTTCAAATTCAACCTTAATTCACGGCTTTTTTTTTAACAGTGACCTGTACTTGTTAAATAATTCTGTCGGTCTCCTACTCTTAATATCATTAGTGTCAACGTGTACAACTATCACCTTTTGTGCCCTTAAAAGATGATATCCACTCTACATAATCAACCTTTGCCCCTGGCAGACATACCCTGGTCATGTTCCAACTATCTTTTTTACAAAGGATGGTCCCTGTTTCCCTGAGAATAGAGTCACCAACAACTACTAGTTCCTGTGGGACCAGTGTATTCTGCCTTGGGGATTGCCACTGTGTTGCATGATGACCAAGTGCAAGCTCTGGCTTTGATGTGGGCTGCGGAGACCTTGATGGGCCCCTCACTTCAGATCCTTCGAGGGCATCCACCCTGTCCTTCAAGCTCTCATATAGGCCCATAACAACGCTGAGTTGTCGCCTGATTTCGTTACACTCCTTGCATCGCAAGCACACACAAAGACATCCCCTTGGCAATATCATGTCCAGTACCAGATTGTCCACAAACATCATGCAAGCAGTGCATTTTAAAAGGCTGTGATTCAGAGAGCAACTGCCCCTCTCAGTTCTCCTCTAAGCCACAGCACTCCCATTAGCTTGAGCCTTTTGCTTTGCTGCTCTGAGTAATGATTTTGATTTAATTTCAATAAAATTTCAATTTCAGTACAAAATTATAACCCTAAACTTGTATCCCAACACAGTTATAACGCTATATATATTTTCAGTATCAAATATTATCTACAAGTTCCGTTTATATAACTTCCTTTTCAAGTTATATATTAATTAATTACGTTAGTAATCTAAGTCGTTATGTATTTAGTTAAAAGTACAATTTAATTGACAACGAAGTTTAACAAAATTTATAGATTTTGCTGATTAACTGACAATATTATATTATATACTATACTAAACTAAAGCTATCTAGTTCAGCATATATCATTGTATCGTATAACAATGGGGGTAAATTACGAACAGTAAATCTACAGACACTGAAGTATTAATTAACTTCCAAATCTCTGTCTCAATTCAGAATAAACTAACAATCCTGACTAGGTCTATAAGCTACTTATAGAAAATAATTCGATGTATCAATTGGTTAATAAAGCAGCTAAATATGGCTAAAAAAACTTCTCGTTCAGCGGAGCTGCAACTTGTAACACGTGGATTTGATACCCTTACCGATACTTTTATGCAATTACAAGGCCGAGTAAAGAATAAATACACCAGATTAATCAAAAAAATCACAAAATAATGCTATATTACTAAATTTAAATCAAAAGTTTTAGAAAAATAATTTCAAATCAATAAATAAGAAAATCCACTTAGCGGCTTTGAACACGTCTGGCTCCCACTAGCCTCGTTAGCAGACCAGTATTCTACAACTGTCTTTCCAAAATTTGAATCTGTGCCCCCTCAGGTTCTTAATCTGAGCAAGAGGAAGAATCCCATCAGCATTTAGCTTGCTTAAACCATTCAAAGCCTTATACATCTCAATCAGATCACCTCGCAAGTGCCTACTCTACAGGCACTGCAATTTGCAGAACTTAGTTGTGCCTTTCTTGGTGAGAGAACAACTTTGTTCCCCTCGCCAATCTTGTTGCCCTTCTTTGTACTTGGTTCTAGCAACTCTACATCCTTCTTAAAATGAGGCCTCTAGGTGTGGCCTGATCATTACATAACAGGATAATAGATCCTTGTATAACAGGATAATCACCTCCCTGTCCCTACTAGCAAAATTCCTATATATCATTGACAAGACTCCATGACTTGCCCTGGCAGTCCCTCTGCACTGCTCAGCGAACTTCATATTTGACTACACAATTACCCCCAGGTCTTTTTCACTTTCCACTTCCCTGAGTGTAGTACTATACAGTTGGTAAATTTTCTTTGGTTATTGCTATCCAGTACTTTGCATTTGTCAATGTTAAACTTCAGTTGTCGCTTTTCAGCCCATTTGCCCAACTTACCTAGATCCAGTTGGAGTACCATACTATCTTTACTGTCGTTAACAACCCTGCCAACCTTTGTATCATCTGCAAACTTGGCCATTAAACCTGATAAATATACAAAACAACAATGGGCCCAACACCAAACCCTGGGGAATTCCACTAATAACCTTTGTCCATGAAGAGCAGTGTCCATTGATTACCACTCTGTTGTCTCACACTCAACCATCCCTTTATCCACTGTAGCAACTTACCCTTAATGCCATACCTCTCCAATTTGTACAGCAGTCTTCCATGTGCAACAGTATCAAAAGCTTTCATGAAATCCAAGTATATGAAATGAAAATTATTTTGGGAATTCAGTTCCTTTGTGACCACATCATAGTATCCATTGGACAGACAAGACCTCGCTTTAACAAACCCTTGCTGTGTCTTAACTATTACTGCAGTCTTTTCTAGATGATGCTGCAATGCTTCTTTAACTAGTGATTCCATTATTTTCCCTGGAACACAAGTTAAACTAACAAGTCTATAGCTACCTGTGTCACCTTTTGAACTCCCTTTGTGAATTGGTGTTACATTTGCACACCTCCAGTACATGGGGACCACCCCGAGTCCAAGGAAGCTCTCATAATTATGGCTAAGGGTTTTCTTACTTCTTTTGCTGCCTCATTTAATATAACTGGATAGATCCCATCCACCCCAGGTGCCTTTATGTTTAACTTCAACAATTTCTCCTTCACTTTTCTCTCAGTTATTACAAAATCATTTAGCTTTCTGTTAGAGTTTGATAAACTTCTTGCACTCCCCTCACTGACTAACTCCTCATGAGTGAATGTAGATGCAAAATACTTATTCAGTTTATCAGATACCCGAGTACGATCATCAACAGTCAATCCATCTATGTTAAGTGGTCCAATCTAATTCATCCCTTTCCTTCTAGAGTTTTCATAAGTAAAGAGCTCTTTGCTGTTTTTCTTTGCATCCTTTGCCAAGGATTTCTCATAATCTGCCTTCACCTGCCTAACCTCCTTTTGATTACTGACTAGTTTATATCTGCCATAGGCTTCTGTATCACCTGATACTTTATATGCATCCCATACATTTTTCTTCTCTGCCACAAGCCTCATTAATTCATCTGAAATCCATCTAGGCCTAAGTCTTGAACAGTATTTCTTAGTTGGAATGAAAAGCCTAGCAGCATACAAAATTAAGTCCCCGAAGCCTTCCCATTTAGAATTCAACATTGGTAACATCAGTTGATTCCACTTCATAGAATTTAAAAAAAAAAAAAAAACCTGTCTGAGACCCATGTAGTCACCTTTACGAAAGCAAAGCCCTTCTCTTTAGCCTTGATGGTAGTTACGCCTTGATGGTAGTTACATCTTTAAGTAATTCTTACATCAGTACATTGTGCTCATTGTCGCCCAGTGGTTCCTTCATATGCAAATTCTTAATGCATGAATAATCACTGCTAATAATCGGATCAAGAGTATTACCCCTCTGGTTGCCTCTCAACCATGTTTCTGTAGAAAAGTCATCCAATAAATCCACAAAAGTCTTGCTAGTGTGCGAGTGACCAATCCACAAGTTCCAGTCAATATCTGGAAAGTTAAAATTCCCCATTACAAGACATTCTGATTTACTGGCCCACTATTTCTCTGCACAATTGCTCATTATACTCATCAGATTCATTAGGCCTATAACATACAGCTACTCTCATTTTTCCTTTCCTAGTGCTTATGTCACACCAAACAGAATCAACATTGCATTGTCCACCATCAATTGGATGCACTACCTTAGATTTTATATATTTCTTAACTAACAGCATAACCCCTCCTCCCTTCTGTCCTGTCCATCCTTTCTGTACACATTGTACTCCCCAAATTCCATAAAATGTGTGACACCACGTCTCGTCTCTGATATTCCAATAATATCTGCCTCTGATGTCTTGACTAACACTTCAAACTCACATATTAACTATACTCCTAGCATTGGTGCAAGTAGTAGTAGCATATGATGCAGAAAAAAAAAAAAGCAAGTATATGCAGCATTAGCCAAAAAAAACAAAAAAAAAACATACCATTCCCTCCAAATGCCTGTCCAGTTCCTCCTTAATTAACCTATCAACTTCCACAAAGACAGATGGAAGTTTGTTCCAGTAATTAACCACCTGCTGGCTAAAGGCAAATTTCCACACATCTATTCTACATCTGTCCTTCCTCGATTTCAATTTATGCTCCCTTAGGTTCGTAATCTGAAAAAGTGGAAGGATCCCATCAGACTTCAGCTTGCTCAACCCATTCAAGGCCTTATACACCTCAATCAGATCACCGTGCAGGTGCCTAGTCTCCAGCCACTGCAATTTGCAGAACTTAAGCCTCTCTTGGTAAGAGGGATCCCTTCATTCCCCTCACCAATCTTGTTGCCCTTCTCTGTACACGCTCAAGCAAATCTACATCCTTCCTAAAATGAGGCCTAAAGTATACATGCACCTGTTTCTACTCTTAGTTACCCTAACACAGCCCATGTATTTATTTGTTCCACTGTAACTCCCAGCAGTCCTGGAAATCTCCATTATCTTGCTTTCCAGGCTGCCACTCATCCTAATAGAAGCAGTGCAAGAATCACTTTTGCCTCTGTCTGCAGCCATATTTAACCTTTTAGTCTGTATATCCCCCATACAAGAGTTGGAAGAAAAGTAGGATGATAGCAAGTTGGCATTATGTTTAGCTGAGGTGGCAATACAACTGTCAGGTTTTAATAGAAGTGGGAATACAGATGACAAACGGCTTTGGCAAGACACCAGAATGTTCAACTATCTTTGAACAAGAAGCAATTAATTTTTGTTCTCTCAGCCTATTCAAAATCTAATTTGGACTGATTAATAGCTGCTTTAAAATTGTTGCAAGCTTTGTGAAGGCAGAAAAGGAACCTAAAGATCTGGATGGAAGCCATTTATGACATAACATTATGTAACATTATGTTACACGTCAAATATAACATAAAAATGTTTAGATAGAGGACGAGATTAAGGTTTTAGCATGGAATAAAGGATTTCATCCTTACAAGAATAATTTTACATTTTTAAAAAAAATTCACAAGGGAAAAAAAAATAGAAATCTTGCAGGTCGTACCATTTTGCATTCTTGTCTAAGTTGCAATCTGAGGCAAACTCACCTCAGTGTACTTGGAAGGGTTGTTTGTGAGAAAAAAAGATCAAGAGTGTTGGCTGTGTGGTTAAAATTGTCTGGTATTCTGGTAGGTAAATGAACAATTAGTAATAACCTTTGTGCAAGGTCATTAGTAATTACAAAAGCCACAGCATTTCAATCAGCTAGGTCCATGTGAATAGAAAACAGAAGTCAGCTGGAGTTGTGAATGAACATTAAAATCACCAAGAAAAATTACCTCACTGTTAGGAAAGTTGGAATGGAGAAAGTAAAGTTTCAAAGATGGGAGTTATACTGCATTAAGTCCACCACATCGTACATGTTCAATGGGATTGAAGATGGGGGGAGCTCAAGTTATTACTAACAGTAACCATGGGTATAACCCAGCATTAATAACAGTCCAGTCGTCACGAAGGTGAGGACTTTGTTGTTGCAGAATGACTGGATTTGCCAAAATTCAGTCCACTTGACTTAATGATTCCTGAATATCAGTTCCATAAGCCTAGGTCAATTTTTCTTACCTCAACCTGAATTATATTTCTTGTGCCATCCTGTGATTGCAGAAACTTCGTAATACAGACAATGAACTAATTTTATTGATTTAATTGTCTGTGAGCAAAAACTGGCTTCTACTTATGCTTTATTGGGAAATGGTAACCTGTCATGTCTGAGGACTATCTATATATACTACACAACCACAGTTCAATTTTTTACTTACCAAAACCCTGAGGAGCCAAAAGCGTGCTTGATGATGTAATGTTCTGGTAGGGTTGAAGAGAAATGCAAGCATTACAATAACAAGAGTTAAGGGATTTGCATAGGCAGGGATGGACAAGGCATTACTATACAAGAAGGCAAGAGCACAGAGGGCCCACATTACTCCAAATATTGCTGCCATCTGAAATGCACAAAAGATACTTAATGTGAATGAAACCTCTTTACTCCAAAATAATACAGTCTTAAAGTAATACAGTCTTAGAATCTAAATTATATATATATATAGAATAGAAGTGCAGGAGTTGTAATAAGAGGAATATATGAAGGAATATAGACCAGGGTTACTACTATGTAGAGTAAAAGGCACCCAAAGACTATATATATAGTCATAAATTAGAATAAGGTTTAAAATAATAAAATAATGCCAGTAGTATGGCAAGACAAGAGCGAAGAAAAAAATTAAACCTAGATTCAAATCCCTGCATTGGCGGTTCAATCTGGGGATCGGTGTGGCGGACTGATCTTGCGATCGTTTTGCCTTTGCGGCGATTTGTTTAGCGTTCGAAATGCAGCGATTCCCCGACCATTATTGGCCTTGTGGTCCTCTGTTGAGATGGGGCATAATGGTCAGTCTATTTTTTATTTTTGTTTTGTTTTATTGTGAATGGTTGAAATCTCTGTTTGGTGATATTTCACATAAATTTGGACCTGGTGCCCATCAGAGGGGGCACCGCTAAATTTCTATTTAATTGGCTTTAAATTTCAATGAATTATTATTTGTATAATTAGATTTTCTAAATTAATTTAGAGTTTCCATTGCAATATATTTTTATTCTTGTTACCTTTCTCTTCCCTCCCTGTTAGATTTGAATCTAGGTTTAATTTTGTTTCTTCGCTCTTGTCTTGCCATACTGCTGGCATTATTTTAAACCTTATTCTAATTTATATGACTATATTTCAAGCATCATGTAGAGGAATATGCTTTTTGCTGCCTCTGGTGTGTGCTGTAGCCTCCTTTTTATTTTTATTAAGTAATACTTCTTTTCCAACATTACTTAAATATAATTATATATATATATATATATATATATATATATATATATACACATATATATACACACACACATACATGCACACTGATACGAAAATGCAATAGTGTATTTAATGTTAGATGTAAGTAATAAATTATATCAGAACCGATTAATGCTATCTGTATGAGATTAAACATTAAATCTGTCTGTAAATATATAATAATATATATGGTAGTAGTTAAATGTACCTCGAAAGTGAGGTCTATGTAGGTCGGTATAGTGTAGAACCATTGTTCTACACTATACCGACTTGACTTAAAAATACGCGCCAACGGAAACTGAAAAAAAAAAAAAAATAATAATATATACACATGCAACATATAAAAATTATTAACATGCTAATTATAGATATTTAGAAACATTGAAAGGGACTTTACCAAGGGCTAACCTTTCAATGTATCACCATAATTAATGAGCTATCCGTTTCTGTTATCATCATCCAGTCCAACAATTTCCAAGTGATAGTAAAAAGTATACATAAGTGTGGTATACAAAAATGAGAGTTCCAAAAAGTTGATACCCAAAGGGGGATGCCCGAAAATTTAAACTTTATTAGGATGTTAAGGTTATCAATGTATAATAAAGTATGATAAAATTTTGCCATTGACTGGCATGATGACATTTAGCCTGACAGATAGCTAATTTACAAAATTAATAGTTAGTATTACTAAGAATGAGATCCATCCACTTTCAACATATCTACATACCTATAATTAACATGTTAATAATTTTTTATATGTTACATGTGTATATATTATTATTTTTCCAGTTGCCATTGGCACGTACTTAGGTCTTCATGTTTTGATGGGTTATGGTGTATCACAGGCTACAATGGTTCTACACTATACCGACCTACATATACCTCACCTTCGAGGTACATTTAACTACTACCATATATATATATATATATATATATATATATAAAATATATTTGATTATAGTCTAAGTAGATAAGGTATGTGCTGTTTAATGGTATATTATGTTAGAATTTATGTGGTGTCTGAAAATATAATACTGATACCACATAAATATAAAGAGATATACCAGCTGGTTGCCTAGTAAAAAATATATATATATATATACCCGTATATCAAGGCACCAAAAAGCTATAATAGCTGGTACTAGCCCCCATAGGCCAAACCTAGTAAAGAAAAATCATAAGTAAAATAAGGTAATAATAATATAACACAATATGTTAATTATGGGCAGTAGGATACATTGAAAGGGACATTATCAAGGGCTAACCCTCTCAATATATCCCTCCAATAATCAACAGAGCTATCAGTTTCTGTTGTCATTTGCCTGTATAATGTAGCCCAAAAAGGTAATATTAAAGTCTAATGGTTAGGTGTATAATTTAGTATTTACAACATTTAGTTGTTAGACTATAATCAAATATAATATTACGATGGATGTAATGTTCTATCTACAATAGATGGCATTAATCCGATCTGTACTATGTTGCTTAAGATATTTATTAATTGCTCCTATTATATATATATGCTTTTTTTTTTGTAAAAAATATAGGTGCCAGTACTCATTCTTTGCTATCAGGAAAAATTGAAATTACTCTTAATTTTTTTTTCCTGATATTGTTACTTTAGCAGTAATGTTTTTTTGGAATAAGAACTACAAATTAAGTATAGTAAGCATAAATTTATTATTCAAGTATATAAAAAAAATAAGCAAAATGTGTAAAGAGTAAGTAATAAAATAATTTCATAATATAAAGTTTTTGTAGAATATTCCAAATTTATTAGTTGGTCCTTGAGGTTGTCACAGACATTCTCTCAGATATGCCAGACAAGCTGTACTTGCTACTTGGGAGTCTAAAACGCTGATGGAACTAATATACGGGTGACACTCATGTCAAGTGGACCCAATTTCGGCGAAGTCTGGACGGTCTGTAACAGCCAAATCCTCTGCTTGCACCTTCACGATGGTGGGACCGTTAGTAATCCTGGGTATAACCTCCATGCACAAGAACATGGTGGGTGACTACCCAGGTGTGAACCAACGTATGCAGGGGTCGAGATGTGGCACCCACACCACATGGAGGAACGCCGCCCCTCTATGTTACCAGGCAGTACTAGGTGCTAGACTACTCTCATCAACCGGTGAAATACCACCACTTTGCTTATTAGAGGCTTGAAGTGGTGGAACCCATGTTTAGTCTCTAGAGCTAAGTTCCGGTCAACCTTTCCCTATCTCTTCCATCATGCAGTATGATTGATGACTTTTGAGGTTATGATGAACGTCATGGCAAGATCCAATATTCCTTACATTTCGAGGGTACAGCTCTAAAACGGTGTTCGCAGGCCGGCCACTAGTTAGTACACCGGACCGAACCTATTGGTAACTCTCTAGGAGGCTTCCGGATCAGCTAGTGTATAATCTTGCTACCTCTACTCTGCCAGATAGTGACTGGAGGGAGTCCGAGCAGTGTGTATGCAGGGAGCATTATCGAGGCCATGTTATGTCAAGGATCTGGGTATATTCTTACCACGTGTATGCCATATCCAAAAATTTCATTCCTTCATACAGTATGTCCCACCCACTTTTTCTTACTATTGAATACACCATGAAATGTCAAACTAATAGAGCAAGCTTATCTGCAAAAAGACATAAACCTCCCAAACACTTCCTAATTCATTTCACAAATATATGTGGCCTCAATTCTAATCTCAACGATGTCCATTTCCACTTGCAGTCTGCCAAACCCCATGTACTTTTTCTGACAGAATCTCAGTTATCGGTTGATTCAACTACTGCTCATCTCAGATGCCCAAATTATTTGCTGTATGATTCCTTTCACCTCAAAGGCGGTACTTGTGCATATGTCTGTTCTGATATTCCCTGTCTGAGACTTGGCAATTTGGAATCTCCTTTCTTTGATCTTCTCTAGCTTAAAATCTCTCTACCTCATTGTGTCAAATTCATCTGTTGTCTCTACCGTTCTCCCAACTCCACTAATCACTCTGAGCTCTTTGACTTCCTCTCTTTGCAACTTGACTTTCTCCAGTCCAACTTTCCTAACAGTGAGGTAATTTTCCTTGGCGATTTTAATATTCACAACTCCAGCTGGCTTTCGTTTTCTAGTCACACTGACCCATCTGGTCGAGATGCTGAGGCTTTTGCAATTACTAATGACCTAGCACAAATTGTTCATTTACCTACAAGAATACCGGATAATCCTAATTATACAGCCAATACGCTTGATCTTTTTCTCATAAACAACCCTTCTAAGTACACGGTCGAAGTGAGAGGTCCTTTAGGCACTTCAGATCACAACTTGGTGATTGTCTCTTCCCCAATGGAACCTTTATCTCATGGCTTTTCCCAACCTCGTGTTGTTTGGCATTACAAGAATGCAAAATGGGATGACCTGCGAGACTTCTTTTCCATAGTCGGATTACTGTTTCAAAACTTCTGATGTCAACGTTTGCTCAGATCGTGTCAGTGAAGTTATTCTTGCAGGAATGGAATCCTTTATCCCACACTCCACTTTAAAATCTCATCCTTTATCTAAACCTTGGTTTTCCAATAAATGTGCTAAGGCTGTTCAAGAGAAGAATGTTGCATATCGTAATTGGCTTGTTTCTTATTCTTCAGTTTCATTTTCTGCCTACACCAAAGCTCACAACAATTGTAAAGCAGTTATCAATCAGTCCAGACTAGAGTTTGTACAGGCTAGGAGTAGAAAACTTGCTTCTTGCCCTAATGGTAGCCGAGCATTCTGGTCTCTTGCCAAAGCTATTGGCCGCAACTTTTGCCCATCTCTGCTCCCACCTCTGTCCAAACCAGATGGTTCTGTTGTCACTTCAGCCAAGGATAAAGCTGACCTGCTAGCATCCCATTTTTCTTCCAGCTCATGTATTAATGATCTTGGTAAAACACCTCCCACCATTCCCAACACGCTCCATTCAATGCCACCTGTGGTCTTCCGTCCAAAGGATATCAGAAGGATTTTGATGAATCTCTATGCTAAGAAAGCTCCAGGTCCTGATGTTTTTCTCCACTTGTTCTCAAAACCTGTGCCCCTGAACTTACTCCTATTCTTTGCCACCTTTTTTCACTTTCTTATTCCAAAGGTGTTTTTCCTTCTGCTTGGAAATTTGCTCATATCCAGCCAGTTCCTAAAAAGGGTGACAAATCCCTCCCATCCAATTATCGTCCCATTGCAATTACTTCTACTCTTTCTAAAGTAATGGAGAAATCAAGTAACCGCCAACTCTTAAACTACCTATCATGTTTGGCATAAAGGTCTTTTAAACAAGCTTCCATCTTATGGTTTGCCAACTGTTTTTAGTAATTGGTTATCCAGTTTTCTCTCTGATCGCTCACTGAGGGTGATGGTAGATGTCTCTGTCTTCTAACTTCTCCACTAATTCCAGTGTCCCCCACTCTTTTCCTCTTGTATATTAATGACCTTCTTCCATTGATTGGAAATCCTATCCATAGTTTTGCCGATGATAGCACATTGCATTCCACTTTCCATTTTGAGAAACCTTGTCCTGCTCAATTAGCTTCAACTTCTCGAAAATCTGCTACCAATTCCTTAAATGCCGATCTTCAGGTAATTCTCCAGTAGGGCAAAGACAACTTAGTTGATTTCGACCCTTCTAAAACTCAGTCTTGTCTTATATCTCGCAAAAAGGATTCTTCTGCTCCTATGCTTATCTTTAGTGACACTCCAATTTCTAGACAAAATGATATATCTCTTTTGGGGATTACCCTGACTTTTAATCTCTCTTGGCACAAGCACATTACAAATATTGCTTCCTGTGCATCTAAAAAACTTTGTTTTCTCTTTCGTTCTCGGCGTTACTTTTCTTCCAAACAGCTGCTCACTCTGTATAAATCGCAAATCCGCCCTGCCATGGAATATTGTTCCCACATCTGGGGTGATGCCCCAAAACCTCTCTCAGGCTTCTTGATTCCATTCAGAAGAGGGCAGTTAGGTTAATTAATGATTCATCTCTAACAGTCTCTCCACTCGCTTTCTCATAGACGTACTGTTTCTGCTGCATGCCTCTTCTACAGATACTTTCCATGGGCACTGTTCTTCTGAATTGGCTTCTTTAATTCCCGCTCTCTCTTTCAAAACAATCCGAACACGTGTCGCCACCAGCCAACATCCATTTACTGTCCAACTCAAACCCACAAAACCAACTTTTCATCTTCCTCATTTATTCATTCAACTGCCGTTTTCTAGAACAACCTTCCTTCATATGTATTTCCTGAAAATTACAATCTGTAGATTGTAATTTTCAGGAAATACATATGAAGTCCAATGTCAACAAATATCTTCTTTCATCTTCTCCATAATTTTAGTCAGTTCGAACCCAAGTGCTCCAACCCAACTTAGTACCGTGCTCCAACCCAAGCACGGTACTAAGTACTATAGGTTCCAATACCTGTTGTGTTTGGGGTTCACATAAAAAAAAAAAAAAATTAAGTTCTCATCCAACAGACACACTATGCTGACTTTTTTTCTTATTGTTTGTGTCTGTTGCTGAATGATGTTTCCGTAGCAGCCATGAATAGTTTTATAAAGGATAACAGCATATCTGTAGTTTTTGAACTTTCATGTGTTCCTTTTAATAAATCCCAGTGTTTTGAATGCTTTTCTTGTGATTTTAAGGACACTGGCATCAAATTTAGCACTGCTGAAGAAGAGAATTGTGTGATCTTCGAAGGTGTGACCAAGTCATTAACTTGGTCACACGTTTTGATGATCACAGAGCTAGTGCACTCCATATTTATTAGGTGTGGAGATCTGCAGGATGAGAAAGATTATTTTGCACTTTGAGGGGTTAGCATTCAGAGATAGCCAGAGAGAGAATTTATTGAGGGCACATTGAAGCTGTTGAGAATCGGTAATCTTCACTGCTGAGTAGATCTTAAGATCATCTGCATAGAGAGCAACTTGAACATTGGAGGTGCAGATGAAAGAAGGAAGCTCATTTATGAAAGTTAGAGGACCTGGAGGGAGAAGCCTCGAGGTACTCCACTTAGTGGCATAAAATGGTCCCAGTTCACTTGATTGATGATAACGCTCAAGGAACGGTGTGTAATATGGCTCCGTAGCCATGAGAGCAAAGGTTCATGGATACCATATAGCTTAGGTTTTTCCAGAAGTTGTTTGTGCAGGACTTTATCAAATGCCTTAGATATCTGTGTAGACTGCATCAACTTGAAGGTGGTTATCAAGAACTTCAGAGGTGTATTGCCAGAAAGGAAGTAAATTTGTGACAGAATTTAACAAATGTGTGTGGACAAGTTTGTGAGGAAGCAAATTTCTACTGACTTGCCACTACAAAAACTATGATTCTGATCAATGAAAGGCCTGAAGAATTCGAAGAGATGTTTGTGTACTGCTCTGTCAAAGAGTTTAGCCAGGCTGTTTTGCAAAGTATGGGTCTGTAATCAGCTACATCATTTTAATCACCTTTTTTTGAAAATTGGAACTATATTGACCTGCTTAAAGTGCTTAGCCCCAGGCTGAGAGACAAGTTGAAGATCCGAAGTATGAGGGAGTTTTAAGGTAGTGACAGTCAATTTCTAAAATAAGCCAGAAATGTCATCTAGACCTTTAGTACAGTCATTTTTCATGCTTTTTAATGCTGACTTTAAATCTTCATCTGTGATAAAGAGGTTGATGAGGATATCATCTTTAACAGGTGTGAAGTCAGGAAATAAGGCAGGTCTTAAGTGTTTGTTTGGATTCTGGAAAAATGTTTGGCAAACTCTTGAGCAATGCTGAATTCGTCCGATAAGAGAATTTCATCTATGTTATGGAGTTGTAACTTTCTACTGGTTACATTCCTGTGCTTCATGAAATTCCAGAATGGTTTAATATCTCTGTGAGCAAGTAGACTGAACTGATTTCATATACACATTGTAAGATTTTAATATGAGCAAAGTTGTCTGAATATTTCATAGTATCGACTGTCACCTGATTGCCTATACTAGTTTCTATAGAATTCTTTGAATTTAATTTTATGCATTAATTTGCTGTTATACCAGTGCGGGTAGGTAGAGCATGCCGTCAGATGGGATTGAGGAACAATGTCGGATATAACTGAGTGAACACAGTTAATCAGGTTATTGGTGAGCACATCGATTTCATCAACAGCATGAAAGAGGTGATTGTCCATACTGCTGAGAGCTAGGTTGAGCAGAAGCCAGTCAGCCATTTTGAAATTGAATTGTGGAGAATGGGAGCTGCATTTGAAGTTATGAGAAGTCACAGGCAAATGATCCTAGTGGAATATAGGATTGTCTTTGCAAACCTCTATGTGAGTAGAGGAGAATTAGGTAATAGGTAGGCATTTTCTCTGGTTGGAAAATTGCAAACTTGTTCAAGACCATAAATGTGAAGTATATTAAAAAGAGAGCCCTAGTCTGCAATAATGGAGAAGATTCTAAATTGGCCAGTTGACAGTAGAAATCACCCAAAAATATTGCTATGTCAGTAGACTGAATTAGCGGGAAGATAAATTCCAGTGAGTTTTCTAAATACTGAAGGTCACTATTAGTTAAGGGAAGTGGAAAATAAAGTAATACAAATAAAACTTTTAAACTTCCCAAGATGGAGAAGGCAGTACAGTGATTCAATATTTGTGAAATTATACAATTTCGCAGAACATATGATTAGAATGTATAATAGCTACTCCGCATCCATGAAATCCTCTGTCTTTTCTATGGATTATATATTGCTCATCTATAATCTCCTGGTCATCAATATCTATGGAGAGCCAGGTTCCAGTGAGTAAATAAATGTCAAAATGTCATAAATGTCATATGTAAGCCTTGGATTGCTCTAAAGTGTTTTAGGTTACTAACTATACTCCTGCAATTCTGAAGGTAAACACTGAACAGATGAGATCTGGGGATTCTATGATGAGAGGAGAGCATAGTGTGTATAGATAGCAGGGCCCCCTGATTGCTATGCATTTGGAGAAGGAATTTTGGGCTCCCTTGGCAGTTTGTCCATGAAGCATTTTACTAGAGCCCTTAATAAGAGGGAGCTTAGATTCAGCACTTTTCCCTCATTAGTAATGGAAGGCACGTTATTATAAAAGATGAGTAGGCAGACTGTCTTCCGAGAATGGACATCCACACAAACCATATTCTTCTTTAAGTTGATAAGATATTTGATAAGATCAGACAAAGTGATAAGATCTTTCTTCATTGTATTCACATACATGAAAAATTTCTTGTTCCCATTCGTTGCTGTCTTAGCCAATCCTTTCTCATATGCAGCCTTAGCCTCCCTAACCTTATTTGTGATAATATTACAGATCAACTTGTACCTGTTGTAGGTTTCAGTACTTTTCTTAGCTCTGTAACCATACCACAGTATTTTTTTTTGCTCTATTTGACCAGCCAGCTACACGGTTATCCATTTCGGCATCCTCCCCATGCAATATTTTCGTAATGACATGTATTTTAAGATTCAATGCACAAGCCATGATATGGGTTTAAATTAACTATATAATATCTGGGTAGATACATCATACTTTACCCGTAAATTAAACTAAGTATGTAGTGTGAAGGAAGTTTAATTGTATCGCATATTGTGGCTACCTTCAACAACAAGATACCAGGTATTGCTCTACTTCGAATAAGTAATGCTTCTCTAGTAAAGAAGACTATTGTTATTTATTCTTAGTGGATACCACCACCACCCAGACGGTCACCATTTCAAAGCTGTTGGCCTATCATCGGTGGGTGGGAAGGTACCCTGATAATGCAAACATACCATCACAGTTGCTAAGTGGTTCCACAATATGAGAAATGCCAAATGGTATACAGAATGATACAAACTATGCCTTTGCACTACGTACATAGTTTAAGTTATGGTAAACTATGGTGTATCACACCAATATCATATTATGCCTCGCACATTGCATTTTCAAATACTGTATCATGCAAGAAAGCAAGCTAAGTTTGCTTCCTTGCATCGTATGTCTCTGCTAATGCAGATACTCGATCTTTTGAAAGAGTAATACTGGTCTCCATTATAAACAGAAAATGCATGTCCCTACCACTAAAGTAATTTTTATATTTTAAGGTCATTACCTACAATGCTTTTAGTAAACATAAAATTAATATTTGTGAAATTACTGTTTTCCTGTAATGAATTTTATCAATGCAAACAATTAAAGTTAATTAAAAGTTAAATTTAATTACCTCCATTAAATGCTGTTCTGACAGATGATTTCTAGGATCTAATTCAAATATAAGGACATGATTTACGCCTGACGTCCTCCATCCATAAACATTAATTCCAATTAAAAAAAGGAAAAGAATTATTAGAAGCGTCCCTCGATACAGCCGAAAAACTATACGCCAATCATCTCTTGAGTGATGAAAAATACCTAAAAAAAAAGGAAAAAGTTCTGAGAAGCATGTAATAGCAATAGTTTTATTTATAAGTTTACAAGAAAATTGATGAAAATACATGAATTGCATTCCCACTGTCAGAAAAGGATTCTAATGCAAACTCAACCCAATAAGTTGGCTGGCTCATTGGCATAAGAAACACACATAAGAAAACAAATTTAAACTGAAAAAGAACAGTTATAGGATAGGGTGTGTGAAAATTTGGTTTGAGTCTGAAAGTAATTGGTTGTCAGGATAAACTTCCATTTGGTGTTGCAAAAGTGGATGGCTTGAACAAATTCAAGTAAGACTTAAACAAATTAGAAAGAATAGACAAACAGTATAGGTACTTTATATACACACAAACACACACACAGTGGATTCTGGTTATTTGGGCCACCGGTTAATCGGGACAGCCGTTTATTTGGGGCAAATCTTAAAAAACAGAAACCAATCGAGAAAATAGCCAGGGTTTACTTCGCTTAATTGGGACAAAATGCCGTTTAATCGGGGCAGGAGACCGCAGCACTGGAGATTACTCTACGATTTTCTCCGATAGTACCAAGTGGTTCGGTCGAAATTCTGGAGGTCAAACCATAAAACAATTAGCAGTCACCTGTTTATTGGCTTTTCTGTTAGTGAAATCTAGCAGAAATGGACAGTAAACTCGATCTTACTGAATTTGCGATAATACTGACAGCTGGAATTCTGTGAGTTATTATGATGAAATGAATTTACACTTCCATGAAATCTTCAATCATATAAAAAAATTAATTTTCAGATCTTCTCTTCATTCCTATTTTTAAAGCTTTGTAACTCGTTACTCCGTTCTCACTTGCGTGCATCGTGTTACTTGCAATTTGTGTGTGCCATGTTCTTTGTTATTGATTACTTATCTTTTTACTGTTTTAAATTTTAACCCCCACCCACAAATGTCAGTGAACAGAAGTGTCAACTAGTTCGTATGCACATATTACAGTACGTATTAATTATTCCGATTATCACATATATTCTTCCGATTTTCACGTATCATTTAATTTTTTTAATTGGTAAGGTAATAAAGGGTAAATTTGTGCTTAATATATATCTTTACTTTTATAGCCTGTGGATAATATTCCTCATATTTTCTCTAATTAGAATCTCTGTTTAATAGAATTAAAATTCAATTCACAGTGATCACAATGACCGGCGCTTACTACACATTGTATAGTGAACGGTACTTTACTATGGTGAGTTCATCGTAACGTGATTTTATTGTACAGTGAACTAATTGTAAAGGGGGGGTTACATTGTATTTTTAACTATTTATGTGAAACTTCAGATAATTGGGGCAGCCGCTTAATTGGGCCAAAATGCACT
The DNA here is from genome assembly GCF_048544385.1 of Mastigoproctus giganteus. Lineage (NCBI taxonomy): Eukaryota > Metazoa > Arthropoda > Arachnida > Uropygi > Thelyphonidae > Mastigoproctus > Mastigoproctus giganteus. Next base: position 3,554,356 of record NC_143577.1, on the reverse strand, counting down.
AGTCCCGATATGTCCCAAATAACCGGAATGGACTATATATACAGTAATACCCCGAAGTTACGCGATAGGTGGGTCCGACGAAAATCGCGTAAGTCGAATTCGCGTAAGTCGGGGTACAACTTTGCATATAAATTTTGCTTAATTGGGACCAAGGACTAACAAAAACACTAGTTTAGAAGAAAAATATTAATAAAATTGCAGTTCTTTATACATATTAATACAAAATATGTATTAAAAAAAACAAATGACTTACGTTAAAAAGTTATTTCGATGTCGATGGCTTCATAAAATCTAACAAATTCGTCTGACGACACAGCGCGTTCTTTTTTTCACGCAGAATTTCTTCGTAGCAAGCTAATAATTTTTTTATTCCTTGCTTTGTAGCTATAACGCGTTCTTCATTGGAGTCTATGTTTTCTAAAATTTTTAAGCCCTTTACAATTGAGCCCTTTTCAATTTTCAACCTGTCAAGTTTGCAATTGTCATGTGCTTTTCGCCGTTGCTTCATTTAGGCCTGTAGCACGTGCAATATCACATGGTCTTTCATTTCGCTCAAAGCGTTTCACAATTTCATATTTTTTTCTCTATCGACAGAGGCGGACTGGCAATAAGCCTTACCGGGGAAACCCCGGTGGGCCAGTGTGATTTTGGCCATAAACCATAGTATGAGGCCACTATAAATTTTCCCGGGTAAGAATTTTTGACCCAGTCCGCCTCTGTTTATCGATAATTGCTTTTCTTTTTCTCTCTGAATCTGCAGTGTCTTCACCAGGACGCTTCCTTTTCATTTTTAGGGAATAAAGCACAATTACAAAACGAGGAGGCACGCTTGATACGCATAAACAAAGCTGCGCGCATGTAGCAACTGAATAAACAACACCATAAAGGCAGAGATACACTATTAACACCTCACATTTCTAGGGGTTACTACCATAAAACAATAAAAATCCAGTTGCGTTTCTGCTAGTGGAATCTGTTATAAACTGGTAGTAAACTCGATCTAATTGCATTTGCGATTATACCGATAGCTGGAATTGTGTTGGTTTTTACGTTATTATGGTGAAATTGTGTTTCCCCTTCACTGATATAAAAAACATAAAAGCAGCAAAGTTGAATTTTGTTCATCTTTCGCTCTCATTCTCCGCCGTTGCACCGTATATCGATAACATATGAAAAACGACCTTGAAGATAGTGGGCGGCAGCGTTGCCAAACGAAAAAATCAGGAACCGCGTAACTCCGAGTTCGCGTAAGTCGGGGTAGCGTAAGTCAGGGTATTACTGTATATGGGTTTTCAATGTAACTCTTTAAAATAAAAGCGTAAAGAAAAGAGGTAAACATTTGATGAAATGGTTTAGCAAAAGCAAAATTAATAAATTAGATATGACAGATGCCCCTAAAAGCAGCATAAAGCAGCATTAAAGGATGCAATAGTATATGTAATTTGTATTAATATTAAATTAAGTAAGTATAAATGGATGTGAAAGTTACAAAGTGCCAGTAACTATAAGGGCGAGGAAAGTAGAAAAAGAATAGTAGTAGATTAGTGAAAGAATGTTAATTAAGTAAATTATGAAATGGGCTGAATTGCCAGGCCAATATAAAGTGGGGGAACTGTAAAGTAAAATTAGTACAAAATATTAATAAAATGCAAATAAAATGAAAATGGTATAGCTGTCATCAGATATGGGGGGGGGGGAACAATTTTAGTAAAAGGTAGGTGTAATATAGGTAATGCAAAAAATGCTTGATCTGATGTCAGCAGAAATAAATATTGATATATGATCAGGTATTTCATCAGGGGACTACATTTCTATACTTGTCTATAGTAGCAGAAGAAGTGAGTGTCCAAAAAGGAATGAAATGAAATTAGCACTTTTTAATACAATATAGACAAAGTAGCTCCAATACAGTGTAATTTATTTAGGTAAAAATAAGCATTGAGTTGGGATTAAAATGGTAAATATCAATATGTTTAATATAAATATGTGGAATTTAGTGTAGGATTTAATTATGTATAGATAAGAAATCAGTGTATTTTAAAAATAAATTTGGAACAAGCAAATGGTATAAGGGTGAGATATTAAATTGAGGATGGGGAAGGGAAAAGGAGTATTTTAAATAAATAAAGACGAAAAATAGCAATAGAAGTAGGAATGTTCATTTCACCTTCATATTACACTAAGAATTTTAATGAATGGGAAGAAATTTAGAATTAGACAGCAGATAAGATAAAAAAGCATAGAAAAAGTTATTAAACAACACTAAGCTTGCTGGGGTTGTGAAGCCCAACCTTGTAGTAAGGGCTCTGGCATTTGGAAGGGTTAATATAAAAGGGAGCTAATACCAAATACTTGTATTGAAAGGAAAAATATGTCAAGACATGCCGAGAAACAAATCTAAAATGAAACCAAAAGTATAAGACAGTGAAAGTGTATGATACCTGGAGTATTTCAAGGCAAGAAAATGAGCTGATGGGAAAAATAAAGGTGGGGAGCTGAGATGCACAAATTCAGTAGCGTAGATGAATGTATGCAGACTTAAACCAAATGAGCAATATATCTACATGAGAAAGCAATTTAGAGCAGTGAAGTGAACTTAATAGTAAGCTGTGAAAAAATTCAAAACAGCAAGAAAATTGAGACCTCTATAGTTGTATTTAGAATACAAATGCATGGAGATAATTTATAATTAGAGTTGAAAAAAGGAAAAGAAACAGGTTGGAATAGAATGGCGATACAGTTATACAAAATTTAACATTATCGTTAACATATAGAGAATTATACGGGGGCAAAAAACATACACGTAGGTTAAATGATGGAGCTACATTATAATAATGTAGCTCCTAGTTAGTTATTTGATTTTTAGGAGCATTAGAAACTAAGGCCATATTATTATAATAATGTAAAGTAAACAGAGTATGGTAAATAAGAATCATCAAATATTTTGAGAAATAAATAAATTAATAATTATAATCTATCCAAATTTGCATGAAAGTGCATCCAAGGAGAAATAACTGATTAAAATCCAACGAAATAAGTAACATGGTGACTTGAGATCCAAAGGAGGTGCATTTTATGGAACCAATTATAAAAGAACACGACAAAGGAACATGAAATAACATGCAAAAAGTCTATGTATATGAAATAATCCCAAGGAAGCATTTATAGTACAGGAAATAATTCCATTTTTTTAATACTAGATAAATTCACAGATAGCATAAAGTGTGAATTTACTGTAGAAATAGTAGTAAATGAAACCAAGGAAAAAGAATCAGTTAACATTATATCCAATTATGAAGTGTCCAGGGATATAAGTAACATGGTGACTAAAGATGAAATAAGTCCATGAATATGCAACAATTCCAAGAAAACATTTAAGGTAAAGAAGAACAGGAAATAATTCCATGTATATAAAACAAGACGGGTCCACAGGTAGAATCAGGTGTGAATTTACTATGGAAATAACAATAAATGAAACCAAGGAAAAATAATCAGTTAAAATCCATGATCCCCAAGGTAAATTCTATATATGATATCAACTGTATCCTAAAACAAATCATTAGAAGTCAGCCAAGACACAATATGGGCAGATAAATGTAATTAAGCCAAGATTCAAGAAGGGAAGTTAAGTAATTTCATGAATGATTATTAAAATCAAATCCATTGGATATATGAGAAAAGTGAAAACATAAGAGTAGAAACTTAGTGAGTAAAGAGTCAAAGTCATCAATTGGAAGAAAATAGTTACATCAGAAATCATGTATAGCTATTACTTACCAAGTAGTGGAATTCCACCAGATAATATACAACTATACATAAGAACTGACTAGTATATAGTAAATTATAACTGAATTTATTATGATAACATGGGAAACTATATTGAAACAGTATTTTATACATAGGGATATTATTGTTGACCAACTTATTATAAAGCAGTTGTAGAGCTTTAGTGAACAGTAATTTGTTACTGCATATATTAGCTAGTCTTATGGTTTGGGCACATATTTTTTATGTATTTTGTTGGAAATATTGGAATGCCAGTTGGTAAAATAGATGACATCAAAGTTAAATTTATTTCTTTTATCATATATGTTAATATTATTACTTCAATATTACTATTGTTAATAGTAATACTGAGGTCAAGGAAGTTGGCTGTGTGATTGGAGTTTTCTTTATTTAGCTTAAGTTCACCAGGGTAAATAGCTTTGGCTATAGGTTCAAAGTTAGTACTTAAGACTAGGCATCTACATATCTGAAAGCTAATAGGTTATAATTTGATTTATTTATGGTGTATTGTTCTTCAGAATAATGCAGGAAAAGGTTGGAAACTAAGCATGGTATTTGGAAACCCATAGGAACACTAAGAGTTTGTTTATAGGTAAGTTTGCATCAAATATATAGTTATTGAGTAAACAGAGGTTTACATAGTTGTTCCATGTATTTTCATTTATATTATCACAGATACAAAGATAAATTAAGATTACAAACATAAATGAAAATACATGGAACAACTAGGTAAACCTCTGTTTACTCAAAACTATATAGTCAAGATAAATTTGGAAACATTTTCAGTAAATATGCAAATCTTCTGCTTTCTTTATCCAGAGCCTTAGTGAAATTCTTAATCAGTCCAAGCTTGATGTGTAAAGGGGAAGAAAAACCTTTTGTGGATCAACCAATGGGACATACTTTACATTGCTTTTGCCAGTAAAATATTCATCTCTCTTGTCCCAGTGTTGTTCGACAGTGTTTGGCTGTTGCACGACTATCCTACAAACACAGGAAACAACAGTATTTAGTGAAACCACCTTGCAAGAAGCAGTCCAATCACTTTGAGATCACCAAAAATATTCCAGCCATAGTCATTGTAACATATAGCAGCAAGAATCTTGGACATACTATTGTAAGTTTCTTTCAGGCCAACAGCATGAACAAGAGGAATTGATGGTATAGTATTTCCATTATGAAGCAAACCTGCTTTCAAACTTAGCTTTGACGCATCAGTGAACAAACGCCATTCAGAGATATTGTGATCAATGTTCACAGTTCGTGCATAAGACCAATGGTAACTTTGCAGATACACATTGTAACCTATAGTAATACTATAACTAACCAACCATTGCAAAATATCTTAAACTCTTCATTTCGCTTATGGTATATTGTAATGTTTATACCTTTGGCAAGTAAGTTCCACTGTTGTAGTCTGGATCCGAGTAATTCAGTCTTCTCTTCAGGTAAGCCCAAGTCTCTGATCAAGTCGCTTAATTCCTCTTGTTCAATGTAGTGTGGGCCTTTTCTTTTTCTGGCTCTTAGTCCAAATCATGTGAAATACATGATTCTGCAACATCTGGTAAAACAATTTCTTCTGTACCTTCACCACTACTTCCAATACTCCAAGATTTAAGTGGCACAAGTACTGGCAGTTCTTTGCCATGTGGCACTGGCCTAATTGCTGATGGGATATTCGGATATTTGATGCAGTGCTTGCTGTTTTTGGAAATACCTTTTATTTTTGTCATGCAGAAATAGCAGTCATCTAAATGATTCTTGGGCTTGCACCACACCATAGGGATGGCAAAAAGGTAATAATTTCAGCTTGCCATATAACCACAGCCTTAAATTCATTGTACAAGTAATACAACAGATATGTGGAGTCCAATTTTTTTCTTGATCATCGATCTTGCAGCTAAAGTACAATGAATATGCAACTTTTGAGACATTGTATATTTTCTTCCTCTGAGTTTTTGGGGTAAGTGTCCACAAACATAGAAGTTGTCTTGGTGATTGACAAGTTCTGTGCTTTGGCTTCTCCATTTTAACAATGCATTAGCCTAAAAACAGTAAAAGCAATTGGTAAATTTGAACAGAAGGTGAATTGTTGTAGCGTAGTTTATGATACACTATATATTGAACAGTGTAATAAAATTAATAAAAATACTGTCTTGTCTGGAAAAGTGCAACAAAATCAAAATATACTATATTGCAAGAACAGTAATGATGTACTTGCTTAACTTTTAGCCCAATAAACAAAACCAACCAAAAGTTAAGTTTAAAAATTGTATTTCAAACAGTAATGATATCTTTGTACACAATCCAGTTATTATTATTATTATTACTAGCCATATAGCGCTCAGGACCCTGGGTGTGCCAAGTCCATACTCACCAGATGTGAGCCCCTGGGGTTAAATTATCTATCTATATCTTAAAACTGAAACATGATAGGAAATTAATGATTGATTTTAAATTCTATACATAAAACTTGACCAGAAACAACCACTGATGGTTGTTTCTGGTGGTAAAAATCGTGTTGGGTAGTGTAATTATCCTTCTCTATAAAGACAATAATGCAGCAACATTTAGAATATTATATCCACTTCTAAGATACAAGTTCTGGAGAAGGTACAAAGTAAAGTAACTAGAAATGTGGAGTGCTAAACATTATCCCTATGAAAAGTAGTTTAGAAGATGTGGTCAGCAGAGCTTGGTAAAGACATCTGGGGGGGGGAGTTGATTAAAGTGCATAAAGTCACGAGGGGATTAATGAGGGTGGAATATACTCACTGCTGAATAGAACAATAGGACACTTCAAAAATCTTAGGGAAGAGCAGTAGGCTAGATCTTATGAAGTTTAGTTTTCTGCAATCTGCTGTGGAACGTTGGAATAAGTTGCCTGTAAAAGTAGCCAAAAGAGAAAAATCGAAGAAAGAATTTTTGACCAGGAAAGGATTTTTTTTTTCCCTTTTGCAAATAAAGAATAACTTAAATTCCTTACATCATTATGATGTTTTAATATTAGTATCAATTTGGATGCCAAGTTTCTTTTGTCTCTGGACAATCTGTACATGAAAATGATTACCTTTTGCAGTTTAGACATTTTGGTGTTTGGGTGGTAGGTCAGCACTTGGACTTGGAGCTGCAGAGAGCCAAGATGGATTTGACCATTCATCTCATTTAATGAAAATTCGCTTTGCTAATATTATTTCACGATCACAGAGTTATGTTTTATTATCTCGCATAACACATAAATTAAAATTAAAATCCCTCTCCACAATTGTGCTCTTTGAGCTGTGGGTCAAGACCTCTTACAGATATTCTCCATAAGTTGATTTCTGAATAATGGTTCATAACTGTGCTGTTTATTATATTTCCATCAAAAGGAGTGAATTCAAAGAAAGAGCAACAACTGTGAACTGTGTTTTTTGCTGCTTGACTAAGGATTGTGCATGAGGGATGGTCAATAAGTAGGCAGATGGGCTGAGAAGTGGCAACTGAAGTTTAACATTGACAAATGCAAAGTATTGCATATGGGTAGCAGTAACCCATCAGAAACATACCAACTGTGAGGTATTACACTCAGGGAGGTGAAGAATGAAAAAGACCTGGGGATAATTGTGCAGTCATATATGAAGTTCTCTGAGCAGCACAGACTGGCTGGTTTGGTTTGGATTTGATTGCCGCATTAGCAACTAAGGCTATAATGCACCAAAACCAAACTGGCTGCCAGAGCAAATCATGGAGTTTTGTCAATGATAGGAATTTTGCTAGCAGAGACATGGATGTGATTATCCCTTTGTATAAGGCATGGTCAGGCCACACCTTGAGTACTGCGTACAGGTCTGGAAGCCTCATTTTATGAAGGATGTAGAGTTGCTAGAACGAGTACAGAGAAGGGCAACAAGATTGGTGAGAGGAACAAAGGGATGCGCTTACGAAGAAAGGCTTAAGTTCTGCAAGTTGCAGCATCTGGAGACTAGGCACCTGCGACATGATCTAATCAAGGTGTATAAGGCCTTGAATGTTTTGAGCAGGCTCAATGCTGACAGGATACTTCTGCTTGCTCAGATTAAGAACCTCAAATTAAGAAGAGGGGGCATAGATTCAAATTGAGGAAAGACAGTTGTAGAATAGATGTGCAGAAGTTTGCCTTTAGGCAGAAGGTAGTTGGATTGCTGGAAGAGACTTCTATCTATTGTTGTGGAAGTTGATAGCTTAAATAAATTTAAGGCTGAACTAAAACTTTTGGAGTGACCAGATGTCAGAAATGGGAACTTGCTTTCTTGCATCATATGCCTCAACTAATGATAAAATATTTACCCTCACATAAAAATATGAGAGAGAGTTAGTATTAGATACATATTTATACTACTAAGTCTCATAAGTGAATGTATATTTATTTGTTTTTATTGATCCAGTAGTTATTAAATACAGTAAGAGGTAGTATTCTGGTGAAGTTTGAAGTTCAATATGTTATAAAGTTTCAAGGCAAATAAGTGAAACAAATCCATAAGGAGATGAAAGCAGTATATGGAGAGGATCACCCAACACAGACTGAAAAACTGGAAAGACATTTCTGGTGTGGGAGCACCACCAGCAGTAGTGTTCACTAAGACTCAAAAGAAGGAAGACCATCTCAGCCACAGACACTGCCTTTGTAGTTAAAAATAGGAATTGCAAGTTCTTGAAGACAGACATGTATCTATAAATTTCATAGCAAATGAAATTAACATTAGCCATGGGTCTGCTTCATAATGCAAGAGTTCCTGCATGTGTATAAAGTGGCAGCTCATTGGTTTCTAAGATTGTTGTCGCCTACTTAAAAGCTGCATAAGAAAGTGTTCCACACAGTTGTTGGAGCTTTGTAGAGATAATTTACTTGATGAATGAATGATTTCTTGAACAAGTTATTTGTTTTTTTAGGAGCATTAGCAACGAAGGCCATATTGCTCGGGGGATATGCGGTGGTTATTCCCAGACGTTTCCGCATCCTCCGTATTTGGTGAGCACGGGCTCGAACCCCGGTATAATCAAGAAGCATGTGCTACGCACTGCTGCTTCTGCCCAGCCTGGCTATGGAGGCGCCGCTAAACAAGTTGTGATGGACAAATGCTGGGTACATCACCATGAGCCAGACAAAACAATGGAAACATTCATCTTTACCAACCCCCCCACCAAATGCAAAGGTTCAACTGTTTGCTAACAAGGTCATGTTGTCAGTCCTCTAGAACAGTGGTGTGCAAACTGTGGGGCGCAACCCCCAGAGTGGGTCGCAGGATAAATTAAAGGGGGTCGCTGAAATTTTTAAATAAATTTATTTTTGTGTACATAAAAGCTAAAAACCTGTTGTTAAAATTACTTTTTCAATACTGTAGGTGTAGAGACCTTACTATTCGAACTAAGTCTGCAATACGAATGAATCCTACTGCCCACTACGCCTTAATTTGTTCACTGGCTATGGACACACAAAAAGCAGCTAATTAGTGCGACTTTTCAGTATGTATTGATACTTATACTCAATTAATCCCTTACAGCCTTTAGCTGTTAATTCGTGCTTCCTACAGGACAAATTCTCAAATTGCCTGTACTGTATTGCCTAAAAGTCAGAGGTGCGAATGTGCGGGAGCAGTAAATATACATAGCAAGTGTGTTGCACGCAGGCGTGGCACTAGTGATTTTGGCGCCCCTAGACAGAAATGTATTTGGTCCCCTTGAAATACTTTTATTAAATATTATTATAATAATAATTTTGAATTGTGGGGCTCCCAGACGTTGGGACCCCTATGCCCTGCTTACCATGTTCTGTCAGCTCTGGTTGCACGCAAGCTTTATTCTGCTTCGTAATTCGGTGCATTCTCCTTGCTGCAATAAAAATTTCAATAATGCATGGAGAAAAATACAGCAATGATTTAAAAACCATTCCTCTGTCCAGAGAGACAGTTTCGAGGCATCTTACAGTCATCGGACAACATAAAATTCAATTTATTAAATCGACTGAGAGACAGTCCAATTTTTGCAATACAATTAGATGAATCGACAGATATTTCAAACCTTGCTCAACTTATTGTATATGTTGGATACTGCTATGAGCAAAATATTGTGGAAGGAAGAACGATGGACAAGAAGATTTTTGATGTTATAAATATTTTCTTTCAAACAATAATCTAACGTGGAACAACGGTGTTGTGAGTTGTACTAATGGCTGCATTAACAAGAGAAAATAAAGGTTTAAAAGGCAAAGTAAAGGAAATTGCTCCAAATATCGTTTTTATTTAATCATTGCATTATACATAGGGAAGTATTAGTAGGCAAGGAAATGCAAACTGATTTGCACAAAGTTTTGAAAGATGCAGTACGTGTGACCAACTTTATTGAAAGTAGAAGCTTAAATAGCAGACTTTTCACTATACTTTGTAATGAAATGGGATCCGCTTATGAAACGCTTCTTTTATATAAGAAAGTGAGGTGGTTGCCCAGTGGTAAAGTGTTGCGACGTCTTGTTGGCCTCAAACATGAAGTTTGTTTTTTATCAAATGCTCAATTGTTTACAATTAAAAAATGGCTTGGAAATCTTAGCTAACTTGTTGATATATTTGAAAAACTTAATGAGTTTAATTTAAGCCTGAACAAGGATAGGGAACAAATATATTAGTACTCAGAAGCTTTCAAAAATAAACTTAACCTTTGGAAAACTGAATTTCAACGAAATAATACTGAAATGTTCCCATGTTTTTCTGATTTTGTTAATAGAAATAATATTGACATTTTACAATTTAGGGATGTCATTGCCACCCACCTAACAATGCTAATTAAGAATTTTTTCAAATGATTTAATATATCTTCAGAAAAAAAAAAGTTGCATTGGATTTGTGATCCCTTTACTTTCGAAATTTTTTCATGTCCCGAAATTACCATTGAGCAAAAGGAAGATCTCATCAACCTGTTATCTGACGAAGCATCTGACATGCTCGTTTCAAGACTACTTGTGAAAAATTTTGGCTTTCTCTTCGAGATGAGTATCCAAAATTATCGAAAATGGCGATACAAAGATAGCTTTCGGGTCTACATATTTATGTGATGTTCATTTCTAAAAATTAACAGCTATAAAAACAAAACAGCGTTCCAGACCTGATAGAGACGATGACATGAGATTAGCATTTTCAAATATTGCATCCAAATATTATCAGTTATCCAGGCTCATCCTTTTCATTAATTGTTTTGTAATTGTTCATTTTTTATTGTTTTGTAATCTTAATTGAAGAATAAGAATTTGATTTGTTGTTTTTGCTGTATTCAATAAAAAAATTAAACAATTATTTTAATGTGTAAATTAAAAAGGAAACAATATTTTTTTATTTACACATTAAAAATAATTGTTTAATTTTTTTATTGAATACAGCAAAAACAACAATTTCTACTCAAATAAAATTTTCTAGTACATAATTTATAAAATGCCATTTTTATTCTCTAAAGATCTTGTCATCCTCCCTCGGGTTTACATTGAAGGGTCACATCAATTTTATATTTAATAAAGGGGGTCACAAGCAAAATAAGTTTGCACGTCATTGCTCTAGAACCCTAAAGATATATCCATACATATTAAACAGCATCACTGGAGAGTACTACATAAACCTTCTGAGAAAATTAAGAGACAATATCAAGTTGACACATGGGAAGCTATTCAAACATTGCCTCCTAGCTGACAATGCTTCTCCTCCCAACACTGCTCTCAAGTACACTTTGCAATGAGGTGTGGCTTTGAAAATCTGTAGCACCCACCTTATTCTTTCAACCTCTAACCTTCAGACTTCTTCCTCTTCCCTAAAATAAACTATTACAAGGCTGAAGATTTCAAACTAATGAGGAGGTAAGTACACTATTATTACATTCACATATTATTAAATTATATATTTGATTATTAAAAATAAGATAGTTCATAACGAGCATTTCATTTTGGAATTTTCCATTCCAACCCCATAGGCCTGACGTAGCCGAGGGAGCGCGAGAGAGCAGTTGCACATGCTCTGAGTGGACTGTGGTTCAAGCCCATGACTGTTAAAATGCGATTAATTTTTGTATTGATAATTTATCGTAAACTCCACTGACCTGGTGGTTGTGCCAGGGTATAAACAAAAACAAGAAAGCTGAAGACAGGCTTTCTGCTTAAAGTGAGGAGTTCTGTTCAAGAGGCTGAAAGCATATCCACAGCTGAGAAAAATGTGTAGCTCTAGAAGATAGCTATGTAGAGAAGGATAAAATTGCCAGCTGAATTTGAAATCCCTAACTGAAATATTTTTAGGCGAGGATAAATACTTATTGATCACCTCATATAGTAATCTTGTAAGTTGATCACTTTATTGAGTTATACAGTCTCCACATGGATTGGTGTAGCTAGATTATCCATGATAACTCCTTTTAGCCCTTGTAGCAAAAGAACTTTTCCTCCCAGGTTTCAAGCCCTGCTAAGTAGAGGCTGCAGTGATACTACCCGTTATCATAAAAGCATACAAATATTTACTAGTAAGCTGCTAGCAATTGAGGTCAGTAACACTGAGCATAACTTTTGAAACTATAAAGCTAATTTTCATACTAGGAAAAATGCTACTTAGGTTACACTAGAAAACCACCTGCTCGATGCATAGCATGCAATGCACTAAAGAAATTGCACACTGCAAGCTAGATAAGGGTTTACTGCTAATATAAAACAAATTAAAACTACACCTTCATAAGCTGGGGTGAATGCATATATAAGGTGCCTTATAAGGGCAAAGTTATTCTCCATTTCTTTCAGACAGAGCATTCCAACAGTAATGTCAGCAAGCAAAAAGCTATGGTTAATCTAATCTGTCAAGTTTTAAAAGAAGAGTTGTAGCATACTTACCTTATGAACAACATCCAGCCAAAAAGAAAATGTGACAAATTTTAAAGTACTAAAATAAAGTCAGCTTATATAGAAAAGAGAATAACAGGCAAAGAAGGAAAATGCCATAGTTACCTTATATAATACTTGAAGTATGGAACATATCGATGAAATTAAACCAAATAAAGATCGAAATTAAATTTTAAAAACACAATTAAGCTGTACAGAACCTGAAAATGAAAGCAAATTCAGTAACTGTTAAAATTAAAAAGTTGAAAAATGAAAATTTTAACTAAGCAAACAGCAGAGAAACAAAACTAACATAATCAAATTAAATGGACTATAAAGACTAAAAAATATTATTATTATTTAAAAAAAAAACTGCAGAAATTTCATAAATGAAAATAATTTAATACAGGGAATACTGAAAAGTCAAATTGCAAATAAGAAGATAAGAACCAAACTATTAAATAGCAAATGAAGACCACCAATGTAAGTACACTACAACCATGTTTTATTTTCACATATTACATGATGCAAACTAGCAACTTAACAGCTACTGATTTTATCTTTCAGGAATCAGAGTGGGTAGGGGTAAGAGGACATATTACTAGCACAGGTTACCACAATGGCATGGGATGGGGAGCATATATATTGGGGTGTACAGAAACAATGGGCAGAGAAGGCACCTTTGTTTACAACTTTAGTGAGACTCCCAATGTCCAATAAAATATGGGTGTTATATATCAATAGAATCCACTGAATTTTTATGGAAATAGCTACCAACATAAACAGAAGTATGGATTGGTTATCCACAATGACTGCCTGTCAAAATAATGTTAGCATGAAATGTTCAGCATTCACTAGCTGCTGTGCATCTGTATTCAACAATTTTTATGCAGTTGTTAAGTGAGGCTATATTTAGGTAGAAATCTCTAACACACTAAAGTAGTTATTTGGAAATCAGACATGCAAATACAAAATTGCACCTCATTTCTTTACTGAGGCAAAAATTATGTGAAAGTCTGTATTATGAAATATATATTCAAGGCAGAATAGAGACAAATTTACAGTAAACTTAAGTACAGTTTAAGCTGATTAAGGATGAAAAATAGATGATACTATCAAATTTTACTGAAGGCAGTAAAACTGAGGTTATTCCCACAGTCATAACTTGTGAGAAAAAAACTTATTTAAGATGTTTTTTACTAATACTATTAATACAGCAAAGGAAAGACTATTACAATTTTCCTTATTTTATCAACAAACTGCTCCTTATATAGCTTAAAAAACCATGAGTTAATGCAAATTAAACATATCTTAAATTGTTGTACATATATTGCACAAGTGTTCTCTATATTTACATAATGATTTTGCCACTTTTCTCATTTGGGCTTGACTCCTGTCTAAGACTGGAGGAATTTCTAAAGTCCTCTTCAATCAAGGCTGTAGTTAGCCGATCTCAGGCGAAGGAAATAGGATTTTTTCCTGCAAGTTATTCCACATTTTTTAGCCCACACAACATCCAAATCAGGCATAATATATTAAGTGCAGGTTTAAGTTGATATGCTCGCCTACAAAAACAATTACAGCCAAGCGCTTATTTAACTTGATAGTATACATGTTTGAAGTGTCTAAGGATATTATTTAAAAAACAGCAAACTAACACATACCTGAAAGAATAACAGCAGCAACCAGAACAAGAAAGGCACCAGAAAATAACCCCACTTTAAATGTAGTCCATGGAGATTGCTAAAAAATAATAAATAAATAAGAATAATAAAATAAAAAACAGAAAGCAAAGCTAATAATTTTAAATTAAATATTTGCGTAGGCAGAGAAAATTAGAAATAAATGTAATTAAAAAAAATTGCAACAAACCACCTCATTAGGGTGTGCTTTTTCAACACGTACACGCATATGTTACAGATAATTTTACAAGTTCTTCCTCAGTAATTGAGCATTACATTTGTTTTGTAGCTGCTATTAAAATCTTTCATAAGATTTTTTCTTGTTTGTAATACTATTTCATAATTGGACTTTGTTAGATACTTGCTGCAGTATATGAATAATCACACCAACTTCTAACCATGTTGGCCCATCAACACAGACCAGTACTATACAAACAATGGACTGTGAGAGAGAAACACATTGGAGGACAAAAATGACAAATTTACATATGAAAATATATACAATGTTATCAAGTTAAATTATTCTCCAGGGAGCAATCCTTTTACAGTGCTGGAGTCATCCGAGCAGGCACAGAAAGTTGGAACAATGTAGTGATGGATCCATGGCAGTGATGCACAGGTCCTCGGGAGCAGGTTCTAATTTCCTGTGATGCAGTCCTGAGAAGGAAGTCTATGGAGTAAGTTCTGCCTATATTTTTTATTGACTGCGAAGTTGTAGAGGTTGCCGTCCAATGAGTATATGAACTTCAGCATCTGCACTGGTAAGAACCGATTGGATAACTTTAACCAGTTTGAGGTGGCCTGAAGGACTAGATTGACCCTAAGGATTGGTACTGGGATTCTCCACCTGCAGTTAGCCCAGAAGTCTGTACCGAAATAATGCCAACCATCATTTTTACAGAAAATGAAGTCTTCTCTCACGGATAATGGCAGGGAGACATCTGATGTTTAGAGCTGCCACCATCTGGGTGGTCCTTGATGCAGGGGGAAGCTGAAATTTCTATATGGCCCACTTTAGTAGTCAAAATTCACCTGCAAAAATCCTCAAATGCATTGTGGCAGTTGAGGTCCAGACTTCTGCACCGTAAAGTATGAACGGATAGACATGTCTTAATATATCTGCACCCGACATCCTGGTCATGGACATGCATAAGTTGTTGCTTATGCATGTCCATGACCAGGAGCCAGACCAACAGCCTGGTCATGCATAAGTTATTGCTTAAGCATCCAATGGATGGCAACAGAAGTTTATTTGCAGGTGGTCTATGTGTGGTAGAAAGGAGAGCTTCTGGTCAAAGATAACACCCAGATCGGTATGTTGCTGAACAGCAGAAACTGCAGATCCTCTTAGATTGGGTTGCACCACTGTTAGGGTTCCAATTGAACGAGAAAGTCAACTGTTTTGACTTCTCGGGATTGATGTGAAGGCCGAAACCAGAAAGGAAAGCCTCCAGGTTCTAATTTTCTATAGGATTAAGGCATTTGTGTAGTCAGCAGCGTCTACAGGGTTGATAGTAGTGAACAGCTTTATGGTTTGGTTTTTTTTTTTAGGAGCATTAGCAACCAAGGCCATATTGCTCTGGGGATATGCTTTGGTCATTCCCTGACCTTTCCGCATCCTTCGTATTTGGTGGGCACAGGCTCGAACCCCGGTGTAATCAAGAAGCGTGTGCTACGCACTGCTGCTCCTGCCCACCTGGCTATGGAGGTGCCCGAACAGCTTTATATCATCAGCAAAGGTGATAATATCAGTTCAGCCCATCACAAAAGGCAGAAGAACGCCGAGTATAAGATACCAGAGAGGACCCCACCTTGTTGGACTCCAGCTGTAATAGTTCTGGTGTAGTGCCGATTGGCATCGCAAACAATAATTGTCCTGTTCTCAAGCACCATCTGAATAAAGCAGAGCACGTCTCCACCAATGAGGTAATACTCGCGTAGTAGCCTTGCCAACGCGTGAACAGATACGGAATCAAATGCCACCTGGGCCACAAAATACTGTAATAAATTTTTCTGAAAAATAAATTAAATTTTACACAATCTATAATAAATTTAAAAATATTAAAAAAGCATTCTTGTTTGTACTTGTTTCCGCAGCTTTAGCACCAAGCTAGAGGAATTTACAACATACCATGAATACAACATTAATCATATTTAGCAGTCACTGGCTTCAACCATGGTCTACCCAAAGAGCATATACTGAACCAGAATCCTCTGGTTCAGTATGTAGAGAGGGATTTAAAAAAAAAAAAGAAAAAAAAAAAATTTTAGTATAGTTAAGCTCATTTTATAGAAATTATATTTATCTAACTAATGTACAGGTTTAACATGTGGTGGAATAACTTAACCATCAGCACTTGGCAAGAAAGGCAAAGAATAGAATTGAGGAAATCATGAAAATATAGCATTAGCATTAGTAGAGGCATTTGATGCAAGAAAGCAAGCTTATGCAGCATCTGCCAAAAAAAAAAAAAAAAAATAATAATAATAAATAAATAAATAAAAAATAACCACTTCCACTTCACCCCACTGTTCGTTCGAAATACCTGTCCAGCTGAGCCTTAAAACTTATTTGAGGACGAGAGTTTCCTGTGTGGACGTGCCTTTCTGCCGCTCTTGGAACAGAGAAGCTTTTTCTGATTTATTTTCTGCTTTATTAGTTTAAATTGACATATTAACTTATTTCTAGAGTAGCTTTATATTCCTATTTACGGTACTTAAAGTTAAAGTAACTTAGAGATTTGTAGGTATTACTTAGTATCGGAAAGGGTATCAAATCCACGTGTTTACCGTTCATAAACAGCCGCCATTGTTACGTGAAAATTAATCAGTAAAATCTATTAATCTTGTCGAACTACATTGGCAATTAAATTGTACTTTTAACTATACATATAACCACTTAGGTTACGGAACATAAATAATTAGTAAAAATAAATAATTAATACATAACTTGATACGGAAGTTATATAAAGGGATTTCGTAGATAACACTCGTTACTGAAACGCGATACAGCATATCCAGAATTCGATAGCATTAGCTTTGTATAGTATAGTGCATAATATAATATTGTCAATTAATCAGTAGATCTATTAATCTTGTTAAACTTCATTGTCAATTAAATTGTACTTTAACTAAATATATATATATAACGACTTAGAGTACAAACGTAACAAATAATTAATACATACTTGATACGGAAGTTATATAAAGGGAACTCGTAGATAACACTCGATACTGAAAAATAAATATAGCGTTATAACTGTGTTAAGATACAAGTTTAAGTTTTAATTTTGTTCTGAAATTGTAATTTTATTGACATTTAAATCGAAATCATGACTCTGACCAGAGCAGCAAAGCAAAAGGCTCAAGCTAATGGGAGTGCTGTGACTCAGGGGAGAACTGAGGGGGGCAGTTGCCCTCTGAATCACAGCCTTTTAAGAAGCACTGTTTGCATGATGTTTGCGGAGCAATCGGGTACGGGACATGATACTGCCATGGGGGATGTTTTTGTGTGTGCACGATGCAAGGAAATTAGGCGACAACTCGGCGTTATGGGCCTATATGAGACCTTGAAGGACAGGGTGGATGCCCTCGAAGGAAATAAACTGAGGGGCCCATCAAGCTCTCAGCTGCCCACATCAACGCCAGAGCTTGCACTTGGTCATCTTGCAACACAGAGGCAGCCCCCAAGGCAGAATGCGCTGGTCCCACAGGAACTAGTAGTTGTTGGTGACTATTGTCAGGGAAACGGGGAACATGTCCACCTATCCTTTTTACAAGCTTTGTAAAAAGGATAGGTGGAACAGGACCATGGTATGTCTGCCAGGGGCAAAGGTTGATGACGTTGTAGAGCAGATATCATCTTTTAAGGTCACAAAAGGTGATATAGTTGTACACGTTGGCACTAATGATATTAAGAGTAGGAGACCAGCGGAATTACTTAACAAGTACAGGTCACTGTTGAAAAAAAGCCTTGAAGTAGGGTTGAATTTGAAAGTGTCTGCAATTCTGCCCAGACACGATAGGAGGGAGTATATGATGAGAGCCTTGTCGATCAATTCGGCCCTGGAAAGATTGTGCAAGGCTCAAGGGGTAGAAATTTTTTCAGCCTGGAATGTACTTGTTAACAGGAGAGATTGCTTCTACAGGGATGGGATACACTTAAATAGAAAGGGTGCAAGAATATTTGCTGATGCTATCGAGGCAGTGTTGGGTGGGTCGGAAAACTGCTAGCTTGGGGGGAAGACAAAGACTAATGGATTAACAGTAGCCACTGGCAGAGGTGAAAGAGATTCTTGCACTGCTTCTATTGGAATGAGCAGAAGCCTGAAAAACAAGATGCAGGATATTTCAGAGACTGCTGGAAGTCATTGCGGTACAAGTAAACACATGGGTTGTGTTAGGGTAGCTAAGAATAGAAACAGGTGCATGTATACCTGTGTACACACCAATGCTAGGAGTTTAGTAAATAAATTTGATGAATTTGAGGTATTGCTCAAAACATCAAAGGCAGATATTGTTGGGATATCAGAGACGTGGTGTCACACAGATATAAGGAATGCAGAACTGGAATTTGGGGAGTACAATGTGTATAGAAAGGATAGACAGGATAGGAGGGGAGGAGGGGTTATACTATTAGTTAAAAAACATAAAATCCAAGGAAGTGAAGCCAGTCGACATTGATGGACAGGGCAGTGTCGAGTCAGTTTGGTGTGACATAAGCATAGGTAAATCAAAATTGAGAGTAGGAGTGTACTATAGGCCTAATGACTCTGATGAGTATAATAAGATACTGTACAGGGAAATAGAATGGGCCAGTAAATCAGAGAGTCTTATAATGGGGGGATTTTAATTTCCCAGATATTGACTGGAATTTGTGGGTTGGTCACTCACACAGTAGCAAAGCTTTTGTGGATTTATTGGATGATTGTTTTCTACACCAGCATGTTCGGGAGGCAACTAGAGGGAGTAATACTCTTGATCTGATTATCAGTAGTGATTCTTCATGCATTAGGAATCTGCAGATAAAGGAACCACTGGGTGGCAGTGATCACAGTGTGCTGAAGTGGGATTTACTCAAGGAGGTAACTACCATCAGAGGTAAAGGGAAGGGTTTTTGCTCTCTTAAAGGCGACTATGATGGTCTGAGACAGTATTTAAATTCTATACAGTGGGACCAACTGATGATGTTACCAACAGCAAATTCAAAATGGGAAGCATTCAAGGAACTAATCTTGTAAGCTACCAGGCTTTACATACCAACCAAGAAATATTGTTCAAGGTTCAGGCCTAAATGGTTGTCAGATGAACTAATGAGACATATGGCAGAGAAGAAAAATGCATGGGATACATACAAATTAATGGGTGACATAGAAGCCTATGATAGATATAAGTTGGTCTGTAACCAAGTCACCAAGGAGATTAGGCAGGCAAAGGCAGATTATGAGAAATCCTTGGCAAAGGATGCAAAGAAAAACAGAAAAGAGTTCGTTACCTATTTAAATTCAAGAAGGGATGAATCAGATTGGTCCACTGGATGTTGATGGTTCAACAGTTGAGGATCCAGCTCAGGTGGCTAACAATCTAAACCAGTATTTTGCATCTACATTCACACATGAGGAGTTATTCAGGAAGGGGAATGTCGTAGGTGAAGTAAACATTGGCAGTGAGCTAGATTATTTTCTAATAACTGAGAGGAAAGTGGAGGAGAAATTGTTGAGGATAAACATAAAAAAGGCACCTGGGGTGGATGGGATCTATCCAGTTATATTAAAGGACGCAGCAAAGGAAGTAAGCAAACCCCTAGCCATAATTATGAGAGCTTCTTTGGACTCAGGGGAGGTACCCATGGACTGGAGATGTGCAAATGTAACCCCAATTCACAAAGGAGGATCAAAGGCTGACAAGTAATTATAGACCTGTTAGTTTAACTTCAGTTACAGGAAAAGTAATGGAGGCACTGGTTAAAGAAGCACTGCAGGATCATCTGGACAAGAATTCAGTTATAGCTCAGACACAGCATGGTTTTGTTAAGGGCAGGTCTTGTCTGACCAATTTGATTGGATACTATGATGTAGTCACAAAAGAACTGGATGCAGGGAATAACTTTGATATTATATATTTGGATCTTAGAAAGGCTTTTGATACTGTTGCGCATGGAAGACTGCTGCACAAATTGGAGATGTGTGGCATTGGAGGCAAATTGCTGCTATGGATAAAGGGATGGTTGAGTGGCAGA
Organism: Mastigoproctus giganteus; assembly: GCF_048544385.1. Taxonomy (NCBI): domain Eukaryota; kingdom Metazoa; phylum Arthropoda; class Arachnida; order Uropygi; family Thelyphonidae; genus Mastigoproctus; species Mastigoproctus giganteus. The sequence continues at coordinate 3,533,793 of NC_143577.1, read as the reverse complement.
AGACAGAGAGTGGTAATCAATGGACACTGCTCAACGTGGACTAATGTTATTAGTGGAGTTCCTCAGGGTTCAGTGTTGGGTCCATTGTTGTTTTCTGTATTTATAAATGATATTGATGATGGTGTATCAGGCTTAATGTCCAAGTTTGCAGACGATACCAAGGTTGGCAGGGTTGTTAAGGACACTACTGATACTATGCTGCTGCAACAGGATCTGGAAAGGTTGAGCAATTTCTGCGCTGTTTTGTCTTTTTCCAACCTTACATTGAAGTCCCCCATAATAATAGTGTAGTGGGTTTTCTGCTCATTTAGAAAACTCTCAATTTCGGTGTACATTTCTTCAACCTCTTCATCATCATGGCTCGATGTTGGTGCACAAATCATTTTAACCTTTAGCTTGTACCTCTTAGAAATCTTGAGTATTAGTCTTGACACTCTTGGTGATGTACTTTTGAATTCCAAAATGTTGTTTTTTAACGTTTTAAATCTTTATGGTCCAGAAACTTTATGGTCCTTTTACAAATGAAAAGCCTTTTGTGGCAAAGGGAAATTGTGGGAGCGAAGTTAAAAAATATGTAATTAATGATATTGAAATTTCGCAAGATTATTTAATGAAAAAACTTTCGAGCCTACAGACCAGTAAAGCTCCTGGAGTTGATGGAATATACCCTATAATCTTAAGAGAGGCGGCAAGCGAGTGCATTGAACCATTGAGGCTAATTATGCGAGCATCATTAGACTCTGGGGAGATTCCCTTGGATTGGAAAAGTGCAAATGTATCTCCCATACATAAGGGTGGCTCTAAAAGTGAAGTTGGAAATTATCGACCTGTCAGTCTGACTTCAGTAGTAGGGAAAATCATGGAGGCAATGATCAAGGGTGGAATTCAGGATCATTTGGATCGAATTGAAATTCTCAAGGAAACTCAGCATGGTTTCGTAAAGGGAAAATCATGTTTAACAAATCTGGTTCGCTATTTCGAAAGGGTCACTCACGAGCTGGATTTAGGGAATAATTTCGACATTGTTTATTTAGATTTCAGCAAAGCTTTTGACTCAGTCCCACATGAGCGGTTGCTTTATAAGCTGGAACAGGTTGGAATCACTGGGAAAATCCTTAGATGGATAGAAGGATGGCTTCAGGGCAGGAGGCAGAGGGTTGTGATAAATGGCTATTCCTCAGATTGGGTTGAGGTAAGAAGTGGGGTTCTCCAAGGATCAGTATTAGGACCACTGTTGTTTTTAATTTTCATAAACGACATTGATGAAGGGATAGAGGGCGTGATGTCTAAATTTGCAGATGATGTTAAAATTGGAAGAGTAGTTAATGATCACTGTCAAGCTGAGCTTCTTCAGAGAGACCTAGATAGACTTCAGGAATGGTCAGAAAAATGGCAGCTGTGCTTTAATCCAACAAAGTGTAAGGTATTACACCTGGGAAACAGTAATCCCAAAAAAACTTATTCACTTGGAGTTCAACTAAAGCCAGTACTGGAGGAAAGGGACTTGGGTGTTACGATACGGTCAGACATGAAATTCTCTGAGCATTGTAAACAGGTTGCAAGGAAGGCCCCATGGTGTCCTATCGATGATCTATCGAACTTTTGCAAGTAGAGATAGGGACGTGATAATCCCATTATATAAGGCTTATGTTAGACCACACTTGGAATACTGTGTTCAAGTATGGAGACCGCACCTGAAGAAAGACATCGAGCTTCTTGAAAGGGTGCAAAGAAGGGTAACTCGCCTGGTGAGATCGGCAAAAGGGCGTCCTTATGAAGAAAGACTTCGAATATGTGGGTTGCAGAGTTTGGAAACTAGACACCTTAGAGGAGATTTGATTGAGGTGTTTAAGGCTCTCAGAGGCATCAGTAAAATGAATGAGGACGAAATTTTCAAGATTATAAATGATGCTAGAACTAGGGGACATAAATTCAAGTTACGGGGGGAAATGTTTAGATTGGACTGCAGGAAGTTCTATTTTAGCCAGCGAGTTATAAATTACTGGAATAAGTTGCCTTCCTGGGTGGTAGAGGCCGACAGTTTGGGGAAATTCAAAGGTCATCTGGATAGTACTTTCGGGTAAGGGAAGCGCATAGGATGATAGGTTTAATTTCCTTTTTATTTATTTTTTATTTTATTATTATTTGTTTTATTTATTAATTATTATTATTTAGTTATTTATTTTTTTTTGTTTTTATCATTGTTTTGTTCGGATTTTTTTTTTTTTTTTTTTTTTGTTGGCTGGTGCAGCATAAGCCATAGGCTTTCTTGCACCATGCGGCCGTTACTAATACTAATACTAAACCAAACTCCACCTTCACTCCTTTCACTGTTTCCATTGGTGTACAGCAGATTTCCACTTGATAAACTTATAAGTGATTCATTTCTTCTTGTTGTTTCAGCTAAACCGATGATATTCCAATTCACATTTTCTAATTCCTTTTCCAGCTCTAATATCCTGTCTTCATCAATGAGTGATCTTACGTTGTAACAGGCCAAGTTCAGTTTCCGTGCATGGCAGCCTGGTCATACCCAGAGATTCTTAGCACCCTCTGCTTCCACTCTGATCCTCTCGCTGCTGTAAGAGGGAGAGTAAAAGCCGCTGGGGACTGGGGGCCATTTGTTTTGTCGTGCTGTCACATGCTGGAAGGTTTGGTCTTTTCCTCTTCATGCTGACCAGTCGGTCATGAAGAGAACCACTCTACACATTCGTTGCCACCTAATTGACATAACATGGCTTACCATCGAGAAGGCGTGCACAAGTGGATTTTAGGGAGGCAGGCCAACCGGACTTCTCCTAAATCTTCTGTAATATAAAGATATTGGATCCATCAGTGTTTTAGACTGAGTGTCTGATAACACACAGGATACCTGTTCCCCTCTAAGCCCCTTAATTATAGCATAGCTGCCATTTTTCTGACCATTCCTTAAGTCTATCTAGGTCTCTCTCTGAAGAAGCTCAGCTTGACAGTGATCATCAACTACTACCAATTTTAACATCTGCAAATTTAGACATAACACCCTCTATCCCTTCATCGATTTCGTTTATGAAAATTAAAAACAACAGTGGTCCTAATACTGATCCATGGGGAAGCCCACTTCTTACATCAACCCAATCTGAAGAATAGCCATTTCTCACAACCCTCTGCCTCCTGCCCTGAAGCCATCCTGCTATCCATCTAAGGATTTTTCCAGTGATTCCAACCTGTTCCACCTTACAAAGGACTTTTGACTCAGTCCCACCACTCAGGTGGGACTGAGTCAAAAGCTTTGCTGAAATCTAAATAAACAATGTCGAAATTATTCTCTAAATCCAGCTCATGAGTGACCCTTTCAAAATAGCAAATCAGATTTGTTAAACATGATTTTCCCTTTACAAAACCATGCTTAGTATCCTTGAGAATTTCAATTCGATCCAAATGATCCTGAATTCCACCCATGATCATTGCTTCCATGATTTTCCCTACCACTGAAGTCAGACTGACAGGTCGATAATTTCCCAATTCACTCTTAGAACCACCCTTATGTATGGGAGATTCAATGCACTCACTTTCCGCCTCCCTTAAGATTATAGGGTATATTCCATCAACTCCAGGAGCCTTACTGGCCCGTAGGCTCAAAAGTTTTTTCATTAAATCTTGCGAAATTTCGATATCATTAATTACACATTTTTCAACTTCGCTCCCACAATTTCTCATTGCCACAAAATATTTTTCATTTGTAAATATCGATGCAAAATAACTGTTTAGTTCATCTGCAATGGCAGCTGGTGTATTTAATACTATCCCCTTTCCCTTATGTAAAGGTCTGATCTGGTTTGTCCTGTTCTTCTTGGCATTTATATATGCGAAGGATTCCTTATCCCCCCACTTTGCTCTGTTTGCTAGTGATTTCTCATAAACTGCCTTTGACTGTCGAACCTTTTCTGCGGCTCTATTATATATCATCTTGTAGCTGTTATAGGCTTCAGTACTTTTTATTGCTCTGTAACCTTTCCATGCCACCTTTTTCTGTTCAAGTAATGTGGCAACTTCACTATTCATCAAACTTGGAACCCTCCTCGTGGAATATTTTTTTAATGGTAAATACGCACTCAAGGAATCTGTGAATAAAGTATTAAAAGCATACCACAGTTCAAGTGTATTCATTCTCTGTGCAATATCTACCCAGTTAATAGAGTCCGTGTAGTACCTTAAGACATCGTAATTTCCTTTTCTGAAATTAAAACCCATTCCTTTGCCTTTTACTGCTGCTACCTCTGTTATCATCATCCACCGTAGAACTACGTGATCACTTCCTGCTACTGGTTCCTCTACTGTCAGCCCAGTTATGTCATCTGATTCATGTGTGATGATGAAGTCTAGGATATTCTTTTCTCTAGTACTTTCCCTGATATGTTGATTCAAATAACAGTCATCTAGTTGATTTAAAAATAGTTCCCCATGTCAAGTTTCCTTCCCATTTACTTCAATCAATTAGAGGCAAATTGAAATCACCAATAATAAGACATTGACGCTTACTTGCCTATTCCATTTGCATGTAGAGACTTTCGTCATAATCTTCACAATCACCTGGTCTGTAGATTACTCCTACTCGCATTATACCTTTGTTTCCAACTATCTCACACCATACAGATTCTATACTAGCATGTGAAACGTTTGAATCTGGGAAAGCTATCGTCGCACTCAGGCTGCTTCTGATAAGAAGCATTACCCCTCCACCCCTTCTATCTACCCTATCCTTCCTAAATACATTATACAAGCTGTACTGAAACTCATCATCCCCAATTTCTGGGTGGCACCACGTCTCCATAAGCCCTATTATGTCCAATGTTACTTGTTTTAACCAGCAGTTAGAATTCCCTCATTTTATTGACGACACTTCTAACATTACTGTATAAACAATTAAGACTTACTGTTCTTGCATATTTGACAACCCTAACACAACCCTTTTTAGGCTCTCTTCCCTGGCATTAGCTACCCACTCACTTGAAACGTTTCTGCCCCCAGAACATCTAGATAATATGCCCAGTTGGGGTAACAGATAAGAACTCTTGAGGTATGTGCAAGACTTACTTTGACCAACATTATCAGATAAACTCGTGTCAGTATTAACCACATCCCCCCCCCCTAACTAGCAGTTTCCCTGAACCTTTACGGTATCCTCAATAATACTGGCAAAAATGTTTGCACCACCACTTTGTTTAAGTGTATCCTGTCTCTACAAAACAAATTCCTTCTACCTACAAATGTGGGCCATGCTGATAGAATCCTCCCATAAGTCATGACGTAGTAAAAGATCTGGCTAAAATTAATCAGATTAATCTTTAAAAGGAAAGGTAATACCATGTATTATTGTTTAGGTCACATAAACCAATATGATAAATCTGTGGAGTCAGAAATGGAAAGGATTTACAAAATCCCAAGCTGTCTTCTACGAAAAGATATAGGACCAGATATATGAACAAGTCAGAATAACATAGGTGGCATCAAGAAAAAATGGGAAAAAAAAAAATAATTTAACTAACCAAATTTTAGAAATAATTTTAAAAATCTAAAATGTATATTATCAAAATAACAGAATTTCTATACAACAGACTTTCCAACCACTCACTGTCAACTATGATCATCGGTGGGGAGAGGGTGTCTCTTGGGTGGTCTGCTGTGGACTCCCGTATGTCTGAGAGTGTGGTGCATCATCATTTGAGATATTGTTCTTTCATTCCCCATCATCATCATTAGCCATTTTCAATCCACTGCAGGATGAAGGCCTCTCCAGCAACTTTCCAGTTCTTTCTGTTTTGAGCACTGGCCATCCATTTACTACCCACAAACTCATGAATTTCATCTATCCATCTCCGCCTTTGTCTTCCAAGTTTTCTTCTAGCTCCTCTTGGGTATCATTCTGTTATTTTCTTAGTCCATCTGTCATCATGTCTTCGAGCTATGTGTCTTGCCCAAGACCATTTTAGTTCTTTAGTTTTGATAAGAATGTCCTTTACTTGAGTTTGCTGCCTAATCCATGTGTTTCTCTTCTTATTTAACAGTCTGATTCCCAATATAATTCGTTCCATTCTTCACTGTGTAGTTCTCAGCTTCTCTTCCATTCTTTTGGTGAGTGCCCAAGTTTCACTTCCATAAGTCATGGTGGGGAGTATAATTCATTCCCCCATACTGTATTGTAATGTCATCATAAAGTGGCTGGTCTTTGAGCCCATACAACATGTTGCACCCTTCACGCACAATGAACATCCATCTTGTGAAATTCTTTACATTTCTGTTAGTGAGAGGTGGTTTGGCATATTGACACCTTTCTTTGTACACCTTAAACACAGCAGACTGTGAGAAATAGAAAAAATGTGCCATTTCCAATGGAAGCACCCAATCCACAAACTCCTACAATCATGCCCTTTTGAAACTCTGATATTTTTACTATGTCCCATAACTACTATATCACTGACTTGCACAACCAGAAGCAAATTACCACTGCTCTAGCATAAATGAAGCTGTTCAGCTTTTTATACTGTGAGCTATGCAGTACAGTTCATCACGGATGGAGTGGTCACAATTCAGTGATCACTGAGTGTGTATTTTTGATACAATTTTTTTTATAGATCAAGGAATAAGAAAAGAAAAGGAACTTGCAAAAATTGCCATACAAATTCGACTTTGTACATATTCCCATAGATACAAAGTCGAATATACATGCAAATGGAAATAGAGATACAGTAGACTAGATTTTCTGGGATAGGTGGTAAAAAAACAAATCCCAGATAATCGATTTCCCAGTTAATCCAAAAATATAGAAGTCCCCGACATACGTAAGAGATACGTTCCAGGACTTCTTACTTAAGAGTTTTACATAACTCGGGAGTGACTAGTAACATATTGCTACTATATTATTATTGACAAATCTGAATTCAGCGTGATACTTGTTAATGTTTGACCATTTTCATACATTCTTATTAGTTTAATTTTCTGATCCAAATCGATCGCTTTCCTTTTCTTGGTAGATTTACTAGTACAGCTGTCACTATTCTCTTAGTCAGCACTATGATAATGGTCAAAATTAAATTTTTTGAAAAGAACTTCACAGGGTTAAGGCAAAAACTCACCATTATCACCCCGTGCAAGTTCACATTTTACTAAAGAACATTTCTGGAGGTCAACAAAAAACAATTTGCACTTTCCATTTTATTGGGCTTTTCTGTTAGCACAATCTATTATTAAGGAAAAAAAGTAAACTGCAGCCTTTATCAACCCACTGCAGGATGGAAGCCTCCTCGACAATTCATTCTGAGAGAAATGGACCATAATCTGCCACGCTGGTCCAGTGTGGCTTGGCAGATAGACCATATTTAGCAGTCAGGGGCTTGAACCCTGGTCTACTCAAAGACCATGTGCTACTCCACTCCCACTCCTGACCAATCCGCTACGGATAACGGATAGTAAACTATCTTATTGCATTTGCAATAGTACCGATAGCTGGAATTCTGTTGGTTTTTACGTTATTATGGTGAAGTGTGTCCCCCCCCCCCTTCACTGAAATCTTCAGTCATATAAAAAAACCATAAATGATTGTAAGAATCTTCTCTTTTCCTATTTTTTTTTTTTGTTTGTTACTCCGATCTCAATTGTGCAATTTATGCGTGCTGTGATCGTCATTATTGATTGCTTATTATTTTTTTTTTGTTTTAAATTTTACAATCCTTAAAAAAAAAAAAAAAAAATTGGGTGAAAACAAATTTACGTAAATCCATAGTTGTAAGTCGGAGACTTACTGTATCAAAAAATGTTCAGCAACCTATGTAAAAAATAGGTTAATAGATAAAAAAACTCACCAGGTACTACTAGTGTGTCCAATGCAATGTTTCCCTTTATTTTTTGTGATGTCGATTTTAAATCTAATAGTTTCCCTTTATTTTTTACAATCTCGCGTATGGTTTCGTCACCAACATTATGATTCATTAGAGATTTAACGGATGCACTGTTTCCAAACTTTTGAATAATTTCAAGTCTTTGCTTAACTGAAAATGCAACTCTTTTGCGTTTACCCATCATATTCACGATTTCTAAACAAAAAAATATATATATATATTTACTATTAAAAAAATTGACATCCCTGACATAAATAACGAAAAAAATTTGTCTTTTTGGGTGCGATGGAACATAATAATTGAAGTGGTGCACTAAAACAAACTAAACATTTGGTCTTTTTTTTTTTTTTTTTGAGCAGCGGGTGTGAAGACAGCAGGGGTTGCAAGATAATAGGCACATTAATCTCCCAATGATGACTTATAATGCTGCTTCTTGTCGCTTATTTACAACTCGCAAAATATCTGTTTATATTTTAAATACCTATTCTGGTTATTACTTGAATTTTATGATTTCTGTTTTTTTTTTTTTTTTTTTAATTTGAAGTCGAAGTGTCCCGGTAAACAGAGAGTCTGCTGTATAATCACAAACAAAGTGTCTGCAGTTACAATGCTAGAACCTTTCCAGAAAAACAAACATTCATCACCACTTTGCAAAAATTGGTGTGGAAAAAAAAAAAAAGAAACTACTGCAGAAATTCAAATTAAAATGAATAAACCAAATGAAATTATTAAATAAACTGGAGACAATCAGAACCTGAAAAAATCATTCAAAAATTATAAATCATAAAGAGCAACAATTACCTATGGGTGGAGAAAATTACCACCATACAGTTGTATAAAGATGTAAACTATGGACTACTGAACTCAAGCAATACAAAACCCAAAAGCGTTTTGAATAAAGTAGGAATATTCTATGTCTTGGGAAAACTGAATGGAAATCCATTATCATGCAGTTTTTTCAGGAGCTTCTCAATGGCATTGACAAACAACTTTATTGGAACAGATTCTAACCATTCTAATGATTTGTGTAAGCAAGATATTTTTGTGTACTTTTATAGATATTGAAATTCCAACATGTAAGATAGTAAATCTTTAAGTCAGTTTTGGCTTTTATCACTAAATTAATGATATTAGGTAGTGAAATGTAGTTATAGTGATAGAGGTCTAAAAATTTTAGATGTTTATTTCTCAAATTTTATTTATTTATTTAATCTCAGTTCTTTAAGGTAAATTTATTTAGTAATGTTATTAAAGTTGTCATTAAAAATTGAAGAATCTGCATATAAAGGAACTACTAGGTGGCAGCAACCACAGTGTACTGATGAGGGAGTTACTCAAAGATGTAATTGCCATCAGAGGTAGAGGGAAGGGTTTCTGCTTTCGTAAAGGTGACTACAGTGGTCTCAGACAGTTTTTAAATACTATACAGTGAGATCAACTGATAATGTTACCAACAGCAAATTCTAAATGGGAAGCATTCAAGCAATTAATCTTGGAAACTACTAGGCTTTTCATACCAACTAAGAAATACCGTTCCAAGGTTTAGGCACAAATAGATGTCAGATGAACTAACGAGACTCGTGGCAGAGAAGAAAAATGCATGGGATGCATATAAATTATTAGGAAACACAGATACCTATATAGATATAAAATAGTTGGTAAATAAGTCAAAGGAGGTTAGACAAGCAAAGGCAGATTACAAGAAATCTTTGGCAAAGGATTCAAATAAAAACAGAAACGTTTTGACTTCTTTACTTATGTAAACTCTAGAAGAAAGGGAATGAAGCAGATTGGTCCACCCGATATCAACGGTTTGATTGATAATGATTCTGCTCAGGCAGATGACAAACTGAATGAATGAGTATTTTTCATTCTGAAGGGAAGTGGAGACAACTGATTTTGTAATAACTGAGGGCAAGGTGGAAGTGAAATTGTTGAAGTTAAACATAAGGAAGGCACCTTGGGTGGATGGGATCTATCCAGTTATATTAAAGTAGGCAACAAAGGAAGTAAGCTGGCCCTTAGACATGATTATGAAGGCATCCTTGGACTCAGGGGAGGGCCCCCTGCAGACTGGAAATGTGCAAATGTATCCCCATTTCACAAAGGGGGGGGGAATCGAAAGGTGACAACTAATTCCAGACCTGTGTTTAATTTCTGTTCCAGGGGAAAATAATGGGGTCACTGGTTAAAGAAGCACTACAGGTGCGCACATGGGGTGTTGTTAATGATATACAGGAATTTTGCTAGCAGGGATAAGGAGGTGATTATCCCTTTGTATACGGAAATGGTCAAGCCACACCTTGAATACTGCTTACAGTTCCGGAGGCCTCATTTTAGGAAGGATGTAGAGCTGCAGGATCATCTAGACAAGACTCCAGTTATAGTTCAGACACGGCATGGGTTTATTAAGGGGAAGTCTTGTCTGACCAATCTGATCAGATACTATGATGTGGTCAAAGGAACTGGATGCAAAAAATAAATTTTGATATCATATATTGGATTTTAGGAAAGCTTTTGAAACTGTTACATGTGGAAGATTACTGTACAAGTTGGAGCAGTATGGCATTAACAGCATGTTGCTGCTATGGATAAAGGGATGGTTGAGTGGGAGAAGAAAGTGGTAATCAATGTACACTCTTTGCAGACTAATGCTATTAGTGGAGTCCTACCCACTGTTGTTTTCTGTATTTATCAATGATATTGATCAAGGTATATCAGGCTTAAATGTTCAAGTTTCCAGATGATACAAAAGTTGACAGGGTTGTTAACGACAGTACACTATTACAATAGGATCTAGAAAAGTTGGGCAGATGGTCTGAGAGGTGGCAACTGAAATTTAACATTGACAAATACAAAGTACTGCATATGGGTAGCAGTATCCCCACAGTAACATACCAACTGTGCGGTACTACACTCAGTTTAGTGGAAAACAAAATAGACCTGAGGTAATTGTGCAGTCAGATACGAAATTTTCTGAACAGTGCAGACAGGCTGCCAGAGCAGGTCATGGGGTGTTGTTAATGATATACAGGAATTTTGCTAGCAGGGATAAGGAGGTGATTATCCCTTTGTATAAGGCAATGGTCAGGCCACACCTTGAATACTACTTACAAGTCTGGAGGCCTCATTTTAGTAAGGATGCAAAGCTGCTGGAATGAGTATAGAGAAGGGCAATGAGATTATCGAGTGAAACAAAGGGCTACTGTTACCAAGAAAGGCTTAAGTTATGCAAATTGCAGTATCTGGAGATTAGGCACCTGCAAGGTGATCTGATTGAGATGTATAAGGTCTTGAATGGTTTGAGCAACTTGAATGCTGATGGGATTCTTCCTCTTGCTCAGATTCCATACCTGAGGGAGCATAAATTCAAACTGAGGAAAGACAGTTATCGAATAGATGTGCTGAAATTTGGCTTTAGCCAGCGGGTGGCTGATTGCTGGAACAAACTTCCATCTGCAATTGTGGAAGTTGACAGGTTAAATAAATTCAAGGCTGAACAAACTCTGGACTGAATGGATGGGTGAAACGGGAAGGGGTTTTTTTTTTTTTTTTGGCTGATGCTGTATAAGCTTGCTTTCTTGCATTGTATGCTTCTGCTAATGCTAAATTTGCTTTCAGCTAGACTGGAGAGTTGGAAAAACTTACAATCTCAAGTGGCTCTACCACTTGAAATAAAGTTGGTATGAATTCAAATGGAGACCGATGTTATAAGAACTAGGTTGCTTCCTTGCATCTTTTTTCAATTCTAAAAATTTAAAAGGAAATTAAAATTGCTAATAAGGAAACACTAATCAAAACAAACCTGATCATTCAAGGGGGGCACTCTTAACCTTTTCATTGCTTTTTGGCGATCTCCTCCTTCCAACTCCCTTGTAAATAATCTCTGAAATTAATAGACTCATATGAAATTTGAGCATAAATAATTTTAAGCAAATAAACTATGTTCACAGGAAAGAATTAGAAAGAAATACTGTATTCAAAATTGTAATTTGGTTAACTTAGCAGAGTAATTCTGTTATCACATTAGTTTATACAGTGTATTTCTGTACTAATAAATAAAAAAGAAAAAATATATACATTTGAACTATTTGTAGTACTTTAAAAATATATAACATTAATCACCAGAAGACAGTTTCTTTTTTTAGCATCAGGTCACATGACATTTTTTAGCATCATGTCACATGACAACAGTCCACTTTATTGTTCATGCTGAATGACTATACCACAGTGCATATTCTTTAATAAAAGAAATTTAGATAGCATGGCAAACCCAAGAATGATTTTGGTTTCAATCTCCTTTGAGATCACATTATTCTTTGGGGAGGTAAAAAACAGAAACCTTGGAAATCTACTTTTAATAACATTACAGTAATTGTGGTAATTTTACTACTGTATCCAAAAATTTATTCAGTATCAATAAAGTCTGGAATCAATGTAAGTACAAGGTAAGTCAATGGAGTGCACTAGACATTTTCCCATTTTGTGGACATGCATAGAAGCTTCATCCATATAAACACCAACTCCACCACCTCTCAGAAGGAAATCCTGAAAGACATGATAAAATGTACATATAGCAATAGGGAGAAGTGCCTCCCTATCAATAGGGAGGTCCCTATCGCTACAGAATAAGGTTCAATAAATCATCAATATGACACCACGGGCATTCCCGGTTGCCTGTTTACACTGTTCAGAACACTTCATATCTGCTCATATTGTAACTTCCGGATCACTTTCCTCCACTGTTTTTAGCCCAACCCCACCAAGTGGGTAATTTATTTGGGGGTTGCTATTCCTCAGTAGCTGCCACTTCTTTGACCATCTTTGAAGTCTGTTCAAATCATCCTAAAGGAATGCTGCTTGGTACTGATCATTAACAACATCACAATTTTAACATCACTCATTCTATCCCTTTGTTGATGTCATTTATAAAAATGAGAAATAATCATCCAAAACCGATCCTAGAAAGACTCCACTCCTGACGTTACAGCAACCTAAAGAATATCCATTAATTACAACCCTCTGCCTTCTGCCCTGCAGCCACCCATCAATCCATATTAAAATCTTACCAGTAATCCCAACCTGTTCAAGCTTATAGAGAACCTCTCACAAGGGCCTGAGTCAAATGCTTTGCTAAAATCCAAATGAACTATATCAAAATTGTTTGCTACCTCCAGCTCATGAGTAGCTGTGTCAAAATAGCCTACTAAATTAATTAAACATGATTTCCTTTAACAAAGCCATGTTGTGTGTCCTTCAAAATGCTATATCTATCTAAATATTCCTAGATTGCACTCTTAATCATTGCCTCTAAGATTTTTCCTACCACCAAAGTCAGACTAACTGGTCTCAAGTTACCAACTACACTTTTAGAACTGCTTTTATGTATTGATGATACACTGGAACTTCTCCAATCCAAGGAATCTCCCAAGTGCAAAGTTATCCTCATAATTAACCTCAATGGTTCAATACACTCCCAGGCGGTAATCCCTCAAAACTACCAGAGTATAAGCCATCAACTCTGGGTGCCTTACTTGCCTTTATGCTCAAAAAGGTTTTCTAATCAAGAATCATCTGTAATTATGAAATTACTAATTTCAAATGGCTCAGCGTCACTCACAGCCTCTTCTGCACAAAGGATCTCTCATCAGTAATATCAATGCAAAGTATCTACTCAATTCATCTGCAATATCAGCTAGGTTATCTAAGACTTTCCCATACCAAGTGCCCAATCTGATTAGCTTTCTTCTTCATTGTATTCACATACATGAAAAATTCCTTGTCCCCATTCTTGGCTCTCTTAGCCAATGCTTTCTAATATGAAGTCTTGGCCTTTCTAACCTTATTTGCAGTATTATTATATATAAATTTGTATCTGTTGTAGGCTTCAGTTCTTTCATTGCTGTATAACTTTATCCTATGCTATCTTTTTCTACTCCATTTGACCAGCCAGCTCAGTCATCCATTTCAGCATCCTCCTCCGGCAATTTTTGCTTTAAAAGTATTCCATAATTCAAGTGTATTTGTCCTCCCTCGGCAATCCACAGATGCCATATAGTGCCTTACACCATCTAAGTCCCCTCTTCTGAAGTTAAAACCTGTGCCTTTACCTACTGCAACATCTTTCTTCATCTTCCAACTGATGATTGCAAGACCACTTCCTGACAGTGGTTCCCATATTTTAAGCCCTGTAATGTCATTAATTTTTTAGTAATGATGAGGTCAAGGATATTCTCACCCCAGTACTTTAACATGCTGATACAAATAATCATCTAGCTTATTTAAAAATATATTTTCCCCTTAGTAAGTTCCCCTCCCCCAGTTATTCCAATCAATCTGGGGCAGATTAAAGTCACCCATAACAAAGACAGTAACACTTGCTTGGCCATTGCATCTACATGTAGAGACTCTCGTCATACTGTCCAATCTTCCAGTATTTAGATCCATTTTCATTGTACCTTTTGCTTCCAACTAACTCACACCACACTGATTCTATGCTGGCAGACAAAACTTTCAGACTCAGCAAAAGCTCTTTTCATGCTCAGGCTGCTTTTGATAAGAGAAAAAAAAGAAAATCCCTCCACCCCTTCCATCAAATACCTTATACATACCATAGTGGAACTCGTCATCCCCAATTTCTGGGGGGCACCAAGTATCTGTTAGCCCTATTATAAAAAAGGAAGTTTATACAAAAAGTTATCTTAATGGTGACATTGTTGGAAAGTGGAAAATCCAGGATTCACTTCCAGTCACAATTTTAAAATTGTATCCTTTCTAATTCAAATGGGTTGGTAATTGCAAACTTTAATAATTACACATTGCTTGAACTGAGTGTTTTCAAAGATGCTTCAGTTAAAACAGCAATTTGCAAATGAATAACCACACAAATACTACTGCCCACATTAACTAGGAAACATTACCTACATGGAGATATGCTTGGAACTTGCTATACTATGAAGGGCTGATGTTATGAACTAATAGGGAGGAAAGTAGTAGAAAAGAGAGAATACATGAGAATCAATTCAGCGTGGGAGGGCTTGTGCAAGGCTCATGGGATAGAATTTTTTTTCACCATGCTCTGTGCTTATTAATGGGAGAGACTGCTTCTACAGGAATGGGATAAACTTAAATAGAAAGGATTCAAGAATATTTGCTGATTCTATTGTGGCAGTGTTAGGTGGTCAGAAAACTGCTAGCTTGAGAGGATACACAGACTGATAGATTAACAATAGTTGCAGGGCGAAGTGAAAGTGGTTCTTGCATGACTTAGAAAGGATAGACAGGAAGGGAGGAGGGGTTACGCTGTTAGTTAAAAAACAAAATCTAAGGGAGTGCATCCAATTGATGTTGGTGAACAATGCAATGTTGAGTCTGCTTAGTGTGAATAAGCACTGGGAAAGGAAAAATGAGTAGGTGTGTATTATAGGCCTAATGAATCAGATGAGTATAATGAGCAATTGTGCAGAGTGGTTGTTGTTGTTTGTTATTTGGTTTTTAGGAGCATTAGCAACTAAGGCCATATTGCTCCAGGATATGCGGTGGTTATTCCCTGACCTTTCCACGTCCTCCATATTTGGTGGTGAGGGGGCTGAAACCCCGGTCTAATCAAGAAGTGTGTGCTACACACTGCTGCTCCTTCCCACCTGGCTACGGACGCACCTGTGCAGAATGGGCCAGTAAATTAGAGTGTCTTATAATGGGGGATTTTAATTTCCCGGATATTGAGTGGCATTTACGGTTTGGTCACTCACACATTAGCAAGGCTTTTGTGGATTTATTGGATGATTGTTTTCTACAGCAGCATGTTTGAGAGGCAATTACAGGGAGTAATACTCTTGATCTGATTATCAGTACAGCAGACCCCCATTATAACATGGTTCGCATTACGCTGATTCGCTATAACGCTGTTCTTATATTATAACCCATATCTGATTATAACGCTGTCACAGATCATTATAACGCCCTTTTACAGATTGCATTTTTGGCATATTTAACGAAATCGTTTCATTTGATGGAGTCGATAGCTTGAAAATGAATAGCAAAACAGCATTAAAAAGGTTTCCCAAGCCAACTTAAGAAATTTTCCCACGCTAATTTAATTGCAGTACAGTGGTTCCGTAGTTACGTAGTTCCGAGATCAACATTTTAAAAAATGATCAAGTATATTGCTTGTAAATTTGTGTTATATGCATTTATCCGAAGTCTAGTCTGTTTGCTGGACGAAAGTACAGTACAGTATTAGACATTGTGCATAACGGACAGTTTACTTGAACATTGTATCATAATTAATGCAACCAACGCAGTTACATTTTCGAAGAGTTAATAATGGCCGATAAGCAGTGGTGGATTAAGGATAGTTGGGGGCCCTAGGCAAATTATATTTGGGGGCCCCCAAAAAATAATAACAATAAAAAAAGAGAATAAAAATTAAATAAAAGTTAGGTGACAAATAAATGAAATTTTGTACTTTTGAATTTTCACTTAAATTAATCAAGATTTTTATGATGTTTACTGAAAACTATAAGAAAATGTCTTGGCCTGGGGCACCCCCAATGCCTGGGGCTCCTAGGCACGTGCCTCATTGCCGATAAGAATGAAAAAGCAACAACGTCTGAGCGCAGTACGAAGACTATAAATGTAAGAAAAAGACTGAATTTGAAAATTAAATTAGACGTTTTGAAACGAATCGACTCCGGTCAAAGACAAGCGGATGTGTGCCATAATTTAGGACTTGAAGTTTAACTGTAAGAACAATTATAAAAAAAAAAATAAATAATTAATTTTAGCAGCGGGAAAGATAGCTGTTCCACTGCAAACAACTAGGTCTAGACCGGCTATTAGGATTGAAATGGAAAGTAAAAAAAAGTAAAGTGCAACCATTATCAACCCACTGCAGGATGGAAGCCTCCTCAACAATTCATTCTGAGGGAAATGGACCATAATCTGCCACGCTGGTCCAGTGCGGGTTGGCAGATCGACCATATTCAGCAGTCAGGTGTTTGAACCCCAGTCTACTCAAAGAGCATGTGCTACTGCACTCCCGCTCCTGACAACTCGGCTACGGAGGAAAGACTAACTAATTTTATTGAAGATAATATCCAATGCAGAATTCAGTTAAGTTAAATATTATTAAAAAGAGATAGAGAGAGATTAGCCAATGTAATGATCTGAAGCAAACTCACCCAAAAAAAAAAAAAAAAAAAAAAACTGTGGAACCATTTAAAACTAATAACGGCTGGTTGAATAGATTTAAAATCCAGGGAGAAGCCGCAAGTGCAGATTAAGGAGCCGAAACTTTCAAAAAAAAGAATTTGTTAAAATTATTTAAGAGGAATATTATGTGCTATACTTCTCAAGTTTTTAACATAGATGAAGCAGGACTTTTGTGGAAACGAATGCCTAAAAGAAGTTTCATATTGAAAGAAGAAAAAAACATGCCAGGTTTCAAAGTGGCAAAGGATCGGTTGACTTGATTGTTGCGTGCTAACTGCGGGGGATTTAAAATTAATACTCCTTTTAGTTTATTTGGAAGAAGACCAAAGTTCAACCCAAAATCACACATTTTTCATGATTTAATTCATCAATTAAATTAAATTAATTTAGATCAATTAAATTCATGATTTTAATTGAAATTTTAAGTTTAATACGTAAGTAGTTACCACATAATTATATACATATGTAATGCAGAATATTTTATATGTACAAATATTTGAATATTAAATATTTTGATCGACATTTGTGCATTTTTTCGCTACCATTTATTATTGATTAGGAAATATCCTATAGCACCGACCGCAATTCACAAATACATATGTTACCTTATGGGAATGCGGCGGATTCACTTAGCGCTCTGTTTTTACGGAACGAATTATCAGCGTTAAGCGGGGGTCACCTGTAATGATTCTTCATGCATCAAGAATCTGCACATAAAGGAACCACTATGTGGCAGTGATCACAGTGTGCTGAAGTGGGATTTACTCAAAGAGGTAACTACCATCAAGGGTAAAGGTAAGTGTTTTTGCTTTAGTAAAGGTGACTACAGTGGTCTGAGACGGTATTTAAATTCTATATGGTGGAACCAACTGATGTTACCAACAGCAAATTCAAAATGGGAAGCATTCAAAGAACTAATAAATAAATAAATAAATCTTTATTGTGAAGTAGATTTACAGCACAATATCCCATCACGGCGACGAGCGCCAGGGGTTCACATATAGATAACATAAGTACAAATTCAAATGGCTACAAAATATAGCGAACACATACAAAAGGCTACAAAATACAGATTACAAATGCAAAAAGAAATACAAATACATCATAAAAACAAGGAGCTGAACACAAATAAAGAAAAACAAATACAAGTTGGCAGTGATTCAGGTTTCAAGAGCTTTGATAAACTTGTGTCTGTCCTTTTTACTTATTATGGTGTCGATGTCGGCGTCCACACGGTTGAGGGCAGCGAGCATCTGCTTGGGCAGAAATCTTTCGGTGAGTACAAGCCTGTTGTGGTGAGCCACAAGTGCTGGTACCGACCTTAGGCTTGGCTGTGGAATCCTCCAAGAGCAAGCATTCCAAATATTTGGAGATGATATTTGGCCTGAGATGAGTTTGGCTGTGAAGACCAGCCTCTTTTCAACGATCAATCTTGCAGGCTACTAGGCTTTTCATACAAACAAAGAAATATTGTTCAACATTTAGGCCTAAATGGATGTCAGATGAACTAATTAGACATGTGACAGAAGAAAAATGCATGGGATACATATAAATTAACATGTGACACAGAAGCCTATGATAGATATAAGCTAGTCTATAACCAAGTTACAAAGCAGCTTAGGCAGGCAAAGGCAGATTACGAGAAATCATTGGCTAAGGATGCAAAGATAAACAGCAAAGAGTTCTTTGCTGTTTATCTTTATTTATGTAAACTCTAGAAGGAAGGGGATGAATCAGATTGGCCCACTTGATATCAATGGTTCAACTGTTGATGATCCTACTCAGGCAGCTAACAAACTAAATGAATATTTTGCATCGACATTCACACATGAGGAGTTATTCAGGAGGGGGGGGAATGCCAGAGGTGTATTCAACTCTGGCAGTAAGCTAGATAATCTTGTAATAACTAAGAGTGAAGTGGAGGAGAAATTGTTGGAGATAAACACAAGAAAAGCACTTGGGGTGGATAGAATCTATCCAGTTATATTAAAGGAGGCAGCAAAGGAAGTAAGCAAACCCTTAGCCATAATTATGAGAGCTCACCTGGACTCAGGGGAGCTACCCATAGACTGGAGATGTGCAAATGTGACCCCAATCCACAAAGGAGGATCAAAGGAAGACACAGGTAATTACAGACCTGTTAGTTTAACTTCTGTTCCGGGGAAATTAATGGAGGCACTGGTTAAAGCATTGCAGGATCATCCAGACAAGACTTCAGTTATAGTTCGGACACAGCATGGGTTTGTTAAGGGGAAGTCTTGTCTGACTAATTTGATTGGATACTATGATGTAGTCACAAAGGAACTGGATGCAAAGAATAACTTTGATATCATATATTTGGATCTTAGAAAAGCCTTTGATATTGTTGCACATGGAAGACTGCTGCATGAATTGGAGCAGTGTGGCATTGGAGGCAGATTGCTGCCTCCAATAAAGGGATGGAGAGTTGGAGAAGACAGAGAGTGGTAATCAATGAACACTGCTCTTCATGGACTAATGTTATTAGTGGATCCCTCAGGGTTCAGTGTTGTGTCCTTTGTTGTTTTCTGTATTTATAAATGATATTAACGATGGTATATCAGGCTTAATGTCCAAGTTTGCAGATGATACAAAGGTTGGCAGGGTTGTTAATGACAGTACACTGCTACAGCAGGATCTAGAAAAGTTGAGCAGATGGGCTGAGAGGTGACAAATGAAGTTTAACATTGACAAATACTGCACATGGGAAGCAGTAATCCCAAAGTAACGTATCAACTCTGTGGTACCACACAGACAGTGGTAGAGAATGAAAAGGACTTGGGGGTAATTGTGCAGGCAGATATGAAGTTTTCTAAGCAGTGCAGACCATCTGCAAGAGTAGCTCATGGTGTATTGTCGATGATATACAGGAATTTTTCTAGCAGGGATAAGGAGGTGATTATCCTCTTGTATAAGGCAATGGTCAGACCACACCTTGAGTACTGTATACAGGTCTGGAGGCCTCATTTCAAGAAGGATGTAGAGCTGCTGGAACGAGTACAGAGAAGGGCAACAAGATTAGTGAATGGAACAAAGGGGTGCTCTTACGAAGAAAGGCTTAAGTTTTGCAAATTACAGTGTCTGGAGACTAGGCACCAGCGAGGTGATCTGATAGAGGTGTATAAAGCCTTGAATGGTTTAAGCATGCTCAATGCTGATGGGATTCTTCCTCTAGCTCAGAAAAATCACCTGAGAGGGCATAAATTCAAATTGAGGAAAGACGGATGTAGGATAGACGTGCGGAAATTTGCCTTTAGCCAGCGGGTGGTTGGTTGGTGGAACAGACTGCCATCCCTTGTGGTGGAGGTTGATAGCCTAAATAAGTTTAAGGCTCAGCTAGACAGGTATTTTGAACGAACAGAGGGGTGAAGTGGAAGTGGGTTTTTTTTTTTTTTTTTTTTTTTTGGCTGATGCTGCATAAGCTTGCTTTCTTGCATCAAATGCCTCTACTAATGCTAATGCTAGTACCACACAGTTGGTACATTTCTCTGGGGTTACTTCTACTCATATGCAGTAATTTGCATTTGTCAAGGTTAAACTTCAGTTGTCACTTCTTAGCCCATCTGCCCAAATTATCTAGATCCTGTTGCAGTAGCACACTGCCATTACTGTCATTAACAACCCTGCCAACCTTTGTATCATCTGCAAACTTCGACACTAAGCCTGATATACCTTCATCAATATCACTGATAAATATACAAAACAGTGTACCCAACACCAAACCCTGTGGGACTCCACTAATATCATTAGTCCATGAAGAGCAGCACCCATTGATTACCACCCTCTGTCTTTTCCCACTCAACCATCCTTTTATCCACTGTAGCAACTTACCCTTACTACTATTCTACTCCAATTTGTATAATAGTCTTCCATGCGCAACAGTGTCAAAAGCTTTCCTGAAATCCAAATATTATATATCAAAATTATTTTTTGCATCCAGTTCCTTTGTAACCACATCATAATAACCAATCAAATTTGTCAGACAAGACTTTCCCTTAACAAACCCATGCTGTGTCTGAATTATTGCTGCAATCTTGTCTAGATGATCCTGCAATGCATCTTTAACCAGTGACTCTATTTTACCCGGAACAGAAGTTAAACTAACTGGTCTGTAATTACTCTTGTCACCCTTCGATCCCCCTTTGTGAATTAGGGATACATTTGCACATTTCCCATCCATGGGAACCATCCCCGAGTCCAAGAATGCTCTCATAATTATGGCTAAGGGTTTGCTTACTTCCTTTGCTGCCTCCTTTAATATAACTGGATAGATCCCATCCACCCCAGGTGCCTTTCTTGTGTTTATCTTCAACAATTTCTCCTCCACTTTACTCTCAGTTATTACAAGATTCTCTAGCTTACTGCTAGAGTTGAATACACCTCTGGCATTCCACTCGCTGAATAACTCCTCATGTGTGAATGTCGATGCAAAATATTCATTTAGTTTGTTAGCTACCCGAGCAGGGTCATCAACAGTTGACCCATCGATATCAAGTGGACCAATCTGATTCATCCCCTTCCTTCTAGAGTTTACATAAGTAAAGAACACTTCGCTGTTTTTCTTCGCATCTTTTGCCAAGGATTTCTCGCAATCTGCCTTCGCCTGCCTAACCTCCTTTGTGACCTGATTACAGACTAGCTTATATCTGCCATAGGCTTCTGAGACGCTTGATAATTTATATGCATTCCATGCATTTTTCTTCTCTGTTACGAGTCTCATTAGTTCATTTGATAACCATTTAGGCCTAAACCTTGAACAATATTTCTTAATTAGGTATGAAACTTTTAGTAGCATCCACGGTTAATTCACTGAATGCTTCCCACTTAGAATTTTCGGTTGGTACCATCATCAGTTGATCCCACTGTACAGAATTTAAAAACTGTCTGAGACCACTGTACTCACCTTTATGGAAACAAAAACCCTTTCCTTTACCCCTGATGGTAATTAAATCTTTAAGTAAATCCCACATCAGTACACAGTAGGGTGGGAATAGCCATGAGATAAAGGCTCCATTGGAGAAGAGACGATCACCAAGTTGTGATCTGAAGTGCCTAAAGGACCTCTCACTTCGACCATGTACTTAGAAGGGTTGTTTGTGAGAAAAATATCAAGCATGTTGGCTGCATGGTTAGGATTGTCCAGTATTCTTGTAGGTAAATGAACAATCTGTGCAAGGTCATTAGTAATTGAAAAAGCCTCAGAGTCTCGACCAGCTGGGTCGGTGTGACTAGAAAACAGAAGCCAGCTGGAGTTGTGAACATTAAAATCACCAAGGAAAATTACCTCACTGTTAGGAAAGTTGGACTGGAGAAAGTCAAGTTGCAAAGAGAGGAAGTCAAAGAGCTCCAAGTGATTAGTGGAGTTGGGAAAATGGTAGAGACAACAGATGAATTTGACACAATGAGGTAGAGAGATTTTAAGCCAGAGAAGATCAAAGAGAGGAGATTCCAAATTGACAAGTCTCTGACAGGGAATATCAGAATGGACATATGCACAAGTACCACTCTTGAGGCGAAAGGAATCATACAGCGAATAATTTGGGCATCTGAGATGAGCAGTAGTTGAATCAACTGATAACTGAGATTCTTTCAGAAAAAGTACATGGGTTTGGCAGACTGCAAGTGGAAATGGACATCGTTGAGATTAGAATTGAGGCCACGTATATTTGTGGAATGAATTAGGAAGTGTTAACTTAACTATACTTATAACTGCTCAGAGAAGCTAACAGTTGAAATTAAATTGGTACAAAATTTAATTTTAACTGTTAATTTTCCTATACATACAAAATTGATTCAATTTTGTACCTATAGGAACAACATGCACAACACAAGTTACATTCATTTTTAAATATAATTTAAATTGTTCAGCCATATCTTGTAGTTACTAATAATTTTACTTATATTCTTTGCCCAGACAAAATTCGAGAAACATCACATACAATTTTTAGGTTGATTGTATTGATTTAATAAAAGTTGAAGGTTCAACTACAACATAATTGCATTCCTAAAGAAGTTAATTTAACTTATTTGTTAGTTTCTTCCTCAATTATGCCAATTCTCTCCATATGCAAGTCTGAAGTTTTTGATATTTGTAATGCATATCTCTTACCATTCATTTACACAGCCCTTCTGTTTAATAAGATAATTTATACTTTTCTTGTTATGTCAAATTTTAACTTATAATTTTTGTGATGTAGATTGAATGATCAATCTCAGTCACAACAATTCATTTAAGGATTCTAAAATATATGCAATATACATAATACTTACTTCAGTTTCTTGTATTAACTTATCTATATCCTTATTTAAATAAAATGGAGCAACTTCCACTTGAATCTGTCTCCACTTGGCTCCTGCATCAGTGCATAGTAGCTTTATATTAGGAAATAAAAAAAAAGATGACTCAATTTAATTAAAGCAAAGAATTAATAGCTTTATACTGAATAAAAGAATTCAGTGCCATCATATAAAGATATTTGTATTTCATTTTTATGCTCAAATAAAATAGAAAAAAAAGTGAATATATAAAGCGCAAGTTCTTGGAATTTATTTTAAGTTTTGTAATACCCTTTGTAAGCAGTGAAAGATTTTAATCTTTGCACTTACACAATCCAGAATCAAATCATGTCTGGAACTAAAACTTATAATGCAAGAGCAATCAAAATCTAATATTTTCTTGAAGAATAACATGGACTAATTATAGCAGTTCTGAATATTGGTACAAATTACATATATATAGTTTTCTTATAAACACTAGATAAAACAAAATGATACAATTAATAGCAGTCTTATTTCATATTCTATAAATTGCTTTTATATAGAGAGTAGTCATAAGTTTACCAATTCCAGGTATGAATAATTAGATATCAGAAAGTAAACATAGATAGAATGGATGTAAAAAGGGTTGTGGATTAATAAAAGTATAAACACAAATTAGTACTTTCCTCTAACTGAAACTACATCACCTCTAAAAATTGATTGCCTATATTTTACACTATATTTTTAACACATGCAGATATGATGTTTTCTGAACAGTGCAGACTGTCTGCAAAAGTAGTTCATGGTGTCTTGTCAATGATATACAGGAATTTTTCCAGCAGGGATAAGGAGGTGATTATCCCCTTGTATAAGACAATGGTCAGGCCACACCTTGAGTACTGTATACAAGTCTGGAGGTCTCATTTTAAGAAGGATGTAGAGCTGAACGAGTACACAGAAGGGCAACAAGATTAGTGAACAGAACAAAGAGTTGCTCTTACGAAGAAAGGCTTAAGTTTTGCAGATTAGTGTCTGGAGAGTAGGCACCTGCGAGGTGATCTGATTGAAGTGTATAAAGCCTCAAATGGTTTGAGCATGCTCAATGCTGATGGGATTCTTCCTCTTGCTCAAAATAATCGCCTGAGAGGGCATAAATTCAAATTGAGGAAAGATGGTTGTAGGATAGATGTGCAGAAGTTTGCCTTTAGCCAGTGGGTGGTTGATTGCCAGAACAAACTTCCATCTGTCGTTGTAGTTGATAGCTTAAATAGATTCAAGGCAGAACTTGACAAACATTTGGAGCGAGGGGATGGTGAAATAAGGGGGGGGTTTTTTGGCTGATGCTATATAAGCTTGTTTTCTTGCATCATGTGCCCTTGCTAATGCTAGCACACATGCATATGTTAGAAATTACATCAGTTATTACATAATTTAGGTTGACAATTATAAAAACAAGTCTAAGTGGCCCTCCTCTCAGTTTGTGCCAGGGCTGCAATGGGAAGTACAAGATGTTAATAACATTGGTGGGTAGATATTGTTTAGAGTAAAAAAAAAAAAAAATTCTACACATGAAAGATGTTTATGTAGATGTCTGCAACTGACTGTAATGTAGATGTTTATTTACATTGCTATCAATTTACAGTTTTGTGATAGCTTTCTAAGCCTTCTGTAACAGAAGGTCTATTGCCAGGAGGAGAGAAAGAATGAGGATGTCTACAAATCCCAAGCAAGGGAATTAAAGAATTTTCACCTCAGAAACTAAGGTTTTTATCCATAGTCTTAAAAATAAAATGAGAGAGAGAGAGAGAGAGAGAGAGAGAGAGCGCCCACATTATATATAATGTTCTGTTGCTGTTAGAAGATTATTCCAATAGGGCTTTCTGCCTGTTGGCAAAGAAAAACAAAACTTTAGATGAAGTTTTGAGTCAGCCTTCTGAAAGTCAGTCTAACTTTCAGTGGTAAGGAAAATCATGAAGGCAATGATGAAGGGTGAAATTCAGGATAATTTAGATAGAAATGGAATTCTGAAGGATATGGGACATGGTTTGTAAACAGAAAATCATGTTCAATAAATCTAGTTAGATATTTTGACACTCATGAGCTGGATTTAGGGAATAATTTCAACATTGTTTATTTAGACTTCAGCTAAGCATTTGACTCAGTCAATTATGATTGGTACTTTATAAGCTGAAATAGGTTGGAATCGCAGGGAAAAATCCTTAGATGGATAGCAGGATGTCTTCAGGGCAAGAGACAGAGGGTTGTGATAAATGGTTATTCCTCAGATTGGGTTAACATAAGAAGTGGGTTTCCCCAAGGATCAGATTGGGACCACTGTTATTTTTGATTTTCTTAAATGACATCGATGAAAGGGTAGAGGGTGTGATGTCCAAATTTGCAGATGTAAACATTGGTAGAGTAGTTAATGATCACTGCGAAGCATAGCTGCTTCAGAGTGACCTAGAAAAACTTCAGGGATGGTCAGAAAAGTGGCAGCTATACTTTAATCCAGCAAAGTGCAAGGTCTTACACCTGGGAACAGTAACCCAAAACTAACTTGTACACTTGGTGGAGTTGAATTAAAGTCAGTAGTGGAAGAAAGGGATTTGGGAGTTACGATTTAGACATGAAGTTCTCGGAGCATTGCAGACAGATTGCAAGGAAAGCCCATGGTGTCCTTTCAATAATCTATCAAACATTTGCTAGTAAAGATAAAGATGTCATAATCAGATTATATAAGGCTGTTGTTAGACCACGCTTGGAATACTGTGTTCATGTATGGCGATCACACCTAAAAAGAGACAGAGCTTCTTAAAAGGGCCCAAAGATGGGTAACTCACCTGGCGAGTTCAGTAAAAGGGCGTCTACATGAGGAAAGACTGAATATGAGGTTTTTCAGAGCTTGGGAACTAGGCACCTTAGAGGAGACTTGATTGAGGTGTTTAAGGTGCTGAGAGACAAAAGTAAAATGAAAGAGGAAGAAATTTTCACAGTTATATATGATTCTAGAATTAGGGGCCATAAATTCAAATTAAGGAAAGAGTTGTTTAGACTGGATTGACACCTAAGACTTATGCAGCCAGTGCAGCTAAGTCTTAGGTGTCCTTGCACCATATGGCCATTACTAATACAGTTCTCTGTATGTATATATACAGGTTCAAAAAAAAAAAAAAAAAAAAAATATATATATATATATATATATATTTAACAGGTATGGTAATAATTTAAAAGTGTGTGTGTGTGCGCGCGTGAGAGAGAGAGAGGGGGGGGGGATGTAATATGGGAAATTTCCCTTTTATTATAAGTAGCAGCATAAATCATTCTAATAATTTCCAAACTATTTGTTGATTTTTTTAGATCAACAAATCATTAATTGGAAACTGTTGGCAAGATCTTTTTGTTTGACGCAGCTGTCACTACCTAAATGATGCCCCTGTCTGAGCCATGATTTGACATAGGGAACCTCATAAACTTCAAACATCCAGACACGATAGGAGGGAGTATATGATGAGAGCCTTGTCGATCAATTCGGCCCTGGAAAGATTGTGCAAGGCTCAAGGGGTAGAATTTTTTTCAGCCTGGACTGTACTTGTTAACAGGAGAGATTGCTTCTACAGGGATGGGATACACTTAAATAGAAAGGGTGCAAGAATATTTGCTGATGCTATCGAGGCAGTGTTAGGTGGGTCGGAAAACTGCTAGCTTGGGGGGATACAAAGACGAATAGATTAACAGTAGCCACTGGCAGAGGTGAAAGAGATTCTTGCACTGCTTCTATTGGAATGAGCAGAAGCCTGAAAAACAAGATTCAGGATATTTCAGAGACTGCTGGGAGTCATTGCGGTACAAATAAACACATGGGTTGTGTTAGGGTAGCTAAGAATAGAAACAGGTGCAGGTATACTTGCGTGTACACCAATGCTAGGAGTTTAGTAAATAAATTTGATGAATTTGAGGTATTGCTCAAAACATCAAAGGCAGATATTGTTGGGATATCAGAGACGTGGTGTCACACAGATATAAGGGATGCAGAACTGCAATTTGGGGAGTACAACGTCTACAGAAAGGATAGACAGGATAGGAAGGGGGGAGGGGTTATGCTATTAGTTAAGAAACACATAAAAACCAAGGAAGTGAAGCCAGTCGACATCGCTGGACAGTGCAGTGTTGAGTCGGTTTGGTGTGACATAAGCATTGGGAGATCAAAATTGAGAGTAGGAGTGTGCTATAGGCCTAATGACTCTGATGAGTATAATAAGGAACTGTACAGGGAAATAGAGTGGGCCAGTAAATCAGAGAGTCTTATAATGGGAGATTTTAATTTCCCAGATATTGACTGGAATTTGGGGGCTGGTTACTCACACACTAGCAGGGCTTTTGTGGATTTATTGGATGATTGTTTTCTACATCAGCATGTTCGGGAGGCAACTAGAGGGAGTAATACTCTTGATTTGATTATCAGTAGTGATTCTTCATGCATTAAGAATCTGCAGATAAATGAACCACTAGGTGGCAGTGATCACAGTGTGCTGAAGTGGGAGTTACTGAAAGAGGTAACTACCATTAGGGGTAAAGGGAAGGGTTATTGCTTCCGTAAAGGCGACTACGATGGACTGAGACAGTATTTAAATTCTATACAGTGGGACCAACTGATGATGTTACCAACAGCAAACTCAAAATGGGAAGCATTCAAAGAACTTATCTTGGAAGCTACTAGGCTTTACATACCGACTAAGAAATATTGTTCAAGGTTTAGGCCAAAATGGATGTCAGATGAACTAATGAGGCATATGGCAGAGAAGAAAAATGCATGGGATACTTACAAATTAACACATGACACAGAAGCCTATGATAGATACAAGTTGATATGCAACCAAGTTACAAAGGAGGTTAGGCAGGCGAAGGCAGATTACGAGAAATCCTTGGCAAGGGATGCAAAGAAAAACAGCAAAGAGTTCTTTACTTATGTAAACTCTAGAAGGAAGGGGATGAATCAGATTGGTCCACTTGATATTGATGGGTCAACTGTTGATGATCCTGCTCAGGTAGCTAACAAACTAAATGAATATTTTGCATCGACATTCACACATGAGGAGTTATTCAGCAAGGGGAATGCCAGAGGTGTATTCAACTCTAGCAGTCAGCTACAGAATCTTGAAATAACTGGGAGTAAAGTGGAGGAGAAACTGTTGAAGATAAACACAAGAAAGGCACCCGGGGTGGATGGGATCTATCCAGTTATATTAAAGGAGGCAGCAAAGGAAGTAAGCAAACCCTTAGCCATAATTATGAGAGCTTCCTTGGACTCAGGGGAGGTACCCATAGACTGGAAATGTGCAAATGTGACCCCAATTCACAAAGGAGGATCAAAGGCTGACACAAGTAATTATAGACCTGTGAGCTTAACTTCTGTTCCAGGAAAATTAATGGAGGCACTGGTTAAAGAAGCACTGCAGGATCATTTAGACAAGACTTCAGTTATAGCTCAGACACAGCATGGTTTTGTTAAGGGGAAGTCTTGCCTGACCAACTTGATTGGATACTATGATGCAGTCACAAAAGAACTGGATGCAGGGAACAACTTTGATGTTATATACTTGGATCTTAGAAAGGCTTTTGATACTGTTGCACATGGAAGACTGCTACACAAATTGGAGCAGTGTGACATTGGAGGCAAATTGCTGCTATGGATAAAGGGGTGGTTGTGGGGGAGAAGACAGAGAGTGGTAATCAATGGACACTGCTCATCGTGGACTAATGTTATTAGTGGAGTCCCTCAGGGCTCAGTGTTGGGTCCATTATTGTTTTCTGTATTTATAAATGATATTGATGATGGTATATCAAGCTTAATGTCCAAGTTTGCAGATGATACAAAGGTTGGCAGGGTTGTCAAGGACACTACTGACACTATGCTGCTGCAACAGGATCTGGAAAGGTTGAGCAGATGGGCTGAGAGGTGGCAAATGAAGTTTAACATTGACAAATGTAAAGTACTACACATGGGAAACAGCAACCCCAGAGCAACGTATCAACTCTGTGGGGCTGCACTGACAGTGGTGGAGAATGAAAGGGACTTTGGGGTGATTGTGCAGGCAGATATGAAGTTCTCTGAGCAGTGCAGACGGGCTGCAAGAGTAGCTCATGGAGTATTGTCAATGATATACAGGAATTTTTCCAGCAGGGATAAGGAGGTGATTATTCCATTGTATAAGGCGATGGTCAGGCCACACCTAGAGTACTGTATACAGATCTGGAGGCCTCATTTCAAGAAGGATGTAGAGCTGCTGGAACGAGTACAGAGAAGGGCAACAAGATTAGTGAATGGAACAAAGGGGTGCTCTTACGAAGAAAGGCTTAAGTTTTGCAAATTACAGTGTCTGGAGACTAGGCACCAGCGAGGTGATCTGATAGAGGTGTATAAAGCCTTGAATGGTTTAAGCATGCTCAATGCTGATGGCATTCTTCCTCTAGCTCAGAAAAATCACCTGAGAGGGCATAAATTCAAATTGAGGAAAGACAGATGTAGGATAGACGTGCGGAAATTTGCCTTTAGCCAGCGGGTGGTTGGTTGGTGGAACAGACTGCCATCCCTTGTGGTGGAGGTTGATAGCCTAAATAAGTTTAAGGCTCAGCTGGACAGGTATTTTGAACGAACAGAGGGGTGAAGTGGAAGTGGGTTTTTTTTTTTTTTAGGGGTAAAGGGTTTTTTTTTTGGCTGATGCTGCATAAGTTTGCTTTCTTGCATCAAATGCCTCTACTAATGCTAATGCTAATATATATTTAACAGGTATGGTAATAATTTAAAAGTGTGTGTGTGTGTGTGCGCGCGCGTGAGAGAGAGAGAGAGAGAGAGAGAGAGAGGGGGGGGGATGTAATATGGGAAATTTCCCTTTTATTATAAGTAGCAGCATAAATCATTCTAATAATTTCCAAACTATTTGTTGATTTTTTTAGATCAACAAATCATTAATTGGAAACTGTTGGCAAGATCTTTTTGTTTGACGCAGCTGTCACTACCTAAATGATGCCCCTGTCTGAGCCATGATTTGACATAGGGAACATCATAAACTTCAATGGGGAAATCATGATTTGACATAAACCTAATTCAATGAGGTTTATGTCAAATCAATGATTTCCCCATTCTAAACTGATAGTCAAATAAAAAATAAATAAATTTTTTATTTATACTCCAGGATGACCAAACAGTCAGAGGAATTCACATAACAGATTGAATACAAGAAACAGCACTGTCTTCAGCAGTCATGGGCTTGAACCCCAGTCACTCAAGGCATGTGCACTTATGCATCCGTGCACCTGACCACTAGGCTATGGCATCTGTTTTGAAGAAAGTAAAAGAGAAATCCAAGTTTTTTTAGATGCAGCTGAAGCAATTAGTTGACTTGTAGTCTCAATTAGTAGAAAATTTCTTAACATCAACGATATTGATCATAGTGCCGAATCCTCTCTCAGCTTCTGCTGAACTAACAGAAATTACATTTAGAGTTTTTCTACCCCTTATAATACTGTATGAAACTTTTATATATTCAATATCTCTTTTACCAAAAGAGAAAAATCATTTATTGGAATGCCATATTTAAGTAGCTGGCTTAATTTTATTAATTTTTGTTCATCTTCAATCCATAGAGCTCCACAAATGTTATTTGGCCAAGTTTCAGGATTCAATGAATGGAAGAAACTTAAAGTTCGTTATAATTTTCACTTTTGTAATCAAACAAGAAAGGTGTTTTCGTATACTTTATTAAACAACTAATAGTTGTTCAATCAAATGGTATATCATCTTTATTCGTTTTTATAATATCTTCCGCTTCTATTTCATAGTTTCTGTTATTTAGCTTTGTATGTTCAGTCATTCTTATTCTGTCGGCTTTAATCGTCAAATTAATCTGCCAGGCTTTAATAACTGAAACATTTCTTTCTTGTAAATCTAAAGAGAGTACTGACATGCTGTTAGAATGTAGTTTATTAATGCCAAACCTAAAAAATTTTTCACTTTCCAAATGTTTAACTATTCCCATTTCATAAACTATATCTTTAAAGTCTTGAATTTTGCATTTTAAATACATGATTAAAACACTATATGAAACAGCTGAGGCTTCTTCAATAATGACCAAAATTTTACTTCCTTGTTTTATAAGTTTTTCAAAAAGTTATCATTTCAATAGATGTGTTTTGCAACAAGTGGGACCATAAATCTAGATTGAAGTGACACTACACCCATATCAATATTTTTTTTTTGAAGTTCTATTAAATATTTCATAACTGAAAATAGACGATTATTTTTTTTAATCATACAATAGATAGTTTTAAAAATTCTGATGGTACGTCTAAATATTTTTTTTATGAGCTTTATCAACACTTTGACAAAATATTTTTTTGAAAGTTTTTATTATTTCAAATGCTTTAAGTGAAAAACTGATTTGTGATGTTCTTTTAATTTTTTCCTCATTGATGATTGCAAATTTTCTTTATTTGAACTCTCATGAGCTCTAAGAGAACATGGCTGCCATTCAGACGAAGTGTTTATCACTTTCAACATTTAAAGATAACTTTTTAACACCATTTTCATCCAACATTTATGTCACTAGCAATAAGCCACTTATATTTTTGTTGAAATAATAAATTTCTCAATCCAGGGATACAAATTATTTGTTTTATTTTTTTCTCATTCTTGCACAGTATCAAAAGACATTCCAGCCATAGTGAAGGTCATCTTCCAGACTTCCTCTCTCACTTAAATTTTGCTGCCCATTTCTTAACCACAGAAGAGGAATCCTCCCTCAGTAGCCAAACTCCAGATGCAATAGGACTAACGCCATTGCATCTGGCATTAGCCCTTTCCCCCTAAATATTGAATTTCCCCCTAAATACTGATGGATGATTTTGTCCAACTTTCCACATCACACAACTTTGTTGAATTCGGGACCTGAAATTCAAAAATGTCACTGAAACGTGTGGAAACTTGGTGAAGGATGGAAACTTTATTATATCAAGTGTTATACACCGAGTGATCACTGAATTGCGACCACCTACCTAATACTTCATAGGTCCTCCTTTTGCCCTCAGTACAGCAGCTATCCGACGTGCCATTGATTCAACAAGATGTCGGAAGTGTTTGGGAGGTATGGCCAACCAAGCTGTGTGTAATGCAGGTATGGAGATTGGCGAATCCAGACACCAGATAAGCTTTTCCCTAGTGTCCCACAAGTGCTTTATGAGATTGATATCAGTGGGAGTTCGGAGGCCAACCGATACACTGGAAGTCAGAACTGTGTTCCTCAAACCATTCCTGAACAACAAGTGCCCGATGGCTCGCCACATTGTCATCTTGGAAGGTACCATTGCCATTCGGGAAAAAGTGTAACATAGCAGGATGTACACGGTTAGCAAGCAGTTGACAATAGTGGAGACCACTGATACATTGTTCCACATGCACCAGGGGGTCCAAGTTCCTGCCAGTGAAACATGCCCCACACCATACAACTGCCTCCACCAGCCTTCACTTTTGATACCATGCATTATGAATCAAGATCCTCATGTTGTTGATGCCAAATCCGTATACGACCATCCACGGTGAGGAGTAAATAACATGACTCATCTGACCAGAGCACACCTTCCGTCCAACTTGCATGCTCTTTGCACCAGGAGAGCCTTTTATGCCGATGAACCCTGGTTAGGAGAGGTTGCCATAGGGGTCATCTGCTGGTATAGTCCATACATGCAAGCTTGCAACGCATGGTCATGCCAGATATTGTTCCGGGTTGGCCCATGTTGTATTGGGTAGTCAACTCTTCAACAGTGCTGTGCTTGTTCGAGTCATCAGACCTCTAACATCAACCTTTTGCTGACCTTTGCAGTTTTGCCATCTGGTCAATGTTTGACCATTTTGATGCTAGTCCTGGTACACTAACTATGGCGGCTATCGAACACCCCACCAGTTCAGCCGTTTGAGAAATCGAGGCACCAGTTCGTCGAGTACCCACAATCTGTCCTTTGTCAAAGTCCGATAAATCCTTCCTTTTACCCATCATGCTCTGAATTTTACTACCTACTGAACCACTGCCACCTTATCTATGTTACATAGGTCGACTAACTGCACACTCTCGTACCTCACGTGGTCAACGGGTCACATTCTGTTTTCAAGGGGTGGTCATAATTCAGTGATCACTCAGTGTATATTAAAATTTGTACCACTACCCTTTCATACCCATGCCATGCATGTAACTCTGAGTCACCTATTGTTTTAACAGAGATCAGTTAAGAGGGCCCTCTGCTGTGGCTGCACTCCAAAAGACAAGGTGGATGCAAACAGGACAGATTAATAGAAGAAATTATAGAGTGTACTACAATTATAATTTAAAATAAATAAATGCACAAGGCATAATACTTTAAGAGTTTGGTATCTATATAATATAGGTGTTTAGATACACCATAGACACTCTTAAACTACAAAGTAGTTGTTGTAGGCATCATTTGCTCTTTCTCATATTGTGCTCTGCCTTCACAACGAGTTGCCATGATATTGCACTACTTCGAATAAGTAACGCTTCACTAATAGAGAAGGCTATTGTTACTTATTCTCAGTTGAGTACCACCACCCAGACAGCGCTGTTTCATGGCTATTGGCCAATCATCAGTGAGTGGGCAGGTACCCTGGTATTGCAGACATGACGACCCAGTTGTGAAGTTAATCACACAATATGAGAGATGCCAAGAGGTGTAGATGTCAATATTTAAAATAAATAAATGCACAAGGCCCACTCACTGATGATTGGCCAATAGCCATGAAACAGCGCTGTCTGGGTGGTGGTACTCAACTGAGAATAAGTAACAATAGCCTTCTCTATTAGTGAAGCGTTACTTATTCGAAGTAGTGCAATATCATGGCAACTCGTTGTGAAGGCAGAGCACAATATGAGAAAGAGCAAATGATGCCTACAACAACTACTTTGTAGTTTCTTAAGAGTGTCTATGGTGTATCTAAACACCTATATTATATACAATTATAATGACAAGAAAAGTGTGAATGGAACTGGTTTTATTGTAGACAAGGTACTAATGAAATATGTATTGTTTTCAAGACAATGAGGGACTATGTAAAATAAGAATAAAATGAAATTTTGTAATGAATATTATTAAATACACATGCTCCAAAAGAAGACTTTGAAGCTGTTGAGGACTTCTACAAAAAATTGCAAAAAATTACACAATTTGGATAAAGTACAAGATCTGGTAATCAGAGCTGGTGATTTTAATGCAATGATAGGTAAAGACTATTGTGTGTAACATCCTTATGTGAAGGAACAATAATGGAGATACTGTATAATTATGCAATAATGCAAAATGACCCTTGTAAGTATCTTCTTTAAACACAAAAATAAAGGTACATAGATACTTTTTTCCAAAAATACAGTAAACCAAATTGATCTGCTGTTAAAAGTAGGTCAGTGAAAAGATCACCATCTAATAGAGATAATATTAAACCAAAACTTTAGGCATTAAAAAACCGAACTTGAAGGATACGTAATGGGAGACTAAAATATTAAAGGACAGATATTAAATCATATTTACAGAGAACAATCCAGACTATCAGAAAACTCCCCTAAGTCAGAAGGGGTTTATCGTTTTATCTTTTTTTTTTGCACAAAAGTAACAAAAAAAAAAAAAAGAGATAAAATGTAAATAGGTTATCTATAATTGTTATTCCAAAATAATTAAAAACAGAATTTTAAATTAACTGCTTTTTTGAATTTATGAATAAAATGAATTTATTTTATAATGTAATTTACATTAAAACTCCTTCACACCTTATAACTACTTCCCAATATTCGGATAATTTTTGAATGCCATTTAACTCTTTGCTGAAGTTAAGCTGTCTGATGTGTCAGGTCACAGCTGCACCCCAACAAATCTAAAGACAGAATCTTTGTCCAGACAACAATTTCTTGAGCTTGAAGAACAGATCATAATCTGAAAAATACTGTGATAAAACGGCCTTGCACTGTTATGGAGTACAAGCACGCCAGCTTGTACTACATCCGATAATGATTACATCCGATAATCATCAGAAGTGCTTCTGATGATTATCGGATGTAATTTATGAAGAAACATTGCACAGTAGTCTCCAATTACTGAACTTCCAAGTGGCACAATCAGTGGCAATAATGCCCTCAATCATAGGCAATGATAACATTTGTTTCCTATTTGATTGTTGCTGGCAACATTAAGAGGTGCTTGGCAAAGATAGATGCCTCTATTGAGCTGACTGATTCCAATTCCACTGCAGGATCATCTAGACAAGAATTCAGTTATAGCTCAGACGCAGCATGGTTTTGTTAAGGGCAGGTCTTGCCTGACCAATTTGATTGGATACTATGATGTAGTCACAAAAGAACTGGATGCAGGGAATAACTTTGATATTATATATTTGGATCTTAGAAAGGCTTTTGATACTGTTGCACATGGAAGACTGCTGCACAAATTGGAGCAGTGTGGCATTGGAGGCAAATTGCTGCTATGGATAAGGGGATGGTTGAGTGGCAGAAGACAGAGTGGTAATCAATGGACACTGCTCAACGTGGACTAATGTTATTAGTGGAGTTCCTCATTGTTCAGTGTTGGGTCCATTGTTGTTTTCGGTGTTTATGAATGATATTGATGATGGGATATCAAGTTTAATGTCCAAGTTTGCAGATGATACAAAGGTTGGCAGGGTTGTTAAGGACACTACTGATGCTATGCTGCTGCAACAGGATCTGGAAAGGTTGAACAGATGGGCTGAGAGGTGGCAAATGAAGTTTAACATTGACAAATGTAAAGTACTACATATGGGAAACAGTAACCCCAGAGCAACGTATCAACTCTGCGGTACTACACTGACAGTGGTGGAGAGTGAAAAGGACCTGGGGTAATTGTGCAGGCAGATATGAAGTTCTCTGAGCAGTGCAGACGAGCTGCAAGAGTAGCTCATGGTGTCTTGTCAATGATATACAGGAATTTTTCTAGCAGGGATAAGGAGGTGATTATTCCCTTGTATAAGGCAGTGGTTGGGCCACATCTTGGGTACTGTATACAGATCTGGAGGCCTCATTTCAAGAAGGATGTAGAGCTGCTGGAACGGGTACAGAGAAGGGCAACAAGATTAGTGAATGGAACAAAGGGTTGCTCTTACGAAGAAAGGGCTTAAGTTTTGCAAATTACAGAGTCTGGAGACTAGGCACCGGCGAGGTGATCTGATAGGTGTATAAGGCTTTGAATGGTTTGAGCGTGCTCAATGCCAATGGGATTCTTCATCTTGCTCAGAATAATCACCTCAGAGGGCATAAGTTCAAATTGAGGAAGGACGGATGTCGGATGGATGTGCGGAAATTTGCCTTTGGCCAGCGGGTGGTTGGTTGGTGGAACCGACTTCCATCACTTGTTGTTGAAGTTGATAGCCTAAACAAATTTAAAGCTCAACTGGACAGGTATTTCGAACGAACGGAGGGGTGAAATGGGAGTGGTGTGTTTTTTTTTTTTTTTTTTTTTTGGCTGATGCTGAATAAGCTTGCTTTCTTGCATCATATGCCTCTACTAATGCTAATTCAGGTTCAAAGCTGGTGCGCATCCATGTCTCAATGGAAACAATGCATTTTAAAAACTTTTCACTTTCTTGTCAGTAATGTGCAAGTAAATGCATTGCAATTTCTTTATGCTGTGCTTGCTGCTCATGTGGGACTCGTCAAGCAGTGACCTGTCATTTTTGTGACACCTGTTAAAAATTTGGTAAACAGATGATTTCAGTATTCCAGATTTATTGACTATTTCTTCACACCTGTCTTCCTCCAAAATGTTCTGTCTACCCAAGCAGTTTGTTCAACACTGATCTGGTTTTAACAAAACCTTTAAGACCAACATGAAATTGTGCTACAATCTACTGTTGACTCACCACACACTTCCTGCAACAATTAATAAATTTGTGCCAGCAGTCAACAATGTAAAGTTTCAATTTTGATAAATATCTTTGATCTGAAACTTTAATCTGACCAAAATCAATATTCATTTTTAAAATGCCTCTACAGAAACATTCAGTGCAGCTCTGATCAAGCACACTAATGTTGAAGTTAAACTTTAAATTATTATCTCAATAAATGTCAATTGCACAGGCATATGGAGTGGGGAGCACATGTGCAGTATTTTTGGGATAATTCATGTATGACTAAGAAAAAATTACATAAAAGGAAAATGAGAGAAATAAATTTATAATGTAAATAAAGAAATTTCTGCAAAAGAAATGAAGTAGATAAATGACGAGTTTAATACAAAACCATATATATGTAAAGTTGCATATGGAAAATTATGTGAAGGGGGGGGGGATTCTTAATAGATTGAAGGTTTGTTTTGAAGACTAATGCTGATATAAAATATCAGATATCACTGGAAGAAGAGGTAACGAAACAGGCCTACGCGCTCTGGATTCATTAAGAATTTATTACAGTATACACAGAGCGTACAAATAAAGGAAGAAATATATGAGCTTTCGGCTATATGGTAGCCTTCATCAGAATTAAAAATACATGAATGGCAGTTGGAATGAAGATGTGCACTGCCAGGTGCGTGAGACGCGAGGTTTAATTGTTTGTTGACGTCTGTGGCTGTGACGCATGATGACGTGGCCAGCGCTTGTCCAATGATAGAACTACTGACTCTGTGATCGGGTTGACTTGGCAACCACTGTTCCTGTTCAAGGATTTATCCGAAGATTTTATATTTAACGATTCCAACCAGGTACGTTTTAGGTAATGGTGGGATCTGTCTACCTCTTCTTTTGGAAGAAGAGGTTATAGTAACGGAAGCAAAAACCATAGGTTTCCCACCATAGACACTAGAAGAAATGATTAAATTAAATCATTTAATTTAATCATAATTAAAACAATGATTAAAAATAATTAAAGAGAACAGCAACACCTGGCGTGATAATATTATCTTAATTTGATCAAAAATGGAGGAAATCTATTATGGAAGAGAATATACAAACTAATATTTTTAGTGTGGATTTGCAAAAAAGAAAAAAAAAAACCCAGTTGCAGTTGATTGGAAGGGAATAATTTCTCATTTAGAGGGGGAAAAAAAAAAAAAAACACTGACCATAATATTACACAAGTATTGCATTACTTATTTTAACATATAAAAATTTAAGTATTTTTGCCATATAACTGTAAATTATTAAACTTTATACAAATCAAGTACTTGACTTTATCAAGTACTAAAAAAAAAAAAAAAAAAAAAAAAACTGTTGGAACTTGTTGAACCTAAAATACTGAACCTATCTTCCATACTCTGAGCTATTAGTGTAATAAGAGGACAGGAGTCCTCTTATTACACTAAGAGCTCAGAGTATGGAAGAATTTTAGTTGTAGGAAAATAAAAAGTATATGACTGAAGAATATAAATCTTTACTTTCCTAAAACTAAAATTCTTCCATGCTCTTAGCGTAATACGAGGGCAGGGGTGCGTATTTCTATCCTAATTACCTTCCTAACTTTGCCTCGAATAAGCTAAACAGCCAGCCAATGATATATAGGATTTTGCTAGCAAGGATAAGGAGGTGATTATCCCCTTGTATAAGGCAATGGTCAGGCCACACTTTGAATACTGCATACAGGTCTGGAGGCCTCATTTTTGGAAGAATATAGAGCTGCTGGAATTGAGTATAGAGAAGGGCAACAAGATTAGTGCATGGAACAAAGGGTTGCTGTTACCAAGATAGGCTTAAGTTAGGCACCTGCAAGGTGATCTGATTGAGGTCTATAAGGCCTGAATGGTTTAGCAAGCTCAATGCTGATGGGATTCTTCCTCTTGCTCAGATTCTTTACCTGAGGGGGTATAAATTCAAATTCAGGAAAGACAGTTGTGGAAAGATGTATGGAAATTTGCCTTTAGCCAGTGGGTGGTTTGGTTGCTAAAACAAGCTTCCATCTGTCATTGTGGTAGTTGACAGTTTAAATAAATTCAGGGCTGAACTAGAC
The DNA here is from genome assembly GCF_048544385.1 of Mastigoproctus giganteus. NCBI lineage: Eukaryota > Metazoa > Arthropoda > Arachnida > Uropygi > Thelyphonidae > Mastigoproctus > Mastigoproctus giganteus. The sequence continues at coordinate 3,494,402 of NC_143577.1, read as the reverse complement.
AAACTTTTGGAGTGAATGGATGGGTGAAATGGGAAAGGTTTTTTTTTTAGCATCATATGCCTTTACTAATGCTAACTCAAACAACAGAATTGATTTCTCACAAAAAGAATGAATAATAAAAGTTACCAAAAATATAAAACTTTCTGGAAACCCAAGATTAATAGCTCCAGAGAATGACAAGACTGAGTTGCAGGACAATAGGCTAAAGGATTTGAGTGATAAAAGTAAACTATGGATAGAAAGAGTAGGATATAGAAAAGTCTGGAACAACATCATTGAGCAGGTCAAAACCCACAGAGGGTAGAACAAAAAAAGAAAAGGAGACAGTACAACAAATACACTGTTTCACATATTTTATGCAATGTAGACTAGCACATGAAATAATTTGTTAGCTAGACAATGTTATCCAATACATTAACAAAAATAAGCAAAAATTTGAATTAAGCATTCCAAGTTTAACAGTGATGCCATAGTTTCTCTCTTTTTTTTTTTGTGAAAAGACTGGGAAAAACTTAACCAGATGAAGGGGTAAAGACACTGAATCTCCATTGCAAATCCAAGAGTTTTCAGTTATCTTCATGATTGGAAATCCAGTCACTAGTTTTGTGGATGATAGTACACTAATTCCACCATAAGAAGACCTCCACTTTGAGTGACTGTGGTTCAAGATACATCACTAGTAACTATACAGAATATTCTTGTCTTCTAGCTTGTGAACCCCTGTGACCTTACGTGGTTGTCCCAGAGTATAAACAGAAAATTTATTTTATTTGAGAAATCCTGCTCCTCACAAACAGCTGTGTCTCAAATATCCACCACCAATTCCTTAAATGTGGGTTGAAAACCATAAGACCTATCCTTTTTGACTAAGAATGGCAGACTATAGCTTCAATTAAAGATGCCTTGAAGGATTTTTCTTGTCTCTCTCTCTCTCTCTCTCTCTCTCTCTCTCTCTCTCTCTCTCTCTCTCTCTCAATGTGAGATTTTGTTCAAAATGTCTTCTAAATCAAGTGATGAATCGGCTATACTGTCAGATATGTATAAAAAGGATATGTGGAACTACTAGATACAGTAAAGGATTTATATTGAACATTCCAAAGTATCTTAAAACTGAAGATTGTCAGTTTTAAGATACTTTGGAAGATACTTTTATAAATAAGTATTGTAAAACTACAGGCACATGAAATTAACTACTTGATATTGGCATGCTGAAGTATTGGCAGCAACTCTGTTTTCGTTTATAGAAAAAAACAGTTTTTTTTGTTCCTTGCTTGAGGTTAGTTTATATATATGGGAATGAAATTTTTGATAAAATTTGAGATTTGTTCTGATTTCAGATAAAACAAAGTATTCACTTTTAGCTGTGAATTCAGTCTTTTGCTTTTTCAACCGTTATTTTTAGGCAGGTATGGCACACTGAATGTACCCCACAAATATAAGTGATAGCAAACATGTTAAGAGCCATTTAAGAGAAAATAATCATTTAATATATTTCAGTCTGATTAAAAAAAAAAAACCTTGATATTTACTACTTAAAAAAAAAGAGCATTTATTTACCTTGTCATGCTTCTTTAGGATCTTACGAAAACCAGTAAAATTGAGATTCTGATAATTTTGCAAGAGGATGAGACTTAGGTAAAACTCACTAAATGCAAGCTTCAATTCATGAATCTTTCTTGTATGAGTTCGTACTTGTTTGTGTGCTTGCCTGTCTAAAGCTTTCAGCCTAAGAGTTGGCCTAAAAATAGAGGTCAGTGTACATTAATTATAAAGAAAAGCTTGAATAAAAATTTAAAAAAAAAGTTCCAATTTGCTGCAGGGTGAATAAATAAATTTCTATTTATATTGTGCATAGCAACTATACCAGATTTTATAATTTACCTATAACTTCTTTTACAACACACCATTTAATAGATTTGATGTTAATGAATTTATAGACACTACACTATTATAATCACAAGGTAGATCAAGTAACTTGGTATTGAAATTATATAATTTAATGGAATTGAACAACCTCAATACTTAAACTATTTATGCTAACAACCATCCAACCACAAACTATTTACGGCTATGTTTCAGTAGCCATCTTCAGGTCTATGGGAGGTGAGAACACTGTTTGAGGAGTGGTATTACAAGTGTTCAATTTGATAACGATATGATTATTTTCAAAGTAATTATACTATACTCCTAAATTTATACATACAATTGTATGTTTTAATTGTTACACTTCTTATAATTTTACTCAATTAATTAAGAAAAAGATAGTTTATGAAAAATCCCTAAAGTTGCTTTCTAAATTAGTTGGAACAGCTTAGCTAAAACATGAACTGGGAGTAGTCTCTTAGTTCAGTTGAGGAAGACTGAGCTGAGGTGAAAGGAGCTGACTTGGTGTAGCCACTGGAAGTTTGTTCCAATATACCCATACTCAAAAACATTGTGAATTTTGGATACAGGGGTAGATTAGAATGGTAATTACAGAGGTAGATTAGAATGGTGCAGAGGTTGGGAGGGGGGAAGTAATATGAATATATTAAACTTTTTAATCTGTTACAGATTATTAGATTGACATATGAGGTATTTAATAATTGTGTTGTATTAGTATTAAATTAAAATTAAATTAATGTTCCTATAAAATTGCCATACAGTTGCAAATTATGATTATTAGATTAAGAATTATTTAATTTGTTGATTAATTGCTTATTAAATTTAAAATTTATTTTTTAAGACCTTAAGTTAATTTTAATTGGGAATCCCCGAATTTACTTTTCCTTATTAACAGGTGTGGTTTCTTTATGCTGAGAACTTCTTCAGGATATCATATGGAATAGGTTGTAATAAGCATTATGGAAGTTAACTCCTTGCTTCTTGTTGAATTTCTGAAACATTTTATTAAATAGGCTTCCTTGAAGATCCTTCTGAAGTACAATGAATGTTGTTAGAACTACTGTGTTGGAGAGATGTCCCACTGCAGGAAAGGGTATTTGCAGCTATTTCAGACTTCTTGATTAAATGTTCTCATACCTTGTATGAGCACAGAGAACACCACAGAACATAGTAGCAAGATGTTCTGAGGGCAGAAATGTTTCAAATGAGTGGGCACCTAATAGCAGGGAAGCAAGCTTAAATAACTTTAAGGGTGTGTCAGGGTAGATAACTATACAAGAATACTAAGTCTTAATTATTTATACAGTAATGTCAGAAATGTCATCAATAAAATGAGTGAATTCAAACTGCTGGTTAGGACAAGTAAGAAATTGGACATAATACGGCTAACAAAAACGTGGTGCCACCCAGTGATAGGGGATGATGAGTTTCAGTACAGTAGGTATAACTGTATCTAGGAAGGATAGGGAAGATAGAAAGGGTGGTGGTGGGGTCGTGCTTCTTATCAAAAGAAGCAGCCTGAGCACGATGAAAGCTTTCCCAGATTCAGACATTTTGCATGCTGGTATAGAATCTGTATGGTGTGTGAGACTGTTGAAAGCAAAGGTATAATAAGTGGGAGTAATCTACAGCCCAGGTGATTGTGAAAATTATGATGAGTCTCTAATGCAAATGGAATGGGCAAGTAAGTGTGAATGTCTTATTATGGGGTATTTTAATTTGCCTCTAATTGAACGGAGCAAATGGGAAGGAAACTCCATCATCAGCCATTTTCAAACCACTGCAGGATGAAGGCCTCACCAGCAACTTTCCAGTTCCTTCTGTTTTGAGCACTGGTCATCCATTTACTACCCACAAACTCATGAATTTCATCTCTCCATCTCCGTAGTTGCCTTCCAGGTTTTCTTCTAGATCCTCTTGGGTACCATTCTTTTATTTTCTTAGTCCATCTGTCATGTCTTCGAGCTATGTGTCCTGCCCAAGACCATTTTAGTTCTTTAGTTTTGATAAGAATGTCCTTTACTTGAGTTCACTGCCTAATCCATGCATTTCCCTTCTTATCTAACAGTCTGATTCCCAATATAATTCATTCCATTCTTCGCTGTGTAGTTCTCAGCTTCTCTTCCATTCTTTTGGTGAGTGCCCAAGTTTCACTTCCATAAGTCATGGTGGGGAGTATACATTGGTTCATTATTTTATGTTTCGGACAAGCTGGGATATTGCTCTTCAGTATGTGACTATATTTCCTGAATGCTATCCATCCAAAATTTATTCTTCTCTTGACTTCCAGCCATTTATCATTATTACAGCTAATAACTTGTCCCAGATAAGTATATGACTCCACCTTTTCAATTACTGCTCCTTCAATCATTATTTCCCTTCCTGTGGCATAATTGTTCATCATTACTTTTGTTTTAGCCGTATTCATCTTTAGTCCAAAATCCTTACTAACTGTGCATAACTGATTAAGATTTTCCTCTAATTCTTTAAGATCGTGGCTTATGACCACAATGTCATCTGCAAATCGTAAATGGTTTAGGTACTCTCTGAACAGAAGTTAGACTGGTCACTTTCTGTAACAAGTCTAATCTTCTGAAAGCTTCCTCAAGGACAGCAGTAAACAGCTTCGGAGATATTGTGTCTCCTTGTCGAACTCCTTTCTCGATTTTAAAATTTCTACTGTCTTTGTCTAGTCTAATAAAGAGGTAGCATTCTCATATTTTCTTCAAAATCATAATATGCAGGGTATCTATGTCTTGTCTTTCCAGTGCCCAAAACATTGCCTTATGCAGTATAGAGTCAAATTCCTTTTCATAATGCGCAAATTCCAGGCATAATGGTGTTTTATATGCATCTGCTTTCTCCATTAGCTGTGATATTATGTGAAGGTGACCCAAAGTTGAGAATCCTGTCCTAAAGCCAGCTTGCTCTTTCAGTTGATTCTCATCAAGTATTCTTTCTAATCTGTTAGTAATGACCCTTGTGAACTTGTAGATAACAAGCTAATTGGTCTATAATTTCCAATTTATCTCCTTTCTTATGCAGCAAAACTATGATTGCATTATTCCACTGCTTAGGCATCACACCTTTTCTAATGCACTTTGTGAAGAGCCTTGCCAGTTTGTGTTATGTTGCTTCCTCCCAGTTTTAACAACTCTACAGTAACTTCACCTTTCCCCAGGGCTTTCTGATTCTTCATTTTCTTCAATGCACGTTCTACCTAATCAGGAAGAATATTGGGTATGTTATATATGTGTTGCTAATTTGCAATCCATCTTCCCCACTGCTGGCATCACTCCCTCGCTCCTTGTATAATTCTTTTCTGCTATTTGAATTATGCCTTCTCTGCTGTTTATAAGTACACCATTGCAATTCTTCAGTTTCAATATCATTTGTCTTTCTGTATTACTGGTCATGGCTGCTGATTTAAATCCTTTGTTTTCCCTTAATGCTTGTTCTACTTTTCTTGTGTTCAATCTTCTTATGTCCTCTCTGAGTCTCTTTCTAATGGCTTTGCATAACTCAGTATACTCAATTTTATCCCTGTCAGCGTTTTTCTTGCTTTTCATTTGTCGTCTTCGGTTCATCATGACAAGTGTTTCTTGGCTAATTTTTTCTTGTTTGGATTTCTTTTTCCCTATAGGTTTCTTGGGCTTTATCACTTTCAAAAAGTTGTAATATTCCTCGTCGATATCTTGGTCCTCAGCAGTCTGCAGAAGCTCATACTTGTTCTTAAGTTCCAGTATATACTGCTTTTTCTCCTCTTCTGTTATCTCAAAGACCTTTGTATTATTTACTCGAGTCAGTTTTTTCCTTTCCTTTCCTACATCTATATCAAGTGTACATCTTACCATTCTGTGATCACTTCCAACATTTACCTTATTCAGGACGGTAACATCATTCACAATATATCTTCTGTTAGTGAGGATGAAGTCAATTTCATCAGTTGTTAATCCATTTGGACCCTTCCATGTCCACTTTCTGTTCACCCTTTTCTTGAAAAAAAAATAGGGTTCATTACTGAGATTCTGCAAATTCCACAAGTCTTTCGCCTCTTTCATCAATTCCAAAATTTCCTATAGTTTCTCTTTCTGCGCTGTTTTGTCTTTTTCCAACCTTAGCATTGAAGTCCCCCATAATAACAGTGTAGTGGGTTTTCTGCTCATCCAGAAGACTCAAATTTCTGTGTACATTTCTTCAACCTCTTCATCATCAAGGCTTGATGTTGGTGCATAAATCATTATAACCTTTAGTTTGTACCTCTTAGAAATCTTGAGTGTTAGTCTTGACACCCTTGGTGATGTACTTTTGAATTCCAAAATGTTGTTTTTTAAATCTTTGTGAACCAGAAACCCAACTCCACCTTCACTCCTTTCACTGTTTCCATTGGTGTACAGCAGATTTCCAATTGATAAACTTATAAGTGATTCATTTCTTCTTCTTGTTTCAGCCAAACCGATGACAGTTACTTTACAATTCACATTTTCTAATTCCTTTTCCAGCTCTAATATCCTGTCTTCACTGATGAGTGATCTTATGTTGTAACAGGCTAAGTTCAGTTTCCGTGCATGGCAGCCTGGTCATAGCCAGAGATTCTTAGCACCCTCTGCTTCCACTCTGATTCTCTCGCTGCCGTAAGAGGGAGAGTGAAAGTCGCTGGGGACTGAGGGCCATTTGTTTTGTCATGCTGTCATATGCTGTAGGGTTTGGTCTTTTCCTCTTCACACTGACCAAGCGTCTTGAAGAGAACCACTCTACACGTTTGTTGCCACCTAAGTGACGTAACAGGGCTTACCATCGAGAAGGTGTGCACGAGTGGATTTTAGGGAGGCAGGCCAACCGGACTTCTAAATCTTCTGTAATAGAGAGATATTGGGTCCATCAGTGTTTTAGACTGAGTGTCTGATAACACACAGGATACCTGTTCCCCTCTAAGCCCCTCCCATAAGGAAACTCCATATGGGGGGACTATATTTTTAAATCAAGTAGGTGATTGCTATTTCTATCAGCATGTCAGGGAAAGTACTAGGAAAAAGAATACTACACCTCATCACCCATGAACCAGATGATAATAGGGCTGACAGTACAGGAACCAGTAGCAGGAAGTGCACATTGAGTTCTATGGTGGGTGGTGAAGAGAGAGGTAGCAGTAGTTAAAGGCAAAGGAATGGGTTATAATTTCAGAAAATGAAATTAGGATGCCTTGAGGTCCTACATGGCCTCCTATTAACTGGGTAGATATCGCACAGAGCGAATACAACTGAATTATGGTATACCTTTAAAACATTAATCACAGAAACCATGAATGCTTATACCATTAAAAAAATACTCCACAAGGAGGATTCAAAGTTGGATGAATAATAAAGTTGCCAAATTACCTGAGTAGAAAAAGACAGCATGGAAATGTTAGAGCAATAAAAAGTATTGAAACCTATAACAGCAACAAAATTATTTGTAATAGTACCACAGAAAAGGTTAGGCTGGCAAAGGCAGATGAGAAATCGCTGGCAAAGAGAGCAAAGAAGGGGGGGGATAAGAAATTCTTCACATATATAAATGCAAAGAAAAGAAGGGTCTGGTCTGGTTTGTTCTTAAGTAATGGACGTGATACAGTATTAGATACCCCAGCTGATGTTGCAGATGAATAACAGTTACTTTGCATCGATATTTAAAGAAGAAAAACCCTTTATGTCAATGAGAAATTATGGGAGTGAAGTTGAAAAAAAATGTAATTAATGATATTGATATTTCATGTGTTGATTTAATGAAAAAAAACTTGAACCTACAGGCTGGCAAGGCTCCTAGGGTTGATGGCATATACCCTATAATCTTAAGGGAGATGACAAGTGAGTGCATTTAACATTGAGGCTAATTATGAGAGCATCACTGAACTCTGGAGTGATTCCATTGTAATTGGAAAAGTGCCACTGTATCTCCAATACATAAGGACAATTCTAAGAGTGAAGTGGGAAATTACTGGCCAGATGGTCTAACTTCAGTAGCAGGGAAAATCATGGAGACAATGATTAAGGGTGTAATTCACGATCATTAAGATAGAAATGGAATTTAAGGATACACAGCATGGTTTTGTAAAGGGAAAAAATCATGTTTAACTAATCTGGTTAGCTATTTTGACAGGGACTCTCAAGAGCTGGACTTAGGGAATAATTTTGACATTGTTTATTTGGATTTCAGCAAAGCATTTGACTCAGTCCCACATGAGAAGTTACTTTATAAGCTAGAACAGGTTGGAATCACAGGGAAAAACATCCTTAGATGGATAGCTGGATGGCTTCAGGGCAGGAGGAAGAGGGTTGTGATAAATGGTTATTCCTCAGATTGGGTTGACATAAGAAGATGGGTTCCCCAAGGATCAGTATTAGGACCACTGTTTTTGATTTTCATAAATAACATTGATGAAGAGAGAGGGTGTGATCTCTAAATTTGCAGATGATGTAAAGATTAGTAGAATAGTTAATGATCACTGCCAAGCAGAACTTCTTCAGAGTGACCTAGATAGACTTCAGGATTGGTCAGAAAAATGGCAGCTATGCTTTAATCCAGCAAAGTGCAAGGTATTCCACCTGGAGAACAGTAACCCCAAAATAATCTATACACTTCGCAGAGTTGAACTAATGCTGGTAGTGCAGGAAAGGGACTTGGGTATTATGATACATTCAAACATGAAGTCCTCAGAGCATTGTAGACCGGTTGCAAGGAAGGCCCATGGTATCATATTGATGATTTATTGAACAATTGAGTACAGATAAGCACGTCATAATCTCATTACATAAGGCTATTGTTATACCAGGCTTGGAATACTGTATTCAAGTATGGAGACCACACCTAAAGACAGATATTGTGCTTCTTGAAAGACTGATAACTTGCCTGCTGAAATCGGCAAAAGGGCATCCATATGAGGAAAGACTTTGAATATGTGAGTTTCGGAGCTTGGAAACTATGCACCTTAGAGGAGACTTGACTGAGGTGTTTAAGGCCCTGAGAGGTATAAGCAAAATGAATAAGGATGAAATTATCACAGTTATGATTCTAGAACAAAGGGGCATAATTTCAAATTACCGGGGGGGGGGGGGATGTTTAGACTAGATTGCAGGAAGTTTTTATTTTAGCCAGCCAGCAAGTTATAAATTACTGGAGTAAGTTACCTACATGAGTAGTAGAGGCTGACGGTTTGGGGAAATCAAAGGTCAGCTGCATAATTACCTACAGGAGGAGGGAAATGCATAGGTTGTCCATTTCCTTTTCTCTTATTATTTTATCTTACTTTTTTAGGCTGGTGCAGCATAAGCCAGAGGCTTCCCTGCACCACATGGTGCAAGAAAGACTTTTTCTGCATCAACTAAAAAAGAAATTTAAATAATGCAGTGAAACCTCCCTTAGCAAACACCTCTCTAAAAAGTACACTTTTGTTGTGGACACTCAGGCTTGGGTCCCAAACCAAAGTATTAGAAATTACATACTAAATGACCTCTCTAAAATGGATATTCTAATAGAGACAGTGTATAAATAATTAGACAATAAATGGCCATTGATTACACAGGAAGTAAGTAAGCACAGTCAATATGTCATTATTATGCTTGCCACTGCTGATAAGGAATGTTTACAAGTTTATTTGGATTGTCTGATTGCAGCCCAAATAAGTTAGAAAAAGAAAACATTCCTTAACATAAATGAAGCATCATTTACATTACATTTATGTTTGTGTTTTGGTAGTGTCAGCCAATCTTTGGCATCCCTGCCATCTATACAGACCACTAAGGCAGCACAATCCATCACTGTCCAGGATTCAATCACTGGGAATCAATCACCAAGTTAATACAATGAGTCACCATCAGGAATAAGACACTAGGTAGTGCAACAAGCCACCATCTGGCATGTGTCAACTAGGTACTAGGTAGTAATGGCCATAATTGTACCCAGGCATTACCCAAATCCATATGTGTGTAGAAATGGATGTTCATGGGCTGATCTGCATGTGGTGCAGGTCAGCCCATGAACTCTGAATAATTCAGAGAAAACCACACTCCCCCACCTGAGATTGGCTAACTGCACAGCCTCAATTGAAGAGAGCTTCAGAAAGTCCTCTAGTTGTCAACAGGATTTGAACCTACCAAATGAGTGACAAATGGCAAAATCACTAAACTGCCATGGAAAGCCAATGGTGTTATTAGGTAGCACAACGAGCCACCACCATTTAGGAATATTTGCTAAAATTGCTTAGTTAGCATAATGAGCTACCATTAAGGATCAGTTGCTCAAAATGAACTACCATTCAGACAACAAAATGAACCCACCACTTTCTAGAATGGTCACTAATGTAACATAATTTAGCCCCTCCAGGCCAAAGGGCTAAAAGATAAATCCTATATGTATTTAGAAAGACAGAAGAAGTTTTTAATACAGACATTGAGTTGGCCTCTAAGGCTGAAGCTATAATGATCTATCAAAATGCCAAATCTCCAAGACGTCCTATGCTTTTTCCATGTCAAAAAAGATGGACACCAACTGCTCTCACTCCCAGAAAGCATCTTGAATCAAGTTCTCAGTTGCCCATCTCAATGCCATACACTTAAGCACCAAATAACATTGTTTCAATCCCAATGACAGAAAGCACTGGTCCAACAGGAGGCAGCTATTGTCAGCAACCCCATTGTTAGGGAAATGAGAAATATATTAAAAAAAAATATATAGGAATAGAAACATGGCATGTCTGAAAGGGGAAAATGTTGATGACATTGAGCAGTTATCTTTTAAGGACACAAAAGGTGATGTTGGACAAGATGGTACTAATGATATTAAGTGTAGGAGACCCATGGATTTACTTAACAAGTGAAAGGCAACATTCAGGAAAGTTAAGATTAAAATTGAAGGTGTCTGCAATTTCTGCCAAGACACAATAGACAAGGGTACACGAGAGCCTTGTTCATAAATTAGGAAAGGCTTATAGGATAGAAATTTTCTCAACATGGTATATGTTCTTAACAGGAGAGAATGTTTTTGCAAGGATCAGATATACTATTCACTGATGCTATTGAGGCAGTGTTAAGTAGGTCAGAAAACTGCTGGGAGGAAACAGGCTAATAGTCCAACAGCAGTAAATAGAAGTAAAACTGATTCTGTGCTGCTTCTATTGGGACACACTACAACCAGGAAAACATGTCTACAATGTCAGCTGATGAACCAAGCAGTTACATGGAATGCATTACCGTTACTAGGAGCAAAAATAGGTGAACACAGTGGTGTATTTGAGCTGGAATGCACAGGAACAATGTTCCAGTACTTTTTTTTTTTTTTATAAATGTAATAATAGAAAATCCTTAAATTTATACACCTAATATAATGAAACAATGGCATAATTAAAGGGGAGGGAGAAATATCTATTTTATCTATCTATCTTAAAATTAATAGATTTCTTTAAAAATATATATATAAATTTCACAATGAAATTTTTCGCAATGAACGAATCTGATTCAGTTACTGTACAGTGGATGTGGCATTATCATATATAGTCTTCTGGAGAACGAGCGTTTCAGTACTATTTTTTTGAGCAATACACCTCTGGGTGCACATACACTTATACACTAATGGAAATATAGTATACAAATCTGAGAAATTTAAAGTACTGGTTAGGCCACCAAAATGAAAATTGTAAGAATATCAGAAATATAGGTGTGACTCAGACACAGGGATGCAGAATTTAAATGAGTACAACATTTACAGAAAGAATGAGAGAAATTATTTTCCTCTAAGAAGCACACTGAATCAAAAGTAGTGCACCCAGTTGATATGGGTGGCCAATAAAATGAGTCAGGTGTTACAGAAACACTAAGTGATCAGTGTATTCAAGTGAAATTTGCTTAAAGATGTGACTACTCTCAAGTGCAAAGTGAAGGGATTTTAGTGATAGTAGTAACAATGGCAAATGATGCAAGAATATATAGCATTAGGAAAAATAAAATAAAACAAAAAAAATTTCACCCATCTGTACCCTCCAAAAATTTGTCTAGTTCTACCTTGAATTTATTCAATCCATCCATTCACAACAGATGGAAGCCTATTTCAACAATCAACCACCCACCACTGGCTGAAGGCAAACTTCCACACATCTATCCTGCAACCATCCTTCCTCAACTTGAATTTATGTTCCCTTGTGTGTGTGTAGTCTCAGCAAGTGGAAGAATATCATTAACATTCAGCTTACTCAATTTATTAGGCTTTAAACACCTCAGTCAGATCTCTCTCTGCAGGGATCTGGTCTTAAGATACAAATTTCCAGATCTGAAGCCTTTCTAGGTAAGAGCACCCTTTTATTCTCTTCAACTAATCTGGTTGGCCATCTTTGTACCCATTCCAGTAGATGGACATCCTTCCTAAAGTGAGGCCTGCAGACCTGTATACAGTACTCAAGATGAGACCTTATACAAAGGGATAATCACCTCCTTATTCCTTCTAGCAAAGTTTAACAAAACCCCATGAGCTGTCTTGGCAGCATCTCTGCACTGCTCAGAAGATTTCATGTCTGACTACACAATTAGCTCCAAGTCTTCTTTATTCTCTACTACCCTAAGGGTAGTAACCACACAACTGATAAATTACTCTGGGGTTACTGCTACCCATGTGCATTACCCAATTTTCCTATATCTTGCTCCAGTAGATCACCCTATTAAGCCTGATATACCTTCATCAATATCAGTGATAAATATAGAAAACAATGGGCTCAATACCAAATCGTAGGTAATTCCACTAATAACATTAATACACAAAGAGCAGTGCCCATTGATAACCACTCGGTCTTCTTCCACCTAACCATCCCTTTATCTATAGCAGTAACTTGGACTTAATACCAACATTGCTCCAGTTTGTATAGCAGTCTTTTATGTGCAAAAGTATCAAAAGCCTTCCTGAAATCTAAATATATGATGACAAAATTATTTTTTGCATCTAGTTCCTTGGTCACTGTATCATAGTAACCTATCAGATTGGTTATACAAGACTGCCCTTTGACAAATCCATGCTGCGATTGCAGTATAATTACATGCCTGCTGAGATGATCCTACATTACTTCTTTAACCAGTTATTCCATTATTTTCCCTGGAACAGATGTTAAAGCTAACAAGGTGTGTAATTACTCTTGTTGCATTTTGATCACCCTTTATAATTGGGGATACATTTGCCCATCTCCAGTCCATAGGACCTCCCCTGAATCCAAGGTGCTTTTTTTTTTTTTCTTCATGTCCATCTTGAATAATTTCTCCTCCACTTTCCTCTTACGTATCACAAAGCCATTTAGCTCCCCATTAAGAGTTTGATAAAATTCTGGCATTCCTTTCCCTAATGAATTCCTCATGTGTGAATGTAAATGGAAAATACCTATTCAATTTGTCCACAACCTGAGCAGGGTCATCAACATTTAACACAGACATCAAATGGCCATATGTGATTCAACCCCTTCCTTCTACAAGCAAAGAAGTGCTTTTTTTTTTCTTTGCATTCTTTGTCTAACAGACCAAAGACTTCTCATAATCTGCCTTAGCCTGCCTAACCTTTGTGACTTGATTACAGACTAATTTATATCTACTATAGGCTTCTGTATCACCTGATAATTTATATACATCATATGCACTTTTCTTCTCTGCCACATGTCTCAATAGTTCATCTAACATCCATTTAGGTCTAAACCTATGTCAAAAAGCCGGGTATATTCTTGCTGCATGTAAGCCATATCCAAAAATTTCATTACTTCGTACATGACTATTCATGAGGAATAGTTGGACTACTCCTCATGAATTTTTGTAACTGGGTATCCAGTTCTCTGACAGCTCATTGTGATCTCTACAGATAGAGCTCTTCTTCTAAGTTCTCTACTAATGCTGGTGTTCCTCAAAGCTCATTTTTCTTTTTCCACTCTTTGCTTCTTGTATATTAATGACCTTCTATTGAAGAGAAGTCTTATCCATAGTTTTGCTGATGACAGCTTTTGCATTCCACCTTCCAGTTTGAGAAATCTTGCCCTACATAAACAGCTACAATTTCTCAAATATCCACTGCCAATTCCTTAAATGCTTAATTTCCAGTGGGGCGAAGATAACTTAGTTAATTTCAATTTCTCTAAAGCCAGTCCTATTTCATATCTCACACAAAGGATTATGCTCCTATACTCATCTTTAACAATACTCAAATTACCAGACAATCTCATATCTCTATTCGGGATTACCACAACTTCCCATCTCTTGTGGAATAAGATCATCATAAATATTGCATCATCTGGAACTAAAAAAAAAATGGGTTCTCTCTTTTGCTCTCAGCATTATTTTTCTATAGAGCCACTCACTCAAATGCACCCCCACCCCATCCCACCATGGAATATTGTTCTCACATCAGGTGGGATCAATATTCCATGGCTTTTCAGGCTTCTGAATTGTCACATTCAATTCAAAAGAAGTTAGGTTAATTAATGACCCATCTCTTACAAAGTCTCTCCACTTTTCTATCTCATATTTATTCCATTTTTGTTGCATGCCTTTTCTATAGATACTTCCATGGGCATATTCTGAATTAACTTCTATAATTCTTCCCCCCCTCTCTTTCCCCCTGTCTCTCCAAACCAGTCTGAAGATGTGCCACAACTAGTCAGGATCCTCTTACTGCCCAACTTCAAACTTACAGAAACAACTTTGTCTTCATTTATTCCCTCAACTAACATTTTCTGGAACTACCTCCCTTCACATGCATTTCCTGAAAATTACAATCTATAGAAATTCAAGCCTAACGTTAACAAGTAACTTCTCTCATCCTTTCAACCTTTAACCCAGGCACAGTATTAAATACTATAGTTTCTCATACCTGTCATGTTTGAGGTTTTCATAAAATAAAACTACTAAAAACTTATCCAGTAGAGAGTTAAATGAAGTTAGCAAAGTAAATGTACAGTATTCAAGACACTGTTTTGTTTTGTTATTTGGTTTTTAGGAGCATTAGCAACTAAGGCCATATTGCTCCGGGGATATGCGGTGTTCATTTCCTGACCTTTACACATCCTCCGTATTTGGTGGTCACAGGCTCGAACCCCAGTCTAATCAAGAAGCATGTGCTATGCACTGCTGCTCCTGTGCCCACCTGGCTATGGAGGTGCCAATTCAAGATGCAACCTAACCATGGCAACAACAGGATAAATCACCTCTCTGCTGACAAAATTCCTGTATACCATTGAAAAAACCTCATGGACTGTTCTAGCAACCAGTCTGCACTGCTCAGATGGGTCTTTTACTTTGTCCATTACCTTTGGTGTAGTGCCACCCAATTGGTATTATATACTGGGATTACTGCTACACACACAGCATACTTTGCATTTATCAATTTTAAATCAACTACTCCTTCTCAGACCATGTGCTAAATTTTTATGGGTAAAAAAACTGTATATATATATACACACACACACACACACACACACACACACACACACACACACACACACACACACACACCTCCCCAATAATATTTAACAACAATCATGTTATTACAATAAGTCTTGGAGTAGTTTACATGACTGATTTTACTGTGCAACAGCAACTAAAAGGTCATTATGCACCAAAAAAGAGGTTGAAAGTAACAAGTGCTATAGTTTTTTGGATAAATTATAAAAATGTGCACACTATAACATACACTACATCTGGACAAGGTACTTATTTGCCTAACTGTCTGTTAATGAATGCAGATAAATCTCTGTAATGCAAAAGTGAATAAATGGGGATTCAAAAATATGTCATGGAAGCAGACAATTCTAGTAGTGTACAAGTATCCCATTCCTGCTCAGGTACCCTTTTTAAAGGAAAACCAGGTTTATTAATACTTTTACTCAAAAATTAAGTGACCACTCATGAAAGTTTGTTGGTGCACAGCTGCATCAAGTACAATTAAAATAAATATTTTATTCATAATAGTATCCCTCATGTTAAAATAATGGCATTGCAAAGTGAACAATTAAGTTATTTCTAATCTTTATTGCAAAAATTTATTCTAAATGACAACTACACAAGCTTCATGCTTAAAAATAATATAAAACCAATCAACATTGACAGATGGGTACACTAATCAAAAAAATCATTTTTCAGTCTTTCTCTCAAAATAATTGTCTCGCACTATTATATTACTTACTTTTTATCTTCATCTTCCCATCCTCTTCCAGGTGCATTTCTGGATTTATAATTGTTCAGTTCACTTTTCAGATTACCAAACTTTCTGGTTCCTTCTGCCATTTTTTCTGCAATCATTATCAGCAAACTGTTAACAGCTAAGCTAAATTTACTGATATAGTATTTCAAACAGGTAACAGCTTTTATAAGGTGAAAGATGTTAAATAATAGCAAATAAGAAATATGTACAGAACAATTATTAATGTATGAAAACCAGCAACTTCTTTACTTATGTAAACTCTAGAAGGAAATGGATGAATCAGATTGGTCCACTTGATAACGATGGTTCAACTGTTGATCCTGCTCAGGCAGCTAATAAACTGAATGAGTATCTTGCATCTACGTTTACACATGAGGAGTTATTTGGTGGGGAGGGGGCTGGAATGCCAGAGGTGTAAACTCTGGCAGTGAGCTAAATGATTTTGTAATGACTCAGAGCAAAGTGGAGAAGTTGAAGATAAACACAAGAAAGGGAGGAACTTGGGGTGGATGGAATCTATACTTTTATATTAAAGGAGGCAGCAAAGGAGAAAGCAAACTTTTAGCTATAATTATGAGAGCTTCCTTGGACAGGGGTGGAAGTACCCATGGACTGGAGATGTGCAAATGTGACCCCAATTCATAAAGGAGGATCAAAGGCTACAAGTAATTACAGACCTGTTAGTTTAACTTCTGTTCCTGGGAACATAATGGAGTCACTGGTTAAAGAAGTGATGCAGGATAACCGGTGCCTCCGTAGCCAGGTGGGCAGGAGCAGAAGTGCGTAGCACACGCTTCTTGATTAGACCGAGGTTCGAGCCCGTGACCACCAAATACGGAGGATGCGGAAAGGTCAGGGAATGACCACCACCCAACATGGCCTTAGTTGCTAATGCTCCTAAAAACCAAAACAAAAAGCAGGATAACCTAGACAAAACTGCAGTAATAATTCAGACAGAGCATGGGTTTGTGAAGGGGAAGTCTTGTCTGACCAATTTAACTGGATATTATGATGTGGTCACAAAGGAACTGGATGCAAAGAATAATTTTTATATCATATACTTGGATCTTAGGAAGGCATCTGATTCTGTTGCACATGGAAGACTGCTGCACAAATTGGAGCAGTGTGACATTGGAGGCAAATTGCTGCTATGAATAAAGGGGTGGTTGAGTGGCAGAAGACAGAATGGTAATCAATGGTCACTGCTCTTTGTTGGACTAATACTTATTAGTGAAGTCCCCAGGACTCAGTGTTGGGTCCATTGTTGTTTTCTGTATTTATTAATGATATGGATGATGGAATATCAGGATTAATGTCTAAGTTTGCAGACAACACAAAGGTTGGCAGGATTGTTAAGGACACTAATGACAGCATGCTACTGCAACAGGATCTAGAAAAGTTGAGCAGACTGGCTGAGAGATGGCAACTGAAGTTTAACATTGACAAATGTAAAGTACTGCATATGGGTTGCAGTAACCCCAGAGTAATGTATTACTGTGGGTGTAGAGAATGAAAAGGACCTGGGGTAATTGTGCAGTCAGATATGAAGTTTTTTGAGCAGGGCAGAAAACGTCCTATGATATATAGGAATTTTTCTAGCAGGGAAAAAGTATGTGATTATCCCCTTGTATAAAGCAATGGTCAGGCCAGACCTTGAGTACTATATACAGGTCTGGAAGCCACAATTTAGGAAAAATTGTAGAGCTGCTTGAACGAATACAGGGAAGGGCAACAAGATTAATAAATGGAACAAAAGGCTGCTCTTACAAAGAAAGGCTTAATTTTGTAAATTGCAGTGTCTGGAGACTATCCACCTGCGAGGTGATCTGATTGAAGTGTATAAGGCCTTAAATGGTTTGAGCATGCTCAATGCCAATGGGATTCTTCCTCTTGCCGAGATTAATCATCTGAGGTGACAAATTCAAATTGAGGAAAGATAGTTGTAGAATAGATGTGCAGAAATTTGCCTTTAGCCAGTGGGTGGTTGATTGCTGCAACAAACTTTCATCTGCCGTTGTAGAAGTTGATAGCTTAAATAGATTCAAGGCAGAACTAGACAAACATTTGGAGCTAATGGATGGGTGAAATGGAAAGTTTTTTTTTTTTTTTTTGGCTGATACTTTTTCTCGCTTCATATGCCTCTACTAATGCTAATGAAATTAGTTTTTTATATTGTAATATAAAATTATAATTTAATGCAAAAACTTATTACATTAGTAAAATAAGTTTACTAATACAAAATTCATTTTATATTAGTGAAATTAACCAAACTGCAGGATAAGAGCACATTCATTTAATAATGAATTTTATTCGCTTTTTTCTTTCGATCAATGCCTAGAAAGTTCATATTAGATCAACAAATGCTATGCTCAGTAAACAAATATTGGTTTATTTGCCAGCATTTTGAATTCATTATTTTTTAATTTTAATCTTAAAAGATAGTAGGGAAAGTATGCAAGGTTTTTTTTTCCATATTTTTGAATAAGGGAATTAGACATAAAACAACGATACTACCATACCATACTTCAAGGCATTGTATGGTAGTAAAAAAGAAAAAAAAAAAAAGAAAAAAAAGAAAAAGAAAAAAAAAAAAAAGAAAAAAAAGAAAAAGAAAAAAAAGAAAAAGAAAAAAAAGAAAAAGAAAAAAAAGAAAAAGAAAAAGAAAAAGAAAAAAAAGAAAAAGAAAAAAAAAGAAAAAATTTTCTCTAAAATGTATTCAAAGGAAGCAGAAAATTATTTACTGGGGTAATAGGTCCACTGAGCTGCATTTTCGGTAGGATATTAATTTTTGCCTTTTTCATATCTACATTACTACTTTTTTCTACTATCGTTACCCTTCTACTCCCTGGCACTTTAATTGTCACCATCTATACAAACTTTTCAGTTATTTACACTTACATGCTTATACTTTTGCATCCTTTACTGCTGCTTTACACATGTCATACCTTGTTTATTCATTTTTGTCTTTTATTGTTATTTTTCCATCAACTATTACTTTGACTCTTTAAATAACATTTAACACACACAGTTCTGCTATGATGCATATTTTTGCAACACGACTGATATATTAGGGAACAATGCAAGTATAACACGATTTTCGCATTGGCTCATGCATGATTTCATCTGCAAGTAACACCAAGTGAGCACAAAACCCGGCACCAAGCTGAATGTAACAATCTGTGCAGCGATACATACAAGTTTACGACGTGTAAAAAATTTCAGATGTGTGAGAACTGTATTCCCATTTATTGTAGTTGTATTGGTTGGAGACACTGTTGTCATTCACTATATTCACAAGGTAATGGTGATATTATAGACCAACTCACATTTTTCTGTTTGAACAGAAATTTCATGAGGCAGTATAATCTGAGCAGAGGAGCACATTTCTGGAGGTCACTACCATAAAACAATTTGCAGTTCCCGATTTATTTGGCTTTTCTGTTAGTGCAATTTAATTATAAATGGGTGGTAAACTTGATCTTATTGCATTTGAAATAATATCAATAGCTGAAATTCTGTGTGTTTTTACATTATGGTGAAATATGTTTCCCCTTCCAAGAAACCTTCAATCATATGAAAAACAATTTTCAGAATTTTCTCTTCATTCTTAAAGCTTCGTACATTTTACTCCATATCTCACTAGTGCAATTTGTGTGTGTGTGTGTGTGTGTGTGTGTGTGTGTGTGTGTCCCATGTTGGCCATTACTGATTACTTCTCTTTTTTTAGTGTTTTAAATTTTACAATCCAAAAAAGTGCTATATTTACTGTAATCTTTATTAATTTATTAGAAATTTAACATGTTTAAACCTGTGTTAGCAATTTTACTGGATTTAACTTTTTTTTTTGAGTGCTCTGTCCCTATCCCTATTTTTCCCATAACCCTTTTTGTATTTAATGCATGAAATACCACAATGTGGAGATTTTTAGGAACACACGTGCTGCATTATAGCAGAACTGACTGTGTGTGTGTGTGTTTTTTTTTTTTTTTTTAATTCCTCACGGGCAGTTTAAGGTTGTCTTAATATTTCTTGACGATTATTAGCAGCAAAAATACCCACTACATGTGGGTAATTTTTGTTGAGGTTGTATAAGTTTTTCTCCTTGAAATAATAATTGGAATTATTATTTCTCTTTGAAATAATTCCAATCCTCCTTTAAATTCAGACTATGTATCTCTAGAATGTTAGGTGAAGCTTATTCCAATGCTCTATCCCTCTCTAAGTGAAAGAGCGATAGATCTTTGAAAAACACCTATCCAACAACCATTCTTTTCCAGTTTAAATTTATGTCCCCCCCACTGTGTAGGGGTTAAGCATTTGGTTTAATCAACCCTAAACCTTAAACATTTCAATCAGGTCACCTTGCAGTGCCTGGTTTCTAGCCATTCTGATCTACAGAATGATTCTTTCTTGGTAAAAGCTGTCCTTTCAGCACCAATTACAGCAGAAGATTTATATCCTTTCTACACAAGAACTATGCAGTAATCCCATATTAACATACCACCTGTGTTCTCAGGTAGTGGACGATGAAAAAAGGCTGGGGATAATTGTGGAGTCAGATATGATGTTCTATGAGCAGTGCTTTCTTTCTTGCAGATAGGCTGCAAGGAAAGCCTGTCCTGCAAGAAATTTTTTTTTTTTGTCAATATATATAGGAATTATGTAAGTAAATAAAGATAGATGTGCCTTATCCCCATATAAGGTAGGCCACATCTTGAGTACTGCATAAAGGCATGGAAGCCTCATTTGTGGAAGGATATGGTTGTGTTGGAGAAGGTGCAGGGAAGTGCAACAAGATTAGTGATGGGAACAAAAGGGTGTTCTTACACTTTTGAAAATTGCAGCAATCTAGAAACTAGAGACCTGAAATATCTGATTGAGGTGTTAAAGCTCTAAATGGATTGAGTAAGCTCAATGCCAATAGAATCTTTCCTTTTGTTCACACTACACACAAGTTAGCATAAATTCAAATTGAGGAAGGAGGATGATTACAGAATAGATGTGCACAAATGTCTTCAGCCAGCGGGTAGTTGATTGTTGGAACAAACTCCCATCTGGTGTAGTAGAATTGGATAGTTTTAACAAATTCAATGAACAGAGTTAAATTGTTAGAGGGGGATGGACAGGTGATATGACAAGATTTAATTTTTAATTTTTTTTTTTTTTTTTTGCTGGTGCTGTATGAGCATCATTTCCTTTCTTGCATCATTTGCCACTAAACCTCTATGCAGATGAGGCAGTATAATCTGATGGGGCTTAAGCACTGCTTTATACAATAGAATCACTTCTGTCTCTTCTGGTATATATCATTGATAAAACCCATGAGCTGTCTTAGCAGCCTAAATATACTGCTCTCAGAACTTCATGTTACACTGCAGAATTATTCCCAGGTCACTTGCATTCATCATTGCATTGCATTGAACATGACAATATGTTATTTAAGTGATAAGTCTTGGATTATTGCTACCTACATTCAGTAGCTAGCATTTATCATACATCATTTATGTTAATATTGCAAATTTTAAAGCTCATCTGCCTAATGGACTCTGGTTTTATTGGTATAGCACTGTTCACAATTGTTAACCTACCTGCCCATCTTTGTATCATCAACAAACCTACACATTAAAACTTAACACACCTTCAATATTGTTAATAAATATTCACAATAGTCAGGAAACAAAGAATTCAGAGGGATGCCAATAATAACATCAATCCATGAACAACAATAGCCATTAATAAACATTCAGTCTATTACCAGTCAACCATTCATACACAGCAGTAATTTCATCGTAATGCTCCATTTGTATATCACTCAATCATATGGTATCTAAAGCTGTACTGAATCTAAGTACATGATATCAATTTTTTTTTTTTTTCGCATCTAGTTCCTTTGGACTACCTCATAATAGATAAACTGGTCAGGCACAATCTCCCTTAATAAATTCATGCTGAAATTGCAATAACTGCATTGTTGCCAAGTTGATCTTACATTAGCATTATTATAGGCATATGATGCAAGAAAGCAAGCTTAGAGCATCAGCAAAAAAAAAAAAAAAACTTTCCATGTCACCCATCCATTCGCTCCAAAGTTAATTCTAGTTTTTCCTTGAATTCATTTATGCTATCAACTTCCACAACGACAGATGGAAGTTCGTTCCAGTAATCAACTATCTGCTAGCTAAATGCAAATTTCTTCACATCTATTCTACAACTGTCATTCCTCAACTTGAATTTATGTCCCCTTGGGCACGTAATCGAAGCAAGAGGAAGAATCCAATCAGCATTGACCTTGCTTAAACCATTCAAGTTCTTATACACCTCAATCAGATCACCTTGCAGGTGCCTAATCTCCAGATGCTACAATTTGCAGAATTTAAGCCCTCCTTCATAAAAATTCTTTAAGCCTTGTCTGTACTCTTTCTAGCAACTCTACATCCTTCCTAAAATGAGGCTTCCAGACCTGTACACAGTACTCAAGGTGTGGCCTGATCATTGCCTTATACAAGGGAATAATTACCTTGTTATCCCTGCTAGCAAAATTCCTGAATACCACTGACAAGACCCCATGACCTACTCTGGCAGCCTGTCTGAACCGCTCAGAAAACTTCATATCTGACTGCACAATTACCCCATTCAATCTCCACTACCCTGAATTTAACACTGCCCAGTTGGTACATTTCTCTGGGATTACTGCCACCTATATGCAGTACTTTGCATTTGTCAATGTTAAACTTCAGTTGCCAACTCTCGGCCCATCTGCTCAACTTTTCTAGATCTTTTTGCAGCAGCATACTGTCATTAACAACCCTGCCAACCTTCATATCATCTGCAAACTTAGACATGAAACCTGATATACCTTCATCAATATCATAGATAAATAACAGAAAACAACAAAATGGGACCAACAACAAACCCTGGGCGATTCCACTAATAACATTAGTCCACAAAGAGCTGTGTTCATTAATTACTACTGTCTTCTTCCACCCAACCATCCCTTTATCCATAGCAGAAACTTTCCCTGAATCCATACTGCTCCAATTTGTACAGTAGTCTTCCATGTGCAACAGTATCAAAAGCTTTCCTAAAATCCAAGTACATGATATCAAAATTATTTTTTGCATCCAGTTCCTTTGTGACCACATCATAGTATCTAATCAAATTGGTTAGACAAGACCAAGACTTCCCCTTAACAAACCCATGCTGTGTTTGAACTATAACTGCAGTCTTGTCTGGATGAAAAATGATTAAAAGGATCTGCAAACTTACTTCTTAAGTAAGTCTGTATACCTTCTACTCTTAATGTCATTAGTGCCACATGTACAACATCACCTTTAGGGCCTTTAAAAAATATCTGCTCTGCAACATCAAACTTTTGCCCCCTGGCAGATATACTCTGGTCTCATACCACCTATCTTTTTTGCACAATATATTTCCCATTTCTCAGACAATTGACTCCTGTGGGACCAGCTCATTCTGCCTTGAAGATTGCCACAGCATTGCCTGTTGCACAAGGAAGAGCGAGCTCTGGTACTGAGAGCTGGATGGGTCTCCCATTTTAATTCCTTTGAGGAAATCCTAACACACAAAGACATTCACAGTATGTCCTGTTTCTGCTGCATGCATTTTCTACAGATACTTCCATGGGCACTGTTCTTCTGAATTGGCTTCTATTATTCCCACTCTCTCTCTCTCTTTCTTTCAAAACAGTCCAAACACATGCCACCACCAGCCATTTACTGTCCAACTTCAAACTCACAGAACCAACTTTTCATCTTCCTCATTTATTCATTCAACTGCCGTTTTCTGGAATAACCTTCCTTCATACATGTTTTCTGAAAATTACAGTCTACAGAAGTTCAAGTCTAATGTCAACAAATATCTTCGTCTTCTCAACCTCCAACCCAAGCACAGGACCAAGTACTATAGGTTCTAATACCTCTCATGTTTAGGGTTTAAAAAAAAAAAACCTCCTCTCCAGACAGGCCACATACATTTCACAAGTTGCACATTTTTTTTTAGACTGATGCGCTGGAAAATCGCCTCCTTCAGTTCTCCCCTAAGCCACAGCACCCCCACTGCCTTGTGGCATGATTTCTGTTTAATTTCAATTTAATTGACAATAAATTAATAGGTTTAATATATTTAAAAGATCAATTGACAACACTAAACTAAGCTAACAGATTCCTAAATGCAGTGATACTCTATTACTTGATATTACTCTATCAAGTTAAAAAGTTTACCTTGCGCTATCAAGTTTGAGATATGCTACACTATTCTGTACAATCTAATATACTATAAAAATGGCTTATTACTTCTTTAATCATTGACACTATTCTTTTCTGTGGTAAAAAAGTCAAGCTTAGAGGTTTGTAATATTCACTTTGCAATTAAATTGCAAAGTGAATAGGACAGACATCTGCACATCTCCAATGAATTCAACAATGCTCAGAATTTTGACTAAAGGTTTGCTTACATTTTTAATATAATTTGATATATTTCAAATATATCAGAGCCCCTATTTACCTGTAAATTCAATAATCTCTCTCTCTCTCTCTCTCTCTCTCTCTCTCTCTCTCTCTCTCTCTCCCTCTCTCCCTCCCTCTCTCTCTCTCCCTCCCTCCCTCCCTCCCCAACCTCCTCTTAGTTATGAAATCATCTAGGATCACAAGCATCCACTGGAGCCAAGTGGTCAAATCTGAACGTACAGTAATACATCCATTTCGGTTCACTGACTCCCCCCCCCCTTTCCCTCTGTGTGTGTGTGTGTGTGTGTGTGTGTGTGTGTGTGTAAAAAAAAATTAACTACTTAGAATTAGGCATACCCAAAATATGCCTTAAAAGAACACCATATGCTTTCCCCTCTGGTATCCTTTTGGTCTAGACTTTCTCAGCATGATCTATGCTTGTTAACAGGAGAAACTTTTTTACAGGAACAGGATACACTTCAACAGGAGTGCAAGAATGTTTGTCAATGCTAATGAGGAAGAGTAAAGTGGGTCAGAAAACTACAGGCTTGTGGATACACAACCACAGGGTGAGGGGCAATGGTTTTTGCACTGCTTCTATTTCATGAAGGGGTGATGATATTTGGTGGCAATAGAAAGGTGGGCATTCCCATCAAGCCACTGATTAACAATGATTGAAGGACCCAGGGCACTCCATGAAAACACTTTCCAAACAATAACACCATGGACCTCCAGCCTGCTGAATACCAAGAGTGCATCCAGGTGCCATACCCTCATGTTGCCTGCTCAAAATACAGATGTCCTTCAACGTGAAGGAGTTGGAAATGGGATTCATCAGATCAGGTGACAGGCAGTGGCACGTTATACCATCATGGGGCCCAAAGCAAAATGGAATTTGGGGGTCACATCTAAAGACAAAACTAATGAAGAATGTTTAATTTCATTTTATTGTGATAACAAAACAAACAATAAGAACTAAGCATAAAATTTCATCAAAATCTATGAAACCGTTTTTGAATAAAATGTAATTTTCAAATTAACATCAAGTAAAGTTCATTGATCTTGGTAGGTAGAAAGTTCAGTTTCTGATAAAAATCTTTTAAAAATATTAGTAAAAAACAGCAATGAGTTTTTGAAACAGTGATATTGGGCCCTAGGCAGATGTCTTTTTTTGCCTATAGGATAACATGCCACTGGCAACAGGTTTTCACAAGTCGGTGGTCCAGTGTTGGTGCTGACATGCCCATGCAAGGCACAGGTTTGTGTCTCACAGTGAGCATACGTACCTGTGATGGCCATTGACTGCGACAGCCTATACTAGTTAATGTCCAGCACATGGTCCATATAGCTATTAGTCCTGCTAGGCAATTAGCTGAGCCATTCAAGAGAATGGCTCAGCTAATCGAGACAAGACACTCATCATAAGCATTGAATGCACATGGCAGTCCCACATGTGACTTTTGGCTGGCTGTCTACTGCCATTGAGTCAGTCATGGTAAACTCATGGCACCACAGAATAAGAGCACTTTGGGCAGGTGCCAGTATCCACACGTCTTGCCCCCACAGCCACGTGTGTGTGTACTACAAACTTATAACCATTACAGGAGTTCCGCCAGGTGGTGAAGGTCAGTGAGTTACTGAATTATGTGCTCCTAAAAATACTCAAATACCTAAGTTAACCTGAAAGGATCATAAATGTACTGCATATTGACAGAGCTTATGAGAAGTGGAATCTGGATATAGTGTCTATTAATGGAATCCTGAACAGCTTAATATGTTTAATCTTGATTTTAAGCATTCATACTTTGGGTAATAGTTGAAACGAACGGTCGGTTTTTAGTGATTCAGAGCAGCAGAACATAGCAATATTCTGCTTAGGGCAATGCAGCACTTAAGCTCTGAACAAGGTCAAGCGATGACAAAGTTAGGGATTATACCTCTGCCACTCCCACATGCATACTTCATCGGCCAGTCATCGAACGATAGAAGTGCACTATCTTGTTGTGCTAAAGACTACCTGCCACGAAATTACTGAAATTCCGGCTCCCGTTTGCATTGCAGAATGACAAATTTCAGTACATCAGCCGTGCCGCTTACTTGCTGCATATGTCTGACGAATGATAACTTCATAATTAAATGCATTACTTGTCACAAAAACTATTGCAATAAGCCTGATTGTACTTCTGTCGATATTAAGAGATTGAACAAAACTAGAAAATGCAAGTTTGAATGTGACGCTTGTAGGCGAAAAACAGGAAAAAATGAAGAATTACCTAATGAAGTCATTTGTGAAGATTCTTGCAAAGAACAGATTAACGACCTTGAACAAGCAACAAGAGTAATCCTCTCACAGACTGACCTTGGAAATGGCATCTTGGGCCATCCTGAAGGATTAATTTTTGAAACCTTGGGATGTAATATTTGCCCAGAAGACTGCAAGCACTCTGAAGGGGATTCCGCTAGACAGAGGAGCAATCATAGCCCAAATGAAAGGCAGGAAGAGAACTGTAAAGAATATGTCTCGCATGTGGAATTAAAGCATATCCTTGCAGACGGCATCAGCCCCTTTTCAATGCAGGCTGTGGAATATGCCGAAAACCTTGCAAGCAATTTCATCCCTGTACATAAAATGCTACAAGAACTGCAGGAAGAGAATTTTCTTCTCAAAGAACAAAACAGTAGAATATTGCACACCCTTAAATGACTGGAAGAAAAGCTAGGATGCTTTTAGTCCATCCTCGTTGCACAAGGTGGCTCAGTGGCCCCATAACTGACGAAACTTGCTATGCGAGGCAGAGCTACCCAAATAAAAGTAGAAGTGATATGCATGGATTGCACAGGAGGATACATATAAACAACGGAACCTCAACGTGCCACCTAGGCAAATATGCCTATCTGCACAGAAGTCTAAAGAAAATTTTTGTACTTTTAAAATTTTTGGTGTTATAATCTCAAATCAAACTATGTCCTAATTATACATTTAACCATTCCATTGTTTAAATGACTTACAAATTTTCGGTCATTAGCCTGTCATCGCATGAAGATAGTTTAGTATCTCATGCGACTCCAGTTGCCGCCCCTTCCTCGAGGAGGAAGACCTCTACTCGCTCAGAAGGTTAACTAAAATTCTAAAATCATATTATACAAATTTGGCTATCTAACTCAAATCTCACACTAGATCTCTTCCCAACACACAGAACATCCACACACTAGTCCCATACTCGCCAAGTCCACGACACCGCCACAGCACCTCAACATCAAAACATCCTGATATATTATCGACAAATTAATGTCATTAACTTCTAATAGTAATCAGTACGCTTCTTATTTAATTCCATTGCATTATTAAACTCTGGACATGCATGATCTACTGCAACATGATCACTTACAATTTTCTTGCGCTTGCAATTTACGCAACAAGGGACTTTATCTTTATTTGGGCAATCTTTAAAAGAATGCCCATGTGCTGCACAATAGCCACAAAAAACCTCATTCCTACAGAATTTGGCAATGTGGCCATAAGTCATGCACTTATAACATTGAGTTACTGTGACAATGTCACGAACTCGACAAGCGGACCAATTCAAAAATACTCTGCCCACACTTGTTAACTGCTTATGAACAGGACTGGAGACTTGAAGAATCCAGTTATTAACATTCCTCTTCTTGGCTTTATTCACAGATATAACTGCCAGATTTTCTTGAAACAGGTCTTCTTTTATTCCATAATCTTTCAAGTTCTTTAACCATAGCTGTTCTAATAACTCCTTCTTATCAATGTCTTTTTCAACATCATATATCAAAATCTTCGGATTCTGCTTCTTCACTTTTTCAGCATTCAATTTAAGTTCTTTAAACTTCACACATTTTGTAATCATATCTAGATCTTTTTCTGTTTCAACTTCAATCACCACTTTCTTATCACGAACAGCCCTTAAATTTCTCACTTTGACATCACAAAGTATCGGTCTTACATTCTTTATTAGATCATTTCTCACATCTTCACTGCACTTATGTTTCTCATTCTTGGTTGAGATAATGGCAACTTTCGGTTTATTCTCCACTTTATCTTTTACTACAGTTGCATATTCTCTAGGAATTCCTTGAGTGTCCTTTTTAACCCTCTTTATTCGAGCATTAATATCAAGCTCTAAGACAACCATCTCTAGGTCATCCCATAACTCCAAAATTCGGGCTGATACTTTACTAGTTATTCGATTCTCCCGTTGAAAAAGGATATATCTCAAATTAGAACGAGATTCAGCTATTTTTTCCAATCTTTTTGCAGCACTTACATCTTCAGAACTTTCTTTTATACTTCCTAGTATAACCTTCATATTTTTAAACAACTGCTCCTTATTATCCACAGACATATCAGTTCTCTTAGCACTTCTAGGTGAATCAACCACCTGACTGCTCTTAGTCACCTTAGTTTTTATTGACTCTGCTCTCATAACTTGCTTTTGCTTCTTAGAAACAGAATCCTTAGACTTCCTTTTTTCAGCAACAGCACTTTTATCCTGCTCTTCATCAAATTCATACACAGAGCTATCATCTGAGTCTTCACTTCCTGAATCTGTTTCTGTTCTATCGCAAGGAAGAGAGCCAGCGCTCGACTTCTTACTAGCCATGTTAAAATTTTTAAAAGGGCAATTTAGCCAACTATATACAACTCTTAATAAAGGAGTCTGGCGGCCAAAAGTTTTAAACAGACCCGAACTCAAAAATATTAACTCACAAAATATTAAACTAACAACAGAGTCTGGAAATCTATCCAAACCAATTTAAAATCTATCCCTACTCAAGTCAAACGAGTCAGGGTCCCAGGAAACTTTTAAATACAATCCTGAGGGCACAAAATGCAATTAACTCCTGACCAACTCTGCACCTCCTACCTCAAAACACTGTTCAGCCGGCTAGGGGTAAACCCCCAACTGCCCACCCCAGACGCCGAGGACGTAGGGCAGCTAATCAGGTTACAACTTGTGCAACAATAGAAACAGCAAAATGGTAACTATCAACTAAAATTTAATTCAATCAAATCAAACAATCACTCAAGATAATCACCAATATTCACTATTCCCCAAGATTAGCCCCTGGGGCTGCACAGGAGGATAGAAAGCATTGAAAATCACAAACAGAAGACAAGAAAAATGGAATTCGGGGGAAAACATATCAGAACGAATTGCAAAACTACAAGTAGCCAAATAATATGTGAATTTCAAGCCCAGCCGCGAACTGTCTGTTTGCAGCAGGACCTCACAAGCAATAGCACCAAACCCAGTGAAACTTTAGGGGCAGCACAAGGAAATGACTTCACACATTCCACTAGGAAAAGTCGAAACCAAAATAAAGAAGTCTCAGAAATATTAGGACAACAGGCATCCACTGAAATGACTGGAGCATGCATGTATTCAGAGAGTACGAACAGAGTTACATCTTCCCCCTCAGATCATGTTCCTGCAAACCCACTCACTTATGCACACATCGCTAAGCTACCTAAAAAGCATAACACTTTTGTGGGTAGAAAAACTCGCCCATCCCAAAATATCATGCCTACTCTCGACGAGGACGTAATCCAGTTCACAGAGAAAGTATTAACATGTCTTCCTGTAACACACCTGAAACAAACAAACAGTTTTCTGAAATCTACAACATTACTTCTGTTGCAACCAGAGAGCAAATTTTTGTATCAAGGCTGGGGCCCACAACACAGCCCAGAAACATTAAAGCCAGGTGTGACGGCAAACATGGAATAACTGTGGAAGTAAAGCAAGTGAAAACACGACACCCAGCTTATTCCTGCTTTATAATCTCTTGTCCACCAGATAAAGCAACTCGCCTACAAGACATAAGCACCTGGCCAGTAAGGCTTGACTAAGGTACCTTAGTCAAGCCCTACAGCCATATGGGCCAGACCACTGGTTAAAAATGATGCAAGGAATCTGGCTCAATAGCAATCAAAAAAAAAAAAAAAACCTACCCCCAGATGGGGATGCAGAACATCATATCCACTTGTTTGCACAAAACGTGAGGATCATCTCAAATAAGCTCCACACCTTGCAAACGATGTGGATGTATGAGGACCTGGATTTCATTTGCCTCATCGAAACCTGGTTGGAAATGGAAAACAGTTAAATCGACTAACTGCAGCTGTTGTTGTTAAATTTGTTGGTGCATCAGCAGCTTAGGCTATAATGCACTAATTACTGTCTAATATCTTCTTCGTTTGTCTTACGAGTGATATAACTCATATATTGTGATATTTATTTATTTATCAATTTTAGAAAGAGAAAAATGTCATCCATATCCTCACGATCTCCTAGAACACACTGTAATGATAACTGGCTGAAGTTATGAAAATGAGAGAAGAAAGCAGTTTTCCATTCTTTCAGATATAGCGGGCATTCCAGGATAATGTTTTACTGTTAATGAGCATAAGCAGTTACTGCATTGTGGAGGATCATCGTTTGTTAGTAGGTAGCTATGAGTGAGGAATGTATGACCAATGCGTAATCTGGCCAGGATGGTTTCTTCCTTTCTGTTTCGTCTCAGACTGGATTGCCATTGCTTGGGTTCTCTCTTGATTTCAAGAAGTTTATTATTTGCTTGATCTTGCCACATACGTGTCCACTCTTTTTTATACATCTGTTTGATAATGGATTTATGGTCAATATAAGGAGTCTTGAAATTAGATGGTATCACATTTGTAGCACATTTAGCAGCTAAATCTGCCTGTTCGTTTCCTGGTATTCCAACGTGTCCAGGGATCCAACAAAATATTACTTTCTGTCCATGTCCGTGAAGTTCTAGTAGCTGTGCCCAAATTTTTTGTACCAGCGGATGACTAGGGAAGAATTTACACTGTAGAGCATTAACAGCACTTAACGAGTCCGTATATATGATGGATTTGGTATACGAGTCTTGTTTGATATTCTCTAGGGCTAGAACAATACCGTATAATTCTGGGGTATAAGTACTGCATTCAGACGGAAGCAGTCTGGAGATGGTGACATTTGGTAATACTACAGCAGTACCAACTTTACTACCAATTTTGGATCCATCTGTATATATTTGAATGGAAGTGCTAAACTCAGAGGAGTGGGTCATATGAATTTGCCTAATGTTAGAATCTGGAAGGTTATTCTTTCCCCATTGCTGAAAGTGTCTATCAATATGTATAGGGGGCATTTGCCGTGGCTGGGTTTCCATGCTAGTATCCTGAAGTACGTTAGTGAAATTGAGATCCCAGCTTGTGATAAGAGTTTGAAGCCTAATTCCAGATGGTTTATTGAGCCGGAGTTTACTTTCATAAAGTTTACTCCATTTGGGCATAAAGAGATATTGCCATATGGGATGATGTGGAAGACTGCTGATTTTGGCTGCGTAATTTAGTAACAGAACTTGTCGTCGAAGATGTAGCGGTGGCTCATAGGCTTCGGTATATAGACTTAAGATTGGTGAAGTATGAAAAGCCCCCAGTGCAACTCTTAGGGCACTATGATGTACAGGATCGAGCCATTTAAGTGCACTCTGTTTTTTTTTTTTTTTTTTTGATTTGGTAGTTGTTGGCGCATCGGCTTCTGTGGCCATATTGCACCTCCCAAGGTTTTTGCAGTACTTTGATCCAAGCCGGAGGCGGGAATCGAACCCGCAACCTTTGGGTTGCCGGGCAGGTACTTTACCCACTCGGCTAGCCCGGTCGGCTGTGCACTCGGTCTGGCCGAGTCACATGCAGGAGACCCATAGTCTAACCTGGATCTAATCAGCGATTGATATAGCTGTAGCAACACGTAGCGATCTGCACCCCATTACATGGAGGAAATTACTCTCAGAAGATTTAGTTTTCTAAGACAACTTGTACGGATATGTTTTATATGCTCCAGGAAGTTTAATTTTTTATCAAAAATTACACCAAGGAATCTAATACTAGGCTGGAAAGTAATACGATACTGTAGGTCTGGATCAGGATGTAAAGAACGTTTGCAACAGAAGTGTACGGCAGTTGTTTTTGGTTTAGAAAGTCGATATCCGTTGTTTTTGGCCCAAGAGAGTTTTGTTAATGGTACCTTTAGTTGTCTTTCAATTAGTCGCATATTTTGAGAGTGACATGAGAGGGCAAGATCATCAGCATATAGGTATGCGTCAACTGTATTAGGTATACACTTGGTTATCAATCCTAATGGCAAAGAGTGTGGCGCTCAACACTGAACCTTGGGGAGCTCCTTCTTCTTGTACATATGCTCGAGACAATGATGAATGGAATCGGACTTGAAATGATCTATTGCCTAGAAAGTTTTTAATGAATATCGGCAGATGACCCCGAAGTCCACATTTATGTAAGTCCTGAAGAATCCCATATCGGCAAGTTGTATCGAAGGCTTTCTCTATGTCAACGCATATCATGACTAGGTGCTCGTTTCTGAGCAAAGCGTTCCAGATATTTGTTTCTGCTTTGATAATGAAATCAAGTGTAGATCTTCTCCGGAAGCCATGCTGGTTTGGACTTAGAATGTTTTCCGTTTCTAGAAACCATGTCAATCTAGCGTTAACTATTTTTTCTAATTTTTTTCCCAGACAACCGGTTAGAGAAATAGGGCAGTAGTTTCTGGGATCTGTGTGGTCTTTTCCTGGTTTCGGGAAAGCCAGCACATAAGAATGGCACCAGCTAGCAGGGTAATACTCCTCTAGAAAAATTCTGTTATACAGTTGTAATAGGGCAGTTAATGAATCCTCACTTAAATGACAGATCATGGTGTAAAATATTCCATCGGGGCCTGGAGCACTATTCTTTAATCGGGAAAGTGCACTGCGCAATTCAATCATGGTCAGAGGTAGGTTATACGAATATGGGACGGAAGTATTAAATTTTAGTTTGTATTTTTCTGTCTGGGATTTTACCAATTTAAATGCTGGTTCATATGTGGCAACAGCTGAAAGTGTTTCAAATGAATTACCTAAGATATTGGCAATCTCTAGAGGTTCAGAAATTTCCTTCCCTCTTACAAGTAGAATAGGAGAAGTTGTTTGTCAGTATTTGCCATTAATTCGTTTGATTTTTTTCCATATTTTAGAAGTATCTGTGGATCTGTTTATGGTGAAAGCGAAATGTGCCCATGCTTCTTTTTTACTCTCTCGTCTTATATGACGAGTTTTAGCTGGCTCTCTTAAACTGTAGGAAGTTGGCTGTGGTTGGATATTTTCGAAACAGATTCCAGTACTTATTCCTTTCTTTTTTAGCATTGTTACATGCTTCATTCCACCACATTTTTGGATGAAGCCGGATTTTGGATGAAGATTTTGGAATAGCAGCCTCCGATGCTTTCATTATTTTTCGTGTAGTATACCTGACTGCAGAATCAATTGTGAGGGTTGTTATGACGGCAGTATCTATTCGAGCTATTTCCTGGTATTTAGTCCAGTTAGCCTTTTCAAATTTCCAGGTTGTCCTAATTTCTCTCTGGGGAGGAGAACTTGAGCTGAAAGTACAGATGATAGGAAAGTGATCGCTACCACAAGGGTTATCAGTAACAGTCCAGTCTATGATAGGAAATATTGTTGGGGGAGCATATTGAAAGATCAATAGCTGAACTTGAACCAGATGGAGAGTGTATGTATGTGTGATCACCAGTGTTTAGAATAGTTAGATTATGTTTATCTAAAAATTTTTCTATTATCTGTCCTCTAGAGTCAAGATGTTGGGAACCCCATAGGGGATGATGACCATTCCAGTCACCCATAATACAAAAGGGAACAGGTATCTGCTTTACTATCTCATCTAAATCATTAAAGCTGTATGCATGGTTTGGCAATAGATACAACGAAACTAATGTTACTGTTATACCAATGGTGACACGAACTGCAACCACCTCTAAAGATGTTTGCATGGGGATATGTCTACAGGGAACTACAGAGTTCACTATGACTGCTACTCCTCCATGAGCTGAATTAGAGGAACTTCTATCTTTTCTATATATAGTATAATGCTTAATTGTCATAGATACTGTATTCGTGAGATTGGTTTCTTGAATGCATACTGCAACAGGCTTATATTTACTTAATAGATCGTAAAAGTCATCTACGTTAGCACAGAGGCCATGGAAATTCCACTGAATAACTGTACTCATTGTTTGGTCTTAACTGGTGTCTGCTAACATCCGTGAAGTAGTCTGCTTACGCCTGTCTATTTTCTCCTTTTCCTTCTTTGAGAAAACTGGTCTGCCTGTGTCGATGTCATCTTCTGGATGAATTTCAAGAATTGTATCTTCTTCGCCTGCTTTTTCATCGATGTCCATGGTATCAGATCTGAGTTTGTATTTATCACTTCTTTCAGAGCTCTTGATTTGTTCTTTCTGTTGCTGTTTGGGATTCTTATCTGGAGGTACTGTTACTGGTGTATTTACTTCTTGAGTTACATATTTGGAGGGAGAGTGTTCCTTTGATGAAAAGTACTGATTTAGCCCAACCAGATATAGAGATATTTGGAGGGACTGAGCAGTCAGTTTGAGTTGATACTGAGCGTAGTCGTTGAGTAATTGACGCATACGTAGATGATTTAACAGGAGTTGTAAATTGTTTTTTTGCCTCTTGTTATGACACCTTATGCTCTATTTTATATTTCTGAATATTCTTCTCTCGTTTCCATTGATCGCAGTCCTTAGAGAAGGTAGAAGGATTTCCATGGCAATTAGGACACTTGAGTTTCCTTGTTACAATCGGTATGTGTGTGTTCTTTAGAACCACAAGCAGCACAAGTGACTACACCTCTGCATACAGTTTGTGAATGACCAAATTTTTGGCACTTGAAGCACCATACTGGATTGGGAATGTATGGTCGAACATGACATCTGAGGTATCCAGCTTTTATAGTTGTGCGGAGAATTGGTGTTTTAAAAGTCAGTATAACTGTCCGAGTAGGAACAAGCTCTCCATCTCTTTTGATCAAAATTCTTTTGACGTGGATTACATTTTGGTTGTTTAATTCCTGGACAAGTTCATCTTCCGATACATTTAGGAGATCCCATTCTGATATTACCCCTTTAGAGGAGTTCAAGGTGGTATGTGGGGTAACCTTTGTGGGAATTCCACCAAAGGTAGAAATTTTCAGGAGTCTCTCTGCATGTCTATGTTCATTCATCTCCACTAATAAATCTCCAGATCTTAATCAACGAACCATTTTTGGAGGGCCAGCCACACATTTGAGACATTTCTGAATCAAAAATGGAGATAACTTACTCAGTGTTTGGTCTGTGGAGGAATGCAATATTAAAAAGAGAGGAGCAGAATAATCTGTCCCTTCTGTTTTTTGTCTCTTGGCATGCGATGGGTTTAAGTCATGATCTAGATCATGCCTATCTAGATCTGGATCAGTAGATCCGCAGCTGGACTGTTTTGTGTTTTCCATTACTGCTCCTTTTAGCCCTGGGAGAGTGGATTTCTTCTCCCAGACTTCCAGCCCCGCCACGTGGAGGCAGGAGCGGTGCCACCAGGACCAAGCGATAAAGAGATTAGTTGTTAGTGTGTTAATAAGTTATTCCTATATACAAAAAGAAAGGTGTCTTGCCTTTCTGTAAAGTGAGCTAACTTCTTTACTTCAGAAGTGCAAAATTAAATAACTTCAGAAAAATAACACTATTCTATAATCAACCGCTCTTTTAAGTAAATCACTTTCAAAATCGCTTAGAAATCACTATAGTCACTCGCTTGGCACTCAGGGCCGACTAACTGCAGCAGCAAACTACAAATGTGTGGGAACCGGAAGAACAGATGGACGAGGAGGGGGGAGTTATAATTTGCTATGAAAATAAATACCGGCCTATACGAGAATAAACAACCAATTCAAATAATTTTGAAGGATTTGCGTTACCTTTTCAAAAGAGCACGTGAAAATACAGTTATGCATCATATACCTCCCACCTGAGCACACAAAGGAGACGAGAAATGAACTCTGTGTGGCTTGCTGCAAATCTAAAGCCATCAGTCGACACAATAATAGCGGGAGATTTTAATTTGCCTCTTCCGAAACACAGGGAGGCCAAGAAAGAGCTGGATGCTACATTGGGTGCATTGCACTTAATGCAGCTTCCGACACCAATGACAAGGGGAATGCAGCAACTTGACCTGTTGTACCATAGATCCTTAGACATAAGGCTAATGCAAAACTTCATAAAATTAAAGTCTGACCACAATCCCATTGAAATAGAAGCAACACTGAAGATACATAAATACATGCAGGGTAAGCACACGAACTGGAAAAAGCAAAGTAAGTATCTTTTCTCCGTGAAGTATATTAAGGCAGAAGTCATTCTCAGTCATCTGACTAGTTACAACTGGAATGGCCTGCAAGAAAAACCAGTAGAGGAAGCTTTAGAAATGATCACTAAAAAACTATACCAAACAGCATTGGAAGGAGCAGCAAAAGAAATCAAAATATCTGAGAACACAAAAGAATGGTTCAACCCACAACTGAAAGCAAATTTCCTCAGGAAGCAAAAACTGTATAGAAAATGGCAAATAACAGGTCATCCTGCCAATCACGTTCATTATAAGAAGGAAAGAGCACATTTCATCAAAGCAAAATGACAGGCACACTGCAGTATTGTTCATAACAAACTAAAACAAGCAAAAAGAATTACTAGCAATAGAAATAGCACAGAGAATATGACCGAATGCATTTTCAAGGAATGGGCTAATAACACTTTTGGTAACCTGCCTGGACTGATTCAAATTGAGAACACTGATGATAGTAACAAAATTTTGGACCTCCTGAAAGATTTAAACAAGCAAAACTATTCGACAAGAGAAGAACCAACAAGACCTCCATTGAGTGAAATACAAATCACCAAAGAGAGAGCGTAATGAAAGCAATCAATGATCCGCCCAATAATGCCACTGTTGGACCAGACAAATTTCCAATGTTCATCCTTAAAATAAGTAGCCCATTTATAATAGATCTATTACTGCACATCTATCAGGAAATCATCAGGTCAGGAGCTTTCCCACAAGCTTGGAAAAATTACATTGTAACTCCAATACCAAAAATTAAAAACCCAAAATTGGCTAAGGATTACAGACCAATTTCTATTAATTGCACCCTACAGAAGGTATTCGAAAAAGCACTGCTTCCCCATCAATCAACACTGCTTCAGCCATAGACCACCACATTTGCACTCAGTCATTTCGGGGAGATCAACAATAACAAACTTACTGGTAAACCCTTTTTCGCGTGCAGAAAGCACTAAATGAGAAAAAACAAATTGATATTTTTTTGGATATCTCCGCAACCTACGACAATGTCTCAATTCCAGCGCTAATTGCGATTTTAGGGAATTATTTTAATGTAAGAGGAAATTTGTTAACTATAATAAGCAGCCTGCTAGAACACAGAAAACTTACTGTTAAGCACCAAAAGCTACAATCATGCTTTACCATCTCGCGAGGATGCCACAGGGGGGAGTTCTTTCAGCTTCGCGGCCACCCTGTAGCCGTTTCTTGCACGGTTCTACAATTTTATAACATATGCTGACGATGTAAAATTCATCATCACTTCCAAAGATTATGAATCAGCAGAAGGTATTTGTCAGATGGCAAATAGCACAATCCGAGAATTTGAGAGCTACCTGGATTGCATCGGGCTCTGTATTAACGCACAGAAGTCTGCCCAAATGACCATAACTTACAAGCAGAATAAAAATGACATCTCAATCTCTGTGAACAAGTCTAGTGTGGAAAAAGTGCACTCTCACCTGGACCTGGGTCTTAAGTGGGATGACAGACTCCCCTTTGCTCAACACGTCGTGCATATGAAGACAAAAATATTTGCTGCTTTATGGGCTACTAGACAGGAACTAGTAGGAATTAGGGATCCTCAGCTAGCAACCAAGTACATTTTAATGTGTGTCCTGCCAATTGCAATGTATGCCTCTCAAATCTGGTCTTCAGCTCCAGATTTACATTACAAGTCCATCCTTGGGATCAAGTACTGGTTCCTGCGATGGCTTAACAGAGTTGCTGGCCACCCTTTTACTATCTCAAGGGCCATTCTCTGCTCAAACCTTAACATCACACCCTGGATGCAGCGGACAATTAACAGGAACATACACACTCTCGCACAAATGCTCACAAGCAGAGTAGATGGTCCAGTCCTGGATAATATTCCAGTCAAACCACGTGCCACTGCTAGACATTGCAGAGAAGTAAATAATCCACTGCGTCCAGTTCTGAACAATCTTAGTAGCCTGCAAAGATTCTTCCCATCAAATGCAGCAAAAATATTTAACTCACTACATATAAATGCTGAAAAACTGTGTGAGAATGCAACATACCGGAAAGAGATCTTCCAGAATTCGTACAGACTTACTGAAATATGAATTGGCTGCAAAGTACCAAAGAATTGTGAGTAAAAGTGAAACTTTCTGCTTTAAGAACAATAATAATTTGGTAAGCTGTTGACTGGAAAAATATACCTACTCTAACAGTTATGTAAATATGTAAGTTATATATGGAATTATTAGTGAATTATAAATATATGATTTATATAATGTATGTACAGAATCATTAATGGGTAAATACTGTATATATTAAACATAAAATTTGTATATAATATTTCGGGACGAGACTACGTGTTCAGTATACGTAACCCACTGCACGTAATATCTCTTACCCTGATATGTACTTAGCACTCTCCTGGCACTTTGCCGTCCTGGGGTGGTTTCCTTTACTGAAATAAACAGATGATAATAATAATAACATTGAGCCTTCAGCAGTATCACAGACCAGTTCATTTCTGCACAAGGGAGTGTTTCTAATGCAAAGAAAATAAGTGTACATTAAAATAATAGGTACAAATACAATAAAGGTTTGTAGTTTGAAGGATTAATAAACAAACCTGAAAAGAAAGTATTGATTTTTTCCAGCTCCTTCTCACAGTGGTGGAAAAATTCTTCATCAAAGCTGGCAAAGTACCTGGTAATGATACTCAGCTCTACCACTACAATTGGGGAAAAAAAAAAAAAAAAAACTGTAAAACTACTAAAAGAATAAATTGGTGGTAACTTAATATACATTTTTTTCTAGATTTGATTTCTGATTATAACAGTTCTTGGTAAGCTACCTAATAACAGTTTTATTCTATCATCATATCTTTGTAAAAGATTAAATTTTTAATAGCCATAAAGTTTAAAGTAGATAGTTAAAGTAGATAGCACTTCAAAATGGAATATAAAAAAAAGCACACTCTTCCATTGAAAAGTGCCATGTTTTTGTGTGTTATTTGGTGTTTTGTTGTTAAATTAAAATTATCTGAATCTGCCACAGTTATATTATTTCCCTTATTTTACTTACACTTTTTACCTTATTTTGTGGAATAATGGCTGTAGCAGCTATACAATGCTGCTGAACATCACTGATACTGAACTTTAATAGCAAATAGCCGAAATCATATGTCAGGCACTCAGATATCCATTCATTTCATTTATTATTTCTTTCTTTCCCAGCATTGAATTTATTATTGTGTATTACTTTTTTCTTTTATTTCTTAAAGCTGTATTTCATGAGATAGAACCTTAATAAATCAATGGGTGTCACTATATAACTCAGACAGAGAGAAATAAACAAACTAAAAACTCATGAATACGATATGACCATATCATATTTCATGACATATCTGTCTTCCACAGATTAAATAAGGAAATCTATAAAAGACAATGGTCATAGCACATTTCATGACTTTAGGTGAGTCTTCATTAATTCATACTCACTCTCAACATAGGGAGATATGACACTGTTATTTGATCTGATAGCAATCAGTGATCAAAATAAGGTCCTTTTCTGAGTTCACACATTCAGGTATTCCTTTGACTAGATGTAATAATAAAAGTAGTAATCGTGGTATGTGATGCAAGAAAGCAAGGTATAAGCTTATGTAGCATCGGCCAAAAAACAAAATAAAAAAAATTAAAAAAAAATTACACCATTCCCTCTAAATGTTTGTCTAGTTCCTCCTAGAATTTATTTAACCTATCAACTTCCACACAAATGATGAAAGTTTGTTCCAGCAATTAACCACCCGTTGGCTAAAAGGCAATTTTCGCACATCTATTCTACAGCTGTCTTTCCTCAGTTTGAATTTATGCCCCCTTAGGTTCTTAATCTGAACAAGTGGAAGAATCCCATCAGAATTCAGTGTGCTCAACCCATTCAAGGCCTTATACACCTCAATCAGATCACCTCACAGGTGCCTAGTCTCCAGCTGCTGCAATTTGCAGAAATTAAACCTCTTGGTAAGAGGATCCCTTCATTCCCCTCACCAATATTGTTGTCCTTCTCTGTACACACTCAAGCAAATCTATATCCTTCCTAAAATGAGGCCTCCAGACCTGTACACAGTACTCAAGGTGTGGCCTGACCATTGCCTTATACAGAGGGACAATCACCTTTTCCCTGCCAGCAAAATTCTTGTTTATCATTGACAAACCCCCATGACCTGCTCTTGCAGCCTGTCTGCATTGTTCAGAAAATTTCATATCCGACTGCACAATTACTCCCAGGTCTTTTTCATTTTCTACCACCCTAATGTAGTACCACACAATTGGTACATTCCTCTGGGGGTTACTTATACCCATATGCAGTACTTTGCATTTGTCAATGTTAAATTTCAGTTGCCACTTCTCAGCCCATCTTCCCAAATTTTCTAGATCCTGTTGCAGTAGCACACTGCCATTACTGTCATTAACCATGCCAACCTTTGTATCATCTGCAAACTTCAACACTAAGCCTGATATACCTTCATCAATATCATTGATAAAAATACAAAACAACAGTGGACCAAACACCGAACCCTGTGGGAATCCACTAATAACATTAGTCCACGAAGCGCAGCACCCATTGATTACCACCCTCTGTCTTCTCCCACTCAACCATCCATTTATCCATTATAGCAACTTACCCTTAATATGCTCAATACTGTACAAATTCTGCTCCAATTTGTACAGTATTCTTCCATGTGCAACAGTGTCAAAAGCTTTCCCGAAATCCAAGTATATGATATCAAAATTATTTTTTGCATCCAGTTCCTTTGTAACCACATCATAATACCCAATCAAATTTGTCAGACAACAAATCCATGCTGTGTCTGAATTATTGCTGCAGTCTTGTCTAGATGATCCTGCAATGCATCTTTAACCAGTAACTCCATTATTTTACTAGGAACAGAAATTAAACTAACTGTTCTGTAATTACTCGTGTCACCTTTCGATACCCTTTTGTGAATTGGAGATACATTTGCACATCTCCAGTTCGTGGGGACCTCCCCTGAGTCCCAGGATGGTCTCATAATTATGGCTAAGGATTTGCTTAGTTCCTTTGCCACCTCCTTTAATATAACTGGATAGATCCCATCCACCCCAGGTGCCTTTATGTTTAACTTCAATTTCTCCTCCACTTTGCTCTCAGTTATTACAAAATCATTAAGCACCCTGCTACAATTTGATAACC
This sequence comes from Mastigoproctus giganteus, assembly GCF_048544385.1. Lineage (NCBI taxonomy): Eukaryota > Metazoa > Arthropoda > Arachnida > Uropygi > Thelyphonidae > Mastigoproctus > Mastigoproctus giganteus. The sequence goes on along the minus strand of NC_143577.1, from coordinate 3,452,367 downwards.
ATCTATGTGAGCAGGATCATCAACAGTCGAACCATCGATATCGAGTGGACCAATCTGATTCATCCCCTTCCTTTTAAAGTTTATATAAGTAAAGAAATCCTTGCTGTTTTTCTTAGCATCCTATGTAAAAAAAATTTCTCGTAATATGCCTTCACTTGACTAATCTCCTTTGTGACTTGATTACAGACTAGCTTATATCTGCCATAAGTTTCTGTGTAGTCTGATAATTTATATGCCTCCCATGCATTTTTCTTCTCTGCCACGAGTCTCAGTTCATTTGACAACCATTTAGGCCTAAACCTTGAACAATATTTCTTAATAGGTATGAAACGTTTAGTAGCTTCCACAATTAATTCCTTGAATGCTTCCCACTTAGAATTTGCTGTTGGTTACATCAGTTGGTCCCACTGTACAGAATTTAAAAACCTGTCAGATCACTGTAGTCACCTTTATGGAAGCAAAAACCCTTTCCTTTACCCCTGATGGTAACTATATCTTTAAGTAAATCCCGCATCAGTACCCTGTGATCACTGCCACCTAGTGGTTCCTTTATCTGCAAATTCTTAATACACAAGTGATCACTGTTGATAACTATATCAAGAGTATTACCCTCTCTGGTTGGCTCTCGAACATGCTGCTGCTGCAGAAAACAATTATCCAATAAATCCACAAAAGTCTTACTAGTGTGCAAGTGACCAACCCACAAGTTCCAGTCAATATCTGGAAAGTTAAAATCCCCCATTATAAAGACATTCTGATTTACTAGCTCACTATTTCTCTGTGCAAAAAGAAATGTGATCTCCCCAGTTCTTTTTTAAAAAGAAAAATTAAATGTTTAGCATCTATTGGTTGTTAAAAAATTTACAAATGCCATCACTTTCCAGATGGCAGGGTTTTTATAGAAAATGCAAATTCTTGAGCTGTAATAAATGTATAACGTATTGCCAAGGAGTACACCAAATGACAACCTTTTAAGCAAATCAATAAGCAACAAACTAATATCTAAAAGAAGTTTTAGAGGAAATAAACATGCAAGGAAATTGAATAACAAGACAAATGAAATATGGCTGTTAGATCCATCATTTAATGTATACAAGATGCACCCTGGAAATCAATGACTCAAATAATGAATACACAAATTTTCCTGAGAATGGAGTCTCCTAATAGAGTTAAACAGGGGCATTCTTAGGGAATGTGGTGCCCAGGTACAAATTGCAATTCCCCTCAAAAATATTTATATATTTTGTTGTACTTTTATTCATATAATGATAATTAATAACAAAAGTAATACAATTATAATTGACAACAAAATTTACATAATCACAACTAATAAATTAAAAATTAATTAGAAAATAATTAAGTAAAAGTTATACATGCAAAACTATTATGTTTATACATTAAATCATAATGAAGAAGAATGCAATAATTATTTGTTTATTTACATCACAGTAAATAACCAAATAATGTTTATTCTTCTCGATTTTCTTATTGAAAAATCGTTGACAATTTCAGAAATACTGAAACTGGAAATAATCTTTTTCAATACTAATGAGACTCAAAATTTGTTAACCTTTCTTGCGTCATGGTTGATATTAAATAGTTCTTTACCATTTTTAATTTGGAAAAGCATGCTTTCCATGTGCAGTGATGACAGGTAGGATGAGAAATATTCATATTGGAATAGAAACATTAGGAAACATAACAAGATAGTTAAAAAAAAAAAAAAAAAATATATATATATATATATATATATATATATATATATATACAGTACATATATACACACACACACACACACACACACACACACACACACACACACACACACACACACAGTAACACATCAATATGCTTCCATATTTGGCTGTATAAAAATTGACCAATTTTCTATATTTCTTCATACAAGTCAATAGCATTTATGTTAATTTCTTTTAAATATGAATCTGACAAATTAGTTTGTAAGTCCATACAATGTTTAATTTTGGTTTCTTTATTTAGAGATGGAAACGAATAAAGGTCTAATAAAAAATTAACTATTATTATGAACTTTCAGTTGTTCAAATCTCTTCATTTGTAATATTGTTATATCTAGTATGACATAATAAAAATTTATTTTGTATGAAGCTTCAGGCAAATTTATAGTTTCATAATTACTTTCATAAAAAGCATTTTCTTTTTTCGTGGTCATATAATTGAGACTTCTCAAAAGTAGTGTCAACTACTTTTGAGTGGTTGCAGGCAGAACTATCGTGATGCAAGCAACAATTCTCTGAAGCAGACTTTTCCAGTCCTATTTTCTCTGAATAGTATTGTACAATCACTGAAGAACTGTTTTGTACTATTGCTGTCTGATCATGTGGGACAAATTCACAAGAACAATGCCTCCTAAAGTAAAAAAGAAATAAATAAATAATAATAAACACACAAAGTCAGACCTCTCTTTAACGAACATATATATATAGCGAAGTTTTCTATTTAGTGATTTTTTGATTTCCCCTTGATCATTACATTGAAAATTGTTTCCATATAAACTGATGATTTCTAGACCTGGGTATGCATGATTCGCACCTCTGGCCTTTAGGCAGTAAAGCTAGAAAGCACAAATTAAATCAAAGGATTAGTCTTAAGAGCTAAAGCAATTAATTCTTAAGAGCACAAATTAAGAGCTAAAACATTCCCCAATTTAGTGTTGCTAGTAAAGCCTACACAACCACCTCTATTCTACTGAGAATTCATACTAGTCAACTGCTATCTATGTACCTGCAGCCATTGTCAAAGATTAAGGCATATTCCCAAAGCTAACATTGGCTTTAGTCAACCAGTTTTCTTCAGTAAGCACCCTATTAGAGAATTAGAAGAAAGTGATTTTCCTTTATCCCAGAAATTTGTTTTGCAGAAATGAGTCATCGACACTTGCACTAAATTTTCATTTGTCTGTTTGCCTGGTAGGTAAAGTGATCGGTAAATCAGTTTTGCTTTAGCTGCTGTGCAAGTAACCTTACAATGTCTAAGATTAAATTCTTGCATATAGTGGAAAATGTAGAAGCACTTAATAGTGTAGATCAGCACTAAAAAAAAAAAAAAAAATTACTTTAAAATTTGGTATTCCTACCAGTAGTATAGCAACCATTCTGGAAAACCATATTTCGATTCTCAAAGTGTTTGAGGAAAAGGGACCCAGTTGGAAGCATGCAAAATTATGTCTGTAAGAAGATACAGATGAAGCCATTTTTAAGTGGGCAAAGCTAAAAGACAAAAAAAATGCCGGTATCAGGGGCATTCACGTGGCTGGACAAATTTAAAAAGCACCATGGCTAACTCGAAAAAGTTATTTCGAGTAAAAGTGGAGTTGTAATCAAAGACAACTGTACCCACTGGAAAGAAACAGTTTTGAAAGAATTTAGTATTAATAATGGACACGTGGTGGAAGGAAGCCTAAGGCTTATGCTGCACTAGCAAAAAAAAAAATACAAAAAAAAAACTAATAATAATAAAATTAAAGTAAATACACAGCAAATTAATTTCCTTCCTCCCATAGGTAACTATCCAGCTGATCTTTGAATTTACCCAAACTGTCAGTCTCAACCACCCATGTAGGTAACTCAATCCAATAATTTACAACTCGCTGGTTAAAATAAAACTTCCTGCGATCCAGTCTAAACTTCTCCCCACCACCTGTAACTTGGATTTTTATGCCCCTAGTTCTAGAATCATTTATAACCATGAAAAATTTCTTCATTCATATTACTTTTGCTGCTCAGTTCTTTAAACACCTCAATTAAGTATCCTCTAAGGTGCCTAATTTCCAAGCTGTGCAACCCCCATATTCAAAGTCTTTCCTCAAAAAGATGCTTTTCTGCTGATCTCACCAGGCAAGTCAGTCTTTGGACTCTTTCAAGAAGCTTTGTCTTTTTTTAGGTGTGGTCTTGATACTTGATCACAGTATTCCAAGTGTGGTCTAACAATAGCCTTATTATAAATGGGATTATGATGTCCTTATCTCTACTAGCAAATGTTCCATAGATAGATCATCAAAAGGGCACCATGGGCCTTCCCTGCCACCTGTTTACAATGCTCAGAGAACTTCATGTCTGACTGTATCATAACTCCTAAGTCCATTTCTTCCACTAATGACTTTAGTTCAACTCTACCAAATGTAGAAATTATTTTGGGATTACTATTCCCTAGGTGTAAGACCTAGCATTTTGCTGATGCTGTAAGCCAGTGGTCTCAAACGCAGCCTGCAGCCACATCCGGTCCCCCGAAGCAATTTTACACGGCCTGCAAATGCATTTCAGTTATGTATTTGTTGTAAATACGGTGCTTATATTCACTCTCATTTTGTTTAAAAAATGAATTTCAGCCCGTCAGCTGCTTTCAGATCGTGCATTCAGCCCGCATGCAATTTGAGTTTGAGGCCACTGCTGTAAGCTATGCTTTACGCATAGCTGCCACTTTTCTGACCATCTCTGAAGTCTATCTAGGCCACTCTGAAGAAGCTCTTCTTGGCAGAAATCATTAACTACTTTAGTGATCTTTACATCATCTGCAAATTTAAACATAATACCTTCTATTCCTTCATCAATGTCATTTAAGAAAATCAAGAACAGTAGTCCCAATACTGATCCTTGGGAAACCCCACTTCGTACATAAACTCAATGTGAGGAATAACCATTTATCACAAAATAGCTAAACAGATTTGTTGAATGTGATTTTCCCTTTAGAAAACTATGCTGTGCATCTTTCAGAATTCATTTCTATCGAAATGATCCTGAATTCCATCCTTAATCATTGCCTCATTGATTTTCCCTACTACTGAAGTTGGACTGGACAGTCAGGTAACTTCCCATTACTCTTAGAACCACCTTTATGTACTGGTGATACACTGGCACTTTTCCAAACCAATAGAACTATCCAAAGGTGCTCTCATAATTAGTCTTAATGGTTCAATGTACTTTACTTGTCACCTCCCCTTAAATTATAGGATATATTCAATCAACCCCAGGAGCCTTACTCGCCTGCAGGCTCAAAAGTTTTCATTAAATAATCATGTGAAATTTCAATATCATTAATTACATGTTTTTCAACTTCACTCCCATAATTCCTCATTGTTATTGTTATTTGGTTTTTAGGAGCATTAGCAACTAAGGCCATATTGCTCCGGGATATGCGGTGGTCATTCTCTGACTTTTCCGCATCCTCCATATTTGGTGGTGAGGGGCTCGAACCCCGGTCTAATCAAGAAGCGTGTGCTACACACTGCTGCTCCTTCCCACCTGGCTACGGAGGCGCCTCAATTCCTCATTGACATAAAAGGTTTTTCTTCTGTAAATATCGATGCAAATAACTGTTGAGTTCATCTGCAACATCAGCTGGGGTATCTAATACTATTCCAAGTCCATTACATGAGGGTCTGATCTGATTTGTCCTTTCCTTCACATATGTGAAGAATTCCTTATCCCACTCTTTGTCAGCCTCACCTTTTCTGTGGCACTATTACAGATCAATTTATAGCTGCTATAGGCTTCAGTACTTTTTTATTGAAGTAACTTTTCCATGCCAGCTTTTTCTGCTCAAGTAATATGGCAACTTCATTATTCATCCAACTTCAAATTCCTCCTCATGGAGTTTTTTTTTTTTTTTTTTAAAATAGTACAGTAAACCCTCAATTTAACGGACCCTGATATAACAGATTTTTGATTTAACGGACCAAACAAATAATACAGTAATGTACATATTAATCGCGACAATATTTTTTTAGGTTATATAAAACCTCAGTGTTATTATTAATTAAAAATAATTACCTATTTCCATTACTGTTTTGATAATCAAAGAAACCATGCACTCTTAAAGACATTATGAATCCAGTTGTCTGTTATTTACACCAGCTCAAAGAATGAGTGGTTTACTTCAGATTTTTTCTGACTGGTTCTTCAACCACTTTGTCCCTGATGTGAGATGCTTCCAGACAGATATTCTGAAAATTTCCCAAAATAATGTAAAGGCATTGTTGCTTCTTGACAACACCCCTGCTCATCCTGGTGCTGAGAAGTTAGTTAGGATGGCAGAATTAAATGTCTTTTTTTGCCTCCTAACACAACTTCAGTTATTCAGCCAATGGACCAGGGAATAATTGCAGTCTGCAAGAGGCTGAATAAGAACTTTTTGGAAGAAGTAATGGTTGTGTTGGAGGATGAAGAAGAACACAAGAGGAGCCAGGACACTTCAGAATCTACGAGCCTACAACATTAAGCCTGCACTCTTTAACTTTGCAGCTGCTTGGAAGGAGATGAAGACTATGACTTTGGCAAATGGTTGGAAGAAGTTGTTGTACAATTTTGAACTGGATTTGGATTTTGAAGGATTCGAGGCAAATGACTTTCGGCGCACCCTTGTAAATGCTGGTAATCGAGAAACAACTGAAGATGATGTTCTGAAATGGCTTAAAGATGATAAAGGTGATCCAGGGTACCAAGTCCTCACTGAAGAAGAAATTGTGGATGAGGTTCAATGTCAAAGCAGGGGAAGAAGACATTGAGGAAGAGCAAATTACACCATTATGTCTGAAATCAGAAATCACATGAACATCACCATCCGCTACATAGGGACATCTTCTGACCCTGAAATTGTCCCTTACTATGAACATTTTCAGCGTGATAATTATTAAGAAACAACATCAGAGTGGCAAACAACTGAAGCTGGACCCTTTCTTTAAGCGAACTTCACCGACTCCCACTTCACCTCCAACTGCTTGTACATCTCAACTGTCTACAAGTAAACAGATGACACAGTGCCTCCATTTGTGAACATTTCAGAAGAATCTGAAGTTGAGGATTCCCCTTCACCTTTAGATACTAAATAACTACTGTACTGCTACCACTAAGGTCACAGCAAAATACTTTTCAACTACACTGTCAAAAAAGGTGAGTGAATATTACATATTCTTTATTATAATTTAATATTGTACAGTACTGTATATTGTATTAAAGCTTTTTTTTTTTTTTTTACATTAAGAACAATAAAAAAAAATTGTTCTCCTCCAGTTTACATTCGATTTAATGGGCTTTCAGCATTAACAGACAACTCTTCGCCCCATTGTTAATTCAAGGGTTAAACCATATACATGCATTAAAGGCTTCTGTGATTAATGTTTTAAAGGCATACCATAATTCAATTGTATTCACTCTGAATACAATTGAAGGTTTAATTTATATAGTAAATTAATTCTGAGATATCTACCCAGTTAATAGAAGTCACGTAACACCTTAAGCTATTGTAATTTCCTTTTCTGAAATTAGCATTAGCATTAGTAGAGGCATATGACGCAAGAAAGCAAGCTTATTCAGCATCAGCCAAAAAAAAAAAAAAAAACACACCACTCCCATTTCACCCCTCCGTTCGCTCGAAATACCTGTCCAGTTGAGCCTTAAATTTGTTTAGGCTATCAACTTCAACAACAAGTGATGGAAGTCGGTTCCACCAACCAACCACCCGCTGGCCAAGGGCAAATTTCCGCACATCTATCCGACATCTGTCCTTCCTCAATTTGAATTTATGCCCTCTCAGGTGATTATTCTGAGCAAGATGAAGAATCCCATCAGCACTGATGCATGCTCAAACCATTCAAAGCCTTATACACCTCTATCAGATCACCTCGCCGGTGCCTAGTCTCCAGACTCTGTAATTTGCAAAACTTAAGCCTTTCTTCGTAAGAGCAACCCTTTGTTCCATTCACTAATCTTGTTGCCCTTCTCTGTACCTGTTCCAGCAGCTCTACATCCTGCTTGAAATGAGGCCTCCAGACCTGTATACAGTACTCAAGATGTGGCCTAACCATTGCCTTATACAAGGGAATAATCACCTCCTTATCCCTGCTAGAAAAATTCCTGTATATCATTGACAAGACACCATGAGCTACTCTTGCAGCTCGTCTGCACTGCTCAGAGAACTTCATATCTGCCTGGACAATTACCCCAGGTCCTTTTCATTCTCCACCACTGTCAGTGTAGTACCGCAGAGTTGATACGTTGCTCTGGGGTTACTGTTTCCCATATGTAGTACTTTACATTTGTCAATGTTAAACTTCATTTGCCACCTCTCAGCCCATCTGTTCAACCTTTCCAGATCCTGTTGCAGCAGCATAGCGTCAATGGTGTCCTTAACAACCCTGCCAACCTTTGTATCATCTGCAAACTTGGAGATGAAACTTGATATCCCATCATCAATATCATTCATAAACACCGAAAACAACAACGGATCCAACACTGAACCCTGAGGAACTCCCCTAATAACATTAGTCCACGCTGAGCAGTGTCCATTGATTACCACTCTGTCTTCTGCCACTAAACCATCCCCTTATCTATAGCAGCAATTTGCCTCCAATGCCACACTGCTCCAATTTGTGCAGCAGTCTTCCATGTGCAACAGTATCAAAAGCCTTTCTAAGAACCAAATATATAATATCAAAGATATTCCCTGCATCCAGTTCTTTTGTGACTACATCATAGTACCCAATCAAATTGGTCAGGCAAGACCTGCCCTTAACAAAACCATGCTGCGTCTGAGCTATAAAAACCATGCTGCGTCTGAGCTATAAATAATAGCTCAGAAAATGCAAAGAAAAGGGTTAAATTATAACCCTTTTCTTTGCCTTTAACTACTGCTATCACAGTGTGTTGAAGTGAGATTTACTCAAAGAGGTAACTACCATCAGGGGTAAAGAGAAGGGCTTTGCTTTCATAAAGGTGACTTCGGTGGTCTGAGACTATTTAAATTCTATACGGTGGGACAAACTGATGTGTGTCTGACCAACATCAAATTCAAAATGGGAAGCATTCAAAGAATTAATCTTGGAGGTTACTTGGTTTTTCATACCAACTACGAAATATTGTTAAAGATTTAGGCCTAAATGAATGTCACATGAACTAATTAGACATGTAGCAGAGAAGAAAAATGCATAGGATACATAAATTAATAGGTGACACAGAAGGCTATGATAGATATAAGCTGGTCTATTGCCTGCCTAACCTCCACAAAGCCTTTGCCTTTGCCTGCCTAACCTCCACAAAGGAGGTTAGGCAGGCAAAGGCAGATTACAAGAAATCTTTGGCAAAGGATGCAAAGAAAAACAGCAGAGTTTTATTTTGTAAACTCTAGAAGGAAGGGGATGAATCAGATTGGTACACTTGATATCAATGGTTCAACTATTGACAATCCTGCTCAGGTAGCTAACAAACTAAATGAATATTCTGCATCTACATTCACACATGAGTTATTCAGGGAGGGGAATGCCAAAGTTGTATTAAACTCTGGCAGTAAGCTAGATAATCATGTAATAACTGAGAGTAAAGTGGAAGAGAAATTGATGAAGATAAACATAAGAAAAGCACCTGAGGTGGATGGAACCTATCCAGTTATATAAAAGGAGGTAGCAAAGGAAATAAGCAAATTCTTAGCCATAATTATGAGAGCTTACTTAGACTCAGGGGAGGTACCCATGGACTGGAGATGTGTAAATGTGACCCCAATCCACAAAGGAGGATCAAAGGGAGACAGGTAATTACAGACCTGTTAGTTTTTCTGTTCCAGGGAAATAAATGGAGACACTCATTAAAGAAGCATTGCAGGATCATATAGACTAGACTTTAGTTATAGCTTGGCCAGATCATTGGACACAGCATGGGTTTGTTAAGGGAAAGACTTGTCTAACCAATTTTATTGGATATTACAATGTAGTCACAAAGGAACTGGATGCAAAGAATAAGTTTGATATCATATATTTGGACCTTAGAAAGACTTTTGATACTGTTGGAAAACTGCTGCACAAATTGGAGCAGTGTGGCACTGGAGGCAAACTGCTGCTATGGATAAAGGGATGGTTCAGTGGGAGAAGACAGAGTGGTAATCAATGGACTATTCATGGACTAATGTCATTAGTGGAGTCCCCCATGGTTCAGTGTTCGGTCCATTGTTGTTTTCTGTATTTATTAATGATACTGATGATGGTATATCAGGCTTAATGTCCAAGTTTGCAGATGATACAAAGGTCGGCAGGGTTATTAATGACGCTAATGACAGTATGCTGCTGCTGCAACAGGATCTAAAAAAGTTGAGCAGCTGAGCTGAGAGGTGGCAACTGACGTTTAACATTGACAAAGTACTGCATATGGGAAGCAATAACCCCAGAGTAACATATCAACTGTGTAGTACTACACTGACAGTGGTAGAGAATGATAAGGACTTGGGGGTAATTGTGCAGGCAGATATGAAGTTTTCTGAACAGTGCAGACATTCTGCAAGAGTAGCTCATGGTGTCTTGTCAATGATATACTGGAATGTTTCTAGCAGGATAAGGTGATTATACCTTTGTATAAGGCAATGGTCAGGTCACACCTTGAATACAGGTCTAGAGGCCTCATTTTAAGGTTGTATAGCTGTTGGAATGAGCATAGAGAAGGGCAACAAGATTAGTGAATGGAACAAAGGGTTGTTCTTATGAAGAAAGGCTTAAGTTTGGCAAATTACAGTGTGTGGAGACTAGGCACCTGCGAAGTGATCTGACTGAGGTGTATAAAGCCTTGAATGGTTTGAGCATGCTTAATGCTTTTAGCATTAGTAGAGGCATATGAGGCAAGAAAGCAAGCTTATGCAGCATCAGCAAAAAAAAAAAAAAAAAAACCCTTCCACTTCACACCTTCAATTCGTTCAAAACACCTGTCCGCTAAGCCTTAAATTTATTTAGGCTATCAACTTCCACAACAAGGGATGGAAGTCTGTTCCACCAACCAACTATCCGCTGGCTAAAGGCAAATTTCTGCACATCTATCCTACATCTGTCTTTCCTCAATTTGAATTTATGCCCTCTCAGGTGATTATTCTGAGCAAGAGGAAGAATCCCATCAGCATTGATGCATGCGCAAACCATTCAAGGCTTTGTACACCTCTATCAGATCAGATCACCTCGCCGGTGCCTAGTCTCCAGACACTGTAATTTGCAAAACTTAAGCCTTTCTTCATAACAGCAACCCTTTGTTCCATTCACTAATTTTGTTGCCCTTCTCTGTACTCGTTCCAGCAGCTCTACATCCTTCTTGAAATGAGACCTCCAGACCTGTATACAGTACTCAAAGTGTGGCCTGACCATTTCCTTATACAAGGGAATAATCACCTCCTTATCCCTGCTAGAAAAATTCCTCTATATCACTGACAAGACAACATGAGCTGCTCTTACAGCCCGTCTGCACTGCTCAGAGAACTCCATATCTGCCTGCACAATTACCCCCAGGTTCTTTTCATTCTCTACCACTGTCAGTGTAGTACCACCGAGTTTATATGTTGCTCTGGGGTTGCAGTTTCCCATATGTAGTACTTTACATATGGGAAACAGCAACCCAGAGCAATGTATCAACTCTGTGGTACTAAATTGACAGTGGTAGAGAATGAAAAGGACCTGGGGGTAATGCTGATGGGATTCTTTCTCTTGCTCAGAATAATCACCTAGAGGGCATAAATTCAAAGTGAGGAAAGACAGTTGTAAGATAGATGTACAGAAGTTTGCCTTTAGCAAGCAGGCGGTTTATTGCTGGAACAAACTTCCATCTGTCATTGTAAAAGTTGATAGTTTAAACAGATTCAAGGCAGAACTAGAACAAACATTTGAAGCAAGTGTATGGGTGAAAAAAGGGGCGTTTCTAATTATATATATATATATATATATATATATATAATTAGCCATATAGTGCAAGGAAGCCTAAGGCTTATACTGCACCAGCCAAAAAAAAAAAAAAAAAATTCCTGAGTTACCCTGAGAGAGAGAGAGAGAGAGAGAGAGAGAGAGAGAGAGAGAGAGAGAGAGAGAGAGAGAGAGAGAGAGAGAGAGAGTCAGAAGTAGAAGGAATCACCAAGTAAGAGAAGAATGATGATGATATCCAGCTCAGGATCCTAGATTTGCCAAGCCCATAGGGGAGATATATATATAAGGCCTTTGTTATAAAGATATACACCATGATTCATCACCAGTAATGATAGAAGAAAACAAAGATCCTGATATGTGAAAATTGACAACTCTGTAATTAAATGGTAAGAATGCAAAGCAAAAACTTCAGGATATATTAGCAGCATCTCCAAATCTTGCATTAAAATTGATTGACATGTCCCATAAGAAATACAGATTTCACTATAGTTTACACATAGCTTAATGTTGATCAGCCTTGATCATATCACAAATAAACTGATTTTTGAAGTTGAAGAGTGAGGAACCATCTTTGATGGACAAGTATCTCTCTTTAAATCTTTGCAAACCATCGAAACTCTTTAAACAAAAAAAGATCTGAAAGCCATTTTTAAAATTATAGGTGTTGAAAATTTTGAAAATTTAAAACATGCAGCAAATTTGATGATTGGTAAAAAAACACAATTTAAAATGCAAAAAAACACATAAAAGAACTTATATTCAATGCACATTAAATTTAGATAAGTGGACAATTCGAGCATTATGTTTAAATGAGTCATCAAATTCACCTTATCTCGTATTAATAACTCATTTAAACATAATGTGCTTGAACTGCCTGTTTATCTGCATTCAATCAAAATTAATGAGCAAGATGGACTTTACATATAATAGCATTTTACTAAAAAAAAAGAGCCAAATACCTTCTGAAGATGGAGATCTTTCCACTGCAGCATATAACATAGCTTTCATTTCCTATAAGGTAATTTATAAATTTAATTATGTTAACTTACTTTATGAGAACTGCCAATAAAAATATTACTCAAATTACTATTAAGACAATGTTCATTTTTAACCACGTTTCTTCCTCTTGCTCAGATTAATAGCCTGAGGGGACATAAATTCAAATTGAGGAAAGACAGTTGTAGAATGCATGTGCAGAAATTTGCCTTTAGCCAGAGGCTGGTCGATTGCTGGAACAAAAACTTCCATCTGTCATTGTAAAAGTTGACAGTTTAAATAACAAGGGGAAAAAAAATAAATAAAAGACTGTCTTGCACTTACATACAAGACAGTATTTTTTTCAATTAACTCAACTATTTAAGGAAGAACTAATGGATGGGTGAAATGTGGTTTTTTTTTTTTTTTTTTGGCTGACACTGTATAAGCTTGCTTTCTTGCATCACATGCCTCTACTAATACTAATTAGTGCTTTAGGAAAATAGCTCAAATTTGTATCAAGTAGTGTCAAAATAATGCAAGGAAAGTAAGCTTATAAATACCTGTATAAGCTTATAGACATCATTTGCATTATCCCTTTTAATAATTTGTCAAGCCCTTTAAATTTATTCAAACTATCTAATTCAACAACAATTGGAAATTTATACCAATAATCAATTACTCTCTGGCTGGAAAGTAAATTCTCATGACTATTGTGTAACTGTCCTTTTCCAATTTAAGTTTGTCTCCTTGCATATGTCCCAAAAAAGAGTAAGGACATCAGCATATAATTTCATCCCATTTAAGCTGGTAGTGGTAGGTCACTTGGCAGGTGACCTTTGCAAATAATGACCCCATGTAAATTGTTAATTAGTGAATAATCTGAAATTTTTTTTTATCTTCCTAAATTAAAAAAAAAAAATTACTGAAATGATCTCTGAAGTGATCTCTACAGTTTTTAGAGAAATTAAATGCAAGTACTTTGTGCAAAAACTGGTGGTGGTCCACGTGACAAGTGACCCACTACAAGTTTTTACACTTTTTGCATGAATTTTAGATTCACGCATTTTGCTTCCTGCAGAGTAGTGACCATCTTGAGAGAATATCAGGTTTCATATTCTCGCATTACTATGTGAAACAAAATATTTCAACTAGTTGTTTATTGAATAGAAGAGTAAAAACGAGTAATATAAAACTACAAAAAAAAAAAAAAAAAAAAGTAATTCAAAACTGTGGTTTATAGTTTCACATTACTTGTTTTAACTCTTCCACTGTAATCTTTATTATTTTTAGCCCTAAATTGACAGAGTAAATACTATTAATAAAATAATGCTAATTATTTGTAAGGAAATAATGAACTATTGCAGAAGTAAAAAGGCTGATATTTTTAGGTGCAAATAGATAGTACATGGAATGGAGCAGCAATCAATTATAATCAGATGTGGACAGCAAAGGAAAAGTAGAAGAGATTACTATTTTAAATATAGAAAAATCAACAGGTGTAGCTTTAAAAAAAATTACAAAATGTCTTCATGAAAAAAGATAGTTGGAGGTACTTTTTTGATGGTGCTCAGTGGTGCATTATACCTTCATGGGGTCCAAGGCAAAATGGAATTCTGGACCCATCTAAAGAAAAAGTGGCCCATCAACATTAAATATCGAGTGACAGAAGAACACAGAGCTAAACATATTTCAGCTCTCAGTGTTCTTTTGTAACTCAATATTTAATGTTCTTACATTTGTTCATTTAGGTTTCATAGACTCATTAAAATCAAAAACTGCCAAATTATTCCACTGCAACTCAATTCTGCTTGGAAATTCACTCAAGACTGGTTGATAAGATTGTGGCTACCTTCTCCCTGCTACTGTACTGCCTTAAGCATAAGGGCACCAGCAGTGCTGTTTACATACAAGAGGTAAAGGAAAAGGGTAAAGGAAAGGTCAGGGGTAAAGGAAAGGGTTTTTGCTTCCGTAAAGGGGAGTACAGTGGTCTCAGACAGTTTTTAAATTCTGTACAGTGGGATCAACTGACGATGTTACAAACAGTAAATTCTAAGTGGGAAGCATTCAAAGAATTAATCGTGGAAGCTACTAGACTTTATATACCGATTAAGAAATATCGTTCAAGGTTTAGGCCTAAATGGTTATCAAATGAACTAATGAGACTCTTGACAGAGAAGAAAAATGCATGGGATGCATATAAATTATCAGGTGACGCAGAAGCCTGTGGCAGATATAAGCTAGTCTGTAATCAGGTCACAAAGGAGGTTCGGCAGGCGAAGGCGGATTACGAGAAATCTTTGGCAAAAGATGCTAAGAAAAACAGCAAGGATTTCTTTACTTATATAAACTCTAAAAGGAAGGGGATGAATATGATTGGTCCACTTGACATCGATGGTTCGACTGTTGATGATCCTGCTCAGATAGCAAACAAACTGAATGAGTATTTTGCATCTACATTCACACGTGAGGAATTATTACAATTTGAAAATGGAAGAAGGTTATCAAATTGTAGCAGTGTGCTTAATGATTTTGTAATAACTGAGAGCAAAGTGGAGGAGAAATTGTTGAAGTTAAACATAAGAAAGGCACCTGGGGTGGATGGGATCTATCCAGTTATTTTAAAGGAGGCGGCAAAGCAACTAAGCAAACCCTTAGCCATAATTATGAGAGCATCCTTGGACTCAGGGGAGGTTCCCACGGACTGGAGATGTGCAAATGTGTCCCCAATTCACAAAGGTGGATCGAAGGGTGACACGAGTAATTACAGACCAGTCAGTTTAACTTCTGTTCCGGGTAAAATAATGGAGTCGCTGGTTAAAGATGCATTGCAGGATCATCTAGACAAGACTGCAGCAATAATTCAAACACAGCATGGGTTTGTTAAGGGAAAGTCTTGTCTGACAAATTTGATTGGTTATTATGATGTGGTCACAAAGGAACTGGATGCAAAAAATAATTTTGATATCATATACTTGGATTTCAGGAAAGCTTTTGACACTGTTGCGCATGGAAGACTACTGTACAAATTGGAGCAGAATGGTATTAAGGGTAAGTTGCTACAATGGATAAAAGGATGGTTAAGTGGGAGAAGACAGAGGGTGGTAATCAATGGGTGCTGCTCTTCGTGGACTAATGTTATTAGTGGAGTCCCACAGGGTTCGGTGTTGGGTCCACTGTTGTTTTGTGTATTTATCAATGATATTGATGAAGGTATATCAGGCTTAATGTCGAAGTTTGCAGATGACACAAAGGTTGGCAGGGTTGTTAATGACAGTAATGGCAGTGTGCTACTGCAACAGGATCTAGATAATTTGGGCAGATGGGCTAAGAAGTGGCAACTGAAGTTCAACCTTGACAAATGCAAAGTACTGCATATGGGTAGAAGTAACCCCCAGAGAAACGTACCAACTGTGTGGTACTACACTTAAGGTGGTAGAAAATGAAAAAGACATGGGAGTAATTGTGCAGTCAGATATGAAGTTTTCTGAGCAGTGCAGACAGGCTGCTAGGGCGGGTCATGGGGTTTTGTCAATGATATATAGGAATTTTGCTAGCAGGGAAAAGGAGGTGATTGTCCCTCTGTATAAGGCAATGGTCAGGCCACACCTTGAGTACTGCGTACAGGTCTGGAGGCCTCATTTTAGGAAGGATGTAGATTTGCTTGAGCGTGTACAGAGAAGAGCAACACGATTGGTGAGGGGAATGAAGGGATTCTCTTACCAAGAGAGGCTTAAGTTCTGCAAATTGCAGTGGCTGGAGACTAGGCACCTGCGCGGTGATCTGATTGAGGTCTATAAGGCCTTGAATGGGTTGAGCACGCTGAATTCTGATGGGATCCTTCCACTTGTTCAGATTACCAACCTACGGGGACATAAGTTCAAATTAAGAAAGGACAGATGTAGAATAGATGTGCGGAAATTTGCCTTTAGCCAGTGGGTGGTTAATTGCTGGAACAAACTTCCATCTGTCGTTGTGGAAGTTGATAGGTTAAATAAATTTAAGGAGGAACTGGACAGGCATTTGGAGGGAATGGTGTGATTTTATTTTTTTTATTTTATTTTTTTTTTTTTGGCTGATGCTGCATAAGCTCCTACACTTGCTTTCTTGCATCATGTGCCACTACTACTACTACAGTATTTTTTTCAATTAACTCAACTATTTAAGGAAGAACTAAATAAAAAAATTTCACCAAAATCGGTAAAACCATTTTTGAAAAAAAACGCAAAAAAATTATGTTAATCTTCAAAGTTCATTCACCTTGGCAGGTAGAAAGTTTAGTTTCCGATAAAAAATCACTTTAAAATATTAGTAAAAAACAGCAATGAGCTTTTGAAACACTAATTTTTGGGGTCCCCTCTGATCAGGTCCTTAGGCAGATGTATTTTTTTGCCTATAGGATTAACATACCACTGCTGGTACTGCAAATATTTCTGACCAATATAATGGCTTTCAAGCTCATATAAAAATAAATGTCATCAAATGCCATATATGCATGATGTTATGAACATTAAATGTAGTTGTATTTAAAAGTACACAATCATGTGCAAAAATAAAATCATATTTTTGGTTAATTAATATGAATAGCATTTTTTTCCCCCGAATCCTATAAAATATTTTCTATTTGGGAAAATTGCAGCAAAAGAGGAAATAAAAGTAAAAATTACTGACACAAGATGGGGACAGCAAAATTAATGCAATTTGTACTTTATTTGGCAGTTAAAAAAAAAAAAATTCCACAGTTCTGAAATAAATCTAGTAGTAGCAGCAGCAAATGATGAAAGAAAGCAAACTTATATAGCATCAACCAAAAAAAAAAAAACATACATAGATTACCCATCCATACATTCCATAAATTTGTCTAGTTCTTCCTTGAATTTATTCAACCTATCCACTTACACAACAAATGGAAGCCTATTCCAACAATCAACCATCCATCAAAGTAAACTTCCCCACATCTATCCTGCAACCATCCTTCAACTTGAATTTATATTCCAATCTTTTTTTTTTTTTTTTTGGTAGTTATTGGCGCATCGGCTTCTGTGGCCATAATGCACCTCCCAAGGTTTTTGCAGTACTTTGATCCAAGCCCGAGGCGGGATTCGAACCCGCGACCTTTGGGTTGCTAGGCAAGCACTTTACCCACCCGGCTAGCCCAGTCGGCTTATATTCCAATCATGTGTGTAGACTCAACAAGTGGAAGAATGCCATTAACATTCAGCTAACTCAATCCATTCAAGGCCTTAAACACCTCAATCAGATCTCCCTACAGGTGCCTAGTCTCAAAACACTGCAATTTTCAGAACTGAATCTTTTCTAGCTAAGAGCATCCTTTTGTTCCCTTCACTGTACCCATTGCAGCAGATTTATATCCTTCCTAAAGTGTGGCCTAACCATTTCCTTATACAAAGGAATAATCAACTTCTTATCCATGCTAGCAAAAGATTCTGTATCATTGACAAAACCCCATGAGCTGTCCTGGCAGCATGTTTGCACTGTTCAGATAATTTCATGTCTGACTGCACAATTAGGCTCTGGTCTTTTTCATTCTTCACTACCTTGAATGCAGTACCACACAAACCTCCTTCCACTGAAATCCAATTCATAATTTCTAAGAATGGTGTGCTATGCTATCCTCAGAAAACCAGACCTTCACAAAACTTCAACTTCTCAAATATCCATCACTTCCTTAAATGCCCATATCTGCACAATTCTCTTCTGGAGAAAAAGAACTTAAATCCTTCCAAAATTCAATCCTATTTTATTTTTCACAGGAAAATTTAAAAAAAAAAAAGTATTGCTCCTATGCTAATCTTCAATGATTTCCAGAGAAGATCACATCTCTATAGAGATCACTTGGCTTCTAATCTCTCTCTCTCTCTCTCTCTCTCTCTACAACACAAATATTGCTTACACAAATATTGCTTCCTCTGCATCAAAAAGCTGGTTTTCCTTTTAGCTTTTGTTATTATTTTTCTTCTTATAACTTCTTTTCCAAAATCTGCTTACTATGAAATATTGTTCCCACATCTGGGGAGGGTGGTGCCTCCAAAGCCATTCTCAAGCTCCTTGCCTATTCCAAAGAGGCAGTTGGGTTAAGTAATGACCCATCTCTTATGTCTTTACTCATGTCTGATGGATATCCAATTTCTGCTGTACTTTTTCAACAGGGACTTTGACGGACACTGTTCTGCTGAACTGGCATCTGTAATTGCACTGCTTGCCACCAAACTGGTCCGAATACATGCCTGAAACAGTCGGTCAACATTCATTCATTATCCCGCTCCAAACTTGCAGAGCTAACTTTTTCTCATTTATCCCTTTTAATTTTATCCTCTGGAACAACCATCCTTTACATATATTTTCCAATAATTACGATTTAAGTCTAATGTCAACAATTGCATAGTATTATAGGTTCTAATTCTTTGGTGTATTCACAAAAAAGATAAATTATTAATATAGCTTATTACATTAGGGGAGAATGAAGGTCTCTCTCATTTTTTTTGGCTGGTGCAACATAAGCCTCAGGCTTCCTTGCACCATGTAGCTAATAATAATATGGATATAGTAAATACCCTACAGGGTGTAACTGAGCATTAAATTATAATTAAAATTTCTAGGCAGGACCACAGTATTCATCCATGTGTCAAATACAAGATAAAGCTAAGAAATTCTCTAAGTTGTGCATTCATTTATTTTTTCTTTTATCTTTATACAGTTAAAGGATAATTATGTTGTTATGGATAATTATCAATGCCTAATAAAACCTGTATTTATCTTAAAACTTCTATCAAATCTGTTTTCTGATTAGTTAAATTTCTTAATTTAACTACCATCCACCCAGCTGCAGAGCTGTCAGGAATTAAAATCAATATTATACACTAGTATAATATTGGTTTTATTGTATAAATAAATTAGTTTTAATAACATCTACCATATAGCTTTGTACTAATATTGGGTTTACTATTATAGTATAAACCAGATCTATGACCATTATATATAGGGCCCCAAAAAAAGATGGGCCCAATATATCCATGCCCAAAAGCTTGTAAGCAATGTAAAGAAAGACATTTAGTAGAACACTTTAATCATATTTATATGCATATTAATCCTATAGATGTTTCAACTACTAAGTGTTTCATAACGTCAAATTTGATTTCAAATGGTAAAATTCATTTACTTACATGCCCAGAAATTCTGGGCATGTAAGTAAATGAATGCAGTGATAAAGCTCTACCACATAAATAGAATAAACAGATGGATTTATTCTATATATTTTGGTAGAGCTTTATCACTGATAATATAAAGTAGTACTCACACATGGCTAACTAACTTCAAATAAACACATCTCTCTAACTCCACTTTAATATCATTGTGTTTAATAAAGATGTTATCTCAGAACCACTCTGAAATCTGGCCTTATGCCATCAACAGTCTGAAGTATATCTCTAAAAAGATTAAATAAATAAACAAGTACAACTCCATAGTTTAACACAGCCTGAAAGTTCACAGTGCAGTGTACACAAACTTACAATTTTACTCATCAAAATTTTATCCTAACTACAAGCCTACTTGGGAGTGGTGCACATGCCTCCACAAAGATAAAAAAATTGTTTATTTTATCAAAAAAAAAAACAAAAAAAACCACCCAAATTGCATAACTTTTCTGAACATGTTAACAGATCACATTTGTAAATCTTAACTTTTGCATGAAATACTAACCAAAATGTTACCTCCCTTGTAATTTTTTTTTTTTTTTTGAGCAGAATAAACAGTTGCTTAGGTTTTCTAAATTAATATAAGCCATTACACATGTATCAAGGTTGTTAAACATCCAGTTTTCCCTCACAAAAGGTTCCCTAAAAAGTGTCACACTCAGGGTTCAAAAATGAAAATTTCACTATTCTGATTACCAGTGGTCACCCAAAGGGCAAGGGATGGTTGGATTAAGATAAGCTCTGAAGCAAATAAGCCATATATGGGATTTTGAAACACTTCAGCTTCCAGAGAAGGAAAGCAATGGTTTTTCTTTCAAATCAAACCCCAGGGGCTCACATCTGGTGAGCATGGGCTTGGCACACCCAGGGTCTTGAGCTGGATTCTCTCTCTCTCTCTCTCTCTCTCTCTCTCTCTCTCTCTCTCTAAATTAGAATTTTTTTTCTGGCTGGTGCAGCAAAAGCCTCAGGCTTCCTTGCACCATACTAACTAAAGCCTAGACTGAAAAAGATTTTTAAAGAATTCTTTCTGCAATGGAAACCAAACCTTTGCCAGTCTTCTCCAAATGACTGGAACCCAACATAACATCATGAGAAAATGGTAAGTAGGAAATATTGATGGGAGGGATGCCAATTTTCCTAGCAAATGGATTAAAGAGATCTGGATCAACAGAGTAGATAGCTAGGATACCTATTTTACCCAAATTAGCTTGGGTAAAATAAGTCTGCAAAGGAACACATAACAAAAATTGACTATTGTTGATGTGGGACAATATCTGGGGAATGATTAGTGTCTGTTCTCTGAGACCTTGCACTCTGTAGACAAGGTATTGATTATGCAAAACATAAAAATGGTGAACTGTGACTATGTATAGCTAAACAGCATTAAATTACTAACCAACATTGATTTAATGAAGACCTTACATACTAGCACAGTATCAACTTTAAAAATAGCAGGTAACTTCCCAATCACTCTGCAGAATAAACACATTTCTAATTTTTTATTTTTAATCATTCAAAATAATTGGTTTGATCAGTGGATCTCTATATCTGTGTATTATTTGCCTATTCTTATGTCTTCATCTGTTTATGCAATGTCCAACTATGGGAGAGCAAATGGAAGATTCCTTTGACCTTGGTAGGAAAGATCCCTTCCCCCAAAGCAAAACCTAACAAAGCTGTGTAACATGGCTGGTTTCTGAATTCCATAAATTCATGGTTGATCCCTGTTTTTATGTACAGTATTGTTAGAAAGAGATTTTAATTTATCTTGCTAGATCCCACTAAACATCTAATACTTCGTTACTGAGTATCATATTCAGTTTGATTTACCCATATAAACTATATTATCCCAAGGACTCAACATCTGGTGAGTATGGGCTTGGCAAACCCAGGGTCCTGAGCTGGATATCATCATTCTTCTCTTTCTTGGCAATTCCCCTCTACTTCTGACACACACGGGATTTTTTTTTTTTTTCTGGTGCAGCATAAGCCTCAGGCTTCCTTGCACCTTATGGCTAACAATAATAATATATTTTTAATTCAGCTTTTCATGACTGAGTAAAAAACTTCAATGGTACTTTCTCCCCCCCCCAAACCTTCAGTTCAACATCTTCATAATTTTGGGGCACCCTACTACATTTCCCAAAATAATAACTAAAATATTTTATTTTTGGTTTATTTTTATTTCTTAGCACAAACAGTATACATAAAAATCACACAGCAATAACAGAAAAGGTGAACAAACAAGGTGATGTCAGAAATGTATTTTTGGGAGATGCTGTATAAACTTGTTTCCTTACATCATTTCGACAATACTAATAAGAATTTTAGTCACTCAAAAGTAACATTTCAAAAAAAAAAAAAGTTTCACTAAGTAATTCACACTTAGTTGTTTATCAGTAATGACTGACCACAAACATTCTTCACTACTGTTATTTCTTAACAGATTTAGTCTCAAGAATGAGGCACTGAAGAGAAGTTGATGAATAATAAATAATCCATTACATAAGAAACATTTACAAGGAATATTAAAAGTATGTACTATCTAAAAGTATGTATAATTAAAAATTACCCGATCTACTCTCACTGACCACAAGTTGACAAATAATTTAGTACATAATACAAAATATTATGTTCTTAAGCAGGATATATTTTGTATTATGTAATAAATTATTCATCAAACTTGTGGTCAGTGTGTAAGCAGATTAATGGATCCATTCCTCAACTCCACAGGCATCTGGCAATATCTGAATAACAATTTGATTAATTATTTGCATTTTGTCTTTTAAGCTTGTCTTTAGTTATCAAATTAATCTAACCCCAGGGGCTCACATCTGGTGAGTATGGGCTTGGCAAACCCAGGGGCCTGAGCTGGATATCATTATTCTTCTCTTTTTTGGCAATTCCTTTCTACTGCTCGCTCTCTCTCAGGGTAATTCTGGAATTTTTTTTTTTGGCTGGTGCAGCATAAGCCTCGGGCTTCCTTGCACCACGTGACTAATAATAATTATTTTTCTAGTTAACTTGCAGTTTTGCTATTTAATTTCAGTTTAGTGTTGTTTCAGTTAAGTAATTTCAGTCAGAAGCATTGTTGCATATTTGCATTTTTGCTTGACTTGTCAATTGTACAATCAACATCTAATTTGAATTTTTGTCTTTTAGTTTGAGTTGTTTCTTAGTTATTGGAATAACTACATTTTTCTTCAAGTAGTTCAAGAGTATTTGCTGATATCACAGAAGAGGACTTGAGTATTCTGGAGAACTTGTGGGAATTAGGAGTACACCTTCCTCATCAGTTCTCATATACAACCTGGATTTACCAAGGAGGTAATGAATTAGAGGCATAATTACAAGGAAACATGGGTCCTAGCAGGGAAAGGAAAAGATTGTTTAAATTATACAAAGGGATATATCAAGATAATTGAAAAGTAACACATTCATAAAAATAAAGCAAGGTGAGGCCTAACCATTTCCTTGTATAAGAAAAGCAAACTAGTCTTGAAACTAGTTACATTGCATCTTGACTACTGCATACAGGTCTGGATGCCTCAGCTGTTCTTTGCAATCTTATTATAAAGAACAGCAATAAGGGACACAAAAGGATACTTTTACCAAGAAAGACTTCAGTTCTGCAAATTACAGCTTTTGAAAACTAACCACTTGTGAGATCTGATTGAAGTGTTTAAGGCTTTAAACTGAAGGCATCCTTACCCTTTTTTGGACAACACCCATAAAGGAACAAATTTAAACTGAGAAGGAAAGGTTTCAGATAGATGTACAAAAATTTTCTTTCAGTTACAGGGTAATTGATTGTTGAAACAAATATCCATCTGGTGTTGTGGAGTGTAAATGTGTAATATTAATAAATTTAAAGAAGTATTGCACAAATAATTACAGGGATGTATAGATAAGGTTTTTATTTATTTTTTGGCTGATGATGAGATTGCTCCCCTGCAATCTCATCATCAGCCATTTGTTGCTACTATTAAAATACAAAAATCTAACCTCTATTATAGAAACTGCAGCAGTGTTGTAAATAAATTAAAAAATTTAAGAAGCTTCTGGTGGGGTCATTTAATACTGATATACAGAGATAGCCGAAACATGGTGCCACACTGCCATGTGGACAAAATAATTCATTACAGTCAATACAATATATATGGGGAAGATAGTTTAATGTTTCTCATCAAAAACTGCCACACACCAGCAACACACCATTTTCAAAATCTTGAACCATTTCCAGGTTAAAATTGGGTGTGTGGCCAAACTGACTAGCTGTAATAACAGAAAGATGACAGTGGAGGTATAGATAAAAGTCAAACAACTGAGGAGTATGATAAAAACTTGTTTAGGCAATTAAAAAAAAGAGAAACAAATGCAACTACCTCATGGAAAATAGTAAATGATTATTTATTCCAGCATGTCAGAGTGGGAATATGTTCATGTCCTTGATCTAGTTCTCACCAATTATCCAAACAATATCAAGGATGTGACAATATAGGAGCCAATAGTGGACAGCACATTGTCAAAGGTGAGCATGAACCAAGAAAATAAAAATCTTGGTGGTCAAAAGAAAGCTACTGCTTTAAAAGAAGATACTTAGGGATCTGAAGTATCTTTTTGGTCTCTTAATTGAATAGAGAAATTATATGCTATAGGACAATAATACATTATGGTAAGTGTTTAAAGAATTTGTCCTAGAAGTCAGTAATACTAAAAGGTGAAGAGGTTAAATAAGGGGGGGGGAAGAAGCAAAAAATTCTGTACTATCGCAGGACCATTTCATATGGCAATTATAAGCAGTAAATCTGCAACAAAACCACTAATGGGATAAGTGGAAACTGAATACAATTCCTAGCTAAAAGCAGTTCTATATGTGAATACAAAAAAGAAAAAAGGTGATGGGAAGTGCACACTATTCAGTTTGACTTCATTGTCATATAATGAAGTCTATGGCTAAGAACATAAAAGAAGACCACCCCAACAAGAATACAAGTCTAAAAGACTTGCCAAAGTAAGATCCTGCCTAACCAGATTGATTATGCACCATGATGCAGTCACAAAACGTCAAATGCTGAAAAAAAAAAAAAAAAAAAAAAAACTGACATACTTAGCAGTGTTACAAACTTTTTCAACCAGGGGTTTCCACCCCAACTTTTACTCCTAGCTTTACCAGCAAACCCCCAAAATATGTCATTTCATTGTTCCATGCAAACCACTCTATATATATATATCACTTATACCTTGGCTTTCCATAGTTATACAGAAAATAATCTCAACAATTTACCTCTCAGAATTAGTGAGAGTTATCTTGTTTCTTTTTTTGCTATGCAATTCATAGTGAATGGAAAGTCTACCTTCTCACAGAGCCCAACAGACTTGTCCACAGACCAGTTTATGCACCATTGACCTAAACTATAGCAAAGCTTATTATAAGCTACTACAGGAAGTTATATATAAACTGAAAAGGGAATTACAGAAAAAAAATTAGGTGAATCTGGAGCTGGCTCAAGTGCATGTGCCCCCCCACCCCATTTCTTATATTCTTTTATGGCACTGTTGAGAAAGCACTGAGGCAGTTGTCTGATGATTTGAAAGTAGGAAGGGTAGTTAATGACAAGAATCAGGCCACGAAATAATCAGTTATAAATGTTTATTTAAAAAAAAAAATTAATTAGGACAAAAAACATTTAGGATACAATCAATGATTTATCAGACCTTTGCAAGCAGATATTGTTATTCCTTTATACAAGGAAGAGTGCAGTACTGGAAACTGAAAATTTTTATTTTGTAATATCAGTTGAGAAAATTGTGTGTGGGGGGGGGAACTAATATATACTAGTATAAATAATGCAGTTTTAGTTCCTAAAAACTAAGTTGAGTACATAAAACCCCCAGGGGCTCATCTGGTGAGTATGGGCTTGGCACACCTAGGGTCCTGAGCTGGATATCATCATTCTTTTCTTTCTTGGAGATTCCCTTCAACTCTCTCAGGGTAACTTGGGAATTTTTTTTTTTTTTGGCTGGTGCAGCATAAGCCTTAGGCTTCCTTGTACCATGTAGCTAATAATAATAAAAACATGTTCCCTTGTTAGTTATTCCACTTTTAAAATGCTGAAAATTTTCCACGAAGATACAATCAAATATGACATTGTTTGCAAAAATTACCATCTGGTGCTGTGAAATAGATAGTTTTTTTGTCTGTATAAGCTTGATTCCTTGCAGCATTATCCTTTTAATATCTCAGATTTCTTACAGAATCTCTTAATTCAGTGATATTGGAAAGGAAATCATCTCTCTCTCTCTCTCTCTCTCTCTCTCTCTCTCTCCTGCAAATATCCATTATTTCAGCTGGTCTCAAAGCAATCTTAGAAACAATACTCAGGATTGCAAAAGTATTTCAATGCAGTAACTGAAATCAAATCAATTCCTACACATCACAGGTAAACGATAAGAATTTTTATTTGAATTCTAGAGAACTGCATGAAAAAATCTGTTGAATAGACCAAAGGTTATAGTACAACACAGATTTGTCAATTCAGAATCACTTTTTTTGAGAAGAATCAAAGTAACAATGAACACAGGGTGATGCATTTGTTTATTGTACAAATTTTTATGAAACAAGCCTCTCTAGAGCTCTTTAGAGATTTCAAAATAGACCCAGACAGGTACTGGCGCCTCTGTAGCCAGGTGGGAAGGAGCAGCAGTGCGTAGCACACGCTTCTTGATTAGACCAGGGTTCGAGCCCGTGACCACCAAATACAGAGGATGCGGAAAGGTCAGGGAACGACCACCGCAAATCCCCGGAGCAATATGGCCTTAGTTGCTAATGCACCTAAAAAACCAAATAACAACAACAGACAGGTACTGTAATAACAGTACTTATAGGAAGTTCATTGCAGCAAATCTGTTTACTAAACTATGAATATAATGAAGAACATAATTCAAGAAAGAGTACTCATAACAAAAGACCAAGTGCCCATGAACTCAAAAATCTGTACTCAATGTGCTAAGAGGCCTTCAAAATACTCTTATAGGACTGCCAATATTCCTTTTTGGTCAGCAGAACGATTATCAGATTCAATTCTTAGTGTAAAATTATGTAATTTTTCCATGTATGTACTGATTTCTGTATCTATGTAACATTTCCTTTTTATTTATGCATTTGTGATTTTATTCTGTTATTCTCTAACAAGTGTTGTTGTATGTATGAACTACCCTCCTAGATAATTTCTGTGCAGGGGTATTTGTTAAATAAACTCATAATATTAATAGCCAGAACATTATTTCTAACAATTCAATACAGCCTACACATCTCATACAAGTCTTAGATAAAGTTTCCCAATGCACGGATGCCAAGGTATTCCAACCTCAGTGCAAATGACTTTCCTTTAGTGATACTACAGAAAAGTTGTTTAAGGTTTTTTTTTTTTGCAATTTCTCTTTGAATTTCATTGAATTAAAAATGATTCAAGAAGGAATTTTTAATGTCATGTTGCAGAAAATTTCTAGTACAAATTAAAAAGCTGCAAAACTTATGAGGAAGAACATTTGTTAAAATGTTTTTTTTTTCTTTCAAAGTTATGTTTGTTCAGTTGATATTGAAAAATTAATGTACACAGTCAATTTTTTTTTGTTTTTCTGTGATTAATAACAAATATAGTTATCTTCTTATCAACTAATTACAGAGATTACAACTTCACATAACACTTAATAAAAAGTAGTTATATCCTCTAAGCTGTTAAATTATATAGTCATAATTAAATTGATTATTCTTCCATATGCTTTTTTTTTTTTTTTTCCAAGCCTCTCAAAAGTGTTTAGAGCTAAAAGCCTCAGACTAGGGAAGGTTAGTGCAAAGTTGTTGTTGTTATTTGGTTTTTAGGAGCATTAGCAACTAAGGCCATATTGCTCAGGGGATATGCGGTGGTCATTCCCTGACCTTTCCGCATCCTCCGTATTTGGTGGCTCACGGCTCAAACCCCGGTCTAATCAAGAAGCGTGTGCTACACACTGCTGCTCCTGCCCACCTGCCTATGGAGGCATCCGTTAGTTAGTGCAAAGTATTTTAGTTCATAGTAAATAACTGAATGTTATTGTTTTGTTTGTTATTTGGTTTTTAGGAGCATTACCAACTAAGGTCATATTGCTCCGGGATATGCATTGGTCATTCTCTGACCTTTCCACATCCTCCGTATTTGGTGGTGACGGGCTCGAACCCAGGTCTAATCAAGAAGCATGTGCTACGCACTGCTGCTCCTTCCCACCTGGCTAAGGAGGCACCTTAAATCACTGAAGTAGGTGAAATGGAATATTTTTGTTACATCCCATTATGCCTTCACAAGTTACCTGGTACTGCACTACTTCAAATAAGCAGTTGAGAAGACTAATGTTATTTATTCTCAGCAGATACCTTAGACAATAGGAAATTTACTAGATGAAAAAGTCAGTGCAGAGAATCATTTTAGTTCACAGAAAATCAACGCAGTAGGTGAAATGGCATAGGGTTTTTTTTTAATCTCATGTTGTGAACCTACATTTCACTTACTTCAGCAATTTACTACAAACTAAAATGATGGTAAATTGGTCAAACCAGATGCTGCAATTTGCAGAACATAAGCCTTGATAACAGAAACCCTTTGTTCCCCTCACCAGTCTTGTTGCCCTTTTCTGTACTGCTTCTGGCAACTCTACATCCTTACTAAATTGAGGCCTGCAGACCTGTACACAGTATTCAAGGTGTGGCCTGACCATTGCCTTATACAAAGAGATAAGCATCTCCTTATCCTTGCCAGTAAAAGTTCTTGTATATCATTGACAAGACCACATGACCTGCTCTGGCAGCCTGTCTGCACTGCTCAGAAAACTTCATATCTGACTGCACAATTACCCACAGGTATTTATCATTCTCCACTATGCTGAGTGTAGTACCACACAGTTGGTACATTTCTCTGGGGGTTACTGCTACCCATATGCAATATTTCGATTTGTCAATGTTAAACTTCAGTTGCCACTTGAGCCCACCTGCTCAACTTTTCTAGATCCTGTTGCAGCAGCATACTGTCATTAACAACCCTGCCAACCTTTGAATCATCTGCAAACTTGGACATTAAGCCTGATATACCTTCATCAATATCATTGATAAATATAGAAACAACAATGGGTTCAACTCCAAATCCTGGGGGACTCAACTAAAAACATCAATGAACAGTAGTATCCATTAATTACTACCGCTTCTCCCACTCAACCATCCCTTTACCCACAGTGCCATACTGCTCCAATTTATACAGCAGTCTTCCATGTGCAACAGTATCAAAATCTTTCCTGAAATCCAAGTATATGATATCAAAATTATTTTTTTTTGCATCCAGTTCCTTTGCAAAAACATCATAGTAACCAATTAAATTGGTCAAACAAGATTTAATTCAGAAGAATTCCCCTCCTGATTATCCTTAATAGTTAATCGTAAAGTGTTTAACATGATTAGCCATTGACATCGTTAAAGAAGCAATGAAGGAACGTTTGGACAGGCATGCAATTATACTGCAAATCACAATATGGACCTGTCAAGGGGCAGTCTTGTCTAACCAATCTTATAGGTTACTATGATGTAGTCACCAAGGAACGGGATGCAGAAAATAATTTTGACGTCATATACTTAAATTTCAGGAAGGCTTTTGATACTATTACACATAAAAGACTGCTGTAAAAATTGAAGCAATATAGCATTAAGAACAAATTACTGTTATGCATAAATGGATGGTTAAGTGGAAGAAGTCGGACAGAGGTTATCAACGGGCATTGCTCTTTGTGGACTAATGTTATTAGTGGAGTTCCCCAGGGTACAGTGCTGGGTCCACTGTGGTTTTCAATATTTATCAAATGATATGATAAATATTGAAAACGAATCTGCAAACTTAATGTCTAAGTTTGCAGACAATATAAAGGCTTGCTGGGTGGTTAACAGCAGTCATCAGGGTGAGCTACTGCAACAAGATCTATGAAATTGGGTTGATGGGATGAGAAATCTCAGTTTAAGCTTAACATTGGCAAATGCAAAGTGCTGCATATGGTCAACTAACCCCAGAGTAACTTATCAACTGGGTGGTACTACATTCAGGATAGTGGAGAATGAAAAAGACCTGGGGCTAGTTGTGCAGTTAATGTGAATTTCCCTGAGCAGTGTGGTGAGGACAGCTCATGGGATTTTGTCAATGATATACCATACTACTCCAAGGAGGTAATTATCCCTTTGTATAAGGTCATGGTTAGGCCACATCTTGAGAGATGTAGATCTGCTAAAACAGGTACAGAGAAGGGCAACCAGACTGGTGAAGGGAACAAAAGGGTGCTCTTACCTAGAAAGGACTTCAAATTCTGCAAATTGCAACATCTCAAGACCAGGCACATGCAGGGAGATCAGACTGAGGTGTCTAAAGCCTCGAATGGATTGGGCAGGCTGAATGTTAAATGGTATTCTTCTACTTGTTGAGATTACACACAAGGGCACAAATTCAAGTTGAGGAAGGATGGTTGCAGGATAGGTGAGCGAAAGTTTGTCTTCAGCTAGCAGATTGTTGGAACCGGACTTCTATCTGTTGTGGAAGTGGATGGGTTGAATAAATTCAAGGTAGAACTAGACAAATACTTGGAGGGTATGGATGGGTGGACTTTTTTTTTTTTTTTTTGCCTGATGCTATATAAGCTTGCTTTCTCGCATAATTTGGCATTACTACTACACTACCTTAATGGTTTGATGCAGAAAATTCAGTCACTGATGACCTAGCCCAGGGGTCCAAACTTTTTAAGGGTGTGTGCCAAAATTGGTTAAATCTTTTAAAAAACTATCCTTGCATTTCAGAACACAAAATGCATAGTGCTTCTTAATCAAAGCAAACCATTCACTCTATTTCTTGAAATGGTCTGCAACTCCCCTCTTCATTTGAAAATTTGTTTCTTTGCTGGTTGAGCTGACATTCTGAACAATTTGTAAAGGGCAATAGCATTAAGATATTTATGAGAATTTATTGGAATTAATGAAGAATAATCTCCACATCCCATACAAACTGTAAATGACAATGAAGGAAGCTACACTAAATACTGAATGTGAATAGTTTCATCAGTATGTCTCACTACTCAGACTTCAAACAAATCCCTGCATGGAGTTTTGAATTTTTTTTGGATGCTCTGAATTCCACAAGCCTAAAAAATTTGTAGGCAAGCCACTTTGGGCACACATGCCATGGCTTTGCCACCCCTGACCTAACTGAATTAGTACTCCCTGTTGCTTTTTACAGCAAGAAGTACTACAAAAAATCAGCTATACAGAAGTTAAGAGTAATGTAATAGAAGACTTGTTTAGAAGATTTTAAAGGAAGTTTTTTTTTTTTTTAAAGGAAGTTCTTGTATAGAAGTTTTTAAAGGAAGCAGCAAGGCAATGCATCAAACCAATATGATATTAAGATAAGATTAATCACGAGTGCTTCATTGAACTCAAGTGCAATTTCTCCTTGAGTGGAATTATTAATTTTTTTTTTTTTTTTTTTAAAAAGAAACCCCAAACACAAAAGGTATTAAAAGTTATAGTGCTTAGTACTGTGTATGGATTGAAGGTGAGAAGAGAGAGGTTACTTGTTGACAGACTAATTTCTGTAGATTGCAATTTTTCGGAACTACACTTGAAGGAAGATCATTCCAAAGAACGGATATAAAAGGAATAAATGAAGAGGAGGATAAGTTAGTACTGCAAGTTAAGAATTGGACAGAGAATAGATGTTGACTCCTTGGTCAGATTTAAAAATCTCTAACAAGACTGTAAACAGCTGTGGTTCACAGTCTGGTAAACCACAGTCAGGTAAACTGTAAACACCTCTACATAACAAATATCGAATTCAGGACCTGACAGAAAGAGCAAACATACCTACTGGTATCAGTGGTGAAGGTAGTACCAGTACTTCATGTTCATGGCATTACAGGTGAAACAATGCTCTGTGTTAGCATAGGCATATGATGCAAGAAAGCAAGCTTATGCAGCATCAGCCAAAAAAAACAAACACCACTCCCATTTCACCCCTCCGTTGGTTCGAAATACCTGTTCAGCTGAGCCTTAAATTTATTTAGGCTATCAACTTACACACCAAGGGATGGAAGTCTGTTCCACCAACCAACTACCCGCTGGCTGAAGGCAAATTTTCGCACATCTATCCTACATCTGTCTTTCCTCAATTTGAATTTATGCCCTCTCAGGTGATTATTCTGAGCAAGAATCCCATTGGCATTGAGCATGCTCAAACCAGTCAAGTCTTTATACACCACTATCAGATCACCTCGCTGGTGCCTAGTCTCCAGACACTGTAATTTTCAAAACTTAAGCCTTTCTTCATAAGGGCAACCCTTTGTTCCATTCACTAATCTTATTGCCCTTCTCTGTACTTGTTCCAGCAGCTCTACATCCTTCTTGAAATGAGGCCTCCACACCTGTATACAATACTCAAGGTGTGGCCTGACCATTGCCTTATACAAGGGAATAATCACCTCCTTATCCCTGCTAGGAAAATTCCTGTATATCATTGACAAGACACCATGAGCTACTCTTGTAGACCATCTGCACTGCTCAGAGAACTTCATATCTGCCTGCACAATTACCACCAGGTCCTTTTCATTCTCTACCACTGTCAGTGTAGTACCACAGAGTTGATATGCTGCTCTGGGGTTACTGTTTCCCATATGTAGTACTTTATATTTGTCAATGTTAAACTTCATTTGCCACCTCTCAGCCCATCTGCTCAACCTTTCCAGATCCTGTTGCAGCAGCAGCATAGTGTCAGTAGTGTCCTTGACAACCCTGCCAACCTTTGTATTGTCTGCAAACTTGGACATTAAGCTTGATATACCATCATCAATATCATTATAAATACAGAAAACAATGGACTGAACCCTGACAGACTCCACTAATAACATTAGTCCATGATGAGCAGTGTCCATTGATTACCACTGTCTACTCTCCCTTAACCATCCCTTTAACCATAGCAGCAATTTTCCTCCAATGCCACACTGCTCCAATTTGTGCAGCAGTCTTCCATGTGCAACAGTATTAAAAGCCTTTCTAAGATCCAAATATATAATATCAAAAGTTATTCCCTGCATCCAGTTCTTTTGTGACTGCATCATAGTATCTAATCAAATTGGTCAGGCAAGACTTTTCCTTAACAAAACCATTCTGTGTCCGAGCTATAACTGAAGTCTTATCTCGATGATCCTACAGTGCTTCTTTAACCAGTGCCTCCATTAATTTTCCTGGAACAGAAGTTAAACTCACAGGTCTATAATTACTTGTGTCAGCCTTTGATCCTCCTTTGTGAATTGGGGTCACATTTGCACATCTCCAGTCTATGGGTACCTCCCCTGAGTCCAAAGAAGCTCTCATAATTATGGCTAAGGGTTTGCTTACTTCCTTCAATATAACTGGATAGATCCCATCCACTCCAGGTGCCTTTTTTATGTTTATCCTCAACAATTTCTCCTCCACTTTCCTCTCAGTTATTACAAAATCATCCAGCTCACTGCCAGAGTTTAACTGACCTCTGGCATTCCCCTCCCTGAATAACTCCTCATGTGTGAATGTAGATGCAAAATACTTGTTTAGTTTGTTAGCCATCTGAGCGGGATCCTCAACTGTTGAACCATCAATATCAAGTGGACTAATCTGATTCATCCCTTTCCTTCTGGAATTTATATAGGTAAAGAACTCTTTTCTGTATTTCTTTGCATCGTTTGCCAAGGATTTCTCATAATCTGCCTTATCTCCTTTGTGACTTGGTCACAGACCAGCTTATATCTATCATAGGCTTCCATGTCGCCCATTAATTTATATGTATCCCATGCATTTTTCTTCTCTGCCATATGTCTCATGTGTTTTTGATTTATAACCTGATACATTTATGGGACAAATGTAGAAGTCATTAATATGATCCCAAGGTTCTTTTCAGATTATGGAACCAACATCATGGCTTTCTTTTTCCCACATTTCCAAATTACAAGCCCCCTACACATGTACAGTGCACTTATTTTGGATATCTAGTTTAATTCCATGACATGGGCATAAGTTCTTCAAAAACATTATAACCTACCTTGTTTTTTCACAACACAGTTATTGCATATGGAACAAAACATATTAGATTGTTCACACAACCACAACTTGCCATTATCAAAGATGCAGAATAAAAGCATGTTAGAAGCAGATAGTAAATGCAGATGAAACAGATTTATATAGCTAACTGATTTGCAAGTCTCAACATTTCTATAGCTGTCAATCACAAAGGAAGCAGCATTCATATACATGGAATGTGTATCTAAGAAAACAATTCTTACCATCTGTTAAAAAAAAAAAAAAAAAAAAAAAAAAGTATACATGACAGTTAAACTGATCTGGAATATTAGAATTAGCACAAAGTACACCCAAATATAGCATGAACTGTGAAAACATCAAAATCTATGTGGACAAATGTAATAAGTAAATTAAAGGAAAGCAGAAACATTTAGATAAAGTTCAAAGCATCACTTTTACCACAGCTTCTATCATCAGGAAACAAACTTCCTCCAAATGCTGCTAAAATTTATAATCTGCAGATTATAATTTTTAATTTGTGTTAAATTGAAGTTTGACAAAAACTGCAGTATATGTCAAATGGTTCTTTATTTCCCAAACTTTAACTCAAACTATAAGTTTTGATAATGTTTGTGTTTATAACCACCACAAAAAAAAAAAAAAAAAAAACAGAAGCTCTTATTCTTTTCCCATTAAGCCAGCCAATCTAAAATCATATTGTATCTCTGCTATCACTTCATATTTTATCCATTTATTCTCAATGGATTAAAAACAGCTCTGATGAAGTTAGTATTAGCATCAGTGGGGGAAAATGATGCAAAAAGCAGGTTTATACAGTACCATAAAAAAAAAAAAAAAAAAAACACATTTCACCTATCAATCCCCCCTCCAACAATTTGTCCAATTCTTTTTTTGAATTTATTCAAGCTATCCACTTTCACATCATCAGATGGAAGTTTATCCCAGCAAACAACCACCTGTTGGCTAAAGGCCCACTCCCACACATCTAATCTGCAACCATCCTTCCTCAGTTAGAATTTATGCTCCCTTGTGTGTAATCTAGAGAAAGAATCCCATTAGCATTAAGCTTTCTCAATGCCATTCAAAGCATTAAACATCTCGGTCAGATCACCTCACAGGTGCCTAGTCTCCAGACACTGCAATTTGAAGAACTGAAGCCTTTCTTGGTAAGAGCACCCTCACTACCCTTCTCTGTACATGTTCTAACAGCTCTACATCCTTCCTAAAATGAGGCCTCTAAACCTGTATGCAGCACTAAAGATGTGGCCTGACCATTACCTTATACAATGGGATATCACCTCCTTATCCATGTTAGCAAAATTCCTGTACATCATTGACAAAACCGCTTGAGCTGTCCTGGCAGCCTGTCTGCACTGCTCAGAGAACTTCATATCAGACTGCACAATTCACCCCATGACCTTTTCATTTTCCACTACTTTGAGTGTAGTATCACACAGTTGATACTTTACTTCAGGATTACTGCTATCCATATGCAGTACCTTGCATTTGTCAATGTTAAACTTAAAATTGCAATATCTCAGCCTGTCTGCCTAATTTTTCTAGATCTTGTAATGAGGGTACATTAAGCATGATATACCCTTTTTTTTACCCTCATGATATACCCTCATTAATAAATGCATAAAATAATGGGCACCAACACCAAACCCCATAGGACTGCACTAATAACATTAGTCCAAGAAGAGCAGTGTCACTTATGTGCAACAGTATCAAAAGCTTTCATGAAATCTAAGTATACGATATCAAAGTTATATGAAATAATGATATCGAAATGCAGAATTTATTAATTTAGATTTTGCTATTTACAATGTCTTCCCACCTTCTGATGTACTTCACCAATGATATTGATGAAGGTATATCATGCTTAATGATGAAGTTTGCAAATGACACAAAGGTTTGCAGGGTTGTTAATGCCAGCATGCTAGCAACAGGATCTAGAAAATTTGGGCAGATGGGCTGAAAAGTGGCAACTGAAATTTAACATTGACAAATGCAAAGTACTGCATATGGGTAGAAGTAACACCAGGGAAACATACCAACTGTGTGGTACTATAATTAGGGTGGTAGATAATGAAAGACCTGAGAGTAATTGTGCAGTCAGATATGAAGTTTTCAGAGCAGTGTAGACAGGCTGCCAGAGCAGGTCATGGGGTATTTTCAATACAGGAATTTTGCTAGTAGGGAAAAGGAGGTGATTATCCCTTTGTATAAGGCAATGGGTCAGCCCACACCTTGAGTACTGCATACAAGTCTGCAGGCCTCATTTTAGAATGCAGAATTGCTTGAGCAAGTACAGAGAAGGGCAACAAGATTGGTGAGGGGAATGAAGGGGTGGTCTGACCAGGAAAGGCTTAAATTCTTCAAACTGCGGCATCTGTGAGGTGATCTGATTGAGGTATATAAGGCCTTGAATGGGTTGAGCAGTCTCAATTCTGATGGGATTCTTCTTGCTCAGATTACAAACCTAAGGGAGTATAAATTTAAACTGAGGAAAGACAGTCGTAGAATAGATGGGCAGAAATTTGCCTTTAGCCAGTGGGTAGTAAATTGCTGGAACAAACTTCCATCTGTTGTCTTGGCAGTTGATAGCTTAAATAAATTCAAGGAGGAACTGGTTAAACATTTAGAAGGAATGGATGTGTGAATTTTTTTTTTTTAACTAGGCAAACTGCATTTGAGGACTAAAACAATTTAAAAAAAAAAAATGTATTGTTTACACATTGGCACAACCACAGAAGTCAAGATTTACAAATAATCATACCCATCCCACAATAATATACTCTTGACTAAACTTATCAGTCACACAGGCTCATACAAAGTCACCTCATATCAATGTGCTAGTGCCAACCACTCAGTTACATCAGAATCAGATAAGGTATAACAAATACTGACTACAATCAGAATAATTCATCACCCATCTTGGAAATAGGAATTATACACACTATTCTGAAGTCTATTTAATGTTCAATAATAAACTGAAAAATCCAATTAAAATAATTAGCTAATTCAATAGTGACTTTATCTGAATCAAGCAGTAACTTACTGCAAATATCAAAATGTTCATTAAGCATTATCCCGCAAGCAATATTGGAAAAATTTATTCCGTAGGATATACATCTTCAGTCATTTGATCTTTCTTTGGTGCTAGATTTCTTTTTGAACACAGATCGTATTAGTAGTAGTGGCATGTGATGCAAGAAAGTGGCATGTGATGCAAGTCCAAGGAAGTGAAGCCAGTCGACATCGATGGACAGGGCAGTGTCGAGTCAGTTTGGTGTGACATAAGCATAGGGAAATCAAAATTGAGAGTAGGAGTGTGCTATAGGCCTAATGACTCTGATGAGTATAATAAGATATTGTACAGGGAAATAGAGTGGGCCAGTAAATCAGAGAGTCTTATAATGGGAGATTTTAATTTCCCAGATATTGACTGGAATTTGTGGATTGGTCACTCGCACACTAGCAAGGCTTTTGTGGATTTATTGGATGATTGTTTTCTACATCAGCATGTTCGTGAGGCAACAAGAGGGAGCAATACTCTTGATCTGATTATCAGTAGTGATTCTTCATGCATTAAGAATCTGCAGATAAATGAACCACTAGGTGGCAGTGATCACAGTGTGTTGAAGTGGGATTTACTCAAGGAGGTAACTACCATCACAGGTAAAGGGAAGGGTTATTGTTTTCGTAAAGGCGACTATGATGGTCTGAGACAGTATTTAAATTCTATACAGTGGGACCAACTGATGATGTTACCAACAGCAAACTCAAAATGGGAAGCATTCAAGGAACTAATCTTGGAGGCTACCAGGCTTTACATACCAACTAAGAAATATTGTTCAAGGTTTAGGCCTAAATGGTTGTCAGATCAATTAATGAGACATGTGGCAGAGAAGAAAAATGCATGGGATACATACAAATTAATGGGTGACATGGAAGCCTATGATAGATATAAGTTGGTCTGTAACCAAGTCGCAAAGGAGATTAGGCAGGCAAAAGCAGACTACGAAAAATCCTTGGCAAAGGATGCAAAGAAAAACAGAAAAGAGTTCTTTACATATTTGAACTCGAGAAGGAAAGGGATGAATCAAATTGGTCCACTGGATATTGATGGTTCAACAGTTGAGGATCCTGCTCAGGTGGCTAACAATCTAAACGAGTATTTTGCATCTACATTCACGCATGAGGAGTTATTCAGGAAGGAGAATGATGTAGGTAAAGTAAACATTGGCAGTGAGCTGGATGATTTTGTAATAACTGAGAGGAAAGTGGAGGAGAGATTGTTGAGGATAAACATAAAAAAGGCACCTGGGGTGGATGGGATCTATCCAGTTATATTAAAGGAGGCAGCAAAGGAAGTATGCAAACCCCTAGCCATAATTATGAGAGCTTCTTTGGACTCAGGGGAGGTACCCATAGACTGGAGATGTGCAAATATAACCCCAATTCACAAAGGAGGATCAAAGGCTGACACAAGTAATTATAGACCTGTTAGTTTAACTTCTGTTCCAGTTAAATTAATTGAGGCACTGGTTAAAGAAGCACTGCAGGATCATTGAGACAAGACTTCAGTTATAGCTCAGACACAGCATGGTTTTGTTAAGGGCAGGTCTTGCCTGACCAATTTGATTGGATACTATGATGTAGTCACAAAAGAACTGGATGCAGGGAATAACTTTGATATTATATATTTGGATCTCAGAAAGGCTTTTGATACTGTTGCACATGGAAGACTGCTGCACAAATTGGAGCAGTGTGGCATTGGAGGCAAATTGCTGCTATGGATAAGGGGATGGTTGAGTGGCAGAAGACAGAGAGTGGTAATCAATGGACACTGCTCAACGTGGACTAATGTTATTAGTGGAGTTCCTCAAGGTTCAGTGTTGGGTCCGTTGTTGTTTTCGGTGTTTATGAATGAT
Source organism: Mastigoproctus giganteus (assembly GCF_048544385.1). Lineage (NCBI taxonomy): Eukaryota > Metazoa > Arthropoda > Arachnida > Uropygi > Thelyphonidae > Mastigoproctus > Mastigoproctus giganteus. The sequence continues at coordinate 3,413,418 of NC_143577.1, read as the reverse complement.
ATTGATGATGGGATATCAAGTTTAATGTCCAAGTTTGCAGATGATACAAAGGTTGGCAGGGTCGTTAAGGACACTACTGACGCTATGCTGCTGCAACAGGATCTGGAAAGGTTGAACAGATGGGCTGAGAGGTGGCAAATGAAGTTTAACATTGAAAAATGTAAAGTACTACATTTGGGAAACAGTAACCCCAGAGCAACGTATCAACTCTGCGGTACTACACTGACAGTGGTGGAGAATGAAAAGGACCTGGGGGTAATTGTGCAGGCAGATATGAAGTTCTCTGAGCAGTGCAGACGAGCTGCAAGAGTAGCTCATGGTGTCTTGTCAATGATATACAGCAATTTTTCTAGCAGGGATAAGGAGGTCATTATTCCCTTGTATAAGGCAATGGTTAGGCCACATCTTGAGTACTGTATACAGGTCTGGAGGCCTCATTTCAAGAAGGATGTAGAACTGCTGGAACGGGTACAGAGAAGGGCAACAAGATTAGTGAATGGAACAAAGGGTTGCTCTTACGAAGAAAGGCTTAAGTTTTGCAAATTACAGAGTCTGGAGACCAGGCACCGGCGAGGTGATCTGATAGAGGTGTATAAGGCTTTGAATGGTTTGAGCATGCTCAATGTCAATGGGATTCTTCATCTTGCTCAGAATAATCACCTCAGAGGGCATAAATTGAAATGGAGGAAGGACGGATGTCGGATAGATGTGCGGAAATTTGCCTTTGGCCAGCGGGTGGTTGGTTGGTGGAACCGACCTCCATCACTTGTTGTTGAAGTTGATAGCCTGAACAAATTTAAAGCTCAACTGGACAGGTATTTCGAACGAACAGAGGGGTGAAATGGGAGGGGGTTTTTTTTTTTTTTTGGCTGATGCTGAATAAGCTTGCTTTCTTGCATCATATGCCTCTACTAATGCTAAAAGAAAGCAAATGTATGAGCTTATGCAGCATCAGCCAAAAAAAAAAAAAAAAAAAAAACACACCATTCCCTCCAAATGCCTGTCCAGTTCCTCCTTAAATTTATTCAACCTATCAACTTCCACAACGACAGATGGAAGTTTGTTCCAGCAATTAACCACCCGCTGGCTAAAGGCAAATTTCCGCACATCTATTCTACATCTGTCCTTTCTTAATTTGAACTTATGTCCCCGTAGGCTGGTAATCTGAACAAGTGGAAGGATCCCATCAGAATTCAGCGTGCTCAACCCATTCAAGGCCTTATAGACCTCAATCAGATCACCGCACAGGTGCCTAGTCTCCAGCCACTGCAATTTGCAGAACTTAAGCCTCTCTTGGTAAGAGGATCCCTTCATTCCCCTCACCAATCTTGTTGCCCTTCTCTGTACACACTCAAGTAAATCTACATCCTTCCTAAAATGAGGCCTCCAGACCTGTACGCAGTACTCAAGGTGTGGCCTGACCATTGCCTTATACAGAGGGATAATCAAGTCCTTTTCCCTGCTAGCAAAATTCTTATATATCATTGACAAAACCCCATGACCTGCCCTGGCAGCCTGTCTACATTGCTCAGAGAACTTCATATCTGACTGCACAATTACTCCCAGGTCTTTTTCATTTTCTACCACCTTAAGTGTAGTACCACACAGTTGGTACGTTTCTCTGGGGTTACTTCTACCCATATGCAGTACTTTGCATTTGTCAAGGTTAAACTTCAGTTGCCACTTCTTAGCCAATCTGCCCAAATTATCTAGATCCTGTTGCAGTAGCACACTGCCATTACTGTCATTAACAACCCTGCCAAACTTTGTATCATCTGCAAACTTCGACATTAAGCCTGATATACCTTCATCAATATCATTGATAAATATACAAAATCTAGATACAATACAGATGATACATAATCTTTGCCTCCTTGCATTATACTGTCACTTTGAAAATACAAAATTATTTTCAAGTGCCATTCATGTGACAACTAGATAAATTATATTAAAATGTTACTTATTCTAACTCAAATTATTCTTTCATTATTTCATCATTAAAATGATTTTTGAAATAAGAAGAATGGGATGCAAGCCCATCACTTTACATATTTATATTGCAAAATGGCAAAGACTAACTAATTACAGCACTCCTTTACTGGAGTGAGAATCACTCCTTTATAAGATAAATTGGTCCAAATTCAGATTGTATATGGGTAAAGATATTTTTTAGTAAAACTGTAGTAATATAATTTGAACATAATCAATCAGACAGCCACATAAATATGCCACTCAGTTTCTTGAAATTTTAAATTTAAAGCTAAGTCCCAAAAAGGATGAATTCAGTCTCCAGTTCCCATTTGTAAATACTTCAGCTTTCTTTTCAATAGTTAACAAATGATGCAAGCTTATATAGCATTAACCAAAAAAGAAGGGGAAAAAAAAAAAAAAAACTTTCAATATTACCTTGTCCATCCCCTCTAACAGTGTCTAGTTCAATCAATTTCTATACATCTATTATGCAATTGTCCTTCCTCAAGCTGAATTTAAAATGTCTCCTCAAGCTTGTAATCTGAGCAGGAAGAATTCCATCATCACTGAGCTTACTCAATCCATTCAGAGCCTTAAACACCTCAATCAGATCCAGATGCTACAATTTACACAACTGCAAGCACTTGCTAGTATGAGCATTCTTTTGTTCTAATACTATGTGGCAGCACTCCATCATACATGAAGGCTAATCTTGAAAGCAATATAACATCTTCTAACAAGGTTTTATGGTTTTGGTTTCCATTCTTCTTCCTTTCAAGAAAGGAAGACTTGATGATAAATGAAACAGAAAAACTGCACCACAGCCCAGAGAATGGAAATGGGGGCTTCCTGAAACCAATGAGCCAAATGCAACAAATAGAAGTATTCCCCACTTCATGCAATGAAAAAAAAAAACAAAAACCCAACTTGGTTTGTCAGTCCAGAACAAGTTTGCTAACCAAATGGCAAAATGTTTCTATTCAATTCAGAACCTACAGAACAAAGGCTACTAATTTTAGACTTATTTAGGGATAAAATCTTATGCATTGTTACAATTTTATACATAGTATGCCAATTGGAAAACAAAACTGATGCTAAAAAATATAATGATCCCATGTATGAGTAAACTAACCTTGCTTTATTCAAAGTAATTTCCACCTGCATCCACTGCATGCAACGAACATGAAGCAACCTGCAGAACGTCATGACTGGTACACTATTCAGTGTTCTCATCACAGCTATTTGAATACTGACATCATGAAAATAAGCCTTTCAGGGGTGCCTTGAACTTTGAGAACAACAAGAAGTCGCACATGGCTGTCTGGTAAATATGGCGGGTGTGACAGTATGCAGATGTTTTACTAGCCAAAAACTCCTGAACAGTGAGAGCCTCAAGGCTTAGAGCATTCTCATGCAAGAGAAACCAACCACAGTCTTCTCCATATTGAGGCTGCACACAACGGATTCTCTGCAACAAACATTTCAAAACATCCAGATAGTAGGCAGCAGTAACACTTTGGACATTGAGCACAATTCCCTTGCTATCGTAGAAAGTGATGAGCATGGTTTTGATTTTTGGCCTTCTTGACGAACTTTAATGACCTTGGGAGAGTTCGCACTGTATCGCTTCATTGTGGGATTGTGATGAAAACACCACATCTTGTCACTCATAACAATCATATTCAGAGAGCAAGGTTACTTTCAGGGGCCTCAATGAGTTCTCTGCAGTGTTAAACTCGTGCATACTGTTAATGAATGTGGAACAAACCAGGCACAGACCCTCCTTTTCTTCGAATCTGGGTTATTATTTGTCAAATGGTTTCCTTATTAACTCACAGATCTAAAATATTCAAAGCATTGAACACTGCTTGTTGGTAGTGATTTCCTGCATCTTTTCAATCAACTCTGGCATTCAAACCATTTTTGCAGAGCCCAGATGTTCTTTGTCTTTCAGTGATTCTCTTCCATGGGCAAAACACTTATGCCACTGACACACATGCACAAGATAATTCTCTACATACATTTGCTTCATTATTTGAAATGTTTCTGTGGCACTTTTGTAGTCTGACAGTACTTGTTTGCTCTTTTTTTTCCATTGTCCTTACAACACAGAAGAGAAGTGCAATTCAGCTTGCACTACGTTCTGAAACAGTGGCAATTTCCACTCACCTTGACTGCACTGCTTGAGGAACAATCCCTTTCATTTCATATTTACTTCTAGTAAATGGCAGCACCAGCGCTCATCTCATAACATCAGTCTCATTTTCCAATTGCTGCATTGTGTATGGATATCGAGGCGTGTAAACATCAATCTTCCTGAAAGTGCTCCAATGAACATCAACAGTTCAAGAAGCAATACACAGGTTAGAAGTAGTACTAAGAGTGTTGGAGACAGCCTGTTCAACTGAGTCAGACTATCTGTGCAACTTCTAGTTTAACTAGAGATTACAATGCTTGCCGACTTCTAACCAAAGACCCTTGAGACAGTTTTAAACATTAAGCTAGTAGTGGTTTACAACACATCAACATCTTAGCTCACATTGTGCAGAGAATTATGCCTGTATTTATGGGCTGATCTGCAAGTTGTCTGAGTTTACAAACAATCATATATTGATACTCAGATAAAATTATGAATCCTTGTTACTTAAAGTAGAATCTACAATTCTCTCCATGCAAAATTGGATATTACAATTATTTTTTAATCTGGGGTAGTAATCCCTCCCTGGACATACACCATACCAACTAAAACGAGTTTTAACCCTCAGGGAGAGTAAAATGAATGAAAAACAATGCACTATGGAATAAATCTAATATTATAAATATCACTTCCAGAATTTGCTACTTTAATCAAAAAATGCATTTTAGGAGGAATTTATGTGGATGTCAGAAATCCTAACTCTGGATAGCTCTAATCTACTAAATATGGGAAATCCATCCAAATGGATGGAACACCACCACCACTTTTATCCAATTACTAACATAAAAGTTGATTCCCGTGGCAGGGTAGAGGTAATTAAGATTTTAGGCATCCAGGGTAGGGGTAGCAGCATCCTTGTTGTATAATTTTCCATTATATAAGCTGGAAGAAAAACACAATTAAGATTTTAGGCATCCAGGTAAAAATACATTTATGTTTTCTATTTTTAATATATTTATTTGGTGCATTGTGGGGCAAATGAAATCTTGTAGGGAGGAAGTTACTGTTTATTGAGGATTTAGTCTGATTTTTCCCATTCTCACTCTGTCAGAACTTCTTTCAGTTTATATTTGGGTATTTTTCAAATCTTCATGGAATTTACTGGGACAGGTTGCTACCACAGATTGAACAAAAATTTATGCAGAATTAGAGATGCACACACACATAAAATTTTAGTACCCATGATGCATTTCTGCATTGTTTTTAGAAGTTGAACCCTGTTTTGCATTCACGCACAAATACCAGCTTTTCTTACTGAAAAAAAAAAGTTCGGTACGTGAATTACACTATTAATAATATATCTAATAAATTATATTAATTTGTGTACAGCCACTATACTGTATACAATTAAGAAGTGAATGCATTAACATAAAGAATGATTCAAAATCCGAATGAAGAACTGAATTGACATTCCAATTGTCAATATATTTCTCAAAATGTAAATACATTTTCCTCGTGTACAATTTTCAAATAAGTTTTTTAATTTTCCATTAAAAGGCGAACACTTATGAAAAATTATATTATTATTTTTATCATTTTAATTAGCAGACGGTCGAAATTTATTAATGACGTTATGGAAGAAATTAAGTTATTTCTATATAACTGACAATTCATTATAAGATGGCAGGAAAACTTATTCCCGTTAGAAGCTTCCTGAACCTCTTATAATAGTGGAATTAATTTCCTTCACTGGTAAATTCAAACACGATCTCTTTGGGGAGGTTGAAGTGCTCTACGAAAATGACAGGTTACCTTTGAAAAGCTTGGACCTCAAATATCGATAGCGAGATCACGGAGAAGGTGGGGGGAAGGAATATTATGATTTTGCTTTCTGGGGGAAAAAAAAAAAATCAATTTAAACCCAAATCCGCGTACACTAAAAACTCTACCCAACCATGTTTCACATAAACACAATTGGTTACTTGATTTGAACGTACACTTTTTCAACCCCACAACTAGCACACGAAGTGCAGATAATTCTTTTGTCTAGTACAGGCGTACTGCTAGATACGAGTAGTCGGTTTTTGGTTTTATTTTGCATTAAAAGTAAATAAATAAAAGGAGCACAGTGCACTTTTTGCATTATTGCAGACATATCTCCGAGTTCTTATAGTTATCCACGTGCTTAATTGTCGTCGAAAATTCAGCAGCGAACACAAGTTTTGTTTGAAACAGTGAAGAAAGCTCGTTTGGCACGGAAGCCATCATTCTGCAGCACAGCTTCCAACAAAGCCTTTGTCCAACAACAAACTCATTTTTAATTGTTACCAAACGAAGCATTATTTAAGATAGGAGAAAGATTCACTCGGCTTTTCTTTTTTGTGCTTAGGCTTACCTCGTACTGAATATACTGTTTTCGCCATTCTGGAGTGATGTGGGCTGACAAATGTTCAGCAAACTTCATAATAAGGATATTAACTGAAGGCGAGCAAAATAATCACTTCGATAATCCCGAATTCTCCTTTAAAACTCTCCTGTACTGGAACATTTAATTTTTGAGCGTATGCACTTCCAAATCAATACACATTTTACGAGCAACATGATATTTTAAATCTGTGCTCAGCGTACGACTAGCAGACACATTATCTAACCAGCACGACGAAGCCAGCTGATAACAATCCCGCTCCTACGACAATGCTGCTCTCCTATTGGTCTAGAAATGCCCTTCAGGTGCATAATACCTGAGTATCGTGTCCCGAGTGCGATTGGCTTGGGCAACCCCGGGCCCTTGGGAGAGAGTTGTTGTTAATGCGAGCAGGTGGCACGTGCCGTAATATTCTATTCACCCACATGCGGACAATCCACGAGTGCGAGGGTTTTTGGGTGTGAATCAGAGTCTCCTACCAGGTAAGTGGCATCTGCCGTCATTCCTTCTTCTAAGAACAACTGCTCCCTGTTATGTGTTTGCGAAATGCACTATTTTGCACCACTGAGGGGAAAATGGATTAATGGTAACACATTACTGTCCAACTTTGCCCATTTTTGTCGCGTTTAAGCATATGTCAGTCCGTGCATTACAACTCACAAAACGCACGTGTTTGGATGTTGTGGTGCATTCGTGAAGCAAACATGCTTCCATCAGGACGTACAGAGAGAAAATCTGGATCTGCTTTTTAGATTTGAATGTACATGCCGAAATAAAAGTTGGTAACCGAAGTTATTTCAGGTTAACTTGGCAGTTATAAATGCAGAGATTTGTTGATATAAAACAACTACACTTTTTTTTTTTTTTTGAATATTTACTAAATTCACGTCATTAAACGCGGATACGATCCTTCCTAATTTGGCAATTCTTGAATGTTTCCTCCCCCCCTTCGGTTTTATGAAAATCGTTTTTTTTTAAATCGTCTTATAAAGAAATTGTACAAAAATATGTGACCCAATTTCGATCCTCCACTGCAAGGAAGGGAAAAGTTATTTTTTTGCGTACTTATTTTTATTTCTGATAATTATGGTTATTTATAATTTAAGATGCCAAAAAAATTGTAAGCGTTATAATCTTCCATGCACCGTATGGCTAATTTTTTTTTTTTTTTTTTTGGCTGATGCTGTATAAGAAAGAGAAATCTTACAGAGAGTAGTGATGTACATAGTAGTGCAGTTGCAACTGCCCGTCACTGCACAGTGGCCAACGATGTAATGAAAAGACAAAAGTTTCCTGAATAAACCAAAAAAATAATAATAATACTGTAATAATAAAATAAAAATATGAGTAAAAGAATAATGAATAAGTTAAATACAATATTAGAAAAATACAGAAATGAATTGGATATACTAAACATTAACTCCAGGGGCTCACTTCTGGGCTGATTCCCTTCTACTTTTGACTAGCACTCGCTCTCTCAGGGTAACTCGGGAATTTTTTTTTTCTTTTTCTTTTTGTCTGGTGCAGCATAAGCCTCGGGCTTCCTTACACCATATAGCTAATAATATTTAAGTGAGTGTACAGAACATTAGTCACAAAATACATAACATGAGAACGTACTGTACATCGAATAGCATAATTATATATATATCGATTTTGTTTGTTATTTGATTTTTAGGAGCATTAGCAACTAAGGCCATATTGCTCCGGGATAAGCGGTGGTCATTGCCTGACCTTTCCGCATCCTCCGTATTTGGTGGTTTAACGGCTGGACCCCGTTCTAATCAAGAAGAGTGTGCTACGCACTGCTGCTCCTTCCCACCTGGCTACGAAGCCGCCTATGTATATCGAATTGAGCAAAAGAATACATTGATCGGGACTCAGGTTATAATATTGGTAGCCTTGGCCATCTACTACGGAATATTCTTTTTCTATAATGTCGATCATGACTAAACTTGTTGAACTCGACATCTAGATCTTGGACGCTTGATAACATCTGCTGAAGAAGGAACTGATCCGACAGGTGAAGGCGTGTTTGCAGAGGGAATAGCTGTGGAATTGCTCGCAGATGCGCCACTGGGATCCTCCATGCACAGTTATCCCAGAAGGAGGGAGAGGAGATGGACCAGTCATGAGTTTGACTGTAATGACGGTTCTTCTTTCATCAGTGAGTCAGCTGAGCCTTGGGATGTCGAGTGTGTTTGCCATAGCGGTGGTTCGGAGAAGGGGAGGAAGGCTCAGCTTGTGGCAAGCCCATTTCAGGAGCCAATACTCAGAGGAGAATATTGATTTGGTGGTAGAGGGAGATGCGGATGCCCAGATCTCTGCAGCATAGAGAAGTGGGCGATAAAAATTGTTCAAATGTATTTGACAATGGTGGATTTGTCTGTCACATGTTGAAGATGCTGCTTGCATAACCATCTCTGTCTAGCAGCTTTTGTGAGAAGCATGTCTACATGCTAACTGAACAGAAGCTTTGGGTTGGATCTGATCCCTAGTCAGAGTAATTTTGAACAAGCGGGACAGAAGCTCCATTGAGGGCTGGATTGATGCATAGAGCAAATTGCTTCAGCTCTCGGATTACCGTGGAGCAATGAGGGCAGTGAAGAGGAGGCCGGATAGTACTACCCCCTGTGGGACTCCAACCAAGATTACTTAGTAGTATTGGGAGTTATCCACAGACAGTTTCACAATGCGGTTACACAGCAGAGGAGATGTCAGGAAAGCTAAGATGTCACCACCTATTTATTTATTATTATTATTATTATTATCATTAGCCACATGGTGCAAGGAAGCCTGAGGCTTTTGCTGCACCAGCCAAAAAAAAAAAAAAAAAAAAAACTCTAATTTACCCTAAGAGAGAGAGAGAGAGAGAGAAGTAGAAGGAAATCATCAAGGAAGAGAAGAATGATGATATCCAGCTCAGGACCCTGGGTGTGCCAAGCCCATGCTCACCAGATGTGAGCCCCTGGGGTTAAATTGATAATAGTTCTCTTTAGCAGAGATGGAATGTGCACGGCATCAAATGCAGATTCGATGCCTACGTAGGTGGCTGCTAGTTCTCTATTCTCAAAGGCTGATGATGATCCTGTTGGTAGTTTCTAGAAGATTGGTCACAGTTGAGCTGTGTAAAAGTGCGTAGTGATTTTGTGTGGGGTATTTGCTAGGATCTGCTTGGTGAGGATCGGCAAAAATATTTTTTCTAGCAGCTTCAACAGGCAGTATGAGTTTGAGATCCTGTAGTGTTTCACCTGTAATGGAGTTCGAATTTTTGGCCTTGGCTTGACTAGCTATTCCCTCCATTCGTATGGGAAGCAACGGTTTGACAGCACTCAGTTAAAAATATATAATAGAGCTTGCTTTCTTGTATTATTAGCATTCGTATAGGCATATGATGCAAGCTTATACAGCATTAGCCAAAAAAATAAAAATAAAAAACCATCCGATTTCACCCATCCATTCACTCAAATGTTTGCCTAGTTCTGCCTTGAATTTATTTAAGCTGTCAACTTCCACAGCGACAGATGGAAGCTTCTTTCAGTAATCAATAGTCCCCTGGCAAAAGGCAAATTTCCACACATCTACTCTACAACTGTGTCTTTTCTCAATTTGAATTTATGGCCCCTCAGGCGATTAATTTGGGCAAGAGGAAGAATCCCATCAGATTGACTCCAATTCAACGCCTTATGCACCTCAATTAGATCATTTTGCAGGTGCCATCACCATACACTGCAATTTTCCGAACTTAAGCCTTTATTCATAACAGCAACCCTTTGTTCCATAACTTCAATTCAGCAATTTCGTTGCACTTCACTGTACTTGTTCCAGCTGCTCTACATCCTTCCTAAAATGAGGCCTCCAGACTTGTACGAAGTAGTCAAGGTGTAACCTGACCATAGCCTTATACAAGGAGATAATCACCTCCTTATCCTTGCTAGCAAAATTCCTGTATATCATTGACAAAACTCCATGACCTGCTCTGGCAGCCTGTCTGCACTGCTCAGAAAACTTCATATCTGACTGCATAATTACTGACAGGTTTCATTCTCCACTACCCTGAGTTTAGTGCCACACAGTTAATATGTTAGTCTGGGATTACTGCTACCCATGCAGTACTTCACATTTGTCAGTGTTAAATTTCTCAGCCCATCTGCTCAGGTTTTCTTTATCCTGTTGCAGTAGCGTGTGTCATTAACAATCCTGTGAACCTTCGTATCGTCTGCAAACTTGGATATTAAGCCTGATATACCTTAATCACTATCATTAATAAATACAGAAAACAACAATGTGCACACCGAACCCTGGGGGAATCCACTAATATAGTCCAGGAAGAGCAGAGTCCATTGATTACCACTCTCTGTCCTTTCCCACTGAATTATCCCAAGCAGCAATTTACTCTTAATGCCATACTACTCCAATTTGTAAAGTGGTCGTTCACGTGCAATAATATCAACAGCTTCCCTGAAATACAAGTACTGTATATGATATAAAAATTATTTTTTGCATCCAGTTCCTTTGTCATCATATCATATATCCGATCAAATTGGTCAGACAACACTTCCCCTTAACAAACCCATGCTGTGTCTGAACAATAACTGCAGTTATAGTTCTGACGCTTCTACTAATGCTAATACTAATTTCCGAATAAAATACCCATCCACTTTTTGAAATAAATAAATTACATGAACGTAGTAGCTCTTGGGATAAATAAAAAAATTAAAAAAACCACCTTTGTGCTCTTGGAACAAAGGGTAGCGTCTGCACCGCTTACCTCATTTGCCAGTACAAATTTCATGGCAAGAGGTATATGATTTGTGCTCAGAAAAGCTGCACTTCCTTATCCCTATCCCCGTATGTGGAAGGGGATGTCGAGCCCCAATAATAATAAGGCTCTCCCGTGGCCTTTTATTATTGAGCTTCTTTAGTCATAGATACTAATAATGAAAGAGATAATTATCATATCTTTACAAATTTTAAGTAAATAAAAAATGTAATTTCCTTTCTACAAGTTGCCACAATATTTTTATTTTGACACCCCCCCCCCCACACACACACACATACACTTGTCTGTTGCCCTGGTGGCTTCAAAATTCGCGATGCCTGAATTCACGGCTAATGAAGTGGCATTATTGCTAAATCTATGTATACAGCAAAGCATGCGGATACAAAAAATTACAAACATTAAATTATAAAGTTTAAAGAATGAAGAATGCGATATGTTAAAGAACAGTACAATTCTATCATAAATCAGTCCAAGAAAAGAATGCAAAATGCTTTTCTTTAATCCCGTATCGCGAAAAATCAGGCAGTCTCAAGAGACTTCGTGTTCGTAATACGGATAGATATACACAGCTTCACGTATGAACAAATCATCAACCAGACAGAGTGGCATAGTGTTTTGTGGCAGGCGCCACCAGTGGTTTCCCACATCTGCACCATGGTACTTTGTGAAGAAATACAGAATTTCTGTAAAAGCCAGAAAAAGTGTGATGTCTGGTTTGTGTCAGAGTACCGTTATCTTCTGTTGTTATGTCACTGGCTTCTTGGCCGCAGGACCCCGCCACCACAACTGGGAGATGAGCCAGGCTGCCCATAATACTCTGACTGGCCTTTGCCAGGGTTGCTGAGCTTCCTGACAAAGACCAAGTTTAAAAAAAGAAGAAAACGAGGGAGATAATTAAAGTGGGAAGGAAGAAGAAAGACGTAGAAAGAAGGCGTCCAGATGTAGGCAGGAATGAAGGTTGGAACCCCTGGCCTGGGGAGTCCACCCACTCAGGGCCAAGGAAAGAAAAAATATTGCAGGGTAGCAGTTACCCTGCAATGAGCGCCATATGGCATTTAACACCCGAAGGCGTTTGTAGCACCTGACCCACCTTCCAGTATACAGGTGCAAAGCCATCCCACACCCGAAGGTGTTAGCAGGGTTTGAAGTTACTCCTACCCTGGATGGGGTTTGCAGTGCGTTTAGGTGGATTCCCTTTGTACTACTGTGGAACTGTTGCCTAGGAGATTGTTGTCTAAGTTGGAAGATTGATTGAACAAACTCGGTAAGGACACGGTAGTAGAGCTCATCTTGCAGAAATAGATTTAAATTAATTAATTAAATTTTCTGTTTATACTCCGGGACGACCAAACAGTCAGAGGAGTTAACAAGATAGACAGAATACAAGAAACAGCACCGTATAGCAGTCACGGGCTTGAACCCCGGTCACTCAAGGCATGTTCCTGATGGTGTAGGTTTCCGTGTGTTTTGTGATCAGTCTTGTCCTATAATCCTCATAATAAGGACAGTAGTACATTACATGCTCCCAGCTTTCAGGTTGTCTGCATGTGCAAAATGACACAATGCGAAGAGAAAGCAACACTACTTAGTGTAACCCTTTGTAGTTTTAATAAAATGGCGATTACCTTTAAATCACCACTCATACTTTTGAGCGTGTACACCTAAGGGGATGTTCTCCATGTGTGCGTGTTTCTTTTTTGTTGACGGCATATGCAAGAGGTACAGCATATTTCCATTGGGTAATAAGGTTGTGTAATGGAATAATAAGGTTTAATAAGGCTGTGTTATTACACAGCCTTATTAAACTTTAGCAGGCGCGACCCTAAGATTTTTGGCACCTCTAGGCACAAATGTATTTGGCGCCCTTGAGATACTTTTATCAAATATTATTATAATAAAAATTTTGAATTTCGGCGACCTCAGACGACACCTATGCCCTGCTTACTAAGCTTAGCTAACCGTGTTCCGCCGGCCCTGGACCTTAGAAGCATCTATAAATAGTCGCCATTCTTCGGTCTGCGTGGGTAGCACAGTGGTATCGTTACCGTCCTCCCCACCGTGTGGAAAAGGCCCGGGTTCGAATCCCGTCGATGACGCGAGTGACTTTAATGGGCTTTTTTCACTCCATGGTATCGGGTGTAGATAGCAAGGTTTTCCCCCAAGAAACTGAGGTTTTTCGTCCAGCATAACAGACAAATCGACCATAAAACACACCCAATTAACAGACATAAGACACACTGCACGGCAGATGAATTTCATTATTCGAGCGGCCTAAAAATAATAGTTTGGTTTTTTTAGTCGCCAATTTCGGGAACATGCCTCAAGTTCATTGCTGCCATTAGACCAACAACATCCTTACAAACAGTGAGTCACCTTCTGTTTGATAGAATTTTTAATAGTCTTTATTTTGAGTGCGAAATGTTGTACTTTCACAGAATGATCTTAGAAGATTCCACTATTGTAGCCTCGAGACCAAAAGCGCTGCTTTATTCTTCGACAGTTCAAGATCCCTGATGAGGTCATTACACTCACTTTCTGTGATCTTATGTGGTTCAAAAGGATAAAGGTTTGGACAAAATTGTGGCTCCCTTGATGTAGACGGATGCTGTACTTCGTGTATATGAAGTTGATGTTGATCAGTGTTTTCATCTTCATCAGAGTGTACAGAAAAACGGTCGGGTGGTTGAGGAACAGGTAGTACTTTACAGTGGCTCACGAGACGAATTGAAAATGGTATATTTGGGTATGTCACTGTCCACTTTTTGTTCATTGTCATCCCATTTCTAATAGGAGACACATACAGAAGTAACAGTCTGAGCGGTAGCACAGTGGTATCGTCACCGGGTGGAAAAGGCCCAGGTTCGAATCCCATCGATGAGGCGAGGAATTTTAATGAGCTTTTTTCAATCCGTGGCTGAGTTAGTCGGTCTCAGGCGTAGACAGCAAGATTTTTTTCCCCAGAAACTGGGGTTTTTTCGTCTAGCAAAACAGGCATATGCAATTACGGGTGGCCCTAATATAATAATTTGTATTTTTATACAGAAGTAACAGTCTTTGACGTGATTTGTTGGTTTCTTCCATATCATAGGCACTGCGAAATTCATAAAACGTTCCTTTCGGTTCACCAACGCGTTGAGTTTTGTTGAACAGGTTGTGCAGCATATATGTCGAACCCAGTTCTTGTCCTGGTTGCCTACTTTATACCCAAAGTACAAGAAGCAAGCCTTTTTTATGGGTCGAGTTAAGGAACGCTTACGTGACTTCTCCACATACGTAATAGAAGTCACCGGACTATTCACACAATTGCAGGGCATATTAATCTTATATTAATATGCAAATACTGCACAAAAAATAGGAATCTCATAGAGGACAACCGTTAACTGAGAACAAATCACACGGTACCTAGCCGTATTCGAGGATTACTGCAACATATTTGAAGACGCATTTGAGGCGACAACAACTTGTCACGTGATGCTGAGCGTGATGGCACTGAAACTGTGGTTTGCCATGCGTTTTGCCGAGAACCGTAGTTGATAATGTAGAGTAACTTGTTAATATGAAACCCCAACTGTAATTCGAAAACAAGAATCAATCGATAAATTTTAATGCGATTTTCGTGCGCAGCAGCATAAAATTAGTCAAGATTGGGTATTTTCGTTTTCGTAATATTTTACGTGTTGACCAATGTTATGCAGTGCATCGTCATTTGGAATGCAAGAACAATTTCTTACATTCCCCATATTGGAAGGTCACTGTACGATCGCATAGTGACCTGCCGTTGAGCCCGTACAACGTGCTGCACATTTCACACATTGCGTAATCCTTTACACTTATTATTAATATCAGTTTATTTCCAAAGAAATGTCCCTTTACAGCTATGCAGCTAGAGGAACACG
The DNA here is from genome assembly GCF_048544385.1 of Mastigoproctus giganteus. Classification (NCBI taxonomy): domain Eukaryota; kingdom Metazoa; phylum Arthropoda; class Arachnida; order Uropygi; family Thelyphonidae; genus Mastigoproctus; species Mastigoproctus giganteus. The sequence continues at coordinate 3,398,206 of NC_143577.1, read as the reverse complement.
GGTTACATGAATAATATGGAATAAATAATAACATACTATTTACAGTCAATGTGTACAGATACTCAAAAGGGTAAATACAATACATACCCTCAAACAGTCACTTAACATACATAAATACAACAATGCGAGGAACATACATACATAAATGCAACAATGCGAGAGACATGTTGCATCACCAAAAAAAATCTCACCTACAGCATGATAGGGCATACATGTCTGCAAAAGTGGAAGACTTGTAGGTTTTGTCCTTGCACAGTTTCTGAAAGTCTATGGATTGTCTATTAAAAAATTCGCTGGAGTTGAATAGAAACATATTATCCAAGGAGATCGTGCTACACAAATTAGATCTGTTTGGGAGCGCGTTGGTATGACTTCTGTTACGACCTGACTGTCTAGCAATGATATCCCAGATATTAGGTGAGCTTAATATTCCGGAGAAAAGCTGGGCGAAGATCACGAGGTTCCTGGAGATTATGTGATACTTCCAAGATAGCATATTTAGATTGGAGAGCAGACAGATTTTGAGATTGTAGGTGGTAGGTCTGCAGTCTTATTCAGCCATTTTAAAATCCAGTACTCCAGGGATTGGAACCTGGTTTAGTAAGATGGGGTGCAAAAGACCATATAGTTGAAGCATATAAAGGAATTGGGATTATGTAACGAAGAATATAAGAATATATCTCTCTATACATTAAAAAAAGTTTTCTTCCTAGTGAATTCGAGCCAATGGGAGAAGAGAGCGAGGCAATTACGTCACTACAAATGCAATTAATTATCTCCCTTTATCTCACTGCCTCCATAACGTTCACCAACCTCGTGCACGTGATTCACTGATTTACAATCGAACATAAAATGTTCGATTGTAACGTATATAGTTTGTAGTTTAGTTAAATGTTTTTGTCCTACTCTTTGGGATGCAACAGTATTCCTCATGTATTGTGGAACCCAAAGCAAAAGGTCTTTTCCTAAGTGACCTATGTGAACGCAGGTAAATAATTTCATAGTGATATTTATTCGACCTTGAAAATGCCGCTCACTACAAATGCACAGGTAAATAATTACATAGGTCATTTGCTGATTAGATGTCGATCACAGTGACCTAGTGTTTTTTGTCTGGCGGCACCGGGGATCTCCCCAAACTCCATGTTTTTACTCTGTGTGGAATACAATATTCTACGTAAGGCCAGGTTGTGTGGGTTGTGTTGTTCCTCTGGCCACTTAGTCTGGAGGGCTGTGGAGAGCCATTAACAACCCCAGTTTCCGTCACCGCCATGGGGAGGCGGGTCAGGACACATTAAGAGAGAAGAAAGCTCTGGCAGGGTGAACCTTGCGGTAGCCTATACATCCAAGGAGAGCCCCAAAAAATTGATTGGAAAGGAGATAATTGGGAGATAGGAAGATGGTGGGATAAAAAGGGTAGAGAACAGAGGGGGCAGTGTTGAGGCATTTGCCTGATAAAGGGGAGACAGTAAGGGGACTCCTGGTACAGGACGCCCATCTTGGTCCGGGGGTGGGAGTTGAAATTGGGTGGTGGGGTGAGCCACCAGGCAAAAGGGGGTAGGAGGCCACACATGGTGGGAGAAGGGGATTGGGGGAAAGGGACTCAGCCACCCCAGCTTGTTGAGTCTCTGAACATAGGGAAAGAGATTCCTATGGTGGGGCATGCTTTTTGCAGTTCTGTCCCACATTGGCCTGGGGGTTACCCTAATGGCCAGTGTCAGCATCCCACATCATGCGTGGTGCCTCCGTAGCCAGGTGGGCAGGAGCAGCAGTGCGTAGCACACGCTTCTTGATTAGACTGGGGTTCGAGCCCGTGACCACCAAATACGGTGCGGAAAGGTCAGAGAATGACCACCGCATGTCCTTAGTTGCTAATGCTCCGAAAAACCAAACAACAACAACCACATCATGCCAGCTAGAAAAAGCTACAGTATGGTATCAGCTTGGATAACCATGCGGCCCCTGAGGGCATGCATAGCCATCAGTCTGTCCAGTGATGAGGCTAAGATAGAATATACAATTAATAATTACTTTCACCATTTAACATTCACACAATTTTACTTTTTATAGTTTTTTCTTACACTTTCTATTTTGTTTTATATATTAGATTAGATATCGATCAGTGCGTCTCGACAGGTGTGTCTTTTACGTAGAAAAGATTTGAATTACTCCATCATACCTCTACATATTACATAGAAAAGCGTGCACGGGGGTTGGCAAGCAGAGGGTAGAGCCCCCTAGTTATTTATTATTATTATTATTATTATTAGCCATATGGTGCAAGGAAGCCTGAGGCTTATGCCAAAAAAAAAATTTCCCGAGAAGTTACCCTAAGATAGAGTCAGAATTAGAAAGGAATCACCAAGAAAGAGAAGAATGATATCCAGCTCAGAACCCTGGGTGTGCCAAGCCCATATTCACAAATGTCAGCCCCCCCCCCACCCCGTGGTTATATATTTGATGATAAGATGCGGATTATGAAAGTTGGAAAAATCCTGTTTCATTGCCTATGTAACTATATAGCTGCATGTTTTTTTTTCGAGTAACATTAAAATGAGGCAAGGAAGTAAAATCTTTGTCTCAGATGACGCCTAAATCCTTATGCTGGGTGATTATTTTAATTGTAGAGTTCGCTATTGTGATGCTCACATCATTGATGTTTCTCTTCTTGGTGTTAGTAAGTTGAGCGGTTATTTCTTTGTTTATGGAGAGCCCAATCGCATGGAGGTAATTTTCAATTTCTTGTAACTGCCGGTTGGAAGTCACTATGGTAGACTAGAGAGAAAGAGACTGTGGGCATTTTGTGTCAATAAAGAACATTAAATCATCAGTGTACGTGGTAAAGTTGGCATGATGTGCGAGGAAGGGTTCTAAAGAGGGCGGCAGAGAGAATACCCCCCTTCGGGTAGTCCTCTGGAGTAGACAGTTCGATGGTGAAGGTTGCGATTTCTCATGCATAGGATCCTGGACTGTAGGAGCTTCTTAAGAAGATCTAAAAGGTGGCTACAGATTTTGAAGTAATTGGATAATATGGAGCAAAGCCCCATTTAATGTCCAGGAACAGAATATCTCGTTGCTCTGTGTTGCTTAAGGTATGTTCTATTCCGAAGAGTGTGTCAATGCGGTTGGTGATCGTGGATCGTCCAGATAATACACTATAGAGGGCTATGGCCAAACATATGATGAGTGAGAGCAGGGAGTATGGCTTTTTCCATGATTTTGAGAAGGTTGCATCCTACAGCAATTGGTCTGTAATCGTTGGACGATTTTGAGTTACCGTTTTTTTTTGTGGACAGGAGAGACATAATATGTATTCCAGATGGTAGGGTAAGCTCCTAGTGCGAGGACGGAGTTTTATGCATCAAGAAGGTCAATGATATATGCACTGTATTCTCTGACCATAAAAACTGGAAATCCATCAGAGCCAGTGGTGGACTTGTTGGGGAGACTGCTGATTACTTCAATAAGGCGTTCCTTTGAAATGACTATTTTAACCAGTGATGTTTGGTGTGATAGTGGATTAACCTGTATTGACGGGATGGGGGCAGACAGTGGCTTGGTTTCAAGAGACTTGGTCCATTCGAGGAAGACGACAATGATCATGGGACCTGTTGGTTCTTGTTGGTGTAGGTTATTCTCCCAAGTTTCATTCTATAAGAGATCCAGTCATTCTATGCTTTTCTCCGTATACGTAGGAAACGTGCCCGATGTTTATGATAGAGCTGGTAGTGAGCTAGATCTCGTATTCTTTGCCTTTTCCGGTATAGTTTCTGTTTCGTGATGAAGGCTCGTTTCGCGTCACTGGTGAACCAGTTCTTTGTCCTGGAAGACAGGCAGGTGGATTTGGAAGCCCCTTCGCTGGCGATGTCTTTTAAGAAGTTTGCTAAATTTGTGAGCGTTTGATCAGGATGTCTAGCAGCGATTTGGTTCCAATCTGTTGATCTTAATCTCTGTAGAATGATTTGAGGTTGTATATCTTTTAATGAGAAGATCTTGAGATGAGATTCTTTATGGTAATCTTGGCCAGATTGTTGGGGACAGCAAATGTTTTCACAATGAAAGGCAATTGGAAGATGATTTGATGCGAAACTAAAGATTGGCGTTGTGAGAGTGAGATTGTCGTTGTTATGGAATAAGAGGTCAAAGTTTTGATGGTGTCTTGTAGGTCGCGTATGGATTAGTGCAGTGCCTAGAGATGAGAAGGAGCGAACGAGCTCATTCAGAGCGGCTTCATGTCTTGGGGAGGTTAAAATCTACTAAAATGAAGGTGATTATGTGAGTTATAATCGAGGTGGTTAGTTCATCCCTTGTGTCAGGATTATGGTCTGGAGGGTAAGTAAACAGAAGCGACCTGAATCCTCACTTCTTGGACTTCAAATGTTGGCGAGTCACTGAGTTGTGCACTTACGAGGTGGTGGATATCTTTGAACAAGATGCAGACACTACCACCACGTCTGTGGTCCATGCCATTACATATACTTCCGGGAACAGCGCGTGCGCGTGTAGTGTGTTGACAAGTGATTTGTATGCTCTTCAACTTTTTAAAAAATTAAATAGTTTCTTCCCGTTTATGAAATCTAAACTTATACTAATAGATGCTGTATTGGATGTTCTTCTCGTCCTTCAACTTATATTATGCAGATTGTCATCAGGTAACCTTTTATTTTGAAATTTTCCTATATGATATGTATATGTGTTAAGACACTCTGTCCGCTGCAGTGTGACACAAGGTCAAAGTTCTCAGCTACAAAGCTTTACAGTCAACGACGGGAAAACACAAGGTCAAACATTCCTATTTTTGCAGGCGTTAGGAGTGCCATCGTACCTCCCTGCTAATAGCCTTATTTGGGGATGTGGTGACCTTCCGATCTGAAGGCGATTAATTAACGGAACACAACAGTTTATTTTGTCAAACGCAGCGGCCTTGTTTCCAATGCATTTTTCGGGAACAATTTCCTATACTCTAGCAGTGATTAACATTTATTAATTTGATTGCTTGCTGAACTATTTACATAGTGAACTAGCTGTGCTGTGTGTTAAATTATGCAAATCTAGATTAGTTATGGTCCTGAACATTAATTTGAATATGCAAAGCTGCTACGCCCCCTGGCGGATTCAGTAGGACTTATTGGAAAATTGGTAGATTATGGTATAACAGCCCAAATATACCATTGATTGCTAATCTTTTGGCTATATGCCACGAACCTGTGGTGGGTATCATTTGCCATCATTTTCAGTGGCCTATCTTACTATCCTACCATACATTCGATAATCCGAACTGTACCGGTTATCCGAATTTCGTGAAATGGAAGGAAGAACAGGAAAACACAATAAATCCCCGGGCCAGAGTGACGACCCTGTTATTGTGGAACCCCAGGACGAAGAGGAGGACTCCCGTTCTGGATCGCAACTAACCAAGCGGAAAAATCGAAATCAAGTGATCCCTAGATTGGGGCGGGAAACACGTTCCCATACAGAAACTAAAGAACAGCCAGAAATAGCCACATCGCAAAAAGACCAAAAAGAAGACATACAGCAGGACTCACCCCTCGACCCTGCCATACCGGAGGGTACCATATACGAAAAGACGCTCTTTCTGAAAACCGCACTTGAGAACATTTTCAAGGAAAACTCAAATAGAGTGTCAGCAGCACTCAGATCTGAGATTGTCACAATCTTCCACAAGATGGAGACAATCTTACATGATGAACACCTTGACAGAGAGAGAGCTACCACACGGCTACAGGCCTATATGGAATGCGGGGCAAGCCAAATGCCACAGCGCGCCCCGGCATATTCTGATGCGCTGAGGAATCAAACTGCGACAACAATGGCTCTCACAAACACCACCAACACCAAGTCTGCACCCAGGAAGACGCTGCTCCCTACACCACATCTTGTAGTTCTTAAACCAACCACTACTGATACTCTTAAAACTAGCGAAGAGGTCAAGAAGAAAGTCATTGACTCTCTGACCCAAGAATTCAAAACAGCCAAGATTAGAACCATCAGGAAAACTCGTAACACTGGGGTAATAATCGAGACGGAAACAAAAGACGATGCCAACTTGATTATAAATAACGCCAAGATACCGACGCTCGGACTCTCTGCTGAGCTGCCTAGAGAAAAAGGTCCCTCAATTGTTATATTCGGCACAGACCCGGATCTGACCCCCACTTCCATCTGCGAGGAGATATACACAAGAAACCTCCAACAACATCTACCAGACAGAGACTACGCAAGTCTACTGGTACCTAAACACCAAACCAAGAGCGGGAATGGTAGCTCAATAAACTGGGTGGTCGGACTGGCCCCTGAGGCATGGAGGGTGATAAAAAAACAAGAGAGGATATATATAAACTGGAGCTCCCACCGCTTCAGGGAACACATCGCAGTCCCAAAGTGCTTCCGGTGTTGCCGATTCGGCCACACCACCCACACGTGCGTCCAGCAGGAGCCAACTTGCGGACACTGTGCTGAGAAGGGGCACAATTATGCAAACTGTCCAAATAAACAAAGCGACCCAGCCTGCGCAAACTGCAAGTGGCAAAAACTCCCCCACACACATTCAGTCAGAGATAACAAATGCCCGGTATATATTAAAGCAAGAAGCGCCCAACAATCAAGAATATATTATGGGGACTCTTCCTAAAAGTTACAACAACAGCTGCATTAAATTCCTCCAACTTAATGCACAACGAGCCATTGCTGTAGCGGGACAGATAAGGAAAAGGGCCGAAGAAGAAAATCTAGACATTCTCCTGCTGCAAGAACCTTATACCTGTGCAGGTGCTGTCCGAGGATACCCACCCAGCTATAAAACTGTCCAAATGGATGGAGCAACCCCATGGGCTGCAGTTGTTGTACGAAACCCCAACATAACTGTCACCAAGATCTCACACCTGTGTCACGAGTGGGCATCCTGTGCACACATCATAACTTCTCTAGGGGAACTCTACATCATTTCCCTGTACTGTCGTCCAGAAGCAGATATCCTCCCGTACATTCAATATCTGCATAAAGTGCAAACCGAACTAGCAGGAGCCAAGATCCTTGTATCCGCCGACTTAAACTGCCGCTCACCTTTGTGGCACAGTGAGACCCCAGAGCGTAGAGGCTCTAGAAATGGGCAACACATGGAGGAGTTCCTGGCCAATAGCAGCTTTGTTGTCATAAATCGCTCTAATAATCTACCAACATTCAGTTCAACTCTCTGGGAGGCCACACTGGATGCCACCATGGCAACTAGATCCCTAGCCGGTCACCTCAATGACTGGAAAGTGCAGGAGGATTGGACCTCCTCCGACCACAGGGCTATCACCTTTACTATGCATAGATCACTCCACCGTACTCAGACAAACTGTTACAAACAGAATAGATATGCTGTCAACAAAGCAGACTGGGGAAAATTCAAAGAAGCCATCACTAGAAATGCACAAAACTTGCCATCCAACCAGCTCCACAAACAAACTCCGGACCAACACCAACGCGCTGTCACCAATGCCATTGTAAATGCGGCTAATCAAGCAATCAGGAAAAGGACCCCTCGGCCAGGAGCCGTTCCGTGGTGGTCGCAAGAACTTGATATTTTAAGAAGAGAAATGAACCAGAAGAGACGCGCCTTCCAAAGAGCCAGACGGACCTGGCTGGCCCCTGAGGTGGAACCACTCAGGCAACAGTACAGGGAGGCCAGGAACACCTATACTGCGACGATCAGGCAGCGGAAAAAGCTGTCCTGGGAGCATCTGGTCTCTACTGTCGGCAACTCTGACCCCTGGAGTATCATCTATCGGATAGTCACAAATAAGCTGCCAAGGGGGGAGGTAACCCCTTCCACCATCACTCCCCAGGGTGCTATGACCAACAACTGGCACGATACTGTAAACAATATACTAGACGCCACTTTTAAATCCATTGAAGGAGACAACACTCCTGAACAGCAACTGCTATGCCAAGCCAACGATGCATACAAATCCCCCAGGACGGAGGAGCCCTTCACCCAAGCAGAACTACAAATTGCTATTAACAAGATAAGAAACAGGAAAACCCCAGGATTAGATATGCTCGAGCCGGAAATAGTAAGGAAAGTGGCTGAGTACACCCCGAATCTGCTCCTGGACCTTTACAACCACTGTCTCCACTCAGGCTGGTTCCCTACGGACTGGAAGGTGGCAAACATTAAATTGATCCTTAAAAACCCTTCAAAACCACAGCACAAGCCGGACTCCTATCGGCCAATAGCACTCCTGACTGTGCTCAGCAAAGTGTTGGAGCAGCTGCTCAGACATAGGATTGAATCACACTACCTCACAGCTAGCTTAACAGCAAACAAACAGTTTGGCTTTAAACCGGGAAACTCAACCCTCGACGCACTGGAATGTATCCTTAACATGGCGGAGAGCTGCCGACAAAAATACTTTCTCCTCATCTCTATTGACTTTGCAGGGGCGTTCGACGCCCTCTGGTGGCCGAGCGTCCTCGCAAGACTCAGGGCAGCCCAACTGCCATCAAATCTATTCAGCTGCATAAGAAGCTACCTAACAAACAGACGGATCCTGGTACAGGCCCCTTACTGCAAGGTAGATCGACAGATACACCGAGGATGCCCCCAGGGCTCAGTATTAGGCCCCCTCCTGTGGAACTATGTATTGGACGAGTTCCTCTCCCTCGACTTAGGGGGTGTACAGGCATTGGCCTATGCAGACGACCTATCCCTAGCCCTTACTGCAGATTCAAGAGCCCAATTAGAAACTCTCGCGAATGCAGCAGTAACCACACTGCAAGAATGGACGGAAAGGCATCGGCTCACCATTTCGGCCACCAAGACTAAATCCATCTTACTTAAGGGCTACCTAACCCCAACTAGACCGCCGCAAATAAGAATCAACAATAGGACAATTAAGCTAGTCACAGAACTAAAGTACCTGGGAGTTATCCTGGACCGTAATCGGTCTTTCACCCCACACCTAAAATATATACAGGCTAAGATGAAAAAATACGCTGGCATGCTTGCCAGAGTCACACGTTGCGAATGGGGCCTGAAAAGGCGCACACTTGCGATCCTTTATAAAGCAGCCATTATCCCGGCAATCGCATACGCCTCCGGCGTCTGGTTCCACAAAGCCTCAACAGCGGTAAACCGCAGACGACTGGATATCATACATAGACCCATCCTATTGACCCTCACCCGAGCATGCAAGACAGTCTCTACTCATGCACTACAAGTGATCACGGGCGCTCTCCCTCTTGATCTTGAGGTGATTCGCAATGGCATGCTTCAGCAACTCAGACGTGGCAAAGTCACAACCTTCCAGGACCACACTACGGACCCGGCTAATAACTGTGAAGTTGAGAAATACAGGCTGCAAACGTACTTGACATCGATATGGCAACAACGCTGGACGATTTCTGACAAAGGAGACATCACGCGAAGGTTCTTTCCGAACTTGCAAAAGGTGTACCCAAAATATCCGACATGGCTCTGCCCTGGTCTCCACGTCACCTACCTTCTCACAGGACATGGAGCTATCCGCCACAAGCTACACCTCTTTGGACTGACAGATAACCCAGCCTGCGCATGTGGTTCCCTCGAGACCTGGGACCACCTGCTACACGAGTGTGAACTGTACGAAGATCTGCGTGGACACCTCATCACACGAGTCCAGTTCAACCCCAAAAATCAGGAGCACTACCTACTGGAGGACGAGGGAACCTACAATGCCCTAACCAACTTTGCTCAGTGCCTCTTTGTAAGACGCCAGACTCTTCCTTTGCCGGAAAATCTAGGACAACTAGGATAAATACAACAACAATCACAACAAATGATGAACCAAGATAAAACTGGACTGTGCCTGAACTGCACTCTCCCAAATACTGACCGATGGAGGACACCGATTCCATTTGAGAACTGTTAACCAAATGCATTGACTACAATCGGACCTTCGGGAGTCCTCCCTGACTGTGACTGAAGCCTATCCTACTGAATATCCACTAGTGGATGGACCTGGATCCCACGAGTAACTACTTAATAAAAGACGAAGCATGATCTGCACAAATGTCATACAGACCTGGACTGAAAACCTGGACAGAGATATCTTCACTCCACTCCTGGGAATACCAAATGGGGCAGCCCTGACGCCTTGGCGCCCGACTGAAGCCACCCCACATGTATGCCCTGTGGGCAAATAGGCCAGCTCCCTTGCCTGGCCTACTTTCTACCCGTCCCTGGTGGGGGATGAGGGGACAGCCCTGCTGTCACCTCCCCTTCTCGCCACCCCTTCTTTTCCTTCTGGTGGGGCATGGGCATGCCCCACTGTAAACTGGAGTTGTCTTCCCTATCGGCTCCATACTTCTATCTATCTCCCCCCCAGTCTTCAGTCTCCCTCCCCACTCTACCTGCACGCTAGTGAACGCCCCACACAACCTAAATTCCACAAGTGAAAATCAATTTCGCCCACCATTTCTTTTGACCTCCTAGCACTTCCTCCTCAACGTGATCACATTTTTATTTATTTATTTTTATTTATTTTTATTTTATTTTATTTATTTATTTTATTTTTTTTTTTATTTTATTTTTATTTTTATTTTATTTATTTTATTTTTATTTTTTATTTTATTTATTTTATTTTTATTTTTTTTTTAGGTCCTAGCCACTGAAATCTCAGGAAATTAGGTGGCAGGACCTGCCAGAGTGAACTATATTCAAGTGGATACCTGGTCTGCCTCCACGGGGCGAAAGTGGGGCAACGTCGGGCCTCAGTAGAGGTCTGGCGGCTAAATGACCAGATGAACAACGGTACAAGGCATCACACATATACAAAGTCCATACACTTTTAAATCTCTGGCTTTTCCAGTAAACTGGTTCACATACAATGTAACCTACGCGGAGATGGGGGAAACCCCTGGTGCCGCTTGACCCTAAACACACTTTACACTTTACACTTTACACTTTACATATACTTCCGTAACGGTGAGGAGTGGCCATGTGGGTAAGTTGCGTTCCATAGTTAAGCTAAGTTTCCTGGATACAAATGATATCATATTCGCCGAGCAGGAGAAGGGACTGCAGAGGAGCCAATTTGTTGACAATACTACGCATTTTGCGAGAGAACCTTGAATGTGGTGATTGCTATCGTAGAGGATGAGTTGGGGGGGGGGGAGGACCACTTTTTCCTCAGAGAAAGGTTTGATAAATATGCTTGGGGGCCAGAAGTCGGGATCAAGAACTTTTTGGTAGACAGAGGGTGAACATATTACTAGGAACGAGGCGTAGCCTGTTTGCCGAGTTTTCAGCTGTTCAATTCAGTGGGGATATTGCAAGGAACATTCTCTTAATGGATTCAGGGCGTGTTTAAGGTCCGAACCGGGGCAAAAATATTGGTTCTGGTAAGAGCTACAGAGATGTAATATTTCTCAGCAAATGTCTGTTTACTGCAGTGATTAGTCTTTATTAATTCCCTGTTTGTTAGTGTTGTTGGACTTCTTTGGTTGCCTTCTATCGGCGGGAGGTGGTTTGACACTGTTCTTTGTACACTTTAACCCACAGTGGGCCGTGTGCAACCGACAAGATGTGCCATTTTCGATATGGAAGCACCCGGCGCACGAACTCCCACAATCATGCCCTTTTGAAACTCGTACACAGTTCTTTAACTGCTACTTTATACTGCGATCTATGCGAGCGATATAGTCCATTTTGGTTGGGATGGTTACAATTCAGCTATCACTGAGTGTATATTGGTTTGTCTCGGCCTTTACAAATGCTTGAGGTACTTTTAACCGTGATTGCATTATTGAGAAAGATCGGACGCAAGGTATTGACCTGTAATGTCTGTTATGTACTTAGCTAGATTGTGTGATAAACACTAAGAGAATGAAGCGTTCGTACATTTTGTCTATAATTACCGGTATTCTTTGGTCGACTTGCCTGTATGTTGAACAAGAAACCTGCCTTTTAGGGAAATAAAACCAAGGAACCTAAAAGAGAGGCTAGATAATGGTGATAAGGGAAGGGACGGTAACGTGTCTCCCTAATCCTGACTAGTCAGACAGGCAGGTGCGGCTAAGAAGAAGATCCAATTTTAAGTGATAAAGTTTATATCTGTGTAATTATGTGCTGATGAGATTCTAGCTCAAGATAAGCACTCAAACCGACTGTGCCACTGTTAAAAAAAATGAATAAAGCCTCAAAAATGTCTCCCGTCTTGACAACTTCGAACCCAGGTCTTTCAACGATGATAGTAATTACTGAATGCTAGCCAGAAAGGCAAGTCATTTAAACTAAAATTCTGCCAAAAATTGTAGCAACCTTTGCAAAAGCCCCGTGCTAAGTTTCGGAAGACAAAAAAATAAATGGTGTTTATATTTACAGGATCGACACAATTTTTCGCACAATTCTGTCATTAATATGTGTTTCTTAAAAATAAATATAATATATATTATTAGTACTGGTTAATGATATCAGCAAAGTTTTGCATCTACCAAAAAAATAAAATAAAATATAATTAATAATACGCTTCAAATGACCACTTCAAATGTTGATAAACTTCCAGCCTCGACAAGAGCAGATGGTAGGTTACTCCAACAGTCAATTACTCCTTGACTAAAAGAAACTATTCGGACTTCCGCGGTTATTTAATATTATGCTCGCTTTTTGTAAGTCACATGACTGTAAATGCGAAAACAAAAATAATCATAGAGAATGTCTCTCTCTCTTGATAAGACTCTTCGCCTTGTGTCCTTCCCCACATTGTCAGTCTTCTCTGTCCACTTTCCAACAGACCGTGTTAAGTGTTAGAAGGAATATGTTTGACTGCTTCCTTCTACATTCGATTATTCAAGGCAAAATAGATGCTCTATTGCTGCTGTCATGTATTAATTTCAATTGTCCACCTAGGCCTTTGAGGGAACATAAATTATTTTACATCTCCAAATTTAGGACAAAACATCTTAAATTTGAATTTTTCAACAGAATAGAAATTTTTCTATTGTTAAATGATAATAAAATTGATATTTTTATTAATAAAACTAGTGTTAAAAATGAATATCACAAACTTGTTTTAGCCCATTCATGTTTTGTATTATTATATTTTAACTTTACTGAAGTTCATTTGTATTACTTTTATTTTTATATGTTATCATTAAATTTCAAACTGTTTTTCACAAATGTAAGTGCTGTTTTTTGTGATTAATAAAAAAAAAAAAAGACCCGCACCCTTCCTAAATTAGGGTTTCTAAAGCTGTATACAATATAAGATAGGAACCGTTGCTTTATATAATAGAATAATCAGATATTTATCTTTACTAGCAGAGTTCCTATATATTATTGATAAAACCTCATGGGCTGGTCTAGCAGCCTGTCTACACTAAGATGAATTCTTTACATCAGATTGTATGGTTACCTTCCAAATAATCTTCATTACATCAACAATATTCAGTTTGGCAATACATTACTTAGTATTAGTATTATAATCATTATACAAGTAATATAATATGCAAGGAAGCAGACTCAGCTGTCACTCATCGCTATGGATTTGGACTGCCTTCGATGAGTGCTTGTAGGAAGCATCGCTTGATTATATCAGGAAGGCGCATGTCGGTGGAGTATGAAATTTCGTATATTTATAGCTGGAGCGAGATTTCATATATTGTATTTAGAACAAGGATTTTCAGTTTGATCAACAGGGATCTCCAACTTCTTGGTCCCCATCGATCTTTTCGATATTGTGAAGCATCTGATTTGGTAGAAATGTGTCGGCGAGCGGCAGGTTGTGTTGTGCAATTAGTTGTGGTGACGTTCGAAGAGAGTGTGCAGAAAAATGCGCTATGGTACCCAAAAATATGGCCTCGTATTGCCATCTTTGTTGTGAAGAGCAGTTTCCTTTTTCGATGTAATGATCATCCTCTATAGCGCTAGGAAGCATTGGCTAATTCTGTTGTTTACAGAGCTGTTAAAATATGCAGATTGGCGTCGGTCCATTTCAGAAGCCAGAATTCCGCAGCGAAAATTCTTTTGAGAATGGACTGCACAGCCAAATCTCGGATGTGCGTGGATGACTGACAAAAAGTTTGTTAGGTTATCTTCTTACCAGGTTTTCTGGTATAAAGGTACATTCCTTCCATGTCTGGTATGGAGGACCTGTTGCTTTGCAACTCACATTGGTAAGCTTGGATTGCATCATGTTGTACACACTAAATGACAACTTCGTGTCGAAATGCTAAGTCCTCGTCTGACAAGACTACTGTGATTCTAGCGGCATTAAGCTGGTCTAGTGTTGTTATGACCTCAATGAGAAAATTGTTTATTGTATGTTTTGATTGTATGTTTTGATTTTAGAGAGTTTATTCATAGGTTAAAGGTGTTAAGGCACTTGTCAGGTCTTTTAGTCTCTTGTTGATTTTCTGAAGTAATTCCTACTACCGAGGCGAAATTCTAAATTCTTATTAAGAGCTTGTCGTCATCAGCGTATTCTGTTTTTTTTTTTTTTTGTTTATATAACAGATTTGTTTATCGAACAAGAAGGGCACCATGATCGCCACGAAGAAATAACAGATCTCGTACTGATAAATAGAGTGCGCCAGTAAATCAGAATATCTAATAATGGAAAAATTTTTAACTTTCCAGATATTGATTGCAACTTGTAGTTTGGCCATTCAGAGATTAGCAAGAATTTTGTTGATTTATTGGATTACTATTTTCTACAGCAGCATGTTAGAGAGGCGACATGAGGAAATGTTACTCTTGATCTGATTATCAGCAGTGCTTATTCATGCGTTAAGAATCTGCAGATAGAAGAACCACTAGGTGGCAGTGATCACAATGTATTGATTTGGGATTTACTTAAAGATGTAACTAACATCAAGGGTAAATGGAAGGGTTTTTGCTTTCGTAAAGGTGAATACAGTAGTGTCAGACAGTTAAATTCTACAGTGGGACCAATTGATGATGATGATGGTAAGCTTGGATTGCATCATGTTGTACACACTAAATGACAACTTCGTTTACTAGTTAATTAATCATAGAAGCTAATAGGCTTTTCATACCAGATAAGAGATATTCTTCAAGGTATGGGCCTAGACGAATGTCAGATGAACTGATGAGATTCGTGGCAGAGAAGAAAAAAGCATGGGACGCATGTGCATTATCAGTCGACAAAAAGTTTGTTAGGAAAAATTTGTCATGCAGATTGCGAGAAATCTTTGGCGAAGGATGCAAAGAAAAACAGCAAATATTCATTGCTTATGTAAACACAAGAAGAAAGGGGATGAATCAAATGGGTCCATTTGATATCCATGGTGCAACTGTTGGTGTTTCTGCTCTGGTTGCTGGCAAACTGAATGAGTAATTTGCATCTACATTCATACATGACGATTTTTTTAGGGAAAGGGATGCCAAACGTTTATCAAACTCTAACAGGGGACTAAATGATTTTGTAAACTAATGGTTGAAGTTAAACTTAAGAAAGGCACCTGCGGTGGATGGGATCTATCCAATTATATTAAGGGAGGGAGCAAAGGAAGTCAGCAAACCCTTAGCCATAATTATGAGAGTATCCTTGGATTCTTGGGAGGTCCCTGCGAAGTGAAGATGTGTGAATATATCCCAGTTCACAAAGGGGAATCAAAAGGTGGTATGAGTAATTATAGACCTCTTGGTTTAACTGTTCCGGGGAAATAATGGAGTCACCGATAAAAGAAGTAAACCAGCATCATCTCGACAAGGCTGCAGTTATAGCTCAGACACAGTCCAGGTTTGTTAAGGGGGAAGTCTTGTGTGACAAATATGAACCAAAATAAATTTCGACGTCTTCTATATTTTCTAAATTGTTAATATTAAAATTGTCAAAATATGTTTACTTTCAAGAACTACGATCTTGAAAGTAAGTAAACATTTTTCCCATTTGGGGGATGGAGAGGGTAGAATGAAAGGATCAATTTGACATCATACGATACTCCTTTATGACATCAGTTCCTTGACGAACTCTTCCAGAGTTCCGTTGTGTGTCCCGATTTCGAAATTTGAAATTATTATTATTATTATTAGCCATATGGTGCAAGGAAGCCTGACACTTATGCTGCACCAGCCAAAAAAAATTCCTGTGTCACCCTGAGAGAGAGAGAGAGAGAGAGAGAGATTCAGAAGTAGAAAGGAATCACTAAGAAAGAGAAGAATGATGATATCCAGCTCTCAGGACCCTGGGTGTGCCAAGCCCATACTCACCAGATGTGAGCCTCTGGGATGGCAGCACTAAGCGCACTTGCTATCTTTGTTGCGATAGTTTTGGAGCAAATTACGAAACTTATTGTGCCCCCATATTTTGGACCAAAAGGAGGAAGGGGAGGAAATTTTTTATTTTAAAATCACACTAATATGTATTCATCTTTATTTGTGATTTTTATAATGTCACATAAAACTGTCCTTCAAGCAGGCTTGTTTGGGCCCCCAATTTTATTAACTTAAAACGGTACAAAACAGTTAATGCTCACTTCAGTTCCTTATATTCGTCGCAGTGCGAGTGAATTACCTCTACTTATTCCTGCTACGTCAGGAATATAGTATATGGTATTCGCACAGAGGACGAAAATAACTTTCTGTATGAAATAGAAACTTTTAAACACGGTGGGGGGGATAATATATATATATATATTTTTATAAATTCGAGAATATAATTTCTTTTTCGCGAAAGAAATATTTAAATTTAATTGGAAGCGTTTTAAATTCCGCCACTAGAAATAAAAATTTCCAGGAACAGAGTAGTGTGCAATCAGCCGAAAGGAGTCCGAATGAAATTATTGACAGAAAAAATTAAGGGCATTCACTCTAGTTCTGCGCGTTGCAGTGGATGTCGCTACTCTGATATCGACCTGTCTTCTTGTAACGATGACGGAAGGGTCATTGGTCAGGATTTTTTTTTTTTTTCTTTTCTCCACTTGCATAAATCATATGATTGAAATGTCAGCTATGTTAAGTTGATATTAAAACTAACTGCTAAAATATATGATACGGGTGTTTGATTACCAGATATTCCATGGACAAAGCGGACGCCACCTTATAAAGTGGTAGCGTTATACTGAGGATGCAAATAAATAAATTTCCGTATATTCTCGAAATGGGTGAGGCCGGAGAGTTTAAAAATTAAGCGTGAGTGGATATTAAAACGCGAGCCGAATTTCCATCGCTGTTTTCTGGGCCCTGCATTTTTTGTGGCAACATACAGCTCGAACCTGCAACCTCCTTACTTGTGTCTCCTTGAACACACTAACTACTAGGCCATGTCCAAACCGTAGTACTCCATGGCCTCATACTCCATGTCCCGGTGTAAAATAAAATGTATCTTTCAATATTTTCTGAATTGTTAATATCAAAATTTCCAAAGCATTTAGTTTACTTTAAAAAAAAATACGATTTCTTGGAAAATACAAAAAGATTGATATAGTATTACTGGTATCCATTTATGTGGTTGGGGAGGAGGTATTTTCTTGTTTGCATTTAGGCGCTTAAAAGTGGGCTCGTGGTAGCACAGTTGGTAGAATCGCCGTCCTCCCCTACACTGGGTGGAAAAGACCTGAGTTCGGATCCCTTAGATGATGTGAGGAATTTTTATGGGCCTTTTTCGCAACGTGGCTGAGTTAGCTGTTCTCAGACGAGGTAGCGTGTTTTTTCCTCCCGGAAACTTGTTATTCTTCGTCCAGTAAGCAGAAAATCGACCTCATAACACGCAATTTATGGTCTTAGTTGCTGAGCTCCTAGAACCCTATTACAACAACAACAGTTTAAAAGAATGACAAAGTCCTGCGTTTCATCACTTTGGTTTTGATTAAAAAATAATATTTAGAAAATAAATAAATAATAACAATCGTGCTACAGAAAACTGAGTCACCAGAGTAGGATTATAAAATGCTGGTTTCATCTTAAACTTTCTACAAGCACAAAACCACCTCATTTCACTCTTTCAATCGTGGTAAACACAAAATCTTTCAGTGCTTTATTGAATCAGAATATAATTACTCAAGGAGATTACATAAATATTATAAGTTGAATATCTAAATTAAAATGAAAACTATGCGTAAAACTTATACCATTTTCTTGTAATAATACACAGAAGAATGAGAAAATTAACATAATGAATCGATATTGGGGCAGTAAAAAACAGCAAATTCTTTCTGTGGTGAATTTTGTTGATTTTTCGGCGAGAACGGTGAATAGTATCTAGACTGATATAATTCGTTTCTCTTTACAACAGCAGTACAAATATTAATCATATTTTGTAAATGTACTATAACGTAATATATTTAGGATTGACGTAGCCGAGTGGTCAGGAACGAGAGTGTCAGAGTAGACGGGCGTTCAAGCCCGTGATTGCTAAATACGATAAATATTTGGCAAAGTATAAACAAAAATTATTTTATAATATTTGCACTGAGTAAATATGAGCACATACTGTTATCTTCTCTTCAGAAACAATTATTTGCTTCCAATACTGCTACGATGATATCATTTGGTCACTTGGTCATAAGTAATTAGTTGACATGCTTTTTAAAGTTAAACCACATAAAATTTTGGTTTTAGAATACTCATTATCTTTCATCGAACAAGTTGCATTCATCCTTGTCCCCGTTTCGATTTAATTTAATAGAAAAGTTATTATTTTCTATCCAAAATACGTTGTCCTCCAACGTTTTAAGACACCGATGAAAAAACACATATATCTGCTTAGAAAAAAAATATTTTTCAATATAGAGTAATGACTTCAATAATACTCCAGGAGGCACTTTTTTTTTTTTTTCAATCAAGTTTTTGGCAAGAATGAAATCTTCCCTACTCGTAAGTACAGGGATGTCTTGTTTTATCTCTCAGTTTTTGTTCCAAAACATCCTAAGGTGTTCAGTTGGATTCAAATATAAATGTTGTGGGTTCAGCACATTATTCTCCTGTTGTACCGACAATATTTAATGACATACTCGTGTAAATACGGCGTCTCTCCAAAAATTTTCAAATGCAGACAAGATAGAACTGTTCAGAATATCATAATACTGTAGTATTAATATTGTTATAAGTTTAGTAGTAGCAAATGATGCAAGAAAGCAAGCTTATACAGTATTAGCTTATCTTATATAGCTTACAGTATTAGTATTAAAAAAACATTACCCACTTCCTCATCTGTCCATTTCCTCTAATAATTTCTCGAATTTTCCTAACATTTTCTCAAATTATCCATCTCCACAACACCAAATGTAAGTTTGTTCCAACAATCAATCACTCTCCGAGAGAGAGCAAATTTTACTTCCCCTTCAGTGTGTTGTTCGAGCAAGAGTAGTATTCTATCCGCTTAAAGTGAACTTCATTGTTGGGGTAGTACAATTGGTACAATCTTTATATATATATATATATATATATAGTGGATATGGCAAATAGTTAACAGTTATAAACGTAAGATAATTAATTATAATAGTGATACAATCAGTGAAAACCTAAACAAAGAACCTGACAAGGGAGAGAAGAGCTGATTAACGCCATCAATGTCTAGATAAAACATTACATCAGTCTTAATATCTATGAACATATTGTGAATGATCAGGTGGTAACTAAGTGCTGTGATAGCTGTCATAGCTGTCTCTGGTCCATATATATATATATATATATATATACACACCAAAAAGTGTGTATATATATATATATATATATATATATATACTTTTTGGGTGCTCTCTTATGTTCTTTGGGCAGGTTCGTCCATCTGATACCTGTACTGTATAGCATGAATCATCACTCCACATTACGTTTTTCCATTGCTAGAATATCCGATATTTCCGTTCTCTGCACGAAGATAGACAGTGGCGCGCACTACTAGAAGACAGTTTCAGCTTACGAACAACTGCGTGGCCATGGTAACCCATTCCATGAAGTGTTTTTCTGGTGGTTGTTGTTGATCTTACATTCATATCAGCATAATTATAATGTTATGTCTCTCTGGGGTGTCTTCGTGGGTAGTACAGTTAGTATAATCACCGTATTCCTCACACCGGATGGAAAAGGCCCAGATTCAAATTCCGATAGTGATGAGAAGAATTTTTATGGGCTTTTTTACTCTGTGGCTGAATTAGTCTGTTTCAGATGGACAACAAAGTCTCCCAGCGGAAACTTGTGTTTTTCGTCTCAAGTCGATCAGAAAACACACGCAATTTCTGGACTAATATGTATGGCCAAATAAGACGCTTCTTGGCTGGTGGCCCTTCTCTCTCTCTCTCTCGTCAGTTTTCGCGGTAGCACAGTGGTTATAATCACCGTCCTTCCCACACCAGGTGTAAAACCCGAGTTTTTCACTTTTAGGAAATTTTATGAGCTTATTTCACTCCGTGTCTGACTTAGTCGATCGCAGGTGATGATAGCAATTGAACGTGCATAACCTGATCCTCATGGGTATTATGTTTGTAAATTGAACGTAATACCCATAAGGATCAGGTTGTTCTCTGGTAACCCCAATATGACAATTTTGTTTTGTTTTTGTCTCACTCTCTCTTAGTCAGCTCAATTAGGTACCTTTGCGATTTCAACTCACTCTACATTTCAACTATCGATATGGTTTGTGGGGAAGGGGAAGTCATTAATTGTGTCTACTTGTCCTAGAATGAATATTTGTGTTACTTTCCGACTGGTTTGATTTGAGTATTCCTCTTTTTGTGTTATTTACTGAATGGATATGCCCGTTGTGCGCGACAACCTACTATCACCTCTTTCGAATAGAGCTAACAAATCCTTTTCACGTCCGATTTATCCGTCTACCTCTCAATGAGTGTGCATGAATTTTGTATCCCATCTGACATGTAACTTTGCTTATTCCCTTTTGTTGGGCAAATATTTATACCTCAGTCTTTTGATCGGATATGATAGATTCGTAAACTAACTGTGTAATTTTGAAATGTCTACTCATTTCAAAAAGCAAATATGCGGTGCAGAATCTCTAATCGTTATTATTATTATTTTTTTGTTTTTGTTTTACTACTGTGGGCCTTAAGTATAAACAGGGTGTCCCAAAACCAAAAGTCACTGCATATTTTGGTAAAACAGTGATTTTCAAATAAATTTCATTACAACAAGTATATTTATTCTTTTTGACATAAAACAAGTATTTTAATGTGTTAGATGTTATAATTTTTTAATGTTTTCATTTCAGACCCATAATTCATGATGAATGTTCAAGAGCGAATTTGTGTTGTAACATCCCGCATCAAACGATAGATTTCATAGTGTGGTCCATTAAGCTGTTATTTTGGATTTGATTGACAAGTTCTGCACACGTTGCTGCTCGACGTGGAAAATCTTTTTCGTGAAACAGTTGGATGTGGTAGGGCTTTTTCATCAGTGTCGAACGCAAAATTTTTTGAACTGATGTCTTGGGTATGTTCACCCTTCGAGATCCCTCTCTAATTGATAAATTTGGGTCCTCTTCGAACATTTCTCGAATTGATTCAATGTATTCACGTGCTGTCCTTGGGCATCCACATCTCTCATCGTCACGTACAGACCCAGTTCTTTTAAACTTATTCACCAGTGCACGAATCGTATTGTCTGTAGAACAGGCTATGAAATCTCCTTGAAAATCTTTCCCTAATGTCACAAAACTTCGTTCATTTGATGCGATGCTACAACGAAAATCGCTCTTGAACATTCATCATGAATTATCGGTCTGAAAAGAAAACATTAAAAAATTAATAAAAATTATAATAACATCTCTAACGCATTACAAATACTTATTTTTTATGTAAAAAAGAATGAATATCTTTCTCGTAATGAAATTTATTTGAAAATCACACTGTTTCACCAAAATGCGCAGTGACTTTTATATAGTAAATATAAAACCTGTATAGTAAATAATTTACGATAAGAATCTGTAAATTATTTAATACATACCCAACTGCTCGCCTTCGGTAACACTCAGATTTCTAGACAAGATCATATGTCTATATTGGGATCGCCGTGACTCATCACAAGTATTATTGCTTCCTCGGCATCGAAAAATATGTCATTTTGCTGCAGAGGAAGTGTTTTGATGCGTTACTTTCCTCTAAACAGCTGCTGATTCTGCAAAAATTTCAAATCCGCCATATTGTTCCCACATCTAGAGTGGTAGTGGTAGTAATGGGGACATGTGATGCAAGAGAACAAGCGTATGAGCTTATGTAGCATCAGCCACAAAAAAATAATAATAATAATAAATAAAAAAAAAACAAAACACGATTTCCCACATCCATTCCCTCTAAAAGTTTGTCCAGTTCCTCCTTGAATTTATTTAAGGAGGAACTTAAGAGACGGAAGTTTGTTCCAACAATTAACCACCCTCTGGGAAAAGGCAAATTTCCACACATCTATCCTACATCCGTCTTTCCTCAATTTGAATTTATGCCCTCTTAGGTTCGTAATCTGAGCAAGCGGAAAAATCCCATCACAATTCAGCGTGCTCAACCCATTCAAGGGCTTATACACCTCAATCAGATCACCTCGTAGGTGCCTAGTCTCCAGCCGCTGCACTTTGCGGAAATTAAGCCTTTCTTGGTAAGACGACCCCTTCGTTCCCCTCACCAATATTATTGCCCTTCTCTGTACACGTTCAACCTCTCTTAAGCTCCTAGATTCTATTCAAAAGAGAGTAGTCAAGTTAATTAATTAACAATCGCTGTTTAACAAACGTACTTCACTGTCTGTCACACACACGTTTCTAATGCATGCTTTCTATAGATAATTTTTCTGTTTATACTCCGGCACGACAACCAAGTCAGTAGACTTTACAATAAATCGTCAATACAAATATTTATCGTATTTAGTAGTCACGGGCTTGAACCCCGGTGCACTCAAGGAACGCGTGCTATGGACTCTCGCTCCTGACCACTCGGCTACGTCAGGCATTGTTCTTCTGAACTGACATCTGTAATTCCACCGTTCTCTTCCAAACCAGTCTGAACGTGTGCATCAACTAGTCAACGTCCATTCACTATCCAATTCAAACATGTCCGATGGAATATACATGTGGCATATATTCTGTCATATAAATCGAATCCCCCCCCCTCTGTTTTTTTTTTTTGGCTTGGAAAATTCCCCTTAATCATATATTTGTCGTATAACCCCTTTTTTTTACTGTCATCTTTCATCGCGTAATGGTATATTATAGTAAAACCATTCTCTTTTTTAATTCAATTATTTCTGCTCTTGCTTTTAAAAGTTTGCATTGTGACCTTTAACTACATCGCACAGTAAATTCTAAAGGTCACAAAACCAAAACCTACAGGCATAGGTGACTCGACATCGCTCTTATTGATGCTTTAGGTTACATAGTCAAAGACTACAATGAGGCACTCTAGTACAAATTGATTTCCCCCTACACTTTTGCTGTAAGAAATAATTGACAATCTCGAAAGTTTCGAGAACTCGAAAAGTAAACCCGAAACTGTAATTCCCAACGGAAAAAAGGGGAAAAAAAAGATTACAATGAAGAAAATTTTTAAAGTAAGCAACAATGTATATTTGTGTAAAAAATATTTTTAATAATTGAAAAATATATTGGTGTTATTTTATGTATTTCTAATCCTCGAAAATACTTTTAATTCGTTTAAGATTTTATGCTCAACGTAGAAGTCGACCCTAAAATTTTCGATGATTTTTTACTGTTCAAAGGTTGACTTATACGCGGTATATACGGTAATTCCTGCAAATTAAAATCTACAGAAATTCAAGTGTACTATCAACATGCTTATCTTTTCAACGTTAAACTATAGGCACACGCGGTACTAAACTACTAGGTCCTTATACATCTCGTGTTTGTCATTAAAAGATATTCATTATATAAGAACTTTACATAAGTATTATGTGATTTTTTGCAAATACAATAGACTCCATCCACCATCGAAACCCTGGATAATCCGCGATTTGAATGAACGAAAACGTAAATTTGTTTTATATCAAAAATCACCTGCCGAAGAAGTGCTTGTTCAATACAAAGGACAACTCAACTCGAGAAGAATATTAGATGCAGTACTACTAAGCAAGAAAAATTTAATAAAGACACCACGTGACTACTTACTTAGAAGGACCTATCATTTTCTGTATTAATATGATGGATGTACACGGACACAAATTTGAAAAAAAAAAAAAAAAACTCGGAGAGGGATATAAAAAATAACTGCCCAGTAATAAACTGAAAGATATACGTAGGATGACCTACTAGGCAAAAAGTAAAGGTTGGAATGCTGTTCAAATTCAAGAAATCAGAGGTCTTGTCTGCAGGAACATTACAAAATGTTGTTGTTGTTGTTGTTGTTTGGTTTTTAGGAGCATTAGCAACTAAGGCCATATTGCTCCAGGATATGCGGTGGTCATTCCTTAACCTTTCCGCATCCTCCGTATTTGGTGGTGACGGGCTCGAACCCCGGTCTAATCAAGAAGCGTGTGCTACGCACTGCTGCTCCTTCCCACCTGGGTTACAAAATGTAAACAAATAACACCTGTAACGGAATTTCTTTTTATTATCCGAAGATTACAAAAAGAAATACCGCATTTGGAATATTGTGTTCAGGTAGAGTGGAGAAGAAAGAGATTGAACTTCTTGAAAGGATCCAAAGACGACAACTGGCATGGTGAGATCGGCAAAAGGGCGACCACACGAGGAAAGATTCCGAATATGTGGACTACAGAGCTTGGCAACCAAAACGAATACATCATATGTATTCATTTATTATTTCATAAATGTATTTGAAATCACGCAGAAATCTATTTGTTGTCCATGCCCCTTTTAAAAGCTGTAAATCATAGAAAAGCACAACGAAACAATAGTTAAAATCAGGCACATTTGGCATAAAAAATTATAGGCAAAATGATGGAAGAAAGCCAGATTTATGCATGACTCCTAAATTTGTTGGTGACCATGGCTATCAAAACAGAGAGCTGATTTCAAAATAGCATTTCAGAGAATATTTTTTAATATGGTTTTAGCAGTTACATGTTGCACTGGCAACTTATGGTGATTCGCTTCAAATTGTAAGATTTCGATGCATTTACTGCAAGTTTAATATGCTTTTTTCTGTATAATGCCCGGGCCTGAAGTTAAATTATTTTGGACGACTAGTTGGCCGGCTCGCTTGAGTTAAGGGTGAAGGGAGGGATTCTTGTACTACGCCGTTCTGTAATTGCTCCATTGTATCATTTGTGAATAAGTGTCTTATTTCTGTAGTCTGCGCGAGTTGCACAGTGTAATCACCATCCTTCCCACAAAAAGGCCTTGGTTCTGATCAACGAAGCGAGGAAATTTTATGGGCTTTTTGATCTCTGTAGCTAAGCTATTCGGTCTCAGGAGTGGACAGCATGGTTCTCCCTCCGGTTTTTCGTTTATCAAAAAAAAAACAGGCAAATCGATCAGAGAACACTCGAAATTTATGGACAAATTACACTTGGGTAGATGAGTTGGTTCTCGGTTGACCCTAATATGACAATTTTTTTTTTTATTTTATTTATTTATTTTTCTTTTTGTTATTTCTTAAAGTTCAATTTCGATTGCAACAGAAATCGAACCTAGCCTTTTCCAAAACTGTATAGAGGCTGTTGGTTGTTGCAGGGTTTTAGGTGCATTAGCAACTTAGGCCATATTGCGCGGTGTACGCCTGTAAATTACGTGTGTTCTGTGGTTGATTTTCTGTTTGCTTAACGAAAAACCCGAGTTTCCGGGAGAAAAACAACGCTACCTGTCCTGAGACTGACTAACTCAGCAATGTTGAGGGAAAAAAAAAAAAAAATTCTTCGCGTCATCGACAGGATTCGAACTGAGATCTTTTCAAGTCAGATTGGGGAGGACCATGATTACATCAACTGTGCTACCCATGAGGGCGCATGTATAGAGGAATGACAACTATGATCAATGCGCTAACCAACAGAGCATTGCAATAAATCGAATGTATAATTTTGTTTTAAGAGGTTGTGCATGAAGGGCATCAGCAGTTCATGTCGACTTTGTTTCATATTCCAATGTAACTTGTTGCCCTTTGTTCACATTTCACGAGTTAACATATTTCTACTCCTATTTGGAATGATCATCGCTTACAATGTTTAAACATCAGCTAGTTACATATTAGCACATCTTTCTCTCTTTCTTTCCTTTTTTTTCATATTGATGCTACTGATTAGTTGATGCAAGGTATGTCTATAAATGGGGAAATACGGAAGGATATCTTCGACTGAAATACAGGAAAATAGAGGTCACATGGAAACCTTGAGCTTCCCGTGAAAGTGTTACAGCATCACGTACAATGAACTATAGTTTAGCCTGGCTGTCTCTACTTATCCATTATTTTAGCACGATAATCAGCAAATCATTATTATTAGTATTATTATTATTATTATTTGAAGTAGAGAATACAAAGGGAAAGCCATACAATATAAAGAGAGAAGTACCACAGGGCACCCATGTAGGGCCAATCATGTTCAACCTCTATATAAATGACATATTCGAAGTAATTAAGAACTCCTTTTTAAAAATTTATGCAGATGATTTAATCTTATATACTATTGGAAAGAACTTGACAAAAACGGCATTAGATTTACAGCAGGATGTGTAATACATTTACAAAATTGGTTGCATGAAAAAAAATAATGTCCCTCCCAACCAGGATGATTGTGCATCCTGGTTGGGAGGGACTCTTCGCTTAGGTTTTTTTTTTTTTTTTTTTTATGAAAACCCCAAACACGAAAGGCATCAAAACCTATAGTACTCAGTACCGTGCATGGGTTGAAGGAGAAGTATGGGGGGAGGGGAGGGGAATGCCGGAAACTTTGCTCTAGAGACTAAACATGGGTTTCGCCACTTCAAGCCTCCAATAAGCAAAGTGGTGGTATTTCACCGGTTGATGAAAGTCATCTACCACCCGCTTGTCTATCTTCCTTGTGGCCTGCTGTGTGTTTCTGGAAGTAATCCTTCAGGTTAACGATCGCTGTCTTCTGTTGCTCAATGAGGTCTATCAGGCCCCTTCCTCCTTCTTTCGGGGCAATTGTCAGTCTCTCCACGGCAAATTTCGGGTGGTGTTGGCGGCTCTTGGTCATCATTGTCCTTGTCTTTCTCATGATATCCTCCAGCTTGGTGTTACTCCAATCTATGACCCCGAAGGAGTATGTTAGCACTGGGACTGCATAGGTGTTTATGGATTTAACTGTGTTCCCTCCATTCAGCTTTGCTTTCAGCAGGCTTCTGAGTCTCTGATGATATTTTTCAGTCAGGCAGGCCTTAATTTCCTTGCGCTGTAACTGCTGAGCCTGCATCATCCCCAAGTATTTGTAGGCCTCTCCCTCTGCCATGGCTTCGGTTGACTAATTTTCCCTGGTGCAATCCGTGGAT
Source organism: Mastigoproctus giganteus (assembly GCF_048544385.1). Classification (NCBI taxonomy): domain Eukaryota; kingdom Metazoa; phylum Arthropoda; class Arachnida; order Uropygi; family Thelyphonidae; genus Mastigoproctus; species Mastigoproctus giganteus. The sequence continues at coordinate 3,370,838 of NC_143577.1, read as the reverse complement.
GTTGCATTTGTCTAGACCAAATTACATCCTAATATCATTGCTGGATTCTTCGGTGATCTGGAGTAGTTGCTGGAGGTGCTTCTCGGTTCCCACGTAGAGCTTGACGTCATCCGTGTACATCAGGTGGATGAGGGTGTACAGGTTCTTCCTTCCTTCTTTGAGGTTATATCCGACTTGCTACTGTTGAGCATGGTGGATAGCGGGTTAAGTGCTAGACAGAATCACAATGGGCTCAGGGCATCTCCCTGAAAGATTCCTCTCCTGATGTGGATTGGCGTGGTTGTGATGTTTTCGACCTTAATGGTTGTACTCCATTTCGCCATCGTTTCTCCTAGGAAGTTTCGGATTGACTTTATAGATGTTCAGCGCCTCTATTAGCCAGCTATGAGGCACGGAGTCGAAGGCCTTGCGGTAATCGATGTAGGCTGTGTACATGTTGCAGCACTTCTTGTAGGCTTGCTCCATAACTGCGGCATCTATGGTTAATTTCTCCTTGCATCCTTTCTGCTGTTCGGCCATTATGTTCTGGCTCTCCAAGTCTGATATCTTCCTGGTTATGCAGCTGGTCAGGATCTTGTACATAGTTGGGAGTTGGTGATTGGCCTATATTTCGCTGGGATTCTTGTATCGGGTTAAGTGCTACACAGAACTTATTATTATTATTTTTTTTTTCATAACTTTTTCTCTTCTCCCCCTTTCCACACCTTCCCGAACTGGACCAGAACTTTCTTCCAACCACCCTCCAAAATATCTCTCCCCACTCTCTCTCTCTCTCTCTCTCTCTCTCTCTCTCTCTCTGAGTTTCTCTTTTGTTTCTTCCTCTCCCTCCTTTCGTGACCAATCACCATCAATTTCATTTCCAGCATCCTCCTTCTAATTCATTCAATTCTCTTTTAGTTGTCTCTGCACCGTTCTCTGGTTGGTTGGTTGATTGGTTGGTTGGGCTCCTTTATTCATAGCTGAGGACATTTAGATATTTAGAGACCTCTAGAACACTTCTTCTAACAATCCTCGTTCACTTGCCCCTTTCGTTACACTTTACTGAAGTAATCGCCCTTGAAATTTGTAAGAGCGCACCTTGGGGTCGGGCTCTTTATTCTGCACTATAATATCTAATCTTGGCTTGCCCCGGATTTCCGGACCTTTGTTCTTTGGAGCTCTAATCTTTCTTGCGGGGAAAGTGTCTTTATGAGACGATTACTTAACGTACAGCCTCCCTAAAAGCAATAGTTGCTCTACATTCCTAAAGTCGTCACTCTAATTACGGTCCCTTTGATTTCTGCATCCATTCTTACTCCGGTCATTCCCTCAAGCGCAGTGCCCGCTCTATTTACAGTAAAGAGAACAGTCTCCAACTGACACTACAATTGTTCTGTTCATAGCCCGAACTGCTCCCCATTGACAGCGCTAATCCACACTCTACCGCAAACAAACTGGCCAAGTGTCTATTGATGTGATCACTCTGTTTTCCCAACCAGTTTCATAGAATTCAATCAGAACAAATAAAATTCTTAAACCCTGACAATAATAATTAATAACATATAAGATAGATATCTCACAGATGGCCTCCAGTGTTGCACCATTGTTATCGAGGTAATGTAGTATTATTTGCCAATTGAGGTGGTCTAACTCACCACAGCATTCTATTGGGCTTCTGCTTCGCTATCACATTGGTCTTTGTGGGGTCCACCCCTTCGAATTCTGTCAGGGCCTTCTTCCACTCGTCTTCTATTCTGGATATCATGACCGTGTCTCTTTCCACTTTCCGAGATTCTTGGTAGTGGATTGTATTTCTTCTTGCTTTTTCTCCTCTGGTTCTGTGTTGTCCATCTTCTGCAGTTGGTGGCTCACGTTCTGCTTGATTTTTTCCCAGATTGCAGGATCTGTCCGGTTCTTCGTGACGACGGTCCTTCTCTGGTCCGCTATTCGCTGTTCGGTGACCTGAATATTCGGGAAACGTTCCAACCACTTGGTATGTAGTCTCGACGTATTCATTTTGATGCTCCACTTCATCCGTTGGCGTTTCATTCTTTCCTGGAGGGTCACTAGCGCAGTTCCGATCGTTCTGGATGGTCTTGCCCTTCTCTATTGGTAGCCATATGGGGGACAGCGCCACTGTCTTCCTCGGGAGACTGTCTCCGACTTTTCGAAACGGCTACTCTGCCTAAGCTCTGAACACGAGTGACTTTATTCTGCGCCACACTCGATCCAGTATGATTATTATTTCTCTTCAACATCGTACATCTATGGAGGTGGAGCTGTTTAGCCTCGGGTTACGTCCAGTGGTAGTGCTAGTTCTTGGGAGAGACACTAGATAGCGCCACGATCTGCCTTAGCTGTCACTCCGACCTTGTGGGTAGTAGATCTGCTGGAGCAACTTTTGCGATGTTTTTTTATTTTTATTTATTTTTCATTTGATTATTATTCTAATTTATTACTATTATTATACCCGTCTCCCAGCGTGATGGAGCTGCGTTCGCTTCCCCCAAAGCTGGACTCGAACTCAGTGTATAATAGTGGTCCATCAGGCTGGACCACTATTATACACTGAGTGATCACTGAATTATGACCACCTACCTAATAATAATAATAATAATAATAATAAGATTCTTTATTAACATAAATTTTATGCAATAGTGATTCCTTACACAAAAAGCCAGAGGAATCTTACAATTTGTTGTTTATACAACTTATTTTGTTCTATAAAAAAAAAAATAAAAAATAAAAAATAAAATAAATAAATATTAAAAAATATAAAAAAAATAAAAATAATAATAACAAAGATTGCTACACCGCCACCTCGTCTCCCAATTCTATTTGCAGCCAGCGTGTGATAGCCAAGATTTGAGGTGAAGGCATCAATTTCCATTTCATCTCTGAGCCAGGTTTCAATCAGAATGACAAAGTCGTACTCTGCCGCAGAGGCGGATTTAACGGCGGGCGCACCGGGCGCGCGCCCTGGGCCCCGACTTCTGAAGGGCCCACGCAAAACCCCAACAAATTAGTTCAAAACTTTGTGATTATTATTATGCTATTATTAATTATATTATACATATATTATATTCAAATTTTATTGGAAATAAAACATTAATAGTACTTAATATTTTTTATTTATTTAAAAAAATGGTTAACATGTATTTTTATTTTCCCTGTCTCTCTTTTTTTTTTAAGGGGCCCAATATTTTCTTTTGCGCCCGGGGCCTCAATCGACCTTAATCCGCTTCTGCTCTGCGCAGGAAAGCAAATCAAGTAGGCCATCTAGCTTGTTTTTGACACTCCTGATGTTTTGTAGGAAACATCGAATTTTTACTTCGACAGAAGGTTGTACTATGATGAGATTACTCTTGGAACAGTATTTGCTTTCCACATAATGATCTGAAATCTCGTCCTGGGATCGATGTCGCGTTCGATGTGCCCTCTTACTGGATATTCTAACTGGAATGCGACCGGTCCGATGTTCGCTCGTCATCTCCACGTTAGATATCCATAAGTTGCACCCGCTCTCGGATATAATTTGGGAGACTCCGCTAGAGAGGACAGGTAGCTATGCTGGTGTAGTTATGCATTGTTGTAGAATGGGGTTGGGGCTTGATAAGTTCTTGTTCTTTGGTGTCCCATAGTATGGCATTACCAACAGACCTCTGGGCCAGTATTCTGCATTGAGGTATTGTTGGTAATTAGGCCCATCAATCTGAATCCTAAAGGAAGCATAAGACGGATGCTTGGTATTGATTTTGAAAGGCTTACCAGGTATGCTTAATTCCATCAACAGTGCCTGAATTTCTTCAACTTTTGTCAACGGATCCAGCCTGATAATGAAGAGTATTGCTGAAGCATGAGTATTGCTGGTGGCTTGGCAATCTCATATTCTGAGGCTAGTATTAACTACTCTCGTGCCAATCAAGGTGGTTTTGCTGTTTCTGGAATACCGTTGGCGTCGGGATGCTTGTGTCGGTTGAGGTCCGGGCATCTGGCTTTGCTGTGCTCCATTCATGCCTACAACGTCAGAGTTCCTTTTCGTTGATTTTAGCATGGCGCTATAGGCACTATCTTTAGAGAGTGTAACTATATCAGTTTCGGGTAGTAGCGATGACTCAGGTGTGGGAGAAGGGCGTTCCAGTGGGCCAAGACAAGGGAGCCTAGTGTTCACGGGCAAGAGACCTTGTAGTACGCTCAAGGACTTTCGTTAATAATCTTCAAGCTGGCTCAGACGTTCCCTTAGCGAGCTATTTTCTGAATACAGTTTTCTTAGAATGCCTTCAATAGTTTCAAGTTTCTCAGTGTTACACCCGCAAAAAGCGCAGCTGACTTGAGCCTGTGATTCCGTTTGAGAACAATTATCAGTAACCCCAGGCAACGGCTTGCTGTTCGTAACCGGTTCACTGAGAGTGGAATTGATATGTGTGGTGACGTCATTAACAACATTCAGCATTCTAGAGGGAAAGACTGTGGGGGGGGGGGGAGGCCGGTGCACTAAGGGAGCAGCCAATATGTCAGCTATATCTGACGAATCCCTATTTTGCTTGCGGCAGAGTGCACATCTCCATTTTGATTTCCTAAGTTGCGCAGTCCGTTTTATATCTTTAATGCCACTACAAAAATTGCAAGAAAGAAGCTGGCATGATAATGATGAACATTTTATTAGGCAGTCGGAAAGTTTTTCGCAGCTGGAAATACTTCGTAGATCCTCCTTTTGCCCTCAGTACAGCAATTATCCGACATGGCATTGATTCAACAAGATGTCGGAAGCGTTCGGGAGGTATGGCAAACCAAGTTGTGCGTAATGCGGCTAGCAATGTAGGTATGGAGGGGATTGGTGTATCCAGACGGCTGATATACCTTTCCATAGTGTCCCACAAGTGCTCTATGGGATTGATATCGGCGGAGTTCGGAGGCCAATCGATATGCTGGAAGTCAGAACTGTGTTCCTCAAACCATTCTTGCAGAACAAGTGCCCAATGGCTCGGCGCATTGTCATCTTGAAAGACATCATCACCATTCCGGAAAAAGTGTAACATAGTGGTACACAGTCAGAAAGCAGTTGACGATAGCGGAGACCACTGATACGTTGTTCCACATGTGTCAGGGGTCCAAGTTCCTGCCAGCGAAACTTGCCCCACTCCATACAACTGCCTCCACCGGCCTGCACTTTTGATACCATGCATGATGGATGAAAAACCTGATGTTGCTGACGCCAAATCCGTACACAACCATCCACGATGTGGAGTAAATAACGTGACTCATCCAACCAGCACACCTTATTATTATTATTTTTTTTTTTTTCTGTTTATACTCCGGGACGACCAAACGGTCAGAGGAGTTCACAAGATAGACAGAATACAAGAAATATTACCGTATTCAGCAGTCACGGGCTTGAACCCCAGTCACTCAAGGCACGCGTACTTATGCACCCGCGCACCTGACCATTAGGCTATGGCGGCCTTCTTCCAGTCTTCTAACGTTCAACTTGCATGCTCTTTGCACCAAGAGAGTCTTTTACGCCGATGAACGTAGGTTAGGAGAGGATGCTGTAGGTGTCGTCTGCTGGAATAGCCCATACGTGCGAGCGTGCGATGCATGGTCATGCCAGATATTGTTCCAGGTTGGCCCATGTTGTATTGGGTAGTCAGCTCTTCAACAGTGCTTCGCCTCTACGAGACGTCGGACCCGGCGCTCACCTCTAACATCAACTTTTCGCTGACCTTTGCAGTTTTGCCGTCGGATCGTTGTTTGACCATTTTGACGCCAGTCCTGGTACACTCTAACAACGGCGGCTCTCGAACACCCCACCAGTTCAACCGTTTGGGAAATCGAGGCACCAGCTCGTTGAGCTCCTACAATCTGTCCGTTATCGAAGTCCGATAAACCCATCTTTTACCTATCACGCTCGGAATTTTGCTACCTACTGAATTGGAGGTGGTAGATGACTTTCATCAACCGGTGAAATACCACCACTTTGCTTATTGGAGGCTTGAAGTGGTGAAACCCATGTTTAGTCTCTAGAGCAAAGTTTCCGGCATCCCCCTCTCCCCATACTTCTCCTTCAACCCATGCATGGTACTATGTACTATAGGTTTTGATACCTTTCGTGTGTGGGGTTTTCATAAAAAAAAAAAAAAAAACCACTGACACCTCATCTATGCTACGTACGTTGACTAACTGCGCACTCTCGTACCTCACGTGGTCATCGGGTCGCATTCAGTTTTCATAGGGGTGGTCATAATTCAGTGATCACTTAGTGTATATTAAACTGGTAATAATTATTTATAATTTGCAAAACACTACTAGGGTGGTCTTCAAGCGTTAGATACGTCAGATAGAAATGGAATAATTGAGTAATTTTTAAAAAAATAATAGCAATAATGTTTTATCCGTTTCTAATTCCTTCTCGAAAGAAATTTTGTTGCCTCGGTTTATAAATTCTTTGAATGGGTGTAGTTGCTCGAAGGTGTAGTCTCAGAGGATTAGCAAGCCTTTCAAATCATCGATATAAGAAACTAGATTGACGTAGAGAAGAATTATTTATAGACGCTGCTGTCGTCTTAGTTTCGAGGTAAACTGAACCTGCTATTCCAGAAGAGAGAAAAAACCCAAGGGAATGGAGAATGTCAAATATAGCGATATGTTTTTTGTTTGCTTGTTTTGATGCTTGAAATATCTTCACGTCCCTATACAAATCATCGAAGAATAAATTGCAATGTGTATCCGATGCACTGATTACCATCCTTCTTGTACCGGGCGTCTTCTCGGTAATAGAAAGTGTAACCCACACTGAGATATAAATTGAGCCTTCGCAAGTATGCCATCATCAGTAATATTGAAAACAGAATGGGTGTTTTTATTAAAGAAATTTATAATTCGTGCCCTCGCAGTTGGTCAATGATAGCATTGTGAAGTGGTCAATGGAAGACCTGACCACTTCACAATATTAGCTGGTTGGAATTTGGCGATGTTCCAACTGTACTGGCTTCACTTACATTTCGACATTCCAGTTCATCGAGGAATTCAGGTAAAGACTATAGGCAGGCATGGAGCATTATTGTGCTCCGTCTCATTTTGCTAGTTTCCATATCAAGCGTATGGAAAAAGGCTTTAAATTGTTTAAATGAGCTCAATTCTGAGGCATTCTTACTTTTACAATGCATGCATGAAGACATTTAAATTGGAAAAGAATGGTTCAGGATAGACGTGCGAAAATTTTCTTTCAAACAGAGAGTAACTGAGTTCTGGAATTAACTTCCTCCTGATGTTGTGGAAGTGGATAGTTTGAATAAATTTAAAGGATTAGCCAAATTATTAGAAGGGATGCGATTACGAAATGGGTTAAGCTTGCTTGCTTCCTTAATTTTTGCCTTTAATAACACTAATACTAATTGTTGTAATACCCTTGGTCTTTTCTCTCTTCAGAACACTGGGCAACGTTGATTTGGGAAGGCTCAAACGGGTCTCTTGTGTCATATTCGCCTCTGGGTCGTACTGAAACACCGAACACTAATCTCCAGTGATAATACAAACGAGGAAATCAGGATTGTCTTGACGGGTCTGGATGAAGTCTTCGTACGATGACACTCTTCATTGCATCTGCTCATCCTTGAAGCTGTGCGGCATGAATTTTTCACAGACCTTCCTGTTCCCTAAATCTTCATACAGAATTTTATTCATACCAACTCATGAGCTATCATTCTGATGGCAGATTTTCAGAGGTTGACGGACGCCGGCTTCGTGGGTCATCGCGAACATCACATCCGTCTTTCAACCGCTTAAACCATTCAAACACATTGGTACGACTTAGTGTTTCGTCACCATCAACAGTCACGTTTCTGTTGTAGATTTTCCCAGCTTAGAGCAAAATTTGATATTTGTTCGTTGCTCCATCGCAAAATCGTGGCACGGCACGTTAACGCTATTAACGAAACTGATTGTTGCTTGCAACCTACTCAACAGTCTCCCATCTGTTCGAGCAAGTTTGAATTACAACTTACCACTTCTGTTTATTTTTAAACTCATTCAACATGACCGCAATACCTCGTATATGTATCTCTTTATAACAGTACACGTTCACGAATTTTACATAACAATAACACGAAGTTCACAGGCTGTGTAAAGCATAATACTGCATTAATATGTTTTTCTTTTTTTTTTTTTTAGATAAAAATTGTATCGAAAAAAGAAGTAATAATGCCGGATTTTTATTTGTCCGATTTTAGTGAAATGTGGAATGCTTCGACAAATCATTTTAAAAGGCACAAATGTAAAATTTCATCAAAATCCGTCCACTAGAAATGTAGTTGTTACCTGCGGACGGACGAACAAACGAAAGGACACAGAGACAGACAGGCTGATGAGCATGGTAAAGACAATAGGCATTCATTCTTTTATATATATATATATATATATATATATGCGAATGCGCCTAAAAATGGTATAATCATTGTGCCTTTAAACTCAGGCGCTTACTCGCTTCTAATTTTAAAACAGATTTTTAATGCAAAACAGAACCGCCCTTCCGGGCGAGTAGTGCAGTGAAAATGATTGTATCTTGTGGAAGGGTTCGAATACCTTTCAGAAATGACTGGATTCTGAATCTGTTTGTTATAAAAAGACTGATTATACTAAACTCAGATGTTTCGCCGATGTTCGTCTTTCTCCATTTTTAGGCGCATTAACGCATATGCAAAACGAGCTTATTATCTGCGCTACGTCCATCCGTCTGTACGCATGTAATAACTCGACTCTCAATGCAGCTTCTCCTGAAATTTTATATTTGTGTCTTTCAGAAAAATTTGTTGAGCCATGACACATATTATTAAAATTGGACTAACACATGTTTCTTTGTCCGTCCGTCCGTCTGCATATAATTCGTTCGGCTCTCAGTAATGGATTTTCATGAATTTTTTTATTCGCTCTATTAGGAGGATTTGTCGAAATTTCCCAAATTTTGGTACAATCGGACCAACAAAATTCCAGAAATTATTATTTGTTTTAATTAATATAATTAATTATTAATAAAATAATTATTAATTATTTTCATTCATATCACAAGCTATCAATATACATACATGATATTGTAGATGAAGAACTGGATATTATGTTTGTTGCCGTGCGCTGAATAGAGAAATACAGTACACTTGTTTTCAGTTTCCACTTATGCCATTCAAGATTTATAGAAGTCTCTGGTCAATTTGCTTCTTTTTACGGGAAACAAACACCTCAGTTTTCAGGAGAAAAATTCGTACAACTATCTCCTGAGACAAATGGGCGAAGCCATTAAAATTCCTTTCGTCGAGACGAAATGTGAACCACAGCCAGTTATCCATAAAGGATCTTCACTTTTTTTTTGAAGTGCTCTGCAATGCAACTCTTTCCAAAATTGAAACTGTTACAAAACACAATTCGAAAATTTCGATTTTCAATTTGGGTGTTTTGTAACCTTTCCGAGATTACCAGCCGGTGTTATTGGCCAGAGGGTTGATCATTACGAAATCGGGTTGGTTTCTGTTGTTATTGGTGTAGCCAGGGGAGAATCAGTAAATTGTCAGTCTGCTCTCTTCACATGCTCCAGTCAGCATGTGAGCGTTATTTTGATCGATCTGGACATTTGTCGATTAGACAAAAGTAAGATGCAATCTACGGTGTGCGTGATCGGCAATTTTTATGTATGCGAGTGGTTTCAGAAAGGTCAGTGCATATACATAAACAGATCACATTAACGGATTGAACATGTGACATTTTGGAAATCTGTGCACAGGACTTGGCATTAGCAGAGGCATATGATATATGATGCAAGAAGCTTATAGAGCATCAGCCAAAAAAAAAAAAAAAACCTTCCCATTACGATTCGCTCCAATGGTTTGTTCAGTTCCTCCTTAATTTTTATTTTAGCTATCAACTTCCACAACAACAGGTGGTAGTTTGTTCCAGCAACAAACCGCCCGCTAGCTAAAGGCAAATTTCTGCACATCTATTCTGCAACTATTTCATCATTTTGAATTTATGCCCCTCAGGTTCGTAATCTGAGCAAGAGGAATCCCATCAGCAATGAGCTTGCTCAAACCATCAGCACCTCAATGAGATGCTTAGTCCTCGCAGGTGCTTTGTCTCCAGACGCTGCAATCTTCAGAACTTAAGCCTTTCTTCGTAAGAGCAACCCCTTTGGTCCCTTCACCAGTCTTGTTGCCCTTCTCCGTTCTCATTCCAGCAACTCTACATCCTTCGTAAAATGATGCCTCTAGACATGTATGCAATACTCAAAGTGTGGCCTGACCATTGCCTTATACAAAGGAATAATCACCTCCTTATCCCTGCTCGCAAAATTCCTGTATATCATTGACAAAACCCCATGACCTACTCTGAAACCTGTCTGTATTGCTCAGAAAACTTCACATCTGACTACATAAATACCCCCAGATCTCTTTCATTCTCTACAACCGCGAGTGTAACACCACCCAGTTGGTATGTTACTCTGGTGTTACTGCTAGCCATATGCAGTACTTTGCATTTGTCAATGTTAAACTTCAGTTGCCACTTCTCAGCCCATTTGCCCAACTTTTCCTGTTGCAGCAGCATACTGTCATTACTGTTATTAACAATCCTGCCAACCTTTGTATCATCTGTATACAAATATTGATTCTGTCCATATAATTGATAAATATACAAAACAACGATGGGTCCAACACTGAACCCTGGGAGACACCATTAATAACATTAGTCCCCGAAGAGTTGTGTCCGTTGATTACCACTCTTTGTCTTCTCCCACTCGATCATCCTTTTATCCATTGTAGCAACCATAATGCTCCAATTTTTGCAGTAGTCTTCCATGTGCAACAGTATCAAAAGTTTTCCTAAAATCCAAATACACTGTATATGATGTCAAAATTATTTTTTGCATCCAGCTCCTTTGTGACCACATCATAGTATCCAATCAATTGGGTCAGACAAGACTTCCCCTTAACAAACCCCATGCTCTGTCTGAATTATTTTTTGCATCCAGCTCCTTTGTGACCACATCATAGTATCCAATCAATTTGGTCAGACAAGACTTCCCCTTAACAAACCCCATGCTCTGTTTGAATTATTTTTACAGTCTTGTCTAAATGATCCTGGAATGCTTCTTGAACCAGTGACCATTATTTTCCTAGGAACAGAAGTCAAACTAACAGGTCTGTAATTAATCGTGTCACCCTTTGATCCCCCTTTGGGAAATACTGGAGATACATTTGCACATCTGCAGTCAACATGTTGTAGGATAATGTGTGCGAGTGGACACAGTCTTCACTAGTTCCATAGCTCTTGTTACTATTCCTACTGAAGTTATCGGCCATTGTATCTACCAATATCTATCAACAATTGGCCCTCTGTTGAATTTTCCGGCCGAACTGAATCTGTAAACTGTTCTGACATCTCTCCACAACTCTTTTCTTCCCGCTGAAGCAGGAAAGAGAGGTTGTTGTTACTGTTGCAAGTTTTAGGGGCATCAACAGCTTAGGGCATATTGGACCGTATATATTATGTCTGTGAGTCTTCTGTGGTCGATTTGCTGTTTGCTGGACGAAAAATCCGAATTTCTGGAGGGAAAAACCATGGTATCCTCACTTGAGACCTGCTAACTGAGCCACGTTGTGAAAAAGGCCCATAAAAATTACTAAGGTCATCGACGGGATTCGAACTCAAGTTTTTTCCACCCGATATAAGGAGGACGGTGATTATACCAACTGCACTATCCACGAGAGTGAAGGAGAGAGAGAATGTATGTATGTGTTAAGCGCCAAAGCAACTAAGGCTATGAGGAGAGAATATTTTGTATCTGTAAATTGAATGTATTTTGTGGTCGAGAAACCTGAATTTCGGGAAGCAAAAACCAGCGAGAGAGAGTTGACTTGTGATGCCTTTTGCTGTTTACATTTCACTTTCACAGTATGTTGTTGGAGTACTTGAGTTTTTATCGTTCATGTAACGTTGGCTGATATTAAGGGTGACTGATCGCATCGCATCTCACACATAACATGAAGGTGCTTGCAGTGTTTCTACCAACTGACATTGTGACATGTTTGCTTTTCAGGAACTGGGTCACATCTTAGGCCTGTCGGAATTTCAATTATTAAGGTTGGCTGTGGTCCTGGGATGATGTACGCGGAGAAAGGCACGCACATTGCGAAATCGAATACAAAAGGGTTTCCACCAAGTGTGTGAGTTTAATTGCTGTATTGAAACAATTACAATGAAACCTTAAACCCACCTGGCTACGGTGGCAGAGTGAAAATGAAAATTGATTTGTTTTTATTTATTTAAGATTAATCGGTCGAGTGACCGAGGTGCAAAGTTTGGCAAAAGAAATTCAAAACAGAACTGGATATTCATTTTTATGAGACGGGAAAGGTGAGAATGACGCGAAACATTTAGCATTCTAATACTAACTACACTGCTCGACAAAATTAAAAGAACACGCGAAAACGTGGTGTAACTCGTGCATCTTGGGATGAAGCAAGACAAAATTTGGTATGTGGTGTGCCATAGAGTAACGATGAAATGCCTTTAGCCAGCGGGTGGTTGGTTGGTGGAACAGACTTCCATTACTTGTCGTGGAAGTTGATAGTCTAAATAAGTTTAAGGCTCAGCTGGACAGGTATTTCGAACGAACAGAGGGGTGAAGTGTAAGTTGTTTTTTTTTTTTTTTTTTTTTTTTTTTTGGCTGATGCTGCATAAACTTGCTTTCTTGCATCATATGCCTCTACTAATGCTAGTCCTAAGCCATGTATTATAAAGAAATCTATAAAATTAATAGGGCAGCTTATCATAAATTAATACTTAAAAGTAAAATGGAATCATGGAAAAACTTGGTCTCAGGGGTGGATAACTCTGATCCTTGGGGCCTTGTATATAAGTTAGTAACCAATAAAATGCAAATCAGTCCCCTGTTATCTACTATTACGTCAGGTAGTTGCGAAACAAGTGACTGGGAGACAACAGTTGCTGGTATAGTTAACTGTTTATTCCCAGATCATAATGTGGGGGATGATACTGTAAATCAATTGCATGTAAGGTGTGATAATTGTAATTATGTTGGTTCAGGTGCGGATACTTTATTTAGGGTTAACGACCTTAAACAAGTTTGTTCGGATATTAACATCAATAAAACTCCAGGTATTGATCTTGTTGAAAATAATGCAGTACTCAAAATGGTTCATGTCTATCCACATCTAATGTTAGAGATTTTTAATAAGTGTTATTTACCAGCCTTGCTAAAGTTGATACCTAAACCTGGCAAAGATTTGTTGGAACCTAGAACATACAGGCCTATCTCTTTAGTTCCAAATATGTCTAAGATTTTTGGAAGATTGTTATTCCTCAGATTAAATGATTGATTTATTAAGTGTAATTATACACTACTGTATCACCATGGTTTTAAACGAAAATGTTCCGCTGAAGATGCACTAAAGGACCTTGTAGATTATGTTGGCTCTTCAAATAGTAAATATGTAGTAGTTATTTATAGAGACTTTAAAGGAGCTTTTGATAATGCCTGGCACGAAAGCATACTTTATTTTTGCGCTTGTTGAAATGTCCTCAGTTGTTATATAAATGTTTGTCAAATTATTTGCACGGCACGAAGATTTTGGTAAGATCTCAGTATTTGGTGTACCCGAAGAATATTTCCAGAGGTTGTCCCGAGGGGCCTGTTTTGGGGCAATCTTATGGAACATTAAAAACGTGTTGTTTTTAATGGTAATTTAATAATACGGCTACAGCGCAGTTAACAATCATCTGCATATGCCACAAAATTGCATATGCAAATGATTTGGTGCTGGGTTTCGATGGCATATCAAGACGGGATTTAGAGATTAAGGCAGCTACTGTAATGGATAATCTAGTATGTTGGGCATCAGATCATAAGTTAAAGATATCTATTAGTAAAACTGTAATGATGTTATGTAAAGGTAGTGTTATACTGGGGTGGGGTTTTATTTATTATACTTCTTGCTTGCTTATTAATTACTTACTTTCGTTCGTTCGGACTTCTCTGGACAACACATCTGTATGGCGGGACGTTTTCCTTCCTTAATCATTTGTTCAATCATAACCCCAGTATACTCATGTGATTGTCTAGTGGTTTTTCATATTAGGACAATGATCTCGGCCCTCGGTAAACTATTCAAGGGAATAGGAACTGCAGCTTCGATCAGGCGTTGTGAAAATACTCAAACTCTTTCCAATTATAGGTAGAAATTCGAGTACCCGCGGTATCAGTTCTATTATATAATTCTTTGCTTACTCATTCGTGTGAATAGAGGATAGGCCTGAGGCATATGTTTAAAACAAAATATAGTTTAATATACTCCACTATAGAATTGATACATGTATGAAAACTACTGCCCTAGCGGCAGTGACAAGCAAATCCTAAATCATTTGGTTACAATAATATAAACTGACTTTATGGAAGTATTTAAGAGTTCTTAGCATTTATTGATGTTTTGGAAATTAATGGGTTCTTCACATAGGTGTTCTTCGTGTGGATACTTCATCTCAGGCAAGGACTAGCATATGACATAATGGTTGTACAAACATGATGGGGTCAATACTAAAAATTCTGCATAAGATGTGTTTTAACTTATTGTACACTATTTTATCTATCGTTAATTGCGATAGACGACAATATAAATGGTGCGCTATTTAAGATAGCAGCATTAGGATATTCTATACTTAACAATACCATCATAATAAATCATACTGGTTACATTCAGTGTCAAAAGAAGTAATGGGAGTTATTACTAAAATGTCGCGCTATTTAGGATAGCACACATAAAATAGGTTTTACCCTGTGACACATCATGTTACCAATAGTAAATTATGATAGACTGAAATACTATGTAGTAAGCTATTTAAGATAGCAGCAATTAGGGTATTCAACAATTTATCAATGCTAACATAATTAATTATATTATTGAGGAGTAAGGTTTATGTATAGCTGTGGGATGACTTACCTAAATACGGATGACTCATTCTACGGGGGGCGGAACTCGGTGAGGGGATTCCGTGCTTTCGCAGCCTTCCTTCGGGTTCTGCTATCTTTGCTCGCTCATTCTGTATCTTCTTGCGCTGTTCTTCAAGCTTCTCTCTGTACAGTCATTCTGTAACGTAATTCCCGTTTCCAAAAACTACTGTATTTTTTCACTCTCTCTCATACAGACTAACTAACCGACTGCTTCTACCAAAAGCCACCACAAAACAACCCCCTTTCGCTCATCGTCCACCAGGGTATATGCTCCTTATCGCATGAACTTTCGCCTCACACCGAGCTTGAACTAGGGTGGGACACTTTTCTCACGCGGTCAACATCAGACACACTGACCAGTATTTGTCAGGGAGAGCGAAGCTCGTATTTTCGTGGACTTGTGAACTTACTTCTACGTAGCGACTGTTATCTTCAGTTAGGAAAATAATGGCAAAGGGAATTTATAACTGAGAAAGCAACTAAGTCGAATTTTACCATTCTATATTTGACAAGAAACTGATAGCGGTTACTCATGTACGATTGGCATTTATATTTTCTGCTGAAACGGTCAAAACAACTCTTTAGCAAGAAGGGGCACAGCAAAGGGGGGGGAGGGAAATGCATGGGAAATATCTGTAAATTAATATGAAAAATGTGGGCATTTTACACTCCTCGCCACTACCGCTGAGGATTTCAGTCAGGGTACACAACTAAGACTGAAATTCTCAACGTCCCTACTGGGGCTTTGACTTTTGTCGGGGGGGGACAACATAAACATTCCTCCTCTTACAGTATGTAAAAGAAACTTAACTTAATTACTAACATATTATATGGATATAATCAAATAAAATACAAGACAAACAAAACAAAGCGTATAGCACTTAGTTCACTGTGTGGACTTAATGTATTCACACTTCTCAATGCTGTTCGCTCTCCACATGGAGGCCATTGTCTGCACCCATCTGTTGAGAAATTGTTTTTTTTTTTTTTTCTCACCACTAAAGTTCGTGCTTCAGTTAACAGTTTCCCTGGTTTAAATAAGTGAGCATTTTGAAGCACAACAGAAAACAGATCTGGACTTCCAGGCTGAGGTTGTCAGGCAGTAAAAGAAAAGTTCTTCTGTAGTCCATGATTCGGTGAGGTTATTCTTCAGCAGGCTGGAGACACACAAAAGGAGCTTATCCCTCCAAGGAATGTTCTGGGCACTGCTTTTGTTCATAGTCCTTACTTGGCTCACAGGCACGACATAAAACATAAACAATCACACAATTAGTAACTGTCCTTAGGTCATGGACACAAAGCATCTGAAGTTAATTAAGCAAGTACATTATAATTGTATACATGTAACTAAACATCACAATAACATAGACATGAACTAATAACTAAAATGGAACACTGCAACATACATAAAAGAAATATCATATATGTAAAGCTGATAAAAATATTAAAGTTAGGTCTATAAAATATATATATGTATATATATAATTTTTCTTTTGAATATTGTAGACCTTAGCAATCTCCTTACACAGAAATGAATGGAATTACAATCTCTTCTGTCTCCACGTTTGGCCTTGTCTTTCTTGGCTGTTAACACATGGCCTTGTGGTAAACCACTTTCACTATTCAGTTCTCAGGAAGAGCTTTTCTTGCCTTCACTAGACCGATGAATTCCAGCCACTGGGTGCAAAGGTTCACTGTGCGGACTGCACAGTGGTCCGCCGGGTGGTTCCAGGGACAATGAAAGGGATTGTTTCTTGCATCAGGCAAGAATTCTGGATCGGGACAGGAGAAGACTTTAGCATCCACCACAGTCCGGAAGGGAAGGACTTTTTCCAGGCTTCGTGCCTTTCTTTCTCCTATAGCTATGATCGTTTGGTATGGCTTCGTAAGGATGCTTAACCATGATCCGAGATGCAAACGCTCCTGCCTTTGGGGTTGATGAAATATACTGATGGTCCCAACTTACTAGGGCAATCTCCTCTACTTTGAGTGCACTTTCTTGGTTCCTGGCAAAGAGGAAATCAATGACGATCCACTTTGAGAAAAGAGGAGGTGATCCAAGGGGGCGTGTTGTAGGTGGCCGGGGAAGGGCAGGTGTGCTCCAGGTCGGGTGGAAAAGGCGTTCCACCATCCCAAGTCCATGTTTAGAAACCTGCACCTCACCCTTCCAATTTAGGAAACTTTTCATGCCATGGATGGAAAAAAAAAATAATATCCCCATCAGAAAACAAAAACTTTAGAAATCATTCTCTTATTTTAAAATAGCCCTTGATTCTCCTAATTAGCACAATGTTTTGTTTATCAGCAGTCTGGATTTTTGAAGGCACGAACATGAGTACACTACTTCAGCAATCTTGTTTCTGTTTTTTTTTTTTTTTTTTAATATATATTATTTATATATATGTAGTACAAGAAGATGGATCCCAAGTCTAGATCTTGAAGTTCAGAAGTTACCTCCTATTCACTTAAATTTTTTTTCTCTGGAAAGTGATAAAAACAACTAGTGACTGGGAGGAACCAGCCATCCCCAGGCCAATTGCCCTATCCTCTCTCCAAAAGAAACCAAATATTATCTCCCTCTTGTTCTCCTTTTTTTTTTTTTTTTTTTTTTAGGATCCTCTCTCTTGACTTTTGGATTTCGATGTGCAATGAGAGAGAGGGAAAACAAAAAGTGACTAGGGGATTTCCGGACATTCCCTCAGCCACCTGTATCCTTCCTCTCTCCATTTTTATACCGCATAATTTCATAAAGTCTAGATATATTTGGTGGAGAAAGGTGTTTGCTTTAATAGTATTAGCTCAATGGTCATATTTGAATAGAATTCGGATACAAAATCTCTGGTTTTTTTTTTTTCAAGGTTCATTGGAGTGGTTCGTGCTTCTGCGTGAGATTTATAAAGATAAATTAATTCTATTTTCCTACTTGTGCCATGTCATTCAATTTGCCATCCATTTATCTGGCTGCTGATAAAACACACTGCCAGAATCCAACAAAACTGATCAATTTCTTCACCTCTGTGGTCAGTTATGTACTTTGATCCTTTTCTTATCATAACTTCGCTTATCCCCTCTCTCTTTCTCTTGAAATAACACAAGTGTTTTTTTTTTCACATTAGTACAGGAAGATGATCTACTTATCTAAAATCTTGATCTCCTGATGTCATAAATTTTTTTTTGTACTGGTAAAGTGATATGTAAATTAAAAAGAAACCTTTTCTCAATGGTCCTACCACAGTTTAAGCAGAAATGCAAATTAAATTCCCAATCATTCCTCATTCTCTCCTCAAAAAAAAAGACTTGTGCTTGCTCTTCACATCTGCTCCTATAGTTCTCAGTATTCTCTGTCCCTTTCATCTCATGCATTATTATGCAGGGGATGTGTATACAGGTGTATATCCCTTCCTCCTTCCCCGATTTAGCTATTAGATACAGATTCGGAATCGAACCTTTTGTACATTGAATGCCTTACAAGAATGCTAAAAAGATTTTTTTTTTTTTTTTCTCTCCTTTTTTTTTCATATCTTCTCTCTTCTGTGTTTCCACCTGTGCCATTTATACTTCTCAATCCTTTTTCCCGCTTCTACTTTCTGTCACCAATCTTATTATTATTATTATTTTTTAAATTTTACTGGTGCTGGTTCTGAAACTGGTTGTTCGGTGTACACAACTGTCTTGCCAAAGCATTCACTTTGCTAGTAACTGTAATTATGGCTTGTTTCTCCTTGAAATCGATACACATCACTATCCTCACTTTAGTCTCTCCAGGCATCTCTCAGAATACCTGCCAGATCAGAACTACTGCCATCGCTTG
The DNA here is from genome assembly GCF_048544385.1 of Mastigoproctus giganteus. NCBI lineage: Eukaryota > Metazoa > Arthropoda > Arachnida > Uropygi > Thelyphonidae > Mastigoproctus > Mastigoproctus giganteus. Next base: position 3,352,038 of record NC_143577.1, on the reverse strand, counting down.
GTCGAAGGTATCTCTCAGCAAGATGTGGACCCAATATCCACTGAACTGCTCTTTCTATCCTATCTGGTGGCTCGCTTTGGCTTGTGTTTGCTTGAGTGTTGTTACTCTGATCTGGGGTGACACCTCTTTCTGCTTCAGCTACATTGCTGGAAGTATCAACCACTGTATCTGCTCTTTCCACTGAAGCTGTCTCTGGTACTAATTCCTCAGTTTGTGACTGGGACACCACAATTTCCTTTGGTGGGGCATGAGTTACTCGGTCGCGACTACGTAAATTATATCCGTGGGTCTGAGTAGGTGCTTGCACAGCTCCTTCTGGTCTTACTAACTGATCTGTCCTTGGTTGGCCCTCCTGATTTCTTGGTGGGAGGGATGACAACGGGATTGATACGGGTAAGCTGGTCGGCCTGGTCAATGTTGGACGGGGAATTATAGGCGGGATAAGATCACAATCCTCCACAAAAGGTTCATCAAAGATCCATGTCTCTTTGGGCACTGATGTAGTGCTTGTTTGGTCTGGTGAATTGCTATCTTCTGATTCCTCTGACTCCTCTACTCTCAGTTCGGGAAACACTTTCCTGTCAATAACCTTTGTCAATCTGTCCACGTGCACAATTTGTTTATCTTTTGGGTTGTACAGGTGCTGTATTTCATAATTCACTAATGATGGCTGACTGATCACACGGTAGGGACCTGTGCTCAAACGCGCCAATTTCTTTGTAGTGCCCGGTTTTATCTTAGGGGTAAAAAGATAAACAAGGCTTCCTACACGGATGTTTTTGTCTACTGCAACAGATGCTCTACGATCCTCTTGCCTCTGCACTGCCTCTTCCAGGTGCTGAGAGACGATTTCATAGGATCTGCGAAGGCGTGCACACAATAGTTCTGCATAGTTCTCCAAAGATGCATATGAATGTCTCTCTTTGGAATGCCATAAGTCAGATGGCAACAGCAAATCTCTGCCATACATTAAAAAGTTTGGCGATTCCTGTGTGGAACTATGGGTTGCCGCGTGGTACGCAGCGATTGCTAGTGGGGCCATGACATCCCAGTCCGTTTGAGACTCGTTCACCACATGAGACAGGATGTTTGCCAAGGTGTGGTTTAGACGTTCGACCTTTGCATTGGCTTGGGGGTGGAAGGGGGTCGTATGAAGCTGATGAATATCTAGCTTTTTACACACCTGTCGTAACAGTGATGACATGAAGTTAGTGCCCTGATCTGTTAGGATGTATTTAGGAATCCCATGTCTCGAGATCACATTGTTTATGAAAGCTGTGGCCACTTCCTCAGCTTTCTGGGTATGCAGTGGGATTACTTCTGCGTAACGCGTAAAATTGTCTATTGCCATCAGTAAATATTTGTGTCCTTTCAAAGTCATTGGAAGGGGTCCCAAAATGTCCAAGGACACTCGGACCCAAGGTGAGTTCTCATTAGGAACTCTCATCAGGGCTGCTTTTGCCTTAGGGTTATACCCTCTACGCTCCAAACACGATGGACAAGTCTCCACATAATTCTTGACGTCGCCAAAAAGGCCTAGCCAGAAAAAGTGTTTTCTAACCTTCTCTAACGTCTTGTGTAGGGCCAGGTGGCCCCCGCTGAGAAAACTGTCATGACAGGACTTCAACACTTCTGCTTTCAAGCTGGTTGGAACTACTAACTGTTCACAGGGCTCTGAGCGAGTAGCTCCATGGTCAGGTAAAGTGTAGTGATACAGTATCCTGTCCTCACTCAGATAGAAGGAATCTGGGACTTTGCTTGTTGCCTGTAGTGTTCCTTCTAATTGCTCAATTAACTCCTGCAAATTAGGGTCCTCTCTTTGGAGATTCCTAATCAAAGTTCTGGTTTGTTGTTGCGGCATGATCAGTGACTCTATGGTGGGATTTGCTGCTATAGGAGCAACTAATTCAGCAGTTTTGGATTTCTTAAGCCCCTTTTGTCTTTCCTCTTCCTCTAACACTGGCCTTGAAAGGAAATCGGCATTTGAGTGAAGTCGACCCGGCCTGTATATGATTTTGAAATTGTATTCTTGTAGAAGCATACTCCAGCGAGCTAATCTGGGGGATGGATTCTTTAAGTGAAGAAGATAGCTTAATGGTTGGTGGTCTGTTATTAGTGTGAAACTGGAGGCTATTAAGAATGGTCTGAACTGTGATACCGCAAAGACTATTGCCAAAGCTTCCTTTTCTGTGGTACTATACATAGTCTCTGCTTTCTTTAGTAGTCTGGAGGCGTAAGCGATTGGCTGTCTTTGATTTTCGTCAACTTGTTGCTCTAGCACAGCCGAGATTGCATAATTAGATGCGTCAGAGGACACAAAAAATGGTTTAGAAAAGTCAGGGTAAATCAATAGGGGTGGTGTGGTCAAAGCGACCTTCAGCTTGTCGAATGCCTCTTGGGTGGCACTGTTCCATAAAAAGGGGGTGTTCTTTTTTGTAAGTTGGGTTAGCGGCCTGACTATCTCTGCGTACTCTGGGACAAACTTTCTGTAAAATCCTGTCATCCCAAGAAACGATCGCACTTGCTTCATTGTTTTTGGCTCTCAACACTCTCGAACGGCCTTCACGTTCGCTGGATCGGGACGGACACCGTCCTTATCAATGAGATGACCTAAGTATTTTATTTGCTGTTTTAGGAACTCACACTTCTTCGGTTTCAGCTTCAGATCGTACTTTCTCAGGCGCTGGAAAACTTTCTCAAGCTTCGAAAGGTGTGAGGACCAAGATTTCGACACTATGATTATGTCATCTAAGTAAGCGAAAATGGAATCTCGTTGTAAATTATCCAAGACAAGCCCCATTGCTCTCACAAAACTAGATGGCGCGTTTTTTAACCCAAAAGGCATGCGCCGGTATTGTAGCAGCGATTCCCCTGTAGTAAAAGCTGTCTTGTGGCAGTCCGCGGGGTGCACTTCAATCTGGTGGAATCCGGCTTCGAGGTCCAAAGAGCTGAAGTAGCGCGCGCCTCCCAGAAGTTCAAGTATCTCACTCATGGAAGGGATCGGGTATGCGTCGGAGATCGTCTTGGCGTTAAGTTTCCTAAAATCAATACATAACCTGTATCCCCCACCTCGCTTCTTCACCAGAACAATGGGCGCGGCATACGGAGAACAGCTGGGTTCAATGATGTTTGAATCTAGGAGTTCTTGGACCTGGTTGCGAATCTCATCCTTTAGTAAAAAGGGGGTTCTGTAAGCATTCTGTCTAACAGGAATGTTGTCTGTCAATTTAATTCTGTGTTGGATAACTTTTGAGTTGCCTAGTTGGGCTGGTGATTTGGCAAACACATCCCAGTATTTGCGTAACAGGTCTGATAATTGGTGTCTTTGATCGGCAGTCAGGTGATCAAGCTTAAAGTCCTCTATGGTCACTGGAGAAACTTCCCTTTTGCCTCTTTCCTGGCTCTTAGGGTTAATTGATTGAGGATTCAGGTTCTCCAGACACGCAATACCCATGCCTTTTGGAAGATGCAGCGGTTCCGCTGTTAAATTGGCGACGAGCACAGATATTTTCCCACTTTCGTCCACCTGGTCTACCGAATATTTCACTGCTAAATCATCCCGGCTTAAGTTTGAATTTGGCCCTGCTAATACTAGTTGTTTGGGAGGAGCAGCAAGCTGGTCACAAGATACTGTTACCACCTGTTCTGTGCTTGCTGGGAGCACATGTTTACATGTAAGCTTAGCAACTGTGGGTGTGGAATCCACCAATTGTTGCCGAATATCCTCTTCCCTCAGGCAAATCCCTAATGGAACTGATCGTATGATCCCTTTACCTAAGTCTAGGCTGAATGAAAACTTCCATAATATGTTCAAGCCGAGGATGATATCATATTTGCCACTAAAATTTTTTGAAGTAACCAGAATTTTCTCCCTAAAAGTTGCCTTATCTAATTTAATATTAGCAGTTACTGTAGTGTGTATTGGCACAATATTTCCCGAAACTCCGGTTACAGTTAATTCTGGAGGTCTGAAATCTAACGATGTATCATTTTTAATTTTATTAAATAAATCTGCACTCATTAAAGAAACGCCAGCACCTGTGTCTAAAAGAAATCTAGTTTTAATGTTTTGTACAGAACCCAATACCACAGGTAGTTTAGTATTATCCTCCAGAATGTAAATGCCATGTTGTGTTCTGATGTCTCTGACTTCTGGCTTACTAACTTTACTAAAGTTAGGGGTTGGCAAAAGGGTTTTATTACATCGCGGATCTTTCCTACTAAGTTTAGAACCCCTTTTTAGTCATAAATTTCTATCTCTATCTCGCCTGTAGCTTCCAGTATTTGTATAATTATTTTGTCTGCCCTGAAATGTTTTTGGCCGAAGTTGCCCCTGAATATGCTCATTCCTATATGTTCCTCTCCTTATCCTAGAATAAGAGTCTATATTACCCCTATTTTGATCATCATAATACATTCTATTGGCGACTTGATCTCGATTTTCATTAAAATTACAATATTGATTATTAGCATAGGACGTCCTAACTTTTGGAGATGCAGTGTACATGTCCGTTTCGTAATTCGTGCACGGGCGGCTGCGGAAAAGTTGAGTGGGTTGATGGAAGCTCGGACGACCGTCAAAAATGCGTCTTTCCCTTCGTTCGCGATTTTTTACCATATTTCTGGCTGCCTGCTGCCGGCCGTAGTATGGCAAGATTATGCGTCTTTCCGGGCGGTCAACGACCTCTGGTCTGAAGGTCACGTTAGCGTCGGTTAGCGGATCTACTGCGCTGTCCGAGTGGAGGTAGGTAGCGCCTAATGCTGCTTGACCGTGGGGAGGGGAAAATTTGCCCACCTTCATAGTTTGCATCTGCTGACTCAGGGCGGCTATTTGTGTCTCTAAATTGTTGATTGTTGCGTGATTTACTGATAATGAACTTAACGATTGTTGTAAGTCGCGTATTTGATCTTGAATGGGTTCAAGAATGTGTTTGGGATTATTTTCCTGTCGCTCCCGTTCATTCTCGGCCCTTACAGGACTATTAATAACATGTACAGGGACAGTTTTTGTGTGAGTAAGTTGGTCATTAATTTCCTCTCTTTTCGAAATCTCAATTGCCTGTGAAAAAGTTAAAGGATTGTGTGTGAGCACCATTTTTCTAATTTTTCCAGATATGCCCCTAAGGAATTGGGCCAGCATTGCCTGGTCTAAAATGTTTAATACTTCAGGTGTCTCTCCCTGAATTTTGAAAGCTGCCCTTGCCAAATTCCTCACGCGCGCGCTATAACTCGCAATGGTTTCCGAAGGTTCTTGCACAGCACTGGCGAACTGCTGGAGGGAAGTGATAATTGGTTCCGTTTTTTCGAACTGAGCTAAAAAAGCATTCTTAAATATGTTGTAATTCTTTTCCCCGCGTAATTCAAAGGATTGGGCTAAAAAGTCGGCTGCCGAAGCGCGAAGTTTAGATTTCGAGACTGCCAAAAGTTCTCTGTGTCCCCAGAGTGCTAATTCTCCAACACTCTCCAAAGTTTCGAAAAACAATTGGACTGAAGGGCCTTCATCATTTTTGCCAAAGAATAATGGCACAAGACTTAAAAATCCTGCGATATTCGCTGAATGCGGTCTGTCTGGTTCTGGGGTGGGTGGTGGCTGTTGTGTTTGAGGTAGGGGGGATGATATTCCTGTTGTTTGAGGAATTTGATCCTCCATTTTTTTTTTTTTTTAAATTTACTAGGAATTGGGAAATTTAATTGCTAATTTTGGGCCCGTCTTCCAAAATAATGTGACTTACCTGTTGCTGAAACAAAATTATGATGTTAGTAATCACTTATTTAAAACAAGAGTGTGTTATAGCATGTAGTCATTTGTTTATTAAATCTAATTATAAAAATAGCAATAATTTATTAATTAGTGTAGATGTCCTGTGTTGTTGCAAAGGAGTAATGCCTCCTACCTATTCTCTTAAAGCACGAAATCAACAATCTTACTACTTATCAGTAATCCCTTTAGATTCTTTCTCTTTGTGACTTCTTCTTCTGTGTAGACAGTTTTTCATCCCGCAAAATATTTAATCCTGGACACAATTGGCACAAGTGTTATACTGGGGTGGGGTTTTATTTATTATACTTCTTGCTTGCTTATTAATTACTTACTTTCGTTCGTTCGGACTTCTCTGGACAACACATCTGTATGGCGGGACGTTTTCCTTCCTTAATCATTTGTTCAATCATAACCCCAGTATACTCATGTGATTGTCTAGTGGTTTTTCATATTAGGACAATGATCTCGGCCCTCGGTAAACTATTCAAGGGAATAGGAACTGCAGCTTCGATCAGGCGTTGTGAAAATACTCAAACTCTTTCCAATTATAGGTAGAAATTCGAGTACCCGCGGTATCAGTTCTATTATATAATTCTTTGCTTACTCATTCGTGTGAATAGAGGATAGGCCTGAGGCATATGTTTAAAACAAAATATAGTTTAATATACTCCACTATAGAATTGATACATGTATGAAAACTACTGCCCTAGCGGCAGTGACAAGCAAATCCTAAATCATTTGGTTACAATAATATAAACTGACTTTATGGAAGTATTTAAGAGTTCTTAGCATTTATTGATGTTTTGGAAATTAATGGGTTCTTCACATAGGTGTTCTTCGTGTGGATACTTCATCTCAGGCAAGGACTAGCATATGACATAATGGTTGTACAAACATGATGGGGTCAATACTAAAAATTCTGCATAAGATGTGTTTTAACTTATTGTACACTATTTTATCTATCGTTAATTGCGATAGACGACAATATAAATGGTGCGCTATTTAAGATAGCAGCATTAGGATATTCTATACTTAACAATACCATCATAATAAATCATACTGGTTACATTCAGTGTCAAAAGAAGTAATGGGAGTTATTACTAAAATGTCGCGCTATTTAGGATAGCACACATAAAATAGGTTTTACCCTGTGACACATCATGTTACCAATAGTAAATTATGATAGACTGAAATACTATGTAGTAAGCTATTTAAGATAGCAGCAATTAGGGTATTCAACAATTTATCAATGCTAACATAATTAATTATATTATTGAGGAGTAAGGTTTATGTATAGCTGTGGGATGACTTACCTAAATACGGATGACTCATTCTACGGGGGGCGGAACTCGGTGAGGGGATTCCGTGCTTTCGCAGCCTTCCTTCGGGTTCTGCTATCTTTGCTCGCTCATTCTGTATCTTCTTGCGCTGTTCTTCAAGCTTCTCTCTGTACAGTCATTCTGTAACGTAATTCCCGTTTCCAAAAACTACTGTATTTTTTCACTCTCTCTCATACAGACTAACTAACCGACTGCTTCTACCAAAAGCCACCACAAAACAACCCCCTTTCGCTCATCGTCCACCAGGGTATATGCTCCTTATCGCATGAACTTTCGCCTCACACCGAGCTTGAACTAGGGTGGGACACTTTTCTCACGCGGTCAACATCAGACACACTGACCAGTATTTGTCAGGGAGAGCGAAGCTCGTATTTTCGTGGACTTGTGAACTTACTTCTACGTAGCGACTGTTATCTTCAGTTAGGAAAATAATGGCAAAGGGAATTTATAACTGAGAAAGCAACTAAGTCGAATTTTACCATTCTATATTTGACAAGAAACTGATAGCGGTTACTCATGTACGATTGGCATTTATATTTTCTGCTGAAACGGTCAAAACAACTCTTTAGCAAGAAGGGGCACAGCAAAGGGGGGGGGGGAGGGAAATGCATGGGAAATATCTGTAAATTAATATGAAAAATGTGGGCATTTTACAGTAGATTAGATGTGGGAAGGCCTCCGAGGGTATTAATTGAAGGGAAACAAATCCCTATGGGTAAGACAACAAAGCATCTACGGATATTAATTGACAGTAAGTTGACTTTTATGCAGCATTTAGAGTATTTAGGTGAAAAAATTAAAAACTTTTCCTCGTCTATTATTAGGGTTAGTAGAAAGGAATGGGGCCTGAGTAAGAAGACTCTTGTATTATACTATAAGGCAGTTTTTCTGCCTATCATTGTGTATGCAGCTAATGTTTGGTATTCAAGATTACTCACTGTAAAATTCAGACAGAAATTATTGTCTGTACAAAGGAAAATGATACTATCTTTGTTTAAAATGTGTTTCCACTAATGCTGCTCAGGTTATATCTGGTTGTATGCCTCTAGATCTCTGTGGTGCTTACAGAGTTTTTTGTTACTATTTGAGAAAGGGGGTTGAACTTACTTTTATGGGTATTACTAATAATTTAGATATCACTAAGTCTAAGGCTAAGAAATTGTAATGACTGCTAAAGTAGCAGGCCATATGGTGCAGTAGTGAGACTGGTCAAGTTACCCGTTTGTTTCTTCCAGATGTTAACTTTGTCTGTGATAAGAAAAAAAAAAAAAAAAAAACAGCTGGTTGTTTCCAGAAATAGAAACCTCGTATTTTTTTTTTTATCAGGACACGGATCTCTTAATTATAAGCTGCATTATTTTGGGTTAAAACCTGACCCGTTTTGCCACTGTACGTCTGTTGAAACCTGGTATCATGCACTGTACGATTGCACTATTTATGAGCACTACAGACAAAATTTAAGAAACACTATTGTCCTGCAAATGAAAAATGATACCTCGCAAATAGAAGGCATTTTAATGCCTTGCAAGAATTTGCAAGATTGGTCTTTAATAAGCGGAGACAGATATGTTTCCTTGTAATGTCAACTTCTGGTCTTACTGAGCAGTAAAAAGAGAAGGAAAATTTTATTTTTTTATTTATTATTATTTTTATTTATTATTTACTTTTATTAAATTTTATTTATTTATTATTATTATTTTTTTTTTTTATGCTGGCCTGTAGTTTCAGGGTAACTGTAGGCTGGATATTATATATCTCCAGTTTGGATTTATATTCCAGGGGATGACCTTTTTTATTATTATTATTATATATATTTTTTTAATTTTGTTTATTTTTTATTTATTTTTTTATTTTATTTTATTTATTTATTTTTTATGCTGGCTCTAAATTGCAATCTGCATGCTGGCTGTAATATGTGCAAATTATAATTGATGAGCGGGATTGCTGGCATCTGATTTTTTTTTTTTTTTTTTCAGATGCTAATTTTTTATTTTATTTTATTTTTTTATTTTTATTTTATTTTTTTTTTTTTTGCTGGCTCTCTGGTGTGGGCGACCTGGGAACGGGATTTTGCGGGCACCTGCCGGTTTTGCACGGCCACTGGTGGCTGCTGGATTTTCTGGTGCTATGTTAGCACTGACACAGGAGTAGACCCAGGTTCGGCTCCTTGTGCTAGGGCGAGCATCGATTGGTATTTGCCCATGTTGGTGGCTGCCACCTGATGGCAGAGAGGCCTGGTAAATACCCATTTACACTTCAGGCCGATGTGATTAAGAGTTTTTTTTCTCTACATGACAAATGGTGGAGATGGACGAATTTAGTTCTGCTGCCACCGTGAGACATATGAAATTCAACACGGTCAGTTGCCTTTCCGTGTGACGTTTCATGCGGAGATCTAAATGGGGAGAGCCTAGAAATCCATTTGAATTTAAATGTAGACAGATATTGGGATGCCTCTCCTAGGCATCCCAATATCTGTCTACATTTAAATTCGACGAGCTCTTTTCCGTGTGTCATGCCGGTTTAAAGGGGATTTCAGCTTTCTCCATTTATATCTTAGGGTAAACAATTTGCATAACAAACAATTTGCATAAACTGCTTTTATTTGTTAGTATCGCAATACTTTTGGTATGGTAGTTTCCAGTCGTTGTTTAAAAGGTAAATATCTCGTTCTTTAAGCCATAAACGACCATTAGCATACCAAAGAGCCAAAATAGCAACTTTTTTTTTTTTTAAATCGTTATTTGGGTTTGGGCGTTACATTCGAAGAAATATTGTTTAAAAAACGAACACGGGATCATCACTTTGTCCTAGAAGCACGCCTATGTTGCTGGCTTACGCCTAACGTTTGATAATTGCGGTGCACATTCGCTCGGTGTGTCCGTTTTTATTTTTTTTAGCGTTACTGTTATTAGTCTGAGAATTCATGGAGCGAAAAAGGAAACCATTGAGCAGGGAATGAGGGCAGATAAAGCATAATCTTCCCAAGCAAGATAACCATGCTATTAATGAATGCCATAAATAATTCTTTCTCTGCTTCGAACGTGGACAGCTGTTAGGATTTAGGTTGTTGTTTTTAATGGTAATTTAATAATACGGCTACAGCGCAGTTAACAATTTGGTGGAAAATGTAAATTTATTTTTAATCTTAAAGAACTTAAAGGTCTGTGTCTTCTGAAGGGTCATTAAAATATTTTCTAACCTAACGCTTCAAGCCCAGTATTATTACACTTCCTGATAGCGAGGGAAGTGAATCGAGAATTCTTTTAAAAGTAGGGGTGTGGGGTCACGAACTATTTCTTGCTGTTTTTTTCCCCGCCTATTTTTTGTTATTGTAGGAGTCGTTAAAATAAGAAACAAAATCTAAGTAAAAAAATAAATTCATACATTTGTGGTGACCGGCAAACAAAGAAAATAAAGAAACAAAAAACATACAAACTTATGAGTATTCGTATTTCGAAATACAAAAAGTAATTCAGATTCACAATCAGAGAATCTTTTAAACGCCATCCGATACCCAAAGTAACGAAGCTCATATTGCGGTGAAACTTCGACTAGCAAAACATTGGTTGTCTGAATCACTCGGATTGCGTTATATACACGCACGTTGCGTATATCCGGTAGGTGTCTGTTAACACCAAAGAAACTAAGGTTATTGGGCCTCAGTATATTGTGTATGTAATTAGATGTATCCTCTGGTCGGTTTGCTGGATACAAAACCCCAATTTCCGGGAGGAAACAAAGCTCACAGAAATTCTTCCTATCATTGATGGGTTTCGAATTCACTCTTTCGTCTTTATCATCGTTCATTTACCATTCATTTTCCATCATTCATTCATTCGTCCTCTACCATCAGCCAGACTTGCTTTCAGATAGCATCACCGCTGTTAAAGCTGAAATACGAAGTCCTTTTATTCTATTTGATGTCAATGACTCGAGTGAACTGTTTTTGAAATACTGCTATATATAACGTGTCATGTTTGCAATTTCTGCTGTTATATAGTACTGTGATCCATAATAAATTCTTTAAAGAAATTTGAATAACGCAGCTATTCAGAAATTATTAAGGAAATGACACGCTGCTATAATGAAACAATTTAATTTAGAATTTACTTTATAATTAAAAATGAAATAATGACAGATATTTATACAGTCCGGGCACAGAGAGGATTTTTAGGAAACCCATTTTACTAACTTATAAAACTTTTAAAGTTATTCATATGAATAATTTTAAAAGTTAGTAACTCGAAAACAATAGGTGATTTCGACTTTTAAAATGGGAAATAACCTTATGTATGCATATAAAATACACTTTTAGAGAATAAACAATTTTTAATTAATTAATAGATTTTTTTGTATAAGGCGCAGTGAGTTAAGTAAAAATTAGTGTAATAATATTCGGTTAAACGAATTACAACTAATAGCATAGAAAAAATATATTAAAAAAAAATAAATAATCGTAAACCAAGGTACATCTTTTATTAAGAAGCCACAATATGGCCGTGGTTTATGGAAGCACAAAGTAGTTCGATTAGACAGGGTTTAGTGCAAGTTCGGAAAAATCTCTTGCTAAATTATTTTATTTTTAAATTTGGTAACATTTTCTGTTTTGAATTTTGTTCATCTAAACCGAATGGCAGTGGCTTTGATACATTGTGAACGGTTCACTGGAGTGAAAGAGACTGTTATTATAAACCACTTCGAAAGACTGTATAATGTAAAGAAAATGTTGTTATTGTAAACCATTCAAATACTATAATGTACTTACGGTATCGATATGATCCACGTGCTGGCAGATAAAGAGAAAGCTGAGTTGATAAATAATAATTAATTTTTATACTGATGCTACTGATTACATTTACCGATTTATATTAGCATTAGCATTAGTTGAGGCGTACGATGCAAGAAAGCAAGCTTATGCAACACCAGGCAAAAAAACCCAAAAAAAAAACTCCTATTTCACCCATCTATTCACTCCAAATGCTTGTCCAATTCAGCCCTAAATTTATTTAGGCTATCAACTTCCACAACAAAAGATGGAAGTCTGTTCCACCAATCAACTACCTAAAGGCAAATTTCTGCACATCTATCCTACATCTGTCTTTCCTCAATTTGAATCTGTGCTCCCTCGGGTTCTTAATCTGAACAAGAGGAAGAATCCCATCAGTATGAGCTTGCTCAACCCGTTCAAGGCCTTATACACCTCAATCAGATCACTCCACAGATGCCTCAATGCATTATCGAACGAGGATGATATATTAAAAAATAATCATTTTGTATATTTAATACGTTTAGTTGAATTTTTAATTATTTACGTTGTTTAAAATTATTGTTATTTATTTTTTAGAACATTTTTTTTTTATTTTATTGAAATGTCTATACAGACTGAAATACATGTTTTTTTGGTTGTTTGTAATTTGTTTAATTTTATCCAGCGATAAATATGCTTTCTTCTAGAAAAAGTAAAAGCATAACACCTCCAAGAATCGCATGACTCAGAAATAATCGCATTTAGAAATTCCCCACTAAGACTCCGTGTTATTGCTTGTATAATACACTGAAAGGACAGAATTCATTGGATACCTGGTTCCTGGGCAACGCGACGCTGTCACCCCCTCTCACTAGTGGACGAACTCACCGCTTGCCAGGTATATAGGCATACTGCATTACTACACTCACGTAATTCGATGTCAGTATGGATAAACATCGTGAGTTAACCGACTTTGAAAGAGGGATGATAGTGAGTGCCCCAAGCATGGGTCACTCTATCGCGGAGGTGGTGCAAAAATTACGCTATCCCTATTCGACAGTATCAACGGTGTATCTGGAATACGTCATTTCCGGAATAACATCTGATCGTCGACAGTGCTGTGGGCGGAGAAAGGTAGTGGATGAACGTGGCCATCTATCTCGCATTGTTTCAGCCAACCAGAGAGTGACAGTGGCACAAATCACCGCCGACTTCAAAGAGGGAGGTGCCAGAAACGTCTCCACCAAGACCATCAGGCAATCATTGGTCGTAATAGGTTATGGGAGCCGCCAACTCACCAGAGTCCCATTACTAACACTACGACACAGGACGCTATGCCTCAACTGGAAGGAAAATCGGTACTGGGCCTTGGATGATTGGAGACTAGTCTCCCGGTCCGATGAGTCCTGCTTCCACTTATTTCGAGCGGACGGGAGGGTGCGTATCTGGCGGAAATCGCACGAAACTATGCACCTGTCGTCAACAAGAACTGTTCAGGCAGGTGGACGGTCGGTAATGGTCTGGGGCATGTTCAGCTGGCGCACGTTGTGACCTCTGGTACGTCTAGACGCATCTCTGAACGGTCCAGGTTACGTGTCCATCCTTGCAGACCATCTACATCCCTTCATGGTCATCGTGCATTCACAGGGCAATGGACTCTTCCAGCAGGACAATGGACTCTTCCAGCAGGACAATGCACCTCCCCACAGAGTCATGGTGACTAGAACATGGTTTGAAGAGCATTCCGCAATTCGAAGAACATGGACTTCCCGTTCACCGCACATGAACCCTGTGGAGCATCTTTGGGATGTTGTGGAAAGGTCCATTCGAGCTTTGGATCCTCCATCCAGGAATGCGACGGAATTATGGACAGCGGTGCAGCAAGCATGGATGGAAATACCTGTGGAACGCTTTCGTGAACTAGTGGACTCAATGCCTCGCCGTGTGACTGCCCTTATCCGCTCGGAAGGTGGGTCATGGGATACCTACCGTTACTAGGTAGGTATCCCATGATCTCTGTCCACTCAGTGTACTAGCTGTGACGTGCTGGCATTGTTTTTGATCTCTTTAAGATCTTCTTAAATGACAAAGGGGACAGAGGGTGAAATGCCAAAATTTGCAGATTATATCAAGATCGATAGCTGTTAATGATCAGCGCCAAGCAGAGCTTCTTCAGGACAACTTAGATGAACTTCAGGGATGGTCAGAAAAGTGGCAGCTATGTTTTAATGCAGCAAAATGCAAGGTGCACTTGGGGAATAATAATAATAATAATAAAGAAAGACACACTTCTTGAATTGGTCCAAAGACAAGAAGTGCAGCTGGTGTGGTTGGCAAAAGATCATCCGTATGAAGAAAGGCTTCAGTTAAAAGGGCTATAGAGCTTGAAAACGAGGAGGAGGAAGGGTAGAGGAGACTTGATTGAGTTCTTTAAGACTCCGTGAGGTTAAAAATGAATGGGGCGAAATTTTTACTGTTAGAAAAGATTTTTATATTTAACAAATTACGGGAAAGAGGCTGCTACTTGATTGCACAAAGTTTTGTTTTAGCCATCGCGTTATTAATTACTGGAATAAGTTTCCTCCATGGATGGTTGAAGCTGACAGTTTTGGAGAAATTCAAAGATCAGCTGGATAAACGTGAGAAGTCAGTCAAAAAGGTAGGTTTATTTTAATTTACTTATTATTATTTTTATTTACTATTTTTTTATTTTATTTTTATTTTTTGGCCTGTACTGTAGAACCTAAGAGTTCCTTGCAGCACATGGCTAAGTAATACTAATTATTATTACATTGTGCAATAAGAATTTAATGCGAATTGCAGAGCGTTCTGTAGCTGATGGTGTTGAATTTCAGGGGCTACATGAAAGAAAAAAAAAAAGTTAATGTTATTAAAGTCTTCAGATTCCCTCGTTGGGGGTGAATTCGTTCTCGATGTAATATCACAATGCAACGCCATGAAGGTATCTGAAACTATAAAAGTTCCAACATAAGTTTGCGAGGACCTCCAAGGAACCAACTGACCATTATAGGTCCACCACGAAGACTCAAAATCATTAGTAGAAGTCCAATCCAAGAAGTAGAGGTCCAAACCAAGAATTGTAGTCACAATGAAGAAGTCAACTTTGTTCTCAAACCTAAGCAGCCCCAACAGTACAGCAATTAACACTAAAGAGTAATACCTCTATCAGTCTCCACGTATTATCCCTGGAACAACAATAATACTACAGCGGCACAGGTCATCCATCAAGGAAGCAACCAGAAACGCAGACCAGCAGGCTCGTTGTGAGTCTGTTCATCCACTTGAGTCCCTAATTTCTCCGATACGAGCCCAGCAGTCTCCTCAACAACTGCTCTGAATAACCTGATACCACATGCCGTTACTGATGTTGACATCATTGTATCACGAGTCTCCATAGTCGAAATAAAAAAAAAAAAAAGGAAATTCTAGATGAGCAACTCTTTGAAAAAAAAAAAAAAAATCAGAGCAGACATAGTACAAGTAGAACCTTTCGAGCGAACAGATTGATGGGTGAATGCCTAGTGTTTGAGACTCCCGATAACAGATTCTCCAGGAAAATGTAAGAGGAGCTGTGGGCGTGGGGAAAAATCAATCTCATTGATGGACGGACATGTGGACATCACTGATATTGAAAATGAATGAGACAGTGTTTGGAAAGTTTAGATCTTTTCGCAGATAAGTTTGTTCTGTTGTTCTCACTATTCGCGGTGTATTGAATTAATTAAATAAAAGAAGAGTGGGAGGAACATGTAAGGACTAGTATTCACAGAGGAAAAATATATGCAGCTCCTTAACGTAGTCTCGACAGTGCATTCAGCAACTAGCTAACAGAGTAGGGGTAGCGATATTATACACGAGCTCATCTGGATGCCTCCTGGAGAGTTTCCAGGAGGTTCAGTTCTGTGGATTATCTAGCGGCTGGACTGCAAAACCGTTTTAGAGCTGTTCCCTCGAAATGTAAGGAATATTGGATCTTCATCATAACCTCAAAAAACATCGCACTCATACCACATGGTGGAGGAGATGGGGGGGGAGACAGTCGGAGCTTTGCTCTAGACACTAAACGTCATTTTCAGCATTTCGACCCAAGCACGTTAGGTGCATAGTGAGAGACGGATCGTCTTTCAAAGGTCTCCAGCACGACCGAAGATGGACTTCAGAGTCGACGTGGTCACGTGGTCACCCTAGTGGCTGCGTCACTCGGCGCATGTCGCCTCGCCGAGTTCATTTCTCTCCACAGGCCTCGGTACCTGACCCGACCTGTCTTCTTTTTAATGACATCTAACAATTCCCCGTCCTCCCACTTTTCGAGGTGGGGATGTCCCCGGGCAGAGTATGCAACAACCAGCTGTTAAGAAGACGTCCGCCCACGCCCTTTCGAACGGAATGAGCTTCTCCCTCGCTCGCGTGCTCCGCCAAATCACAAGTGGGAAAGTTGGAGATTACAAAGTGAGACACCGTCGCGTTCCCCTTCCACCCCTCTGCACGTTTCTGTCCCTCTAATGGAGGAAAATGGCCCTAATGACGACCGGGTGGCCTTCCCACTCCGGGCACCGCTTCAGGAAGGCTTCTTCGCCACCTGGTGGTCGCTTCAGTGGTTATCAGGAGACGGACGTTCGGTAATATCCCCCCCCCTCGTGACGATGCGGGGTTTTCTGGTGTGCGAAAGAAGGCTTTAATTTTCGTGCGTCGGACATCTGCCGTGGCCGTGGCAGTGAATGATGACCTCTTCATTCGGCATCGACGCGCTTTGGGACAGCTAGCGCTGGCTTTGCTGAAAAAAAAATATATAACAAAAAAATTTAAAAAAAACCAGAGAGAAGAACCTTAAAAATGGTAATTGAAGCCCAAATAGGAAGAGGGGGGGGGGAGGCATATGCAAGTTGTGAAATGGTGTCCTCTGAGCATGGAAAGCAAACTCACGAAGGGCTGATGGGCATTTAATGGAGAAGAAGAAAATAATAATAATAATGAAGGAAGCTTCCCGAAGTGGTGATCCATTGTGCCGGCACGTCGCATTCATAGGAAGGTGTGGCTTTTGTACAGCCAACGGGACATCCCAAGAAATATTGGAACAATAAGGTTCAATATGGTTTACAAAATCATGTTGAACAAGAAGTTTATTCCCTTTGAATATTTCACCCACTTAATAAAAGCTGATCGATTTTAAATCCTTATCTTTCATTGATCGAATTACTTGCTTGGATTTTCACACCGATTTGCTGATTGAAGATTGCTCGAACAGGACATCGAACTGCTTGAGAATCCGAGTGCCAAGTACCAGTTGTTTCAGATAATTCAATTCTTTCTTTCTTGCAACTGAGAACTCGGAGTTCGTTCTCTCCCCAAGCCATGGTACCCGACCCGACCTGTCATCTTCTTAATGGCATCTACCAATTATCCGTCCTCCCAATTTCTGAGGAGGTGATGTCCTCAGAACCTAAATATGCTTACACAGATGCCCTGAACTATGGTCTTATTGCGTTGTTGTAAAAAGTCTGCATATAAACGTGCGACTTTACATTTGTGTACACAACAGCGTTAGTATGAGTCTAAAGTTTAAAGTTATGTGCATAAGGCTTATACATATGTGCCTGTAGGCTCATATGGCTCGCGCTTTAGCTCGAAAGTTGCAATGTGGCCATTCGTGGAACATTGTCGTCGAGGCAGATCGAGATTCCGCACTACCGGATAGTTTCCATAGTGGCTCTACATCTCATTCTGGGAAAGAAAAATGTGAAGTGCTGTTTCTACTCCTTTAGTGTCTGGTTTGGCAATACACCCCGGCGATTCATCTGAAATGAGCTGACCAGGTTTGAAATGCAAGTGTTCTAGTGCTGTCTAACTTTTTCAGAACTACAGTATTCAAAAAACTGGCCACGGTTAACACTGAGTGTGTGTTAACTCATGGAATGGTAACAGTACCGTTCTGGATGGCGTAGGTAAACTTATTATTTGTTTATTGACCTTAGGTTAATAAATCTCCAGCATCTGTTACGGATGATTCACGTGCTTAGCTGATACAGTTGGTACGCAAAATTTTGCTCAGTCCTGGTCCTTTTGTGCACACGGCAGTGTTTTCAACTGCACTGGGAAAGAAAGCAGTTTATTGTCCTGATGATAGACAATTGCTTTACTCGTGGTCTGTATCCTGGACAATTAGTACAGGAGAGCCCACCGAATGCAGTGGGTCGATGTCATCATCGTGATAATTGCGTGGTGATATCCTCTAATGGTGTTTTTCGCCTTCGGGGTAGTTTCGCTGCTGTCATGGCAACTGCTTCACTTTTTCCGACTGGGTTTGTGGGGTTGCCGAGTGTGAAGAATGGATAATCCAGTTCTTCGATGTCAATCGTATTTTCAAAATGAAGCGATGAAGGGTATTCACAAATCATGAAGCTTACGAGGATCCACTTTATTTTACGAGGGGAGATCGTAATTTGTGCAATCTGCAAGTGCGCGCGCGCTTTTGTTTTGTTTGTCAGCTCTTCCCTGGTGAACGAACTGTCTACATTAGTAAAAGAACTAATGACTCACATTGCGGTAAACAAGATGAGTAATCAGGGTGTTTCCTATATTGAACCGCCTCTTGTACTCTTAGCAACGCGACAAATTTGTACAGTTCCCATTCGTGCTAATAGATGGCGCCACGTAACCACTCTGAAACACGATCTCGTCTTGTCGAAATGCAACAGGCTTTGTATTTCGTAAGGTGAAGTAATTTTCGAATGACAGTGGAGTTAAGTTGAAGACATTAGCGCGTAGCCAGTGGAAAATTGCACTACAATTAAATACGTAGAATCCAGCAGTAATATTTAGAATACGACAGCAATATTACAACATAAAAATAGATATGAAAAAAATAATAATAATAGTAGTAGTAGCTTATGCAGCATCAGCAAAAAAAAAAAAAAAAATTACAAAACAATCCCCTCTAAATATTTGTCCAGTTCCTCCTTGAATTTATTTAACCTATCAACTTCCACAACGACAGATGGAAGTTTGTTCCAGCAATTAACCACCCGCTGGCTAAAGGCAAATTTCCGCACATCTATTCTACATCTCTCTTTTCTTAATTTGAATTTATGCCCCTTAGATTCGTAATCTGAACAAGTGGAAGAATCCCATCAGACTTCAGCGTGCTCAACCCATTCAAGGCCTTATACACGTCAATCAGTCTCCAGCCACTGCAATTTGCAGAACTTAAGCCTCTCTTGGTAAGAGGATCCTTTCATTCCCCTCACCAATCTTGTTGCCCTTCTCTGTACACGCTCAAGCAAATCTACATCCTTCCTAAAATTAGGCCTCCAGACCTGTACGCAATACTCAAGGCGTGGCCTGACCATTGCCTTATACAGAGGGACAATTACCTCCTTCTCCCTGCTACCAAAATTCCCATATATCATTGACAACACCCCATGACCTGCCCTGGCAGCCTGTCTGCATTGCTCAGAAAACTTCATATCTGACTGCACAACCACCCCCAGGTCCCTTTCATTCTCTACCACCTTAAGTGTAGCAACGTACCAGAGGAACGTACCAACTGTGTGGTACTACACCTTAAGTGTACTACTACACAGTTGGTACGTTCCTCTGGGGTTACTTCTACCCATATGCAGTACTTTGCATTTGTCAAGATTAAACTTCAGTTGCCACTTCTTAGCCCATCTGCCCAAATTATCTAGATCCTGTTGCAGTAGCACACTGCCATTACTGTCATTAACAACCCTGCCAACCTTTGTATCATCTGCAAACTTCGACATTAAGCCTGATATACTTTCATCAATATCATTGATAAATATACAAAGAACAGTGGACCTAACACCGAACCCTGTGGGACTCCACTAATAACATTAGTCGAGGAAGAGCACCACCCATTGATTACCACCCTCTCTCTTCTAGCACTTAACCATCCTTTTATCCATTGTAGCAACTCACCCTTAATACCATTCTGCTCCAATTTGTACAGTAGTCTTCCATGCGCAACAGTGTCAAAAGCTTTCCTGAAATCCAAGTATATGATATCAAAATTATTTTTTGCATCCAGTTCCTTTGTAGCCACATCATAATATCCAATCAAATTTGTCAGTACAACGACGAACAGCTACATCACGAGCGACACCTAGCAACGCCATCATTTCATGAAACATTTCAGTTTATATAGCCACGTTGATATTTTAGACTTTTTAAAGGAACTTGTTTGGACGCAATATGTAAGTGGTGTTTTGTAAGTGATGCGTTAAGCTCCAAGCAACTCAGGCTTTGAATGGATTGAGCAAACTCATTGCCGGTGGCATTCTTCCTCTTGCTCTCTCTGCACACACACGGGGGGGAAGACAAATTTAAATTGAGGATGGACGGTTGCAGGAGAAATTTACCGAGGTCTGCCTTCAATCAGTGGGTGGTTGAATGCTAGAACAAGCTTCTATCTATTGTTGAGGAAGTAAGTTGGATTGTTCCTGTGGTTAAGATTATCTGTTATTCTGGTAGGTAAATGAATAATCTGTGTTCATTTACCTATAGGTCATTAGAAAATGAAAAACACCGATGGAATAAATACCTGAGGTGGCATAAATTCAAATTGAGGAAATACAATTGCAGAATAGATGTGCGGAAATTTGTCTTTAGCCAGCGGGTGGTTGATTACTGGAACAAACTTCCATCTACCGTTGTGGAAGTTGCCAGGTTAAATAAATTTAAGACTGAACTAAACAAACGTTTGGAGTGAATGGATGGGTGAAACGGAAGGTTTTTTTTTTTTACTGATGCTGTATAAGCTTGCTTTCTTGCATCATATATCCCTACTAGTGCTAATGCAATAGGATTTCATCCTTATAAGAATAATTTTATGACACGATCTGAGCAAACGGACAACCAGTGAAATAGTGACATCAGAGATAAAAAAAAAAAAAAAAAAACATATCTTTTCCATACATCCGAATTACTCCTACTTTCTTTCAAGACTGCGTTTAACAGATACGTTTTACACGTTACAACCACATCTCGTTCTATCCTCCAACCCAAGCTACACCCTACTCTTCAAGTCCACTGCTCTCCTGTCTCTCTCTGTTTTTTTTTTTTTTTTTTCTTTCCCAATCACAGTTTCCCGAAAACGTGTATATTTTCTTTCTAATTTCTTATCCTCGCTTATCCACTCAAATCGACCCAATTAAAACTCTCTCCTACAATGTGGTCCGTTTGTACTTGTCAAAACTTAACTTTTATGATATCCCTTTATCCCTGGCCACCAGTACTCGCCATCTTCTTCGTATCAGCCCTCCGACCCCAGTCGGGGTTTACTGCGGTGAAATTCATTTGGCGATCCAGTGGGCCGTCATATGAATTCCACCACAGTAAATCCCGTTTGCTGCAGCTGTCGTAGAACAAATCCTCAGGGACTAGTGGCGTAGCCAGGATTTTTTGTCAGCAGAGGTACATTCACAAAAAAAAAGGCGCCAATTGCTGTAATGTTAAAAAGCGTCACAATACCAGATTTCAGCGCCAGGGGGTACAACGTATCTGCTGACCCTACCCTGGCTACGTCACTATCAGGGACCCTTAATCTCAGATAAAAGGTCACCGCCTGAAAGCTTCCCAAGTGTCCTACTTTGGAAGCATGACCGCGTCTTTTCACCCTTGTTGGATGTTTTGTTCCACCGAAAAGTTAATCATACCCATTTAACATGGCCGTGCAAAGGGTTTTGGGGACCCGGATGCAAAAGGGTTAAGGGGCCTCATTTGTTTATGTTGAGAATTTAATGGCTCCCTCGATTGGAGCCCCTAGATCGGTAGGGGCGGCGCATTCAACGCATCCCCCATTTGCACGGCCCTGCCATTTAAACTTGCAAAAAGGATGTCTTACAAATTACGATCTTCAGAAATAGAAGTCTAATCAATAACTATTTTGTGTCATCTCAGCATCCTTTGACGGACCGTGCGTGGGTCGAAGGAGGGTGAGAAGACAAAGAAAGCTAATTGGGATGACAAAGTAACTAAGTACTAAGTTCTAACTGACTGCACCTAAGTACTGTACAATTTATTGGCTTTATTTTCTTGTTCTTCTGTTCAAGAAAATTTTGTTTTTCTCTATTATCCTATTTTAAATAATTAGTGTATTAATGATTGTCTGAACACTACTTTACCCCCACTCCCCTCCCGTTTAGAAAATCCTGGAAACCCCACTGTTTCCAAGTACGTACAGTAAATGTGCTTATAATTGTAGTTTGGATAACGTTCACCACTTTTAAAAAGTAACCTTGTGGATTAATGGAACTGACTTCGTTTATAGGAAACAGTTCATTGTGGAGTAGCTCAAAAATAAGAAACAGGACATTCCCCGACACGGTTCAGACAAGGTCAGATGGTGACTGCAGCCGCTCCACCACGAACAGCATTTTGAAAAGAGAGGTTGTTGTTCGGGGGCCTTCTTCAATCGCAAACGTCCCTTCAGTTCGGCTGAGGTAAGAGCGAAAAGTTTTGAACTTGTACCGTGAGAGGGCAGTGGCATCGCCACGATTTGTCGTTTCTTTTCAAGGTAAGGTACGAGTTCTTAGTTTATAAAACTCGTATATCGAGAATATTGACGTATGGAGCGATGTTCTTAATATTATAAATGTGTCCTTCGAAACAACCACACGTCGTGTCCCTGTTTACATTGCATATATCTTGCAATAGTTTTAAGCCGTAGAAAAATATATTAAAATGAATTGATCGACGATTATTAATTAGCCTGAGCCAACGCCAACAGTACTGTACACATTAAAAATTATTTTTTTTATTATACATATACAGTATATTGAAAAATATTTATAAAGGTGATTTTTGTTCACGACTGAAATATTAACCGAAGAATCAATCCTTGCAGTAGACAGGCAATCGCTAATCTCCCTAGAAGAGTGTTCAGCTCAAACAGAAGATTAATGTTAGCTGCTTTAAGCGAGTTCCTATCCAGGATCGTTGCTAGCATCGTAGGTTCACAAAATTGCGCGTGTAAATTTAAAAACGTTCTCTTTATTGCTGAAAATTTATAATTGCGAAAGTAGAATTTTCCGAGTGGTGTTCTGTGGGGGGTGGAATTTGAGATGATGATTTATATATTTAGTTATTGTTTTATTGTTCTTATTTTTATTTCGTTTTGTTCCCTATTATGTGTTTGTCCACTTTATTCTTATTTCCCCCACTTACGCATCTGACTTTACTTCCTAGGAGAATTCCAGATTCGTGGGAACTTCTCAATTGTGTATAATTCCCTTTGGAAAGGCTGAGTGTTCAGGAATGACAAACAACGCACATTAATATATAACATAACATAGTTTATTTACATATATATACATACAACATAATATGCAATTGAATAAAAAAACAGGTAATATGCATACAAGGTTAAGTCAAGGATACCTTGCATAAATTATTCTTATATTAACAATCAATATGCTATTTTCATCATTATACTCAGTGTTCTCGCCATTCTGTTACAATACACTGAAGACCAATCTTCACTTTCCTAAAGTCTCTATTTGTTATTAATCCTTCAGATGAACCAACAATTCTTCATCAATACAAACACTATATTCAATTATCTGTCCTTAGAACATTCCAAGATTCTCACTATAAACTTTATTATCCTTCTAACATATTATAATCATTTGAACAACAATTTAATCTATTACTTATCTTTCGTTTCTCTTGCATTTTACAATAACCTTTTTGAATTAATTAAACTCTGTTAGTATATATATAATTTACTTAAGAGATAATTTATCTATCAATTCACTTCTAGTGCTATCTCTGTCTTTCATTAATTAATCACTATACTGTTTCACCAACAGTCCTTGTTAACCTACAGTACTTACTATTATCTTTTTTCTTTGGTTTGCTTTCCGGGGCGGATTCAAGCTTTCCTGGCTCTCAGGGTACCTTCTGGGGATCTCTTTCATCAGCTACACCTGAATTTGCTACAGGTAGTTTTTTAGGAACTCTTTGCTGCATGGGACTGGTGTTCTTTCTCCACCTTATTAGGGCTACTTCTATCTTTTCCATTCGTTGCTTCCTTCCTTCTCCTCGAGCTACTAATTTCGCATTTTCGCTCCTTTCTCTCGAGCTACTGATTCTGCGGATTTCGCTCCCCTTCTCTCCACCTTATTAAAACCTATCACAAGGAAAACTCATAGGGCATCTCACACTAACTCCTTCTCCACTCCACTTTATTAAAACTCATCACAAGGAAAAACTCATAGGGTGCTACCCTCGTTTTTTCGCTCCACCTATTAAGAACTCTTTCAAGAAGAAAACTTCCCAGGGCGCCACCCTTCTCTTTTCCCACCACGTCCAAACACTCCACTGTTAACTTTGGCACACATTTCCTACCACAACAGAACCCTCAACTGTCCATATTACTAACTCATTTGACGAAAATCTCGACTGCTGTGTTCGCTGACTATTTCATTTTCCCTAGCACCAACAAAATACTCAACTTAGAATCCCACTAACCCATTTTCCTAAACACCCACATAACTCAACTCGGGTATCTGACACTCACTCATCTTCGCAAAACACTCCCAAATTCTCAACTCTGTGTCTTCTAACTCATTTCCATAAACACCGACAGGAATCTCAACTCAGGGTATGACTCTGTTTTTCCCTGTTTACTCACTTTTTGTTCATCTCCTTTTCTGTACAGCCTACATATGTCAATTCCGCTCTAGTTTTCTGTTTAACCAATCTTACTCATTTTATCTACTTTCTCTCTCTTCTTATTCGCTAATTTTAATCTTTCTCACGCTGTTTCCTTATTGCCCGATCCAACTTCTTATTTTAAGAAGTTTGTAAACTTTCTCAGGCTGTCTGTACCTTTGAAGTCAGCCGCTTATAGTTATACTGTAGCAGACTAATTTCCCACGATCTAAAAACTTGCCATCACCGACAGCCAGACAGACTTAAATCTAATTCCCAGCATTTGTTCCGTATTTTACTGTCCAGGTGTAACCGATTAAAGAAATGTCCCGACAGCACGTGGTCCACCGCGCTATTGTTTACCAGAGTTGACACCTTTTACTAATACAGTTGCTACTCGTTTCTATTGTTCTGGTTTGCCTGTGTGAGCTGGGAGTCGGAGTGTACCTAGCTTGCTAATAGCTTTTCACTTACCGCTCCCCTTGTATAGACGTTGTCTAATTTAATCCCTTGGCTTGTAAGGTTCGCTCCCCCATATTGCCATATTATAAGTTTTACTTTAAATCAATCTCCCTCCTCCACCAAATATTATATTTGTAAGATTTTACATCTTACAGTTCATCACGTAATTCCCGATCTTTTCAGTACCCAGTTCCAGCATCAATTTTACCTCTCCAAAAAAAAAAAGAAAAGAAAAATGACGAGAAGTCTTTCAGACTAGTTAAAAACAGGAAAATCTCAGTGTGAAAACCTTTCAAAGATTCGGTTTACATTCCAAAATTGGTTGACGCATAAGTGTGATGGAGAGTTCAATTTGAACAGTAAAATGATTTGTAGTCTGAGGCAATTTTCAAGACAACGAACACGTTGAATAACACAGTTGCGTTTATTCGGCCATAGAGAACCTTTACTGTCCAAATTATAAAGAGGGTAAGCTGTTCAATTATGTACTCCAATCAGACTTTTTAATGTGTGCTCCAAATGTTGTTTGGATCGATATTTGCTCTCAGGAGATTGTTGGGTTATTTATTTTTTATTTCTTTCTTTTTTTTTTTTAAACGGAAAGGTTACTTCTTAAGATATGTTATTAGCGAACAGCTGTTTATGAAAGTTACGATATTTTGCTTACTCTAAAATTAAAGGAAAATACCTTATTTTCATGCTTCTTGCCGTTCCTGTACATTATTCCCTCGAAGATAGGAAACTCCTGAATGAAAAATTACCAAACAGTGGATCGGACATCGCGGCCCTATCGAGTAAGAGTTTTCTGGGCAACAGTTTAAAAGACCACGTCTGTTCCAGGAAACCTCTTATTATAACGGACCTAAAAACAGTTACAACGTTATAGGTAACGCATAGATAATGTTATGTCCATACATTTTATCGTCAATAAAATACCTTATTAAAAATAAGATATGCTATTAGCAAACGTTCCAAATGTTTATTTTGTTGTTATTGTTGTTGTAGAGTTTTAGGAGCATCGGCGATTAAGGCCATATTTCTCCGTGCAATTTACTGTCTGTAAATGGCTTGTGTCTGTGGTCGATTTTCTGGATGAAAAACTCGAGTTTCCGAGAGAAAAAAACATGCTACACTAGTCTGAGGCTGCCTAAGTCAGCCATGTTGTGAAAAAGGCCCATAAAAATCCCTCATGTCATCGACAGGACTGGAACTCATGAAAATTCTTTTTTCATGAGTTCCAGACTGGAAATTCTTTTTTCCATGTGGTGTGGGGAGGACAGTGAGTCTACCATCATCATCATCATCATCAGCCATTTTCAATCCACTGCAGGATGAAGGCCTCTCCAGCAACTTTCCAGTTCCTTCTGTTTTGAGCACTGGCCATCCATTTACTACTCAAAAACTCATGAATTTCATCTATCCATCTCCGCCTTTGTCTTCCAGGTTTTCTTCTAGCTCCTCTTGGGTACCATTCTGTTATTTTCTTAGTCCATCTGTCATCATGTCTTCAAGCTATGTGTCCTGCCCAAGACCATTTTAGTTCTTTAGTTTTGATAAGAATGTCCTTTACTTGAGTTTGCTGCCTAATCCATGTGTTTCTCTTCTTATCTAACAGTCTGATTCCCAATATAATTCGTTCCATTCTTTGCTGTGTAGTTCTCAGCTTCTCTTCCATTCTTTTGGTGAGTGCCCAAGTTTCACTTCCATAAGTCATGGTGGGGAGTATACATTGATTCATTGTTTTACGTTTCAGACAAACTGGGATATTGCTCTTCAGTATGTGACTATATTTCCTGAATGCTATCCATCCAAAATTTATTCTTCTCTTGACTTCCAGCCATTTATCATTATTACAGCTAATAACTTGTCCCAGATAAGTATATGACTCCACCTTTTCAATTACTGCTCCTTCAATCATTATTTCCCTTTCCGTGGCATACTTGTTCATCATTACTTTTGTTTTAGCCATATTCATCTTTAGTCCAAAATCCTTACTAACTGTGCATAACTGATTAAGATTTTCCTCTAATTCTTTGGGATCGTGGCTTATGACCACAATGTCATCTGCAAATCGTAAATGGTTTAGGTACTCTCCGTTCACATTGACTCCTTTCTGCGACCAGTCTAATCTTCTGAAAGCTTCCTCAAGGGCAGCAGTAAACAGCTTCGGAGATATTGTGTTTCCTTGTCGAACTCCTTTCTCGATTTTAAATTTGCTACTGTCTTTGTCTAGTCTAATAAAGGATGTAGCACTCTCATATATTTTCTTCAAAATCATAATATATGGAGTATCTATGCCTTGTCTTTCCAGTGCCCGAAACATTGCCTTATGCTGTATGGAGTCAAATGCCTTTTCATAATCCACAAATGCCAGGCATAATGGTGTTTTATATTCATTTGCTTTCTCCATTAGCTGTGATATTACGTGAAGGTGATCCATAGTTGAGAATCCTGTCCTAAAGCCAGCTTGCTCTTTCGGTTGATTCTCATCAAGTATTCTTTCTAATCTGTTAGTAATGACCCTTGTGAACAACTTGTAGATATGGGATAACAAGCTAATTGGTCTATAATTTCCAATTTCTGATTTATCTCCTTTCTTATGCAGCAAAACTATGATTGCATTATTCCACTGCTTAGGCATCACACCTTTTCTAATGCACTTTGTGAAGAGCCTTGCCAGTTTTTGTGTTATGTCTCTTCCTCCCAACCTTAACAACTCTACAGTAACTTCATCTTCCCCCGGGGCTTTCCGATTCTTCATTTTCTTCAATGCATGTTCTACCTCATCAGGAAGAAAATGGGGTATGTCGTATGTGTTGCTACTTTGCAATCCATGTTCCCTACTGCTGGTATCATTCCCTCGCTCCTTGAATAATTCTCTATAGTAGTCTTCTGCTGTTTGAATTATGCCTTCTCTGCTGTTTATAAGTACACCATCGCTATTCTTCAGTTTCAGTATCATTTGTCTTTCTGTATTACTGCTCATGGCTGCTGATTTAAATCCTTTGTTTTCCCTTAATGCTTGTTCTACTTTTCTTGTGTTAAATCTTCTTATGTCCTCTCTGAGTCTCTTTCTAATGGCTTTGCATAACTCAGTATACTCAATTTTCTCCCTGTCAGTGTTTTTCTTGCTCTTCATTTGTCGTCTTTGGTTCATCATGACAAGTGTTTCTTGACTAATTTTTTCTTCTTTGGATTTCTGTTTCCCTATAGGTTTCTTGGGCTTTATCACTTTCAGAAAGTTGTAATATTCCTCGTCGATATCTTGGTCCTGAGCAGTCTGCAGAAGCTCAAACTTGTTCTTAAGTTCCAGTACATACTGCCTTTTCTCCTCCTCTGTTATTTCAAAGACCTTTGTATTATTTACTCGAGTCAGTTTTTTCCTTTCCTTTCCTACATCTATATCAAGTGTACATCTTACCATTCTGTGATCACTTCCAACATTTACCTTATTCAGGACGGTAACATCATTCACAATATATCTTCTGTTAGTGAGGATGAAGTCGATTTCATTAGTTGTTAATCCATTTGGACTCTTCCATGTCCACTTTCTGTTCACCCTTTTCTTGAAAAAAGTGTTCATTACTGACATTCCTTGAGATTCTGCAAATTCCACAAGTCTTTCACCTCTTTTATTTCTTTCACCAATTCCAAAATTTCCTATAGTTCCTCTTTCTGCGCTGTTTTGCCCTTTTCCAACCTTAGCATTGAAGTCTCCCATAATAATAGTGTAGTGGGTTTTCTGCTCATCTAGAAGACTCTCAATTTCAGTGTACATTTCTTCAACCTCTTCATCATCATGGCTCGATGTTGGTGCATAAATCATTATAATCTTTAGCTTGTACCTCTTAGAAATCTTGAGTATTAGTCTTGACACCCTTGGTGATGTACTTTTGAATTTCAAAATGTTGTTTTTAAAATCTTTATGGATCAGAAACCCAACTCCACCTTCACTCCTTTCACTGTTTCCATTGGTGTACAGCAGATTTCCACTTGATAAACTTATAAGTGATTCATTTCTTGTTCTTGTTTCAGCCAAACCGATGATATTCCAATTCACATTTTCTAATTCCTTTTCCAGCTCTAATATCCTGTCTTCACCGATGAGTGATCGTACGTTATAACAAGCCAAGTTCAATTTCCGTGCATGGCAGTCTGATCGTACCCAGAGATTCTTAGCGTAGTGAGTCTACCAACTGTGCTACTAGTTAGAGAAAAATGTTCCAGAAAGATTTCTTTCGTGCATTGAGATTTGTAAAGGCCAAGTTTTGTTTCAGCACGATCATCGAAATTTTTGGAGTTTGTTAAATAAAAAAACTGCAGCCATTGTCACTCTACTGCAGGATGGAAGCCTCAACGATTCATTTTGAAGGAAAGGAACCATAATGTGCCACGCTGGTCCAGTGATCAGCCGTATTTAGCAGTCAGGGGCTTGAGCCCCGGTCTACTCAAAGAGCGTGTGGTACAGCACTCCTGCTCTTAACCACTCGGCTACAAAGGCCACTGTTAAATACTAAAAGTTTACTTTCTATTTCAACGTTTTTTTGTATATATATATATTTATTATTTTTTATTTTTTTATGAGCACTTAAAAGAAGGCTCTACATAAACGAGGGATCAAGAGCGAGAGCGCTACAGCACACCCGTTTGAGTGGATTGTGGTTCATAATCGCATGACTGCTAAATATGCTTAATGATTGCACTCATTTTCAAAGTAAGTACCGTAATTGTAAACTTCTCTGCGTGCAGAATATAAATAAGAACAAAAAAGTGTTGGCGAATCTTCTATACTGTATTTGATATCCATTTGTTGTTTGTTTAATTATATATGATATGAACGTTCTTATTTACAAAAAAAAAAAAATAATAATAATAATGTCTTCTTCTCCTCTAGAGAGGACAACAACATACACGTTTTCTTTGGAAAAGAATTAATTGAAGCTTTACGGAACGATTTATCTGAGTTTTTCCAAAGAGCTTCGTTTAATTTTTTTGTTATCCTCAGCCGAATGTGCTGGTGATTTCGACTGATCGCAATCGATACTTGAGGAACAGGAAATATTTCCATCATCCCCCCGTCCCCAACGAGTAAAAAATATATATCATTTCGTTTATTTTGTTTTATTATTCGCAATTATTAAAAAATGAGATCAACAATCAGAAACAGTCCTAACCCACCTTCAAAATTTGCCCTTCCGTGTTCCGAAGATATAAAGGTTAAAATTAGAAATCTGTTTGTCTGTATTGCAATTGACTCGATACATAATCTCTGATGTATCGCAGCAAGAATATCCAGCTCACTGCCTCGATTCTCCCAGATAGTGATTGGGGGGAGTCCAAGTAGTGCGTACACAAGGGAGGGCATTGTCCAGGCAACGTTATGACAGGGGGGGGGGGCTGGATATTCTTGCTGTGTGATTTGGCATATTCAAAAATTTCATTACAGTACTTCATATAACATGTCCCCCCCTCCCACCTTTTATTACTACTGAATACATCGTGGATAGTCAAACCAATAGAACAAACTTATTTGCGAAAAGATCTAAACCTCCCAAAAACTTCCTCATTCATTTCACAAATATAGGTGGTCTCAGTTCCAATCTCAATGACGTCGATCTCCACCTACAGTCTGCCAAACTTCATGTACTTTTTCTGACAGCATCCCAATTATCGGTTGATTCAACCATTGCTCATCTCAGTTATCCGAATTATTCGCTGTACGATTCCTTTCGCTTCAAAAGTGGTACTCGTGCATATATCCGCTCTTTATATTCTTTCTCAGAGACTAAATAATTTTGCAATCTCCTCTTTTCGATCTTCTCTGGCTTAAAATCTCTCTACCCCATCCTGTAAAATTCATTTGCTGCCTCCGTCGATCTCCCAGTTCCACTAATTACTCGGAACTCTTTGACTTCCTTTCTTTGAAACTCGACTTTCTCCAGTCTAACTCTCGTAACAGCGTGATAATTTTCCTTGGTAATTTCATTGTTCACAACTCCAGCTGGCTTCAGTTTCTAGTCACACGGACCCACCTGGCCGAGAAGTTGAGGCTTTTGCAATTACTAAAATGGCCTCGCACAGATTGTTCATTTCGCTACCAGAATATCAGAAAACCACAGCCAACACTCTTTTTTCTCACAAACAAACCTTCAAAGTACACGATCGAGGTGAATGGTCCTGTGGGCACCTCAGATCACAGCCTTCGTGGATAGCACAGTTGGTAGAATTGCCGTCCTTCCTGCACCGGGTGCAAAAGCCTTGGGTTTGAGTCCCGTCGATGACTTGAGAAATTTTCATGGGCCTTTTTCACAACGTGGCTGAGTTAGTCGGTCTCAGGCAAGGGTAGCATGTTTTTTTCTCCGGGGAACTCGGGGGTTTGTTTTTTTTCTGCAAACAGAAAATGGACCTCAGAACGCAAATCCAATTCTCAAAAAGAGATCATAATGTATGGTTATATATGATGTTATATATGGTTATTTACATGATGTTATATATGGTTATTTATATATGTCTATTGGTTATTGGTCAGTTTCAAAAATTGAATATGTAGTAAAGTATTCCTGTAATCTTATTTTATTGATACATTTTTAGAATCGTTATGCACCTGTTCTCTTCACCAAGTTTGTCCGTTTGTTCGCAAGCAACAACTCGACTTCCAGCACACGTATTTTTAGGACTTTTAAAAGGATTTCTTGGGCCGTTCCTAATTTTCTTTGAAATCGAATCAATAGAAATCCGGCAGTTATTATTATTTATTACTATTTTCCTTCCGCATATAGTAACCCAGCTCCCAGAGGGTGGATTTTCATGTAATTTTATATTTGATTCGATTGGAAAACAATTTATTGAGCATTTCCAAATTTCATTAAGAGAAGACAAATAGAAAGCCGACACATTATTTTTTCATACATGTCCCATGGGCTCTTCATAATTACAACCTCCAAATAGTGACAAAAGTTCAGCTTGCTTTTGTGGGATGCGGATGAAGACATCTTTGGTTCTTTTGAGCGCCAATAGCGTAGTCGACTTTTTAGAGTTGAATTCGAATCTAAATTGCATGGGAGTGTCAGCAAACTGTGGGAGTGTAGGTGGAACTTGCAGGAACTGGAAATACGAAAGTTTGCGGTCAATTTGAACTACGACTGTTAGGTCATCAGTGTAGCTTGTAGGAATGCGAGCGGGATCACTGTGGCCGAATCGCTTCTTTGGTCATTAGCATTAGCATTAGTAGAAGCATATGATGCAAGAAAGCAAGCTTATGCAGCATCAGCGAAATAAAAGAAAAAAAATAATAAAAAAACTTCCACTTCACCCCTCCGTTCGTTCGAAATACCTGTCCACCTGAGCCTTAAATTTATTTAGGCTATCAACTTCCACAACAAGGGATGGAAGTCTATTCCACCAACCAACTACCCCCTGGCTAAAGGCAAATTTCCGGACATCTATCCTACATCTGTCTTTCCTCAATCTGAATTTATGCCCTCTCAGTTGATTATTCTGAGCAAGAGGAAGAATCCCATCAGCATTGAGCATGCGCAAACCATTCAAGGCTTTATACACCTCAATCAGATCACCTCGTAAGTGCCTAGTCT
Source organism: Mastigoproctus giganteus (assembly GCF_048544385.1). NCBI lineage: Eukaryota > Metazoa > Arthropoda > Arachnida > Uropygi > Thelyphonidae > Mastigoproctus > Mastigoproctus giganteus. The sequence continues at coordinate 3,319,440 of NC_143577.1, read as the reverse complement.
CCAGACACTGTAATTTGCAAAATTTAAGCTTTTCTTCATAAGAGCAACCCTTTGTTCCATTCACTAATCTTGTTGCCCTTCTCTGTACTCGTTCCAGCAGCTCTACATCCTTCTTGAAATGAGGCCTCCAGACCTGTATACAGTACTCAAGGTGTGGCCGGACCATTGCCTTATACAAGGGAATAATCACCTCCTTATCCCTGCTAGAAAAATTCCTGTATACCCCCGGGTCCTTTTCATTCTCTACCACTGTCAGTGTAGTACCACAGAGTTGATACTTTGCTCTGTGGTTGCTGTTTCCCATATGTAGTATTTTATATTTGTCAATGTTAAACTTCATTTGCCACCTCTCAGCCCATTTGCTCAACCTTTCCAGATCCTGTTGCAGCAGCATAGCGTCAGTAGTGTCCTTAACAACCCTGCCAACCTTCGTATCGTCTGCCAACTTGAACACTAAGCTAGATATACCATCATCAGTATCATTTATAAATACAGAAAACAATAATGGACCCAACACTGAACCCTGAGGGACTCCACTAATAACATTAGTCCAGGATGAGCAGTATCGATTCATTACTACTCTCTGTCTTCTCCCCCTCAACCACCCCTTTATTAATAGCAGCAATTTGCCCCCAATGCCACACTTCTCCAATTTGTGCAGCAGTCTTCCATGTGCAACAGTATCAAAAGCCTTTCTAAGATCCAAGTATATAATATCAAAGTTATTCCCTGCATCCAGTTCTTTTGTGACTGCATCATAGTATCCAATCAAATTGGTCAGGCAAGACTTCCCTTTGTGAATTGGGGTCACGTTTGCACATCTGCAGTCTATGGGTACCTTCTCTGAGTCCAAGGAAGCTCTCATAATTATGGCTAAGGGTTTGCTTACTTCCTTTGCTGCCTCCTTTAAATTTTCTGTTTATACTCCGGCACGACAACCAAGTCAGTAGAGTTTACAATAAATCGTCAATACAAATATTTATCGTATTTAGTAGTCACGGGCTTGAACCCCGGTCCACTCAAGGAACGCATGCTATGCACTCTCGCTCCTGACCACTGGGCTACGTCAGGCCTAAATATAACTGGATAGATCCCATCCACCCCAGGTGCCTTTCTTGTGTTTATCTTCAACAATTTTTCATCCACTTTACTCTGACTTATTACAAGATTATCTAACTTACTGCCAGAGTTGAATACACCTCTGGCATTCCCCTCGCTGAATAACTCCTCATGTGTGAATGTCGATGCAAAATATTCATTTAGTTTGTTAGCTACCTGAGCAGGGTCATCAACAGTTGACCCATCAATATCAAGTGGACCAATCTGATTCATCCCCTTCCTTCTAGAGTTTACATAAGTAAAGAACTCTTTGCTGTTTTCCTTTGCATCCCTTGCCAAGGATTTCTCGTAATCTGCCTTCGCCTGCCTAACCTCCTTTGTAACTTGGTTGCATATCAACTTGTATCTATCATAGGCTTCTGTGTCACGTGTTAATTTATATGTATCACATGCATTTTTGTTCTCTGCCATATGTCTCATTAGTTCATCTGACATCCACTTAGGCCTAAACCTTGAACAATATTTCTTAGTTGGTATGTAAAGCCTAGTAGCTTCCAAGATACGTTCTTTGAATGCTTCCCATTTTGAATTTGCTGTTGGTAACATCATCAGTTGGTCCCACCGTATAGAATTTAAATACTGTCTCAGACCATCGTAGTTACCTTTACGAAAGCAATAACCCTTCCCTTTACCCCTGATGGTAGTTACCTCTTTGAGTGAATCCCACTTCAGCACACTTCAGTACGTGACTTCCACACATCTGTGGAAGTCACGTGCCCAGATTTAAAGTGGGCATTCTGAAAATACTGCCAGTTTGCGAAAGAAATATAAGAATTCAATAAATGAAAGATTGAGCTCTTGTTTGGACAGAAAAATTTCAGGAAGTTTTAACTCGGCACAGAAGCGTTTTCGGGCAAATACTCCAGAACTGTTTTCCTTATCGCTCTGATTACTCGACATACTCCAGAGGTTTTGCAGGAGGGCTGAATTACATCCTGCGTATATCATTAAAATTAAATAAACGATGCAAACTGTCTCTGTTCACCAGCCATGACTATTTGGGGACAGAAATTCGCCCGCTACCATCTCTTGTTTGCAGCAGCCGCGTTTATCACTCGTTCCCCTGCCCGCGCTTCGTTTGTTAAGAGCATCCCGACCTTTCAAACGAGAACAAAGTCCTTAATCTGTCCTTGTCGTGGCCTTGTGCAGCCAGAATCTCTCTCTCTCTCTCTCTGAGCACATTCCTCGTTATTGGAGCTCACATTGTGACTGTTTCGTGGTACCTTGACCCAGAATGCCTTCCACTGTTGCAGTTATTTGATATCTCCGAGCTTGTCACATCCTTACCCGTCCGCCTCACTCTGTCCACTTGACAATTCTCGCATTTTTTCACAACGCAGTCTTATCCCTCCCCGTACACTCAATGGTGGAATTGTAGAAAAGTCGGTTTCGATTTGGGAGTCGGTAGTCAAAAATAAATTTAATTAAAACGTACCATCTTTCTGGACTTCGGTCCCCGTTTCGACCCGGGCCCTCACTACAACTGTGGTTGGTTACACCTCTCTGAACATTCCATCGCACATTCCATATCTCTGTGCGTGTGTGAGGGTTGAACTTCTCCCGCAATGGATAGAAGGATCCGGGGCTGCATAGTTTTGGGAATTACTTCGGTAAGCACCCGAAGCATTCGCATAATTCGACGGATTTCCATTCTGCTCCAAGTTTCGGTTGGTTTATTTCCGGGGATCAATGGTCGCTAGCACTCTCGTTTCCCTCTGTATGAGGCTCGTGGGATTCTGCGGCCGTGACTGTTCGGTTCGGTACCCACTTTCGCCTTCGTGCCAGGGCTCTCGCCAAGTGTGTAATCGTGCGGCGGAACCCACCCTTCCCCCGTCCATCAGCTGTGGGAACAACCAATAAATAAAACGCGTTATTTTCAGAAACTCAGCCTCTTGTGTAGAATGAGTTTCATCGAGCAAACACTCCCCCCTCTCCCCATAAGTACAGTACTTCCGTTTAACAAAGTAGTGACGTTCAAAGCCAGAAGAGGGCGCCCCTTGACTTTTATCCAACAAAATTTTCCGTTCTTCGAAAGAACACCAATTGTGTTTTGGAAACGAACACGAGAGGGCGATGTTTCCCGAGTGCGTGTTTGCAATCTCGCTGAAACCATGGAAACGCAGCGCATAAAAAGCGCTCGCGTGCAGTGCTGTGTCGGGTGGTCGGAAGCCGATACGAGATGCGATTCAGATACCCCGCGACCTTCGCGTCTCTTCCTGGGAATTCGATCGACAATGAATGAGCTTCGTTTCGCTACGCCACCCACCACAACTCGTGCAGTACGAGGCCCTTGCCCTTCCCATCGGCGAAAGCCGATTGGAATGTGTCCTCCCCCACTGGACCTTCGAGGGGGCCTCGTTGGTGTGCGGAAGGGGTGTGCCTCCGCTGTTAATTTACCGATATCAATTTATTCGCCATCGTCCGCTTTGTCCACATTGGCGGCACTGTGGTGCGAGTTGTTTCTGATAAAATTTAAAACATCATCAGCCATTTTCAATCCACTGCAGGATGAAGGCCTCTCCAGCAACTTTCCACTTCCTTCTGTTTTGTGCAATGGCAATCCATTTATTACCCACAAACTCATGAATTTCATATATCCATCTCCGCCTTTGTCTTCCAGCTTTTCTTCTAGCTCCTCTTGGGTACCATTCTGTTATTTTCTTAGTCCATCTGTCATCATGTCTTCGAGCTATGTGTCCTGCCCAAGACCATTTTAGTTCTTTAGTTTTGATAAGAATGTCCTTTACTTGAGTTTGCTGCCTAATCCATGTGTTTCTCTTCTTATCTAACAGTCTGATTCCCAATATAATTCGTTCCATTCTTCGCTGTGTAGTTCTCAGCTTCTCTTCCATTCTTTTGGTTAGTGCCCAAGTTTCACTTCCATAAGTCATAGTGGGGAGTATACATTGGTTCATTATTTTACGTTTCAGACAAACTGGGATATTGCTCTTCAGTATGTGACTATATTTCCTGAATGCTATCCATCCAAAATTTATTCTTCTCTTGACTTCCAGCCATTTATCATTATTACAGCTAATAACTTGTCCCAGATAAGTATATGACTGCACCTTTTCAATTACTGCTCCTTCAATCATTATTTCCCTTTCTGTGGCATACTTGTTCATCATTACTTTTGTTTTAGCCATATTCATCTTTAGTCCAAAATCCTTACTAACTGTGCATAACTGATTAAGATTTTCCTCTAATCCCAAAGGATTAGAGGAAAATTAACGTTGCATAATAGCGGACCAGTTTAGAGAGTTCTACGTGTTGCACGTTCATTTAAAGCATAAAATGAATTTTAGGCATGCGTGGTTAATTTAATTCTCCAATAGAGATTTATTAGCCTCACTTCGTTTTATAGGAGAATCTACAGGAGAATTACATCGCACTTAGGGTGGCCGGTGCACAGAACAACGCCAACAGTCTCGATCGAGCTCTCGTCCGCTTTCAATGTCATTAGGGGGAGGGGGGGGAGGAGTATGCCCGAGGAGGAGAGTCTACTAAGAAACCTCCCACTCCACAGTAATACCTCGGTTTCGATTTGTCAGGGTGTGTGTATCCGTCGGTGACCTTTTACGGTCTACCGACTGCCGATTACATCCGGCGGTGGCCAGGAATCTACTGAAGAGAAGGTGGGAGCTTAAAGAGGCACAACTAATTACGGTGTCCTTTTTTCTTATGGCCCTTGTGTGTGAGGCACGCGTCTACGAAGCTCCCCTCTCACTCGCAAACACTGAACAATTGCGAAATCCGAGAGAGAGAGAGAGAGAGAGAGAGCGAATGAAATTCAAGCGGCCAACGCCGGCTCTTTCCCCCCTTTCCTCGCGAATAGCACGTTCTTTCACGAGAACTCCGAAACTGCAATCCGGGTGTAATCCGAAGAGGCGTCGTGAGGCAAGCCGTGAGTACAGGCGCGTGGCATGCACTCACCAGGAGACCCCCGTGACCTTGGAGCAGAGGCTGACCGTCGTTACTGGTTGTGGGGAAGAAAGTTGGGGACACGATCCCCCCATTTTGTAACACACAAGAGCCCTCCTAAAAGGACAAGAGCTTCTTTAGTGGTTACCTGGAAGCCCCTCTCGATATCGCGAACAGATTGCCGTTCCTTTTCAGCAGAATGAACGTTGCAAATAAATAAAGAAATTGTTCTTGGGAGGTCATCACTTTCATTTCCCCCCTCCCGTGAGTGCGCTGTTGACCAGGTTCGATTCCCATTCATCACTTAGGATAAACAAGTTGACTGTGCATAACAGTCAACTTCTGTCTGGAGCAAGGAGCTCCCCGAGGATCATCACTTGTCCCCTTAGTTTTCGCAGTTTTATTAACGATCTATTCACTCCTCTTTCTCCCGCAACAATCACAAAGCTATTTATAAAAAAATAACGAACATTTTTTGTTGTTTGTCTACTGTCAATTTAATAAATATTTTGACCACCGCACAATCCAGTCCAAAAATGGCTCTTTCTCACAGATTGGTGCGGTCTGCTGGTCTGGGGCGAGACTTCCAGAGAAAAACTCGAAATTTCATCCCACAAAAACATCAGCCCCAACCGCAAGCAGTCCCAGGCAAGGGCAAAAGAGCCTACATCCCTTATATTTATGATCAAAATAATGTGGGATTTTTTTTACTGCAATATGGCGATTAAAGTTCCACGATTGCCCGGCACGGTCGGTGCTTTAGTTTCTCTTTTAGAAAATCCTGGCTCCACCCCTGCCTCAACCCAACATAGGGCTGGGATTGCAATCATAGCCAAACGTTTTTCCACGTTGTCCTTGATTTCACATCGAAAGATTTTTTCAAAGGAACTTCATTTTGTTTCTCTATGTCCCTGTTTCTGAAAACTTAATCTTTTGAATTGTACACAAATAAAGAATGAGTCGTGTGGCCAAAAAATTAGAAACCTGTTGCAATTGGCATCGGCTGATAATTAAACTTACATATTGGAAAAGCTCTTCCGAGAATTCGTAGTCGATTCGGCCGTGGGGAAGACCTCAGTTTGAATTGACAGGAGGAATTTTTATGGATTTTTTTCGCAACGTGGCTGAGTTAGTCGGTCTTAGGCGAGGGCAGCATGCTTTCCGAATTTTCCCGGAAACTCGGGTTTTTCGTCCAACAAAACAGAAAATCGATCGACCACACACGCAATTTACAGACGTTATAGACAGAGCAATATGGTCTTAGTCAATGATGCCTCCCAAAACCTAACAACAACAACAACAGCAATCTCAAAAGTATACAATGAATGGCAGCGAAAGGAGAATGCTGATCTAAAAGGAAGAAATGTGGCAGAAAGTGGTGCTCCAAGAACGAGACCGCAGGAATTTAAAGTGCGTCAGAAGGAAGGTCCAGTGTGCGACAAGCGGTTGAAAATCTCAATGCAGGTAAAGAAAGACCCATTTCCTATTGCAATATTCAGTTGGAGTTGAAGAATCTGGGATTTGGTAGTCGTGTGCCTATACAAAAGTCCCACTTCGTTCTACTCGTCCAAAACGATGGTTTATAGAACGTTATATTACATTGGATTAATTAAAGTTGCATTTTGGTATTGATTTAAAGAGGATTCTAATGAACTAACGAAATCGAAATAAACAAATTGGAAATTAAAGATGGAGAAAAGGAAGTGATCATTTATTAGTAAAACTGTTCCCATTTTGTTAAAAAAAATTGTTGTAATTTGTGCGTCAGCCTCAATTGCTCACGAGATATACGCAGTTCTGACCAATAAAACATATTTCTGGTTGTTCTGGTTGTCACATCGAGAAGACGTATGATGTAGCAGTCAGACTGTATTGTGGGCCTTTGAGGTGAGGGAGCTGTTGACTAAGTTAACGGCTGTATAGACAAGGAAAGGGTGGCAGAATAAAATATTATTCTTTATTTCATTTTATAACCTTTTACTCTTCCTAATCTTTCTTAGGCCAGTTCTCACAATCCAGCTCCCTTCTATGAGTTCCCCAAAAGACCATTACGTCTATACCCGATGTTCCTTGTGCATATTCTAGCGCATATCGAAGTCGCCATTAATGTCCGATGGAAGAGAACTGCGATGGAAGGAGATGAGAAAAGGATACGCATCACATATTGTCGATATTGTTTACAGTCTTACATAAGGAGCGTTTTTGCAGATTTTCTCAAGTGTGCACAACCCTTCACAAAGCTTTCTTTCTGAAGGGTTGCACACTTGAACAGCGCAGACAGACTGCTAGAACAGAAGTGGCGTTCATCGTTGTTGTACGCGAATTTTGTTAATAGAAATGAATAATTATTCCATTGTTAGGCACATCCTCGCTAACCTCTACAGTCATCTAGCCTTCCAACAGCCCCAGACTTCATTTTCTTTGAGAACTCGGCGCTTGCTTCATTGCACCACAGAATTCGATGTCATTCGTTTGTTTAATGCCAAGATGTGCTTCGTTGTTCGAAGGTCCTCTGCTCAGATCGTGGTACTTATTACCCTTAAGCTGTCCCTGAGGTTTTGTGCCGAAATTATTAAATAAACAGCGACAAGTGTACTGTACCGTGCACCTTTTCGGTCTCCCACTCTTCCTAAAAACGACGGAGTGCCTTCGGATGAACATCGAGGACAAAAAGAAAAGTTGAGAGCGACAGTGAATGGATTTCCCAGTGCCCAACCCCTGTGACCCAGTGACACTTAGGAAAGGGAGTGTCTCGCTTGTCCTCGTGCAGTACCCGAGGATGAGGATGTCGCGTTGCTGCTGGCGAAGGAAACGTCTTGTTTATTGCTCGACCCCCCCGAGCACCGCTTTCTGCGGGACTTTCGGATAATCACCTTGGGAAGAAGTTGCAATTACGTTTCGTAATAGGCCTTCTTTTATTGCGGCTCTTCCCCCCTCCCAAGTAAGGGAACCGAAGGCCCCATTCATGAGTCTTTCTACGCACCTTCGCATTCTGAACCTGATGGATATGGCACGTCTTTGGGGGATTCCTTCTGACGAGGTCGCAACCCATCAATAAACTAGCAATTTCCACACACGCACACACAAACTGCGAACGACCTGCAGCGGCATGTCAGACACACGCAATATCCCCCTCCCCTTCCCTAGAGTGACATCCTGTGTCGAGTGTAAGCAGCACTCGGGGGAAGGGCGAGGGTAATATTGTTATATTCTACTGTGGAACCCGTTTCATCCATGGAGATGTACGAGCTGGATGAAACGGGTCGAGTTTGCTTTTGTTCGTTTGTCATGGTGACCATCCTGCACTCTGGACAATAAACTCGCATTCGTAAAACCATAAACTCTTTACAGCCAACACGTTAAATGGTTTAGTTATCAAAATACGAGCTTTTTGAAAGCGCTTCGCAAAGGTGACCACCATTTTGGTACCTCCCAGTCCGATCTACCGTCAATCCAGAGGGTTCCCAACGAAACTCCTTAAACTGAAAGGTGCGCATTTGTTTGCCTTTCGTGGACCACCGGATGTTTACTCGTTCTCCAAACTCATAAATATGCAAAGTTCCGTCGTAGCAAGCGGTGAAGTAAATCGCCTTCTCTTTCAAAGGCCACGATCTGAATCCGTTCAGACTAGAGGGGACATCACCCCAATTAGCAAAATCCAGGCGTGTGCAGAAGTCTTAAACACACTATTCTACGAGTGGAAAATGGCAGAGTGAGAGCAAGAAGCGCTCAAAAATCGTACGAAATTGTAAAGGCACGTGCCAGAAAGACGCAAATTAATACCGATACATTTTTGTCTTTTCAATTTATTTCATTGTACATTTTTACATTGATACGCGCATTATTGATCACCTTTTACAGCCCAAGAATTTGGGCTGTAAAAGGTGACTGGACACAACCAACCGCCCCATGCACTTAGTGCTACTACCCGTCACGAGGTGGAAAAAACCCCATAAAGAAGAGAAGGGTTTTTTTTATATATAATAATAATGGTGGCAACGTGTCCATTGATCTTGAAAGTGTCCTCATCGGAAAACAAGATGCCATCGGCTGAATTTTCCTCACTTTCGCACACGCGAAGAAAGGAACTTTTCTTAAAATTGAACTCTCGCGCATTCGCGTTAAATGCGTGGCCCGGTTTTGGAATGTAAACTTTAATCTTAAAAAATTATTCTCGCCGAAATATGGGGTTTTAGCTCACTGGAAATCTTTCTTGGGAATGTGGGGCATCCAGAACTCATTTGAAGCGTGCAACGTTGTATTGTGTTCGAGCTGAACAGAATATAATATTGGGATTCAGAAACACTTCCTTCCCCTTAATCTCCTCAAAATTCTTGGTTGTTTGATAACATTGATTTTCGCGGTTGAATTCGATAACCTTGAAGGTTGTGCGTACACAATTCTGCTTTTTCTGCAACAAACAAAACAAAAAAGTAGAGGTTCTCAAAATAAAGCATTTTTCGTTGTGTACCCTGACTTTTGGCTCGCTCTGTACCACAGCCAATTGCGAGGCTCGCATCTCGACTTTAAAACGACTGGCCAGTGACTAATTAACCTCAAATCGCGCGGCACCAAATCGACTACGTTCAGTCCTGAACAATCTTAGTAGCCTGCAAAGATTCTTCCCATCAAATGCAGCGAGAATATTTAACTCACTACAGATAGATGCCGAAAAACTGTGTGAGGATGCAACATACCGGAAAGAGATCTTCCAGGATTCGTACAGACTTACTGAAATATGAATCGGCTGCAAAGTACTAAAGAATTGTGAATAAAAGTGAAGCTTTCTGCTTTAAGAACAATAATAATCTGTTGACTGTAAAAATATACCTTCTGTAACAGTTATGTAAATATGTAATTTATAGATGGAATTATTAGTGAATTGTAAATATATGAGTTGTATAATGTATGTACAGAATCATCAATGTGTAAATACTGTATATATTAAACATAAAATGTGTATATAATATTTCGGGACGAGACTACGTGTTCAGTATATGTAACCCACTGCACGTAGTATCTCGTACCCTGATTTGTACTTAGCACCCTCCTGGCACTTTGCCGTCCCGGGGTGGTTTCCTTATGGAAATAAACAGATAATAATAATAAAAAAATAATTTTTTTCTTCTTTTTCTTTAACTGTCTTTTCGGAGTTTGTACCCCGGGCTGCCTTCGAGAGAAATCGTCGCAACCCTAATTACAGTAGATGGTCGACATATGGCACTGCCCTGACCAGCACTGCCCCTAATAGACGCCGTAATGATTTCAAATAACGAGCAACTTCGGCTTCGGGGAAGACGGAGAGCCGTAATTAGATCGGGTCACGGGATCGTAATTAGGGATTTCGATCGGGATTTATGATCTCTTTATCGACAGGCTTCGCCCAACTTCTTCCCAACAAGAAAAGGGGGAATTTTCGAAGGAAAAAACTTTAATCGGTGTTGGAATATTACGCTTGTGCGCCTCGAGTTCCTTAGCCCCACTACTCCAGAAATTGTCGCGGCCTCGTTTCAGTAGATGGTCGACAACGTGCGTTCTGTTAACACCTCTTCCGTGTTGTTAACGGGAAAAGTGTATTTAAGATTATTATTATTATTATCATCAGTTTATTTCTCTTAGGAGAACACCCGGTTACAGCTACTGGCTAGAGGGTGAAAATACATATACAACTATGTTACAAAAATACATCTATGTTACAATTATAAAATACATGAAATACATAATATCTGATTTATAACTACATTTTATCTGGAAAATACACTATTTGAGTTATTAATTATTCGCAAATACTTTTACTATTTAACTACTGTAAACTGGTAAGAACATACCGTGACAATTGAAGCATACCTTCTGCTTAAACACCCACAAGTGGGAGTTTTACCATATTTACATAAACACAAATATTTACAGCAGCCAAAACAACGTACAGCATATGAAACAACAGGAATGACCATGATACGGCAAAATAAAAATTTTAAAGTTCAATTTTCCAGCAGTCTTCTTCTTCTGTGGGGATTAGAGTTGTGTAGGTAGGCCAATCCTTACACATTGATGAGGTCGGTTTTCCTAAAGCCCAGTGGCTTGTGCCTGGCCTAACAAGGTGCTGAAACTGTATCCTTACATCTGTATTTGCAAGTAAGAGTTTCTGAGAACTTCCTTTCTGTAGGATTTGCAATTGCAGAGCTTTTCAGGATTGATGTTGAGGTTGTTAAATAGCTGGATGGTGTTTGCTGGGAAGAATCTTCCGAGGCTATTCAACTGCGTAAATGCCGCTTTCAGTTGTGGTTCTTTATCTGCAACTCGTCTTGATTTTTCGCCGGGTATTTTTATCCACTCTCGGGCTTTCGGTGCATCCAGTCGTCCCGTTAAAAGCTGAGCGAGGGTCATTATGTTCCTTGACGTGATTATTTGTCTCCAGGGTGTGACCTCTAAATTGGAGTATAGTATAGCTCTTGAGATGGTAAAAGGTTTAGCTGAAATTCTGTTCAGCCATCTCAAGAGCCAGTATTCGAGTCCTAGAAAGGCTTTGATACTGCTTTCGGGAGCTGAAGACCAGATTTGTGCCGCGTATAGGGGAATAGGAGTAACACATCTGTTGATGTATTGCTTCATCAGACCGGGGTCTCTAATACCGGTGAGCTCTTGCCTGGTGAAAGCCGCGTTTTTAAAATTGACGAATTCTCCACCAAAATGGACATTCGGCTGTCGAGTACATCTGCGTTCGGAACTTGTTTCATCGGTTGAAGACTCGGCATTCTTCCTCACCATCACAAGTTTCACCTTTCTGGGGCTGTTATTTCGAGGTAACTTTTTCATACCCCCTCGTACTTCATTCTGCTCCCGAGGGCTAAGATTGGCAACTAAACTTCGTATTGGAAATTTCTTACAGTTTTTCTCCAGGCCAGCTTACCTAACAAAAACGATTCTTCTGTTCCTTAACTGGACTTTTTTTTTGTGGTTCCTCCGTTTGCCTTTGACTTTCAACTTGGCTCCGGTATTATCAAACTTGGAATTTTTCATTTACCACGGCTTGAACTCCACTCCATAAAATTTTCTCCATTGTACTCTTCTCATACTCCGCTACACTACACCACTGACGAAGACCCCCAAAAACTCTTACGCATTCCCTCCGTAACACAACTACTTCTACAAATCCCGCAACACCTCAATCACCAATTTCCGCCTTCTCTCTCTCTCTCTCTCTCTAAAACTCCTTTCATATAACTCGCGTTCCTTTCTCCCCCCCCCCCCTTTTGGTTAATGTCTAAATATCCGGGGTGCCCTTGACCGTCTAAAGTTTTGCTCTATTTGTATTGTCCGTTGTGTTCTACCTTGTCCTAATTCGAGGAACTGAGCCTCGCCCTTCTCTGTGGGTGGGTCAAAGGTTCCTTTTAGGGGAATATTTTTACCTTGGAATATTCGTGACCGTAGCAATTTTCTTGAATAATTATAATTCTCTGTTTTTTTTTTTTTGTTTTGTTTTTTTAATTAATTACTAGGGGACTTCGCCCCCTGCTCGCTGCGTTCGCTTCTTTTGGTAAAATAAAATAAAATAATTACAGAAGCTTTCGACTCTGTGTGACTCTTCCTCCGCTACGAATACATAAATACGTTACTATGGCTACGTAATATTATGCCTCGTTGCATTTAGTTTGTTTAAATAATAAGTTGCGTGTGGAAATGAAGAATGGCACCGCGTGGCCGTGTTAGATAAACACAGCGCGTGACCACGCATAAAAAGAAGTTTGTTTTACCGCGGTAAAACAAGCTTCTGTTACGTATTTTTGTATTTGATACGTATTACCACGTAACCCGCATCCCTCTTCTCACATTGGCTGAATAAATATCACTATTTTAGGAGGAAAATTATTTTAATGTACAGAAAGATAAAGCTCGCAGCGCCCCTCGAGTGAGCGTGATTGCTCAATACGGCGCTGTTCCTTGCATTCTGTCCCTCTTCTTGTGCTAACCGTGTGTGGCTTCAAACGGAAAATTTATTTTGACGTTTCGTGAGCGACCTTTCGGAAATGTTTTTTAATGTCGGGCTTTTATTTCGGAGAACTCCCCCCCCTCCCCTCCCCCCGTTCGAGAGTTCAAGAGGCGATCGGGTTCGACACACGAAGTGCGATTTGGAAACAATGTAGCACGAGGTGCACCTGCGAGCTGGCGTCATAAGGGCACAATAATGACGTCACTTTTGACAGTCCCGAAAGGCCGATTGTAAGCGGCAGCGCTAATCTGGCGGCTTTTTGGAGCTGCCGCATTCCCAGGTGCCGCCACCGCCGCCGTGAGTCACTGTACAAACATTCCGGCGTCGTCTGATGACAATGGGCACCACGTGAGTAAACACGGCTAGCCCCGCCCACAGCACGCGACGTTCGACAGTGTGCGAAGAGAGAGAGAGAGAGAGAGAGAGAGAAAGAAAGGCGCTTTGTCCGGCCCAAACGGTTCCACAAAAGGGCGGGTCAACGAATTTCCCTTTCTTTCACGCGCTGCACAGGTAGCTGCGGAGAGGCGAAGAGCTACCCTCGCACCAGAGAGTGCGACTTCTGCCCCGACACCATTAACTAGGGGATGCGTTTGTAGCGAGCAAATGTGGCGTGCGGTTATGGATTAAACCGCGGACATGCTCGTCATTGCCGTTTATTAATTCCGCTTCTCGCCGGTCACGTGTACGTACAATTTGATTTTTCCGTGTCGGGCGGCCGATTAGCCCGCACTCGCAGGTGAGTACCGAAAAATGATCGGCTTATCGTTTAATTTTGGTATTTGCTCGCGCTCTAAGTGACAGCGTTTCCAGCCTGTAATACAAGCTGTGCAGCGTTCGCTTATCCGCATTTGGGAGTTGACCGCAGCAGTCGCTTTCAGCCAGAAAAGTTCCCCCGATAACGAAGTAGCCACGCACTTTTAAAAAATAATGAAAAGAAGAAAGAAACACACGTACACCTACCAATAAACGTTTGTCTGCTTATATATTTATGTTTTTAACCATTTTTTTTTTTAAATTTCAATCATCCGTAGCCAATGGTAATTCCAGGTAGGGCTAAAGAGCGATAGCCCACCCACGTGACGCAGAAGCCTGTGGCAGATATAAGCTAGTCTGTAATCAGGTCACAAAGGAGGTTCGGCAGGCGAAGGCGGATTACGAGAAATCTTTGGCAAAAGATGCTAAGAAAAACAGCAAGGATTTCTTTACTTATATAAACTCTAAAAGGAAGGGGATGAATATGATTGGTCCACTTGACATCGATGGTTCGACTGTTGATGATCCTGCTCAGATAGCAAACAAACTGAATGAGTATTTTGCATCTACATTCACACGTGAGGAATTATTACAATTTGAAAATGGAAGAAGGTTATTAAATTATAGCAGAGTGCTTAATGATTTTGTAATAACTGAGAGCAAAGTGGAGGAGAAATTGTTGAAGTTACACATAAGAAAGGCACCTGGGGTGGATGGGATCTATCCAGTTATATTAAAGGAAGCGGCAAAGCAACTAAGCAAACCCTTAGCCATAATTATGAGAGCATCCTTGGACTCAGGGGAGGTTCCCACGGACTGGAGATGTGCAAATGTGTCCCCAATTCACAAAGGAGGTTCGAAGGGTGACACGAGTAATTACAGACCAGGTAGTTTAACTTCTGTTCCGGATAAAATAATGGAGTCACTGGTTAAAGATGCATTGCAGGATCATCTAGACAAGACTGCAGCAATAATTCAGACACAGCATGGGTTTGTTAAGGGAAAGTCTTGTCTGACAAATTTGATTGGTTATTATGATGTGGTCACAAAGGAACTGGATGCAAAAAATAATTTTGATATCATGTACTTGGATTTCAGGAAAGCTTTTGACACTGTTGCGCATGGAAGACTACTGTACAAATTGGAGCAGAATGGTATTAAGGGTAAGTTGCTACAATGGATAAAAGGATGGTTAAGTGGGAGAAGACAGAGGGTGGTAATCAATGGGTGCTGCTCTTCGTGGACTAATGTTATTAGTGGAGTCCCACAGGGTTCGGTGTTGGGTCCACTGTTGTTTTGTGTATTTATCAATGATATTGATGAAGGTATATCAGGCTTAATGTCGAAGTTTGCAGATGACACAAAGGTTGGCAGGGTTGTTAATGACAGTAATGGCAGTGTGCTACTGCAACAGGATCTAGATAAATTGGGCAGATGGGCTAAGAAGTGGCAACTGAAGTTCAACCTTGACAAATGCAAAGTACTGCATATGGGTAGAAGTAACCCCAGAGAAACGTACCAACTGTGTGGTACTACACTTAAGGTGGTAGAAAATGAAAAAGACCTGGGAGTAATTGTGCAGTCAGATATGAAGTTTTCTGAGCAGTGCAGACAGGCTGCTAGGGCGGGTCATGGGGTTTTGTCAATGATATATAGGAATTTTGCTAGCAGGGAAAAGGAGGTGATTGTCCCTCTGTATAAGGCAATGGTCAGGCCACGCCTAGAGTACTGCGTACAGGTCTGGAGGCCTCATTTTAGGAAGGATGTAGATTTGCGTGAGCGTGTACAGAGAAGAGCAACACGATTGGTGAGGGGAATGAAGGGATTCTCTTACCAAGAGAGGCTTAAGTTCTGCAAATTGCAGTGGCTGGAGACTAGGCACCTGCGCGGTGATCTGATTGAGGTCTATAAGGCCTTGAATGGGTTGAGCACGCTGAATTCTGATGGGATCCTTCCACTTGTTCAGATTACCAACCTACGGGGACATAAGTTCAAATTAAGAAAGGACAGATGTAGAATAGATGTGCGGAAATTTGCCTTTAGCCAGCGGGTGGTTAATTGCTGGAACAAACTTCCATCTGTCGTTGTAGAAGTTGATAGGTTAAATAAATTTAAGGAGGAACTGGACAGGCATTTGGAGGGAATGGTGTGATTTTTTTTTTTTTTTTTTTTGGCTGATGCTGCATAAGCTCCTACACTTGCTTTCTTGCATCATGTGCCACTACTACTACTACTACTACTACTACTACGTGATCAAAAACATAATCCGACCAACAACAATTTTAAAAAATTTCTCAAAAATATTCGATACTATTCTTCACGCAAAACTGTCAGCATGTTTTTAACCCCATTTTGGAACAAAGCTTCAGTCTGGGGAGATATCCCTGACCACTAACCTCGCTACTCTATGGTAATTTGTATCCTCTGAGGTTAACATGGGCCACTGGGTTGACGTAGTTTGCGCCGATCCTTCAAGGGCCTTCTCGATTCCATCAACTACTGAAACATAAACTAGTATCTTTCACTCGCTTAGATATGCAACTGATCGTCGTTATCAAGGATTATTGCGAGGATATTCTTCTAGAGTTATTACCTTTCAAACTGGCATCCCCCGAGGCTCTTCTTTGGGCCCTTTATTATTTAACATAAACGTAAATTATCTAAGTATTATTCCTTTACCGGGGGAGGGCTCGAAATTACTTTTTATGCTGATCACAAAATTTTATATTTCTGCTGAAATACCAAATCTTTCCCTTTTTAAACTGTGGTCAAACAATAACAACTTCGCCATAAATATATACAAACGTAAAACTGTTTCCTACCATCATCCTTAGAAAACAAATTATCCAATTGCATACACCACAGACCTGCATTAAGGAGCATATATTATACAGCGTGTAGGGGGTTACCTTTACAGAGAATTGTTCATTCACCACTCGTATAAATAATATTTTATCATCAGCTTATCGCAAACCCGGTTTTATAAGAAGGTTCTTATTAGGTTTATTCATTTAAAATTCCAAACTAACGCAAATATTATATTCCTCTTTAATGCTTCCTACGTGTCCAATTTGGTCTCCTTAAATTTAATAAATTTGAAAACATTCAAATATACGTACGCGTTATAAAATACACGCTGAGACAAGATGGCATCATTGCTTATCATAATTATAAATATCATTATCTCTTATCTGGCTAAATATAAAACGAAACCATTACTTTCTAGAAGACATACTCAACGATTGAGGTTTATTCACAAAATAATTCGCAGTAAACGTTTAAACAGCGCCCTCTTACCAGGAATCAATTTTCATATTCCAAAAAAAAAAAAAAAAAAACAGTTTTTATAAAAACGTTTGGTGCATGAACTTGGCACAAATTAATTGTATAAAAGTTATTAAAATATGTTGCAAAATAACTATAAAAAGCTGTTACTAATTAAAAATAAAATTTTATGAGTGTATAATTATAAACAAAATTACGCATTTTAATATCAAAATATTTTTTGGCTCAAAACGATCGCTCCCACAAGCTCTGAAGGTATGACCTTCCCCCCGAATCGCCCTGCGTAATGAAACAGCAATTTTCAAGGTATTTTACTCACTCAACCCATTTTCAAAACAAAATCGCAAGCCTCCATGAAGTTGCCTTAAATTAAAGACATCCTTCCATTTCCGGCTGTAAAAAAAATTTACTTTTAAAGAAATTGCACCCTTCGGGGCAATTTTTTTTAATAAATAACTAGGGGGATTTTCTCGCCAACCCCGCGCACGTTTCTCTACGTAAAATGTAGAGGTATGTCGGAGTAAGTAAAATCTTTTCTACATAAAAGACCACACCTATCAAATCGCACTGATCGATATATAATCAGGAAATGACCTATGTAATTATTTACCCGTGCAATTTGTAGTGACGCAAATGCCCCGCCCACGTGTACCACGCTACCCGCATCCCTCTTCCCCCAATTGGCTACCCCACCATGCGGCATCCTCAAGGTGCAATAAATATCACTATGTAATTATTTACCTACATTTACATAGGTCACTTAAGCCTTTTGCTTCGGGTTTCATAATGCATGAGGAATGTTTCATCCGAAAGAGAAGGACTAAAATATTTACAAACTATACAAATATTTAAAATTCTTACAGAATACTAAACTATTTAGAACTATACAAACTATATCTGGTACCTTCATCAGCTGACATTACAATGGAACATGAAATGATGCCGGGCGTGGTCATGTACTTGACAGTGAAGCATGTGCACGAGGTTAGTGAACGTTATGGAGACAGTTATCTTTCAATGGAAGAAAACAATGCAATTATTTACCTGCGCATTTGTAGTGACGCAATTTCCCCTCGTCTTCTCCCATTGGCTTGAATAAATATCACTAGGAGGAAAATTTTTTAATGTATAGCGAGAAAAAAACTAAACTGCATGGCACATTCTGTGTCCAATTGTAAATGCGGCATTTGTTTATCGGGAAGAAAAACCTCAATTTCATGAAGGAAATAAATCCGTGTGGACGGAATTCGAACTCGAACCTTTTCCAGACGATGTAGAAGATGGTGTTGAGATAATGAGCCTTTTCAAGTGGTGTTTCCTGTCCTGCCATTGCCCGCAGTAGCCGAGTTCAAAATACAAAAAAAAAAAAAATGTATTTTGAACTCGTGTGAAACCTTAAAGAATGTCAATGGCATTATGTATTTACAGTTTATAAAGTACCCTCGTGCAATTTCCAAATACGATGGCATCTCCACTGGATGCATGCCTAAAGACAGTTGGGATTTGAAATTCATTTTTTCAATGTCGAAGAAGTAAAACTGCTGAAATTTATTGTGGAATGCTGTAGCTATAACTATAAGAGTATTTGATTGCGTAAACTTAGTTTTGTAAGTTTGAAGTTGAACAGTGAAAATCTTTCTTCAGGCACGTGTTCGAACTGGTTTGCAAGTGGGGGCAGGGGGAGATTACAGATGCTAATTCAGACGGACAGTGCTCGTTGAAGTATTCAGAAGATCCCAAAGAGAGACAACTCAGTATTTTTCGATGCAGGGGATACAATATTAATGAGATGTTTGTGCCAAGAAAGATTGGAAGTTAGGGTGATTTCCTCAATAGAGCTGTCTGGAAATCTCAGTGTATCGAAGATGAACATGAAAGTAGCGTACCCTTTTGCGAAAAATAACAAAGGACAGAGTTTTAGAAGTACTGAAGTTAATTCAATCCTTTTTAAACCCTGAATTCAGTGGTGCAAAGAAAGTCTTGTAATTTTTCTTTGCGTCATTGAAGGTCGGATGTATTATGCTGTCATCAACAAAACTATGGATAGCATTTCCAGTCAGTGGAAGAGGTCGAAAATATAGAGGAGAAAAAGAGTTCGAGAGAAAACCGAATCTGTGGGAACTCCAGCATGATTTGAGAAATTGGAAAGAAACATGCGATTGAGGCCTTAATTCCATGGGCTCAGGGAATATTTTGAGAAGTCTTCAGCCGCATTTTTAATTACCAGTATTTTTGGGAAATTTTCAAACTTCCTGTGGCAAATATTGAAAGTAATGGAATAAAACAAAAAGAATAAGGGGAAGAATTCTGGGCGAGCTTTAAAAATACAAAAAAAAAAAAAAAAATTAAACAACAAAAATGGAAAAAAATTGGTATTGTATTATAAACATAAATTTCTTTTACAGTTTTTTATAGCGTAATGCAACAATTTTGGGGTTTTCACCCCCACAATTAAATCGGCCTAAACAGACTTGTTACAACAGACGAAACAGAACCATGCTAACCAGAGCGCTTTGACCACCAACTGCCGATGAACAAAAAAATGATTTTCTGGTGGCCAAACTCGTTAATTCCCTAAAATATTAAGAACAATAACTTTGAGGTTCGCCAAACTTTTCCACAAATGAGAGAACAGTGTTACAGAAGCCGAGATAATACACTGCTCCACCATTAATGTCCAAATACCACTCTAGATAGTTGGGCGCGTGTCAGGCACAACTATAAATATTCTCATAGGCCTTCCAGGACACAGCAGGGAAATTGTGAATGTGAGATGCCATGATCGTCGGAGTTCACAGACGTCCAGAGCGCACTGATGATAGGGTGCCACGAAAAAATCGGTCTGTATGTGACTCAACGGCACTGAAGATTCGCAGTTCGACGATTGGTGATGTGATCTGCAAACGAAAGCGGGCTGATGCTGAAACCGTCACGAAGCGACGGGAAAACTTCCGAAGATGACCGAACGTGAAAAACTGTGAATAGAATTTTCCGCTCGGAATACAAGTCGACTTTGTCGCAGCACACGCAAGCTCTCAGTTGGTCTATTGAGACACATGTCAGCGTCGCGTTGTAAATATTGGTTGGTGTCAAATAATTTTGGAAGATGTTCGTTAAGATTCAGTAACCTTTAGTTTAGGAATTCAAGGTGATCGCAGAAGACATTACCGTTTACTTTTGGAATGATAACCTCGCCTTCTTTTCTTCTGTCCGATGGGTTTCTCTCGAGTGTGAGTGTTGACCTTCGACGCAGTAATTTCGTTCATTAAATTTTCTCGTGCTGCGCAGATGCGTGTAATTTATGTGTTATTCTCTGGTCCCGCGTCCCTCGTCTACGAGGGAGCTTCTTTACCCCCCCCTCACCGAAAATAGGAGCCGCAACGAAATAAGGCCGCTTCGATGGAGTGTGGAGCAGCGACTCTCATATTGGCTCGGAACACATCAGTGAGTACACCCGAACAACGACCTCCCCGCGGATGAGAGAAAGAAAGATGAATTATAATTACAGTGTGACTGACAGCGTCAAATTTATTCTCTTTTTTTTATCTCTCTGGAACGGCATGCTATCTCAAGGCACCTTTAGGGGTTTTATTATGGACCAAAGAGTCGAGACCCCCCTCCCCGTTGTCAGCGGTGACATAATAACCAGCGGCAAAGGCGGCACCTGGTGGACAACAAAAGCATCTGCAACCAGAGAGGAAATTTACTCTCTCCGGGGGTTTGAAGGGGGCCTCGGGGGGGAGGAAGGGGAGTTCTTTACAACGATATAATGCATACCCTATCGTCTTTTTCCCTTCGCCCCCCCCTACTGAACGGCCTTTATCGGCTGCACGTGCCTGCAGGTGGAGTCTCGGACCGAGTGAAGCCAGTTTAGAGAAAGAGTTGATTCTCAGCGCCTTTCTCCTTTTTTTTTTTTTTTTTTTCCTGAAAATGAAGTGTGAGGAAAAGTGGTTGGACACATTTATTTCGGTAGGATGTCCGGGACACTCATTTGCATTGTGGCGTTCAGAAAAGTTTCCTTCCCCTCTCTTTCACTCCGAGAAATTAATTCAAACGGGACGCGCGTGGCGTGTATTAGTGACACTGAGGGAGATGAATGCGAGGAATTACCATCACAAAAACCCCCGCGTTTTGTTCGTCGGAATTTTGATGGTGTGACAGGAACGGACACTTTAAGTAAACACCCCGGGTTCGTTTCCTATCGAAGGTAGACCCGCTCGCAGCGGACAAACAAGAAAATCGCGGCAACGAGGTCCGCGCGCTTCCCTCATCAATTATAATTCATTACAGCCTTCTCCGCCCTCGCACTCGGGGTCACCCGCATTAAGTACCGCACTTCCAGGTAGCCTTCCTCGCCTGGCAGGTGCGGAGCACGACAGCGCAGCGAGAGGCCTGCCAACCCTTTCCGTAGGGCATCGAGGCCTCGGCGGTGGCGAAATTCCTTCCCCCAAAGAAAAAAAAAAAGAAGAAAGTCAGTTCGAGGGTGTTCTCGCGCCGGTGGAGCTGCTTAAGGGGATGGTTTAGTTCCACTGCTAGTAAGAAGGCGCTTGAAAAAGTACCGCGGTGTCTGCTCATATTTTTTATGTTGCCGTAATTATAATGCGCGTTTCTGAGACTGCCTGTGGGGGGGTGAACTCGCTTCCTGGCTAATCGCGAATTTGGGGTTCTTCGTCAGATTTTGGCAACACAAATGATTTTTCGGAACTGTTGCGCTGCAAAAAAAAAAAAATAAATAAATAAGATGAATAATAAAATGGAAAAAAGATTCGAATTTGAGGGATTTCGTGATATTTTTCGTCTGAGCAAAGTGCGCGTGCTTTTTTTTTCTCGATTGGGATTTTCATTCCCCGAGATAATACACCGCTGTCTGTGGCTCGGAAACTTAATTTAAAGAAGCCGGTCCGGTGGTAGGATGGTGCTTAGTTGGCCGAAACATTCCAACTCAATTCCACTCCACCCCATCGGACTAGGTTGTTCTTTTAGCAACAGCCAAATTTTGGACAACCTTCTTTTGCGTCTAAAAAATTGTCCAAATCTGAAAAATATCCGGGAATCGTGGGAGGACCTCGCACGAAAGAATGGTTGCAAAGAGAAGGGTGTGCAAGTGCATCTCTGTTATCGCGATGGAAGTTTGGTCTGCTGCACCAA
Source organism: Mastigoproctus giganteus (assembly GCF_048544385.1). Classification (NCBI taxonomy): domain Eukaryota; kingdom Metazoa; phylum Arthropoda; class Arachnida; order Uropygi; family Thelyphonidae; genus Mastigoproctus; species Mastigoproctus giganteus. Next base: position 3,297,224 of record NC_143577.1, on the reverse strand, counting down.
TCTCGAGAAACTATTGGGCCTCGAATCCCGAGTGCTGAAGGGGGCCAACTTGTGGTCTCACCAAATCTACGGGACATCTAAATCTGCACTCTGCTCCAACCTGCAATACACGCCCACAGTCCACAAAGCCACGTGCTAAAATTAAAGCATTCCTTCGTGTATGTAGCTCAACTTGCTCAAAAGGCAAAGTAATTACTTTGTTTTTTTTAATATTTATTCGTTATTCGATGCAACTTCTCAATGTGGCTTAAAACTCCGTGTTCGTTCTCTTGTACAGACTCCGTAACATTTGAACAAAAAGATTTTCTTCACTTTGCACGTGGCAGCATAAAAACGGCCCCAGACCGCGTACAAAAAGCTCACGGGCCGCACTTTGCGAACAACTTAAGTTTCAAAGTGAATGGAATGGAAGGGGAGGGTAGGAATTAGAAAGTCACGTGAGTGCATTCTTGCCCTCGAGAACGAAGCGGGCGATAATTGATTGCGGGGACTTATTGGAAATGCGCGATCGATCATTTGTTCATCGGCGCCCTCTTCCGTACACCCACTGATTCCAAATTAGCCAAATTAGGGCGAGTACCCGCGTGAAACTGGAACGGCGTCGCTAATGGTAACGACGATACTTTCACCGCTCATTTCTGCGACTGCTGAGACGGCACGAGGAGTGCATGTTTCTGTGTGTGTGCGAAAGCCCCCCTCCCCCACAGAAGACACCGACCCACCCATTCCCCGCAGCAGTGCACCTGACCAGGAAACCGTCCTCCTGGAAACTGCCGTTCATCCGCTAAACGAAGAGGGGAGGTCGTCAGTGAATCACGTGACAGTGTGCTTTCGTGATGCGCCATTTGCTCGAGCCAGCTGCACGCGGGCATTGAAGATTCCTCTTATTCGTGTTTTCGTTCGGCGTGCTCGTTGTCATAGCAACCCGTGTTGTGGCGGCAGTCCACTTCCTAGATGAGCGCGGCCACGTCGGAAGGCCCCTGCAACCGAGGGACTCCCCCGCTCGGATTTGCATCGCCGTTTCAGATCGTGTGATGTCTTCGAGGATCTTCTGTTCATTGCAAGTAAGTGGGGCAAGTCCTGGCACGGTGTGAAGGACGGGGGGGTGGGGAAGGGTAAACGGATTAACTCGTTCAAATTTTGGTGTGCGTGAAAGGAGTTACGCGAACTTTACTGACCACGTGGGTAGTGGTCACGCGGTCAATATATTTCGCACGCAATCAATTTGTGTCCACGTGGTCAATATTTTTGGCTCCCGTTTCACGCGCACCTACTCAATACAGACGGCATTCTTGAACTGTTGTTCGATTTTCGCGAACCACCCGATGGTTCCTAAGTTTTCCAGCATACAGTGAGTCTTGCCACCCCCTCGTTGCCCCTCCCAGGCACTCTGCACTCCTTATACTGTTTGCATTCTCCGCCTACAACTCGCGATGCTCTCTTCGCACCAATGGTGGAGGTCAGAAACTATCAGTGACCTCCGTCACGCGAAGGTACGAGAATGGTACCGCGATAATTCTCTCTGCGAGGGGTTCGGGGGATTTCTCCGAACGTTTCCACGTTTCCTCTAAAGTGCCTCTTTTTTATTTATTTATTGTACTGTGTGGGGGGCGGGGGTCCCGGCCTACTTCCCGGCAACCTATTTACGAGGTCGCACCACCGAACAATGTTCGTTCAATCCCCTCGTTGACGGTGAATGTGATCGCTGGCATCCCTATTGAGATTCGCTCGTTGCCCAATTGTCTCGCTTGCGCCGTGCTGTGCTGGGCAGCCCAGCCGTGTGGCGACATCTGGTGAGTAGCTGTTGGGCATCGAAAGGGGTCTTGTGAAGAAGTGGGTCACACACGACGTTCGTCGTGGCTGCGGGTTTCCCTCCTGGTGCGCCGGAGGGGGAGTGTTATGATCACTGCGCCGTAGTTTGCTAATTACGGCTCCCTCTTGCGATTCCGTACTCGCCGAAGCGTGTTTTGCCCCGAGCCTAACCAGATGTGGGCCGTTCTTTCGCCCCACTGAAGGTCTCCGCTCAAAAAACAGAACTCGTGGCCATCTCCTTCCTCGTCACCCTCGGATGAACTCCCTCGTGTTCTTTCCTGGGAATGTCGAGCCAAAGAGCAGTCGTGTATAAAGTGTGAGGTCATCTGCGGTGTACATTTTGGCATCGTCCGATTGTGGGCCTCACTGATGGTCATCCAGCGGTGTGAAGGAGGAAGAATCTTCGTTATTTATTTGCGATGGAATCTTCTGGCTCTTTCACGGGTTATCGGCAATATTTTGAAGTTGAGGTCAAAGTCGATAGGAAGTTCAAATGTCCTTTTTTTTCGCACGAGTAGGGATGTTCTTTCTTCGAGCTTTCTTTTGCGCGCAACAGATTTGCTCGCGGTCTATCCGCGCTGATTTGGCCGAGAACATCCCACCTGGCAGAAGGAGGTTCAGAAGGAGTTTCAAAGATGTGGCGATGCATCGGTTCTGTCATTAGTTTTGCCAGCGAGGAATGTGGATTTGTTTCTTCAGTCCGTGGCTTCCAATAAAGATTGGCCCGTAGTTTCTCCCTGACTTCGGGTTATTATTTATATTTTTTGGATTGATTCGGGGGAGTACAATTCCAAATTTTTGCATTTGGAATTGTTGGTTGCAGACTCGTGAAGTGTACTTAACACTAATAAAACCATTGATCGGAACTAAATTAAGTTTTCTTCGATGTATTGTGATAGTTTTAGTTTAAGGGAAACTTTTAAAGGTATTACTTTGTTTTTGTTTTTTTTAAGTTATTGTTTCAGCTCATAGGTCGTCACTGATAGGAGAATTGTTACCGACAGTACACCTGTGAGTTACGCCTTTTTCCCTTATTATTATTATTCTACTGCTTGCCTTCACAGTATTTCGCAGGGTGGTCACAGGCCAATGCATTGAAAAGGGGGACTGCGTTGTTCGGAAAGTTCTTCAGACAGCACAAGTTGGACAGTGTACAATGCAACGGTAGGTGGGGGTTGTCATTATTGCGTCCAGCACGTGGAGTAGAGATAAGTCCTCGAAGACTGGGGGGCGTCAATCACACCGGTAAGCATCTGAGACAGAAGAAGAAGAATATTCCTGGATGCAATGTGAACTCTCCAGGGTATTTAAGTTGGTTGGTATATAAAACATTTCTACATTTCTGTGTCATACAGTATATAATGACATAGAAATGTAGCCAGTCTACATTTCTGGTGACAAATAGAGGAAGTGCGGCGACTTTAAATTACAACACAGTTGGGCAACATTGAGTCTCTGAGGACGCGAGTTGATGCTCTAGTAAAAATTCGAACTGGGGGTTCAACAGAGATTGAAATGTGCTGTACTGAGCGACGCTATCTCCAGCATGCCCCAGGACTGGATCTTTCAGTACATAATGCTTTGGTTCCACAGGAGGTAGTCTTTCTGAGGGATTCAATTGAAAAGGCAATTGGAAATATATTCTGTAGTAAAGAGAGACGAAACAGAGCCACGTGCGAAAACAGATGACGCAGCCAACGAGTTATCAGTTTTTAAGAGCAGTAAAGGGTGTATGCAATGATCCATGTGAATTACAATGGCTTAAAACATAAAAGAACTCACGATTTTGTTGAGAAATATAAGGTCGTGCTAGAAAAATGTCGGAAGAAGGGACAGGATGTTTTTGTTCCTACAGTTCTTCCCAAACGTGACAGGAAAGAATGTACAATGAAAGCCTTTTTGAGGATTAACTCTAGACTTGGCTTATGATGGGAACGTTTTTTTCAGCATGGTTTTACCTAATGAATAGAAGACATTTGTTTCAGCAAAGAATTCATTTAAGATTAATTTTTTCAAGAGGCGGGTACAACAAGTTTTACTACTGCCAAGGATTCAGGGAAAGTGCTAGGGCTAAGGGATCCACCGTAATGATGGAAGTAGTGACATATTGGAGTCTGCGTGAGATTCGAATCCGAGCCTTTTCCACCCACACCGGGTGGAAAAGGCCCGGGTTCGAATCCCGTCGATGATGCGAGGAACTTTAATGGACTTTTTTCACTCCGTGGCTGAGTTAGTAGATAGCAATGTTTTGCCCCAAAAACTCGGGTTTTTCGTCCAGCAAACAGACAGATCGACCATAGAACACACGCAATTAACAGACAATGACACACACACAGCACGGCAGATGAATTTAATTATTCGAGTGGCCTAAATATAAATATAATAGTTTAGTGACATATTGGAAAAATCGCACTTGCACGCTCCCGGTAAGCAACGGTGATTAAACAACTGTAGTGGGGGGGGGGGGGTGCGTCAGAGCGGTAAAAATCAAAATGTACAAAATTTTATTTGTTTATGTAATGGCAGGGGGTATTGAAAACAAATGAAACGAACTTGAGTTTTTCATTCAGTCACTCTATGGAGAGATAGGTGATGAAGCATTCATCTAGCTAAGTATAGCGTAATTAAGAAGGATAAGGACGGCCGACGGGTAGGGGAAGGAGTCATGCTTCTTGTCAAGTGTGATTACCTCATGGACGGGCATTCTTCTTGAGGAAACAGATTTCTGAGCTACCTGGGTGATTATTATGTATTCCAACATGTTAGAGAAGGTACAAGGAGCTCTAATATAGTCGACTTGGTTCTCACCAAGGATCCAAACTGCATCCAATTTGATAATGCGATGTCATAAAATAGTCAATGTCCAAAGAGATTCTGTGGTCAAAGGAAAAGGAAAAAGGGCTTCAATATCAAGAGAGGGGACTATAATGGATTGAGATACTTGAGCTCTATTAGCTGAAGAGACAACTGTATATGCTGTTGGGTACGAGTTCATTATGGGAAGTATTCAATTGATTCACCCTTTCTGATGTGAAAAAGTTTCACATCAGAAAGATAACCAAGTGAACAGCCGAAGAGGTTGAGGGTTTCATTTAGAGCATCGAATAGTTGCAGACTATCGGTAGTTACCTATCTGATGGGGTAAGACAGGTGAAACCTCAATACGAGAAATCACTTGTAAAGAGAGCCAACGAGTTAGTTGATGTACACGGTGCGTTATATTTCAAGCAAATAGTAATAATTCATAATCTATAACAAAAATAAATAAATAAATAAATGCCTGATCGTTCTTCCAATCAGCGCGCGGCTACAAACGTAATAATAGGAATGGTAATAGTCAGTTCTTCAGCTCGTATTTGCAGCCAATGTCATATGTATATAAATTATAAATAATAATAATCTCCGGATTTCTGTTGGTCCGGTTTTAGCGAAATTTGGGGAAGCTACACAAATCCTTCTTCGAAAGACGAGTTGTGTGACAATCGATCAATTGGAAGTCGAGTTATTACACTAAAAATAATAATTGCTGTTTTTCTATTGTCCAATTTTAATGAAACTTGAGATGATTCGAAAAATCTTATAAAAGAGCAAAATATAAAATTTTATGAAAATCCATCCAGTAAGAATCCAGTTGTTATACGGGGACGGACAGACGTGATGAACACAATAGGCGCTGTACGCGGTATACGTTAACCAGTCTGAAAGTGGAGACGAGTCCCTTTCGTACATCAGTACAAAAGGAACAGAGTGAATCAGATAGGTCCCTTACTTGATCGAATGGAAAAGTCATAGAAAGTCCAGCAGAAGTAACAGACAAGTTGAATGGGTAGTTTGCAGCGATCTTTACAGTCGAAAAACCCTTCTGACGAGGGATGAGTGACGAGGATTCTGACGGCTGTGAATTAAGTGGTATATCACAGTCCCGAAAAAGAATGTATGAGTAAAATACGAGCGAAAGTCTCCAGGAGCGGATGGTCCTGTTTTACTGAAAAAAACAACAACAAAAAACCTGTGAGTGCATCAACCGGCTGAAGATGTTATAGATCATCATCAGACTACAGGGAGACACCCCCCCCCCCCATCCCCGGGACTGAAGAAGCGCTAAAGTCAAAACCCAGCTCAAAAAGGAGGTACGAAAGACGTGATAAGTAGACCCGTGACTTTGACTTCAGTGGTGGATGAGATAATGCAGTCCGTTTAAAGATGCACCGTCTTAATAGGCATGGTAAAAAATAGCAACAAACAGTTGGATGCATAAAACAACCTTGACATTATTTATGTACAGCTTTTAATTCGGTACCCATGAGAAAAAAGAAAAAAACATGAAGGGCTATTTGTATAAACTGAAGAAAACTAGGATTAATGGCCAGATCTTTTGTTGGATCAAGGGTTGGTTAAAAGATAGCGGACAGAGTAGTCATAAATGAAAATACCTGAGGACGGATGAGTACAAGTGGAATCCCTCAGGGCTGGGGTCATTTCTGTTTCTTATTTTCCTCAATGACAATGATCAAGGAGTGCAGGGGAGAGGCCTTCATGGGTAGAGCAGCCGTCCTCCCCACACCGGGTGGAAAAGACCTGAGTCCGAATCCCAACGATGACAGGAGGAATTTTTATGGGTCTTTTTCACAATGTGGCTGAGTTAGTAGGCCTCAGGCGAGAGTACCATGGTTTTTTCGTCCAGCAAAACAGAAACTCGGCCTCGGAACACACGCAATTCCCAGACAATATACACGGAGCTGCATGGCCTAAGTAGCCGATGCTCCTAAAACCCAATAAGAACAAAAAAACAACAACAGCAGGGGAGGGACTGTCAAATATTGCTGATGATTTAAAGGTAGGAAGGGTGGTTAACGAAAGAAAACAGACAATTTTGTTTACAATTTTTTAATGCTTAGAAACAAAAGTTTCAAAATATTAAAATCGCAAATCCAGCTATGGCTGTTAATGACTGAAAATTAAAGCTTAAATATTAAAAATGAAAGATGTACCAGGACGAAAGAGACTTTTGGGAATTTCGGTTCAGTCAGAAATGAAATTTTCCAGTCAGGCCTTTGGTGTCATTGTTGATGGTGAGAGTGATCACCATCAGACCGCATTTTAGAGTATTTTGATCAGGTCTTGAGGTCACACTTGAAGAAGAAGTAGAACTTGTAAAAGGGGTTCAGAAAAGGGCAACTAGATTGGTGAAGGGTAGTAATCGATGTCCATATGAAGAACGGCTGAGAAAGTGCAGCCTGTAAGCATTGGCAACTAGATATCTTAAGATGGGGAGTGCTGATAGAGGTGTAACAAGGTTTGAAGGGAATCGGTAAGATGAACGAAGCAGATATATAAAGGGGGATGAACCAGGGGACACAAATACAAAATTTTGGGGAGTAACAGAAAGCTGGGTTTAATGAAGTTTACTTTCGGGCAGCCTATTGACCCTTCTCGTTCGCTGGAATGAATTTCTAGCAACGTTGGTCGAAGTCTGTAGTGTGGTAAAATGCAAAGCGGGATTAGATAGACACTTCCTGGCGATGAAGAAGAAGATATGAATGATAGAATTATTTATTTATTTTGGAAGATACAGGAAAAGCCCACCACATTTTATGATTTAGCCATCAGAGCACGAACTTTATTTGTTAATGCCAATAACATCTAATGCACTACTGCACATTTGCTTTTACATTAGTTAGGTAACTCACTCTCTCACACTCTTTCTCTCTGTCTACCACTGTTCTTCACCACCCCTTTTTATTACAAAGTATTCACAGCTCTACCTAACAGTCCTATTCATTGCCTATCAGTTAACATAATCATAATTCCAGGACTTAATTTCTCTGCGTTTCTCTTTTCTTCCCACTGCCTCGAAAGAGTTCCTGGCTTCTGATCTCTTTCTTGGTCTGGCTTACTGGTCCATTAGGCGTACATCTCTGGACTGCGTTCTTTGCCGGTTCTCTCCTCAATACGAGGAGAGAACCGGCCTGGCCATTCATTTAGACTTTCCAGCAACTATCTTCACTTCTCGTAACATTTTCTTTCTTCACCTTTCCTCTCACTTTACTTTTATTAATGCCCACTGAACTGTGTCGGCCCTCTTCTGACTCCCATTTCCAAAAATCTGTCTCACACCTCCATAAAAGAAAAATGTCTCGCCTCTTCTCCCTCTCCGTGTTTCTCTTTTTTGTTTATCCGTCTTCCCCCTTTCCTTGACCAATCGCCATTCATTTCTCTTTCTTCTTATTCGCTGAAGTCTGTCCTCTTTACCTTGGGAACCTTCCGTATGGCCAAGCCATCCTTCCGCAGAAATACCCGTGTTGTTTACGGACTGCCTCCATCAGTTGCTTTACTTAATGGCCACACTCTTTTAATCCTTTTTTCTGCGCTCTTCGCCAGACCTAGCCGCCCTTCAGTTTTCAACGGGGTCACTTCGTCACTTTGTATCTGCGGAAAATGAAGGTGTCTTCGATTAAGAGAGTCACGGCTCATTTTGTCCCCCGAAGTACAGACCATTTCTGGCAGGGCTTTTTCCCTTCGCGGTCAAATCTTACCTCTTATTTCCCCTTCATCTTTACAGTACTGCGCATTTGCTTGATTCGTGCACTTACAGTTTTTAAGGGGCAATTTGGGGGCGGTGCCTTTTTCCCCCAACTTAGCTTTACGGCCATACCTGCGTTCGTTATATTTGCGAGTAAACGGAACAGTCCCCACTTGTCACTTCTTTTGTCTGTTTTAGTGCGAACCCCCCCTCCCCCCTTATTGACAGCCAATCCGCGCTCTACCTCAGCCAAACAACTGTGGAAACATCGGCAACTTGCCCGACCCCGTCCCTTTAAAATGTAATAAATTTCGAAATAGAAAAATTTCTTATTTTTTTCGACTCGTAAAAAGATCGTGCCCGCACTGTGTGGGCTGTTTCGCTGCACCATAAACGGGGTGGTTCAATAAAAACACGCCGGGGTCTGTCTCCCTTATTTTTAGGTTTAAGCCATTTCTGGTTTGGACCTTTCTGGGGCTCAATCTTCTCAATTTGACGCCGTTTGTAGAGGAAACGCGATATGTCGCCCATGCGGTTAAACGTCTACCAAAACGCGACCATCACGCGCTGATTTTCTTTTTATTTTTTTTTAAATAAATCTTTACATTTGCTTCGTAAGCGTACCGATTGAGAAAAAAGCCCGATTAGAAAAAAATAAAATTTAGAAATCGCAAGATCTAATTTTAACATCAAAACTTTCGACCGAAATGCGACTCGTGGAATCTCCATCGAGACCCGATGGTTTTTATGAGACCTCTCGTGTTCTCACCTGCAGTTTCGATCCGATTTCAGGACTGCGCTCTCTGTCACAGCCCAGATGTATAAAGTAATTCGCAGTACCAATGAGTGCATCATCCTAAACGAAGCTCTTCAACGAGTTATTCAGTGGCTGAAGGAGAACAAAATGGCAGTCAATGAAAACAAGTGTGAGCTGATGAGCTTTGCTAATGCACACAAGAAAAACAAACTTAATTTTTCTTATTGTATCAACAACAAGGCAATCAAAAAAGTTAGTACAGCCAAAAATTTAGGTATCTTTATTAAAGAATCATTTTCCTTTGATGTCCATGTCTCTAACATTGTAAAGGCAGCTAGCAAAAAACTAGGTTTCCTGAAAAGAATTAACCGAGACTTCAATCAGTTGGCACTTTTCATCTTTCTTTACAAAATCTATGTTAGGCCAGCCCTAGAATTTGCCTCACAGGTCTGGTCCCCACATGTTGCGTACCAAAAATTAGAAATTGAAAATATTCAAAAGAGAGCAATCCAGTACGTTTGCTTTAAAAGTGGCCTTGAATACTATGAGAAATCCTACCAAGAGTGGTGTGTATTCTTTGGACTCGAAACGCTGGAAAAAAGAAGAGATAAAGCCGATTTACTCCTACTTAACCAACTAATAAATGGTACCCTGAATTGCCCTCATCTCGTCTCACAAATAAATTTCAACGCTCCGACAAGAGCGCTAAGAAACCATCCACTACTGAAACCATCCTATGCGAGAACAAATTATGGATACTACAACTTCTACAACAGGACTGCAAGATCAATGAACAAAGCAAATATTGAGATATTTGGTACCCCCGGACACTTCAAGAGGCAACTGAAATTGCTAACCTCATCCGGTACCTGACTTAAAATAGACTCTTCTTTTAAGTTCTAAGACTCTGATTGTGTGTGAAGAAATACCAGTGCTCTGCCTGTTCACTTAAATAGGACGGATGAGTCCTTTTATTTATTTAGTTTATTTTATCTGTACATATACTTTTTTCTTTACTTTGGGAAATGTATACTCCAAGCTTTTTGAAGCTATGTAATAATTCTTTGTAGCTGCACCCTCAGGCACGTTGTTTGCTGTTTTGTAGCTGTTAATAATAACAATAACAATAATAACAACAACAAGATGTGATTCTGAAGGGGTGCAGTTGCTGTTAAGCGCCAAGTGTCAAATAAATTTTCCGTTCATAATCCGGGACGGCCAGAGACCCACAGGAGTTCACGAGAAGGTCGCCGTAGCCTAGTGGTCAGCCGCGCGGGTGCATAAGTACACGTGCCTTGAGTGACCGGGGTTCAAGCCCGTGACTGCTGAATACGGTGCTGTTTCTTGTATTCTGTCTATTTGTGAACTCCTCTGACCGTTTGGTCGTCCCGGAGTATAAACAGGAAATTTATTTATTTTTGGTACGTTGAGGGTGTAGCGGCTCCTGCGATTTCTCCCCTCTCCGCGACGTCCTCTGTATCGAATGGCGGATAGTGAGAATACAGAAACAGCGCCGTATTTAGCGGTCATGCGCTTGAACCCCGGTCACTGAAGCACGTGTACGTACGCACTCTCGTATACGTACAGGAGGAGGCCCCTAGCCCCTTTTTTAAAAAGTTGCGTGCCTCAGAGCTTATCGGGGCTCCGCATCCATCCGTTTGAGTGTGGGTGACGAAAGTCAATCAGCTGTCTTTGGGGTGCCTTTGGATAGGGGAACAACCGATGCAACCGTCTTTCGCTCGCAAATCCCTAAAAATAAAAAAATCCCTAAAAATAAAATCCCTAAAAATAAAAAATTGGTCCACTTTCCGTACAGGGTGGGTACGTTTACATCGATCTACGACATTATCGAAATCGCACGTAGCTCGTGAAGAAGATTGCCTGCGCGAGCCGAGTCCAAGGTGGGAAGTGGGAGGATGCGATTCCCTCTCCCACACGTACGCAGCCTACTTTTCGTACGGACTGTGACCCGCTTGTCGGACTGCGTTAACCTCGTTAAGCGTTTCGTTTCGCTGCACCGAATTCGTTAACCCCAATGAGGGAGGGAGGGGGTCGTCTGCGCGATTGTTCTGCAGCGGAGGATGCGAGTCGGACGGGGAGGCACAATCCCCGACCGGAATCGTGCAACAAACAAACTTTTCAGCGGCTTCCTCGTGACGGTGGAGCGCTTCCATCGCGAGGAAGGACGCAGCGCCCTCTGCCTGGCCCGCTATCTCCAGCGAGGCGTTGTCTGTAGGAGTACCGCGCCATTCGGACTGGTTTCGCTCCGCGTAGCGTGCAGTATGGCATCCTGCATTCCGACAGCGAGTTCGCCCCTCCCAAGTGGCCCCTGAAATTTCGACGTTTGTTGGCACGATTTCTGTTCGCGAGCAGGTCGCGTTGCGGAAGCTGTCATCAATGTGTCCGTCGTGTGACGATTAGCGGATAAACCGTGCCAACGATGGCGTTTTCAGGCCACCGGTCACGCTCTGGGCCATCTCGGACGTTTTTAGACGTTAATGCGCGCGCAAATTACCATTGCCAAGACGAAGGACCTTCAAATTCCGAAATTTTTTTGCTTTGGTTGGCGCGTGCACGCTCCGGTGCCTCCTCTTTACTTTTCGTGCGCTTTCTTCTGAGTCTCCGGTTGCCACCTGTCCGATTTCTTAACGAGCTCCTCCACCGAGTCTGCTTCCTCGAAGACTCCACTCATCCACCGAAGCTGTTCTAAAACAGATCCAAAAATCAGCAAAGCTCCTCGAATGCATCATCGCCTGCGAAAAAAAAAAAGAAAAAGACGCGCTGTACTAGCGCGTTTGAGACAACGTTTCGAGCCCACGTGACCTATATGTCGCATTAAGAGTTGGGGATTTGCAGACTCACTTAACGAGTGTGGACATCGCATCAGGATGCGTGTAAAATTTCACTTATGATCGCAATAAAAAAAAAGCGCAGAGCAACGTTGAAAAAAGAGTGGCGAGTGAGGATTCAATTTGAAAGTGTGTGCAATTCTGCCCGGACACGATAGGAGGGAGTATAAGATGAGAACATTGTCAATGAATTCGGCCCAGGAGAGATTGTGCGAGACTCATGGGGCAGAATATTTCTCTGCGTGGTCTGTGCTTGTTAACAGAAGAGACTGCTTCTACAGGGATGGGATACCCTTAAATAGAAAGGGTGCAAGAATGTTTGCTGATGCTATCGAGGCACTGTTAGGTGGGTCGGAAAACTGCTAGCTAGTGTTAAAAAAAACAGACTAAAAACTTAGAAAAACAGACTAAGAGATGTAAAAAAAAATACTAAAACTGTTTTTAGTCTGTTTTTCTTTTCTAAAAACTGCTAGCTAGTGTTAGTGTTAGTGTTAAAATTTGCTGGATTCACTGCTAACTGATGTTGCAGAAGCAAAACGTGATCCGCGAAATTTGTCCAAAATGCAGCATTTTGTGCGTTTTCGTAATCGAAGCTGATTCTACTTTGTAGCACCCCATTGAGGACGATCGTGTTACGTGGGAAACGTGGCAGCATTGAACGTGATGTTTGAGCCTAAGAGTAACTCGGCCCAGTTAGTGATGTTGGTCACGTGATCCCGTTGCTTTTTGTTTTTTAAATAATGATGTCGGTTTGTTCGCATTCAACCAGGTTCGTGTGACAGACAGCGGGTAGTTAATACATGCATTCCCCGTGCCCCCCTCTACTCATTTACTGATGTCGCGGTAATTGTACTGAAAGGAGTTCCAATTAGCTGGATCAGCTCGTGGACCGATTCCAAAAGTGATGATCCAAAATGCGAAAGAAGATGATCGCTAGAAAGAATCCACTTTTAAACTGTTTCCTTCACTTTAGTATGAGTTTTGTATTGCGTGGACGACCATTAAAATATAGGTCAGTGTATCGTTGACGATTAAAAATGGCATCGGGTGCTCAACTGGCACATGACTTTTGGAGAATAATTTTCGGATGTTTGCTAGAAGAGAGAGAGAATCTTTATTGCAACATTTGATTGTAACCGGTTACAAGGTTAAGTATTGCAACTTTCCCTTCACGGCCAAAAGGCCAGGGGTTTACAAATAAGAGGTGCTACAAAAACGTTAAATACTATAAGACATCAAAGAAACAAAAAGAAGATGGCATTGAATGATACAGGAATAAAACGAAATGACAAATACATGTACAATTTACAGTTGTGACTGTTGTCCTCACAGTTCGGAGAGCAGCAAGAGCATTGTCAGGCTCGTTTCCCATAATGCTCACTAATTGAGTCACAGGGTCTCCAACCGGGGCAGTTTCATTTCCGTCTAGACGGTTGCGATAGGTCGAAGGGCTTTGTCAAGAGATGGTGGCGCTACGTCCGCTGTGGTCGCCATTCCCTGTATTAGTTAAGGGGTTTGGCGATTGTCAAATGCAGCTGACAGTTCGCGGTCCATGGAGGGTGTTGGGCCGAGCATCCTACGTCTATATCGTCCGTTGACGGGAAATTTGTTAAGGTCGGCGTCGATGTCCTGAATTCGTCCGAGCATCTGGCATGGTAGGAAACGATCTGATAGGTGGAGGAAGACGTGAATGAAGAGGGCAAATAGTTCGGGTGGCTCTGAGCTGGGCAGGTGGAATCCTCCAGCCACAGAGATCCCAGAATGAAGGAGATGTGATCAGACCGGTCAACATCTTTACTCCGATTATCAGTCTTTTTTCATCAATGAGAGAGGGCAGCTTGGGGATTCTCAGGGCCTGGGCCATCTCAGTTGTATAAACAAGGGGTGGTAACCTGTGCTTGTAGGTTACCTATTTGAGGAGCCAATATTCCGCTGTCCAGATGAGCTTCCTGTTCGTAGGTGCTGCTGATGCCCAGATTTCAGCTGCATAAAGTGGTGGGGAGTATATAAATAAATAAATAAATAAATTTTCTGTTTATACTCCGGGACGACCAAACGGTCAGAGGAGTTCACAAGATAGACAGAATACAAGAAACATCATCGTATTCAGTAGTCAAGGGCTTGAACACCGGTCACTCAAGGCACGCGTATTTATGCACCCGCGCGGCTGGCCACTAGGCTACATATGTAATGGTCCTGACATATTTTGCTGCTGTAACCCTGTCTGAGACGTAATGCAAGTGTTGTTTTGCTCTCCATTTTAGGTGCGCCACACGACTGATGAGTTCGTTAATGTGCTTGTTGAATCTGAGTTTTGTGTCAAAGACAACCCCCAAATCTAAATGATAATGAACAGTCGGGATGGAAACTCCACTGATGTTGGGCGAGATGATTGTTGTTTCTTTCTTCAGGGAGTAGAGCATGCAGTTAGACTTCGCTGGGTTAATGTAAATGCCAAATTGTTTAAGGTAACCCGCTAGTGCGAGGAGGACGCTGTTAATTTCTTCACATAACAACAAAACATTAACTTTGATGAATTAGAAAGTCACAAACACTTTCATTTCAGTCTGTCTACGAAGTACGAGGTGTGGCAATAAAGTTTCCAGATTGGTGCAATGAAAAGAAAACGAAGTGAAGGAACTCAAAAATTTTTTTATTGTTATTCAAAGTAATCACCACATGACTGGATAAAAAGCAGTTATTACACCGTTCTAAAAGTTTGTGCGAGTTGCGCGTTCTGAAATGCTTCTTTAGTTACCACCGTGATATTGGGTTGAGTTTTGATCGAATTTATAGCCGAAGTGTTCCCCTCCCTGCACAAGTGTTGTCAGCTTCGGCGGCTGGCCTTCTCGCTTCGACGAATTATTTTGAACCACAGGATCGACGCTGTACGTTATTTGATTATTAGACCAATCTCGATACATCCGGGACACAGTCACCCGTGAGAAACCGGCATCCTTCTGCCCATTGAAATCTTTCCTCTCGTCCGTCTGGCCCAGAACTACAGTCTCCTACGTATTTTCCCACCTGCAACATCCAGCAACAGCATCACGTGGTCTAACCGTGATGCTGTGATGCTGTTATTATCAGTTTATTCAACAACCCCCCCCCCCCCACTGTACAGAAGTTATCTAGGAGAGTGGCTCATACCTATATCCAACATAACTTATTAGATAGTAATACAGTAACTTACAGATAGTAATATCACAAAATACATAAATAAATAAAGAAGAATAACTGCAATCATTTTTCACCTGAATTGAATGTCATTGTCATTCTGCTGAGCGGAATATCGTCAGTCCTATAAGAGTCTTTTGAAGACACTATAAAACATTCATTACAGTTTTTATGAGTTCATGGTTTTTTTGAAGTCTTGCTGTGAACAAAACTCTTCTTTCTTGAAATGCATTCTTCATTATAAATGTAGTTTAGTGTAGAGATCCCCTGCAATCAACTTCCTGTCATTGCAGCCCTGTCCGGGTCTATTTTGAAGTCTCTAAAGAGCTCCAGAGTATTGGCAGGACACAGATGGTAGATGTCAGTTTTGATGGATTAAATGTGAGGCTAAACGTGCCGACACCTCACTTCGGTTCTCAATTTGCGTTTTTATGCATCTCATCTGTTGTTGGAGGAGCCTCCATTTTATGAAAAGGGTGGCTGTACCCAACAAAATGACCACTTAGTGTGTATAATAAATTGGTGCAGACCTCACTATGCATATGTATGTATTTATGGTCGCCGGTGGCCCCCTAGACATATGCCAAAACCATCTGTTGTCACTGTTCTTTATTGTTTCGTTGGCTGGTCCCAGCCAACACTCTGACAACCCACTACCCGGCGCCCGACCCCAGGCACGGGTTCACTAATCTGTCTGTGCTACCGCACAAAAATCCCGCACCCTCCGGTATAAGCTCTAGACCGGAGAGTGCCAGCAATCCCGCTCCCAAGTTTCCCAGGCCTTGGAGCCAGCAAAAAAATAAATAAATAAAATAAAATAAAATAAATAAAATAAAACAAAAAACATCATATTCAACTACTGTCCATGTGGCAAGTTTAACCTTTTATAGAAAACTAGGGTGGAAAAACCTTGCATTGCTGCATAACAGTTATAAGTATTTAGACAAAGAGTTTCATTAGCTAATTCATAATTAAATCTTGGACTGTGTACATCATTTAGCAATGCATTAATTGCATCTTCAGTTGAGACATTTTTCTTTAAACCAAATTGATGTAATTTTCCTATTTATCAGCAATTACTGCATCGCCCATACAAAAATCTCATACAGTTTACCAAGATTAGGTAATAATGATACTGGCCCGAAGGCCTTTGGATTAGTAATTTCCTTACCTGGTTTCCTTCTCAATTTCAGGAGTGCATTCTTCCAAAAATCAGGAAAAATCAGGAAAAATCAGGAAAAAATACATTCCAATAAACATTTATTATACATATTTCAAGCTACACTTGGGTAACAATCTATAAATTTAATTATTTCATTTTTCTCTACTAAATCCAGCCCAGGACTTTTATTATTATTTAATTGTTTTAATCCTGAACTCAGTTCAGCAATCTCAAACAACGAATCATCTGTAAAATATCCAGCATTACAGGTCAAAGTTTGTTCCTCGTTCTCATCCTACACATTATCTTCTGGGCCCACCTCTGCAATCACAGCACACTATGAATAAACGATTTTAGGCTGACCCATCTGTCACGAGTCCCGAGATTGCCTTACCCTTGCCCTTGTGGGTAGCACAGTCGATAGGATCGCCGTCCTCCACGCACTGGGTGGAAAAGACCTGAGTGTGAGTCCCGTGGATGACGTGAGGAACATTTATTGGACTTTTTCACAACGTGGTTGAGTTAGTCGGTCTCAAGCGAGGTAGCATGGTTTTTTCTCCCGAAAACTCGGGTTTTTCGTCCAGCAAATAGAAACTCGACCACAGAACACGCAATTTACAGACAGTGTATATACGGAGCATATGGCCTTGGTTGCTGAATGCTCCTAAAACAGGCCGACCGGGCTAGCCGAATGGGTAAAGTACCGGCCCGGCAACCCAAAGGTCGCGGGTTCGATTCCCGCCTCGGGCTTGGATCAAAGTACTGCAAAAAACCTTGGGAGGTGCAATATGGCCACAGAAGCCGATGCGTCAACAACTACCAAATCAGCTCCTAAAACCCAACTACTACAACAACAACAGCCGTGCCCTTTATATATCACAGCCTCTACGGCGTCTACGCAGTGACGTATAAAGGGCAAATTTTGATGGATTAAATGTGAGGCCAAACATGCCAACTTGAGTTCTGGATTTGCTCTTTTGTGCATCTCTTCTGCGCATTCTGTAAAAGAGATAAAGAGGTGCACAAAATCCTGTACACACGAATGGCGAATTCTGAAATTTCTGTTGAAAAGAATATCCGCTGCACGTTGCGAAATATTCCGTTGCGCACGTTTCTTTGAGTAGCGGCGCTGAGCGCGTGTGTGAGATGACAAAGGTGCGCAAACTTCATTTTCATTAAGAACCTCCCTGACCTCATTCCGCAGAGTGCTCGTGGGCGGTAGGACAATCGGCCCTTCTAGGAGACATCGCTGCGCCCTCCGCACAACTTTCACGCGCGACACTTCCTGGTGAGACTGTTTGAACAGTCCCTTCCCCGCGTGAGAGATCTTCAGAAATGTCGATTTACAAACATTTTCTCCTCCTCCCTCGAATAGCTGCAGAATTAAGTCAGCACCAGTTTGGTTGGTTTCCCACACCCCACCCATCTGTTTCACCCATTTACGTGTTTGCCTTCAAAATTAGCCCAAACAGAACGAGAGTTGGGTTCGCTGTTTATGCTTGGAAAGCCTAATTTCGAGCAATGTTTACAGTTGACTCCATCTGTCGCGTTAAAAAGTTGTTTCTTCCTTCGTAATCTGGCTGCCAGGCTAAGATCAAGGCGAGGTTGTTGCATTCACCAAAGGGGAAAAAGATTCGAGGTAGCAGAATGATTCCTGCTATGCGAAAAAGTGCCATATGTGGTACGTACTTGTTTTTTTTTTTTTTCAGGTTTGAGTACCACTACAAGTTTGAGGCTCGTTTGCGCTGTAACTCGTCTCAGAAGTGTTGCTAACGTGTTGTTGAGGACGTTGCAAGGAAAGGACAGCGTCAAAATCGAAAATAAGCATCTTTTTTTTGAGGGGGGGGGCGCCTCTTGGCAGTGTTTCTTTTTGAAGGAGTTCTCTGAGAATCTGCATCTCGCATCAACTTTAAGCGTCTATTCTTGTCCACTGCTCCTGAATTGAGAGAAATCATTAACGAATAACTTTGTATTACAAAATAGTTATTACAGAACAGTTGTTCTGTAGATCGTCGATAGAATACTGTAGACCCTCTGTTTCTCTGTACAGGGGGTGGACATAATAATAGAAACGCCTATGATAACGGTTACACGTATGCGATTATTGTGTTGGGCCACCTTTGCTTTTAAAACAACTTGTATTCTCTTTGGAATTCATTCAAATAAATCTTGAACTGTCGTAATGGTTAGTGCAAAAGCCTCATTGTTACATGTAAGTGAATCACTGAAATGGTGACTCACTTACGTATAACAATTCACAACGAGTTGCCTGATATTGCACTACCTTGAATAAGCAGCGCTTCACCAATGCAGAAGACTGTTGTTGCTTATTCTCAGTGGATACCACCGCCATCTGGGCGATGGTGTCCACTGAGAATTTCAAATCTACCATTACATTGTTTGGCCTCTAATCGGTGGATGGGTAGGTACTCTGATGTTGAAATAATGTATCCTAATATGCCATTATTCATGAAGGAACGTTTCAAGCTCCTTGAGTGATGTAGATGAAGGAAATCTGCTTCTTACTCTCCTCTCCAGGGCCGCCGTAGCCTAGTGGCCAGGCGCGCAGGTGCATAAGTACACGTGCCTTGATTGACCAGGGTTCAAGCCCGTGACTGCTGAATACGGTGCTGTTTCTTGTATTCTGTGTATATTGTGAACTCCTCTGACCATTTGGTCGTCCCGGAGTATAAACAGAAAATTTGTTTTTTTATTTTATATGCCCGCTCAATAGCGTTTAAGGCTGTGACTGTGCAGGCCATGGGAGATGCTTAGCCTGTTTCATTCTCCTCAGATAGGACATATCTGGCTGTGTATCTGGGCAGTCTCACCTTAAAACGTGACATACTTTGTGGGAAACAATGTTTGCTCAATGGGAATCAAGGTAATCAAGGATGGCAGTAATTCAATGGGAATCAAGGTAATCAAGGATGGCAGTAATTCGCCCGTTCAGGGTGATGATAAGATCTACAGAATACCAAGATATTGCTGCTCAAACTGTTTTTTTTATCCTCTTCCATATTTGACGGTTGGCAGAAGACAATTAGGATGATGCGCTTCCTTTGACATTCGCCAGAGACCAGACTCTTCCTGATGATGGAAAAAGTATGAGTAATGATTCGTCTGAAAATATGACACGTTTCCGATCATCAAGAGTGCTCCTTATACCATTACAACCTCTTCTAGCATTGCTGTCAGTAACAAGTGGCTTGGCAGTAGCATCTCTGCCATAAATTTCAGCTTTATGAAGCTCTCACCGAACCGTTTTGTTAAAAACTGGATTGCTGAATTCACATTAAGTTCTACAGCTATTTTTGAGGCATCAGTTTTATATTTTCAAGCTACAGTTCTTTTTAGGGTCCTGCGGTCTCTTTCAGTCAACCTCGATTTTCTGCCACAATTCTCCTGTCAGATTTTGTTTTTCTATCCAATTCTTTGCCTTGAAGGTTTTTCGAAGACGTGTACTCCTGCAGTTGGAGCAGACCCAGTTGATTAGGCTGGAGAAAAGTAACTGACGTCGGTCTGATTACATTAAGCACTAAGCTGGAGGTCAATGGCTCAATATGCGTAAGTTGGCCTCTAGCTATCGGAACAGAAGTCTTAATTGATTAGGTTAGGCATGGGATGTGCGCTAATGACATCATTCCTGACGTCTGGAAAAGAACGAATGCTATTATTCTATAAGCATCTCCTTGTGCTGTTCAGTTCTGGACTGCAAAAATGTGCTGATGGACTGCAGTTCTTATCTTTGTGAAAGTGATCCGTATGGATTTCGGACATTTTTTTACCCTTTTGAATGGCTATAGCACATTTTCTGTATGATTGTTGTTCTTCTTCCTCTCGAATCTTCCATGCTGTCATTGTTTTTCTTCCGTTCTAGGTCTATCCAGGAAGCACAGCCTTTACGGCTAACTTTGCTGCTTCACAGGGTGCCCAGAACTCCTCGAGTGCCTTCTGATTAGGGGTGGTGTTGATGGGGGGTGGGGGGTGGGGTGGGGGGTTCGTTGCCTTGCTTCTCCTCTTATTCCTATTTTCTTGTGGAAGGCTCTGCTTTTCATCAAATATGCTGTCTGTTTTTCTTTGGACACTCTCCCTGTAACGGCAACATCTCTTGCTGTGTACCAGGAGTTTCTGCTTGAGAGTGTCAATGTATATTTCGATCCTCTGATTATAATTCTTGTGTTTGATGTGGATGTTGTCTTTCTTGAGGAGAATCGTGACTTTATCAGCTTCTTGGTTCTTTTACTTCGTTGGTACTTGATCAGTTGGCCTATCTTCCCTCTTATCTCTTCTATCTTCTGCTATAGCCTTCTTTCCCAGGCTTGTAATTCCTTGTCTTTACATTTTGTGTTCTGTTGGTCTCTGGTTTCTCTTCCGTTCATCCTGATGGCTGCTAATGCGGTAAATGGTTGTCAGATTGTGTGGCTACTTCGTTTTTGTTATAATCCAGTATTATTCGTCTATTGAAGTGGTCCTTACCTTGCCGTAGGATTCTGTTGGGTCTCTGCTTTGGTATGATGTGGGCTTTTGTGGGGTATATGCCCTCGAATTCTGCTGAGGCCTTCTTCCACTCTTCTTTTATTCTAAATATCACGACCTCGTTTGTTTCCACTTCGACTGCTTCGGGTTGTAGTTCTTATGCTTGCTGTTCTTCCACCAGTTCTGGTTTGGTTATTCCCGTATTCATTGTTCTCTGTAGTTGATCGCTCACATCCTGCTTGATTTTTTCCAAGATTGCAGGAGCTATCAGGTTCTTCGTGACAATGGTTCGTCTCTGGTTCGTATGAGTTGCCTGTCGAATGAATGGCTTTGATCCTGCTTTGGTTAGTATTAAACACGAGCAGCACTTCATTCGAAGAATGGAGTGGACGCTGTTTTGTGGCAATTTAGATAGAAGATCGGAAGTTGTTTGCAACTGGGGAATATCTCGAACAGTGGTACGCGACCCGTATGGACTGATTAGCCAACTATGAAATTGATCTCGATATTGAGGTGGAAGGCAGTATTTAGGGACCAGACTTGAGTTTGAATTTGTGATCCATCACCCTTGAAGTACATCTGTTGTTGTTGTTGTTGTTGTTGTTTGGTTTTTAGGAGCATTAGCAACTAAGGCCATATTGCTCCGGGGATATGCGGTGATCATTCCCTGATCTTTCCGCATCTTCCGTATTTGGTGGTCACGGGTTCGAACCCCGGTCTAATCAAGAAGCGTGTGCTACGCACTGCTGCTCCTGCCCACCTGGCTACGGAGGCGCCAAGTACATCTGTCCTCTCTGGATGGCTGGGTTCGTGTCTTAGAAACTAGGGGCTCCTGTGAAGGATTTGATCACAGCGAGGCTGCCGCTTGTGATGGCGATGCTTGAATATCGAATCGTTGCTTTGCTTCTTGAAGATGTTGGTTCGAACTGGTCTGTTACTGAGCTGCGTATTCCTTAATAGCTAATGAACGGATGCTGCATCTCCTGTTCATTCCATTTCTACATGGACTTGTATATGGATTACGTTCAATTTCCTGAGCAGTGCTCTTCTTGATTACGGCTTCTCCATTGCTATGTGATGGGGTGCAACAGCTGCATATGTTGTTGTAGTTACAAAATTCTTGACTTATTCTGACTGTGACTTTACGTAGTGAATGCAAAGTCTACTTTCTGTGACGAGGTGAAGCAGTTGAATATTTCCTCGTGAGAAAGACTTCCTCTAATCAAAATGAGCAGACTCATGATCAACTTTAATGCAACATGCTGTTTCATTGTTATTTGAACTAATGAATTGACGTACCCTCCAAATTGGGGGTATTATATTGATGCTGTATTTGATATAATCCGTGCTCTGGCAAAATATTCCTGGCCGTCTCCATGTGCCAGGAATGATAACCAACTGCTGTATTGGTAGTTGAATGATAACCAACTATGTTATGCTATAGATTATCTGTTCAGTGTTGCAATAGATGGTGGGTTTGCTAGGAAAGCTGGCTGGGACCGCCTTTTTTAATAAATAAATAAAGTGCACGTAGTGTTAATATTACGGTTTGTTCAAAAAGACTCATTTTTACCTCATTTTGTCTGAAATAATGCAATAGCCATCGCATGCTTTATTCCTCTCCAAATCTGAGGCAGGCGCAGAATATTATTGGGATAGAAATCTTATTTTGAGAATAGGAGACTACTCAAATATGAACATCTTAAAGAGAATAAATAAATCTAAAAAGAAAAAGCAATATTCCTGCAGAAAATTCTAAGCAGAGTTATAAAAAGTAATAATCAGAAGAGTGTACTTCTCAGAAAACTTTGTCCTGAGAAATAATTTAAAGAAATGTAGCATTTTTTACGTCGCTATTATAAATCTTTTCATTAAGGATTAAAGGAACACCGATATTAAACCTATTTATCATCTCAACGTATATATTTAGAAAAAATATTTCTGGCCTGCAGGAGGCGATTGTTGAAAACAATAGACAATTTATTTCTTAGCTGACCAAGTAATTACCTGTCAGACACCAACGAAATCAATATAAGACCAGTCAATAATTTTATTAAACAGACAAAAACATTCTCCATACATAGAATACAAGTATGGAGAACCTAGTACGAGCCCACAAGGTTTTCGAGCGGGTCTGAGAAGCTTAAGCAAATGATTGGACAGGATCATATTTCGAGATTAAATCAGAGCTGCTTTAATTAATATCCAAACTGCAACGTCCGGGCTTGCTTTGAAGAGAGATAAAATGAATACTGGTTCAGAACTGACTGCACTGAGGACATGATTTTACAGGTAACGTAATGAAAAGAGTAATACCTGTTTTACTCTGGTTTATTAAAAGCAACAGTTGCAAAGGCGACTGCACTCTTTCATCGATCTGAATATCCCTGACAAAGTTGCTTTTAACTCAGCCACTTTAAACCCCAATGCATAATTTGCTTATTTCACTCAGGTTCTTGAGAAATTGCATAAAAATGTAATCAGATTCGCGTGTGTTAATAATAATAATAAACTTTCTATTTTCCAAATTTTAATCTCATTTTCCTGCCTTAATGTAAAACTGCTGCCATGTCGCCGTGATGAGTATTGCTGTTCGTAGCATCTGAACTCAACTTAGCAGCAATAAAGAAGTTTATTTAATTAATAATAAATAATATTTCCGAAAAGTGACACCAGGGTGTGTTTGACCGAACACGCAGCCGCAGAGCAATTTATTTGATTCTAGTTTTAGCGCAGTATCAGAATTCGACTGGTTGTGAAGGTGAATTGCTCGCTGTGATGCTGCAAGCCTAGTACACCCTGATCACCCGTTAAAATTTTATAACACTCACTAATCTTTGCAATACGAGATCGATGCAGTTTGCAGCAAACTTATTTCACTGACAAGTATCTCTGAAACTGAAAACTGTTTCTTAATCTGCTCTCTACTCCAATCAAGGTTTCAACTGCGCTCTCCAATTTCTTATCTGTATGAAAAGCATTTTCAGATGGATGTTTACGCTCTAAAGCGAACATCCCCTTCCTAACCATACAAACTTAATGCAGGACCAGATCGAAGGCTTTTCTCTCTTCGGTCGAACCAAATTTAAAATTACTGCGTTACCCAAAACAAACTCAACGTATTAGTTTTAGCTGTACGATTTCAGTTATGCAACATTGGCTGCCAAGCGAAATGCAAATTCCGTACCCGCCATTTTACGGTTCCATTTGATGATGATCCCTCACCACCGTTCTCCTACACCTTGTGGAAATCACTTGGTCCAATCTTGTCGAAGCGAGAGGAATTTTATGGGTTTCATATACACCGTCGCCAAGTTAGTCGGTCTTGAACTGCGTGGATTTTTTTTTTTTTTTTATGTAAATTCCAAACACGAAAGATATTAGAACACCTATAGTACCCAGTACCGTGCTTGGACTGGAGGTTGAGAAGACGGAAGAAAATATTTGTTCACATTCGACTTGAACTTCTGTACACTGCAATTTTCAAGAAATACGTATGAAGGAAGGTTGTTCCAGAAAATTGCAGTTGAATGAATAAATGAGGAAGATGAAAAGTTGGTTCTGTGAATTTCAAGTTGGACAGTAAATGGATGTTGGCTGGTGGCGGCACGTGTTCAGACTGTTTTGAAAGAAAGAGCGGGAATTATAGAAGCCAATTGAGAAGAACAGTGCCCATGGAAGTATCTGTAGAAGAGGCATGCAACTGGCTGGATATGAGCAAATTTCCAAGCAGAAGGAAAAACACCTTTGGAATAAGAAAGTGAAAAAAGGCGACAAAGAACAGGAGTAAGTTAAGGAGCACAGGTTTTGAGAACAAGTGGAGAAATACCATCGGGACCTGGAGCTTTCTTCGCATCAAGATTCGCTAAAATTCTTCTGACATCCTTTTGACGGAAGACCACAGGAGGCATTGAACGGAGCGTGTTGGGAATGGTGGGAGGTGTTTTCCAAAGATCATTAATACATGAGTTGGAAGAAAAATGGGATGCTAGCAGGTCAGCTTTATCCTTGGCTGAAGTGACAACAGAACCATCTGGTTTGGACACAGGTGGGAGCAGAGATAGGCAAAATTTGCGGCCAATAGCTTTGGCAAGAGACCCGAATGCTCGGATACCATTAGGGCAAGAAGAAAGTTTTCTACTCATAGCCTGGTCAAACTCTAGTTTGGACTGATTATAACTGCTTTACAATTGTTGCGAGCTTTGGTGTAGGCAGAAAACGAAACTGAAGAATTAGAAACAAGCCAATTACGATATGCAGCATTCTTCTCTTGAAGAGCCTTAATTATTTATTGGAAAACCAAGGTTTAGATAAAGGACGAGATTTTAAAGTGGATTGTGGGATAAAGGATTCCATTCCTGCAAGAATAATTTCACTGACACGATTTGAGCGAACGTTGACATCAGAAGTTTTGAAACAGTAATCCGACCAAGGAAAAGAAGAAAAGAAGTCTCGCAGGTCATCCCATTTTGCATTCTTGTAATGCCAAACAACACGAGGTTGGGAATAGCCATGAGATAAAGGCTCCATTGGAGAAGAGACAATCACCAAGTTGTGATCTGAGGTGCCTAAAGGACATTTCACTTCGACCGTATACTTAGAAGGGTTGTTTGTGAGAAAAAGATCAAGCGTGTTGGCTGTATGGTTAGGATTGTCCGGTATTCTTGTAGTTAAATGAACAATCTGTGCAAGGTCATTAGAAATTGCAAAAGCCTCAGCATCTCGATCAGCTGGGTCGGTGTGACTAGATAACTGAAGCCAGCTGGAGTTGTGAACATTAAAATCACCAAGGAAAATTACCTCACTGTTAGGAAAGTTGGACTGGAGAAAGTCAAGTTGCAGAGAGAGGAAGTCAAAGAACTCCAAGTGATTAGTGGAGTTGGGAGAACGGTAGAGACAACAGATGAATTTGACACAAATGAGGTAGAGAGATTTTAAGCCAGAGAAGATCAAAGAGAGGAGATTCCAAATTACCAAGTCTGTGACAGGGAATATCAGAACGGACGTATTCACAAGTACCACCTTTAAGGCGAAAGGAATCATACAGCGAATAATTTGGGCAACTGAGATGAGCAGTAGTTGAATTAGCCGATAACTGAGAATCTGTCAGAAAATGTGCATGGGGTTTGGCAGACTGCAAGTGGAAACGGACATCGTTGAGATTAGAATTGAGACCACGTATATTTGTGAAATGAATTAGGAAGTATCTCCTACAAACCAACCATAGAATGTATGTAAATGCGCCCTCTGTACTCGAGCTTCAGGACTTTAGCCACATTGGTTCTTAACACGTACTCGCGGTCCAATTGATGTGCAACTGATGGCGCGTGTATAGAATGCTTGATACTGCGCTAACGGAGAATATGCCCAGCAACGAAAACAGTTGAAATGCGATCCTTTTGGACTGTTCGTTTTATAATCAAACTTCTACATGCGCTTTTGATAATGTGGTGTACCTTCACAAAGTCCAAAGGGAGGAAAAATGTGCTCCCAACACAATGAGATTTGTCACATATTCTGTAACTCACGCCCAAAGCATCATTTGATGTATGTTGTTGATCTTCGATTAGTTTTTGCCAAGCACCTTCTCGCATTTCCCCCTCAAAGGCATCTCCGGCATTCACTCGTGTTTCAAATGAAGGTGTTTCTTCGCAGCACCAACGATTATGCAATGTTGACTTCCACGTACATAAAGCGATTTCTTATTTTACGATTTGCGGTTATATCTGAAAATCGCAGGAATTATTAAAAATTTTAAATTTATAAATTAATTTGATTTGTTCCGGCTTTAACTAACGAAACATTTTCGACCGAAAAGGGGGGCGGGGAGTCACGTAAATTGGTCGTAAGGCACTTCAGTGCACAGTAGACCACTGTATGTG
The DNA here is from genome assembly GCF_048544385.1 of Mastigoproctus giganteus. NCBI lineage: Eukaryota > Metazoa > Arthropoda > Arachnida > Uropygi > Thelyphonidae > Mastigoproctus > Mastigoproctus giganteus. The sequence continues at coordinate 3,270,583 of NC_143577.1, read as the reverse complement.
ACAATTCGGTATATCACGTAGAAATCAGAGAAAACAAAATAAATTAAATAAAAGGTTTGGAGAGCCAAAGGAAGCTTTGATCACTTAGAAATTAAATAGAAGAATGCAGAAATGGCGAAAGAAAAAAGAAAACAAAAAAGAATATGCAATATACACTGGTGTGCAAAACTTAAGGACCACCACTATTTCTAAAGGTTACAACCACAACATCTGTACTTAAGGTATTCTTTACTGATGAGAGTAGATTCAGTCTCAGCAGCGATTCTGGACGTCAGCCAATCTGGCGAGAGGTTGGCACACGGTATCACCCCGTAAACATCACCGAAAGGGATCGATATGGCGGTCGAGGTGTTCTCGTCTTGGATGGACGTACACAACTCCAGATACTGTAACTGGTACACGCTACTCTACTGAGGTAATCTTTCCCCATGTGTGTCTGTTCCGAGGTGCCGTTGGTCCCGAGTTCGTGTTTACGGATGATAACGCCGCACCGCATCGCACTGCAGCTGCTAATATGCTTTGTAAAGTGAGGACATTGTTCGTATGGATTGGCCTGCCCGTTCCTGCCGATCTAAATCCCATCGAACACATATGCTCTGGGGAGACGCCTAGCGGCACGTCTACACCCACCAGAAAATGTTCACCAGCTGAAGATGGCTCTGACAGAGAATGGACGATGTTACCGTAATAACTTATCAACAACATTGTTCTAAGTATGGACAGGCGATGCAAAGCCTGCATCGACATTAGGGGTGGCCATATTCCCTACGGAGGAGCACCTCTTCCCTTTGTTCCATCTTTGGCAGTGATGCATTTGTATGATGGCAGCCAGTGCTATGTTGCCATTTTTGAATAAAGTCCCTGTGTGCCGTTTTGTTTCCGTTGTTGTGTCGGTGTTGTTTCCTTCATCATTTCTGTACCTCCTTTGTTATGCTTTTCCCATATCCAGGCCACTCTTATAAAAAGCTACAAGAGGTGTAAACCTGACTGGTCCTTAAATTTTGCACACCAGTGTAATATACACTGGATTAGATCACTGAATTAGACCATCCCATCCGTAATGGACTATGCTCGCAGCATGAACCACCAACCAGCTTCGTAGGTTAGATCAGTGGTAATTTCTGTCTGGTCGTGCAAATGAAAGTCATAAAGTAGCAGCTATGGGGCGTAGTAAAGATATCACGAAGTTGCAAAAGACTATGATGGGAGTTGTGCGTCGGGTGCTTCCATATCGGAAACACCACGTCGTTGGTTGCTCATCGCCCAATGTGGTTAACTGTGTACAAAGAATGGTGTCGGACCATCTCTCTCCGACAGAACTGTAAAGGATTACACCAGGTGGATGTTCGTAGTGAGGGAAGGGTGCAGCACATTGTACGGGCTCAACGGCAGGTCGCGATAGTTAACATCGCAGTGCAATATGGGGGAATGCAAGAACAATATCCCAATTGACGATGCGCCGCGCACTCAGACGTATGTGGACATGTGTTTTTGTAATGGGCGGCACCTAGAACGTCAATTCATCTCCGCCTCGTATCTCTGTGAAGAACAATACCACTGTAGAAGGGTCAGAAATGAGCAGTGTAAGTTTTTGTGTTCTGTTGTTGTGTTTGACCACTTGGCTACCCAGAAGCATCAGTCACCTGGAGAGATGATTCTGGGTACTCGTCCACACCACGGGAATGTGGGCCAGCCCCAATGGAGCGCGAACTGTCTGAATTCGAGGGGAAAAAAAAAAGTTCCCCTGGTGTTATTTAATAAAAACAATCAGATAAATAAAATAAAATAAAATGAAAATAAAAATATATATACTGTATATAATAATAAAATAAATAAAAATTAATTTAAAAAAGTAATAATAAATAAATAAAAACTCAGACGTACGGGGTTCCACAACAGACGACCTAAGAGACACCCTCTCCTCACCGCTGATCATCGTCGACGGCGAATGCTGTGGTTTCAACACGCTGGTTGAACTGCAGGAACAGAAACGAGTGTGCTGGTCGGATGAGTCCAAATACCTGGTGCAACTTGCCGACGGCCAGGAAAGCTCCTCTCTCACACTAATTTTTTTTTTTTTTTTTATTATTATTATTATTTATTTATTTATTTATTTATTTGTTTGCGTTGTTGTTCTAGCTATCCATCCTGGACTGGGACTTTCCTGGGCCGGAACAGTCCTTCTCCTCTTTACTCCTTCCCTCTCTTCATCTTATACAAGTTTTTCTTTCTTCCCTGGGAACTCTTCCCCAGGGAGGAGGGCGTGCAGATAGTAGGGGAGGCCTTGCCCTTCTTCTGCTAGGGACGAGTACCTGGAGGAATCGTCCAGGTGCTCACTCCTTCCAGGTAGCCAATAGGCCAAAACACAACATCACGCTACAGAACACACACACATAAGCTCACAAACACAGTTTTTCTTTCCTATCACTTTCTCCCGTGCGGGATGAAAAGCTTTTTTTTTTTTTTTTTTTTTTCTTTTTCCCTCTCTCCCCTTCCTTTTCATCTATCTTCATCCAATCTGGGATATTCCTGTGTGGATTCGGTTTGGAAAAAAAAAAAAAAAAAAAATATTATTTATTTTTATAAGACACACACCGGCCTTACCCTTACAGAGTCTATAAAAACTGAACAGAGCAACGAGGCGGAGATGAACTTCTGTTCTAGGAGCCGCCCATACAAAAGCACAAAAATAATAAAAAAAAAAAAAAAAAAAAATTGCCGACGGGCGCCTTCCTTGTAGCACAAGAAACACAACCCATAGACATGGAACCATCGTGCATGGTGCCTGCTGTCCAGGCAGGTGGCTGTAGTGTTTAATATGGGGAATATTTTGCTGACAATTACTAGGACTCCTGGTGCGTATTAGACCAACGTTTCACTTGTCAGATCTACCGGCAGCTCTTAGAAGACCTTGTACACCCAGCCGTGTTGCATTTTTCCCTGGAGAGAAACGAGATCTTCCAAGACGATAATGCGTGATGTCATCAGGCCCACACTGTGCACCAATAGTTCGAGACACACATCTTGACTGGCCTTCAAATTCGCCTGACCTCAATTCAATTGAGGTTGGATTGAACTCAATCCAGTTCCGTTCCAAAACATCCCTTTGGAACGGGAAGTGAGGCGTATGGACACGCAGCCATCATCTGTTCCGACACTGTGGAAAGCCCTGCATGCAGCATGGTTGCAGATCCCTACGGACAACTTCAGACATCTAGTGGCGTTTATGCCTAGGCGAAGAGCGGCTATTATTTAAGGAAGGGTGGCCCAGTGCGATATTGAAATTCAACAATCACCGATGTATTCTAGTAACATGGGACGGTACGGTTAGAAAACGTCTGTTGGAAAAGTCGCGAGATGGAAAAAAAAAAAAAAAAACGGGGAAAAAAAATTCAGAACCTTGGGGAAAACGCCTCATTTGGCCAATTTGCCTTTTCTGTAAGGGGGGGGGGGCGGAGAGCAGGCCTCCCCAAATATACATTTATATATTTGGGGATGCCTACACGTTTGGTTTGTCCCCACTGTCAGTTGCAAAACGAACTTCAGAAGACATGTCAGAACATCAGAACGCTCATTAACGTCAACCAGTATCCATCAATGAACTGTATTTTTTTTTTTTGTCTCCTGAATAACTTACCTCATGCATTTCAAAAAAAAAAAAAAAAAAGAATTACTTAGGTATGGGGAAAGTTGGTAACTGAAGATATTTTTGTTAGATAGGAAAAATAACAAACGCCTGCGGCAGTGTCAACACGTGACAAGTTGAATTTTCGGCGCACTCTACTGCCATTTACGGGAACTAAAGAAAGTGGCCCCCTTTTAATGGCCTCCGGCGTGCTAACGTAGCCACCCGTTGTATCCCTAATTAATCTATTTGTAACTAATTCGCTTACCCCAAGCGGCGAGGACATCATTGAGAGCCACGGGCGCGCGATCCCTGGCTGCGCCCGTGGCTATCGATGAGTGTTCTTTGTGTCAGAAAGTATTAAAACTAATCGGCGGAGTACTCCACTTGCTGAAGGCCATTCCGTGTCCAGGGAGGACCCTTCGTCGGTTTCATTTAACAGACACTTTATGGGAGTTCGCAGTTCTCACGGTGTTTCTCTTCAACGTCCCCTAATGAATTCGCCAGAAGCTTGGCGAGACTCGCTGTGGGAGGGGAAAAGCCTCAATTACGTGTTCGAACCCATCGGCCTTGAATTTGGTTTCAGTCCGTTACCTCCCAGCAGGGAAGTCTCGCTGCTGCCCGGAAGACCAAAGATGTGGCCTAATGACGAGAACTGGAGGAGTTTCCATCGACAAAATTGCGCTCCAAATGCTCCGTTCACCCACGCACACGCGATTGCTGCGAATCCCTCCTAATTACAGGGCGGAACCAAGGACGCACCCTCCTGCGACCTTTCGGATCTGCTTTCGTCCATTCGGTGTTTGCTTCTATTACACCTCCACGGGTCGCGATTGTTTATTTATTTATTAACAGTAAAATAAGCTTAAAAGGGCCGTGGCCATCGACAAAGGCATCGCGGCATTTACGTGAGAACACTCTCCTCGTGCAAATACGCCATTGCCATCTTCGGATGGCAATGGTAGTGTGGAAATAATTCAGATGGCAATCAAATGGAAATCTTCAGGGGAGGGGGATGATGTAATGTGACCATTGTTTTCCTCCGTCATAGCAGTATCAGATGCATCCATTGGCCTTCACCTCTCATTACCTCGATATACCATTGCATAATTTCGTTTTCACTAAATGTCCTTATATTTAAGTTTTCAAGAACCTGTGTGGTAGCTCAGTGGAAAAGAAGCCCTGCTTGGAAAATGTAGGCGGTTTTTCCTCCACCTTGCGATCCAATTGCAATCTTTGACGATGTTCTGTTTTAGAAAGGGTACGTCGACAAGTACGCCAGCTCTCTGGACTACGAGTTGAATTATTTTTCTTTTTCATTTATTTGTTTCTCTCTCAACCGGTAAATAAACTTAAAACTTAATAAATACTTCTAACTGTACTTATTATTGTTTTAGAGTGCACGCACTCTGAGTGACCGTGTTTCAAACTCACATGACTGCTAAATACAATCGACGATTGTCAAAATTATTAATTGTAAACTCTTCTGATTAATGGAACGATGACTTTTATTCGTACTTAAATACGAAGATGAAAATGAGGAAATCAGAGAGAACCGTTGCGAAACGATAAGCGTGGAATGCAGGTAATTAACCCACTGCTTTTCAATCCTTTATGTATAACGGACGCTTTGAAAAGTTTGAGAGGGCAAGGAAAGAACTGGTGTAATGTACCTTGCACTGTTTGTTTCTCTTACAGAGCAGAAAAGAACTTGGTCAGTGATGTAATCGCTTTTACATCTCATCGAGACTTTATAGGATCATTTCGATACAAAGCGCTTCTCGATACAAAACTCATCAGCTCACACATATTTTCGTTGACAACCATTCTATTCTCCTTCAGCCACTGGATTACTCGTTGCAGAGCTTCGTTAAGAATGGTATTGCAAAAAGCTTTGTAAATTTTTATGTCGAATTTTCCGTTCCTTTGCATCTAGGGTGATAGAAGCTATGGTTCCGTCATAATCGCATTCTCAATATTTTGTTCAGATTGGGAGGTCGTCTCGAAAGAAAGACTGTGAGCTTCTTGAAAGGGCTCGAAGAGGGGCTACTCGTCCCTTGAGATGACAACGGACGTCCATATGACGAGAGATCGCGTTTGTGCGGGTTATTGAATAGTCGAGTGGTCAGCCCAATGCACACGCAGTTGATGGTGTCTCGAACTCCCGTGACTGCAAAATAAACGTTTCTTGAAGAAGTATGATGAGAGTGTTTGCTAAGAGTGCTGCGTGGTTGAAGTCAGAGTAAAACTGCGTCGGCGCCTTCTGGCGATGGTGAAGGTAAGATAAGAGTGGACAGGTTGTACAGACAAGTTTTCCTTTTTTTCTTGGTTAATGCAGTAATCGCGCAGTTTCCTTGCCTCTTTGCCCATTAATTCGGCTTTCCAACAGTGATAACCGTAACGTAAACAAACATCATTTAAACTTAGACAACAAATTGAGATTTGCACCGTAACTTATGCGCGTATTAAGCGTGTTGTAACCTCTAAACTGGATATGACTTCAAAAATTGCTTTTGACAGCCCTCATATTGTGTAAATAATTCATAGCTGGATTAATATTAGTATCGGCGATATAGTGCTAGGAAGCCACAGGCTTCTGTTACGCCAGCCCCACCTCACAAAAAAAAAAAAAAAAAGATAAGAAAATAGATTGTGTGCGTCCCTCCGCATGTAGGTAACTATCAGTTAACCTTTGAATTTCTCCAAGCTATCACTGTCAACTACACCCGGAGGTAGCTTATTTCAGGAATTAAGAACTCGCTGGTTGAAAGAAAACTTCTTCCCGCAATCCAGTCTAAGCCTCTCCCCCAGAAACTCGGGTATTTCGTCCAGCAACAGGTAGATGGATCACAAAATACGCGCAATTTACGAACACTTCCACCTCATAGCCTTAGTTGCTTTGATGCTTAACAAATAATAATAATAACCAACTCTTCTCCCGTAATTTTAATTGATGGCCCCTACACTCATTTACAACAGTGAAAATTTCGCCTGCATTCATCTTACTTTTCCCTCTCAGAGACTGCGCTCTAGGTGCCTGCTCCAGGGCTGGATTTAGACGATGAGGTCCCAAAATATGTAATCGTGCAAGTTTATTTCGCGAGAATAAATGGTGAGTACCCCCTCCCCCGTCCCTCTCCTCTGGTAGTGATGTCACAAGCCGTGGCTTATTTCGCTTATGCGGCCATGGTGTGACACACCGACTGGAACTCGAGTAACATGGACCATAAAGATTTATCCTAAAGTGGGTCTCACCAAAGATGTCCGTAAATATACCCAATTTCATCATTATTTAAAGAAGTGTGCGGGATGGAATCGTTAATCTTGAACATTTAATCCTAAGCAACACGAACTCAAACGATCAATTTTTTCGAAATTGATTAAGAAGTGCGTTTGTACTTATAGAAATGAAGAGTTGCAATTTTAACACGACTAATGGTGTATTGCGAATTGAATACTTTCTTGCGAAACACTAAACGTTCAAATTACGCGCCAACAAAAATCTGTTTCGGACTGCTCGAAGGAGTTCACGCCGTTTCAATGAATACCAGTTGTGGGGAATGCGGCTCCAAAATGCGCTCTTGGAATGCAATACCTGAGTACCATCCAGGGACGGAACAGCCTAAGAACCGACCGGCAATCGCCTCTAGAACCAACGGAAAATTTGGGCATCGACTAATAGTCGTGATTCAGATGAAGCCAAAATTGTTGGAGACCAAATCCTGCCAGTCCAGCCCTGGTAGAACCCACTGTACATCGAACATCAAAACGGTTTTTTTTTTTTTAAAGAGAATATCCCCCACCTTGGTGAGGGGAATTCTCTGTGAGGTTTCTTAAGGGCATCGGGCTCACCCGCACCCTGCTGTATCTCCGAGAAGAAAATTGAACGCCACTAACGAGGAGTGCGTCTCGTGCTATTTCGTTAGAAACCTTTTCTGTGGTGCTGCCCCGACCAAGTCGGACTGTTGCCTTCCCACGTTCGTCACACCCTTTTGTTCACTTCCTGCGCGGTTAGCTCTCTGTGAAAAAGTAAACCTGCAGCCGTACTGCAAGCGACGGGGTTAGCCCATCGGTTCCGCCACCTCGCCTCGGAATTAGAAAGTATCTGCCGGAGAATAGAAACACTGTCGGGGGTGAGCGCAGAGAGAGGGATGAAAAAACTTCTTGCGGCGCACACGCACTTAAGTTTCGACACATTATGAGAAAAACCAGTTGGGCGAAGGTGCGAATGGGTGTTTAATGAGTTTCTGTTTCCACGGGAGGTTCCGTTTCTGGAAGACAGGCACATAACAAAGTTACGAAGGAGATCTGGATTTAGACAATTATCGAAAGAACCCCTTCGAATGAGGCGGCCATAAAAAAAAAAAAAAAACGGTAATTTTTGCAATTGGTGTGAAAACGAAGTCGGCGACAGAAATATCCGCGTTTAGCGTGGGAATCGGTATCGAAAGGTAAGTATTTGAGAGAGTAATATGATATTTGCATAAAGTGGATGATAAACCATTTGCCTTGTATCCCATCGCCACCGAAAACAACCCTGAGGTCAAGTTTTCTCTGAATACAGCCAGTTTTTAGCGATCAACGATGATTGGTATGGTCCGCCTTGTTTGGGCAAAAGGGGGAAACAGAGTCTGAACCAATAGACAGGCGAGAACACCCGACAGAGAAAAGACATCGATAACGAAACATCTTCTCCGTTCGGAAAGTGTATGTTTTGGCCTCGACAATAAAACAAATGAAGTTTGGCGAATTCCTCGGGAAATGGAGACAGCAATCTACACAACAATATACACGGCGCAATACCAAAGGTACATGTCGAAGTGGCGTAGCCATGGTACAGCAAGAATTTGATACAGCCACTTTTAACTACATTTCAGGAGACTGTGACTTTATCAAACAATAAATCTTCTCGTTGGACAACGAGAAAATTTATCAAACAAACAACATCTACACCCAACGACTTCGGGATTCGCAAAGATAAGAATTTCAGATTATCTATTATCAAGCGCACAACAAAACATGCTCCTAGCTTGTACTTCGATACTCAACGTATTTCTTAGAATGGGGTAAATAAGGTTCGTCGTCACCAGGGAATTCCATCATCATACGTTCCGGACAACACGGGTCCCAAAATACTGCAATTATTTCTTCGCATTTAACACAAAAAAGAAAAATGTACTCTTCTATGTGGGCATATCTGCCAGGAACTAACGGGGAACACACGATGCTGAATTCGTCAAGAAATACGTCCTCCGATGACTCTGTCCCATCCCCTCTATGTGCAGCAGCCCTCTCCCTGTACAACGCATTTCAACAAGTTCTTTAGGTTGGAACACTGGCTCCTGAAATGGCTGACCCGGCGGACCGACAACCAGTACACTTTTTCTACGGCTCAACTCTACATCAATCTTGAAGTCACCCCGTGGGAAGAACATATTATGGTAGGTCACCTTCTTGCACAGGCCAGACTCACCACAGGAAGCCTCGACCCCCCCTCCCACCTGGAGCACGGACTGATTAAAACTCCCCGAATTGCTGGAAGAAGCCAAGCAGACCCTAGGCTACAGCTCAGAAACAACTTCAATGGGCTGAGACGCATGTTTCCAGGAAACACGGTAGATTTGATTAACGATCTAACCATTGATTTCGATAAATTCTGCCAGCCTAATGCATACAGACTCAGAAACTAATGGAAACATGCGCAAAGCTATAGTTGTGATTTCAAGGACATCAACTGAAAGAAAACTAGATGCCGAAGCTACCCATGGCAGGATTAAAATAAAATACAATAAAATAAAGCTGACTCTAATCTCCATCCTCGGTGTCTAGGATATAAAAGTCGCTTGACGTTGTAAGCGGGAATCGTCCGAAAAGAAGAGGAACGGCGGAAGAAAACCTGTGATGCACTACGGTGAATTGTCTCAAGGAACGGAACACTTTATTTTTATTGTACACCTTTTTTTCAGTTCCTTTTGGGCAAAATTGATCTTATTGAATATGGGACGGACACTTCAGTATTCCATTAATTGTACGTGCCTTTTTGTACACCCTTGTAGCCGGTCAGCTGTGGAAAAGGGGCGAAGGCAAACATTTGCTAGAATAAGAAACGGATTTAATAATAATAATTTGAATAACAAGTATATATATATATATAAAGTGTGTAAATAATAATGTACCTTCAGGTGAAGCATACGTGTTGCTCCATGTAACTCTAGACACATTTTATTATTATCAGTTTATTAACTCAAAGTTCACCCCCTGTACAGCTAGTGGGCTAGGAGGGTGCATGGCCCTGCCTTAACTTTAGTATATAAATATCCACCCCCTCCAGCTGTTGGTGGAGGTGGCTCATGGGCAGAGCAATAAACAGATAATAATAATAATAGAAAAAAGGTCCTCATTGTGTACGAATGGTTCGAGGATCGTGTCCGAGCATTTCGTGTGCTCCCGTGACCGTCAGGTTCATTAGCGTTGGCATTGGGGCAGGCGCGCCGGTATCAGAAGGGCGCCACTGACAGCCCACATCAGATCCGTGCCAAGCTATTTCGAGACCCGGGGCTACCTGACGAAACGGCGCCCCTAAATGATGTCCCATCAGGATGAGAGCGGAGGTGTGAAAATAAATTTTCGCCAAATGGCATGTTTTCAGAGGCAAATTCAAGCCTGCATGCATCCTTAAATCTGAGTACATGCTGCATAGCAGTTTAGATCTATTTGCCAGAACGATCTATTTGTCCAGAACGTAACTTTGAAGGGACCAATCAGGCGACCGCTTCATTAGCGCATCTCGAATGCGCAGTTCGAAATTCAAGCATTGTGTACGTTCTACGATACTCAATAAGTTAGAAGTAATAAATAATGCGTGTATAGGGTTTTTGTGGTTGCTATATAAACAGGTAATCGTGAACATTGTGATTTATAATTTTAAAAAAACAACAAAAGCCCAATTAATTTTAGACGACATCCCACCGTCGTAATCCATCATTATATGGAAAATTTTCTTGGTTCTACGGAAACTATTTTAAATTTCAATTTTAAAAACTATTTTTTATTATTAAATTCATCTGTTGCCGCTATAGTTCTCCGAACTCCACTAATCGCTTGGAACTCTTTGATTTCCTCTCTTTGCAACTTGACTTTCTCCAGTCCAACTTTCCTAACAGTAAAGTCATTTTTCTCGGTGATTTTAACGTTCACAACTCCAGCTGGCTTCCGTTTTCTAGTCACACCGACCCAGCTGGTCGAGATGCTGAGGCTTTTGCAATTACTAATGACCTTGCACAGATTGTTCATTTACCTACAAGAATACCGGACAATCCTAAAAATGCAGCCAATACGCTTGATCTTTTTCTCACAAACAACGCTTCTAAGTACACGGTCGAAGTGAGTGGTCCTTTAGGCACCTCAGATCACAACTTGGTGATTGTCTCTTCTTCAATGGAGCCTTTATCTCATGGCTATTCCCAATCTCATATTCTTTGGCATTACAAGAATGCAAAATGGGATGACCTGCGAGATTTCTTTTCTTTTCTTTGGTCGGATTACTGTTTCAAAACTTCTGATGTCAACGTTTGCTCAGATCGTGTCAGTGAAATTATTCTTGCAGGAATGGAATCCTTTATTCCACACTCCATTTTAGAATATCGTCCTTTATCTAAACCGTGGTTTTCCATTAAATATGCTAAGGCTGTTCAAGAGAAGAATGTCGCATATCGTAATTGGCTCATATCCAAATTTCCAGGTTCATTTTCTGCCTACACAAACGCTTTTTTTTTATATAATTGTAAAGCAGTTGTTAATCAGTCCAAACTAGATTTCGAACAGGATAAGAGTAGATAACGTGCTTCTTGTCCAAATTGTAGCCGACCATTCTGGTCTCTTGCCAAAGCAACCATTGCCCATCGCTGTTCCCACCATTCCCACCACTGTCTAAACCACATGGTTCTCTCGCCACTTCAGCCAAGGATAAAGCTGACTTGTTATCATCCTATTTTCCTTCCAACTCGTGTATTAATGATCTTGGTAAACCACCTCCCACCATTCCCAGTACGTTCCATTCCGTGCCTCCTGTGGTCTTTCATCGAAAGGATGTGAGAGATGGATTTTGAACAATATTGATGCTAAGAAAGCTCCAGGTCCTGATGGTATTTCTCCACCTGTTCTCAAAACCTGTGCTCCTGAACTTACTCCTGTTCTTTGCTGGCTTTTTTCACTTTCTTATTCCAAAGGTGTTTTTCCTTCTGCTTGGAAATTTGCTCATATCCAGCCAGTTCCTAAAAATGGTGACAAATCCCTCCCATCCAATTATCGTCCCACTGCAATTACTTCCACTCTTTCTAAAGTAATGGAGAAATCAATTAACTGCCAACTCTTAAACTAACTAGAATCCTTCTATCTGATCAACGATCACCAGTATGGATTCCGTCAGTGTGGATCCACTGGTGATATTCTGGCTTATGTTACCCATTTATGGACACATTCAATGGAAAAGTTTGGCGAGACTCAAGCAGTTGTCCTTGACAGTTCAAAGGCTTTTTATCGTGTTTAGCATAAAGGCCTTCTAAATAAGCTTCCATCTTATAGTTTGTCAACTGTGTTTTGTAATTGGGTATCCAGGTTTCTCTCTGACCGCTCACTGCTGGTGATGATTGATGGCTCTATGTCTTCTAATTCTCCACTAATGCCGGTGTTCCCCATCCTTTAGTTGTTTCTCTCACTCTTTTCCTCTTGTATATTAATGACCTGCTTCCATTGTGTAATCCTCTCCATATTTTTCTGATGATAGCATTCCACCTTCCAGTTTGAGAATTCTTGTTCTGCTCAAACAGCTTTAACTTCTCGAATATCCACTACCAATTCCTTAAATTCTAGTGGGGCCAAGACAACTTAGTTGATTTCAATCCTTCTAAAACTCAGTCTTGTCTTATATATCGCAAAAAAGGATTCTTCTGCTCCTATGCTTATCTTTGGTGACATTCCGATTTCTAGGCAAGATCATATATCTCTTTTGGGGATTACCCTGACTTCTATTCTCTCTTGGTATAAGCACATTACAAATATTGTTTCCTCCGCATCTAAAAAACTGGATTTTCTCTTTGGCTCTGGGCGTTACTTTTCTTCCAACAGCTGTTCACTCTGTACGAATCTCAAATCTGCCTTAACACGGAATATTGTTCCTACTGTCCTACATCTGGGACGGTACCCCCAAAACCTCTCTTATGTTTCAAGATTCCATTCAAAAGAGGACAGTTAGGTTAATTAATGACTCATCTCTAAGAAAGTCTCTTCACTCTCTGTCTCATAGACGTTCTGTTTCTGCTGCATGTCTTTTCTATAGATACTTCCATGGGCACTGTTCTTCTGAATTGGCTTCTATAATTACGCTCTCTCTTCAAAGCAGTCAGCACACGTTCCACAATTAGTCATCATCCACTTATTGGCCAACTTGAAACTCTCAGAACAAACTTTTCTTCTTCCTCATTTATTCCTTCAACTGCTATTTCTGGAACAACCTTCCTTCATACGTATTTCCTGAAAATTACAGTCTACGGCACTAAGTACTATAGGTTTTAATACCTTTCGTGTTTGGGGTTTTCATAAAATAAACCATTTTAAATGTAATTACTAAGGGGAATTCAAAAAATTCGCTATAAAGAAGCTCGTTGAACAGAGGTCCGACTGTATTTATTATGATTTTACCTTTTATCGAAAAAAGGCGCGTAGCCACAAATTTGGCAAAGGCCCCGAAAACCTAGCTACGCCTCTGGCCAGATTACACCGATATCAATCCCATTGAACATTTTTGGGATACGGTGAACGCGGCAGTGGCCATTTCGCGCCCATGCCTCTCTCGCCGTTGCCGAACTCCGAGACGTCCTTCTGTCCAGGATTCTTGAGGACACCTTCCACGCCGCGTGCAAGCAGTTATCGGCCGAAAGGCGGTCCAACGCGCTATTAGGTAGGTGGAAGTTATGTTTTGGCCCATGAGTGTATTTGCATAGCACAATTACCTTCCGTGTAGGACAACTGTAATTGCATCTTCAAGGCATTAAATAGTGTTCAGACCAGTTTTTTTTGGTAACTAGTGAGGCTGTACGTTGCGGGGGGGGGGGGGGAGTACCAGCGAATCTGCACTGTAATTATGAATGAGCTACACGAAAAAAAAAAAAAAAAAAACAGTTGGGTGATCAGAAATGAGTTGTTCGATTAAGTCGATCCCGGATCATTGACAATCTTAAAAGGTTGTCAAAGATCCGGGTTATGACATTTCTGTGCCTAAATTGAACTTACGGACATGTGTTTCATCATATGTTGCTTCAAAACTCGAAACTTCTTGTTTCGAGAGGAATCAGAGTGTCACGGCGGAGTCAAACTCACCATGACATTCTGTGACAAATGCTCTGTAAAATGGTCAGAAGTGGGTGTAGCGTTATATTTCTACCGCAGTCTTAGGAAGGAAAGACTAAACGTGTGCGTGCCCTCAATCTCCAAACCAGGAGCCAAAACCAAAACCAGAGGCACCAGCACTCCTGCCTCACGTGTAAAAGGACATAGCTGGAGTAGTTTGAAATCTAGTAGTCAATGTTCCAAGGTCAGCAAAAGGTCTGTCGAGAAAGCAATGCTGCATAAATAGACGTTGATGTTAGAGTGAGGAAGGCTGTTATCCTTCCTCATCTAACATCAACTTTTTGAAAAGTTCTTTTCTTGAAAACATGCGGATCAAATTTGGAAAATTGTGTTGTGAAAAAGCTGCAGAATTCGATCTACCGTAAACATATCGCATTCCCATGCAGAACGTGATAATATACCTGAAACGCAGTCCTCGATTGACAAAAATCCAGCTCTTGAGCATTTCACCCTCAGCCCTGCCACGAATACCTCACAACATATCGACGTGCGTAACTCATCAGTCCATTCATTCAGTCATCAAGAAAATCCAGAAATTATGCCATCGGCACACATAACAATTTCACCAAGAGGCCATATCAGCCATCTTTGTGATCTGCTATAGCTCACGACGCGGAAATTCAGCCTTATAAACATGTCATCCACGCACTTTGAATGATCGTGATTCACGCCCACATAATTGCTAATACAGTGCTATTTCTTGCTTTCTCTCTATCTTACAGCTACTGTGACAGCTTGGTCGTCCAACACGCGTTAGAACGTTGAAAAAGAATATATAATCTTCTCTTGCAACCAAATATGGCTCTGCTGGATTTTACTATGGGGATACTATGACTCTGTTGGATTTTTTGGGTCACTAATAATATAGTTTTTTTTTTATTTTATTTGGATGTATATTTACAATTTTGACATTTTAGGCCTGCGTCTATGCATAAACGCGCTAGTCGTGAATCTGTGAAATCCGTAGAAACCTCGTGGAAATTATTATTCTGTCCAATAACCATCCATAAACTAGGTCGGTCTTAAACTAAGGCGCGCGCGTGGTTCGAATCTAATCGCAGGGAGGAAGTAAACCCGAATCAATACACACAAATGTATGTAATATACTTAGTAACATACTCCATAAGAGTATAATAAATAGTAATTTATATTACCCTACGGTAATTATGAGTGGACTCGTGGCTTACAGAGTGAACCAGTGAAAACTTAAAAAATATATATATATATATAAAACTATATGTTGCCAATAGGAAGACATACGCTCCTAATTGTATCTGTAGAATGTTAAAATAAAATAATAAAAATAAATTACAAAATACGGTTTAAAACTTTTATTAAAAAAAAATTAATGACCCAAAATGACCACACCATGCGCCTGTTTATACTTAATTTTTTTATGCGCACCCATGAAGTTCTCCAACTGTCAATCAATCAGCCATCAGTGCAATCGTCGATTGTATTACAGTATAAAAAATCAATTTTTTGTGACCGCCCCAGCTCGAGGTCGAATTATTTGAACTCACCGAAGGTTCGTTGTTTTCACAAATTATTGAATGTGTATTTTCAACATGAAGTGAAAAAAAGAAAGTTTATCGAGTTAGCTTTTTTTCCCGGTTTTCTTAATATTCCTCGTTGTTATATAAAATAATACGCCTTTTTAATATACAGTTATCATTTCAAAATAAAAAAAAATGATCGGAAATATTTTTAAAAATAAAAACGAGCAATAATGAAAACGGTCATGAAGCAGGGAGGAAATACAAAATGGGAAGAGCCTATACAGAACAGGAACAGCCACTACGTAGATGTGGCGCTGCATGAAGCAGGAATTAGCGTATGGAAATTCGGGCTATTGCTTTCATCATCGAAACTTTATTCTACGCGCATACTCAAAAGAAGCAGACGACTGCACCTCGCGTTGGTGCCGTAGGCCTACCTACGTCGCTACTGGTCGTGGAATGTCGGCAATAATTTGCCTGTCACGGCCGATGAAAATCGCGTTAAAAAATGCTTCGGAGACCTGATACGACGCTGTGTTGCGCGGTAATTGAAGTTTTAATTTACAGTTGTCTGTAGAGTTGCGTGGCGATGGAGTGTTGCTCATTACCCAACTCTAAAAATGAACCCGCAACTTTTTTGTTTGTTTGCTTCGACCAAATGGGCCTACGGGCTGAGGGGTGTTTTAATGTAACCGCCGATGCGTGACGGAAACCTGTTAAGCCTATTTCGTTGGACGCTCGGCTACCGACTGGACTCGATTCCGTAGTGGTACACCGTCCTTTATTATCGGAGCTCGGGGAAGGTTAGCGCCGCCAGTGAGAAAAGCTGCAGGCTCCGACGTGGGCCCGGACAGAGGGCGATAATAGTTGCCGTGGACTCCGTCAGATTGATATCGAGTAGCGGATCAACGTGCGTCGAAAGTTTTGGGAGGACTTGTGGTACGTGCTGCCCCAGATACCACAGTTTCACGTAGACAGGTAAGAACCGGTAGTTGAGATGCTTATCGTGCGACTGTTGCATAAATTTCGGCCGTAGTTTTCTGTTGTTGGAGGGCGGCGGAGTGCTGTTATTAATATTGCGGGAGGCGTGGAATTAATAATACGTTCGTCTCGCTTTGCTTGCGAGGTGCTTCGCTACTGGGGGAAAATTACGCGCTTGCGATGTTTACTTTATCGCGATGGATTTTAGTGATCGAGTCGAGATGGGAGGTTCGCTGTTACATTTCTCGCGTGGTATTTCGCCGAGATAATAAATGGTGAGACTAAAGGTAAGATGAGTTTAACGTTTATATTACGATAATCGATCCAAGCTTTTGAAGATTGTGACCAAAAAGTGAAGCGCAAAGTTCCACTCTCTTCTGAATTCATGCTGTTAACTTGCATTCGCGTGTTACCGGCATGGGTTGCAAACTTACCAGCGATAATTACAATAATCGTCCCTCCCCACACTTCTAGCCTACTTTTGGAGGTAAGACAGCCGCATGGAACTTGGAGCATTCATAATCAGATTTCGTAAGATGAAATTTTGTGCACCTTTAGTATTAACATAATGATGCAGGAAGTGAACTTATTCCATATCGAGTCTGCCATAAAATAATAATAATAATAAAAATAACTGTCTAACATTATTCCCATCTTTAAAAAGTGTCTATCCAATTGTTACTTGAATTTTGACAAAATGGTGTGCTCCCTGGCCACCCTTGCAAGCAACTTGGACTTAACAGGGTGGTCATGCACCAGGGGACAGAGGCACACGCGCTTTGAGTGAACCGTGGCTCAAGCTCGCGTGACTACCAAATACTTAAGTGATTGTATTCATTGTCAAAGTAATTAATGTAAACTCCTCTGACCAAGGCTGTGCCAGAGTATAAACAAAGAGTTTTTCTTTCTTTCTTTCCCCCCCCCCCTTTTTTTTTTTTCGTTCCAACTTTCCACAACCCGCTGCCCGAAGGTAAACATCATAAGATCTAATTTCCCTAAGATTTTATAGCTGTGTTCTCTGGGTCTTGTCTCACTCACTAGTGAAGAGATTTGGCCCTCATTAATTTTACTAAACCCCCTAAGGGCCTTATACACTTCAAATCTCTCCCCCCCAATGGTGCATATTTCTGAACCCTGCGGACCGTATCTTCTAAGCCGTACCTCGTACAAATAATGCTATTTGCCCCTCTTTGCATCTACGCCAGAAGCTCTGTATTTTTCTTTAGATGTAACGTGCGGTCCTGTATATAATATGCCGAGTGTGGTCGCACCGTCGTCCTATATTCCTACGATGCATACTTAACTACGTGTCATTATCTCCAAGTGTCTCTTCCTGAACATCCTATAATTCCTCTCGTCTAATCTGTAAGCTACTGCTGAGTTTCTATTCCGAAAGTGCAATACTTGCATTTGGTTACTGTCATTTTTTAGCCCATTCATGTTGATTTGGATCATTAATAACTCTCCCGATATCATTTATTCCCCCATAATATCGTTTTGGAAAATAAGAAACGCGAGAGGTCTGAACACAAAAGAATTATGGCCCCTGTCTGTCTCCTGTCCAATCGCAATCCGCTGCTGGGTCTTCCCTGTTATTCCAACCTGCTCTAATTTATACAATAGCCTTACTTGAGGAACTTTATCAAAAGCCTTCCTAAAATCCACTGCAATCTAATGTCACAATTGTTTCTCGCATCGACTGCTTTAAAACCTCTTTAAGTAATTTACCAGATTAGTTAGACAGACAAGAACTCCCCTTCACGTACTGAGATCCATTTAAGATGCCATTCTTGTCGAAATGACTATTGCGTCTTTAACAATAGATTTCACGCACTTGCCAAATCACAAAGTCAAATTCAGTGGTCTGTAATTAGTCTTCACTTCTTTGGGCCCCCCTCCTTTATGGATTGGGAAGATATCGGCACTTCTCCAGTTCAAGGGAATAATACCTGGATCTGATAATCTCATTATCATTACTAATGGTCAGATGCATCCATCTTACCTCATAACCTCTTTAATTTAACCTCAACGACTTTTTCATTGTATTTGGGTGTATGCCATTCATCCCGACAGGTTCGCACGCTCTGTCTCAGGAGTTTTTCAGATAAGTGCTTCTCTGAGATGTAAATGTTTTCGCATCAGGTCGCTTATTTGTTTCATAATTCTTCCTTCGCTTAATGTGGTTTCAGTAGTAATGATGATTGCAAAATATTCGTTCAACTGTATTTTTTATTATTCCACCATTTTGATCTTGCAAGGGGCATTATTTACTTTTTCTTTTTTCATTCATATACGAGTAGAACTCTTTCTCCGTTCTTAGCTCTCTCTCTTCGCCAATGATTTTTCATACTCTTCTTTTTGAAGGCTTACCCCTAAGTCGTTTTATTGCATTTTATGCTAATAGTTATCGTATGAAGCAGTATCACGACGAAAGCCTGTAAATGGTCCATTCTTTTTTCTTTTGATCAATTAAGTCTTTCAGTTGTCTTGCAATCCTTTTCTGGCGTCTTCCTTTTGTAATACTTCTCAACTGGAATTGAGCATTATGGGAGATATTTGGATTGAATCCCCAATACTTCTCATGATGCATTAGTATCAATTACATGTTCTTGTTTCCACTCTGGTAGGACCACCGGGTGAGAGGAGTTAACCATGAATACAATCGTATTTATCAGTGATGAACTTGAACCACGGTCCACTCAGAGTGCCTGCCACTGCACTCTTGCTTCTGATCATTCGGCGACGTCAGAACTCAAGAAATACCTGAGTCCATCGTAGTCCCCGTTTCTGTAATTAAAGTTCTCTGACCGAAGTTTCTTTGGCTATTACCCATTTTATGACATTATGACCACTTTCTGCTATTGGTCCATGAACTGTCGTTTTTGACACCGCTTGCATCCTTGGTAAGAACTAGGTCAAGGATACCCTCCCCCCTTCCTTTGTACTTCTTCTAACGCGTCGAAATAAATAGCAATCCTGTAGTTGACTCAAACCTCTCCCACTATGAGTACTGCGTCCATGTTTTTCAATCTATAAAAGTGAAATTAAAATCGCCCATAATAACTATGCACTCGTTCTTGTTTGCCCACTCCAGTTGCCTAAAGAGATTTATACTCATTTGGCTTGTGACACATCGCCATCATCTTTCCTTTACTGCTTAATCACCCCACGCTACACGGACTCAACATCTGCCTGGATTTGATCAGTCTGTCAGCGTGTTATTTGTGCAATTACCCGCATTATGTTATCAATTATCTTGTTGCTTTCAAGCAGCTTTTGATAGCAGCATAACTTCCTCTCTCTCCCATCCTCTTCGATCCTCCCAGTTTCCTCTAACATACTGTACTGACCGTAATGAAATTCATCATCCCCTATCTCAGGATGGCACCCATATTTGCCTGGAATATCAGCATTAGTCAATCTGACCAGGTTAAGTTCCGTTTGTTTTTGGTTAGTAAATGCCACACAGAAAGACCCAAATCTTTCTCTGTGCCATGTAACTGATGGAGATTCTTGTATTATTGGGTCTTTCTGTCTATATAGAATTACTAAGTATCCCACAAACGCTCTCGAAAAGGGCACAAGTCTCTAATAAGACTCCAAATAGGGTGGTCTTATTATAAGCTTCCGTATCCTGAGTGTTATTAGACTTCGGTCAAACGACTTTCGCAGTTACCCTGAACCATTAAACCCTCCTCCTCTATGACATCAACGATCCTTACATCTCTTCTGTTCAAGTAAATTCTGTCCTTGCAAAATAATTTCCTTCTATTAACTAGGGAAGGCCTAGATGCGAAAAACTTTTAATCCATAAGTCTTGCAAAGTCCCATAAACCTTGAGTTAATCCTCAAGGCTTTGATCGTATAGTCTCCGATATCGTGTGTGGGTAGAGTTGCAAACCCAGTAATATTTTGCCCTATCTTGTGCCATTTTCCCAACATGAACTCGTATTTCTTCAGACATAGGTCCGTTTTTGTGTTAAGTGATTAGTTGCCACACGAATAACCATACGTCCTTTAGTCCTCCTAACAACTGAAATGTGATTAGTAACATTATCGATTTTAGCACCTAGTAGAGACGATCAGGTTCTGTTCCATCTGTCTTGATTACAGAAAACATTGCCAATTTCTCTAATAATTCAATCAGCCACTAACTTTACTTTATTATTATCTCTCTATACATTAAAAAGTTTTCCTCCTAGTGATATTTATTCGAGCCAATGGGAGAAGAGGGCGGGGCAATTTCGTCACTCCAAATGCGCAGGTAAATCATTACATTGTTGTCTTTCATTGAAAGACAACTGGCTCCATAACGTTCACGTGCTTCACTGTCTAATACATGGCCACGCCCGGCGTCATTTGATGTGCCGTTGTAATGTCAGCTTATGAAGGGACCCAGTATAGTTTGTATATTTGTAAATATTTTAAATATTTGTATAGTTTGTAAATATTTTAGTCTTGCTCTTTCGGATGCAACAATATTCCTCATGCATTATGGAACCTGAAGCAATAGGCCTTTTACTAAGTGGCCTATGTAAACGCCGATAAATGATTACATAGTGGTATTTATTCCACCTTGAGATTGCTGCGTGGTGGGATATCCAATGGGAGATGCGGGTCACGTGGTACAAGTGGGCGGGGCAATTGCGTCACTACAAATGCGCAGGTAAATACTTACATAGGTCATTTCTTGATTAGATATCGATTAGTGCGTTTCGACAGGAAGATTTGACTTACTCCGTACACCTCTACATTTTACGTAGAAAAGCGTGTGCAGGGTTGGTGAGCAGGGAGCGAAGCTCCCCTAGCTATTATTAAAATCAGTTTATTACCACAATAAATCTTGGGTCACCCCGGGACGGCATTATGCCAGAAAGGTGTGAGTATTTACAGACTGAGGTGCGAGGAACACAGGCGCCTCCGTAGCCAGGTGGACAGGAGCAGCAGTGCGTAGCATACGCTTCTTGATTAGACCGGAGTTCGAGCCCGTTACCACCAAATACGGAGGATGCGGAAAGGTCAGGAAATGACCACCGCATATCCCGGAGCAATATGGCCTTAGTTGCTAATGCTCCTAAATAACAAACAAACAAACAGCGAGGAACACATGTAGAACATACAAGATTACATGCATACTCGATCCGAGGCATTTACAGGATTAAACATACAATTGCGTGCAGACAAAAACAGTCTTTGTGATATACAAATAGGCAAGTAATAAAAAAAAAAAAAAAAAGCAGTCAGGTCCAGAAGTAGGTGAATATCATAGATTCATCATCTGGTAGCAATTCTTGAGGATTTCCTTCCTGTAGAGCTTGTCTTCACAGAACCTATAAGAGTGTATCCCAAATTTATTGAAGATCCGAAGAATTGGCTGGAAACATGTCCCTCAGGGAATCAATGCTTGACAGTGTAAGAGGCAGAGGGTGACAGGAATCGGGGTGCCTTCTCTTGCCTTTTTCGGGCCAGAGATTAATGTGGATACCGATAGAACACTAATTCGCCCCGTTAGAAGCAGTGCAAGCGTGAGAACATTTCTTGCCATGATGAGATGCCTCCAGAGAGTGGTGCCCAGATTTGCTTGTAGGATAGATCTGGAGATTACTTGGAACCAAAGTGCTCTTTGCTTGATGATTCATTCCTGATGCCCGATCTTTCGGGAAAATGTCCCTTGGTTTATTACTGAACACTGAATAAATGCCGAACTTCTAGATTCGTTACTTTCAAGCAATCGAATAACTGAGAGGCGCATTTGCGTCCATTAGTAAGCCAAGTATCTCTCAACTGCATCTATGCCTTCTGTTGTGCTAAGGAGCATAATCCGGCCATTGCTTTCCAGGGAATACTGGATTCAGGGATTTACAATCCTTTTTAACCATCTCAACAATTTCAGATCTCTTTACTGGAAGGATTGGATGAAACATGCGACTGAAACATCCGCCATTTCGTCCGTCACGTGCTTTACATTCTTCGCAGACTGTTGCCGCTGATTGTAATAATCCAAGGTCAAGGTTGTCTGCGCATGAAGGCACGAAATTCCTCATGGTCAATTCTCCTTCTGCTGCCTTTAGACGTTTCACTTTTAACTCAAATTTGATATTTTTAATTGAAAGAAAGGTACCGCTTATTTTATGGTCTGTGTAGAAATTACCAAACTCATTAATTATTTCAAATGCATCTTTCCTTTCCGTTGCGTTACATCCTGACTGTCTGCCTTCCAGGGAATACTGGGTTTAAAGATTTCCAGTCCCTTTAACCCACCTCAACAATTTCAGATCTCTTCGCTGAAAAGAGTAAATAAAACATGAGTTACTCGAGTTTCATTTATGTTATTAGTTCGCTTATTCGCGTAATTATCCACTTGTTGCGGAGTGTGCATTTAATTACACTAAACCAGGGGCGTTGCACAACATTCATGTTCAGTGTGGCCTCGCGCAAGTTACATATTCTGGTGGTGTAAGGAAGCAGCTCGTGACAAAAAATGCATTCCAGGTTCCCAGCAAGTAGGTTAATGAAATGCCGCTCTTAAAGGCCATCCATGTCGGCTTTCTCCGCTGTTACAACAGCCAATGAAGGGGCGAGAAGAAAATGGAGGGGATTGTTGGAGGCCTTTTAGCGAGATTGTGAGATGCAGCCTCATTTGTGTCGAACTGAGAGTTGCTCGAAGCCCATATAAATGCCATAGCGGTGGAATGCAGATAAGGGTAGTGCAAGATCCCGGCGTTACTTTCCACGGTGACTGGGGTTTCACAACGCATATTAACATCATAGATCCCCCCCCCTTCAATGTAGCGTAAAAAGCTAACTAAAGGAGACATCCGTACTGCCTAGAAATAAATGGGTCCTTGTTGTGCCCTATTTTCGATGCAGCAAATCTCATCTTGAATGTGTTGTCTGTGAGGCCCAATTACCAAAATGGGGAGGGGGTTGTGGATTCCTTGTTGGGAGAACAAAGCATTTTGGACTAATTAGTTTTTCCTCTCATGAACCGCCTTTTTTTCGAACCTGGCACAATATTTGCAAATCAAATATATTTTCCTTATATTTAATAGTTGTATTATTCAATATAGGTTAGGTGGTGCGTTAAGGTTATTTAAATAAGTATATCACTTAAATTTTATAAAAAGCCGATAAAAATACTTTTCTGGGAGACTGAAAACCATTAAGAACCACTCTACTAGAAGAACCAACGCTATATTCTTTACAGGCTTCGTGGCCTCGGTTGCGTTGGCACTTATCCAAAACAAACCAACAGCACGCACGCGTTAATCCACGCCGTGGTCAACAACAACATAAACAACCCCGAACTGCTGTTCTTTAGCAGCCAAAATAGAACTCGCAGGCGTATTGTAAATATTCAAAATCAACGAGTTACGCGCACCAGGTTCAATTTGGGGTTGCACTATCGATATGTGAAAATGGGACGCCAGGAGGCAGAACTACAATCTCACAAGTAGCGAAAACATATTCTCTACAAGTATTGTGAAGTCGTATTTCCTTTGAGCTGACTCGATCCTGCGCCATTTCCTTCAAACGAAATTGTACACGATCAAAAGTCGGTGCGCAATCACTGTTTATTTGGCTGCTGGCACTACATCGTGCTATGCGTCATCTTTGTTCAAGGAAAGAAAACCAATAAAAACTTTTAATAAAAATAAAAGCCATAGTAACAGAAATAAATATGCAGATGCCCGCGATAGAGTATAATCAATAGCATAGATGTCAGCTGGGAAATAGGCGGCCATCTTGATATTGATTGTACTCTGTTTACTTGAGCAATAAAATTATAAATCTGGTGGGAAAAGCCCAGTTGAAAATGAATTCAGTATAAAGTTATTGTATTAATATGGAAATAGCCTCAAGATTAAATAGCCATTTCTTAAATCCAGACACGTGGTTTTTAATTTATAAGGAGTTGCATAACATAACATTTATAGTTTGCAAAATTCATGTCTTTCTTTAATATTTCAAGAAGAAATCAATATTTAGTTCTCTAAGTGTTCCAAATACCCGAATGAAATTATAGTTATGCAAATGATTAGTCCTTAAATTTATATTGAAATTACTGAACTTTTAGAGGATGTGGGAAGGGCGGTGTTCGAAACCAGCAATACCTAGTTGGTGAGGTGTATCAACTGAGCCCATTATTAATTTATGAAAGTCAGATTCAATTACTTGGTACGTCACTCATTTTAAATGTATTCAGAGCAGTTTATTTAATTTACAGTCCAGTATCAATTTAGCATAAGAAACTGCGTAAAAAGACTTAATGTCTTTTTCCAATCACTTGACAAAGCTACCATAGAGCTGCAGTTCTGATAAAATTCAAAACTCTTCTCAGTGCTCGGTTAGCTTCTCCATGGCACAATTCGTCGTACACTTTCCACGCCTAAATGAAGAAACAATTAATGCAGTTTGTGTTAACTTGGAGTGCCCATTCGAAGATATCCCTTTGCGTGCGTAAGGTCTTTTGATGCCTTCATCGTCGCACGTTGAAGTCGCTCCTTGCGAATAGCCCTCAATTGTTTCCAAAGGTCCTTAACCCGTGACCCGAGTGACTGACAGCGTTGTTTTAATGTGGTCACGAGCATCCGCTCCATCGTACGAAATATTTATTAATGCGTGTACTTTCTGTTTTCGTGAACTACAAAACGTGCCCAGGTAATGCATTACTTCTCGAACGCGTTGTCACCAACCAGATTTCTAGACCGCGATGGTGTGCCACTTGTCAAAAAATGGGACGCCAATTAAAATAGTTGCCTTCCTTCCACCTTCGTGACCTATTGGGGCCCCGTAAGAAGCGCATCTTAACACGCGGTGAAAAGCGAATAACTGTGGCAGTGGTCCGCGACATCTTGGACTTGACGATCGCACCTGGACGAGGCAGTGCCCTCTGCTGTCGTAGCTTGTGCGCGCTGTGGTCGTCACCTGCTTATTGCTGTGTGAAAATAATGAAGGCTGATAACCTGTAATTTAGTACGGGGTGTTCCGCACGCAAATGGGGGTACTCTGAACTGCGCAGAGTACTGACAAGAAACGCAACGATCCAGTTACAGCCCCAACGATTTTGTTTTACTGCTTTGATGACGTTGGAAGCATCTTCGTGCTTCGGAAAATGAATCTCCAAAGAATCCTCCATTACTTTTTGTCTCGAATAAATTTTTTTTTTTTTTTTTTTTTGTAGACAAACAATACAGAGTCTAATCATTGCAGCCAGTCTCAGGTGGAAAAATTGTGATGCGCGCAGTTTGGCAAGTTGTGATCATCGTTCTCATTCACCTAAATCGTGTATTTTATTTATTTTTTCTTTTTCTTTTCCCTCCTCCTTGTTATGCAAGATAATGGTTTGACAAAATCGCAGTGGTTCTCTGCTTTTGGATCTCGATGTTATATAGAAGCTGCCTGGAGGAAAATAGTTTTAAGATTTTAAACTTCTTTGTATTGAAGTTATTTCGTCAGCTTTTTTATTTTATTACGTATCGCACAGCCTACTTTCAGAAATGGAAAGCAGACCTCTGAGTGACCTCTGGTTCATGACCCGAATAACTTGTTTACAATTCTGATCCAAATCAGTACAGGTGAAGGGATACTAGAGCCTGATTGCTGCAGGAGGAGGGGGTTCTATTTCGATCAGTCATTTTGAAACAAGGTAGACGCACTCAAACAGAAAACTTCTTTTGATACACTGATTAGTCAACGCAATATTGGGGACACTTTCATTTACCATTACAAATCGTTAGGATATAAATATCACATACAATAAAGTGAGGCTCGATTTAGGTTTAAAGCTCGCATAAACCTGAATTTATTGGTGGTTTCCGAATGCCATCTTTTCCAACTTGAGGGAATAATTATAACTTTGGAATTGAGTTAAAAACTGCTTTTCTGAAGGTCAGTGGCCGTGGAAATATTTGCAGAAACGGAACGTTTGTTGAAGGGACGGAGGAGTTGGTGTTAGTGGCGTCATTCGTTGTCCTCATTGCGATCAAATCGAGGTTTGGAAATGCCTGCCCTGGTGTGGAAATCAAAGAGATTTTCTGTTTATACTCAGAGAAGATCTCATGGTCAAAGGAATTCATGAGACTGAGAATACCAGAAACAGCACCATATTTAGCAGTTACGGGCTCGAACCCCGGTCAAGCTCGTGACTGCTAAATACGGTGCTGTGTGGCAGGGCTGACCAGGGCCTGCTGCTGAGGGGCAGTAATGCCGAATACGAAAGAGGGTGTGCTTTAATGGATTCATTAAACACTGCTTCTTGAGTGCCGATTTTCTTTTCTTTATGATTTTTTTCTTTTCCTTCTGGGTGTTAAAATAGGGAAGTTGAATATACGGACCCTTGACTTAGAATGGATTATTTGGACCAGGCAAGGACAGACAGTAAGTATCGGCGCAGACAAATGCCGCGTTGGGCGTCCACCCAGAGAAGCCGAAACGAAGCAAAATAATGACAAGCAACCCTTGCCAGTCTCGCGTGTTTTTCTCGGGTGGTGTAATGAACGAGCGAAACGTGATCTGGCAGACAACATGCCACCCCTGTTTGCGTCCTTTACAACATTTTTACAAATAACTTCGGGACATTCCTGTCTGCACGTGCTAGTATGTCGTTCACGATGTGTCAGAATAAATCGCCGCGTATTTGGACACGGCGTCGGACCTCCGCAAACTGGTCACGTCAGGAAAGATAGACGAGGCTTCCTCCGGCCCTAGAAGGGTCTCTCTCGTTCGCGAGCCTCCAGATCGAAGTGATGCGAAGATATTGAATTAGTCAGAAACGAGCCACCGGGGCCGGCTTGCGGCAGCTGTTGTCATCAACGGAACGTGTGCTTTGCTGACGCTTGTTAAAAGTTAGTCGAACATTTTTTGCTTATCTTAAATCGTGGTTTTTTATCCTCGTTTTTCCTCGTTGTAATCCAGGCCATGGACACTGCTTGGAGAGTCGTAAAAAAAGGAGTTCTTTAATACGTGCTTAAAAAGTAGCAACGGCGAAACAAGTGAACAACTTTTTGAACCAGAAGTAAACAAGAAATTCTGCAAAGAAAACAACTTTGCGCTCGCGCACACACACGCGTACACACACACAAAAAAAAAAAAAAAAAATCATCTTAATCGTAAAATTATGATAAAAAATGTAAATTATTTTCTCACAACAAGAAAACATCACCAACTGCGATAGTCTTTGTGTAAGGAGATGTGCCTGTCCTTCATTGGCTTGGAAGGTTGCCAAAAGGGAAGGGGGAGAAAGTGTCTTCCTCTGTTTCTGTGACTCCCGATGTTGGTGGTTCAAATATGCGTATTATCTTCATTTACTTTCTTCTTAATACGAGTTTCAGCCGTTGAGGATCTTGTTTTGGAATTTCCA
Source organism: Mastigoproctus giganteus (assembly GCF_048544385.1). Taxonomy (NCBI): domain Eukaryota; kingdom Metazoa; phylum Arthropoda; class Arachnida; order Uropygi; family Thelyphonidae; genus Mastigoproctus; species Mastigoproctus giganteus. Next base: position 3,242,709 of record NC_143577.1, on the reverse strand, counting down.
ATTTCATTGCTATTTCGTCAGGGGGTTCCTAGGGCAAATGCCTAGGGACCCCCCCCCCCACACACACATCTGGTAAGTATGGGCTTGGCACACCCAGGGTTCTGAGATGGTGATTCCCTTCTACCTCTCTCTCTCTCTCTCTCTCTCTCTCTCTCTCTCTCTCTCTCTCTCTCTGTAACTCAGAATTTTTTTTTTGGCTGGTGCAGCATAAGCCTCGTGCTTCTTTCCACCATATGGCTAATAATACTAATTGCACACTGGTATGTGAAGAGTAGAGGCCCTTCGTGTCAGTCGTTTGGCACCCATTTGGAAGGTTCAAGTCCCGTCTTAGCCCGAGGAATTCTTATAGTTAGGGAAAAACGTTACGTGGTTGTTTTCCGTTAAGATTATTACTATATTCGACACCACTGTTACACCACGTGAAATCCATAAAATAGTTTATCAAGCTATTCGCCTAAACTACTATGCATTAAGGTTACCTTTCAGGTATCTTACCGGTACCCATCATCAGACCATGCTGCTCACAGATTCCTCTTGCCGATGCTCCCAGAAAGGTATGTACATCAGGATTCTGGGGACATTGGCAAGAAGAGTCTGTCAGCAACATGGTCTGATGTTGGGTATCGGTAAGATACCTGAAACGTCACCAGTTCATGCGAATAGTTTAATTAATTATATTATTAATTTAGCGTGTTGTAAGAGTGGTATTAAATATAGTAATAATCTTAATTCTAAATCCGTTTTCGCACTTACTTAAATTAACCAGCCTTGAAGTGCAGATGTAGAGTTATTCTAAGTTTTTTTTTTTTTTTTTTTGAATTCTCCTCAACACGCAGCTATAAGCCTGTACACGCATGCGCGGAAGCCGTTGGAAAACCATCTTGTAATGTGCGGATGATTCTTCAGGTGTTAAGGACCTGAATTCAGGCCGAACGCTCATTGAATGAAAGAATGCATTTTTGTTTATGTATTCATTCTGCTGGACGTGAGGAAATTTTATGGGCCTTTTTCACAATGTGGCTGAGTTAGTCAGTCTCAGGCGAGGGTAGCGTGGTTTTTTCTCCCGGAAACTCGGGTTTTTCGTCTAACAAATAGAAAATCGACCACAGAACACACGCAATTGGCAATATTGCCTTAGTCCCTGATGCTCCTAAAACCTTCTACAATAACAACAAGCGTTGGTCAGTTTACCAGCGAGATGCTACTGCACTCCCGAAGGACACGATTCTTTCAGTGATCAAAGAACTCCGAAACGAATCTCTCAGTTTGTTGTCCGAACCGGGATGTGTGGAACTTCGCAAACAGAATTCACGTACGGAGGCGCTCTCGACCTCACTTCATCTAAAAGAGAGATCTGCTCGCGAAATGCGGCTAAAAATGACCCACAAAACAAGAGACCCGCGTTAGTTAATGAACGCACAAGTTTTTGTTTACGACGTACGCATTATTATTATGAATGAACGTTCCGAGCTGGTGCGCACTCGGGGGAAACGGGTGGGAGAACCACGCCCAGAAAGATAACATAAGTAGCATTTTGGGGCTCGAGAAACCAGTTCAGTCCGAGGTAACTGTCTCAAAGAAACTTTCGAAATTGATTCTTTCTCGATTCGTGGCAATTTGTTTTCGCGTGGCGAGTCTCGCCAAACTATTTCTAATTGTCTCGCGCGTGTTTTAAATGCTCGCTTAATTACGATCGAATTGCTTCGTATAAACGCGCGTCTGGGGACCTACTGGCCTTAAAGTCCGATTTAATGAGAAAAACTGGGCCGGCTCTTTTAATTGGCCCAAAAACAATACAATTGCCTTCGAATTCGATGTCGCCCCTCGCGTTTGAAACACGTTCGCCAACACTAATTAAACTTAATTGCGTTTTAGTTTTGAGCGTGCGTGCGTGTGTGGGTCACTTGGAAGAAATATTTCCTCGGTCGAAAACTGTTTGTTTCCCTGGTCTCGGGCACGTACCTATTTTCTTTTTTTAAATCGCATTTGCCGGGACGTCCATTATTGCATTCCTCAAATAGCTTCTCTGAACGTCGACAACTGGATTTCCGCGTAAGTGGGGCCATTTTTCCAGTTCAGGGAGCCGTGACTGAATTCAGATAACCCCAGGAATAAGTAAATCGTGATCGCATTTCTGCGATTGATTGCAGACTTCGAACGACGAAGTGGTGGTGGGTAGGCGATGGTAGGGATGCGGCCCATCTTGCCCCTCCCCACCGAAGTAGGGGTTGTCCAATAACAACTAGGAGAAAATGCTACATCCGAGTGTCTGCAATGAGAGAAAATGACTTTGGATGCTACAGAATCTAATCATCTCAAATAAAGAAAACAATTTCGAGCTAATTTATTAATTAGTTATTTTAAATACAGTTTCATTTGATAATTGTGACGTTTTTCTTTTACGTAGCTTTTGTGAAGTTTTTGTTTCTGCCATTTTCGGAGTACAATCTCGAAAAGGAAATTCGAACTTGCATAGCTGGTTTTCTAGACAGTTATTGTTTAATTTGGAAATTTAGTTGCTGGAGATGGTCTGACGAGCGATTTTTTTTTCTTCATTTTTTATTAATGATGGCCAAGGCTGGATTTCTTGGAATACTGTGGCTCATAAAACATCCGCAGTCAACTTTATTTATCATCTAACCAACTATGTCAACCAACTTTTAACCGCCTCAGAGCTATGTTGGCAGGGTCAAGATAGCCCTGAGGCGGTTGAAAGTTGGTTAATAAAGTTCACTACGGATGTTTTATGATAACGTTGTGCATATGGGAGTTGAAGTTGGGATACAGTGGCTCAGTTGCTTCAGGTTCCCAAAGTTGGTTCTATGAGTTTGGAGTTGGATAATGAATAGATTTTGAGTGGTTTGCAAGAGACGGGGGAATTATAGAAGCCAATTCAGAAGAATGGTGCCCATGGACCTATCTACAGAAAACGTATGTAGTAGAAACAGAATGTCCATGAGACAGAGTGGACAGACTTTGAGTGACTGGTCATTAATTAACCTGACTGCCTCTCGCGTGAGGGTTGTCATGGTTTTTCGTTCCAGAAAGTTGACTTTTCTTTCAGCAAAACAGCCAAGCCGACCACAGAATGCACTAATGCCTCATGGCTTTAGTTATCATTATTAAATCCGTTTATTATTATAGCAAGTGATTGCTTTCACTCCTTTTACACAGCCAACCGGCTAGAAGGGTGTACAAAAATGTAAGAATGACAATATTTACAATGCAATATTTACAAATCGTGTTTACAATATTTACAGAAGTGCGAATCATTTACACTATTATTTACAGAATGTAATTATCGACAACTGTAGAAGAGTCAATTATTCATAGTATCCTAAAAAAGTAGATGTCCAACAGTTGTTTTATATTTTGGTCATTCCTTCCTATTTATCAAGTTCAAGTTGCTAGCTTTTTCTAGTTCAAGCTTCTTCTTCATACTTCTATAGTTCAAGCAAGCTGCAAGCTTCAGAGAGGCTCTTCACTCTACTGCTTGCCTTCACAGTATTTCACAGGGTGGTCTATTGCCAATGTATTGAAAAGGGGGACTGCGTTGTTCGGAAAGTTTTTCAGACAGCACAGGTTGGATAGTGTAGAAAGCAACGGTAAGTAGGGATTGTCATTACTGCGTCCAGCACGTGGAGTAGCGATAACTCCGTGAAGACTGGGGGCGTCAACCACACCAGTTAGCATCTGAGACAGAAGAAGAATATTCCTGGATGCAATGTGAACTCTCCAGGGAGTGATATTTAAGTTGGTTGGCATATAAAACAGCCCTGGGGTCAGATGGTGAAAGCATTGCCCGTGACCCTGTTCATCCATCGCATTACCCACTGCTCGACTCCCAGAAATCTGTTTATGTACGAGGTCGGTGCAGAAGACCAGATTGGTGATGCATACACGTGATCAAAATAGGTTGTAGGCACCGCTGGACGTATCTTCTGACTACATCGACGTTCAGTAACCCCGTCAGCTGTTGTTGAATTGCCCACATCGCCGAAAGTCTTAGTTTTCATGGTCGAGAAATGGTTTTGAAAAGTGAGGCCGGCCCTCGTCCCAAGTCAAGCCGAGGCCGATGTGAGACTTCACTTTCCTTATCTGCACTCCGTTGTGATGTCATTTTTGATTTTCTTTTTTGTAGTTCTTTGGTGAGAAGAGAAAAAAGCATTTCTGGGAAATTCTTACTCAAATGGTGAGATTGGATCGAGTCCTGTCCAATGCAATAAGTGATAAAACTGTACAGGGAGGTTGATATAAATGAATATTAATTAATAAACATTATTGTTCAATAGTTTTTTTTGTTTGTTTGTTTGTTTGTTTTTACAATAAGACAAATTGACATTAATTTCAGTAATTTTTAGTGTGTGTGTGTGTGTGTGGTGTGCGCGCGCACGCGCACACTTTTCACCCTATTTTTATACTTATATATATATTAAAGCTAGACTTTATATTTATACTTTTATACTTATATATTTATTAAAGAAACAGTTTAGTTCAATTGATTTATCATGGTGCTGATCGCAGTCCTCTATAAATCCTCTAAGTTATGGAAAAGTGTTTTTTTATTATATGAAACCCTCTAGTTTCACTTGAATAATTCTTAGAATTATCCTTCATTACATATATAGTCTTAAATAAATAAAATAAATTTTATGTTTATGCTTCGGGATAACGTAAAAGGAGCTCACATGATACAGATAAAAAAACATTACCGTATTTAGTAGTCATACGGCCTTGAATTATGGCAACGAAAGCGCGTGTACTTCTTTCTCTACACTCCCGCTTGATCACAAGACTACGGCTGCTGTAAATAAGTTCATACACACAAAAAAATAATAAATAAAAATATATATTTATTTAAAACGGGGTTCATAATCTTGCACCCCCATCCTCCAGATACTTTTGCATGGCCCTGGTGATGAAGACGCCAATGAACTTTTCGCATCGTTTAGCTGGACCAAAGATTTCATCCACATTTCACAGTCCCACTTTCATCGGTATTGATAATTTCTTAGCGTAGATACAGTAGAGTCCTTTCCAATGAGTTTCTAACCATTTCCATTATCGAAACTGATCAATCCCGAATAGCAGATAATCGAATCCCATCTGCAAAAAGAGGGCCAGAGTAATAAGAATCGTTAGTTTTACTAGCGATGAAAGTTGCGATAGTAATTTTTATTCAATGAGGCTAATAAACGAATTGATGGGTGGTTAACAGCGCGTGGTAATCCAGTGCAGCGTGAGCGACATTGCGTATTTTATGTTGTTTATCACAATTACAAACGCTGTTCAACGATATGAATATATGTACAATATCGATAAAATTGTCTTTTACTTTTAAAAATTTGCTAAATTCATTTAAAGGATCTTTTGATCGAGTATGAATTAAGAAATAAAACTTAGGACAGAATCTGCCGTGGTCAATTTGAAATTTTAAATAAGACCGTTTTATGATACGGAGGAGGTCCGGATGAAAATCTTCCAGACGAACGTTTTCACTCCCAAAACACAAATTTTCGTAACCACTAGACAGCTTCCTTGTCTAGTGTTCTAAAATTTTGTCTAAACGTAAGCAAAACATGAGTTTTTTTCGATATAAATCGCAATAGGGAACTTATGAGTACCGTTTCAGAGAGACGATTGTCTATTCCCATACCATTAATTTGTCAGGGCCTGCTACATCAGACAGTTCGTTAGGATCAAAGTCACCATCAATGATCTCGCGATGAATAAAGCGCACAGTTAAACGCGATCTCTAGGCCAATAAAATTTCAATAAATCCTGAAGAGAGAGAGGCGTGTAGACTTCGCCTTCTTCCGCAAAATTTGAATTCCAAATCTCAACAGAACTATCTGTAAGTGAATGTGCTTCTTTTAGTTTCAGAACTTTGATTTTCATTTTAAGACGGCAGCTCGCGGGTGCGACAAGGTACCAATAAACATCAAAATGTGTTTGGTGTCAATTCCTGAAAGTCTTTACTAAGTCTTGAAATGAAAGTTTTGGAACCTCAGAAAAAAAATGGCGCTACTGGAGTAGCAGATTGCCATTCGTTCTTACACTTTGTAACGATAGAAATGAGCAACGAGTTACTACAAAGTGGTTAGATCTTCATAGTCTAGTTGAAGTTAGGGAACTGTTGGAGAGCGAGATTTACAGCATTGAATTGTACCAAAGAAATTGGAAGGGGGAAGGAAGTTCACGGTGTTCGCTTCGTGGTTCGGATTTGGACCATTCGCCATAGTGCTGAAAAGCGCTTGATGAATTGTGGTGCAGTGATGTGAGCAACCTCGCGGTGTCTGCGCTTGTGAACCTGGGCTTTTCACCTTCCATCTCGGCAATGAGGCTTTTGAACCTGGGCTTTTCACCTTCCATCTCTCCAATAAAACAGCTTCTACACCTGGTTTGAGGAAAACAAAGTTCCACACTGGGCTTGGCCATCCCGATTCTCATCTGAAGACTTTTGGAGCTCAGAATCAGGGCAAGCTAGGACTTCAATTACTGTGACCGCTACATTTAAGAAGAAAGGACTCGAAATCTCAGCTTGCTGTCGTTATGAACTGGGTCGAAAACGTAATGACGTATCGGCGCTGTCATTCGGGTTAAAGGTTCTACGCCGTATTGGACGGGTTGGCAGACCTAGCATTGCCGCCCGTGTAGAGGAAATTCATTTTCCCTGTTAAGGTGGGGTTGCTGTTCACTTTTGTATGAATGGGTGGTGGTGGTGGGGGGGTCGAGTGCCAACGCTTGCACGTTTTAATTTAAACAAGAATGCGGAGTGATCCCTTTTTGTATTTGAACTGTTTGTTTTTTATTATTATTAAAATCCGTTTATTAAAAAATAGCAAGTGTTTGCTTTCACTTTGTTTGTTTGGTCACCTGAGGATTGAGAATGACGGCTTCGTCAGGGAACAATCATCAAATAGACAAACGCAACCCGGCTCCTCCCTGCCACAATGAGCCGGGCCTGGGTTCATTCTCATTCTGTGCAGTTAAACACACTCATCCTGCACCCATCAGTGAAGTGCAAGACTGGTGGGTGCCAGCACTCCCCCTTTCAGGCTGCCCAAACCCGGGAGCCCTCTAACAAAACAACAACAACAAAAAAAAAAAAAAACATACCCTTACAATATAACGTAAAAAAAATTATATATAAAAATCAACCCCAACCAAAACAATGCAACGAAAAAATAATAAAAAATAAAAAAACACCCATGAACTGGCAAGTGAAATGTTTGTATAGTTAAGAGCACGCGCTTATTTCATTTTACTTTCATTTTTGTTATTTAAGCTGCGAACCTCATTCGCAAGTTCGATGATGTACCTTACGTATATTTCGGGGCGCTTTCGATTATCCAACAACTGGGGTTAATTGCGCCGTACTCGTTTTTCGCTTGAGGATAGCCATCGGAGGAAATTCGTGTAGTAGCGAAACAGGAGGGGATAAAGTCCAGAGGTCGACGTAAGAAGCCTCGCCACCATGCCCTGTCCGGGTACGTTGATTTCATTCCAGTTTCCTGCTCTCTTAACGGCATCGGTGTTTATCATGTCCTGCCACCTCGTTCTTTGTCTCCCCAAGGAGGAGGAGAGACCAAGGTCCAGAGGTGTTCCAAATAAATCCCGAAAATTTTGGACAGGACGGGAACTACTGTCCAAATTATCACGGTGGGTCTCTGGAATCGGAACTGGCTGCAAAATCACTCCAATAAAATCAGTGCTGACTTTGATGGCGATCCAACATTTATTTTTCCAGTACTGCCCGATGCAAAGATTTCTGTCCAGAGGGGGAAACCAAAGGAGTATGGAATCGCTGTTGATGTGCCTCGTCACTCGAAGAAATCTGAAATTGTTATTAAAAACAACTTGAAGTCTTCTTCGGAGGCGCCTCCGTAGCCAGATGGGCAGGAGCAGCAGTGCATAGCACGCGCTTCTTGATTAGACCGGGGTTCGAGCCCGTGCCCACCAAATACCGAGGATGCGGAAAGGTCAGGGAATGACCACCGCATATCCCCGGAGCAACATGGCCTTAGTTGCTAATGCTCCTAAAAAACCAAACATCCTCTTCGGAAGTCATTCTGGTTGGAGGAATTTAATGCGCAATAGCGTAAGAAGAAAGTGATGATAATCATAACCCTCAATCTTACGCTCGCTCAGATTTCTGGAAGAAGGTTAAACTTTCTTTATTTAAGGATATCTAAAGGCCTCTTCAGTCGAGACTGTTGTTACTCTATCATGGGCGGAGAGAATAAAGATTTTCAGTTTGCGCGACTTGCAGGATAGGCCCAGACACACACATACGTACAAACATGATAAGCAAGCGTAATATGGTCTTCTCTTTTTCATTTTCCTTAATTGCATTGACGGAGTGCAGGGAAAGCTGTCAATATTTCCCATTGATTTTAAAGGTAGGACGGATAGTTGGTTAACAACCAGAACCAGTTATTTGGCTTAAAAATGATTTATATCGGTTGCACAAATGGTCTGATAAATGAACTTTATTACTTCCTCTAGTTATTTCAAACTGGAGGAAGTGGAGTTAATAATGCTTCAGCACAAAACAGATTTAGGGGTCACGATTCAGTGAAGCATGACATTTTTCATGTCCTGTAAACTGGCGGTTAGAGAAACTCGTGGGGTCCTCACTATGATATATACTGTACTGCCACTTTATTAGGTACACTCCTGCTGTGCACACAATTGGTTTGTCCCTCAACGTTGCAAGTCACATGACCACATTTGTGGATATAAATGCAGCAGAACAACCTTTCTAGTATCGTTAAGCGTACAAACCATAGCAAGAATGGGGAAAAGGAGTGATCTAACGGACTTCGAACGTGGCATGGTAGGAGGTGCAAGACGTGGTCGACAAAGCATCTCTGAAACGGAAGTTCTCCTGAACTTTTTACGCACCACAGTTTCAAGGGTATTTCGAGAATGGTGCAACGAACAGAAAACATCCTCTCGACGGCACTCCTGTGGAAGAAAATCGCTTGTTGATGAGAGAGGTCAGAGGAGGAGGATGGCTAGAATTGTGCAGTAAACAGACGGCCCACAATGTCGCACATCACGTCAGAATACAACCTTGGTGCGTAGAACAAAATATCGCAACGGACCACTAGTCGCACTTTGTCACGAATGGGCCACAACAGAAGACGGCCACATCGCTACCTTTGCTATCAATGAAGAACAGGAGAGCACGCCTCCTATGGGCACAACAACAGCAGCACTGGACTATCGAGGATTGAAAAACAGTTGCTCGGCCTGACGATTCCATGATGCACCAAGTCAAAGTTCCTGATTCATGTTGATGGAAGGCTCAGAATTTGGCGAAAACAATATGAATCCATGAACCCGTCATATCTGACGACTACTGTGCAAGGTTGGTGGAGGCAGTGTTATGGTGTGGGGAATGTTTTCTTGGCACACGTTGGGTCCATTGATACCCTTAGATTCACGTCTGAATGCCACATCGTTCCTAAACATCGTTGCTGAGCAAGTGCATCCGTTCATGTTGACAGTTTATCCTCAGTCAGATGGTTACTTCCAGCAGGATAATGCGCCGGTGCACAAAGCCCGAATCACTATGGAATGGTTCCAGCAACATGACAATGACTGTTCTTTGCTGCAGTGGCCCGCTGAGTCCGCGGATCTTAATCCTATTGAACATCTTTGGGATGAGCTGGAAAGGGCTGTTCGCTGCAGGCCTACATCTCCGTCGAATCTCAAAGAACTGCGTGACACACATTTTATTATTATTTTTTTATTTTATTAATAGCAAGATACACAACAGGTAACCATAAAGAGTGTATCTGAGATCAGATCAATAAACATAATAACAATAATATGAAATCTAACAGGACGATAAACATTGATATAGATTCAAACAATAAAAGCATATGTACAAAAGAGGATTGTATTAAGTTAAGTTACCGGTAAAACAAGTAATAATTAATCCGTTAGAGAATAGAAAAATAATATAACAAATAATAAGCTACAATAATTAGATGTGACCTAGTCACTTTGCAGTTTAAGAGAAGAGGCAAACTTGTGGATGGAGTTCATCAGTGATTGGGAGTTGTCAAAGAAGTCAATGCGAGAGTCATTTGCTGATTTGCTGATTCTGTTCAGTGGACTGAACTTCATTAAGTCCGTGTTGGCAGAGTCAAGGCGAAACGGTGTAAGGTTCCTGACTTGTCTACAGGGAGCATTGAAGTTTATTTTACTCAGGATATCAGATGCTTCGTAAATTCCAGTGATTACTTTGGCTAGGAGGGCGATGTCAGCAGTAACTCTTCTAGTGCACAGAGGCCTCAGATGAAAGTAATCACACAGCGATTCATAATACACTGAGTGATAGAATAGAGGATTGCGGTACGTAAGGTAACGGATAAAGTTTTTTTGGACTGCTTCAATTTTGTTAGTTAAAGGTCTTTGTGTGAGGATTCCAGATGGGTGAACTGAATTCAAGGATTGGCAGAACAATAGTTTTATAGAGGATAACCGCATGTCTGTAGTTTTTGAACTTGTAGGTGTTCCGTTTGATGAATCCCAGTGTTTTGAATGCTTTGCTGGTGATTTTAAGGACATGGGCATCGAATTTAGCACTGCTGGAAAAGAGAATCCCCAAGTCGTTAACTTGGTCACACCTTTCGATGATCACAGAGTTAACAGTGTACTCCGTATTCATTAGTTGTTGAGATCTGCAAGATGAGAAAGAGATTACTTTGCAGGCGCCTCCGTAGCCAGGTGGGAAGGAGCAGCAGTGCGAAGCACACGCTTCTTGATTAGACCGGGGTTCGAGCCCGTCACCACCAAATACGGAGGATGCGGAAAAAGTCAGGGAATGACCACCGCATATCCCGGAGCAATGTGGCCTTAGTTGCTAATGCTCCTAAAAACCAAATAACAAACAAACAAACAGATTACTTTGCACTGCGAGGGGTTAGCAGACAAGCCATTCAGAGATAGCCACAGAGAGAATTTATTGATAGCACATTGAAGCTGTTGAGAATCGGTAATCTCCTTCACTGCTGAGTAGATCTTAAGATCATCTGCATAGAGAGCAACTTGAACATTGGAGGTGTAGATGAAAGAAGGAAGATCATTTATGAAAACAATGAAGAGAAGAGGACCTAAGGGAGAGCCTTGTGGTACTCCGCTTAGTGGTATAAAACAGTCTGAGTTCACTTGATCGATGATAACTCTCAAGGAACGATGCGTAATATAGCTGCGTAGCCATGAGAGCAAAGGGTCACAGATACCATATAGCTTAAGTTTTTCCAGAAGTTGTTCGTGCGGGACTTTATCAAATGCCTTAGATATGTCTGTGTAGACTGCATCAACTTGTAGGTGGTTATCAAGAGCTTCCGAGGTGTATTGCCAGAAAGGAAGTAAATTTGTGACTACTGACTTGCCACTGCAGAAACCATGTTGATTCTGATCGATGAAAGGCCTGAAGAATTCGAAGAGATGTTTGTGCACTGTTGTGTCGAAGAGTTTGGCCAGGCTGTTTTGCAAGGTTATGGGTCTGTAATCAGATACGTCATTTTTATCACCTTTTTTGAAAATAGGAACCTGCTTAAAGTGCTTAGGATACTTCCCCAGCCTGAAAGACAAGTTGAAGATCCGCAGTATGAGGGGTTTTAATGTAGTGACAGTCATTTTCCAAAATAAGCCTGGAATGTCATCTGGGCCTCTAGTATAGTCATTTTTCATGCTTTTTAATGCCGAATTTAAATCTTCATCAGTGATAAAGAGGTTAATGAGGATATCATCTTTAACAGGTGTGAAGTCAGGAAATGAGGCGGGTCCCAATGTATCATTTGTTTGAATTCTAGAAAAGTGTTTGGCAAACTCTTGAGCAATACTGAATTCGTCAGATAAGAGAATTCCATCTGCGTTATGGAGTTGTAGCTTTCTACTGGTTATATTCTTATGCTTCATGAAATTCCAGAATGGTTTGATATCTCTGTGAGTAAGCAGACTATCCTGAACTGACTCTGTATACATATTGTAAGAGTTTAATATGAGCGTTTTCACTTCTTTGCGGAGTTGGCTGAATATTTCGTAATATTGGCTGTCACCTGATTGCTTATATTTGTTTCTATAAAATTCTTTGGATTTAATTTTATGTATTAATTCGCTGTTATACCAGTGCGGGTAGGTAGAGCGTGTGGTAAGATGGGATTGAGGAACAATGTCAGATATAACTGAATGGACACAGTTAATCAGGTTGCTGGTGAGCACATCGATGTCATCCATAGCGTCAGCGAGCTGCTTGTCTACGTTTCTTAGAGCTAGGTTGAGCAGAGGCCAGTCAGCCATTCTGAAATTGAATCGTGGAGAACGGGAGCTGCATTTGAAGTTATGAGAGGTCACTGTGATGTTAAAAGTAATTGGTGAATGATCCGAGTGAAATATAGGGTTGTCATTGTGAACATCTATATGAGTAGAGGAAAATATTAGGTCGAGGTAGGCATTTTCTCTGGTTGGAAAATTGCAAATTTGTTCAAGACCATAGCTGTGAAGCATATTAAAGAGAGCCCTAGTATGCAGTGATGGAGAAGAAGATCCTAAATTGGCCAGTTGGCAGTTAAAGTCACCCAAAACCATTGCTATGTCGGCAGATTGAATTAGTGGGAAGATAGATTCCAGCGAGCTCTCTAAGTACTGTAGGTCTATATTAGTTAAGGGAGGTGGAAAATAAAGCAATACTATTAAAACCTTTAACTTGCCAAGATGAAGAAGGCAGTATACTGATTCAATATTTGTGAAATTTGATGCAGTTTCACAGAGTATATGCTTAGAATGTATAATAGCTACTCCGCCTCCACGAGATCCTCTGTCCTTTCTATGGATTGTATATTGTCCATCTATAATCTCCTGATCATCAATATCTATGGAGAGCCAGTGAGCAGGTAAATGTCATAAATATGTGAGCCTTGGATTGCTCTGAAGTGGTTTAGGTTGCTAATTATACTCCTGCAATTCTAATTATACTAATTATATGCTAATTATACTCCAACATGTCTGCATGGTACTCCATTCCTGCACAACGTTTTCAGCATCCTGTTCAATCCATTCCTAGACGAATTCAGGCTATTTTTAAGGCTAAATGAGGCTCAACACGCTACTAAGTAGGTGTACCTAATAAAGTGGCAGCACAGTGTATATATTTCGCATTTAGAGTATTGTGTTCATGTTTGCAGGCCACACTTAAAGAAAGCCATAGAACTTCTGTATGAGTTCAGAGAAGACTAACCAGATTGGCGAGGGGGTACCAACCAATCGATGTCATATGAAGAACGGCTTAGAAAGTTCCGACTGCAAAACTTGGCAACAAGACATGTTAATGGAGACCTGATTGAGATATATATATATATATATATATATATTGGAATCAGTAAAATGAATGAGGAAAGCGAATCCCGGGTGGGAGATACAAATAGCAAATTTTGGCTGGATCTCATGAAGTTTACTTTCGAACAGCGAGTTGTAGATCATTGGAATGAATTGCCTTCCTCAGTGGTCGAGCATTTGGTTGTTTGGCGCTTTTTTCGTGACAGGAAGATATGATCGATAGAATTTTATTTATTTATTTGGCAGATGCAGAAAAAAGCCCGCTTCCGTGCATCATTTAGCCTTTATAATCCCGATTCTAAGTCGCTGCTGCTCCTAAAACTCAACAACAACAACAACAACAACAACAACCAACAGACACGCTGGAGGCGACTTTTTATTTACTGTAATGTTCTGTTTCGAAAAGTGTCATACCCGAAACCATTTTTCCTTTCAGATCATTCAGCAAGTACTGTCGAACTGGATTCAATCATGCCAGATAATTGAATCCAGTCTATCGTTCAATTTAGACTCAAACGAGTTAATTGACATCGTTAGAATTAAACTCAAGACAATTAACGGGGCAGATTGCTTTAACCTCGATGAAACTGAAGCGGTGACTATTTTGTTACACAAGAACTTTAATGCCATAATTGAGGAATGTATTATTCCTCTGCAACTCAAATGTCGGTCACCTCAAAATGAAAAAAAAAAATTAAAATCGAAATTATAGCGGTTTCGCAAAAATAAAGAATAAGAAATTCTCGGAACAGCGAAAGACTCGAGTCTCTAATCAAGAACGAATACGCGCACCATTTCAGCAATATTCATTTGATTTTAATATTCAGAACATACTCTGCACACTTGGCCCTTCTGGAGGCACTGGAAGGTATGGTTCAGTGTGTTTATCAAACAGCTCCTTTGAACTACTTTTCAGATAAGTACCATCAACCTTTGACTGTGGTTTCCTCAACAGTCCGTTTCTCCGCAAACTAGTTACCAACTTCGAATTTTTATTTTGATTTATTTTCAAATGCTACTAATCACTTTCCTCTAGATTAATTATAGTGGACCAGATAATTAATATTCGAATACAAAGCATTTTCCAGAAAGGCACACGAATAAGAGATGGAACTGCAAAGTGAATGCTTTCGCTCAGTTTATTGAACTAATCTAATCAGCTGCTTTCAAAAATATCTTCCACGAGTGCCATCGTGATATCATTCCAGGTATATCTCTTACTAGAAATGTTTTAACGTCTGGTTCTGATCTTGAAGGAAAAAGTTCAAAGGCTAATTTGCAAAAGATGTAATCCATATTGATTTAGTTGAGACATTTTATACTATCCATATTTCTGGATTAATAAACTTGGACCTATACTTTTAATTAAATTAGTTAATGCTGCTTTTAATACTCTAACATTTTTAAATAAAATGTGGCACGATTCAGATAAATAAACCTAGCGGCTGCTGTGTTCCCCCTAATCCACTGGACGCCACTAGAAACGCAGTTATTTTGAAAACAAGCTACGCACTCTCTGACGACTTACTCCACCAATATTTTAATATAAGAGAATCACTTCAAGTATCTAATCGTGATCTGGTACATTATTAACTTTGTTAATAAACTGGGTGTATAATATATATATTAAATCTGGTACTCTGTTTCTACAAGAAGAACCAGTTCCTGGAACACTGAGTGTTAAGTTAAACAGAGGATATGCATTTGGCTGAACATTTTAATTAATGGTTTGAAACTAGTTTCTGTTAAGCTGAATAACTGGCAAATGTAAGTGAAAGAACTTTTTTATCTACAGCTTTTATAGCTTTTATCTACAGCTGCCTCATAATATCAGAACAGGTATGTATGACTGCTGACTCGCTATTTCTCCTCCTCTCTCCCTCTGGAGTGGGCTCCCAGAGGGTTTTTTTATTGTCTCATAATTTGAGACCGTCCGAGTCCTAACTACCCGATTGAGATGGCTCACCTTCCCGTGGTGTGGACAGAAGCGGCTTTCCAGGAGATTATTGCTTCTGGGTAGCCAAACGGCCAGAACCTCACCCACTCAACACACGCAAATATACATCCCACACATATCTGGCCCTTTCTGTAGAGTCTATTGCATCATCACAGAGGAAACGAGCTGGATTTCAACAAACGCTTTGGGTGCCGACTTACCTATACACATACGCACTCATTGACGATTCTATTTAGTCGAATGCTCTCATCCCACTCTCTATCTTATAGAGTGGAATGAGAGCATTCGACTAAACTGATTTGTTTTGATCTAAAGATATCGTTACTAGATACATTAAATGCAAATTTTTATACTGAAATAATTTTCGGAAGATGGTCAAAATGAGAAGCTTATAACTGTACAAAGGACTATTTTTCCAATGAATGAATTTAATTAATAAATTTTGTTCATCATCAGCCATTTTCAATCCACTCCAGCAACTTTCCAGTTCCTTCTGTTTTGCGCAATGACCACCCATTTACTGCCCACAAACTCTTCAATTTCATGTGTCCATCTCCGTTGTTTCTTCCAGGTTTCTTTTAGCTCCTCTTGGGTACCATTTTCTTATTTGCTTAGTCCATCTGTCATCATATCTTCGAGCTGTGCCCTGCCCAAGTCCATTTCAGTTCTTTAGTTTAAATTTTGTTATTAATCAGCTTCGCACTTCTTATTAATGACCTTTATTTATTCACAGGTGTATTTTGTGCATGTATTCGCAAGTTTGTGAGTTTCATAATTAAAAAAGCTCCCGGTGAAATTCGACTTTCCTTTCTCAAGTGCCCCACATCCGAAACTATTACAGATTAATAACAATAAATGCATGCCTAAACTATTAGAATTAAAGAAAAGAAACTGTCAGTAAGAAGTATCGCTGTTAAGAGGTGTGAGTAGAGTCTCGTTAAAAACGAAATTTGTGCCTAACACCAAAGAGAAATTTAGAAGATTTGCACAAAGCACCGAGGCCACGCCGATGTCTCTTCAGAATGTGGCAGCAGCTCGCCGAAGGAGTCCTGACCGGCAGTGTGTTGACCTTTGATCGTTCTTTCTTAATAAACCCACACTCATCTTTGTGTTGTCAAGCGGCAAATTAATGGGCCGCTATATTCCGCGGTGTAAATTGCCGCGACTTTTCCCGGGTTCAAGGCTGTGCATCCGAGTACAGAGTGTTGTTACCTCCGCAGTTTCTTTCCCTTAACCTCTCCTGTTGTTACCGCCGAGTTCGTTTCTTCGCATGATTCGCTAACGGACCGTAGCTTTCTACCGCCATTACATTTCAATCGGAGATTCACTCGTCCGGAAAAGCGTATCCGGGTGTTAAATGATCGCACGCGCTGTCCTTTTGTAGGCCAGCAGCCATCTCCCTTCTCCCACTTCCAGCGAGTTCTCTCGGATGCGAGGAAAATCGAAAATGCGGAGGCACTCGCGCAGCGAGGCGACCTTGGAAAAACACTTCGGAACTTTGATGAAAAATGATCGCGGCCGAGTTAGCGCGGTTCTGACGAACGTTTCGGGCAGGTTGTTGAACCGTGTTCGGAGTCGTTGCGTCTGTCTTAGTGTGTCGAGTTCGAGACAGCCGAGATGCTTTATGCGAACCCCTCGGTCGGTGGTGTCAGGCTGGCGCGTTTCGGGGGGTCGTAGACATAAAGATGACAACCCTGGCGCTAGGGCTTCGCGTGCACTTTCCTCCCCGAAGTCGGGATGCTTAACATTTGACCCGCTCGTTCGCAATTATTGATTCTGCGCGCTGCCGTTAGAATGAAGGGATAACGTTCATTTGCTGGATGGAAGCGGTTATTCACCCTTCTGCGAGAAAGTAGCTGTCACTCAACGGGGGCGGGGAAATAAAGGGGAAGGAGCTTGATTTATAATGCATTGTATGCTTAAGGCACACATCTTAATCACGAGCCTACCTAAGCTCATGCTACTCGCATTAGAACGTTGTCAGCGGCTCCGCATTGCTAGAATGTCACAATAAGCTGTTCTGTAGAGCGTGACCCCCCTCTTCAATCCTTCGTTCCTAGACTCGGAGGCACATTCCACCGCTGAACTATGCGCATCTGTTCGCCGAGTGAAATTAGTGGCCGCTGATGGCAATCTGTTTGAAGGGGCGGCGCATTCGTGGCCCCTTTTGTTTTTGAGAAAAATTGGGAGTTTCTTCGCTGCCGTCTGTTTACACCCCTAAATAACTGTAAATTATAGAAAACGATGCGATCCATTTATGAAGGCATTAACCCCTATATTTGCAGAAGCAGAAACGATCCATTTATAGTGACAGCACTTGTGTTGGTGTCCTCGGTGGCAAGGGTTCGTTAAATGACCTTTTTAGCGCCACAGAAAACTTTCCCCTATACCTCTCACTGGTTTCTTCTGATCACGACTGACAACTGTCTTTACTATATTTTTCTTTAATCCCTTTTAGGTAACCTAATGCTAGTGAATAATATTTAGCTGTAGGGAAATTTCGTAGCTTTGCACTGAGCGTAATTGTTTCCTAAATACTTAATTAAAAAACCACTAATTGTGCCATTCAGTAACAAAACCTTGTTTAATATATTTTAGGGAACCTTTACCTTAATGTGGTTAGGTTACCTAAAATACAATAATCAGAGGTTTTTAATTATTTTAGAAACATCTATCGTACATGTTGCTATGAGTTGAAGCGAATATCATATGGAAGTTAACACCTAAATGTCTTAATCGATGTTAGTTTACCAAAAATGATGCATTTTTGCAGGATGGAAGTCTCCTCAACGATTCGTGTTGAGGCAAATGGACCATAATCTGCCACGCTGGTCTACTACAACACTCCCGCTCCTGACCACTCGTAGATCTACAGAGACCTCTACTGTATGGTAAAGTTTCACGTTAGTGTCTCCGTTGAATGTAATCTGATACTGTCTATTAGCGATGTGGGCAAAAAGCCAAGAAAGTAAATCTGTAATACAGATTGCAATTTGTAGTTTAAGAGCGCGATCAACGAATGGAATGTTCTGGAGCGATCGGGGTTAACAACATCCACCCAGTTCACCCTGTCAATCTCCGTACATGACTGCCAGAAGGAAGAGAGGTTGGTTGCCGGTGATACCCAACGCGTCTCATACAGTTTGCGAAATTGGAATTTGATAGCAGATTTGTTCAGGGTAGAACTATCTTTAGTTTAATAATCTGGATAAGACAAAAGAAAAGAAATTTTACTTATTTCCTATTGGCATTAAGAAATATGGTTATTTCAACTTTTTCTCCTTGGTTTAATTTTACAAACCACGATAACCTTTAAATCCAATGGTCTAAAACGAGAAGCAGTTCACCATACAGTGCTTCTCAACGTTGAACACCATTTTTAATGGAACTACGTTCATCCAGGTGGCAAGTCAAGCAGGCAAACTTGCGTTCTTTCGAATTGACCAACTGTTTCTTTGAACTTCGATGACGGACAAATATGAAGTGCGCTTCGAGCAAATAAATTATCTGTTTGTACTCGGAGACGGCCACGTAGGTCACTGGAGTTCGCAAGATCGACAATACAATTACTCACTCCCTGAATTTTAAGCAGTTGAGCAATTGGTAAAGCGTCATCAGTGGCAGTGCTGCTTTCATATTTGGGAGTGATATTAAATGAAAACACGAGTTACTTATCAATAACGTGCAGATGACAGTGGTGAGTGGCCTCGATAAAGAACTTTCATTACGGCTTGGTCGTATCTGTGTGCGAGCTCGATTTATCAGTTTGAGCGAGCTCGGAAAGCACTGATTACTGTATATGATGGCAGTCCAATAATTAGAACGGATAACATACTGCGAAACTCGCTTTTATAACCATGGAAATTGAACCACCAATTTCTCATTGGTTAATCCAACACTAGAAAAAACGGACTAAAAAAATGAATGGACCCGAATCGTACACAATAAACTCGTACTTAATTCCCAACGACGTTGCTGAACCTACTTTGGGATTCTGTTATCGGCTCCACTAAAAACAATAAGACAGCAAATGTTTGTTGCGGCTTTAAGGATACGATTCCTGACAGATCGTGTTTGCATTTGATGGCGAGTATCACGGATACACATTTCGCGAGTTGTGCACCAGGTTGGTTTCCATCGGGTCTTTAAATAAGACACTTCGCGGGTGACATCCATCAAGAGATAACGCTGTTCATCGCCATTCTAGGAATATTGGTTTCCCTTCAGCGTGGCCTACACATGATGATTATGAGTGACCCGTATCAGAGAAAGATCAAAGGCCATTATCATGCACAAAGCCGTCTGCGTGGTGCAATCTAGAAAAGAGTTCGTGTGGACTAATACAAGTTTAGGGTGCGATATCCATTGCAATCTTAGCGTAGAAAAACAAAAATGTGCGTATTCTTCTTCGTAAATATGTCAATTTAGGTCACCTCTGGTTTTACATACACTCGGATTTTTTTAACGAACGACAGCCATTACGACATTTGTACCATAACTTGGAGCAACGCAAAGCGGCGATAAGATAAAGGCAGACGATGGAAGTAGGACAAAAGCGAGCGGCGATGTTTGATTACAGTCGGAATGCGAACCGCGATAATGAAATACCAAAAGCGTGATAAGGGAAAGTTGTCCGAGAAGTCCCTTTTTATCTCTGTGCGGACCAATTCATTTACTCGAGGGGAGAAAGTGCTGCGAAGGTAAAATGGCGACACCCCGCGGGGTTCTTCTCATCCTGGAAATACCCTCCTATCGTACAAATGGATCGGACAACTCGGTGGCCTCGCTTATTCGCAATTTTCTTTCCTTCTTTCGGTGACGTTCTTCGAGCACAAGTCGGAGGTCCTTGACGGGAGGCTTTCTTGATGCGTTTTCCGTGAGCAAATTAGGTATTCCGCAACCCTTCCTCGCGAGCAGCCGACGCACACTTCTTATTTAAGCGGATTTGTTTTAAAATTCCACGTGTGTAACCGACGTCGGTCTTGTACAGTTTGCAAGACCTCGACCACACGTTCTCTTTCACGGCGCTGACGTCGCTGTGACCTAGAAAAAGTCCTCTTAATGCGAGTGCAAAATAATTATTGGCTCGGCTTCTCTCCTCGTGCCTTCGGGGTTGTGTTTGCTTTTAGGATCCATGTAGGTGGTCCTGAGCCGCATTAATTAGGACCACCGGTGTGGATAATTTCTCCACCTGCGCACGGCCGATACAGAAATCAAACTGCGCCGCGAATGACCCATTTTGTTCCATTGGGAAAACGTTACGGGACCGTTTCAGATGGGTTACAACGTGGGCCGGAAAACAGTTATTACGGAACAGCACGAACGACTGTACAGTAGGGGGCTGTGGTAGCAATGGACTGAAGGGGACACTCGCTGTTCGCTGTCTGGTGCAAACGAAATCGTATCTCTAATGAAGGATAAATAACAGAGCCGCTCAATAAAAAGATCATCGTGGGCTGGAAGAGGCCATAATTGGCCCGTTACGTTCCATTAGTATGGGAGGGGTTGAGTAATTCGTGTACTCAGGTGTTGTCCCATACATGTAATGAGGTTCCATTTACGTATATGGAGGTGTTGAGTAATCGAATGCGGTCTGTGATTTGTGAGGTCGGTAACGCAATTTTACTCCCATTTTGGTTCACACGAAGTATGTGGCCGTTTAGGATAATCAAGGGCAACCAAGGCCACGAGGCGTAGTGTTTGTCAGTAGCCTCTTCTCAAGTTGGGTTTATGTGACTAACCCGATCCCGGTGTAAATAAATAAATAAAACAGATTCGTGAAATTCCTCTCGTTCCAATAGGAATTATTTCAGCAATAGCAAGGCGAGTGCACTCAGCCAGCAAATCGAGGAGGATCGTGTGTTTCCAGTCAACATCGTGGCTGGTTCAGGTGCCAAAGAATGGCTTGCATCTGGACCCCGTCTGAGGTTGGAGCAATTCTTGAAGGCATTTTCAGTGATAGCAGAAAGGACGGCCGCCGTAGCCGAGTGGTCAAGCGCGCGGGTGCATAAGTACACGTGCCTTTTGTGACCGGGGTTCGTGAATACGGTGCTGTTTCTTGTATTCTCTCTACTTTGTGAACTCCTCTGACCGTGTGGTCGTCCCGGAGTATAAACAGAAAATTTATTTTTATTTAATAGAAGTTTCCTCGTCTATTATTATTATTATTATTATTATTATTATTATTATTACTGGATTTTCAGCGCAAGCATTACATCTGATATGATGATGAGAGTACAGTATATTGCAATTGGCGCATGTGGCCTGAGTGGTGGATGGGTGAAATTCCCAAGAACGAGAGCCAGAAAATACAAGGAGTGGACACCAGGAGAGAAAAAGATCCTGTCACACTTTCGAACATCGGTAGATGAAACGCTGTGGGCGATGATCCACAGCTTTAATGCTCCCTCTTTTAATTGCGAAAAGGGAGGGGAAGAACTCCCTTATACATTTAAATTTATCCATTTAAATGTATGGATAAAACAGCCATTACCGATGTATGCAAAACTTAAGGACCAGTCAGGTTTTCACCTGTTGTTGCTTCTTATAGGAGTGGCCTGGATATGGAAAAAGCATACCAAAGGAACCTCGTGAGGTACAGAAATGAAGGAAACAACACCGACACAACAACCCAAACAAAACGGTACAGAGGGACTTTATTCAAAAATGGCAACATAGCATTGGCTGCCATGATACAGATGTATCACTGCCAAAGATGTAACAAAGGAAAGAGGTGGTCCTCACTAGGAGATATGCCCCCTCCCCCCCTAATGTCGATGCAGGCTTTGCACCGCCTGTCCATACTTAGAACAATGTTGTTGGTAAGTCCTTGCGGTAACATCGTCCATTCCTCTGTCAGTTGGTGAACATTTTCTGGTGGGTGTAGACGGGCCGCTAGGCGTCTCCCCAGAGCGTCCCATATGTGTTTAATGGGATTTAAAACGGTAGAACGGGCAGGCCAATCCATACGACCAATGTCCTCACTTTCCGAAGGCATATCAACAGCTGCAGTGCGATGGGGTTGTGATGTTATCATCATCCATAAACACGTACTCGGGGCCAATGGCACCTCGGAACAGACGCGCATGTGGAAGGATTACAGTAGCGTGCATCGGTTACAGTACCGCCTTCCAGTATCTGGAGTTGTTTACGTCCATCCAAGAAATAACGCCTCCCCAGACGAGAACACCTCGACCGCCCTATCGATCCTTTTCAGTGATGTTTGCTGGGTGATACCGTGTGCCAACCTCTCGCCAGATTAGCTGACGTCCAGAATCGCTGCTGAGACTGAATCTACTCTCATCAATAAAGAGTACCTTACCTCATTGCGTTGCTGTCCAGTCCTTGTGTTCGATGCATCACTATAAACGGTGTCTCCGATGGGCAGGTGTTAATGGGATATAACGTACTGGCCGTCGGGCAAACAGCCTACCTTTGTGTAGTCGCCTGGCCACAGTAAACGATATCCTACGTCCTGTGCAGCTGGTCTGCGATTGATCCCGCTGTCTGGTGTCGGTCCCTTTTGGCTTGTAGGAGTATATAGCGGTCATCATTGGGCGTTGTTTTTCGTGGATGACCACCACTGGTCCTCCGAACAGCTGTACCTGTCGTACTGAAGGCCGACCACGGACGTAAGACGATGCTTTGGGCGATACCGAACTCTGCAGCCTCACTTCTCGCACTTCGAGCTTCCCAATTATTCGACCCAATCCGGGTAAAGTGATGCAGATGTCTACTGGCCATTTTGTTGTCTGTAACAATCGTGCTCACCATTCGGTAATTTGCACATAACTGCTGAACTGCTGCTTTTATCTGTTTATGTGATCCCTCTCATCACGATTCAAATTTTTGTATTTGCACCAGCTTTCTACCAAATGGCCACAGTTATTCAAATCGCCACAGGCTGTTTCGTTTGATTTTGTGGTTGTAACCTTTAGAAATAGTGTTGGTCCTTAAGTTTTGCACACCAGTGTATAATCAATGGCTGAACAGTGTAGTCTGTCTGGTGTAGTGCGACTTAATCGCCATCTTTTCAAGGTAGCCGGAATTGAGTACAAATTTGTAAAATATAAGTTTTCAAATTTCGCCAGTGGTGCAGCGTACTGCTAGAAGGGGGCACGCAAACAACTTCGGGATGATTATTTCAATCTAATCCCATTATAAAGAGTAAGGTGTTGTTTTCATCCGACGCCTGTTTTATTCCTCATACATTGGGAACTTTTAAGAGGGTACTAGGGATTCATTTCTTACTTCTGACATTTATTTATAGCGACAACCTTGTGGATAGTAGAATGTGCTCCTAACAGCACAACATTTGCGCAAAAGTTGAAAAATATTCAAAAAGTCCATAAGATTAGTATTTAAATTAGATTGGGCAAAATATTTCCTCAGGAAATGTTAATGCTCCAAAGAACTTCGTTATCAGAAACATTTGAACTCGGATTAAACGGTTATATATGATCGTATTTCTTGAAGCTTTACACCTCGAAATTTTAGATATAGATTTCACGAAATATGACTTATTTTGTTCCTCTCAGTCCATTTATCTCTTGAGGGGAGGGGGGGGGGGAAGTCAAGTAAAAAAAATTGTATTCACCCAGAACTAATCGATAGAAAGATGTTTTTTTTTCTTGTTTGTTTGTTTGATACCTTTATCTCCATAGCAATCAGACTTAAACTTTGGTTTCGATCTGACAGTTCAATTCCCCCCCCCCCCATGAATGAAGTGGTCTCACAATGGATAGAGTGGAACACAAATCAGTGATTTGGTTCCTCTTTCTGCAAGGGAAAACAATTCAGAAGAAATGGTCGCTGTTTATGGAGAAGACTGCCCAGGTTACAGTGTTGCTGCACATTGTATAAACACTGTAACCTGGGCACTTTTCTCCATAAACAATTCAAATGTGAAAGAAAGAACCTGAGTGCATGACGAAGAAATCCCAGGACGTCCAGCATCTACTGTAACAAAAGAGTTGCAAAAATTGGAATTTATTATTATTATAATAAATTAGTGTCAAAAGAACTAGGTGCAGATCTCCAGATTAGTGTAGTGTCTCTGGAGAGTATCATGCACCAAAAGTGCCTGCTAGATGAGCTTCCAGACTTCTGACCCCTTACCAGAAGAAGGAAAGGACACATGAAATGTCGACGTGCCAGGAAGAGCAAGAGTCTTTTTCACGGCTAATCATGGATAGAACTGGAATCCATCACTATGAACCCGAAACTAAACAAATGTCAAAAACAATTGCAAATATTTAGAATGACCATCCCCCAAAGAGACAAAGATGCAACCAAGTGCTGGCAAAGGTGATGCTGTCATCTTTTTTGGGATCAGCGTGGTGTACTATTAACAAATTTACTTTTTGAAAAGGGCGTACTGTGACGACGAAGTATTATTCCAACCTCAAAGCTACGTGCGGCTGGGAAACCACCGGTGGCGCCTTCCACAAAACACTATGTAAAAGAAAACTGAGAAACCTGTGCGCCTGTTCCACGATAATGCCCCTGCCCATTCCTCGCCTGCTGTGATGAGGTGTGCCCACAAATGTGGGTTTGAAATATTGCCGCATCCTGCTTCTTCCCTCGATCATGCACCCTCCGAATTCTTTTTCTTTCCGCCCTGAAGTCTTCGTGGAAAACGCTTTGCTTCTGATGATGAGATGATATCTGCTGCCAAGTCATGGTTTGCAGAACAATCAGAAGACCTACAAAACTCGCCTGAGGAAGTGTATTGAGAGGTGGCAACAAAGATGTCATTTTGTCTGGATGACTGTTGAAAAAGTACATGGTGTTTGTTTCAACCTACTATCACAACTACACTGAGTGGACAGAAATCATGGAATACCTTCCTACCTAGTAATGAGTTTTGATTTGATTTGATTTGATTTTTAATGGCGCATTGGCAGCTAAGGCCATAATGCGCCAAGACAAATTTAAAATCTTGTTAAACATTTTGGTAGCAAAGGCTACCACGTCAAACAATTAATTATTATGTTTAAAAAGGTATAAAAGTAAAAGCATAAAAAACTTAGATCTTTGTATAAACATTAAAAAATTGTAAAAAGTTAAAAACATCACACATATTCTGTCTGTCACCTATAATCTGACTGAGTGTAAATGGCTCAGTCAAATTATTAAAAGTGGTAAAATACAAGCGTCGGGCTTCTATAAAAACAGGACATTCTATTAAAATATGACGAACGGTTAAAATAACATTACAGATCTCGCACATAGGTGGGTCATCCGCCCTCAGCAAGTAGGAATGCGTTAGATGACTCCTAGTAATGAGTAGGCCCACCTTTCGCCCGGATAAGGGCAGTCACATGGCAAGGCATTGAGTCCACTAGTTCACGAAAGCGTTCCACAGGTATTTCCACCCATTCTTGTTGCACCGCTGTCCACAATCCCTTCGCATTCCTGGGTCCATAATTCCTTTGCATTCCGCGATCCAAAACTCGAACGAACCTTTCCGCAGCATCCTGTTCATGTCCGGTGAACGGGTAGGTCATTCCATGGTGGTGAAATTGCGAAAATGCTCTTCCAACCATTTTCTAGTCACCACAGCTCGGTGGGGAGGCGCATTGTCCTGCTGGATGATTCCATTGCAGTCCCTGTGGGTGCACGATGACCATGAAGGGATGCAGATGGTCTGCAAGGATGGACATGTAACCTGGACCTTTCAGAGATGTGTCTGGACGTACCAGAGGTCCTAACGTCTGCTAGTTGAACACGCCCCAGACCATTACCGACTGTTCACCTGCCTGAACAGTTCCTTGTTCACATGCATAGCTTCGTGCGGTTTCCGCCAGGTACGCACCCTCCCGTCCGCTCGAAATAACTGGAAACGGGACTCATCGGACTGGACCAGGAGACCCGTCTCCAATCAGCCAAGGTCCAGTGCTGACGTTCTTTCGCCCAGTTGAGGCGTACAGTCCTGTGACGTGGAGTTAGCAGTAACACTCTTGTGGGTCGGGGGCTTCTATTGTGGCTAATGATCGCCTGATGTTGTTGGTGGAGACGTTTCTGGCACCTCCCTCGTTGAAGTCGGACATGTGGACATGTGTTTTTGTAAGGGGCGGCTCCTAGAACGTTAGTTAAACTCCGCCTCGTATCTCTGTGAAGATCAGTATCTCTACAAATGGGCCAGATATGTGTATGAAGTCGGTTTGTGTGTATTTTGTGTGCGTTCTGTTGTTCTGTTCTGGCCACTTGGCTACCCAGAAGCATCAGTCACCTGGACAGATGATTCTGGGTACTCGTCCACACCACGGGAAGGTGGGCCAGTCCCAGCTAAACACGTACTGTCTCAATACGAGACTCTGATCCACCTGATGTTGCCAAAAGGTGGGCCAGATTCCTCTAGGGGCCCACTCCAGAGGAGAGAGAGAAAAAAGAAAAAAAAAAATAATAATAATAAATTAAAAAAAAATAATAATAAATAAAAAATAAAAAAATATATATATATATTTAGATTTTCCCGTGGTGCAAAAGAAAGGGAAAAATATATAAATAAATAAATAAATAAATAAATGTCACTGTAAAACGCGAAATAACAAAAAAAAAAAAAGTGACAGCAACCCTGAAGAACGCAAAAAAAAAAAAAAAAAACAACCATGTGACTGATTGTAGAACGCGAAGAAAAAAAAATAATAATAAATAATCGGAGGTGATTTGTGCCACTGTCGCTCTCCGGTTGGCTGAAACAATGCGAGACAGACGGCCATGTTCATCCACCACCTTTCTCCGTCCGCCCATAGCGCTGTTATTCCGAAATGGCGTATTCCCGATACACTGTTGATACTGTCGAACGGAGATAGTGCAATTTCTATACCACCTATGCGATAGAGTGACCCATGCGTCGGACACCCACTATCGTCCCTCTTTCAAAGTCGGTTAACTCACGACGTTTATCCATACTGATATCGAATTACCGTCTAAGACTCTACGTGAATGCAGTGTACACATGCTAAGTGGGGGGTTCGTCCACTAGCGAGAGGGGTGACGTCTTTACGTTGCCCAGGAACCAGGTGTCCCACGAATTCTGTGCTTTCGGTGTACTGAATTAAATGGAAATCTTTTTGATTCCCCTCGTGTGAATTGACTACGGGGGGAGGACATTCCAGCATAATTGCTTAATTTTTTGCAACTCAACCTAAAACCAGCTCGGTTTTACAATTAATAATGATAATATGTTAAAACATATTATTATTATTTCACAAAAGGAAACCACCCCGGGGTAGCACCTTGAGAATTTAAAGGATAACATGCTCTCGTATTATTCTTTAAAATGTGCGCTTTTATTTAAACTTACTACTGTGCGTGATTATCGGAGTTGCTCTGTAATGTTTAAAATGAAATTTTAAAAAAATTAAAAATTTTTTAAAGAAAAAATAAATAATTATTAAGGACACTTGGCGTTTAAAATTCTAGGGTCGGTAAAGTAACAAAATCATGACAGCGGATGAGGGTGGTTCCAAAGACTTGAGAGACCATTTCCAGCTGCAGCCGAGTGTAGAATAGTTCGAAGACGCTGCTTCTGTGGTTTTGTTTCCAGTTTCGCTATTTGTGATTCCACCTGGAAAAAAATCGATCATCAACGAATGCGATGTTAATTGCTATTTATTATCGGGGAGTATTTTATGCACGTGTGGTCTGGGGTGGTTCGGCTTTTTGTTTGCGCTCTATTTGCGAAGTGCCGTCACGGAAAGTGTCAGTGACCGTTCGCATAGGCGGGGATGGTTTAGGATCGTTATCTCGACTTCGATCCCTCGTAATACGCCAGATTATTCACGTCTCACTGCGGGGGTGTTCGAAAACATTTTCGTATCCTAACCTCCGCCTCCGTTACCGGCGAAGAACCAGCGCGAGAGAGTCGGGCAAAAAAGACAACTGGCATCGTAATGCTGGAAGCACGTGCGCTGGTGATCGTCTGCGCATTGTTGTTGTTGGGTCTCCTCAAGGAGTTGGGTGGTTACTTACCGATGTCCGGACTGAACAAGTGAATGACCTCTTCTCTTCACGTCACGCGATTCCGAATGCACCGGCGCAGATGAAATGTGCGGGGGCGTTAAGTTGCTCAACACGGGCGACTCTGCTGCAATATGTTCGCAGAAACACCAGAAAATTCCGTCCCTTGTTTCACGACTGTGTGCACATTGTGTCAGTGGACAGGCCATCGGTTTATCTATCCGACTACATCCCCTTGTTTCCGAATATCGGAAAAACTAAGAAAAATACTGCGAGAGCCCACTTTTCGACATGGTGAATCATGACGAACTCAGTTTAGACGTGTTGAGTTCTAAGAGGCGGCTCGTAGAACTCAATTGAACTCCACCACTCATCTCTGTGAAGAACACTGCAAAAGGGCGAGATATGAGAGTAGTGCGCGTGGTCTGTTATGTTCTGGCCACTTGGCTACCCAGAAGCACCAATCACGTGGAGAGATGATTCTGGGTGCTCGTCCGCACGACCGGAAGGTGGGCCAGGTCTAGCAGATAACTCCGTCTGCCTTATATCAAACTCTTCACCCACAAGAGGTAGTACTAAACGAGTAGGTGAAGGAATTCTCTGGGGGATCACTCCAGATGAGGGGGAAAAAATTGCCGAGGTGGCCGCAGTTTAGATTTAATGAATGATATCTTTATTGCCAATAGTGACTAGTAACATGGATGCCCATAACAGCGACAATGCTAGGGATTTAACATAAAAATTCACCAATTCAGGAAAAATTGCAAAAAAACAATTATTAATACGGGAAATGGAAATGTATTTTTTTTTTTTTTCTTACTGCACACAAAGGGATGAAAAAACGATGGCAGTCACTCAGCTAAAGACGAAAGCTGTTCCCTGATGAGGCGTCTTCTGTAGGATTTGTCCTCTATGAACTTCTTGTAGTCGATATTCATCTCCTGGACATTGTGGAGCATCTCCATGGGCAGGAATCTGCCGCCTATCCTGAACCTCCAGGGAGGGGAGGGCCCTTAAGGGCTTCGGGGGATCCTCCAGTTACACATCTGCCAAAAACTTGGCGTATTGATTTCACCCGCTATTATTTTAATTGTGACGAGTAAGCGGAGGGTGAAGACCCGTTCCGAGACTTTTCTGTAATTAAGTAGTTTCGTAACAGCCGAAGTCTGTGTGACGGGTGGAACTTTATGCTTGAAGAGGACCCAGCGAAGAAGCCAGTACTCATCAGATGCAATGGTTCTATAATACTTTCAAACACTGACGGCTCATAGTCTTACTCTACTAAAGTATTCCAAACTGCTTTTAATTCGATGCTGTAATGAAGGCCACTATCTAAACTAGAACAAACTGGAGTGGTGAGATGTACTCTGGATTGCAGAATGGCTAAAAGATAGAAGACAGAGGGTTGTCATAAATGGTCTATCTTCAGGATTAACCAGCGTAACAAGTGGTATCCTTCAGGCATCGGTGTTGGTTCCCTTCCTACTTCTAATTTTCATAAATGATATTGAACGGGGTATTCATGCTAGGCTGTCGAAGTTTGCTGATGATTTCAAGGGGTTAACAATTCCAGTCAAGTCCATGTTGCTTTAAAAGATAGTTTGCATATGCGATCCAAAAAATGGTGGCAACCAAAGGTTTAATGAATGCTTCTAATGTAACGTTATGCTTTCTTAAGAAAGTAAAATATTCTGTTTATACTCTGGGAGCGCCACGTAAAGAGAGAGAAGGGATTTACAAGATAGAGGAATGCAAGAACAGCACTGTATTTATCAGTTACCGAGTTAGAATCACAAAGCCGAAAGGCGAGTATTACTGCGTTCTCAACACGCGGGGCTACAGTCGCCTTGGGGAAGAAAACGTTCAATACTTTAGGACAGGGGGCAGTAAAATGGTCAATCGTGATGCATGTGGAAGAGAAAAAAAGTGTTGTGTGAGTGCCAGCAATCTCTGTAATTACTTTCCCGATTTAGTTTTTACTGTAAATTTCTATACCCACCTAAGGTGTTTTCTTTTTTTCTTAAATTAAAATAATTCTGTTACTTATTTTATTATTTAAGATAAGAAATACGCATGTGTGAAAAACTTTGGTGGATTGATCTCAAAACTGTGTAGCTCATTTGATGAAAAAAGGTTGCCCATCCCAGCATTCGTGGCAATAAAAAAAACTAAAGACGTTTTCGTGTTCAACATAGATTTTACAATTAAGACTTGGAGTCTTTTCCTACATGTACGGTAATTTTTTTATCAGACTGTAAACAAAAAATTATTAGACTATATACAGCAATGCAGATTACAGTTCTTCGGATTATTAGTAACATACCACTCTGTGCCAGTTCCATCACTTTTGTTTAGACCAAGTCTCAGTTGAATCCGAGGTAAAAACTTGAGGGCTTTTTTTCCAAATGGCATCTTCACCACACATAGTAATGGTGTTATTCGAGCAGGCTACCAATTAACAGGACTGCTCAATCGCTTTCCTTTCACGGTGAGCTCTGCCACTCTGTACAGAACACTTTTACAACGTTGCTGCACTCGTTTGATCGTCTCATTCCAGACCCGATCTTTGAGCTTGAAAAAAGTTCACAATATGTAGTTCGGCAGTTACTGAGATAGATGGCAACATTACAAAGATTGATGCGACTCGTATTTGATAAAATATAATTTGCAGCCTCTCTCTAAGCGAAGGATGATCCTGTTTTCTACATAAACTTGTTCACAATAAAATTTATATTTATATTTTATTGGCTAAACAACAAGGACAGAGAACTATTGAAGAGTTATAGGCTGAATAGCATTAGTAGAGGCATACGATGCAAGAAGCGTCTATATAGCATCAGCCATAAAAAAAAAAAAAAAAAAAACCTTCCCATTTCACCCAATCATTCGCTCCAAAAATTTTGTCCAGTTCTTCCTTGAATCTGTTTAAGCTATCAACTTCCACAACGACAGATGGAAGTTTGTTCCAGCAATCAACCACCCGCTGGCTAAAGGCAGACGTGTACCCGGTACTCAAGGCGTGGCCTGACGTTTGGCTTATACAAAGGAATAGAAGTTGCCACTCCTCAGCCCATCTGTCCGACTTTTCTAGATCCTGTTGCAATAGCATACTGCCATTACTAATCCTGTCAACCTTTATATCATCTGCAAACTTGAACATTAAGCCTGATGTACCTTTATTAATAAATATACAAAAGAACAATGGGCCCCAACAGCGAATCCTGGGAAATTCCACTAATAACATTAGTCCATGAAGAGTGGTGTCCATTGATTACCATTCTGTCTCCTCTCACTCAACCATCCTTTTATCCATTGTAGCAAGTTGCCCTTAGTGCCGTAATGCTCCAATTTGTACAGCAGTCTTTCACGTGCAACAGTATCAAAAGCTTTCCTGAAATTCAAATACACGATATCAAAATTATTTTTTGCATCCAATTCCTTTGTGACCACATCATAGTATCCAATCAAATTTGCCAGACAAGACTTCCCCTTAACAAACCTGTGCTATGTCTGAATTATTACTGCAGTCTTGTCTAGATGATCCTGCTATGCTTCGTTAACCAGTGACTCCACTGTGCGGATCTCCCCTGAGTCCAAGAATGCTCTCATAATTATGTTAAGGATTTGCTTGCTTCCTTTGCCGCCTCCTTTAATATTAGTGTTAGTATTAGTAATGGCCGCATGGTGCAAGAAAGCCTATGGCTTATGCTGCACCAGCCAAAAAAAAAAAAAAATTAGAACAAAACTATGATAAAAACAAACAAAAAAAAAAAGAATAATATTAATTAATAAAAAAAAGGAAATTAAACCTATCATCCTATGCACTTCCCTGACCCAAAGGTACTATCTAGATGACCTTTGAATTTCCCCAACTGTCAGCCTCTACCACCCATGTAGGCAACTTATTCCAGTAATTTATAACTCTCTGGCTAAAATAAAACTTCCTGCAGTCCAATCTACACATTTCCCCCCTTAACTTGAATTTATGTCCCCTAGTTCTAGCATCATTTATAATCTTGAAAATATCGTCCTCGTTCATTTTACTGATGCCTCTCAGAGCCTTAAACACCTCAATCAAATCTCCTCTAAAGTGTCCAGTTTCCAAACTCTGCAACCCACATATTCGAAGTCTTTCTTCATAAGGACGCCCTTTTGCCGATCTCACCAGGCGAGTTACCCTTCTTTGCACCCTTTCAAGAAGCTCGATGTCTTTCTTTAGGTGCGGTCTCCATACTTGAACAGAGTATTCCAAGTGTGGTCTAACATAAGCCTTATATAATGGGATTATCACGTCCCTATCTCTACTTGCAAAAGTTCGATAGATCATCGATAGGACACCATGGGCCTTCCTTGCAACCTGTTTACAATGCTCAGAGAATTTCATGTCTGACCGTATCGTAACACCCAAGTCCCTTTCCTCCAGTACTGGGTTTATTTGAACTCCACCAAGTGAATAAGTTATTTTGGGATTACTGTTTCCCAGGTGTAATACCTTACACTTTGTTGGATTAAAGCATAGCTGCCATTTTTCTGACCATTTCTGAAGTCTATCTAGGTCTCTCTGAAGAAGCTCAGCTTGACAGTGATCATTAACTACTCTACCAATTTTAACATCATCTGCAAATTTAGACATCATACCCTCTTTCCCTTCATCAATGTTGTTTATGAAAATTAAAAAGAACAGTGGTCCTAATACTGATCCTTGGGGAACTCCACTTCTTACATCAACCCAATCTGAGGAATAGCCATTTATCACAACCCTCTGCCTCCTGCCCTAAACCCATCCATCAATCCATCTAAGGATTTTCCCAGTGATTCCAACCTGTTCAGGATTATAAAGCAACCGCTCTATGGGACTGAGTCAAAAGCTTTGCTGAAATCTAAATAAACGATGTCGAAATTATTCCCTAAATCCAGCTCGTGAGTGACCCTTTCAAAATAGCGAACCAGATTTGTTAAACATAATTTTCCCTTTACAAAACCATGCTGAGTATCCTTGAGAATTTCAATTCGATCCAAATGATACTGAATTCCACCCTTGATCATTGCCTCCATGATTTTCCCTACCACTGAAGGCAGACTGACAGGTCCATAATTTCCCACTTCACTCTTAGAGTCACCCTCATATATTGGAGATACATTGGCACTTTTCCAATCCAAGGGAATTGGATATATCCCATTTAGTGGAAATATGGTGTATCTCAATATACACTGAGTTATCACTGAATTATGACCACCTACCTAATACTTCGTAGGTCTTCCTTTTGCCCTCAGTACAGCAGCTATCCGACGTGGCATTGATTCAACCAGATGTCGCAGCGTTCGGGAAGTATGGCCAACCAAGCTTGGTGTAATGCGGTCAGCAATGAAGGTATGGAGGTGATTGGTGTATCCAGACGCCTGATATGCCTTTCCATAGTGTCCCGCAAGTGCGCTATGGGATTGATATCGGCAGTGTTCGGAGGCTAATCGATATGCTGGAAGTCAGAATTGTAATCCTCAAATCATTCCTGCACAACAAATGCCCGATGGCTCAGCGCATTGTCATCTTGGAAGACACCATCTCCATTCGGGAAAAGGTGTGACATAGCGGGGTGTACACAGTCAGAAAGCAGTTGACGATAGTGGAGACCAGTGTCTGCGCGGTAGCACACTGCTATCGTCACCGTCCCCCCCCCCTCCACCGTGTGAGAAAAAGCCCGGGTTCGAATACCGTCGTTGACGCGAGGAACTTTAATGGGTGTAGATAGCAAGATTTTCCCAACAGAAACTGGGGGTTTTTCGTCCAGCAATACAGACATAAGACACAGCACGGCAAATGAATTTAATTATTCTGGTGGCCTAAAAAATAATAACAATAATAGCGGAGACCAGCGGTACACGTGTAACCATTTATGCGTGATTGTAAGAGGTGCGGTGTAACGCTGAAACAGTGTGTTAAATATTATAAGATTCTAAGGGTATCTTTAATTTAAAGTATTATTAAGCAACAAAAATACATTTGTGTACACGCGATCATTTACTAATCCACATGTCAACAATGTCCAGGGCTGTTGCTAGCACGGACGGGAAATTGCGCTCCCGGATAACCCGAGCTGACTTTACATTCACTTTCCTCCAACTAATTCCTTTTTGTTTTTTTCTCCACAGTCTGGGTAATTAGTTTCTACGAGGGCCAGGCGTGTCTTTGTATCCTAATTCCTTACCTTCTTCGCCTCCTGTTATATCATTGTCTGTGATTACAATATGTACGCAAAATGTGTATACAAGTAATGGTACCATGCAATGGCGGATCCAGAAAAAAATTACAGGAGGAGTACCATTTGTGACAGGGGCGGTTACCATTTTGTGCCTTGTTTGTACACAAAATGGTGCCTTGTTCGCGCACAAAATAATGCACGGAACAAAACAAATAGGACACTCAAAAGTACGTATTGTGACTGGCGGACACAGGCACACAGCTAAACTTCGAATTACTTTGAAGTAAACGAAGTTACTTTGAAGTTCAAGACGCCACCACCATACTGTGTGGCGCCTAGAAGTAGAATTGCAATCACATCAGCATCAGTGTACTTGTGGCTTAGCTGTTTTCAACCGCAATCAGTTGAAAATAGCTAAAATGTTATGTTAACAATGAAAAGAAAATGTTTTCTGTAGCTAAAGGGAATTTAAACGATTGGTGTCCGAAAAACGATAGAGGGAGGTACGTGCCTCCCTCGGTGCCCGTACCCTGAATCCGCCTGCGTTACCACGCTCTGTCTTTGCAGCGTGTCGCGAGATAGGCCAGTAGATGAACCCAAACCGTACACGTGCGTATGTTAATGGAGCGTCTCGTCCTGTTTTGTAAGTGGAGGGGATCAAAGAAACAAATGAAATCGGTTCCTTGTTTAATATAAAAGTGGAAATGAGCGGAAAAGAAAAACACGAGGCAAAAAGAAATTCGACATTAAGTTTAAATATTTGCAACTTTCCGTACGCATTTATTTATAAAATAAACCCCCCTCGCAGCCCTTTTGAAGGGACCAGCCCCAAGGAACGCTGAGTTGGATTCTCCTCCCACTTCGCAGGGTTGGCAATGGCACCGGAAGGAAAGCGCTAAAAACTAGTTATAACGGAACTTTACTGTGTAATAATGATTTTAATTGTTTTAAATATATTTTTAAATTTTTAAAAGAATTTTCAGCGATAGCAAATGAGTCGTGCTCAGATGCGCCCTTTCGGGCCGACTGTCTTGTCTTTGGAACGCGTAGTAAGGACGGGGATGAGAGTTGTTTGGGGTGCCCCATCCCCTTACGATACTGGCTGCTCTCCAGTTTTTATTCCGGTCAGGTGCCCGATCCCCCGTTCTCTGATAGCGTCGCAGGGAGGACCATTCGTGACGCCACGCGCGCAGTGATCATCAAGGTCACGGATTTGCGGCTTCGGCTGATAACTCACTCAGCGGTTGGCGATGCCGTGCACACAGCCCTCCGCATAACTCCCTCACGGGTTGCCTGCCCCAAAGTAGCTTCCCCCTGGCCGATCCTTTAACTATTACGCAAACTAACTGGCGATATTCGCGACGCTGTCCTTCCATCTGAGCCTCGACGGTCTGTCGCATTCGTGTGAGCCGCCCGTAGGAAAGCGAAAGTATTTGTGCGGGCCACGCGATTTGTGTCTTCCGCGTTGGTGATCGAGAGGAAACAAAAGCGGCGATACCCTCCGGTGCATATTCCGTGCCAGCTGTCTATCCCACGTGATCCTGCGACCTCGCGGGTCCCCGGGGAGCCCTAGGGAACGCCGTGCCCTCCCCACTCTCAACGACATCGATCGAAAGCATTTTCTATTTAAGGAAAGCTCGTTTCTGAATGCGCCGCACAACCGGAAATTATTTTGCATTCAGTCGGCATCCCCCCACCCCCACCCACTCCGCTGTTGTCTGTGCCGGCGTTGCGTGAAACGCTGTACTGAGCAGCGTGACGCGAGGAATTCCTGCGGAGGGACACTGAACCCCGCCGCCACCGTGGAAGCCACGGCGCACTATCGATCGGCATTTGTACGATTCGCGGCCGCGGAACATCACGTGGTCCGAAAATGCTCGCCAGGTTTTCGACGATGACCTCGTTCTTGTGAAAGGTTAACAGCGGAAATGTGTCACACAGGCGTTCGCCGTGAATACTGCCCGTGGGACTCCTTTGTCGCCGATTTCGCTGACAACAGTTCGGGTCCGAAGCGAAAATGTCGAAATATTTCACGATTCGCTTTACGTAACTCCATCGATTTGGGTTTGAGGTGTCGGTATTGTGGTCTTCTTCCAATTAAACTGACGATTTGCGGCCGACGATTTGATGAGGGTACTAGCTTTTCCAGTACCCTCAGTTTGGGCAGTTGTGGGTGCTGACACCCACTGGTATCGCCCTCCCTCCAGTGCGTGCGGGGTTCGTCCTTTTTAGGACATTCCATTCGAAACCTCTTTCAAGGAAACCATTCCCTGAGCCGTAGCTCATCCATGGCTAATTCTTGAAAGGAACTAGTGTCGGAGTCTTTTAGAATTCAACTATATATAACAAAAATTTTGGTAACGTTATTTCAACTATCAACTATTAACTACAACTCAATTTAATTTAAGCCACTTAGCCTCTCCCAAGAAAAATCTACTTTTTATTTCTTAGATTTTAATGGAGAGAGTTGCCATCCCTACCGCGTGGAGGTAGGCTTCTACTATCCAGCTACTTCTTTACCCTTTCCTTTCCACGCAATAGGGTCTACCATCCAGTAAACTCATTCATATGAGTAATCTTTATATTTCACACTTGTATATAATTCATTTATTTAAAACCAGAATTCCAGGGATTACAGGATCCTTGCTCACTCACAAAAAACTCTAAAAACTATCTAAAAGAACAATTCTTTGCCTTTGCAGCTCGAGTATCATCACAATTACTCGATTATTTACAATTCCATATCTAGTATCTTACTACTACATGTAGTATCATTCTAAACTTACAATCTTAAGAATTCAACTCATTTAACCTGCTTATAACTGGACAAATCACTATTCTACACACACTTATACATCAAATAATTTCACACATACACAATGCAAACAATTCAATCTATTTAATAGTACATTAAGTACTACTTCAAAAGAGATGCCGTCATAGTCACCGTGGTTTTTATATACATTATCTAATCCTCCTTAATTACTGTATTAAGCACAAGTTATATACTTACGTAATTGATCCTTCTCTAGAACTTATGATCTTACCCAACATTATCATCATCAACTATAATCTACTTTTTTCTTATAGATTTCTAGTGCTCTTATATATTCCGGGCACTTCTTATCTACTGCCGTATGGTCTGCCGGCTTACCCTTTTTCTTACATATATAACATTGTGCACCCTTATCCTTGTTCTTACATTCCCTATAGGAGTGATTTTGCTCTCCACAGTGACCACACAGCACCTCTCTTTGACAATACTTTGCAATGTGTCCATAATTCATGCATCTAAAACATTGTGTAACAGAATAGACCTCTTTGAATTTACAGGCCATCCATCTTATATACACTCTACTTTTTATTTTAATCATCTTCCATATTTCTGAATCTAACTGAATTACCCAGTTATTACAATGAGTTGTCCTATTGTTATTCACAGTTAATATCTCAACTTTCTCCTTAAACCTTCTTTCACTTATCTTACTGTCCTTAAAATTTCTTGACCATAATTGTTCTAAAAGTTCTTCACGCTCTATATCTTTTTCTACGTCAAATATCACAATACGTGGTAGAATTGGCTTAGGGATAGAATAACTTAGCCCCAGTTCCTGGATTCTTTTACATGCTTTTAATTTCACTATATCTTATTCGCTTTCCGCCTCAATCAACACAGCACGGTCTCTAATTGATCTTACATTTCGTACTTTCACTGAGGATAGCAAGGGTCTTACTTCTTTCATAACGTCTATCTTGACTTCATCGCTTGTTTTATGTTTTGGTGTTAATGCCTTAAGTATCATTACTTTTGGCACATTAACTTCACTCTCAGGACTTTTTACTATTGTAGCATAGTCTTTCTCTTTAACCTTTTCTTCCTCCTTTCTAAGTCTTTCTTTTAATAACACATTCTCAATATGGATTTCTAGCGCTTTCTTCTCTACAGTTTCCCACATGTTCATTATAATTTGAATAGCATTTTTTTGATACTTTACTGTCAGCATCATGTAGGAAGCAATTCAATCTTCGTCTTACCTCGAACACAAATTCAAAATCTTTATTCTCACTAATTTTTTCATCATCATCCTTCTTTTTCCTCCTCTTTTTTCCTTTACTACTATGTCCACAATCAGAATGATCATCACCCTGCTTCCTCTTTTTCTTTTTTAGGTCTTTATTATTATGGACTTCCTTAGACCGAACTGCGCTTGAGGTTCTTTGTAATGTTCGTTCACAATGCACTTCTATCTCAGCCAACTCTGCAGCCTGTTCTAAGACTCCACGTGCGATATCATCTCTTTCTTCATCAGTCACCTCACTCGAAGCTGCAAGCAACTCCTCCTCACTTATTTCATCAGAGGAAGACATTTATAATATAAAGTTTCAATATATACAATTAAAACAAACTATTTACAACTATTTACAACAGTTGTAAGTGAGCAAGGAGCCAGATCCCAACTCAATTTCGAATGGATTCTAAAATTCACAAGAACCTGATTAACGAGCACCCTGTCTATCTACGCTCAGCTCAATTTCGCCAGGCAAGGGGATTCACCCCTCGCCTGCCCACCCCGGACCTCGCGGAGGTATGAGCAGTGATACTATGGCTTAATGTCAATACTAGGATAACAACTCCTATGTCTTCGCACAGAAAATATTAGTCACTCTTACAATTAGCAAGAAATATCCTAGTAGCCCCAGCGTCACCCCCGGGGCTCCTTTTTAGGACAGACAGACTATTCGGCGGCCACCTGATGGTCAGGGATACAATTAGTTGCATCCCACCTCCCCGTGGTGTAGACAGACACTGGGAAGGCTGTCTAAGTGATCACCTCCGTGATGACTAAGTGGCCAGAAGCAACTAAACACACAAACATAGCACCACACTCGTTTCCGGGCGTTTTACACAGTTTCTGTGTCATCACATAGTTCTTCACCCTCGTGGGTTGAAGTTCAACTAACTTTCAGGACCCGCCGTCCATAAGATACTATACTTGTCTTCGTGTCCACTGCAAATGCAGTTCGTGGCAAAATACGTACAAGCGCCCAAAAAGAGAAAAGTCTGTTGTAAACTTGAACGTAACTTCCACACGATATAGCTTAACAATCTCGCTGTATGACGTAAACGTGTCTCACGTGACTGAATGGCAGTCCAAGAGTCACGAAAGATGGACATGTGTTTTTGTAAGGTGCGGTTTCTAGAAAGTTAGTTCAACTCTTCCTCGTATCTTTATGAAGAACAGTACCACGTTTGTGTGCGTTCTGTTGTTGTCCGGGCACTTGGCTACCCAGAAGCATCAGTCACCTGGAGAGATGATTCTGGGTACTCGTCCACATCACGGGAAGGTGGGCATGTACCAATAAAGCTCGTACCGTCTCAATTCGAGACACTGAGTCGCCTTACGTTGCCAAAAGGTGGGCCAGATTCCTCCGGGGGGGCACTCCAGAGGAGGGAAAGAAGTCGCTTGGTGTAGATGGAAAAAAATAAATAAATAATAAAAACAATAAAATAAAATTAAATAAAAATGAGACGAACATCCCGATGTAAGTTTCAGAAACTCGCGTTTCTTCGATGGATACGGATCCGCTCTTCAGAACTGTGGAAAGATAGTGAGGATGGTCGACGACCTCCGATTAAAGATGGCACTCGAAAAATATATTTTATCCATTAAAAAGATGGCCAAAAACCGTACAGATTTTATAGCTTTGGAATTCTGTTAATAAATTATTCGAGTCAATTGTCCTCCTGTTTTAAAGTTTTTGCTGTTCCTACGCATCCTGGATTTCGTCTGGCAGCTGAGGAGTTACTAATTCATTTTTCTCTCTGTCTCTCAGCAGTGTTTCCACGCAGCCCATTCGTCCACAGAGCCAGTTACACTGGACAATGTGTTGCAGGTTTCAAAATGTTGGTGGGAAGCGTCAGCCTCTTTATGCCGGGCGAAGGTGTCACAAGTCTTTGCTATTTCGGTTGGTTCATAACGCCTATGTGAGGTTGTTGCAGATGACAACACCATCAATTTACGAGAAGAGGAAATTATGAATGAGAAAAGGCTCGATTTATGAGATGAGGGTTTTAAAACATTTTTGGAATAAATTACTTATTTTAAAGTTTACGTTTCCACGTTTGTAAACATCTTAATTTATAAATTCGCCATATCAATGACTGATTTATGATTGATTGTATTATTCCTTAACAACCATTGCAAATCTTCATAAATCTGTATCAAAATTTAATCAATTCTTTGGAGCGACGATTATTTTCACCACGAAAGGGATCGCATGGAAGGCGTTACAGGTTTTCAGGTTTTCTTCCTATAGCTTCCATCTTTATGATATTTGTTGGGCCTTTGAAAGATTGAGCCTTGATATGGAGAATCGGGGGTTACCTGATGTCTAAGAAGCCAGTTCTCTTGACCAGCTCAGGATTGAACTTTTTTTTTTTTTTTTTTAAGTCCAACCCCAAACCAAAGATAAACCAATAGTGCGTTTTACCATGCAGGGTTTGAAAGCTGAGACGGCAGAAAACGCTTATCGACATTCGACTCGAATTTCTGTAGATTTGTAATCTTTGGGAAATACATACGAAAGAAGTTTGTTCCAGAAACCAAGAAGAGGACTAAATGGATCTTGGAAGCTTGTGCACGTTCGGACTGGTTTTAGCTGATGCCAATTCAAAAGTCTCTCAGCAGTGTCCATGGAAGTATCTATAGAAAAAGCACGCAGCAGATCCTGAACATCTATGAGACCTTGTAAGAGACAGTCATTAATTGACCTGACTGTTCTCTTTTGAATGGAGTCTAAAACCTAAGGGAGGTTTGGGGGCACCACTCAGATGTGGTGCCCCCAAACCTCCCACCACCTCGTCCTACCATGGGAACAACATTCCATGGTAGGACGGATTTGAGGTTCGTATAGAATGGGTAGCTGTTTAGAAGAAAACGCTGAGAACGAAAGAGAAAACCGAATTTTTTAGAAACAGCAGAGCAGAAGAATGCAGTATCTGGAAATTCCAGACGTTTAAAGTTGTTTACAGCGTACAGTGTTCCGTTAGTTATTATAGTCAGTTGGACTGGCCTACTCGCTTAACTTATGCTTATTCGCTTATAAGTATTCGCATGCTTGCACAGCTGTACTTTCGAAGCAGAAGTGAGATAGTTGCTGTTTTGGATTTAGGTATTTTTTTTTTTTTTTTTTTATGAAAATCCCAAACACGAAAGGTATCAAAACCTATAGTACTTAGTACCGTGCATGGGTTGAAGGAGAAGTATGGGGGAGGGGGATGCCGGAAACTTAGCTCTAGAGACTAAACATGGGTTTCACCACTTCAGGCCTCCAATAAGCAAAGTGGTGGTATTTCACCGGTTGATGAAAGTCATCTACCACCTACATATGGTCGTGTGTTAGAGTTTATTTCTTTGGAATATACTGGAAAGGATCGAATTCCTTTCCTCTGAAGCTCTAGAGACTAAACATGGGTTTCACCACTTCAGGCCTCCAATAAGCAAAGTGGTGGTATTTCACCGGTTGATGAAAGTCATCTACCACCTACATATGGTCGTGTGTTAGAGTTTATTTCTTTGGAATATACTGGAAAGGATCGAATTCCTTTCCTCTGAAAATAGGAAAGGAATTCGAATAAGATGTGCAAATCCATTTATTAGAAAGTAGATGGATTTGCACATCTTACTCGTGAGTTTTCGGTTAAAAATTATCTAAGCATGGTCCGGGACAGAAGACATATTTTGAAAAGTTCATTGTCTTAGGAAATACTTGGGATTGTTCCTCTGACGGGACTAACTCTTGAAAAAACATTCCTCTTTTGTCCAAAATGCCTTTAATAGAGTTTAATGATGCTTCACTTCTTTCCTTTAGATCTTAAAGGTCTCCCGCGTGCTTCTGAATGGAGAACATCGCAAAAACTGCGCTACCTTTGTTCCGAATGCTCCGCTGTACGATTGAGTGCAGTCGTGCTTTGAATCATTTACAGTACCTGTGGAAACATTCAGTTTTGACCCGTTCCCCGTGTCTTGTGTGATGAATTGACTTCGAACCGCAAGGATGGGAGTGAAGAAATCTGAACAGAATGTGTCGGCCTGCAGAGAGCTGTCTTGTTTGTCACAAAAATATCGGTTCCAAGTTTTCTTCGGCCTTTTGAAAGTTTCTCTTGAGCTAAATTGATGCAAGTCTCTTGGCGCTATGTGGCCTTGTCAGAGTATAAGCTGAAAATGTTTTCCCTCTGTCTTGCTTTTGAACTGCACGACGTCAGCGAAATATCTTTTTACACGTCCACATTGACTGGATTAAGTGGTGTCGTGTCTGGCATTGCTATTAATGTTGGGGGGTTGCGAGATGATTTTATTGATGTTGTGCAATCATTATTCCTGCCGAACATACTGGTTATGATGCTCCATCGAATGGATCCCCGGCGAGATCCCATAACAGGTTTCGTAATGAGGAGTTCCGAACAGATTTAGCCCAGAACCAGTCGCCACCCATTTCCGCTCTTGATCATGCCTCCTTACAATTAATATTTATAACCCACTGTCTCGGTTCATCAGCTGACATGCGCTGTCTTGCAAATTAACCCCCCATCCCCTCCCACCTCTAGGCTACTGTGAAACTGCCAGTATCAGGTTGGTAAGATGAGAACGTCTTGCAGTCGTTGTTAATTGGACAGTTGCGTAATCTCATTTGGGACTCCATAATTCTTTGCGGATGAAACTTAAATTCCATTGAGGAGATTAGAGTACTTGCGCTAGCTTTAATGAAATCCCCGATGAAATTAATCCTCATTTGTACATACTTGATCCGTGTACATAGTTTCAGTGCAATTTACTTAGTGTAAATGTGCAAAGTCAAGGTGCAGTTGACTTTGTAACGTTTAGTAGTTGTACCAACAACACGAATTTTGCACATCAGTAGTAAAAGGCCACAGACTACACCTGGAGATGGTGATAGGCTTCCCTGTTATCCAATTCATCGCCCAATGTTCTGTGGAGAGGTATTTCTTCGAGGACCAATTGAACGAGGCACGTAATAGGTTGTAGGTAAGTACTCAAAGCACGTGTACTTATGCAATCTCTCGCTTTGTTGCAAGGAGCTTAACATTTTACAGTCCGATTAGCTCTTGGTGGATTGGCGACATCGCAGAATTATTTTATTCAGGCTGCCGTATCCGAGTGGTAATGCCAGAAAATGCTTAAGTATACGTGCTTTGAGTGACCGGGATTCAAGCCCGTGACTGCTAAATACGGCGCTGTTTTTCCTATTCTCTGTATG
This sequence comes from Mastigoproctus giganteus, assembly GCF_048544385.1. NCBI lineage: Eukaryota > Metazoa > Arthropoda > Arachnida > Uropygi > Thelyphonidae > Mastigoproctus > Mastigoproctus giganteus. Next base: position 3,198,951 of record NC_143577.1, on the reverse strand, counting down.
TTTTGAACTCCTGTGAGTTCACAGCATACAGAGAATAGTCGTCCCGGAGTATAAACAGAAATTAAATTTATTTTTTTATTTTCATATTGGAAAAGTGCTCCTGGAAAGTCATCTCAGGTGCGCTCAAGGTCGATGTAGAACGGACCTTTCGTGACTTCAGTGAAGATAGTTTGAGTCGTCTTGGATGGGTTTGGCTCAAGACCTATCTAGCGGAAGTGTTTTTGTCTGTGTGATCGGCAATTGGACTTGGTGGTGGAGTTTTCACACCCGAGCTTGCTGTCATGAGAGGATTTAAATACAGGGTTGTTAAAATTAAAGTATCCCTTTGTAGAGGGCTCTGGAGCGAGTTCTAAGGCTCGTACTGTAGAGAAATTTGGACAATAGGTACAATAAAGAATGCGCTCGCCATTTATTGAAAAAAGAAAAAGAAAAAAAATAGTTACAAACTTTGTCACTGTATGGCGCGCGTAACTATCTTAGTTATGATTATGCAAATAGCGTAAATAAAGCAGTCTTGTCTAGATGATCCTGCAATGCTTCTTTAACCAGTGACTCCATTATTTTCACTAGAACAACTTACGTTATTTGCATAATCGTAAGTTATTGCCACAGCACCACTACTCAGCTCTACTGTACGGTACTGTATAAAAGCAAAGCAGTCTTTTCGAAAGTATACAGTAGATGTTTGCCTGCACTACAGCAGCAATGCCAACAACGTTGCAGGAAAAGGCGCTATTAGTGAAGATGTACTATCAGAACAGCAAAATGCAACTATCAGAAAATTCCGGCGTCAGAAGGCCAACGTGGACCTATCACTGTTTGTGCTGTCTGCAAAATGATCGCGAAATTTGAAGCGACAGGACATCTTGGTGTTCAACCAGGTAGAGGTCCAAAACGAGTTGACTCCTCTCGTGTTGAAGATGTGGCTATGGCTGTCGTGGATTTATCGAGTCAATCTCCATGTGGTAACGCAAGTGTTTCTCGTGAAGTGGACATGGCGTATTCCACTGTAAGGCTAGTAATGTAATGCGTCAGGTGTTGCGGTAATATTTTGGCGCCAATGACAGTGGATACCATTTGGCCATGGAACATCGATTGGTGTGATGAAGCCCACGTCTGCTTAAATGGACAAGTGAATACTCACAACTGTCGCATTTCGGCAACAGAAAACCCTCGAGTTATCCAAGAGGTCCCTTGGCTTTCTCCAAAAGTGACAGTGTGGTGTGGTGTGGATTTACGGCCACATTCATGATTGGGCCATATTTTTTTTGAACAGGTAACATGGACTGGACCCCGCACCTGTTCCGTCACTGGACAGCGATATTATGAAATGTTGGCAAATTTCGCAATACCAGAGCTGCAACCACGTGGGTACCTTCAGGATATGATATTTATGCAAGATGGTGCGCCACCCCACATCCACCGTTGTGTCCAAAGATTGCTAAGGCAACACTTTACAGACGAACGGGTCATCAGCCGTTGTTTCCAGACACCTTGGCCAATCCGATCACCGGACCTCACTCCATGCGACTTCTGGTTGTGGGTTTTTTTTTGACGAACCAGGTGTATCGGGAAGGTGTCAAACTCTGGCAGATCTGAAGGACAGCATTAGACGTCATGTGCTGCTATTCCTCCAGTTGACATGTTACGTTCTGCTGTAGAAAATGCTGTTCTTCGAATGGAAACTGTTGTTGACCAAAATGGAGGACACATTGAACAATTGTAGCGCTGCTCAAGTGATTTGTATAGCCATAGCGCCACATAGTGACAAATTTTGTAACTAATTTTTTTTTCCAATAAATGGCGAGGGCATTCTTTATTAGCATTAGCATTAACAAGGGCACATGATGCAAGAAAGCAAGCTTATATAGCATATTGTACCTGTTGTCCAAATTTCTCTTCAGTACGAGCTTTAGAACTCGCTCCGGAGCGTCTACATAGGGATACTTTAATTTTAACAACCCTGTACTTTGTCATTGGCGTAGGATGTGAACTCTGCGAGTGTTGCGAGAAATTGCCCGAGAGGATGTTCGTTTGCGGTACTCCTCTCCAGATTTTCCTTTGCAGTACTCCTGTCCACCTCATTCCAGCTTAATCCTGGGCGGAATGAAGTGGAGCTGTTTTAGCGTCTCAGGATTAAGGCAGAATGTGGTGGTCATACTTAGAAAAATATGATATGTAATTGAGACTTACTCTTGGCATTTTTGCCCAATTTATTTAATTTTATTTTATTTGTTATATATATCTAAAATTGTGTGAGGACAAAATCCGGGGACTCAGATCGGTTTCCATTGTCCAATGGACTTCGACAGGGTAGTGCATTGTCACCATTACTCTTTATTATTGTCATGGACAATATCCTTCTAGCGGTGGATGATAAAAAAAGGTGGAACAGCTGTGTTTGCAGATGATGTTGTCCTCTGGGCAAACAAGAAGGAAGAACTTCAAGAGAAACTAACGCATTGGGAAAGTGTAGTCAGTTAGTATCGTCTAAAGATAGGTAGCCAAAAAGGCAAAGAGATGGTGATGGACAAAGTGGGAGAAAGTGAGTGTAAAAGGGATAAAATTAGGAAATGAAACGTTGGAAGTGGTGAAAGCTTTTAAGTACACTGGGGAGTGTATTCACGAAGGATGGCAGCCTAAATTTGGAAATAACAAGCAGCTACTCAGTTTCTTCTGTAACGTTAACAGCTTGTTATGGGCTAAGGAAGTTCCAATGAAGAGTAAAAAAACTGATAAATAGGGCATATTTGTCCCTGTTTTGACCTATGCTTCTGAGACGTGGAGGATGAATAAAAAGGATACCAGCAGAATCCAAGCAATGGAAATGAAGGTGTTAAGGACTATGCTAGCTAAAACTAGAAGAGACAAAATTAGAAATATTGACATTAAAATGAACTTTTGAGGGACAAGATGACTGCATCACGTTTGAGATGGTTTGGACACATGAAGAGGATGAACTCGGACAGAATACCAAGAAGAGTGATTGAGATGAAAAGGGACAAGAAAAGACCGAGAGGTAGACCCCGGAAAAGGTGCAGAGATCAGATGAGGGAATCGAGTGAGAGAGAATGACAGATAAGATTTAGGAAGGTAGAAAAATATGGAAGGTTTTGATTCACCTGGCCCAACCCTAGGTTGGAACAACGAGGAAGATGCAGATATATAAAATATATCTGCATCTTCCTCTAAAATATATAAACAGATGAGTTCTGTTTATATACTTTAGATGTATATAAATTTGTTAATTTATTTTATTTCTTTAGTCTTTTCAAAATTTTTTTGCCAATATAAATATGAAGTCTTTGGGTATTTTCGGCATCTTTTGGGATTGGTCTCACAAGATGAGCATTTCATTTTTGGGCTTAATCCAGAGTTTGGGGTTGTACTGAATGTAAATAGCAAGCTTCTATAATAAACCGGTTTCATTCGCAATGAAAAACTGAAGAACTCCCCTATTTGGTCGTGTCTGGGTATGAATAGAACTTTTTTTAATGCGCAGATTGTTTAATGTTTACAAGCGGGTACCCCTTCCGATTGATCGTTGCGAGTAGCAATGATTGATAAGCCTAGCCCGCTATGGTTAGTCTTAGATAGGGTGTATATCACCCCCGCCCTTTTGTCGCTGTTTTAAAACACCCTAGTTGGTTAGGCATATCAATCACTACTCGCAACGAACGATCGATCGGAAAGGAAGCGCGTACCCCTTCCGATCGGTCGTTGCATTAACCCCTGCACAGATCATTATTAGGAAACACATCGCAGCAGGTGACCACAACAAAACCTCCTTTTTGCTTTCGAGAAGGGAACGGACATTTTCAGTTCTTTCAGCCCATGTCCCGCTTCTCTTCGTTTACTTGGCTGCTCCAATCGGAACGAGCCTCGTCTGATGTGAAGAGTAGCTTTGTGGCCGTCTTCCAAGATGGTTTGACACAAGCGAAATTTGTTCCCTAATTTGCGGGTTTCTTCTAAACAGGAAAGAAGTTGGGAGTGAGCACCCGGAGATGGTCGAAGGAGGTACTCTGCCGACACTTGCCCTATTGCTATCTAGTGTCAACTGTTTTGTGGGTTTTTGGTGAGTGTTCGTTAAACGTCAAAGCAGTTAAGGCAGTGAGGCTTCAATATATTCTCCGATCGATTTGCTTGTATGCTGGATGAAAAACCCCGGTTTCCGCTAGAAAGAACGTGTACTCTCACTGAGACCCACTAACTCAGCCATTGTGGAAAAAAATAAAATTCCTCGTATCATTGACAGGATTCGAACCCGGGCCTTTTCCAACCAATGTTGGGAGGCTGGTACTACCGCAAGGATTGTGGTTTTTGAGGACTCAGTTTCCAGTATTGTTGTTATAGGCAATGTACTCTGCAACTTGCGCATCCAATCGCGACTCGCCAACCGTTATGAGTTTTGAGACCCCCTGCGTTGGACACTGAAATCTGAATCACGTTTTCGTTGCATTTTTTTTCTTTTTTTTTTTTTACTTTCGCGCCGTAAGTGTAAGCGTTACCATAGCAACAGCTTTATTAGTTCCGAAACCTGAATAGAACTCATCTTAGCCAATCGGACAAAACGAATGTGCCCAAGAAACAGCGGAACTGGAACACGAGGGAACTTTATTTTTTATTCGTATCGAAACCGCAATGACAATCATTGGTTAAGTGTGACAAACGGGATCTGCCCCTTTTCTTGGGAATGGATGACATACTGCCGTCTTGCGCGGTACACGAAAGCTCTCTCTCTCTCTCTCTCTCTCTCTCTCTCTCTCTCTCTCTCGCGGAGATAAAGGGGTCAGTGTCTCGTACGTAATGAGCTGTATAAATGTGCGCATAACTCGGGGTCAGGCCTCGGGTAGTCGCTCAGGGGTTCGTGAGACGGTAGTTTGTAAACACACTTTTTAATCGCCGTCCCGACGGGCTCGTGTAATGGGGGGTCATTGGCGGACACACCCTGATTAAAGCGGTCGGTACATCACAAGCACACCCTTGAACAAGTTGAACGCCGTGGGGCTGGCACGTCAGTGCTGTCGATCGCTCGGAAGATAACCGTGTCTCCGGGCCGTGTCGTAGTTTTCTGCTAGTTAGCGGGGCTGCGAATGAGACGACAGAGCGCGTGCCCCACGGTTTCCGTAATTTACTCCTCGCGTCGGTTATTAGGAGCCCGCCCGGGGAACAATGGCGGCTCTTGTTTGCGCGGTGACAACTTGTGCGGTGCGCGCCCCCTCCGTGTAACAGTTGGCCCACTTTGCAGACGGGTTGCAGGTGCGGCACCCAGATCGGTTCGCAGTGACGAAGCAAACAGGTTGTGCGCGCTTCACGGCCACGCACCGACTCTTCTCAAGGTGAGTTGTTTTCGTAGAAGGAAACCCCATTCTCGCATTTTGTGTTACGGGCACGGGGGGGCACTTCCGAACTATTTCCCCCTCCCCTTTATGCACGTACCTCCGCTGGTCGTTGCGAATTACCTCGGCGGGACAGAGAAGAGAGCGAAGGAGTAAGTAGGGCGAAAGTGGGGTTGTTCGAGTAGTGACACACTCGTGTGTACGTGTTGCGCGCGCTCCCAACAGGGGCGCATTCGCTCGTGAAAGTACCTCAGTTGCCTCCGTGGCAATGGAGAATTGATACAACACAAGAGGCGCGCGCCGTCGTTGCGGGCTTTTAATCGTTGAAGGGAGGGGGCGTAGAAACCCCTAGAAACATTTTCTACTCTTTCTGACCAAAACTGAGTTCATTTTTGAACTATCTGCGCACCGAGTTTTTTCCAGTGGCGCTGTGTTTCATAGTTCGTTACGAGAGAGAACCTTATTTTCTTGAAATTTCAGGGGGGGGGGCACTCTATGGTTTTCAGTTTGAGCCACTTGAGAAGTTGTACAAGGGATACAAAAATCATTTCCCTGACATTTTTTTTTTTTTTGGTTCATCTTGAATTTTTCTTGATCTTTAATAAGTATATTTTTTAATATTAATTACCAATTAAGTAATATAATATTGCGCGTGATATTTTATTTCGAGTAAGGAACAATTTGATTATTTATTTACTCATTTATGAAGTAAAAATTTTAAAGCGTGGCGCATTATTCGACGCATTTTCATTTAGTTATTTAAATTTAAAAATATTTCTGGCTCTTTCTTGACTGAAAATATTTTAATAATGCCTTAAACTAAACATTTCGCTTTTGTTTTTGATGGATAATTATGGGAAGAAGGAATTAAACAATTTGACGTTATTATTATTTTAAACTTTGAGAAGCACCCCTCTTTTCTTTGAAGAAAAGGTAAAGTGACAAATGACCAAAAAATCTTCGAGTTGTTATTATTATTATATTAAAACCACTCTTATGATTAGGCTGTTCGCCTACATTCCTATACATTAGGAAGACGTTTCGGGTATCTTACCGATACCCATCATCAGACCAGGCTGCTGACTGCTGATGGGCACGGGGTGGTAACAAACCTGATGTGCGTGAAGTATCAGCAGATTGGTCTGATGATGGGTATCGGTAAGATACCCGAAACGTCTTCCTAATGTATAGTAACGTAGGCGTACAGCCTAGTAAACTATATTATTAATTTTCGAGTGGTATAAGAGTGGTTTTAACCTTAATGGAAAACAACCACGTAGCGTCCTTCCCTAACTAGATAAAAATATTAAAGATGTAATTGCATTTAATAAATGATTGGGTTATACTCCAGATTATGGGCGCACCTTCGGAGGATGTGGCTTCTTTTTCTTGAATCCGTCCAGAATTACCTTCGTAAACTAACTAATCTTTTTTTTTCACTAGCCAAAAATGAAAGTCGATTAAAAAATCCACACTTATTTTGCTCGAATCCGTCCCGCGGATTCAGGACAGACAAGGTGCACCCATAATCTGGAGTTCAGCCAATGTATGTTATTTCGTAGACTTCTATTACGAAGCATTTGCATTCTTTGCATTTACTCTATTAGAGTAAATGCAAAGTTCGATAAGAAAAATGAAATAATTGTTATTTCTTCAAATAAAGCTATTCTCATCCAGTGCCTTTCAGAGACCTTTTACTAAATACCATAATTAGCGTTTCTACGTATATGCAGAACATATTTTGTCTTTATATTAGAAAATAAGAGATATTCGATAAATTCGACCATTTTAAAGTATTACGTAAGGGCCATTTTTAAATATAATCGAGAAAACTATTATCATCACCATCTTTTCAAGGATTTAGGCCAGATGGCCTCTTCCGGTCTCAATCCATCTTTTTTTCGGACGTACTGGATCTCTTCTTTCAACCGGCCGATATTTCATAATCTTCTTTGGTAATCTTGCTAGATGCGTCCTATCCAAATGATTAATCCATTTTCTCTGTATTAATCCATTTTCTCTGTATTTGTAGATTCTATCTATTATTGGGTCAATACCTAATTCTTTACGAATATCAGAAGTTTTCTTCTTGTGCAATGATCTATCGCCACTGCTATAGTGGCGAATAAATTTCATTTCAGCACTTTCAATCCTCTTCTCATCTTTTGAGTTAATTGTCCAAGTTTCACTTCCATAGCGTAAAGTGGGTCTTACTATAACTTTGTAAGGTTTTATCCTTGGATGCCTTTGAACTTTATTCGGTTTTAAATATCGGCAATTAAACCTGTAACTTTTAGAAAATTGGAAAGTTTTAATTCTATATCTTTTTCTTCGACATAAGAAAGATAACATCGAAGATACTTTACTTGTTCCAGGATGGCATTTTCTGTTACTATTTTATTTCTTATTGAACCTTTAAATGCCATTTAAGTTTAGTATTTTCATTTGGAATCTCCATTCCAGATGTTTTAGCAATATTCTTTAATGTAAAATTTGATTTTTGAAGTTCGTCTTCGTTCTGAGCTATTATTATTTGATCGTTCTCAAATAATAAAGTATTTAATTTAGTTACTCGATCGATTTTAAAACCACAATCGATAGTACTCTTGCATTTATATAAATATTAAACGGAGATGGTGACATTTCCCCATAAATACTTTTCTGTTAAACTCTGGTGCAAATACACAGATCAGTTAAAACGCCAAAGAGCGAACACGTCACTCCAAATAATGAATGCAAACTGAAATCGCATAAATATAATCCAGTATCGAACAGGTCATAAGCTAAATCTTTGTAACCATAAAATGTATTGATGAATTCCTTTTCAGTATATCATGTGATGTGACAGTGCAATCGCATACATGTATTTTGATAAAGTTATGCGCAAAGGTTGCTATGACTGTTGACAACTGGGTTGGCTGCTCAAATGAGACAGATGGATCCGATTCACTGAAGTCATATGGTGACAGATAAGCTCCGTTATCGAGCCACTTCAGCGAAGGAAGATCCCGAAAAGGGCCCTTACCAGTACACTCAGCAGCCTTCTGGGTCGTTCCATATAAGAAACTGGAACACCGATTGCTGGAACCATTTCGCCGCGAAAAGTCCCTCGTTTGCTGGGGGCTACTGCATTCCTATCGCTCGGGTGTTACTCCAACACGATACACTCCCCTTCCACGATATTCGCCGAGGAGGAGGGCGTGCGTGCCCTCGAATTTTTCGAGTCAACATCGTAGGTTAGAGTAACACCCGAGTGATATGAATGAAAAGCATTCCGCACGTGCAAAAGAATGTGTGTGGGGAGAGGGAGGGGACCGCCTCTTCTCGGAACCTACGAACGAATGCGTTGGAATGCAATTGCAATCGGTCAACCGAAGTGCGTTCTTCTATTTTCTACCTCCGTAGCTGTAGTGTCAGTTCGTACAAAATTGCTCTCGATTGGGGAGTTCGTTGTTTTCTTTAACCAGGATTTGCCTCCGTTAATTAGTGTGTGCAACAGACTTAAATCCTTTCGGAAATTAAGGCGGAGCTCATCCCCAGGTACACTTCTTTACAGACGTAAAAGGGTCACCTGCCGTAGCCGAGTGGTCAGAGCAGGAATGCAGTAGCACACGCTCTTTGAGTAGACCGGGGTTTAAGCCCCTGACTGCTAAATACGGTTGATCTGCTGACCCGCACTGGACCAGCGTGGCAGATTATCCCTCGGCATGAATTGTTGAGGAGGCTTCCATCCTGCAGTGGGTACCTTTTTTTTACTTTTTTCTTTTTTTTTTAGAAAGTCACTTCAACCACCCATTTGTATTGTGTCTGTAAATTACGTGCGTTCTCTGGTCGATTTGCCTGCTTTGCTGGATGAAAACCCCTGCGAGACGAACTCTTTTTCTTTCTCTAGGATTTTCAAGATTCAGTGATTAACTTAATGACGGGAAGTTTGTTTTCAAACGCCCCTTGTTGGTTGATATTCAGATCGTGGATTTTTAAACAATGTCACCAGTGCCTTTCTCACTCCGAGATCGATGCGGAGAAAAGCTCCCCCCCCGTTCCCGTTGTTCCTTCGCCCGTCTACCAGATGAATTTCTAAGCAAACACAACCTGCAAGCGCATAAAGTGTTCTGACAAACCAGGTTTACTTTGTTCGGGTAATACTTTGTACACACTGACGACTTGGCGCCAGGGCTTGCGTTCCTCACGTGCGGCAGCGTCTGGACGGCGTGCCTAACCTCTCGCGAACACAATGTTGGCCTCGGGCTTAGTCATGGTCGAGAGTAATTGGGCAACCTTGGCCTTGGCGGCAGCACGACCCTGTGTGTGTGTGTGTGTGTGTGTGGTGGGGGAGAAGGAATATTTTCAGTCTGCTGCAAGAATCTTCGCAGCCCAGAGAGGGACTGCACCCGTCTTTTTTTTTTCTTTTCTCACTCTGATACGGTGATTGCCGTCCAGCTACCATTTTCAGGCAACGATGAGGAAATTTTTTTCGACTCTGAATCCGCCCACAAGTGCTACCGTACAAAGACGCAATGTGCGCGATTGTACGTGCGCAAACAGGAGGAGCTCGCAAAGCACGCGCTGGTAAAAATGGTATCTGCGAAACTCGCGATTGATACTAGGACCGAACGCAGCAACGAGCTGGCGGCCTTCACGAGTTTCAGGGTCATAAGAGTGACCTTTTTTGAGCGGCCCCAGGGAGTGATCTCGTTTAGGTAATTACGCCACAACACCAGTCGAGGACGACTTGAGGCGCTTTGCGGTGGGGTTTCGAGCTGGGCTTCGAAGTAACTTCGCTTCGCCGCCGCTGAGCGCCGCGTAAAATATTGCCAGCAGGCTCACGTGACTAGATTATGCATCCGGGCATCGCGAACTAAACGTCGAAGCGTTATCTTAAGTCATGTCACTGCGCCGATGATGTGTGCTTATTGATGTGTTTACGTGTATTTCCATCGCTGACAGCCAGTGAAACACACGTGGATGGAAATTTGGTGCCACAGAAACAGTCGCATTTAAAGCGCCTCACGACTGGTGCGGAGGTTTTAATCTCTGGCTTTCTCCACTGAAAAGACTTGGGTTCGAATCTAGTCTCGTCTTGAGGGATCGAGCTTTCTCATCCGATTTTGCAACGTTGTGAATTATGTTCACATCTTGGCCGACTCGCACCATCTCGGACAAAGCGGAATGAATTTGAGTGGCCGAAACTCGTCGAGAATCTTTGGACACTTTTTTCTTTTGCGGAATGGAAACCGATCAGGAAAAACGCAGCATACAGACACAATATATTTACGTCGCTTATTGCCCCGGTAAATATTCAACCCACCCATTTCGAAGTTCACGAACGAAGTTACCATCGCCAATAACAGTTTACTGCAGTTGTGGTAAAAAGTGGATGGAAGAGTTTGGCTCAATGTTTTCATTGTCCCTTCGATTAACACGTTCTAAAGATAGATTAGGAATGAAGACTGAGCTGCTGGACTGCTCGTATGTAAATAGGCCATTCCAGCAACTTGTTGCATCTCTCTCTCATCGCTAATCTAGGATTACCAACACAAGCCTGCTTGGGTTTGATGATGGTCAAACTACTGGAAAGGTTCGTTACTTCAGAGAATTTCACCAAAGGACTGCTGTAGAAGTCCTCGCCGTAGTACAGTTGGTAGGATCTCCGTCTTCCGCACACTGGATGGAAAATACACGAGTTCGAGTTCCTTCGATGACGTGAGAATGTTTATGTAGCTTTTTTACAACGTCGCTGAGTTAGTCGGTCTCGGGCGAGGGTAGCATGGTTTTTCTCCCGGAAACTCGGATTTTTCGTCCGGCAAACAGAAAATCGACCTCCGAATACACCCTATTTAGAGACAATATACACGGAGCAATATGACCTTAGTCGCTGATGCTCCTAAAACCCTATACAACTGCTGTAAAAGTAATTTTGCTGTTGCTATGCAAAAAATTGAGTTTGATCTATCGCGGTGCTTTGGAAAGGAAAACTGAGGACAAAGGAATTTGGGAATATCCAGTACACCATGCCTCGTAGGTTCCATTTAAGTACCCTCGGGACACGCTATTGGACCCAACTTTGTGGCTCGAATATACACTGGGTGATCACTGAATTATGACCACCCCTATGAAACTGAATGCAACCCGTTGACCACGTGAGGTACGAGAGTGCGGAGTTAGTCAACATACGTAGCATAGATAAGGTGTCAGTGGTAAAATTCCGAGCGTGAAGGGTAAAAGGAAGGATTTATCGGACTTTGACAAAGGACAGATTGTAGGAGCTCGACGAGCTGGTGCCTCGATTTCCCAAACGGTTAAACTGGCGTGGTGTTCGAGAGCCGCCGTTGTTAGTGTCAAGGTCAAGGTGTGTTTGTTTCAATTGCGGTCTCCAGGATTCCCCTATATGCCGCTGTAGCATCTGAAAAGATGAAGGCCGGCAAGTGTATGTATGTAGGTGTGTAAGTACGTGTCTTGTTATGTTGAGTGTCGGCACTGGCGACTTTGCAGCCAGGGGACACCTGGTCTTCTGCCCCCTGACTCCCAACCTTGGCCACGAGGAGGCGCGCCAGGGTTCGCTTTTTAGCTGAGACTCTTACCGGGGCTATCAGACAAGCCTGGGAGCCCCAAGGGAAAGGAAGTAATCACTTGCTATTAATAAACAGATTTAATAATAACAATAATAATAAGTGGGGATAAGAATTGAAGTATGGGGATTGGAAGGTATGGGGAGGTTGGATAGAAGATAAGGGGAAGACATAGACCTCCCATGAAATAGAAGAGAGAAGTTTACAATATTGTATAGGGTGGGGGTGAAATACAACAATAAAAAAAAATAATAAAAAAAAATAAATAAATAAAATATAAAAAAAATAATAATAAAAAAGAAATACTGGCGTAAAAATGGTCAAACAACGACCCGACGGCAAAACTGCAAAGGTCAGCGAAAAGTTGATGTTAGAAGTGAACGCCGGGTCCGACGACGCGAACAGGCGCAGCACTGTTGAAGAGTTGACTACCCAATACAACATGGACCAGCCCGGAATCTGACATGACCATGTGTCGGACGTATAGGCTATACCAGCAGACGACCCCTACGGCATCCTCTCCTAACCAAGGTTCATCGGCGTAAAAGACTCGCCTGGTGCAAAGAGCATGCAAGTTGGACGTTAGAAGAGAAGAAGGTGTGCTGGTCGGATGAGTCACGTTATTTACTTCACACCTTGGATTGTCGTGTACGGATTTTGCGTCAACAACATGAGGGTCTTCATCCATCATGCATGGTATCAAAAGTGCAAGCCGGTGGAAGTGGTTGTATAGTGTGGGGCATGTTTCACTGGTCTCCCCTATCGTCAACTGCTTTCTGACTGTGTACACCCCGCTATGTTATAATTTTTCCCTAATGGCGATGGTGTCTTCCAAGATGACAATGCGCCGAGCCATCGGGCACTTGTTGTGCAGGAATGGTTTGAGGAACACAGTTCTGACTTCCAGCATATCGATTGGCCTCCGAACTCCGCCGATATCAACCCCATAGAGCACTATAGAAAGGCACATCAGGCGTCTGGATACACCAATCATTATTGACCGCATTACGCTCAGCTTGGTTGGTCATACCTCCCCGAACGCTTCCGACATCTTCTTGAATCAATGCCACGTCGGATAGCTGCTGTACTGAGGGCAAAAGGAGGACCTACAAAGTATTAGGTAGGTGGTCATAATTCAGTGATCACGCAGTGTATATATAAGTACGTAATAATATTAGTAAATTTTGAGGACCTGTAGCCGGGACACGGCTGTAGTAGAGGTCTCCCGGGAAAGTTACTGCGATATAAGTAACTTTGACAAGTTACTGACATCGCAGATACTTAATACTGCAGTTTCCCTAAAGAGGCTCTTATGCAACGTCTTATTAACAAACAGGATTCTCTGCTGAAGAGATCTGCCCACTCCAAGGAAAGGCAACACGAATTTCTTGAGTAATCTCTGGCTTTCTGTACTGAAAACGATGTATTCTTGATCGAAGTTGGTGAATACTGATGGAACGGAGAGACTAGATGATATTTGAAGAGCGAACAGTTAGCACAACCAGTTGCCAGAACAGATCGATGAGGAGCATGTCTGATTTTTAAAAAAAGAAGCTGGATGGCTGCTTTGAATGAGGCCAGTCATTGATATTACTGCACAGTCGATGGCTCTGATGTGAATTTGCATCTCAAGGAGAGTTACAAGAATTCGAAGATCTCTGTAGTATTAACCAAATTTGAGAAGCGTATCCTTAATTGAAATAGATCTCGATACAGTGGGCTTGCATTTACCATGAGAATAGAATCTGAATATTTTACTTTTGCTGGTGTCCGTGTTGATGGGCTTTCCAGAGTTGCTTTTCGATAGTCCTCAAATTCCCGCCTCAGCTACTTATATTACCAATATTTAATTAAACAAATCTTTATTATTGTAGAAGAGGTGTGTTCAGGCAGGACCTATAATAATAATAATAATAATATCAAATACGGCACCAGGGATTTAATAGTGTGAAAGTGGTACAGGCAGTGGCGGATCCAGAAATAAATGACAGGAGGGGCACCATTTCTGACGGGTGGGCACCATTTTGTGCCCAAGAATGGCGATCACATTGTGTTGCCAACTGTAGTCAGTTGAAAATAGCTGAGCCACAATACAAAAATAGATAAAATCGTACATTAACAATGACAAAAAAAAAAAAAAAAAAAAAACTTTTTTGTAGCTAAAGGGAATTTAAATGATTGGTGTATATTTTCCGAAAAACGACAGGGGGGTACGTGCCCGGGTGCCCCTGAATCCGCCACTGGGTACAGGTATCAATAAATGGCGAATTCATGTATGAATACTTCTATGATAAAAATATAAATAGAGATACAATACTATGAGGCAAAATTTGTGGATGTCCAGCGTGGTACAGAATCACAGTACCTGATTCATGGAGTATCTGTTCTAGCTTAGACTTCATAGCTATACTGGATATAAAGTTTTTATATTTTGGGTCCCCCTTTTATATGCCTATATATATTTGGTGACCCAAAATACGAAGGCATGTAAAATATATTTGGCATCCCCACAAAATATACGTTTTGTGGTAATACCAAATAGACCATGCAACGCAGAGCCCATTCAGTATTCTCGGGACTCACGTGGATTAAAAATTCTTCAAATCCACGAAAATCGGTCCATGCATAGTCGAAGAGATAAAAATGCTGGGGGATCGATAAAGGGAGTTATGCAAAAGAAGCCCAAGTGGTGAGCTCTGGGGAACACCCGTCTCAGAGGCGAACCATAAATAACCATTGCGGCTTTCCTGTTCTTAAAGTAACCTTCGATTCAACAGGAAGTAGGTGGTAGATGCCATAAATAAAAAGCTTTCTCATCTGGGTGAGCCCTGTTGGAGGTGTGTCTTAAGTTCAATTTGTTAATAAAATTAACGTCACTGTATTTGTTTTCTCTCCAAGGTTGAGGTATTAGACGTGCGAAGCCGGAAAGATTGACGACCGTATTTCTTTGCTAGGAAGCCACGTTGGTAAATTAATGAATGCTGGTCAAGAGGTATATTACGAAAATGGGGATAATATTTGCTTGTTTCTATGGCTGGATTTAATTTCGAAAAAGTCACTAAGGTGAGAAGGCCAAAGGGTCATGTCTCCTCAGTCCTCCTGTATAATGAGTCATTTCTGCAAGTTTTGCATTTGATTTAAAGCAGTGACCGTGATAATCTCCTCTGGAATCGTTTCAGTTTTCTTTTGGGAAGCATCCAAAGAGCATCTTTTGTCCCCCAGTTGCCTCCTTACAGAACTCATAAGCAAAATCAACTACCAGACAAGGCTACGTTCATCGACCCTAATCAGAACGTTGTTTTATGATGACCATGCCGTAGATACCTGGTTTGTACAATTTATTCTAAAACATCTAGGGAAAACCCTTTCCGGGTGCAGATGGAGGTGTAGTAGCAAGATAGTGCGTTTGTTTCGCACGAGTCCCTCATTCGCCGTACTAGGTTATTGCCTGCCCGCGAGTCTAGACACATCTTTAAGCTTGACAAAGACTGTAACAAGCGATAATTACGTTCTTCGATGTCTCTGATAACGCATGGCCTTGACGAGCGTCGAGCGTGACTTGTTCGTTTCCAAGTGTGCCACCAAAGGAAACAGAATGTGACTGGTCTTTCGAGTGGTCCTCACACACACCCGTGGAGGACGAAGAGCTCAGTGACAGAGGGCGTCGTTGGCACGGGTCCTGCATAAATGTTTGCAATTACTTGTTATTAAAACAGTACCTGGATCTTTTTTCTAGTAGTGACCACTCTGGTTTGATGGACGCTCATTCCTGGAAAGACCTTTCTTCTGTTCAATGTACAGAGAGAGAGACTATTAAAATCTAATTATCTCGCAGGATAAAATAATCCAGCATTAATCTACCTGTCGGGCCAAATCCTGTCGACAATGCAACAAACTCATTCAGGCATTTTTAGTTGGGAATAACTAATAGGAATCGCTAAAAACAGTTTCTTGGTTGATTCGAATCTCGTCGATGCGAGAGGAATTTTTATGAGCTATTTTTTAAACACCGTGGCCGAGTTACTTGGTCGCCAGAGAGATTTTCCACTCCGCACAACGTGCAAATTCGAGTACCGAATACCAGTTGCGTGTGTTCTGTGGTAGATTTTCAATTTTCTGGACAAAAAAAAAAAAAAAAAACAGAATTCCGAGAGAAAAAGCCATATTGCTCTCTCCCGAGACCGACTAACTCAACCACATTGTGAAAAGGCTCGTAAAAATTTCCACGCGTTGTTGAAAGGATTCAAACTGAGGTCTTTTCCACCAGGTGTGGGAGACCAGTAATTATACCAACTGTGCATTTACTGATGTCTCATGGCAATGGTAGCCTTAATGCTAACTCCAACTGACCAAAATGGTGTATTATACGATCCAATGAAATCGATTGTTCGTTTGGGGTAGGCGCATCGGCATCTGTGGCCATAATGCGCCAATGAAATTGAATATGTAAGTGTATTTAATGGTGCAACAGTAAACTTGAGGATAAAGCGTGCAAGTTTTGAAGTAGAACAAATTGGCTCATCATATATATCAGAAAATCAGAACAAATCATGCATATTAGAAAATGAGTATCCATCAAAGATACTCATTAGAAGTTTTAGATCTTTTGATTTTGGCCGTCACGCTGCGACTTGTACTGTCGGATAGTTCGAGAATCTTGGTGGCATTCAAGTTTGCTCTTTCAGGAAAGAGGTTCTTAATTCATGTAAGACTCCTGAGGGAGAAGAGCGGTTTACGATTCTGAATGTTTCCCTAGAGTATCGTACGCATAATCAATGGGACTGATGTCTGGAGAAATTGAGTGCATTTGGGAAATGTTCTCACTCTGAAGAAGTTAAGTTTCTGACTTAATAATAACCCGCACGGGGCACTTAAGAAGTTGTCGCTTAATGAAGGGAAAAACACAAGGTGCATTATGAGCCGAAAATTTGAGAGGATATGAATTTTAATTGGTTGTTGGGAGAAGAGATGTTTGTGTTGCAGTCTGTCCGCGCGCTCTCTCTCTCTCTGGGGTCACGTCAAAATAGGAATTACTTTGTTTCAATGTTGCCACGGATATTGATATTCACGGCACGTGATCACTTTTCCAAAGTGACTGCAACCTCTTGATTCGTCCACTCGGCAAAGCGCGGAAACTGCGGGGATGCAACTGATGACAGGCCAGCATCGGTAGGTTGGCGCACGCGAACAGTGACATTTCCTTCACCTTTCGCTGCCCCGTTAGCACTAAACCTGTCTTTCGAGTGCGAGAAAAGACTGAAAAATGCCGTCACGTGCCGCTGTTGGGGTAGAGGTTGTGATCGTGGAACGTCAGAGAGCGAGTGCATGTTGCTCGCACACCAATGTGGCGGAGGCCAATTCGGAACCGATTGTGACACGACACTTGATCGAGTATTAATTGCAAGCGGCGTGTTGTGCGGTGGTGTATACGGCGAAGGCGTTTGGCTGCCACTGGTGATGGATGTAATCCTGGTCAGATGGGACGGCTTCAGCTCCATTGTCGAATAGCCAGCGCTCTCGTTAAAGTGCTTCACGCTAAACGATTTTGACGTACTTTTTTGGCCTCTGTCGGCACAACTTTCGACAATTCTGCACATAATCAGTACAGTACTTGCTGTTCCAACCAACGTTACATTGCATAATACCATTAATGATACCCGAGATATTGCGCATAAATTTAATTATATACAGTAATATGGAATGTATAAAAGGTACAATACATAAATTAGGATTAATATAAATTTTGCAGTGATCATTTGCAGTGTACAATATTTTTAAAATATTTATTTGGAACTGGATCTAACTAGTTGCAAGAAGCCATTTATTTCTTTAAATGTTCTGTTAACTGGTTTGGATTCTCAGTTTCAATCTCATGGTTCAGGTTCTGCATAAGCAGATAATTTTAATAGAATACTTATGATTCGCTTAAAGTACTGTATATAAACGAATTAAAAGTGAGTGAACTGGATTCAGTTGATATTTTTAAAAGAGGAAACGAGAGGAGTAAGCGTGTTAAGCAAGGATTGAAAACTTGGATAAATTGTGTTAAATAAACCCTGATTTGATTACTTAAAGATGCTGAAATAAAATACTTATGCACTGCCCAGTCCAGACTTGTTTGATCTCATAAGAAATTTCAGTTATCATAAGTCCACTGCAAGAACATCATCAGTTTGTTTGTGGTAGGATTGTAGGTGCATCAGCAATTTAGGGTGGCGCCTCCGTAGCCAGGTGGGAAGGAGCAGCAGTGCGCAGCACAGGCTTCTTGATTAGACCGAGGTTCGAGCCCGTCACCACCAAATACAGAGGATGCGGAAAGGTCAGGGAATGACCACCGCAAAACCCCGAGCAATATGGCCTTAGTTGCTAATGCTCCAAATAACAAACAAACAAACAAACAAACAATTTAGGGCATATTGCGCCGTATATTATGTCTGTAAATTGCTTGTGTTCTGCGGTCGATTTGCGGTTTGGTAGACGAAATATCCAAATTTCCAGGAGCTACAAAAACCATGCCACCTTCTCATGAGATCGACTAACTCAGCCAATAGTGAAAAAGACCCATAAAAATGCCTCACATCGTCAACGGAATTCGAATTCAGGTCTTTTTCACCCGGTGTTGAGGGACGGTGATTATACCAACTGTGCTACTCACGAGAGCGAACTGGTGATTGGACAAGTTTGTGTTACTCTTTTGTTCCGTTTTATAAAGCCTTTGGTTTGGTTAGTACACTTCTTTAGCGTTGTATACCAGTTTCGAAAACATCCACTCCTTGATGTAAATTTGCTGGAAAATGGTGAAACGAAGAGCGGCAAGGTTATAATGAAGCATTTCTTTAAAGAGAGACTTCAGTTTGGTTGGTTCTTTAGTCTCGGGACCGTACGTTTGCGGATTTCGTTGATGTAACTACGATTAAGGCCTTGAGGGATCACGATAAATTAATGAATGTGGATGTTTTTGTTTTCTGTAGCTGGAACAAAGTAGACAACATACAGTTAAATTAAGGAAAGGTAGCTGTATATGGATATGAAAATATTCTGTTTTCACCATGTTCTATCCCGTACCTGAATGAAACAAGGTAACTATTTTTAAGGCTAATGCCGAGTAAGTATTCCCCCCCCCCACCACCACAAAAAACCAAACTGATTTTTTCTTTTTTTTTTCTTTTTGAAGGGGTGCTTTTGCTTGGATGCTTATGATTTTCGAAAATGAAACAATTTGCGAAATATTTTCTTTTAGAATTACAATAATTGTCGCTGAATTACAATGGCTCGCATTACACACGCCTGCCATCTGTGTTGTAATTGTGGGTCGGCGTGTATATGTGCATACGTAATGCGTCTGTGTGTTTACTCTAACAGGAAAACTTACAGAAGGTGACACAGGTGTATGGAGTTTACTCCTACCTTTGCTGACTCATCTCCTGGTCACGTGACTACCTTTGACTTCCAGCCAGCCTTCGCTGACTTGTCGCATGATGTGGACGAAAAGAGAAGCATGATCGGCACTTCGACAGCAAGAGCGCCTTCTCCCGACAGTGCATGCGAACAGGACTGGGCACCCGAAGGGCGCAGTGAGCCCCTCATAGAAGACAACCCCTCCAGTTTGGTGAACGATCTCTCCACTTGCCACTCTACCAAGAGCAACCTCCCAAATAGCGCTCAGAAGGGACTCTCTCTGAAGCTGTCGGTGGCCAAAGGTAAGTGGCTTCCCTTTAATATAACAAATATTTATTGTATTATTTTGATAGTATGAACCAAAGCTGTAATGCTCAATACGTTGATATTAATATTTGTAAAAGAATAAGAAGTTTACCTGAATGTGATACGTAGAATACTTCCGTATGATACTCTCCAGAAATTAAAATGTTAAATTGATTTTTAATGGTGTTCATTTGATTTTTAATTATTGTTAATTATTTCTTACTGTAATGTAAGATTTTCGATTTTTTTAAAAATTGTTTTCGTTTTAATTTCTGGAGAGTATCATTAACGGAAACCTTTTGAAACATTATTTTCCCCGAATCATATCCCCATGCGATGTACAATTGGTACCTTTCTTGAAGTTCAGTCTTGTATCTTAGAGCGGGTGTTCTCAATCTTTTTTTTTTTTTTTTTTAAGCATAAAATAGCATTATCAAAAAATACAATTCTTCTACCACGAGTGTCGGACAAATTATCGATCGATGGTGGCAGTCGCGCTGGCCTGCATCTTATTAAAATAACCCCGGGGGCTCACATCTGGTGAGTATGGGCTTGGCACACCCAGGGTCCTGAGCTGGATATCATCATTCTTCTCTTTCTTGGTGATTCCCTTCTAATTTTGACACACACACACACTCACTCTCTCTCTCTCTCTCTCTCTCTCTCTCTCTCTCTCTCTCTCTCTCTCTCTCTCTCTCTCAGGGTTACTCGGGAACTGTTTTTTTTTTTTTTTTTTTTTTCCTGGTGCAGCATAAGCCTCAGGCTTCCTTGCATCATATGGATATTAATAATAATAATAATAATAATAATAATAATAATAATAATAATAATAAAACAGGTCAGGAAAGATCGCCGATTAGCTGAAAGCTCTGAAGAAAAAATAAATAAATAAAATTTTACAAACGATATATATATATATATCCCTACTGCTTTTTTTAAAGTAACAAATCTCATGAGCATCATTAGTTGAATGGTCCATGAGGCTGTCATAGCTGCCAGCTTGGCATGCCTCTCAGGTATGCTAAGCTGGGTTTACTACCGGGGAGTCTAAAACGCTGGTGGAATTGATATTCGGGTGACACTCTAATCAAGTGGACCTAAGCTAAGTCCGGTCTGTCTGTAATAGCCAAATTCTCTGCTTGTACCTTCGTGATGGCGGGACTGTTAGTACCGTTGGTATAGCCTCCCATGTGCAAGTCCTGAAATACGGCATGTACCATACTGGAGGTGGCCACTCAAGTGCAAACCAACGTAAGCAAAGGTCATGGCCTGGCGCCATGATCCCTGCGTACAGGCAGTACAGTACTAAGTGGTAGGTGACTCATCAACCGGTCCAATACCACCACTTTGCTTATTGCATGCTTGAAGTGCTGGAACCCATGTTTAAATAAATAAATTTCTGTTTATACTCCGGCACTAAATCGCCAATACAAATATTTATCGTATTTAGTAGTCACGGGCTTGAACCCCTGTCCACTCAAGGAACGCGTGCGATGCACTCTCGCTTCTGACCAAGCTCTGCCCCCCCCCCCCGCATCATCTGTTCCATAATACCTTATATAATTGTCTTTTGAGGTTATGAGGATATCATGGAGAGATTCAATCTTCCTTACATTTCGAGGGTACAGCTCTTAAACAGCGTTCGCAGGTCGGCAGCAAGATTGTCCACCGAACCGAACCTATTGGTAATTCTCTAGGTAGTGTCTGTCAGATAGTGACTGGAGGGAGTAGTGTGTATGCTGGGGAATATTGTCGAGGCCATGTTATGCTAAGGAGCGGAGTATATTCTTGCCATGTATAAGTTCTTTCTTGAGTTTTTCGAAGTATATTCTTGCCATATCCAAGAATTTCATTACTTCATACAGCATGTCCCCCCATCGTTTCGTACTACTGAATACATCATGAATAATGATGTCAAAAGAAGATCTCTCTCTCTCTCTCTCTCTCTCTCTCTCTCTCTCTCTCTCTCTCTCTCTCTCTCTCTCTCTCTCTCTCTCCCGCATTCTGTTAAATTCATCTGTTGTCTCTACAGTTCTCCCAACACCACTAATCACCTGGACCACTTTTTCACTTTCCCTCATTGAAACTTGACTTTCTCCAGTCCAACTTTCTTAACATTAAAGTAATTTTTCCTGGTGATTTTAATGTTCACAACTCCAGCTGGCTTCCGTTTTCTTGTAACAGGAACTCAGCTAGTCGAGATGTTGAGGCTTTTTCAATTACTAATGACTTCGCACAGATTGTTCATTTACCTACCAGAACATCAGACGATCCTAACCACGTAGCCAACACGCTGGATCTTTTTCTTAGAAATAACTCTTCTAAGTACACAGCCCAAGATAAAGATAAAGCTGACCTGCTAGCATCCTACTTTTCTTCCAAGTCGTGTATTGGATGATCTTCGTAAACTGTTCCCAGTACAATGCATTCAATGCCTCCTGTAGTCATCCGTCAAAAGGATGTCAGAAGAATTTGGACATCTCGATTATAAAAAAGCTCCAGATGGTATTTCTCCTTTGTTCTCAAAACATGTACGCCTAAACTTTCTCCTTTTCTGTGTCGCCCTTTTTTTACTTTCTTATTCCAAAGATGTTTTTCCTTCTGCTTGAAATTTGCTCATATCCTGCAAGTTCCTAAGAAAAAGGTAACAAATACGTTCTATCCAGTTATCGTAGCTTTGCACTTACTTTTACTCTTTCTAAAGT
Organism: Mastigoproctus giganteus; assembly: GCF_048544385.1. Lineage (NCBI taxonomy): Eukaryota > Metazoa > Arthropoda > Arachnida > Uropygi > Thelyphonidae > Mastigoproctus > Mastigoproctus giganteus. The sequence goes on along the minus strand of NC_143577.1, from coordinate 3,176,634 downwards.
AATGGAGAATTCAATTTACCACCAACTCTTAAACTATCTAGAAACCTTCCATCTGATCAACGATCGCTAGTATGGATTCCGCCAGTGTAAATCCACTGGTAATATTCTGACTTATGTTACTCATCTATGGACAAATTCAATAGAAATTTCTGGCGAAACTCAAGCAGTTGCTCTTGACTTTTCAAAGGCTTTTGATCGTGTTTGGCATAAAAGTAATCTAAATAAGCTCCCATCTTATGGTTTTCCAACTGTTTTTTTTTATAATTGAGTATCCGGTTTTCTCTCTCTGATTTCCCGCCGTGGGTGTGATGATAGGTGGCTTTCTGTCTGCTAAATTTTCCACTAATGCTGGTGTTCCCCAAGGTTCAATTCTTTTTCCCACTCTTTTTCTTCTTGTATATTAATGATCTTTTTTCAATGACCGGAAATACTATCCATAGTTTCGCTGATTATAGCATATTGCATGCCACCTTCCAGTTTTAGAAACCTTGCCCTGAACAAAAAGCTTCAATTTCTCGAATATCTACTGCGAATTCCTTAAATGCTAATATCTAGGTAATTTTCCAGTATGCAAAGATAACTTAGTTGATTTCAATCCTTCTAAAACTCAGTTTTGTTTATATCTCGCAAAAAGGATTCTTATGCTTATCCTCGATGACACTGATTTCTATGCAAGATCACATATATCTATTGGGGATTACCCGACTTCTCTTCCTCTGCATCTAAAAAACTGTGTTTTCTCTTTCACTCTCGGCGTTACTTTTCTTTCAAACAGCAACACTCTGAACAAATCACAAATCCGCCCTAGCTTGGAATATTGTTCCCACATCTTGGGCGGTGCCCTGCCCTCAAAACCTCCCTCAGGCTTCTAGATTCCATTCAGAAGAGGGCATTTAGGTTAGTTAATGACTCATCTCTAACAGAGTCGCTCCACTCTCTGTCTCATAGACATTCGGTTTCTGCCGCATGCCTTTTTTATAGATACTTCCATGGGTTCTTCTGAATTAGCTTCTATAATTCCAGCTCTCTCTTCCAAAGCAATCCGAACGCCTGCCATAACCAGTCGACATCCTTTACTGTCCAACTTAAAACTCACAGAACTAACTTTTCTTCTTTCTCATTTATTCATTCAACTTTCGTCTTCTAGAACAACGACCTTTCTTCATACGTATTTCCTGAAAATTACAATTCTACAGAAATTCAAGTCTAATGTCAAGAAGTATCTTCTTTCATCTTCTCAACCTTCAGCCCATGAGCTAATGGGCTGAAGGTGTTTGGGATTTTCATAAAAAAAAAAAAAGAAAAAAAAAAAGCTTGGTTCATGTAGAAAAAAGATTCTGAAAGGATTAAAATCCATAAATCGGAACTGATATCTAAACACGTACAAATTGCAATTTAGGAAATAATTCTTCAGGTAATATAAGCTACATTAAGACTACGAGTAAAATTCATCAAAATAAGTCCAGGTTAGACAAGCTACATCAGCTCTTGTGAGTTTTGGAACATTTGCTATTGGAGGATCCAACTTCAAACTCTCAGAATCTCTCTCTCTCTCTCTCTCTCTCTCTCTCTCTCTCTCTCTCTCTCTCTCTCTCTCTCCCCCCCCCAACCATAATAGCAGCAACTATAATAGGCTCCACCTCGCTGACCCTTCATCCCCACCAGCATACTTCAGACTGTCCAGAACCTAAATGCAGATCTCCGTCAATTAATATGTAACAAAAAGATGTCATTGCATGATTAACATTGTAGGACTGAAGACTTAAGCCACGTTGATATCACCGGAGTCCAGTTGGAAAGTGTTCATTAATTGATATTATCTGTTTCCAAATGTCTGTAATTTGATCTTACTTTATACTTATGTAATAGACTAATTCCCGTAATAATTCATCAATTAATTGTCTATCTCTAATTTATATAATATTTTAACAAATTATACTAGAAGCCTAAAGACTCAGGATTTCGATGTGAGCCCTCTAGCCTTAATTCAACTTCTTCTTCAAGAGGAGTATTTCCATTTACAATGGGTTTCCTCAGCCTACAAGTTATTTCTTGGTAGGAATTTTTTCCTGCCATAAAGTGCCGTTCAGGGTGTCTTGGTCGGTTAAGCCTCGGGCTGTCATGCACTCCTGTACTCCATCCATCTATGTCCTCCTAGGGCTTCCTCTTCTTCTTCTTCTTCTTCCAGGAGGTATCCATTCCAGGATAGCCTTTGGATATCTGTTTTCTTGCATCCGTTTTACATGTCCACACTATGTTAGACGCTTTTCTTTTTGTTGGTGTCAATAATAGTCTTTTTCACTTCCATTTTTTCCCTTATGTCTTCATTCCGTTTTCTGTCTCTTCTAGAAGTTCCCGCTGAGCGTCTCCAATAATCCATTTCTGTGGAGAGCAATTTGTTTTCCGTTCGCCAATGTCCAGGTTTCCGCTCCATAATTCAACTTTTGATGTAAAATCCCTGACTACTGGCCTTGAATGGTCGCAGTACAAACTTAATTAAACAAATAAGAATACCGATTACCGTATATTAAAGTTTGAAGCCCCATACCCTGAAGGAACTTTGGTCAAATTGGTTGGTCTCAAATGAGAGTTATACTTATAGTTTTTAATCTGAAATTCGAAAACTAAAAAAAAAAAAAAAAAAAAAAAAATGTGTGTATACAGTACTGTATATAGTTTTGATAACATCAGGTCAAATTCCTCCATTGTACAGAAGGGCTCGGAACAATGCAATTATTATTGCTGTCCCGGGAGAGGCGAAGTTATTTTTAGTGTCTCTAAATAAATGTGCGACAGGTCCCTAGAATAGCTAAATCCACTATTGTTTACCGCCCTTGTTGTGGGAACAATTATGTACAAGAGTAATGAGCAGTTGGTCTCAGTTGGCGAGTTCATTTTTAATTTAATTGATTGGCAACAAATCGCTGCCTGTACGATCTGCACGTGGATGAGTCCGTATTTGTGCTAAGCTGTATCCTCTCCGTTCGTTACTAACAAATGAGGTACGGTTACACTTGTGGCATGTCGTCTTATGAAAATTACCACCTGTGAACAGAATCGGAATGCGAAGAAACCCCAAAGAAGGCAGTCATTAGTGAAGATCACACAACAACAAAGCTGCAGTTCTCTCTCTCATGCGTTGACAGAGGTAGTTTCTTAGTCACATAACCCGGCATACTTGTAGAATGACTGCACTTTGAAATTATTGTTAAACTTGCTATTTGCGGTAATTTACCGCTCCCTCCCACTTTTGTTTTCCTGTTTATACTTATTGTGATTTCAGCGTACAGTATCCCAGCTGTTTACTACGACTGTGGAATTTATAATTACGGAGAAACAAACGTAAGTTTTTTTTTAATAAATATCGAGGACCGATTTTAAGATTTTGGTAGCCATAGTGGGTTAGGGTAGTCTTCAAAAAAAGGCTCTTACCCATTGGTTGGAAGATGTATTTCTCTGAGTGATTTATCACTAATTTATGTTAGGATCTGTTTTATTATTAAAGATTATAGAAGTGGTTTTGTTTTTTTTTTTTAGTACACTTTCATTTTAAACTATTTAAAAAAATGTTTTTAACTAGTTCAAAATGAAAATATATTTAAAAAAACTATATTTCTTTCGCTTGAATAATCCAGCGCCAAGATGGAGAAAAGTGTCTACTAGAAACGTTAGGCCTGTACATCGTATTCAGCTTTGAATGCAGGGGATGAGTTTCACTCCCGGTGGAATAAAATACCCCCGCCCCTCCGGTGAAAAATAGTAATTTTTATTTTATAAAACAGGAATTCAATAAATTTATGTCAAACAAACACAACACGAAAAATCACATCAACTAAGTGTGGTACTTGTTAGGTGGTACACGACGAAAATAAATCACTGAAATTGAAAAGACATGAAATTTTCAAAATAATTAAATGGGCAATATTTCTGGTTGCATAAATTGTAACTAAAAGTCACTATTTAAAGTGTCGGAATTTTCGTTTTAGCCTGATAGTGTTTCACACAAACGGTCTACTTGCGACGAAATCTTTGTTTATATATCGCAAACAAGATTGCAGGCCGCGAATAGGTTCCTGACAGATGCTATTATAAGTATAAAGTGTCGAGCGGATTTCAGGGAGAGGGGTCTACTGCAGCCACTAATTCAATCGTCTGCAATTTCGCTTTATGGTTTCACATTCCCTTTACAGTATTTGGTTTTTTTCACAGCAAGATTCCACTTGTGGCTAATTCTGTCTTTGAATACCGCAATCAAGATGGTTTGGTCCCAGCCTATAACAATACATTTTATAACCTTTTATTATTATGCCTCTGTACTTGTAATATTGCAAGTTGCATGAAGGTAAGCTTAGAGGGCCCGAATGAGTTTATCAGAAAAATTAATAAGTGAAGTGATTGATACATATGCAAAGAAGAATAAGATTATTATAATACAGTACTTGCATGTTTCATTATAATTTTTTTTTTTTGCAAATTTTAATCAGTGATTTTCATATTATTAAACTGTGATTATTGTCAGTAATGTGGTTTTGTGAACTGACTACCAGTACATAGATGTTAAATAATAAATATTTCCTTTTGTTTCCTATTTTGTTTTCTCATATTTTCTTATTATATTTATAACATTCATAAATATACACTGGTGTTCAAAGAAAGTGCATCTACCCTTAAAATTGTAATTGTCGTCTGAATAATGTAAGTGTATGACAATATTTCTTACAGATTGCATCAGATAAGATTGACACACTTAGGTGACGATGTAATATTGCATCAGCTGCTACTTTCAGCTATATAAGCACACTCTGCAAGAGTTGCAGTCATTCCTTGCTTGTATCAGGATGGCGAGTTACGTGCAGTTGATGCCACTGATGCCATGAAGAAAGAGTGCTATTGTTGCTTTACATGAGGAAGGATGTTTTTCCTGTCATATTGCTTAGAGTGTCTTGTAATCAGTCAATAGTGAGTGAATTTCTTTCCAAACTCAAGAATACTGGTTCTGCTGATAGGAAAAAAAGGAACCAGATGCAAACGAGTCTCTACGCCATAACAGGACCACGTTTTGAAGTACTTATGCCTTAAAAACCGTAAAGCTTCTTCGTCTGAGCTGAAAAGAGAATGGGAAGAACATACAAGAGTGGAAGCAAGTGCAGTTAACAGTCAGAAGACGCCTCTCAAAAATGGACTTGTCATCCTAAGAAGAAGCCCCTCCTCATACAAAATGAAAAAGGCCTGATTAATTTGATGTAAGGAGCATGTCAAATGGACCCACCCCTGAGCAGTGGAAGTCAGTTATTTTCTTGGATGAGAAGAAATTCAACCTCCATATCGATTGGAGACAACCAATTCACCGTAGACGTGAAGAATACCATCTAGACTGTATGGTGTCTACAGTGAAATTCCCTACCAGCTAAATAATATCGGTGTTCATTTCGTATTGTGGAATAGGTCACCTGTAGTTTATAAAAGATTCTGTAAATGCCAGTGGATAGATGACTATATCGGAAGGCAAATTGCTGTCAACCATTAAAGACCAACCTGCCAAGTAACTGCATCTTTCAGGACGATTCTGCTCTGCTCCTTGTCATTGGGCAAAAAGTGTAAGTAGGCACTTCTGTAGTTACTTTAGCTTCATTTTAGAGGTGTATAAAGCCTTGAATGGTTTGAGCATGCTCAATGCTGATGGGATTCTGCCTCTTGCTCAGAATAATCACCTGAGAGGGCATAAATTCAAAGACAGATGTAGGATAGATGTCCGGAAATTTGTCTTTAGCCAGAGGGTAGTTGGTTGGTGGAACAGACTTCCATCCCTTGTTGTGGAAGTTGATAGCCTAAATAAATTTAAGGCTCAGCTGGACAGGTATTTCGAACGAACAGAGGGGTGAAGTGGAAGTTTTTTTTTTTTTTTTTTTTTTTCTGGCTGATGCTGCATTGGCTTGCTTTCTTGCATCATATACCTCTACTAATGCTAATGCTAATTTCTGCATTAGAGGCACGACAGTAATGTGTTTAAATTTGTTATATGTGAAAAAATGGTTGGAAGAACAGTCCATTACAACTCTTAGCTGGCCAGGAAGCATTAGCATTAGTAGAGGTATACAATGCAAGAAATCAATCAAGCTTATGCAATCAGCCAAAAAAAAAAAAAAAAACCCTCCCATTTCACCCCTCCATTCATTCCAAATGCCTGTCCAGCTCAGCCTTAAATTTATTTAGGCTATTAGCTTCCACAACAACAGATGGAAGCCTGTTCCACCAATCAACTACCCACTGGCCAAAGGCAAATTTCCACACATCTTTTCTACAACTGTCTTAACTCAATTTGAATCTGTGCTCCCTCAGCTTCTTAGTCTGAGCAAGTGGAAGAATCCCATCAGCATTCAGCCTGCTCAACTCATTCAAGGCCTTATACACCTCAATCAGATCACCTCACCGGTGCCTTCTCTCGAAGTACTGCAATTTGCAGAACTTAAGCCTTTCTTTGTAAGAGCATCCTTTGTTCCCCCTTGCCAATCTTGTTGCCCTTCTTTATACTCGTTCTAGCAACTCTACATCCTTCCTAAAATGAGGCCTCCATACCTGTACACAGTGCCGCCATAGCCTAGTGGTCAGGCACGCGGGTGCATAAGTACACGTGCCTTGAATGACCGGGGTTCAAGTCCGTGTCTACTGAATACGGTGCTGTTTCTTGTATTCTGTGTATCTTGTAAACTCCTCTGACCATTTGGTCATCCCAGGGTATAAACAGAAAATTTATTCATTTATTATTTACTCTAGGTGTGGCCTGACCATTGCCTTGTATAACAGGATAATCACCTCCCTGTCCCTGCTACCAAAATTCCTATATATCATTGACAAAACTACATGACCTTCCCTAGCAGCCCATCTGCATTGCTCAGTGAACTTCATATTTGACTGCACAATAACCCCCAGGTTTTTTTCACTTTCCACTTCCCTGAGTGTAGTACCACAGAGTTGATACGTTTCTCTTCAGTTATCGCTACCCATATGCAGTACTTTGCATTTGTCAATGTTAAACTTCAGTTGCCACTTCTCAGCCCATTTTCCCAACTTATCTAGATCCAGTTGGAGTAGCATACTGTCTTTACTATCGTTAACAAACCTGCCAACCTTTGTATCATCTGCAAACTTGGACGTTAAACCTGATATATCTTCATTAATATCATTGATAAATATACAAAACAACAATGGTCCCAACACCGAACCCTGGGGAACTCCACTAACAACATTTGTCCACAAAGAGCAGTGTCCATTGATTACCACTCTCTGTCGTCTCCCACTCAACCATTCCTTTATCCATTGTAGCAACTTACCCTTAATGCCATGCCTCTCTAATTTCTACAGCATTCTTCCATGTGCAACAGTATCAAAAGCTTTCCTGAAATCCAAGTATATGATATCAAAATTATTTTTGGCATTCAGTTCCTTTGTGACCACATCATAGTATCAATCAAATTGGTCAGACAAGACCTCCCTTTAACAAACCCATGCTGTGTCTTAACTATTACTGCAGTCTTGTCTAGATGATCCTGCAATGCTTCTTTAACCAGTGATTCCATTATTTTCCCCAGAACACAAGTTAAACTAACAGGTCTGTAGTTACTTGTGTCACCTTTTGAACCCCTGTTGTGAATTGGTGATACATTTGCACACCTCCAGTTCATGGGGACCTTCCCCGAGTCCAAGAAATCTCTCATAATTATGGCTTAGGGTTTGCTTACTTCCTTTGCTGCCTCCTTTAATATAATTGGAAAGATGCCATCCACCCCAGGTGCCTTCCTTATGTTTAACTTCAACAATTTCTCTTCCACTTTGCTCTCAGTTATTACAAAATCATTTAGCTCCCTGTTAGCATTTGATAAACTTATGACACTCCTCAGACCTGAATCCTATAGAGAACTGTTGGCATTGTATGGAATCTGTAGCTGCCAGAAAGAAACCAAAGACCCTTCATGAACTTCAGGAAGCCATAATTCGTGTTTGGAACCACAAACTATCAGTTGGTTATCTTCAGAAATTGACCTTGTCAATGCCTTGACAGTGTGCTGCTGTCATCAGGGCCTGAGGCGGGTCAACTGAATATTAGTTTGCACCTGGTGAACTTTTCATTTTGTTTTCCATCTAAAATGATAAACTGAAGCAAATTGAAGGCTTTTGATTACATTTCAGCCATAATTGTCATGTTTACCAAAACTATTGTGTAAAGGTTGCAAATGCTCATTTTGGAATATTTTGAGAGCACCTGTCAAATATTACTTAGCTTTGCTGTAACTATTAATAAATATCTTTTGTTTATATATCTATTTGAGATGTTAGTCATTAATGTAATATGCCATCTCAAAAAAGGGTTAGAAATGTGAAATTCTTGAACACCAGTGTAAATATACAGATTTGTTGTAACATATACATATGTTGTAAATAATAATAAAAAATATACACGTGTACTACATTACCCCCGAAGTTTACATCCACCCCCCAGTGCAAATGCTCTGGACTCAACACGATTGTATTTCTGTAGTTGCTTGTGAAACTGATTCACTCTAATGCAAAATTGTGGGGATAAGCAGCCAATCACTCGAAAGCTGTGGGCAGAAATACACCTGCCAATCACTCATTGTTGCAAAGATCTATGAGTAACTGCCTTGTTCTGAAAAGTAACCAAAATAAATTACACTTGCCACATTTATTTATGTATTTCTAATGCATTTCTAGTCAGGATCCTTGAATTTGACTTGCTAATAGCACCCGGCCCTGAGACTGACTAACTCAAGATACTGAGGAGAAAGGAGAAAATCCATGACTGCTGACAGCTGGTCTCAAACCCCTGCACTCTCTACTCAGTACAGCCTTGTGCTCTTGCTAACATGGCTACCAGGGTCCCACTTACCACATTAAATTACACTTACTACACTAAGGGTAGTGGAGAATGAAAAAGAACTGGAGGTAACTGTGCAGTCTGATATTAAATTTTCTGAGTGGTGCAGACAGACTGCCAGATCAGGTCATAGGTCTTGTCAATGATATACAGGAATTTTGTTAGCAGAAATTAAGGTGATTACCCCCTTGTATAAGGCAATGGTCAGGCCACACCTTGAGTACTGCATACAGGTCTGGAGGCCTCATTTTAGGAAGGATGTAAAGTTGTTAGAATGAGTACAGAAAAGGGCACAAGACTGGTGAGGGAAACAAAGGGGTGCTCTTACCAAGAATGGTTTTAAGTTCTGCAAATTGCAACATCTGGAGATTAGGCACCTGCAAAGTGATCTAATTGAGGTGTATAAGGCCTTGAATGGTTTGTGCAGGCTCAATGCCGATGGGATTCTTCTTCTTGCTGAGATTACAAACCTGAGGGGCCATAAACTCAAATTGAAGAAAGAGTTGTAGAATAGATGTGCAGAAATTTGCCTTTAGGGTAGTTGATTGCTGGAACAAACTTCCGTCTGTCATTGTGGAAGTTTATAGCTTAAATAAATTCAATGAAGAAATGGACAAACTTTTGGAGTGACTAGATGGCTGAAATGGGAAGGTGGTTTTTTTTTTTTTTTTGGTTGATGCTTTATAATGTTCTGATTCTGTATTACCTGTAAATAAGTCTCCCACCCTAACATGATGGCTGCATCCCCCTTACAAATATTGCTTATACTTAAGGCTGGTTTAGGTTTGGTGACTGCCAAAGGGCATTTGGGTAAAGTGATAGATCTCACATTTATGGGAAGGGGGATGAAGACAAAAAAAATCTGGACATGAAATTTTTTTTTTTTTTTTTTTTTAAAGAGTAGGGGAAAAAACTAAACAACAATAAAAAAAAAAAAAAAACAAGTACAGATTATCTTTCTATCAATTTCCATTGAATGATACTTAATTGTTGGATATGAGTGAGAAGTATTATGCACTTGCCTCACTGTTTTTGTACTTTGAGGCATTCAAAACTTTATAATTAAAGGAAGGGAAGAGTTTCAGGTTAAATAATGCAGTGTTGTCAGTGCCAGCCACAAGCATGTTCAACCTGTTTTGTCAAACAGGACCCCATGCTCAAATGGTCAAAACTATATTGTTCATTAGTGTATTAAATATTATTCATATTTAAAATTTTTGTTTCTTAGTTACTATAATATTTGAAAAATTAAAATCACTATCACAAAAACACCCTGTATAAGTTTCACACAGGATCCCAGGGCCCCCAGATTTAGGGGCCGGCTGTGTGTATTGTAAATTTAGGAGGTGGTTGCACAAATGCTTTGTAACATAAGTTTGATTATAAAGTAATTTGACTTGGAATATTTGTTTGTTTTTTTTATGGCAGGAATGCCAGATTAGGTCGTCTGGGGCTCTAACACATTTTTAGAGGACCAAAAATAAGGTAGTCAGCAGAATGGGTGGTCAGGCTTCAGAAACAGCACCACTGTGCCTTGGAGAAATTCAGCCTTATGTGACAGTGCTCAAATTTTTCAAATTATTCACTATTGCAAAAACCTGGAGAACAATTTAACATTGTTCTCTTTGTTTTTTTGTTTTTTTTAATTTACATCAGTGTATGCATCATGTTAAAAGAGAAAAAGTTGTTCTTTCTATTGAACAAAACTTCAGTTCATCAATAAACATGAAAAAGTGCTAATGTTAACTTTTCAATCTCTTCTGTAATCTGTGGGTTGATGAGATGATGATTGAAAATTTACACAGTATTATTTACAGAAGTCAAGCCAAGTGAAAAGCAAACTTCATTGTTTTCCTTTTTCAGAAAAGATGTATGATTAAATATGATGTCAAAATCTTTTCATACTGTTATTCAAATTATTATTTTTTTTTATTTTTTGGCTGATGCTGTTATAAGCTTGCTTCCTTGCATCACTTGCTAATACTAATGCTGTATTATACTTTATAAAAATATTGTGTACTATATGTATTTATGGAAATATTTTTGTCATGCTTATATTTCTTTTTATTTTACAAATTATTATTTTGTGTATCGATTATCCAGGAACATTTCTTTCCAGATAATTGGGAAGCTGCTATACTAAGGAGCAAAGTAATTTAGTTGTTAATATTTCTGTGCCAGGGGCCCATACTACTGAATGACATGCCACTGATTCCAAACTTGCTAAATAAACTTTCCTTCTTCATTTGCTTCCTGTGGTTCCCCCTTCCCCTTGGTGCATGCATAATAGTAATAGTATTTGCCATATATTGCAAGGAAGCCACAGGCTTTTGCTGGCCTGACAAACAAAAAAAAAAAAAAACCCAACCAAGTAGATAAGAAAACACAAATTATATGCTTCCCTCCTCACACACGTAAGTATCCAGCAGCAGACCCTTGAACTTATTCAAACCGGCAGCCTCAACTACCTGCGAGGGCAACTTGTTCCAGCTATCAATAACTCATTGGCTAAAAGAAAACTTCCTACAATCTAATCTAAACCTCATCCCTTGTAATTTGAATTTATGATCCCTAGTTCTGGAATTGTTTAGAACAGTGAGAATTCCACCTTCATTTATTTTACTAACCCTTCTCAGAGCCATATAAACCTCAATCAGGTCACCTCTGAGGTGCCTGGTTGCCAAGTTCTGTAGCCCACATAATCAGAGTCTTTCTTCATATGGTGACCCTTCTGCTGATCTCACCATTCAAGTTGCATGTCTTTGGACCCTTTCCAGAAGTTCGATGTCTTTTTCAGATGAAGTCTCCATACTTGAACACAGTATTCAATTGCTCTATACAGTAGGATCATGATCTCTATCTCTACAGGATAGCATTCAATAAATCATTGATAGGAGAACTATTATTTTTTTTCACTAGTAGAGTATTTGTTCACTAGAACAGTTTTTTTTTTTTTTTTTTTCATAAATAAAATTGTATGAGGTTCTTTACGCAAGTGTTTCTGAAAACTTGGTCTTCAGAATGAATGGTCTTATGAATAATTCCCAGAATTTCTTTAAATTAATTTAAAACAGAAAACACAGTAGACTTTCAGAATAGCAGCACAAAGGTTTATTTATTATCTTTTCAGCCCCTACAACAGCAGCCCAAGACAGTGATGTGGACTCTGGTATTGTGACATGTGGAGGACATGGACAGCGTATAGGGTCTACTTCTTCAGCCGACACTGACAACAGCCAGGAGACTACAAAGCCAAAGTAAATTTTATTTATTTTTAACTATAGTTATAATACCTATTATCATTACAGTAATTCCTTATTGAGCAATTGTATCATTAAATTTATATCTGCTGAAATCGCAGCTGCAATTTTATAGCAGTCCAGCAGCAGTGGTGATTCCCAGTCATAACACACAGTTGTATGGTACCCTGAAAGACCCACCTATTTCATAAATTCCCCAAAATTTTTTTGACTTTTTAAATTCTGTTTGCAGTTTAGTGCTTGGCCTTTTTCTACTGAATTGAAATACTTATTAAATGTAAGTTTTATAATGAGAAACTTGCCCAAATTTTAAAAAGTTGTGTTTTTACACTTTACTGTTAATTTAAGAATGTACAAAGGAATTTGCCTTTATTCTGTCTCATAAGAATTCTTCTTATCCTATTCTCCTATAATATCAATGAATTAACAAAACATAATTTAAAACTCAAAATGTGTTACTCACCATCAGCCCAAGAAATATCAAACCTCATGTAACTTCTACTGATGGAAGACATTATGTCAGAAAAATGCGGCATTAAAAATATATGTTAAACTACGATAAAATGTGATAATAAAAATATAATCTACTAAATTTCCTCCCTGAAGTGGACTAAAACTTTTTGACATTTATTGTGCTCACAGGGTGGAATAAAACTGATGAATGGGGGGGGGGGTGTTACAATATTAATAGGAAATTAATTGTTAGTATGCATGCATTCAAACAACAACAAATCACAAATGAGAAAAGTTCGGCGATGTTAATAGAATTGCTGTGGATTTTCATCTCCAAAGTTTTGGCAATTAATAATTTTATGTAATTGTATTGGATATTAAGTATCTTAGCTTCATTAAAAAGAAAACTACCGTTTCACAGTAGTCTTCTCCACTGGTGAAGTGTTACTTATTCGAGGTAGTACAATACCATGGCGCCTCCGTAGCCAGGTGGGAAGGAGCAGCAGTGCGTAGCATACGCTTCTTGATTTAGACCGGGGTTCGAGCCCGTCACCATCAAATACGGATGATGCGGAAAGGTCAGGGAATGACCACCGCATATCCTCGGAGCAATATGGCCTTAGTTGCTAATGCTCCTAAAAACCAAATAACAACAACAATAACAAACAATACCATGTCAATTTGTTGTGGAGGTATTCACAGTATGAGATATAACCAAAATGATGCCAATTTAATTAACTATTTAACTACTTTGGTAGATGGCTACATTAAAATGATGCTTTTGCACTAACCTATATATTAGTCATTCTACCTCATAGCATGAGGCCTTTGCCCTTAAATATTTTATAGTCTGTATCGCTGCACACCATCAGGCATCTTTCATATTGTGAAGTTATACTTTACAACTGGGTTGTCACTATTGCAACACCAAGGTACCTGCCCACCCACCGATTAAAGGCCAACAAGCCTTGAAATGGCATTACTGCCCCTTTCATTCTTCTGCACTGTTTCTTTTCTTCTTCCACTCCTACTATAACTTTCTCTCTACTTTTTGCTTTTCTAAGTCTAATAGGGACAAGTCGATAGTAGAGTTATTATCCCACACATTTACAAACAAGTTTTGAAACGGTTCCATCTCCGTCTGGGTGGTGGTATCCGCTGAGAATAAGTAACAGTAGTCTTCTCCACTGGTGAAGTGTTACTTATTCAAGGTAGTACAATACCATGGCAGCTCGTTGTGAAGATATTCACAATATGAGATATAACCAAAACAATACCAATTTAATTAACTAATTTAACTACTTTGGTAGATGGCTACATTAAAATGATGCTTTTGCACTAACCTATATGTTAAAAATAAAATAAATAAATTTTGCATATTTGTAGCATACATCACTCTTGTATCATTATAATATTTAACATAATTTTTTTTTTTTTTGTTATTAATATACTGGCATAAACTAATAATCAAATAGACCGTGTGGAACTTTATTTTGGCAGGCTTTGCATAGAGATGTATGCCTATGAAAAAGTAGCAATGTGATGATCTAGTGCCATTCATATGCAATTTAGCCTGGAGTACACAGGTTGAAGGAGAGAAGGAAGCAAACCAATATCATAACTAAACTCACTTCCTTGTATAAATTTTTTTTTGATAATTTCGAATTTTTAGTATATTAAAATATGTAACCATGGATTTGTGATTGAAAAAAGGAACTTTAAAATGAGAAGCAAAGTACTTCTAGTAGTGCAACTGTGGTTGACGAAAATGAACACAATATTGTCACACTTCAAAGGAGGATGAACAATTGCAGCCTTTTGTTCCCCAAAAATTTGAAGTGAAAAAACAGGAACCAACTAATAAAAGACCAAAACAAAAGTATGATGACGGTTATTTGAATTTTGGATTTATATGTGCAGTAAAGAAACAGGCTGCATTTTTGTTATTTCAAGCTCTTCTAATTCACATAAGCATTTCACCCAATTGGAAAAAAATAAAATAAAAATAAGTATCAAAATTAGTAATCTAATTCAACTTGACAGGTTTAACCCTCATATTTTCAATTGCGCTAAAGTTCAAGTCTAATGTCAACAAATATCTTCTTTCATCTTCTCAACCTTTAACCCATGCACAGTACTATGAACTATAGGTTCTAATACCCATGTTTGGGGTTTTTATAAAAAAAAAAAAAAAATTAGAAATTGCTATTTATGCATATTATGAAAGTGCAGCAGAATTTATTTTAACAAATATTGGTTCTTTTGAAAATTTTCCGTGATATTTGTTAGAACAAAATTTTGGTATGACAAATGATTTATGCACCCCTGTGAAGTTCATTTAAATGGACTTTTTTAGTGTGTAGTCTCGTGTGTGCGTGTGCACGCACGCTGCACACACACGACACGCCATGCATGCTCATTCTAAGTTAGAAAAGCAGGAAATTTATTTGTTTAAGGGACAAAAGTCACATTTGTGTGACTTATACTGACTTGAGAAGCAAGTATATCGTATATAACATTCTGTAGATAAAGGAATTAAGTCTTACTTTTATAGTATTATGCAGTGAGACATTTTCTCTTTTTACTATGATGCTTTGACATTACTGTTCATTGTGGAGTGTGTAGAAATAACTTTAGGATTTTAAAGAAATTTTAAATTAAAAAAAATAATTTTAACTTTACTTTAATAGGTATATACTTCAGAATGGTGAAGAATTTCCTTCATTGAATAGCTTGAAGTATCATAAAGCATCAACCAATTGTAATCATAACTTTGGACCAGTGAAAGCAGATCATAGTGTATTAAAAGAGTGTAATCGGTAAGGTCAATCCATTCCCCATTGAATTAGATATTTACCCATTGGCATATTTTTACTAGCTGATATTTTGATGTGGTTGTATGTATTTATTTACAAGAGTGTATGCAGACCTCCCTTGCTGAGAAGAAGAAAGTGCTATTTTTCCTAGCATAATAATAATAAGGAAAATTAGGGATGGGAAGGAAAGAAGGAAGATGGTATTGCAAATTATTTTGGTAATGTGTTAGCCATATTATGCATAGGAGAAACATTTAACTGTGCAGAAGAATATTTCTCCTCCTCTCATACATTCACATCTGAATTTAAAACTGTCTGTTGACAAAATTTTATGCATATTTTTCTCTTTTTTTTGTTTTCTGACCAAAATGAATATTAATATGGAATTAGACTCAAAATCTTAAAAAAAATTACAGAATTACTGTCTTGTATATTTATAAGAGAGCTTAATTGCTCTTTTATATACTTATAAGGTTATATACATATATCTCTTATATGTATATAACCTTATATGTATATAACCTAGTCTTCCAATAAGTGTCATAATTGAATATCTTTTCATGTGACATATATTCTAATTAAATGATGGCAGCAATTCATCTATTGTAGAAATAGTTACTAAAAGACAGATGATGATATAAAGAAATATTCAAAAGGACTGTACATCAAAAATCGCTGTAAATGAACTTTCATTTATCACCACCCAAAATAGTCTTTAGGTAGTCACTATTCATAGTGGGGGTTAAAAAATAAAAATTAATTACATAAATTCAAAATGATTCCATAGATTTGTTGGTGTTTTATGAAAAAATCAAATTGGGATGTTAAGTCCAACTTAATTTTTTTTTATTAAGTACGCTGTATTGCACTTTTTCTTTTTTTATCATATTAAAGCTGAAGTTGGAAAGACTGGAGAGAATCACAGTCAGAGAATCACTGGCACAACACCAGCTAGTTTAGCACTGGTTTTAACAGTCCATATGTGATGCCACACAGTAGGTTGTTTTTTTTTTTTCTTCAATGTAGAGAACGCAATATGCTTATGTCTAGAAATATTAAACATCAGGTTAATTCCCAATAGAGATGTGTCATCTTTTCTACAAATCTAACTGTTGAAAGTGAGCATGAGAACAGTAGAATATTTTTTGCAAGAATTAACATAGGACTGAGTTTTAGAAGAATTGAAGTTGACTGTTTCTTGGCCCTCTCCTTCACTGAAAAATTATAAATTTCCATCCTCAGAGTGACTCTTCGTTATTCAGGGTTGCAGCTTGCCTTTATATTGTTACAGCAACAGCAATCATAGTGACATCACAAATCCACCTGAGAAACACAAGAAGAGGAAAACACGAGAATGAGAAACATAAGGCTTTCTGTGCCATGGGTTTCTCAGAAGGAGGTCTGATGAGAAAGTTTATATGGAAAGGGATATAAGATATATTTGTATATTTTACTACCAGGATGTTTTATCATGTCCTTTCTTTCAACTTATAATGCAACTTTACAAAACAAAAACATTATTTGCTGGAAATTTAAAATTGTTTGATGGCCAATGTTCCAGTTACATAATCATCTTGTATCCTATTCAAGTGGAACTTACCTAATTGTGAAAAATTTGCACTTAGAAAACATAATAGACTGGTGTGGTTATTTGAAATGCTTTTTTTTTTCTCACAAATTTTTTGTTTAGTGCAGTAATTCTCAACCTTTATTCCATGGAAGAACCACTACCTATAAAAATGTTTACCAGCTAGAACTGTGCAGTTCAGTTACTGCAAAATTATTGTCAAGAAAATTTATTTGTAAATATATATATATATATATATAATAATAATACTACGGATAATATAAAAAATCCAACAATAATACCATCAGGGACCTAAGACAACGCAAAAAAAAATAATTATTATCGCTTTTTACCGACAATCTAGATGACGTCAACTGGGGCCAACCACCCAGAATGAAGGCAAAAAACGACAAGGTTCTCTGTTTCTGTGATGATCAATATATGCTAAGTAATTTAAATCTAAACCAAATATAAACCAGTATAGGCCGAAAATAAATCGAATATAAATAAATCGAAAGATGATAATAAAATTTAGAAATATTAGAAACAAAGGTAAGAAATATAAGTAAAATATAAATATAAGCATATATTAATCATCGTTGACCCGACAGAGAACGTAATTTAATGATTAAAATAAGATTAAATATATAATACATACTACATATTGACCGTATCTAGGACATAATGTAATAGTCGTCAAAATAATATGTGGTGCCCCCTATGTGATGGATACGGTAAAAATAAATAAATAATTAAATTAAATTAACGCATAGAGAAACATGCAGATAGTAAGAAGAAAAACTAAAGGAGTAGGAATAATAGAACCTGAACTCCACAAAGGCGAAAAATAGTGGTATAGATAAGAAATAGTTTCTCCTACGTCCTCGGATTGCCCTAATAATTTCGGAGAAATAAAAATAAAGAGTGTAGGACAGTTTAAAGACATTACAAGATATAAGTTGTGGCTCGGGTATGCCCGGGATCGCAAACCCGTTCCTATAGTAGGACCCTGAGCTGAATTTGCATGTTATCTCAGCGTAAATTTAAGTAAATTTAAATGAATTTAACTATATATTAACTATATATATATATATATATATATATATAAAAAAAAAAAAAAAAAATGATACACTGTAATTTGCAAGCCGGTGGGTACAAGTTTTCTACGCCGTAAGACACCAAGAATGCAAAGTGTATCCTATTTACATATATACATGGCACTAAATATACGATTATATTGAAAATTATACTAAAACAATAGGTTCAGAAAACAAATTTTTGAAATTAATAATGTTTATCGCTTTCCTGAAATGATATTTCAGGTAAGCGATAGGGAAATTATTATTGATCAACTTGCTGTACAACACTGTTAAGCCCGCTGAACAATTTTTATTACTATTGCAGATATAAGCAATCCTTAGACATTGTGATAAAATTATATTAGCATGCACTGATTTTGATATATTAGATTTCCAATTTGTAAGGCTTACTACGTTAAAATTGAATGCATCTCTTTTATTATTATTATGCAATATTTCTATATGAAGATCCAGATAATTTGCTATAGTATCAGAACTATTAGTTTTTTCCAGTACAAGTTCTACTGGATATAATTTAATGTAATCCTGGACAAAATGTGGACAATTAAAAACACATATATCATCTACGTATCTATATATAAGTAGGTTATCTTGGAATTCTTTCTGTATAATGTAGATAAAGGTTTGCGATTATGCTTGATGCTGGACTTCCCATAGGGGTGCCAGTCACTTGTAGGTATAACGATGTTCCGTCATATACATAATTATTAAAGATGCATAATTTTATTAGAGAATTCCAGTAGGTTAAATCAACCTTTATAGCATTTTTATTTTCTAAATATAGTTTCTGGAGGACGACTTCTAAGTTATCAAGATTAATGCTCGTAAATAGACTGTTAAAGTAAAATGTTTGTATTTGATGAATATTATTATTTTTTAGAGCATTTATAATAGGTAAGTTATTATTTATTATAATAGTTTTATTTAAGTTATTTAATATAATTTTAAGTAACTTTTCTAACGTTTTTCCGGGAAATTTAGCATAACTATCTCTACATGATGTTATGAATCTAAAAGCAATTGGTGTTTTGTGAAATTTGGGTATGCCATATATAAATGGAAATTTTAGGTTATTATACTTTAACTTTAATTTTTTATGCAATGCAATTAATTTTTTGATTATTATATTATGGGAAGATGCTATCTGTTTATATGTATGGCTAGACTGTAGTTCATTTTTAATGATTTCTATATAATATGATTTACATATGATTGCATAATTACAAGCAGCTTTGTCAACGGGAGTAATCACAAAATGTTCATATATATCTTTGAGCTGTCTATTTATTAATTTGGTATTATATAGATTATCTTGTATGAATTTCAATTGATTATATTTGCTAGATATGATATTAAGCATTGTAAATAGCCACATGTGGTATGCTTCAACCGGTATGTTATGGTTGTATGCTGATCTTATGCAATATTTAAGTAAATCTAGATATAACAAATTTTTTAAAATTAGATTTATTAATAGGTAAATTAGGTCGAAATTTAAAACCCAGTGATAAAATATCTCTAAGTTCAGGAAATGGGATTATATCTAAATTGCCGGTTATAATGTGATTATGGTTAGGGTCCACGTACCTATGAAATGAAGGTTTGTGGCAAACACATATATCCTGTCCGATGTTGATATTGTGAAGGTTTGTAGCTATTGTTTTATAGTTACACGCTTTAAGACCAAATGGTCTAGAATATCTAAATCTGATATTAATATGTAAGTTATTAATAGGCAGCAAGTCATTACGTAAATTAATAGTTTTATGTATATCTAAATCATCCATTAATTTATTTTGAAAGTATAAGATGAGGACAGAATTTTCCGGCTGCTTGCTAACATTCAAAATATGACATCTGAATTTGACAATGTCTGATATGATGTGCATAAGATGAGAAGATACAAAGACGTAATCGTTGGTTTTTCTATGTAGTGCTTTGAGTACACTGAGTTTAATACTGAAAAGTGTGATGTGTATTTTACTAATATTTATAGGATCCGTGTCCCACATTTTGAATAAATTTATGAAGTCTCCTAGATGTTCTCGGTTGCTATTATATGTGTTAGATTTACTATATTTCCTATTGCGATTATATTTACGGAGTTTGGCAATTTGAAACATATTATAAACGCAAATATCTTTTAAATTATTCGTCAAATATTTTTGATTAAATTTATTATTTAGACCGTATGTATATAGTGTTTTATATTGTAACATGCTAATATCTTCTTGCAATAATCTATCATTTGCGTTATTAATTACGTTAAGTATTGAAATGAAAATATTACCAAAAGTATGTTTTTGGAAATGTCTGAATTCAATATCATGTTCCAAATTACCTGTTTTCTTGCTGGATTTGTTATTATAAGTTTTAATATCGGAACGATGAAGGTTCATTCTAATATTTAGTTTATTGCTAGTTTATATTATGTTATATATACATATTTTTTTAATTATTTAAAAATTTTTCCCCCCAAATATGAAAATATTAAATCAAAATAAAGTTACTTACACATCAAAATAAAGTTCACACATCCAAAGTCAGTATAAGGTTTACTTTCATTGCAACACTTGGGCGGCTTTATTTTTGCACAAATGTTAAACTTGGCTGAATTTTTGATAAACACACCCACAGTTTTTCCTCAAAAGATAGCAGATAATTTCTTTCTTTGCTTTTAATGTTTATCAGACATGAAAAAGCTTGTTCACAAAGTTAAGAAGTCGAAAACAGGAGTAACATACTCACTGCTTTTATTGAGGATAATAATACTCTCAGGATAATACTCTTTTCTTATTGAAATCCAAAACACATCAGGTAACACTTCATTCAATTTCATCTTTGATTGTAGTGTAGTTCAGTCAGTTGTTCTTCTTGCAGACTAAGTAAATTTAGTGAATTTGGTAAGAACTCAAAATGATACCTAACCCAATCAAATTTCTGATGACAAAGAAAGTATTGGTCAAGCTTTTCTGTCAATGATTACAAACGAATGATAATTAATGGGATGACTTCCATATAATCTTTCTGACTGTGAACTTGAAGTAGGAGTGGAAACATTTGCATTAACAAGGGTACATGATGCAAGAAAGCAAGCTTATATAGCATCAGCCAAAAAAAAAAAAAACATATCCCCTTCTCATTTCACCCATTCACTCGCTCCAAATGTTTGTCTAGTTCTGCCTTGAATCTATTTAAGCTATCAACTTCTACAAGACAGATGGAAGTTTGTTCCAGTAATCAACCACCCACTGGCTAAAGGCAAACTTCCACACATCTATCCTAAAACTGTCTTTTCTTAATTTGAATTTATGCCCTCTCAGGCGATTATTCTGAGCAAAAGGAAAAATCCCATCAGCATTGAGCATGCTCAAACCATTCAAGGCTTTATACACCTCAATCAGATCACGTCGCAGGTGCCTAGTCTCCAGACACTATAATTTGCAAAACTTAAGCCTTTCTTTGTAAGAGCACCCCTTTGTTCCATTCACTAACCTTGTTGCCCTTCTCTGTACTCATTCAAACAGCTCTACATTCTTAAAATGAGGCCTCCAGACCTGTATACAGTACTCAACGGGTGGCCTGACCACTGCCTTATACAAGAGGATAATCACCTCCTTATCCCTTTTAGAAAAATTCCTGTATATCATTGACAAGACACAATGAGCTACTCTAGCAGACCATCTGCACTGCTCAGAAAACTTTATATCTGCCTGCACAATTACCCTCAGGTCCTTTTTGCTCTCTACCACTGTCAGTGTAGTACCACACAGTTGATACATTACTCTGGGGTTACTTCTTCCAATGTGCAGTACTTTACATTTGTCAATGTTGAACTTCAGTTACCACCTCTCAGCCCATCTGCTCAACTTTTTTAAATACTGTTGCAGCAGTGTACTGTCATTAGTGGCATTAAAAACCCTGCCGACCTTCGTATCGTCTGCAAACTTGGACATTAAGCCTGATATACTATCATGAATATCATTAATGAATACAGAAAACAACAATGGACCCAACACTGAACCCTGGAGGACTCCAGGATTCAGTGTTGGGTCCATTGTTGTTTTCTATATCAAAATCCTTTCTAAGATCCAAATATATGATATCAAAATTATTCTTCACATCCAGTTTCTTTGTGACTACATCATAGTATTCAATCAAATTGGTCAGACAAGACTTCCCCTTAACAAACCCATGCTGGGTCCGAGCTATAACTGAAGTCTATCTGGATGTGCCTGCAATGCTTCTTTAACCAGTGCCTCCATCAGTGGCAGATTTAGCACTTGAGAGGCCCCAGGCATAATTCAGTTTTGAGGCCCCCCTCCTCGGTGCCTCCGTAACCAGGTGGGAAGGAGCAGCAGTGCGTAGCACACGCTTCTTGATTAGACTGGGGTTTGAGCCTGTCACCACCAAATACAGAGGATGCGGGAAGGTCAGGGAATGACCACTGCATATCCTGGAGCAATATGGCCTTAGTTGCTAATGCTCCTAAAAACCAAATAACAACAACAGGCTTCCTTCCCTAAATATTTTCGGTACCACTACAGTGTGCATTCTAAACGCACATTTTTACTATAGCACGTGCTCTAGATTTGGTGTTGCGGTTTTAATCATTTTGGTTGCGCAATTCTTTCATACATATTTTATTAATTGGGAATTAAATTAATTCCCAATTATCACTTGCTATAAATGTCACGCCTCGTTAAATCATTCAGTTTTGATAAATACATAAACAATACATAAGATATTACAGATACTTACTTGATAACAAAACAAAAATACTCCTACACTAAAACACCAACCACACCAAACTCTAGTAATTTGTAACAGATTCATGAGTGAAATGTTAGTTCCGAAAGCTATTAAAAAAGACGATGCTCCGTTACATGTGAGCCCGCGCAGTAGTGATTTCAGAGGCTTTAAAAGATACTACGCTTGCTTATTGGTTCCCAATTAGTTGCGAATAGTTTTGAACTGCCTTCGCGAACAAATCTAATATCGTTTCTTGAGCAATATCGTCACAGTGTTCTTTACTCGTGGAATTACCTCCACTAGGAAAAAACTGAAAGTGTTTAATTTAAGCATTAATGATAATATGTATTCTACTTCAGATTCATTTAGTTCGTATAGATATTTCATATAATATGTAGGGATATTCGCATAAGAGTTTACTAATTTCTCATCTTAAATTATAGTTTTATTCAGTAATGGTAATAAAGATGAGTGTAAAAATTTAAAATGAAACATTTTTTTTTTTTAAAGATCTGAAATTTGAGGCCCCCTCAATTTAAGAGGCCCCAGGCGTGCGCCTTGTGTGCCTGGGGCTTTGCTTTCTTGTGCACAGGGCTTTGCTTTCTGGTGGGGCAGCTGTATAACAATGCAAAACAGGCAAAATATAGCTAAATTTAACCTTAAATACAAACTGACTAAAACAAAACAAACAGGCAGCTGGTAGTAGTAAATTAGTAGTATATGGAGATTACTTCAGTAATGCCAATTGCTGAGCAAAAATTCCCGTGATATTTTTAGGGATATTTAGAATTTTTTCCAATATTTCAAAACTTTTTTTTATTTATTCCACGATATTCTATTGAGCCCTGATAGAGAAACACTTATTTAATGATATAATTCATTAATTTTCCCATATGTCATTAAATAACTTTTTTTTTTTTTCTAGACGTCCTCCAACTCCAGTCTCATTATTCCAGAACTGCCAGCAGAGAGTAAGATTTGATGATGAACTTCATCTTTCAGAACAGAACATAAGACGATCTTGCCGGAAGCTCTTTGCTACTCTCTATGCCCAGAGATTTTCCTATCCTACCCATGAAGTTGAGCTATCAAAGAAGAAATTAAGTGTTCTGAATCAAAATAAAAATATACAAAACTCTACAAGACCGAGGAGCAATACCTTGCCTGAATCAAGTCTCATTAGTTATCATAATGGTATTGTTAGTAAAACAGCATCTAATTTTTCTGCTTCATATAGTGGTACTGGAAAAAATCAACATAATAATAAAGAGAACAGCATGAACTTGTGCAGTTCATCTGCCAGATATGAAGCATGGAAATCTGTGTCCTCCAAATCATTATCTGAGATAAATCTTGTGAAGCCAGATGGGTCCCACTGTGAGGCGACTGTGAAGCCAGATGTGTCTCACCATGAAGTGACTGACCTTTGTGATACACGTAATTATACTTCAAATACGGCAGTAAATGGAGTGTTGGTATCTACATTAAATTCACTTAGTCTTCCTAAATCTCATCATCAGTCACTGCCAGGTGTTTTATCTAGTCTTTGCTCTCCATCAGCTCATATTTCAAAGCCAGAGAACAATAATGCATCCAGTAAAGTGCTTTATAAAAGCAGAAGTTGCTCAATGTTAATTTCTCCTCAGTTGACAGCTAATGTGCAACGTCCCTCAACTCCAGTTGCATATCAAACAGAAAAAATAGGTAGTGTACAGGGCACCTCAAATTGTTCTGCTCTCAGTACAAGGACAAAAAATGAAGATACGCATGATAAAAGTGTTTATCATGATAAAATGATAAGAGCATATGCCAGATTAGCAAGCGTTATTCCAGATGGTGAAAATGATCAAAGTAAGACATTCAAAGTAAATCATTTGACTTCACATTCAAACATATCAGAAATGGAAAATGTTTATTCCTGTGTGTTAAGTGAAGACAATGCAAGTTTAAATAAAAAATCAAAAGATACAGTCTCTATTCAAAAATGCAATCAGCAGACCGTAATGAATAAAAATCCAGCTGCAGAAAATTCAGTGCTACCACACCAACAAACTCATTCTTCTCCTGCTAATGAAGACTATGAATGTATTAGAGAG
Source organism: Mastigoproctus giganteus (assembly GCF_048544385.1). Lineage (NCBI taxonomy): Eukaryota > Metazoa > Arthropoda > Arachnida > Uropygi > Thelyphonidae > Mastigoproctus > Mastigoproctus giganteus. Next base: position 3,151,697 of record NC_143577.1, on the reverse strand, counting down.
GAGATACCAATAAATGGTGACAGTGTGGTTGGTAATAAAAGTTATACTTCTAAACGTGCAGCAACTAAAAGTTTACAACCAGCTGTGTTTGAAACTTGCTGCAATCATGGTAAGTGCATGATACATTTTGAGTTAAATTTTGTACTATTATGGGTACCTGTTACCTCATGGGAAAACTATTTTATAATTGTGTGCACCCTCACCAAGGAACTCGTGCCATATATATAAAAAAAAAAAAACTGTTTCCACTTGCCATCTAGAATGTGCTTGCCCACTTGGCCTGCCTTAGCCAAGTGGTCAAGCACAAGGGTGCATTTGAGTGGACTGTGGCTCAGATTCATGTGACTGCTAAATATAGTTAATGATTGTATTCATTGTCCTAATAATATTAAAAATTGTAGTAGTAAATTTAAACTCCTCTGATGTAGTAAGGAATATTCATTCAGTCCCATCCCTCATATGTGAATACTTTACGGTATTTGTTAGTTGTCTAATGTTGCAAAAAAAAAACTCCTATCTTAATTTTCTCTAAAACAATGCTCCTCAAACAGTCTGTGGTGGAGGACCAGTTTCTTTTATTTCCAACCCACAGCAGACCAGCCAACATCCATTTATTGTCCAACTTCAAACTCACAGGGCACTTCCGTAGCCAGGCGAGCAGGAGCAGCAGTACGTAGCACACGCTTCTTGATTAGACCGGGGTTCGAGCCCGTGACCACCAAATACGGAGGATGCGGAAAGGTCAGGGAATGACCACCGCATATCCCCGGAGCAATATGGCCTTAGTTGCTAATGCTCCTAAAAACCAAATAACAAACAAACAATCAAACTCACAGAACCAACTTTTCATCTTCCTCGTTTATTCATTCAACTGCCGTTTTCTGGAACAACCTTCCTTCATACGTATTTCCTGAAAAATTAGTCTACAGAAATTAGTCTAATGTCAACAAATATCTTCTTTTGTTTTACCAACCTCCAACCCAAGCATGGTACTAAGTACTATAGGTTCTAATGCCTCTCGTGTTTAGGGTTTTCATAAAAAAAAAAGAAAAAAAAAAAGTTCACAGACCGGCACTGGTCTGTAGACCACACTTTGAATAGCACTTCTCTAAAATTCCTGTCTTACTTTCCTTCCTCTGTTTAAAAAAAAAAAAAAACATTAGTTACATAAACTTTGAAATTCTGCTTGTAATGTTTTTTTTTTTTTTTTTTACAATAAAATGCTTTGATGAATGCTTGATCTGGGTTGTTTTTCAAATCATTTGTATAAAGCAAATACAGCTTAGTCCTTAGATTGTGCAACAATTCATGACAGATGTGTTGAAAATATGTACAAACGTGCATAATGGAATTAAAATCTTATTCTTAATTAATATTCTTGGGTTTTGCTATATTTACTTTTCATACAACTTCAAAAAAAAAAAAAAAAAAAAACTCCAAACAGATTTCGAAATTGGTTGCATTTAATTCTTTCATTGATTAGTATTTGCTGAATGAGTTGTTCCTGGTTTTATTTTTCATTCTCTTTAGAAATGAAGTTACAAACAATTTTAATTTTTTTTTTATTTAGGAACAAATGGATTACAAGAAATCACTAAGCAATTAGAAGTAGAATATGCTGTGGTTGATAAAAGCAAAAAAAAATATTTAAGCTTGCCATCTTTGCCTAGAATTACCAGTCATCCTTGCATTATTGAAAGTGGTCTTTCCGATCAAGAACCTCCTGTGCCTCCCAAAAAATTTATGCATAAGAGGTAAGATTTATTGATTGCTTGCTTGCGTGCGTGAGAATTTGAACTTTTGCATATGTTTTTGCTGAGCTGTGGTAAACAAAATAATTCTTGTGAGCTAACAATTTAGCCCACAAAAATCACTTTGTCAAATTGACCCCATAAGCAAAATTCTTTTGCTTATAGGGTTAATTAAAGGAATGTGTCACCATATCTTATTCACATTACTCCAGACTATGTATCAACATATATGATGCAGTAATTCAATGTTATTTGAAACAATAAGATATAATGTTGGAGAGCCTTTGAATTCATTTTCTTTGTGTAAATTTTGAAACTTTATTGCTTAATTTTTTATGCATTGTGTGACTCTTGTTCCCTCCATATATATATATATATATATATATATATATATATTTATTAATAAATGGTTTGATCTGTGTGCTTCTTGAAATAGGCTGTTTAATTTTAAGATAATAAGGTTAATTTAATTTTTGTCTTCTTTCATATTTTAGTCTTTAAACAATAGAGTCAGTAATTACAAAGGGTTGGGGTGGAGGAGAATAAGCAAGCAGGAAACTGACCTGTACATAGCATTATCAAAGTTTGGAAGCTTGCTGCATAAAAAAAAAAATGTCAGTTGCAGTCTCATAACATGTAATCAAATTCAAACTCCCATATCATCAGAAATCTAGTCATGAGATGAACTGTGGGACCACTTTAAATCTGAATCAGTACAATGGAAGCATCCTGATTCATAAAAAACAACAAAAAATTAGGGCTCTAATCTTCAGATCAGGTAATGGGGGGACTGTTTTCAAACACTGTCATGACATTCTTCTTGTATATTTTTCAAATTGTGCAGTACTGCATTGTATTACACACTTCTGAAAGAACTTAGGGGCTTAATTTGTAGAAAACAATATGGGCTATTGAAACATGCAGTACCCCATTGCATGACAATATAATGCTGCACACAGCATGTTTGTACATGCTGTATGCAGCCTGTGCAAGAGACAACTAATGATTATCTGTCATCTTCCTAACAGCCCTCACCTCACCCCTAATGATTTTAATCCATACCATCCAATAATTATTTGTCTAGTTCTTCCTTGAATTTATTCAAACCATTCACTTCCACAAAAACAGATGGAAGCCAACAATAAGCAACCCGCTCAAGGGTGCAACTCTAAAACTGTTTGCAGGTCAGCCACTAGTTAGTACACCAGGCCAAACCTATTGGTAACTCTCTAGGAGGTTTCCAGGTAAGCCCTTAATCTCACTGCCTCTACTCTGCCAGACATATTCTTACCATGTGTATGCCCTATCCATAAATTTCATTATTTTATGCAGCATGTTCCCCCATCTTTTCTTACCACCGAATACAACATGAATTATCAAACTTATCTGAAAAAAGATCTAAACCTCCCAAACACTTCTTCATTCATTTCACAAATATACATGGTCTCAGTTCAAATCTCAATGATGTCCATTTCCACTTACAGTCTGCCAAACCACACATACTTTTTCTGACAGAGTGTCAGCTATCGGTTCATTCAACCACTGCTCATTCAACCAAATTATTCACTGTATGATTCCTTTCACTTTAAAGGTGGTACTTGTGCATATGTCCATTTAGATATTCCCTGTCAGAGACTTAGTAATTTGGAATCTCCTCTTCTCAATCTTCTCTGGCTTAAAATCTCTCTATCACATTCTGTCAGATTCATCTGTTGCCTCTATCGTTCTCCCATCTCCATTAACCATTTGGAACTCTTTGACTTCCTCTCTTTCAAACTTGATTTCTCCAGTCCAACTTTCTTAACAGTAAGATAATTTTCCTAGGTGATTTTAATGTTCACAACTCCAGCTGGCTTCCGTTTTCTAGTCACACACTCAGCTGATTGAGATGCTATGGCTTTTGCAATTACTAATGACCTCACACAGATTGTTAATTACCAGACAGTTCTAACCACACAGCCAAAATGTTTGATCTTTTATTCACAAATAACCCTGCTTAGTATACGGTCGAGGTGAGTGGTCCTCTAGGCACCTTAGATCACAACTTGGTGATGGTCTCTTCTCCAATGGAGTTCTGTCGTGGCCATTCTCAACCTACTTTTCTTTGGAATTACAAGAATGCAAAATCGGATGATCTGCGAGATTTCGTTTCTTCTTTTACTTGGTCAGATTACTGTTTCAAATCTTCTGACGTCAATGTTTGCTCAGATCTTGTCAGTGAAATCATTCTTGTAGGGATGGAATTTTATATTCCACATTCCACCTTATAATCTTATCCTTTTTATAAACCTTGGTTTTCCAGTAAATGTGCTAAGGCCATTTAAGAGAAGATGGTTGCATATCATAATTGTCTTGTTTCCAAATCTTCAAGTTCATTTTCTGCCTACACCAAAGCTCACAACAATTGTAAAGCAGTTATTAATCAGTCCAAACTAGATTTTGAACGGGCTAAGAGTAGAAAACTTGCTTCTTGTCCAAATGGCAGCCAAGAATTCTTGTCTCTTGCCAAAGTTATTGACCAGAACTTTTCCCATCTCTGTTGCTACCTCTGTCAAACCAGATGGTTCTATTGCCACTTCAGCCAAAAGATAAGGCTGACCTGCTAGCATCCTATTTTTCTTCCAACTCCTGTATTGACGATCTTGGTAAATCATTTCCCACCATTCCCAGTACACTTCATTCAACATACTGTGATCTTCCATCAAAAGGATTCCAGAAGGATTTTGATGAATCTTGATGCATCAGGTCCTGATGGTATATCCCCACTTATTCTCAAAACCTGGGTCCCTAAACTTACTCCTGTTCTGTGTCGCCTTTTTTTCACATTCTTATTCCAAAGATGTTTTTCGTTCTGCCTAGAAATTTGCTCATATCCAGCCATTTCTTAAAAAGGGCAACAAATTCCTTCCATCTAATTATTGTCCCATTGCAATTACTTCTACTCTTCCTAAAGTTATGGAGAACTCAATTAACTGCAAACTCTTAAGCTATCTAGAAACCTTCCATCTGATCAACGATCGCCAATATGGATTCCATCAATGTCAATCCACTGGTGATATTCTTGCTTATGTTATCCATCTACGGACACATTCAATGCAAAAGCTTAGTGAAACTCAAAAGCTGTTGCTCTTGATATTTCAAAGGTGATCGTGTTTGGCATAAAAGTCTTCTAAATAAGCTTCCATGTTATGGTTTGCCAACTGTTTTTTTTTTTTTTTTTTTTTTTTGTAATTGGGTATCCAGTTTTCTCTCTGACCGCTCACTGTGGTGATAGTTGAGGGCACTGTCTTCTAACTTCTCCACTAATGTTGGCTTTCCCCAAGGTTCAGTTCTTTCTCCCACTCTTTTCCTCTCGTATATTAATGGCCTTTTTCCATTGACTGGAAATCTCATCCATAGTTTTGCTGGTGATAGCACATTGCATTCCTCTTTCCATTTTGAGAAACCTTGCCATCCACTACCAATTCCTTAAATGCTGATCTCCAGATAATTCTCCAGTGGGGAAAAGATGACTTAGTTGATTTCAATCCTTTAAAACTAAGTCCTGTCTTCTATCTTGCAAAATGGATTCTTCTGCTTCTATGCTTGCTTATCTTCGATGACACCCTGCTTTCTAGGCAAGGTCATATATCTCTACTCGGGATTACCCTGACTTCTAATCCCTCTTATCATAAGCACATTACAAACATTGCTTCCTCTGCACCTAAAAAACTGGGCTTTTTCTTTTGATCTCAGCATTACTTTTCTTCCAAACCACTGTTCACTCTGTACAAATCGAAAATCTGTCCTAACATGAAAAATTGTTCCAACATATGGGGGCGATGCCCCCAAAACTCTCTCAGGATTCTAGATTCCATTCAAAAGAGGGTAGTTAGGTTAATTAATGACTCATCTCTAACAGTCTCTCTCCACTCTTTGTCTCATAGATGTTTTGTTTCTGCTGCATGCCTTTTCTATAGATACCTCCATTGGCACTATTCCTCTCATTTGGCTTCTATAAGTCCTGCTCTCTCTTCCAAAGCAGTCTGAACATGTGCCGCAACCAGTCAACGTCCTTTTACTGTCCAAGTTCAAACTCACAGAACCAACTTTTTTTCTTCCTCATTCATTCATTCGACTTCTGTTTTCTGGAACAACCTTCCTTTATATTATTTCCTGAAAATTACAATCTGCTGAAGTTTAAGTCTAATGTCAACAAGTATCTTCTCAACCTCCGACCCATGCATGGTACTAAGTATTATAAGTTCTAATACCTCTCGTGCTTGGAGTTTTCATAAAAAAAAAAGTTGGTCCCACTGCATAGTATTTAAAAACTGTCTGACATCACCGTAGTCACCCTTATAGTAATAGTAGTAGTAATAGAGGCAAGTTATGCAAGAAAGCAAGCATATGAGTTTATAGCGTCAGCCAAAAAAAAAAAAATTCACACAACCATTCCCTCTAAAAGTTTGTCCAGTTCCTCCTTGAATTTTTTAAGATATCAACTGTCTCTTGATTTTTTAAGGTTAAGATTGATTTTTTAAAATTAAGCTAAGCTATACATACGATCTAGATATCAACTGCCACAACTACAGATGGAAGTTTGTTCCAGCAATTAACCACCTGCTGGCTAAAGAGAAATTTCCGCACATCTATTCAACAACTGTCTTTCCTCAATTTGAATTTATGCCCCCTTAGGTTTGTAATCTGAGCAAGCAGAAGAATCCCATCAGAATTCAGCGTGCTTGACCCATTCAAGGCTTATACAATTTAAGCCTCTCTTGGTAAGAGGACCCCCTTCGTTCCACTCACCAATCTTGTTGCCCTTCTCTGTATATGCTCAAGAAAATCTACATCCCTCCTAAAATGAGTCCTCCAGATTTGTATGCAGTACTCAAGGTGTGGCCTGACCATTGCCTTATACAAAGGTATATTCACCTCCTTTTCCCTGCTAGCAAAATTCCTGTATGTCATTGACAAAACCCCATGACCTGCTCTTGCAGACTGTCTGCATTGCTCAGAAAACTTCATATCTGACTGTATAATTACTCCCAGGTCTTTTTCATTTTCTACCATCCAAAGTGTAAGAACTTGAGCTTCTCTTGGTAAGAGGACCCCTTCATTCCACTCACCAATCTTGTTGACCTTCTCTGTACATGCTCAAGCAAATCTACATTCTTCCTAAAATGAGTCCTCCAGACCTTACTCAAGGCATGGCCTGACCATTGCCTTATACAAAGGGATAATCACCTCCTTTTCCCTGCTAGCAAAATTCCTGTATATCATTGACAAAACCCCATGATCTGCTCTTGCAGCCTGTCTGCAGTGCAAAAGCTTTCCTTCTGCTTGATAGCAGTTATGTCTTTAATTAAATTCCACATTAGTACACTGATCGCTGCCACCCAGTGGGTCTTTTACCTGCAGATTCTTAATGCATGTAGAATCTCTGCTGATAACCAGATCAAGAGTATTACTTCTTCTTGTTGACTCTTAAGCTCTCTATAAACCTTCCATCTCACCTTCCATCATTACTTCTTTTTGTTGACTTTCTAATATGCTGCTGTTGAAAACAGTCATCCAAAAAATCTATGGAAGTCTTTCTAGTATGTGATTAACCAAACCACAAATTCCATTCAACATATGGAAAGTTTAAATCTCCCATTATAAGACATTCTGATTTACTGACTGATTACTGATTAATGAATCTTCTTTGAAATTTTTTATATTCTTTCTTTATAATTTTTATCTTGTTTAGTAATGAATTCATTGATAAATTTTATGCATGTTTGTTACTGTTATTCAAAGTTAGACTTCAAAAATAATTATATTATTTATTTTTATTATTTTTCCTAGTGATATTGCTCTATACCGTGGCACCTCTTCGCCAAAAAAATCTTTCTTTGAACGAGTACAAGGATTAACAAAATCTGCTAAAAATGCACTTCAGAAGGCATTTAGCACAGAACGTATTTACAGACCTGAAAAGGAGGAACGACTAGAGGCGACAGGGCAAAAATTACAGAGGTCAAAGTCATTTATCAAAGGTCTAAAAATGCGAATGAGCACCCGCCATAAGAAACAAGTATTTCAAACTACTGAAATGATTCATCAGACTAGGTATGACACTTGTTATAATTTTAAAATGTTATTTCAGTGTTATCTTTGATTATCTGTTTTTGCATTGTTCTTTCCTGATATTAATAATATTGAAAAATCAAAAAAAAAGCTTAAATAAAATGCAGTACAGAAATGCATTGACATGTTTTGCCATACTTGAATTTATTTCTTTTTAATTAAATAGTTTTGCTTTGTTACATTTTATATTTAGTCTGTTTTGTCTTAGTACTGCATCTGGCATTTTGACTTTTTTTTGTCTTTCAACCCAACAATAACTTGATTTATTACAGTTACAAATAAGAATATAATGTCTGCTATTACATACAAATTGAAAATTCCTTTTTAGAAATTTGAAGAAACATTTCCTTCCACTTCACATCTTAATATGTAATACTGATAAAATTATCATTCAGATGATTAGCTATGTATGAGAGTATGTGAGAGATCCCTATAAATGTTATGCAGTTCCTAAAAATATATACCTGACTTTTGGGATTGAGAATATGCCTGGTGTCATTGTGGTAATGGTAGTAGAGGGAGGGGAAATATCCAAGATGTGGATGTCCAGATAATTGGAATTGCGAAAATGAAACAATCTGAAGATGACCAGGTTATCTAAATCAAATTATCATACCAAGAGATATGTCCAAAAATAAAACCTATTATAAGAAATAGTATAAAGGATACATTGAATTATTTACAAGGACTATTCGATAAAGAATGATCATAATTTTTCACTAACAACTGTACTACTTGCTATTTCTAGCTGAGAAATTTAAGACTAAATCAAGCTGCATCACATAGCAACTGTGCAGTTAACTTGTGCACATGGTGTGACTTGGTGGTTGGTCAAGTTTATTCCTGTTCAGTTTTGCTTGCGTAATGATGGATGTGACATTTGAGGAACAGTATGCTGCAGACTGCTCAGGACCAAGATATTGACGAGGAATATTGCAACTTTCTGAAAGTGATAAAGCCCAAGAAATTTATAGGTAAAAAGAAATCCAAAGAAGAAAAAATCAGTCAAGAAACACTTGTCGTGATGAACCGAAGACGACAAACGAAGAGCAAGAAAAACACTGACAGGGAGAAAATTGAGTATACTGAGTTATTCAAAGCCATTAGAAAGAGACTCAGAGAGAACATAAGAAGATTTTAACACAAGAAAAGTAGAACAGGCACTAAGGGAAAAACAAAGGAATTAAATCAGCCATGAGCAGTAATACAGAAAGACAAATGATACTGAAACTGAAGAATAGCGATGGTGTACTTATAAATAGCAGAGAAGGCATAATTCAAATACAGAAGACTACTATAAAGAGTTATACAAGGAGCAAGGGAATGATGCTAGCAGTGGGGAAGATGGATCGCAAATTACTAACACATACAATGTACCTGATATCCTTCCTGATGAGGTAGAACATGTGTTGAAGAAAATGAAGAATCAGAAAGCCCCAGGGGAAGATTAAGTTACTGTAGAGTTGTTAAAATTGGGAGGAAGACACATGACACAAAAACTGGCAATACTCTTCACAAAATGCATTAGAAAAGGTGTGACGCCTAAGGAGTGGAATAATGCAATCATAGTTTTGCTGCATAAGAAAGGAGATAAATCAGAAATTGGAAATTATAGGCCAATTAGCTTGTTATCTCACATCTACAAGTTGTTCACAAGGGTCATTACTAACAGGTTAGAAAGAATATTTGATGAGAATCAACCGAAAGAGCAAGCTGGCTTTAGGACAGGATTCTCAACTATGGATCACCTTCATGTAATGTCATAGCTAATGGAGAAAGCAAATGAATATAAAACACCATTATGCCTGGCATTTGTGGATTATGAAAAGCATTTGACTCCATACAGCATAAGGCAATGTTTCAGGCACTCATGATTTTGAAGAAAATATATAAGAATGCTACCTCCTTTATTAGACTAGACAAAGAGAGTAGTAAATTTAAAATTGAGAAAGGAGTTCGACAAGGAGACACAATATCTCCAAAGTTGTGTACTGCTGCCCTTGAGGAAGCTTTCAGAAGATTAGACTGGTCGCAGAAAGGAGTCAATGTGAATGGAGAGTACTTAAACCATTTACGATTTGCAGATGACATTGTGGTCATAAGCCAAGATCCCAAAGAATTAGAGGAAAATCTGAATCAATAATGCAGAGTTAATAAGGATTTTTGACTAAAGATGAATATGGCTAAAACAAAAGTAATGATGAACAAGTATGCCACAGAAAGGGATATAGTGATTGAAGGAGCAGTAATTGAAAAGGTGGAGTCATATGCTTACCTGGGACAAGTCATTAGCTGTAATAATGATAAATGGCTGGAAGTCAAGAGAAGAATAAATTTTGGATGGATAGCATTCAGGAAATATAGTTACATACTGAAGAACAATATCCCAATTTGTCTGAAAAGTAAAATAATGAACCAATGAATACTTCCCACCATGACTAATGGAAGTGAAACTTGAGCACTCGCCAAAAGAATGGAAGAGAAGCTGAGAACTACACAGCGAAGAATGGAACGAATTATATTGGGAATCAGACTGTTAGATAAGAAGAGAAACACATGGATTAGGCAACAAACTCAAGTAAAGGACATTCTTATCAAAACTAAAGAACTAAAATGGTCTTGGGCAGGACACATAGCTTGAAGACATGATGACAGATGGACTAAGAAAATAATAGAATGGTACCCAAGAGGAGATAAGAGAAAACCTGAAAGACAACAACGGAGATGGACAGATGAAATGAAATTCATGAATTTGTGTGTAGTAAATGGATGGCCTTTGCACAAAACAGAAGGAACTGGAAAGTTGCTTGGAGAGGCCTTCATCCTGCAGTGGATTGAAAATTGCTGATGATGCTGCAGCTCTCAATTTTTTTTGTCTCAGGATCGTCATCATACACTTCCATATAGTTGCACAGCTCTGTTAGAATTTGATAAAAATTTTCACAAACTTGGAGTTTTCTCATTCTTTGATCTTCATTCAAAATTTTTGGCTTTATCTTGGTGCACACTTTTCTAATGCTTAAACAATGATCACTTGTAATCAGTATCCTTACCAGGCCACATTTTCATCAGTTTTCATGGATACTGGATGGCCTGGTCAGATATCATCATTTTCCACATTCTGCCTTCTAAAAATCTTTTATTCTATTCTAACACACAAGCTCTTGACATAGTATCTTTCCTGTAAATTTATAATAACTTATAGTAACAACTTATAGTTTTCATTTGGTATTTTCTTTAGTTTTGTTAAAAATTTTGAGATTTATTTCATTTTTCTAACAAAATGCAAAAACGCACGTTAATGAAATCGTATTTCACTTCAAAGAAAATGAGAATGTTGGAACATGACTTGGCAGACAACTAGGGAAAGGTTCAAGCTTAATTGCTGTGCCTTTGTTTCACAGGTGGTGCCTGGTGTGTAGTGGTTGCACAACGTAGTCTTGTTAAAGCCACACCTCACAAATTTTTTTATTTTTAATTTAAATTATATAGTGAATTCTGGCCTGTCTTTCACACATGAATCAACCTGCAGTTTTTACGACTCTGCCACATATTAAATAGGAGTAAAAAAGGGAGTGGGATGAGCAGAAGTACTGGATGTTTTGTTATGACAATAGGGTACTCCTTCTTTAGAATGTTGAAGAAAACTTTGTCTCAAAATTTATGGAAGGAATTTTGGTAGAAAGTAGTTTATTGTTGCTGGAAAGGACAAGTTTTTTTTTTTTTTTTTTTTTATGTGAACCCCAAACACGAGAGGTATTAGAACCTATAGTACTTAGTACCGTGCTTGGGTTAGGGTTGAAGGAGAAGTATGGGAGGAGAGGGATGCCGGAAACTTTGCTCTAGAGACTAAACATGGGTTTCACCACTTCAAGCCTCCAATAAGCAAAGTGGTGGTATTTCACCGGTTGATGAAAGCCATCTACCACCTATGAATTTGGATATGTAATGGAAAATCGATAAATTGACTATTTTGGTGCAACACATTAATTAAGAAAGGATACTAGAATTTATTTACTTGTTTGTTCAGACACATTTTCAGGTACGAAATCTGGTTATTTTAAATGGTTAAAATATAACTCCACTGAATGGTTAAAATGTAACTACATATATAATTCCACATGTTACGTTGTGAAGTTTATATGGTGTTCGTTAAGTTACTATGTCACATTAACAAAATATAATGCACATAAGTGATCTCTTTGGGTACATTATTTGTCAAATTAGATGTTCACACGTATTATAAAGGACAATGGTAGTAAAATCATTTTCACATTATGTCTAATTCACAGTATGTCTAAAATAACATACTGTGAATTCATTTTTCATTTATTCATTTGTTGATTGCTGGACCCCAGGGCTTCCCCCATTAGTTGCTGTTTAACGTCATGCGGAGAGAGCAGAGTAACTAGAGTAAAGAGAGAGTCAGAGTAAAGCGGAGATTAGAGCGGAGAGAGTAAGAGTAAAGGGATGGTTGAGTGGCAGAAGACAGAGAGTGGTAATCAATGGACACTGCTCAACGTGGACTAATGTTATTAGTGGAGTTCCTCAGGGTTCAGTGTTGGGTCCATTGTTGTTTTCTGTATTTATAAATGATATTGATGATGGTGTATCAGGCTTAATGTCCAAGTTTGCAGACGATACCAAGGTTGGCAGGGTTGTTAAGGACACTACTGATACTATGCTGCTGCAACAGGATCTGGAAAGGTTGAGCAGATGGGCTGAGAGGTGGCAAATGAAGTTTAACATTGATAAATGTAAAGTACTACATATGGGAAACAGTAACCCCAGATCAACGTATCAACTCTGTGGTACTACGCTGACAGTGGTAGAGAATGAAAAGGACCTGGGGGTAATTGTGCAGGCAGATATGAAGTTCTCTGAGCAGTGCAGACAAGCTGCAAGAGTAGCTCATGGTGTCTTGTCAATGATATACAGGAATTTTTCTAGCAGGGATAAGGATGTGATTATTCCCTTGTATAAGGCATTGGTCAGGCCACACCTTGAGTACTGTATACAGGTCTGGAGGCCTCATTTCAAGAAGGATGTAGAGCTGCTCGAACGAGTACAGAGAAGGGCAACAAGATTAGTGAATGGAACAAAGGGTTGCTCTTACGAAGAAAGGCTTAAGTTTTGCAAATTACAGAGCCTGGAGACTAGGCATCGGCGAGATGATCTAATAGAGGTGTATAAGGCTTTGAATGGCTTGAGCATGCTCAATGCCGATGGGATTCTTCCTCTTGCTCAGAATAATCACCTGAGAGGGCATAAATTCAAATTGAGGAAGGACGGATGTCGGATAGATGTGCGGAAATTTGCCTTTAGCCAGCGGGCAGTTGGTTTGTGGAATAGACTCCCATCGCTTGTTGTTGAAGTTGATAGCCTAAATAAATTTAAGGCTCAGCTGGACAGGTATTTCGAACGAACGGAGGGGTGAAATGGGAGTAGTGGTTGTTTTTTTTTTTTTTTTTTGGCTGATGCTGAATAAGCTTGCTTTCTTGCATCATATGCCTCTACTAATGCTAATGCTATCTAACTACACAAAATTATCTACAGAACAATCAATATCTGTAGTTCTATATACAATTTCTAACAGGTTAACACTCATAAAATAAAAGATCATCTTAAGCAAACAACTTAACTAGCCAGATGGCAGTAGAATGGCTAAAATATATTTAAAAACATCTTCAGGTCAAATAAGGTAGAGCAAGAAGTTAAAAATTGAGTATATTACTCAAATCTCAATAACAACTTTATCACAACAATCTCAGTGTGATTAGACATCAGAACATCAAAGCTAATAAAACATAACTGTCAAATACATTATCAAAGCATATACAGAACAATTAATTAATGTACTATGAATGTAAATACTATGAATTACTGTTTAACAGATTGCAATCAAGTTCTTAATAACTAATTAAAATACTAAAAATGATCGCTGAAAAACTTAAAATTTTTTTTTTATTAATGTTTTCATTTGCCATTCTTGGACTACAATGAGCACTGAAGAAATGCAATGATGAATGATGAAAACATGTATCTGTGATATATCCGAAATGCTTTCTTTTACAAATACATACATACATGAAAATGGACTAGAATACATTCTTTATTTTCAGTCGTGTTTCTTTTAATCCAGGACACTCTTGGAGTAACAAAACTAAAAAAGAAAAACTACTGCATTGTTATTCAGATTAATTTCAAATTCTTATTTAATTAGAAGCAAGTTAATTTGCTTGAACTACTAGCAAAACAAGTGAATGGATTGTACCATGCTTTGACTTAACTTATTTGACTGGTTTATGTCACTACTGCTGATGTTTTGAAAAATGGAATAAAAGGTTTCTGAAGAGTTTAATGTAGTATTCAAAAAAAAAAAAAAAAAAGAAAGAAAAAAAAGGTAAATACAATGATAAAGGGACCACCACTGAATAAAGCAGAATAACAGAGGCAATAGCAACTGCAATCTAATTGGACTATTAATCAGAAGTAATCAATAACATTAAGATAATACAGCTGATGGATAGCAGTAAAACTGTTAATTTATTCAGGTATTTAAAAAAAATCTAAGGATTAGGCTTCAATCTGTCTACTTAGAGGAAAAGGGAGAAAGATTACATTTTAGCTAAACTTAATCACCAGGATAGCACTTTAATTTACACTGAAGCAGAACAATAGTGCACAGTTCAGCAGGTTAGTGTTCATGAACCTTGGTGGTGGTAATGATGATATATATATGTTTGTTATTTCGTTTTTAGGAGCATTAGCAACAAAGGTCATATTGCTCCGGGATATGCGGTGGTCATTCCCTGACCTTTCCGCATCCTCCATATTTGGTGGTGACTGGCTCAAACCCCGGTCTAATCAAGAAGCGTGTGCTACGCACTGCTGCTCCTTCCCACCTGGCTACGGAAGCAGGATATATATATATATATATATATATATATGTGAATTAAATTAAATTCATTAGCAGCAGTTGGGCAGGCAGTAGTTGTTCATCCAAAGATAGTACAGTGGGCTCCATCTAGGGCATGCTAGCCTTTATGGGCTTGCACAGATGAGCAGAACTTAAGATGAGGATTTTTTTTTTTTTTTTTTGGGCAGATGCTGTTTACTTCCTTGCATCATTTAACCATACTAATACTAATTCAGTAGAAGGGAATTCTTTAACAGAGCTACCACAAATAAGTGTTGCAAGATGTTCCTTACATGATTTGAAGCAAATACAAGCAGTTGTTCCAAGATCAATCTGATGTGTGTAGTACCACACACACATCTAAGTGTGTGGTACTACACTTGGGGTGGTAGAAAATGAAAGACCTCGTAGTAATTGTGCAGTCAGATATGAAGTTTTTTCTGAGCAGTGCAGGCAGGCTGCCAGAGCAGGTCATGGAGTTTTGTCAATGATATACAGGAATTTTGCTAGCAGGAAAAGGAGGTGATTATCCCTTTGTATAAGGCAATGGTCAGGCCATGCCTTGAGTAAGGTCTGGAGGACTCATTTTTCGAAAGAATGTAAATTTGCTTGAGCATGTACAGAGAAGGGCAACAAGATTGGTGAGGGGGAACAAAGGGGGTTCTTTTACCAAGAGAAGCTTAAGTTCTGTAAATTGCAGCAGCTGGAGATTAGGCACCTGAGAGGTGATCTGATTGAGGTGTATAAGGCCTCGAATAGGTTGAGCATGCTGAATTATGATGGGATTCTTCCGCTTGCTCAGATTACGAACCTAAGGGGGCATAAATTCAAATTGAGGAAAGAAGCTGTAGAATAGATGTGCGTAAATTTTCCTTTAGCCAGTGGGTGGTTAATTGCTGGAACAAACTTCCATCTGTCATTCTGGAAGTTGATAGGTTAAATAAATTTAAGGAGGAACTGGACAAACATTTAGAGGGAATGGTTGTGTGAGTTTTTTTTTTTTTGGCTGATGCTACATAAGCTCATATGCTTGCTTTCTTGCATCACATGCCTCAGTTACTATCTGGAATGAAATGTAAGTACAACCTCCAACCCAAGCACGGTACTAAGTACTATAGGTTCTAATACCTCTCGTGTTGTGGTTTACATAAAAAAAAAAAAAAAAAAAAAAAAACCATCCATTTGAGCCCTGAAAAGATCCATTCTGTTGTGAGCTTTTTAAGGAACTGCAGGACTCTCAAGTGGAATCTGATGTGGGCCACCATCAAAAAATATAATTGAAACCATAAGTTTAGAATTTTAATTGAAAAATTCTTTTGAAAAATTGAAAAAATATAATTGAAACCATAATTAGAATTTTTTATATTAATAATTTCACATGGAATTCTTATAATAAAGTCATCAGATTTGATAAATTGCCATATCAGTAAGCTGTTCCTTAACCCTTGACTGGTGGAAATCCCTAAATATTTCCTTTACTATATACATAGTATAATAAACAAGTTACCTGACTTGGCTGTATAGCACTGCATTCTATAAATACAGAATGATTTGCTGTCATATTGACACATCAACAAATACATACATAAAAGTTTGAAATCATTCAGAATGTTTAATTTCTGTGTGCATTTGAAGCATTTGTTTGATTTTAAATAAAATCAAATAAATGGTTTGATTTTAAATAAAATTTAAAATCCTGAGGAAAAAAAAAATTTAAATAAAACTTTTTGGTTCATGAGAGAGAGAGAGAGAGAGAGAGAGAGAGAGAGAGAGCATATTTTATATTTTGTCTATATGAAGGAAGCAATTTCCAATAGAATAAAATAAATTGTATGCAAAAATTGTGTGCTGTGTGTGTGTGTTTTTATTTGCATTTTTTGGCCAGGTAAATACAATGCTTTCATCAGATTGTCAAAGGTTATATGTGATCCAAAAAAAGTCTCAAAGGGATGTGTGATCCAAAAAAAGTTAATAACCACTGATTTAATAAACAAATGCAGGAATTTTTGGATTGTACCACATATAAGTATTCCCACTGCTATAATTTTTAGATGTTATGTGAAGATGAAATTTGGTGATTCAGGATAAATTTGTCTTTACTTGAAGCAGTATGCCGGTCTTAACATTTAATGATGATTTTTTTTTTCTCGCAGTTTTAGTCCAGCCTGGGATGAAAGTCCATCTGGTGTGTCAAATTCTACTCATGTATGGGGGCAATTATTACAACTGAATGTGGATGGATCACAGGTAGTTGAACTCTCCAAACCACCAGGGAAGCCATATGGATTTTTTGTAGCAAGGGGCAGAGTTAAAAATAGCAAAGGCAAGTAATGCATTTAGCTTATACTGTGTCCTGTGTAACCTTTACAGTTGCTGTTTCTCCATACTAAATAATAATAAACACCGGCTATATGGCATTTAAAATTTTTAATATAGAGGCAGTTCTCGCTTTACGAGTTCCCGGGTTTACGAGTTTTTTTTTCCCAAGTATCAAGTATCAACAAAATCGAAAATATGAACATTAATTGCAAAAAATGAATGTTAAACATTCATAAATGCCGCATTCCAAACCATGTGCACAGCTATACAATACAGTGTACTCCACTTTACGATATTAATCAATTCCATTTAATGATACACCATTGTATCATTAAAATATCGTAATGTGAACCTAATAACACATTGTTTTTTGGTAATTCGTTTCAAGATCTTGGAAGTTGAAATTTTTGCTGTATAACTAAGCTATTTATCTCTCTAAAATGTCATTTTTAAGATCACGAGCGTGACCTTAAGGCCATATAAAAGGTCGTGAGTGTGGTTTGTAAATTGTATTAGTTACCAACAGTGGTGAGCTGTGAATATTTTAACAATGGGC
This sequence comes from Mastigoproctus giganteus, assembly GCF_048544385.1. Taxonomy (NCBI): domain Eukaryota; kingdom Metazoa; phylum Arthropoda; class Arachnida; order Uropygi; family Thelyphonidae; genus Mastigoproctus; species Mastigoproctus giganteus. Next base: position 3,134,038 of record NC_143577.1, on the reverse strand, counting down.
TCGCAGTTTTTCCGACTTTCTACTGAGTAAATTTGATCAATCACGGAAGTGACGTCATCCGCGGCTTCCACTAGAGGCTCTTTCCACGCTCGCACTACTAGTAGTGTGATTAGAGCACGTGACGCATTTTTCATGACTGGTATGATATCTCGAGTCGGGCAGTTTAGGGGGCGGTCAGATGCGGCTTAATATATATATATACCCCCTTAACCATGCATATAAGTGAATGTGTAAAATGTTCCTAGGTCTATCTAAAAAAAAAAAACTGGTCATCATGCCTCGCCTTACGATGATAACTGGATACGACAGTGTCTACAGTTCTAACTTTTTAGAATTTTTGAATAATATGACGTCACAGTCATGCTTCCTAAAGTTACTGCTGCAGTATCATTGCAACAATACAAATATTTGTCAACAATTTCTTTTTTCGTCTCGCATTTTCATTACATTCCATCGTTAGGTGCCCCTAACACCTGCGTGTGTCACTTCACCTACAAGATCGGTAGGCGCCTCCGTAGCCAGGTGGGAAGGAGCAGCAGTGCGTAGCACACGCTTCTTGATTAGACCGGGGTTCAAGCCCGTCACCACTAAATACGGAGGATGCGGAAAGGTCAGGGAATGACCACCGCATATCTCGGAGCAATATAGCCTTAGTTGCTAATGCTCCTAAAAAAAAAAAACCAAACCAAAACCTACAAGATCGGTGCTATTTTACAGAGATATTTAGATACGCTGCACTCGTAAGTATACATCTCTTACTTTAGTTATCATAAATCCATTGTATCTTGCCTTCCAGAAATTATGAAAATCTGTGACTGATCAATAAAATATTTACAATAAAAAAGCTCTTTTATTTCGTAATCTATATATATACAAATCAAAATACCTAAAAGAAATGCAAACGCGATGTTTCGCATAAACCATCTACCGTGCATGCTCGGCACATGAGCAACTTTTTTCTTCATCTTTTTTTTTTTAACAACTAGAGAAATATAATGGATACATTTTTTTTTCATGATAAAATTTTAATATTGCGAATAAAAAATAACATTAAATATTTCCCATATCACAAATAACATAAAAACTATCACAAAACATTCCACAATATAAAAACAAATGTTACATAAAAAACAAACTTTCTAGAAAAAGTACACAAAAAATCACAGATTACATGAAAAAAAAAATTATTTCACAAATATTCAAGAAAAATTTATTCTAAAAATTGCCATATACAATTTACTTCATTAATATTTGTTGTCTCTCTTCTGCTTTGCTCAATAGCTGAGCGATGATTATGGAGGAACGATTCGACGTAATGATCCGGATCAGATTGAAGCAATGGTTTTCCATTTAGATGTATGGTCATCATAATTTGCAATGTGTTTAATTGTCAACATTATTTATTCATTCATTTACTCAATACTATTCATTACGCTGAAAGCTCGCTCAGCTTCAGCACTGCTGATCGCAATGGTTTCAAAGATATTTCTGACTTTCTTAATTGAAAAGGAAATTTCACTCGATTTTAAAGATAAACTGTCTTTGAAAAAATCTCTAAAATCATTAATCTTTATTTCATATTGTATCAGAAAACATATTTCTTATTCGGTTTTCACCGTCTTGCCACTGAGATGAAAGTTCTTTCATATTCCACGATTTCGGGTAGTATATGTTTCAAATTTCTTTCAATGGTATCATTTAAAATCACCCTGTTGCATTAATAACTTATCCTTTAAGGATAAAACAATACATTTAATAACTTGTCACGAGGTAATTTTTTTACTTTAGATTTTGATTTCTTCAAATTCTTTCCACTTCAACATGCTCTCAATTTTAGTTTCATAATTTCCTTCATAATTCAAATTAGCAATAGCATTGATAGTTCGAATAATTAATTTATCTGCTTTTACCATACTGATTCTGTAAACCTTCTGAAAGGTAAGAGAGTTCCTGCAGGATGTCTATCATTAGTGCTAAATGGTTAAGAAATTCCAGATTTAAAAATCGATTTAATAATCTGGAATAATTAACTTCTGATTCAAAATGTTTGCACAAAGCGGGATAATTCCTCCAACCCACAGTTGCCATCCACAAGCTTACAAGCTGCTCATCGTGGCCTGAACATATGACCGATCTTTATAGTTTCCACATCAAGTTCTTTAGGAATCATCTTAATTCATGGTAGTTTTTTGGAGATTGGTGATACAGTTTTTTTTTTTTTTTTTTTTAAATTATTGCCTGTATGCCATTATATTTTAGAACATTTTTCTACACAGTGAAAGGCTCGACAAAGTTTCAGAATCTGCCAACATTTCATCTTCGTAAAGTTTATATATCTTAGTTGCCTCAATTTCCTCCCCACACGTCACTACTATGCAATATTTCAGGATCACACGTATATCCATCTACTGTGACCAAAGAAACGTAGACAGGAGAAATTTACTGGAAGGCATGAATCACTCACTTCTCCGAAAAACATATGCCTGTTTGTCGGAGTAAAGGGGAACCACAACGCAGGTTTACCAGAGGCTATTATCCGTGTGGGGAATCTTCTTAAACCTCTGACTGGCTATGGAAAACATATTGACTAGCATGACTTCTCGGTATGTGACTGCATAGGTTTTATGCACACCACTAACATTATGAAACGGTAATCCCTTTCACTCTTAATTTGCACGTTCTAATTACCTAAAAGACAGAGGTGAGAACAATGCATACAGAGTTGTCTCTCCTGATCCGCTCGTTACGTGGAAATTTTCTTTGTCCAACGGAAACTATTTTAAATATAATTACCAAGGGGAATCAAAAAAAATTCGCTATAAAGAAGTTGGTTAAACAGAGATCCGACTTTAATTAAATCAAAAATGAAGCAATTTTAAAATATATAACCGATCAATTGAGCCATGAAAATGCTGGGAATGGGGCCCCGCTCGCCTCTCGGAATGTTTCGGCTCTGGATACTCAATAATTGCATTCAGGATTTCATTTGTAAAATAAATGATCGTCTCAACAATGGGCTTGCAAATTTTCAAAACAAATAACAATAGGCTCTCGCGAGCCCACTCACCATATAGCTCACCACTGGTTACCAATTCAAATCATTAAAATGCACTACACTTTAATCGTTATCATATGTTCTGTTATAAGAATCAATTTTAAACATCTTTGGGATATTTTTCTAAAGCACATTTCTGGAAGTCATGACCATAAAACAATAAAAACAATTTGCACTTTCTGGTTTATTGGGCTTTTCTGTTACGGCAAGCAATTATAAATGGGTAGTAAACTTAGCATTAGCATTAGTAGAGGCATTTGATGCAAGAAAGCAAGCTTATGCAGCATCAGCCAAAAAAAAAAAAAAAAAAACCCACTTCCACTTCACCCCTCTGTTCGTTCAAAATACCTGTCCAGCTGAGCCTTAAACTTGTTTAGGCTATCAACCTCCACGACAAGGGATGGAAGTCTGTTCCACCAACCAACCACCCGCTAGCTAAAGGCAAATTTCCGCACGTCTATCCTACCTCTGTCTTTCCTCAATTTGAATTTATGCCCTCTCAGGTGATTATTCTGAGCTAGAGGAAGAATCCCATCAGCATTGAGCATGCTCAAACCATTCAAGGCTTTATACACCTCTATCAGATCACCTCGCTGGTGCCTAGTCTCCAGACACTGTAATTTGCAAAACTTAAGCCTTTCTTCGTAAGAGCACCCCTTTGTTCCATTCACTAATCTTGTTGCCCTTCTCTGTACTCGTTCCAGCAGCTCTACATCCTTCTTGAAATGAGGCCTCCAGACCTGTATACAGTACTCTAGGTGTGGCCTGACCATTGCCTTATACAAGGGAATAATCACCTCCTTATCCCTTCTGGAAAAATTCTTTTATATCATTGACAATACTCCATGAGCTACTCTTGCAGCCCGTCTGCACTGCTCAGAGAACTTCATATCTGCCTGTACAACCACCCCCAAGTCCCTTTCATTCTCTACCACTTTCAGTGTAGTACCACAGAGTTGATACGTTGCTCTGGGGTTGCTGTTTCCCATGTGTAGTACTTTACATTTGTCAATGTTAAACTTCATTTGCCACCTCTCAGCCCATCTGCTCAACCTTTCTAGATCCTGTTGCAGCAGCATAGTGTCAGTAGTGTCCTTGACAACCCTGCCAACCTTTGTATCGTCTGCAAACTTGGACATTAATCTTGATATACCATCATCAATATCATTTATAAATACAGAAAACAATAATGGACCCAACACTGAGCCCTGAGGGACTCCACTAATAACATTAGTCCACGATGAGCAGTGTCCATTGATTACCACTCTCTGTCTTCTCCCCCTCAACCACCCCTTTATCCATAGCAGCAATTTGCCTCCAATGCCACACTGCTCCAATTTGTGCAGCAGTCTTCCATGTGCAACAGTATCAAAAGCCTTTCTAAGATCCAAGTATATAATATCAAAGCTATTCCCTGTATCCAGTTCTTTTGTAACTGCATCATAGTATCCAATCAAATTGGTCAGGCACGACTTCCCCTTAACAAAACCATGCTGTGTCCGAGCTATAACTGAAGTCTTGTCTAAATGATCCTGCAGTGCTTCTTTAACCAGTGCCTCCATTAATTTTCCTGGAACAGAAGTTAAGCTCACAGGTCTATAATTACTTGTGTCAGCCTTTGATCCTCCTTTGTGAATTGGGGTCACATTTGCACATTTCCAGTCTATGGGTACCTCCCCTGAGTCCAAGGAAGCTCTCATAATTATGGCTAAGGGTTTGCTTACTTCCTTTGTTGCCTCCTTTAATATAACTGGATAGATCCCATCCACCCTGGGTGCCTTTCTTGTGTTTATCTTCAACAATTTCTCCTCCACTTTACTCCCAGTTATTTCAAGATTCTGTAGCTTACTGCTAGAGTTGAATACACCTCTGGCATTCCTCTCGCTGAATAACTCCTCATGTGTGAATGCCGATGCAAAATATTCATTTAGTTTGTTAGCTACCTGAGCAGGATCATCAACAGTTGACCCATCAATATCAAGTGGACCAATCTGATTCATCCCCTTCCTTCTAGAGTTTACATAAGTAAAGAACTCTTTGCTGTTTTTCTTTGCATCCCTTGCCAAGGATTTCTCGTAATCTGCCTTCGCCTGCCTAACCTCCTTTGTAACTTGGTTGCATATCAACTTGTATCTATCATAGGCTTCTGTGTCATGTGTTAATTTGTAAGTATCCCATGCATTTTTCTTCTCTGCCATATGCCTCATTAGTTCATCTGACATCCATTTTGGCCTAAACCTTGAACAATATTTCTTAGTTGGTATGTAAAGCCTAGTAGCTTCCAAGATAAGTTCTTTGAATGCTTCCCATTTTGAATTTGCTGTTGGTAACATCATCAGTTGGTCGCACTGTATAGAATTTAAATACTGTCTCAGTCCATCGTAGTCGCCTTTACGGAAGCAATAACCCTTCCCTTTACCCCTAATGGTAGTTACCTCTTTGAGTAAATCCCACTTCAGCACACTGTGATCACTGCCACCTAGTGGTTCATTTATCTGCAGATTCTTAATGCATGAAGAATCACTGCTGATAATCAAATCAAGAGTATTACTCCCTCTAGTTGCCTCCCGAACATGCTGATGCAGAAAACAATCATCCAATAAATCCACAAAAGCCCTGCTAGTGTGTGAGTGACCAGTCCTCAAATTCCAGTCAATATCTGGGAAATTAAAATCTCCCATTATAAGACTCTCTGATTTACTGGCCCACTCTATTTCCCTGTGCAGTGTCTTATTATACTCATCAGAGTCATTAGGCCTATAGCACACTCCTACTCTCAATTTAGATCTCCCAATGCTTATGTCACACCAAACTGACTCAACACTGCACTGTCCAGCGAACTTGATGTTATTGCATTTGCAAAAATACTGATAGCTGGAATTGAGTGGCTTTTTACATTATTATGATGAAATATGTTTTCCCTTTTCTGAAATCTTCAATCGTATAAAAACATAAATAAATTTTCAGAATGTTCTCTTCATTCTTTTTTTTTAAGCCTCATAAACTTGTTACTCCACATGAATCATGTTAGTTGCAATTTGTGTGTGCCATTAAAAAATGCTTATGCATGGAATCGTGAAATTTGTAATTAAAAGAGAAGATTATCTTGGAAAAAAACGCCTCTTGAAACATTTCGGAAGAAGATGACTAATTGTGCAACAAACCACCAAGTGCCAAGCGAATAATGAGTGATCAACGAGTGTGCATTTAGTTGATGATGATGAAGAATAAACATTCTTTCACATTTGTAAGTCGTAAATAATTTCTCTATTATTATTTGTTTGATTTTACAGGCTACGTTTTCATTTCTTTCAATAAATCACTCATAGTTTAAACATAAACTAATTAGCTAACTAATTTCATTGTTGAGAACGTAATCCCTATTTTTAACATTGTCTTTGGGAAATAAATTCCCACTTTACGAGCGCTCACTAGGAACGAATTAACTCAAAGTCAAGAACTACCTGTATATTTTTTTTATATAATTGCTATTCTGTTAATTGCTGACATTAGAGGTTACTGTATAACTTTAGAAATGAATTAAATAAGTTGAGGTAAATTTTAGTATTAGTAGCAACACATGATACATAAAAGCAAGCATCAGCAAAAAAAAAAAAAAAAAAACTGTCCCCACCTCATCTATCCATCCTTCTAAGAAGTTTACTAATTATTCCCTAAATTTATTTAAACTACACAGTTTCACAACACCAGATTTAAGTTTGCTATAATTCTCTGGTTGAAAGAACATTTTGCATCCATCGTTTTTCACTTTGTCCTTATGCCATACTGTCTGATAAAGAGCCAGGATGCTATCAACCTTTAGTTTAACCAATCCGTTTACAGCCTTAAATATTTCGATCAACTCACCTCGCTGCCTTTGCAGCTTTCATGGTTCCTCAAATTGCAACACTTGTACCCTTTTGTGTCCTTTACTTATCTTGTTGCTCCTCTCTCTCTGCACTCATTCCAACAGATCCACATCCTTCTTAAAATGGGGCTTCCAGACCTGCACTCAGTACTAAAGAGGCAACCTAACCATTGCCTTATACAGTGCGATAAACAATTCCTTGTCCCTGCTGGGAAAATTCTTGTAATATTGTTGACAGACTCCATGGATTCTTCTAGCAGCTTATTTGCACTGCTCAGAGAACTTCATGTCGAACTGTACCCATGGCTCTCTTTGGTTCTCCAACACCTTGAGTATGATACCACTCAAATTGTCTGTTATTTTGGGATTACTGCTAACCATATACAGTATCTTGCATTTATCAATGTTAAACCGCAATTGCTACTTCTCATCCCATCTGTCCAATATATCTAGGTCTCTTGTTGCAGTTGTATCCTTGATTCCTGTTATGCCTTCATCACAAGCTCGATATGCTTTCATCAATATTGATAATAAATATTGATGAAGGCATATAAAGCAAATAAGGGGCTGAGCACTGAACCTAGAGGGACTCCACTAATGATATTAGTCCAAAAAGAGCAATGCCTATTTATAAACACCCTCTGTCTTCTGCCACTCAACTATCCCTTTATCCTTAGCAGTAACTTTCTCTCACTGCCACACTGCTCCAATTTGTACAGAAGTCTCTCATGTGGAACAATGTCAAATGCTGTACTGAAATCTAAGTATATGATATTAAAATTATTTTTTTTCATCCAGTTCCTTTGTTACTGTATCATAGGTAATCAGATGAGATCTGCTCTTAACAAATCCCTACTGTGATTTTTGTATAACTGAATTCCTGTCAATATTATTCTGCATAATTATTTAACCAATGAATTCATTATTTTCTTTGGAACAGTAGTCGAGCTTGCAGGTTTGTAGTCACCCATTTCACCCCTTCATCTTCTAAGATTCTTTGTGAATTATAGGGATATTTACATATCTCCAATCTAGGGCCCTAAATCCAAGGATGCTCTCATGATTATGGCCAAAGGTTTTCTTTCCTCTTTTGCTGCTTCTTTTAATATAATTGGATAGATTTCATTACCCCAAGTACCTTATTTACTTTTATCATCAGTAATTTTTCTTCCACTTTATTTATACTTATCACAAAATCATTTAGCTCACAGTAATGATTTGGTATTCTTGTAGTCTCATCCCTAAATACTTCTTCATGCATGAATGTAAATGCAATATTTATTAAACTTTTCAGCAACTTGAACAGGATCATCAGTAGTTATGCTAGCCGGGTAGGTAAAGTGCCTACCTGGCAACCCAAAGGTCGCGGGTTCGATTCCCGCCTCGGGCTGGATATCACGATGGTGCCGAACCAACCGGTTGGTTGGATATCCCGGCCACGATACACGAAGGAAGCAAGAAAAAACTGGTTCCTTTGTGTATTGATCACATCATACGAAATAAATAAATAAATGAGTAGTTATCATTCTTGTTTGGTGGGCCATCTAATGCTAATGAACAGAGGATTATTTGCTACATTTGTTAGCATTCTTAGCCGAAGGCTGCCCATAATCTGTCGTAGCTTGCCTATCCCTTGGTGACTTGATTGCAGTTTAGTTTTTATTTACTGTAGGTTTCTGCATCCTCTGATAATTTATAATCATTGTATTCATTTTTCTTCTCTGCCACTAATCTCATCAGTTTGTCTGACATTCGTTTAGGTCTAAAACTCACAGTATCTCTCACTTCCCTGAGTGCATCCCATTTAGAATTTACAATTGTGTTTATCCTTTGTTTTGCAGTCACACAGACTTTCAGCTTTTACTAAGCTCGTAATGTTTTAAAGTCTTATCAAAAGACAGTATACTTCTAAACAGATGACATCAATGAAAGAGTTTTTGTTTAATGTATGTTATTTGTTAAACAGATAACTAGTCTGTTATTTGTTTAATGTATGACAGCCAGTTTCAAGACTTGAAACTGGCTGTCATACATTAGTCACAAAACAGACATGGCCATTTCACAGAAATGGCTAGCTATTTTATACAAATAACAGACCAGTGCTTTCATGATGTTATTTAAAAAAAAAAATAAATATATATATATATATATACACACACACAGACACACACACACACACACACACACTGGGCTGCCACTTTATTAGGTACATCCCTGCTGTGCACACAAATGGTTTGTCCCACAGCATTGAAAGTCATATGACCACAGTTGTGGATATAAATTCAGCAGAACAACCTTTCTAGTATCAGTTAAGCGTACAAACCGTAGTGGATTTCAAACGTGGCATGATAGTAGGTGCAAGACGTGCTGGACAAAGCATCTCTGAAACGGCAGTTTTCCCAAACTTTTCGTGCACCACTGTTTCAAGGGTGTATCGAGAATGGTGCAACAAACAGAAAACACCCTCTCAGTGGCACTCCTGTGGAAGAAAATCACTTGTTGATGAGAGAGGTCTGAGGAGGATGGTTAGAATTGTGCAAGCACACAGATAGGCCACAATGTCGTACATCATGTCAGAATACAACCATGGTGCGCAGAACAAAATATTGAAAAGGATCATTATTATTATTATTAGCCATGTGGTGCCAGGAAGCCTGAGGCTTATACTGCACCAGCCAAAAAAAAAAAATTTCTGATTTACTCCGAGATTTACTAATATATATATATATATATATATATATATATATATTAGTTTTTCTTCTTACTATCTGCACGTTTCTCTATGCATTAATTTAATTATTTATTTATTTTTACTGTATCCATCACATAGGGGCACCACATTATTTTGACGACTATTACATTATGTCCTAGATACAGTCAATATGTAGTATGTATTATATATTTAATCTTATTGTAATCATTAAATTACGTTCTCTGTCGGGTCAACGATTAATATATGCTTACATTTATATTTTACTTATATTTCTTACCTTTGATTCTAATATTTCTAAATTTTCTTAACTTTTATCATCATTCGATTTATTTATATTCGATTTATATTTGGCCTATACTGATTTATATTTGGTTTAGATTTAAATTACTTAGCATATATTGATCATCACAGAAGCAGAGAACCTCTTGTCGTTTTTTGCCTTCATTCTGGGTGGTTGGCCCCAGTTGAAGTCATCTAGATTGTCGGTAAAAAGCGATAATAATATTTTTTTTTTGCGTTTTCTTAGCTCCCTGAGGGTATTATTATTGGATCGATTTACTTTTTCTAATAATTCTTTATATTATCCTTAATATTCTATAGACGTTATGGGTGTATTGCATGATTGCTTGCAACTGCATTGATTCATAAATATTAGTTACAGTTATTGTCATTTTAACTTTCTTTCTTTACTTTTTTATCAATAATTATATATATATATATATATATATAGACAAATATATTATCAGTGTATTAGGTGGAGGTGCTGAACTGTCAGGTGTAATTACCATGAAAAAGTTGAGAACACAAATTACCTGAAATAAAATGAAATTAAAGTTTAACATAAAAATAAATGATAGTACCTAAAGCTGTGGGTCCCAGGACTTTATAAAGTCCTAGGATCCACAATGTTACACTCCTTTGTAGGACAACTTTGTGACAACCAATATTCTGCTATCACTCTTTTGTATTTCAACTTCTGTCATAGTGTTGTACCTATAAATGACTAATTTAGGACAATTAAAGGATAAACTTCCGTTTATCCTTTAACGGAAGTTTATTTTCGATGGAACAATGTCATGAATGCATTTTATTGATATGTTAGCTTACAGTACTTCAGCACAAACATTTTTTTATAGAACATAGGGTAGAAACTTTACTAAAAACAACAAAAGAAACCCTTCAAAGCAGTTGATACATATTTCATTACTCATTACATTGAAAACAACTGGGTTATTTCTGGAACATCAAAAATTGCTCGCTTCCCCCTCTACTTAGGAGCATTAATTTTACATACAATCTTGTCTTTGTACCAAATTTCATCTTTTTCCATAGGCCATCTCCAGTGTTTACCTGCTGGTTCCATTGCATTAATTAGTTTTTTTTTTTTTTTTGGTAGTTGTTGGCGCATTGGCTTCTGTGGCCATAATGCACCACCCAAGGTTTTGCAGTACTTTGATCCAAGCCCGAGGCAGGATTTGAACCCGCGACCTTTGGGTTGCTAGGCAGGCACTTTACCCACCCGGCTAGCCCGGTTGGCGCATTAATTAATGTCCCTTGTGAAGAAGTCATTGAACGTATTGTAGTCAAACCATCCAGGAGTGCAATTATATCTTGCACCTGCAGGACCAGCTTCAGTCCATGTATTCCACAAATACTTGGACTTGTAGTTCACATAGTGGAGCAAGCTGGCCATCTGCATTCCAACAAAACATTATGGAAGTGCAAGCTTTTGTGGAGTTCCTGATTTTTTCAGGGTATTTTGTACCTCTTTTTGTGATTACTTTGCAAGAGCCTGGGTTGGCACAAGATTCATCTCGTCGTAGTTCCAAATATTACACTTGAAACTCCATCAAGTTCTGCTTACAAGTGGTCAAAAAAATTATTAACAACATCCTCATCAACTGCTGCTCTTGCAATTGATATATTTTGAGCAAATCTTTGTGTAAGAATTTTATGGCAACTCATGAAGGAGTTTTGCCAGTCAACTCGTGAAAAATTATTTCTAAAAATAAGCACTGTACTTCCCACACTATGCACCTCAGGTCGAATTTTGTCAGAGGAAAACCATAATTTGACATCACAATACAATGAGAAACGAAAGCCTGTTCCTCAGTTTCACTAAAAACAGTTGGATGTCCTGGGGTGGCATCATGTTTCTCTTTCAGCTTTAACCATAGGGTGTTTCTATGTATCCCATACCTAAAAAATAAAATTATTTATTAGTTAGCATAAAATTATTAATTACGGTAGTATTAAATTATTTTTCTAATTTTAAAACAGAGTACTGATACAAACTACTTGAAACTTACTTTTCAGCTGCTTTTCGTAAGGATATTTTATTTGATTTAATTTCATTAAGGGCCTCTGTCAGCATAGCATCAGTATAATTTTGATATTGAGGTGACCCAACTTTCCTTCTGCATTTTCCGGGCATTTTATACTCTAAAACAGATAAATTATTATAAATATAGTAAAATAAAATAAAAGCAAAAGTGTTGAAATATCATGGTGCAACTTTGTGACACCGCCATTAACTGCCACAACGTTGTACTCCATACGTTTACGTTCTACTTATTTTCAAGAAAAATAAAGTAAATAAACACTTATTTAAAATTTACTTTTTACAAAATTATCACAAAACATAATATATTAAAATAAATTTACTTTCAAATCCACTGCACTTGGAGTTTTTCTGTATCAGAACAAAGTTTCAACAGCTTCCTGAAAATGATATTCACAAGCGACACACAATGGCTATACTAGCCGCTTGAAGGTTGTGCTAGTAGTTTTAACAGTTCCAACAGATGGAAGCAATAACCGTAAAAATGCTGGGGGTAATTTTGCCCGTCCTAGGGCAAAATTACCCCCAGGCAAAATTTGCCCTCAGAATGCCCAGTAAAATCAAAAATATGTCACGCTGTCACAAAGTTGTCCTGATTTACAGTAATTTGTGTTCTCAACTTTTTCATGGTTTATTACACCTGACAGTTCAGTACCTCCACCTAATAAATTGATGATAATATTTGTCTATATTTCATTATGGTTGCTGGTTTTTTCTGCTATTACTAGTAGTACCCGGGATCCATAACTTAGTTTAATATTTTTAATTTTTTAATACCTTTTCTTGTTTGCTAACACTTTCAGTAATTTCATTACATCTTATTTTATCAATATTATATATATACAGTAATACCCCGACTTACGCTACCCCGACTTACGCGAACTCGGAGTTACGCGGTTCTTGATTTTTTCGTTTGACAACGCTGCCGCCCACTATCTTCAAGGTCGTTTTTCATATGTTATCGATATACGGTGCGACGGCGGAGAATGAGAGCGAAAGATGAACAAAATTCAACTCTGCTGCTTTTATGTTTTTTATATCAGTGAAGGGGAAACACATTTCACCATAATAACGTAAAAACCAACACAATTCCAGCTATCGGTTTACTGGTAGTAAACTCGATCTAATTGCAAATGCAATTAGATCGAGTTTACTACCAGTTTATAACAGATTTCACTAGCAGAAACGCAACTGGATTTTTATTGTTTTATGGTAGTAACCCCTAGAAATGTGAGGTGTTAATAGTGTATCTCTGCCTTTATGGTGTTGTTTATTCAGTTGCTACATGCGCGCAGCTTTGTTTATGCGTATCAAGCGTGCCTCCTCGTTTTGTAATTGCGCTTTATTCCCTAAAAATGAGTAAAATACTTAATTAAAAGGTGTGAAAAGGAAGCGTCCTGGTGAAGACACTGCAGATTCAGAGAGAAAAAGAAAAGCAATTATCGATAAACAGAGGCGGACTGGGTCAAAAATTCTTACCCGGGAAAATTTATAGTGGCCTCATACTATGGTTTATGGCCAAAATCACACTGGCCCACCGGGGTTACACTGGCCCCGGTAAGGCTTATGGCCAGTCCGCCTCTGTCGATAGAGAAAAAATATGAAATTATGAAACGCTTTGAGCGAAATGAAAGACCATGTGATATTGCACGTGCTACAGGCCTAAATGAAGCAACGGCGAAAAGCACATGACAATTGCAAACTTGACAGGTTGAAAATTGAAAAGGACTCAATTGTAAAGGGCTTAAAAATTTTAGAAAACATAGACTCCGACGAAGAACGCGTTATAGCTACAAAGCAAGGAATAAAAAAATTATTAGCTTGCTACGAAGAAATTCTGCGTGAAAAAAAGAAGGCGCTGTGTCGTCAGACGAATTTGTTAGATTTTATGAAGCCATCGACATCGAAATAACTTTTTAACGTAAGTCATTTGTTTTTTTAATACATATTTTGTATTAATATGTATAAAGAACTGCAATTTTATTAATATTTTTCTTCTAAACTAGTGTTTTTGTTAGTCCTTGGTCCCAATTAAGCAAAATTTATATGTATTTATATGCAAAGCTGTACCCCGACTTACGCGAATTCGACTTACGCGATTTTCGTCGGACACACCTATCGCGTAACTTCGGGGTATTACTGTATAATATTGATAAAATCCATCTTATGATTTTCCAACTGTTTTTTGTTATTGGTTATCCAGTTTTCTCTCTGATTGCTAACCGAGGGTGATGTTAGATGGATCTCTGTCTTCTAACTTCTCCAATAATGCTGGTGTCCCCCCAAGGTTCAGTTCTTTCCCCCATTATTTTCCTCTTTTATATTAATGACATTCTTCCATTGACTGGAAATCCTATCCACAGTTTTGCCGATGATAACACATTGCATTCCACTTTCCATTTTGAGAAACCTTGCCCTGCTCAATCAGGTTCAATTTCTGGAATATCTGCTACCAATTCCTTTAATGCCGATCTCCAGTGAGGCAAAGACAACTTAGTTGATTTCAATCCTTCTAAAACTCAGTCTTGTCTTATATCTCGCAAAAAAGAATTCTTCTACTCCTATGCTTATCTTTAGTGACACACCGATTTCTAGGCAAGATGATATATCTATTTTGGGGATTACCCTGACTTCTAATCTCTCTTGGCACAAGCACATTACAAATATTTTTTCCTCTGCATCTAAAAAACTTGGTTTTCTCCTTCGCTCTCGGCATTACTTTTCTTCAAAACAGCTGTTCACTCTGTACAAATCACAAATCTGCCCTACCATGGAATATTGTTCCCACATCTGGGGCGGTGGCCTCAAAACCTCTCTGAGGCTTCTAGATTCTATTCAGAAGAGGGCAGTTAGGTTAATTAATGACTACTCTCTAACAGAGTCTCTCCACTCACTGTCTCATAGACTTACTGTTTCTGCTGCATGCCTTTTCTACAAATACTTCCACGGGCACTGTTTTTCTGAATTGGCTTCTATAATTCCTGCTCTCTCTTTCAAAGCAGTGAACTAAAACTATTGAAGGCCTTATACACCTCAATTAGATCACATTGCAGGTGTCTAGTCTCCAGATGCTGCAATTTGCAGAACTTAAGCCTTTCCTGGTAACAGCAACCCTTTGTTCCACTCACCAATCTTATTGCCCTTCTCATGCCCTGTACTTGTTAAGCAAACCTGCAGATTTCCTACTCTTAATGTCATTAGTGCCAACATGTACAACAATGCCACCTTTTGTGCCTTTAAAAGATGTCTACTCTGCAACGTCATCTCCTTTTGTCCCAGGCAGACATACCCTGGTCTTATTCCACCTATTCTTGCCCAACATATTTCCTGTTTCCCTGACAGCAACAATAATTACTTCCTGTGGGACCAGTGCATTTTGCCTTGGAGATTGCCACTGTGTTGTCTGGGGCAAGAGTGTGAGCTTTGGCATTGATTTGGGAAGAGTGATGGGCCCTCCATTTTAATTCCTTTGAGGGCATCTACCCTACCCTTGAAACCTTCATAAACATCCATTAGGACTCTGAGCTGGCACCTAATTACTTCACACGCCCTGTGCCTGGCGTGTGCAAAGACATCCAAGGTATGCAAAGAGGAAGAAAGCATTAAGGAAGAAATGTCATTTGACTTCTGGAAGAAATGATCCCCCTTGGCTGGATCATTTCTTCCAGAAGGATCTGCAAACATTTCACAAGTTGCACATATTGTTAGGCAGTTTTGTGTTGGAGAATTGCCCCTTCAGTTCTCACCTGAGTGAAGCAGTTCCTCTACTTTGTTCTCGTTCACTTCATATTGGCTAATAAAGTAACATTTCACAAGTTACACATATTGTTAGGCTGTTATGTTGGAGAATCACCCCCCTTCAGTTCTTGTCCGAGTGAAGCAGTCCTCTACTTTGTGCTCTTTCACTTCATATTAGCTAATGAAGTGAATGAACAGCTTGGCAAGGAAACCATTTACAATATCTAAGTTTATTCTGTCTTCCAAATTTCAATCTGATCTCTTGTAGAGTGAGGACCATTTACCAGAACATCAGAGTACTAGCTGAAATGATTACAAAACCCTTTGCTGTTTTTCTGAAATGAAAAGATTATAATGGTTTACATCTCTTGTCATTATTCAAGGATTATGCAGAAATGAGGTGACACGATGACTCATCTTCCATGAGGCATTACTTGACAAACATGGAGTGCCTCAACAGAATATTTCCTTTAAATACAATGGCTATAATAATAAGTTAAATGTTACTTCAGAGGAATTTTGCAGTGACATAGCCAGAAAAAAATAATAGCATTCGGTATTAGTAGAGGCATACAATGCAATAAAGCAAGCTTATGCAGCATCAGCCAAAAAAAAAAAAAAAAAAAACCCATCCCATTTGACCCCTCCATCCATTCCAAATGCCTGTCCAGCTCAGCCTTAAATTTATTAAGCTATCAACTTCCAAAACAAAAGATAAAAGTCTGTTTCACCAATCAACTACCTGCTGGCTAAAGGCAAATTTCCACACGTCTGTTCTACAACTATCTTTCCTCAGTTTTAAACAATGCTCCCTCAGGTTCTTAATCAGAGCAAGAGGAAGAATCCCATCAGCATTCAGTTTGGTCAACCCATTCAAGGCCTTAACACCTCAATCAGATCACCTCACAGGTGCCTACTCTCCAGACGCTACAATTTGCAGAATTTAATCCTTTCTTGATAAGAACATCCTTTGTTCCCCCTCACCAGTCTTGTTGCCCTTCTTTGTACTCGTTCTAGCAACTCTACATCCTTCCTAAAATGAGGTCTCCAGTCCTGTATGCAGTACTCTAGGTGTGGCCTGACCATTGCCTTGTATAACGGGATAATCACCTCCTAGTCCCTGCTAGAAAAATTCCTATATATCATTGACAAGACTCCATGACCTGCCCTGACAGCCTCTCTGCACTGCTCAGTGAACTTCGTATTTGACTGCACAATTACCCCCAGGTGTTTTTCACTTTCCACCTAACTGAGTGTAGTACCACCAATTGGTACGTTTCTCTTCGGTTATTGCTACCCATATGTAGTACTTGCATTTGTCAATGTTAAACTTCAGTTGCCACTTCTCAGCCCATTTGCCCAACTTATCTAGATCCAGTTGGAGTAGCATACTGTCTTTAATGTCGTTAACAACCCTGCCAACCTTTGTATCATCTCCAAACTTGGACATTAAACCTGATATTATTAGCCATAAGGTGCAAGGAACCGTGAGGCTTATGCTACACCAACCCAAAAAAAAAAAATGCTGTGTTACCCTGAGAAGAGAGAGAGAGAGAGAGAGAGAGAGAGAGAGAGAGAGAGAGAGAGAGAGAGAGAGAAGTAGAAGGAAATCACCAAGAAAGAAGAATGAGGCTATCCAGCTCAGGACCCTAGGTTTGCCAAGCCCATACTCACCAGATGTGAGCCCCTCGGGTCATACCTTCCTCTATATCATTGATAAATATACAAAACAACAATGGGCCCAACACCGAACCCTGGGGAACTCCACTAATAATATTTGTCCACAAAGAGCAGTGTCCATTGGTTACCACTCTCTGTCGTCTCACACTCAACCATCTCTTTATCCAGCAACTTACTCTTAATGCCATACCTTTCCAATCTGTACAGCAGTCTTCCATGTGCAACAGTATCAAAAGTTTTTCCTGAAATCCAAGTATATGATATCAAAATTATTTTTGGCATTCAGTTCCTTTGTGACCACATCATAGTATCCAATCAAATTGGTAAGACAAGGCTTCCCTTTAACAAACCCATACTGTATCTTTACTATTACTGCAGCCTTGTCTAGATGATCCTGCAATGCTTCTTTAACCAGTGATTCCATTATTTTACCCGGAACACAAGTTAAAGTTGAACACAAGTAACAGGTCTGTAGTTACTTGTGTCACCTTTTGAACCCCCCTTTGTGAATTGGTGATACATTTGCACACCTTCAGTCCATGGGGACCTCCCCTGAGTCCAAGGAAGCTCTCATAATTATGCCTAAGGGTTTGCTTACTTCCTTTGCTGCCTCCTTTAATATAAGTGGATAGATCCCATCCACCCCAGGTACCTTCCTTATGTTTAACTTCCACAATTTTTCCTCCACTTTGCTCTCAGTTATTACAAAATCACTTAGCTCCCCGTTAAGAGTTTGATAAACTTCTGGCATTACCCTCATTGAATAATTCCTCGTGTGAATGTAGATGCAAAATACTCATTGAGTTTATCAGCTCCCTGAGCATGATCATCAACAGTCAACCCATCTATGTTAAGTGGTCCAATATGATTCATCCCTTTCCTTCTAGAGTTTACATAAGTAAAGAACTCTTTGCATCCTTTGCCAAAGATTTCTCGAAATTTGTCTTCGCCTACCTAACCTCCTTTGTGACTTGATTACAGACTAGCTTATATCTGCCATAGGCTTATGTGTCACCTGATATATGCATCCCATACATTTTTCTTCTCTGCCACGAGCCTCTTTAATTTAGGCCTAAACCTTGAACAGTATTTCTTAGTGGAATGAAAAGCCTAGTAGCCTTCAAAATTAAGTCCCTGAAGGCTTCCCATTTGGGACCTCCGTAGTAAGGTTGGCGGGAGCAGCAGTGCATAGCACATGCTTCTTGATTAGACTGGGGTTCAAGCCAGTGACCACCAAATACGGAGGATGAGGAAAGGTCAGGGAATGACCAACGCATATCCCCGGAGCAATATGGCCTTAGTTGCTAATGCTCCTAAAAAACAAATAACAACAACAGCTTTCCATTTAGAATTCAATGTTTGTAACATCATCAGTTGATCCCACTGTACAGAATTTAAAAACTATCTGAGAATCCTGTACTCATCATTACAAAAGCAAAAGCCCTTCCCTTTAGCCTTAATGGTAGTTACATCTTTAAGTAATTCCCACATCAGTACATTGTGATCACTGTCACCAGTGGTTCCTTTAACTGTAAATTCTTAATGCATGAATAATCACTGCTGATAATCAGATCAAGAATATTACTCCCTCTGGTTGCCTGTCGAACATGTTGCTGTAGAAAACAGATATCTAATAAATCCACAAAAGTCTTGCTAGTGTGCGAGTCACCAACTAAGAGTTCTAGTAAATATCTGGAAAGTTAAAATCCCCCATTATAAGACATTCTGATTTACTGGCCCACCCTATTTCTCTGCAAAATTGCTCATTATACTCATCAGATTCATTAGGCCTATAACACATGCCTACTCTCATTTTTCTTTCCCAGTGCTTATGTAACACCAAATAGACTCAACATTGCATTGTCCACCAACATCAATTGGATGCACTTCCTTAGATTTTATGTATTTCTTAACTAACAGCATAACCCCTCCTCCTTTCCTGTCCTCTATTTTTTCTGTACACATTGTACTCCCCAAATTCCAATTCTCCACTGCTTATATTTGTGTAACACCACATCTCTGATGTGCCAACAATAGTAAAGACCTACTAGTATATCCCTATATCTATCAGCCATGAAGAAAAGTTATATGATGACAACCACAAACTAAAGTTATTTTTGTTGAAAACAATTGGACATATACTATGATAGATGGTAACCATGATTAAAATGGCATGGCATAACATGACACATGAAATTAAATCAGCTGATTGCTGAGAGATGTAGTCATTACGATGGTATAAAGTTTGTATAAACAAAGCTTTTGTGGATTTATTGAATGACCTGTTTTTGACAGGAACATATTAGAGAAGCAACAAGACGAAGCAGTATTCTTGATCTGTTATCAGCAGTGATAATTCATCTATTAAGAATCTGCAGGTAAAAGATTCACTGGGTGGTAATGATCAGTGTATGCTAATATGGGATTTACTTAAAGATGTAACTACTGTCAAGGGTAAGGGGAAGGGTTTTTGCTTTCATAAGAGTGACTGCAGTGATCTATTTAAGGGTGACTGCAGTATTTAACTGCTTTGCAGTGGGACCTGCTGATGATGCTACCAACAGCAAATTCTAAATGGGAAATATTCAGGGAAGTAATCATAGAAACTACTAAGGTTTTCATACCAACTATAAAAGAATCTTCAAAGTATAGGCCTAAATGTGGATGTCAGGTGAACCGATGAAACTTGTGGCAGAGAAGAAAAATGTATGGGATGCATATAAAGTATCAGGTGATACAGAAGCATATGCTAGATATAAATGTCTGCAATCAAGTCACAAAGCAGGCTAAGACAAATCACAAGAAGTCTCTGGCAAAGAATGTAAACAAAAGTATCAAAGATTTCTATACTTATATTAACAGTAAGGAATGGCAGAAGTTTATCAAACTATAACAGGTAGCAAAATGATTCTGTGATAACTGAAAGGAAAGTGGAAGAGAATGGTTGAAGCTAAACATAAAAAAGGCACCTGGAGTGGATGGAATGTATCCAGTGATAATAAGGAGGCAGCAAAGGAGGCAAGCAAACCCTTAGCCATAATTATGGGAGCATCTTGGAATTCAGGGGTGGTCTCTGTTGACTGCAGATGTGCAAATGTATCCCAAATTCACAAAGGGGATTCAAAAGGTAATATGACAGCTGTTAGTTTGAATTTTGTTCCAGGGAAAATAATGGAGTCACTATTTAAAAAAGTAATGCAGGACTATCTAGACAGGAATGTAATTATACTATAGTCACAGCATGAATTTGCTAAGGGGCAATCTTGTCTGACTAATCTGAATAGATACTATGATGTAGTACAAAAGGAACGGCATTCAAAAAATAATTTTGAATTCATATATCCGGATTTCAGGAAAGTTTTTGATACTGTTGCACATAAGACTGCCATACAAATTGGAGCAATGTGGCATAAGAGAAAGTTACTGCTATGGATAAAGTGATGGTTGAGTGAGAGAAGACAGTCGTTATTAATGGACACTGCTATTTGTGGACTAATGTTATTAGTGAAGTCCCACTAGGCTCTGTGCTTTGCCCATTATTATTTTATATATTTATTAATGATATCTATGAAGGTATATCAGGTTTTAATGTTTAAGTTTGCAGCTAATATGAAGGTTGGCAGGGTGGTTAATCAAGGTAAGCCACTGCAACAAGATCTGAAAAAAAAATTAGGCAAATGATCTGAGAAAGCAGTTGAAGTTCAAACAATGACAAATACAAGGTACTGCATATGGGTAGCAGTAATCCCAGATGTACTTTGCTAAGGTAGTAACCCAGATTAATGTGACTGTGGCACATTAATCTGGGTTACTACACTGAACATAATTAAAATTGGAAAAAGATGTGGGATAATTGTACAGTCAGATATGAAATTCTCTGAGCAGTGCAGACATTCTGCCACATCAACCCATGGGATTTTGTCAATGATATATAGGAATTTTTCTAGCAGGCATAAGGTAGTAATTTTCCTATTGTACAAAGCAAGGGCTAGGATGCATCTTTAAGTACTGCATGTAGTCTGGAGGATGTACTATAGATTTATGAAGGATGTACTATAGATTTGCAAGGTGCAGAGAAGGGCATTGCTGTTATGAAGATGTCAACAGGCTGGTCTTACTAAGAAAGGCTTAATTTCTGCAAATTGCTGCATCAGTGATAAGATCTGATTTGGTGTTTGAGGCCTTGAATGGTTTGAGTAAGCTCAGTGCTGATGGCATTCTTCCTCTTGCAACAAGAGGAAGAATGCCATTGAAGGCTGGTTGCACGATAGACGTGGTTGATTATTTGAACAAACTTCCATCTGTTGTTGTGGAAGTATGTAGTTTGAATAAATTCAAGGAAGTGTTTGCCCCCTTTTGGCTGATGTTTTATAAACTTCTAACATTGTATAGTAGTTTTTAGCGTAATGGATTATGTATCTGTATTAATCTAATTGACGCAAAATATGTATCTATGAATGTAATATAAATATATTATGCAAGACTGCTCATGAAGTATTCTGCTTTATTTGATTGGATTTAAAACATATTTGTATTTAAGGTTTCTTGTATCATATATATTGGTGTCATCTGTGTACACTCTTCCATACTGTCACCTGTGCCAGGGTTTAGAATAAAATGTTATTATTATTTAATAATATCATTTAGTATTATTTAATATTGTACCAAAGCCTCAAGGCAGTCACAAAACACATAATTCCTATTTATTTGATGTATTTGTGGACTTTTTCCATTGTATGAAATATTTAAAATATTCATTCAGTTGCAGTTGACAACAGCACATACATAGCTATCTTTAGAACTGATGATGATATTTCTTTTACAGGTGTTTTTGTATCCCGAATGAGAGATAAAGAAACACAGAAGCTGTTGGCAGGACTGTTGGATATTGGAGATGAAATCTTGGAAATTAGTGGTGTATGTATAAAAAATGCTGATATTATGGAAGTGAACAATCTAATGTCTAACAAAAATAAACTGCTTCTCACAGTTTTGCCATATATATGTCGAAAAGATATTTAGTGTCCTTGGAATACCTTGCTCTTTGTTACAGGACTGCAAAAACTATTAGTCAATTTATGCATAAATTGCTGTCTGAGAGTATGTCTCAGTAAATCAGGAAGAGAACAGCAAAAAAAAATTTCATCTAGTATGCAGCAGTCTGTCCATTTGGAGGTTGTGTTATTGTAAATTACAAGGAAATCTTGTTTGTGTTTGGAAATATTTTTATGTATAAGAAAGCTGAAGCAATTTACCAGAAGAGCTCTTTTTTAATATGCTGTTGCTCTTTAGATAAGATTTATGTACCAGTGACATTGTTGAAGTACCTGTTTTTTGTAAAATAAGATGTTGGTGTTTTATTGTATTTATGTATGTACCCGTTCTGTAAATTGTATTTCTTAGAAAGTCTGCCTAATTTGTTATTTTGTTAATTATAAACTTTATCATTCCAAATGAGAAATAGGAATTTTGTTGTAAGTTAGTTATTTTCACAAATATAGGATGCAAAATATTCAGTGCTTTTTTTAAAAAAAAATAATTAGTTTTCATTGTATAGTAATACAACATTAATGTGATGTACATTCAGACAAGTACATATGATTGTTGTTTTATGTCAGAAATTAATTATAAAATCTGTTTTTTTTTTTTTTTTTTTTTTTATAAGTTTCAACCTTTTGAGAGAACTAGATTCACTTAAAAAGCCAAGTAGTCTAAAAAAGCAGGTGATGGAGGGCAAAGCAGCGTGGTTTTTTATTATTCTTTTTTATTTAGTGGCTGTGGAATCCTTTTTTTTTTCTGCAAACAAAAAAGGTTTCCAGAGTCACTACCTGTCTGATTCTACTTTGTTATCATAAAAGCACCAGACTGTCCTTTACTGTATGAATATACAGTATGAAACAACGTTGAAAATGTAAATAAATTGCTAAACCAATTTCAAATAATTTCCTTTGCAATGAAAAACAGTTTTTATAACATCTTTCGGACATTATAAAATATGTTTTCCACAGTGATAGCTTTTGTCTGTGATGGGTCATCTAATTTTTGTATTTAACTTCAGTATGTGTTTTTTTATAGTGATGAATATAGGATGAATAATATCTTGAATTAATACCATCTAATAAATTATAGCAATTTTTCTTTATAGTAAGGATAAGATTAGTTGTTCCTCCAAAATGCAGCGCCATTGTTTTTACAGGATGATTCAAAATTCATGCAACTGTAATTGTAATGTTAATTTATCATTGACAACTTGATAGAATTTTATTATAAAAAGGATATAATGCAATGTCTCTTCAAAATCTCGCATTCAGCATTCTTTAAAATTCTTATGTACACATGGTAATAAAATTTTTCAGCAATTCTAGGAAGATTGTTGTCTAGAAAAATCCATGTGTGCTTCTTAAAAAGTATTAATGGCTACTGGTAGTTTTTTTTTTTTTTTTTTTTTTCGGTTTTTAGGAGCATTAGCAACTAAGGCCATATTGCTCCGGTGCGGTGGTCATTCCCTGACCTTTCCGCATGCTCCATATTTGGTGGTGACGGGCTCAAACCCCCTGTCTAATCAAGAAGCTTGTGCTACGCACTGCTGCTCCTTCCCACTTGGCTACGGAGGCGCCTCTACTGGTAGTAAAAATTAATGGCCACTGGTAGGATTATATTAAAAAAAAATTATAATTCTGCCAACCCTCACATCTTTTCAATAGCATCTTGTCTATTTTTCCACAGAATTTGCAATTTGCTACATCTTGGGAACTGTTTATTGTATTAAAAAAACTGAAAACTTATTTGAAAATGGCATAAACTGCATTTGAGA
Source organism: Mastigoproctus giganteus (assembly GCF_048544385.1). Classification (NCBI taxonomy): domain Eukaryota; kingdom Metazoa; phylum Arthropoda; class Arachnida; order Uropygi; family Thelyphonidae; genus Mastigoproctus; species Mastigoproctus giganteus. The sequence goes on along the minus strand of NC_143577.1, from coordinate 3,109,829 downwards.
AAAAAAATATATATATATATATAATTATACATATATTTAAATAATGTTGAACTAGTTGAAAAATGGAATATTTCATAATAAAAATAAAAAAGGAGGGTACAGCATACATCAGGGGCAGCAAAAAGCATATTCCTCTACATGATGCTTGAAATATAATCATATAAATTAGAATAAAGATGGGGCATAATGGTCAGTCTATTTTTGTCTATTTTTGGCTTTGTTTTATTGTAGTGGTTTAAATCTCTGTTTGGTGATATTTCACATAAATTTGGACCTGGTGCCCATCAGAGGGGGCATCGTTAAATTTCTATTTAATTGGCTTTTAAATTTCAAAGAATTATTATTCGTATATTTAGATTTTCTAAATTAATTTAGAGTTTCTGCTGCAATATTTTTACTCTTGTTATCCCTCTCTTCCCTCCCTCTTTTATTTGAATTTAGGTTTGATTTTGTTTTTTTGCTCTTGTCTTGCCTTACTGCTGGCATTATTATTATTTTTTTAACTTTATTCTAATTTATATGATTATATATATATGTATATATATATATATTAAGTTGACCAATTTTTGGCTAGAAATTTCCTGAAATCAAAAAATATTAAAGACTGAAAGTCATCTTTGTATTCAGTATTTTGCCACTATGCCGTGCAAAATATTGCTATTTTTCTGTCAATCAAACATTCATTGTTTCTTACTGATTTATATATTGCCTTTGATATATATCTCAAAATCAATAAGCAATATATAAATAGGTATAATATAGAATTAATTGTAGTTATTTGTCATAATTCTTCCTTTGTTAGGATAACCACTCTTAGTCATACATATAGTTACTGTGCCAGTTTGCCATATTTATTGCTATCCTCACTTATAGGAATACATCGAATTCTGTTATACATGCCACTTCTGAAAAATAAACTATTTCTTCATTTTAATGTTAATCTTGTTGTAAACCACAGCATGTAGGTAAACATAGTTCTTGTGTTTGTTTTGTTTATGTATTTACTTTTAGAAACTGAGTCGTAAAATGAATGAAATGCTATTGTTGTTTCATAATCCTGGATGTGAAGATGTGCCCATGTGATGCATCTCTCCCTTGGTGGCTATTCCAAAAGCTACAAAACTTTGACTCCGTATATATTTTAAACTAAAATTCTGAAACTTAGGACGTAAATTTTTGCCTGTAAATTTTTAGACTAAATTTCATTGTTACAAAAATCATAATTTTATAATCATCATTAAATTTAATTTTTTTGGAGTTTTTGTTTTGAATCACAAATATTTAGATGTGTAGTGATTCCATTAATCTGCTTATTTTTTCTAAAATTGATTTTGTGAATGCAAAAAGTGGAAATTAATTAATATATTAAATTATTTCTACTCAGTTTTACTTTAAAATTTTTCTTTGCATTTGTTCTTCAGTTTTTCATCTTTTACTTGTATGAAGAGCAGAGTTAAATGTGACAACCCATTCATTGCTGAGTGCCCCCTCCCCAAATGGGAGCTGTGTGTGTAGTTTTGTAGAGTTAAGCTTAATTATTTATACCAAATTTAAAAAAAACAAACAAAAAAAAGATTTTATTTGCAAAGTAATATATATTTATTTTTTTATCATAGGTAGTCAAGAGAGTAATAATCTAAAAAATAGACAAAAGCTTAGTATTTTAGTATGCTTCTGTGTATTTTTTAATAATAAATAAGCAAAAATAATGAAACTTTATGTGGAACTGATTCGTTTTACACAGCATGTAAGACTACTTGATCTTTTCTTAATATCTTGGACCTAATTTAAATTTGATAAAGCATTATCAATCTGCTTCTCTAGATGTGACCGATTCCTTCCACTAATAATAACAGAATGATAACTGAAATATAATTTTGTCACATTTACAGTCTACTTGCAATTTTGAAATTTGGGGGTCTATCCCCAACTTGTTTATGAATTTAAGCAAAAGCAGGTGCAACAACTTCTCTGAGGCTTGTTTTTGAGAATGGAATCCTTTTCAGAAGGTACAAACTGTTTTGTCCAACTGTTAGAATGAGTATTACCATTCCTTGGTCAAAAAATGTACTACTGTCAAAGAAAAAAAAAAGAAAAGAAGAGTATTATCAGTCACAGAATACATTGTTCATGTCATTAGCTCTAGTATACTTCAATGTGGCAACCTTCCCGTGAACAACTCACTTTAGTGTGGCACTGAATTGATTAAAACAACCTGCATGTTTGGACATTTCTGGATTCAACAGGAAAATGATTGTTTTTTTTTTTTTTTTTTTGGTTGTATGTATCACTTCAGTGCATATTTATAATTGAATTTATTTACAATTGCTATTTTTATGTATATATTTTTTCAAAGTGGATGATAGAAAAATAGAAGCTACAGCACCACATGCACTTTATCTGGAAAACAAAAATTCTTGTTGTATATTATCTGTAATTATTGAAATACTAAGTTTTTTTTCTGTTTATTTTTGTCGATCATTGAACAAACTATTGTATGAACATGATTTTAATTTATTCAGGTTGTTGTATACATATGAATAAATTTTTCGATTAGTATTTTGATATGCTAAACATAGTTGGGCAATCCGATGATCCAAAGTATGTAAAAAACATGTGAAGTGTACTGTGCTGTAATCAAAATATTTCTAATTATAATGAAATTCATTTCCAAATCAGCTGTTGGTATAAGATTTTCATGTGTTTTAGATAATATACAGAATTGCCATTCCACATCTGACTGCTGTAAGATCATTCCATGTGTATACTGTACATATATATGCAGTACCGTTCTTTGTATTGAAACTGAAATACTAAATTATTTTGTAATCATATAATTTTTCTTTTCTTTAATATTTTTTGTTAAACCTTCAAAGTATGTATGTAATGAAAGTTTTATGCTGTCCATGTTTTTTAAAAATTATTTCTTTGGACATGTATACTTGTTATAATTATGAAAGAAGTGATAAAGTAAACTTTTTAGAAGTTTAATTTCATTCTTGTCTCTTCTTTGTTGTCCATTACTCTGCATCTGAATATTTTTTCTGTTTTTACTCCAGTTTTAATCTGTTTTTTAATCTTTAATTAATTAAATCTTCAATCTTTAATTCCTTTTTGCCATAAATCTTTGTGGAGATGTGCAAATGTGACCCCAATCCACAAAGGAGGATCAAAGGGAGACACAGGTAATTACAGACCTATTAGTTTAACTTCTGTTCCAGGGAAATTAATGGAGGCACTGGTTAAAGAAGCATTGCAGGATCATCTAGACAAGACTTCAGTTATAGCTCGGACACAGCATGGGTTTGTTAAGGGGAAGTCTTGTCTGACTAATTTGATTAGATACTATGATGTAGTCACAAAGGAACTGGATGCAAAGAATAACCTTGATATCATATATTTGGATCTTAGAAAAGCCTTTGATACTGTTGCACATGGAAGACTGCTGCACAAATTGGAGCAGTGTGGCATTGGAAGCAAATTGCTGCTATGGATAAAGGAATGGTTGAGTGGGAGAAGACAGAGTGGTAATCAATGGACACTACTCTTCATGGACTAATGTTATTAGTGGAGTCCCTCAGGGTTCAGTGTTGGATCCATTGTTTTCTCTATTTATAAATGATATTGATGATGGTAAATCAGGCTTAATGCCCAAGTTTGCAGACGATATGACGGTTGGCAGGGTTGTTAATGACACTAATGACAGTACGTTGCTGCAACAGGATCCAGAAAAGTTGAGCAGATGGGCTGAGAGATGGCAAATGAAGTTTAACATTGACAGGTGTAAAGGAGGTGATATGGGAGGCAGTGAATTGACAGGTGATATGGGAGGCAGTAATCCCAGAGTAATGTACCAATTCTGTGGTACCACACTGACAGTGGTAGAGAATGAAAAGGACCTGGGGGTAATTGTGCAGGCAGATATGAAGTTTTCTGAGCAGTGCAGACGGTCTGCAAGAGTAGCTCATGGTGGCTTGTCAATGATATACAGGAATTTTTCTAGCAGGGATAAGGAGGTGGTTATCCCCTTGTATAAGGCAATGGTCAGGCCACACCTTGAGTACTGTATACAGGCCTGATTTTAAGAAGGATGTAGAGCTGTTGGAACGAGTACAGAGAAGGGTAACAAGATTAGTGAATGGAATAAAGGGTTGCTCTTATGAAGCTTAAGTTTTGCAAATTACAGTGTCTGAAGACTAGGCACCTGCAAGGTGATCTGATTGAGGTGTATAAAGCCTTGAATGGTTTGAGCATGCTCAATGCTGATGGGATTCTTCCTCTTGCTCAGAATAATCGCCTGAGAAGGCATAAATTCAAATTGAGGAAAGACGGTTGTAGGATAGATGTGCAGAAGTTTGCCTTTAGCCAGTGGTTGATTGGTGGAACAAACTTCCATCTGTCATTGTAGAAGTTGATAGCTTAAATAGATTCAAGGCAGAACTTGACAAACATTTGGAACGAGTGGATTGGTGAAATAAGGATTTTTTTTTTTTTTTTTTGTTTGGCTGATGCTATATAAGCTTGCTTTCTTGCATCATGTGCCTTTGTTAATGCTAATGCTAATAAAGGACCAAAATATTCACAACTCTGCTAACAGTGAAATCTGTATTTAGTGGCTTACTAAATTAATCAAACATTGTGCAGACTTAAGTTGTTGCTTATCCCACTTGTGTTTAAATCTGCCACAAGTCTACAAAGAACCCAATTGGCAGGTCCAGAAGCAAGAAAAAGTTGCATTTATTAAAACCTGACAGCAGAGACTTACAGGTTAGTGTATATCTAAGAAATGATTCATTGGCTACTGTGTCAATGTGGTTTGGCTGAGAAACAACTATAAATGATAGACTCAGACTCTAAACAAATAGGTACGTATAAGTATATTTTCATTGCAAATAAGTATATAGTTGTTGTTGTTGTTGTTTGGTTTTTAGGAGCATTAGCAACTAAGGCCATATTGCTCCGGAATATGCGGTGGTCATTCCTTGACCTTTCCGCATCCTCCATATTTGGTGGTGACGGGCTCGAACCCCGGTCTAATCAAGAAGCGTGTGGTACGCACTGCTGCTCCTTCCCACCTGGCTACGGAGACGCCAAGTATATAGTACATGAAAATAGATATATTTTCATTTGCAGGGTACTTATTACAGATACATAAGGCAACCCTCTTGCAATGTAGATTCAAAAAGAGTGAATGAAATAAGAGCGAATTAAATGAGAATTAAAACTATAATTTAATTCACTTATGTATTAGAAATCATTTTTTCTCATTCACAAATAATTGTAATGGACACAGATCAAAATACCAAACTGTGTTTTGATTTGAATTTTAAGATAATGTAAAACTGTTTAAAGAAGTGTGTCAAGTTCTCTTTCTTGATGGGAATACCCTTAATGCCTTTAACTGATCTCAATGCCCTTCTCTGTACTCTTTCCAACAGGCCCATATCTTTTTCTAAAATTGGATCTTTGCACCTTTATTGGGGTTCAAAATGGAAAATTTTACAAAACGGACTCAATAAAAATATCTTATTTTTAATAATCAAATATGTACCCAAAATTTACCAATGCTTGCGTAGCAAAATAATTTTCTAATACTTCAGTCTATTCTGAGCCCAGGCATGGGTTGCAGTATTCAAGATGCAGCCTATTGCTTTATATAAAGACCCCTTTATCCATACTGGTACAGTTTCCTTATCAGTATAGATAAAGGTCATAAATCAGTATAAATAACAGTCATAAATAGGCTGCTAGGACAGCTCAGACCCAATGAGCTGTCCTAGCAACCTGTCTATACTTCAGAAAAATCTTTACTTAGTTATTCCCAAATCCTTTTCATTAATACAGTCTTGATTTTGGTGGACCCTAGCAGTACTTTACCATTATTACTATCCAGATGCAAGACCTTTTGTTTCCTAATGCTTACGGAAATCTGCTTCTAAAACATCAGAAATAACGTGTTAAGTTTGTCAAAAAGTCCTCTCTTGTTTACATAGCATCATAGATTGAAAGAGAGAAGAAAAAATTTAGCAGGTAATGATTGTGCATGAAGACCTTAAACTGCCTGTATTCCCAAAAAGCTTGGATACTTACCACTGACAACATGAGCAGATGTCAATCTCATAATAGTACAGTATAGATGATAATGATACATCTAAAAGATAACTCTTTACCCTAATCTCCATTTATAAAGCTTTAACTGTACTTTACTAATGATTAAATTTTAGAAATGAGACTTGTTTTCTGTATGACCCACAAAAATCAAGAACCACTGACTTGGACATTACCTCATATGCCATGATTAAAAAATTTGTTAGGGTGCATCAAAAAGCAAAGTGATATTAGTTCTTTTTAACTATCTCAATGTGTACTGTAAATGAGGAAAGATGCCTTTGGTTTGTTGGCTGTGAAAGATAATTCAGCAAAAGTGTCTAGAAGAGTAAGCTGCAAAAGATTAACATCCACTCATTTCTCATGCAATGTCTCCTAAACACAATACTGTTGTATTACCATATCCCCTCTCCTTACTCACTATGCAATTTTTTAACCTCAAAAAGCGAAGCAAAAAATGAAATCAATTCCATAGTAAGCAAGAGGTTATTGATGCAACTCAAGATGCTATCCAGCTAAGAAAGTCCAGAACTGCCACCTGCAGTTGTACCAATGGTGGCATTATTACTCAAATATGGTGACCTTTCCAAGGTTTGGGAGAGGGCATCATTTTCTTTTTAGCATCTACAAGATAACTCTTTACACTAATGTACATTTATAAAGCTTTAACTGTACTTTACTAATGTACATTTTAGAAGCTTTACATGACTGATGAATTGCAATGATTAGAATAAACAAGTTGATATTGCAAAACATGAGATTAGAAATGGGGGGGTGGGAGTATGAGAATCATTCATAGAGAAAAGTATTGGCAAGTTTTAAATAGTGAAATTAAATCCTTACGACTTTCATCCTTTCCTTTTTTGGAACCGATGATAACATTAAACTTTTAAAATAAAGATGTCTTTTTGTAATCTGCAGATAAAGGAACCACTAGGTGGCAGTGATCTGAAGTGGGATTTACTCAAAGAGGTAACTACCATCAGGGGTAAAGGGAAGGGTTTTTGCTTTCATAGAAGCGACTATCATGGTCTGAGACAGTATTTAAATTCTATACAGTGGGACCAACCGATGATGTTACCAACAGCAAATTCAAAATGGGAAGCATTCAAAGGGCTTATCTTGGAAACTACTAGGCTTTACATACCAACTAACCGACCCGGCTAGCCAGGTGGGTAAAGTGTTTGCCTAGTAACCCAAAGGTCCCGGGTTCGAATCTCGCCTCGGGCTTGGATCAGAGTATATTGTTCATGGTCTAGGCCTAAATGGATATCAGATGAACTAATGAGGCATGTGGCAGAGAAGAAAAATGCATGGATATGAATTAATGGGTGACATGGAAGCCTATGATAAATATAAGCTGGTCTGTCACAAAGGAGATTAGGCAGACAAAGGCAGATTATGAGAAATCCTTGGCAAAGGATGCAAAGAAAAACAGAAAAGAGCTCTTTACCTATGTAAACTAGAAGGAAAGGGATGAATCAGATTGGTCCACTGGATATTGATGGTTCAACAGTTGAGGATCCTGCTCAGGTGGCTAACAAATTAAACGAGTATTTTGCATCTACATTCACACATGAGGAGTTATTCAGGAAGGGGAATGCCAGAGGTGAAGTAAACTCTGGCAGTGAGCAAGATGATTTTGTAATAACTGAGAGGAAAGTGGAGGTGAAATTGTTGAGGATAAACATAAAAAAGGCACCTGGGGTGGATGAGATCTATCCAGTTATATTAAAGGAGGCAGCAAAGGAAGTAAGCAAGCAAATCCTTAGCCATAATTATGAGAGCTTCTCTGGACTCATGGAAGGTACCCATAGACTGGAGATGTGCAAATGTCCCCAATTCACAAAGCAGGATCAAAGGCTGACACAAGTAATTATAGACATGTGAGTTTAACTTCTGTTCCAGGAAAATTAATGGAGGCACTGGTTAAAGAAGCACTGCAGGACTTCAGTTATAGCTCGGACACAGCATGGTTTTGTTAAGGGAAAGTCTTGCCCGACCAATTTGATTGGATACTATTATGCAGTCACAAAAGAACTGGATGCAGGGAATAACTTTGATATTATACACTTGGATCTTAGAAAGGCTTTTGGTACTGTAGCACATGGAAGTCTGCTGCACAAATTGGAGCAGTGTGGCATTGGAGGCAAATTGCTGCTATGAATAAAGGGATGGTTGAGGGAGAGAAGACAGAGAGTGGTAATCAATGGATACTGCTCATCGTGGACTAATGTTATTAGTGGAGTCCCTCAGGGTTCAGTTTTGGGTCCATTGTTGTTTTCTGTATTTATAAATGATATTGATGATGGTATATCAAGCTTAATGTCCAAGTTTGCAGATGATACGAAGGTTGGCGGGGTTGTTAAGGACACTACTGACGCTATGCTGCTGCAACAGGATCTGGAAAGGTTGAGCAGATGGGCTGAGAGGTTGCAAATGAAGTTTAACATTGACAAATGTAAAGTACTACATGTGGGAAACAGTAACCCCAAGCAACATATCAACTCTGTGGTACTACACTGACAGTGGCAGAAAACGAAAAGGACCTGGGGGTAATTGTGCAGGCAGATATGAAGTTCTCTGAGCAGTGCAGATGGGCTGCAATAGTAGCTCATGGTGTCTTGTCAATGATATACAGGAATTTTTCCAGCAGGGATAAGGGGGTAATTATTCCCTTGTATAAGGCAATGGTCAGGCCACACCTTGAGTACTGTATACAGGTCTGCAGGCCTCATTTCAAGAAGGATGTAGAGCTGCTGGTACGAGTACAGAGAAGGGCAACGAAGAAAGGCTTAAGTTTTGCAAATTACAGTGTCTGTAGATTAGGCACCGGTGAGGTGATCTGATAGAGGTGTATAAAGCCTTGAATGGTTGGAGCATGCTCAATGTCGATGGCACTTTGCCTCTTGCTCAGAATAATTACCTGAGAGGGCATAAATTCAAATTGAGGAAAGACAGATGTAGGATAGATGTGTGGAAATTTTCCTTTAGCCAGCGGCTAGTTATTTGGTGGAACAGACTTCCATCCCTTGTTGTGGAAGTTGATAGCCTAAATAAATTTAAGGCTCAGCTGGACAGGTATTTTGAACGAATGGAGGGGTGAAATGGGAGTGGTTTTTTTTTTTTTTTTTTTTGGCTGATGCTGCATAAGCTCCAAATATTAAAAATGCAAAATATTTATCAGAGTAATAAAAAAAAAAAAAAAAAAAAAAAGAGTTATTTTTTTGTTTAGAATATAAATTACTTAAATGCAAAAATAATTTTATTAAAGATAATATTTTACCTCTTTTTGGTGTTTGCTTATGGATTCAAAAGATTTTATTCATGGAGTCTAACAATGATGATGAAGATTAAGTTGTCTAACAGCATATAATCAGCTGTACTTTGAAATTGAATCCCTCACCTTTCCTTTAATCACAAATTTATTTAGACACTACTTATTTTATAACATTGTGGTTGCTACTTCCTACATCTACTGCTATACTTAGTCTAATAACAAAAGTCCATGGCAATGGAAAAAATAGCTATCATGACTTTTCCTGCAGAAAGCTAGGATTGACATTTCTGTGATTTTGGAGTCTAATACTATCATTCCACTGCACAGAAGAAAACTAGATTCCAGTTGAAAATAGTCATCCCAAGACTCATCTCCTGCCAGAATCTTGGTGGTGGCATAACTAGTAATGATATGATAATCTAATTTCCATATTCTGCTCTTTCAATGGCCTTGAACACCACTGAGCATGTAATGGAATGAACATCTCCTATGCTGATGTCCAGCAATTGTGAAAACTCTCTAATTGTTATGAGTCTGTTTTTATATTGCAATTTTTAAATATTTTACATTATCAGTGGATTTGAAGTGTTGGAGCTGTCTGCGCACTAAATAGTATGTCCTTTTCTCAAAGGTTTTTTGACCACCCCCTGCAATGTCACATTTTATTATGAATTCTTTTGTTTGTTACTATTTGGTGGTTGAAAATTGAACCACTACGTGCTGATCTATTTTTATCTATTTCAAATGCTGAACAAAAATATGCATGCACAACTGTAACAAAGGAAAAACAAAAGAAAGCAGCAGTTATAAACTAGCATGTTGACCTGTTGATTTAAACAGAACTAGTTAAATGAGCAGGATTGCATATTCAACACACAAGTGACAAGCCATAAGCGGGGATGGAAATTTACTTGTGTAAAGTATTAGTATTAGCCGTATGGTGCATGGAAGCCTGACATTTCTTGCTGCACCAGCCACAAAAAATAAAATAAAAATAAATAAAAGAAACCACCTATTTGATTTGCTACTCACATAGGTATCTATTAAACTGACCTTTGAATTCCTCCAAGCTGCCAACTTCAAACAAATGGAGGCAACTTATTCCAGTAATCAACAACTTACTAGCCAAAAGAAAACTTCCTGCAATTCCAGATTCTGGTTCCAGAACCTATAACCTAGTTGTGGAATCATAACTGAAAATTTCACCCTCATTCATTTTGCTTATCTTACTTTATTTTACTTAGCAACCTATCTACATTGCTCAGAGTATTTCGTGTCTGACCATGTTGTAACTTCCAAATCCCTCTCTTCTTTTACTGTTTCAGGTTCAACCGAACCATATGTACAAGTTATTTTGGGGTTGCTATTCCCCAAGTATAAGACCTTGCACTTAAAACATAGATGCCACTACTCTGACCATCCCTAAAGTCTATGTCGTCCTGAAGAAACTCTGTTTGGTACTGATGCATATAAATAATCAGGTGACACAGAAGCCTATCGCAGATATAAGCTAGTCTGTAATAAAGTCTAAAAGGAGATTGATTAGGCATGCGAAGGTGGCACCTCCATAGCCTGGTGGGCAGGAGCAGCTGTGCGTAGCACACGCTTCTTGATTAGACCGGGGTTCGAACCCATGACCACCAAATACGGAGGATGCGGAAAGGTCAGGGAATGACAACCGCATATCCCCGGAGCAATATGGCCTTAGTTGCTAATACTCCTAAAAACCAAAATAACAACAACAAGCGAAGGCAATCTTTGCAATTACAAGCAATCTTTGGCAAAGGATGCTAAGAAAAACAGCAAAGGCCCCAGAACAGAATAACCAAGTGCATACTGCTCTGGTTCAAAATGGCTTAGTTTTATTAGGAGACTCCATTGTCAGGGAAATGGAAAATATTTTTTGTAATAAGGATAGGTGGACTAGAACCAGGGTATGTCTGCCAGGAGCAACAATTAATGATGTCACCAACAGATTGTCATATTTTAAGGGGGATCAATGGGAACAGAGAATATTATTATTCATGTGGGGACTAATGACATTAAGCATACACAATCTGACTATTTGTTGGACAAATATAGGACCATGCTGAAGAAACACCACAAGTTATGTCAGAATGTATCCGTATGCAATTCTGCCCGGGCACAGTGGGAGGGATTATATACTGAAAGCATTGTGGATTAACCCAAGACTTGAAGGACTCTGCAAGGCTTTTGGGGGGAAATTTTTATCAGCTAGACCCACACTTGTAGGTAGAAGGAACCTGTTTTGTAGTGGCAGGATACATTTAAACAAAGATGGTGCAAGGGTTTTCGCCAAGGGTTTTGAGGATACCTTAATGATTCGGAGAAGCTGCTAGTTTTTAGCATTAGCATTAGTAGAGGCATACGATGCAAGAAAGCAAGCTTATTCAGCATCAGCCCAAAAAAAAAAAAAAAACCCTCTCCCATTTCACCCCTCCGTTCGTTCGAAATACCTGTCCAGTTGAGCTTTAAATTTGTTTAGGCTATCAACTTCAACAACAAGTGATGGAAGTCGGTTCCACCAACCAACCACCCGCTGGCCAAAGGCAAATTTCCGCACATCTATCCGACATCCGTCCTTCCTCAATTTGAATTTATGCCCTCTGAGGTGATTATTCTGAGAAAGATGAAGAATCCCATTGGCACTGAGCATGCTCAAACCATTCAAGGCCTTATACACCTCTATCAGATCACCTCGCCGGTGCCTAGTCTCCAGACTCTGTAATTTGCAAAACTTAAGCCTTTCTTCGTAAGAGCAACCCTTTGTTCCATTTACTAATCTTGTTGCCCTTCTCTGTACCCGTTCCAGCAGCTCTACATCCTTCTTGAAATGAGGCCTCCAGACCTGTATACAGTACTCAAGATGTGGCCTAACCATTGCCTTATACAAGGGAATAATCACCTCCTTATCCCTGCTAGAAAAATTCCTGTATATCATTGACAAGACACCATGAGCTACTCTTGCAGCTCGTCTGCACTGCTCAGAGAACTTCATATCTCCCTGCACAATTACCCCCAGGTCCTTTTCATTCTCCACCACTGTCAGTGTGGTACCGCAGAGTTGATACGTTGCTCTGGGGTTACTGTTTCCCATATGCAGTACTTTACATTTGTCAATGTTAAACTTCATTTGCCACCTCTCAGCCCATCTGTTCAACCTTTCCAGATCCTGTTGCAGCAGCATAGCGTCAGTAGTGTCCTTGACGACCCTGCCAACCTTTGTATCATCTGCAAACTTGGACATTAAACTTGATATCCCATCATCAATATCATTCATAAACACCGAAAACAACAACGGACCCAACACTGAACCTTGAGGAACTCCACTAATAACATTAGTCCACGTTGAGCAGTGTCCATTGATTACCACTCTCTGTCTTCTGCCACTCAACCATCCCCTTATCCATAGCAGCAATTTGCCTCCAATGCCACACTGCTCCAATTTGTGCAGCAGTCTTCCATGTGCAACAGTATCAAAAGCCTTTCTAAGATCCAAATATATAATATCAAAGTTATTCCCTGCATCCAGTTCTTTTGTGACTACATCATAGTATCCAATCAAATTGGTCAGGCAAGACCTGCCCTTAACAAAACCATGCTGCGTCTGAGCTATAACTGAATTCTTGTCTAGATGATCCTGCAGTGCTTCTTTAACCAGTGTCTCCATTAATTTACCTGGAACAGAAGTTAAACTAACAGGTCTATAATTACTTGTGTCAGCCTTTGATCCTCCTTTGTGAATTGGGGTTACATTTGCACATCTACAGTCTATGGGTACCTCCCCTGAGTCCAAAGAAGCTCTCATAATTATGGCTAGGGGTTTGCATACTTCCTTTGCTGCCTCCTTTAATATAACTGGATAGATCCCATCCACCCCAGGTGCCTTTTTTATGTTTATCCTCAACAATCTCTCCTCCACTTTCCTCTCAGTTATTACAAAATCATCCAGCTCACTGCCAATGTTTACTTTACCTACATCATTCTCCTTCCTGAATAACTCCTCATGCGTGAATGTAGATGCAAAATACTCGTTTAGATTGTTAGCCACCTGAGCAGGATCCTCAACTGTTGAACCATCAATATCCAGTGGACCAATCTGATTCATCCCTTTCCTTCTTGAGTTCAAGTATGTAAAGAACTCTTTTCTGTTTTTCTTTGCATCCTTTGCCAAGGATTTTTCGTAGTCTGCCTTTGCCTGCCTAATCTCCTTTGTGACTTGGTTACAGACCAACTTATATCTATCATAGGCTTCCATGTTACCCATTAATTTATATGTATCCCATGCATTTGTCTTCTCTGCCACATGTCTCATTAGTTCATCTGACAACCATTTAGGCCTAAACCTTGAACAATATTTCTTAGTTGGTATGTAAAGCCTGGTAGCCTCCAAGATTAGTTCCTTGAATGCTTCCCATTTTGAGTTTGCTGTTGGTAACATCATCAGTTGGTCCCACTGTATAGAATTTAAATACTGTCTCAGACCATCATAGTCGCCTTTACGAAAACAAAAACCCTTCCCTTTACCTCTGATGGTAGTTACCTCCTTGAGTAAATCCCACTTCAACACACTGTGATCACTGCCACCTAGTGGTTCATTTATCTGCAGGTTCTTAATGCATGAAGAGTCACTACTGATAATCAGATCAAGAGTATTGCTCCCTCTTGTTGCCTCACGAACATGCTGGTGTAGAAAACAATCATCCAATAAATCCACAAAAGCCTTGCTAGTGTGCGAGTGACCAACCCACAAATTCCAGTCAATATCTGGGAAATTAAAATCCCCCATTATAAGACTCTCTGATTTACTGGCCCACTCTATTTCCCTGTACAATATCTTATTATACTCATCAGAGTCATTAGGCCTATAGCACACTCCTACTCTCAATTTTGATTTCCCTATGCTTATGTCACACCAAACTGATTCGGCACTGCCCTGTCCATCGATGTCGACTGGCTTCACTTCCTTGGACTTTATGTGTTTCTTCATTAATAGCATAACCCCTCCTCCCCTCCTGTCCTGTCTATCCTTTCTATACACATTGTATTCCCCAAATTCCAGTTCCGCATTACTTATATCTGTGTGACACCACGTCTCTGATATCCCAACAATATCTGCCTTTGATGTTTTGAGCAATACCTCAAATTCATCAAATTTATTTACCAAACTCCTAGCATTGGTGTACATGCACCAATGCTAGGAGTATACATGCACCTGTTTCTATTCTTAGCTACCCTAACACAACCCATGTGTTTACTTGTAACGCAATGACTACCAGCAGTCTCTGAAATATCCTGCATCTTGTTTTTCAGACTTCTGCTCATTTCAATAGAAGCAGTGCAAGAATCACTTCCACCTCTGCCAGTGGCTACTGTTAATCTATTAGTCCTTGTATCCCCCCCCAACTAGCAGTTTTCCGACCCACCTAACACTGCCTCGACAGCATCAGCAAAAATTCTTGCACCCTTTCTATTTAAGTGTAAGTATATTTAAGTTTTGGGAGAAAAGAGTAATATAGATATGCGTTTATCTGATGATATTTGTTGAAGTAAAGCTTGCATATACCTCGAGTTCTTGTTTGTTACTGCAAAAGATCATATTAGCAAGATGTTCTGAGAGCAGAAACATTTCAAATGAGTGAGTAGCTAATGCCAGAGAAGCAAGCTTAAATAACTTTGTGGGGTGTGTCAGGGTAGTTAACTATACAAGAACACTTAGTCTTAATTGACTATACAGTAATGTCAGAAGTGTCATTAATAAAATAAGTGAATTCAAACTGTTGGTTAGGACAAGTAACGCTAACATAATAGGGCTCACGGAAACACGGTGCCACTCGGAAATAGGAGATGATGAGTTTCAGTACGGTACATACAATATATTTAAGAAGGTTATGACACATAGAAAAGGTGATGGGGTCATGCTTCTTATCAAAAGCAGCCTGAGTACGACATAATCTTTCCCAGATTCAGAAGTTTCGCATGCTAGTATAGAATCTGTAGCTGAGATAGTTGGAAGCAAAGGTATAATGAGAGTGGGAGTGGGATCATCTCCAAGTAGAGCTTCTTCAGAGTGACCTAAATAAACTTCAGGGATGGTCAGAAAAGTGGCAGCTATGCTTTAATTCAGCAAAATGCAAGGTCTTACACATAGGGAACAGCAACTCCAAAATAACTTATACACATATTCACAATATGAGATATAACCTAAAACGATGCCACCTTAAAAATTTTCTGTTTATACAGAAATTGCTGTGTATTATGATGCTAAGCACTTTATATACATAGTCTAAATTTGTTCGCAGCTTGAGGCTCTAGCCCTAAATGCGCCTTAGTCTAAATACATCATACACCATCAGGCATCTCTCATATTGTGGAGTTATACTTCATAACTGTTTTTGCCATCATTGCATCACTTGGGTACCTACCCACTCACTGACGAAGGGCCAAATAGCCCTGAAACAGTGCTGTCTGGGTGGTGGTACCTATCTGAGAATAAGTAACACTAGTCTTCTCCTTAGGTGAAGCGTTACTTATTCGAAGTAGTGCAATATCATGGCAACTCGTTGTGAAGGTATTCACAATATGAGATATAACCTAAAACGATGCCACCTTAAAAATTTTCTGTTTATACAGAAATGGCTGTGTATTATGATGCTAAGCACTTTATATACATAGTCTAAATTTGTTCGCAGCTTGAGGCTCTAGCCCTAAATGCGCCTTAGTCTAAATACATCATACACCATCAGGCATCTCTCATATTGTGGAGTTATACTTCATAACTGTTTTTGCCATCATTGCATCACTTGGGTACCTACCCACTCACTGACGAAGGGCCAAATAGCCCTGAAACAGTGCTGTCTGGGTGGTGGTACCTATCTGAGAATAAGTAACACTAGTCTTCTCCTTAGGTGAAGCGTTACTTATTCGAAGTAGTGCAATATCATGGCAACTCGTTGTGAAGGTATTCACAATATGAGATATAACCTAAAACGATGCCACCTTAAAAATTTTCTGTTTATACAGAAATGGCTGTGTATTATGATGCTAAGCACTTTATATACATAGTCTAAATTTGTTCGCAGCTTGAGGCTCTAGCCCTAAATGCGCCTTAGTCTAAATACATCATACACCATCAGGCATCTCTCATATTGTGGAGTTATACTTCATAACTGTTTTTGCCATCATTGCATCACTTGGGTACCTACCCACTCACTGACGAAGGGCCAAATAGCCCTGAAACAGTGCTGCTAGGGGGAGCTTGATGATGTCCGGAGTTTCCGAGAATAGGTAACAACAGCCTTCTCCACTGGGGAAACGTTGCCTATTCGAGGAGTTTATGAGTTTTTGAGTGGTGTGAGTTGAAGGAGTTACTGTCCCTTTCATTCTTCTACACTGTTTCTTTTCCTCTTCCACTCCTACTATAACTTTCCCTCTACCTTTTTTGCTTTTCTAAGTCTAATAGGGACAAGTGGATATTCGAGTAGATATTCACATACATACATCAAATAGCCCTGAAACAGTGCTGTCTGGGTGGTGGTACCTATCTGAGAATAAGTAACACTAGTCTTCTCCTTAGGTGAAGCGTTACTTATTCGAAGTAGTGCAATATCATGGCAACTCGTTGTGAAGGTATTCACAATATGAGATATAACCTAAAACGATGCCACCTTAAAAATTTTCTGTTTATACAGAAATGGCTGTGTATTATGATGCTAAGCACTTTATATACATAGTCTAAATTTGTTCGCAGCTTGAGGCTCTAGCCCTAAATGCGCCTTAATCTAAATACATCATACACCATCAGGCATCTCTCATATTGTGGAGTTATACTTCATAACTGTTTTTGCCATCATTGCATCACTTGGGTACCTACCCACTCACTGACGAAGGGCCAAATAGCCCTGAAACAGTGCTGTCTGGGTGGTGGTACCTATCTGAGAATAAGTAACACTAGTCTTCTCCTTAGGTGAAGCGTTACTTATTCGAAGTAGTGCAATATCATGGCAACTCGTTGTGAAGGTATTCACAATATGAGATATAACCTAAAACGATGCCACCTTAAAAATTTTCTGTTTATACAGAAATGGCTGTGTATTATGATGCTAAGCACTTTATATACATAGTCTAAATTTGTTCGCAGCTTGAGGCTCTAGCCCTAAATGCGCCTTAGTCTAAATACATCATACACCATCAGGCATCTCTCATATTGTGGAGTTATACTTCATAACTGTTTTTGCCATCATTGCATCACTTGGGTACCTACCCACTCACTGACGAAGGGCCAAATAGCCCTGAAACAGTGCTGCTAGGGGGAGCTTGATGATGTCCGGAGTTTCCGAGAATAGGTAACAACAGCCTTCTCCACTGGGGAAGCGTTGCCTATTCGAGGAGTTTATGAGTTTTTGAGTGGTGTGAGTTGAAGGAGTTACTGTCCCTTTCATTCTTCTACACTGTTTCTTTTCCTCTTCCACTCCTACTATAACTTTCCCTCTACCTTTTTTGCTTTTCTAAGTCTAATAGGGACAAGTGGATATTCGAGTAGATATTCACATACATACATCAAATAGCCCTGAAACAGTGCTGTCTGGGTGGTGGTACCTATCTGAGAATAAGTAACACTAGTCTTCTCCTTAGGTGAAGCGTTACTTATTCGAAGTAGTGCAATATCATGGCAACTCGTTGTGAAGGTATTCACAATATGAGATATAACCTAAAACGATGCCACCTTAAAAATTTTCTGTTTATACAGAAATTGCTGTGTATTATGATGCTAAGCACTTTATATACATAGTCTAAATTTGTTCGCAGCTTGAGGCTCTAGCCCTAAATGCGCCTTAGTCTAAATACATCATACACCATCAGGCATCTCTCATATTGTGGAGTTATACTTCATAACTGTTTTTGCCATCATTGCATCACTTGGGTACCTACCCACTCACTGACGAAGGGCCAAATAGCCCTGAAACAGTGCTGTCTGGGTGGTGGTACCTATCTGAGAATAAGTAACACTAGTCTTCTCCTTAGGTGAAGCGTTACTTATTCGAAGTAGTGCAATATCATGGCAACTCGTTGTGAAGGCATTCACAATATGAGATATAACCTAAAACGATGCCACCTTAAAAATTTTCTGTTTATACAGAAATGGCTGTGTATTATGATGCTAAGCACTTTATATACATAGACACATGGTGGAGTTGAACTAAAGTCAGTAGTGAAAGAAAGGGTCTTGGAAGTCATGATGCGGTCAGACATGAAGTTCTCCAAGCATTGAGGACAGGTTGCAAGGAAGGCCTATGGTGTCCTATTGATGATTTATTGAACATTTCTTAATAGTAATAAGACTCGCAATCCCATTATATAAGACATCTTTTAAGGGCACTAAAGGTAATATTGTTGTACACGTTAGCACTAATGACTTAAGAGTAAGAGATCTGCAGATTTAATTTACAAGTACAGGTCAATGTTGAAAAAACTTTTCTTCAAAAATAAACAGTGGTTTAATTTATTTCACTATACGTCGTTTTGACTTTTTGTAGTATTTATGGTGTGTATTGAGAGGGGCGGCAAACTCAGGAACTGCTCCGTGCAGCAAAAGCTCTTTTTTTTTTTTTTTTTTTTCAGCTGATGCTATATAAGCTTCCTTTCTTGCATCATCATGGGCCTCTATTAATGCTAATACAGGTAACGCTCGAATAACACTAGTTAGGTGCCTATAAAATGTCGTGTTGTGTGAAACCGTGTAACACGGGACTAAGAAAAAGTACAAAAAGGGGGGGGTACATTCGAACGCTAACAAAAATGCACTATTTCGTTAACAAAATTACAACAAAAATACACCATTCTACATTTTGTGTATCTTCTACTCTCTTCAAAAAATCAGTAATCTGGGTTTGTTCACTTTTTCTTGATAAATAGCCTGATAAATAGCGTGATAATTTAGCCATATATATGAGAGTTCCCTTGGATCCAGCAGAGTCCCTATGGACTGGAGATGTGCAAATGTATCACCAATTCACAAAGGGAGTTCAAAAGGTGACACAAGTAACTACAGACCTGTTAGTTTAACTTGTGTTCCTGGGAAAATAATGGAATCACTGGTTAAAGAAGCATTGCAGGATCATCTAGACAAGACTGCAGTAATAGTTAAGACACAGCATGGGTTTGTTAAAGGGAGGTCTTGTCTGACCAATTTGATTGGATACTATGATGTGGTCACAAAGGAACTGAATGCCAAAAATAATTTTGATATCATATACTTGGAGTTCAGGAAAGCTTTTGATACTGTTGCACATAGGAGACTGCTGTACAAATTGGAGAGGTATGAGAGGTATGGCATTAAGAGTAAGTTGCTACAATGGATAAAGGGATGGTTGAGTGGGAGAGAGGACCACGAAGACACTGCTCTTTGTGGTCAAATGTTATTAGTGGAGTTCGACAGGATTCGGTGTTGGGCCCATTGTTGTTTTGTATATTTATCAATGATATTGAGGAACGTATATCAGGTTTAATTTCCAAGTTTGCAGATGATACAAAGGTTGGCAGAGTTGTTAACGACAGAAAAGACAGTATGCTATTCAGACTGGATCTAGATAAGTTGGGCAAATGGGCTGAGAAGTGGCAACTGAAGTTTAGCATTGACAAATGCAAAGTACTGCATACGGGTAGCAATAACTGAAGAGAAACATACCAACTGTGTGGTACTACACTCAGGGAAGTGGAAAGTGAAAAAGCCCTGGGGGTAATTGTGCAGTCAAATATGAAGTTCGCTGATCAGTGCAGACGGACTGGCAGGGCAGGTCATGGAGTCTTGTCAATGATATATAGGAATTTTGCTAGCAGAGACAGGGAGGTGATTATCCCGTTATACGAGGCAATGGTTAGGCCACACCTAGAGTACTGTGTACAGGTCTGGAGGCCTCATTTTTGGAAGGATGCAAAGTTGCTAGAACAAGTACAAAGAAGGGCAACAAGATTGGTGAGGGAAACAAAGGGGGTGCTCTGACCAAAAAAGGCTTAAGTTCTGCAAATGGCAGCACCTGCAGACACTTGCGAGGAGATATGATTGAGGTGTATAAGGCCTTGAATGGGATGAGCAAGCTATATGCTGATGGGATTCTTCCTCTTGCTCAGATTAAGAACTTGAGGGGGCATAGATTCAAATTGAGGAAAGACAGTTGTAGAATAGATGTGTGGAAATTTGCCTTCAGCCAGCGGGTAGTTGATTGGTAGAACAGACTTCCATCTTTTGTTGTGGAAGTTGATAGCTTAAACAAATTTAAGGCTGAGCTGGACAGGCATTTGGAACGAATGTAGGGGTGAAAAGGAAGTATTTTATTTTTCTTTTATTTTGGCTCATGCTGTAAAAACGTGCTTTATTGCATTATATGCTTCTGCACATGTTTGGAAAATTTAAGGACCAGTCAGGTTTTCACCTGTAGTTTCTCATAGGAGTGGCCTGGATATGGGAAAAGCATATCAAAGGAACCTCGTGAGGTACAGAAATGATGAAGGAAACAACACTGACACAGCAACCCAAACAAAATGGTACAGAGGGACTTTATTCAAAAATGGCAACTTAGCACTGGCTGCCATGATACAGATGCATCACTGCCAAAGATGGAACAGAGGGAAGAGGTGGTCCTCAGTAGGAGATATGGCAACCCCTAATGTTGATGGACAGGCTTTGCACTGCCTGTCCATACTTAGAACAATGTTGTTGATAAGTTCTTGCAGTAACATCGTCCATTCCTCTGTCAGCGCCATCTTCAGCTGGTGAACATTTTCTGGTGGATCTGGACGTGACGCTAAGTGTGTCCCCAAAGCATCCCATATGTGTTCCATGGGATTTAAATCGGTGGGAACGGGCAGGCCAATCCATACGAAAAATGTCCTTGCTTTCCAAAAGCCTATCAACAGCTGCAATGCGATGGAGTGTGGCGTTATCATACATAAACACGAACTTGGGGCCAATGGCACCTTGGAACAGACGCACATGGGGAAGGATTACTTCAGTACAGTAGCATGCACCAGTTACAGTACCGCTTTCCAGTATCTGGAGTTGTGTACATCCATCCAAGATAACGCCTTCCCAGACAAGAATACATCGACCGCCATATCGATCCCTTTCAGTGATGTTTGCGGGTGATAAAAGGTGCAGCCATTATCAACGCACTGCAGGATGGAAGCCTCCTCAACAATTCATGCTAAGGGAAATGGATCATAATCTGCCACGCTGGTCCAGTGCGGGATGACAGATCGACCGTATTCAGCAGTGAGGTCTACTAAAAAAGTGTGTGCTACTGCACTTCCGCTCCTGACCACTCGGCTACAGAGGTACCATGTGCCAATCTCTCCAGATTAGCTGATGTCCAGAATCGCTGCTGAGACTGAATCTACTCTCATCAGTAAAGAATACCTTAAGTAAAGATTTTGTGGTTGTAACCTTTAGAAATAGTGTTGGTCCTTCAGTTTTGCACACCACTGTACTGATGCTAAATCTTTGTGAATTTCATCGTATGGAACTAAGTATTTTTGAAGCTCCTCTTGAACTTTGGGCTCCTTTCATTCAAGAATCTGCATTCAAAAAATAAGATTCTAATTGCTCGGCTAACTTTATGCCTTTCCATATGCTTTTTAGTGTAAAATTTGGATGTTTAAAATTTTCATCTGCTCTGTCATCCTCTGAATTGATTTAGTTTTACCTCCCATGCCATTTCTACCAAATCCGCTTCGCTAGCCTCCTTTTCTACCGTAATTCTTGATGTTGAAGGAACCTCGTGAATCATATCTTCATTTTATTTTTAGGACATAGGCAACGAAGGCCATGCTACTTTGTGTATATTATCTATAAATTTAGTGTGTCTGAAGTTGATTTTCTGTTTTACTGGACGAAAAAGCCGAGATTCTGGGAGAAAAAACCATGCTACCCTCGCCTGAGCATGAGTAACTAAGCCACATTGTGAAAAAGACCCATAAAAATTCCTCCTGTCATCGACGGGATTTGAACTCTAGTCTTTTCCATGCGGTGTGGGGCGGAGGGTGATTCTATCAACTGTGCTACACATGAAGCCTTCAGTAGTCATAAACTGAGTGATCACTGAATTACGACCACCTACCTAATACTTTGTAGGTCCTCCTTTTGCCCTCGGTACAACAGCTATCCGACATAGCATTGATTCAACAAGTCAGAAGCGTTCGGGAGGTATCACCAACAAAGCTGTGTGCAATGCGGCAATGCAAGTATGGAGGTGATTATCTAGACACCTGATATGAATTTCCATAGTGTCCCACAAGTGCTCTATGGAATTGATATCGGGGGAGTTCGGAGCCCAATCGATATGCTGGAAGTCAGAATTGTGTTCCTCAAACCATTGCTGCACATCAAGTGCCCAACTGCTCGGTGCATTGTCATCTTGGAAGACGCTATTGCCATTCTGGAAAAAGTGTAATAGCGGGATGCACACAGCAAGTGACGATAGTGGAGACCAGTGATACGTTGTTCCACACGCACCAGGGGCAGTGGTGGATTAAGGATAGGTGGGGCCCCTAGGCAAATTATATTTGGAGCCCCCAAAAAATAATAATTAAAAAAAAAAAAAAAAGTTAGGTGGCAAATAAATGAAATTTTGTACTTTTGAATTTTTGGAACTTCTGGATTTTTATGCCTGCTAAAGGGTTAAAGGATGATAAATAATAAAACTAATTTTTTATGTCGTTTTTACAAATTTACTTTGCAAATTTTAGAATTCGCGAATTTATTGATTATGTCTTCAAAGTTTATTTTTTCGGCAAACTCGTGTTCAATGGAAATTGGGAATAAGGCATGTAATCGCTATTGGCTCATTACAGCCATTGGTATTGCGGCATTATTTAAAGCGTAGTCTGCGCTGTTCAAAATACGTATTAAAACGTAATAATTGTTTTGAAACAATTTCGCTTAAAATAATCAAGATTTTTATGATGTTTGCTGAAAACATTAATCTATTTTAGAACACTATAGGAAAAGGTCTTGGCTTGGGGGCCCCCAAAGCCTAGGGCCTCCGGGCACGTGCCTCATTGCCTTTATGAGTAATCCTACCCTGCCCAGGGGTTCAAGTTCCTGTCAGTAAAACATGCTCCACTCCATACAACCGCCTCCACCGGCCTGCATTTCTGATACCATGCATGATGGATGAATACCCTCATGTTGTTGATGCCAAATCCGTACACAACCATCCACGGTGTGGAGTAAATAACGTGACTCATCTGACCAGCACACTGGTCTGCTAACGTCCAACTGGCATGCTCTTTGCACAGGCGAGCCTTTCACGCCGATGAACCTTGTTTAGGAGAAGATGCTGTAGAGGTCGTCTGCTGGTATAGCCCATGCGTGCGACGCATGGTCACACCAGATATTGTTCCGGGTTGGCCCAGCGTGTATTGGGTAGTCAACTCTTCAACAGTGCTGCGCCTGTTCGCCTGTACGAGTCGTCGGACCCGGCGCTCACTTCTAACGTCAACTTTTCGCTGACCTTTGCAGGTTTGCCGTCGAGTCGTCGTTTGACCATTTTTACGCCAATCCTTGTACACTTTAACAACAGCGGGTCTCCTACACCCCACCAGTTCAGCTGTTTGGGAAATTGAGGCACCAGCTCGTCGAGCTCCCACAACCTGTTCTTTATCAAAGTCCGATAAATCCTAGTCTGCGCGGGTACCATAGTGATATTGTCACCGTCCTCCCCACACCGGGGGTAAAGGCCGGGGTCGAATCCCGTCGATGACGAGAGGAACTTTAATGGGCTATTTTCACTCCATGGCTGAGTTAGTCGGTCTCAGGCGTAGATAGCAGGGTTTTTTCCACCAGAAATTGAGGTTTTTTTCGTCCAGCAAAACAGGCAAATCGACCATAGAACGCACGCAATTTACAGACATAATACATAAATGAGTATATATAAGAAATTATGGGTGGCCCTAATATAATAGTTTGAGTCCAATAAATCCTTCCTTTTACCCATTTACCCATGACGTGGCGCCTCTGTAGCCAGGAGCAGCAGTGCGTAGCACACGCTTCTTGATTAGACCGAGGTTCGAGCCTGTGACTCACCAAATACGGAGGATGCGGAAAGGTCAGGAATGACCACCGCATATCTCCGGAGCAATATGGCCTTAGTTGCTCATGCTCCTCAAAACCAAATAACAACAAATAACAAATAACAACTACCTATTGAACCACTGACACCGTATCTATGCTACGTAGGTCGACTAACTGCGCACCCTCGTACCTCACGTGGTCAACGGGTCGCATTCAGTTTTCATAGGGGTGGTCACAATTGAGTGATCACTCAGTGTATCATCAAAAGCTTCCCCTCCTACTAATGTAGCAAGTTTTACTATCGCACCGATTTCCTGAATGAACTGACTCTGGCCATATATTTTTCCACACGCATTTAATGTTGACGGTTTTACTTCTTTCAGTGATAAAGCTATGATTCTGATACAATCTACACTTGAGAAATGTTTCCATGCTTCCATTACTTAAATAGATTCGGAATCAATTTTTACCAAAATCCATTGTAACGATTTTCTGAAGTAATGAGGTTTAAAGATGGATATAATGCCTTGATCTAATGGCTGAATGAAAGAAGTATTAACCTGGTACAACTACAGTGGTAGGAACATAACTTCAACATTTGGATGACTTAAATCTTTTGGATGGCCTGGTGTGCTATCCAATAGTAATAAAACTTTCAAATCTATATTATTCCACAAGTTCAACAAGCACAAGTTCAATAGCACAGAACGTAACACGTGGATTTCCTAACAAAATAAAATACAGGAATTTCTCAATAATTATATTCTTACCATGTGTACGCCATATTCAAAAATTTCATTACTTCATACAGCATGTCCCCTCCACTTTCACTTACTATTGAATACGCCATGAATTGTCAAACTAATAGAGCAAGCTTATCTGCGAAAAGATCTAAACCTCCCAAACACTTCCTAATTCATTTCGCAAATATACGTAGTCTCAATTCTAATCTCAACGATGTCCATTTCCACTTGCAGTCTGCGAAACCCCATGTACTTTTTCTGACAGAATCTCAGTTTCTCAGTTATCGGTTGATTCAAATACTGGTCATCTCAGTTGCCCAAATTATTCGCTGTATGATTCCTTTCGCCTTAAAGGTGGTACTTGTGCATATATCCGTTCCGATATTCCCTGTCAAAGATTTGGTAATTTGGAATCTCCTCTTTTCGATCTTCTCTGGCTTAAAATCTCTCTACCTCATTGTGCCAAATTCATCTGTTGTCGCTACCGTTCTCCCAACTCCACTAATCACTTGGAGCTCTTCGACTTCCTCTCTTTGCAACTTGACTTTCTCCAATCCAACTTTCCTAACAGTGAGGTAATTTTCCTTAGTGTTCAATGTTCACTACTCCAGCTGGCTTCTGTTTTCCAGTCATACTGACCCAGTTGGTCGAGATGCTGAGGCTTTTGCAATTACTAATGATCTTGCACAGATTGTTCATTTACCTACAAGAATACCGGACAATCCTAACCATACAGCCAACATGCTTGATCTTTTTCTCAACCCTTCTAAATACATGGTCGAAGTGAATGGTCCTGTAGGCGCCTCAGATTACAATTTGGTGATTATCTCTTCTCCAATTGAGAATTTATCTCATGGCTATTCCCAACCTCGTATTGCTTGGCATTACAAGAATGTAAAATGAGGTGACCTGCGAGATTTCTTTTCTTCTTTTCCTTGGTCGAACTACTGTTTCAAAACTTCTGATGTCAACGTTTGCTCCGTTTGAAACGCAAGGAACTTTAAAGAGCTTTTTTCACTCCGTTGATGAGTTAGTCGGTCTCGGGTGTAGATACCAAGGTTTCCCGCCAGAAAATGGGATTTTTCGTCTAACAAACAGACTAATCGAAAACAGAACACGCACAATTACAGACACAAACACGGGTTAATGTATTCAATTACGGGCAAACCTAAAACAATAATTTTTTTTGTTATGTGAGATTTACCGAATTTCTCTAACCATGTTATATAATTACCGTGTTCTGCGAGAATTGCTGCAATTTATCAATCGTCCTTGAGGATGTCACAGACATTCTCTCAGATATGCCAGACAAGCACTGGCTACCTGGGAGCCTAAAATGCTGATGGTACTGATATTCGGGTAACATTCAAGTAAAGTAGACCCAATTTCGGCGGAGTCGTGACGGTCTGCGACAGCGAAATCCTCTGCTAGCACCTTCACGATGGTGGGACTGTTAGTAATCCTGGGTATAACCTCCATGCAAAAGCACATGTGGGTGACCATTCAGATATGAACCAACGTAAGCAGGGGTCGAGGTGCGGCGCCCACACCACATGGAGGAATTCTGCCCCTCTGCGTTATCAGGCAATACTAGTTGGTAGATGACTCTCATCAACCGGTGCAATACCACGACTTTGCTTATTGGAGGCTTGAAGTGGTGGAAGCCATATTTAGTCTCCAGTGCTAAGTTCCCATCAACCCTTCCCTACCTCTTCCGTCATGCAGTATGACTGGTGACTTTTGAGATTATGATGGACATCATGACGAGATCAAATCCTCCTTACATTTCGAGGGTACACCTCTAAAACTGTGTTCGCAGGCCGACCGCTAGTTAGTAGACCGGATCGAACCTATTGGTAACTCTCTAGGAGGATTCCAGGTCAGCTAGTGTATTATCTTGCTACCTCTATTCTGCCAGATACTGACTGGAGGGAGTCCGAGTAGTGTGTATGCGGAGGGCATTGTCAAGGCCACGTTATTTCAAGGATCTGGCTATATTCTTACCATGTATACGCCATACCCAACAATTTCATTACTTCATACAGCATGTCTCACCCACTTTTTCTTACTATTGAATACACCATGAATTGTCAAACTAATAGAGTAAGCTTATCTGCGAAAAGATCTAAATCTCCCAAACACTTCCTAATTCATTTCATAAATATACGTGGTCTCAATTCTAATCTCAACGATGTCCATTTCCGCTGGCAGTCTGCGAAACCCCATGGACTTTTTCTGACAAAATCTCAGTTATTGGTTGATTCAAATACTGCTCATCTCAGTACGCTGTATGTAAAGAAATGGCTATACGATTCCTTTCGCCTCAAAGGTGGTACTTTGCACATGTTCGTTCCGATATTCCCTGTCAGAGACTTGGTAATTTGGAATCTCCTCTTTTCAATCATCTCTGGCTTAAAATCTCTCTATCTCATTGTGTCAAATTCATCTGTTGTCTCTACGCTTCTCCCAACTCCACTAATCACTTGGAGCTCTTTGATTTCCTCTCTTTGCAACTTGACTTTCTCCAGTCCAACTTTCCTAACAGTCAGGTAATTTTCCTTGGTGATTTTAATGTTCACAACTCCAACTGGCACTGGCTTTCGTTTTCTAGTCATTCCGACCCAGCTGGTCGAGATGCTGAGGCTTTTGCAATTACTAATGACCTTCCACAGATTGTTCATCTACCTACAAGAATACAAAATAATCCTAATCATACAGCCAACACGTTTGATCTTTTTTTTTCTCACAAACAACCCTTCTAAGTACACGGTCAAAGTGAGAGATCCTTTAGGGACTTCAGATCACAACTTGGTGATTGTCTCTTCTCCAATGCAGCCTTTATCTAATGGCTATTCCCAATCTCGAGTGGTTTGGCATTACAAGAATGCAAAATGGGATGACCTGCGAGATTTCTTTTCTTTTTTTCCTTGGTCGGATTACTGTTTCAAAACTTCTGATGTCAACGTTTGCTCAGATCGTGTCAGTGAAATTATTCTTGCAGGAATAGAATCCTTTATCCCACACTCCACTTTAAAATCTCGTCCTTTATTTAAACCTTGGTTTTCCAATAAATGTGCTAAGGCTGTTCAAGAGAAGAATGTTGCATATCGTAATTGGCTTGTTTCTAATTCTTCAGTTTCATTTTCTGCTTACACCAAAGCTCGCAACGATTGTAAAGCAGTTATTAATCAGTCCAAAGTAGAGTTTGAACAGGCTAAGAGTAGAAAACTTGCTTCTTGCCCTAATGATAGCCGAGCATTCTGGTCTCTTGCCAAAGCTATTGGCCGCAACTTTTGACCATCTCTGCTTCCAACTCTGTCCAAACCAGATGGTTCTGTTGTCACTTCAGCCAAGGATAAAGCTGAGCTAGCATCCCGTTTTTCTTCCAACTCGTGTATTAATGATCTTGGTAAAACACCTCCCACCATTCCCAACACGCTCCATTCAATGCCTCCCGTGGTCTTTCGTCAAAAGGATGTCAGAAGGATTTTGCCGAATCTTGATGCTAAGAAAGCTCCAGGTCTCGATGGTATTTCTCCACTTGTTCTCAAAACCTGTGCTCCTGAACTTACTCCTATTCCTTGCCGCCTTTTTTCACCTTCTTATTCCAAAGGTGTTTTTCCTTCTGCTTGGAAATTTGCTCATATTCAGCCAGTTGCTAAAAAGTGTGACATATCCCTCCCATCCAATTATCGTCCCATTGCAATTACTTCTACTCTTTCTAAAGTAATGGAGAAATCAATTAACCGCCAACTCTGAAACTACCTAGAAACCTTCCGTCTGATCAACGATCGCCAGTATGGATTTCGTCAGTGTTGATCATCTGGTGATACTCTGGCCTATGTTACCCGTTTATGGACAAATTCAATGGAAAAGTTTGGTGAAACACAAGCAGTTGCTCTTGACATCTGAAAGGCTTTCTATCGTGTTTGGCCTAAAGGTCTTCTAAACAAGCTTCCTTCTTATGGTTTGCCGACTGTTTTTAGTAATTGGTTATCCAGTTTTTTCTCTCTCTGATCGCTCACTGAGTGTGATGGTAGATGGCTCTCTGTCTTCTAACTTCTCCACTAATGTCGGTGTCCCCTCAGGTTCAGTTCTTTCCCCCACTCTTTTCCTCTTGTATATTAATGACCTTCTTCCATTGACTGGAAATCCTATCCATAGTTTTGCCGATGACAGCATATTGCATTCCACTTCCATTTTGAGAAACCTTGTCCTGCTCAATCAGCTTCAACTTCTCGAAAATCTGCTACCAATTCCTTAAATGCCAATCTCCAGGTAATTCTCCAGTGAGGCAAAGACAATTTAGTTGATTTCAATCATTCTAAAACTCAGGGTTGTCTTATATCTCGCAAAAAAGGATTATTCTGCTCCTATGCTTATCTTTGTTGACACTCCGTTTCTAGGCAAAATGATATATCTTTTTTGGGGATTACCTTGACTTCTAATCTCTCTTCGCACAAGCACATTACAAATATTGCTTCCTCTGCATCTAAAAAACTTGGTTTTCTCTTTTGCTCTCGCCTCTACTTTTCTTCCAAACAGCTGCTCACCCTGTATAAATCGCAAATCCGCCCTACCATGGAATATTGTTTCCACATCTGGGGTGGTGCCCCAAAACCTCCCTCAGACTTCTTGATTCTGTTCAGAAGAGAGCAGTTAGGTTAATTAATGATTCATCTCTAACAGAGTCTCTCCACTCGCTGTCTCATAGACCCACTGTTTCTACTGCATGCCTCTACTACAGATACGTCATCAGCACTGTTCTTCTGAATTAGCTTCTATAATTTTCGCTCTCTCTTTCGAAACAGTCCAAACACGTGCCGCCACCAGCCAACATCCATTTACTGTCCAACTTCAAACCCACAGAACCAACTTTTCATCTTCCTCATTTATTCATTCAACTGCCGTTTTCTGGAACAACCTTCCTTCATACGTATTTCCTGAAAATTACAATCTACAGAAGTTAAAGTCCAATGTCAATAAATATCTTCTTTCGTCTTCTCAACCTCCAACCCAAGCACAGTACTAAGTACTATAGGTTCTAATACCTCTCGTGTTTGGGGTTTAAATTAAAAAAAAAAACCGTGTTAGAGCGAAACCGTGTTGTAGAAGTAACGTGTTAAACGGGGGTTGCCTGTATTGGGTTCTTCTTTGCACAAAGCATATGAAAATTTAAAATGTTATCCCGACTTGCTTTGGTTAAAGGTTTATTTTTTTTCCTCACTTGTTCTGTGACTGTTGACTATTTTATTTTATTTTACTTTCTTTCTCTCTTTTTATTTATTTTTTTTTTTTTGTTTTCTCACTTGTAAGTACTTCTAGATATTCTTGGGCTACCATTATATAATTTTCATTCACTCTTTAGATTTTGGTGAATAAGAATTTGTACAAATATCTGCCAAAACTTGTACTCTTTGCAATTGACATTCAAGAGACGCCCACAATATTAAATCAGTTGTTAAAGAGCGATCTTTTTGTTTTATTTCCATTTGTTCTTCTCTTGCGAAATAATGGGGGTTAGTGGCTTCAGCCCATCTGGTGTGGCTTATGTCACACCAGATGGGCTGAGAAGTGGCAACTGAAGTTTAACCTTGACAAATGCAAAGTAACCCCAGAGAAACGTACCAACTGTGTGGTACTACACTTAAGGTGGTAGAAAATGAAAAAGACCTGGGAGTAATTGTGCAGTCAGATATGAAGTTTTCTGAGCAATGTAGACAGGCTGCCAGGGCAGGTCATGGGGTTTTGTTAATGATATATGGGAAGTTTGCTAGCAGGGAAAAGGAGGTGATTGTCCCTCTGTATAAGGCAATGGTCAGGCCACGCCTTGAGTACTGCGTACAGGTCTGGAGGCCTCATTTTAGGAAGGATGTCGATTTGCTTGAGCGTGTACAGAAAAGGGCAACAAGATTGGTGAGGGGAATGAAGGGATCTTCTTACCAAAAGAGACTTAAATTCTGCAAATTGCAGTGGCTGGAGACTAGGCACCTGCGCGGTGATCTGATTGAGGTGTATAAGGCCTTGAATGGGTTGAGCACGCTGAATTCTGATGGGATTCTTCCATTTGTCCAGATTACGAACCGAAGGGGGCATAAATTCAAATTAAGAAAAGACAGATGTAGAATAGATGTGCGGAAATTTTCCTTTAGCCAGCGCGTAGTTGATTGCTGGAACAGACTTCCATCTGTCGTTGTGGAAGTTGATAGGTTGAATAAATTTAAGGAGGAACTGGACAAACATTTAGAGGGAATTGTTGTGTGAATTTTTTTTTTTTTTTTTTTTGGCTGTTGCTGCATAAGCTCATACACTTGCTTTCTTGCATCACACGCCACTACTACTACTACTACTACATGCGCAGCATATGTGTGTGTATATATAAAAAACAATGAAAATAAATTAGAATAAGAATTTTAAAAAAATAATAATAATGCCAGTAGCATGGCAAGACAGTGCTATATATATATATATATAAAACCTTTTCACAAAGATATCAATCACGTAAAGAAGTGTTCTTGGAACTGAAGTTACTAATCATGTGAGATCCGACCTATTAAAACTGATATGATCTTTAACCTAAACATTCGTCTGGACAGATAAAGAGGTCAAACGAACTCGGGGAACTACAAAAAGGAGAAGCTGTTTCTTAGAACTGTTTGGTAAGTGAAATGATGACAGATGTCCATCTTTTTCTCGTAATCACAAATGCAATTCGCTGTGCAATGAGGAAGACATACTTGTTTTGCTTTTCCTTCTACGTTTTGGATTGAATCTTCAGCCGACAAACTTGGGAAAGGTACGGTTCTTCAAGTTTTCCCTATATACTTTCCTTTCACCTATATGGAAGTCAGTTTTTTCTCAGTTACTGATTTCGTTTTATAAAATTTTATTTAAAGCGAGATTATTTATCTATTCTTTATTGGTTTGGTTATTCCATGGCCCTTGTCCTATTTCTTATGTAGGCTAAGAGTATCATATTTACAATTTTGGTTAAATCTCGGCGACACCAATAGAGAATCAAAAACTAATAGAAATAAAATAAAAATATCACAAATCAAAATGAAAATAAAGGATAATGACGAAATGAAGATATGTAGTCATAATTTGTGATCGAAATATTAAAAAACTTCTATTAAAGAATACCTCCTAAAGTTAAATTAATGCATTAATTAAATTATTCAGTGCGTCAGTTTAGGTAAACATAATACAGTATTGTTTACTCTTTAGCAGGTTCCTCCGCAATTTCCAGCAATACGTTCAATACTACGGTTTATATCGCAAAACAGCCAACGCTTTTAATATTTGGAGAAAACTTGAGGCAATTAGCTACAATTTAAAAAAAAAAAAAAAAAAAAACACCACATTTTAGTTAAAACTAGCTAATATGATCAGATTTCATTAGTTAACAAAGTTGTATCACATGTCAGATCTAGGATTTTCCTTAAGGGTGAACATTCTATTTTAAGTAGTTAGAGCTCGGACTCGAAAGGTCAGTTTTTCAAATGAAATGTTTCAATATACAGTAAACCAATCCAGAATAAATGAGTCTGTCGCAGATATTCTCTCAAATATGCCAAGCTCTGCTTGCTACCCTGGCATATTTATAGTAGTCTAAAATGTTGATCGAACTGATATTCGAGTGACACTTAGTCAAAATTAAACAACGATCAAACCAACAAGGAGAGAAGAGAAGGATAACACGAGTAAAAATATTGTAGCAGAAACTCTCCAAGATAATTTAGAAAATCTACACGCAAAGATAATAAAATAATAACCAATTAAATTTTGGATGCCAATTAAATAGAAATTTAACTGCACCCCCTCTGAAGGGCACCACTGGTATATCCTTGCCTCGGAGAGTTTCTGCTCCAATATTTTTACTCTTGTTACCCTTCTCTTCCCTCCCTGTTGGTTTGATCGTTATGTTTAATTTTGACTATTTTCGTCTTGCCATGCTGCTGGCATTATTTTTATTTATTTATCATTCTAATTTATATATATACACGGGTATACGAATACCAGAGGGTATATGCCGTATACCCTCTGGAATTCGATTAATAAGCAAGTATACTCTTTGCATACGTAACATCCACAGAATATACCTTCTGCTAATTGTACGACTAGAGCACTGGGCGTGCGCCCACATCACACGAAAAAAATGCCGCCCCTCTGTGTTTCCAAGCATGCCTAGGTGGTAGATGACACTCATCAAGCAGTGCAGTACCACCACTTTGCTCATAGGTTCCAATTAGAGGCTTGAAGAGCCTCTAATTGGAACCTATGTTTAGTCTCCTGTAGAAAGCTACAGCAAACTCTCGTCCACCATGCAGTATGATTGATGTATTTTGAGATTATGATGGACATCATGGCAAGATTCAAACTTTCTTACATTTCGAGGGTAGGGCTCTAAAACGGTGTACGTGGGCCAGCCGCTAGATAGCCCAAAGGACCGAAGGATAGGAGTCGGAGTAGTGGGAATGCGTTGGGCATTGTCGAGGGCATGTTATGTCAAGGAGATGGGTATATATTTTTATTTTATTTTATTTTTATTAATAACAAGATACACAACAGGTAACCATTGAGAGTGTATCTGAGATCAGAACAATGAACGCAATAACAATAATAAGTTTTATAAAATTGGCCTAATATGGCCTAATATGGCCTAATATGGCTCAATATGGCCTAAGTAGCTTTTGCGCCAGAAAATACCACAACAACAACAACATCCTTCTATATGTCTCTCCTTCCTAAATACATTACACATATCAAGAAGATAAAGATTGATATAGATTCAAATATTAAAATCATATGTACAAAAGAGGATTGCATTAAGTTAAGTTAAGTTAAGTTAAGTTACCGGAAAAACAAGTAATAATTAATCAGTTAGAGAATAGAAAAATAATAAAACACATAATAATAATAAACTACAATAATTAGATGAGAGCTAGTCACTTTGCAGTTTAAGAGAAGAGGCAAACTTGTGGATGGAGTTCATCAGTTATTGGGAGTTGTCAAAGAAGTCAATGAGAGAGTCATTTGCTGATTCTGTTCATTGGACTGAACTTCATAAAGTCCGTGGTGGCTGAGTCAAGGCGTAACAGAGTAAGGTTCCTAACTTGTCTACAAGGAGCATTGAAGTTTATTTTACTAAGGAGATCAGATGCTTCATAAGTTCCAGTGATTACTTTAGCTAGAAGGGCGATGTCAGCACTAACTCTTCTAGTGCACGGAGGCCTCATATGAAAGTAATCACACAGCAATTCATAATACACTGAGTGATAGAATAGAGGATTGCGGTATGTAAGGTAACGGACAAAAATTTTTTGGACCGCTTCAATTTGTTAATTAAAGTTTTCGTATGAGGGTTCCAGATGGGTGAACTGAATTCAAGGATTGGAAGAACTATAGTTTTATAAAGGATGACAGCATATCTGTAGTTTTTGAACTTGTAGGCGTTCTGTTTGATAAATCCCAATGTTTTGAATCCTTTGCTGGTGATTTTAAGGACATGCGCATCAAATTTAGCCCTGCTGGAGAAGAGAATCTCCAAGTCGCTAACTTGGTCACATCTTTCGATGATCACAGAGTTATAGTGTACTCCGAATTTAGTAGTTGTGGAGATCTGTAGGATGAGAAAGAGATTACTTTGCACTTCGAGGGGTTAGCAGACAATCCGTTCAGAGATAGCCAGAGAGAGAATTTATCGAGAGCACATTGAAGCTGTTGAGAATCGGTAATCTCCTTCACTGCTGAGTAGATCTTAAGATCACCTGCATAGAGAGAAACTTGAACATTGGAGGGAGGTGTAGATGAAAGAAGGAAGATCATTTATGAAAACAATGAAAAGAAGAGGACCTACGGGGGAGCCTTGTGGTACTCCACTTAGTAGTATAAAACACTCTGAGTTCACTTGATTGATGATAACGCTCAAGGAACGATGCGTAATATAGCTGTATAGCCATGAGAGCAAAGAGTCACGGATACCATATAGCTTAAGTTTTTCCAGAAGTTGTTGGTGCGGAACTTTATCAAATGCCTTAGAGAAATCTGTGTAGACTGCATCAACTTGTAGGTGGTTATCAAAAACTTCAGAGGTGTATTTCCAGAAAGGAAGCAAATTTGTGGCTACTGACTTGCCACTGCAGAAACCACGTTGATTCTAATCAATGAAAGGCCTGAAGAATTCCTGAAATATCCTTGCCATGTACGCCATATCCAAAAATTTCATTATTTCATACAACATATCCTCCCTCCCCACATTTTCTTACTTGCATACAGATTCTATGTTAGCATGCGAAACGTCTGAACTGGGAAAGCTTTCGTCGCGGATTTCGTGCGACGGTGCGAGTTGGTGCGGATTTTCGTGGATTTTGATAAGAAGCATGACCCTACCACTCCTATCTGCTCAATGAATTTTGCAGGCTCAATATGGCCTAAGTAGCTTTTGCGCCAGAAAATACCACAACAACAACAACATCCTTCTATATGTCTCTCCTTCCTAAATACATTACACATATCGTACTGAAAGTCATCATTCCCAACAGTGCCGGATTAAGGCACGGACTATCAGGGCCCTTGCCCGGGGCAACATTCTTTAAGGGTCGCAAAAAAACAGAAGAACATTGAGGCAAAAAAATATCTATATCCTTAGTAAAGGGCACCGAAAAACTTGCTGTCCGTGGCGCGCAATACTTTCGTTCGGCCCTGATGCCCAATCTCCAGGTGACACCACGTTTCTGTAAATCCTACTATGTGAGCGTTACTTGCTTTAACCAGCAGTTCGATTTCACTCCTTTTATTGACTGACACCGCAGTATAAACAATTAAGACTGGTGTTCTTCTATTAACTACCCTGACACACCCCTCAAAGTTATTTAAGCTCTCTTCCCTGGCATTTGCTACCCACTCATTTGAAACGTTTCTGCCCTCGGAACATCTTGCTAATATGTTCTGTTGCGGTAACAAACAAGAACTCTTGAGGTATGTGCAATTGTTACTTTTACCAATATCAGATAAACGCGCATCTATATCACCCTTGTCTCCCTCAAACTAGCAGTTTCCCTGAACCTTTAAGGTATCCTCAGTAATACTGGCAAAAACCCTTGCACCACCTTTGTTTATCCCGTCTCTACAAAACAATTCTTCTACCTACAAATGCGGTCCAAGCTGATAGAAATTTTCCCCTGAAGCCTTATAGAGTCCTTCAGGTCTTCAGTTCATCCACAAGGCTTTCTGTATATAATCCCTCCTATCGTGCCTGGGCAGAATTGCAGACCCATAGACACTATGACCGAACTCGCAGCATTTCCTCAGCATGGTCCTATATTTGTCTAACAAATCGTCAGATAACATATGCTTAATGTCATTAGTCCCCATATGAATAATAATATTCTCTTTACCCCCCTTAAAATCTGACAGTCTGTTGGTGACATCATTAATAGTAGCTTCCTGCGTTCTAGTCTACCTATTCGTATTACAAAAAAATATTTTCCAGTTATTGGTTGATTCGACTACTGATTATCTCAATTTCCCGAATTATCCCCTGTAAGATTTCTTTCGCTTCAAAGGTGGTAATTGCTCATATGTCTGTTCTGATATTCCCTGTTAGAGACTTAGTAATTTGAAATCTCCTCTTTTTAATCTTCTCTGGCTTAAAATCTCTGTACCATATTCTATCAAATTCATCTCTTGCGTCTATCATTTTCCCACTTCTACTCTTCTTCTTTTGATGCCGTCTCTTATTGGAGGTTGCCACCGTGGCGATCACCACACTGTACTTCTCTCTATCTTGGGCGTTATGAAAGAGATCCTCGGCTGATCTACCAGTCCAGTTGCAGATGTTTTTCAGCCAAGAAAGTTTCCTTCCCCCCCACTCCTCTCTTTCTCTCTAATTCCCCTCTGTTGTTACTTGAGGCAATTTATATTTCACATTTCTAAGCATGTGTCTCAGTTTTCCTTCTCTTCACTAAGCTCAACAATTCACGTTTTTTTCCTACTCTTTTCAAGACTTCAGATTCCACTAATCACTTGGAACTGTTTCACTTCCTCTCTTTGAAACTTTACTTTCTCCATCCAACTTTCCTAACAGTGAGATAATTTTCCTTGGTGATTTTAATGTTCACAACTCCAGCTGGCTTCCACTTTCTATTCATATGGACCCAGTTAGTTGAGATGTTGAGGCCTTTGCAATTACTAATGACCTCGCACAGATTGTTCATTTACCCACCAGAATATCAGACAATCCTTACCAACCACACAGCCAACACACTTGATCTTTTTCTTACGAATCCCCCCCCACCCACCCTCTAAGTACTGTACAGGCGATGTGAGAGTTCCCTAGGCACTGTAAGCTTAGGCACTTAATCTTACAAATTTAATTTTTGGGAGATTGAAGATATGAAACAGTGGCTGGGAGGCAAATATGTTCTTTGTCAACAATTCCGGCGAGTTGCTATTTGAAGTTAAGTGTAGTTAAAGCGCAGTAATGAAAAGCTGGTCTATATGAAAACAGGAAGGATGCGAAACGAACGCAAACAGAATAATTAAAGAATAATGTGTGTGAGAGAGAGAGAGAGAGAGAGAGAGAGAATTAGAGAGAGAGATGGCTGCGTTACCCGAAGATGAGATGGCTCGAAACTATTGTAATGGTTGATAATATGAGTTTGGGGAAAGAAATATTATTATTATTATATTAGAGCCACCCGTAGTTGATTACATCTACCCATATATGTATTTTTCCTGTAAATTGCATGTGTTCTCTGGTCGATTTGCTTGTTTTTCTACGAAAAACACGTTTCTGGGTGAAAAAACATTGCTACTACGCCTGAGACCGACTAACTCAGCCACTGAGCGAAAACAAAAAGCCCATTAAAGTTCCCCGCGTCATCGACGGGATTCAAACCCGGGCCTTTTCCACCCGGTGTGGGGAAGACGGTGACCATACCACTGTGCTACCGCTCAGACTGGAGAAAAAGGAATCAAGAGACTGACCCTAATATGATCCATAATGTAGGGCGGATACTTCTGCTAAAGAGTGGAACTGAAAAGGTAAAGGAAATGTTTGCTAGTGGCCGCCGAGGGAAACATCTCAGCTGGCACTATTTAGCAAAACACAACAAATTTTCCGTACTCCATGGGAAGAAGGTGTAAGAACAAAATTCTTACACTTATCCTAGCGAATGTTATGTTATAAATATTATAACATAACAAGAAAAAAAAGATGTAAATAGTAAATAATATTATTTACATAGGATGATTTTCAACCAGATTTCGATCGCTCTGTACCATACAGTCAAGTAGGGGAGGATTAACGTAACAACGGGGGGTAGCAGGACGGTACACAAGACAATGGGAGCACTGGAACACTAGTACAAAGGGAGCACCGCAAGGCCAGTTCATGGTCGCATAAACAGAAAGTGAGCAGCTCTTTGGAAGAAAGAACAAGGGAACCGACTCCCCCTTGTGGAGAGGAAGATTTTAAGAACTAGGAGGGTGAAGAAAACCCTGGATGCGATATACACTATGTAGAAATGGCTGCCGCTATTTGAAACAGACCGACTCCTTGAGCACTTACTAATTTCAAGGAGCGGTAGAGAAGAAACAGAGTGGACTAATGGCGGTAAGTGAATCGGGAATGATCACAAGGAAATATCTAGAAATTTCTAGACGCCCTGTAGTTCATCGAAGTTGATGAAAATTTCGTAAACAGGAAGTTACCCCAGGAGAGGGAGGGCCAAGAAAAAACGGAAGAAGTGGGAGAGAGCGAATGAGAATAATGAGATGATGGAGAACGAACGACGATTGGATTAAAATAGAATGAGCGGCTGAAACAAAAGGCAGATGCAAGAGAGGGAAGAGGAGAGTTTTCTTGGGAGAGTTGTGAGTTTTTAGCAGTGTGGAAGTTTGGAGAGTTCCCGTGGAGATGCCTGAGTGATGTGCGGCTGGAAAGAAATCCCGAGAAGTGCCGGGAGAATCGCCAGAAAGTAGCGGCCAGAGTAATGAGTTGTGGGAGATGCTGTTTAAGAGTTGTTGAAATAGGAAGGAGATAATCCTTGAAAGATGGAAACACCTATGCTGGAGCTGAGTAAAAAGGATCGAAAAGCCTCACCATAGAACGATAAGGAAGAGCTACATAGCCAGGCTTCTTAATAAAGCAGTAAGAAGAGTCCTGATAATCCTATTATGCTTCCCAGTTTCGTCGAACTGATCAGACGCCCAAAAAGCAGGCCGGAGCAACTTATTTAATAGCCGTATGGAAAGAAGAGCGAGTTCCTGAACGTAGGAGAATCCCTGTAGAAGAGCAGCAGTTCCTTTGCCGATGAATACTTCCAGTTGGAGCCTGATGATGCCCTATGCTGTCGATGATGAGTCGCACCTGAACTGAGAAAAGGTAGTGTAAGGAGTGATTCCCTAAGTTAATATGTAAGTACGAGATAATAATTTTAAGCTAGATTTGAAGAGAAGGACTTTAGAAAAATGTTTATTTAGTTGATAGTAGATTTGAAGAGGACTTTAGAAAAATGTTTATTTAGTTGATAGTAGATTTGGTATTGATTAGTATAAAAGGAAGAAAAGGGTTCATAGATGTATGTACTTCATCTCAAGGATAAGTTAAAGCAAGGAAGATTTAGATATATGTACTTGAGACTGGTATGTTCTAAGTTAAGAAGTAAAGGTGTTCTATGTACTTGAAACGTTACAAGATATTAAGATTGAATTATTTTGGAAGGGATAAATTAATGAAAGATTATAGCGGGGATTTATAAATCTAGGACAATATCCATAGAGGTGTTAAGCCCACTGAGGTAATTCCAGTTGGGAAATTTAACTGTTAGAAAGTAAAAATAATGTTATGAGATGTAACCAAAACAAGAAGGAGAAAAAGCAGAAAGACACGAAGAGACATATTATATCATTTGCTATTAATTTTACATCTTAACACACATATAATGCCAGTTATTAACATTATACCAATTGATGTTGTATGATACCATTCTTTTATGTATATACTGTGAAATAAACAAATTTGTATATGTTTATCATGTGTAGTATTGAGTCATTCTGAATACTCAGCCAGTCCAGAGGAGACATACATGAACTATTATTCCCCCAGAATCTGTGATCTTCTGTGCAGTATACAAGTCAGGTGTTAACGTGGAGGGTGGTAAATTAAGGGGGAAATTTAATTGAGAAATACAAAGTTAAAAGAGGTGGGTCTGGAAGGATAACGTGATTTATTATTAAAGAAATAAATAACAATAAATATAAAAGAAAAAAGTATTATCCCCCCAGAATCTAGCCATCTATTCTCTACTAAATAACACCCCCCACAAAGGGTTTGGCCAGTGTGTGGACCAAACAGTTTATAGCCTAAACAAAGAAAAAAGGACAGGTGCGAATGAGAGAGAAGAGGAACATTTTTGAAGAAAAAGTGATTGGTGGAAAGAAGAAAAGAGGAGAATGGGGTGAGAGAGGAAAAGGGCAGTTGGAAAAAAGGTTTGGTGAAATTCGGAAAGTCTTAAGAGAAAAGTAGGGGTAGTAAAAAGATGAGTTTGGGGAGACTTCGTGAAAGACAGTTACAGTTATGTAGGAATTGAAAGATTTTTTTTTTTTTTTTTTTTTTTTTGGAGGAGTAGGACCGATCACGAGGAAGGTGGAGCGCTAAAGAATATCTGAATAATGCGGGAGATCAGAACTCTGAGACGTTGGAGCTATGTTTTTTTTTAATTTAAGAAAAGTACTGCAAAGATTCTGTCGGAAAATGTCTAGGTTGCACTGGGCAGTGGAAGAGTTGTTCAATAAAGTGGATATCATCAGGTTATATGAATACAAGCGCCAGGCCGAGATTGACTACAAGCCAAGAGAGGACATCAGAGAGGGCATACCGTATTCGTTTATGCAGTCAGAGACTTTCCAAAGGGGGAAACAACTTCCAAGGGAGTCCATTTTAGGTGCAGGCAAGAGTATGAAAGAGGAAGGAGCAAGTAAAGGTCAGGAGCTGGGAATCCCTACACACAGAAGAAAAGAAAGTTAACGTATGTTTTATAGATTACATTTGAGAATTGATACATTTGTAGGACTGATAGAATAAGGCTGGATCTAAAGATAGTATGATTTGCAGGGAACTGAAATATAACGGAGCGAGAGAGTGAGAATGAGTTTTTGTCTGTGATGTAAAGATATGTGAAAGAAAGAAGTAAGATTATGTATGTTTTCCGCTTGAGGGTTTTATACAATAATGTTGAGATAATTTTATAAAAAGAGTTGTTTTGGAATGTTGTATTACTGAGCTGCCTTAGGATACATACACTGGTGTTCAAAGAAAGTGCATCACCCCTTAAAATTGTAATTGCCGTCCGAATAACGTAAGTATATGGCAATATTTCTTACAGATTGCATCAGATAAGATTGACACGCGTAGGTGATGACGTAATATTGCATCAGCTGTTACCTTCAGCTATATAAGCACTCTCTGCAAGAGAGTTGCAGTCATTCATTGCTTGTGTCAGGATGGCGACTTACGTGCAGTTGACGCCATGAAGAAAGAGTGCTTTGTTTTTGCTTTATGTGAGGAAGGATGTTCCTACCGTTATATTGCGTACAGAATGTTTTGTAATCAGTCGACAGTGAGTAGATATCTTTCCAAACTCAAGAATACTGGTTCTGCTGATAGGAAAAAAGGAACCTGACGCAAACGAGTCTCTACGCCAAAACAGGACCACGTTTTGAAGTGCTTATGCCTTAAAAACTGTAAAGCTTCTTCGTCTGAGCTGAAAAGAGAATGGAAAGAACATACAGGAGTGGTAGCAAGTGCAGTAACAGTCAGAAGACTTCTCTTCAAAAATGGACTTGTCGTCCCAAGAAGAAGCCTCTCCTCACACCCGATTAATTTGGTGTAAGAAGTATGTCAAATGGACTCACTTCCGAGAAGTGGAAGTCAGTTATTTTCTCGGATGAGAAGAAATTCAACCTGCATGGCTCTGATGAGGGACAAACGAGACGTGGTGAAGAATGCCATCCAGACTGTATGGTGTCTACAGTGAAATTCCCTACCAACCAAATGATATGGGGGTGCATTTCAATCACCTGCAGTTTAAAAAAGAAAAAAAATGGTTGGAAGAACGGTCCATTAAAACTCTTAGCCGGCCAGGAAACAGCCCGGACCTGAATCCTATAGAGAACTGTATCGTGTGGAATCTGCAGTTGCCAGAGAGAAACCAAAGACCCTTCGTGAACTTCATAATTGGAGTTTGGAACCACGAACTGTCAGTTGATTATTTTCAGAAATTGATGTTGTCAATGCCTCGACGGTGTGCTGCTGTCATCAGGGCCAGAGGTGGGCGGTTCAACTAAATATTACTTTGCACCTTTTCATTTTGTTTTCCATTTAAATTGATAAACTGAAGCAAATTCTGATAACAGTTCAGCATAATTCTCGTCGTGTTTTTATCAAAACTGTTGTATGTTGGTTGAAAATGCTCATTTTGGAATATTTTGAGAGCACCTGTCAAATATTACTTAGCTTTGCCTTAACTATTAATAAATATCTTTTGTTTATATTTCTATTTGTGATGTTGGTCATTAATGTAATATCCCATCGCAATAAATGGTTAGAAGTGTGAAATTCCGAGGTGATGCGCTTTCTTTGAACACCAGTGTATATACCGTTTACAAATTTATAAAAGAAAAAAGGGAACAAAAGGAAATATTATGTATATATGATACAATTATTATATATATATAATGGGTGGGACAAAGAATGTATTATTCGAAATTCTTTTTTGATGTATTTAATAATTTTTTGACCTACGTAAATGAAATTTCAGTCCGTTAATGTTGAGTGGCATCATGAGTGGTGTTAACTGTCATGTTTTGTTTTAGAACTTTGCGTCATTAATGAAGAGAGAGAAACACACTGCTACCGTGGAGTATTATTAAACTCTAGAAGGGGAAAATTTAAGAATATTCTCATTACCTGAGAGTCTTCTAAAAAAAAATTGTGGTCAGATGTCTTAAGTGGGACCTTAGAGGAGGTGAGGAACCAGTTTTTTTTTGTTTTTTTTTGTAATTTTAAAACTACCATATTGAGGTTCCAAAATAACGGTGGAGATAAAAATATATAAATAAAGAAATATAATAAATAAAACAACCCCACAGTTCCAACAGCACTTCAGATCACAACTTGGTGCTGGTCTCTTCTCCAATGAAGCGTTTTTATCGTGACAATTCTCATATCACGAGTGGCATTACAGGAATAAAAGAAAATGCCAAATGGGATTTCTTGTCATCTTATCCTTGGTCGGATTTCTGATTCAAATCTTCTGATGTCAACGTTTGTTCACATCGTGTCAGTGAAATTATTCTTGTAGGGATGGAATCCATCATTCACCACTCCACCTTAGAATCTCGTCCTTTGTACAAACCTTGGTTTTCCAATAAATGTGCTAAGGCTGTTCAAGAGAAGAATGGTGCATATCCTGATTGGCTTGTTTTCAGATCTCCAGCTTCATTATCAGCCTACACCAGTGGTTTTCAACCTGGGTGCCGCAATAACATTCCAGGAGTGCCATGTAATTTGAGTTTCAGTTACTTAAACTTATTATTTTTTTAATTTATATATTTATCTAATTATAAAAACGTACATCCTTATTATTCTGTTCCCTAAACCACAATGACAATATTTACATATGTCAACTGATCATTCCATTTACAATTCCAAAATAAACAAAAAATACAAGAAACTTCACATTATAAAAGATAACAGTTTCATTACATAGAATATTATGTTGCGGTTAACCTTTTGTGCTCTCTTGTCGAGTGATACTCGACATGACACGAACATATGCTCCAGAACTTATGTATCGAATTAAGCTCAACGATAATGTATCTCCAATTTACAAAGAGTGGCAAAAGTAATTACAGACCTGTTAG
Organism: Mastigoproctus giganteus; assembly: GCF_048544385.1. Lineage (NCBI taxonomy): Eukaryota > Metazoa > Arthropoda > Arachnida > Uropygi > Thelyphonidae > Mastigoproctus > Mastigoproctus giganteus. The sequence continues at coordinate 3,065,677 of NC_143577.1, read as the reverse complement.
TTTGACTTCTGTTCCACGAAAAATAATGGAGTCACTGATTAAAGACGCATTGCAGGATGTCTAGACAAAGACAGCAGTAACAGTTCAGACACATCATGCGTTTGTTAAGGGGAAGACTTGTCTGACCAATTTGGTTGGATACTGTGACGTGGTCACAAAGGAACTAGATGCAAAAAATAATTTTGTTACTTGGATTTCAGGAAAGCTTTTGACACTGTTGCGCATGGAACATTATTGTACAAATTGGAGAGGTATGGCATTAAGGGAAAGTTGCTACAATGGATAAAAGGATGGTTGAGCGCTAGAGGACAGAGAGTGGTAATCAATGGATACTGCTCTACGTGAAATAATGTTATTAGTGGAGCCCCCAAGGGATCGGTGTTGTCCCCACTGTTGTTTTGTATATTTATCAATGATACTGATGAAGGTATATCAGGCTTAGTGTCAAAGTTTGTATTTGATACAAAGGTTGGCAGGGTTGTTAATAACAGTACTGACTGTATGCTGCTGCAACAGGATCTGGAAAAGTTTGGCAGATGGGCTGAGAAGTGGCAACTGAAGTTTAACCTTGACAAATGCAAAGTACTGCATATGGGTAGCAGTAACCCCAGAGAAAGGTACCAACTATGTGTGGTGTTACCCTCAAATAGTGGAGAATGAAAGAGACCTGGGGGTAATTGTGCAGGCAGATATGAAGTTTTCTGAGCAGTGCAGACAGGCTGCCAGAGTAGGTCATGGGGTATTGTCAATGATATACAAGAATTTTGCGAGCAGGGATAAGGCGGTAATTATCCCCTTGTATAAGACAATGGTCAGGCCACACCTTGAGTACTGTGTATAGGTATGGAAGCCTAATTTAAGGAAGGATGTAGAGTTGCTAGAATGAGTGCAGTGAAGGGCAACAAGACTAGTGATGAGAACAAAGGGGTGCTCTTAAGAAGAAAGGCTTAAGTTCTGCAAATTGCAGCTTCTGGAGACTAGGCACCTGCGAGGCGATCTGATTGAGGTGTTTAAAGTCTTGAATGGATTGAGTAAGCTAAATGTTAATGGCATTCTTCCACTTGCTGAGACTACACACATAAGGGGGCATAGATTCAAACTGAGGAAAGACAGTTGTAGAATAGATTTGAGGAAATTTGCCTTTAGCCAGCGGGTAGTTGATTGCTGGAACAAAGTTCTATCTGTGGATGTGGAAGTTGATAGATAAAATAAATTCAAGGCAGAACTAGAGAAACATTTGGAACGAATGGATCAGTGAAAGGGGAAGGGATTTTTTTTTTTTTTTTGGCTGATGCTGTATAAGCTTGCTTTCTTGCATCATATGGCTCTACTAATGCTAATTCTAATAAGTTGCTTACACATGTTGAAGATCGTAATTTGAGTTAGCAAAAGCTTAAAATGCCGAAGTTTGTGACAAAGAATATGTACTTATAGTCAACGCCACTCACCTCAATAATCCGTTATGGTTGCATGAATTATGAAACAGTGGTGTGGGAAATCTCTGATTGAAACTAAAATGAGAAGTTAAGAATCGTGATTAAGAAAGCGTAATTTTAAAAACTTTGCCCAGAGGAGGGGAAGTGCACTGCATCACCCTCTAGTTGGCAATTACAATTCTGTATAAATAAAATACCTTAAAATTAAAAAAAGAATAAGGCCAATGGTCGTGGACGACGGACTTTCGTTAGAGTCATCTTCAGTTGGCGTTAAAATGAAGGGCAGAAGGTTACTGTGGATCTTAAATACCCGAAATGTTTTGTTGGACCCATGGTAATTTAACTTGCATGAGATTCCAAATGGAAGACAAGGAAGCCGGAAGTTTTGTGTTTAAGACGTCAAGATCGGTGTTGAGACGGTACCATTCTATTATGACGGTTTCGTATAGGAGGGGTTTATAGTTTGAATTTAATTTGGTTATGGTTATTGCGGCATCAACTGAGAGGTTGTGGTTATGAGTGTGTACATGCTGAGACAGTTCAGTATTTCCTTGTGTGTCCAGAAACTATTAACGTAGTAGTAGGCGCGTGTGTTTTTGATGGTGGATAAACCAAATTTATTGGTAGTGCTCCCGATGTAACATGCATTACAATTGGGTTGACATTTGATTAAATAAACTATGACACTATGGCCTCAGTGTCATGTATGCGGGTATCTTTATATTTGTTAAAACGGGTTCCTAATTTATTAGGAGTAGAAAAAAATATAGAAATATCAGTATTAGTAAAGATTTGACATAATTGTCTAGCGATCTGGTAATGGTAAGGAAGGACAACGCGAATGTTGGACGTGTTGAATATTTTTATAACTGAGTTATTAGAAACATTTCAATTACTAATCTTACCTTTAACAGTTGAAATAATTTGTTGGATTAGTTTGATGGGATATTTTCTAGCTGTGAATTTTTCAGTAAGATATTTTAGCTCAAGAACTAAATCATCCTGTGATTGGCAGTATTTAAAAGCATTAAAAACTTGGTTGTAGCGAACCGATTTTTTTAGACTAAGTGGATGGTGTGAAAGAAAATGTAGATATTTGCCTGTATTTGATTTTTTCCTATAGATTTTCGTTTTTAGCCTGTTATTTTGATTATATATGGTTAAGTTAAGAAAATTAATTGCGTTATTAGTTTCTAGTTCTAAGGTGTACGTATTTTAATCTGGGGATGTAGTGAATTAAATCTGGTAAAAAGATTGTTGATGAAGTTTTGGTCTCCGATTATTAGACTGCTGAATACGGTCGATCTGCCAACCCGCAATGGACCAGCGTGGCAGATTATGGTCCATTTTACCCCAGCATGAATTGTTGAGGAGGCTTCCATCCTGCAGTGGGTTGATAATGGCTGCACTTTACTTTACTTCCATGCGCAACAGTGTCAAAAGCTTTCCTGAAATCCAAATATATGATATCAAAATCATTTTTTGCATCCAGTTCCTTTGTAACCACATCATAATATCCTATCAAATTTGTCAGACAAGACTTTCCCTTAACAAATCCATGCTGTGTCTGAATTATTGCTGCAATCATGTCTAGATGATCCTGCAATGCATCTTTAACCAGTGATTCCATTATTTTACCCGGAACAGAAGTTAAACTAACTGGTCTGTAATTACTCGTGTCACCCTTCGATCCCCCTCTGATCACTATGATCGATATCTAATCAGAAAATGACCTGCGTAATTATTTACCTGTGCATTTGTAGTGGGCGGAATTCTCAAGGTCGAATAAATATCACTATGTAATTATTTACCTGCGTTCACATAGGTCACTTAGGAAAAGACCTTTTTTTTGGGTTCCCATAATGCATGAGGAATATTGTTGCATCCGAAAGAGCAGGACTAAAATATTTACAAGCTATACAAATATTTAAAATATTTACAAAATACTAAACTACTGTATTTACAAACGTACAATATTCATTAATATACAACAAACGTTACAATGGAACATCAAATGTTAGACAGGGAAGCACGTGCACGAGGTTGGTCGCTCTCTTCTCCCATTGGAGAAGGGAGATACGCAGTGAATTCAGTGTGTTTTTGTTGAAATTCTAGGGGACTCATGCAAACAATAAACAATTTAATTTAACATGTAGGTTAGTGCAAAAGCATCATTTTAACGTAGCCATCTACCAAAGTAGTTAAATTAATTAAATTGGCATCGTTTTGGTTATTTCTCATATTGTGGATGCCTTCACAACGAGTTGACATGGTATTGTACTACCTCGAATAAATAACACTTTACCAATGGAGAAGACTACTGTTATTTATTCTCAGCGTATACCACTAATTGTAGACTATAAAAAATTATTTTATAGTCTACAATAACGTATTTCTCAATAATTAGAATCAAAAGAGCATTGAAGCCCAATAACTCCTATTATTATCATCTTAAATTATAAGACGACACCTCATACCTTTTTAGTAGGACTGTAATTCTCTTGACACTCAATCGCGGATGAATGTATTATTATATGAACCCACCCCATATGAACACTTGGGGTGGGTTCATATAATAATACATTCATCCGCAATTGAGTGTCGAGAGAATTGCAGTTCTACTAAAAAGGTACGAGGTGTCGTCTTATAATTTAAAAATTTTCAATAATAAATAATTTTATTTTGGTGTACGGGGTATAAGTAGTTAGTATAATTTTTTTGGATAACGTTCTTTCAAAGCCTTGAAAGCAGTTATTCTAAAATAAATTAAAAATCGACTACCATCCAGATGTACAAAAGAAATTTGAATCCGGTATGTCACTTTGTGTAGCCTGTAATACATCATGTAGTCTTCCATATCTTTCAACAAAAATATTTCTCCGTTTCACCAGCAGAAGAATTTCTTGTATTAATGCCGGGCATCATTCCTACTCTGACAAGCCCCTTAGCAGCCAGTGAGCAGGGGCAGAGTGGGTCATCGCAGTTCCTCCGCAATGCGAAGTCAGAAAGTACCATATTGCAAGTGAATCAATAATTGAGGATTTACTTTTAGAGCAAAATTAACGAACATCAACCAGATTTCTGAGTTATTTATTTGGTTCTTAGAGGGGTAAAAGAGTTCATTCAAGGCTAAAAGAGTTCATTCATGTCATCTGTGCAAAAAATGATGTCTGTGTTGCCAAAAAGGTTGGAGCAATGAAGAAATAAGAAGAGCGGATAGTAATGTACCCACTTTGTTTACTGGGGAAGTGTTCACTTAGAATCGCTTGACTTCGGGCAAAATGTTTTTTTCTGACGAGACCAGAATTAGTGAAAATCCTTAATTGACAATTAAGGGTACGCACAGTGGTGAATTTACCGTGAAGCTTAAGCTTCAAGGCCTTCACTTGCACAGGCCTCATTGCAAGGCCCTGGGAGGGCGCCCTTGCAATGTGTTCACGTGGCCATATGTTTTTGTAAAATTTGCAAAAGTGAGATATTTTAACCACAATCGGTTCAGACTGTTGTCGCTTTTCACTCTGACTTCCTCTCATCTCGGATGCTATTGGAGTAGCCGCGAGTATTTTTGGGAAAACGGCTAAGGGGAAGTTGAGTTGGCGATACATTTCGTTCGGGTTTGTGGGATATACGGCATTTATGTGGTTCGCAGTCACTTCCGTATATAATATTTCTAGCCGTCCCGGTGGCAACCCTGAAATTTATATTGAAAAATCCCGACAAGCCACCACAAATTCCAACCTCCTACCGCCCGATTGCCTTGCTCTCTGTAATGGCCAAGCTACAAGAACGCCTACTCCTATTTCGCTTAACCGCCAGATATGAAGAACAAAAACTTCCAAGTGACAAGCAATTTGGATTCAAAGTAGGTAGTAGCAGAGAAGATGCCATTAACAGTTTAATCACTCAAGCAACTCACACAGCCTTTAAATACTCCCTTGCAATCATGGTAGACTTCGCTGGCGCCTTTGATCGACTATGGTGGCCCAGTGTTTTTCGGAGGCTTCGGCAAACAAATGTTTCCAACAATCTATACAACAGTTTAAGGTCATATTTAACTGGTAGAAAAGTCCAAGTTACCAACAGATTCCAGACAGTGACTAGGTACATCGATCGAGGCTGTCCGCAGGGCTCTGTGCTTGGCCCTTTCCTCTGGTCTATTGTCCTGGATGAGTTCCTGGGCATGTACCTGGGAGGTGTTGAGTCCTTGGTCTTTGCGGATGATCTTGTCCTTTTGGTATGTGCTAACACCAGGACGAACCTGGAGAAAATGGCAAATGGAGCACTGGTAAAACTTCAGAACTGGGCAGCCCTGCACAACCTTACCATTTCAGGAGAGAAAACAAAGTCCATACTCCTTAAAGGCAGGCTACAAATCACAAGACCACCTACAATAAAATTAAACTTTATGCCCATACGGCTGCACACTGAAGTCAAGCTCCTAGGTATCTTCTTAGACTCGGGGCTTACCTTCCACCACCACCTAAAGTATCTAGCCAACAAAATTCAAAGGTACAGTGCTATGATAAGGTGAGTCAGCAGGGCAGACTGGGGGCTGAAGCACAAAGCTCTTACTCTGATATACCAAGCGGCATACGTGCCAATTGTGTGTTATGGTGCCTCTATCTGTTATATAATATTTGGTTCGGGTACCGAAAAGCCATCCTAGCAAGAAATAAACGTAAGCTGGATTCAATCCAGTGCTCCTTTCAATTTGCAGGGCGTGCCGCACCGTCAGCACCCCTGCTCTGCAGGTATTAACTGGATGTCAGCCACTATACTTAGAAGTGGTTAGAAGAGGGCTTTTTTATCACTTAAGGAAGGGAGTTCCAACTCAACTGCTAAATTTTCAACTTGACACCACAAACGGCACCAGGCAGGAAAGACAACGGATAACCCAACATCTACAAGAGATATGGCAACATGACTGGGACACTACAACAAAAGGGGCCATCACAAAACGATTCCTTCCATCCATAAGCTCAACTCACCCAGAACCTCCACCCTGGTTTTCGCCTGGCCTCCATGTGACCTTTATCATCACCGGCCATGGATCCTTCCAACAAAAACTGACCGCCATGGGAATCGAGAATGATCCACGTTGCCACTGCGGCGAAGAGGAGTCCTGGGGGCACCTCATGTATGAGTGCCCCAGCTACGACAACATTAGGCTTAAATTCCTCACCACGATACAGAGAAACCCTCGTAATCAAGAATCCACTCTGCTACTCGAGGAACATACCTATAAGGCATTAACCACCTACGCGCAGGAAACATTTGCTCTTAGGCGAGCTAAGATTGCGGAACTCAGAGCCCAAGAACTAAACCGGACCGGCGTGGGATAACTCTCTATTCCCCCGAAAAACGCAGACATAATCATGCAAACCCTAATAGGGTAGGATCTATTGCAGGCACCATCCAAGGTGCGGGATGCTGGCAGTCCTTGGAGTGCGGGATTTAAGTCATCGCAAACCCGAAATGGGTAGGATATACTGCTGGCACCGTTCTAGGTGCGGGATTGCTGGCACTGACCTCAGTGCGGGATCTACAGGCACTATGCCATTGACAATTACACAGGGGCACCTGTCCCCTGTGACTTTTTAAACCCACACTCTTTCCTATACTTCGCCCAATTAGGGTGGATTTATTCTCCACTGTCAACCCACCCAAATTCATTCCCCTCAATTCCTCTATTCTTCTATGCCCCTCTCTCTCTCCCCTTTTTTTTTTTTTTTTTTTAATCTATTACTTTTTTACTTATTTTATTAATTTATTTTTATTTTATATATATATATATATATTTTTTATTTTTTTTTTTTTTCTTGGTCTCCGTCAGGAAGCTCAGGCAACCCTGGCGGAGGCCAGCCAGAGTATAATGGGCAGCCTGGCTCACCTCCCAGTGGTGGTGGCGGGCAACGTGGGGTTCCCTTAGGGGCCTTGCGGCTAAGCAGCCAGAGACAGAACAACAGACCACAGCACAGCACAACTCTGTCACAAACCAGACACTACACTTTTTCTGGCTTTTACAGAGATTCTGTAAATCCTTCACAGAGTACTATGGTGCAGATGTGGGAAACCACCGGTGGCGCCTTCCACAAAACACTATGTAGGAACGGCTTATATCAGTGGTTTCCTTTACTGAGATCTATGGACCCTTTTAAAAATCGAAAGTTTGCGGACCCATATATATGTTTCTGTGCGTGTGTATATATATCTATGAACACTGGGTTTTCTGAAAAGAAAATTCAAAGTTTAAGGTTAAAAACAACTTAACTTTATTCATATTCTTATTCTTCATAAATATATAATAATAACTTTATTTATCATCAATTTGCTATACACAGAACGAATAATTTGACCAGTTCCAGAGGCCGGGAACCCCTGGAACTGGTCTAGGAACCTCCAGGGGCGGACCCCTTTGCGAAACGCTCGCTTACAGGAATACTCCTGTTGTCCATTGTGCTGACTCACCCGACGACGTGAGACGAAGGTGGAGGGCCAGAGGTCGTATCGCAATATGAACATATCCTATGGCGCTAGGTGAAAGTATGTGGGTAGTGGAGAAGGATTTTGTGATGTTTGTGGTATTTGTCAGCTTTTTTAAATTTATAATTTGTTGTTATTTCTTTTCTCATTCTAAAGTCTGCGCGGGTACAGTGGTATTGTCACCGTCCTCTCCACACTGGGTTGAAAAGGCCCGAGTTCGAATCCCGTCGATGACGCGAGAAACTTTAATGGGCTTGTTTCACTCCATGGCTGAGTTAGTCGGTCTCAGGTGTAGATAGCACTGTTTCCCCCCCCCCCCTCCCAGAAACTGTGGGTTTTCTTACAGCAAAACAGGGAAATCGACCATAGAACGCACGAAATTAACAGACATAAGACACACACAGCACGGCAGATGAATTTAAATATTCGGTGGCCTAATATAATAGTTTTTTTTTTTCCTTCATTCTATATAGATATGCACTTTCGTACCTAATTTTGTATTCTTTTTCTTTAAGAGGGCTCCAAAAACTGTATAAGCTTCAGGCCTCACAAAACCTGGATCCACCCGTGGGTACGCATTAATGGAATGGTAATTCTTTACCTCGTCTCTTTTCAGCATAGCATCATAACGATAATCCGCCCATGATGCTAAAGGAGATTGTTTTTATCCTCTTTGCCTGCTTGAACAGCTGTCATTCCTCTCCTGCAGGTAAGTGTGTTTAAATGTATTCTACTTTTGCGGAGCTGCCCTAAATATTTATCACTCAAAAAAGAAATAATAGAATAAATTAAATCCTGGTAGAGTTCCTTCATTGGACCGCGCGAGATTTTTCTGTTATGAATTTAAATCCACTTTGTATTCCATGGTATTATACACCGGAAATTCCACCGGAAATTCTTATTTCAGGACGCCGATAAAAGTTGTAATCTCATTAAGAATTCTGAAAATAAAAAAATAATAATAAAAATAAATAAATAAAGGTAACACTAATTTTGCCAACCACGTTTCTGTTCCTTAAGGCTAAACATGGTAAGGTGTGACTCTACTCTTATGTATCAGGACAACCTAAAAATAAAAATAAATTGTAAAAACTGAAAATAAATCCTAATTTTAATTTTATTATTTATTTTCTTTTTGGCTTGGTACATTGGACCAGAATTGCACCTTTTAGTCTTAAAGCGACAACAGGAATTTTCTGCTATGGCTTTAAACAACTTTTAGTAATTTCCGCCTAGGCCTTATTATTGTTAAGATGGCGTGGTAAATATTGTAAGATTTCCAAAAGTCTCTTAACATAAAATTTTTCTCACCGTCCACTGCAGACAATGCTCGAGCAAATGTTGTGCGTAAATAGTATGCTTTTGAATTCGAAATAACACCCTAATCCATACGCTGGATGAGTAAAGTCGTGTTTGGCGGTAGAAAATTGACTCTCATGTTCGAATTGAAATCATATAGATGCATTTAGGATGTCCAGGAGCATTGTCTAATAGAAGCAAAATCTTGAAAGGAACGTCATTGTCTTTACAATATTTTTCAACCTCGGGAATGAAGCAGCATTTAAACCAATCCTCAAAGAGAGATATTGTTATCCATGCTCTCTGGTTCTATCGGAAATGCACGGGTAGTGTGGCTTTATTGATGGATGCCTTTAAATGCACAAGCATTTCCAGAATGGTACACAAGCAGTGGTATTAATCTGTAATCTCCTATTGCATTAGCTCCAAGCAAGAGCGTGGCCCTTGCTTTTGACACCTTGTAACCTGGCATTGTATTTTCCTCTTTGGCAATGTATGTTCGATCCGGAATTTTTTTCCAATACAGAGCAGTCTCGTCAACGTTAAAAATTTGCTGCGTTCATTAGCCGCCTTCATCAATAATTGTCCAACACATTACAAAATTTCTCTGCAGCTGCAGAATCGGCACTGGCAACTTCACCACATACTTTAACGTTGTTGAAACCAGCGCGATGCTTCAACCTGTTAAACCACCCGTGGCTTGCCACGAACTTGGGTTGGGGTTCGCCATAATTATCCTTAATATCTTTATAAATACTCGTTGCTTTTGCTTGAATGGTCATTAGACTAAGGAGCACTTTCTTCTGAATCTGGTTTTCCATCCATATTATTAACAGCTGTTCCATCTCCGATATAGTACCTGAACGCTGTTTTGTGATCACTGTTGTTCTTAAGTGTGTTGATCCTTTGACATGCCTTTTATACGCGAACTGTCCTTTAAAATAGTATTCACTGTTGAAGCAGCGAGACCTAATTTTCTCGTAAAAGATGACAAACTTTGTCCTGCTTCGTACTTCTTAATAATTTATCTTCATTTTTAAATCAATCTTGTGCAAGTATCAATCAAGCGGAACTGGCCACTCTATATGAAACGTACAAAACAGCTAGGAACAATTATTTCAATAACATTCAAAAGGAGAAAAAACTAGCATGGGACAGACTAATTCAAAGAACACTGGGAAAAGATCCTTGGGGCTTACCGTACAAACTACTTATCAATAAGCTACATCCAACAACCCCATTAGCATCAATAGTAAAGCCTGACACAACGGAAACACTCTCCTGGAGTGCAACTATGGACACCATATTAGATGAAATTATATACCAAGATATAACTGTACCAGAAAACCTGGAACAGACAAACATTAGGATTCAGCACCTGACATATACTGCAGTGGCAGAAGAGGCACCGTTTACAGAACAGGAAATAGAAGCTGCGATCACATCTTTAAAGGATGGTAAAAGCCCTGGAATAGACCTGATTGAGGTCTCCATAATAAAAAGGGTATGGAAAACCTGCCCAGATATGCTGAGAAACCTTTATAACTCCTGTCTTGTAGCTGGCACCTTCCCTACAGCTTGGAAAACAGCCAACCTGAAAATTATATTAAAGTCCCCAGAAAAACCGACAAACCAGGCCACGTCATATCGACCAATAGCACTGTTACCCTTCCTTGGGAAAGTGCTGGAAAAACTCCTGGCCCAAAGACTCAGAAACTACTATAACTCAAAGGAACTAAATTCAAACGGGCAACTAGGCTTCACTCCACACAAGTGCACCACAGATGCAATTAACCTTATGCTAACAACAATTAAAAATTATAACCACAAATATGTCCTCGGCCTCTTCGTGGACTTCAAAGGGGCATTCGATACACTATGGTGGCCGAGTGCCCTTGCGAGGTTCCGAGAGGCTGGGGTATCAGCTCCAATCCACAAGCTTATGGACAGTTACTTTCAAGACCGGCGCGCAGTAGTCTCCTCGGGCTGTTGCTCAGTTATGCGAAAGATAACAAGAGGATGCCCGCAGGGTTCAGTCCTGGGACCCCTGTGCTGGAATATGGTGCTGGACGGGTGGCTAAATCTACCACATGGAGAGATTATACCCATCGCATACGCGGACGATCTCGCCCTGGTAATCCCAGGAAACTCACGCAAGGAACTCGAGGATAAAACAAACACAATCCTGCAGGAACTTTACACATGGAGCAATACTCATAAGTTGATAATATCAATACCAAAGACCAAGCAAATCCTTCTCAAAGGCCACCTCGACCTCAATAGACCACCAAATATTAAATTAGAAGGTCAAAGAATTGAACTAGTGCGTCAGCATAAATACCTGGGCATCTGGATAGATGACAAGCTATCCTTTCTGCCACACATCAGGCATATCGTCAAATCAATCAGGAAAATAGCAGGATGGCTCATTAACATCACAAAAGCCATATGGGGAATTAAATCCTCCACACTAAGCCTATACTACTCCTGCTTGTACATTCCCATTGTCTGCTATGGAGCCGGGGCCCTGGGGTTACAGAGCACTGAACTCGGCTTGCAAAAAATACTTATTGCAGTCACAAAGAGTCTTTCTCCTGGCAACCTGCAGAGCATGCAGGACAATTTCTACTGAGGCCCTCCAGGTACTGTGCGGGAGACCACCCGTATACTTTGATGTAATCTACCACTACCTGGCACACAACCAACGGCTAGGCATACAGGCTACGCTGGGAGGAATTGCCAACGACACCAACCAAAGTATAAAAGAAAACAAAGCAAGAATTTATAGGGACATAGGCACAAAATGGCAGGATATCTGGCAAACAACAACTAAGGGAAGAGACACCTTCACCTTCTTCCCACAAATATATCTGCGAGACAAATCCAGGAACTGGTGGACACCAAGCATGCATACTACTTTTCTAATCACAGGACATGGTAGTCTCAACTCCAAACTCCACAAATTAGGCCTAACTCTCTCCCCCCTTTGTCAATGCGGCGAAGAAGAAACAGTGAAACACCTCATACTTGACTGTTACCTCTACACAGATCTGAGACATCCCCTGCTATTGGGGACTAACGTAACTAACGCTGGAGAATTCCCACAACTGATAGCTGGGGCAGAATCGCTCAAACTTCTTTCAGCTTTTGCAGGAAAATTATTCAGGCGAAGGGCGGCCCTCCAGCAGGAAGCACAGAGAGACAGTAGGTAAATGGGAAAATGAAAAGAAGGAATGAAGTGGAAGGGACTCAACAGAACAAGAAAATAGGAAGTAACGCAGAACGGAAGCACAATTATACTGAACTGAATAAGAAGCAAAAGTAAGGACTCAAGAACAAGACATCCCACAGCTTAGGAGCAGCGGAGCACACATAACTGTGATGTAGCTTCCTTGAAATTAGTGACTAACACTGAACATGCCCTAAAGAACTGGGTCGATGTCATAGGCCACATAGTGTCTTCAGTATGTGCGTTTTTTTTTTTTTTTTTTTTTTATTTATTAGTGAGGACCCTACCTTCATAGGACAGGACCGAGATCTACGAGAAGCTGAGCAATCGAGAATTTCACTTGGTTATAGCCCTACAGGACTGGGTCGAAGCCACTGGCAATAATCATGTTTCCCGTTAACTACCCTGCCACACTGGCTTGTCCGTCCTTCTACTCGCAAAACACACAATGAACTCATCTCCACACACTCTAGGACAGGATTGAGCCCTGCAAGAATGTGTGTCTTGAATGCGGTGCTTCCCCTCAAGATGAAATTAAACCCTGTAGGACGAGCAAAGATACTGTGAACTGTATAGCTATGATAATTATAAGATATTCTTAACTACCTTAGAACTGTTAAGTTGCTGTTGCGGTAGCGCTGTGGTTAAGGACACTGGTTGTGTCTTCGGCCGTAGTGTTGTTGCGACAGTGGCTGTTTTGCCAAGTATTTATATTGTCAACTGTAAAATTGTAGTAATTACTAACTTAGAAGTGTTCACTTTTGTTCAGGTTTGCTGTGGCTCCGGGGGTGCCGCGGTTGTGGTGCACTGGTTTGTGTCTGTCGCCGCGGCTCCGTCGTGGCTGCCGCAGGTGCATGGAATTGATTGTTACGCCGTGCCCTCTTCTGGCAGGATGGGCCCCTACAAGGGCCAATATTTGGTATAGATCATTGGACAACCTAAACATTGAACATGCTAAACTCACTAGAAACACCCACTACTTTTCTGCTCCCCTTAACTAAATCTAAATTCATCCACACGCTATGTTTTAATCTCCTGACGAAACTTAACTTATTTTAAATTATTACCATATTGTATGTAAAACACACTAGAAACATTCACTCCATTAATTGATCCCCACTCAACTAAACCAACTCTATCCACACTTGATGATTTACTCTTTTATTGCTATATTTATCTCTATTTTAATATTATTGTATAAACATATACAAGCAGTCAAGAACCTCCTTTTGTGATAACCAGACTCCCTGGAGCGCCTCCACGTGGCTAGGGACGGGAGTCAGGACGCAAGATATATCTGTTCTTGCCTCCTGGCTGCAAAGTCTCCAGGTGCCGGCATACAACACTCAACAAAACAAACACTCAAACAAAAACCTCCCCATACACACACTCGCCGGCTTAAAAAAACCTACAAGAATCATTGCGGCAATAGGGGAAAACCTGGAGGCTGCAGTAAACAAAAATACTTTGTTTGTTTTGTGCAAGTAGTGCATCGCTTCTCGGCCTTTTGGCTAAGATGTGTGCAAGTAGTGCCAGGAAACGAAACAATCTTGTTTCGGTTCCTGGCACTATTTGCACTTTTCGTTGGTCGCTTTCCCTTCATCATTGTAATATGTAAATAGGAATGAAGTTTCTGAAAATTTGTTTTTTATATGATTGACGATTTTAGTGAAGGGGAACACATTTCACCATAATAGCTTAAATACCCACATAATTGCAGTTATCGGTATTATCGAGTTTACTACCCATTTATAATTGCTTGCAGTAACAGAAAAGCCCAATGAACCGGAAAGTGCAAATTGTTTTTGTTGTTTTATGGTCGTGATCTCCAGAAACGTGCTTTAGAAAAATATTACAAAGGCATTCAAAATTGATTTTTATAACGGAAACATGATAATCATGAAAGTTTAGTGCAATTTCCATTATAAAAATGACCTTTTAGAGAGATAAATAGCTTAGTAATATAGCGCAATTTTCAACCTCCAAGGACTTGGAACGAATTACGAAAAAAAAAAAGTGTTATTGGGTTCACATTATGATATTTTAACGATACCTCCATTTTTTCCTACTTGATGCAAAATACGTTTCCACGATTTTTTTAAGTTTCCACCGGCAGGCAAAATATTACATAAAGTTGAATTTCCGTAAGACCAGTATTACGTAAAGTCAGGGAGTTCCTGTATATGATATCAAAATTATTTATTGCATCCAGTTATTTTGTGACACAGTATCCAATCAATCTGATCGGATTTCGCCTTGACAAACCCATGCTGTGTCTGAATTATTGCTGCAGTCTTGTATAAATGATCCTGCAATGCTTCTTTAACAAGTGACTCCATTATTTTCCCTGAACAGAAGTCAAACTAATAGGTCTGTAATTACTTGTGTCACCCTTTGATTCCCCTTTGTGAATTGGAGATACATTTGCATATCTCCAGTCTGTGGGGACTTTCCCCGAGTCCGAAGATGGTCTCATAATTATTGCCAAGAGTTTGCTTACTTCCTCTGCTGCCTCCTTTAATATAACTGGATAGATCTCATCCACCCTAGGTGCCCTTCTTGTGTTAAACTTTAACAATTCACAGACTAATAGGTTAACAGTAGCCACAAGCAGAGGTGGAAATGATTCTTGCACTGCTTCTATTGGAATGAGCAGCAGCCCAGAAAGCCAGTTGCTGGCGATTTCAGGAATTGCTGGGGGTCCTGAAACAAGAAAATACATGCGCTGTGTAAGAGTAACTAAGATTAAGAACAGGTGCATGTACACCAAAGCTAGGAGTATAGTAAACAAATTTGACGAATTTGAAGTGCTTGTTGAGACATCCAAGTCGATTGTTCTTGTTATATCAGAGACTTCGTGCCACTCAGATATGAGGGATGCAGAGATGGGATTTGGAGAGTACAGTTTGTATAGAAAGGATGGACAGGACAGTAATCTGTAATCTCCCGCTAAGGCAGGGGGAAGAAGGGGTTATGCTGTTACTTGAGAAACACATAAAACCTAAGAAAGTGCATCTAGTTGACATAGATGGATTGTGCAATGTTCAGTCAGTTTGGTGTGACATAAGCACTGGGAAAGCAAAAATGAGGGTAGGAGTTTGTTATAGGCCTAATGACTCTGTTGAGTACAATGAACAATTATACAGAGAAATAGAGTGGGCCAGCAAACAGAGTGTCTTATTACTGGGGATTTTAACTTCCCAGATATAGACCGAAACTTGTGGGTTGGTCATTCACTCCTTAGCAAGGCTTTTGTGGATTTATTGGATGATTGTTAGAGAGGCAGCATGTTAGAGAGTAACACTCTTGATCTGATTATCAGCAGTGATTGTTCAAGCATTAAGAATTTACGTATAAAGGAACCACTAGGTATTAGCCATCACAGTGTGCGGATGTCTAGGTATTAGCCATCACAGTGTGTGTGTCTCGGCAAAAGCCGAGAATTAGGGTTGAAATTGAAAGTGTCTGCAATTCTGCCCAGACACGATAGGAGGGAGTATATGATGAGAGCCTTGTCTATCAATTCGGCCCTGGAAAGATTGTGCAAGGCTCAAGGGGTAGAATTTTTTTCAGCCTGGACTGTGCTTGTTAACAGGAGAGATTGCTTCTACAGGGATGGGGTACACTTAAATAGAAAGGGTACAAGAATATTTGCTGATGCTATCGAGGCAGTGTTAGGTGGGTAGGAAAACTGCTAGCTTGGGGGGATTCACAGACTAAAAGGTTAAAAGTAGCGACTGGCAGAGGAGAAAGTGATTCTTGCACTGCTTCTATTAGAATGAGCAGAAGCCTGAAAAACAAGATGCATGATATTTCAGAGACTGCTGGGAGCCATTGCGGTACAAGTAAACACATGGGTTGTGTTAGGGTAGCTAAGAATAGAAACAGGTGCAGGTATACTTGCGTGTACACTAATGCTAGGAGTTTAGTAAATAAATTTGATGAATTTGAGGTATTGCTCAAAACATCAAAGGCAGATATTGTTGGGATATCAGAGACGTGGTGTCACACAGATATAAGGGATGCAGAACTGGAATTTGGGGAGTACAACGTCTACAGAAAGGATAGACAGGATAGGAAGGGGGGAGGGGTTATGCTATTAGTTAAGAAACACATAAAAACCAAGGAAGTGAAGCCAGTCGACATCGCTGGACAGTGCAGTGTCGAGTCAGTTTGGTGTGACATAAGCATTGGGAGATCAAAATTGAGAGTAGGAGTGTGCTATAGGCCTAATGACTCTGATGAGTATAATAAGAAACTGTACAGGGAAACAGAGTGGGCCAGTAAATCAGAGAGTCTTATAATGGGAGATTTTAATTTCACAGATATTGACTGCAATTTGGGGGCTGGTCACTCACACACTAGCAGGGCTTTTGTGGATTTATTGGATGATTGTTTTCTACATCAGCATGTTCGGGAGGCAACTAGAGGGAGTAATACTCTTGATTTGATTATCAGCAGTGATTCTTCATGCATTAAGAATCTGCAGATAAATGAACCACTAGGTGGCAGTGATCACAGTGTGCTGAAGTGGGATTTACTCAAAGAGGTAACTACCATTAGGGGTAAAGGGAAGGGTTATTGCTTCCGTAAAGGCGACTACGATGGACTGAGACAGTATTTAAATTCTATACAGTGGGACCAACTGATGATGTTACCAACAGCAAATTCAAAATGGGAAGCATTCAAAGAACTTATCTTGGAAGCTACTAGGCTTTACATACCAACTAAGAAATATTGTTCAAGGTTTAGGCCAAAATGGATGTCAGATGAACTAATGAGGCATATGGCAGAGAAGAAAAATGCATGGGATACTTACAAATTAACACATGACACAGAAGCCTATGATAGATACAAGTTGATATGCAACCAAGTTACAAAGGAGGTTAGGCAGGCGAAGGCAGGTTACGAGAAATCCTTGGCAAGGGATGCAAAGAAAAACAGCAAAGAGTTCTTTACTTATGTAAACTCTAGAAGGAAGGGGATGAATCAGATTGGTCCACTTGATATTGATGGGTCAACTGTTGATGATCCTGCTCAGGTAGCTAACAAACTAAATGAATATTTTGCATCGACATTCACACATGAGGAGTTATTCAGCGAGGGGAATGCCAGAGGGGTATTCAACTCTAGCAGTAAGCTACAGAATCTTGAAATAACTGGGAGTAAAGTGGAGGAGAAACTGTTGAAGATAAACACAAGAAAGGCACCCGGGGTGGATGGGATCTATCCAGTTATATTAAAGGAGGCAGCAAAGGAAGTAAGCAAACCCTTTGCCATAATTATGAGAGCTTCCTTGGACTCAGGGGAGGTACCCATAGACTGGAGATGTGCAGATGTGACCCCAATTCACAAAGGAGGATCAAAGGCTGACACAAGTAATTATAGACCTGTGAGCTTAACTTCTGTTCCAGGAAAATTAATGGAGGCACTGGTTAAAGAAGCACTGCAGGATCATTTAGACAAGACTTCAGTTATAGCTCGGACACAGCATGGTTTTGTTAAGGGGAAGTCTTGCCTGACCAATTTGATTAGGTACTATGATGCAGTCACAAAAGAACTGGATGCAGGGAATAGCTTTGATATTATATACTTGGATCTTAGAAAGGCTTTTGATACTGTTGCACATGGAAGACTGCTACACAAATTGGAGCAGTGTGACATTGGAGGCAAGTTGCTGCTATGGATAAAGGGGTGGTTGAGGGGGAGAAGACAGAGAGTGGTAATCAATGGACACTGCTCATCGTGGACTAATGTTATTAGTGGAGTCCCTCAGGGCTCAGTGTTGGGTCCATTATTGTTTTCTGTATTTATAAATGATATTGATGATGGTATATCAAGCTTAATGTCCAAGTTTGCAGACGATACAAAGGTTGGCAGGGTTGTCAAGGACACTACTGACACTATGCTGCTGCAACAGGATCTGGAAAGGTTGAGCAGATGGGCCGAGAGGTGGCAAATGAAGTTTAACATTGACAAATGTAAAGTACTACACATGGGAAACAGCAACCCCAGAGCAACGTATCAACTCTGTGGTACTACACTGACAGTGGTAGAGAATGAAAGGGACTTGGGGGTGGTTGTGCAGGCAGATATGAAGTGCTCTGAGCAGTGCAGACGGGTTGCAAGAGTAGCTCATGGAGTATTGTCAATGATATACAGGAATTTTTCCAGCAGGGATAAGGAGGTGATTATTCCCTTGTATAAGGCAATGGTCAGGCCACACCTAGAGTACTGTATACAGGTCTGGAGGCCTCATTTCAAGAAGGATGTAGAGCTGCTGGAACGAGTACAGAGAAGGGCAACAAGATTAGTGAATGGAACAAAGGGGTGCTCTTACGAAGAAAGGCTTAAGTTTTGCAAATTACAGTGTCTGGAGACTAGGCACCAGCGAGGTGATCTGATAGAGGTGTATAAAGCCTTGAATGGTTTGAGCATGCTCAATGCTGATGGGATTCTTCCTCTAGCTCAGAATAATCACCTGAGAGGGCATAAATTCAAATTGAGGAAAGACAGATGTAGGATAGACGTGCGGAAATTTGCCTTTAGCCAGCGGGTGGTTGATTGGTGGAACAGACTTCCATCCCTTGTAGTGGAAGTTGATAGCCTAAATAAGTTTAAGGCTCAGCTGGACAGGTATTTTGAACGAACAGAGGGGTGAAGTGGAAGTGGGTTTTTTTTTTTGGCTGATGCTGCATAAGCTTGCTTTCTTGTATCAAATGCCTCTACTAATGCTAATGTGAGATTTACTTAAAGATCAGCCCCAGGGGCTCACATCTGGTGAGTGTGGGCTTGGCACACCCAGGGTCCTGAGCTGGATATCATCATTCTTCTCTTCCTTGGTGATTCCCTTTTATTTCTGTCTCTCTCTCTCTCTCTCTCTCTCTCTCTCTCTCTCTCTCTCTCTCTCTCTCTTGGTAGTTCAGAAATTTTTTTAAGTTTTTTTGGCTGGTGCAGCATAAGCCTCAGGCTTCCTTGCACCATATGGGTAATAATAATAATAATAATGTAACTACCATCAGGGTTAAAGGGAAGGGTTTTTGCTTTTATAAAGTGGTCTCAGAGATTTTTTAACTTCTATACAGTGGGACCAAATGATGATGTTACCAACAGCAAATTCTAAATGGGAAGCATTCAAGGAAGTAATCTTGGAATCTACTAGGCTTTTTATTCCAACTAAGAAATACTGCTCTTGGTTCAGGCACAAATGGATGTCAGATGAACTAATGAGACTCGTGGCAGAGAAGAAAAATGCATGGGATGCTCATAAATTGTCATGCGACACAGAAGCCTATGATAGATACAAGATAGTCTGTAATCAAGTCTCAAAGGAGGTTAGGCAAGCGAAGGCAGATTATGAAAAATCTTTGGCAAAGGAAAACATTAAAGACTTCTTTATTTATATAAACTCTAAAAGGAAGATAATAAATCAGATTGGTCCACTTGATATCAATGGTTTCACTGTTCATGATCATTCTCGGATAGCTGTCGAACTAAATGAGCATTTTGCATCAGCATTCACATATGAGTTTTTCAAGGAAGAAAGGGCAAGATGTTTATCAAACTCTAAGAAAGAGCTAAATGATTTCATAATAACTGAGAGCAAAGTGGAGCAGAAATTGTTGAAGTTAAACACACGGAAGGCACCTGGGGTGGATGGGATCTATCCAGTTATATTAAAGAAGACAGCAAAGAAAGTAAACAAACTCTGAGCCATAATTATGAGAACTTCCTTGGACTCAGGGGAGGTCCCCATGGACTGGATGTGTGCAAATGTGTCACCAATTCACAAAGGGGATTCAAAAGGTGACACTAGTTAACTATACACCTGTTAGTTTAACTTTTGTTCCGGGGAAAATAATGGAGTCAGTGGTTAAAGAAACACTGCAAGATCGTCTAGACTAGACGGCAGTAATAGTTAAGATACAGCATGGCCTTGTTAAAGGTAGGTCCTGTCTGACCAATTTGATTGGATACAATGATGTGGTCACAAAGGAATTGGATGAAAAAAATAATTTTGATATCATATACTTGGATTTCAGGAAAGCTTTTGATACTGTTGCTATGGAAGACTGCTGTTCAAATTGGAGATGTATGGCATTAAGGGTAGTTGCTACAATGGATAAAGGGATGGTTGAGTGGGAGACGACAGAGAGTGTTAATCAATGGACACTGCTCTTCGTGCACAAATGTTATTAATGGAGTTCTCTAGGGTTCGGTGCTGAACTCATTGTTGTTTTGAGTATTCATCAATAATATTGATGAAGGTATATCAGGATTAATGTCCAAGTTTGCAGATGATACAAAGGTTGGCATGGTTGTTAACGACAGTAAAGACAGTATGCTACTCCAACTGGATCTAGATAAGTTAGTCAAATGGGCTGAGAAGTGGCAACTGAAGTTTAACATTGACAAATGCAAAGTACTGCATATAGGTAGTAATAACCCAAGAAAAACATACCAACTGTGTCGTACTACATCCAGGGAAGTGGAAAAGATCTATGGGTAATTGTGCGGTCAAATGTGAAGTTTGCTGAGCAGTGCAGACGGGCAACGAGGGCAGGTTATGGAGTCTTGTCAATGATATATAGGAATTTTGCTAGCAGGAACAGGGAGGTGATTATCCCGTTGTACAAGGCAATTGTCAGGCCACGCCTTGAGTACTGTGTACAGGTCTGGAGGCGTCATTTTAGAAATGATGTAGAGTTGCTAGAACGAGTACAAAGAAGGGCAACAAGATTGGTGAGGGGAACAAAGTGAATGCTCTTACCAAGAAAGATTTAACTTCTGCAAATTGCAGCGCCTGGAGAGTAGGTACCTACTTTCCAGGCTCAACCCATTCAAAGCCTTACACACCTCAATCAGATCACCTGCTAGGTGATCTGATTGAGGTGTATAAGGCTTTGAATGGGTTGAGCAAGCTGAATGCTGATGGGATTCTTTCTCTTGCTGAGATTAAGAACCTTTGGGGGCATAGATTCAAATTGAGCAAAGATAGTTGTAGAATAGATGTGCGGAATTGCCTTTAGCCAGCAGGTGATTGATTGGTGGAACAGACTTCCATCTTTTGTTGTGGAAGTTGATAGCCTAAATAAATTTAAGGCTGAACTGGACAGGCATTTGGAACGAATAGAGTGCTGAAATGGGAGTTTTTTTTTTGTTGGCTGATGCTGCATAAGCTTGCTTTCTTGCATCGTACGCCTATGCTAAAGTGTCTTTAATTAATCTGCAGTTGCCAATCATATTACTTAAATCAGATATTTTTTGATTTTTCAGAATTGTTGTGTGAATTGCCCGAACAACCTGAAAATGGCATCTTTAAGCTGAAGTCAACTAGAAAAGTCGTTGGTTCCTACCGCTGGCATTTCTACACCGCATATTTTTATTGTAAGGAAGGCTACGAACTTCAAGGGAACGCGGCAAGCACGTGTATAGAAGGAAATTGGACTCATCAGTTTCCCTTGTGTGAAAGTGAGTATTGAATAATTCGTTTTAGTAATGATGACTGCCTAATATTGCAATCTGGTGATAGCTTCAGATGCTAGCACCATAAGTTGCCTCAATGCTACATTACAAATAAGTAATATTTCTCCAAATAAAAGTATTAGGTTACTTATTAACTTGAGGGAAAGGTTGATGATGGGAGAAGGAACATGATGCCTTTTTGTCTCCCTCCACCATTTGATACTATTGGCGCTTCAACAGTAAGGATACGCATTCCTCAATGCGGGGCCCTCATAAAAATTCTGGGTAATGTCAAAATCACAATTATTGGTGTAAAGACCCTTTTAGACCTTTTCCGAATTTTTAATGCTTCTTAAAGATAAAATAGCTTAAAGATAAAAAATCTAAGGTGATAGATCACCATAGAGTCATCAATAAATGTTCAACTCTAAGGTGATAGATCAATTTCTATTGGATACTTGGAATTTGCATGCCAGGATGCCTACTATATCAAATATTTGGCTTTGGTGACACTGTTCACAATAAAATATTAATGAGAAACATTTTGTTCTGTTAATATTGCTGAGTGGTGTACTTTGGATAATTTATTGCATACAGACATGATGCATTTACACTAACTCATGTCTATAAATTTTTTTTCAGTCTGAGGATTTAGCCCTGAATTTTTCTTAAATATTGAACTACTAAACACCATTTGACATCTCTCATATTGTTGAATTATTTTCACAACTGAGTTGTTAGCTGTTATACCATCAGAATACTTACCCACTCACCAATGAAGGACCAACTAGTCCCCTTAAACAGCCATCTCTGCATTTTCCCAACGATGAGTGGGCAGCCAGAACTGGACTGATACTAATGAGTGAGTGTGAGCAAGGAATGAGACTCCTTTTCATTTTTTGAGGCTCTTTTTCATTTTCCTTTGATCTCTTACTGTCCTTTCTGCTAACTCTTAAGCTTTTCTCCAGCTTTTAGGAGCATGTAGTTTAAAGAGCATTACATCCCTATATATACAGTGTATATGCCCTGAAATAGCCATCTCGAGGTTTTTCCAAAGGGATGAGTGAGAGGTCAGAACTGGCCTTAATGAATGAGGAATATGGATCCTTTCCTTTCTTTTTGTCTCCTACTACCCTTCTTCTCTTAAGCTGTTCTCCGACTTTTAGGAGCCTGTAGATCACAGTATTATATATCTACATACACTCCTGCCTATTGTTTAGAATCGCCTTTCATTCTTCTTAATTTTCAAAGTTTTTATTTAAAAAGGACTAACTTTTATTAAAATATTTTCTATTATGTATTCATGGCAAGAAATAAGAAATTGAGTGTTTGAAAAAAGAAGTGCTATTATAACACTCTATAAAGAAAGTTATTCCATGGGAAGTATTGGCAAAAAAAACTAGGTGTTTCATTTAAAGGAGTACAAACTACCGTTGGACGATTCAAGGACACCGGCAGTTTAAATGACAAACCACGATCAGGACCACTTCATGTAACAATGGAAGCACAAGATAAGACCATAACATTGATTTCTAAAAATGCAATTGATGATTTACTACAACTAAAATTCGATCTGGGTTCAATACGAACAGATAAACTCCCGTGTCTATCCACTATAAAACTTCATCTTAAACAAGCAGAATTTCAATGTTTATGGCTCTTAACCCAAGCCAACCATTTCTTTCGGTTTTTAATAAGGGTTTTCAAATCGTTGCAGGACTTCATGGTCATGTAGCAGTCCGAAAACCGTTATTTAAACAAGAACATGAAGTCCTGCAGTGTCTGAAAGCCTTATTAAAGCGGGAACATGGAAGCCCTAGAATGGTTTGAAAACCTTTATTAAAACCGAAAAATTGAAAGAAGCAGTTGGCTTGGGTTAAGAACCATCAACCTTGAACAACTGAAGACTGGAAAAACTTACTATGGACCGACGAATCCAAATTTGAAAATTTTTTGGATTTATGTATTTGGATTTATGAAACGTATTTGAATTTATGCGAGGCGATCATCTGAAGGAAAATCAGTATAGTTATACTCTTGTTAATATTAATTATTTCAATATATTTTTTGTCATAAAGTTTTCAATATTTAATATTCAACCTTACATGTCATAGTTAATTTTAAAAAAATTAACGAGAACTGTTGTCGCTGTGATTTCAAATGTTTAGGCTGTTGTGTGTATTGTCGGCCAGCCTGGGGACGCTATATTATTAATTTATGTACTTCTATGTTGAGTGGCGTAATCTGGTCGAGTTGAGGGGAATAAGTGGACTGGCAACAGGAGGACTTAGTGGTTTTTGACTCACAATGGAGTCTAGGATGAATCTGCTTTCTATCAGGGTGGAGGACCCACTCCTTGCGAAGACAGTTCTAAGGTGTGTTGTGTTTTTGATACCCTAACCTGTTCAAAGGTATGGATTCCCCTGTTCAGACGTTAGTTAGGGCTTACAATAACCCAACTGGTTATAAAGTATTGAATAGGATTTACTTATTCCAATGACTTAAGTTACTTATTAATCTCTATGAATCTCATTCTGATTATCCATAATGTTTCACTGGTGTATAACAAATCCATAATGTTTCACTGGTGTATAACAAATCCATAATGTTTCACTGATGTATAACAAATCCATAATGTTTCACTGATGTATAACAAATCCATAATGTTTCACTGATGTATAACAAATCCATAATGTTTCACTGGTGTATAACAAATTCATAATGTTTCACTGATGTATAACAAATCCATAATGTTTCACTGATGTATAACAAATCCATAATGTTTCACTGATGTATAACAAATCCATAATGTTTCACTGATGTATAACAATTAACTAAGTGACAGAGGCAAGATATATAACAATAAACATACAAATTTAATAAACAACAAAAAAGAAAAGAAACGATTTACATACACATGAGGTATGGCAGTGATTCATCTTTTACAAGGTGTCAGATTTATCGATTACATTTAGATCATTATTATCTTAAAATGGAGCTCTAGACAACTCTTATAGAATAAGTTCCATTTAGTTATATTAAGCTTATGATTCAACGACTGTGTTCGGCCCTCTCTTACAAATCAAGAGAATATTTCATTATACTTCAATTAATCAAAACCTAATTCATTACAGTTCAATATTAAGGGTTTACCGTTTACGAACTTGGGGATAGACAAGAATTGTAAGGAGCACTAAATACTGAGTTCAATAAACTAATTGGTATTATAAACAAAATAAACATGGTTTGCCCCAAGTTAAGTTTCAAGTAATAAACTAGGGTATGGATGAGGCAGGGGCAATGAGTCATAGCTGAAATATTAGGAAGAGAAACTTACCCTATTGAACAAGAGTTAGTTCAGGTTCGCTATTATCTCTCCTATTAGTGAAAATGTAAAAAGTAGAGTAAAAGTGAAAGGTAAAGTTGCCAACAATTAGCATGCATTCATATATAAAGTCCAATATGAGAATAAAGGATTGTAGGTTAAACACATAGAAAGAGAAATTGTTGATCTCCTAGGATGGGTATGTCATCCTATAGGGGTTGAATCCTTGGAGCTTCCATCATCATCATCATTTATTGAGAAAAATTGTTTCATGCCCCTTGCATTGAAGGTTGCAAAGTGTGCGTGCACATACACAAGTCCAAGTCGTGCTTTAGACCAGCGATTTCCAAACTGGGAGGCGCGAACTAGTGCAAAAGGAGGCGCGAAAAGTTTAACAGAAATGTTATTTTCATAACATAACATATATAAATAAAAAAATATATACATGAGTTTAATAAATAAAAGCAAACCTTCAAAAAAATAGTTTCTGTTCCATCAAATGCATTGCTAGCGTCGTACCAAGTTTCTTACAGAATCGCGAAATGTAAAAAACCACACACAATAGGAGAAACTCTAGTTTTGCCAAAGAACTATAAATTGCATAATTATGGATGTTTTACTTCAAGGGAGCCGCCGGGAAAATTTTACAAGTCAAGGGAGGCGTGGGCTCAAAAAGTTTGGGAAACGCTGGATTATAGTGATATCAAGCTGATTATTTAACACCACAATACATGTTTTAAGTTCCTCAGAGACCGACTGAATTATATGGGCAGTGAGTGGAACTCCCGTTACCTTTGGAGTATATCCAGGTTGCACCTTATCAGTATAAGGCTCTTGAATTGCAATAATATCAATAGCATTTTGCTCAGCAGACACTCGAATTTCGTCCAATACTGCTCTAGAACGCTGACCGTTCTAGTCATAAACATAATCCTAATAATCGTAATAAACATAATCCTAATACCAGCAAGCAAAGACGCAGGAGAATCAGCAAGAAACATCATTAGCTCCAATAACAGCTCCATCTCCGCGAATAAAACTTGTATTGATATTATTATAACTATTATTCATTGGCGGTCCTTAATCGTGCCGTCTGTAATTCCCTTAAGTACTCAGACATATACCGTTCCTTACCGAGTGCTGATATTCCTTCCTACGTTTCTTACAGTTGATACAACTAGGTGGCTCTTCCTTAAATGGACACTCATTAAATACATGCCCACTTCGAGCACAATGTCCACAAGACGGGGACTCATGCGAACAATATTGGGTAGTATGTCCATACCCAAATCACAGATAACATTTAGTGACTATCGTATAACGACGGTGCTTATGAGAACTTCAAGTCAAAAACAACCTGTCCAGGGAGGACACATATTTATAAATTTTAGGTGAGAAGTTAACAACCCAATGAACTAGCGATGACGACCTGGCCTGAGTAGTAAAACGAAAAACTGTTTGTTGCTTCACTTCTTCAAATGTGAAACCGTAATCTATCAAGTTCTTGTTATAAAGATTATCCACAATATCGTCCTTTGATAGATCGCGTGGGACATCATAAATTACGACTGATGGATTACCTTTACGTGGAAAGCCAGTGATCACTCCAGCTTCGGAAAACGCCGTCGTAGAAGTTAAGCAGTCCAAATCTGATTTTGTAGCTGTTTCTGCAACCATTCCTCGATTACGAACAAGTCGCAAAGATTTCACTTTTACATTCTTCAAATCATTTTTAAGAGTTGTAGTAACTACATTTTTCACATCAGAACTTGTTTTCAAGTTATTAGTATCTGAAGCTCTAATTATTAGAACATTATTAGATGATTTAATAACATTATTAGATAATTTAATAAGATCACTAGAAGAAACATCCTTCTCAATAGTACCCTTCACAGTATCAGCATAGGTACGCACAGGCTCTTGTGTATGTAACCTATCCGTCAGAAACTCATCTGGATCTACACCTGATTTTGGTAAGTTCTTCCCTTCATCCTGTTCAATGTGTTAAACAGAGACCACAGATAAAGTTTGTAACACTGTTTGTAGCAATTAGGCTCTTTTATCAATTTCCTCATTAATGGCTTTTAATCTCTCATTTTATATCAATAGTGCAGTTGTTATAGTCTCCAAATTACATATTTTGTCCATAATGATATCCCCATTTTTTTAGTCACCTTATTAGTCTCTCCGAAAAGAAAATTTGTGATATCTTTTCGCATTTTAGAAATGACCGCATATACAGAGGACGCGTCTTGAATATTATCACACTCATCAGTTATTGTACTTGCATAACTTTCACATTCATTAGTAGTCAAAATAGGGGTGGGAATAGACCCAATCCACTCCGCTTCAATTAACTCACCACCTGTGCTCTGCTCTCGTACTAACTGAGTCGTGGGTCTTAACTGCTCGTGACCAATACTTTTAGAATATACAAACTCACCTAGCCTTCGTATATCGCCATGAGATTGAGGAATTTTAGGTGGGAGTAGGGGTGAAGTATCCTCTCCCTCCCCGCTGGATCTGTCTAAAGATCGTTTACCGTTAGGATTTCTATCTTCCATAATTCTTTAATATCAAAAACTCACAAATAGATTAATTTTAGTAGTACTGTATTAAATAAGCAACTTCCAAATGTATTAGTAAAAATAAGTACAGTTTTTCAATAATTCCAACTTCTAAATCCTGTCTTCTTGAACTGTTCCTTTTAGGTTCAAAGCAAAAATATTATTTGTACTTACAGTAACTTTCTTGATCTATCAGCAAAAAAAAGAAAACTGATTTTACGTTTCCCGCCAAAACTACGGATCCGCCGACGACGATCGTTACCACATGGCAGCCATATTGGCTCTGCCGATGTGGTTAAACCACACTCACTTAAACCAAATAGCTATATCACAAAAGCTAGGTAATTTTTCACCTTGAAACTATTAATAACACCTAAAGAAACTCATCCACAGTTAAATCACTCAAAATTACAATAAACCGAAGATACTGTCCAGAAAGAATAGAACAAAATCCAGGAATTTTGACAAGGAGGGTTGCTCTGCAAGAGCGTGTACCGAGTCATAGCAGTGTGTGGCGAATTTTACATCGCCAATTAGTGTACCCCTACCATATCCAGCGTGTACAAGGTCTCAGCAATATAGACTACCCTCCCAGAGTGACCTTCTGCCAGTGGATGCAACAACAATGTGTCCTGAACCCCCAATTTTTAAACATTTTGTTCACTGACGTTTGGTCCGACAAAAATCGTAATGCATTCACGAGTCACGACACCAGCAACGTTTTTCGTTGAATGTCTGGGCAGGACTACTAGGAGACGGTCTAATTGAACCACACTTTCTGCCAAACAGGCGAGCTGTACCTTCAGTTCCTGCAGAATGTTCTTCCAGACCTCCTTGATGATGATAATGTTTCACTTCAGAAATGCCAGAACATGTGGTTTATACATGATGGTGCACTGGCACATTTTGTTTGAGTTGTGACTAGGTATCTAACTAGAAGGTATGGTCAACGGTGGATAGGTAGAGGTGGGCCAGTAATGTGGCTTCTCAGATCACCAGACTTAAATCCTATGGATTTTTGTACCTGAAGTCATGTAAAAAGCTTGTTGTACACTTGTGACATTAACACAGTTGAGGAATTGCAGCGTCGGGTTGAAGGAGCCTTTAATCAAATCAGAAATGACCCAGGAATACCTGAGAGGATCTGCAACTCAGTGCAGAGAAGACTACAAAGCTGCGTATGGTTGCAAGGACAGCATTTTGAACACCTTTTGTAAAACCTGTAACATGTAACCAGTGGTGAGCTCTAGTGGGCTCGCGAGAGCCCACTGTTATTTTTTTTTTTAATTTTTCGAGCCCATTGTTGAGACGATCATTTATTTTACAAATGAAATCCTGAATGCAGTTATATATATATATATATATATATATATATATAATATTAAGGATAATATAAAGAACCATTAGAATAAGTAAATCAATCCAATAATAATACCATCAGGGATCTAAGAAAACGCAAAAAAAAAAAAAAAAAAAAAAAAAAATATATATATATATATAATATTAAGGATAATATAAAGAACCATTAGAATAAGTAAATCAATCCAATAATAATACCATCAGGGATCTAAGAAAACGCAAAAAAAAAAAAAATATATATATATATATATTATCGCTTTTTACCGACAATCTAGATGACTTCAACTGGGGCCAACCACCCAGAATGAAGGCAAAAAAACGACAAGAAGTTCTCTGTTTCTGTGATGATCAATATATGCTAAGTAATTTAAATCTAACCAAATATAAACCAGAATAGGCCGGATGTAAATCGAATATAAAAAATCGAAACAACATAATAAAAGTTAAAAAAAAAAAAATTTAGAAATATTAGAATCAAAGGTAAGAAATATAAGTAAAATATAAATGTAAAATATAAATATAAATATTAATCGTCGTTGACCCGACAGAGAACGTAATTTAATGATTACAATAAGATTAAATATATAATACATACTACGTATTGACCGTATCTAGGACATAATGTAATAGTCGTCAAAATAATATGTGGTGCCCCCTATGTGATGGATACGGTAAAAATAAATAATTAAATTAACGCATAGAGAAACATGCATATAGTAAGAAGCAAATATAATCAATTGAAATTCATACAGGATAATCTATATAATACCAAATTAATCAATAGGCAGCTCAAAGATATACATGAACATTTTGTAATTACTCCCGTTGACAAAGCTGCTTGCAATTATGCAATCATATGTAAATCATATTATATAGAAATTTTAAAAAATGAACTACAGTCTAGCCATACATATAAACAGATAACATCTTCTTCTAACATAATAATCAAAAAATTAATTGCATTACATAAAAAATTAAAGTTAAAGTATAATAACCTAAAATATCCATTTATATATGGCATACCCAAATTTCATAAAACACCGATTGCTTTTAGATTCATAACATCATGTAGAGATAGTTATGCTAAATTTCCCGGAAAAATGTTAGAAAAGTTACTTAAAATTATATTAAATAACTTAAATAAAACTATTATAATAAATAATAACTTACCTATTATAAATGCTCTAAAAAATAACAATATTCATCAAATACAAACATTTGACTTTAACAGTCTATTTACTAGCATTAATCTTGATAACTTAAAAGTCGTCCTCCAGAAACTATATTTAGAAAATAAAAATGCTATAAAGGTTGATTTAACCTATTGGGATTCTCTAATAAAATTATGCATCTTTAATAATTATGTATATGACGGAACATCGTTATACCTACAAGTGACTGGGACCCCTATGGGAAGTCCAGCATCAAGCATAATCGCAAACCTTTATCTACATTATACAGAAAGAGAATTCCAAGATAACCTACTTATATATAGATACGTAGATGATATATGTGTTTTTAATTGTCCACATTTTGTCCAGGATTACAGTAAATTATATCCAGTAGAACTAGTATTGGAAAAAACTAATAATTCCGATACTATAGCAAATTATCTGGATCTTCATATAGAAATATTCCATAATAATAATAATGACGTAAACATATATAATAAAAGAGATGCATTTAATTTTAACGTAGTCAGCCTTACAAACTGGAAATCTAATATATCAAAATCAGTGCATGCTAATATAATTTTATCGCAATGTCTAAAGATTGCTTATATCTGCAATAGTAATAAAAATTGTTCAGCGGGCTTAACAGCGTTGTACGGCAGGTTGATCAATAATAATTTCCCTATCGCTTACCTGAAATATCATTTCAGGAAAGCGATAAACATAATTAATTTCAAAAATTTGTTTTCTGAACCTATTGTTTTAATATAATTTTCAATATAATCGTTATATTTAGTGCCATGTATATATGTAAATAGGATACACTTTGCATTCTTGGTGTCTTACTGCGTAGATAACTTGTACCCACCGGCTTGCAAATTACAGTGTATCATTTTTTTTTTTTAATATATATATATGTTTTAATATATATAGTTAAATTCATTTAAATTTACTTAAGTTCACGCTGAGATAACATGCAAATTCAGCTCAGGGTCCTACTATAGGAACGGGTTTGCGATCCCGGGCATACCCGAGCCACAACTTATATCTTATAATGTCTTTAAACTGTCCTACACTCTTTACTTTTATTTCTCCGAAATTATTAGGGCAATCCGAGGACGTAGGAGAAACTATTTCTTATCTATACCACTATTTTTCGCCTTTATGGAGTTCAGGTTCAATTATTCCTACTCCTTTAGTTTTTCTTCTTACTATCTGCATGTTTCTCTATGCGTTAATTTAATTATTTATTTTTACCGTATCCATCACATAGGGGGCACCACATATTATTTTGACGACTATTACATTATGTCCTAGATACGGTCAATATGTAGTATGTATTATATATTTAATCTTATTGTAATCATTAAATTACGTTCTCTGTCGGGTCAACGATGATTAATATATGCTTACATTTATATTTTACTTATATTTCTTACCTTTGATTCTAATATTTCTAAATTTTTTTTTTTTTTAAACTTTTATTATCTTCTTTCGATTTTTTATATTCGATTTACATCCGGCCTATTCTGGTTTATATTTGGTTAGATTTAAATTACTTAGCATATATTGATCATCACAGAAACAGAGAACTTCTTGTCGTTTTTTGCCTTCATTCTGGGTGGTTGGCCCCAGTTGAAGTCATCTAGATTGTCGGTAAAAAGCGATAATATATATATATATATATATATATTTTTTTTTTTTTTTTTTTTTTTTTTGCGTTTTCTTAGATCCCTGATGGTATTATTATTGGA
The DNA here is from genome assembly GCF_048544385.1 of Mastigoproctus giganteus. NCBI lineage: Eukaryota > Metazoa > Arthropoda > Arachnida > Uropygi > Thelyphonidae > Mastigoproctus > Mastigoproctus giganteus. The sequence continues at coordinate 3,033,588 of NC_143577.1, read as the reverse complement.
TTGATTTCCTTATTCTAATGGTTCTTTATATTATCCTTAATATTATAGACATTATGTGTGTATTGCATGATTGCTTGCAACTGCATTGTTTATGCATTGACTCATAAATATTATTTACATATTAGTTACAGTTATTGTCGTTTTAACTTTCTTTCTTTATTTTTTATCAATAATTATAAATATATATAATCTTTATTGTATACAAACGTGGTATATACAATAGACCCTTCACAGCAGCAATGCCAGGGGTTTTACATTGGCTAGTGGACAATAATAGCCTTGGGGAGACGGGGCCCACATCGAAGTTCGAGCTCATCCCCCAGAGCCAACAATAAAATAGAATCAGTATCAGATTATTTACAGGACATTTCATGCTTTTGACAGTATTTACAATGAAATAATAAAGATATTCATATTTACATTATGTTATATTAATAATATTTATAAAGATATTCTTCACTTTATTTACAACACATTCATAAAGACATCGTGCTTTGAACATTATTTACAATATATTGGGCATTATTATTCTGCCCTTATCAATGTGCACTTTGCCTGGCCAAGGTCAGGTTCTTAAGGATCTGTTTTCGGTACCTCCGATCCTTCACAAACGCTACAGAGGTCGCCGTCAATTGAAAGGATTGTGGGAGCATCTCCCTGGGGAGAAAGCGGTCACTGAGCGCTAGTCTATTATAGTGAGCTGTGAGCGTGGGAGCTGACCTCCCATGAGGAGGCCAAATTGATCCCTCTACCTCAGTCCGGGTAGAGGGATCCTCCAGCCACACAGTTCCCAGATGCTTGGCTCCGAGAACATTCCGGTTGTCATCTTGACAATGAAAACGAGGCGTTTTTCAAATACAAGATCTGGAAGTCGGGCAAAATACAGGCCTTACATCGATGTCTCATGGACTCGCGAAGACGATGCCAAATTCCTGGCATGTTTCGTATTGTCTCACAACCTGCCACAATTCGACTGTGGAGAGTTTCCACATCAGCTACCGGAGTCGAATATACCGATGACTTTAAATGCCCCCCCCCCCCAAGAAGAAATCTAGTGGGTTTAAATTAGTGAGCGTGGAGGCCAGGCAGTTGGTCCACCTCTCTACTTCAGGAGTCGTAGATCTTGGTCGTACTCTGTCAGCACGAGGTGTAAAGGTCCCACGTTCACAAAGGCGGCGATGGATACCTTCACACGTTTTCCTTTCTAGACATCTTCGTTCTGGGAACCTTTCATGGTACAAACGACGAGCCTCCAGAGCATCGCCGTCCGCCAAACCGTACATAAAGTGCATATCCGCTTACTCCTACTTTGAGTACATGGTCGGAATGGAAAACCACCAGATTCTGTCAGTACCTTGTGATGATAACTGGACATGGCTTGAAATATAAATTGTCACAGCTTGGATTACATCACTCTGGATTGTGTACTTGTGGAGAAGATGAAACCTCAAAACATCTGATGCTCGAATGCAATGTATACTTGGACATACGCAGGAGGTTAGAAATGCTTGTAGGAGTGTTAGACGAGGATAATCTGGGAATCCTGTTCACAGATTGTAACAACTTTGCTCTTTTTAATAAGTTTGTTAATGATGTGTTTAATAAAAGAGCCCTGATAGATAGTGGCGACCCACCTCCCCGTGGTTAGGGACGGGAACTATGCTGATCAGGATACATAGACCTGGTCCAAATGTATTGCTCCTCAGAATAGGCTAAGTGGTCACAATTTTTTCTGAGTTAAAAATTGAGTTTTAAAAATTTAATTTTATATTATAATTGTTACCTAAGATTCTGATGCCAGGAAAATAAGATCCTAGCCACGGATGTGCTACGGCACCGGTAGTGGTAGGATCCGGTATTTCTAATGTAATGTAATACCTTGTGATGGCCCCAGGGGCTAATCTTGGGGACTTGACTAAGTGACTTATCAGAAGTGTAACTAGTGAAGTTTGATTGAATTTCTTTATTGATTTGTTACGTTTCAAGTTTTCTGTTGCACGAAGTGCATAGATTAGCTGCCCTACGTTCTCGACGTCTGGGGTGAGCGGTTAGGGGTTCATCCCCCTAACCGGCTAAACAGGTATTCAGTTGGTGGGGCAGAGTGAATTTGGTTTAAAATTTTATTTCGTATTGTAAAGTTAAAGTTGTAAATAGTTGGCAATTACAGCCTTTTAATATGTTCGGCAAAAAGTCGAGCGCTGGCTCTCTTTCCAAGAAAAAAGCATATATCGAGATGAAAGCAGATAGTGATTCAGAAGATTCAGAGAGTGGAAACTCTGAGGTTCAGGAAGAAGTGGAAGAAATAGTTCCTGAAGGTACTGGGACACCACAAGATACAGCGTCTAAAAAGGGAAAGCAGGAGACTTGGACACCAGAAAAGAAATCAGAAATGATACATAGTATGAAGAAGTTGTTGAACTCTATGATAAAAAGTTCAGGACAAGGACCTGTGGTAACTAGTTTAGAAAAAATAGTGGAGGCACGAGAGAGACTAAGGGCTCTCCTATTACAAAGAGAACATCGAGTAACGGGCAATGTAGCAACCAAGATTATGGAAATATGGGATGATCTAGAAATGGTTATCGTAAAGTTGGAGATAGACCTACAAGTGAATAGGGCTGATAAGAAAGATACTCAAGAACAAAATAAAAAGGAATATGCTACGGTGGTAAAAGAAAAGTGTGTTGCAAAACCCAGGGTAGCAATTATTACTACCAAGAACAGTAAACATAAATGTAGTGAAGACATTAAAAAAGATTTAATTAGAAATGTGAGACCTGAACTACATGTGTGTGTATAGGTAGGGTGGCTCCTAGAACGTCCGTTCAAATCCACCTCGTTTCTTTGTACGTTGAACAGACTCTGCAAAACAGGCCAGCGTGTAGTAGTGCAATGTTCGTGTAGTTTAATGCATGTTATGTTGTTGTGTTATGCTGACCTCTTAGCTACCGAGAAGCAGCTATCACCAGGAAGGCTGCTTCTAGATACTCGTCCACACCACGGGAAGGTGGGCCAGTTCCAGTAGATGGGACGCATAAGGTCTCAGGTTATGAGACAACAAAAAAAAAAAAAAAAAAACCCTCTGGGGGCCCAATCCAGAGCTTAAAAAAAAAAAAAAAAAAATAATAATAATAATAATAAATAACACACGTGTATATATATATATATATAAAATAATAATAAAAAAAAAATAAATAAAATAAAAAAATAATAATAATAAATAATAATAAAAAAATAAATAAAAAATAAATAAAAAAAAAATAATAAAATAAATAAATAAATAAATTAAAAAAATAATAAAAAAATAATAATAATAAATAAATAAATCCTCCTCATCATCACCAATAGTCTCTTGGGCATTCTGGACCCACTTCAGTATTCTTTTCAACACACTATTCTGGTTCAACTGTTTAACAGGCGTTTCCTCAGTTCAAAGGCTCCCTTTGCAAAATCCTGGAATAATTGAAATACACTCCTATTAGATACAAACACCTCTTCCCGACCTAACTCATTTTCAGCAATGATTTCCCTGATTATTTCCCTGACATTATCGTAAATTGTACACACATATAATATATGGTGCCAACTTTCACTCTCACCACAAAAACAGAGATCTGTATCCGAAAGACCCAACTGAAATAATTTCGCTTTCATCGAGCCGTGACCTGTTAGTAAAAATGATGTTTGTAAACTTGGCGTAAACCAACTTCGAACTGTTCTGTCACTTAAAAAGGTAACATCCGGAATAAATTTCTTTGTCACTCGACCAGTAGATACAGTGTCCCATCTTGTTTGCCACAAGTTAACAATCTCATTTAAACATCTTCTCTTCTCCCTCTTAATATCAGAATTTATGTCAACTTCTATGCCAACAAGTCTAGTAGATATTTTCTTCTTAATGCCATAGCACAGCCCTCGATAAGCCACGAACAAATCCAAAGGGACTGCCCCAGCCATCACTTGAAGTGCAGTCGTAGCTACAGTTCTACATACCCTTAATATACTGAGAAGCATCGTTCTTTGTAGTGAGTTTAATTTAGCCTGAAATCTAACAAGAGCCACTCTGTGAGACCAAACTCCCGCTGCATATGTAACCATAGGCAGAAACACCACCTTATAATATAAAAATAAAGTTTTATTGGACACACCCCAATCTCCTCTTGATACTCTTATAATATAGCCGGCAAATTTCCTAATCTTGCTATGTAGATGTGTTATATGCGCATAATAAGACAACTTGTGATCAATAATGAGCCCCAAGTATTTAGTTTCAGAAACCATAGTCAACTGTCTCCCATTTAATTTTATTTGCGGCGGTCGTCCCAAATCAAGTTTGGTTTTAAAAAGCATCATTTTGGTCTTTTGGGGGCTAATGGTAAGCTTAAATCCTTGTGCCCAGGTATTAATATCATTTATTACACGGTTTGCATTTTGCTCCAAATCGTGTCGTGATCGACCTGCCACAATTAATGTGACATCATCAGCAAAAGCTATCACGTGACAATTTACTTGTGGTCGAACCAGCCAGTTCTGTAACACTAAATTCCAAATGGAAGGACCTAATACAGAGCCCTGAGGGCAACCTCGCGTGATTTGTCTTTGAAGGAGAAAATGTTTAGACCTTACAGTCACATATCTCTCAGAAAAATAACTCCTGAACAGACTGTATAACTGCTTAGAACACTCAGCACGACACAGTTGAGAAAGAGCTGCCTCCCACCATACTGAGTCAAACGCACCTTCAAAATCTATATATATAGCGAGTTCATATTTTGAATCAGAGTTTGAAATGTATGTATGAAAGTCCAGAAGAGCATCCTCGCACGATTTCCCCGGTGTAAAACCATACTGATTAGGTGTAATCATGTCATGACGTTCTAACAATTCTTGTAAACGTATTGCCATTAACCTCTCTAACACTTTCCCCAGATTAGCCAACAAAGCAATTGGACGGTACGACTTAGGCTCAATTAAAGGTTTCCCAGGCTTCCTAATTAGCCTCAATAAAGCAATCTTCCATTTCAATGGAAACAGTCCTTCCTCTAGGCACTTATTATATAACAAAAGTAACATGTTAGGTATTAACTTAAAAAACCTCACTATAAATGCGTTCTCAATCAAATCTATTCCTGGACATTTTGCAAAATTAAGTTTCTTTAACACCCCTGCTAGTTCATCTATTGTAAACGCCATGGTATTGCCTCTAGCTACATAAAATTGATTTTTTCTCCGCAGTTCGAATTGGCACTGTGAGTCTAAGATGGGATCGTCAACCGGGAACAGCCTGGTTAATATTGCATCTACTGAATCCTCCCAGCCAATAGTCTCAGTAGAATCCTCTTGAATTGTATTAAATACCTCCAAACTTCTCAGTTTATCTCTTGACAACTTATATAGCAAACCCCAGGGATCGTTTCTCCCCGATTGTTTTACAAACAATTGCCAGGTTTCTCTCTTCCGAGTTGCCATGGTTCTCTTGTAATTATTTTTAAGAGATACATAATTGTCATGCAATCTAACTACCTCAGAATGACCCCAATTCCGATGCCGCTGGTACTGTCTCCTAGCTCGATATACAGCCCGTCGTAAGACAGTCAGTTCGTTTGTCCACCATGGGCAGGATTTTAGTTTAATAACCTTCTTCCTACCTGACTTATATGCCGCTCTTACTATTGAATCCTCTATAGTATTAGCTAAATATATTGCAGATTCACGAACTATCTGTTGTTGTTTATCCGAGGAAAAGTCCCGAAGAATAGAAGCTTCATACATGGACCAATCAAATGATTTCAACGAAAACCGAACAATGTGTGGTATCCGATCTTGAGTACTAGTTAAATCCGGCACATTCTTCACATAAAACAATATGGCTCGATGATCACTTGATGTCCAATCAGGCATTACCTTCCAGTTACAAATACAATGTCTAATACCAGAAGTTGTTATAGTTAAATCAATATTAGATTCACCCATTGGTCCACAGAAAGTAGAGAGTTGATTTGACTTGTTCATTACAAATAAATTATGGCTCGATAAAAACTCTTCCAGCAATAAACCTCTCATGTCAGATGTTGCACTATACCACAATGGAGACTTTGCATTAGCGTCTGTCGAAATAATCACTTGTTTAGGTCTTAAAATGAGCAACACATACTCTAAATAATCCACGCAATTATTAAAGTCCATTGAAGGAGCACAATACAGAGATATAAAATAGAATTGAACATTTGCCGAGGCCACCATAACACATGTAGCGAACTGGTTACATAACCTATGAACAACCACTACGTCTAGATCTCTATTATTGACCACAATTCCAGTTTTAGGCTCTTCCTGCACCGGTTGTATTATTCGTGACGTTAAGGGATAACCAAATATTCTAGATGTTTGCTCACCTGGAACTCTAGCCCAATAAGGTTCCTGTATTGCCACCAAATCAATTTGAAAATCCTCACTAATCTTCCTAATCTCGTCCGCTACCAATCTCGATCGTTGTCCATTAATCTGCATTATTTTAATTCCTGTAGAATAAAAAACTTCAGTTAACTCAGGATCTTCTTCCAACCCCCTCTCTCTTCGTTCATTACAACTATTCATTAGCAGTCCGAGTTCGTACCATTTCCAGTGCTCTTTGATATTCTGGACATCTGACGTCCCTTACTGAATGGCAACAATCCCGCTTACGGCGCTTGCAGTTAACACAGCTTGGCTCCTGATCTTTGTTTGGGCATTCAGCATATACATGCCCCCCTCTTGCACAATGACCACAAGTAGGGGAGCTGTGAGTACAATATTTCGTAACGTGTCCGTATCCAAGACATAGAAAACATCTGGAAACTATAGTAAAGGGGCGGTGCCTATGCGAACTTACTGCCAAGTATAAACGATCCAATGTGGATATAAACTTATATAACCTTGGGGAGAGAGTAATAACCCAGTGTACAAAAGCTGTACTTCTAGACTTGGTCGTAAACCTAAAACTTATGTCTTTCTTAACTTCCTCAAACGTGATCCCGCATTCTTCCAAATTCTTACAGTATAATTCTTCAATGATATCTTCCTGACTTAACTCCTTAGGAATATCATATATAATCACAGATGGGTTGCCCTTTTTAGGAACACCCGTTGTTATTCCAACAGACGCCAAAGAATCCGATGCAGCTATATTCACTAAATCCGTCTTTATAGCTGTTTCTAATAACACACCTTTATTTCGCACCAACCGCAGAGCTCGGACTTTCACTGACTTAAATTCATTTTTTAAAGCATTTGCCACAGCAGTTTTCACTTCAGAACTCGATTTAAGCTCACTACTATCAGAAGCTCGAAGAATCATAAGATTTTCCCCAGACCTGGGTATTCCTTCCTTAGGACGAGTACCACTCGCTATCTCCGCATAAGTACGCTTTACTTCCACCCCCTGCACTTGCGCATGATCTTGACTACCTATTACACCCCCCTTATCACTCACTACTGCTTTGTGGGCCTCAGTCTTACTATAAGGCTCAGACGAAAATGTTTGAATTAAATGTTCTAGTAAATTCGCCCGTTTACTGATCTCGGCATTTAAAGCTCTAAGTTTTTCATTTTCTATTAATACAGCCATAGTCGCTGTTTCTAACTTAGCCCATTTGTCCATAATTATGTCTCCTACCTTCTTTGTAACCTTATTAACATCTGCCAAGAGGAAGCTCCTAATGTCTTTCCTCATTTTAGAAATCCCCTCACACATTGACGATACATCTTGTACATTGTATAGCTCATCAGTCATAGTTTCAACATCCTGACTTGGTATAAGTTGCACCTCAGTATTCGCAGCTACCTGATCACTAACTTCCTCTTCATGCGCTAACTGAATATTCGTATTCCCAAAAGCTCTAAACTGATCCTGACTGTGTCTTCTAGAGTATACAAACTCCCCATATTTTATAAACTCTTCCCGTGACTGTGGCACTTTAGGTGGAAGTAGGGGGGAACCGTCCTCCCCTATATCAGATCCCACTGTATGCTTCCTAACTGTTCCACTTGATCCTTCCATAATTCTTATGAAATTCAATTATCCAACTAAACAGCTAACAATGTGTTAGTTCTTATTAATTTCGAACAGTAAACTCAAACTAATTACTTTGCAGTGAAAACTAATCAACTGCTAGATTATAAAAAAAAAAAAAAAAAAAAAAAAAACACATGCAGAACAATAAACCAGTACGCTATTCTTTTCTACTGATCCCTATTGATATTAATAAATATTAGTTCCAAAAATAAATAGTTTTCAAACAAAACAGTAATTCTGACTATGTATAATCAGACTACTCCTCCCACCTCATAAAAACCGGAACAACTGCTACTATCTTTATCTGCTATGAGGCGAAGAAAACACGGAGCACAGTAGAAATGCGACCGTACCGACGCGAAACACTGCTGACCTGAACTACAGAATGTTAAAGTCCAAAATCTAAGAACTGTTCTGGATAAGAAGATCGTCCTTGAAGTAGAGTCAGAAAAAGATATAGATATGCTCGCTGATTGTCCAAAGTTTAAAGAACTAAAACTGTGTGTAGAAAAGGTACAGCAGCGAAATCCTAAAGTTTTAATTTATGACGTGGAACTAGATGTGAATAAAGATGAACTGAAAGAACAATTATGGATTAAGAACTTGAAAGATTATGGAGTAAACCAAGAAGTATTCCAAGAAAGTTTTAACGTGATATCTGTGAACAAAGCAAAGAGCAAGAATTTGAACAACTGGATAGTGCAGATAGCAGGTCCGGTCCATAAACAGCTGATCAGAAAAGGAAAAGTGTTTGTCAACTGGTCTGCCTGTCGGGTCCGTGACATTGTCACGGTGACACAATGTTACAGATGCATGGCTTTTGGCCATATTGCAAAGTCCTGTAAAATGAAAGCGTTCTGCGGACATTGTTCCACCGAAGGACATTCCTATAAAGATTGTGTGAACAAGGAAAAGCCACCTTGTTGTATAAACTGCAAACGTAGAAAACAGACAGCAGACCATAACGCTGTAGACCATACTTGTCCCGAGTATGAAAAGGCAATGGCCTTAAATCGAAGAAGAACAGATTATGATTAGAGATAGTGCTATGCTTGGAGAGAGACTCAGTGTGAGACTATAATTTTTTATCATGATTAAAATTTTTAACCGCCGTACGAGTAGAGGTCTTCCTCCACGAGGAAGGGGCGGTAACTGTGGTCACACGGGATATTTGCATATCTCTGTGTGACCACAGGCTAAAGACCAATAAAACGGTCTTTTTAATCAACAGAAATGTTTAGAATAATTTTGGCCTAATAACTATTGCAGTGATGATAAATCACACAAATAAAACTGTAATAAAACAAAAGATTAAGACTTTTGCGCATATAGGCAAATTGCCTGGGTGGCGCACTGGAGGTTCTGTTGCTTAAATGGAGTACCTTGTGATGAAGGAAATCACCTGCGGGAAATAAGACATTCCGGTTAATAACTCGGGAACCAAGCAATTCCGGAACTATGTTGATATAAAATATTTTTATTGTCTATATATGAGGAACTCATTCCTGAAATTATGCCGTGCCTTTTTGAGACACCCTGTATAATGGCATATAGGCAATAATTAAAAAAACAAACTGCATTACCGATCTCCAAAAAACTAGCGCGAATTAAGGATGATTGCTAAAGAACTTGATGTGGAAACTATAAAGATCGGTCGTGTGTTTGGGCCACGATGAGCAGCTTGTAGCTTGCGGACGGCAATTGAGGGTTGGAGGAATTATGCCGCATTTTGCAAACATTTTGAATCAGAAATAAAATATTCCAGATTATGAAATCGACTTTTAAATTTGGAATTTCTTAACCATTCAGCACTAATGATCGACATCTTGCAGGAGCTCTCTTACCTTTCAGAAGCTTTACAGAATTACTCTGGTAAAAGCAGATAAAGTAATTATTCGGAGTATCAATGCTATTGTTAATTTGAAAATTCCGAAAGAAATTATGACGCTAAAATTGAGAACATGTTGAAATTGAAAGAATCAAAATCGAAAGTAAGAACAGTAAAATTACCAAATACGGAGGATGCGGAAAGGTCAGGGAATGACCACCGCATATCCCGGAGAAATATGGCCTTAGTTGCTAATGCTTCTAAAAACCAAAACAACAACAACTCTCCGTAGCAAGGCGGTGAAAACCGAATAAGAAATTTAAGTTTTCTAATAAAATATGAAATGAAAATTAATGACTTTAGAAATTTTGTCGAAGACAGTTTATCTTTAAAATCGTGTGAAATTACCTTTTCAATTAAGAAAGCCAGAAAATATCTTTGAAACTATTGCGATTAGCAGTGCCGAAGCTGAGTTCAGCTTTCAGCGTAATGAATAATATTGTGACAATTAAACACGTTGCAGATTATGATGACCATACATCTAAATGGAAAACCATTGCTTCAATTTGATCCGGATCGTCAAATCATTTCTCAAATCGTCGCTCAGCTGTTGAGCAAAGCAGAAGATCGACAACAAATATTAATAAGTAAATTCTATATGGCAATTTTTAGAATAAATTTTTCTTGAATATTTGTGAAATAATTTTTTTTTTCATGTAATCTGTAATTTTTTGTTTACTTTTTCTAGAAAGTTTGTTTTTATATTGTGGAATGTTTTGTGATAGTTTTTATGTTATTTGTGATATGGGAAATATTTCATGTTATTTTTTATTTGCAATATTAAAATTTTATCATGAAAAAAAAAAAAACGTATCCATTATATTTCCCTAGTTGTGCGAAATAAGAGAGCATTTTTTATTGTAAATATTTTATTTATCATTCACAGATTTTCATAATTTCTGGAAGACAAGATACAATGGATTTATGATAACTAAAGTAAAAGATGTATACTTTGGAGTGCAAGTTGCGTATCTAAATATCTCTGTAAAACAGTACCAATTGATGTAGCGATCTTGTAGTTGAAGCCACATACGCAGCTGTTAGGGGAACCTAACAATGGAATGTAACGAAAATGCGAGACAAAAAAGAAATTGTTGACAAATATTTGTATTGTTGCAATCGTACTTACTGCAGTAGCAACTTCAGGAAGCATGATTGTGACTTCGTCACACTATTCAAAAATTCTAAAAGGTTAGAACTCCAGACACTGCCGTATCCAGTTATCATCGTAAGGCGAGGCATGACGAACCAGGTTTTTAAGTTTTTTTTTTTTTTAGATAGACCCAGAAATATTTTACTCATTCACTTACACGCATAGTTAATGGGATAATAAGCCGCATCTGCCCAACCCCCTCCCCGAAATCCACTCCTGACTCGAGATATCATACCGGTCACGAAAAATACGTCACGTGCTCTAATCACACTACTGGTAGTGCGAGCATGTTTCAAAACCATTTCAACATCTAACAACCTGCTCAAATGCTTAATTTGAGCAGGTTGTTAGATGTCACACATTATCCTTCAAAAAGGAGTGCCACTTTTCACCTGAAATTGGCAGCCTGTACATTAGCATTAGGAGAGGCATATGATGCAAGAAAGCAAGCTTATTAAGCATTGGCCAAAAAAAAAAAAAAAACCTTCCCATTGAACCCATCCATTCATTCCAAATCCATTCTACCCATCCATTCATTCCATGTAATGACATGGATTCCACTAGGTGTCTCAGGAAGTCTAGCTCAGGATATGACCATTCTTCCATCAGGATTTTTGTTAGCTGCTGTATTGTGTTTGGGAAACAACTGAAAACCCAACCGTCCTTTTGAACGTTTCCTCCCATTCTAAGTTTGATTTAGATCTGAACAATTAGGCAGCCAGGGAGATACTGGAAATCTTGGGAATGTTCCTCTAATCATTCTAATATAATTTTTACATGGTGAAAAGTTGTGTTGTCATCTCGAAGGAATCCATTGTAATCCATGTATAAATGAGGCATAGTTGGGTGAAATTGGTTCAGGGCGGCTGAAAGATATTCATTGGAAACAATAAGACCTAGCAGTATGAACGTGTAATAGACCATACCTCTATAGCATGATACCACCTCCAACCACTTGAGTGGTGGATATGAGACAGGCTGGATGCATGGCTTTGTGAGGTTCATTATTTCAAAATGAATTGAAATAATTCATTTTGTACAATTCCGTGTTGTTCCATGCCGTTTACATTTTGGACAGTTCCCCATGATGTGGCAGTTCTTTTGTATGGACTCATATTTCAGTCAGTGGGATGATGTTCCACACCATACTGCTAGGGCTGTTTGGGAATGGTTCATGAACACGAATATACAAAAGTTGGAATGGATAGTGCAGAGCCCGATTTGAACCATTCCAGTTTATCACATGCGTACTGAGCACCTATGTGATGACCTGGAATGTGATGTGTGGGCCAGTCCAGCATGTCTCATATTGGTAACTGAATTCGTCACTGTTCTGCAGGAGGAATATTTATGACAATTATCTGGAAAGTCTAGTCAGGAGGACGAGTGTGTCATAGCAGCCAAAGGGAGCCAGCTTTCCATTGAAAGGAATGGCAGTAATGTCAGTATGAAAGCATACTGTGTCCAGATACTTTTTATAAGGTAGTATATATATTGATTGAGATCTGAATTAATATTACAGTTTACTAATTTCTACATTTATTTATTTATGCAATATAATTTACTGTTTTGTTAAAATCACCGGTTTTGTTAAAATCACTAACTGCGTACACCGAAACTCGCCGAATGATTAAGAACTTTTGGCAAAAACATCTGAACTGCCAACAAATTTTCACAGACCATGAATGATCTGAACCTAAGTCACTAATTTGTCCAGAAAGGAATTATTTCAATTTTGCATCTTTGTAAGTTCCCTTAAATATTCCGGCATATAAGTCAACCTTTAAGGCACTAAAAAAAACTGCCTAAAATTTTCAGGTTGACTTATACACCATGTATAAAATTTTAACCTTCTGTTAAAGACACGTGCCTAGTTAGTTTCTTAGAGTTAGAAAGATATGAATTAATACCAATGCAATTTCAATTTTTTACATATGTATTTTTACAAAAAATACATTGTTGCTCTGTATTTCATACCTAAAAAATTTGTTCATTATCTTCATTAGACACAAGAAATTCATGGAATTCGTTGTAATTATGTTTTTGGGTTTAGTTTTTGATTCTCGAAAAGTAAACCTGAAATCATCAATTTCTTTTAGAAAATGTGCCAGTGGAAAATCTACTACATAACGCAAGTTCACAACATGGGGGATGGGGAAGTCAGGGAGGACAATGGCCCCAATTTGAGATGACTATTAAAGATCATGTCAGAGCATGATCATTAAAGATGTCATTGAACAATTTGGCTTTGGGGGAGAGGAAACCAGAATTTATAATTTCACCATTCAAATGTTCGTCAATCAGGCAATGAGGAGTGGTTTGATTACACAATTAGTGAAGATGTTTTGGGAAACACTCCTTGAATATGGCACATTTAGAAATTTTTAATCCCTCAGATATTTATTTGGTAATCAAACATGCCGAAATGTAATGCAATATGCATACGTTACTTACCTTCTTTATTATTATTTTAATAACAATAAAAAAAAATATATATATATATATATATATTTGTTTTATTATCTAGAACTCAAAGAATGTGAAAATCCAGGTGTTCCTGCAAATGGTACTCGACAGGGTGCATGTTGTGAATCAGGAAGTACACTGCATTTTGATTGTAATGATGAATTTGAGCTCAGCGGATCTCAACAAATAACATGCATAAGGGGAGAATGGAGTAACCCGAGACCACGTTGCAAACGTAAATACTTTTGCACATTACCTTGAGTATGAATTCATAATGTCTTGTATAATTATTATAATTACTAATTATTGAATTGCTAATTATTGTTTGAAGAAACACAGTAATTACTTAATATTAGGTTAACATCTGCTACTGTTCACCTACTCTAGGACACTGTAAAAATGTCTTGTGAAAAAGGAGAAGGCTGACATTTTCAGAATGATATATGCATTTTGAAATATAAATCAAATATATAAAGGCTCAAGCTAATGGGAGTGCTGTGGCTCAGGGGAGACCTGAGGGGGGCAGTTGCCCTCTGAATCACAGACTATTAAAATGCACTACTTGCTTGATGTTTGTGGACAGTCGGGTATGGGACATGATACTGCCATGGGGGATGTCTTTGTGTGTGTGCGCGATGCAAGGAGTGTAAGGAAATCAGGCGACAACTCAGGGTTGTTATGGGCCTATATGAGAGCTTGAAGGACAGGGTGGATGCCCTCAAAGGATTAAAAGTGAGGGGCCCATCAAGCTCTCAGCTGCTCACACCAATGCCAGAGCTTGCACTTGGTCATCACGCAACATGGCAGCAGCCCCCAAGGCAGAATGCACTGGTCCCAAAGGAACTAGTAGTTGTTGGTAACTCTATTGTCAGGGAAACGGGAAACATGCTTTGTAAAAAGGATAGGTGGAACAGGACCAGGGTATGTCAGACAGGGGCAAAGGTTGATGATGTTGTAGAGCGGATATCATCTTTTAAGGGCACAAAAGGTGATATAGTTGTACACGTTGGCACTAATGATATTAAGAGTAGGAGACCGGCGGAACTACTTAAAAAGTACAGGTCACTGTTGAAAAAAAGGCGTGAATTAGGGTTGAATTTGAAAGTGTCTGCAATTCTGCCCAGACACGATAGGAGGGAGTATATGATGAGAGCCCTGTTGATCAATTCGGCCCTGGAAAGATTGTGCAGGGCTCAAGGGGTAGAATTTTTTTCAGCCTGGTCTGTACTTGTTAACAGGAGAGACTGCTTCTACAGGGATGGGATACACTTAAATAGAAAGGGTGCAAGAATGTTTGCTGATGCTATCGAGGCAGTGTTAGGTGGGTCGGAAAACTGCCAGATTGGGGGGGATACAAGGACTAATAGATTAACAGTAGCCACTGGCAGAGGTGAAAGTGTTTCTTGCACTGCTTCTATTGGAATGAGCCGCAGCCTGGAAAATAAGATGCAGGATATTTCAGAGACTGCTGGGAATCATTGGGGTACAAGTAAACACATGGGTTGTGTTAGGGTAGCTAAGAATAGCAACAGGTGCATGTATACTTGCGTGTACACCAATGCTAGGAGTTTAGTAAATAAATTTGATGAATTTGAGGTATTGCTCAAAACATCAAGGGCAGATATTATGGGGATTTCAGAGATGTGGTGTCACACAGATATAAGGAATGCAGAACTGGAATTTGGGGAGTACAATGTGTACAGAAGGGATAGACAGGATAGGAAGGGAGGAGGGGTTATGCTATTAGTTAAGAAATACATAAAATCCAAGGAAGTGAAGCCAGTCGACATTGCTGGACAGTGCAGTGTCGAGTCAGTTTGGTGTGACATAAGCATTGGGAGATCAAAATTGAGAGTAGGAGTGTGCTATAGGCCTAATGACTCTGATGAGTATAATAAGAAATTGTACAGGGAAATAGAGTGGGCCAGTAAATCAGAGAGTCTTATAATGGGGGATTTTAATTTCCCAGATATTGACTGGAATTTGGGGACTGGTTACTCACACACTAGCAGGGCTTTTGTGGATTTATTGAATGATAAATCCACAGACTGGAAATCCACAGACTGATAAATCCACAGACTAATCCATAGACTGGAAATGTGCAAATGTGACCCCAATTCACAAAGGAGGATCAAAGGCTGACACAAGTAACTATAGACCTGCGAGCTTAACTTCTGTTCCAGGAAAATTAATGGAGGCACTGGTTAAAGAAGCACTGCAGGATCATTTAGACAAGACTTCAGTTATAGCTCAGACACAGCATGGTTTTGTTAAGGGGAAGTCTTGCCTGACCAACTTGATTGGATACTATGATGCAGTCACAAAAGAACTGGATGCAAGGAATAACTTTGATATTATATACTTGGATCTTAGAAAGGCTTTTGATACTGTTGCACATGGAAGACTGCTACACAAATTGGAGCAGTGTGACATTGGAGGCAAATTGCTGCTATGGATAAAGGGGTGGTTGAGTGGGAGAAGACAGAGAGTGGTAATCAATGGACACTGCTCATCGTGGACTAATGTTATTAGTGGAGTCCCTCAGGGCTCAGTGTTGGGTCCATTATTGTTTTCTGTATTTATAAATGATATTGATGATGGTATATCAAGCTTAATGTCCAAGTTTGCAGATGATACAAAGGTTGGCAGGGTTGTCAAGGACACTACTGACACTACACTGCTGCAACAGGATCTGGAAAGGTTGAGCAGATGGGCTGAGAGGTGGCAAATGAAGTTTAACATTGACAAATGTAAAGTACTACACATGGGAAACAGCAACCCCAGAGCAACGTATCAACTCTGTGGTACTACACTGACAGTGGTAGAGAATGAAAGGGACTTGGGGGTGATTGTGCAGGCAGATATGAAGTTCTGTGAGCAGTGCAGACGGGCTGCAAGAGTAGCTCATGGAGTATTGTCAATGATATACAGGAATTTTTCCAGCAGGGATAAGGAGGTGATTATTCCATTGTACAAGGCAATGGTCAGGCCACACCTAGAGTACAGTATACAGGTCTGGAGGCCTCATTTCAAGAAGGATGTAGAACTGCTGGAACGAGTACAGAGAAGGGCAACAAGATTAGTGAATGGAACAAAGGGGTGCTCTTACGAAGAAAGGCTTAAGTTTTGCAAATTACAGTGTCTGGAGACTAGGCACCAGTGAGGTGATC
This sequence comes from Mastigoproctus giganteus, assembly GCF_048544385.1. NCBI lineage: Eukaryota > Metazoa > Arthropoda > Arachnida > Uropygi > Thelyphonidae > Mastigoproctus > Mastigoproctus giganteus. Next base: position 3,016,858 of record NC_143577.1, on the reverse strand, counting down.
TGATAGAGGTGTATAAAGCCTTGAATGGTTTAAGCATGCTCAATGCTGATGGGATTCTTCCTCTAGCTCAGAAAAATCACCTGAGAGGGCATAAATTCAAATTGAGGAAAGACAGATGTAGGATAGACGTGCGGAAATTTGCCTTTAGCCAGCGGGTGGTTGGTTGGTGGAACAGACTGCCATCCCTTGTGGTGGAGGTTGATAGCAACCTCCACCACAAGGGATAAGTTTAAGGCTCAGCTGGACAGATATTTTGAACGAACAGAGGGGTGAAGTGGAAGTGGGTTTTTTTTTTTTTTTTTTTTTTGGCTGATGCTGCATAAGCTTGCTTTCTTGCATCAAATGCCTCTACTAATGCTAATGCTAATGATTGTTTTCTACATCTGCATGTTCGGGAAGCAACTAGAGGGAGTAATATTCTTGATTTGATTACCAGTAGTGATTCTTCAGGCGTTAAGAATCTGCAGATAAAGGAACCACTAGGTGGCAGTGATCACAGTGTGCTGACGTGGGATTTACTCAAAGAGGTAACTACCATTGGGGGTAAGGGGAAGGGTTATTGCTTTCGTAAAGGCGGCTACAATAGTCTGAGACAGTATTTAAATTCTATACGGTGGGACCAACTGATGATGGTCCCACTGTATAGAGGGACCAACTGATGCTGTTACCAACAGCAAATTCAAAATGGGAAGCATTCAAAGAACTTATCTTGGAAGCTACTAGGCTTTACATACCAACTAAGAAATATTGTTCAAGGTTTAGGCCTAAGTGGATGTCAGATGAACTAATGAAACATGGCAGAGAAGAAAAATGCATGGGATACATACAAATTAACACGTGACACAGAAGCCTATGATAGATACAAGTTGATCTGTAACCAAGTTACAAAGGAGGTTAGGCAGGCGGAGGCAGATTACGAGAAATCTTTGACAAGGGATGCAAAGAAAAACAGCAAAGAGTGCTTTACTTATGTAAATTCTAGAAGGAAGGGGATGAATCAGATTGGTCCACTTGATATCGATGGGTCAACTGTTGATGATCCTGCTCAGGTACCTAACAAACTAAATGAATATTTTGCATCGACATTCACACATGAGGAGTTATTCAGCTAGGGAAATGCCAGAGTTGTATTCAACTCTGGCAGTAAGCTAGAGAATCTTGTAATAACTGAGAGTAAAATGGAGGACAAATTGTTGAAGATAAATGCAAGAAAGGCACCTGGGGTGGATGTGATCTATTCAGTTATATTAAAAGAGGCAGCAAAGAAAGTAAGCAAATGCTTAGCCATAATTATGAGAGCTTCCTTGGACTCAGGGGAAGTACCCATGGACTGGAGATGTGCAAATGTGACCCCAATTCACAAAGGAGGATCAAAGAGCGACACAAGTAATTATAGACCTGTTAGTTTAACTTCTGTTCCCAGAAAATTAACGGAGGCACTGGTTAAAGAGGCACTGCAGGATCATATAGACAAGACTTCAGTTATAGCTCAGACACAGCATGGTTTTGTTAAGGGGAAGTCTTGCCTGACTAGTTTTGATTGGATACTATGATGCAGTCACAAAAGAACTGGATGCAGGGAATAACTTTGATATTATATACTTGGATCTTAGAAAGGCTTTTGATACTGTTGCACATGGAAGACTGCTGCACAAATTGGAGCAGTGTGGCATTGGAGGCAAATTGCTACTATGGGTGGTTGAGGGGGGAGAAGACAGAGAGTGGTAATCAATGGATACTGCTCATCGTGGACTAATGTTATTAGTGGAGTCCCTCAGGGTTCAGTATTGGATCCATTATTATTTTCTGTATTTATAAATGATATTGATGATGGTATATCAAGCTTAATGTCCAAGTTTTCAGACGATACGAAGGTTGGCAGGGTTTTCAAGGACACTGCTGACACTATGCTACTGCAACAGGATCTGGAAAGGTTGAACAGATGGGCTGAGAGGTGGCAAATGAAGTTTAACATTGACAAACGTAAAGAACTACATATGGGAAACAGCAACCTCAGAGCAACGTATCAACTCTGTGGTACTACACTGACAGTGGTAGAGAATGAAAGGGATCTAGGGGTGGTTGTGCAGGCAGATATGAAGTTTTCTGAGCAGTGCAGATGGGCTGCAAGAGTAGCTCATGGTGTATTGTCGATGATATATAGGAATTTTTCTAGCAGGGATAAGGACGTGATTATTCCCTTGTATAAGGCAATGGTCAGGCCACACCTAGAGTACTGTATACAGGTGTGGAGGCCTCATTTCAAGAAGGATGTAGAGCTGCTGGAACGAGTACAGAGAAGGGCAACAAGATTAGTGAATGGAACAAAGGGGTGCTCTTACGAAGAAAGGCTTAAGTTTTGCAAATTACAGTGTCTGGAGACTAGGCACCAGCGAGGTGATCTGATAGAGGTGTATAAAGCCTTGAATGGTTTGAGCATGCTCAATGCTGATGGGATTCTTCCTCTCGCTCATAATAATCACCTGAGAGGGCATAAATTCAAATTGAGGAAAGACAGATGTAGGATAGACGTGAGGATATTTGCCTTTAACTAGTGGGTGGTTGGTTGATGGAATATACTACCATTCCTTGTCGTGGAAGTTGATAGCCTAAATAAGTTTAAGGCTCAGCTGGACAGGTATTTCGAACGAACAGAGGGGTGAAGTGGAAGTGGCTATTTTTTATTTATTTATTTATTTTATTATTTATTTTATTTTATTTTATTTATTTATTTTTTTTGGCTGATGCTGCATAAGCTTGCTTTCTTGCATTAAATGCCTATGCTAATGCTAATATATCCTTTTTTTGTTTTAAATATTTCATAAATATACAGCATAAATTAGCATTAGAATTAGAATTAGCATCCCATTTCATCTATCTATTCACTACAAGTTTGTTCAGTTCTGACTTAAATTTATTTAAGCTATCAACTTCCACAACAACAACAACAGATGGAAGTGTGTTCCAGCAATCAACCACACACTAGCCAAAGGCAAATTTCCATACATCTATTCTACAATTGTCTTTCCTCAATTTGAATTTATGCATCCTTAGGTGTGTAATCTGAACAAGAGGAAAATCCCATTAGCATTGAGCTTGCTCAAATTATTCAAGACTTTATACACCTCAATCAGATCACCTCGCAGTTGCTAGTCCAGATCAGGGCCAAATTTACACATAAGCTAAACAAGCTTAGGGCCTCATATTACAGGGGCCCTCACTCCATCTTAAAAATTCTTTTTTAATATTGTCACAGTGAAGCAGTGAAGGGCCTCATACATGTTATAGTTTAGGGTCACAAAAATACAAGTTTCAATCTTTCTCTGCTCCAGATGCTGCAATTTTTGTAGAACTTAAGCTTTTCTTGGTAAGAGCAACATTACTGTAGAATTATCATCAAATCAAAATTTCCTTAAAATCAGTTAGTTAAAGTATGTGATGTGTATGTGAACTGTTTTTAAGGAAATCAAAATTTCCTTAAAAACAGTTAGTTAAAGTATGTGATGTGTTATCTTATGTTAATAATTGTTAATAATTCATGATTTATAATGAAAAAAAAAAAAAAAAAAAAGCAAAGATTATTCTGTGTGAACTCAGAACATTTATTTTCTGTGTGAACCCAGAACATTTCATTTCTGCACATCCAGTACATTGCCCATTCATTACTCCGACAAGAAAATGAGCAAACAACAAACATAATATCCACTTCTCCAGTTACAGTATATGATATACAGATAGCCTATGTGATATGTGTGGGGAGAATAATAATAATGCCTAATTTATATTGATCCAATTTTAATGGAATCTGGGAAGGCTTGACAAATCATTCTAAAACAGTGAAATCTAAATTTTCATGAAAACTCATCCACTGGGAATTGAGTTTTTAGATATGGAAAGGAGAAAGAAATAATAATTGTGCCAGATTTCTCTGGATGCAGTGTATGGAAATCTGTCCACTAGGAGAAAATGGATGGGTGGTTATATAGGTGCATTAGTATTATTAGAGGCATATGATGCAAGAAAGCAAGCTTATACAGCATCAGCCAAAAAAAAAAACACTTCCCATTTCACTCATCCATTCACTCCAAAAGTTAGTCCAGTTCTTCCATGAATTTATTTAAGCTATCAACTTCCACAACAAGAGATGGAAGTCTGTTCCAGCCATAAACCGCCTACTGACTAAAGGCTTATTTCTGCACATCTGTTCTACAACTGTCTTTCCTCAATTTGAATTTATGCCCCCTCAGGCATGTAATCTAAGCAAGAAGAAGAATCCCATCAGCATTGAGCTTGCTCAAACCAATCAATACCATATAAACCTCAATCAGATCACCTTGCATGTGCTTAGCCTCCAGATGCTGCAGTTTGCAGAACTTTAGCCTTTCTTGGTAAGCACAAACCTTTGTTCCTCTCACCAAACTCATTGCCCTTTTCTGTACTCGTTCCAGCTGCACTACATTCTTCCTAAAATGAATTGACAAAACCTCATGAGCTGCTCCTAAAAAAAATTGAAAAAGTTTGAAAACATTGTAAAAATATTACAATGTTTTCAAAATCAAAAAAAACTTGTCATTAATTAATTTTTCTTTAACGTAATTATCCTGTACATTTATACATTTATTATTTGATTCAGTTTCACTAATTTCTGGATCATAATGATGCTAAGCACACCTATACTGATTTTTCAAACTACTTAAATATAAAAACAGCTGCTGTTGCTTCCATCAAAAATAAGAGAAAACATAGTGAAGACTGTGATAATGAATTTTTTTGCACATCTTTTAAAATTTACATTTTGTACTTCAAGGAAACTTCCATTGCTTTATTTATAATAAACTTTTTCTTTAGACATAGATGAACTTCAAAAGCATTTCATTCTGAATTTTTTATTAATTGTTTTTTTTTTAAATGGGAGGACCTACAAAGCACCAAGAATACAGGTAGTTGGCTGGGACCTAGAAATGTTTTTGTTATAGTGACATTTTCATTAAAAAGCATTTGTTATAATAGAATTTTTGTGTGCATAGGAACAGCACAATATGATCTAAGCATTCAGTACACCAATAATCAAAAGTAACAATCACCTACAATTATGTATGAAGTTTTGATATGATAATAGTTATTTTAAGAAGAAAAAAAGTAAAAGTAAATAAATAAATTTTCTGTTTATACTCTGGGACAACCACATATGGTCAGAGGAATTCACAAGTAATTTTCCTTTAGTAGGCTGTGAATCTAATTTTATTTCATGTATGAGTTATATAGCATAAACTGATGCACTATGCTAGATGTTTTGCAGATTTATTCTGTAGGCAACAAAAACTAATTTTAAATCTTTGTAGATTTTACCTGATGTGGCAAACTAATTTGCCACATCAGTCATTTTGCAGAATTAAGAAAAAAGCATGCTCTTTTCTTCTTAAATCTTCAAGAAAAAAACATGTTTTTAGATTAAACATGTTGTTTTCTTCTTAAATCTTCAAGAAAAAAATATGTTTTTGTATTAAACATGTTGTTTTCTTCTTACATTTTTCATAAGTATTCTATGCAACATGTTATTTAAGTGTATATGATAATGTTTCTCATTATGTTTTTGCATAGCTGAGATATACTGCCCTGATCCACCACAACTTTCCAATGGAGTTGTTAGTGGGAAGAAAGCTGGGGACTATTACATTCCTTTTGAAGAAGTGGAAATTGAGTGTGATGATGGATATTCTCCTTCCAATGGTAGTGACATACTCATGTGTGAAGACAATGGAAAATGGGATTCTGAGTTTGGCAGATGTGAAGGTTGAATTTTTAGTTTTCATTTTTATTTTTATTGCTTTTATTGCATTTTGAGGTATAAATTGCACAAAATTTACCAAAAACATTATGTGTTAATTTACATAAAAATAAATTCATATTATATTTCAGCAAACATTACATCAACCTTCTGTAGTATAGATTATAAAAACATTATCATCACTCAAAAATTAATAGACTTGGAAAAATGGTATAACTAAGAAAACGTTTTTATTGGAAAGTCACTTCCATAAGAATAGCCATGGTTCTGCAGTCTGATTTGGTGTCCAGGTCACATTTTGTTAGAAAGGAATGTGTGTGTCTTTAGCAGCCAGCCAGCCTAACATTCCTCTGGAGCTGATTGAAGGGTGTTGACTTGATTACTGTGAAGTGGTGGTACTGATTTATTTTATTCAGAGCTATAGGATGTTATTGAACTGATTTGGGCAAGCTTTTGAGTGGGACCTCTTTGGTAAGTTTATTGGTGGCCTGCCTTTTTTTTTTTTTTTTTCTTCCATGGTGACCCCAAACATGAACAGTATTAGAACCAATGCTTAGTACCATCTGTAGATTGAAGTTAGAGAAGACAAATGTTTATGTTGTACTTGAACTTCTTTACCTTTTAATTTTCAGGAAACACATATCAAAGAATGTTGTTCCAAAGAACAGAAGAAGAAGAAGAAGAATGGATAAATGATGAAAATGAAAAATTTGTTTGGTAACTTTTGATTTGAACTCTGAGTACATGTTAACTAGTTGATGCATGTGTTTGAAAAAAGAGGTGTAATTACACATTGGCATCCATAATTTGTAATAGCTGCATGTGGAAATATCTGTTGAAATGGCATGCAGCAGAAACTGATTGTCTATATCATGAGTGGCCTACTTAATTTGTGATGTGATCTACTTTTTTCCTTCAAAATGTGCCGCGATCTACCATCTCAAAAATTACATTGCACAAGGTGCACAAATCGAGGGATGACTGTATATTTAAAATCCGTTGTGATAGACTGAAATTAAATCCGTGACCGACTCGTTGGCCACTCTTGGTCTATATGATAGTGAGTGGAGTCATTTTGTGACAAATCATTAATTAATGATTCTAGCATCATCTAGGAGTTTAATGGAGGTTTTGAGGGCACCATGTCACACGTGAGAGTATTCCATGTTAGGGTGGATTTCTGAATTGTACATTTAGTAGCTGTTGAGAAGAAAAGTAACGCTGAAAGTGAAAGAGAAAACTTAATTTTTTTTTCATGTTTGTGATATGAATATGATAAAAAAGGTTAGAAATCATAATTTTCTGGTAAAGATATGTCACATATAATATTGTAGTAGCCATTGACTGAATGAAAGGGGGGGGGCAATGTGAATGGAAATGTGAAAATTTAATGAATTAAGAAGATAAATAAAGTTTGCTCTTGTATAAAGCAGATTAAGTGGTTGAAGGAAGAGCAATAACTATGAAATGTTAGTGCGATTTTCTCTGGAGTTTTTCACTTCTGAATATTCTCTTCTAGGGAGTTATTTATTTAGGATAGATTCATGCCCTTTCAAATATAAATATATTCTAAATAAATTACATAACTGACTGGAGAACATTCAGAAGTAAAAACCTTCAGATAATGAACAAGACAATACATCTGTCACTATGGTATGTATAATCTATTTTGGAAAAGTAGAGAAGATAGGAGGGGTGGAGAGATCATGCTTCTTATCAAAAGCAGCCTGAGCACGAAAAGAGCTTTTACTGAGTCTGAAGTTACATCTGCCAGCATAGAATCTGTGTGGTGTGAGTTAGTTGAAAGCAAAGATGTAAGGAGAGTGGGTGTAATCTACAGACCAGAAGATTGTAAAGAATATGACAAGAGCCTTTACATTCAAGTGGAATGGGCAAGCAAGTGCAAATGTTATGGGTGACTTCAATCTGTCCCAGATTGATTGAAATCTTATTATGGGTGACTTTGATTGGAATTAGTGGGAGGGATACCCATGATGGAGAAAAGCTTTTTAAAATAAACTAGATAATTATTATTTGTACCAGCATGTCAGAGATAATACTTGGGGGTGAGATTATTCTTGACTTCATCATTACTCACAAATTAGATGATATCATTTAATGATCACTGTCAAGCTGAGCTTCTTCAGAGAGACCTAGATAGACTTCAAGAAATAGCATTAGCATTAGTAGAGGCATTTGATGCAAGAAAGCAAGCTTATGCAGCATCAGCCAAAAAAAAAAAAAAAAAACCACTTCCACTTCACCCCTCTGTTCGTTCAAAATACCTGTCCAGCTGAGCCTTAAACTTATTTAGGCTATCAACCTCCACTACAAGGGATGGAAGTCTGTTCCACCAACCAACCACCCACCCACTGGCTAAAGGCAAATTTCCGCACGTCTATCCTACATCTGTCTTTGCTCAATTTGAATTTATGCCCTCTCAGGTGATTATTCTGAGCTAGAGGAAGAATCCCATCAGCATTGAGCATGCTCAAACCATTCAAGGCTTTATACACCTCTATCAGATCACCTCGCTGGTGCCTAGTCTCCAGACACTGTAATTTGCAAAACTTAAGCCTTTCTTCATAAGAGCACCCCTTTGTTCCATTCACTAATCTTGTTGCCCTTCTCTGTACTCGTTCCAGCAGCTCTACATCCTTCTTGAAATGAGGCCTCCAGACCTGTATACAGTACTCTAGGTGTGGCCTGACCATTGCCTTATACAAGGGAATAATCACCTCCTTATCCCTGCTGGAAAAATTCCTGTATATCATTGACAATACTCCATGAGCTACTCTTGCAGCTCGTCTGCACTGCTCAGAGAACTTCATATCTGCCTGCACAACCAACCCCCAAGTCCCTTTCATTCTCTACCACTGTCAGTAGTACCACAGAGTTGATACGTTGCTCTGGGGTTGCTGTTTCCCATGTGTAGTACTTTACATTTGTCAATGTTAAACTTCATTTGCCACCTCTCAGCCCATCTGCTCAACCTTTCCAGATCCTGTTGCAGCAGCATAGTGTCAGTAATGTCCTTGACAACCCTGCCAACCTTTGTATCGTCTGCAAACTTGGACATTAAGCTTGATATACCATCATCAATATCATTTATAAATAGAGAAAACAATAATGGACCCAACACTGAGCCCTGAGGGACTCCACTAATAACATTAGTCCACGATGAGCAGTGTCCATTGATTACCACTCTCTGTCTTCTCCCCCTCAACCACTCCTTTATCCATAGCAGCAATTTGCCTCCAATGTCACACTGCTCCAATTTGTGTAGCAGTCTTCCATGTGCAACAGTATCAAAAGCCTTTCTAAGATCCAAGTATATAATATCAAAGCTATTCCCTGCATCCAGTTCTTTTGTGACTGCATCATAGTATCCAATCAAATTGGTCAGGCAAGACTTCCCCTTAACAAAACCATGCTGTGTCCGAGCTATAACTGAAGTCTTGTCTAAATGATCCTGCAGTGCTTCTTTAACCAGTGCCTCCATTAATTTTCCTGGAACAGAAGTTAAGCTCACAGGTCTATAATTACTTGTGTCAGCCTTTGATCCTCCTTTGTGAATTGGGGTCACATTTGCACATTTCCAGGGCTAAGGGTTTGCTTACTTCCTTTGCTGCCTCCTTTAATATAACTGGATAGATCCCATCCACCCCGGGTGCCTTTCTTGTGTTTATCTTCAACAGTTTCTCCTCCACTTTACTCCCAGTTATTTCAAGATTCTGTAGCTTACTGCTAGAGTTGAATACACCTCTGGCATTCCCCTCGCTGAATAACTCCTCATGTGTGAATGTCGATGCAAAATATTCATTTAGTTTGTTAGCTACCTGAGCAGGATCATCAACAGTTGACCCATCAATATCAAGTGGACCAATTTGATTCATCCACTTCCTTCTAGAATTTACATAAGTAAAGAACTCTTTGCTGTTTTTCTTTGCATCCCTTGCCAAGGATTTCTCGTAATCTGCCTTCGCCTGCCTAACCTCCTTTGTAACTTGGTTGCATATCAACTTGTATCTATCATAGGCTTCTGTGTCATGTGTTAATTTGTAAGTATCCCATGCATTTTCTTCTCTGCCATATGCCTCATTATGTCATTTTTCTGACCTCAATGGTCAGAAAAATGGCAGCTGTGCTTTAATCCAACAAAGTGTAAGGTATTACACCTGGGAAACAGTAATCCCAAAGAAACTTATTCACTTGGTGGAGTTCAACTAAACCCAGTACTGGAGGAAAGGGACTTGGGTGTTATGATACGGTCAGACATGAAATTCTCTGAGCATTGTAAACAGGTTGCAAGGAAGGCCCATGGTGTCCTGTTGATGATCTATCGAACCTTTGCAAGTAGAGATAGGGACGTGATAATCCCATTATATAAGGCTTATGTTAGACCACACTTGGAATACTGTGTTCAAGTATGGAGACCGCACCTAAAGAAAGACATCGAGCTTCTTGAAAGGGTGCAAAGAAGGGTAACTCGCCTGGTGAGATCGGCAAAAGGGCGTCCTTATGAAGAAAGACTTCGAATATGTGGGTTGCAGAGTTTGGAAACTAGACTCCTTAGAGGAGATTTGATTGAGGTGTTTAAGGCTCTGAGAGGCATCAGTAAAATGAATGAGGATGAAATTTTCAAGATTATAAATGATGCTAGAACTAGGGGACATAAATTCAAGTTGCAGGGGGAAATGTTTAGATTGGACTGCAGGAAGTTTTATTTTAGCCAGCGAGTTATAATTTCTGGAATAAGTTGCCTTCATGGGTGGTAGAGGCCGACAGTTTGGGGAAATTCAAAGGTCATCTGGATAGTACTTTTGGGTAAGGGAAGCGCATAGGATGATAGGTTTAATTTCCTTTTTATTTATATTTTATTTTATTTTATTTATTTTATTTATTTTTTATTTTTTTTTATTTATTAATTATTATTATTTAGTTATTTATTTTTTGTTTTTATCATTATTTTGTTCGGATTTTTTTTTTTTTTTTTTTGGCTGGTGCAGCATAAGCCATAGGCTTTCTTGCACCATGTGGCCGTTACTAATACTAATACTAATCACAGTGCTTTAAATACAAGAACCATTATGAGGTAGTGGTCATGCAATGGTTAATTGGAAGAAGAAGAAAGATGTAGCAGTGGATAAAGGTTAAGGCATGGGTTTTAACTTCAGAACAGGGGACTTTGTCAGTTTAAGGTGCTATATGGCAAATATGAATTGGGCAGATTGCTGATGGACGGCAAATACATTTGAATTATGGAATACTTTTAAAGCAAAAATCAAGAAGCTACAAATGCATGCATACATATCTTTAAGAAAATATTAGCATTAGTGTAGAGGCATGTAATGCAAGAAAGCAAGCTTATACAGCATCAGCCAAAAAAAAAAATACAAAAAAAAAAAAAAAATCACTTTCACCCATCCATCCATTCACTCCAAGCATTACCATTAGTAGAGGCATACGATGCAAGAAAGTGAGCTGATGCAGCATCAGCCAAAAAAAAAAACCAAAAAAAAAAAACCTCCCGTTTCACCCTTACATTCATTTAAAATGCCTGTTCAGCTCAGCCTTAAATTTATTTAGGCTATTAACCTCCACAACAAAAGATGGAAGCCTGTTCCACCAATCAACTACCCATTGGCTAAAGGCAAATTTCCACAGATCTATTCTACAACTATCTTTCCTCAATTTAAAACTGTGCCCGCCAAGCTTCTTAGTCTGAGCAAGAGGAAGAATTCCATCAGCATTCGGCTTGCTCAACCCATTCAAGGCCTTATACACCTCAATCAGATCACTTCGCAGGTGCCTACTCTCCTGGCACTGCAATTTGCAGAACTTAAGCCTTTCTTGGTAAGAGCACCCCTTTGTTCCACTCACCAATTTTGTTCGCTGCCCTTCTTTGTACTCGTTGTAGCAACTCTATATCCTTCCTAAAATGAGGCCTCCAGACCTGTACACAGTACTCTAGGCATGGCCTTGTATAACGGAATAATCACCTCCCTGTCCCTGCTAGCAAAATTCCTATATATCATTGACAAGACTCCATGACCTGCCATGACAGCTCATCTGCACTGCCCAGCGAACTTCATATTAGACTGCACAATTACCCCCAGGTCTTTTTCAATTTCCACTTCCCTGAGTGTAGTACCACACAGTTGGTAGGTTTCTCTTCGGTTATTGCTACCCATATGCAGTACTTTGCATTTGTGAATGTTAAATTTCAGTTGCCATTTCTCAGCCTATTTACCCAACTTATCTAGATCCAGTTAGAGTAGCCTACTGTCTTTACTGTCTTTAAGAAACCTGCCAACCTTTGTACCATCTGCAAATTTGGACGTTAAACCTGATAACCTGATATATCTTCATCAATATCATTGATAAATACAAAAACAACAATGGGCTCAACACCGAACCCTGAGGAACTCCACTAATAGCATTTGTCTACAAAGAGCAGTGTCCATTGATTACCACTCTCTGTTGTCTCCCACTCAACCAACCATCCCTTTATCCATTGTAGCAACTTACCCTTAATGCCATACCTCTCAAATTTGTACAGCAGTCTTCCCTGTGGAACAGTATCAAAAGCTTTCCTGAAATCCAAGTATATGATATCAGAATTATATTTGGCATTCAGTTCCTTTGTGACCACATCATAGTATCCAATTAAATTGGTTGTACAAGGCCTCCCTTTAACAAACCCATGCTGTGTATTAACTATTACAGCAGTCTTGTCTAGATGATCCTGCAATCCTTCTTTAACCAGTGATTACATTATTTTCCTCGGAACACAAGTTAATCTAACAGGTCTGTAGTTACTTGTGAACCCCCTTTGTGAATTGGTGATACATTTGCACAACTCCAGTTCATGGGGAGCTTCCCTGAGTCCAGGGAAGCTCTCGTTATAATGGCTAAGAGTTTGCTTACTTCCTTTGCTGCCTCCTTTAATATAACTGGATAGATCCTTTCCACCCCAGGTGCCTTCCTTATGTTTAACTTCAACAATTTCTCCTCCACTTTGCTCTCAGTTATTACAAAATCACTTAGCTAACTGTTAGCGATTGATAAACTTCTGGCATTCCCCTCATTGAATAACTCCTCATGTGTGAATGTAGATGCAAAATACTCATTGAGTTTATCAGCTCCCTGAGCATGATCATCAACAGTCAACCCATCTATGTTAAGTGGTCCAATCTGATTCATCCCTTTCCTTCTAGAGTTTACATAAGTAAAGAACTCTTTGCATCCTTTGCCAAAGATTTCTCGTAATTTGTCTTCGCCTGCCTAACCTCCTTTGTGACTTGATTACAGACTAGTTTATATCTGCCATAGGCTTCTGTGTCACCTGATACTTTATATGCATCCCTTACATTCTTCTTCTCTGCCACAAGCTTCATTAATTCATCTGACATCCACTTAGGCCTAAACCTTGAACAATATTTCTTAGTTGGAATGAAAAGCTTAGTAGTCTCCAAAATTAAGTTCCTGAAGGCTTCCCATTTAGAATTCAATGTTGGTAACATCATCAGTTGATCACACGGTACAGAATTTAAAAACTGTTTGAGACCTCTGTAGACACCTTTACGAAAGCAAAAGCCCTTCCCTTTAGCCTTGATGGTAGTTACATCTTTAAGTAATTCCCACATCAGTACATTGTGGTCATTGTCACCCAGTGGTTCCTGTATCTGCAAATTCTTAATGCATGAATAATCACTGCTGATAATCAGATCGAGTATTACTCCATCTTGTTGCCTCTCGAATGTGTTGCTGTAGAAAACAGTCATCCAATAAATCCACAAAAGTCTCGCTAGTGTGCGAGTGACTAACCCACAAGTTTCAGTCAATATCTGGAAAGTTAAAATCCCCCATAAGACATCTGATTTACTGGCCCACTCTCTTTCTCTGCACAATTGCTCATTATAGTCATCAGATTCATTAGGCCTATAACACACACCTACTCTCATTTTTCCTTTCCCAGTGCTTATGTCACACCAAACAGACTCAACATTGCATTGTCCACCAACATTAACTGGATGCACTTCCTTAGATTTTATGTGTTTCTTAACTAACAGCATAACCCCTCTTCCCTTCCTGTCCTGTCTATCCTTCCTGTACACATTGTACTCCCCACATTCCAATTCTGCACTGCTTATATCTCTGTGACACCACATCTCGGATATCCCAACAATATCTGCCTTTGATGTCTTGACTAGCACTTCAAGCTCATCAAATTTATTAACTATACTCCTAGCATTGGTGTACTTGCAAGTATACATGCACCTGTTCCTACTCTTAGTTACCCTAACATAGCCCATGTATTTTCTTGTTCCATTATGAATCCCAGCAGTCCTGGAAATCTCCATTACCTTGCTTTCCAGGCTGCTGCTCATTCTAATAGAAGCAGTGCAAGAATCATTTTTGCTTCTGCATGCGGTTGCTTTTAACCTTTTGGTCTGTGTATCCCCCCCAAGCTAGCAGTTTTCTGACCCACCTAATACTGCCTTGATAGCATCAGCAAATATTCTTGCACCCTTTCTATTTAAGTGTACCCCAATCCTGTAGAAGCTGTCTCTCTTGTCAACAAGCATGTTTGTATAGTTTTGCCTTGAATTTATTTAAGCTATCAACTTTCACAACAGAGAAGTGTTTTCCAACAATCAACCATCCACTGGCTAAAGGCAAATTTCCACACATCTATTCTACAACTGTCTTTCCTCAATTGGAATTACACTCCCTCAAGTGCGTAAAATGACCAAGAGGAAGGATCCCATCTGCATTGAGCTTGCTCAAACCATTCAAGGCCTTATACATCTCAATCAGATCACTTTGCAGTTGCCTAGTCTCCAGATGTTGCAATTTGCAGAACAACCACCCTTTGTTCCTCTTGCCAATCTCATTGTTCTCTGTACACTTCTCAGCAGCTCTACATCCTTCCTAAAATATTGCCTCCAGACTGGTATGCAGTACTAAAGGTGTGGCCTGATCATTGCCTTGTGCAAAGGGATAATGACCTCTTTTCCCTGCTAGCAAAATTCCTGTATATTATTGAGAAGAGCCCATGAGCTGCTCTTGCATCCTGTCTGCACTGCTCTGAAAACTTCATATCTGAAAACTTCAATTACCTCAAGTCTCTTTCATTCACTACTATTCTGAGTGTAATACTGCACAATTGGTACATTACTCTGGGGTTGCTGCTACCCATATGCAGTACTTTGCATTTGTCAATTTTTAACTTCAGTTGCCCTCTCAGCCCATTTGCCCAACTTTTCTAGATCCTGTTGCAGTAGCTTACTGTCATTCCTATCATTAACAATCCTGCAAATCTTCATATCATTTGTAAACTTGGATGAAGCTTGATATACCTTCATCAATATCATTGATAAATGTACAAAACAACAATGGGTCCAACAATGAACCCTGGGGGACTGCACTAATAACATTAGTCTGCAAAGAGCTGTGTCCATTGATTACCACTCTCTATCTTCTCCCAATAAACCATCCCTTTATCCATAGCAGCAACTAGCCTTTAAAGTCATACTGCTCCAATTTGTATAGTAATCTTCCACGTGAAACAGTATCAAAAGCTTTCCTAAATTCCAAGTACTGTATATGATATCAAAATTATTTTTTGCATCCAATTCCTTTGTGACCACACCATAGTATTCAATCAAATTGGTCAGACAAGACATCTCCTTAACAAACCCTTGCTGTGTCTGAACTATAGTCTTGTCTAGATGATTCTGCAATGCTTCTTTAACTAGTGACTCCATTATTTTCCCCAGGAACAGAAGTTAAACCAATGGGTCTGTAATTACTCATGCCACCCTTTGATCCATCTTTGTGAATTGGGGATACATTTGCACATCTCCAGTCAGTGGGGACCTTCCCCTGTGTCCAAGGATGCTGTCATAATTATGGTAAGGGTTTGCTTACTTCTTTTGCTGCCTCCTTTATTATAATTGGAAAGATCCCATTCTCCCCAAGTACCTTTATTAACTTTAATGTTAACTATTTCTACTCCACTTTGCTGTCAGTTATTACAAAATCATTTAATACATTTGCACTTTTCCAATCCAAGGGAATCTCCCCAGAGTCTAGTGATGCTCGCATAATTAGCCTCAATGGTTCAATGCACTCGCTTGCCGCCTCTCTTAAGATTATAGGGTATATTCCATCAACTCCAGGAGCCTTACTGGTCTGTAGGCTCGAAAGTTTTTTCGTTAAATAATCTTGCAAAATTTCAATATCATTAATTACATATTTTTTAACTTCGCTCCCACAATTTCCCATTGCCACAAAAGGCTTTTCATTTGTAAATATCGATGCAAAATAACTGTTGAGTTCATCTGCGACGGCAGCTGGTGTATTTATTACTATCCCCTTTCCCTTACGTAAAGGTCCGATCTGGTTTGTCCTGCTCTTCTTGGCATTTATATATGTGAAGAATTCTTTATCCCCCCCTCTTTGCTCTGTTTGCTAGTGATTTCTCATAAACTGCCTTTGCCTGTCGAACCTTTTCTGTGGCTCTATTACAGATCACCTTGTAGCTGTTATAGGCTTCAGTACTTTTTATTGCTCTGTAACAATTGGTAGTGGATATTCGAGAAGTTTAAGCTGATTGAGCAGGGCAAGGTTTCTCAAAATGGAAAGTGGAATGCAATGTGCTATCATCAGCAAAACTATGGATAGGTTTTCTAGTCAATGGAAGGTCATTAATATACAAGAGGAAAAGAGTGCGGGAAGGAATTGAACCTTGGGGGACACCAGCATTAGTGGAGAAGTTAACAAAGAACCATCTACCATCACCCTCAGTGAGTGATCAGAGAGAAAACTGGATAACCAATTACAAAAAACAGTTGGCAAACCATAAGATGGAAGCTTGTTTAGAAGACCTTTATGCTAAACACGATCGAAAGCCTTTGAGATGTCAAGAGCAACTGCTTGTGTTTCACCGAACTTTTACATTGAATTTGTCCATAAATGGGTAACATAAGCTAGAATATCACTAGTGGATTGACACTGATGGAATTCATACTGGTGGTTAATTGATTTCTCCATTATTTTAGAAAGAATAGAAGTAATTGCAGTGGGACGATAATTGGATGGGAGGGATTTGTCAGCTTTTTAAGAACTGGCTGGATATGAGCAAATTTCCAAGCAGAAGGAAAAACACCTTTGGAATAAGAAAGTGAAAAAAGATGGCAGAGAATAGGAGTAAGTTCAGGAGCACAGATTTTGAGAACAAGTGGAGAAATACCATTCGGACCTGGAGCTTTCTTAGCATCAAGATTCATCAAAATCCTTCTGACATCCTTTTGACGGAAGACTACAGGAGGCATTGAATGGAGCGTGTTGGGAATTGTGGGAGGTGTTTACCCAAGATCATTAATACATGAGTTGGAAGAAAAATGGGATGCTAGCAGGTCAGCTTTATCCTTGGCTGAAGTGACAACAGAACCATCTGGTTTTGACAGATGTGGGAGCAGAGATGGATAAAAGTTGGGCCAATGGTTTTGGTAAGAGACCAGGATGCTCGGCTACCATTAGGGCAAGAAGCAAGTTTACTACTCTTAGCCTCTTCAAAATCTAGTTTGGAATAATTAATGACTGCTTTACAATTGTTGCGAGCTTTGGTATAGGTAGAAAATGAAACTGAAGAATTGAAAACAAGCCAATTACAATATGCAACATTCTTCTCTTGAACAGCCTTAGCACATTTATTGTAAAACCAAGGTTTAGATAAAGGACAAGATTTTAAAGTGGAGTTTAGAATAAAGGATTCCATTCCTACAAGAATAATTTCACTGACATGATCTGAGCAAACTTCGACATCAAGTTTTGAAACAGTAATCCGACCAAGGAAAAGAAATCTCGCAGGTCATCCCATTTTGCATTCTTGTAATGCCAAAGAATATGAGATTGGGAATAGCCATGAGATAAAGGCTCCATTGTAGAAGAGACAATCACCAAGTGATCTGAGGTGCTTAAAGGACCACTCACTTCAACCGTGTACTTAGATTGGTTGTTTGTGAGAAAAAGATCAAGTGTTGGCTGTATGTTTAGGACTGTCCGGTGTTCTTGTATGTAAATGAACAATCTGTGCAAGGTCATTAGTAATTGCAAAAGCCTCAGCATCTCAACCAGCTGGGTTGGTGTGACTAGAAAACTGAAGCCAGTTGGAGTTGTGAACATTAAAATCACCAAGGAAAGTTATCTCACTATTAGGAAAGTTGGACTGGAGAAAGTCAAGTTCAGAGAGAGGACGTCAAAGAGCTCCAAGTGATTATTGGAGCTGGGAAAATGGTAGAGACAACAGATGAATTTGACACAATGAGGTAGAGAGATTTTAAGCCAGAGAAGTTTGAAAAGAGATTCCAAATTACCAAGTCTCTGACAGGGAATATCGGAATGGACATATGCACAAGTACCACCTTTGAGGCGAAAGGAATCGTACAGCAAATAATTTGGGCAACTGAGATGAGCAGTAGTTGAATCAACCGATAACTGAGATTCTGTCAGAAAAAGTACATGGGTTTGGCAACTGCAAGTGGAATGGACATCATTGAGATTAGAATTGAGACCACGTAATTGAGACTCACCATATAATAAGTTGAAATGAACTAGGAAGTGTTTGGGAGGTTTAGATCTTTTCACAGACAAGTTTGCTCTATTAGTTTGACAATTTATGGTGTGTTCAAAGTAAGAAAAAGTGTTGGGAGGGGGAACATGCTGTATGAAGGAATGAAATTTTTGGATATGGCATACACATGGTAAGAATATAGCCAGATCCTTGACATAACGTGGATTTGACAGTGCTCCCGCATACAATTACTATCTGGCAGAGAAGAAGCAACACGATTATACAGTAGCTGATCTGGAAGCCTCCTAGAGAGTTACCAATAGGTTCGGTATGGTGTACTAAGTAGCGGCCAGCCTACAAACACCGTTTTAGAGCTGTTACCTCTAATTTAAGGAAGATTGTAACTCGCCATGATGTTCATCATAACCTCAAAAGTCATCAGTCATACTGCATGATGAAAGAGATGGGGAAGGGTTGACCGGAACTTAGCTCTAGAGACTAAACAATACTACTGTACTGCCATTACTACTACTACTGTATATTGAGAAAACTTTGTTGCTGAAGCATGTAATAGCAGCATCAAATTTTTAGATTTCACTGATGAATGCTAATTTTTTAACAAAATGTTTGGGCAACAGTGTTCTAAACATTATTTTATTGATTATGATTAGTATTTTTTTTTTTTTTAGGCATAAGCAGAGTGAAAATGAATGTATAATATGGAACACAGAGTAGCATAATAAAAATTCCATGTAAATTAAATCAGAGGTTTTTAAAGAATTTCAGGGCATTTCTAATGCATAAGCTATTAAATTTTCAGTAACTTTAATGAATTTCTCTTTTGCTTTCAGTAATTTTTTGTATTGCACCAGAAATTCCAGAATATGGCAATATTTTGGATATGGAAATCAACCAGGAGTTAATTTATCCATTTAAACATGTCATAAACTATTATTGTGATGATGGCTTTCGCTTGGTAGGTTCCCTTCTCCGTGAATGCACTCGCTATGGATGGTCTGGAACAAGTCCAAAATGTGAAGGTAATGTAGAGCTATGTATATTTTTTAACTTTTTGTAATTTTTGTGTATGAAGGAAATAACATGGAAACTAGGATGAATCTTTTGATCTATTTATAGTAATATATATATATATATATATATCATATAATAAGGTGTGTAAATAAATTTACATTCTGTATTTGTGCAAATAAAAAACTAACAAGAATTAATAATTCCTAAATTTGATATTTATCAAAAGATAATTCTATGCATTATTCACCACACTAATCAACTGTCAAAAAAATAACCAAATAAACTAGCACCAGATAAAGAGAAATGGTTTATTTTATTTGAAAGAACAGCCTCAAAAGGTTTTATACAGAACATTAATAAATTTCCATATGGAAACATGATGCTAATCGCAAATAGGGGGATGATGAGTTTCTCTATATATCATCAGACAGATATGCATATCTGTCTGATGATATATAGGTCAGTGTATTGCTTGCACACATCTAAACAGTTCTTGTCTGTTGCCATAACAGTTATATTAGCATGATGTACCGAGGGGAGCAACTGTTCAGATGAATGGAAATTGACTTAGGAAGCAAGCTTCATTATCTTCAAGGAATGTGCCTGTGTAGTATACTGTACATGAACGAACACTTTATCTTAACTGTGTCTACAGTAACGCTGGGAGTGTTGTCAATGAAATGAGTCAATTCAAACTCCTGGTTAGGATAACTAACCAGGAGTTTGAATGCTGATGGAAATGAAACTTTCATTCCCAGAAATAGGGGATGAAGAGTTTCATTAAGCTGTTTTTAATGTATTTAGGAAGGATTAAGTCACATTTTAGGGCAAAATCCTCAAGTTGCATAGTGAGTTAACATGCTTACAAGTTAGTGCAGATGCATCACAACTGCTCGCAGCTAATGGTTTTACTAAATATCATATGCTAAATAGTTATAAGATTGGCATCATTATGTATATCTCATATTAGTATTAGTATTAGTAATGGCCGCGAAAGCCTATGGCTTATGCTGCACCAGCCAAAAAAAAAAAAAAAAAAAACCACCAGAATAAAACAATGATAAAAAAAAAAATAATAAATAAATAATAATAGTTAATAAAAGAAAATGAAGTTAAACCTATCATCCTATGTGCTTCCCTCACCCGAAGGTACTATCGAGTTGACCTTTGAATTTCCCCAAACTGTCAGCCTCTACCACCCAAGTAGGCAACTTATTCCAATAATTTATAACTCGCTGGCTAAAATAAAATTTCCTGCAGTCCAATCTAAACATTCCCCCCCCCCCCCCCGTAACTTGAATTTATGTCCCCTAGTTCTAGCATCATTTATAATCTTGAAAATTTCATCCTCATTCATTTTACTGATGCCTTTCAGAGCCTTAAACACCTCAATCAAATCTCCTCTAAGGTGTCTAGTTTTCAAACTCTGCAACCCACATATTCAAAGTCTTTCTTCATAAGGACGCCCTTTTGCCGATCTCACAAGGCGAGTTACCCATCTTTGCACCCTTTCAAGAAGCTCGATGTCTTTCTTTAGGTGCGGTCTCCATACTTGAACACTACTTGAACACAGTATTCCAAGTGTGGTCTAACAAAAGCCTTATATAATGGGATTATCATGTCCCTATCTCTACTTGCAAATTCGATAGATCATCGATAGGACACCTTGCAACCTTACAATGCTCAGAGAATTTCATGTCTGACCGTATTGTAACACCCAAGTCCCTTTCCTCCAGTACTGGGTTTAGTTGAACTCCACCAAGTGAATGAGTTATTTTGGGATTACTGTTTCCCAGGTGTACCTTACACTTTGTTGGATTAAAGCATAGCTGCCATTTTTCTGACCATTTCTGAAGTCTATCTAGGTCTCTCTGAAGAAGCTCAGCTTGACAGTGATCATTAACTACTCTACCAATTTTAACATCATCTGCAAATTTAGACATCATGCCCTCTTTCCCTTCATCGATGTCGTTTATGAAAATTAAAAAGAACAGTGGTCCTAATACTGATCCTTGGGGAACTCCACTTCTTACATCAACCCAATCTGAGGAATAGCCATTTATCACAACCCTCTGCCTCCTGCCCTAAAGCCATATCTATGAATTTTCCCTATGATTCCAACCTGTTCCAGCTTATAAAGCGACCGCTCATGTGGGACTGAGTCAAAAGCTTTGCTGAAATCTAAATAAACAATGTCGAAATTATTCCCTAAATCCAGCTCGTGAGTGACCCATTCAAAATAGTGAACCAGATTTGTTAAACATGATTTTCCCTTTACAAAACCATGCTGAGTATCCTTGAGAATTTCAATTTGATCCAAATGATCCTGAATTCCACCCTTGATCATTGCCTCCATGATTTTCCCTACCACCGAAGTCAGACTGACAGGTCAATAATTTTCCACTTCACTCTTAGAGCCACCCTGATGTATGGGAAATACATTGGCACTTTTCCAATCCAAGGGAATCTCCCCAGAGTCTAGTGATGCTCGCATAATTAGCATTAGCATTAGCATTAGTACAGGCATTTGATGCAAGAAAGCAAGCTTATGCAGCATCAGGCAAAAAAAAAAAAAAAAAAAACCACTTCCACTTCACCCCTCTGTTCGTTCAAAATACCTGTCCAGCTGAGCCTTAAACTTATTTAAGCTATCAACTTCCACAACAAGGGATGGAAGTCTGTTCCACCAACCAACCACCCGCTGGCTAAAGGCAAATTTCCGCACGTCTATCCTACATCTGTCTTTCCTCAATTTGAATTTATGCCCTCTCAGGTGATTTTTCTGAGCTAGAGGAAGAATCCCATCAGCATTGAGCATGCTTAAACCATTCAAGGCTTTATACACCTCTATCAGATCACCTCGCTGGTGCCTAGTCTCCAGACACTGTAATTTGCAAAACTTAAGCCTTTCTTCGTAAGAGCACCCCTTTGTTCCATTCACTAATCTTGTTGCCCTTCTCTGTACTCGTTCCAGCAGCTCTACATCCTTCTTGAAATGAGGCCTCCAGACCTGTATACAGTACTCTAGGTGTGGCCTGACCATTGCCTTATACAAGGGAATAATCAACTCCTTATCCCTGCTGGAAAAATTCCTGTATATCATTGACAATACTCCATGAGCTACTCTTGCAGCCCATCTGCACTGCTCAGAGAACTTCATATCCGCCTGCACAACCACCCCCAAGTCCCTTTCATTCTCTACCACTGTCAGTGTAGTACCACAGAGTTGATACGTTGCTCTGGGGTTGCTGTTTCCCATGTGTAGTACTTTACATTTGTCAATGTTAAACTTCACTTGCCACCTCTCAGCCCATCTGCTCAACCTTTCCAGATCCTGTTGCAGCAGCATAGTGTCAGTAGTGTCCTTGACAACCCTGCCAACCTTTGTATCGTCTGCAAACTTGGACATTAAGCTTGATATACCATCATCAATATCATTTATAAATACAGAAAACAATAATGGACCCAACACTGAGCCCTGAGGGACTCCACTAATAACATTAGGCCACGATGAGCAGTGTCCATTGATTACCACTCTCTGTCTTCTCCCCCTCAACCACCCCTGTATCCATAGCAGCAATTTGCCTCCAATGTCACACTGCTCCAATTTGTGTAGCAGTCTTCCGTGTGCAACAGTATCAAAAGCTTTTCTAAGATCCAAGTATATAATATCAAAGCTATTCCCTGCATCCAGTTCTTTTGTGACTGCATCATAGTATCCAATCAAGTTGGTCAGGCAAGACTTCCCCTTAACAAAACCATGCTGTGTCCGAGCTATAACTGAAGTCTTGTCTAAATGATCCTGCAGTGCTTCTTTAACCAGTGCCTCCATTAATTTTCCTGGAACAGAAGTTAAGCTCACAGGTCTATAATTACTTGTGTCAGCCTTTGATCCTCCTTTGTGAATTGGGGTCACATTTGCACATTTCCAGTCTATGGGTACCTCCCCTGAGTCCAAGGAAGCTCTCATAATTATGGCTAAGGGTTTCTCACTTCCTTTGCTGCCTCCTTTAATATAACTGGATAGATCCCATCCACCCCGGGTGCCTTTCTTGTGTTTATCTTCAACAATTTCTCCTCCATTTTACTCCCAGTTATTTCAAGATTCTGTAGCTTACTGCTAGAGTTGAACACCTCTGGCATTCCCCTCGCTGAATAACTCCTCATGTGTGAATGTCGATGCAAAATATTCATTTAGTTTGTTATCTACCTGAGCAGGATCATCAACAGTTGACCCATCGATATCAAGTGGACCAATCTGATTCATCCCCTTCCTTCTAGAGTTTACATAAGTAAAGAACTCTTTGCTGTTTTTCTTTGCATCCCTTGCCAAGAATTTCTCGTAATCTGCCTTTGCCTGCCTAACCTCCTTTGTAACTTGGTTGCATATCAACTTGTATCTATCATAGGCTTCTGTGTCATGTGTTAATTTGTAAGTATCCCATGCATTTTTCTTCTCTGCCATACGCCTCATTAGTTCATCTGACATCCATTTTGGCCTAAACCTTGAACAATATTTCTTTGTTGGTATGTAAAGCCTAGTAGCTTCCAAGATAAGTTCTTTGAATGCTTCCCATTTTGAATTTGCTGTTGGTAACATCATCAGTTGGTCCCACTGTATAGAATTTAAGTACTGTCTCAGTCCATCGTAGTCGCCTACCCTTCCCTTTACCCCTAATGGTAGTTACCTCTTTGTGTAAATCCCACTTCAGCACACTGTGATCACTGCCACCTAGTGGTTCATTTGTCTGCAGATTCTTAATGCATGAAGAATCACTGCTGATAATAAAATCAAGAGTATTACTCCCTCCAGTTGCCTCCCGAACATGCTGATGTAGAAAACAATCATCCAATAAATCCACAAAAGCCCTGCTAGTGTGTGAGTGACCAGCCCCCAAATTCCAGTCAATATCTGGGAAATTAAAATCTCCCATTATAAGACTCTCTGATTTACTGGCCCACTCTATTTCCCTGTATAGTTTCTTATTATACTCATCAGAGTCATTAGGCCTATAGCACACTCCTACTCTCAATTTTGATCTCCCAATGCTTATGTCACACCAAACTGACTCAACACTGCACTGTCCAGGGATGTCGACTGGCTTCACTTCCTTGGTTTTTATGTGTTTCTTAACTAATAGCATAACCCCTCCCCCCCTTCCTATCCTGTCTATCCTTTCTGTAGACGTTGTACTCCCCAAATTCCAGTTCTGCATCCCTTATATCTGTGTGACACCACGTCTCTGATATCCCAACAATATCTGCCTTTGATGTTTTGAGCAATACCTCAAATTCATCAAATTTGTTTACTAAACTCCTAGCATTGGTGTACACGCAAGTATACCTGCACCTGTTTCTATTCTTAGCTACCCTAACACAACCCGTGTGTTTACTTGTACCACAATGGCTCCCAGCAGTCTCTGAAATATCAAGCATCTTGTTTTTCAGGCTTCTGCTCATTCTAATAGAAGCAGTGCAAGAATCTCTTTCACCTCTGCCAGTGGCTACTGTCAATCTATTGGTCTTTGTCTCCCCCCAAGCTAGCAGTTTTCCGACCCACCTAACACTGCCTCGATAGCATCAGCAAATATTCTTGCACCCTTTCTATTTAAGTGTATCCCATCCCTGTAGAAGCAATTTCTCCTGTTAACATGTACAGTCCAGGCTGAAAAAAATTCTACCCCTTGAGCCTTGCACAATCTTTCCAGGGCCGAATTGATCGACAAGGCTCTCATATACTCCCTCCTATCGTGTCTGGGCAGAATTGCAGACACTTTCAAATTTAACCCTAATTCTCGGCTTTTGTTCAACAGTGACCTGTACTTGTTAAGTAATTCTGCTGGTCTCCTACTCTTAATATCATTAGTAATTAGCCTCAATGGTTCAGTGCACTCACTTGCCGCCTCCCTTAAGATTATAGGGTATATTCCATCAACTGTAGGAACCTTACTAGCCTGTAGGCTCGAAAGTTTTTACATTAAATAATATTGCGAAATTTCAATATCATTAATTATATATTTTTCAACTTCGCTCCCACAATTTCCCATTCCCACAAAAGGTTTTTCATTTGTAAATATCGATGCAAAATAACTATTGAGTTCATCTGCAACGGCAACTGGTGTATTTAATAATCCCCTTTCCCTTACATAAAGGTCCAATTTGGTTTGTCCTGCTGTTCTTGGCATTTATATATGCGAAGAATTCCTTATCCTCCCCTCTATGCTCTGTTTGCTAGTGATTTCTCATAAACTGCCTTTGCCTGTCGAACCTTTTCTGTGGCTCTATTACAGATCATCTTGTAGCTGTTATAGGCTTCAGTACTTTTTATTGCTCTGTAACCTTTCCAGCCACCTTTTCTGCTCAAGTAATGTGGCAACTCTACTATTCATCCAACTTGGAAGCCTCCTCGTGGAGTATTTTTTTAATGGTAAATATGCATTCAAAGCATCTGTAATTAATGTTTTAAAAGCATACCACAGTTCAATTGTATTCATTCTCTGTGCGATATCTATCCCGTTAATAGAGACCATGTAGTACCTTATATTGTCAATACCTTCACAACGAGTTGCCATGATATTGCACTATCTCAAATAAGTAACTCTTCACCATAGGAGAAGACTATTGTTACTGATCCTCAGAAGATCAGTAACAATGCCACCCCCCCCCCCCAGATTGCACTGTTTCGGAGCTGATTGGCTAGTAGTTAGCTGCGTGCAGATCTGATGCATTTGCTCTAAATTGTAAGCATGTTAATCCACTATGCAACTTGAGGCTTTTGCCCTAAAATGCAACTTGAGGCTTTTGCCCTAAAATGCAACTTAATTCAGAATAAGTATAAGTAACAATAGAGTAAGTATAAGTAACTGAGAATAAGTAACAATATGGTTGAAGAGTTACTTATTTGAGGTAGGGCAATATTATGGCAACTCGTGAAGGTATTCACAATATGAGATATACATAATGATGCCAATCTTATAAGTATTTAGTAGTTAGCTGAAAGCAGATCTGATGCATTTGCACTAACTTGTAAGAATTTAGGAAGGATATAAGGGGTATGGTGGGTGCCATGCTTCTTGACAAAAGCTTTTCCAGAATCACCCCCAAAAAAAGCCATTAAGGCTTGAGTTAATCCACAATTCTTTTAACGTATACATCCTTCTGTTGTGCCTGTGCAGAATTGCAGACACATAAGCATCCTGATCTAATTCACATTCTGATCTAACATTTTTCCAAGACGTTGTTCTTGGACTAATGTTATTAGTGGAGACCTCACGGTTCGGTGCTGGATCCATTGTTTTCTATATTTTTTAATGATATGCTGATAGTATATCATTAATGTCTAAATTTGCAGATGATATGAAGGTTGGCAGGATGATTAATGAGAGTAATCAATGTAAGCTACTGCAGTAAAATCTAGAAAAATTAGGCAGATGGGCTGAGAAATGGCACTTCAAGTCTAACATTCACAAATGCAAGGTACTGTGTATGGGTAGCAGTAATCCCAGATTAACATACTAACTGTGTTGTACTACACTCAGAGTAGTGGAAAATGAAAA
The DNA here is from genome assembly GCF_048544385.1 of Mastigoproctus giganteus. Lineage (NCBI taxonomy): Eukaryota > Metazoa > Arthropoda > Arachnida > Uropygi > Thelyphonidae > Mastigoproctus > Mastigoproctus giganteus. The sequence continues at coordinate 2,989,899 of NC_143577.1, read as the reverse complement.
ACAGCTGTGGGTAATTGTGCAGACAGATGCAAAATTCTCTGAGCAGTGCAGAAATGTTTCCAGGACAGCTCATGGGGTTTTGTTAATGATATGCAAGAACTTGGCTAGGATAAGGAAAGAAGTGATTAATAATTTTATAAGCTAATGGGTAATCGACATCTTGAGTACTGCATACAGGTTTGAGGCTTCATTTTCAGAATGGTATAGATCTGCTGGAATGGGGGCAGAGAAGGGCAATGAGATAAGGGAAGGGTAGGGAACAAAAGGGTGGTATTACCAAGAAAGGCTTAACTTTTGCAAATTGCAGCATCTGGAGACTAGGCACCTGCAAGATGATCCAATTGAGGTGACTGTGGCTTTTAATGGATTGAGCAAACTCAATGCTGATGGTATCCATCTTCTTGCTTGTTTGCAAAATAGATGTGCGGAAGTTTTCCTTCAGCCAGTTAGAACAAATTGTCATTTTTTGATATGGAAGTGGGTAGTTTAAATAATTTCAAGAAGAATTAGACAAATTACTGCAGGGGATGGCCAGGCGTTGTGGGAAATTTTTGTTTGGATGATACGTTAATCACCCCAGGGGCTCACATCTGGTGAGTATGGGCTTGGCACACCCAGGGTCCTGAGCTGGATATCATCATTCTTCCTTTTCTTGGTGACTCCCTTCTACTTCTCTCTCTCTCTCTCTCTCTCTCTCTCTCTCTCTCTCTCTCTCTCTCTCTCTCTCTCTCTCTCTCGGGGTAATTCAGAAATTTTTTTTTTGGCTGGTGCGACATAAGCCGCGGGCTTCCTTGCACCATATGCTAATAATAATAATAATAATAATAATAATAATAATAATAAGCTTGTTTACTTTCTTCATTTGCCACTACTAATTCTAAATACTATTACTCAATAGCAAAATCCGTCCAGGTTAATACATTATTCTATTTACTGTTAGGTTATCTATTGAAATCTCTGAATAAATTTTAATGTATCAAATTGTATTGAATTATAAACTCAGTAACCTTTGTTTATTATTGTTATCATTTGTGGAAGTACAGAGATATTTTTTGTGAGTGTTGGTATGTAAATTTTTAAAAACAGCTGTCATCTTCTGATTTTATTCTTTTAAATTATTTTAGAAATTACATGTCCAAATCCTGGTGCTCCAGAAAATGGCTGGAGAAGAGGAAATTCATTTAATATTGGAAGTAAAATAACACTTGGATGCTTTTCTGGTTATACAGTTCTTGGCTCAGAAGAAAGAATTTGTCTTCCAAATGGCAGATGGAGTGGCACACTAACAAAATGTAACAGTGAATGTAAGTGTAATAAGATTTAAACTCAACATATATTTTTAATCTATGATAATAGATTAAAAGTTCAATTATTTTTTAATTACGTTATTTTCATTGTATCTGTTTGTCAGAGAAAGAACTATCGTATATGTACAGTTCTTCAACAAAAAAAAAAGGAGAAAGAAAAAAGGTGACAAAGAAGATATAGACTTTTTATTTGCCTGTCGTACACAAGTGTACGAGACAGGCAACAATGTCTTGTTCAGAGATATTTAACAGTGACTGACATGAACTTAATGCTTGCTATCATATGGTGCTAATAGTAGGAGTAGAAGCCAAAGAGCTAAAAATAAATGAGTGGAAATTTAACATAACTGAGAGTGGGCATACAAATATTGTTGAATGGTTGAATTCTGTTGTTATAAGATTAATGCAATTTACTTCTGTGAAGTTAAGGTATTTTTGCCAATGTAAAAATACAAGGTGTTGCTATTAAATAGAGAGACTGCATGCATAACCATTACTCGCCAAGCACCACCTGTGAAACAAAGGCAGAGCAGTTGACCTAGAACCTTTCCATAATTGTCTGCAAAGTCATATTCCAACACACCCATTCACTTTGTAGTGAGACAGATTTTCATTACCCTGTATTTTTGCAATTTGCTGGAAAAATGACACACAAAAGAATTGAACAAAGAATCTACCTTACATTTTTAACAAAACTAAATAAATCACCAAATAAAATTATGAGTTGTTATGTCAAGTTTATGTGGAAGATTTATGTCAAGAGCTTGCATGTTTGAATGGAATAAAATATTTTAAGAAGGAATAGAGAATGTGGAAAATGATGGACATCCAGACTGTCCATTATCCATGAAAACTGATGAACTTGTGGACTGGATAAGGACATTGATTAGAAGTGATCATTGTTTAGGCATTAGAATGGTTGCATCAGAACTCAATATGGACAAAACAAAAAAAAAACATTTTGACAAATTTTAACTGAAAATTTAGGCATAAGAAAAGTATGTGCCAAGATGATGTTAAAATTTTTGAATGAAGGTCAAAGAATGGGAAGATTTCAAGTTTGTGAAGATGTTTTGAAAACTATTAAAGAAGATCCAGACTTTCTTGAGTACTGTAATTACTTGCAATGAAAGTTGGCTGTTCCAGTTTAATCCAGAAACCAAAAGACAGTCAATGCAATGGAAGACAAGACAGTCCCCCTAGGTCAAAAGAAGCAAGAATGTCAAAATCAAAAATGAAAGCTGTGCTTCTTGTTTTATTATTATTATGGCTCTCATATTATTTCTCTCTGATTGGGGCTTCCATCTCGTAACAGGTATTGCTACCAAGTACACAGGGTGACTGTTGTTATGTCTGGTGTTACTGTTGGTTGAGGAACTCTCTGACTATCCTACAGGTGTTCAGGATTGCAACTTTCTGGAGTTCCTTGTAGGTGTTCGCTGGGAGACCTATTGCTACTAAGCTGTTATGCAAGGTCTTTGGCACCATACCTGTGGTTGACACAATGATCAGGATGGTCATTCCTTGTTGCATATGCCACATCTCTTTGATCTCTTGTCTTAGGTTTTTTTTTTTTTTGATCCAAGCACAAGACGGGATTCGAACCCGCGACCTTTGGGTTGCCAGGCAGGCACTTTACCCACCCAGCCAGCTCGGTCGGCTCTCAGGTTCTTCTTCTTATTATTATTATTATTAGCTATATGGTGCAAGGAAGCCTGAGGCTTATGCTGCACCAGCCAAAAATCAAATTCCCGAGTTACCACGAGAGAGACAGAGAGAGAAAGAAAGTCAAAAGTAGAAGGGAATCACCAAGAAAGAGAAGAATGATGATATCCAGCTCAGGACCTTGGGTATGCCAAGTCCATACTCACCAGATGTGGGCCCCTGGAGTAAAGAATTATTATGGCTGAATATATTCCATCAAATCAGACTGTTGATCAAACATACTACATTGAAGTTCTGACAGGGCTGTGTGAAAAAATTTGAAGGAAGACACTTGAATTGTGAAAGGATGGCTGTATGCTCCATCAAGACAATGTTCCAGCATATGGTGCACTTACTGTTTGCCAGTTTCTGGCCTATAAACAAATTCCTGTGTGAACATGTACCCTATCGCCAGAACTAGTTCCTCGTGACATTTTTCTCTTCCCTAAATTGAAAAGTGTACGTAAGGGAGCCCATTTTCAGTCCATTGAAGACATTCAGAAAAAAATGGCAGAAGTGTTAAAAGGACTTACAGAAGATGACTTCCAGAAATGTTTCTGTGCTTGGAAGTAATGTATGGAACAATGTGTGCAAGCTGAAGACAATTATTTTGAAGGGGATAACTTGTAAGGTTACAAAATATTTCATTATATTTGTTTTATTGCAACAGTCTCATTATTTAATAGGCACACCTTATATAATCATTAGATAATGAAAGCCAGGTATCAGAATTAAGTTGAAAGCTAATGGTTGTTTATTTCAAAGTGCCATAGAATACTTGATGCGCATTGGTAGAACAATGTTGGACACAACTGCAAGCAAATTAATATATTTATGTGAAACATCGACATAAAGTCTTTGAGAAAGATTCAATCTACTCAATACTCCTAAGGAAGTAAATTGTTTTTTTTTTAACCAATTGCAATGTCAAGTCAGTGATGAATTTGCAGAAATATCCTTCTGTCTATTTAACTGCAATGATAATTCATTTTTAATGTCACTAACCACTGACTCAAGCCTGCATATGTAACTTTATTTACAATAAAACATACTATAAAATAATATAAAATAAAATCTTCAAACTGCATTATACTATAATTAAATCAAAAACCAAAATAAAGTAAAATAAAATAAAAGTTGTATATTACGATAATATAAAATCACTGATTAAAAATTTTAAATTTAAAGATTGAAATCACTTAAAACCACTATACAATAGCCCTCGGCAGCAACAGCTGCCTTCATCAGCTGAGATGGTTATGGGTTATCCACAATATATACCTACATATAACCCAGCAGGTCTGCGATATCTACTACAACACATGAGCACTACTAACTTCCCATACATTGGAACCAGAAATGACTTGGGTATGCATTATTCCAAATTGCTCGTCCCTTCCTAAAATGAGGAACTCTAAAAAAAACGGATGAATTGGGCAGCCCTTATCCCTATTAATACTATAGCATCTGGACTAACATATTCGTAAGCTCTCTAGCCACTTCCGGTTCCAGAAACCACTAGTGCTGTCGATCACCAATTCTCCTTTGGCTGAAATATCATGCCCCGTTTCCCAAGCATGTTCAGCTATGGCTGAGCTTCCATAATCAGCCGTCTTGATGGCTCTATCAGGTTCACCTAGGCGATATTTCAATCTACACTTTGTTTCTCCCACATAACACTCCCCACGTTCCAGGCATTCAATCTTGTAAATGACCCGGCTAGCATCACCAGCATCAATGGAATCTTTAACCATGGACACCACTGTGTGAAGTCTCCGACCAGGAAGCTGTACACAGCACATCTGACACGAGCGTAAAATATGTGTGATGGGTTCCGAGATACCTAGATAGTAGGGAATGTATGCAGTAGCCCTAGGCATAAAAACATCCCTATGCCCAATATTCATATACTTTCGACAACCGTCAATAATGCTCTTGGTGTAGCCACACATCTTGAGGTCAACCGTAACCCTTGTCATCCCTCTCCTGAGAGGAGAAACAATGTGACCCCACCCTTCCCATCAAAGCCTTGACCACACTTTTCTTGTGGCCACTGGCCTGAGCTGAGCTGATTTAAAGTGCGTGTACTGGCCACAACACATAGGTTTTCTGTAAACCTTAGTTCTCAAATGTCAGCCTACCCTGTACACACACACACACACATCAAGGAAAGGAAGGGTCCCCACCACCTTCACCTCCGAGGTAAAATGAATATAGGGTGAAACGTCATTCAACCACCTCAGCACTTCATTATCTCGACCCTTCTGTATTATCGTAAAAGTGTCATCGACATATCTCTTCCACACCCAAAAGGGGGGTGGAAGAGTGCTCACCAACATCCTACTCTCAAACTCCTCCATAGCCAGGTTGGCTATAACCATACTAATGGGCGAACCCATGGCCATTCTGTGGACCTGCTGATACATAATATTTCTAAACAACAGAGTGGTACTACACAAACTAATTCCTCTTTTTACAAAGCTTTTCACAACTCAACACTGTCCTATCTTTCAAAGTATCATCTCTTTCCAAAGCTACCTGAACACAATCCTAACCATGTTCAATGGGTATACAGGTGAACAAGGAAAGAGATCACTACTATTCTTAATGGTAAAGTCCGAATGTCCCACTATGGGGGATATACGCTCAGCCAAAAACTCGGATAGAGCATGTGTCGGACTGCCTACGAAAGATACAATGGGCCTTAAAGGAAACCCTGCCTTATGGACTTTTGGTAGCCCATAAAACCTAGATAAATGACAGTATGATGCACGCAAATTCCAGGCTATTTCCTCAGATATTTTTCTGGCTTTCTGCAAACCTTGCACCAACTTATGAACTTGGCATTCCAGTCCAAATAAGTGGTTCTTTTGAACAACCTTGTAGGTGGTCCTATCATTGCGAAAATTAAGAGCCTTTTCCTGATAATGCTCCTTGTTCAAAACCATTTTAGATCTACCCTTATCCGCAGGTAGCACCACAATACTACTATCCTGCCTCAGTTCACCTAACGCCTTTCTTTGTCCCACCTTTAGATTGGGGGTGGCTATATGCACCCAGTCTAGCACACACAAAGTCTTGAATTGGACTTCATTAGCATCAGAATTAGCAAAGGTACGACAAGAAAGCAAGCTTATATCATCATAATCATCATCATCAGCCATTTTCAATCCACTGCAGGATGAAGGCCTCTCCAGCAACTTTCCAGTTCCTTCTGTTTTGAGCACTGCCCATCCATTTACTACCCAAAAACTCATGAATTTCATCTATCCATCTCCACCTTTGTCTTCCAGGTTTTCTTCTAGCTCCTCTTGGGTACCATTCTGTTATTTTTTTAGTCCATCTGTCGTCATGTCTTCGAGCTATGTGTCCTGCCCAAGACCATTTTAGTTCTTTAGTTTTGACAAGAATGTCCTTTACTTGAGTTTGCTGCCTAATCCATGTGTTTCTCTTCTTATCAGCTTCTCTTCCATTCTTTTGGTGAGTGCCCAAGTTTCACTTCCATAAGTCATGGTGGGGAGTATACATTGATTCATTATTTTACGTTTCAGACAAACTGGGATATTGCTCTTCAGTATGTGACTATATTTCCTGAATGCTATTCATCCAAAATTTATTCTTCTCTTGACTTCCAGCCATTTATCATTATTAGCATTAGCATTAGTAGAGGCATTTGATGCAAGAAAGCAAGCTTATGCAGCAAAAAAATAAAGTAAAATAAATAAATAAAAAATAACCACTTCCACTTCACCCCTCTGTTCCTTCGAAATACCTGTCCAGCTGAGCCTTAAATTTATTTAGGCTATCAACTTCCACGACAAGGGATGGAAGTCTGTTCCACTAACCAACCACCCGCTGGCGAAAGACAAATTTCCTCACGTCTATCCTACATCCGTCTTTCCTCAATTTGAATTTATGCCCTCTCAGGTGATTATTCTGAGCAAGAGGAAGAATCCCATCAGCATTGAGCATGCTCAAACCATTCAAGGCTTTATACACCTCTATCAGATCACCTCGCTGGTGCCTAGTCTCCAGACACTGTAATTTGCAAAACTTAAGCCTTTCTTCGTAAGAGCACCCCTTTGTTCCATTCACTAATCTTGTTGCCCTTCTCTGTACTCGTTCCAGCATCTCTACATCCTTCTTGAAATGAGTCCTCCAGCCTGTATACAGTACTCTAGGTGTGGCCTGACCATTGTCTTATAAAAGGGAATAATCACCTCCTTATCCCTAGAAAAATTCCTATATATCATTGAAAATAAACCATGAGCTACTCTTGCAGCCCGTCTGCACTGCTCAGAAACTTCATATCTGCCTGCACAACCACCCCCAGGTCCCTTTCATTCTCTACCACTGTCAGTGTAGTAACACAGAGTTGATACATTGCTCTGGGGTTGCTGTTTCCCATATGTAGTACTTTACATTTGTCAATGTTAAACTTCATTTGCCACCTCTCAGCCAGTCTGCTCAACCTTTCCAGATCCTGTTGCAGTAGCATAGTGTCAGTATTGTCCTTGACAACCCTGCCAACCTTCGTATCATCTGCAAACTTGAACATTAAGCTTGATATACCATCATCAATATCATTTATAAATACAGAAAACAATAATGGACCCAATACTGAACCCTGAGGGACTCCACTAATAACATTAGTCCACAATGAGCAGTGTTCACTGATTACCACTCTCTGTCTTCTCCCCCTCAACCACCCCTTTATCCATAGCAGCAATTTGCCTCCAATGCCACACTGCTCCAATTTGCGCAGCAGTCTTCCATGTGCAACAGTATCAAAAGCCTTTCTAAGATCCAAGTATATAATATCAAAGTTATTCCTTGCATCCAGTTCTTTTGTGACTGCATCATAGTATCCAATCAAATTGGTCAGGCAAGACTTCCCCTTAACAAAACCATGCTGTGTCTGAGCTGTAACTGAAGTCTTGTCTAGATGATCCCGCAGTGCTTCTTTAACCATTGCCTCCATTAATTTTCTGGGAACGGAAGTTAAACTAACAGGTCTATAATTACTTGTGTCACCCTTTCATCCTCCTTTGTGAATTGGGGTCACATTTGCACATCTCCAGTCCATGGGTACTTCCCCCTGAATCCAAGGAAGCTCTCATAATTATGGCTAACAGTTTGCTTACTTCCTTTGCTGCCTCCTTTAATATAACTGAATAGATCCCATCCACCCCAGGTGCCTTTCTTGTATTTATCTTCAACAATTTCTCCTCCACTTTACTCTCAGTTATTACAGGATTCTCTAGCTTCCTGCCAAAGTTGAATACACCTCTGGCATTCCCCTCGCTGAATAACTCCTCATGTGTGAATGTCAATGCAAAATATTCATTTAGTTTGTTAGCTACCTGAGCAGGATCATCAACAGTTGACCCATCGATATCAAGTGGACCAATCTGATTCATCCCCATCCTTCTAGAGTTTACATAAGTAAAGAACTCTTTGTTTTTTCTTTGCATCCCTTGCCAAAGATTTCTCGTAATCTGCCTTCACCTGCCTAACCTCCTTTGTAACTTGGTTACAGATCAACTTGTATCTATCATAGGCTTCTGTGTCATGTGTTAATTTGTATGTATCCCATGCATTTTTCTTCTCTGCCATATGTCTCATCAGCTGACATCCACTTAGGCCTAAACCTTGAACCATTAGCATTAGCATTAGCATTAGTAGAGGCATTTGATGCAAGAAAGCAAGCTTATGCAGCATCAGCCAAAAAAATTAAAGTAAAATAAATAAATAAAAAATAACCACTTCCACTTCACCCCTCTGTTCGTTTGAAATACCTGTCCAGCCGAGCCTTAAACTTATTTAGGCTATCAACTTCCACGACAAGGGATGGAAGTCTGTTCCACCTACCAACCACCCGCTGGCTAAAGGCAAATTTCCGCACATCTATCCTACATCTGTCTTTCCTCAATTTGAATTTATGCACTCTCAGGTGATTATTCTGAGCAAGAGGAAGAATCCCATCAGCTTTGAGCATGCTCAAACCATTCAAGGCTTTGTACACCTCTATCAGATCACCTCGCTGGTGTCTAGTCTCCAGACACTGTAATTCGCAAAACTTAAGCCTTTCTTCACAAGAGTACCCCTTTGTTCCATTCACTAATCTTGTTGCCCTTCTCTGTACTCGTTCCAGCAGCTCTACATCCTTCTTGAAATGAGGTCTCCAGGCCTGTATACAGTACTCTAGGTGTGGCCTGACCATTGCCTTATACAAGGGAATAATCACCTCCTTATCCCTGCTAGAAAAATTCCTATATATCATTGACAATACACCATGAGCTACTCTTGCAGCCCGTCTGCACTGCTCAGAGAATATCATATCTGCCTGCACAACCACCCCCAGGTCCCTTTCATTCTCTACCACTGTCAGTGTAGTACCACAGAGTTGATACGTTGCTCTGGGGTTGCTGTTTCCCATATGTAGTACTTTACATTTGTCAATGTTAAACTTCATTTGCCACCTCTCAGCCCATCTGCTCAACCTTTCCAGATCCTGTTGCAGCAGCATAGTGTCAGTAGTGTCCATGACAACCCTGCCAACCTTCGTATCGTCTGAAAACTTGGACATTAAGCTTGATATACCATCATCAATATCATTCATAAACACCGAAAACAACAACGGACCTAACACTGAACCCTGAGGAACTCCACTAATAACATTAGTCCACGTTGAGCAGTGTCCATTGATTACCACTCTCTGTCTTCTCCCCCTCAACCACCCCTTTATCCATAGCAGCAATTTGCCTCCAATGCCACACTGCTCCAACTTGTGCAGCAGTCTTCCATGTGCAACAGTATCAAAAGCCTTTCTAAGATCCAAGTATATAATATCAAAGTTATTCCCTGCATCCAGTTCTTTTGTGACTGCATCATAGTATACAATCAAATTGGTCAGGCAAGACTTCCCCTTAACAAAACCATGCTGTGTCTGAGCTATAACTGAAGTCTTGTCTAGGTGATCCTGCAGTGCTTCTTTAACCAGTGCCTCCATTAATTTTCCGAAAACAGAAGTTAAACTCACAGGTCTATAATTACTTGTGTCAGCCTTTGATCCTCCTTTGTGAATTGGGGTCGCATTTGCACATCTCCAGTCCATGGGTACCTCCCCTTAGTCCAAAGAAGCTCTCGTAATTATGGCTAAGTGTTTGCTTACTTCCATTGCTGCCTCCTTTAATATAACTGGATAGATTCCATCCACCCCAGGTGCCTTTCTTGTGTTTATCTTCAACAATTTCTCCTCCACTTTACTCTCAGTTATTACAAGATTCTCTAGCTTACTGCCAGAGTTGAATACACCTCTGGCATTCCCCTCGCTGAATAACTCCTCATGTGTGAATGTCGATGCAAAATATTCATTTAGTTTGTTATCTACCTGAGCAGGATCATCAACAGTTGACCCATCGATATGAAGTGGACCAATCTGATTCATCCCCTTCCTTCTAGAGTTTACATAAGTAAAGAACTCTTTGCTGTTTTTCTTCGCATCCTTTGCCAAGGATTTCTCGTAATCTGCCTTTGCCTGCCTAACCTCCTTTGTAACTTGGTTGCAGATCAACTTGTACCTATCATAGGCTTCTGTGTCACGTGTTAATTTGTATGTATCCCATGCATTTTTCTTCTCTGCCATATGCCTCATTAGTTCATCTGACATCCATTTAGGCCTAAACCTTGAACAATATTTCTTAGTTGGTTTGTAAAGCCTAGTAGCTTCCAAGATAAGTTCTTTGAATGCTTCCCATTTTGAATTTGCTGGTGGTAACATCATCAGTTGATCCCACTGTATAGAATTTAAATACTGTCTCAGTCCATCGTAGTCACCTTTACGAAAGCAATACCCCTTCCCTTTACCCCTAATGGTAGTTACCTCTTTGAGTAAATTCCACTACATAACACTGTGATCACTGCCACCTAGTGGTTCATTTATCTGCAGATTCTTAATGCATGAAGAATCACTACTGACAATATTTCTTAGTTGGTATGTAAAGCTTAGTAGCTTCCAAGATAAGTTCTTTGAATGCTTCCCATTTTGAATTTGCTGTTGGTAACATCATCAGTTGGTCCCACTGTATAGAATTTAAATACTCTCAGTCCATCGTAGTCACCCTTACGAAAGCAATAACGCTTCCCTTTACCCCTAATGGTAGTTACCTCTTTGAGTAAATCCCACTATCGAACACTATGATCACTGCCACCTAGTCGTTCATTTACCTGCAGATTCTTAATGCATGAAGAATCACTACTGCTAATCAAATCAAGAGTATTACTCCCTCTAGTTGCCTCCCGAACATGCTGATGTAGAAAACAATCATCCAATAAATCCACAAAAGCCTTGCTAGTGTGTGAGTGACCAGCCCCCAAATTCCAGTTAATATCTGGGAAATTAAAATCCCCCATTATAAGACTCTCTGATTTACTGGCCCACTCTATTTCACTTTACAATTTCTTATTATACTCATCAGAGTCATTAGGTCTATAGCACACTCCTACTCTCAATTTTGATCTCCCAATGCTTATGTCACACCAAACTGACTCGACACTGCACTGTCCAGCAATGTCAACTGGCTTCACTATCTTGGATTTTATGTATTTCTTAACTAATAGCATAACTCCTCCTCCTCCCTTCCTATCCTGTCTATCCTTTCTGTAGACATTGTACTCCCCAAATTCCAGTTCTGCATTCCTTATATCTGTGTGACACAACGTCTCTGAAATCCCAACAATATCTGCCTTTGATGTTTTGAGCAATACCTCAAATTCATCAAATTTATTTACTAAACTCCTAGCATTGCCGTACACGCAAGTATACATGCACCTGTTCTTTTTCTTAGCTACCCTAACACAACCCATGTGTTTACTTGTACCCCAATGATTCCCAGCAGTCTCTGAAATATCCTGCATCTTATCTTCCAGGCTGCGGCTCATTCTAATAGAAGCAGTGCAAGAATCACTTTCACCTCTGCCAGTGGCTGCTGTTAATCTATTAGTCCTTGAATCCCACCAATCTAGCAGTTTTCCGACCCACCTAACACTGCCTCGATAGCATCAGCAAACAGACTTGCACCCTTTCTATTTAAGTGTGTTCCATCCCTGTACAGCTAATACATTCCAGCTAATAACTTGTCCCAGATAAGTATATGACTCCACCTTTCTAATTACTTCTCCTTCAATCATTATTTCCATTTCCGTGGCATACTTGTTCATCATTACTTTTGTTTTAGCCATATTCATCTTCATTCCAAAATCTTTACTAACTGTGCATAACTGATTAAGATTTTTCTCTAATTCTTTGGGATCATGGCTTATGACCACAGTCATCTGCAAATCTTAAATGGTTTAGGTATTCTCCATTCACATTGACTCCTTTCTGTGACCAGTCTAATCTTCTGAAAGCTTCCTCAAGGGCAGCAGTAAACAGCTTCGGAGATATTGTGTCTCCTTGTCGAACTCCTTTCTCGATTTTAAATTTGCTACTGTCTTTGTCTAGTCTAATAAAGGAGGTAGCACTCTCCTATATTTTCTTCAAAACCATAATATATGGGGTATCTATGCCTTGTCTTTCCAGTGCCCGAAACATTGCCTTATGCTGTATGGAGTCAAATGCTTTTCATAATCCACAAATGTCAGGCATAATGGTGTTTTATATTCATTTGCTTTCTCCATTAGCTGTGATATTACGTGAAGGTGATCCATAGTTGAGAATCCTGTCCTAAAGCCAGCTTGCTCTTTCAGTTGATTCTCATCAAGTATTCTTTCTAATCTGTTAGTAATAACCCTTGTGAAGAACTTGTAGATGTGGGATAACAAGCTAATTGGTCTATAATTTCCAATTTCTGATTTATCTCCTTTCTTATGCAGCAAAACTATGATTGCATTATTCCACTGCTTAGGCATCACACCTTTTCTAATGCACTTTGTGAAGAGCCTTGCCAGTTTTTGTGTTATGTCTCTTCCTCCCAATTTTAACAACTCTACAGTAACTTCATCCTTTCCCGGGGCTTTCCAATTCTTCATTTTCTTCAATGCATGTTCTACCTCATCAGGAAGAATATTGGGTATGTCGTATGTGTGGCTACTTTGCAATCCATCTTTCCCACTGCTGGCATCATTCCCTCGCTCATTGTATAATTCTCTATAGTAGTCTTCTGCTATTTGAATTATGCCTTCTCTGCTGTTTATAAGTACACCATCGCTATTCTTCAGTTTCAGTATCATTTGTCTTTCTGTATTACTGCTCATGGCTGCTGATTTAAATCCTTTGTTTTCTCTTAATGCTTGTTATACTTTTCTTGTGTTAAATCTTCTTATGTTCTCTCTGAGTCTCTTCCTAATGGCTTTGCATAACTCAGTATACTCAATTTTCTCCCTGTCAGTGTTTTTCTTGCTCTTCTTTTGTCGTCTTCGGTTCATCATGACAAGTGTTTCTTGACTAATTTTTTCTTCTTTGGATTTCTCTTTCCCTATAGGTTTCTTGGGGTTTATCACTTTCAAAAAGTTGTAATATTCCTTGTCGATATCTTGGCCCTGAGTAGTCTGCAGAAGCTCAAACTTGTTCTTAAGTTCCAGTACATACTGCTTTTTCTCCTCTTCTGTTATCTCAAAGACCTTTGTATTATTTACTCGAGTCAGTTTTTTTCTTTCCTTTCCTACATCTATATCAAGTGTACATCTTACCATTCTGTGATCACTTCCAACATTTACCTTATTCAGAATGGTAACATCATTCACAATATATCTTCTGTTAGTGAGGATGAAGTCGATTTCATTAGTTGTTAATCCATTTGGACTCTTCCATGTCCACTTTCTGTTCACCCTTTTCTTGAAAAAAGTGTTCATTACTGACAGTCCTTGAGATTCTGCAAATTCCACAAGTCTTTCACCTCTTTTATTTCTTTCACCAATTCCAAAATTTCCTATAGTTCCTCTTTCTGCGCTGTTTTGCCTTTTTCCAACCTTAGCATTGAAGTCCCCCATAATAATAGTGTAGTGGGTTTTCTGCTCATCTAGAAGACTCTCAATTTTGGTGTACATTTCTTCAACCTCTTCATCATCTTGGCTCGATGTTGGTGCATAAATCATTATAATCTTTAGCTTGTACCTCTTAGAAATCTTGAGTATTAGTCTTGACACCCTTGGTGATGTACTTTTGAATTCGAAAATGTTGTTTTTAAAATCTTTACGGACCAGAAAGCCAACTCTACCTTCACTCCTTTCACTGGTTCCATTGGTGTACAGCAGATTTCCACTTGATAAACTTATAAGTGATTCATTTCTTCTTCTTGTTTCAGGCAAACCGATGATATTCCAATTCACATTTTCTAATTCCTTTTCCAGCTCTAATATTCTGTCTTCACTGATGAGTGATCGTACGTTATAACGGGCCATGTTTAATTTCCGTGCATGGCAGCCTGGTCGTACCCTGAGATTCTTAGCACCCTCTGCTTCCACTCTGATCCTCTTGCTGCCGTAAGAGGGAGAGTGAAAGCTGCTGGGGACTGAGGGCCATTTGTTTTGATGTGCTGTCATATGCTGGAGGGTTTGATCTTTTCCTCTTCACGCTGACCAGGCGTCTTGAAGAGAACAACTCTACAAGTTCGTTGCTACCTAAGTGACATAATAGGGCTTACCATTGAGAAGGTGTGCATGAGTGAATTTTAGGGAGGCAGGCCAACCGGTCTTCCCCTAAATCTTCTGTAATAGAGAGATATTGGATCCATCAGTGTTTTAGGCTGAGTGTCTGATAACACACAGGATACCTGTTCCCCTCTAAGCTTATATAGCATCAGCCAAAAAAAAAAAAAAACACACACACACCCTTCTCATTTCACCCATCCACTAGTTCCAAATCTTTGTCTAGTTCTGCCTTGAATCTATTTAAACTATCAACTTCTACAAGACAGATGGAAGTTTGTTCCAGTAATCAACCACCCACTGGCTAAAGGCAAACATCTGCACGTCTATCCTTTAACTGTCTTTAATCAATTTGATTTTATGCCCTCTCAGACGATTATTCTGAGCAAGAGGAAGAATCCCATCAGCATTGAGCATGCTCAAACCATTCAAGGCTTTATGCACATCAATCATATTACCTTGTAGGTGCGTAGTCTCCAGACATTAATTTGCAAAATTTAAGCCTTTCTTCATAAAAGCAACCCTTTGCTCCATTCACTAATCTTGTTGCCCTTCTCTATACTCATTCCAACTGCTCTACATCCTTCTTAAAATGAGGCCTCCAGTCCTGTATACAGTACTTATGGTATGGCCTGACCATTGCCTTATAAAAGTGGATAATCCCTGCTAGAAAAATTCCTGTATATCATTGACAAGACACCACGAGCTACTCTTGCAGACCATCTGCACTGCTCAGAAAACTTCATATCTGCCTGCACAATTACCCCTAGGTCGTTTTCACTCTCCACCACTGTCAGTGTAGTACCACAGAGTTGATATGTTACTCTGGGGTTACTGCTTCTCACATGCGGTACTTTATATTTGTCAATGTTAAACTTGAGTTGCCACCCCTCAGCCTACCTGCTCAACCTTTCTAGATCCTGTTGCAACAGTGTACTGTCATTAGTGTCATTAACAACCCTGCCGACCTTCATATCGCCTGCAAACTTGGACATTAAGCCTGGTATACCATCAGCAGTATCATTAATAAATACAGAAAATAACAATGGACCCAACACTGAACACTGGGGGACTCCAGTAATAACATTAGTCCATGTTGTCCATTGAACATTAGTTATAACTAATAACATTAGTCCATTGAAGAGCAATGTACATTAATTACCACTCTCTGCCTTCTCCTACTCAACCATCCCTTTATCCCTAGCAGCAATTTGCCTCCAAAGCCACATTGCTCCAATTTGTTTAGCAGTCTTCCATCTGCAACAGTATCAAAAGCCTTTGGAATGGAACTATCTGGAACGGAACATGATATTGCCATGGGGGATGTCTTTGTGTGTGCGCGATGTAAGGAGTGTAAGGAAATCAGGCGACAACTCAGCGTTGTTATGGGCCTATATGAAAGTTTGAAGGACAGGGTGGATGCCCTCGAAAGATCTAAATTGAGGGGCCCATCAGGCTCTCAGCTGCCCACATCAACGCCAGAGCTTGCACTTGGTCATCACGCAACACAGCGGCAATCCCCAAGGCAGATTGCGCTGGTCCCAAAGGAACTAGTAGTTGTTGGTGACTCTATTGTCAGGGAAACGGGGAACATCCTTTGTAAAAAGGATAGTTGGAACAGGACCAGGGTATGTCTGCCAGGGGCAAAGGTTGATGACGTTGTAGAGCAGATATCATCTTTTAGGGGCACAAAAGGTGATATAGTTGTACATGTTGGCACTAATGATATTAAGAGTACGAGACCGGCAGAATTACTTAACAAGTACAGGTCACTGTTGAAAAAAAGCCGTGAAATAGGGTTGAATTTGAAAGTGTCTGCAATTCTGCCCAGACACGATAGGAGGGAGTATATGATGAGAGCCTTGTCGATCAATTCGGCCCTGGAAAGATTGTGCAAGGCTCAAGGGATAGAATTTTTTTTCAATCTGGACTGTACTTGTTAACAGGAGAGACTGCTTCTACAGGGATGGGATACACTTAAATAGAAAGGGTGCAAGAATATTTGCTGATGCTATCGAGGCAGTGTTAGGTGGGTCGGAAAACTGATAGCTTGGGGGGATACAAGGACTAATAGTTTAACAGTAGCCGTAGGCAGAGGTGAAGGTGATTCTTGCACAACTTCTATTAGAATAAGTAGCGACCTGGAGCGAGGGGTGTTGGGGGTTTCAGGGACGGATGGCAGTCATCGTGAAACATGTGGGTATATGGGATGTGTTAGAGTAATTAAGAATAAGAATAGGTGCATGTATACTTGCATGTATACCAATGCTAGAAGTACAGTAAATAAATTTGATGAATTTGAAGTGTTGGTCAAGACATCAAAGGCGGATATTGTTGGGATATCAGAGACGTGGTGTCACACAGATATAAGGAATGCCGAACTGGAATTTGGGGAGTACAATGTGTACAGAAAGGATAGACAGGATAGGAAGGGAGGAGGTGTTATGCTGTTAATAAAGAAAAAGATAAAATCAAAAGAAGTGCATCCAGTTGATATAGATGAACAGTGCACTGTTGAGTCAGTTTGGTGTGACATAAGCACTGCGAAAGCAAAAATGAGAGTAGGAGTGTGTTATAGGCCTAATGACTTGAATGAGTACAATGAACAATTGTACAGAGAAATAGAGTGGGCTAGTAAATCGGAATGTCTTATAATGGGGGATTTTAACTTCCCAGATATTGACTGGAACTTGTGGGTTGGGCACTCACACACTAGTCAGACTTTTGTATATTTATTGGATGATTGTTTTCTGCAGCAGCATGTTCAAGAGGCAACCAGAGAGAGTAATACTCTTGATCTGGTTATCAGGAGTGATCATTCGTGTATTAGGAATTTGCAGATAAAAGAACCACTAGGTGGCAGTGATCACAGTGTACTGACGTGGGATTTACTTAAAGATTTAACTACTATCAGGGGTAAAGGAAAGGGTTTTTGCTTCCGTAAAGGCGAGTACAGTGGTCTCTGACAGTTTTTAATTTCTGTACAGTAGGATCAACTGACGATGTTACCAACAGTAAATTCTAAGTGGGAAGCATTCAAGGAATTAATCGTGAAAGCTACTAAAAGGTTCATACCTATTAAGGAATATTGTTCAAGGTTTAGGCCTAAATGGTTGTCAAATGAACTAATGAGACTCGTAACAGAGAAGAAAAATGCATGGGATGCATATAAATTATCAAGCAACTCAGAAGCATATGGCAGATATAAGTTAATCTGTAATCAGGTCACAAAAGAGGTTCGGCAGGCGAAGGCAGATTACGAGAAATCCATGGCAAAAGATGCTAAGAAAAACAGCAAGGATTTCTTTACTTATATAAACTCTAAAAGGAAGGGGATGAATCTGATCGGTCCACTTGACATCGATGGTTCGACTGTTGATGATCCTGCTCAGATAGCAAACAAATTGAATGAATATTTTGCATCTACATTCACACGTGAGGAATTATTAAGGTTTGAAAATGGCAGAAGGTTATCAAATTGTAGCAAGATACTTAATGATTTTGTAATAACCGAGAGCAAAGTGGTAGAGAAATTGTTGAAGTTAAACGTAAGAAAAGCACCTGGGGTGGATGGGATCTATCCAGTTATATTAAAGGAGACGGCAAAGCAACTAAGCAAACCCTTAGCCATAATTATGAGAGCATCCTTGGACTCAGGAGAGGTTCCCACGGACTGGAGATGTGCAAATGTATCCCCAATTCACAAAGGGGGATCGAAGGGTGACACGAGTAATTACAGACCAGGTAGTTTAACTTCTGTTCTGGGTAAAATAATGGAGTCGCTGGTTAAGGATGCATTGCAGGATCATCTACACAAGACTGCAGCAATAATTCAGACACAGCATGGGATTGTTAAGGGAAAGTCTTGTCTGACAAATTTGATAGGATATTATGATGTGGTTACAAAGGAACTGGATGCGAAAAATAATTTTGATATCATATATTTGGATTTCAGGAAAGCTTTTGACACTGTTGCGCATGGAAGACTATTGTACAAATTGGAGCAGAATGGTATTAAGGGTAAGTTGCTACAATGGATAAAAGGATGGTTAAGTGCTAGAAGACAGAGGGTTGTAATCAATGGGTGCTGCTCTTCTTGGACTAATATTATTAGTGGAGTCCCACAGGGTTCGGTGTTAGGTCCACTGTTGTTTTGTATATTTATCAATGATATTGATGAAGGTATATCAGGCTTAATGTCGAAGTTTGCAGATGATACAAAGGTTGGCAGGGTTGTTAATGACAGTAATGGCAGTGTGCTACTGCAACAGGATCTAGATAATTTGGGCAGATGGGCTAAGAAGTGGCAACTGAAGTTTAACCTTGACAAATGCAAAGTACTACATATGGGTAAAAGTAACCCCAGAGAAACGTGCCATCTGTGTGGTACTACACTTAAGGTGGTAGAAAATGAAAAAGACCTGGGAGTAATTGTGCAGGCAGATATGAAGTTTTCAGAGCAATGCAGACAGGCTGCCAGGGCAGGTCATTGGGTTTTGTCAATGATATATAGGAATTTTGCTAGCAGGGAAAAGGAGGTGATTATTCCTCTGTATAAGGCAATGGTCAGGCCACGGCTTGAGTACTGCATACAGGTCTGGAGGCCTCATTTTAGGAAGGATGTAGATTTACTTGAGCATGTACAGAGAAGGGCAACAAGATGGGTGAGGGGAATGAAGGGATCCTCTTACCAAGAGAGGCTTAAGTTCTGCAAATTGCAGTGGCTGGAGACTAGGCACCTGCGTGGTGATCTGATTGAGGTATATAAGGCCTTGAATGGGTTGAGCCCACTGAATTCTGATGGGATCCTTCCACTTGTTCAGATTACGAATCTAAGGGGGCATAAATTCAAATTAAGAAAAGACAGATGTAGAATAGATGTGCGGAAATTTTCCTTTAGCCAGCGGGTGGTTAATTGCTGGAACAAACTTCCATCTGTCGTTGTGGAAGTTGATAGGTTGAATAAATTTAAGGAGGAACTGGACAGGCATTTGGAGGGAATGGTGTGATTTTTTTTTTTTTTTTTTTTTTGGCTGATGTTGCATAAGCTCATACATTTGCTTTCTTGCATCACATGCCACTACTACTACTACTACTACTACTTTCTAAGATCTAAATATATGATATCAAAATTATTCTTTGCATCCACCTCTTTTTGTGACCACATCATAGTATCCAATCAAATTGATCAGACAAGACTTTCCCTTTAACAAACCTATGCTATGTCTGAGCTATAATTGAAGTCTTGTCTAGATGATCCTGCAGTGCTTCTTTAACCAGTGTCTCCATTAATTTCCCTAACAGAAGTTAAACTAACAATGTAATTACCCTGTGTCTCCCTTTGATTCTCCTTTGTGGATTGGGATCATATTTGCACATCTCCAGTCCATGAGTACCTTCCTTGAGTCCGAGGAAGCTCTCATAATTATGACTAAGGGTTTGCTTACTTCCTCTGCTGCCTCCTTTAATATAACTGGATAGAGCCCATCCACACTAGGTGCCTTTCTTATGTTTATCTTCAACAATTTTCCTCCACTTTACTATCAGTTAGTACAAGATTATCTAGCTTACTGCCAGAGGTGAATACACCTCTGGCATTCCCCTCGCTGAATAACTCCTCATGTGTGAATGTCGATGCAAAATATTCATTTAGTTTGTTAGCTATCTGAGTAGGATCATCAACAGTTGAACCATCGATATCAAGTGGACCAATCTGATTCATCCCCTTCCTTCTAGAGTTTACATAGATAAAGAACTCTTTGCCATTTTTCTTTGCATCCTTTGCCAAAGATTTCTTGTAATTTGCCTTTGCCAGCCTAACCTCCTTTGTAACTTGGTTACAGACCAGCTTATATCTATAATAGGCTTCTGTGTCACCTTTTATTTTATATGAATCTCATGTATTTTTCTTCTCTGCCACATGTCCAATTAGTTCATCCGACATCAATTTAGGCATAAATCTTGAACAATATTTCTTAGTTGGTATATGGCACCTCTGTCCAGGTCGGCAGGAGCAGCAGTGCATAGCACACGCTTCTTGATTAGACCAGGGTTCGAGCCCTTGACCACCAAATACGGAGGATGCAGAAAGTTCAGGGAATGACCACCGCATATCCTCAGAGCAATATGGCCTTTGTTGCTAATGCTCCTAAAAATCAAATAACAAATAACTTAGTTGGTATAAAAAGCCTAGTAGCTGCCAAGATTAATTCTTTGAATTCTTTTTGAATTTTCTGTTGGTAAGATCATCAGTTGGTCCCATCGAATAGAATTTAAATACTGTCTCAGACCACTCTAGTCACCTTTACAAAAGCAAAAACCTTTCCCTTTACCCCTAATGGTAGTTGCTTCTTTGAGTAAATTCCACTTCAGCACACTGTGATCACTGCCACCTAGTGGTTCCTTTATCTGCAGATTCTTAATGCATGAAGAATCACTACTGATAATCATATCAAGAGTATTACTCCCTCTAATTGCCTCCCGAACATGTTGATGTAGAAAATAATCATCCAATAAATCCCCAAAAGCTTTGCTAATGTGTGAGTTACCAACCCACAATTTCCAGTCAATATCTGGGAAATTAAAATCTCCCATTATAAGACTCTCTGATTTACTGGCCCACTCTATTTCCCTGTACAGTTTCTTATTATACTCATCAGAGTCATTAGGCCTATAACTCATTCCTACTCTCAATTTTGCTTTCTCAGTGCTTATGTCACACCAAACTGACTCCACACTGCACTGTCCAGCCATGTCAACTGGCTGTACTTACTTGGATTTTATATGTTTCTTAACCAATAGCATAACTCCTCCTCACTTCCTGTCCTGTCTATCTTTCCTGTACACATTGTACTCCCCAAATTCCAGTTCTGCATTCCTAATATCTGTGTGACACCATGTCTCTTTTATCCCAACAATATCTGCCTTTGGAATTTTGACCAATACGTCAAATTCATCAAATTTATTTAGCAAACTCCTAGCATTGGAGTTGTATGTATACTTGTGTATATATATACACAAGTATACATACACGTGTTTCTATTCTTAGCTACCCTAACACAGCCCATCTAATTACTTGTTCTGCAATGACTCCCAGCAGTCTCTGAAATATCCTGCATCTTGTTTTTCAGGCTTCCGCTCATTCCAATAGAAGCAGTGCAAGAATCACTTTTACCTCTGCCAGCAGCTACTGTTAATCTATTAGGCTGTGTATCCCTCCCTAAGCTAGCAGTTTTCCAACCCACCAAACTCTGCCATGATAGCATCAGCAAATATTCTTGCACCCTTTCTATTTAAGTGTATCCCATCCCTGTAGAAGCAGTCTCTCCTGTTAACAAGCACAGACCAGGCCGAGAAAAATTATTTCCCTCGAGCCTTGCACAATCTCTCCATGGCTGAATTGTTTGACAAGGCTCTCATCATGTCCAGACCTGTACACAGTACTCAAGGCATGGCCTGACCATTGCCTTATACAGAGGGACCATCACCTCCTTTTCCCTGCTAGCAAAATTGACAAAACCCATGACCTGCCCTGGCAGCCTGTCTGCATTGCTCAGAAAACTTCATATCTTACTGGACAATTACTCCCAGGTCTTTTTCATTTTCTACCTTTAAGTGTAGTACCACACAGTTGGTATGTTACTCTGGGGTTACTTCAATCCATATGCAGTACTTTGCATTTGTCAAGGTTAAACTTCAGTTGCCACTTCTTAGCCCATCTGCCCAAATTTTCTAGATCCTGTTGCAGTAGCACACTGCCATTACTATCCTTAACAACCCTGCCAACCTTTGTATCATATGCAAACTTCAACAATAAGACTGATATACCTTCATCAATATCATTGATAAATATACAAAACAACAGTGGACCCAACACCAAACCCTGTGGCCTCCACTAATAATATTAGTCCACGAAGAGCAGCACCCGTTGATTACCACCCTCTGTCTTCTCCCACTCAACCATCCTTTTATCCATTGCAGCAACTTACCCTTAATACCATTCTGCTCCAATTTGTACAATAGTCTTCCATGCTCAACAGTGTCAAAAGCTTTCCTGAAATCCAAATATATATCAAAATTATTTTTTGCATCCAGTTCCTTTGTAACCATATCATAATATCCTATCAAATTTGTCAGACAAGACTTCCCCTTAACAAACCCATGCTGTGTCTGAATTATTGCTGCAGTCTTGCCTAGATAATCCTGTAATGCATCTTTAACCAGTGACTCCATTATTTTACCCTGAACAGAAGTTAAACTAACTGGTCTGTAATTACTCGTGTCACCCTTCGATCCCCCTCTGTGAATTGGGGGATATATTTGCACATCAACAGTCCATAGTGACCTCCCCTGAGTCCAAGGATGCTCTCATAATTATGTCTAAGGGTTTGCTTAGTTTCTTTGCAGCCTCCTTTAATATAACTGGATAGATCCCATCCACCCCAGATGCCTTTCTTATGTTTAACTTCAACAATTTCTCCTCCACTTTGCTCTCAGTTATTACAAAATCATTAAGCACCCTGCTGCAATTTGATAACTTTTTGCCATTTTAAACCTTAATAACTCCTGATGTGTGAATGTAGATGCAAAATACCCATTCAGTTTGTTTGTTTGCTCTCTGAGCAGGATCATCAACAGTCGAACCATCGATATTGAGTGGACCAATCAGATTCATCCCCTTCCTTTTAGAGTTTATATAAGTAAAGAAATCCTTGCTGTTTTTCTTAGCATCCTTTGCCAAAGATTTCTCGTAATCTGCCTTTGCCTGCCTAACCTCCTTTGTGGCCTGATTACAGACTAGCTTATATCTGCCTTAGGCTTCTGAGCCGCTTGATAATTTATATGCATCCCATGCATTTTTCTTTTCTGTCACGAGTCTCATTAGTTTTCAAGCAAATGATCAAGCAAAGACATGTTTCCCTGTCTTTGCTTGGTCATTCTTATTCAATGCAATGCTTTGTTGTATTGTGTTGCATTACAATACAATACAATACAACAAAGCATTGTATTGTATTGCATTGAACAAGTTTGATTCCCCATATTTTCCACATTAAATTATTCCCTAGTATTACAAACACCAAATTTAATGTTCATTCATTAAGTTCAATGCGTAGATTTGGAATCTTTTTATCTATCACATTCAACATTACAAATTTTGACAAGGTGCTAATGACAGGAATCAAAACATACTAATGAAACAATACCTAGAAAAAGTTAGGTAGATAGACCAAGAAGTGTCAGTTTATGTTAACATTGATTAATGCAAGGTACTGCATATGGCCCGCAGTAATCCCACAATAAAATACCAATTAGGTATGACACTCAAGGAAGTAGAGAACAGAGAGACCTAGAGGTAACTGTGCTGTTGACATGAAGTTAATTATCTGAGTAGTTCAGACAGGCTGCTAGGACAGCTCACATAGTTCTGTCAATGATATGCTGGAATTTGCCAGCAGGGACAAGGAAGTGATTATTCTCCTTGTCCTTGCTGGCTAAACTGATGATAAGGCCTAATCACTGCCATTGTATAAGACAGTGGTTAGACCCCATCTTCAATATTACATATAGTTCTGGAACTGACATTTTAATTCTGATGTGGCTCTTTTCGAATCGGTGCAGAGAAGGCAAGATGATTAGTCAAGGGCACAAAAAGGAGGGTACGCTTACCATGAAAGACTTCACTTCTGCAAATTGCAGTGCTTGGAAACTAAGTATACTGTGAGGAGACGTGGATGAAGGCTTTAAATCGATTGAGTGAACTAAATAATGATGACATCCCTATTCTTTCTTGGACAACACACCTAAGGGGACATAAATTGAAAAAGGATGGCTGCAGGATAGATGTGCAAAAATTTGCTTTCAGCCATTTCTAGAACACAATCAGTTAGCTTAGGGACTGTGGCTTTTTGAAGCAGTTAATTTTTATCTGCAATAAGGCCTCTGAGGTTGGGATAATCCATACTACCAATTTTAAACACACCACCAACCGTTTATGACTGATTGAATAAAATAAAATAAAATAAAATGATAGAAAAGACTGTAAAATAATATTTACAAAAAACTTTTAATAATTTACAAAAAACTAAACTATAACAAAAGTAAAATAAGTAAATAAGTTATTATAGTTCTGGAACTGACATTTTAATGACCGGGCACATAGATTCTGGGACCGAAAGTGGCTGGAAAGTCTGTGGATTGGGTCCTCTGGTAACAATAGTATAAATAGAGACAGGGGAGTTAGGCTTCACCCCCTTTTTGAGGCGGTGGTTTTGACAAGAGACAAACGTTTTAATTTTCCACGGGTCCAGACCACTTCCGGTTCTGGTACAAGTGAAAGGGATGCTGAGTATGCGCCTGGTCATCCACGTGTGCCGTGAACCTGGTATTTAAGGATGTGTCATTTAAGTCTCACTATTACTGAGGAAGGAGGAAGACACCTCCGAAAGCTCTAGTGTTTTTTATCGTCTTTTTATCGCTTTTATATTTATATTTTAATGCATTTTAACTTATTTACTTATTTTACTTTTGTTATAGTTTAGTTTTTTGTAAATTATTAAAAGTTTTTTGTAAATATTATTTTACAGTCTTTTCTATCATTTTATTTTATTTTATTTTATTCAATCAGTCATAAACGGTTGGTGGTGTGTTTAAAATTGGCAGTTAATTTTTCTTCAAGAAATAATTGAAATACTGTCTTCTGTTTTCTAGGTGCCTCCGTAGCCAGGTGGGAAGGAGCAGCAGTGCGTAGCACACGCTTCTTGATTAAACCGCGGTTCGAGCCCATCACCACCAAATCCGGAGGGTGCAGAAAGGTCAGGGAATGACCACCGCATATTCCCGGAGCAATATGGCCTTAGTTGCTAATGCTCCTAAAAACCAAACAACAACTTCTGTTTTCTGTTATTTCTTTTTTTTCTCATCTGCTTTTATTTGTGATTCCAGAAAATAATTGATTTTTGGAAAAACTACCATCTAGTATTGCGTGGAAGTCGGTATTTTCAATAAATTTAAGGTCCATCTATTCATCCTTCAAATTATTAGAGGGATGGACAGATGAAGTGGAAATTTTATTTTTGTCTGTTATTGTATAAGCTTGCTTCCCTTCACCATTTGCCACTACTAACGCTAATAACAAAGCTAATTGATAACTTGGTTCACCCTGTTGAACCAAATTAGCCTTGTGGAGTCAGAGAGGTAATGTAGATTTAAAGAGGGAGTAGATTAATATATGTAAGAAGTAGATAAAATATAAAACTAAGAGACATTTTATTTTTATATATTTATTATTTTAATTTTATTTTATTTTTTGGCGTGTACTACATTTCAAATTTTTTAAAATTTAAATGTAAAGAGGCTCTAGCAGATGGTAGATTTAGAGTGTATTATAGAACAAATTTATATCTATACATTTGCATTTTATTGTTTAGGAAACAATAAAATTTACTTATTTGATATTTTAGATAATTATTGTCCTCATCCTGGTATCCCAATTAATGGTGCTAAAGTTGGTGGAAGATATAATGAAGGTGATAAGGTTATGTTTAAGTGTGCTCCAGAATTTACACTTACTGGTTCTGAAGAACGGGTCTGTCAAGAAGATAGAACATGGTCAGGTTCAGAAGCATCATGTGTAGGTGAGATAAAATATGATATCTTTTTCACAGTATCCATATTATGAAATACTTTAATATATATTGCTTATTATACACACCTATGAGCAAAAACATTATGACCAGCGAGTTTTTTTTTTTTTTTTATGTGAACCCCAAACACGAGAGGTATTAGAACTTATAGTACTTAGTGCCGTGCTTGGGTTGGAGGTTGAGAAGATGAAAGAAGATATTTGTTGACATTGGACTTGAACTACTGTAGATTGTAATTTTCAGGAAATACGTATGAAAGAAGGTTGTTCCAGAAAACGGCAGTTGAATGAATAAATGAGGAAGATGAAAAGTTGGTTCTGTGGGTTTGAAGTTGGACAGTAAATGGATGTTGGCTGGTGGCGGCACGTGTTCGGACTGTTTTGAAAGAGAGAGCGGGAATTATAGAAGCCAATTCAGAAGAACAGTGCCCATGGAAGTATCTGTAGAAGAGGTATGCAGCAAAAACAGTACATCTATGAGAAAGCAAGTGGAGAGACACTGTTAGAGATGAATTATTAATTAACCTAACTGGCCTCTTCTGAATGGAATCAAGAAGCCTGAGAGAGGTTTTGGGGGCACCACCACAGATGTGGGAACAATATTCCATGGCAGGGCGGATTTGTGATTTATACAGAGTGAGCAGCTGTTTGGAAGAAAAGTAACGTCAAGAGCGAAAGAGAAAACCAAGTTTTTTAGATGCAGAGGAAGCAATATTTGTAATGTGCTTGTGCCAAGAGAGATTAGAAGTCAGGGTAATCCCCAAAAGAGATATATCATTTTGCCTAGAAATCGGAATGTCACTAAAGATAAGCATAGGAGCAGAAGAATCCTTTTTGCGAGATATAAGACAATACTGAGTTTTAGAAGGGTTGAAATCAACTAAGTTGTCTTTGCCCTACTGGAGAATTACCTGAAGACCGGCATTTAAGGAATTGGTAGCAGATTTTCGAGAAGTTGAAGCTGATTGAGCAGGACAAGGTTTCTCAAAATGGAAAGTGGAATGCAATGTGCTATCATCGGCAAAACTATGGATAGGATTTCCAGTCAATGGAAGAAGGTCATTAATATACAAGAGGAAAATAGTGGGGAAAAGAACTGAACCTTGGGGACATCGGCATTAGTGTAGGAGTTAGAAGGCAGAGAGCCATCTACCATCACTCTCAGTGAGCGATCAGAAAGAAAACTGGATAACCAATTACTAAAAACAGTTGGCAAACTATAAGATGGAAGCTTGTTTAGAAGACCTTTATGCCAAACACGATCAAAAACCTTTGAGATGTCAAGAGCAACTACTTGTGTTTCACCGAACCTTTCCATTGAACTAGTCCATAAATGGGTAACATAAGCCAGAATATCACCAGTGGATCGATACTGACGGAATCCATGCTGATGATCGTTGATCAGACAGAAGGTTTCTAGGTAGTTTAAGAGTTGGCAGTTAATTGATTTCTCCATTACTTTAGAAAGAGTAGAAGTATATTGCAATGGGACGATAATTGGATGGGAGGGATTTGTCACCCTTTTTAGGAACTGGCTGGACATGAGCAAATTTCCAAGCAGAAGGAAAAACGCCTTTGGAATAAGAAAGTGAAAAAAGGTGGCAAAGAATAGGAGTAAGTTCAGGAGCACAGGTTTTGAGAACAAGTGGAGAAATATCATCAGGACCTGGAGCTTTCTTAGCATCAAGATTCCTCAAAATCCTTCTGATATCCTTTTGATGGAAGACCAAAGGAGGCATTGAATGGAGCGTGTTGGGAACGGAGGGAGGTGTTTTACCAAGATCATTAATAGATGACTTGGAAGAAAAATGGGATGCTAGCAGGTCAGCTTTATCCTTGGCTGAAGTGACAACAGAACCATCTGGTTTGGACAGAGGTGGGAGCAGAGATGGGCAAAAGTTGCAGCCAATAGCTTTGGCAAGAGACCAGAATGCTCGGCTACCATTAGGGCAAGAAGCAAGTTTTCTACTCTTAGCCTGTTCAAACTCTAGTTTGGACTGATTAATAACTGCTTTACAATTGTTGCGAGCTTTGGTGTAGGCAGAAAATGAAACTGAAGAATTAGAAACAAGCCAATTACGATATGCAACATTCTTCTCTTGAACAGCCTTAGCACATTTATTGGAAAACCAAGATTTGGATAAAGGACAAGATTTTAAAGTGGAGTGTGGGATAAAGGATTCCATTCCTGCAAGAATAATTTCACTGACACGATCTGAGCAAACGTTGACATCAGAAGTTTTGAAACAGTAATCCGACCATGAAAAAGAAGAAAAGAAGTCTCGCAGGTCATTCCATTTTGCATTCTTGTAATGCCAAACAACACGAGGTTGGGAATAGCCATGAGATAAAGATTCCATTGGAGAAGAGACGATCACCAAGTTGTGATCTGAAGTGCCTAAAGGACCTCTCACTTCGACCGTGTACTTAGAAGAGTTGTTTGTGAGAAAAAGATCAAGCGTATTGACTGTATGATTAGGATTGTCCGAAATTCTTGTAGGTAAATGAACAATCTGCGCTAGGTCATTAATAATTGCAAAAGCCTCAGCATCTCGACCTGCTGGGTGGTGTGACTAGAAAACGGAAGCCAGCTGTAGTTGTGAACATTAAAATCACCAAGGAAAATAACTTCACTGTTAGGAAAGTTGGACTGGAGAAAGTCAAGTTGTAAAGAGAGGAAGTCAAAGAGCTCCAAGTGATTAGTGGAGTTAGGAGAACGGTAGAGACAATAGATGAATTTGACACAATGAGGTAGAGAGATTTTAAGCCAGAGAAGATCAAAGAGAGGAGATTCCAAATTGCCAAGTCTCTGACAGAGAATATCAGAATGGACATATGCACAAGTACCACCTTTGAGGCGAAAGGAATCATACAGCGAAAAATTTGGGCATCGGAGATGAGCAGTAGTTGAATCAACCGATAACTGAGATCAGAAAAAGTAATGGGGTTTGGCAGACTGCAAGTGGAAATGGACATCATTGAGATTAGAATTGAGACCACGTATATTTGTGAAATGAATTAGGAAGTGCTTGGGAGGTTTAGATCTTTTCGCAGATAAGCTTGCTCTATTAGTTTGACAATTCGTGGTGTATTCAATAGTAAGAAAAATGGGTGGGACATGCTGTATGAAGTATTGAAATTTTTGTATATGGCGTACACGTGGTAAGAATATACCCAGATCCTTGAAATAACGTGGCCTCGAAAATGCTCTCCTCATACACACTACTTGGACTCCCTCCAGTCACTATCTGGCAGAGTAGAGGTAGCAAGATTATACACTAGCTGATCCGGAAGCCTCCTAGAGAGTTACCAATAGGTTCAGTCCGGTGTACTAACTAGCGGCTGGCCTGCGAACACCGTTTTAGAGCTGTACTCTCGAAATGTAATTAATATTGGATCTCACCACAACGTTCATCATAACCTCAAAAGTCATCAATCATACTGCATGATGGAAGAGATAGGGAAGGGTTGACCGAAACTTAGCTCTAGAGATTAAACATGGGTTCCACTACTTCAAGCCTCCAATATTCAAAGTGGTGGTATTTCGCCGGTTGAGAGAGTCATCTACCACCTAGTACTGCCTGGTAACATAGAGGGGCGGCGTTCCTCCATGAGGTGTGGGCACCACACCTCGACCCTTGCTTACATTGGTTCACACCTGGGTGGTCACCCACCATGTACTTGTGTATGGAGGTTATACCCAGGATTACTAACGGTCCCACAATCGTGAAGGTGTAAGCAGAGGATTTGTCTGTCACAGACCATCCGGACTTCACTGAAATTGGGTCCACTTGACTTGAGTGTCACCCGAATATCAGTTCCATCAGCGTTTGAGACCCCCAGGTAGCAAGTTCAGCTTGTCTGGCATATCTGAGAGAATGTCTGTGACAACCTCAAGGACCAAATGTTGTTATGCAAATCAAAGCAATTGTGGGTGAACTACAGCACGTGCGGGTCAGGACACAGTATAAAAAACACCTGCTACTGAGCTTCGTTAATCAGTGTTATTCTTATTCTTCAGATGGGAAAGGCAGCGGACTTAAGCGGGTTTGACAAAAGCCAAATTGTAATGGCCAGATGACTGGGCCAGAGCATATCCGAAATGGCATGCTGGTTGCGTGCTCACAGTCAGCTGTGGTTTGTACCTACCAAAAGTGGTTTGAGGAGGGGAAACCCACAAACTGTCGGCAAGGTGTTGTATGATCACGACTCGATGCTTGAGGTGAGCGAAGGCTCTCCTGGATAGTACATGGCTACAGAAGGGTGACTGTGGTGCAACTAACCGGTAATTGGAATGCTGGTGACAGGAGTAATGGGTCACAACACACAGTACATCGAACCCTGCTGAAAATGGGGCTGCGTAGCCACAGGCCACTCTGAGTACCCATGCTAACCGCAGTTCACCAGTGACAGTGTCTGTAATGGGCACGCGAGTATTAAAACTGGAGTTTAAGTTATTGGAAGAAGGTCATCTGGTCCAATGAATTGTGTTTCCTGTTGCACTTTTTGGACGCCTGTGTACTTGTGTGTGTTGTTTACCTGGGAAAGTGATGGTGCCTGGATACACCGTGAGATGAAAACAAGCCGGTGGTGGTGGTGGTGGTGTCATGCTTTGGGTGATGTTCTGTTGGGATACCCTGGGTCCAGTCATCCATGTGCTGGGCACTCTGATGTCTACCACCTACCTAAACATCATTGCTGACCAGGTACACCCTTTCATGGCAATGGTCTTCCCCTCTGAAGATGCCGTCTTTCAGCAGGATAATGCACCATGCCACACTGTCCAGATTTTTTGAGACTGGTTTGTGGAACATGAGGAAGCCTTCCAGGTATTGCCCTAGCCTCCAAATTCCCCAAACATCAATTCCATCAAGCATCTGTGGTTTGTGTTGGAACAGCAACTCCTATCTACGGCATCTCAACCATGGATCTTATAGGAGTTAAAGGATCTGCTGGTTACGCGTTGCTACCAGATACCACAAGACACATTTAGAGAGCTTGTAGCATCCATGCAAGGCACGGACACTACAAGATTTCTAAATGGATGCTGTTAGATTGCTGTAACAATTGGAAGCAAAATATAACACAGAGATTATGAGGTTTCTGGTAACTTTCCAGTCACTACTACTCATCATCATATGCAATGGTTCTGGATTGTAATTGATGCTAGTTGGGCACAAAGGTTGCTGGTTGATATACAAGCTGGAGCTATAGTGTGTCATACTTGCTATTTCCTAAATTAACAAATAATATTCTTTTTTCAAATTTGGTGGCCCAATATTATTACTGTATTTATTTCTCATATGTATATTTCAGTTTTCCTTCATCTCATTTCTAGAACACAATCAGTTAGCTTAGGGACTGTGGCTTTTCGAAGCAGTTCATTTTGCTTCAAGAAATAGATGAAATACTGTCTTCTGTTTTCTGTTATTTATTTTTTTCCCCCTCTGCTCTTATTTGTAATAAATCACATTAAATATCCTTTTAACAGTTTTTTGGAATTTTTTACAGCTTTTATATCTTATTAAAGCTTAGCTATATGTAATTTCATCTTCATTAGTTGATTTCATTAGTTGTTAATCCAAATGGATTAACAACTAATGAAATTATGGTAAGATGTACACTTGATATAGATGTAGGAAAGGAAAGGAAAAAACTGACTCGAGTAAATAACACAAAGGTCTTTGAAATACCAGAGAAGGAGAAAAAGCAGTATGTACTGGAACTGAAGAACAAGTTTGAGCTTCTGCAGACTGCTCAGGACCAAGATATCGACGAGGAATATTACAACTTTCTGAAAGTGATAAAGCCCAAGAAACCTATAGGGAAACAGAAATCCAAAGAAGAAAAAATTAGTCAAGAAACACTTGTCATGATGAACCAAAGACGACAAATGAAGAGCAAGAAAAACACTGGTAGGGAGAAAATTGAGTATACTGAGTTATGCAAAGCCATTAGAAAGAGACTCAGAGAGGACATAAGAAGAATTAACACAAGAAAAGTAGAACAAGCATTAAGGGAAAACAAAGGATTTAAATCAGCAGCCATGAGCAGTAATACAGAAAGACAAATGATACTGAAACTGAAGAATAGCAATGGTGTACTTATAAACAGCAGAGAAGGCATAATTCAAATAGCAGAAGACTACTATAGAGAATTATACAAGGAGCGAGGGAATGATACCAGCAGTGGGGAAGATGGATTGCAAAGTAGCAACACATACGACATACCCGATATTCTTCCTGATGAGGTAGAACATGCATTGAAGAAAATGAAGAATCGGAAAGCCCCGGGAGAAGATGAAGTTACTGTAGAGTTGTTAAAATTGGGAGGAAGAGACATAACACAAAAACTGGCAAGGCTCTTCACAAAGTGCATTAGAAAAGGTGTGATGCCTAAGCAGTGGAATAATGCAATCATAGTTTTGTTGCATAAGAAAGGAGATAAATCAGAAATTGGAAATTATAGACCAATTAGCTTGTTATCCCATATCTACAAGTTGTTCACAAGGGTCATTACTAACAGATTAGAAAGAATACTTGATGAGAATCAACCGAAAGAGCAAGCTGGCTTTAGGACAGGATTCTCAACTATGGATCACCTTCACGTAATATCACAGCTAATGGAGAAAGCAAATGAATATAAAACACCATTATGCCTGGCATTTGTGGATTATGAAAAGGCATTTGACTCCATACAGCATAAGGCAATGTTTGGGGCACTGGAAAGACAAGGCATAGATACTCCATATATTATGATTTTGAAGAAAATATATGAGAGTGCTACATCCTTTATTAGACTAGACAAAGACAGTAGGAAATTTAAAATCGAGAAAGGAGTTCGACAAGGAGACACAATATCTCCGAAGCTGTTTACTGCTGCCCTTGAGGAAGCTTTCAGAAGATTAGACTGGTCGCAGAAAGGAGTCAATGTGAACGGAGAGTACCTAAACCATTTACGATTTGCAGATGACATTGTGGTCATAAGCCACGATCCCAAAGAATTAGAGGAAAATCTTAATCAGTTATGCACAGTTAGTAAGGATTTTGGACTAAAGATGAATATGGCTAAAACAAAAGTAATGATGAACAAGTATGCCACGGAAAGGGAAATAATGATTGAAGGAGCAGTAATTGAAAAGGTGGAGTCATATACTTATCTGGGACAAGTTATTAGCTGTAATAATGATAAATGGCTGGAAGTCAAGAGAAGAATAAATTTTGGATGGATAGCATTCAGGAAATATAGCCACATACTGAAGAGCAATATCCCAGTTTGTCTGAAACGTAAAATAATGAATCAATGTATACTCCCCACCATGACTTATGGAAGTGAAACTTGGGCACTCACCAAAAGAATGGAAGAGAAGCTAAGAACTACACAGCGAAGAATGGAACGAATTATATTGGGAATCAGACTGTTAGATAAGAAGAGAAACACATGGATTAGGCAGCAAACTCAAGTAAAGGACATTCTTATCAAAACTAAAGAACTAAAATGGTCTTGGGCAGGACACATAGCTCGAAGACATGATGACAGATGGACTAAGAAAATAACAGAATGGTACCCAAGAGGAGCTAGAAGAAAACCTGGAAGACAAAGGCGGAGATGGATAGATGAAATTCATGAGTTTTTGAGTAGTAAATGGATGGCCAGTGCTCAAAACAGAAGGAACTGGAAAGTTGCTGGAGAGGCCTTCATCCTGCAGTGGATTGAAAATGGCTGATGATGATGATGATGAATTTCATCTTGCTTTAGGCAGGCTGTGGTCCAGTGGTTAGTGGGCACTGCCACAAGAAATAAGATTGCAAATTCAAACCCATATGCATTTTTTTTTTATTTTTATGTAAACCCCAAACATGAAAGGCATTAGAACCTTCGTACCATGCATAGGTTGAAGGTTGAGAACACTATTGCCATGAAAATTGCATGGCCCATTATGAATTGTTGTCAAATAAATATATAAACTCTGCTGGTCTTAACTGTATTGAGAAATACACAAATTTATTTTTTATTGACACACAAATTCTAGTCCCTCTCCCTAGCCTTCAGTAATTCTTGCCAATATTTTTATTTTAAAGTTAGCTTTTCAAGATTAGGCATCCTTAGATGATGTTCCAGCTTTTAAAATATTTTGGATTTAAAAGAGGCATGTGTGGTAGTTTGGAGAAGTACGTTTCAATGAATATTTAACCATATCACAATAATAAACTCATACACCAACCATTTAAATTAAATTAAGAAAATTTTAATACTGTAAAATAAAATATAGTACAAACAATCTATTTACAATAAATATAAAACCTAAACTGGATTAAAATAAATATATAAAACATTTAAAATATATGATGGAATAAAAGCGCTAAAACTGTAGCTTTCAGAAGCATCTGCTTCCTTTCTCAACAGTAAGTTAAAACTTACACAACACATCCTTAAATAGCAGGCTCACGGCACTTCCACACGTGGTTCGACCAGTGCATGGTGTATTAGAACTGGAAATGGCTCAGGAGCGCGGAAAGCAAAACCGTTCATCCGTACTGAGGATCACAGCCTCAACGAGGGGATGCATACGCATACTCCTGCCTCTGTTAATAGTATTATTGTCTGATAAACAGATTCGCAAGCTCTCAAGTCACTTGCGGTTCCAGAACCCATGTGCCTGGTCAATGATGACTGCATCCTCTGGGGAGATCTGGTGCTGGCTTCTCCCTAGGCGGTGATTTAAAGATCGTCTGGGGGGAGCACATGAATGCCATAAAAGCTGCAGATTATGGAAAGTCAGCTGTGGCTGAACATTTTTGGGAGAAGCAGCACCAGATCTCCCCAGAGGATGTGGTCATTGTTGACCGGGCACATGGGTTCTGGAACCGCAAATGGCTCGAGAGCTTGCAAATCTGTTCATCAGACAATAATGCTATATAGAGACAGGGGGTATGCGTATGCATCCCCTCTTTGAGGCTGTGGTCCTCAGTATGGATGAACAGTTTTGCTTTCCATGCTCCCGAGCCATTTCCGGTTCTAATACGCATGGAGTTCCGCCCATGCGCCGGTTGACCCATGTGTGGAAGTGCCTGAGCCTGCTATTTAAGGATTTGTTGTGTAAGTTTTAACTTACTGTTGAGAAAGGAAGCGGATGCTTCCGAAAGCTACAGTTTTAGCGCTTTTATTCTATCATATATTTTAAATGTTTTATATATTTATTTTAATCCAGTTTAGGTTTTATATTTATTGTAAATAGATTGTTTGTACTATATTTTATTTTACAGTATTATTTTATAGTATTAAAATTTTCTTAATTTAATTTAAACGGTTGGTGTATGAGTTTATTATTGTGATATGAGTTTTCCAACCCCAGAGGCCTATTTCAAAATATTAACCAAATGGAACTTATTTACATCTATAAACATACTAAAAGGTAGTGACAGTGTTATAAATTTTTACGGATGTAAATTTCAAATGATTAAATTTGAAAAAATTTAATCATTCTTGTTAAATGTAAAAAAATGACAATAAACAAGATCACAGCACATGCTGTCACACACTGTAATGTAATGTCAGTTTAAAAATGTCTAATATTAGAGAGAGAGAATATCAGTGAATGTACTTTAAAGAAAAAAGACTCACATTAGAGGATAAAAGTCTTTTTTCTTTCAAGCACATTCACTTCTAGAATACAATCACTCCCCATTACCTCATTACCTCATTGTAATTACTTCATTGTAATTATCCCTTAAGAATAATTATAATGAGGTATATGTAATTTTTATCTATTTACGTGACCTGTGGAGAAATTCAGTTGACTTTTTTTTTGCATGTAATAACAAAGATTACTGGCTTTTTTTTTTGCTGCTATTATAATGTCATGCAGTGACATGTACTGGCATTCTCTCTCTCTCTCATTCCCCACTTAAATACATTATAGCCATAGTTGCTGATGCACCAACAAACGGTGCCTCCATAGCCAGGTGGGCAGGAGCAGCAGTGCGTAGCACACGTTTCTTGATTAGACTGGAGTTCGAGCCTGTGACCACCAAATACGGAGGATGCGGAGAGGTCAAGGAATGACCACTGCATATCCCCGGAGCAATATGGTCTTAGTTTCTAATGCTCCTAAAAACCAAAATACCAACAATAACAACAACAGCACTAACAAACCTAAAAACAACAACAACAATAGCTGCTCACTTTCGAATTGGTCATCAGTTCACATGAACACTATATGACCAGCCACATAACTGCAATTTGCAAGCAAGAGCACTTTGTGCTAAGTTATGAAGTTTACTGAATAAACAACAGCACAAAAAGACAGAAATGTCACTGCTTTTTTATATGTATATTCTTAATGACAAATTTGATCATTGATACTAGTACTGGATTGCTTTCTTAATATTTCTGGATTGTAAAATAATGATTGTTTTAAAATTTTCTGGATTATAAAATGTTGGATTCTACTATTGTATCATAGGTTATTATATATTAGTGGTTTCATATCTCCATCTTAATTGGTTCATTTATTTGCAATGATTTCAAATTGAGTGACACAAATCCCAGATATACTTATTTTGCAAAACCTTTTGGGTGATAGAAATAATGTATCAGAAATTTTTGACTGTCTAAATTTAATGAGGTGTATAAGGCCTTAAGTGGTTTGAGCAAACTCAATGCTCATGGGATTTTAGCATTAGCATTAGCAGGGTCATACCTGATGAAAGAAAGCAAGCTTATACAGCATTAGCCAAAAAAAAAAACTTTTCCACTTCACCAATCCATTTGCTCCAAACGTTTGTTCACTTCTTCCTTGGATTTATTTAAGTTATCAACTTCCACAATGGCAGATGGAAGTTTGTTCCAACTACTCACTGGACAAAGGCAAATTTCTGCTCATTAATTCTACAACTGTCTTTCCTCAATTTGTGTTTATGCTCCCTCAGGTTTGTAATCTCAGCAAGAGGAGGAATCCCATCAGGCCTTCTCAAACCATTCAAGGCCTTATTACACCTAAATCAGATCACCTCTCAGATGTCTAATCTCCAGACATTGCAATTTGCAGAATTTCAGCCTATCTTGGTAAGAGCTTCTTTGTTCCAGACATGGAACAAAGGGGGCTCTAGACCTCGTTATTCAGCGAGGGGAATGCCAGAGGTGTATTCAACTCTGGCAGTAAGCTAGAGAATCTTGTAATAACTGAGAGTAAAGTGGAGGAGAAATTGTTGAAGATAGCATTAGCATTAGTAGAGGCATTTGATGCAAGAAAGCAAGCTTATGCAGCATCAGCCAAAAAAAAAAAAAAACCCACTTCCACTTCACCCCTCTGTTCGTTCAAAATACCTGTCCAGCTGAGCCTTAAACTTATTTAGGCTATCAACCTCCACCACAAGGGATGGAAGTCTGTTCCACCAACCAACCACCCGCTGGCTAAAGGCAAATTTCCGCACGTCTATCCTGCATCTGTCTTTCCTCAATTTGAATTTATGCCCTCTCAGGTGATTTTTCTGAGCTAGAGGAAGAATCCCATCAGCATTGAGCACGATTAAACCATTCAAGGCTTTATACACCTCTATCAGATCACCTCGCTGGTGCCTAGTCTCCAGACACTGTAATTTGCAAAACTTAAGCCTTTCTTCGTAAGAGCACCCCTTTGTTCCATTCACTAGTCTTGTTGCCCTTCTCTGTACTCGTTCCAGCAGCTCTACACCCTTCTTGAAATGAGGCCTCCAGACCTGTATACAGTACTCTAGGTGTGGCCTGACCATCGCCTTATACAATGGAATAATCACCTCCTTATCCTTGCTGGAAAAATTCCTGTATATCATTCACAATACTCCATGAGCTACTCTTGCAGCCCGTCTGCACTGCTCAGAGAACTTCATATCTGCCTGCACAACCACCCCCAAGTCCCTTTCATTCTCTACCACTGTCAGTGTAGTACCACAGAGTTGATACGTTGCTCTGGGGTTGCTGTTTCCCATGTGTAGTACTTTACATTTATCAATGTTAAACTTCATTTGCCACCTCTCAGCCCATCTGCTCAACCTTTCCAGATCCTGTTGCAGCAGCATAGTGTCAGTAGTGTCCTTGACAACCCTGCCAACCTTTGTATCATCTGCACTGCTCAGAGAACTTCATATCTGCCTGCACAACCACCCCCAAGTCCCTTTCATTCTCTACCACTGTCAGTGTAGTACCACAGAGTTGATACGTTGCTCTGGGGTTGCTGTTTCCCATGTGTAGTACTTGGACATTAACTTGGACATTAAGCCCGATATACCATCATCAATATCATTTATAAATACAGAAAACAATAATGAACCCAACACTGAGCCCTGAGGGACTCCACTAATAACATCAGTCCACGATGAGCAGTGTCCATTGATTACCACTCTCTGTCTTCTCCCCCTCAACAATCCCTTTATCCATAGCAGCAATTTGCCTCCAATGTCACACTGCTCCAATTTGTGTAGCAGTCTTCCATGTGCAACAGTATCAAAAGCCTTTCTAAGATCCAAGTATATAATATCAAAGTTATTCCCTGCATCCAGTTCTTTTGTGACTGCATCATAGTATCCAATCAAGTTGGTCAGGCAAGACTTCCCCTTAACAAAACCATGCTGTGTCTGAGCTATAACTTAAGTCTTGTCTAAATGATCCTGCAGTGCTTCTTTAACCAGTGCCTCCATTAATTTTCCTGGAACAGAAGTTAAGCTCACAGGTCTATAATTACTTGTGTCAGCCTTTGATCCTCCTTTGTGAATTGGGGTCACATTTGCACATTTCCAGTCTATGGGTACCTCCCCTGAGTCCAAGGAAGCTCTCATAATTATGGCTAAGGGTTTACTTACTTCCTTTGCTGCCTCCTTTAATATAACTGGATAGATCCCATCCACCCCGGGTGCCTTTCTTGTGTTTATCTTCAACAGTTTCTCCTCCACTTTACTCCCAGTTATTTCAAGATTCTGTAGCTTACTGCTAGAGTTGAATACACCTCTGGCATTCCCCTCGCTGAATAACTCCTCATGTGTGAATGTCGATGCAAAATATTCATTTAGTTTGTTAGCTACCTGAGCAGGATCATCAACAGTTGACCCATCAATATCAAGTGGACCAATCTGATTCATCCCCTTCCTTCTAGAGTTTACATAAGTAAAGAACTCTTTGCTGTTTTTCTTTGCATCCCTTGCCAAGGATTTCTCGTAATCTACCTTCGCCTGCCTAACCTCCTTTGTAACTTGGTTGCATATCAACTTGTATCTATCATAGGCTTCTGTGTCATGTGTTAATTTGTATGTATCCCATGCATTTTTCTTCTCTGCCATAAACACAAGAAAGGCACCTGGGGTGGATGGAATCTATCCAGTTATATTAAAGGAGGCAGCAAAGGAAGTAAGCAAACTGTTAGCCATAATTATGAGAGCTTCCTTGGATTCAGGGGGAGGTACCCATGGACTGGAGATGTGCAAATGTGATCCCAATTCACAAAGGAGGATCAAAGGCTGACACAAGTAATTATAGACCTGTGAGTTTAACTTCTGTTCCCGGAAAATTAATGGAGGCACTGGTTAAAGAAGCACTGCAGGATCTTCTAGACAAGACTTCAGTTTTAGCTCAGACACAGCATGGTTTTGTTAAGGGGAAGTCTTGCCTGACCAATTTGATTGGATACTATGATGCAGTCACAAAAGAACTGGATGCAGGGAATAACTTTGATATTATATACTTGGATCTTAGAAAGGATTTTGATACTGTTGCACATGGAAGACTGCTGCACAAATTGGAGCAGTGTGGCATTGGAGGCAAATTGCTGCTATGGATAAAGGGGTGGTTGAGGGGGAGAAGACAGAGAGTGGTAATCAATGGACACTGCTCATCGTGGACTAATGTTCTTAGTGGAGTCCCTCAGGGTTCAGTATTGGGTCCTTTATTGTTTTCTGTATTTATAAATGATATTGATGATGGTATATCAAGC
This sequence comes from Mastigoproctus giganteus, assembly GCF_048544385.1. NCBI lineage: Eukaryota > Metazoa > Arthropoda > Arachnida > Uropygi > Thelyphonidae > Mastigoproctus > Mastigoproctus giganteus. The sequence goes on along the minus strand of NC_143577.1, from coordinate 2,949,635 downwards.
TTAATGTCCAAGTTTGCAGACGATACAAAGGTTGGCAGGGTTGTCAAGGACACTACTGACACTATGCTGCTCCAACAGGATCTGGAAAGGTTGAGCAGATGGGCTGAGAGGTGGCAAATGAAGTTTAACATTTACAAATGTAAAGTACTACATATGGGAAACAGCAACCCCAGAGCAATGTATCAACTCTGTGGTACTACACTGACAGTGCTAGAGAATGAAAGGGAACTGGGGGTGGTTGCGCAGGCAGATATGAAGTTCTCTGAGCAGTGCAGATGGGCTGCAAGAGTAGCTCATGGTGTATTGATATATGATATATAGGAATGATATATAGGAATTTTTCTAGCAGGGATAAGGAGGTGATTATTCCCTTGTATAAGGCAATGGTCAGGCCACACCTAGAGTACTGTATACAGGCCTGGAGACCTCATTTCAAGAAGGATGTAGAACTTCTGGAACGAGTACAGAGAAGGGCAACAAGATTAGTGAATGGAACAAAGGGGTGCTCTTACGAAGAAAGGCTTAAGTTTTGCGAATTACCGAGTCTGGAGACTAGGCAGCAGTGAAGTGTTCTGATAGAGGTGTACAAAGCCTTGAATGGTTTGAGCATGCTCAATGCTGATGGGATTCTTCCTCTTGCTCAGAATAATCACCTGAGAGGGCATAAATTCAAATTGAGGAAAGACAGATGTAGGATAGATGTGCGGAAATTTGCCTTTAGCCAGCGGGCGGTTGGTAGGTGGAACAGACTTCCATCCCTTGTCGTGGAAGTTGATAGCCTAAATAAGTTTAAGGCTCGGCTGGACAGGTATTTCGAATGAACAGAGGGGTGAAGTGGAAGTGGTTATTTTTTATTTATTTATTTTACTTTAATTTTTTTGGCTGATGCTGCATAAGCTTGCGTTCTTGCATCAAATTCCTCTACTAATGCTAATGCTAATGCTATATGCATTACTCAAGGTGTGGCCTGACCATTGCCTTATACAAGGGGATAATCACCTTATTACCCCTGCTAGCAAAATTCCTATATCAATCACAAGACCCCATGACTTGCCAGAGCAGGTCATGGGTTCTTGTGAATGATATAGGAATTATCTGCACTGGTCAGAAAATTTCATATCTGACTGCAAAATTAACCCCAAGTATTTTTCATTCTTCACTACCCATAGGGTAGTACCATACATTTGGTACATTTTTCTGGGGTTCATCATCATCATCATCAGGCATTTTCAATCCACTGCAGGATGAAGGCTTCTCCAGCAGCTTTCCAGTTCCTTCTGTTTTGAGCACTGGCCATCCATTTACTACCCACAAACTCATGAATTTCATCTATCCATCTCCGCCTTTGTCTCCCAGATTTTCTTCTAACTCCTCTTGGATACCATTCTGTTATTTTCTTAGTCCATCTGTCATCGTGTCTTCGAGCTATGTGTCGTGCCCAAGACCATTTTAGTTCTTTAGTTTTTATAAGAATGTCCTCTACTAGAGTTTGCTGCCTAATCCATGTGTTTTTCTTCTTATCTAACAGTCTGATTCCCAATATAATTGGTTCCATTCTTCGCTGTGTAGTTCTCAGCTTCTCTTCCATTCTTTTGGTGAGTGCCCAAGTTTCACTTCCATAAGTCATGGTGAGGAGTATACATTGGTTAATTATTTTATGTTTCAGACAAACTGGGATATTGCTCTTCAGTATGTGACTATATTTCCTGAATGCTATCCACTAAAAATTTATTCTTCTCTTGACTTCCAGCCATTTATCATTATTACAGCTAATAACTTGTCCCAGATAAGTATATGACTCCACATTTTCAATTACTGCTCCTTCAATCATTATTTCCCCTTCTGTGTCATACTTGTTCATCATTAGCCATATTCACCTTTAGGCCAAAATCCTTACTAACTGTGCATAACTGATTAAGATTTTCTTCTAATTCTGTGGGATCGTGGCTTATGACCACAATGTCATCTGCAAATCGTAAATGGTTTAGGTACTCTCCGTTCACATTGACTCCTTTCTGTGACCAGTCTAATCTTCTGAAAGCTTCCTCAAGGGCAGCAGTTAACAGCTTCGGAGATATTGTGTCTCCTTGTCGAACTCCTTTCTCAATTTTAAATTTCCTACTGTCTTTGTCTAGTCTAATAAAGGAGGTAGCATTCTCATATATTTTCTTCAAAATCATAATATGTGGGGTATCTATGCCTTGTCCTTCCAGTGCCTGAAACATTGCTTGTTTTGTTTTCTTGTTTGTTTGTTTTTTGGTTTTTAGGGGCATTAGCAACTAAGGCCATATTGCTCCAGGATATGTGGTGGTCATTCCCTGACCTTTCCGCATCCTCTGTATTTGGTGGTGATGGGCTTGAACCCCAGTCTAATCAAGAAGCAGTGCGAAGGAGCAGCAGTGTGCTACGCACTGCTGCTCCTTTCCACCTGGCTATGGAGGCGCCCCGAAACATTGTCTTATGCTGTAGGGAGTCAAATGCCTTTTCATAATCCATAAATGCCAGGCATAATGGTGTTTTATATTCATTTGCTTTCTCCATTAGCTATGATATTATGTGAATATGATCCATAGTTGAGAATCCTGTCCTAAAGCCAGCTTGCTCTTTCGGTTGATTCTCATCAAGTATTCTTTCTAATCTGTTAGTAATGACCCTTGTGAACAACTTGTAGATGTGCGATAATAAGATAGTTGGTCTATAATTTCTAATTCCTGATTTATCTCCTTTCTTATGCAGCAAAACTGTGATTGCATTATTCCACTGCTTAGGCGTCACACCTTTTCTAATGCACTTTGTGAAGAGCCTTGACAGTTTTTGTATTATGTCTCTTCCTCCCAATTTTAACAACTCTACAGAAACTTCATCTTCCTCCGTGGCTTTCTAATTCTTCATTTTTTTCAATGCATGTTCTACCTCATCAGGAAGAGTATCGGGTACGTTGTATGTGTTGCTACTTTGCAGTCCATCTTCCCCACTGCTGGTATGATTCCCTCGCTCATTGTATAATTCTCTATAGTAGTCTTCTGCTATTTGAATTATTCCTTCTCTGCTGTTTATAAGTACACCATCGCTATTCTTCAGTTTCAGCATCATTTGTCTTTCTGTATTACTGCTCATGGCTGCTGATTTAAATCCTTTGTTTTCCCTTAATGTTTGTTCTACTTTTCTTGTGTTAAATCTTCTTATGTCCTCTCTGAGTCTCTTTCTAATGGCTTTGCATAACTCAGTATACTCAATTTTTATCTTGTCAGTGTTTATCTTGCTCTTCATTTTTCACTTTCGGTTTATCATAACAAGTGTTTCTTGACTAATTTTTTCTTCTTTGGATTTAATTTTCCCTATAGTTTTCTTGGGCTTTATCACTTTCAGAAAGTTGTAGTATTCCTCATTGATATCTTGGTCCTGAGCAGTCTGCAGAAGTTCAAGCTTGTTCTTATGTTCCAGTACATACTGCTTTTTCTCCTCTTCTGTTATCTCAAAGACTTTTGCATTATTTACTTGAGTCAGTTTTTTTCTTTCCTTTCCTACATCTATATCAAGTATACATCTTACCATTCTGTGATCACTTCCAACATTTACGTTATTCAGGACAGTAACATCATTCACAATATATATTCTGTTAGTGATAATGAAGTCGATTTCATTAGTTGTTAATCCATTTGGACCCTTCCACGTCCACTTTCTGTTCACCCTTTTCATGAAAAAAGTGTTCATTACTGACAATCCTTGAGACCCTCTTTGGGGTTACTGCTACCCATATGCAATACTTTGCATTTGGATAACAGTAACCCAAGACAGGATATTAGAACTGGAAAAGGAATTAGAAAATGTGAATTGGAATATCATTGGTTTGGCTGAAACAAGAAGAAGAAATGAATCACTTATAAGTTTATCAAGTGGAAATCTGCTGTACACCAATGGAAACAGTGAAAGGAGTGAAGGTGGAGTTGGCTTTCTGGTCCATAAAGATTTTAAAAACAACATTTTCGAATTCAAAATTATATCACCAAGGGTGTCAAGACTAATACTCAAGATTTCTAAGAGGTACAAGCTAAAGATTATAATGATTTATGCACCGACGTCGAGCCATGATGATGAAGAGGTTGAAGAAATGTACACCGAAATTGAGTCTTCTAGATGACCAGAAAACCCACTACATTATTATTATGGTGGACTTCAATGCTAAACTTGGAAAAAGGCAAAACAGTGCAGAAAGAGGAACTATAGGAAATTTTGGAATTGGTGATAGAAATAAAAGAGGTGAAAGACTTGTGGAATTTGCAGAATCTCGAGGACTGTCAGTAATGAACACTTTTTTTCAAGAAAAGGGTGAACAGAAAGTGGACATGGAAGAGTCCAAATGGATTAACAACTAATGAAATCGACTTCATCCTCACTAACAGAAGATATATTGTGAATGATGTTACCGTCCTGAATAAGATAAATGTTGGAAGTGATCACAGAATGGCAAGATGTACACTTGATAAAGATGTAGGAAAGGAAAGGAAAAAACTGACTCGAGTAAATAATACAAAGGTCTTTGAGATAACAGAGGAGGAGAAAAAGCAGTATGTACTGGAACTTAAGAAAACGTTTGAGCTTCTGCAGACTGCTCGGGACCAAGATATCGACCAGGAATACTACAACTTTCTGAAAGTGATAAACCCCAAGAAACCTATAGGGAAAGAGAAATCCAAAGAAGAAAAAATTAGTCAAGAAACACTTGTCATGATGATCCGAAGTCAACAAATGAAGAGCAAGAAAAACACTGACAGGGAGAAAATTGAGTATACTGAGTTATGCAAAGCCATTAGAAAAAGACTCAGAGAGAACATAAGAAGATTTAACACAAGAAAAGTAGAACAAACATTAAGGGAAAACAAAGGATTTAAATCAGCAGCCATGAGCAGTAATACAGAAAGACAAATGATACTGAAACTGAAGAATAGCGATGGTGTACTTATAAACAGCAGAGAAGGTATAATTCAAATAGCAGAAGACTACTATAGAGAATTATACAAGAAGCGAGGGAATGATGCCAGCAGTGGGGAAGATGGATTGCAAAGTAGCAACACATATGACATACCCGATATTCTTCCTGATGAACTAGAACATGCATTGAAGAAAATGAAGAATCAGAAAGCCCCGGGGGAAGATGAAGTTACTGTAGAGTTGTTAAAATTGGGAGGAAGAGACATAACACAAAAACATGCAAGGCTCTTCACAAAGTGCATTAGAAAAGGTGTGACGCCTCAGCAGTGGAATAATGCAATCATAGTTTTGCTGCATAAGAAAGGAGATAAATCAGAAATTGGAAATTATAGACCAATTAGCTTGTTATCCCACATCTACAAGTTGTTCACAAGGGTCATTACTAACAGATTAGAAAGAATACTTGATGAGAATCAACCGAAAGAGCAAGCTGGCTTTAGGACAGGATTCTCAACTATGGATCACCTTCACGTAATATCACAGCTAATGGAGAAAGCAAATGAATATAAAACACCATTATGCCTGGCATTTGTGGATTATGAAAAGGCATTTGACTCCATACAGTCTAAGGCAATGTTTCGGGCACTGGAAAGACAAGGCATAGATACCCAATATATTATGATTTTGAAGAAAATATATGAGAGTGCTACCTCCTTTATTAGACTAGACAAAGACAGTAGGAAATTTAAAATCGAGAAAGGAGTTTGACAAGGAGACACAATATCTCCGAAGCTGTTTACTGCTGCCCTTGAGGAAGCTTTCAGAAGATTAGACTGGTCGCAGAAAGGATTCAATGTGAACGAAGAGTACCTAAACCATTTACGATTTGCAGATGACATTGTGGTCATAAGCCACGATCCCAAAGAATTAGAGGAAAATCTTAATCAGTTATGCACAGTTAGTAAGGATTTTGGACTAAAGGTGAATATGGCTAAAATAAAAGTAATTGTTATTGCCATATTGCTCCGGGAATATGCGCTGGTCATTCCCTGACCTTTCCGCATCCTCCGTATTTGGTGGTGATGGGCTCGAACCCCGGTCTAATCAAGAAGCGTGTGCTATGCACTGCTGCTCCTGCCTACCTGGCTACGGAGCCGCCTCTAACAGTTGTACATCTGTAAACTTTGACATTAAGCTTTATATACATTCATCAATATCATTGATAAATAAACTAAACAACAAAAGGCTCAACACCAAACCCTTGGGGACTCCACTAATAACATTAGGCCAAGAATAGCCATTGATTACTACTATGGGTGCTACTCTTCGTGGACTCAATGGGTGCTGCTCTTCCTAGATTAATGTTATTAGTGGAGTCCCACAGGGTTCGGTGTTGGGTCCACTGTTGTTTTGTATATTTATCAATGATATTGATGAAGGTATATCAGGCTTAATGTCGAAGTTTGCAGATGATACAAAGGTTAGCAGGGTTGTTAATGACAGTAATGGCAGTGTGCTACTGCAACAGGATCTAGATAATTTGGGCAGATGGGCTAAGAAATGGCAACTGAAGTTTAACCTTGACAAATGCAAAGAACTGCATATGGATAGAAGTAACACGAGAGAAACATACCAACTGTGTGGTACTACACTTAAGCTGGTAGAAAATGAAAAAGACCTTGGAGTAATTGTGCAGTGAGATATGAAGTTTTCTGAGCAATGCAGACAGACTGCCAGGGCAGGTCATGAGGTTTTTTCAATGATATATATCGGAATTTTGCTAGCAGGGAAAAGGAGGTGATTGTCCCTCTGTATAAGGCAATGGTCAGGCCATGCCTTGAGTACTGCGTACTGGTCTGGAGGCCTCATTTTAGGAAGGATGTAGATTTGCTCATGCGTGTTCAGAGAAGGGCAACAAGATTGGTGAGGGGAATGAAGGGATCCTCTTATCAAGGGAGGCTTAAATTCTGCAAATTGCAGTGGGTGGAGACTAGGCACCTGCGCTGTGATTTGATTGAGGTATATAAGGCCTTGAATGGGTTGGGCTCGCTGAATTCTGATGGGATCCTTTCTCTTGTTCAAATTACGAACCTAAGGGGGCATAAATTCAAATTAAGAAAGGACAAATGTAGAATAGATGTGCGGAAATTTGCCTTTAGCCAGCGGGTGATTTTTTTTTTGGCTGATGCTGCATAAGCTCATATACTTGCTTTCTTGCACCACATGCCACTACTACTACTACTACCTGTGCAGAAATTTTCCTTTAGACAGTGGGTGGTTGATTGCTGGAACAAACTTCCATCTGTTATTGTGGAACTTGATGGCAAGTAAATTCCAGAACTGGACAAACCTTTGGAGCAAATGGATGGGTGAAATGGAAAGTGTTTTTTTTTTTTTTTTTGTTTTGGCTGATGCTGCATAAGCTTACTTTCTTGCGTCATATGCCTCTACGAATACGAATGCTAATAAACTAATTGTAGGACATCAAAGTTAGACAGCAAAAACTTTTCTTCACAAAATATTAGCATTAGTATTAGTAGAGGCATTTGATGCAAGAAAGCAAGCTTATGCAGCATCAGCCAAAAAAATATATATATAAATAAAAATAAATAAAAAATAACCACTTACACTTCACCCCTCTGTTCGTTCAAAATACCTGTCCAGCTGAGCCTTAAACTTATTTAGGCTATCAACTTCGATGACAGGGGATGGAAGTCTGTTCCACCAACCAACCTCCCGCTGGCTAAAGGCAAATTTCCGCACATCTATCCTACATCTGTCTTTCCTCAATTTGAATTTATGTCCTCTCAGGTGATTATTCTGAGCAAGAGGAAGAATCCCATTGAGCATTGAGCATGCTCAAACCATTCAAGGATTTATACACCTCTATCAGATTACCTCGCCGGTGCCTAGTCTCCAGACACTGTAATTTGCAAAACTTAAGCCTTTCTTCATAAGAGCACCCTTTTGTTCCATTCACTAATCTTGTTGCCCTTCTCTGTACTCATTCCAGCAGCTCTACATCCTTCTTGAAGTGAGGCCTCCAGGCCTGTATACAGTACTCCAGGTGTGGCCTGACCATTGCCTTATACAATGGAATAATCACCTCCTTATCCCTGCTGGAAAAATTCCTATATATCATTGACAATACGCTATGAGCTACTCTTGCAGCCCATCTGCACTTGTCAGAGAACTTCATATCTGCCTGCACAACCACCCCCAGGTCCCTTTCATTCTCTACCACTGTCAGTATAGTACCACAGAGTTGATACGTTGCTCTGGGGTTGCTGTTTCCCATATTAGTACTTTACATTTGTCAATGTTAAACCACCTCCTTATCCCTGCTAGAAAAATTCCTGTATATCATTGACAATACACTATGAGCTACTCTTGCAGCCCATCTGCACTGCTCAGAGAACTTTATATCTGCCTGCACAACCACCCGCAGGTCCCTTTCATTCTCTACCACTGTCAGTATAGTACCACAGAGTTGATACGTTGCTCTGGGGTTGCTGTTTCCCATATATAGTACTTTACATTTGTCAATGTTAAACTTCATTTGCCACCTCTCAGCCCATCTGCTCAACCTTTCCAGATCCTGTTGCAGCAGCATAGTGTCAGTAGTGTCCTTGACAACCCTGCCAACCTTCGTATCGTCTGCAAACTTGGACATTAAGCTTGATATACCATCAAGCTTAATATACCATCATCAGTATCATTTATAAATACAGAAAACAATAATGGACCGAATACTGAATCCTAAGGGACTCCACTAATAACATTAGTCCACGATGAGCAGTGTCCATTGATTACCACTCTCTGTCTTCTCCCCCTTAACCACCCCTCTATCCATAGCAGCAACTTACCTCCACACTGCTCCAATTAGTGCAGCAGTCTTCCATGTGCAACAGTATCAAAAGCCTTTCTAAGATCCAAGTATATAATATCAAAGTTATTCCCTGCATCATAGTATCCAATCAAATTGGTCAGGCAAGGCTTCCCCTTAACAAAACCATGCTGTGTCCGAGCTATATGACCTCATAAAGTAAACAAGAGTATGATAGAAGATGACTTTAGAGAGCAAACTGTGTAAGGTGCATTAAAACCACATCACAGCATCTGTTGCTCCAGCAAACACAACGACCTGAATGATTAATTCTAGGATGACTGATTTTTCTAATTTTCATAATTTAGGACCACTATCATCAGGCTTTTTTTTTTAAAGAGACCAAAGATAGGCAACTCAGCTTGGTGAGACCTGCAATAAAAAGGCACCTGTATGAGGTGCCCTTTTGTTGCTTCATTTTATTTTCATTCGTGTTCTATTTTTACAAGTTTTTATTACTGTTGTTTAATCCAATACATAAAATACATGTTTAATTCATAATTTATAAATTTATTTAGATATTTAATTTAGTTTACTTTCTTAGTTTCATGATAAACGAATGGCTTATTGATGTGTTCTTGAAATTTTTAAACCTGTTCAAATTTACATAAGATGTGTCATTAAATTACTTTTCCACCACTGATTCTTGTAGTCAATTATTCTTAAAGTACTTTTAACTCTTATTTGTTTTCATTACTAATATAATATATGTTGATGCAGGTTTCTTCATAATTTCACATTAGTTAAACCATTGTTCAAATGTTTTCATATTACCTGCTGTGTTTTTGGAAGTATCCCTTTAAATTAGATTTTCCTTTTTTCTTATAAGCTTTTGTTAATTTGAACCGTGGAAGCTTCTTGTATCTGAGACCTGCGGCCCTTGAGAATGGCTCATGCTGGTCACGTTGTAAGGTTTAGTTGAGAGTAATTTTTCACTCTGTTCATGAAAATCCAGTGACTGTGATGTCATATCCTCTAAAATGGCCTACAGCAGGTTCCTAGACTTTTATACCTTAAGTCCCCTTAATTTTTTTCATAAATTTCACATGCCTCCCACCCAGAATAAGTGCAAATAAACAAATTTGACATAAAATTTAGATATGAATAGACATACTTTTATAAATTAATATATACTTCAAATATATTTAATCTCAAAGGAATAAAATATGAATAATAGAAATAAATGAAAAATGAGATTAGCTGTACCAGAAGTATGGGGCATGCCCCATACTTCAGGAACAGCTAGTCTACAGTATATGTTGAAAAAAAGCCGTGAATTAGGGTTGAATTTGAAAGTGTCTGCAATTCTGCCCAGACATGATAGGAGGGAGTATATGATGAGAGCCCTGTCGATCAATTCGGCCCTGGAAAGATTGTGCAAGGCTCAAGGGGTAGAATTTTTTTCAGCCTGGTCTGTACTTGTTAGCAGGAGAGACTGCTTCTACAGGGGTGGGATACACTTAAATAGAAAGGGTGCAAGAATGTTTGCTGATGCTATCGAGGCAGTGTTAGGTGGGCCAGAAAACTGCTAGATTGGGGGGGATACAAGGACTAATAGATTAACAGTAGCCACTGGCAGAGGTGAAAGTGACTCTTGCACTGCTTCTATTGGAATGAGCAGCAGCTTGGAAAATAAGATGCACGATATTTCAGAGACTGCTGGGAGTCATTGGGGTACAAGTAAACACATGGGTTGTGTTAGGGCAGCTAAGAAAAAGAACAGGTGCATGTATACTTGCGTGTAAACTAATGCTAGGAGTTTGGTAAATAAATTTGATGAATTTGAGGTATTGCTCAAAGCATCAAAGGCGGATATTGTTGGGATATCAGAGACGTGGTGTCACACAGATATAAGTAATGCAGAACTGTAATTTGAGGAGTACAACGTCTACAGAAAGGATAGACAGGATAGGAAACGAGAAGGGGTTATGCTATTAGTTAAGAAACACATAAAATCCAAGGAAGTGAAGCCAGTCGACATCGCAGGACAGTGCAGTGCTGAGTCAGTTTGGTGTGACATAAGCATTGGGAGATCAAAATTGAGAGTAGGAGTGTGCTATAGACCTAATCACTCTGATGAGTATAATAAGAAACTGTACAGGGAAATAGAGTAGGCCAGTAAATCAGTCTTATAATGGGGGATTTTAATTTTCCAGATATTGACTGGAATTTGTGGGTTGGTCACTCATACACTAGCAAGGTATTTTGTTGATTTATTGGATGACTGTTTTCTAAATCAGCATTTTCGGGAGGCAACTAGAGGGAGCAATACTCTTGATTTGATTATCAGTAGTGATTCTTCATGCATTAAGAATCTGCAGATACAGGAACCACTAGTGGCAGTGATCACAGTGTGCTGAAGTGGGATTTACTCAAGGAGGTAACTACCGTAAAGGGAAGGGTTATTGCTTTCGTAAAGGCAACTATGATGGTCTGAGACAGTATTTAAATTCTATACAGTGGGACCAACTGATGATGATGTTACCAACAGCAAACTCAAAATGGGAAGCTTTCAAAGAACTTATCTTGGAAGCTACTAGGCTTTACATACCAACTAAGAAATATTGTTCAAGGTTTAGGCCTAAATGAATGTTAGATGAACTAATGACACATATGGCAGAGAAGAAAAATGCATGGGATACATATAAATTAACATGTGACACAGAGGCCTATGATAGATATAAGTTGATCTGTAACCAAGTTACAAAGGAGGTTAGGTAGTCGAAGGTAGATTACGAGAAATCTTTGGCAAGGGATGCAAAAAAAAAACAGCAAGGAGTTCTTTACTTATGTAAACTCTAGAAGGAAGGGAATGAACCAGATTGGTCCACTTGATATCTATGGTTCAACTGTTCATGATCCTACTCAGGTAGCTAACAAACTAAATCAATATTTTGCACCTACATTCCCACATCAGGAGTCATTCAGGAAGGGGAATGCCATAGATGAAGTAAACACTGGCAGTGAGCTAGATGATCTTGTAATAATTGAGAGTAAAGTGGAGGAGAAATTGTTGAAGATAAATACAACAAAGGCACCTGGGATGTATGGGATCTATCCAGTTATATTAAAGGAGGCAGCAAAGGAAGTAAGCCATCCGTTAGCCGTAATTATGAGAGCTTCCTTGGACTCAGGGGAGGTACCCACAGACTGGAGATGTTCAAATGTAACCCCAATTCACAAAGGAGGATCAAAGGCTGACACAAGTAATTATAGACCTTTGAGTTTAACTTCTGTTCCAGGAAAATTAATGGAAGCACTGGTTAAAGAAGCACTGCAGGATTATCTTGACAAGAATTCAGTTATAGCTCAGACACAGCATGGTTTTGTTAAGGGAAGGTCTTGCCTGACCAATTTGATTGGATACTATGATGCAGTCACAAAAGAATTGGATGCAGGGAATAACTTTGATATTATATATTTGGATCTTAGAAAGGCTTTTGATATTGTTGCACATGGAAGACTGCTGCACAAATTGGAGCATTGTGGCATTAGTGGCAAATTGTTGCTATGGATAAAGGGATGGTTGACTGGCAGAAGACAGAGAGTGGTAATTAATGGACACTGCTTTTCGTGGACTAATGTTATTAGTGGAGTCCCTCAGGGCTCTGTGTTGGGTCCATTGTTGTTTTCTGTATTTATAAATAATATTGATGATGGTATACAAAGGTTGGCAGGGTTGTTAAGGACGCTACTGACGCTATGCTGCTGCAACAGGATCTGGAAAGGTTGAGCAGATGGGCTGAGATGTGGCAAATGATGTTTAACATTGACAAATGTAAAATACTACATATGGGAAACAGCAACAGAGCAGCATATCAACTCTGTGGTACTACACTGACAGTGGTAGAGAATGAAAATGACCTGGGGGTAATTGTGCAGGCAGATATGAAGTTCTTTGAGCAGTGCAGACGGGCTGCAAGAGTAACCCATGGTGTCTTATCAATGATATACAGGAATTTTTCTAGCAGGGATAGGGAGGTGATTATTCCCTTGTATAAGGCAATGGTCAGGCCGCACCTTGAGTACTGTATACAGTACTCAGGGTCTGGAAACCTCATTTCAAGAAGGAATGTAGAGCTGCTGGAACGAGTACAGAGGAGGGCAACAAGGTTAGTGAACGGAACGAAGGGTTGCTCTTACGAAGAAAGGCTTAAGTTTTGCAAATTACAGTGTCTGGAGACTAGGCATCGACGAGATGATCTGATAGAGGTGTACAAAGCCTTGAATGGTTTGAGCATGCTCAATGCTGATGGGATACTGCCTCTTGCTCAGAATAATCACCTGAGAGGGCATAAATTCAAATTGAGGAAAGACAGATGTAGGATAGATGTGCGGAAATTTGCCTTTAGCCAGTGGGTAGTTGGTTGGTGGAACAGACTTCCATCCCTTGTTGTGGAAGTTGATAGCCTAAATAAATTTAAGGCTCAGCTGGACAGGTATTTCGAACGAACAGAGGGGTTGAAGTGGAAGGGTTTTTTTTTTTTTTTGGCTGATTCTGCATAAGCTTGCTTTCTTGCATCATATGCCTCTACTAGTGCTAATGTTAATATTTAATGTGTGGCACATGTATGTTCTCTCTATCATCCAATAATTACTCACTCTCTCTCTCTCTCTCTCTCTCTCTCTCTCTCTCTCTCTCTCTCTCTCTCTGACTACAATTCGAAATAGTGGCGAAAAGCAGTGGCAACAAAAATGGCAGGAACAGGCTGGTAACAAATTATTACAGATAAAACCGCTGTTACAACAATGGAAAACCAGTAGAAGAACCAACAGACAAGAAGAAGTTATACTGAGCAGATTAAGAATAGGACACACCAATGTTACCCACTCCTATCTACTCCGAGCCGAATCTCCGCCGCAGTGCTCCGACTGTCAAACAGTGCAAACGATCCAACATATCCTACTTGACTGCCCTAACTTCACACGACAGCGTCAGATTACCTTTAAATCCTTAAAAGGAATGGACACATTTTCATTAAGAACAATATTGTCAGATAAATCTAATATATATCCGAAGTCTTCCAGTTTCTCAAACGGATTAACTACTATAATTTGATATAAAATTCATAACAAAAGACATCATTGAATAAGCCATAAATCATAAGTTTGGCGCATTATAGCCATAGAAGCTGATGCGCCAGTAAAATATCCAATCCAAGCAATCCAAGCTCTCTCTCTGAAAAAATGTTGGTTTTGTTTAATATTATTTAGAATGTTAAAAAAAATAGTATTTCATTCTTGAAATAGTGTTTATTGCCAATTTCTTTAGAAACACTATTAGGTTGGGTATGAGTTTTAAACATAGTGTAATGATATATCTAGATCCTCTGAAATGGAAACCTCAAGCAAATTATTATGATAGATGTATTAATATATATTTTATTCTATACAGGACAATATGATTTTGATAATAAACAAGATGTTAGTCTTCTTTTGAAATTGGCCCTGGAAGAAAAACAGGAAGAACAGGCAACTAAGTTCAAGACATATCTTGAAGAACTTCATCTTACTGGTGAGTTTTTTATAACAGAGAATGGCACAATGATGGCACGGAATGGTGTTCCATTCTCTAATAGAGAAAGAGCATTAGACTTGCATTACCCAGGAAGAATAGTTCTGTATTTCATATATGATGCATCTGGCAGTGTAGGGAAACAGAACTTTGACATTGGCATTAGTTTTTCTAAAGCTTTGGTTAAAAAAGTAAGTATTTTGACTATTCTAGAGTACTTTTTAGTTACATTTTGAATACAAACAACCCATTCATAAATATATGTGAAAATATGATGTGTAAAAATACACGATAGAAAGAGGAAGGGGAACCTACTTTTAATTGTAAAGCAGACATATTCAAGAAGAGCATATCCAATAAATGAGAACTGTTATGATTTTATTAGTCAATCTGATGTGATATTAATGATGGGAAAGCAAGAAGGAGATTGAAGGTGTGTTAAAAACAAAATGAGTGTTTTGAATACGATGAAAAATTATGCAGGCAAATGGAGTGGGAAAGCACACATGAATATTATCATGAGGATTTTATTTCTGGACTGGGACAGATAGACTGGAAATTACCTTTGGGTCACTTACATGCAAGCAATATATTTCTGGATTGTTTTAGCTGACCGCTTTTATATAAGAAAGTTACATGCAACATGGGAGGAACAATATTCTTCATTTTATATTTAGTAAGTATTCAACTGGGGCAAAATTGAGAATTGTTCATTATGGCACTATTAGCAGGTAGTGATCAAAGTGTATTAATGTGGGCCATACCTAAAGATCTTTCCTCAGACATAAAGAGAAGGAGTATAATTTTCATAAAGGAAATTTATTTTTTTTCCACAAAATAGATTACAGTAATCTGACAAGTGAGAAATGTTTGAATATATGTAAAGGAATATATCATATTCAAAATTCCTAATGTATGAACACAATATGAACAATATGAACTGTGTCTGTACACTGCATAATTGCAGTTAAACACTAATAAACTGAATCTAAGAAAGCTTATCTTTACTCAGTGTGTTATCAAATGCAAATAAACTGCCTTCCTGGATGGTTGAAGTTGATACTCTGGTGAAAATCTGAGGCAGCTGTTATGTACATTCCAACGGTGGGAGGAGTATGAGTAATAGAGGTTGCATGAACAATTTTTTTCCTGCTGCAACAAAAGTTTAATTATAAATTATATAATTTTTGACACTGTAATTTTGATCCTATTTTTTGACTTTATAATTTTATAAATTATGTGAGTTTTAACCTTCACTAATATTAAAAGTAATATAGTAATAAGCACATGAAAAGCAACCCTTAAAATATGGAAGTGAAAATAGGGCTTTAATGCAGAGATAGAGACTGGAGGCAGCATGGATGAAATTCTTATGACCCCCTTCAGTGTATAACAAGACTAAATCTGGGTATAACTTCAGGGTATAACAAGACTGGTCTGTACTTGTTAACAGGAGAGACTGCTTCTACAGGAATGGGATACACTTAAATAGAAAGGGTGCAAGAATATTTGCTGGTGCTATCGAGGCAGTGTTAAGTGGGTTGGAAAACAGCTAGCTTGGAGGGATACAAGGACTAATAGATTACCAGTAGCCATTAAGAGAGGTGAAAGTGATTCTTGCACTGCTTCTATTGGAATGAGTAGCAGCCTGGAAAACAAGATGCAGGGAATTTTAGAGACTGCTGGGAGTCATTGCGGTACAAGTGAACACATGGGTTGTGTTAGGGTAGTTAAGAATAGGAACAGGTGTATGTATACTTGCATGTGCACCAGTGCTAGGAGTTTGGTAAATAAATTTGACGAATTTGAGGTATTGCTCAGAAAATCAAAGGCAGATATTGTTGGGATATCAGAGATGTGGTGTCACACACATATAAAGAATGCAGAACTGGAATTTGGGGAGTACAATGTGTACAGGAAGGATAGACAGGACAGAAAGGAGGAGGGGTTACGCTATTAGTTAAGAAACACATAAAATCCAAGGAAGTGAAGCCAGTCAACATCGCGGGACAGTGCAGTATCGAGTCAGTTTGGTGTGACATAAGCATTGGGAGATCAAAATTAAGAGTAGGAGTGTGTTATAGGCCTAATGACTCTGAGTATAAGAAACTGTAAAGGGAAATAAAGTGGGCCAGTAAATCAGAGAGTCTTATAATGGGGGATTTTAATTTCCCAGATATTGACTGGAAATTGTGGGTTGGTAACTCACACATTAGCAAAGCTTTTGGGGATTTATTGGATGATTATTTTCTACATCAACATGTTCGGGAGGCAATTAGAGGGAGTAATACTCTTGATATGATTATCAGTAGTGATTCTTCATGCATTAAGAATCTGCAGATAAAGGAACCACTAGGTGGCAGTGGTCACAGTGTGCTAAAGTGGGATTTACTCAAAGAGGTAACTACCATCAGGGGTTAAGGGAAGGGTTTTTGCTTTCTTAAAGGTGACTATGGTGGTCTGAGACAGTATTTAAATTCTATACGGTGGGAACAACTGATGATGTTACCAACAGCAAATTGAAAATGGGAAGCATTCAAAGAATTTATCTTGGAAGCTACTAGGCTTTACATACCAATTAAGAAATATTGTTCAAGGTTTAGGCCTAAATGGATGTCAGATCAACTAATGAGGCATGTGGCAGAGAAGAAAAATGCACAGGATACATATAAATTAATGGGTGACATGGAAACCTATGATAAATATAAGCTGGTCTGTACGAAGTCACAAAGGAGATTAGGCAGCCAAGGCAGATTATGAGAAATCCTTGGCAAAGGATGCAAAGAAAAACAGAAAAGAGTTCTTTACCTATGTAAACTCTAGAAGCAAAGGGATGAATCTGATTGGTCCACTGGATATTGATGGTTCAACTGTTGATCATCCTGCTCAGGTGGTTAACAAACTAAATGAGTATTTTGCATCTACATTTTAGCATTAGCATTAGCATTAGTAGAGGCATTTGATGCAAGAAAGCGAGCTTATGCAGCATCAGCCAAAAAAAAAAAAAAAAAACCTACTTCCACTTCACCCCTCTGTTCTTTCAAAATACCTGTCTAGCTGAGCCTTAAACTTATTTAGGCTATCAACCTCCACCACAAGGGATGGAAGTCTGTTCCACTAACCAACCACCCGCTGGCTAAAGGCAAATTTCCGCACGTCTATCCTACATCTGTCTTTCCTCAATTTGAATTTATGCCCTCTCAGGTGATTTTTCTGAGCTAGAGGAAGAATCCCATCAGCATTGAGCATGCTTCAACCATTCAAGGCTTTATACACCTATATCAGATCACCTCGCTGGTGCCTGGTCTCCATACATTGTAATTTGCAAAACTTAAGCCTTTCTTCGTAAGAGCACCCCTTTGTTCCATTCACTAATCCTGTTGCCCTTCTCTGTACTCGTTCCAGCAGCTCTACATCCTTCTTGAAATGAGGCCTCCAGACCTGTACACAGTACTCTAGGTGTGGCCTGACCATCGCCTTATACAATGGAATAATCACCTCCTTATCCCTGCTGGAAAAATTCCTGTATATCATTGACAATACTCCATGAGCTACTCTTGCAGCCCGTCTGCACTGCTCAGAGAACTTCATATCTGCCTGCACAACCACCCCCAAGTCCCTTTCATTCTCTACCACTGTCAGTGTAGTACCACAGAGTTGATACGTTGCTCTGGGGTTGCTGTTTCCCATGTGTAGTACTTTACATTTGTCAATGTTAAACTTCACTTGCCACCTCTCAGCCCATCTGCTCAACCTATCCAGATCCTGCTGCAGCAGCATAGTGTCAGTAGTGTCCTTGACAACCCTGCCAACCTTTGTATCGTCTGCAAACTTGGACATTAAGCCCGATATACCATCATCAATATCATTTATAAATACAGAAAACAATAATGGACCCAACACTGAGCCCTGAGGGACTCCACTAATAACATCAGTCCATGATGAGCAGTGTCCATTGATTACCACTCTCTGTCTTCTCCCCCTCAACCACCCCTTTATCCATAGCAGCAATTTGTCTCCAATGTCACACTGCTCCAATTTGTGTAGCAGTCTTCCATGTGCAACAGTATCAAAAGCCTTTCTAAGATCCAAGTATATAATATCAAAGTTATTCCCTGCATCCAGTTCTTTTGTGACTGCATCATAGTATCCAATTAAATTGGTCCGGCAAGACTTCCCCTTAACAAAACCATGCTGAGGTAACTACCATTAGGGGTAAAGGGAAGGGTTATTGCTTCCGTAAAGGCGACTACGATGGACTGAGACAGTATTTAAATTCTATACAGTGGGACCAACTGATGATGTTACCAACAGCAAATTCAAAATGGGAAGCATTCAAAGAACTTATCTTGGAAGCTACTAGGCTTTACATACCAACTAAGAAATATTGTTCAAGGTTTAGGCCAAAATGGATGTCAGATGAATTAATGAGGCAAATGGCAGAGAAGAAAAATGCATGGGATACTTACAAATTAACACATGACACAGAAGCCTATGATAGATACAAGTTGATATGCAACCAAGTTACAAAGGAGGTTAGGCAGGCGAAGGCAGATTACGAGAAATCCTTGGCAAGGGATGCAAAGAAAAACAGCAAAGAGTTTTTACTTATGTAAATTCTAGAAGGAAGGGGATGAATCAGATTGGTCCACTTGATATTGATGGGTTAACTGTTGATGATCCTGCTCAGGTAGCTAACAAACTAAATGAATATTTTGCATCGACATTCACACATGAGGAGTTATTCAGCGAAGGGAATGCCAGAGGTGTATTCAACTCTAGCAATAAGCTACAGAATCTTGAAATAACTGGGAGTAAAGTGGAGGAGAAACTGTTGAAGATAAACACAAGAAAGGCACCCGGGTGGATGGGATCTATCCAGTTATATTAAAGGAGGCAGCAAAGGAAGTAAGCAAACCCTTAGCCATAATTATGAGAGCTTCCTTGGACTCAGGGGAGGTACCCATAGTCTGGAAATGTGCAAATGTGACCCCAATTCACAAAGGAGGTTCAAAGGCTGACACAAGTAATTATAGACCTGTGAGCTTAACTTCTGTTCCCGGAAAATTAATGGAGGCACTGGTTAAAGAAGCACTGCAGGATCATTTAGACAAGACTTCAGTTATAGCTCGGACACAGCATGGCTTTGTTAAGGGGAAGTCTTGCCTGGCCAGTTTGATTGGATACTATGATGCAGTCACAAAAGAACTGGATGCAGGGAATAGCTTTGATATTATATACTTGGATCTTAGAAAGGCTTTTGATACTGTTGCACATGGAAGACTGCTACACAAATTGGA
This sequence comes from Mastigoproctus giganteus, assembly GCF_048544385.1. Taxonomy (NCBI): domain Eukaryota; kingdom Metazoa; phylum Arthropoda; class Arachnida; order Uropygi; family Thelyphonidae; genus Mastigoproctus; species Mastigoproctus giganteus. The sequence goes on along the minus strand of NC_143577.1, from coordinate 2,930,002 downwards.
GCAGTGTGACATTGGAGGCAAATTGCTGCTATGGATAAAGGGGTGGTTGAGGGGGAGAAGACAGAGAGTGGTAATCAACGGACACTGCTCATCGTATACTAATGTTATTAGTGGAGTCCCTCAGGGCTCAGTGTTGGGTCCATTATTGTTTTCTGTATTTATAAATGATATTGATGATGGTATATCAAGCTTAATGTCCAAGTTTGCAGACGATACAAAGGTTGGCAGGGTTGTCAAGGACACTACTGACACTATGCTGCTGCAACAGGATCTGGAAAGGTTGAGCAGATGGGCTGAGAGGTGACAAATGAAGTTTAACATTGACAAATGTAAAGTACTACACATGGGAAACAGCAACCCCAGAGCAACATATCAACTCTGTGGTACTACACTGATAGTGGTAGAGAATGAAAGGGACTTCGGGGTGATTGTGCAGGCAGATATGAAGTTCTCTGAGCAGTGCAGATGGGCTGCAAGAGTAGCTCATGGAGTATTGTCAATGATATACAGGAATTTTTCCAGCAGGGATAAGGAGGTGATTATTCCCTTGTATAAGGCAATAGTCAGGCCACACCTAGAGTACTGTATACAGGTCTGGAGGCCTCATTTCAAGAAGGATATAGAGCTGCTGGAATGAGTACAGAGAAAGGCAACAAGATTAGTGAATGGAACAAAGGGGTGCTCTTACGAAGAAAGGCTTAAGTTTTGCAAATTACATTATCTGGAGACTAGGCATCAGCGAGGTGATCTGATAGAGGTGTATAAAGCCTTGAATGGTTTGAGCATGCTCAATGCTGATGTGATTCTTCCTCTAGCTCAGATTAATCACCTGAGAGGGCATAAATTCAAATTGAGGAAAGACAGATGTAAGATAGACGTGCGGAAATTTGCCTTTAGTCAGCGGGTGGTTGGTTGGTGGAACAGACTTCCATCCCTTGTAGTGGAGGTTGATAGCCTAAATAAGTTTAAGGCTCAGCTGGACAGGTATTTTGAAAGAACAGAGGGGTGAAGTGGGTTTTTTTTTTTTTTTTTTTTTTTTTTGGCTGATGCTGCATAAGCTTGCTTTCTTGCATCAAATGCCTCTACTAATGCTAATGCTAATGCTAAACTTTCACAACATTGGATGCCGACCGGGCTAGCCGAGTGGGTAAAGTACCTGCTCGGCAACCCAAAGGTCGTGGATTCGATTCCCGCCTCGGGCTTGGATCAAAGTACTGCAAAAACCTTGGGAGGTGCAATATGGCCACAGAAGCCGATGCGCCAACAACTACCAAATCAATCCATCAATCACCCTCACTGGTGCCTAGTCTCCAGAAACTGTAATTTGCAAAACGTAAGCCTTTCTTCGTAAGAGCACCCCTTTGTTCCATTCATTAATCTTGTTGCCCTTCTCTGTATTCGTTCCAGCAGCTCTACATTCTTCTTGAAAAACGCCTCCAGGCCTGTATACAGTACTCTAGGTGTGGCCTGATCATTGCCTTATACAAGGGAATAATCACCTCCTTATCCCTGCTAGAAAAATTCCTATATATCATTGACAATACACCTTGAGCTACTCTTGGAGCCCATCTGCATTAATCAGAGAACTTCATATCTGCCTGTACAACCACCTCCAGGTCCCTTTCATTCTCTACCACTGTCAGTGTAGTACCACCAGAGTTGATACGTTGCTCTGGGTTTGCTGTTTCCCATATGTAGTATTTTACATTTGTCAATGTTAAACTTCATTTGCCACCTCTCAGCCCATCTGCTCAACCTTTCCAGATCCTGTTGCAGCAGCATAGTGTCAGTAGTGTCCTTGTCAACCCTGCCAACCTTCGTATCGACTGCAAACTTGGACATTAAGCTTGATGTACATGATCAATGTCATTTATAAATACAGAAAACAATAATGCACCCAATACTGAACCCTGAGGGACTCCACTGATAACATTAGTCCACGATGAGCAGTGTCCATTGATTACCACTTTCTGTCTTCTCCCCCTCAACCATCCCTATATCCATAGCAGCAATTTGCCTCCAATTCCACGCTGCTCCAATTTGTGCAGCAGTCTTCCATGTGCAGCAGTATCAAAAGCCTTTCTAAGATCGAAGTATATAATATCAAAGTTATTCCCTGCATCCAGTTCTTTTGTGACTGCATCATAGTATCCAATCAAATTGGTCAGGCAAGACTTACCCTTAACAAAACCATGCTGTGTCCGAGCTATAACTGAAGTCTTGTCTAGATGATCCTGCAGTGCTTCTTTAACCAGTGCCTCCATTAATTTTCTGGGAACAGAAGTTAAACTCACAGGTCTATAATTACTTGTGTCAACCTTTGATCCTCCTTTGTGAATTGGGGTCACATTTGCACATCTCCAGTCTGTGGGTACCTCCCCTGAGTCCAAGGAAGCTCTCATAATTACGGCTAACGGATTGCTTACTTCCTTTGCTGCCTCTTTTAATATAACTGGATAGATCCCATCCACCCCAGGTGCCTTTCTTGTATTTATCTTCAACAATTTTTCCTCCACTTTACACTCAATTAACACAAGATTGTCTAGCTCACTGCCAGTGTTTACTTCATCTATGGCATTCCCCTTCCTAAATAACTCCTCATGTGCGAATGTAGATTCAAAATATTGATTTAGTTTGTTAGCTACCTGAGCAGGATCATGAACAGTTGAACCATCGATATCAAGTGGACCAATCTGATTCATCCCCTTCCTTCTAGAATTTACATAAGTAAAGAACTCCTTGCTGTTTTTCTTTGCATCCCTTGCCAAAATTTCTCGTAATCTGCCTTCGCCTGGCTAACCTCCTTTGTAACTTGGTTACAGATCAACTTATATCTATCATAAGCTTCTGTGTCACATGTTAATTTATATGTATCCCATGCATTTTTCTTCTCTGCTATATGTCTCATTAGATCATCTGACATCCATTTAGGCCTGAACCTTGAACAATATTTCTTAGTTGATATGTAAAGCCTAGTAGCTTCCAAGTTAAGTTCTTTGAATGCTTCCCATTTTGAGTTTGCTGTTGGTAACATCATCAGTTGGTCCCACTGTATAGGATTTAAATACTGTCTCAGACCATCGTAGTCGCCTTTACGAAAGCAATAACCCTTCCCTTTACCCCTAATGGTAGTTACCTCTTTGAGTAAATTTCACTTCAGCACACTGTGATCACTGCCACCTAGTGGTTCATTTACCTGCAGATTCTTAATGCATGAAGAATCACTACTGATAATCAAATCAAGAGTATTGCTCCCTCTAGTTGCCTCCCGAACATGCTGATTTAGAAAACAATCATCCAATAAATCCATAAAAGCCTTGCTAGTGTGTGAGTGACCAACCCACAAATTCCATTCAATATCTGGGAAATTAAAATCTCCTATTATAAGACTCTTTGATTTACTGGCCCACTCTATTTCCCTGTACAGTTTCTTATTATACTCATCAGAGTCATTAAGGCTATAGCACACTCCTACTCTCAATTTTGATCTCCCAATGCTTATGTCAGACGAAACTGACTCGACACTGCCCTGTCCAGCGATGTCGACTGGCTTCACTTCCTTGGATTTTATGTGTTTCTTAACTAATAGCATAACCCCTCCTCCCTTCCTATCCTGTCTATCCTTTCTGTAGACATTGTACTCCCCAAATTCCAGTTCTGCATTCCTTATATCTGTGTGACACCACGTGTCTGCTATCGCAACATTATCCGCCTTTGATGCTTTGAGTAATACCTCAAATTCATCAAATTTATTTACCAAACTCCTAGCACTGATGTACACGCAAGTATACATGCACCTGTTCTTTTTCTTAGCTACCCTAACACAACCCATGTGTTTACTTGTACCCCAATGACTTCCAACAGTCTGAAATATCCTGCATGTTATCTTCCAAGCTGCTACTCATTCCAACAGAAGCAGTGCAAGAATTGTTTCACCTCTGCCAGTGGCTACTATTAATCTATTAGTCCTTGTATCCCCCCAATCTAGCAGTTTTCCGACCCACCTAACACTGCCTCGATAGCATCAACAAACATTCTTGCACCCTTTCTATTTAAGTGTATCCTGCCCCTGTAGAAGCAGTCTCTCCTGCTAACAAGTACAGACCAGGCTGAAAAAAATTCTACCCCTTGAGCCTTGCACAAGGGGTAGAATTTTTGGGGGATAATCAACTTATCACTACTATCGAAATTCCTGTATATCATTAACAAGACCCCATGACCTGCTCTGGTAGCCAGTATACACTGCTCAAAAAACTTCATATCCCGCATCACAATTATCCCTAGATCTTTTTCATTCTCTACCTCCCTGAGTGTAGTACCACACAGTTGGTACATTTCTACGGGGGTTACTTCTACCCATATGCAGTACTTTGCATTTGTGAATGTTAAATTTCAGTTGCCACTTCTCAATCTATCTATCCAACTTTTCTGGATCCTTTTGCAGTTGCATACTATCATTACTGTCATTAACAACCCTGCCAACCTTTGTATCATCTGACATCAAGCTTGATATATCTTCATCAATATCATTGATAAATATACAAAAGGACAATGGGCCCAACATCGAACCCTTAGGGACACTACTAATAACATTAGTTGACGTAGAGCAGTATCCATTGATTACCACTCTCTGTCTTCTCCCACTCAACCATCCTTTTATCCATTGTAGCAACTTGCCCTTAATGCCATAACGCTCCAATTTGCAGTATTTCTCCATGTGCAACAGTATCAAAAGTTTTCCTGAAATCAAAGTATATGATATCAAAATTAATTTTTGCATCCAGTTCCTGTGTGACCATGCCATAGTATCCAATCAAATTGGTAAGACAAATATATAATTTTGTATAATGATACAAAAGTCTTCTCCTTAACAAACCCATGCTGTATCTGAATTATTACTGCTGTCTTGTCTAGATGATCCTGCAATGCTTCTTTAACCAGTGACTCCATTATTTTCCCTGGAACAGAAGTCAAACTAACAGGTCTGTAATTATTCAAGTCATCCTTTGATCCCCTTTTGTGAATTGGAGATACATTTGCACACATCTAGCCCGTGGGACCTTCCCCTGAGTCCAAGGTTGCTCTCATAATTATGGCTAAGGGTTTGGTTACTTACTTTGCCATCTCCTTTAATATAACTGGATAGATCCACCCTAGGCACCTTTGTTATGTTTAACTTCAACAATTTCTCCTCCACTTTGCTCTGAATTATTAAAAATCATTAAGCTCCCTGTTAGAGTTTAATAAGTTTCTGTCCTCCACTTCCCTACAGAATTACTCATGTGTGAATGTAGATGCAAAATAATTGTTCAGTTTATCAGCTGTCTGAGCAAAATCAACAGTCGAACCATCGATATCAAGTGGACAAACCTGATTGATCCCCTTCCTTCTTGAGTTTGTATAAGTAAAGTCTTTGCTGTTTTTCTTTGCATCCTTTGCTAAATATTTCTTTTAATCTGCCTTTGCTTGTCTAACCTCCTTTGTGACTTGATTACAGACTAACTTATGCATACCATAGGCTTCTGTGTTGCCTGATTATATGCATCCCATGCATTTTTCTTCTCTGCCATGAGTCACATTAGTTCGTCTGGCATCCATTTAGGCCTAAACCTTGAACAGTATTTCTTAGTTGGTTTGAAAAGCCTAGTAGCTTCCAAGATTAATTCCTTGAGTGTTTCCCATTTAGAATTTTCTCTTGGTAACATCAGAAACACAGCAATCAGAAGGTACTGATTACCTTCTGATTGCTGTGTTTCTGAACTAATTCTTCTTCAGATACTATTCATTATCATTGATATTTCATCACTGTCTTGAAATTTATTAATAGTTTCATAGCAAGGTTGCTGTTGATAAATATTCATTGAGCTGTTCATCATTGAAGCTGGTTCTGCCATGTTTTCAGCCATTCAGTTTTTGACATTTGCATATGATTGGTGCCAAGCAGTAGTTTCCAAGCGATTTCTAGTACAATTTTTGGTGTTTCTCTAGGGATGAGTACTAACTTTTTTCATAAATTCTGCTTCGTTTACAATGTTACTGCTGACTTCTCACAGCGTTGACTACCTCCCTCATTAGCAATGTCACTGCTATAGCTGCTAGCAATATTACTGCTAACCCCCACTTACAACTTACTGCTCTCCTATGCTCCTGATCACTTGGACACTGGTTGGTACCACTCCTGCCTCCATATGGTGTTGCCGGTAACCTGGAAGAAGTTCCTCTCCCAGGGTTAAAAAGAAGCAATCATGGGTTTAAATGTCTGATGAAAATGACTCTTCTTCTTCTTCTTTAATGTTGCCAAATGGCGTTTGCGACTTCGTTTTGATATTGTTCTCTGTCTAGCGCTGCATGTTGAATTTGTGCTGTTGTCATGTGAAGCCAGGTGTTGATGTTATCTAGCCATGCCATTTTCGGTCTGCCTGGGCGTTTCTTGCCTTCTATCTTTCCCTCCAGGATGAGTGGTAGTAGGTGATATTTTTGTTGGTTCCTAGCTATGTGACCTAGGTATTTGCATTTCCTGCTGATGATGGTTTTGAGCAGGTCCCGTTCCGTGTGCATGTCCTGCAGGACCTGTGCGTTGGTTATCTAAAATTAAAATGACTCTAACCAACCTAAAAGCATTTGAAGGGAAGCAAAGTGCAACATGCCAAACTTTCTGGTGATACACTCTCTATCCACCCAGACTGTGGGCAAGTTATCACCATGCTTATCCAAAGATATCTGGAATCCATTGCTGGATCACCAAAAATGTTGAAATGACTTCAATCCAGAGACCTCCTGATTCACTGAAAGCTATTATCACAGAGTGGGACCTACTTACACTATCTGAAGAAGAATTAGTTCAGGAATGCAGCAATCAAAGAATAATCAGTACCAAATGAATGACTAAAAAAGATGAAAATCTCATTCCATCTTGATCCATCATTTTAATTTCAGCACTCCAGATTTGCCATCCTCAGTAAAAGTTGGCTATTTAAACTGCTGAATTTGGCTTTACATCCTGAATACCATTGTTTTAAATGCCAGAAATATGACCATTCCCAGCAGGCATGTAGGGGTGATGCCATTTTTCCTCTTTGTGGTTCCAAGGGGCATACACAAGCAGATTGTTTAACCTCAACTGCAAAGGAAGCCACCCATAGAAAACAGGAAAGAAAATTCAATAATACAAAACAGAACATAAAGTCACATACCCTAAGGCATGCAGACAAATTATGTTGACTATGCCCAATTGCTCTTATGCATCTTGAGGCTATCATTCAACAGCAGCTCAAACAGCTGTATCAATACCCCCCCCCAGCACCCCTCTAGCTAAATGGATTAAAGCTATGCTACCAGACTCTGGGAAAGACACATTTTAAACTAAAACCAGCGAAGCAACCTACACTCCAATTAGCATCCCAACTGATATTCCAATGGTCTCACAAGACACAAAAGTATCGAACATTACTAAAATACAGGGAGAAAACCGAATCACCCACCAACAGTTTGGAAGTGGATGTACATTCAGATTATGAGGCACCCCATACTAGAACTTCATGCAAATGACACTATGGATATGGGATGCCCCATCTTCCCTAAATAAGACCAGAAAAAATGCTCCTCATACAAAAAACAGTCAGATGAATCATCTTCAGCTAAAACTAAATAATGCATAACATTTTACAATGGAGCTACATAGGACTAAGCAGTCATTATGATGACTTAAAGGATTTACTTGCTCAATTGAATCCCATAGGTGTGCCTACAGAAAAAAGACATTCTGTAGGCATACACCTGTTGCCTATCACCTTGCAGTTGTCACCACAAGTCTTGCCAAAATTTTCAAATTATATCATGTACCGTAGAGGTGGGAGTTCCAAGTGCAGGAGGCAGAGTCTCCTGCACTTTGAGGAATAACTGTTCTTATTAATTCTAACATTTTGTTGAGGTCCATCCAATTATGAACTACCCTAGAATCTGTGGCAGCTCATATTGCAGTTGGTACTTAAATTGCAAATTTTTGCCATTTAAGTACCAGACTGGGTTTTGAAATATAAGGTTGAATTTTACACTTTAAATATCCAGCTTTAACAGTTGATAGAATTGGTGTTTTAAATGTAAGAATGACTATCCAAGTATTCACTCTTTCTTAATGACTATCCTTTTAGAATTTATTTGTTTATTTTATCACTTAGTTCCTGAATGATCTCTTCCTTTTACCAAGAATGCTAGTTGTTTTTAGCAACTATATTTTTATCTATTTCATTATCATGAAATATAAGCAGGTTTTCAGTTCCTCTTCTTTTTTCTGCCTTTTTGCCTTAGATGCATTTATGTCATCTGTTTGAGGATCTGGATCATGAGATCCATAAGTAATATGTCTATTTATGTCCAAGAGAGTGATTTTCTTCTCCTAGGTTACCGGCCCTACCACATGTAGGCAGGAGTGGTGCCATCAGTGACAAAGTGGTTGAGAAAGTTAGTTGAGTTAGTACAGTTTATATAAATATATATACAAGGAAAGAAAAGTGAATTTCCTTTCTGGATTCCTACTTGGAACCTTTTAAAAGAATCACTTGAGAAAAAACAGGAAGAAAAGATAGTGGAAAATAAATATAATGAATCTGCTGAGAAAGAGCACTCTTACTCTATATATCGCACAAAAGATCACTTGGGCACTACTGTTTGGCACTCGGGGGTCAGGCAATGAGGTGTCTCCATAATAAGATATTCATACTTACCTCACTCATTCCTTTTGCATCTAGAAGCTCTCATCATAATTCTCACAATCTTTACAATATATATTTCCACTCTTATATGTTTTCTTCCAACTAACTCACACACCACACAGAATCTAAGAATCTAATCCTCTAAATCTGAGAAAGCTTTTGTCACATTCAGGATGCTTTTGATAATAAGCACGACCCCACTACCCTTTTTATTTTCCCCAAACTTCTTCAAACATACCATAGTGAAATTTACCATTCCCTGTTTCCAGTATTGTTGTAACCAGAGTTCGAATTTACTTATCTTATTGATGACAATCCTGAAATTACTGTATACACAGTTAAGATTAAGTGTTCTTACATAATTTACTATCCTGACACATTCCTTAAAATTCTTTATGCTTGTTTCCCCTAGCATTAGCTTTCTGCTCATCAGAATATCAATTGTTGCAACAACAACAAACAAGAATTCTTGAGATGCATGCAAATGCTACTTTGACCTATATCATCAGATAAATGTTATATTCCTCTGCCTCCCCTCCAACTAGCAGTACCCCCAAACTTTTAAGGTATCCTCAATGATACTGGCAAAAGCCTTGCAATACATTTGTTCAAATGTACCCTATCTCTATAAAATGGATTTCTTTTACCTACAAGTATGGATTGTGCTGATAAAAGTGTGTGTGTGTGTGTGTGTGTGTGTGTGTGTGTGTGTGTGTGTGTGTGTGTGTGTGTGTGTGTGTGTGTGTGTGTGTGTGTGTGTGTGTGTGTGTGTGTGTGTGTGTACTTAATTTCATTAGTCTCCACATGAATAATTAATCACAATTTTTATTTATATTTTTGTAATCAAAATTCCAGATGGGTGTGTCTGAAGATGGTGCAAGAGTTGGAGCAATCAAATTTAGTTCTAAAGCAAGCATAGAATTTTATCCAGTTGAATACAGCACTACTGAAGAAGTATTAGATGCTTTAGATAGAATTGAATTTTCAGGTAATGAAAAGTGTGGTTTTTGTAATATTGATTTATTTGTTTGTTTGTTAACTTATTTGTAGCACAGACTCATGTAAAGTTAATGCAATGATGCATTTGTTTGTTTTGGAGAAAGAATATAGAAAAAGGAAAAATATAGAAATAGGAAAGGAATCAAAAAATATTAAATTCCTATGTTTTCTTTATATGAATGATATTTTTGATTTCTAATAGGTAGCCAGATATGATGTTGTAGAAGCCATTGCATTGGATATAGGTGTAGTATGTTGGCATATTGGTTTATTGAGGATACCTTAAAGGTTCAGGGAAACTGCTAGTTAGGGGGGATGTGGGTAATACTGACACGCGTTTATCTGATAATATTGGTCAAAGTAACTCTTGCACATACCTTAAGAGTTCTTATCTGTTACCCCCAACTGGACGTATTATCTAGATGTTTTGGGGGCAGAAATGTTTCACGTGAGCCGCTAATATCAGGGAAGAGAGCCTAAAAAACTTCAAGGGTTGTTAAATATACAAGAACAGTAAATCTTAATTGTTTATACAGTAACGTTAGAAGTGTCGTCAATAAAATGAGCGAATTCGGACTGCTGGTTAAAACAAGTAACGCGGACATAATAGGGCTTACGGAAACGTGGTGTCACCCGGAGATAAGGGATGATGAGTTTAAATATGGCTTGTATAATGTATTTAGAAAGGATAGGGTAGATAGAAGGGGTGGTGGGGTAATGCTTCTTGTCAGAAGCAGCCTGAGTGCGATGATGGCTTTCCCGGATTCAGACGTTTTACATGCTAGTATAGAGTCTGTATGGTGTGAGATAGTTGGAAACAAAGGTATAATGTGAGTAGGAGTAATCTACAGACCAGGTGATTGTGAAGATTATGACAAAAGCCTCTACATGCAAATGGAATGGGCAAGTAAGCGTCAATGCCTTATTATGGGTGATTTCAATTTGCCTCTAATTGATTGGAGTAAATGGGAACAAAAGTCGACATGGGGAACAAAATTTTTAAATCAACTAGATGACTGTTATTTGTATCATATTGTCAGGGAAAGTACTAGAGAAAAGAATATCCTAGACCTCATCATCACACATGAATCAGATGACATAACAGGGCTGACAGTAGAGGAACCAGTAGCAGGAAGTGATCACGGAGTTCTACGGTGGATGATGACGAGAGAGGTAGCAGAAGTAAAAGGCAAAGGAATGGGTTTTAATTTTGGAAAAGGAAATTACAATGCCTTAAGGTACTACATGGCCTCTATTAACTGGGTAGATATCGTGCAGAAAATGAATACATTTGAACTGTGGTACGCTTTTAAAACATTAATCACAGATGCCTTGAATGCGCATTTACTATTAAACAAATACTCCACGAGGAGGCTTCCAAGTTGGATGAATAGTGAAGTTGCCACATCACTTGAGCAGAAAAAGGTGGCATGGAAAGGTTACAGAGCAATAAAAAGTACTGAAGCCTATAACAGCTACAAGGTGATGTGTAATAGAGCCACAGAAAAGTTCAACAGGCAAAGGCAGTTTACGAGATATCACTAGCAAACAGAGCAAAGAGGGGGGGGATAAAGAATTCTTCACATATATAAATGCCAAGAAGAGCAGGACAAACCAGATCAGACCTTTATGTAAGGGAAAGGGGATAGTATTAAATACACCAGCTGCTGTTGCAGATGAACTCAACAGTTATTTTGCATCGATATTTACAAATGAAAAGCCTTTTGTGACAATGGGAAATTGTGGGAGCGAAGTTAAAAAATATGTAATTAATGATATTGAAATTTTGCAAGATTATTTAATGAAAAAACTTTCGAGCCTACAGATCAGTAAGGCTCCTGGAGTTGATGGAATATACCCTATAATCTTAAGGGAGGCGGCAACAAGTGCATTGAACCATTGAGGCTAATTATGCGAACATCACTAGACTCTGGGGACATTCCCTTGGATTGGAAAAGTGCAAATGTATCTCCCATACATAAGGGTGGCTCTAAAAGCGAAGTTGGAAATTATTAACCTGTCAGTCTGACTTCAGTAGTATGGAAAATCATGGAGGCAATGATCAGGGGTGGAATTCAGGATCATTTGGATCGAATTGAAATTCTCAAGCATACTCAGCATGTTTTGTAAAGGGAAAATCATGTTTAACAAATCTGGTTTGCTATTTCGAAAGGTTCACTCACGAACTGGATTTAGGGAATAATTTCGACATTGTTTATTTACATTTCAGCAAAGCTTTTGACTCAGTCCCACATGAGTGGTTGCTTTATAAGCTGGAACAGGTTGGAATCACTGGGAAAATCCTTAGATGGATAGAAGGATGGCTTCAGGGCAGGAGGCAGAGGGTTGTGATAAATGGCTATTCCTCAGATTGGGTTGATGTAAGAAGTGGGGTTCCCCAAGGATCAGTATAAGATTAACACCACTGTTGTTTTTAATTTTCATAAACGACATCGATGAAGGGATAGAGGGCATGATGTCTAAATTTGCAGATGATGTTAAAATTGGTAGAGTAGTTAATGATCACTGTCAAGCTGAGCTTCTTCAGAGAGACCTAGATAGACTTCAGAAATGGTCAGAAAAATGGCAGCTGTGCTTTAATCCAACAAAGTGTAAGGTATTACACCGGAGAAACAGTAATCCCAAAATAACTTACTCACTTGGTGGAGTTCAACTAAACCCAGTACTAGAGGAAAGGGACTTGGGTGTTGTGATACTGTCAGACATGAAATTCTCTGAGCATTGTTAACAGGTTGCAAGGAAGGCCCATGGTGTCCTATCGATGATCTATCGAACTTTTGCAAGTAGAGATAGGGATGTGATAATCCCATTCATCATCATCATCAGCCATTTTCAATACACTGCAGGATGAAGGCCTCTCCAGCAACTTTCCAGTTCCTTCTGTTTTGAGCACTGGCCATCCATTTACTACTCAAAAACTCATGAATTTCATCTATCCATCTCCGCCTTTGTCTTCCAGGTTTTCTTCTAGCCCCTCTTGGGTACCATTCTGTTATTTTCTTAGTCCATCTGTCATCATGTCTTCGAGCTATGTGTCCTGCCCAAGACCATTTTAGTTCTTTAGTTTTGATAAGAATGTCCTTTACTTGAGTTTGCTGCCTAATCCACGTGTTTCTCTTCTTATCTAACAGTCTGATTCCCAATATAATTCGTTCCATTCTTCGCTGTGTAGTTCTTAGCTTCTCTTCCATTCTTTTGGTGAGTGCCCAAGTTTCACTTCCATAAGTCATGGTGGGGAGTATACATTGATTCATTATTTTACGTTTCAGACAAACTGGGATATTGCTCTTCAGTATGTGGCTATATTTCCTGAATGCTATCCATCCAAAATTTATTCTTCTCTTGACTTCCAGCCATTTATCATTATTACAGCTAATAACTTGTCCCAGATAAGTATATGACTCCACCTTTTCAATTACTGCTCCTTCAATCATTATTTCCCTTTCCGTGGCATACTTGTTCATCATTACTTTTGTTTTATCCATATTCATCTTTAGTCCAAAATCCTTACTAACTGTGCATAACTGATTAAGATTTTCCCTCTAATTCTTTGGGATCGTGGCTTATGACCACAATGTCATCTGCAAATCGTAAATGGTTTAGGTACTCTCCGTTCACATTGACTCCTTTCTGCGACCAGTCTAATCTTCTGAAAGCTTCCTCAAGGGAAGCAGTAAACAGCTTCGGAGATATTGTGTCTCCTTGTCGAACTCCTTTCTCGATTTTAAATTTGCTACTGTCTTTGTCTAGTCTAATAAAGGATGTAGCACTCTCATATATTTTCTTCAAAATCTTAATATATGGAGTATCTATGCCTTGTCTTTCCAGTGCCCGAAACATTGCCTTATGCTGTATGGAGTCAAATGCCTTTTCATAATCCACAAATGCCAGGCATAATGGTGTTTTATATTCATTTTCTTTCTCCATTAGCTGTGATATTACGTGAAGGTGATCCATAGTTGAGAATCCTGTCCTAAAGCCAGCTTGCTCTTTCGGTTGATTCTCATCAAGTATTCTTTCTAATCTGTTAGTAATGACCCTTGTGAACAACTTGTAGATATGGGATAACAAGCTAATTGGTCTATAATTTCCAATTTCTGATTTATCTCCTTTCTTATGCAGCAAAACTATGATTGCATTATTCCACTGCTTAGGCATCACACCTTTTCTAATGCACTTTGTGAAGAGCCTTGCCAGTTTTTGTGTTATGTCTCTTCCTCCCAATTTTAATAACTCTACAGTAACTTCATCTTCCCCCGGGGCTTTCCGATTCTTCATTTTCTTCAATGCATGTTCTACCTCATCAGGAAGAATATCGGGTATGTCGTATGTGTTGCTACTTTGCAATCCATGTTCCCCACTGCTGGTATCATTCCCTCGCTCCTTGTATAATTCTCTATAGTAGTCTTCTGCTATTTGAATTATGCCTTCTCTGCTGTTTATAAGTACACCATCGCTATTCTTCAGTTTCAGTATTATTTGTCTTTCTGTATTACTGCTCATGGCTGCTGATTTAAATCCTTTGTTTTCCCTTAATGCTTGTTCTACTTTTCTTGTGTTAAATCTTCTTATGTCCTCTCTGAGTCTCTTTCTAATGGCTTTGCATAACTCAGTATACTCAATTTTCTCCCTGTCAGTGTTTTCCTTGCTCTTCATTTGTCGTCTTTGGTTCATCATGACAAGTGTTTCTTGACTAATTTTTTCTTCTTTGGATTTTTTATATAATCCCATTATATAAGGCTTATGTTAGATCACACTTGGAATACTGTGTTCAAGTATGGAGACTGCACCTAAAGAAAGACATCGAGCTTCTTGAAAGGGTGCAAAGATGGGTAACTCGCCTGGTGAGATCGGCGAAAGGGCGTCCTTATGAAGAAAGACTTCGAATATGTGGGTTGAAGAGTTTGGACGCCTTAGAGGAGATTTGATTGAGGTGTTTAAGGCTCTGAGAGGCATCAGTAAAATGAATGAGGACGAAATATTCAAGATTATAAAGATGCTAGAACTAGGGGACATAAATTCAAGTAACGGGGGGAAATGTTTAGATTGGACTGCAGGAAGTTTTATTTTAGCCAGCGAGTTATAATTACTGGAATAAGTTGCCTTCATGGGTGGTAGAAGCCGAGAGTTTGGGGAAATTCAAAGGTCATCTGGATAGTACTTTTGGGTAAGGGAAGCGCATAGGATGATAGGTTTAATTTCCTTTTTTTTTTATTAATTATTATTATTTATTTTTTGTATTTTTTGTTTTTATCATTGTTTGGTTCGGATTTTTTTTTTTTTTTTTTTTTTGGCTGGTGCAGCATAAGCCATAGGCTTTCTTGCACCATGCGGCCATTACTAATACTATTACTAATATTGGTATCTGTGATGCGTATGTCATGCTCTTTTTTTCTGGATATTTCCATTAGTACTGTTTTTCAGAACTGGTATCTAAATTTCTTCTCTTTCTTCCAAACCAGCTTAAATTCTTGGATCAGCTAGTCTTCAAACTCATAATTTTTCTTGATGATGAGTTCAGAGCTGAAATGTATAATTTTCCTTCTTCTCAACCCTCAAATTATATGATGTACTGAATTACTTAGGTTCTAATAACCTTTTTTTTGTTTGCGGTTATGAAAAAATCAATATGAAAGTATTGGTAAAATTAAATAATTATACTTCTTCCTCTGCATGATCAAGAGTTTCTTAAAAATATTGCAAAATGAAATATAATTTTACAATAAATTAATAATGTAAGACTGGGAACATTTTAATTAGAAGGTGAAGCAACAAAACAGTTAACAATTGAAATATTATTAATAGTATAACAACTTTAGCATTAGCATGATGACTCTACTAGATGACTCATCAACCGATGGAATACCACTGCTTTGCTTATTGGAGGCTTGAAGTGGTGGAACCCATTTTTAGTCTCCAGAGCTAAGTTCCAGTCAACCGTTCCCCATCTCTTCCACCATACAGTACGACTGATGACTTTTGAGCTTACGATGAACATCATGGTGAGATACAATCTTCCTTACATTTTGAGAGTACAGCTCTAAAATGGTGTTCGCAGGCCAGCTGCTAGTTAGTACAGGTAATGTACTAACTATTGGTAACTCTTTAGGAGGCTTCCAGATCAACTAGTGTATAATCTTGCTACCTCTACTCTGCCAGGTAGTAACTGGAGGGAGTCCGAGTAGTGTGTATGAGGAGACATTGTCGAGGCCACATTATGTCAGGGATTTGGGTATATTCTTACCATGTGTATGCCTTATCCAAAAATGTCATTACTTTATACAGCATGTCCCCCCCCCCCCACACACTTTTTTTTACTATCGAATACACCATGCATTGCCAAACTAATAGAGTAAGATCAGCTGCAAAAAGATCTAAACCTCCCAAACACTTCCTAGTTCATTTCACAAATATATGTGGTCTCAATTCTAATCTCAACAATGTCCATTTCCACTTGCAGTCTGCCAATACCCCTTGTACTTTTTCTGACAGAATCTCAGTTATCGGTTTAATTCAACTACTGCTCATTTCAGTTGCCTAAATTATTCATTGTATGATTCCTTTCGCCTCAAAGGTGGTACTTGTGCATACATCTGTTCCAATATTCCCTGTCAGAGAATTGGTAATTTCGAATCTCCTCTTTTCAGTCTTCTCTGGCTTGAAATCTCTCTACCTCATTCTGTCAAATTCATCTGTTGTCTCTACCGTTCTCCCAACTTCACTAATCACTTGGAGCTCTTTAACTTCCTCTCTTTGCAACTTGACTTTCTCCAATCCAACTTTCCTAACAGTGAGGTAATTTTCCTTGGTGATTTTAATGTCCACAACTCCAGCTATCTTCGTGTTTTCTAGTCACACCAACCAAGCTGGTCGAGATGCTGAGGCTTTTGCAATTACTAATGACCTTGCACAGATTGTTCATTTACCTACAAGAGTATGGACAATCCTAACCATACAGCCAACGCATTTGATCTTTTTCTCACAAACAAACCTTATTTAAGTACACAGTTGAAGTGAGTGGTCTTTTAGGCACCTCAGATCACAACCTTGTGATTCTTCTCCAATGGAGTCCTTATTTCATGGCTGTTCCCAACCTCGTGTTGTTTGCCATTATAAGAATGCAAAATAGGATGACCTGCGAGATTTATTTCCTTCTTTTCCTTGGTCGGATTACTTTCAATTCATCTGATGTCAATATTTGCTCAGATCGTGTCAGTGAAATTATTCTTGTAGGAATGGAATTCTTTATTCCACAGTCAACTTTAAAATCGCTTCCTTTATCTAAACCTTGGTTTACAATAAATGTTCATATCATAATTGGCTTGTTTACAATTCTTCAGTTTCATTTTCTGCCTACACCAAAGCTCGCAACAATTGTAAAGCAGTTATTAATCAGTCCAAACTAGATTTTGAACAGGCTAAGAGTACAAAATTAGTTTCTTGCCCTAATGGTAGCCAAGCAGTCTGGCCTTTTGCGAAAGCTATTGGCCACAACCTTTGCCCATCTCTGCTCCCACCTCTATCCAATCCAAATGGTTCTGTTGTCACTTCAGCCAAGGATAAAGCTGACCTGCTAGCATCACATTTTTCTTCCAACTCATGTATTAATGAACTTGGTAAACCACCTTACACCATTTCCAACATGCTCCATTCAATGTCTCCTGTGGTCTTCCATCAAAAGGATGTCAGAAGGCTTTTGACGAATCTTGATGCTAAGAAAGCTTTATGATGATGGTATTTCTCCACTTGTTCTCAAAACCTGTGCTCCTGAACTTACTCCTGTTCTTTTGCGCCTTGTTTTCACTTTCTTATTCCAAAGATGTTTTTCCTTCTGCTTGGAAATTTGCTCATATCCAGCCAATTCCTAAAAAGGGTGACAAATCCCACCCATCTAATTATCGGTCCATTGCAATTACTTCTACTCTTTCTAAAGTAATGGAGAAATCAATTAACCACCAACTCTTAAACTACCTAGAAACCTTCCATCTGATCAATGATCACCAGTATCGATTCGATTAGTGTCGATCCACTGGTGATATTCTGGCTTATGTTACCCATTTATATACAAATTCAATTAGTAAAATAATAAGAGGAGTTTACCTCAATATAGTGTGTAGAACACTTCCGTATGATACCCTCCAGAAATTAAAACGGAAAAAACGAAAAAATTCGACAACTTACCGGTACATTAGAGTAAAATATAAATCTAAAACATCTATCGAAAACCTACAAACACCGGTATGCTTCTACATTATAATAGCTATCACCCGTTCACCTACGAAAGATCGATTATCTTTAATCAATTTCTTAATGCCTATAAATATTCAACGACGGAATCTGCTTTGGACTCAGAAATACAAATATTAACTAGCAGATTCTTAAACAGGGGTTATTCCATTACCACAATAAACCGAATTAGGGTACAAGCTAAGGATAGGATACAAAATACTACACAAATCAACAATAGTAATATCAAGAAATACTTTATTTCTGTCCCATATGTTGAACAGTGGCACAAACAGCTTAACAGATTCTTTAAAGATACCGAATTTAAAATTGTAGCTAGGCCAATACGGAAGTTACACACTATACTGAACAATCGCTCGGTTCTTTCAGCATTCGCAACACAAATTAATGATCTGGTATACAACATTTCTTGCGGTGATTGCGACTCGTCTTATCAGGGTTCGACCCGATTTTCTCTTAATATTCGTGTAACTCAACATGAAGCCTCAGTTCGTGCTTCTCGATCAGCAGTGTCAGAATTAGCCTTTCATGCCATTAACGAAAAACATACTTTTTTATTTAACGAAGCCAAATTACTTAACGTTCAACGTAATTATACGCGACTGTTGATTGCAGAAACCATTGAAATTAGATTACACCAGAATTCTGTTAATGTTTGGCGGCCATATTTGATCTCTGATGCGTGGACCTTTACGCGCATGCGCGAAGACAAATAATCCCTATTTTAGTACAAGGTTAACCCGATTCGGTAATTTTCATTCCTGTGATCACGATATATGGTCGAAAAGCGTTGGCAGCTTCAGGAAGGAAATTCGTTTTGAATATTTTCGTTAGATTCTTTTAATTGTTTTAAATTGATTTGAATTGCATTAAATTGATTATTTAATTATTTATATTTTACTCTAATATACCGGTAAGTTGTCGAATTTTTTAGTTTTTTCCGTTTTAATTTCTGGAGGGTATCATACGGAAGTGTTCTACGCACTATATTGAGGTAAACTCCTCTTATTATTTTACTAATATTATTATCAACGTAGAACATATTGAGTAGTACAGCTCTGATTCATACTATACAAATTCAATGAAAAAGTTTGGTGAAACACAAGCAGTTGCTCTTGATATCTCAAAGGCTTTTGATCATGTTTGGCATAAAGGTCTTCTAATCAAGCTTCCATCTTATGGTTTGCCAACTGTTTTTTATAATCAGTTATCCAATTTTCTCTCTGATCACTCACTAAAGGTGATGGTAGATGGCTCTCTGTCTTCTAACTTCTCCACTAATGCCAGTTTCCCCCAAGGTTCAGTTCGTTTCTCCTCACTCTTTTCCTCTTGTATATTAATGACTTTCTTCCATTGACTGGAAATCCTATCCATAGTTTTGCCAATGATAGTACATTGCATTTCACTTTCCAATTTGAGAATATCCGCTACCAATTCCTGAAATGCTGATCTCCAGGTAATTCTCCAGTGGAGCAAAGACAACTTAGTTGATTTCAATCCTTCTATAACGTAGTCTTGTCTTATATCTCGCAAAAAGGATTTTTGTGCTCCTATGCTTATCTTTGTTGACACTCCGATTTCTAGGCAAGATGATATATCTCTTTTGGGGATTACCCTGGCTTCTAATCTCTCTTGCACAAGCACATTACAAATATTGCTTCCTCTGCATCTAAAAAACTTGGTTTTCTCTTTCGCTGTCTGCATCAGTTTTCTATTCCAAACTGCTGTTCACTCTGCGCAAATCACAAATCCACCCTACCATGGAAAAGTATTGTTCCCACATCTGGGGTGGTGCCCCCAAAACCTCTCTCTCAGGCTTCTCGATTCCATTCAGAAGAGGGATGTTAGGTTAATTAATGACTCTTCTCCTGTCTCATAGATGTACTCTTTCTGCTTCATGCCTTTTCTACAGATACTTCCATGGGCACTGTTCATACTTCTCTAGGCATACTTCTCTATGCAAAAGCACACCAAAATAGTGTTCCTCGGTCTATTTGTTATTAGTCTATGACAGTATATTAATAACTGAAAAAAATTATGTTAAATGTTATAATGATACAAAAGTGGTGTACACTACAAATATGCAAAATTTATTTATTTTATTATTTTTTTAAAAATTATTAATTACGATTTTTCGCGGAATACAGTTTGAGAAATGCTGCAATACCTCTTCTATTGTTGAGCCCAAGATACCTTCAGCATTATCTGTTTCTTCTTTCTCTTCTAAAGTTTTTCTGGGCATTTTTCTTTATTAAGTAAGGAATTAAAATATTCTTGCACCCTTTCTTGTTAATAATCACAAAGTACATTGAGAAAAATTGTACCCTGTGAACCATGCACAATCTATTCAGGGTCGAATTGATTGACAAGGATCTTATCATCTTTTCAGGGCAGTAAAGTGGAATTGTACAATTCCCCTTTTTCAGCCCTTAAAAGATGATATCTGCAATATGTTGGGGATAAGCATTTGGAGATCAAAATTGAGAGTGGGAGTGTGCTATAGGCCTAATGACTGTGATGAGTATAATAAGAAGCTGTACAGGGAAATAGAGTGGGCCAGTAAATCAGAGAAATCGTCACCACCAAATACGGTAAATACAGTAAATCGTCACCACCGAATACGGAGGATGCGGAAAGGTCAGGAATGACCACCGCATATCCCGGAGCAATATGGCCTTAGTTGTTAATGCTCCTAAAAACCAAATAACAAACAAACAAACAAACTTGGATCTTAGAAAGGCTTTTGATACTGTTGCACATGGAAGACTGCTACACAAATTGGAGCAGTGTGGCATTGGAGGTAAATTGCTGCTATGGATAAAGGGGTGGTTGAGGGGGAGAAGACAGAGAGTGGTAATCAATGGACACTGCTCATCGTGGACTAATGTTATTAGTGGAGTCCCTCAGGGATCAGTGTTGGGTCCATTATTGTTTTCTGTACAGTAATACCCCGAAGTTACGCGATAGGTGGGTCCTTTGTCGTGTGTCGTCAGACGAATCTAACAAATTCGTCTGACGACACAGCGCCTTCTTTTTTTCACGCAGAATTTCTTCGTAGCAAGCTAATAATTTTTTTATTCCTTGCTTTGTAGCTATAACGCGTTCTTCGTTGGAGTCTATGTTTTCTAAAATTTTTAAGCCCTTTACAATTGAGCCCTTTTCAATTTTCAACCTGTCAAGTTTGCAATTGTCATGTGCTTTTCACCGTTGCTTCATTTAGGCCTGTAGCACGTGCAATATCACATGGTCTTTCATTTCGCTCAAAGCGTTTCACAATTTCATATTTTTTCTCTATTGACAGAGGCGGACTGGCCATAAGCCTTACCGGGGCCTGTGTAACCCAGGTGGGCCAGTGTGATTTTGGCCATAAACCATAGTATGAGGCCACTATAAATTTTCCCGGGTAAGAATTTTTGACCCAGTCCGCCTCTGTTCATCGATAATTGCTTTTCTTTTTCTTTCTGAATCTGCAGTGTCTTCACCAGGACGCTTCCTTTTCACACCTTTTAATTAAGTATTTTACTCATTTTTAGGGAATAAAGCGCAATTACAAAACGAGGAGGCACGCTTGATACGCATAAACAAAGCTGCGCGCATGTAGCAACTGAATAAACAACACCATAAAGGCAGAGATACACTATTAACACCTCACATTTCTAGGGGTTACTACCATAAAACAATAAAAATCCAGTTGCGTTTCTGCTAGTGAAATCTGTTATGAACTGGTAGTAAACTCGATCTAATTGCATTTGCGATTATACCGATAGCTGGAATTGTGTTGGTTTTTACGTTATTATGGTGAAATGTGTTTCCCCTTCACTGATATAAAAAACATTAAAGCAGCAAAGTTGAATTTTGTTGATCTTTCGCTCTCATTCTCCACCGTCGCACCGTATATCGATAACATATGAAAAACGACCTTGAAGATAGTGGGCGGCAGCGTTGCCAAACGAAAAAATCAAGAACCGCGTAACTCCGAGTTCGCGTAAGTCGGGGTATTACTGTATTTATAAATGATATTGATGATGGTATATCAAGCTTAATGTCCAAGTTTGCAGACGATACAAAGGTTGGCAGGGTTGTCAAGGACACTACTGACACTATGCTGCTGCAACAGGATCTGGAAAGGTTGAGCAGATGGGATGAGAGGTGGCAAATGAAGTTTAACATTGACAAATGTAAAGTACTACACATGGGAAACAGCAACCCCAGAGCAACGTATCAACTCTGTGGTACTACACTGACAGTGGTAGAGAATGAAAGGAACTTGGGGGTGGTTGTGCAGGCAGATATGAAGTTCTCTGAGCAGTGCAGACGGGCTGCAAGAGTAGTTCATGGAGTATTGTCAATGATATACAGGAATTTTTCCAGCAGGGATAAGGAGGTGATTATTCCCTTGTATAAGGCAAGGTCAGGCCACACCTAGAGTACTCTATACAGGTCTGCAGGCATTTCAAGAAGGATGTGTCTGGAGGTCTCTTATGAAGAAAGGCTTAAGTTTTGCAAATTACAGTGTCTGGAGACTAGGCACCAGCGAGGTGATCTGATAGAGGTGTATAAAGCCTTGAATGGTTTGAGCATGCTCAATGCTGATGGGATTCTTCCTCTAGCTCAGAATAATCACCTGAGAGGGCATAAATTCAAATTGAGGAAAGACAGATGTAGGATAGACGTGCGGAAATTTGCCTTTAGCCAGCGGGTGGTTGGTTGGTGGAACAGACTTCCATCCCTTGTCGTGGAGGTTGATAGCCTATATAAGTTTAAGGCTCAGCTGGACAGGTATTTTGAACGAACAGAGGGGTGAAGTGGAAGTGGCTTTTTTTTTTTTTTTTTTGGCTGATGCTGCATAAGCTTGCTCTCTTGCATCAAATGCCTCTACTAATGCTAATGCTAATGTTTTCTCTTATGGAATGACGATAAAAGATGATATCTGATATCCATTTTTTTTTATTGAATGATAAGTTATGTCCATACTCAGAAGTGCTGTTTCCATCATGTGCATAATTGTGATCATTACTATTTCAATTAAACAAAGTAATATGTAAATGAAACTTCTAATTTTAATGTTCTAATTTAAATCACTAAAATTTTAATGATTCTGATTTGGTGGTATTTTGAACTGAATAAAGTAAGAATCTTATATTGATTGCTTTTAATAGTGTAAATTATCTATGTTAATACTCTAAAGATTTTTTTCTTATATACATAATTTTCAATTTGGGCTAATTTTAATAAAATAATTATTAAGTGTTATTTATAAAATGTGTAATATTGAATATTTTTTTAGCGGGAGGTACAGCAGCATCTTCTGCATTGAGGCTTGTGCGAGAAGACATGATCCCTTTATCACAGAAAAGGCTTGGCCAAGAAGGAATGAAATCAGTTATATTTATGCTCACAGATGGTGAGTTTTATAGTGTATCACTCATAATTTGTCATAATTTTTTAGAATATCATCATTTTAAATTGATTTAAAGTAATATTTAAATTACATTTTAATTTTATAGTTTTGTTGATCAGCTAAAACCAGACATTTTCCATCATCATTGTTTAATGTCATGGGTCAAGGTCACACTGCATTTCCCTTGAGGGGTCAATTAAAATGCTTCTAGGGTGCAAGGTGAATCAGGTCTGAAAGATCTGATACATCCCAAAAAAGTAAATATGATGTTCATTACAAAACTATGCTGTGTTTCATTTAGAATTCCATTTCTGCCTGAATGAACCTTGATTAATTCCTCTGTAATTTTCCCTGCTGCTGTTTTTTAGCACTTGTTTGCCCTATGCTTTTGCTCTAAATTTACTTGAATCTTAACTTACTTTAGCATAAACTTCATAGGCTTCCAGATATTATTCACAGGCCACAAGTTGAGAAACATTGAGATACAGTACAAGTACAGATGTTATCCAAGTACAGAGTTAATATGGGCTGTTTTCTTTGTAAAGCAATAGAAGACAGCCCACATTAACCTTTTAATGTCTTTTTTCATTTTTGACTCCTAAACTTGTGATTGAACAAGTATAAACTGTTCCAAAAAAAAAAAAAAAAAAATTAAGATAAAAGTGTACTAAACTGGACATGAAAAAATATGGCACCATCATCATTAGCCATTTTCAATCCACTGCAGGATGAAGGCCTCTCCAGCAACTTTCCAGTTCCTTCTGTGTTGTGCAATGGCCATCCATTTACTACCCACAACTCATGAATTTCATCTATCCATCTCCACTGTTGTCTTCTAGGTTTTCTTCTAGCTCCTCTTGGGTACCATTCTGTTATTTTCTTAGTCCATTTGTCATCATGTCTTCGAGCTATTTGTCCTGCCCAAGACCATTTTAGTTCTTTAGTTTTGATAAGAATGTCCTTTACTTGAGTTTGCTGCCTAATGCATGTGTTTCTCTTCTTATCTAACAGTGTGATTCCCAATATAATTTATTCCATTCTTCGCTGTGTAGTTCTCAGCTTCTCTTCCATTCTTTTGGTGAGTGCCCAAGTTTCACTTCCATAAGTCATGGTGGGGAGTATACATTTGTTCATTATTTTACACTTCAGACAAACTGGGATATTACTCCACAGTATGTGACTTTATTTTGTGAATGCTATCCATCCAAAATTTATTCTTCTCTTGACTTCCAGCCATTTATCTATTACAGCTAATAACTTATCCCAGATAAGTATATGACTCCACCTTTTCAATTACTGTTTCTTCAATCATTATGTCCCTTTCTGTGGCATACTTGTTCATCATTACTTTTGTTTTAGCCATATTCATCTTTAGTTGAAAATCCTTACTAACTCTGCATAACTAATTAAGATTTTCCTCTATTTCTTTGGGATCATGGCTTATGACCACGATGTCGTCTGCAAATCGTAAATGGTTAAGGTACTCTCCACTCACATTGACTCCTTTCTGCAAGCAGTCTAATCTTCTGAAAGCTTCCTCAAGGGCGGCAGTAAACAGCTTCAAAAATATGGCAGGGAACTTTAATTTATTCATGTATAAAAACTTCTTGTATGTACCTTATGACATATTAGTTACTTGCAATTTAATTGTCAGAAGATATTAAACACCAGTTTATATTTTTCTCAATTTTAAAATACTTAATTTTTTCTGTATAATAGCAACTATTTCAAGCATATTGTGTGTATATTTCATATTTTCAGGAAGAGCAAATATGGGTGGTGATCCAGAGGTGGAAGCAGAAGCATTAAAGGATGCAGGGGTAGAAATTTACTGCATTGGTATTACAGGAAATCCACAACATGCAGCACTGTATAAAATTGCCTCTTCAAAAGAGGAACATGTCTTTCTCTTAGATAGCTACAAAACTCTTTCATGGCTTGTTGATGAAATTACTGATGGAACCATTGGTAGGTAGTAAAACTGTTTGACAAATATAAAATACATTATTATAGTCATGTGTATATTTTCCAGGCTTATGCTTAGACATATCCCCTCCCCTAAACATTATAAAACACTGATACACCATCATTCTCCTTTGTCTCATCACAAATGCTTCAACTGAAAAAAAGTATTAGATTTTAATTTTATTTTGTAAACAATGTGAAGAAATTTAAACTTATATTAGGTACCTAGTATAGAAGATGAAGAAAATGATATAGTTGAATAAACATACTCTAGTACTGTACTGAATTATAAATGTTTTCCTTTAGACTTGAATTTCTGTTGATTATAATTTTCAGGAAATACACATAAAGGGTGGTTTGTTTCAGAAGCAGAAGCTGAAAAAATAAAAGAAGAAGTAAAAAAGTTGGTTCTGTGAGTTTGAAGTTGGACAATAAAAGGATACTGACTGGTTGTGGCACATGTTCACAATGTCCTGATGTGGGATTTACTTAAAGATTTAACTACCATCAAGGGTAAAGGAAAGGGCTTTTGCTTTTGTAAAGGTGACTACAGTGGTCTCAGACAGTTTTAAATTCTATACCATGGGATCAACTGATGATGTTACCAATGGTGAATTCTAAATGGGAAGCCTTCAGAGACTTAATCTTGGAGGCTACTAGGTTTTTCATACCAACTAAGAAATAATGTTAAAGTTTTAGGCCTAAATGGATATCAGATTAATTAATGAGGCCCATGGCAGAGAAGAAAAATGCATGGGATGCATATAAATTTATCAGGTGACATGAAGCCTATGGCAGATATAAGCTAGTCTGTAATCAAGTCACAAAGAAGATTAGGCAGGCGAAGGCAGATTATGAGAAATCTTTGGCAAAGGATGCAAAGAAAAAAAAGCAAAGAGTTCTTTACTTATGTAAATTCTAGAGGGAAAGGGATGAATCAGATTGGTCCACTTAACATAGATGGTTTGACTATTGATGATCATGCTCAGTTAGCTGATAAACTGAATAAGTATTTTGCATCTACACTCACACATGACGAGTTATTCAAGGAGGGGAATGCCAGAAGTTTATCAAACTCTAACAGGGAGCTATGTAATAACTAAGAGAAAAGTGGTGGAGAAATTATTGAAGCTAAACATAAAGGCACCTGGGTGGATGGGCTATCCAGTTATATTAAAGGAGGTGGCAGAGGAAGTGAGCAAAACCTTAGCTATAATTATGAGAGCTTCCTTGAACTCCGGGAGTGCCCCATGGACTGGACGTCTGCAAATGTATCCTCAATTCAAAAGGGAGTTCAAAAGGTGACACAAGTAACTATAGACCTGTTAATTTAACTTGTGTTCCAGGGAAAATAATGGAGTCACTGGTTAATGAAGCATTGCAAGATCATCTAGACCAGACTGTAATAGTAGTTACAGCATGGATTTGTTTTTTTTGTTAAAGATCTGACCAGTTTGATTGGATACTATGATGTGATCACAAAGGAACTGGATGCAAAAAATAATTTTGATATCATATACATGGTTTAAGAAGCGCTTTTGATATTGTTGCACATGGAAGACTGCCATACAAATTCAGGCAGTATGGGATTAAGGACAAGTTACTACAATGGATAAAGGAATGGTTGATTGGGAGTTGACAGAGTGGCAATCAATGGACACTGCTCTTCGTGGACT
This sequence comes from Mastigoproctus giganteus, assembly GCF_048544385.1. Lineage (NCBI taxonomy): Eukaryota > Metazoa > Arthropoda > Arachnida > Uropygi > Thelyphonidae > Mastigoproctus > Mastigoproctus giganteus. The sequence goes on along the minus strand of NC_143577.1, from coordinate 2,902,982 downwards.
AATGTTATTAGTGGAGTTCCCCAGGATTGTTTTGTGTATTCATCAATGATATTGATGAAGGTATATCAGGCTTAATGTCCAAGTTTGCAGATGATGCAAAGGTTGGCAGGGTTGTTAATGACAGTAAAGACAGTATGCTACTGCAACTGGATCTAGATAAGTTGGGCAAATGGGCTGAGAAGTGGCAGCTGAAGTTTAACATTGACAAATGCAAAGTATGGCATATAGGTTCAAGAGAAACATACCAACTGTTTGGTACCACACTCAGGAAAGTGGAGAGTGAAAAAGACCTGAGGGTAATCGTGCAGTGTGGTATGAAGTTTGCTGAGTAGTGCAGATACGAGGCATGCGAAGTGATCTGATTGAGGTGTATAAGGCCTTGAATGGGTTGAGCAAGCTCAAAGATGATGGGATTCTTTGAGGAAAGACAGTTGTTGAATAGATGTGTGGAAATATTTTCATCTTGCCATGCAGTTCTGGTGGTTGACACTTGAAGGTGATGCCAGGATTGTGCGATATACAACAATATAATTTTATATATTAGTATTTGTTTATTTCTACATAAATATTTATTATTATTTTTCTGCAGCTTTATTATTTTTTTTTAACTTTCTTCTCTTTTCTCTGCAGCTTTTACTTACTTACATATTATACTATTATGATCATTGGGTTCTTTCTATATACCAGTTGCCTTTGTTTTTATATTTATATAAAGATTAAATTTGATACTAGAGAGCTATTAAGTGCTCGATATTTCCTATATTCTGTTATATTATGAATCAACAGGGCTTACCTTTATTTTTGATATAGGAAGCTTCTTTTCCAACTCTCCTTGTCCAACTCGCTAATAATTCATGGGGAAGGCGATATCAATTTTGCAAGACATTGTCATAAAGTTAGATTTTGGAGGTCTAAACTGGCTAATAATTAAGGATCGATTTTTTTTCTTTTTGGTGCTGTGGCAGGAATTTTGAGTTAAATTTAGGGGTCTAATAATTGGATATGGGGTGGGGGTTATTCTCTATGTAGGATGTAGAATGTTATTCTCTATGTAAGGAATGTAGAGGAATAACCCCCACCCCATATCCAATTATTAGACCCCTAAATTTAACTCAAAATTCCTGCTACAGTACCAAAAAGAAAAAAAATCGATCCTTAATTATTAGCCAGTTTAGACCTCCAAAATCTAACTTTATGACAATGTCTTGCAAAATTGATATTGCCTTCCCCATGAATTATTAGCGAGTTGGACAAGGAGAGTTGGAAAAGAAGCTTCCTATATCAAAAATAAAGGTAAGCCCTGTTGATTCATAATAAAGATTAAATGAAAAGGAGAAGGAGTACGAAAAAAGGAAGAGTGTTTATGGACAAAGGCAACTGATAGACAAAGTACCCAATGACCATAGGGCTTCAGGCAAATAAAGTTGACACAATAGAGGAAACACACATATAATTATATATAGATAAAAAATAAAATAAAAATAAAGAACCATAAATGTAGGGTAAAGCTCAGAGTAGCAAGTGGACAGGGGTGGTACTACACTGACAGTAGTAGACAATGAAAAGGACCTGGGGATAATTGTGCAGGCAGATATGAAGTTTTCTGAGCAGTGCAGATGGGCTACGAGAGTAGCTCATGGTGTCTTGTCAATGATATACAGGAATTTTTCTAGCAGAGATAAGGAGGTGATTATTCACTTGTATAAGGCAATGGTCAGGCCACACCTTGAGTACTGTATGCAGGTCTGGAGGCCTCATTTCAAGAAGGATGTAGAGCTGCTGGAACAAGTACAGAGAAAGGCAACAAGATTAGTAAATGGAACAAAGGGTTGCTCTTACGAATAAAGGTTTAAGTTTTGCAAATGACAGTGTCTGGAGACTAGGCACCGGCGAGGTGATCTGATAGAGGTGTATAAAGCCTTGAATGGTTTGAGCATGCTCACTGCTGATGGGATTCTTCCTCTTGCTCAGAATAATCACCTGAGAGGACATAAATTCAAATTGAGGAAAGGCAGATGTAGGATAGACGTGCGGAAATTTGCCTTTAGCCAGCGGGTAGTTGGTTGGTGGAACAGACTTCCATCCCTTGTTGTGAAAGTTGATAGCCTAAATAAATTTAAGGCTCAGCTGGACAGGTATTTTGAACGAACGGAGGGGTGAAATGGGAGTGTTTTTTTTTTTTTTTTTGGCTGATGCTGCATAAGCTTGCTTTTTTGCATCATATGCCTCTACTAATGCTGATGCTAACGCAGCTGGCTTGCCATTCTTCTGCTGCATAATCCACCATTTAGATGGGACCAGTACCTTGGAAGAGTGACAGTCTTCCACCGTGGCTGAAGATAGATCCTCCATCTTTGCCTGTAATCTAGGCAAGGGTTCATCTTAGGTACTGTCGGCCAGAGCCAGCAGAGCCCAGGGTTTTTTAAATGAAGTATGCTCCTCCCCCACCTCCTTTCTCATCTGAGCTTGGGACCGGCAATAGCAGAGTTTCTCTCTCAACACTAAACAATAAATATATAAAAAATGGCATCAACTACATTTTAATAAATAACAACTAGAAATCATCCATTCAAAATGTTAAAACTCTAAGAAGTACAGATTTTGACACTGACCACAAACTGCTAGCAGCAACAATTGAATGGAAATTTAAAAATACGAAGCCAATGAGTAACACTAAATATATCAACAATAGAGCAACACTAAATATATCAAGATTAAAAGAAGACAAAATAAAGGAAATTTATCGGAAAATACTAGAAAAATTAAAAGATATAAACTATACATCATCTGTGGAAAATAAATGGGAGAAAACTAAACAAATAACTAAAGATACAGCTTTAGAAACCTTGGAAACTAAACCAAAACCAAATAATCCTTAGATTAAAAGAGAAATTTTAGATGTATGGATGGAAAAAAGACAAATGAAAACCTCCTAAACAAAGAAAATACTGATGAAAAAAGGGAAAAATATAAAACTTTAAAAAACCAAATAGAAACCAAAAGGTGATATAGTTGTACAATTGATATTAAGAGTAGGAGACCGGCAGAATTACTTAACAAGTACAGGTCACTGTTGAAAAAAAGCCGTGAATTAGGGTTGAATTTGAAAGTGTCTGCAATTCTGCCCAGACACGATAGGAGGGAGTATATGATGAGAGCCTTGTCGATCAATTCGGCCATGGAAAGATTGTGCAAGGCTCAAGGGGTAGAATTTTTTTCAGCCTGGTCTGTACTTGTTAACAGGAGAGACTGCTTCTACTTAGTACCGTGCATGGGTTGAAGGAGAAGTATGGGGGGGGGATGCCGGAAACTTTGCTCTAGAGACTAAACATGGGTTTCACCACTTCAAGCCTCCAATAAGCAAAGTGGTGGTATTTCAATGGTTGATGAAAGTCATCTACCACCTAATGTTTGCTGGTGCTATCAAGGCAGTGTTAGGTGGGTCGGAAAACTGCTAGATTGGGGGGGATACAAGGACTAATAGATTAACAGTAGCCACTGGCAGAGGTGAAAGGGATTCTTGCACTGCATCTATTGGAATGAGCTGCAGCCTGGAAAATAAGATGCAGGATATTTCAGAGACTGCTGGGAATCATTGGGGTACAAATAAACACAGTTGTGTTAGGGTAGCTAAGAAAAAGAACAGGTGTGTGTATACTTGCGTCTACGGCAATGCTAGGAGTTTGGTAAATAAATTCGATGAATTTGAGGTATTGCTCAAAACATCAAAGGCAGATATTGTTGGGATTTCAGAGACGTGGTGTCACACAGGTATAAGGAATGCAGAACTGGAATTTGGAGAGTACAATGTCTACAGAAAGGATAGACAGGATAGGAAGGGAGGAGGGGTTATGCTATTAGTTAAGAAATACATAAAATCCAAGGAAGTGAAGCCAGTCGACATTGCTGGACAGTGCAGTGTTGAGTCTGTTTGGTGTGGCATAAGCATTGGAAGATCTAAATTGAGAGTAGGAGTGTGCTATAGGCCAAATGACTCTGATGAGTATAATAAGAAACTGTACGGGGAAATAGAGTGGGCCAGTAAATCAGAGAGTCTTATAATGGGGGATTTTAATTTCCCAGATATTGACTGGAATTTGGGGGCTGGTCACTCACACGCTAGCAAGGTTTTTGTGGATTTATTGGATGATTGTTTTCTACATCAGCATGTTCGGGAGGCAACTAGAGGGAGTAATACTCTTGATTTGATTATCAGTAGTGATTCTTCATGCATTAAGAATCTGCAGGTAAATGAACCACTAGGTGGCAGTGATCGCAGTGTGCTGAAGTGGGATTTACTCAAAGAGGTAACTACCATTAGGGGTAAAGGGAAGGGTTATTGCCTTCGTAAAGGCGACTATGATGGACTGAGACAGTATTTAAATTCTATACAGTGTGACCAACTGATGATGTTACCAACAGCAAATTCAAAATGGGAAGCATTCAAAGAACTTATCTTGGAAGCTACTAAACTTTACATGCCAACTAAAGAAATATTGTTCAAGGTTTAGGCCTAAGTGGATGTCAGATGAGCTAATGAGACATATGGTAGAGAAGAAAAATGCATGGGGTACATACAAATTAACACGTGACACAGAAGCCTATGATAGATACAAGTTGATCTGTAACCAAGTTACAAAGGAGGTTAGGCAGGTGAAGGCAGATTACGATAAATCTTTGGCAAGGGATGCAAAGAAAAACAGCAAAGAGTTCTTTACTTATGTAAACTCTATAATTAGTAAAATAATAAGAGGAGTTTACCTCAATATAGTGCGTAGAACACTTCCGTATGATACCATCCAGAAATTAAAACGGAAAAAACGAAAAAAATCGAAAACTTACCGGTACATCAGAGTAAAATAAAAATAATTAAATAATCAATTTAACACAATTCAAATCAATTTAAAACAATTAAAAATCAAATTAACGCAATTAAAAGAATCCAACGAAAATATTCAAAACGATTTTCCTTCCTGAAGCTGCCAACGCTTTTCGACCGTATGTCGTGATCACAGGAATGAAAATTACCGAATCGGGTTAAACCCAATACTTAAATAGAGATTATTTGTCTTCGCGCATACGCGTAAAGGTCCACGCATCGGAGATCAAATATGGCCGCCGAACATTAACGGAATTCTGGTGTAATCTAATTTCAATGGTTTCTGCAATCAACAGTCGCGTATAATTACGTTGAACGTTAAGTAATTTGGCTTCGTTAAATAAAAAAGTATGTTTTTCGTTAATGGCATGAAAGGCTAATTCTGATGCAGCTGAACGAGAAGCACGAACTGAGGCTTCATGTTGATTTACACGAATATTAAGAGAAAATAGGGTCGAACCCTGATAAGACGAGTCGCAATCACCGCAAGAAATGTTGTATACCAGATCATTGATTTGTGTTGCGAACACTGAAAGAACTGAGCGATTGTTCAGTATAGTGTGTAACTTCTGTATTGGCCTAGCTACAATTTTAAATTCGGTATCTTTAAAGAATCTGTTAATCTGTTTGTGCCACTGTTCAACATATGGGACAGAAATAAAGTATTTTTTGATATTACTATTGTTGATTGGTGTAGTATTTTGTATCCTATCCTTAGCTTGTACCCTAATACGGTTTATTGTGGTAATGGAATAACCCCTGTTTAAGAATCTGCTGGTTAATATTTGTATTTCTGAGTCCAAAGCAGATTCCGTCGTTGAATATTTATAGGCATTAAGAAATTGATTAAAGATAATCGATCTTTTGTAGGTGAACGGGTGATAGCTATTATAATGTAGAAGCATACCGGTGTTTGTAGGTTTTCGATATATGCTAAATTGTATTTTATTCGAGTCCCGGGTAAGCAAGAAATTTAGAAAGTTTAATGACTTACTATCCGTATCCTCCCTTTCCAATGTAAATTCAAGTCTAGAATGAATATTATTAAACGAATGTAAAATGTCTTGGATAGTATTACTATCAGTAATAACTAGAACATCATCTAAATACCTCCCATAGTATGTGATACGGGTTCGAAAAGGTGTCAAATGTATCTGCTCAATCGTTGAGAGATAGATCTCTGACATTAAGCCACTCAGGCTCAAACCCATTGGTAATCCAAAAATTTGTTTGTATACCTTGTCTCGAAAGGTGATGTAGTTAGCCTCAACTAACAGTTTAATTAAGTGAAAAATTTCCTTAATAGGTAGCTTCGTATGATTAATCGGTGTCGAGTTTTTATTTAACATATCCCAAATAATAAAGCCTTCAGAATAATCACCTGAGAGGGCATAAATTCAAATTGAGAAAAGACAGATGTAGGATAGACGTGAGGAAATTTGCCTTTAGCCAGCAGGTGGTTAGTTGGTGGAATAGACTTCCATCCCTTGTCGTGGAAGTTGATAGCCTAAATAAGTTTAAGGCTCAGCTGGACAGGTATTTCGAACGAACAGAGGGGTGAAGTGGAAGTGGTTATTTTTTATTTATTTATTTATTATTTTTATTTTTTTATTTTTTATTTTTTTTTTTGGCTAATGCTGCATAAGCTTGCTTTCTTGCATCAAATGCCTCTACTAATTCTAATGCTAAAGCTGCTAAAAGGAAATAGTTTGAAGATAAAGCAAAGCTGTGCAAAGAGACATATAAATGATATGTCTCTTTGGGTTATAAAGGAACTCTTTAAAAAATACACCCTCTAAACACTGACAATGAAAAATAAAAACAATATAAAAACACGAAACATGCAAAAAGGTAAAAAAATATGGAAAGATATTAAAAAGATAAAAAAATATTACTAAACCCTGTTCAAAGGGGGAAAAAAAGACATTCTTGCCTTAGATAATAGGAAAGAAAAAGCACCCTCTATAACAAAAGAAGTTCAGAAAGCAATTAGGCAAATGAAGAATGAGCACCTGGAAATGAGGGTATCTAAACAGAACTGTGGAAATTCAGAGGAAATGCAGTGTTAAAACACCTCTCACAGTTCTTTAATTTTATTTAAAATCCAAGTGTATAATATCAAAATTATTTTTTGCATCCAATTCTTTTGTATCCACAACATAGTATCCAATCAAATTGGTCAGACAAGAATTCCCCTTAACAAACCCATGCCATGTCTGAACTATAACTGCATTCCTGTCTAGATGATCCTGCAGTGCTTTTTTAACCAGTGATGTCATTATTTTTCTCGGAACAGAAGTTAAACTAATAGGTCTGTAATTACTCGTGTCACCTTTCGATCCCCCCTTTGTGAATTGGGGATACATTTGCATATCTCCAGTCTGTGGAGACCTCCCCTGAGTCCGAGGATGCCCTCATAATCATAGCCTGCTTACTTCCTTTCCCGCCTCCTTTAATATAACTGGATAGATCCTATTTGCCCCAGGTACCTTTCTTATGTTTAACTTCAGCAATTTCTCCTCCACTTTGCTCTCAGTTATTACAAAATCATTTAACTGCACTTTAGGGTTTGATAAGCTTCTGGCCTCCACTTCCCTACAGAATTCCTCATGTGTGAATATAGATGCAAAATGCTCATTCAGTTTGTTAGCTACCTGAGCAGAATCCTCAACAATCGAACCATCAATTGTTGAGGATATGCTTATACTTACTGTTTTTCATTGCATTCTTTGCCAAAGATTTCTCGTAATCTGCAGTCACTTTCCTAACCTCCTTTGTGACTTGATTACAGACTAGCTTATATATACCATAGGCATCTGTGTCTCCTGATAATTTATATGCGTCTCATGTATTTTTATTCTGTGCCACAAGTCTCTTTAGTTCATCTGACATCCATTTAGCCCTTAACCTTGAACAGTATTTCTTAGTTGCAATGAAAAGCCTAGTAGCTTCCAAGATTAATTCCTTGTATACTTCACATTTAGAATTTGCTGTTGGTAACATCATCAATTGGTCCAACTGTATAGAATTTAAAAAATATTTGAGACCTCTGTAGTCACCTTTATGAAAGCAAACCTTTCCCCTTACTCGTAATGGTAGTTACATCTGTGAGTAAATTCCACATCGGTACACTGTGATCACTACCACATAGTGGTTTCTTTATCTGCAGTTTATTGATACATGAATAATCACTGCTGGTAATCAGATCAACAGTGTTACTCCCTCTGGTTGCCTCTCAAACAAGCTGGAGTAGAAAAAAATCATCCAATAAATCCAAAAAAGTCTTGCCTGTGTGCGAATGGCCAAATCACAAAATATACCAGAAGACTTGAAAAGTGGAATAATAATACCTGCACACAAAAAAAGAGATAAAGAAAATTGTGAGAATTATAACCCATTATCCTTTTAAATCATATATATAAAATATAAGGATCTTACAAAATAGGATACTTAAAATATATGAAGAAAAATAATAGAGAGAGAACAAGTAGGATTTAAACAAGACAGATCAACAATACTCCAAATATTCACACTAAACGTCATTGCAGAAAAATTTTGGAATCAGCAGAAACCTCTATCTTTTCTTCATTGATTTGAAGCAGACATTTGACTCTGTAAAAAGAGAATATTTAATGAAGCAACTGTAAAAAATTCCACTTGATCTAGAAATAATCATGTTTGCAAACAGTTTCTACAAAAATACAAGAGCTAGAGAAAGAAGTCATGCAGGGACTTCCTTTATCCCCATATTTATTTAATATATACCTAGAGGAACTAATGAAATCAGTTGAAGAAAAAAGAGTCACAATAATAAATGGAAAGAATATAAACCACATAAAATATGCAGATGATATAGTGTGCATAGTGTTAGGGTCGGGCGCCACCTGTGGTTTCCCACATCTGCACCATATGTACACCGTGAAGAAATACAGAACACTGTGTACCAGAAAAAGTGTAGTGTGTTGAATGTGTAGTATTGTGTTGGGTTCTGTTGTGTGTCCTGGCATTTGGCCGCAGGACCCCAGATGGGACCCCACATTGCCCGCACACACCACTAGGAGGTAGCCAGACTGCCCATTATTCTCTGGCAGGTCTCCGTCAGGGTCGCCTGAGCTTCCTGAACGGAGACCAATTAAAAAAAAATAATAAAAAAATAAAATAAAGAAAAATAAAAAATAATAAAATAATAATAAAAAATAAATAAAAAAAATTAAAAATAAATAAATAAAATAAAGATAAAAAAATAAATTAAAAAAATAAAAATAAATAAAAAATAAAATAAATAAATAAAAAAACCGATAATAATAATAATAAAATAATAATAATAAAAAATAATAAAAAAAATAATAAATAAATAAAAAAATAATAATAAAATAAAATAAATAAAAAATAAAATAAAATAAGTAAATAAATAAAAAAATATTAAAAAATAAGGTAGAGTGCAGCAGTACAGGGTGTACGGAAGAAGATGGGGGATGAAAGTAAGAGTAAGGGGATGTAGGTAAGGCCATCTCCTAAATTGACAATGGAGCATATGCCCCACCAGGAGAAAAGGGGGAGGGGATAACTCCAGAAGGGTAGAAAAACCACTCAGTGAGAGTGCTGAGTGTGACTTATATTTTGTGGTGGAGTGGTCAAGACCACTGGAGCCTACCCAACCATATGGAAAGTTAGCAATTAATCGTACTCTGGATGTTCCAGGGTTAGCAAGTCGATGCTGGTAAAACAGTCAAGTACAGATTTTTTATTTCAAGTTCGAGTAAGTCCTTTACAGGTTTCTATCCCTGGCTTGAGTTGGTTGTGGAGTCCTGCGCCTAGAAAAGAGGTTCTGTGCGTACTCCGTTAATGATTTGTAATATTGTTCTTCAGAAATTAGCAGGTGCTCCTGTCCTTGAGGTATGTGTTGGAGTCTGGTGTACAGTGTTCCTCGAAGATCGTTATAAATTGGGCAGTTATAAAGAAGATGGTCCCAATCTTCAATTTCTCCACATGTACAGTAGGGGTTATTGATGATTCCCAAGGTAGTCAACTTATGATTTATAGAGCTGTGTCCAGTTATAATATATGTACAGTAGAGGCCAGGAGAGAACCAAGGCAGTGACTTTGGATAAACTAGTTTGACATCCGGGATGAATTTCTTAGTTATCAGGCCCTTGTCCGTCTCCTCCCATCTTGTCTGCCAGATTTGTAGTAGCATGGCAGCTAGTTTTTTCTTTTCTCGCTTACAGTCAGTGCGGGTGTCGATGGTATGTCCAAAGATGGTAGCTGGGATTCCCCGCGACAGGCAGTAGTGCAATCCTCGACGGATAACCTCCAATGCAGATGATATTAGGTATTAGGTATGTTTGGGGTCTGACGGCACCTGGGATTTCTCCCATCTCCGCGTATGTTCTCTGTTTCGGACAAGTCAGAGATTTAAAAGTGTGTGGGATATGTACTGTGTAGTTTGTTGTGCCCATTGTTCATCCGCCTGTTAGCCGCCGGGCCCCTAGTGAGACCCGACGTTACCAATACCGCCACAGGGAGGCCGGCCAGGTGTTACCAATATTTGTACTCTGGCTGGTCTTGCCATACTTTCCTGGGATTTCAGTAGCTAGGACCAAAAAAATAAAAAATAAATAAAATAAAATAAAATAAATCGAGGTTGATATTAGTGATACTTAGCAAGTTAGTATTAATAGTATGCGATGTGGGGCTGTGCAGTGAAAGTGAGTTTTAAAAACCAAATAGGTTCGGGCAAGAATTTTGATGTTCTCTTTTGATTTTGAAATGTAGGGCTAAACGCTGTGCAAGACAAAAGTTTGGGGGGAGGATGAAGACTGGGGGGAAGAAATTGGAAATAAGGGGCTGACAGAGTAGATAGTCCCTGCAGGTAGTGAGGCATGCCCGTGCCCCACCAGAGTGAGAAAATTGGGGAGGCAAGGAGAGGCAAGCCTCTCCTCCCCAGGAGTTTGGAAAGAAAGATCCGCTCAAGAGAGTGCGGATTTGGGTCTCCAATAGGCTGTTCCGGTGGGAGAGTGCCACCGTATGTTGTCTCCATCAGTTTGCAGGCCCTAAAAAGCTGACCGTTGAGTCTCATCTAGGTGGGACACTAATAGAGAGTTAAATCTGGGATGTCATCCTTCCAGACTGCATGTGGTCTGGGTCCTATTTTCTGGTCATTATCTTGGGGTCATAATCAAGTCTACTGGCTGTCATTATGGGGTTTTATCCCTTCTGTGATGTTTGATAGTTCTCACACTACCTTTTGTCATTATGTAGTGGGTCTATGCTGCAAGGTCTGGGGGCAGTGTCCCTTTGTTCTGATGTCACAACTATTTAAAGGTGTTTTTTTTTTTCGCTCCCATTGGCGGTAATCATGACTCTTGTGGTTAGACAATATATTGTCACTTGTCTTTTCCCAGTTCATTTTGTACTCAGTCCAAGGTCTGTATAGTCGGCTCCTCTGTGTCATCTTGCTATTTGCAGGTCTGCTCATTCCTTTAAGGTCTTCTGTATATGGCGGTTAGTGTTTGGCGCCTGGTAAATAATCCCTGGGCAAAATCAGTTAAGGCTAAATATTCCTCTTGTGTATCTAGTAGATGTGACTCAAGATCCCTCGGTAGATTGTGAACTCTAGTTATTAGTCTGCATCTAAGGTCTTCATATTGGGCACACTCAAACATAATGTGCACCCAGCTTTCTTGTTCCCCGCAAGTACAACGCGGATCCTCCACTATTCCCAATGCTGTAAGCTTTGCATTGAAAGCCCCGTGACCCGTAAGGAGGTAGATCATGTAAAGTCCGGGTTGCAGCCAGGTTGGAAGAATGGGGTATACTCTGTCTACGTCCGGGATGAACTTTTTGGTAATATTTCCTTTTGTTGTGTTTGTCCAGCGGTATTGCCAGGTTTCTTTTAGGTATTTCTGCAGCCTGTTCTTTTCAGCCTTGTGGGTTGCACTGTTATCCACTGAGTAGTCTAGGTGGGTGCAAGGCATTCCTTTGTTTATATAATAGGCTATTCCAGTATGTATGATGTCCAGGTCAAGGGGAAGGGCTCCGGCCAAGACCTGTAGGGCAACAGTGCTAGTGGTGCTGCAGGCTCTGGTAATGGTTAACAGGATAGTTCTATGGATTGAGTCGATTATGCATCTATTTATGGCGGTTGATGCCTTGTGATACCAAACCGCAGAGGCGTGTGTTATAGCTGGTAGGAATGTTGTTTTATAATATAAGGAGAGTACGCGACGTTTAAGTCCTCAGTCACGACGGACCACACGTGCTAACAGTGCAGAGTATATGCAGATGATATTGTGATTTTCATATAAACCAAAGAACAACTCAAAGAAATTGAGGAAAGACAGTTGTAGAATAGATGCACAGAAATTTGCCTTTAGCCAGCGAGTAGTTGATTGCGGGAACAAACTTACATCTGTCATTGTGGAAGTTGAGAGCTTAAATAAATTCAAGTTGAAACTGGACAAACTTTGGAGCAAATGGATGGGTGAAATGGGAAATGGGAAAGCTTTTTTGTTTGTTTTTTTTTTTTTTTTTTTGGCTGATGCTGTATAAGCTTCCTTTCTTACATTATATGCTAAATATTAACAAACATCAATAAAGTAAGCAACAGTCATGGAATTAATATTAATATCAATAAAACCAAAGTAATACAAATTGGAAAAATCTTAGAAGACATAAACATCCAAAATTTACAGATGGAACAAGTACAAAAATTTGTATACCTGGGCTGTTTAATAACTGGAATCCTAAGTAATATTGGCCAAATTAATCACAGAGTGAACATTGAACAAACTCAAAAACAAGCATTGGAAGAGCAATAATATCTCAAATAGTCTAAAAATAAAGCTATACAAAACTATAAAGAACAAATAAGAAAGAAAGGCAAAAAATAATGACATTTGAAATGATGTGCATAAGAAAAATTAATAAAACAAATTGGAGAGAACATAAAACTAATAAACAAGTAAGAAAATATCTAAATTTTGATTGCAGCATAATAGAACTAATCTACAAAAAACAACTTCAGTGGTTTGGACATGTGAACAGGATAAAATAACAAAGGCTGTCTAAAGTAGTATTAACAGGAAGAATTGTACAGAAGAATAAACCACCAGGAAGACCCAAAAGAGAGTAGCTCCAAAGTCTAAAGGAGAACACAGGCTTTTAGAGCTATTGACAAATGATGAGAGATTCAAGAGTCCAGCAACAATGGAGGTTGATTCCAAATAGGGACTCAACCTGTGCTAAATGGAAGAGTAGAATGATGATACAATTTGGAACTGCTGCTAACTTGAGGGGCACTGCTAAATTTGAATTAATTGGCATATTCTTAAATTTTAGTTATTTGGTATCATATTTTTGGCTTTCTAAATAATATAAAAGCATTCCTTCAACAATACCCTGTGTCTTGATCCTCTTTTTTTATGTTTTATTATGTATGACTGGAGCAAAAAATAATAAAAATTTTTTATTATTTTTTTCTCCAGTGAATTTATTTTCTTATTAAAATTGACCCTTGAGGTTGTCGCAGACATTCCCTCAGATATGCCAGACAAGCTGGGCTTGCTACCTGCGAGTTTAAAATGCGGATGGAACTGATACCCAGGTGACACTCAAGTCAAGTGGACCCAATTTCGGCAAAGTCCAGACAGTCTGTGACAGACAAATCCTCTGCTTACACCTTCACTTTGGTGGGACTGTTAGAAATCCTAGGTATAACCCCAAAGCGCCAACTGGGCTAGCCAGGTGGGTAAAGTGCCTGCCTTGCAACACAAAGATCGCGGGTTCAAATCCTACCTCGGGCTTGGATCAGAGTAAAATGCAAAAACTTTGGGAGGTGCATTATGGCCACAGAAGCCGATGCGCCAACAACTAACAAAAAAAAAAGCACAAGCACACTGTAGGTGACCACACAGGTGTGAACCAGTGTAAGCAGGGGTTGTTTGTTTGTTTGTTTGTTATTTGATTTTTAGGAGCATTAGCAACTAAGGCCATATTGCTCCGGGATATGCGGTGGTCATTCCCTGACTTTTCCGCATCCTCCGTATTTGGTGGTGACGGGCTCGAACCCCGGTCTAATCAAGAAGCATGTGCTACGCACTGCTGCTCCTTCCCACCTGGCTACGGAGGCACCTAGCAGGGGTTGATGTGTGACGCCAACACCACATGGAGGAATGCCACCCCTCTGTGTTACCAGACAATACTAGGTGGTTGATGACACTCATCAACTTTGTAATACCACCATTTTGCTTATTGGAGGCTTGAAGTGATAGAACCCATGTTTAGTCTCCAGAGCTAAGTTCCAGTCAAGCCTTCCCCATCTCCTCCATCATGCAGTATGATTGATGTCTTTTGAGGTTATGATGAACATCGTGACAAGATTCAAACTTCCTTACATTTCGAGGGTAGAGCTCTAAAACAGTTTTCGCAGGCCCGCTGCTAGTTAGTACACTGAACCAAACCAATTGGTTACTCTTTAGGAGTCTTCTGGATCAGCTACTGTATAATCTTGTTGTCTCTACTTTGCCAGATAGTGACTAGAGGGAGTCCGAGTAGTGAGAATGAGGGATGGGTATTGTTGAGACCACATTATGTCAAGGATCTAGGTATATTCTTACCATGTGTATGCCATATCCAAAAATTTCATTCCTTCATACAGCATGTCCCCCCACTTTTTCTTACTATTGAATACACCATGACTTGTCAAACTAATAGAGCCAACTTATCTGCAAAAAGATCTAAACCTCCCAAACATTGGCAGTGAGCTAGATGATTTTCTAATAACTGAGAGGAAAGTGGAGGAGAAATTGTTGAGGATAAACATAAAAAAGGCACCCGGGGTGGATGGGATCTATCCAGTTATATTAAAGGAGGCAGCAAAGGAAGTAAGCAAACCCCTAGCCATAATTATGAGAGCTTCTTTGGACTCAGGGGAGGTACCCATGGACTGGAGATGTGCAAATGTAACCCCAATTCACAAAGGAGGATCAAAGGCTGACACAAGTAATTATAGACCTGTTAGTTTAACTTCTGTTCCAGGAAAATTAATGGAGGCACTGGTTAAAGAAGCACTGCAGGATCATCTGGACAAGAATTCAGTTATAGCTCAGACACAGCATGGGTTTGTTAAGGGCAGGTCTTGTCTGACCAATTTGATTGGATACTATGATGTAGTCACAAAAGAACTGGATGCAGGGAATAACTTTGATATTATATATTTGGATCTTAGAAAGGCTTTTGATACTGTTGCGCATGGAAGACTGCTGCACAAATTGGAGAAGTGTGGCATTCGAGGCAAATTGCTGCTATGGATAAAGGGATGGTTGAGTGGCAGAAGACAGAGAGTGGTAATCAATGGACACTGCTCAACGTGGACTAATGTTATTAGTGGAGTTCCTCAGGGTTCAGTGTTGGGTCCATTGTTGTTTTCTGTATTTATAAATGATATTGATGATGGTGTATCAGGCTTAATGTCCAAGTTTGCAGACGATACAAAGGTTGGCAGGGTTGTTAAGGACACTACTGATACTATGCTCCTGCAACAGGATCTGGAAAGGTTGAGCAGATGGGCTGAGAGGTGGCAAATGAAGTTTAACATTGACAAATGTAAAGTACTACATATGGGAAACAGTAACCCCAGATCAATGTATCAACTCTGTGGTACTACACTGACAGTGGTAGAGAATGAAAAGGACCTGGGGGTAATTGTGCAGGCAGATATGAAGTTCTCTGAGCAGTGCAGACGAGCTGCAAGAGTAGCTCATGGTGTCTTGTCAATGATATACAGGAATTTTTCTAGCAGGGACAGGGATGTGATTATTCCCTTGTATAAGGCATTGGTCAGGCCACACCTTGAGTACTGTATACAGGTCTGGAGGCCTCATTTCAAGAAGGATGTAGAGCTGCTGGAACGAGTACAAAGAAGGGCAACAAGATTAGTGAATGGAACAAAGGGTTGCTCTTACGAAGAAAGGCTTAAGTTTTGCAAATTACAGAGCCTGGAGACTAGGCATCGCCGAGGTGATCTGATAGAGGTGTACAAGGCTTTGAATGGCTTGAGCATGCTCAATGCCGATGGAATTCTTCCTCTTGCTCAGAATAATCACCTGAGAGGGCATAAATTCAAATTGAGGAAGGACAGATGTCGGATAGATGTGCGGAAATTCGCCTTTAGCCAGCGGGCAGTTGGTTTGTGGAATAGACTTCCATCGCTTGTTGTTGAAGTTGATAGCCTAAACAAATTTAAGGCTCAGCTGGACAGGTATTTCGAACGAATTGAGGGGTGAAATGGGAGTAGTGGTTGTTTTTTTTTTTTTTTTTTTGCTGATGCTGAATAAGCTTGCTTTCTTGCATCATATGCCTCTACTAATGCTAATGCTAATGCTAAAAACACTCTCCAGTTCATTTCACAGATATACATGGCCTTAATTCTAATCTCAATGATGTCTATTTTTACTTACAGTTTGCTAAACCCCATGTACTTTTTCTGACGGAATCTCAGTTATCGGTTTATTCAACCACTGCTCTTCTCAGTTGCCCCAAATTATTCGCTGTATGATTCCTTTCACCTCAAAAAAGGTGGTACTTGTACATATGTCTGTTCCGATATTCATTGTCAGAAACTTGGTAATTTGGAATCTCCTCTTTTCGATTTTCTCTGGTTTAAACTCTACATCATCTGTCAAATTCATCTGTTGTCTCTACCATTCTCCCAACTCCACTTAGTCGCTTGGAACTGTTTGACTTCCTCTCTATACAACTTGACTTTCTCCAGCAAAGAGTGAAGAGTGAAGTAATTTTCATTGGTGATTTTAATCTTAACAACTGCAGTTGGCTTCCTTTTCTAGTCACACAGACCTGACTGGTGAAGATGCTGAGGCTTTTGCAATCACTAATGAGCTTGCACAGATTGTTCATTTACCTACCAGAATACCAACAATCCTACCCATACAGCTAACATGCTTGATCTTTTTCTCACAAACAACCATTCTAAGTATATGGTCAAAGTGAGAGGTCGTTTAGGCAACTCAGATCACAAATTGGTGATTGTCTCTTCTCCAATGGAGCCTTTATATCATAGCTATCCCCAACCTTGTGTTGTTTGGCATTACAAGAATGGAAAATGGGATGGTCTGCGAAATTTCTTTTCTTCTTTTCCTTTGGTCAGATTACTTTTTCAAAACTTCTGATGCTAACATTTGCTCAGAGGGTCAGTGAAATTATTCTTGTAGGAAGGGAATCCTTTATTGCACACTATACTTTAAAATCTCATCCTTTATCTAAATCTTGGTTTTCCAATAAAAGTGCTAAGGCTGTTCAAGAGAAGAATGTTGCATATTGTAATTGCTTGTTTCCAATTCTTCAGTTTCATTTTATATGTAAACGAGAGCTCGCAATAATTGTAAAGCAGTTATTAATCAGTCCAAATAGATTTTGAACAGGCTAAGTGTAGAAAACTTGCTTCTTGCCCTAATGGTAGCCAAGGATTCTGGTCTCTTGCCAAAACTATTGGTTGCAACTTTTGCCCATTTCTGCTCCCACCTCTGTCAAAACCAGATGGTTGTATTGTCATATAGAACCATCTGGTTCATTATGATGGGATAAAGCTTAAACTATCTAGGTTGGATAAAGGTGACCTGCTAGCATTCCATTTTTCTTCCAAATCATGTATTAATGATCTTGGATAAAACACCTCCCACTATTCCCAACACACTCCATTCAATGAATCCTGTGGTTTTCCGTCAAAAGAATGTCTGAAGGATTTTGACGAATCTTATTGCTAAGAAAGCTCCAGGTCCTGATGGTATTTCTCCACTTGTTCTTAAAACCTGCATTCCTGAACTTACTCCTAAAGTTATGGAGAAAATAATTAACCGACAACTCTTAAGCTATCTAGAAACCTTCCATCTGATTAACGATCGCCAGTTTGAATTCCATCAGGGTCAATCCACTGGTGATATTCTGGGTTATGTTACCCATTTATGATCAAATTCAATGGAAAGGTTTGGTGAAACACAAGCAGTTGCTCTTGATATCTCAAAGGCTTTTGATCGTGTTTGACATAAAGTTTTTCTAAACAGGCTTCCATCTTATGGTTTGCGAACTGTTTTTTTGTATTTGGTTATCCAGTTTTCTCTCTGACCGCTCACTGAGAGTCAGAGAGAAAACTGGATAACCCCCCAAGGTACAGTTCTTTCAGCTCTTTTCCTCTTGTATATTAATGACCTTCTTCCATTGACCGGAAATCCTACCCATAGTTTTGCTGATGATTGTACATTGCATTCCACTTTGCAGTTTGAGAAAACTCATCCTGCTCAATCAGCTTCAACTTCTCGAATATCCACTACCAATTCCTTAAATGCCGATTTCCAGGTAAGTCTCCAATGGGGCAAAGCCAGCTTAGTTGATTTCAATTTTTCTAAAACTCAGTACTGTCTTACATCTCAAAAAAAGGAGTCTTCTGTTTCTATGCTTATCTTTTGTCATACTTCGATTTCTAGGCATGATGATATATCTCTTTTAGGGATTACCCTGACTTCTAATCTCTGTTGGCACAAGCACAATTCAAAAATTGATTCCTCTGCATCTAAAAAACTTGGTTTTCTCTTTTGCTCTTGCCGTTACTTTTCTTCCAAACAGCTATTCACCCTGTACAAATCGCAAATCCATCTTCAACAGACTGTTGTTCACACATCTGGGACGGTGCTCCCAAAACCTCACTCAGGCTTCTGGATTCCATTCAGAAGAGAGCAGAAAGGTTAATTAATGACTCATCTCTCCACTCTGTCTCATAGACATACTGTTTCTGCTGCATGCCTTTTCTACAGATTCTTCCATGGGCACTGTTCTTCTGAATTGGCTTCTATAATTCCCGCTCTCTCTTTCAAAACAGTCCAAACACATGCTGCCAACACCCATTTACTGTCCAACTTCAAACTCAAAGAACCAACTTTTCGTTTTCTCGTTTATTCATTCAACTGCCATTTTCTGGAACAACCTTCTTTCATACTTATTTCCTGAAAATTACAGTCTATAGAAGTTCAAGTCTAATGTCAACAAATATCTTCTTTCATCTTCTCAATCTCCAACCCATGCACAGTACTAAGTACTATAGCTTCTAATACCTCTCATGTTCGAGGATTTAATAAAAAAAATACAATTATCTATAATAACAAAGGATAATGTGTACACAAAAATATAAATATATACAGGTTATACTAACAAGCTCTATCTTTGCAGCCGGTTCCAAGATAAGTGAGTAGATATACACAAATACAGAAAACACATACTGAAACCCTATAAATAACAAACACACGCACACACACACACACACATATATATATATATATGTTATAGGCTGTGGCTACTATAGATTATATCTGTTATTATTATTATATAAAGAATAAAATTGTAAAGTGCACTATTTTAAACTGTTTCCTGCCTTGGAACAGTTAGCATTAGCATTAGTAAAGGCATATGATGCAAGAAAGCAAGCTTATACAGTATCAGCCAAAAAAAACACATTCTCATTTCATCCAACAACTCGCCCCAAATGTTTGTCTAGATCAGCACTTCAAATTCATCAATTTTATTTACTATACTTCTAGCATTAGTGTACATGCAAGTATACATGCACTTGTTTTTACTCTTAGTTATCCTAACACAGCCCATGTATTTACTTGTTCCATGATGAATTTGAAGTGTTGGTTAAGACATCAAAGGCGGATATTGTTGGGATTTCAGAGACGTGGTGTCACACAGATATAAGGAATGCAGAACTGGAATTTGGGGAGTACAATGTGTACAGAAAGAACAGACAGGATAGAAAGGGAGGAGGTGTTATGCTGTTAATTAAGAAAACCATAAAATCAAAAGAAGTGCACCCAGTTGATATAGATGAACAGTGCACTGTTGAGTCAGTTTGGTGTGACATAAGCACTGCGAAAGCAAAAATAAGAGTAGGAGTGTGTTATAGGCCTAATGATTCGAATGAGTACAATGAACAATTGTACAGAGAAATAGAGTGGGCCAGTAAATCAGAATGTCTTATAATGGGGGATTTTAACTTCCCAGATATTGAAGAACTTGTAGGTTGGTCACCCACACACTAGTCAGACTTTTGTGGATTTATTGGATGATTGTTTTCTGCAGCAGCATGTTCGAGAGGCAACCAGAGAGAGTAATACTCTTGATCTGGTTATCAGGAGTGATCATTCGTGTATTAAAAATTTGCAGATAAAGGAACCACTAGGTGGCAGTGATCACAGTGTACTGATGTGGGATTTACTAAAAGATTTAATTACCATCAGGGGTAAAGGAAAGGGTTTTTGCTTCCGTAAAGGTGAGTACTGTGGGATCAACTGACGATGTTACCAACGGTAAATTCTAAGTGGGCAGCATTCAAGGAATTAATTGTGGATGCTACTAAAAGTTTTATACCGATTAAGAAATATTGTTCAAGGTTTAGGCCTAAATGGTTATCTAATGAACTAATGATACTCGTAACAGGGAATAAAAATGCATCGGATGCATATAAATTATCACGCGACTCAGAAGCCTATGCCAGATATAAGCTAGTCTGTAATCAGGACACAAATCAGGTTAGGCAGGCGAAGGCAGATTACAAGAAACCTTGGCAAAAGATGCTAAGAAAAACAGCAAGGATTTCTTTACTTATATAAACTCTAAAAGGAAGGGGATGAATCTGATTGGTCCTCTTTACATCGATGGTTCGACTGTTGATGATCCTGCTCAGATAGCAAACAAACTGAATGAGTATTTTGCCTCTACATTCACACATGAGGAATTATTAAGTTTTGAAAATGGCAGAAGGCTATCAAATTGTAGCAGGATACTTAATGATTTTGTAATAACTGAGAGCAAATAGAGGAGAAATTGTTCAAGTTAAACATAAGAAAAGCACCTGGGGTGGATGGGATCTGCCCAGTTATATAAAAGGAGGTGGCAAAGCAACTAAGCAAACCCTTAGCCATAATTATGAGAGCATCCTTGGACTCAGGGGAGGTTCCCATGGACTGGAGATGTGCAAATGTATCCCCAGTTCACAAAGGGGGATCGAAGGGTGACACGAGTAATTACAGACCAGTTAGTTTAACTTCTGTTCCGGGTAAAATAATGGAATCACTGGTTAAAGATGCATTACAGGATCATCTAGACAAGACTGCAGCAATAATTCAGACACAGCATGGGTTTGTTAAGGGAAAGTCTTGTCTGACAAATTTGATAGGATATTATGATGTGGTTACAAAGGAACTGGATGCAAAAAATAATTTTGATATCATATATTTGGATTTCAGGAAAGCTTTTGACACTGTTGCACAAGAAAGATTATTGTACAAATTGGAGCAGAATGGTATTAAAGGTAAGTTGCTACAATGGATAAAAGGATGGTTAAGTGGGAGAAGACAGGGGGTGGTAATCAATGGGTGCTGCTCTTCATGGACTAATGTTATTAGTGGAGTCCCACAGGGTTCCGTGTTGGGTCCACTGTTATTTTGTATATTTATCAATGATATTGATGAAGGTATATCAGGCTTAATATCGAAGTTTGCAGATGATACAAAGGTGGGTAGGGTTGTTAATGACAGTAATGGCAGCGTGCTACTGCAACAGGATCTAGATAATTTGGGCAGATGGCCTAAGAAGTGCCAACTGAAGTTTAACCTTGACAAATGAAAAGTACTGCCTATGGGTAGAAGTATTCCCAGAGAAACCTACCAACTGTGTGGTACTACACTTAAGGTGGTAGAAAATGAAAAAGACCTGGGAGTAATTGTGCAAGCAGATATGAAGTTTTCTGAGCAATACAGGCAGGCTGCCAGGGCAGGTCATGGGGTTTTGTCAATGATATATAGGAATTTTGCTAGTAGAGAAAAGGAGGTGATTGTCCCTCTGTATAAGGCAATGGTCAGGCCATGCCTTGAGTACTGCGTACAGGTCTGGAGGCCTCATTTTAGGAAGGATGTAGATTTGCTTGAGCATGTACAGAGAAGGGCAACAAGATTGGTGAGAGGAATAAAGGGATCCTCTTACCAAGAGAGAGAGAGAGGCTTAAGTTCTGCAAATTGCAGTGGCTGGAGACTAGGCACCTGCGTGGTGATCTGATTGAGGTGTATAAGGCCTTGAATGGGTTGAGCACGCTGAATTCTGATGGGATCCTTCCACTTGTTCAGATTACGAACCTAAGGGGGCGTAAATTCAAATTAAGAAAGGACAGACCATTAGCATTAGTAGAGGCATTTGATGCAAGAAAGCAAGCTTATACAGCATCAGCCAAAAAAAAACCACTTCCACTTCACCCCTCTGTTCGTTCAAAATACCTGTCCAGCTGAGCCTTAAACTTATTTAGGCTATCAACCTTCACTACAAGGGATGGAAGTCTGTTCCACCAACCAACCACCCGCTGGCTAAAGGCAAATTTCTGCACGTCTATCCTACATCTGTCTTTCCTCAATTTGAATTTATGCCCTCTCAGGTGATTTTTCTGAGCTAGAGGAAGAATCCCATCAGCATTGAGCATGCTTAAACCATTCAAGGCTTTATACACCTCTATCAGATCACCTCGCCTCTGCCTAGTCTCCAGACACTGTAATTTGCAAAACTTAAGCCTTTCTTCGTAAGAGCACCCCTTTGTTCCATTCACTAATCTTGTTGCCCTTCTCTGTACTCGTTCCAGCAGCTCTACATCCTTCTTGAAATGAGGCCTCCAGACCTGTATACAGTACTCTAGGTGTGGCCTGACCATTGCCTTATACAATGGAATAATCACCTCCTTATCCCTGCTGGAAAAATTCCTGTATATCATTGACAATACTCCATGAGCTACTCTTGCAGCCCTTCTGCACTGCTCAGAGAACTTCATATCTGCCTGCACAACCACTCCCAAGTCCCTTTCATTCTCTACCACTGTCAGTGTAGTAGCCCAGAGTTTATACGTTGCTCTGGGGTTGCTGTTTGCCATGTGTAGTACTTTACATTTGTCAATGTTAAACTTCATTTGCCACCTCTCAGCCCATCTGCTCAACCTTTCCAGATCCTGTTGCAGCAGCAGCATAGTGTCAGTAGTGTCCTTGACAACCCTGCCAACCTTTGTATCGTCTGCAAACTTGGACATTAAGCTTGATATACCATCATCAATATCATTTATAAATACAGAAAACAATAATGGACCCAACACTGAGCCCTGAGGGACTCCACTAATAACATTAGTCCACAACAAGCAGTGTCCATTGATTACCACTCTCTGTCTTCTCCCCCCCTCAACCCCCCCTTTATCCATAGCAGCAATTTGCCTCCAATGTCACACTGCTCCAATTTGTGTAGCAGTCTTCCATGTGCAACAGTATCAAAAGCCTTTCTAAGATCCAAGTATATAACATCAAAGTCATTCCCTGCATCCAGCTGCTTTGTGACTGCATCATAGTATCCAATCAAATTGGTCAGGCAAGACTTCCCCTTAACAAAACCATGCTGTGTCTGAGCTATAACTGAAGTCTTGTCTAAATGATCCTGCAGTGCTTCTTTAGCCAGTGCCTCCATTAATTTTCCTGGAACAGAAGTTAAGCTCACAGGTCTATAATTACTTGTGTCAGCCTTTGATCCTCCTTTGTGAATTGGGGTCACATTTGCACATTTCCAGTCTATGGGTACCTCCCCTGAGTCCAAGGAAGCTCTCATAGTTATGGCTAAGGGTTTGCTTACTTCCTTTGCTGCCTCCTTTAATATAACTGGATAGATCCCATCCACCCCGGGTGCCTTTCTTGTGTTTATATTCAACAGTTTCTCCTCCACTTTACTCCCAGTTATTTCAAGATTCTGTAGCTTACTGCTAGAATTGAATACACCTCTGGCATTCCCCTCGCTGAATAACTCCTCATGTGTGAATGTCGATGCAAAATATTCATTTAGTTTGTTAGCTACCTGAGCAGGATCATCAACAGTTGACCCATCAATATCAAGTGGACCAATCTGATTCATCCCCTTCCTTCTAGAGTTTACATAAGTAAAGAACTCTTTGCTGTTTTTCTTTGCATCCCTTGCCAAGGATTTCTCGTAATCTGCCTTCGCCTGCCTAACCTCCTTTGTAACTTGGTTGCATATCAACTTGTATCTATCATAGGCTTCTGTGTCATGTGTTAATTTGTAAGTATCCCATGCATTTTTCTTCTCTGCCATATGCCTCATTAGTTCATCTGATATCCATTTTGGCCTAAACCTTGAACCATATTTCTTAATTGGTATGTAAAGCCTAGTAGCTTCCAAGATAAGTTCTTTGAATGCTTCCCATTTTGAATTTGCTGTTGGTAACATCATCAGTTGGTCCCACTGTATAGAATTTAAATACTGTCTCAGTCCATCATAGTCGCCTTTACGGAAGCAATAACCCTTCCCTTTACCCCTAATTGTAGTTACCTCTTTGAATAGATCCCACATCAGCACACTGTGATCACTGCCACCTAGTGGTTCATTTATCTGCAGATTCTTAATGCATGAAGAATCACTGCTGATAATCAAATCAAGAGTATTACTCCCTCTAGTTGCCTCCCAAACATGCTGATGTAGAAAACAATCATCCAATAAATCCACAAAAGCCCTGCTAGTGTGTGAGTAACCAGCCCCCAAATTCCAGTCAATATCTGGGAAATTAAAATCTCCCATTATAAGACTCTCTGATTTACTGGCCCACTCTATTTCCCTGTACAGTTTCTTATTATACTCATCAGAGTCATTAGGCCTATAGCACACTCCTACTCTCAATTTTGATCTCCCAATGCTTATGTCACACCAAACTGACTCAATACTGCACTGTCCAGCGATGTCGACTGGCTTCACTTCCTTGGTTTTTATGTGTTTCTTAACTAATATAACCCCTCCCCCCTTCCTATCCTGTCTATCCTTTCTGTAGACTTTGTACTCCCCAAATTCCAGTTCTGCATCCCTTATTTCTGTGTGACACCACGTCTCTGATATCCCAACAATATCTGCCTTTGATGTTTTGAGCAATACCTCAAATTCATCAAATTTATTTACCAAACTCCTAGCATTGGTGTACACGCAAGTATACCTGCACCTGTTTCTATTCTTAGCTACCCTAACACAACCCATGTGTTTACTTGTACCGCAATGGCTCCCAGCAGTCTCCGAAATACCATGCATCTTGTTTTTCAGGCTTCTGCTCATTCTAATAGAAGCAGTGTAAGAATCTCTTTCACTTCTGCCAGTGGCTACTGTCAATCTATTGGTCTTTGTCTCCCCCCAAGCTAGCAGTTTTCCGACCCACCTAACATTGCCTCGATAGCATCAGCAAATATTCTTGCACCCTTTCTATTTAAGTGTATCCCATCCCTATAGAAGCAATCTCTCCTGTTAACAAGTACAGTCCAGGCTGAAAGATGAGCGGAAATTTGCCTTTAGCCACTGGGTGTTTAATTGCTGGAACAAACTTCCATCTGTCATTGTGGAAGTTGATAGGTTGAATAAATTTAAGGAGGAAATGGACAGGCATTTGGAGGGAATGGTGTGATTTTTTTTTTTTGGCTGATGCTGCATAAGCTCATATACTTGCTTTCTTGCATCACATGCCACTGCTACTACTACTACTACTTGTTTTTACTCTTAGTTATTCTAACACAGCTCATGTATTGTTCCATGATGACTGCCAGCAACTCTTGAAATCTCTAGCAACTTGCTCTCTAGGCTGCTCGTCATTACAATAGAAACAGTTCTGTCTTTTACTTCTGTCTGCAGCTACCATTCATCTTTTAGTTTATTAGTCCCCCCAAACCAGCAGTTTTCCAACCCACCTGTAGAACCATTCTCTCCTGTTAACACACAGGAGAGAATGGTTCTACAGGTGGGTTCTACCCCGTGAGCCTTCCACAATTTCTCTAGGGCCGAATGAATTGACAATGCTCTCATCATATACTCCCTCCTATTGTGTCTGGGCAGAATTGTAGACACTTTCAGATTTAACAATAACTTGTGACTTTTTTTCAGCATTGTTAAGGAAATCTGCAGATCTCTTACTCTTAAGGTCATTAGTGCCAACATGTACAACAATATCACCTTTTGTGCCCTTAAAAGATGATATCTGCTCTACAATGTCATCAACTTTTGCCCCTGGCAGACATACACTGGTCCTGTTTCAGCTATCCTTTTTGCATACTATATTCTCTGTCTCCCTGACAGTAACTAGTTCCTCTGGGACCAACGCATTCTGCCTTGAAGATTGCCTCTGTGTTGCCTTATGCACAGGAATGAGCGCTGGCATTGAGTTGGGCAGCTGAAAGCTTGATGGGCACCTCATATTTATTTCTTTGAGGGCATTTACCCTACATCTGAAATTCTCATAGATGCCCATCAGAATGCTGAGTTGGCATCTAATTTCTTCACAGACTTTGTACCTAGCACACACAAAGACATTCTCCTTAGCTAGATCATATCCTGTTCTAGATAGTGTGCAAACATTTCGCATTTCATGTATTGTTTTAGACTGTGATGCTTGGGAGAATATCCCCCTTCAGTTCTCCCGCGGGCCACAGGCTCTGGCTATTCTGTGAATGCTGCTCCAATCTGGGTCATCATTCCATTTAAGTATAATTTAATTAAGTATAATCTAACAGGTTTCTAATACACTGCTACATATTTTGTTATCTAGTTTTAAGTTAAATCTTTTGGTATTCCATATTGTATGACAATGGCAGCAAGTTATGAACGTAAAATGTATGGACACTAAGTATTAACTTTCAAAATCGCTATATAAATTCAAAATAAACCAGGAGCCTGGCTATAACTATAAAGCTACTTAGAAAATAATTTAGTATAACAATCAATTAAGTCAATAAAATGACTAAATATAAATGAAAACTTTGCATTTGCCAGAGCTGCAAAAATCTTGACCAACCTGGTTCCTTTTGCTCAGACTATACATCTCTTTGTAGATGTGTAGTTTGTTTGTTATTTGGTTTTTAGGAACATTAGCAACTAAGGCCATATTGCTCCTGGGATATGTGGTGGTCATTCCCTGACCTTTCCGCATCCTCCGTATTTGGTGGGCACGGGCTCGAACCCCGGTCTAATCAAGAAGCGTGTGCTATGCACTGCTGCTTCTGCCCACCAGATGTGTAGTCTGAGCAAATCAGACTACACATCTTCCTACACAACTTGTAGCTCTCAGTACTTTTCATCACTCTGTAATTGTCCCATGCTATCATTTCTGCTCTGTTTGTCTGACGAGCTGCTCATTCATCCATCCATTTCTGCATCCTTCTCCTCATTCTCCTCCTGCAGTATTTTCTTAATGGTATGTATGCATCCATGGCTGCTGTGATATTTTGCTTTGAAGCTATTCTGTAATTCAAGTGTTTTCACCCACACTCTGCATCCGCCCATTTAATAGATGTTACTTAGTGCCTTAACTGTTAAAGAAAATTAAAACCCGTACCTTTACCTTTAACTACTATGTCTTTCTTCATCTTCCAACTGACAATTGCATGATGACTCCCTCCCAATGGTTCTTGTATTTTAAGTCCAGTGATGTCATATACTTTGTGAATAATGATGAGGTCAAGAATATTCTCACCCCTAGTATTATCTCTGACACACTGATACAAATAATAATGATAATAATAATAATGTAGTTTATTTAGAAAATTTTTTCCCTAAGTGAGTTTTCCTCCCACTTATTCCAATCAATCTGTGGTAGATCAAAATCACCCATAATCAGAAATGTTTGACCTACTTGCCCATTCCATTTGTGTCTAAAAACACTTGTCATATTCTTCACAATCTTCTGTTCAGTATATTACTCCCATTCTCATTATACCTTTGCTTATAACTAACTCACATCAAACAGATTCTGTGCTGGCAGATGTAACTTGAGGCAAATTGAGGAAAGACAGTTGTAGAATAGATGTGCAGAAATTTGCCTTTAGCCTGCTGGTAGTTGATTGTTGGGACAGACTTCCATCATTTGTTGTGAAAGTTGATAGTCTAAATAAATTTAAGACTGAGCTGGACAGGCATTTGGAACGAATGGAGGGGTGAAATGGGAGGGATTTTTTTTTTGGCTGATTCTGCATAAGCTTGCTTTCTTGCATTGTATGCCTCTACTAATGCTAATGCTAACTTAAGACTCAGGAAAAGCTCCTTTTGCACTCAGGCTGCTTTTGATAAGAAGCCTGACACCACCAACCCTTCCATCTTCTCTATTTTTGCTAAATACATACTCACTGTCTCCAATATTAATACTAATATTAAATTGAGTTTTATACACATTAAGATATCCTTGAGATTATTCTGTGTGGTATCTGTGTAATGTAATTAGCTTTTTACTGTGTAAAATTACTATACTTTTTATTTTATTTTATTTAGATTACTCTGTATGTGGACTTGGACTGGATCATATAGCAAAAAAGAGTAAAAGGGCTAAACGGGATGTCCGTGAAAGAATTATAGGTGGAGAGGAAGCAGACACACCTTGGCCATGGATGGCAGCTCTCTATATGAAAAAAAAAAAATTTCCCGACCCTAAAGATGCAGTGGTAAGCCATTATAAATTTTCATCCTTTTCAACTCATTTTTAAAGGAATAATTACTTATATTACTACATAATAGAGCCAATCTGGAAAGTCTATATGGAAAAATAATTGCCTACACCAAGCAGTTTTCAATCTTTTTATTTTCAAACTATAGTCACACACTGCAAGGAAGCCTAGCAAACGTCGGCTTTCTTGCACTGTATGACTATAGTTTACTTGTTAATGATGAGGTAGTAGTAGTAGTAGTAGTGGCATGTGATGCAAGAAAGCAAATGTATGAGCTTATGCAGCATCAGCCAAAAAAAAAAAAAAAAAATCACACCATTCCCTCCAAATGCCTGTCCGGTTCCTCCTTAAATTTATTCAACCTATCAACTTCCACAACGACAGATGGAAGTTTGTTCCAGCAATTAACCACCCGCTGGCTAAAGCCAAAATAAGGGCTAGTATTAATAAAACTTACTAAAAATTAAAATTTGTGTTCTTTCTCACTCACACATATCACATGCTTCCATTCATTCTTTTAAGCATTTGTTTTAGTTATTCAATTCCACTCTCTTTGCACTGAATCCTCAGGCCTCTCAACTTACTACTGTACTACTATTCAGTTGGGGTGCAGTCCCGGTTGCATGTCTTGATTGCAAATTTCCGCACATCTATTCTACATCTGTCTTTTCTTAATTTGAATTTATGCCCCCTTAGGTTCGTAATCTGAACAAGTGGAAGGATCCCATCAGAATTCAGCGTGCTCAACCCATTCAAGGCCTTATACACCTCAATCAGATCACCGCGCTGGTGCCTAGTCTCCAGCCACTGCAATTTAAGCCTCTCTTGGTAAGAGGTTCCGTTCATTTCCATCACCAATCTTGTTGCCCTTCTCTGTACACGCTCAAGTAAATCTACTTCCTTCCTAAAGGTCTGTAACATTCCCTTTGTTCCATTCACTAAGCTTGTTACCCTTCTATTTACTCATTCCAGCAGCTGTACATCCTTCTTAAAATGAGGCCACCAGACCTGTATACAGTACTCAAGGTATGGCCTGACCATTGCCTTATACAAAGGGATAATCACCTGCTTGTCTCTGCTAGAAAAATTCCTATATATCATTGATGAGACACCACAAGCTACACTTGTGGTGTCTCATCATTGAACATTGAACCACTGAGGCTAATTATGCGAGCATCACTAGACTCTGGGGAGATTCCCTTGGATTGGAAAAGTGCAAATGTATCTCCCATACATAAGGGTGGCTCTAAAAGTGAAGTTGGAAATTATCGACCTGTCAGTCTGACTTCAGTAGTAGGGAAAATCATGGAGGCAATGATCAAGGGTGGAATTCAGGATCATTTGGATCGAATTGAAATTCTCAAGGATACTCAGCATGGTTTTGTAAAGGGAAAATCATGTTTAACAAATCTGGTTCGCTATTTCGAAAGGGTCACTAACGAGCTGGATTTAGGGAATAATTTCGACATTGTTTATTTAGATTTCAGCAAAGCTTTTGACTCAGTCCCACATGAGCGGTTGCTTTATAAGCTGGAACAGGTTGGAATCACTGGGAAAATCCTTAGATGGATAGAAGGATGGCTTCAGGGCAGGAGGCAGAGGGTTGTGATAAATGGCTATTCCTCAGATTGGGTTGATATAAGAAGTGGGGTTCCCCAAGGATCAGTATTAGGACCACTGTTGTTTTTAATTTTCATAAACGACATTGATGAAGGGATAGAGGGCGTGATGTCTAAATTTGCAGATGATGTTAAAATTGGTAGAGTAGTTAATGATCACTGTCAAGCTGAGCTTCTTCAGAGAGACCTAGATAGACTTCAAGAATGGTCAGAAAAATGGCAGCTGTGCTTTAATCCAACAAAGTGTAAGGTATTACACCTGGGAAACAGTAATCCCAAAATAACTTATTCACTTGGTGGAGTTCAACTAAACCCAGTACTGGAGGAAAGGGACTTGGGTGTTACGATACGGTCAGACATGAAATTCTCTGAGCATTGTAAACAGGTTGCAAGGAAGGCCCATGGTGTCCTATCGAACTTTTGCAAGTAGAGATAGCGACGTGATAATCCCATTATATAAGGCTTATGTTAGACCACACTTGGAATACTGTGTTCAAGTATGGAGACCGCACCTAAAGAAAGACATCAAGCTTCTTGAAAGGGTGCAAAGAAGGGTAACTCGCCTGGTGAGATCGGCAAAAGGGCGTCCTTATGAAGAAAGACTTCGAATATGTGGGTTGCAGAGTTTGGAAACTAGACACCTTAGAGGAGATTTGATTGAAGTGTTTAAGGCTCTGAGAGGCATCAGTAAAATGAATGAGGACAAAATTTTCAAGATTATAAATGATGCTAGAACTAGGGGACATAAATTCAAGTTACGGGGGGAAATGTTTAGATTGAACTGCAGGAAGTTTTATTTTAGTCAGCGAGTTATAAATAACTGGAATAAGTTGCCTTCATGGGTGGTAGAGGCCGACAGTTTGGGGAAATTCAAAGGTCATCTGGATAGTACTTTCGGGTAAGGGAAGCGCATAGGATGATAAGATTAATTTCCTTTTTATTTATTTTTTATTTCATTTTATTATTTTTATTTATTTATTAATTATTATTATTTATTTATTTATTTAATTTTTGTTTTTATCATTGTTTTGTTCGGGTTTTTTTTTTTTGGCTGGTGCAGCATAAGCCATAGGCTTTCTTGCACCATATGGCCGTTACTAATACTAATTTGTGCAGCAGTCTTCCATGTGCAACAGTATCAAAAGCCTTACTAAGATCCAAATATGTGATATCAATATATTCTTTGCATCCAGTTCTTTTGTGACCATATCACAGTATCCAATCAAATTGGCCAGACAAGACATCCCCTTAACAAATGATCCTATGCCAGAGCTATAACTCAAGTCTTGTCTGGATGATCCTACAGTGCTTCTTTAACCAGTGCTTCCATTAATTTTCCTGGAACAGAAGTTAAACTAACAGGTCTGTAATTACTTGTGTTGCCCTTTAGCATTAGCATTAGTTGAGGGATATGATGCAAGAAAGCAAGCTTATACAGCATCAGCAAAAAAAAAAAAAAAAAAACAACCAAGTAGATAAGGAAACACAAATTATATGCTTTCCTGCTCACACAAGTATCTAGTAGACCTTTGAATTTATTCAAACTGTCAGCCTCAATTACCTGTGAGGGCAACTTTTTTTTTGTTCCAGCCATCAATAACTCGCTGACTAAAAGAAAACTTCCCACAATCTAATCTAAACCTCAAGCCCTGTAATTTGAATTTATGAATTTCGGAATTGTTTACAACATACTAAATAGTGTATAGTGTTAATTGTAATGCAGCTTCGAGGGTTCCCCCAACTCCGCATGAAACAATGTGGTGAATGCAAACTCTGTAAAGGCCATATTTATATATGTTAGCGACTGTTCGTGTAGTTTTAGTGTTGGTTGTGTGTGTTGTTCATCCAGCCTCTTAGCCTTGTATTTTCACAAGAAAGGGGGGGACAGAAGTCCCTCCAGAGCAGGATGGCGTCCTGCTCTAGGAGTGGGAGGTGATAGTTGCCAGTGGGGTAACCACGAGGCGAAGGAGGGTGTGACCTAGGAAGGGAAGGGAGAGGGGTGTGAGAGAACAACCAGCCCAGGTGGTAGGAGTGACAGTGCATAGGGAAAGGGATCCCTGTGTTGGAGTGCCTGTTTGGTGCTTTGTCCCACACTGGTCAGGGATCAAATCCTGCTGACCAGTGCCTGAATCCCACACCATGCCAGCTAAATAATCAGTGCATGGTTGGATGGACAGGAGACTATAAATGGCCACCTGCTCATTATCTAATCCGGTATGGGGGGGATACCCTCATTCGCAATCTACTTCCATTCTGCCTTTTATGCTTCCTTTTTTTTTTTTTTTTTTCAGTTAAATTATGTTTTTAATTCCCATACATCCATTCACTTTCTCACACCATTTGGAAATTGTAGTAGTGTGTAGTGAAATTTAAGACAAAATACTTTAATACTTACTTAAATAAAATAGTTTAAATTTAAAGAACAGCCAAAATAAGGGCTAGTATTAATAAAACTTACTAAAAATTAAAATTTGTGTTCTTTCTCACTCACACATATCACATGCTTCCATTCATTCTTTTAAGCATTTGTTTTAGTTATTCAATTCCACTCTCTTTTCACTGCATCCTCAGGCCTCTCAACTTACTACTGTACTACTATTCAGTTGGGGTGCAGTCCCGGTTCATGTCTTGATTGCCAGGGAGCAATGCAGTGGGTGTATTGTTGGTAACTAAGTTCATTTGTGTTAGTTTTTTTTTTTTTTTTTTTTTTTTTATGAGAACCCCAAACACGAGAGGTATTATAACCTATATTATTTAGTACCGTGCTTGGGTTGGAGGTTGAGAAGACGAAAGAAGATATTTGTTGATATTGGACTTGAACTTCTGTAGATTGTAATTTTCAGGAAATACGTATGAAGGAAGGTTGTTCCAGAAAACGGCAGTTGAATGAATAAATGAGGAAGATGAAAAGTTGGACAGTAAATGGATGTTGGCTGGTGGCGGCACGTGTTCGGACTGTTTTGAAAGAGAGAGCGGGAATTATAGAAGCCAATTCAGAAGAACAGTGCCCATGAAAGTATCTGTAGAAGAGGCATGCAGCAGAAACAGTGCGTCTATGAGAAAGCGAGTGGAGAGACTCTGTTAGAGATGAATCATTAATTAACCTAACTGCCCTCTTCTGAATGGAATCAAGAAGCCTGAGAGAGGTTTTGGGGGCACCACCCCACATGTGGGAACAATATTCCATGGCAGAGCGGATTTGTGATTTATACAGAGTGAGCAGCTGTTTGGGAGAAAAGTAACGCCGAGAGCGAAAGAGAAAACCAAGTTTTTTAGATGCAGAGGAAGCAATATTTGTAATGTGCTTGTGCCAAGAGAGAGATTAGAATTCAGGGTAATCCCCAAAAGAGATATATTATTTTGCCTAGAAATCGGAGTGTCACTAAAGATAAGCATAGGAGCAGAAGAATCCTTTTTGTGAGATATAAGACAAGATTGAGTTTTAGAAGGGTTGAAATCAACTAAGTTGTCTTTGCCCCACTGGAGAATTAACTGAAGATCGGCATTTAAGGAATTGGCAGCAGATTTTCGAAAACTTGAAGCTGATTGAGCTGGACAAGATTTCTCAAAATGGAAAGTTGAATGCAATGTGCTATCATCGGCAAAACTATGGATAGGATTTCCAGTCAATGGAAGAAGGTCATTGATATACAAGAGGAAAAGAGTGGGGGAAAGAACTGAACCTTGGGGGACACCGGCATTAGTGGAGAAGTTAGAAGACAGAGAGCCATCTACCATCACCCTCAGTGAGCGATCAGAGAGAAAACTGGATAACCAATTACTAAAAACAGTTGGCAAACCATAAGATGGAAGCTTGTTTAGAAGACCTTTATGCCAAACACGATCAAAAGCCTTTGAGATGTCAAGAGCAACTGCTTGTGTTTCATCAAACCTTTCCATTGAAGTAGTCCATAAATGGGTAACATAAGCCAGGATTTCACCAGTGGATCGACACTGGCGGAATCCATACTGGTGATCGTTGATCAGACGGAAGGTTTCTAGGTAGTTTAAGAGTTGGTGGTTAATTGATTTCTCCATTACTTTAGAAAGAGTAGAAGTAATTGCAATGGGACGGATTTGTCACCCTTTTTAGGAACTGGCTGGATATGAGCAAATTTCCAAGCAGAAGGAAAAACACCTTTGGAATAAGAAAGTGAAAAAAGGCGGCAAAGAATAGGAGTAAGTTCAGGAGCACAGGTTTTGAGAACAAGTGGAGAAATACCATCAGGACCTGGAGCTTTCTTAACATCAAGATTCATCAAAATCCTTCTGATAACCTTTTGACGGAAGACCACAGGAGGCATTGAATGGAGTGTGTTAGGAATGGTGGGAGGTGTTTTACCAAGATCATTAATACATGGGCTCGAAGAAAAATGGGATGCTAGCAGGTCAGCTTTATCCTTGGCTGAAGTGACAACAGAACCATCTGGTTTGGACAGAGGTGGGAGCAGAGATGGGCAAAAGTTGCGGCCAATAGCTTTGGCAAGAGACCAGAATGCTCGGCTACCATTAGGGCAAGAAGCAAGTTTTCTACTCTTAGCCTGTTCAAACTCTAGTTTGGACTGATTAATAACTGCTTTACAATTGTTGCGAGCTTTGGTGTAGGCAGAAAATGAAACTGAAGAATTAGAAACAAGCCAATTACGATATGCAACATTCTTCTCTTGAACAGCCTTAGCACATTTATTGGAAAACCAAGGTTTAGATAAAGGACGAGATTTTAAAGTGGAGTGTGGGATAAAGGATTCCATTCCTGCAAGAATAATTTCACTGACACGATCTGAGCAAACGTTGACATCAGAAGTTTTGAAACAGTAATCAGACCAAGGGGAAGAAAAGAAGTCTCGCAGGTCATCCCATTTTGCATTCTTGTAATGCCAAACAATACGAGGTTGGGGGGGGGGGATTCTGGGAGATGATTCTAATAAAAAGGAACTATATACTTTCCTAAACCGGATACAAATATATCATAAAATATAGATATTATTTCATATTCACTATTAGAAGACACAATATGGCCCAAGTAGCCTTTGTGTCGTTAAACCCAACAACAACAACAACAACAAATACGAGGTTGGGAATAGCCATGAGATAAAGGTTCCATTGGAGAAGAGACAATCACCAAGTTGTGATCTGAAGTGCCTAAAGGACATCTCACTTCAACCTTGTACTTAGAAGGGTTGTTTGTGAGAAAAAGATCAAGCGTATTGGCTGTATGATTAGGATTGTCCGGTATTCTTGTAGGTAAATGAACAATCTGTGCTAGGTCATTAGTAATTGCAAAAGCCTCAGCATCTCGACCTGCTGGGTCGGTGTGACTAGAAAACTGAAGCCAGCTGGAGTTGTGAACGTTAAAATCACCAAGGAAAATAACTTCTCTGTTAGGAAAGTTGGACTGGAGATAGTCAAGTTGCAAAGAGGGGAAGTCAAAGAGCTCCAAGTGATTAGTGGAGTTGGGAGAACGGTAGAGACAACAGATGAATTTTACACAATGAAACAGAGAGATTTTAAGCCAGAGAAGATCAAAGAGAGGAGATTCTAAATTGCCAAGTCTCTGACAGGGAATATCAGAACGGACATATGCACAAGTACCACCTTTGAGGCGACAGGAATCGTACAGTGAATAATTTGGGCAACTGAGATGAGCAGTAGTTGAATCAACCGATAACTGAGATTCTGTCAGAAAAAGTACATGGGGTTTTGAAGACTGCAAGTGGAAATGGACATCGTTGAGATTAGAATTGAGACCACGTATATTTGTGAAATGAATTAAGAAGTCCTTGGGAGGTTTAGATCTTTTCGCAGATAAGCTTGCTCTATTATTAGTATGTATACTTGCTCTATAGTATGTATACTTTAAAACTATATATTTAACAAGTGTGTGTGTGTGTGTTTCCATACTCTCAATTACATTCATGCGTTCATTCAATCACATTTACCAAAACTCTCATACACTCTCTTTTGCTTCCATGCTCGGTTGCTTTCTTTCACCATAACTTCACATTCTTTACCTTTTACCATAATTTATATTTCATTCTATCACATTCATTCAGTGCCAGCACGTTCACTCAATTCTTTCACATGCATTCATTTCATTCATCCTTCTTTTATTCTACATTGCATCCCCTGCAAGCTTACTACTATTATTCAACTGAGTTGTTTCCCTGGCTGCCCATACATCTCTCTCACCTTTATATTCACGTAGACCTGGGGGTAATTTTGCAGTCAGCTATAAAATTTTCTAACAGTGCAGACAGGCTGTCAGAGTAGATCATGGGGGTCTTGTCAAGGATATACATCAATTTTGTTATCAGAGATAAGGGGGTGATTGTCCCCTTGTATAAGGCAGTGGTCAGGCCACACCTTGAGTACTGCATACAGGTCTGGAAGCCTCATTTTAGGAAGGATGTAGAGTTGCTAGAACTAGTACAACAGTACTTGTTGCCCTTCTCTTGTTCTAGAACAAGAGAAGGGTAACAAGACTGGTGAGGGAAGCAAAGAGTGCTCTTATGAAGAAAGGCTTAAGTTCTGCAAATTGCAGCATCTGGAGACTAGGCACCTGCGAGGTAATCTGATTGAGATGTAGAAGGCCTTGAATGGATTGAGCAGGCTCAATGCTGATGGGATTCTTCCTCTTGCTCAGATTACAAACCTGAGGGGGCATAAACTGAAATCGAGGATAGACAATTGTAAAAGAGATGTGTGGAAATTTGCCTTTAGCTAGTTGGTAGTTGATCGCTGGAACAAACTTCCATCTTTCATTGTGGAAGTTGATAGCTTAAATAAATTCAAAGAAGAAGAGGACAAACTTTTGGAGTGAAAACAAGCTTATACAGCAGTATAAGCTTGCTTTTTTGCATCATATGCCTCTACTAATGCTAATGCTTAGTGAGTGAGTGTGGGGCCCAGTTCCCTACTTGTGGCAGGATAACCTTAGGGGAGGACCAGTCGTCAATTCAGTTATATCCAATCTAGGTGCTGTTTACAGCTACCCTGGCAGATTAAAATGTCATCATCTGGGTGTGGTGGGAGACATGAGCACTTTGGCCGTGGATTATTGCTTGGCTGTGGGGGAGGTTGTAGGGCATGTCTCTGCATGTTTAATCTGATTTCTAATACTTGTTGAATAAAGTTTGTAAATGTTTCATATATATTTTTTTCATCTATATTAAATTGAGGTTCCTGTCTCCTTGGAACGGGCCAATTTCAGCGATTAACTGTGTTCTCTGGATTTCATAGATTGTACGTTCTTAAAGAATGTGTGCCGAGTCTTCACTCTCGCCACAGGTATAATTTGGGTCATCAGTCAACCCTAAGGAAGTTAGATTTGCTTTAGGGAGCCATGACCTGTCAATATGAAGGTTGTTAACCCCAGGGGCTTACATCTGGAGAGTATGAGCTTGGCACACCCAG
The DNA here is from genome assembly GCF_048544385.1 of Mastigoproctus giganteus. Lineage (NCBI taxonomy): Eukaryota > Metazoa > Arthropoda > Arachnida > Uropygi > Thelyphonidae > Mastigoproctus > Mastigoproctus giganteus. The sequence goes on along the minus strand of NC_143577.1, from coordinate 2,865,507 downwards.
GGTCCTGAGTTGGATATCATCATTCTTCTCTTTCATGGTGATTCCTCTCTCTCTCTCTCTCTCTCTCTCTCTCTCTCTCTCTCTCAGGGTAACTTGGAAATTTTTTTTTTTTGGCTGGTGCAGCATAAGCTTTAGGCTTCCTTGCACTATATGGCTAATAATAATAATAATAATAATAATAATAAAAAGCCCAGGGATGTACCACATTTGGTGGCTTTGGACTAACCATTGCCATCTGTAGTAGAAACCTTTTGGAAACAGCACCTCTGGTTTCCTGCTTTCAATTTGATTGCCATTGCTCATGGAGCTTTGTGGCTATTATTTTTCTATCAGCCTTGATGCTATCCCCAGAAATTCGGTGGGTGTGCCCTTCCTGAGTCTATAATATAAGCCTATTTTGGCTGTTTCCAAATAAAGGAATGCAGATACTAGCTGGGAGAGCACCAGTTTGCTCACAGTGCAACATGCCCTGGAGATAGTGAGAAGTACTCTTCTCTGAATTGTCTTAAATTTGTTCCTGTTTCTGACTATGGCTGTGCGGGTAAAAACCATGCACCGGCTCCATAGGTGATGACAGGCAAAAACACCATGCAGTATATGATGCCAGCGTCTATCTTTTGAGCCCCCAGTCTGCCTGACTGATCCTGGGAATCATGCCTGCATAATTTCACATTTTTTTCTAATTATGCCAAAAGGGGATAAAAAGTTAATTTTGAGTCAAAAACAATCCCCCTAGGATATTTTAGTTCTGATACCATTTTTATGGTTATTTCATTAATTTTAATTTGAGGAGGTCTCCTTACATTTCCTTTCAAAAGTATAGATTTAGTTTTTTCCGGTGATATCCTGAGCCTCTGCATCTGTGCCTTCAGTTGCATGATGGCATGTGATCTTTGCTCTACAACCACTTTTGTGTTTCCTTTTACAAGGAGAATAAAATCATCTGCAAAGGCTAACCCAGATCCAAGGCCAGAAATTCATCTAAAACAATTGTTCAGAAGAAAGAAGAGACTGGCAGAATTACTTAACAATTAAAGGTCACTGTTGAAAAAAAGCCATGAATTAGGGTTGAATTTGAAAGTGTCTGCAATTCTGCCCAGACACGATAGGAGGGAGTATATGATTAGCATTAGCATTAGCATTAGTAGAGGCATTTGATGCAAGAAAGCAAGCTTATGCAGCATCAGCCAAAAAAAAAAAAAAAAAAACCCACTTCCACTTCACCCCTCTGTCCGTTCCAAATACCTGTCCAGCTGAGCCTTAAACTTATTTAGGCTATCAACCTCCACCACAAGGGATGGAAGTCTGTTCCACCAACCAACCACCCGCTGGCTAAAGGCAAATTTCCTCACGTCTATCCTACATCTGTCTTTCCTCAATTTGAATTTATGCCCTCTCAGGTGATTTTTCTGAGCTAGAGGATTGAGCATGCTTAAACCATTCAAGGCTTTATACACCTCTATCAGATCACCTCGCTGGTGCCTAGTCTCCAGACACTGTAATTTGCAAAACTTAAGCCTTTCTTCGTAAGAGCACCCCTTTGTTCCATTCACTAATCTTGTTGCCCTTCTCTGTACTCGTTCCAGCAGCTCTACATCCTTCTTGAAATGAGGCCTCCAGACCTGTATACAGTACTCTAGGTGTGGCCTGACCATTGCCTTATACAATGGAATAATTACCTCCTTATCCCTGCTGGAAAAATTCCTGTATATCATTGACAATACTCCATGAACTACTCTTGCAGCCCGTCTGCACTGCTCAGAGAACTTCATATCTGCCTGCACAACCACCCCCAAGTCCCTTTCATTCTCTACCACTGTCAGTGTAGTACCACAGAGTTGATACGTTGCTCTGGGGTTGCTGTTTCCCATGTGTAGTACTTTACATTTGTCAATGTTAAACTTCACTTGCCACCTCTCAGCCCATCTGCTCAACCTTTCCAGATCCTGTTGCAGCAGCATAGTGTCAGTAGTGTCCTTAACAACCCTGCCAACCTTTGTATCATCTGCAAACTTGGACATTAAGCTTGATATACCATCATCAATATCATTTATAAATACAGAAAACAATAATGGACCCAACACTGAGCCCTGAGGGACTCCACTAATAACATTAGTCCACGATGAGCAGTGTCCATTGATTACCACTCTCTGTCTTCTCCCCCTCAACCACCCCTTTATCCATAGCAGCAATTTGCCTCCAATGTCACACTGCTCCAATTTGTGTAGCAGTCTTCCATGTGCAACAGTATCAAAAGCCTTTCTAAGATCCAAGTATATAATATCAAAGTTATTCCCTGCATCCAGTTCTTTTGTGACTGCATCATAATATCCAATCAAGTTGGTCAGGCAAGACTTCCCCTTAACAAAACCATGCTGTGTCTGAGCTATAACTGAAGTCTTGTCTAAATGATCCTGCAGTGCTTCTTTAACCAATGCCTCCATTAATTTTCCTGGAACAGAAGTTAAGCTCACAGGTCTATAATTACTTGTGTCAGCCTTTGATCCTCCTTGGTGAATTGGGGTCACATTTGCACATTTCCAGTCTATGGGAACCTCCTCTGAGTCCAGGGAAGCTCTCATAATTATGGCTAAGGGTTTGCTTACTTCCTTTGCTGCCTCCTTTAATATAACTGGATAGATCCCATCCACCCTGGGTGCCTTTCTTGTGTTTATCTTCAACAGTTTCTCCTCCACTTTACTCCCAGTTATTTCAAGATTCTGTAGCTTACTGCTAGAGTTGAATACACCTCTGGCATTCCCCTTGCTGAATAACTCCTCATGTGTGAATGTCGATGCAGAATATTCATTTAGTTTGTTAGCTACCTGAGCAGGATCATCAACAGTTGACCCATCAAGATCAAGTGGACCAATCTGATTCATCCTCTTCCTTCTAGAGTTAACATAAGTAAAGAACTCTTTGCTGTTTTTCTTTGCATCCCTTGCCAAGGATTTCTCGTAATCTGCCTTTGCCTGCCTAACCTCCTTTGTAACTTGGTTGCATATCAACTTGTATCTATCATAGGCTTCTGTGTCATGTGTTAATTTGTAAGTATCCCATGCATTTTTCTTCTCTGCCATATGCCTCATTAGTTCATCTGACATCCATTTTGGCCTAAACCTTGAACAATATTTCTTAGTTGGTATGTAAAGCCTAGTAGCTTCCAAGATAAGTTCTTTGAATGCTTCCCATTTTGAATTTGCTGTTGGTAACATCATCAGTTGGTCCCACTGTATAGAATTTAAATACTGTCTCAGTCCATCGTAGTCGCCTTTACGGAAGCAATAACCCTTCCCTTTACCCCTAATGGTAGTTACCTCTTTGAGTAAATCCCACTTCAGCACACTGTGATCACTGCCACCTAGTGGTTCGTTTATCTGCAGATTCTTAATGCATGAAGAATCACTGCTGATAATCAAATCAAGAGTATTACCCCCTCTAGTTGCCTCCCGAACATGCTGATGTAGAAAACAATCATCCAATAAATCCACAAAAGCCCTGCTAGTGTGTGAGTAACCAGCCCCCAAATTCCAGTCAATATCTGGGAAATTAAAATCTCCCATTATAAGACTCTCTGATTTACTGGCCCACTCTATTTCCCTGTACAGTTTCTTATTATACTCATCAGAGTCATTAGGCCTATAGCACACTCCTACTCTCAATTTTGATCTCCCAATGCTTATGTCACACCAAACTGACTCAACACTGCACTGTCCGGCGATGTCGACTGGCTTCACTTCCTTGGTTTTTATGTGTTTCTTAACTAATAGCATAACCCCTCCCCCCTTCCTATCCTGTCTATCCTTTCTGTAGACATTGTACTCCCCAAATTGCAGTTCTGCATCCCTTATATCTGTGTGACACCACATCTCTGATATCCCAACAATATCTGCCTTTGATGTTTTGAGCAATACCTCAAATTCATCAAATTTATTTACTAAACTCCTAGCATTGGTGTACACGCAAGTATACCTGCACCTGTTTCTATTCTTAGCTACCCTAACACAACCCATGTGTTTACTTGTACCGCAATGGCTCCCAGCAGTCTCTGAAATACGATGCATCTTGTTTTCCAGGCTTCTGCTCATTCTAATAGAAGCAGTGCAAGAATCTCTTTCACCTCTGCCAGTGGCTACTGTCAATCTATTGGTCTTGATCTATTGATGAGAGCCTTGAATCTATTGATGAGAGCCTTGTCGATCAATTCGGCCCTGGAAAGATTGTGCAAGGATCAAGGGGGTAGAATTTTTTTCAGCCTGGTCTGTACTTGTTAACAGGAGAGACTGTTTCTATACGGATCGAATACACTTAAATAGAAAGGGTGCAAGAATATTTGCTGATGCTATCGAGGCAGTGTTAGGTGGGTCGGAAAACTGCTAGCTTTGGGGGGATACAAGGACTAATAGATTAACAGTAGCCACTGGCAGAGGTGAAAGTGATTCTTGCACTGCTTCTATTGGAATGAGCAGAATCATGGAAAACAAGATGCAGGATATTTCAGAGACTGCTGGGAGTCATTGCGGTAAAAGTAAACACATGGGTTGTGTTAGGGTAGCTAAGAATAGGAAAAGGTGCATGTATACTTGCGAGTACACCAATGCTAGGAGTTTGGTAAATAAATTTGATGAATTTGAGGTATTACTCAAAGCATCAAAGGCAGATATTGTTGGGATATCATAGACGTGGTGTCACACAGATATAAGGGATGCAGAACTGCAATTTGGGGAGTACAACGTCTACAGAAAGGATAGACAGGATAGGAAGGGTGGAGGGATTATGCTATTAGTTAAGAAATACATAAAAACCAAGGAAGTGAAGCCAGTCGACATCGCTGGACAGTGCAGTGTCGAGTCAGTTTGGTGTGACATAAGCATTGGGAGATCAAAATTGAGAGTTGGAGTGTGTTATAGGCCTACTGACTCTGATGAGTGTAATAAGAAACTGTACAGGGAAATAGAGTGGGCCAGTAAATCAGAGAGTCTTATAATGGAGGATTTTAATTTCCCAGTTACTGACTGGAATTTGTGGTTTGATCACTCACACACTAGCAATGCTTTTGTGGACTTATTGGATGAGTGTTTTCTACATCAGCATGTTCAGGAGGCAACTAGAGGGAGTAATACTCTTGATTTGATTATCAGCAGTGATTCGTCATGCATTAAGAATCTGCAGATAAAGGAAGCACTAGGTGGCAGTGATCACAGTGTGCTGAAGTGGGATTTACTCAAAGAGGTAACAACCATCAGGGGTAAAGGGAAGGGTTATTGCTTTCGTAAAGGCGACTACGATGGTCTGAGACAGTATTTAAATTCTGTACAGTGGTACCAACTGAAGATGTTACCAAAAGCAAATTCAAAGAACTTATCTTGGAAGCTACTAGGCTTTACATACCAACTAATAAATATTGTTTAAGGTTTAGGCCTAAATGGATGTCAGATGAACTAATGAGACATGTGACAGAGAAGAAAAATGCATGGGATACATATAAATTAACACATGTCACAGAAGCCTATGATAAATACAAGTTGATCTGTAACCAAGTTACAAAGGATGTTAGGCAGGCAAAGGCAGATTACAAGAAATCTTTGGCAAAGGATTCAAAGAAAAACAGCAAAGAGTTCTTTACTTATGTAATCTCTAGAAGGAAGGGGATGAATCAGAGTGGTCCACTTGATATCGATGGGTCAACTGTTGATGATCCTGCTCAGGTAGCTAACAAACTAAATGAATATTTTGCATCGACATTCACACGTGAGGAGTTATTCAGCGAGAGCAATGCCAGAGGTATATTCAACTCTGGCTGTAAACTAGAGAATCTTGTAATAACTGAGAGTAAAGTGGAGGAGAAATTGTTAAAGATAAACCCAAGAAAGGCACCTGGGGTGGATGGGATCTATCCAGTTATAATAAAGGAGGCAGCAAAGGAAGTAAGCAAACCCTTAGCCATAATTATGAGAGCTTCCTTGGACTCAGAGGAGGTACCCACAGACTGGAGATGTGCAAATGTGACCCCAATTCACTAAGGAGGATCAAAGGCCGACACAAGTAATTGTAGACCTGTGAGTGCAACTTCTGTTCCAGGAAAATTAATGGAGGCACTGGTTAAAGAAGCACTGCAGGATCATCTAGACAAAACTTCAGTTATAGCTCGGACACAGCATGGTTTTGTTAAGGGGAAGTCTTGCCTGACCAATTTGATTGGATACTATGATGCAGTCACAAAAGAACTGGATGCAGGGAATAACTTTGATATTATATACTTGGATCTTAGAAAAGCTTTTGATACTGTTGCACATGGAAGACTGCTGCACAAATTGGGGCAGTGTGGCATTGGAGGCAAATTGCTGCTATGGATAAAGGGGGTGGTTGAGGGGAGAAGACAGAGAGTGGTAATCAATGGACACTGCTCATCGTGGACTAATGTTATTAGTGGAGTCCCTCAGGGTTCATTGTTGTGTCTATTATTGTTTTCTGTATTTATAAATGATATTGATGATGGTATATCAAGCTTAAAGTCCAAGTTTGCAGATGATACAAATGTTGGCAGGGTTGTCAAGGACACTACTGACACTATGCTGCTGCAACAGGATCTGGAAAGGTTGAGCAGATGGGCTGAGAGGTGGCAAATGAAGTTTAACATTGACAGATGAAAGTACTACATATGGGAAACTGCAACTCCAGAGCACCATATCAACTCTGTGTTACTACAGTGACAGTGGTAGAGAGTGAAAAGGACATGGGGGTAATTGGGCAGGCAGATATGAAGTTCTCTGAGCAGTGCAGATGGGCTGCAAGAGTAGCTCATGGTGTCTTGTCAATGATATACAGGAATATTTCTAGCAGGGATAAGGAGGTGATTATTCCCTTGTGTAAGACAATGGTCAGGCCACACCTTGAGTACTGTATACAGGTCTGGAGGCCTCATTTCAAGAAGGATGTAGAGCTGCATGAACGAGTACAGAGAATGGCAACAAGATTAGTGAATGGAACAAAGGGGTACCCTTACAAAGAAAGGCTTAAGTTTTGTAAATTACAGTGTCTGGAGACTAGGCACTGGCGAGGTGATTTGATAGAGGTGTATAAAGCCTTGAATGGTTTGAACATGCTCAGTGCTGAGGGGATTCTTCCTCTTGTTCAGAATAATCACCTGAGAAGGCATAAATTCAAATTGAGGAAAGACAGATGTAGGATAGACGTGTGGAAATTTGCCTTTAGCCAGTGGGTAGTTGGTTGGTGGAACAGACTTCCATCCCTTGTCATGGAAGTTGATAGCCTAAATAAATTGAAGGCTTAGCTGGACAGGTATTTCGAACGAATGGAGGGGTGAAGTGGAAGAGGGTTTTTTTTTTTTTTTTTGGCTGATGCTGCATAGCTTGCTTTCTTGCATCATACGCCTCTACTAATGCTAATACATCTGACATCCTTTTGTGCCTAAACTTTGATCAGTGTTTCTTAGTTGGTATGAAAATCCTAGTAGCTTCCAAGATTAATTCCTTGAATGCTTCCCATGTAGAATTTGCTGTTGGTAACATCATCAGTTGGTCCCACCATATAGAATTTAAAACTTCCTGAAACCACTGTAGTTACAGTCACAAAAGCAAAAACCCTTCCCTTTACCCGTGATGGTAATTACATCTTTGAGTCAGTCCCAAATCAGTACACTGTGATCACTGCCACCTAATGAATAATCACTGCTGATAATCAGATCAGGAGTATTTCTCCCTGTGGTTGACTCTCAAACATGTTGATGTAGAAAAGAATTATCCAATGATTCCACAAAAGCCTTCCTAGTGTGCTAGTGACCAGTGCACAAGTTGTAGTCTACATCTGGGAAATTAAAATTTGCCATTATAAGACAATCTGATTTACTGGCCCATTCTATTTCTCTGTACAGTTGTTCATTGTACTCATCAAAGTCATTAGGCCTATAACACACTCCTACTCTCATTTTCCCTTTCCCAATTCATGAAACAGTGACACCAAACTGACTCAGCACTGCACTGTCCACTCATGTCAACTGGATGCACTTCCTTAGATTTTATGTTTCTTAACAGCATAACTGCTCCTCCCTTTCCATCCTGTCTATCCTTTCTGTATGCATTGTACTCCACAAATTCAAATTCTGCATTCCTTGTATCTGTGTGATACCACATCTCTGATATCCCATAAATATCTGCATTTGACATCTTGACCATCACCTCATTTTCCTCAAATTTATTTACTATACTACATTTGTGTACATGCAAGTATACAGTGCACCTATTCTTGCCATTAGTTACCCTAAAACAACACATGTATTTACTTGTTTCATGATGACTACCAGCAGTCCTTGAAATCCACAGCATCTGACTTTCCAATCTGCTGCTCATTTCAATAGAAGCAGTGCAAGAATCACTTTAATGTCTGGCTGCAGCTTCTGTTACTCTATTAGTTTGTAAACTTCCCCAAGCTAGCAGTTTTCTGACCCACCTAACACTGCCTTGATAGCATCAGCAAATATTCTTGCACTCTTTCTATTTTACAAGCACAGACCACGCTAAGAAAAATTCTACCCCATGAGCCTTGCACAGTCTCTCCAGGTTGAGTTAGTTAGTTAGTTATTTGGTTTTTAGGAGCATTAGCAACTAAGGCCATATTGCTCCGGATATGCGGTGGTCATTCCCTGACCTTTCCGCATCATCCATATTTGGTGGTGACGGGCTCGAACCCCGGTCTAATCAAGAAGCGTGTGCTACGCACTGCTGCTCCTTCCCACCTGGCTACGGAGGCGCCCTCCAGGTTGAATTGATTGACATGGCTCTCATCATATACGCCCTTCTATCTTGCCTGGGCAGAATTGCAGACACGTTCACATATAACAATAACTCACAACTTTTTTTCCACTTTTGACATGACTTGTACTTGTTAAGTAAGTTCAAAGATCTCCTACTCTTAATGTAATTAGTGCCAATGTGTATAACAATTTTACCCTTTGTGTCCTTAAAAGAAGATATCTGCATTTGTAGTATTAACTCTTGTAATTGGGTATGCAGTTTTCTCTCTGACTGCTCACTGAGGGTGATGGTAGATGGCTCTGTGTCTTCTAATCCCCTGTTCCAGTTTGAGAATCCATGCCCCATACAAATCACTGTAACTTCTTGTATATCTACTACCAATTTCTTAAATGGCAATCTCCCGTAATTTTCCAGTGGCTAAAGGCATTTTGTGCATCTATACATCTATCCTGCAAAAATAAACTTCAAGGATCACATATCTCCATTAGGGATTATCCTGACTTTTAAAGTCTCTTGGCATAAACACTTCACAAATATTGTTCCTCTGCATCTAAAAAACTGGATTTTCTCTTTTGCTCTCAATGTTACTTTGCTTACAAACAGCTGTACAAATCTCAAATCCACCCTCTCACTGAATATTGTTCCCACATCTGGCCTCCAAAACGTCTCACAACCTTTTATACTCCATTCAAAAAATGCACAGTTACATTAATTAATGACCCATCTGTAATAAAGTCTCTGTACTCTCAGTCTCATAGATGTTTTGTTCTGTTTCTAATGCATGCCTTTCCCATAGATACTTCCATGGGCACTGTTCATGTGATTTGGCTTCTATAATTCTTGCTCTGGGCTCACAATGGGCTTGAGCTGGATATCATCATTCTTCTCTTTCTTTCTTCTGACTCTCTCTCTCTCTCTCTCTCTCTCTCTCTCTCTCTCTCTCTCTCTCTCTCTCTCTCTCTCTCTCTCTCTCTCTCTCTCTCTCTCTCAGGGCAACTCAGAATTTTTTTTTTTTGCCTGGTGAAGCAAATGCCTCAGGCTTCCATGCACCATATGACTAATAATGATAATAAATCAGTCAGAACATACAGAACAATCTTTCTTCTTCCCCATTTATTCCTTCAACTTTCATTTTCTGGAACAACCTCCATCAAAAATACTTTCCAAAAATTATAATATACAGAAATTTTTTTTTTTTTTTTTTTATGTGAACCTCAAACACGAGAGGTATTGGAACCTATAGTACTTAGTACCGTGCTTGGGTTGGAGGTTGAGAAGAGAAAGAAGATATTTGTTGACATTGGACTTGAACTTCTGTAGATTGTAATTTTCAGAAAATACGTATGAAGGAAGGTTGTTCAAGAAAACGGCAGTTGAATGAATAAATGAGGAAGATGAAAAGTTGGTTCTGTGGGTTTGAAGTTGAACAGTAAATGGATGTTGGCTGGTGGCGGCACTGTTTTGAAAGAGAGAGCGGGAATTATAGAAGCCAATTCAGAAGAACAGTGCCCATGGAAATATCTGTAGAAGAGGCATGCAGCAGAAACAGTACGTCTATGAGAAAGCGAGTGGAGAGACTCTGTTAGAGATGAATCATTAATTAACCTAACTGCCCTCTTCTGAATGGAATCAAGAAGCCTGAGAGAGGTTTTGGGGGCACCACCCCAAATGTGGGAACAATATTCCATGGCAGGGCGGATTTGCGATTTATACAGAGTGAGCAGCTGTTTGGAAGAAAAGTAACGCCGAGAGCGAAAGAGAAAACCAAGTTTTTTAGATGCAGAGGAAGCAATATTTGTAATGTGCTTGTGCCAAGAGAGATTAGAAGTCAGGGTAATCCCCAAAAGAGATATATCCTTTTGCCTAGAAATTGGAGTGTCACTAAAAATAAGCATGGGAGCAGAAGAATCCTTTTTTGCGAGATATAAGACAAGACTGAGTTTTAGAAGGGTTGAAATCAACTAAGTTGTCTTTGCCCCACTGGAGAATTACCTGAAGATCGGCATTTAAGGAATTGGTAGCAGATTTTCGAGAAGTTGAAGCTGATTGAGCAGGGCAAGGTTTCTCAAAATAGAAAGTTGAATGCAATGTGCTATCATCGGCAAAACTATGGATAGGATTTCTAGTCAATGGAAGAAGGTCATTGATATACAAGAGGAAAAGAGTGGGGGAAAGAACTGAACCTTGGGGGACACCGGCATTAGTGGAGAAGTTAGAAGACAGAGAGCCATCTACCATCACCCTCAGTGAGCGATCAGAGAGAAAACTGGATAACCAATTACTAAAAACAGTTGGCAAACCATAAGATGGAAGCTTGTTTAGAAGACCTTTATGCCAAACACGATCGAAAGCCTTTGAGATGTCAAGAGAAACTACTTGTGTTTCACCGAACCTTTCCATTGAAGTAGTCCATAAATGGGTAACATAAGCCAGAATATCACCAGTGGATCGACACTGACGGAATCCATACTGGCGATCGTTGATCAGACGGAAGGTTTCTAGGTAGTTTAAGAGATGGCGGTTAATTGATTTCTCCATTACTTTAGAAAGAGTAGAAGTAATTGCAATGGGACGATAATTGGATGGGAGGGATTTGTCAACCTTTTTAGGAACTGGCTGGATATGAGCAAATTTCCAAGCAGAAGGAAAAACACCTTTGGAATAAGAAAGTGAAAAAAGGCGGCAAAGAATAGGAGTAAGTTCAGGAGCACAGATTTTGAGAACAAGTGGAGAAATACCATCAGGACCTGGAGCTTTCTTAGCATCAAGATTCATCAAAATCCTTCTGATATCCTTTTGACAGAAGACCACAGGAGGCATTGAATGGACCGTGTTGGGAATGGTGGGAGGTGTTTTACCAAGTTCGTTAATACATGAGCTGGAAGAAAAATGGGATGCTAGCAGGTCAGCTTTATCATTGGCTGAAGTGACAACAGAACCATCTGGTTTGGACAGAGGTGAAAGCAGAGATGGGCAAAAGTTGCGGCCAATAGCTTTGGCAAGAGACCAGAATGCTCGGCTACCATTAGGGCAAGAAGCAAGTTTTCTACTCTTAGCCTGTTTAAACTCTAGTTTGGACTGATTAATAACTGCTTTACAATTGTTGCGAGCTTTGGTGTAGGCAGAAAATGAAACTGAAGAATTAGAAACAAGCCAATTACGATATGCAACATTCTTCTCTTGGACAGCCTTAGCACATTTATTGGAAAACCAAGGTTTAGATAAAGGACAAGATTTTAAAGTGGAGTGTGGGATAAAGGATTCCATTCCTGCAAGAATAATTTCACTGACACGATCTGAGCAAACGTTGACATCAGGAGTTTTGAAACAGTAATCCGACCAAGGAAAAGAAGAAAAGAAGTCTCGCAGGTCATCCCATTTTGCATTCTTGTAATGCCAAACAACACGAGGTTGGGAATAGCCATGAGATAAAGGTTCCATTGGAGAAGAGACAATCACCAAGTTGTGATCTGAAGTGCCTAAAGGACCTCTCACTTCAACCGTGTACTTAGAAGGGTTGTTTGTGAGAAAAAGATCAAGCGTATTGGCTGTATGATTCGGATTGTCCGGTATTCTTGTAGGTAAATGAACAATCTGTGCTAGGTCATTAGTAATTGCAAAAGCCTCAGCATCTCGACCTGCTGGGTCGGTGTGACTAGAAAACGGAAGCCAGCTGGAGTTGTGAACATTAAAATCACCAAGGAAAATTACCTCACTGTTAGGAAAGTTGGACTGGAGAAAGTCAAGTTGCAATGAGAGGAAGTCAAAGAGCTCCAAGTGATTAGTGGAGTTTGGAGAACGGTAGAGACAACAGATGAATTTGACACAATGAGGTAGAGAGATTTTAAGCCAGAGATGATTGAAAAGAGGAGATTCCAAACTACCAAGTCTCTGACAGGGAATATCGGAACGAACATGTGCAAAGTACCACCTTTGAGGCGAAAGGAATCATACAGCGAATAATTTGGGCATCTGAGATGAGCAGTAGTTGAATCAACCGATAACTGAGATTCTGTCAGAAAAAGTACATGAGGTTTGGCAGACTGCAAGTGGAAATGGACATCGTTGAGATTAGAATTGAGACCACGTATATTTGTGAAATGAATTAGGAAATCCTTGGGAGGTTTAGATCTTTTCGCAGATAAGCTTTTTCTATTAGTTTGACAATTCATGGTGTATTCAATAGTAAGAAAAAGTGGGTGGGACATGCTGTATGAAGTAATGAAATTTTTGGATATGGCGTACATGTGGTAAGAATATACCCAGATCCTTGACATAACGTGGCCTCGACAATGCTCCCCGCATACACACTACTCGGACTCCCTCCAGTCACTATCTGGCAGAGTAGAGGTAGCAAGATTATACACTAGCTGATCCAGAAGCCTCCTAGAGAGTTACCAATAGGTTCGGTCCGGTGTACTAACTAGCGGCCGGCCTGCGAAAACCGTTTTAGAGCTGTACCCTCGAAATGTAAGGAATATTGGATCTCGCCACGACGTTCATCATAACCTCAAAAGTCATCAATCATACTGCATGATGGAAGAGATAGGGAAGGGTTGACCAGAACTTAGCTCTAGAGACTAAACATGGGTTCCACCACTTCAAGCCTCCAATAAGCAAAGTGGTGGTATTTCACCAGTTGATGAGAGTCATCTACCACCTAGTACTGCCTGGTAACATAGAGGGGCGACATTCCTCCATGTGGTGTGGGCGCCACACCTCGACCCCTGCTTACGTTGGTTCACACCTGGGTGGTCACCCACCATGTGCTTGTGCATGGAGGTTATACCCAGGATTACTAACAGTCCCACCATCGTGAAGGTGCAAGCAGAGGATTTGGCTGTCACAGACCGTCCGGACTTCGCCGAAATTGGGTCCACTTGACTTGAGTGTCACCCGAATATCAGTTCCATCAGCGTTTTAGACTCCCAGGTAGCAAGTACAGCTTGTGTGGCATATCTGAGAGAATGTCTGTGACAACCTCAAGGACAATTTAAGTTTAATGTCAATAGGAATCTTCCTTCATTAATTAACCTTCATTAATTAACCTTCAACTAATGCGCAATACTAAGTAGTATAGGTTCTAATACCTCTTGTGTTTGGGGTTTTCTTAAAAAAAAAAAAATTATTTATAAAACTTATTTTTTGGTCTTATTAACAAACAGATGTTTGTTAATAAGATATATCCTAAATAAAACAAAGAAACTTATATTTCAAATGATTGTAGAAAGTCTTCTATTGTACGGAGCAGAAATCTGGACATCGAATAGGCGAGCGGAAAACAAATTGCTCTCCACAGAAATGGATTTTTGGAGACGCTCAGCAGGAACTTCTAGAAGAGACAGAAAATGGAATGAAGACATAAGGGAAAAAATAGAAGTGAAAAAGACTATTATTGACACCCTCAAAGAAAAGTGTCTAACATGGTATGGACATGTAAAACAGATGCAAGAAAACAGATATCCAAAGGCTATCCTGGAATGGATACCTCCTGGAAGAAGGAGAAAAGGGGAAGACCTAGAGGACATGGATGGATGGAGTATGGGCGTGCATGACAGCCCGAGGCCTAACCGACCAAGACACCTTGAACCGCACTTTATGGTGGGAAAAAATTCCTAACAAGAAATAACTTGTAAGCTGAGGAAACACATTGTAAATGGAAACACTCCTCTTGAAGAAGAAGATTAACAAACAGATGTCTTGGTAACAAGGTTAGAAAGGAAACTTTTCTGCAGTATTTTAGATAAACTCTGTTAAAAGATCAAAAGTGATTAACTTCTCTATAGTATTATAGACAAACCTCTAATATCAGTGAAGGTGACTACTTTACTAGTCCACTGGTAACAAGATTAAAATTACTCATCTTTGGTAACCACCTCTAAGTAGATTAAAAATAACTATTCCAAGTCTAATTGTTAACATGCCTTTGGTAACCAGAGTATACAAAGAATGATGTAATGAGAGTTTTTAAAACTCTTGTATATATATATATATATATTATTATTATTATTATTAGCCATATGGTGTAAGAAAGCCTGAGGCGTATGCTGCACCAACCAAAAAAAAAAAAAAAATTGAGTTACCCTGAGAGAGAGAGAGAGAGAGAGAGAGAGAGAGAGAGAGAGAGAGAGAGAGAGAGAGAGAGAGAGCCACCAAATCACCAAGAAAGAGAAGAAACATGGAAGCCTATGATAGATATAAGTTGGTCTGTAACCAAGTCACAAAGGAGATTAGGCAGGCAAAGGCAGATTATGAGAAATCCTTGGCAAAGGACGCAAAGAAAAACAGAAAAGAGTTCTTTACCTATTTAAACTCAAGAAGGAAAGGGATGAATCAGATTGGTCCACTGGATGTTGATGGTTCAACAGTTGAGGATCCTGCTCAGGTGGCTAACAATCTAAATGAGTATTTTGCATCTACATTCACACATGAGGAGTTATTCAGGAAGGGGAATGTCGTAGGTGAAGTAAACATTGGCAGTGAGCTAGATTGTTTTCTAATAACAGAGAGGAAAGTGGAGGAGAAATTGCTGAGGATAAACATAAAAAAGGCACCAGGGGTGGATGGGATCTATCCAGTTATATTAAAGGAGGCAGCAAAGGAAGTAAGCAAACCCCTAGCCATAATTATGAGAGCTTCTTTGGACTCAGGGGAGGTACCCATGGACTGGAGATGTGCAAATGTAACCCCAATTCACAAAGGAGGATCAAAGGCTGACACAAGTAATTATAGACCTGTTAGTTTAACTTCTGTTCCAGGAAAATTAATGGAGGCACTGGTTAAAGAAGCACTGCAGGATCATCTGGACAAGAATTCAGTTATAGCTCAGACACAGCATGGTTTTGTTAAGGGCAGGTCTTGTCTGACCAATTTGATTGGATACTATGATGTAGTCACAAAAGAACTGGATGCAGGGAATAACTTTGATATTATATAGGGGTAGAATTTTTTTCAGCCTGGTCTGTACTTGTTAACAGGAGAGACTGCTTCTACAGGGATGGGATACACTTAAATAGAAAGGGTGCAAGAATGTTTGCTGATGCTATCGAGGCAATGTTAGGTGGGTCGGAAAACTGCTAGATTGGGGGGATACAAGGACTAATAGATTAACAGTAGCCACTGGCAGAGGTGAAAGTGATTCTTCCACTGCTTCTATTGGAATGAGCCGCAGCCTGGAAAATAAGATGTAGGATATTTCAGAGACTGCTGGGAATCATTGGGGTACAAGTAAACACATGGGTTGTGTTAGGGTAGCTAAGAAAAAGAACAGGTGCATGTATACTTGTGTGTACACCAATGCTAGGAGTTTAGTAAATAAATTTGATGAATTTGAGGTATTGCTCAAAACATCAAAGGCAGATATTGTGGGGATTTCAGAGACGTGGTGTCACACAGATATAAGAAATGCAGAACTGGAATTTGGGGAGTACAATGTCTACAGAAAGGATAGACAGGATAGGAAGGGAGGAGGGGTTATGCTATTAGTTAAAAAACACATAAAATCCAAGGAAGTGAAGCCAGTCGACATCGCTGGACAGTGCAGTGTCGAGTCAGTTTGGTGTGACATAAGCATTGGGAGATCAAAATTGAGAGTAGGAGTGTGCTATAGGCCTAATGACTCTGATGAGTATAATAAGAAACTGTTCGGAGAAATAGAGTGGGCCAGTAAATCAGAGAGTCTTATAATGGGGGATTTTAATTTCCCAGATATTGACTGGAATTTGGGGGCTGGTCACTCACACAGTAGCAAGGCTTTTGTGGATTTATTGGATGATTGTTTTCTACATCAGCATGTTCGGGAGGCAACTAGAGGGAGTAATACTCTTGATTTGATTATCAGTAGTGATTCTTCATGCATTAAGAATCTGCAGATAAATGAACCACTTGGTGGCAGTGATCACAGTGTGCTGAAGTGGGAGTTACTCAAAGAGGTAACTACCATTAGGGGTAAAGGGAAGGGGTATTGCTTTCGTAAAGGCAACTACAATGGACTGAGACAATATTTAAATTCTATACAGTGGGATCAACTGATGATATTGCCAACAGCAAATTCAAAATGGGAAGCATTCAAAGAACTTATTGTGGAAGCTACTAGGCTTTACATACCAACTAAGAAATATTGTTCAAGGTTTAGGCCTAAATGGTTGTCAGATGAACTAATGAGGCATATGGCAGAGAAGAAAAATGCATGGGATACATACAAATTAACACGTGACACGGATGCCTATGATAGATACAAGTTGATCTGTAACCAAGTTACAAAGGAGGTTAGGCAGGCGAAGGCAGATTACGAGAGATCCTTGGCAAGGGATGCGAAGAAAAACAGCAAAGAGTTCTTTACTTATGTAAACTCTAGAAGGAAGGGGATGAATCAGATTGGTCCACTTGAGATCGATGGGTCAACTGTTGATGACCCTGCTCGGGTAGCTAACAAACTAAATGAATATTTTGCATCGACATTCACACATGAGGAGTTATTCAGCGAGGGGAATGCCAGAGGTGTATTCAACTCTAGCAGTAAGCTAGAGAATCTTGTAATAACTGAGAGCAAAGTGGAGGAGAAATTGTTGAAGATAAACACAAGAAAGGCACCTGGGGTGGATGGGATCTATCCAGTTATATTAAAGGAGGCAGCAAAGGAGGTAAGCAAACCCTTAGCCATAATTATGAGAGCTTCCTTGGACTCAGGGGAGGTACCCATTGACTGGAGATGTGCAAATGTGACCCCAATTCACAAAGGGGGATCAAAGGCTGACACAAGTAATTATAGACCTGTGAGTTTAACTTCTGTTCCCGGAAAATTAATGGAGGCACTGGTGAAAGAAGCACTGCAGGATCATCTAGACAAGACTTCAGTTATAGCTAGGACACAGCATGGTTTTGTTAAGGGGAAGTCTTGCCTGACCAATTTGATTGGATACTATGATGCAGTCACAAAAGAACTGGATGCAGGGAATAACTTTGATATTATATACTTGGATCTTAGAAAGGCTTTTGATACTGTTGCACATGGAAGACTGCTGCACAAATTGGAGCAGTGTGGCATTGGAGGCAAGTTGCTGCTATGGATAAAGGGGTGGTTGAGGGGGAGAAGACAGAGAGTGGTAATCAATGGACACTGCTCATCGTGGACTAATGTTATTAGTGGAGTCCCTCAGGGTTCAGTATTGGGGCCTTTATTGTTTTCTGTATTTATAAATGATATTGATGATGGTATATCAGGCTTAATGTCCAAGTTTGCAGACGATACGAAGGTTGGCAGGGTTGTCAAGGACACTACTGACACTATGCTGCTGCAACAGGATTTGGAAAGGTTGAGCAGATGGGCTTCGAGGTGGCAAATGAAGTTTAACATTGACAAATGTAAAGTACTACATATGGGAAACAGCAACCCCAGAGCAACGTATCAACTCTGTGGTACTACACTGACAGTGGTAGAGAATGAAAGGGACCTGGGGGTGGTGGTGCAGGCAGATATGAAGTTCTCTGAGCAGTGCAGACGGGCTGCAAGAGTAGCTCATGGTGTATTGTCAATGATATATAGGAATTTTTCTAGCAGGGATAAGGAGGTGATTATTCCCTTGTATAAGGCAATGGTCAGGCCACACCTAGAGTACTGTATACAGGCTTGGAGGCCTCATTTCAGGAAGGATGTAGAGCTGCTGGAACGAGTACAGAGAAGGGCAACTAGATTGGTGAATGGGACAAAGGGGTTCTCTTACGAAGAAAGGCTTAAGTTTTGCAAATTACAGTGTCTGGAAACTAGGCACCAGCGGGGTGATCTGATAGAGGTGTACAAAGCCTTGAATGGTTTGAGCATGCTCAATGCTGATGGGATTCTTCCTCTAGCTCAGAAAAATCACCTGAGAGGGCATAAATTCAAATTGAGGAAAGACAGATGTAGGATAGATGTGCGGAAATTTGCCTTTAGCCAGCGGGTGGTTGGTGGGTGGAACAGACTTTCATCCCTTGTCGTGGAAGTTGATAGCCTAAATAAGTTTAAGGCTCAGCTGGACAGGTATTTCGAACGAACAGAGGGGTGAAGTGGAAGTGGTTATTTTTATTTATTTATGTTACTTTTTTTTTTTTTTTTTTTTTTTTTTTTTTTTTTGGCTGATGCTGCATAAGCTTGCTTTCTTGCATCAAATGCCTCTACTAATGCTAATGCTAATGCTAATGCTAATGCTATATATTTGGATCTTAGAAAGGCTTTTGATACTGTTGCGCATGGAAGACTGCTGCACAAATTGGAGAAGTGTGGCATTGGAGGCAAATTGCTGCTATAGATAAAGGGATGGTTGAGTGGCAGAAGACAGAGAGTGGTAATCAATGGACACTGCTCAACGTGGACTAATGTTATTAGTGGAGTTCCTCAGGGTTCAGTGTTGGGTCCATTGTTGTTTTCTGTATTTATAAATGATATTGATGATGGTGTATCAGGCTTAATGTCCAAGTTTGCAGACGATACCAAGGTTGGCAGGGTTGTTAAGGACACTACTGATACTATGCTGCTGCAACAGGATCTGGAAAGGTTGAGCAGATGGGCTGAGAGGTGGCAAATGAAGTTTAACATTGACAAATGTAAAGTACTACATATGGGAAACAGTAAACATATGGGGTTACTGTTTAAGTTCAGTTTAAGTTCTGCAATTTGCAGTGTCAGGAGACCAGGCATCTGCGAGGGGATATGATTGAGATGTATAAGCCCTTGAATGGTTTGAGCAAACTCAATGCCAATTGGATTCTTCATCTTGTCCAGATTAATCACCTGAGGGGACATAAACATAAATTGAGAAAAGACAGTTGTAGAATAGATGTGTGGAAATTTGACTTTAGCCAGCAAGTGGTTGATTGCTGGAACAAACATCCATCTCTCATTGTGAACATTCACAGTTTAAATAAATTCAAGGCAGAACTAGACAAGTATTTGGATTGAATGGATGGGAAGGATTTTTTTTTGGCTGATGCTGTATAAGCTTTCTTTCTTGCATCATATGCCTCTGCTAATGCTAATGCTAATGCTAATCAACGTATCAACTCTGTGGTACTACGCTGACAGTGGCAGAGAATGAAAAGGACCTGGGGGTAATTGTGCAGGCAGATATGAAGTTCTCTGAGCAGTGCAGACGAGCTGCAAGAGTAGCTCATGGTGTCTTGTCAATGATATACAGGAATTTTTCTAGCAGGGATAAGGATGTGATTATTCCCTTGTATAAGGCATTGGTCAGGCCACACCTTGAGTACTGTATACAGGTCTGGAGGCCTCATTTCAAGAAGGATGTAGAGCTGCTCGAACGAGTACAGAGAAGGGCAACAAGATTAGTGAATGGAACAAAGGGTTGCTCTTACGAAGAAAGGCTTCAGTTTTGCAAATTATAGAGCCTGGAGACTAGGCTTCGGCGAGGTGATCTGATAGAGGTGTATAAGGCTTTGAATGGCTTGAGCATGCTCAATGCCGATGGGATTCTTCCTCTTGCTCAGAATAATCACCTGAGAGGGCATAAATTCAAATTGAGGAAGGACGGATGTCGGATAGATGTGCGGAAATTTGCCTTTAGCCAGCGGGCAGTTGGTTTGTGGAATAGACTCCCATCGCTTGTTGTTGAAGTTGATAGCCTAAATAAATTTAAGGCTCAGCTGGACAGGTATTTCGAACGAACGGAGGGGTGAAATGGGAGTAGTGGTTGTTTTTTTTTTTTTTTTTTGGCTGATGCTGAATAAGCTTGCTTTCTTGCATCATATGCCTCTACTAATGCTAATGCTAAGAACAATGATATCCCGCTCAGGACCCTGGGTGTGCCATTCTCACCAAATGTGAACCCCTGGTGTAAAATATATAATTGAAACAAATGTTGACCCAACAGTTCAAAATAGAGAAAAGGTATATAAATGAAGAATGATAATATGTATAGTAAAGTAAATTTATACTTAACAGAACTGACTGATGTCACTGAATAAATAATTAAACATTACATATATACCTGTACAGACTTTCCAGATAGTCATACTAGTTAAACCTGCTAGTCTAACATAGTCAAACCTATGTTATTTTATTGTACTGTAATGTACAACCTTTCATTTGCTATCCTTGCAGTCACTGATGAAGTGATAAAAATATACCATGAAATATTTGATAACCATCTGTATGTAATTAACAAATGGAAATAAACATAGTCCGAAGTAGGTTGAAGTTCTTGGTTCCTCTTTTGATAAATATTTTTACCTTTTCAGAATTCATATTTCTTAATTTAATTTATTTGATAGCTATTTCATTTAATATATATTTATTTTTTATTTTATATTTCTGTTTATTTTTTATTTTATATTTATATTTATTTCACTCAAAATAGATATTTAAGTGAAACAAAGCAGAAATTACTACATCTGTGTGTATTATAATAATGCAGCAGAATTTATCTGAACAAATAATGATTCCTTAAAATAATTTTCAGTGATAAGAAATTTGCACTAAAAAAAAAATGCAGTTTTATTGTACAACTATTTATTTGGTATTAGCTGAATAATTATGACATAATTATTTTACATGATGTAAAAATCTTGTGATAAGTGGGATAGCCCCAGGGGCGCTCTGTCTCTCTCTCTCTCTCTCTCTCTCTCTCTCTCTCTCTCTCTCTCAGGGTAACTCGGGAATTTTTTTTTTTGGCTGATGCAGTATAAGCCTCGGGCTTCCTTGCACCATATAGCTGCTGCCGCTGCTGCTGCTGCTAATAATAATAATAATAATAATAATAATAATAATAATAATAGGCATGATGGCCCAGTGGTTAAGACACCGGACTACCAGTCTGATGGACCTGGGCTTGAATCCTGCCTTGGTGGAAGCAAATATAGCTCCATTACACTGGGCGACCGATATAATAATAACATTAAATGGTAATAAAAAAAAAAAAAAAAAAAAACAATGCAAAAGTTACCCTATTGGACTTACCTTCCCCAAGGTCGGAGCGATGGTTGATGCAGATAGTTGCGCCATCTGGTGTCACTCACGAGAACTAAAAATAAAAATTAAATGAACCACTGGACATAAGCCAAAGCTAAACAAGTCCACCTCCATAGATGGATGATGCCGCAGAGAAATATTATTCATACTGCATCGAGTGTGGTGCAGGATAAAGTCACTCGCGTTCAGGCCTTAGGCAGAGGGGTCAGTTCGAAAAGTTGGAGACAGTCTCCCGAGCAAGACAGTGGAGCAAGTGGCGCTGTCCCCCGTAAGGCCACCACAAGAGAAGGACAAGACCATCCAGCCCCACCAGCTGGAAGTGCTTCCTGTGCAACTGTGCTAGTGACCCACCCAGGAAGGAAGAAAATACCAATGCATGGAGTGGAGCATTGAAATGAATATGTACATCATGTGAGCATACTATGAAATAACCAGGCTGGAGACCAATATGACAATATACAGGTCGCGACTACATACCACGTGGTTGGAACGTTACCTGGATATTCAGGTCATGGAACAGCGATTAGCAGACCAAAGAAGGACCATCGTCATATAGAACTTAATAGCTCCTGCCATCTTGTAAAAAATCAAGCAGGATGTCAGTGATCAACCACAAAGCACAAAGAATATGGTCAATATGGAACCATAGGAGGAACATCATACCATGGAACAAGAGGAGGAACAGCAAGAAGAAATACAACTCAGAGTAGCTGAAGCCGGAAGAGTCATGATATCCAGAATAGAAGACGAGTGGAAGAAGGCCCTAACAGAATTCGAAGGAATGATACCTAAGCAGAGGCTAAATAAAATCCTGTAGAGAGTAACAGACCACCTTAATCAGCAAATAATGTCACATTATCTTGACAACAATGGTGCAACGCTGGAGGCTATCCACACAGCCATATACTGTGCCACTAGCAGCTACTAGGATTAATGGAAAAGAAATGAGAGGCCAGCAGCAGAAGAACCGAAAACAGAAGGAACTGCTCAGCTTGGGAAAGACGCAGAAGAATTAAGAGTCAAGATAGGTCACTTGACCCAGTACCAACAGGATAATAGAAGTAAGAAATTGATTGGAAAGGTGAAGAACATCCTCAAGACAGACAGCGTCCACAATAAACATGAGAACAGAAATCAGAGAATAGGAGAATACTTGGACGCACTGAAGCAAAACCTCCTCGCACTCAGCAACAGACTATGCAGATACAAAGAGAGCTCCCAGAGGAAAATAAATAATCGAATCTTTGATGAGGACCAAAGAGCCTTCTGCAGGAAACTGGGTGATGATGGAAAGCAGGAAATGGCCCAACCAAGAAGAAGACAATCGAGGAGTTCTGGGGAAATATGTGGAGCAGTGAAGTAAGACATAACAGCAGAGCACATCATGGATAGAAGTAGAACAGAAGAAAACCAAGGACTTACAAGAGATGAGAGAGTTGGAGATTCGAGAAGAAGTAAAACAGTTGATCAGGAACACCCATACCTGGCGAACCCCAGGAATTGATAACATCCAAAACTACTGGTACAAGAAGCTCACCTACACACACAAGCACCTAGCAGAGCAGTTCACTCGAATGATAAGGCACCCGGAGGCAATCCCGAAGTTTCTCACCGAAGGAGTCGCATATCTGAAGCCTAAAGATGAAGATACAAGAAACCTGGCAAAATACAGGTCAATCACCTGCCTCCCAATGATGTACAAGATCCTGACCAGCTGCATAACCAAGAAGATATCAGACCACTTAGAGAGTCAGAACATAATGGCTGAAGAGTAGAAAGGATGCAAGTGGAGGAGCAAAGGATGCAAGGAGCAATTAACCATAGATGCCGCAGTTATGGAACAAGCCTACAAGAAGCACCGCAACCTATACATAGACTACATCGATTACCGCAAGGCCCTCGACTCCGTACCTCAGAGCTGGCTAATAGAGACCCTGGAGATCTACAAGGTCAATCTGATAGTGACAAACTTCCTAGGCGCAACAATGCCGAAATGGAGTACCACCATTAAGGTCGAGAACATCACACCAAGGCCAATCCCCATTAGAAGAGGAATCTTTCAGGGAGATGTTCTGAGCCCACTGTGGTTCTGTCTAACACTGAACCCATTATCCACCATGCTTAATGACAGAAAGTATGGATATAACCTCAAAGAAGGAAGAAAGAACCTGTACACCCTCACCCACCTGATGTACATGGATGACATCAAGCTCTATGCAGTAACCAAGAAGCAACTCCAGCAACTACTCCGGATCACCGAAGAATTCAGCAAGGACATCAGGATGGAATTTGGTCTAGAGAAATGCAAGACCCACACACTGCACCAGGGAAAATTAGTTGGCCTAAACTACCAGCTGCTGACTGGTAAAGAGATCAAAGCTATGACAGAAGAAGAGACCTGCAAATACCTAGGGATGATGTAGGCTCAGCAGTTAGAGCACAAGGAAATCAAGAAGTGCCTGACCGAAAAATATCAGCAGAGACTCAGAAGCCTGCTGAAAGCAAAATTGAATGGTGGGAACACAAAGCCATAAACACCTATGTAGCTCCAGTACTAACATACCCCTTCGGGGTCATAGATAGGACTAACACCCAGCTAGAAGATATCATGCAAAAGACAAGGACAATGATGACCAAGAGCCGCCAACACCACCCGAAGTCAGCAGTGGAGAGACTAACAATAGATCGGAAAGAGGGAAGAAGGGGCCTGATAGACCTGATAGAGCAACAGAAAGCAGCGATAGTTAACCTGAAGGATTACTTCGAGAACAACACAGCACCAATCCACCAGGCCATAAGGAAGATAGATAAGTGGTATACCCCACTCAACCTAAGCGAGGAACCGCACCCAGATGGCACAAGAAATGAAGCTAGAAAGATGGGCAAAGAAGACACCCCATGGCAGACACTACAATGACCTCCATCGAGATCATATCGATAACATTGCTTCCGATGCATGGCTCACAAGCGGGATGCTCTTCCCCGAGACTGAAGGATTCGTGCTGGCCATCCAAGACCATGTAATCAACACCAGAAACTATATAAAATACATCGCAAAGGAGCCGGAATGTCAAGTGTCACATGTCGATGATGCCACCTGGCCTCAGAAATGATCCAACACATCACTGTGGGTTGCAAGGTAATCACCCAGACTGATTACACTCAGACATGACCAGGTAGCCAGGATAATACATCAGAAGCTAGTGAGGAAATACCAGATGACCAAAGAAAGTGTACCATGCTACAAGTAGGAACCCCAGGAAGTACTAGAGACCCGAACCCATAAGCTGTACTGGGACCTAACGGATAAGACCATCCCGCACAACAGATCGGACATAACCCTTGTGGACAAGAGGGATTTTCCCATGAGGAAAAAATTAGGAAGTACACGAACCTGAGACATGAAGTCAAGGAGATGTAGCACATGCAGGACGTATCTACCATCCCAATCATTTTGTCAACCACTGGTATGGTGCCAAAGACCCTACATAACGGTCTAGCAGCAATAGGTCTCCTAGAGAACACCTACAAGGAACTCCAGAAAGTCGCAATCCTGAACACCTGTAGGATAGTCAGAGATTTCCTCGACCAACAGTAACACCAGACATTACAACCACCCTGTGTATTTGGTAGCAGTACCCGTCACGGAGTAGAATCCCCCAATCAGGGAGAAATAATATAAGAGCAACAATAATAATAATAAATGGCAATGGATAAATGGCTTAAGAAATTTAGAGAGCTTCCAAAACTAACTCTCCAAGACAATGTCAAGAACACCCTTGACATTGAGAATTTGTTTCTAATATATTTTAAGGATAATTAATTCATTAAAAATACTTCCAACATATGTTTTGTGGGTAGGTGCACATAATTATTCACTTTTTTTTTTACCAATTGGTCATAAAAGTATTTCAGCTTGGAACCACTAAATTGTTACATCTGCTGCTGTAGCTGTACACTGTTTCTAATTTAAGTGGTAACAACTCTGTTTACATTCAGCTTCGGTGTGGAGGATCTCTTATTGGGACACAGTGGATATTAACAGCAGCACATTGTTTATATTCAAAACACGAAAAGAAAGAAAGAAGATTGCGAGAGCCTCATGA
This sequence comes from Mastigoproctus giganteus, assembly GCF_048544385.1. NCBI lineage: Eukaryota > Metazoa > Arthropoda > Arachnida > Uropygi > Thelyphonidae > Mastigoproctus > Mastigoproctus giganteus. The sequence continues at coordinate 2,839,666 of NC_143577.1, read as the reverse complement.
GATTATTGTTAAATTAGGTAAGTTGTTTTCAATTTCAATTATAAATGCTTAATGAAACAATCTTGTAATACATGTTATGTTATTCTGACTCCCCTAGAATTGTTTAAGATCAATTTGCTATAGCTATAATTTAATGTAATTTTATAGATAGAATGTTTTCCATATTTGTAGGGAATCGTAATTCCAACTTTTCCCTGTCATGATGGAGTGAGAATTATATAAAATAGGCATTATAGGACATTTTTCCACTTCTTAAAACAGAAAAAAAAAAAAAAAAAAAAAAAAAACACTCTAAAAACACCCCCATTTTTCCTTAAAATTGTTAATTTCCTAAGAGAAACTACAAAAATCAGAAAATTTAAATTTTTTAAGAAAATGATATAGGTTTAAGCAAATGATAACTAAAAGTCTCCCTTTTTAATAAATTTATTTCTTTTTCATATTTTTTGCTTTAAAATCAATTATATGAGCTTTATTTTTTCCATACCTTTATAAATTAGTTTAATTTTTGTTTTATTGTAATTTTCAATATTTTTATATGTTATTTCGTGGTTGAATCTAACTGGTAAAAAGACTTTAAATTCATTTATGTGAACAATTACCTTATCTTATCTCCTTTTTTCTGTTTTTATTATTTCAAATTTTTTTAATTGAATAATGTACATTAAGATATGTCTTGTAATTTTTTGAATGGAATAGATCGGAATTACCAATGTCATTTTATTAGTTCCATTTATAAAACAATTTTTTTTCAAATAATTTTAAAATTAGTTTAAAAAATATTTCAAAAAAATTGTGTTTTTATAAATGGAAATAAAATTCTGCAAGAAATGTGAGCAAGAAAAAAATGAAAGTGAGTTTAACACATCTCTTTCATATCGTAGAGATTTTAATAATAAAGCATATCAAAAAAATATTATAAATCTAAAACATCACTCAAAAAGAGAGAGGTTATTTCATGTGAAAGAGAAGTACAGTGAAAAAAAATTATTTGGAGAAACATAGAAATACAGATTTACACGTAAGAAGTCTTATGGAACTTAATGGAAAAAAATATGCAAAAAATGTGAAAAGCTTATTTCAGAATTTTCAAAATATCTAAAGTGCGATATTTATCAAACCTTTTTAAATTTATCAAATTTATCAAAAAGTAGGAAAGATTTATCAAATCTTTCCTACATCTTATTAATATTACAACTTTTTGAAAGTGAATAAAGCCCAAGAAACCTATAAGGAAAAAGAAATCCAAACAAGAAAAAAATTAGTCAAGAAACACTTGTCATGATGAACCGAAGACGACAAATGAAAAGCAAGAAAAACACTGACAGGGAGAAAATTGAGTATACTGAGTTATGCAAAGCCATTAGAAAGAGACTCTGAGAGGACATAAGAAGATTTAACACAAGAAAAGTAGAACAAGCATTAAGGGAAAACAAAGGAATTAAATCAGCAGCCATGAGCAGTAATACAGAAAGACAAATGATACTGAAACTGAAGATTTGTTATTTGGTTTTTTTTTTTATTTTATTTTATTTTTTTTTATTTTTTTATTTTATTTTATTTTTTTTTATGTTTTTTATTTTTTTTTTTTTTTTAGGAGCATTAGCAACTAAGGCCATATTGCTCCGGGATATGCGGTGGTCATTCTTTGACCTTTCCGCATCCTCCGTATTTGGAGGTGACAGGCTCGAACCCCGGTCTAATCAAGAAGCGTGTGCTATGCACTGCTGCTCCTTCCCACCTGGCTACGGAGGCGCCTGAAACTGAAGAATAGCAGTGCATAATTCAAAAGGCATAATTCAAAAAGGGATAATTCAAATAGCAGAAGACTACTATAGAGAATTATACAAGGAGCAGGGGAATGATGCCAGCAGTGGGGAAGATGGATTGCAAAGTAGCAACACATACAACATACCCAATATTCTTCCTGATGAGGTAGAACATGCATTGAAGAAAATGAAGAATCAGAAAGCCCCGGGGGTAGATGAAGTTACTGTAGAGTTGTTAAAATTGGGAGGAAGAGACATAACACAAAAACTGGCAAGGCTCTTCACAAAGTGCATTAGAAAAGGTGTGACACCTAAGCAGTGGAATAATGCAATCATAGTTTTGCTGCATAAGAAAGGAGATAAATCAGAAATTGGAAATTATAGACCAATTAGCTTGCTATCCCACATCTACAAGTTGTTCACAGGGGTCATTACTAACAGATTAGAAAGAATACTTGATGAGAATCAACCAAAAGAGCAAGCTGGCTTTAGGACAGGATTCTCAACTATGGATCACCTTCATGTAATATCACAGCTAATGGAGAAAGCAAATGAATATATAACACCATTATGCCTGGCATTTGTGGATTATGAAAAGGCATTTGACTCCATACAGCATAAGGCAATGTTTCGGGCACTGGAAAGACAAGGATTGATACCCCATATATTATGATTTTGAAGAAAATATATGAGAGTGCTACCTCCTTTATTAGACTAGACAAAGACAGTAGGAAATTTAAAATTGAGAAAGGAGTTCGAGAAGGAGACACAATATCTCCGAAGCTGTTTACTGCTGCCCTTGAGGAAGCTTTCAGAAGATTAGACTGGTCGCAGAAAGGAGTCAATGTGAACGGAGAGTACCTAAACCATTTACGATTTGAAGATGACATTGTGGTCATTAGCCATGATCCCAACGAATTAGAGGAAAATCTTAATCAGTTATGCACAGTTAGTAAGGATTTTGGACTAAAGGTGAATATGGCTAAAACAAAAGTAATGATGAACAAGTATGCCACAGAAGGGGAAATAATGATTGAAGGAGCAGTAATTGAAAATGTGGAGTCATATACTTATCTGGGACAAGTCATTAGCTGTAATAATGATAAATGGCTGGAAGTCAAGAGAAGAATAAATTTTGGATGGATAGCATTCAGGAAATATAGTCACATACTGAAGAGCAATATCCCAGTTTGTCTGAAATGTAAAATAATGAACCAATGTATACTCCCCACCATGACTTATGGAAGTGAAACTTGGGCACTCGCCAAAAGAATGGAAGAGAAGCTGAGAACTACACAGCGAAGAATGGAACGAATCATATTGGGAATCAGACTGTTAGATAAGAAGAGAAACACATGGATTAGGCAACAAACTCAAGTAAAGAACATTGCTATCAAAACTAAAGAACTAAAATGGTCTTGGGCAGGACACATAGCTCGAAGATATGATGACAGATGGACTAAGAAAATAACAGAATGGTATCCAAGAGGAGCTAGAAGAAAACCTGGAAGACAAAGTGGAGATGGATAGATGAAATCCTTGAGTTTGTGGGTAGTAAATGGATCGCCAGTGCTCAAAACAGAAGGAACTGGAAAGTTGCTGGAGAGGCCTTCATCCTGCAGTGGATTGAAAATGGCTGATGATGATGAGGATGATGTAAAGAATGCGCAAAAAATTATCTCATTAACAAATATCATTATGCCATAGATTTTGAATGTTGAATGAAAGTTCGTGAATTAAATATATATAATAATAGAAAATCAGAAAAATTTGAATATCAGAACAGTAACCTGAAAATCAGAAGATTCATTCTTTCATAGAATAAATCTTCTATAAAAAAAAAAAAATGTGAGAAAAAGTGAATTAATTTCAAACATATAAGACAATCACTAAATTTTTTTACTCTTTTTACCCATAAAAAGTTGAAAAAATCAGTGTTAATTAATTTATTTTTAAGTGATTTTTATTTAAAAAAATTTTTTTTAATAAATGAGCGAGAAAATGAACTCTGTATTAAGTCAAATGACTGGTAGAAACAAAAGATATTTGTAAATACTACAAATTTATAGGATATACAAATTTAAATAGAGATAATTTAATTCATTTTATAATGTGAGAAACAGAGTTACATAGAAACAATAGAGTTCAATATATTCTTGAAAATAAAAATATAGTAGTGTGTCAGTTATCCAGAAATAATTAATGTCAAACTTCTTAACAAAATTTTCCCGATAATCGAGCATAAGGTAAAATTAAATAAATTCTGTTATAATGTATTAAGGTAAAAGAAAAAGACTTTAGATAGTGTGAAAAGAAACCAGTTTATTTAATTAAAAATAATAATAATAACTTATTCATAAAAATTTGCACATTTATATATGTATGTACACCGAAAGGGCAGAATTCATGGGATACCTGGTTCCTGGGCAATGCAACGCTGTTACCCCTCTCACTAGTGTACAAACCCACTGCTTGGCAGGTATATAGCTCCACTGCCTCACTGCATTCATGTAGATGATAATTTGATGTCAGTATGGCGAAAAGTGAGTTAACTGACTTTGAAAGTGGGATGATAGAAGGTGCCCGACACATGGACTCTGTCATGGAGGTGGTACAGAAATTGCACTATCCTGTTTGAACTGTCCAGGTTACACATCTATCCTTGCAGACCATCTGCATTCTATCATAGTCATTGTGCACCCACAGGGCAATGGACTTTTCCAGCAGGACAATGCACCTTGCCACAGAGCCGTGGTGACTAGAACATGGTTCGAAGAGCATTCTGCAGATTTTACCACCATGGAATGGCCTCCCCATCCACTGGGCATGAACCATGTAGAGCATCTTGGGGATGCTGTGGAAAGGTCCATTCGAACTTTGAATCCTTCACCCAGGAATGCGACAGAATTATGGACAGCGGTGCAGCAAGCATAGTTGGAAATACCTGTGGAACACTTTCACGAGCTAGTGGACTCAATGCCTCACCGTGTGACTGCCCTTATCTGGGCAGAAGGTGGGCTATCCGTTACTATATAAGTATCTCATGATTTCTGTCCACCCAATATTTGGATAGGCATTTTACTGCAAATTTTATGCGGAAAATATTTAAAGTAATTTTTTAAAATAATGTACGATCATTTTTTGTTTCGCTTGTTGTGACTTTTTTTTTTTTTTTGCTGCAAAATATCTCAAGTGATTATATCACATTCTTCTTGGTTTTCTGCCCATTCCAGTGCAATTTCTTTTCATTGCCATTTTACCGTAAAAAAAAAGAAAAATAATAAATCGCACAATTTTGGACTGATATTATTCTTATGAAATCTGGAGGTAAACTAAACATAATATGAAATGAAATGAAATGAAGAGAACAAAATATGTCATAAAAAATTGGGTTCATGGAAGCAAATGACTAAACTCTATTATTCATGATGTCCGGGAAAATCCACTAGTCCTAATCCAACATTTCACCAGATATACGATGTAATAAAACAGACAGAAATACTCTCATAGCATAATAAACATGTGTCTCAAATACTACCATTAATAAAAAAAAGAATTAAAATTAGCCTTTCAAATTATTCCAGATAAGTAACAGTTCTACTGTACTAGTGAATTGAAAAGATTGTAATGAAAATCAACTTTTTGGTAATACAAAAATAAGAAATAGAGAACATGTAATTTAGTTTATAATGAATGAAATTAAAAAACAAAAAAGTAAAATGAAAAAAGTAAAAACAAAAAAGTAAAATGAAAAAAGTAAAAACAAAAAAGTAAAATGAAAAAAGTAAAAACAAAAATGGCATTAAGGGAAAGTTACTGCAATGGATAACGGGATGGTTGAGTGGGAGATGGCAGAGAGTGGTAATAAATGGACACTGCTCTATGTGGAATAATGTTATTAGAAGACTCCCCCAGGGTTCAGTGCTGGGCCCATTGTTGTTTTGTGTATTTATCAACGATATTGATGAAGATTATCAGGCTTAATGCCCAAGTTTGCAGATGATACAAAGGCTGGCAGGTTTGTTAATGACACTAAAGACAGTGTGCTACTGCAACAGGATCTAGAAAAGCTAGGCAGATGGGCTGACAAGTGGCAACTAAAGTTTAACATTGACAAATGCAAAGTACATATAGGTAGCAGTAACCCAAAAGAAACATACCAACTGTGTGGTACTACACTCAGAGAGGTGGAGAATGAAAAAGACCTGGTGGTAATTGTGCAGTCAGATATAAAGTTCTCTGAGCAGTGCAGATGGGCTGCCAGAGCAGGTCATAGATTTTTGTCAATGATATATAGGAATTTTGCTAGCAGCGACAAGGAGGTGGTTGTCACTTTGTATAAGGCAACGGTCAGTCCACACCTTGAGTACTGTGCACATCTCTGGAGGCCTCAATTTACGAAAGATGTAGAGTTGCTAATCACAGAGAAGGGCAATGAGATTGGTGAGAGAGAGAAAGACAAAAGGGTGCCCTTATGAAGAAAGGCTCAAGTTCTGCAAGTTGCAGCATCTGGAGACTAGGCACCTCTGTGGTGACCAGATGAGGTATATAAGGCCTTGAATGGTTTGAGCAGGCTCAATGCTGATGGGATACTTCCACTTGCACGGATTAAGAACCCAAGGGAGCATAGATTTAAATTTAGGAAAGACAGTTGTAGAATAGATGTGTGGAAGTTTCCTTTAGCCAACAGGTAGTTGATTTTTTTTTTTTTTTTTTTTATGTGAACCCCAAACACGAGAGGTATTAGAACCTATAGTACTTAGTACCGTGCTTGGGTTGGAGGTTGAGAAGACGAAAGAAGATATTTGTTGACATTGGACTTGAACTTCTGTAGATTGTAATTTTCAGGAAATACATATGAAGGAAGGTTGTTCCAGAAAACGGCAGTTGAATGAATAAATGAGGAAGATGAAAAGTTGGTTCTGTGGGTTTGACGTTGGACAGTACATGGATGTTGGCTGGTAGCGGCACGTGTTCGGACTGTTTTGAAAGAGAGAGTGGGAATTATAGAAGCCAATTCAGAAGAACAGTGCCCATGGAAGTATCTGTAGAAAAGGCATGCAGCAGAAACAGTACGTCTATGAGAAAGCGAGTGGAGAGACTCTGTTAGAGATGAATCATTAATTAACCTAACTGCCCTCTTCTGAATGGAATCAAGAAGCCTGAGAGAGGTTTTGGGGGCACCACCCAGATGTGGGAACAATATTCCAAGGCAGGGCAGATTTGCAATTTATACAGAGTGAGCAGCTGTTTGGAAGAAAAGTAATGCCGAGAGCGAAAGAGAAAACCAAGTTTTTTAGATGCAGAGGAAGCAATATTTGTAATGTGCTTGTGCCAAGAGAGATTAGAAGTCAGGGTAATCCCCAAAAGAGATATATCATTTTGCCTAGAAATCGAAGTGTCACTAAAGATAAGCATAGGAGCAGAAGAATCCTTTTTGCGAGATATAAGACAAGACTGAGTTTTAGAAGGGTTGAAATCAACTAAGTTATCTTTGCCCCACTGGAGAATTACCTGAAGATCAGCATTTAAGGAACTGGTAGCAGATTTTCGAGAAGTTGAAGCTGATTGAGCAGGACAAGGTTTCTCAAAATGGAAAGGGGAATGCAATGTGCTATCATCGGCAAAACTATGGATAGGATTTCTAGTCAATGGAAGAAGGTCATTAATATACAAGAGGAAAAGAGTTGGGGGAAAAAACTGAACCTTGGGGGACACCGGCATTAGTGGAGAAGTTAGAAGACAGAGAGCCATCTACCATCACCCTCAGTGGGCGATCAGAGAGAAAACTGGATAACCAATTACTAAAAACAGTTGGCAAACCATAAGATGGAAGCTTGTTTAGAAGACCTTTATACCAAACAAGATCAAAAGCCTTTGAGATGTCAAGAGCAACTACTTGTGTTTCACCAAACCTTTCCATTGAATTAGTCCATAAATGGGTAATATAATCCAGAATATCACCAGTGGATCGATACTGACGGAATCCATACTGGCGATCGCTGATCAGACGGAAGGTTTCTAGGTAGTTTAAGAGTTGGCAGTTGATTGATTTCTCCATTACTTTAGAAAGAGTAGAAGTAATTGCAATGGGACAATAATTGGATGGGAGAGATTTGTCACCCTTTTTAGGAACTGGCTGGATATGAGCAAATTTCCAAGCAGAAGGAAAAATACCTTTGGAATAAGAAAGTTAAAAAGGTGGCAAAGAATAGGAGTAACTTCAGGAGCACAATTTTGAGAACAAGTGGAGAAATACCATCAGGATTTTGAGGTTTTTTAACATCAAGATTCATCAAAATCCTTCTGATATCCTTTTGACAGAAGACCACAGGAGGCATTGAATGGAGCATGTTGGGAATGTTGGGAGGTGTTTTACCAAGATCATTAATACATGAGCTGGAAGAAAAATGGGATGCTAGCAGGTCAGCTTTATTCTTGGCTTAAGTGACAACAGAACCATCTGGTTTGGACAGAGGTGGGAGTAGAGGTGGGCAAAAGTTGCGGCCAATAGCTTTGGCAAGAGACCAGAATGCTCGGCTACCATTAGGGCAAGAAGCAAGTTTTCTACTCTTAGCCTGTTCAAACTCTAGTTTGGACTGATTAATAACTGCTTTACAATTGTTGCGAGCTTTGGTGTAGGCAGAAAATGAAACTGAAGAATTAGAAACAAGCCAATTACGATATGCAACATTCTTCTCTTGAACAGCCTTAGCACATTTGTTGGAAAACCAAGGTTTAGATAAAGTACGAGATTTTAAAGAGGAGTGTGGGATAAAGGATTCCATTCCTGCAAGAATAATTTCACTGACACTATCTGAGCAAACGTTAATATCATAAGTTTTGAAACAGTAATCAGACCAAGGAAAAGAAGAAAAGAAGTCTTGCAGGTCATCCCATTTTGCATTCTTGTAATGCCAAACAACAGGATTTTGGGAATAGCCATGAGATAAAGGTTCCATTGGAGAAGAGACAATCACCAAGTTGTGATCTGAAGTGCCTAAAGGACCTCTCACTTCGACCGTGTACTCAGAAGAGTTGTTTGTGAGAAAAGTATCAAGCGTATTGGCTGTATGATTAGGATTGTCCGGTATCCTTGTAGGTAAATGAACAATCTGTGCTATGTCATTAGTAATTGCAAAAGCCTCAGCATCTCGACCAGCTGGGTCAGTGTGACTAGAAAACAGAAGCCAGCTGGAGTTGTGAACATTAAAATCACCAAGGAGAATTACCTCATTGTTAGGAAAGTTGGACTGGAGAAAGTCAAGTTGCAAAGAGAGGTAGTCAAAGAACTCCAAGTGATTAGTGGAGTTGGTAGAACTGTAGAGACAACAGATGAATTTGACACAATGAGGTAGAGAGATTTTAAGCCAGAGAAGATCAAAGAGATTAGATTCCAAATTGCCAAGTCTCTGACAGGGAATATCAGAACGGACATATGCACAAGTACCCCCTTTGAGGCGAGAGGAATCATACAGTGAATAATTTGGGCATCGGAGATGAGCAGTAGTTGAATCAACCGATAACTGAGATTCTGTCTGAAAAAGTACATGGGTTTGGCAGACTGCAAGTGGAAATGGACCTTGTTGAGATTAGAACTGAGACCACGTATATTTGTGAAATGAATTAGGAAGTGCTTGGGAGGTTTAGATCTTTTTGCAGATAAGCTTGCTCTATTAGTTTGACAATTCATGGTGTATTCAATAGTAAGAAAAAGTGGGTGGGAAATGCTGTATGAAGTAATGAAATTTTTGGATAGGGTGTACACGTGGTAAGAATACCCAGATCCTTGACATAACGTGGCCTCGACAATGCTCCCCGCATACACACTACTCGGACTCCCTCCAGTCACTATATGGCAGAGTAGAGCCAGCAAGATTGCTGTAACAGACTTCCATCTGTTGTTGTGGAAGTTGATAGCTTAAATAAATTTAAGGCTGAACTAGATAAACACTTGGAGTGACCAGATGGGTGAAATGGGAAGTTTTTTTTTTTTTTTTTTGGCTGATGCTGTATAAGCTTGCTTTCTTGCATCATATGCCTCAACTAATGCTAACCTAACCCAATGGCATGTGATGGAAAAAAGCAAGTGTATGAGCTTATGCAGCATCAGCCAAAAAAAAAATCACACCATTCCCTCCAAATGCCTGTCCGGTTCCTCCTTAAATTTATTTAACCTATCAACTTCCACGACAGATGGAAATTTGTTCCAGCAATTAACCACCCGCTGGCTAAAGACAAATTTCCGTACATCTATTCTACATCTGTCTTTTCTTAATTTAAATTTATGCCCCCATAGGTTCGTAATCTGAACAAGTGGAAGGATCCCATTAGAATTCAGCATTCTCAACCCATTCAAGGCCTTATGCACCTTAATCAGATCACCGCGCAAGTGCCTAGTCTCCAACCACTGCAATTTGCAGAACTTAAGCCTCTCTTGGTAAGAGGGTCCCTTCATTCCCCTCACCAATCTTGTTGCCCTTCTCTGTACATGCTCAAGAAAATCTACATCCTTCCTAAAATGAGGCCTTCAGACCTGTACGCAGTACTCAAGGCCTGGCCCAACCATTGCCTTCTACAGAGAGACAATCACCTCCTTTTCACTGCTAGCAAAATTCCTATATATGATTGACAAAACCCCAATATCTGGCCTGGCAGCCTGCCTGCATTGCTCAGAAAACTTCATATCTGACTGCACAATTACTCCCAGGTCTTTTTCATTTTCTACAACCTTAAGTGTAGTACCACCTCAAGTGTAGTTACCTTAAGTAACCACCAAAGAAACGTACCACACAGGTGGTACGTTTCTTTGGGGTTTACTTCTACCCATATGCAGTACTTTGCATTTGTCAAGGTTAAACTTCAGTTGCCACTTCTTAGTCCATCTGTCCAAATTTTCTAGATCCTGTTGCAGTAGCACACTGCCATTACTATAATTAACAACCCTGCCAACCTTTGTATCAACTGCAAACTTCGACACTAAGCCTGATATACTTTCATCAATATCATTGATAAATATACAAAACAACAGTGGACCCAACACCGCACTCTGTGGGACTCCACTAATAATATTAGTCCACGAAGAGCATCACCCATTCATTACCACCCTCTGTCTTCTCCCACTCAACCATTCTTTTATCCATTTCAGCAACTTACCCTTAATACCATTCTGCTCCAATTTGTACAATAGTCTTCCATGCACAACAGCGTAAAAAGCTTTCCTGAAATCCAAATATATGATATCAAAATTATTTTTTGCATCCAGTTTCTTTGTAACCGCATCATAATATCCTATCAAATTTGTCAGACCAGACTTTCCCTTAACAAACCCATGCTGTGTCTGAATTATTGCTGCAGTCTTGCACATCTCCAGTCCGTGCAGACCTCCGCTGAGCCCAAGGATGCTCTCATAATTATGGCTAAGGGTTTGCTTAGTTGCTTTGCTGGCTCCTTTAATATAACTGGATAGATTCCATCCACCCCAGGTGCCTTTCTTATGTTTAACTTCAACAGTTTCTCCTCCACTTTTCTCTCAGTTATTACAAAATCAATAAGCATCCTGCTACAATTTGATAACCTTCTGCCATTTTCAAACCTTAATAACTCCTCATGTGTGAATGTCGATGCAAAATACTCATTCAGTTTGTTTGCTATCTGAGCAGGATCATCAACAGTCGATCCATCGATATCAAGTGGATCAATCAGATTCATCCCCTTCCTTTTAGAGTTTATATAAGTAAAGAAATCCTTGCTGTTTTTCTTAGCATCGTTTGCCAAAGATTTCTTGTAATCTGCCTTCGCCTGCTTCACCTCCTTTGTGACCTGATTACAGACTAGCTTATATCTGCCATAGGCTTCTGAGTCGCTTGATAATTTATATGCAGCCCATGCATTTTTCTTCTCTGTCATGAGTCTCATTAGTTCATTTGATAACCATTTAGGCCTAAACCTTGAACAAAATTTCTTAATAGGTACTTTATAGAAACTTTTAGTATCTTCCATGATTAATTCCTTGAATGCTTCCCACTTAGAATTTACTCTTGGTAACATCGTCAGTTGATCCCACTGTACAGAATTTAAAAACTCTCTGAGACCACTGTACTCACCTTTATGGAAGCCAAAACCCTTTCCTTTACACCTGATGGTAATTATACCTTTAAGTAAATCCCACATCAGTACACTATGATCCTGCCACCTAGTGATTCCTTTATCTGCACATTCTTAATACACGAGTGATCACTGCTGATAAGCAGATCAAGAGTATTACCCTCTCTGGTTGCCTCTCGAACATGCTGCTGCAGAAAACAATCATCCAATAAATCCACAAAATCTTATTAGTGTGTGAGTGACCAACCCACAAGTTCCAGTCAATATCTGGGAAGTTAAAATCCCCCATTTTAAGACATTCTGATTTACTAGCCCACTCTATTTCTCTGTTCAGTTATTCATTGTACTCAATCAAAACATACCTAACCCACATATGGTGGGTTAGGTATGTTTTTGATATGGTGGTTAGGTATGTGGTGTATTGGTGGTTAGGTATGTTATTGATATGTTTTTTCACGTTTAAAGTATATGTATATAATATACAGTTCATATATCACTAATACTTGCATTCACATTTTTAATAAAATGCACTTATTCTTCTGTGCTGAAATTTTATCTTATTTACTATCTTTTAGTTAAAAAAATTAAATTTCTTGTTCCCTATATGTCATATATATAGGGAGCAACAAATCCTATAACATACCAGGGCCACTAAAAATTAGCATTAGCATTAGCATTAGTAGAGGCATTTGATGCAAGAAAGCAAGCTTATGCAGCATCAGCAAAAAAAAAAAAAAAAAACCCACTTCCACTTCACCCCTCTGTTCGTTCAAAATACCTGTCCAGCTGAGCCTTAAACTTATTTAGGCTATCAACCTCCACTACAAGGGATGGAAGTCTGTTCCGCCAACCAACCAACCACCCGCTGGCTAAAGGCAAATTTCCGCACGTCTATCCTACATCTGTCTTTCCTCAATTTGAATTTATGCCCTCTCAGGTGATTATTCTGAGCTAGAGGAAGAATCCCATCAGCATTGAGCATGCTCAAACCATTCAAGGCTTTATACACCTCTATCAGATCACCTCGCTGGTGCCTAGTCTCCAGACACTGTAATTTGCAAAACTTAAGCCTTTCTTCGTAAGAGCACCCCTTTGTTCCATTCACTAATCTTGTTGCCCTTCTCTGTACTCGTTCCAGCAGTTCTACATCCTTCTTGAAATGAGGCCTCCAGACCTGTATACAGTACTCTAGGTGTGGCCTGACCATTGCCTTATACAATGGAATAATCACCTCCTTATCCCTGCTGGAAAAATTCCTGTATATCATTGACAATACTCCATGAGCTACTCTTGCAGCCCGTCTGCACTGCTCACAGAACTTCATATCTGCCTGCACAACCACCCCCAAGTCCATTTCATTCTCTACCACTGTCAGTGTAGTAGCACAGAGTTGATACGTTGCTCTGGGGTTGCTGTTTCCCATGTGTAGTACTTTACATTTGTCAATGTTAAACTTTATTTGCCACCTCTCAGCCCATCTGCTCAACCTTTCCAGATCCTGTTGCAGCAGCATAGTGTCAGTAGTGTCCTTGACAACCCTGCCAACCTTTGTATCATCTGCAAACTTGGACATTAAGCTTGATATACCATCATCAATATCATTTATAAATACAGAAAACAATAATGGACCCAACACTGAACCCTGAGGGACTCCACTAATAACATTAGTCCACGATGAGCAGTATCCATTGATTACCACTCTGTGTCTTCTCCCCCTCAACCGCCCCTTTATCCATAGCAGCAATTTGCCTCCAATGTCACACTGCTCCGATTTGTGTAGCAGTCTTCCATGTGCAACAGTGTCAAAAGCCTTTCTAAGATCCAAGTATATAATATCAAAGTTATTCCCTGCATCCAGTTCTTTTGTGACTGCATCATAGTATCCAATCAAATTGGTCAGGCAAGACTTCCCCTTAACAAAACCATGCTGTGTCTGAGCTATAACTGAAGTCTTGTCTAAATGATCCTGCAGTGCTCTTTAACCAGTGCCTCCATTAATTTTCCTGGAACAGAAGTTAAGCTCACAGGTCTATAATTACTTGTGTCAGCCTTTGATCCTCCTTGGTGAATTGGGGACACATTTGCACATTTCCAGTCTATGGGTACCTTTCCTGAGTCCAAGGAAGCTCTCATAATTATGGCTACGGGTTTGCTTACTTCCTTTGCTGCCTCCTTTAATATAACTTGATAGATCCCATCCACCCCGAGTGCCTTTCTTGTGTTTATCTTCAACAGTTTCTCCTCCACTTTACTCCCAGTTATTTAAAGATTCTGTAGCTTACTGCTAGAGTTGAATACACCTCTGGCATTCCCCTCGCTGAATAACTCCTCGTGTGTGAATGTCGATGCAAAATATTCATTTAGTTTGTTAGCTACCTGAGCAGGATCATCAACAGTTGACCCATCAATATCAAGTGGACCAATCTGATTCATCCCCTTCCTTCTAGAGTTTACATAAGTAAAGAACTCTTTGCTGTTTTTCTTTGCATCCCTTGCCAAGGATTTCTCGTAATCTGCCTTCGCCTGCCTAACCTCCTTTGTAACTTGGTTGCATATCAACTTGTATTTATCATAGGCTTCTGTGTCATGTGTTAATTTGTAAGTATCCCATGCATTTTTCTTCTCTGCCATATGCCTCATTAGTTCATCTAACATCCATTTTGGCCTAAACCTTGAACCATATTTCTTAGTTGGTATGTAAAGCCTAGTAGCTTCCAAGATAAGTTCTTTGAATGCTTCCCATTTTGAATTTGCTGTTGGTAACATCATCAGTTGGTACCACTGTATAGAATTTAAATACTGTCTCAATCCATCGTAGTCGCCTTTACCGAAGCAATAACCCTTCCCTTTACCCCTAATTGTACTTACCTCTTTGAGTAAATCCCACTTCAGCACACTGTGATCACCGCCACCTAGTGGTTCATTTATCTGCAGATTCTTAATGCATGAAGAATCACTGTTGATAATCAAATCAAGAGTATTACTCCCTCTAGTTGCCTCCCAAACATGCTGATGTAGAAAACAATCATCCAATAAATCCACAAAAGCCCTGCTAGTGTGTGAGTAACCAGTCCCCAAATTCCAGTCAATATCTGGGAAATTAAAATCTCCCATTATAAGACTCTCTGATTTACTGGCCCACTCTATTTCCCTGTACAGTTTCTTATTATACTCATCAGAGTCATTAGGCCTATAGCACACTCCTTCTCTCAATTTTGATCTCCCAATGCTTATGTCACACCAAACTGACTCAACACTGCACTGTCCAGCGATGTCGACTGGCTTCACTTCCTTGGTTTTTATGTGTTTCTTAACTAATAGCATAACCCCCCCTTCCTATCCTGTCTATCCTTTCTGTAGACGTTGTACTTCCCAAATTGCAGTTCTGCATCCCTTATATCTGTGTGACACCACGTCTCTGATATCCCAACAATATCTGCCTTTGATGTTTTGAGCAATACCTGAAATTCATCAAATTTATTTACTAAACTCCTAGCATTGGTGTACACGCAAGTATACCTGCACTTGTTTCTATTCTTAGCTACCCTAACACAACCCATGTGTTTACTTGTACCGCAATGGATCCCAGCAGTCTCTGAAATACCATGCATCTTGTTTTTCAGGCTTCTGCTCATTCTAATAGAAGCAGTGCAAGAATCTCTTTCACCTCTGCCAGTGGCTACTGTCAATCTATTGGTCTTTGTCTGCCCCCAAGCTAGCAGTTTTCCGACCCACCTAACACTGCCTCGATAGCATCAGCAAATATTCTTGCACCCTTTCTATTTAAGTGTATCCCATCCCTGTAGAAGCAGTCTCTCCTGTTAACAAGTACAGTCCAGGCTGAAAAAAATTCTACCCCTTGAGCCTTGCACAATCTTTCCAGGGCCGAACTGATCGACAAGGCTCTCATCATATACTCCCTCCTATCGTGTTTGGGCAGAATTGCAGACACTTTCAAGTTCAACCCTAATTCTCGGCTTTTGTTCAACAGTGACCTGTACTTGTTAAGTAATTCTGCTGGTCTCCTACTCTTTATATTATTAGTGCCAACGTGTACAACTATATCACCTTTTGTGCCCTTAAAAGATAATATTCGGTCTGCAACGTCATCAACCTTTGCCCCTGGCAGACATACCTTGGTCCTGTTCCACCTATCTTTTTTACAAAGCATGTTCCCCGTTTCCCTGACAATAGTCACCAACAACTACTAGTTCCTTCGGGACCAGCGCATTCTGCCTTGGGGGTTGTCTCTGTGTCACGTGATGCCCAAGTGCAAGCTCTGGCATTAATGTGGACAGCTGAGAGCTTGATGGGCCCCTCAATTTAGGGGCCTTGATGGGCCTCACAATTCTATGGAATATATCTAGTTATTCTTATTTTCTGTCAGTACTCATTAGATATTAAAAAATGATATATTTTACATGGTTTACTAGAGTTGAGGATCTCCCCCCCCCCCAAATGATGAAAGTATAGATTGAAAAAAACCAGGGCACAATGTATCAGGGACTAAGTTTAATGATATCACCTACCATTGATATGATATTAAGCAAAGGAAATCTGAGGTCTTAGTTCAAAGTCTTGAGTTGATATTGAAGAAAAAGTCATGGTTTAGGACCTTTCAATCTATTCTAGTACTATTTAATGTGTCACCCTAAAGCAGCAATAATTTTTACAATGAACCTTGAGTATTAGTATGGACAAGTATGGTCACTAATTATGCAGTAATTTTTTTGTGCCTTTCTCTTTTTATAGAACTTTATTAACTTTATACTGGCAAGCTAATGACTCCTAAAGTGGTGAAGAAAATGAGTCTGGCTAAGTTTAAAGCAGAATTGGATGATAATCTTGTAGGAAAGGCATGAACATTCATTTTATTTTAATTATTAATATTATTTTATTTATTTTTGGCTGATGCAGAAAAAATTTCACTTCCTTGCATTATTTGGTCTTACTAATAACAATGAACTTCCATCAGCCAGACCTCAACATCTCTCCTTTCAAACTTTATTTAAACTCTGAAAAATTATGTCATTCATTTTCTGCTTTGAATCTGTGCTGGGTGGTTTCATTGTGCACATACTGTATATTATTAATATATGTGCACAGTGAATGAATGAATGATATGATTCTTGGAAATAGCCTATGTTAGTAGATTGAATATTTTAAAATGGATTTTATTGTTGTAATTTCTACGGGTTCTATTTGAAAATTGTAATTGTTGTGTTTATTTTCTATTGTATAGTTTTATCTACTGCTAATGCTATTATTTATTACATAAAAAATTCAATTATTGGTTCACACCAATGCAATTCACATGGACTCCTCGAGTAACTCAATTGTGTGAGAGATTTGTGGATGGTACAATTTATATAGCTCATAAATCAATAATAAAAAATGATTGAAATATTAACATAATGTATGTGAGCTCTTTTTTTCTTACTGAAAATGTTTGCTATTAGTCAGTTAGCTATTAGCTATTATATCAGTGCCTTATGTTTTAGTTCCTTTGAGATATGCCAAATTAAATTGCACATACAATATATTTATTTCAATTAAGAATTGCAAATTTTAAAGAAATATATGTGAATGTGTAATGTATATTTACAGGTTTAACACATGTTCAAAATGAAAGCAACTTACAAGAGTTTGAAGTTGAGTCTTTTGAAATTCATGAAGAGTACAATCAGACTACCATAGACTATGATATTGCCATTCTTAAACTTTCACGCCCAGTAGAATATAATGCATTCATTCGGCCGATATGTTTACCAACTGAAGGTAACAAAATTATATGACAGTTTGAATTTACATGCTTTTATAAATTATTCTATGAATTGTTTTTTTAATATATCATGTGTTGAGCAGGGTCCTACAAAGTTCAACTGTGGTCCTTATTATTTCTGATATTAATAACATGATGTCATTAATGTCAAGATTAATGTTATACATACCATCATAAATTAATACATATAAGTTTACAGGGGATAAGAAAGTCATATAACGTAACTTGGAGATAATATTCGATACTGAAATACATATATATAGTGTTATAACTGCATTGGGATATAACTTTAGGGTTATATTTTGTACTGGAATTTTATTGAACTTGAATTTAGAACTCATGAATCAGACCAGAGCAGCAAAACAAAAGGCTCAAACTAATGGAGGTACTGTGGCTTAGGGGAGAACTGAGGGGGGAGGGTAGTTGTCCTCTGACTCACAGTCTATTGAAATTCACTACTTGTTTGATATCGGGCCCTGACCACTCTCCAAGAATGGGCAAATCAAAATCAACTCAAAATATCCCCCACAAAAACAGACTCCATCCTACTAAAGAGACGCCTTGATGTTAGGCGGCCTCCGCAAATAAAAATTGGGCAGGAAACAATCAAATTCTCCAACCAACTGAAATACCTAGGCGTGATATTGGACCAAAACCTGTCATTTCAGGACCATCTGAAATATCTCCGTAAAAAAATAAGACGCTACGCAGCCATGGTTGCCAGGGTCACGCGTAAAGATGGGGCTTGAAAAAGCGAGTCTTCAAACTGTTCTACAAAGCTATCTTCACTCCGATCGTCACCTACACATCCAGCGCATGGTTTCAAAAAACTACAACAGCAGTAATCAGACATATCACGGACCAAATTCACAGATCCATCCGCCTAACCATCACTCGCGCTTGCTGCACGGTGAGCACCCACACCCTGCAAGTGCTCGCAGGCACTCTCCCACTGGACTTAGAAATCATACAACGCGGCCTACTGTACTATCTAGACAAAGGCACCCCACAGACTTTTCTGGGGTTCACTATTGACCTAACCAGCAACAGAAATGTGGAAAAGAAGAGGATACAAACTCACCTGCAGCAGGCATGGCAGGAAAGGTGGTGCAACTCTCAAAAGGGAGTGATCACAAAGAAATTTCTACCCAATATTGAACAAAACTACTCAACCTCACCCAACTGGTTCTCCCCAGGTCTACAAGCAATGTACCTCTTAACTGGACACGGAGTGATTAATGCCAAACTGTCTCTAGTTGGGATTCAGGTTGATCCAACTTGCACTTGCGGGGGGCTGGAGAGCTGGCAGCACCTAATGTATGACTGCAGGCTCTGTGAAGACCTACGTGGTGTTTTACTCACCAGAATCCACTACTTACCGCGGGGATAAGAACATCACGTCCTGGACACGAAGGAGGAGTATCAAGCCTTCTCGGATTACGCACAGGCACTGTTCGCGAGGAGGAGGAGGAGAAACCAAATGGCCGCAGCCCACAACCCACTACCATTATAACCAAAGAACATCTGTTCTTCAGCTCGCTAGGACTGGGACACCAGAAATGACCCACCCCCCAAGAATTAGAAAACTCAGGAAACAAACTATACCAAAATAGACTAACATGGACGGGACCCATGTCCCATGAAAGACAAATGGAGATGACTACCAAAGACACCCCACCAGCTGGGTCTATATAAACAAGACACACTCCTGAGAACTGGAAAGCTTAGGAAATAAACCAGGTAAAGGACTAATATGGATGGGACCCAGGTCCCAAGGATGACAACTTGGACATGACACCAGATTGGACACCACCAACAGGGTCATTGTATAGTTTTCCTGCAGACACTTGTTGGCGATCGCACCGGGCTCCCTTGCCTGGTGCCTTTCCACCCCGTCCCCTGCGCCGGTGGTGGGACGGTCCCCCCACCACCCCCTACTTTCTCCTGGTGAGGCATGGGCCTGCCTCACTGACTTCTGGGGTTGCCTACTCTATCATCCCCATATTTCTGCCTTAACTCCCCCAGCCTTAAGTCTCCCACACACTCTATCTTTATGCTAGTGAATGTCCCACACACAAAAACTTAATTATGTCAAAATTCCCGTTCGCCCATTCTTTCGGCCTTTATTATGCAAGCATTATACCTCTCACCTAACGATCACCAAGCCGATGATGATAGATATATGTATCTGTCTGTACGTACATGCATATAAAAGAGCGCACACGTTTTTTTTTTTTAGGTCCTAGCCTCTGAAATCTCAGGAAATTAGGTGGCAGGACCTGCCAGAGTGAAACTAAAACTACTGGGTTCCTGGTCTGCCTCCACGGGGCGAAGGTGGGGCAACGTTGGGCCTCAGAAAGGGTCCAGCGGCTAAACGACCAGATGAACAACGGTACACGACATCACACAGATACAAAGCCCACACACTTTTAAATCTCTGGCATTTCCCAGTGAACTGGTACACCCACAATGAAAGCAACAAGGAGATGGGGGAAACCCCTGGTGCTGTCTGACACTAAATACACCTTACTTGTTTGATATTTGTGAAGCAATCAGGAATCAGACATGATATTGCCAAGGGGAATGTCTTTGTGTGTGCACGATGTAAGGAGTGTGAGGAAATCAGGTGCTAACTCAGCATTGTTATGGGTTTATATGAGAGCTTGAAGGACGGGGGGGTACCCTCAAAGGATTTAAATTGAGGGGCCCATCAAGCTCTCAGTTGCCCACAACAATGCCAGAGCTTCCATTTGAACATCACAGAACACAGCAGCAACCCCCCAAGGCAGAATGCACTGGTCCCAAAGGAACTAGTTATTGAAGGTGACTGTATTGTCAGGAAAGGGGAACATATTGTGCAAAAAGGATAGATGGAACAGGACCAGGGTATGTCTGCCAGGGGCAAAGGTTGATGACATTGTAGAGCAGATATTATCCTTTAAGGGCACAAAGGGTCATATTGTTGTACAAATTGGCACTAATGATATTACGAGTAGGAGACCGGCGGAATTACTTAACAAGTACAAGTCAATGCTGAAAAAAAGCTGTGAGTTAGGGTTAAATTTGAAAGTGTCTGCAATTCTGCACAGACACGATAGTAGGGAGTATATGATGAGAGCCTTGTTGATCAATTTGGCCCTGGAGAGACTGTGCAAGACTCAAGGAGTAGAATTCATGGGCTTATAAATTCTACCCCTTGAAGGGCCCATCAGGTGGAACAATCTGATTCATCCCCTTCCTTCTAGAATTTACATAAGTAAAGCAGTCTTTGCTGTTTTTCTCTGCATCTTTTGCCAAAGATTTCTCATAATCTACCTTTGTTTGCCTAACCTCCTCTGTGTCTTGATTACAGACTAGCTTATATTTACCATAGGATTCTGTGTCAACTGATAATTTATATGCATCCCATGCATTTTTCCTCTTTGCCAGAAGTCTCAGTTCATCTGACATCCATTTAGGCCTAAACCATGAACAGTAATTCTAAGTTGGTATGAAAACCCAAGTAGTTTCAATGACTAATTCCTTGCATGCTTTCCATTTAGAATTTGCTGTGGGTAACATCACCAGGGATTCCACTGTACAGAATTAAAAAAACTGTCTGAGACCACTGTAGTCACTTTTACAAAAGAAAAACCATTCCTTTTACCCTTAATGGTAGTTACAACTTTAAGTAAATCCCATATCAGTACACTATGATCACTACCACCTACTGGTTCTACTGGATTATCTGACAATTCTTAATGCATAAATAATCAATGCTAATAATCAGATTAAGAGTATTACTCCCTCTACATGCTGCTGTAGAAAACAGTCATCCAATAAATCCACAAAGGTCTTGCTAGTGTGGAAGTTCCACAATATCTGGAAACTTAAAATCTCCCATTATAAGACATTTTGATTTACTGGCATACTCTGTTTGTCTCAAAAAATGTTTTGTAAAGTGTACTCATCAAAGTCATTAGGCCTATAACTAAAGTGACCAGACATCCTGGATTATGCGGGACAGTCCTGGATTTAAGTTGTTTCAATTATTAAGAAAATTTCACTCCACGGAAAAACATATTTAATTTCTGTTGTCTTTATTGTTAACTGAAGTATGTATTTTTATTATTTCACAGAAATACCTATATAATTATGAGAGCATCCTTGGACTAAGGTCCCCACGAACTGGAGATATGCAAATATGTCCCCACTTCACAAAGGGAGATCGAAGGGTGACACGAGTAATTACAGACCAGTTAGTTTAACATCTGTTCCAGGTAAAATAATGGAGTCAATGGTTAAAGATGCATTGCAGGATCATCTAGACAAAACTGCAGCAATAATTCAGACAAAGCATGGATTTGTTAAGGGAAAGTCTTGTATGACAAATTTGTTTGGATATTATGATGTGGTTATAAAGGAACTGGATGCAAAAAATAATTTTGATATCATATATTTGGATTTCAGGAAAGCTTTTGACACTGTTGTGCATGGACGACTACTGTACAAATTGGAGCAGAATGGTATTAAGGGTAAGTTGCTACAATGGATAAAAGGATGGTTGAGTGGGAGAAAACAGAGGGTGGTAATCAATGGGGGCTGCTCTTCATGGACTAATGTTATTAGTGGAGTCCCACAGGGTTTGGTGTTGGGTCCACTGTTTGGTATATTTATCAATGATATTGATGAAGGTATATCAGGCTTAGTGTCGAAGTTTGCACATGATACAAAGGTTGGCAGGTTTGTTAATGACAGTAATGGCAGTGTGCTACTGCAACAGGATCTAGAAAATTTGGCAAGATAGGCTGAGAAGTGGCAACTGAAGTTTAACATTGACAAATGCAAAGTACGGCATATGGGTAGAAGTAATCCCCAGAGGAACGTACCAACTGTGTGGTACTGCTCTGACAGTGATAGCGACTGAAAAGGACTTGGGGGTAATTGTGCAGTCAGATATGAAGTTTTATGAGCAATGCAGACAGGCTCCCAGGGCAGGTCACAGGGTTTTGTCAATGATATATAGGAATTTTGCTAGAAGGGAAAAGAAGGTGATTGTCCCTCTGTATAAGGCAATGGTCAGGTCAGGTCACTCCTTGAGTACTGTGTACTGGTCTGGAGGCCTCATTTTAGGAAGGATGTAGATTTGCTTGAGTGTGTACAGAGAAGGGCAAGAAGATTGGTGACGGGAATGAAAGGATTCTCTTATCGAAAGAGGCTTAACTTCTGGAAATTGCAGTGGCTGGAGACTTAGGCACCTGCGAGGTGATCTGATTGAACTGTATAAGGCCTTGAATGGGTTGAGCACTCTGAATTCTGATGCGATCCTTCCACTTGTTCAGATTACGAACCTAAGGGGGCATAAATTCAAATTGAGGAAAGACAGATGTAGAGTAGATGTGCGGAAATTTGCCTTTAGCTAGCGGATGGTTAATTGTTGGAACAAACTTCCATCTGTCATTGTGGAAGTTGATAGGTAAAATAAATTTAAGGAGGAACTGGACAAACATTTAGAGGGAATGGTTGTGTGAATTGAATTTTTTTTTTTTTTTTGGCTGATGCTACATAAGCTAATACGCTTGCTTTCTTGCATCACATGCCACTATTACTATTACTATAATATAGTTATGTCCATGATATAAAACAAATATATGTGAAAAAAAAAAAAAAACCAATGTAAAATTTTGTGCCCAGCTCGGAACTCTAAGGATCTGGTCACTTTACCTATAACACATTCCTAGACTAATTTTTGCTTTGCTGGTGCTTATGTCGCACTAAACTGACTCAACTTTGCATTGGCCACCCATGCTGGCCAATGCAAAGTTGGATGCACACTTAGATTTTATGTGTTTGTTAACTAACAACCTTTCCTCCATTCCTATCCTTTCTAGACAGGCTAATGGAGGAAACCCTGGAGACTGCCATGAAACATAAGGCACATTTTGACGTTTTGTCCTTTCTGGAGATCAGGATTTATCTATCTCTACCTGGGAAGCTCAGGCAAGAGTCTACTTCTTCTGGCAGACCTGGCCCTCCTTCCCATGGTGAAGGATGGTAACTTAGGGTTTGTGGCCTCCACAGATCCCTAGACTAAGTGGCTTGATGAACAACATAACAACACAACCATACACTACCACTTCACAAACACTCACTAACTCACACCATCTGGTCTCTACAGAACTCTGTAGAGACCAGATGGTGTGACAAAGTCACAAAGTACCAATCACAGAATTGCGGGGAACCCCTGGTGCCACTAGTCAAATTACACTATATCCTTTCTGGACACATTATACTCCCCATATTCAAATTTTGCATTCCTTATATCTGAGTGACACCACATCCCTGATATCCCAACAATGACCGCATTTGATGTCTTGAGCAGCACTTCAAATTCATCAAAGTTATTTACTATACTCATAGCATTGGTGTACATGCAAGTATAGCATTAGCATTAGCGTTAGTAGAGGCATATGATGCAAGAAAGCAAGCTTATGCAGCATCAGCCAAAAAAAAAAACAAAAAAAAACCTATTCCATTTCACACCTCTATTCGTTCGAAATACCTGTCCAGCTGAGCCTTAAATTTATTTAGGCTATCAACTTCCCCAACAATGGATGGAAGTCTGTTCCATCAACCAACTACCCGCTGGCTAAAGGCAAATTTCGGCACATCCATCCTACATCTGTCTTTCCTCAATTTGAATTTATGCCCTCTCAGGTGATTATTCTGAACAAGAGGCAGTATCCCATCAGCATTGAGCATGCTCAAACCATTAAAGGCTTTGTACACCTCTATCAGATCACCTCACTGGTGCCTAGTCTCCAGACACAATAATTTGCAAAACTTAAGCCTTTCTTCGTAAGAGCACTCCTTTGTTCCATTCACTAATCTTGTTGCCCTTCTCTGTACTCATTCTATCAGATCAACATCCTTCTTGAAATGAGGCCTCCAGGCCTGTATACAGTACTCAAGGTGTGGCCTGACCATTGCCTTATACAAGGGAATAATCACCTCCCTATCCCTGCTAGAAAAATTCCTGTATATCATTGATAAGACACCATGAGCTACTCTTCCAGCCTGTCTGCACTGCTCAGAGAACTTCATATCTGCCTGCACAATTAACCCCAGGTCCTTTTCATTCTCTACCACTGTCAGTGTAGTACCACAGAGTTGATACGTTGCTCTGGAGTTGCTGTTTCCCATATGTAATACTTTACATTTGTCAATGTTAAACTTCATTTGCACCTCTCAGCCCATCTGCTCAACCTTTCCAGATCCTGTTGCAACAGCATAGCGTCAGTAGCGTCCTTAACACCCCTGCTAACCTTTGTATCGTCTGCAAACTTAGACATTAAGCTTGATATACCATCATCAATATTATTTATAACTACAGAAAACAACAATGAACCCAACACTGAACCCTGAGGGACTCCACCAATAACATTAGTCCACGGTGAGCAGCGTCCATTAATTACCACTCTCTGTCTTCTGCCACTCAACCATCCCTTTATCCATAGCAACAATTTGCCACCAATGCCACACTGCACCAATTTGTGCAGCAGTCTTCCATGTGCAACAGTATCAAAAGCCTTTCTAAGATCCAAATATATAATATCAAAGTTATTCCCTGCATCCAGTTCTTTTGTGAATCCAATCAAATTGGTCAGGCAAGACCTTCCCTTAACAAAACCATGCTGTGTCTGAGCTATAACTGAATTCTTATCAAGATGATCCTGCAGTGCTTCTTTAACCAGTGCTTCCATTAATTTTCCTGGAACAGAAGTTAAACTCACAGGTCTATAATTACTTGTGTCAGCCTTTGATCCTCCTTTGTGAATTGTATACATGCACCTGTTCTTACTCTTAGTTACTCTAACACAGCCCATGTATTTACTTGTTCCATGATGAATCCCAGCAGTCCTTCAAATCCACCTGATACCTTGCTTCCAGGCTGCTGCATATTTTGAGAAGGCAGCAAATCACTTTCACCTTTGCCTGTGGCTATTGATATATTAGTTTCTATATTTCCCCCTCCCAAGCTAGCAGTTTTCCGACCCATGTAATACTGCCTTGATATCATCAGCAAATATTCTTGCATGCTTCCTATTTAAGTGTATCCCACCCTGAAGAAGCAGTCTCTTCTGTTAACAAGCACAGACCACGCTGAGAAAAATACTAGCCCATGAGCCTTGCACAATCTCTTTAGAACCGAATTGATCAAGGCCTTTAAAAGGGTAAGTAAACTAAATGCTGATATCTTTACTCTTTTTCAGATGACACTCCTCACATAAGGGGATATAAATTTAAAATAAAATAAGATAGTTGCAGTAATTGTTGTAGATGTACAGAAATTTGGAATAAACTTCCACTAGGTGGAAGTTTATTCCAACACACACACTTCCACAACCTAGTGTTTTGGAAGTGGATTAACAAATTTAAAAAAGGTTTGTACAAATTATTGACAAAAGTGGGCAGATGATGAGGGTATTTTTTTTTTGGTTGATAATGTTTAAATTTTGTTTCCTTGCATATTGAGAAAAACTAATAATACTATTAAAATTTTGAGACCTACGTTGAAATGGGTTAAAATGGCTCCAACATGACAATTCAGTTTTCACTGTTTCCATTGGTATTTCCATACCAATGGAAACAGTGAAAGGAGCAAAGGTGGATTTGGCTTTCTGGCCTATAAAGATATAAAAAACAACATTTTATAATTCAAAAGTACATCACCAAGGGTGTCAAGACTACTACTCAGGATTTCTAACAGGTACAAGCTAAAAGTTATAATGATTTATTCACCAGTATCAAGCCATGATGATGAAGAGGTTGAAGAAATGTACACAGAAATTGAGAGTCTTCTAGAAGAACAGAAAACCCACTACATCATCATTATGGGGGACTTCAATGCTAAGGTTGGAAAGAGACAAAACAGTGCATAAAGGAAATTTTGGAATTGGTGAAAGAAATAAGAAATAAAAGAGGTGAAAACTTGTGGAATCTGCAGAATCTCAAGGAATATCAGTAATGAACACTTTTTTCAAGAAAAGGGTGAACAGAAAGTGGATATTGAAGAGCCCAAATGGATTAATAAGTAAAGAAATCGACTTCATCCTCACTAACAGAAGATATATTGTGAATGATGTTACCATCCTGAACAAGGTAAACATTGGAAGTGATCAGAGAATGGTAAGATACACACTTGATATAGATGTAAGAAAAGAAAGGAAAAAAAAACTGACTCAGTAAATAACACGAAGATCTTTGAGTTAACAGAAGAGGAGAAAAAAGCAGTATGTATTGGAACTTAAGAACAAGTTTTAGCTTCTGCAGACTGCTCAGGACCAAGATATCGACGAAGAATATTACAACTTTCTAAAAGTGATAAAGAAATCCAAAGAAGAAAAAATTAGTCAAGAAAAACTTGTCATGATGAACCAAAGATGACAAATGAAGAGCAAGATAACACTGACAAGAAGAAGAGTAAGTATACTGAGTTATGCAAAGCCATTAGAAAGAGAATCAGAGAGGACATAAGAAGATTTAACACAAGAAAAGTAGAACAAGCATTAAGGGAAAACAAAGGACTTAAATCAGCAGCCATGAGCAGTAATACAGAAAGACAAATGATACTGAAACTGAAGAATAGCGATGGTGTACTTATAAACAGCAGAGAAGGCATAATTCAAATAGCAGAAGACTACTATAGAGAATTATACAAGGAGCAAGGGAATGATGCCAGTAGTGGGGAAGATGAATCTCAAATTAGTAACACATATGGCACACCCGATATCCTGGTGCCTCCATAGCCAGGTGGGCAGGAGCAGCAGTGCATAGTACACGGTTCTTGATTAGACCGGCGTTCGAGCCCGTGACTACCAAATACGGAGGATGCAGAAGGTCGGGGAATGACCACCGCATATCCCTGGAGCAATATGGCCTTAGCTGCTAATGCTCCTAAAAACCAAATAATAACCTGATATCCTTCCTGATGAGGTAGAACATGCGTTGAATAAAATGAAGAAGGTGAAGGGGAAGATGAAGTTACTCTGGAGTTGTTAAAATTGGGAGGAAGAGACATGACACAAAAACTACCTGGACTCTTCACAAAATGTATTAGAAAAGGTGTGATGACCAAGGTGTGGAATAATGCAATCATAGTTTTGCTGCCTAAGATAGGAGATAAATCAGGAATTAGAAATTATAGACTAACTATCTTGTTATCCCACATCTACAAGTTGTTCACAAGGGTCATTACTAACAGATTAGAAAAAATAGTTGATGAGAATCAACCGAAAGAGCAAGCTGACTTTAGGAGAGGATTCTCAACTATGGATCGCCTTCGTGTAATATCATAGCTAATGAAGAAAGCAAATAAATATAAAATACCATTATGCCTGACATCTGTGGATTATGAAAAAGCATTTGACTCCATACAGCATAAGGCGACATTTCAGGCACTGAAAAGACAAGGTATAGATACCCCATATATTATGATTTTGAAGAAACTATATGAGAATGCTTCCTACTTTATTATTATTATTATTGTTGCTCTTATATTATTTCTCCCTGATTGGGGGATTCCGCTCCATGACAGTACTGCTACCAAGTACACAGGATGGTTGTAATGTCTGGTATTACTGTTGGTCGAGGAACTCTGTGACTATCCTACAGGTGTTCAGGATTGCGACTTTCTGGAGTTCCTTGTAGGTGTTCTCTGGGAGACCTATTGCTGCTAGGCTGCTATGTAGAGTTTTTGGTACCATACCGGTAGTTGACACAATGATCGGGATGGTTGATACGTCTTGCATATGCCACATCTCCTTGAACTCGTGTCTCAGGGTCGTGTACTTCCTAATTTTTTCCTCATGGGTTTTCCTGGACATTGCTAGTGTTGGGCACTGCTATGTCAATCAGGTAGGTAGCTTTTTCCATCTTGCCCACAAGGGTTATGTCCGATCTGTTGTGCGGGACAGTATTATCTGTTATTATGGCGCGGTCCGAGTACAGCTTGTGGGTTCGGGTCTCTAGTACTGCCTGGCATTCGTACTTGTAGTATGGTACACTTTCTTTGGTTAACTGGTATTTCCTCACTAGTTTCTGATGTATTATCCTGGTTACCTGGTCATGTCTACGAGTGTACTCAGTCTGGATGATCATCTTGCATCCCGCGGTGATGTGTTGGATCATTTTTTAGGCCAGGTGGCATCATTGACATGTGTCATCTGACATTCTGAGCTCCTTTTTGATGTATTTTCTATACTTTCTAGTGTTGATTACCTTGAACGGTAAACATGAATCCTTCAGTCTCGGGGGAGAGCGTCATGCTTGTGAGCCATGCATTGGAAGCAAAGTTATCGATGTGATCTTGATGGAGGTCATTGTAGTGTCTGCCATGGAGTGTCTTCTTTGCCCATCTTTCTAACTTCATTTCTTGTACCATCTCGGTGGGAGGGGGTTCATTGCTTAGGTTGAGTGGGATATACCACTTATTTGTCTTCCTTATGGCCTGTTGGAGTGGTGCTCTGTTGTTTTCGAAGTAATCCTTCAGGGTAACTGCCGCTGTTTTCTGTTGCTCTATCAGGTCTATCAAGCCCCTTCCTCCCTCCTTTCGAGGTATTGTTAGTCTCTCCACTGCTGACTTCGAGTTGTGTTGGCGGCTCTTGGTCATCGTTGTCCTTATCTTTCACATGATATCTTCTAGTTCGGTGTTATTGCAATCTATGACTCCAAATGTGTATGTTAGTATTGAAGCTGCATAGGTGTTTATGGCTTTAACTGTGTTCCCTCCATTCAATTTTGATTTCAGCAGGTTTCTGAGTCTCTGATGATATTTTCTCTGATTATTATTATTATATTATTTCTCCCTGATTGGGGGGATTCCTCTCCATGACGGGTACTGCTACCAAGTACACAGAGTGGTGTAATGTCTGGTAATACTGTTGATCGAGGAAATCTCTGACTATCCTACAAGTGTTCAGGATTGCAACTTTCTGGAGTTCCTTGTAGGTGTTCTCTGGAAGACCTATTGCTGCTAGACTGCTATATAGAGTCTTTGGTACCACCAGTAGTTGACATGATAATCGGGTGGGTCGATACTTCTTGCATATGCCACATCTCCTTGACCTCATGTCTCAGGTTCGTGTACTTCCTAATTTTTTCCTCATGGGTTTTCTGGACATTGCTCGTGTTGGGCACCGCTATGTCAATCAGGTAGGTCTTGCATTGTCCACCAACATCAATTGGATGCACTTCCTTAGATTTTATGTGTTTTTAACTAACAGTATAACCCCTCTTCCTTTTCTGTCTACATTTTCATATGCATTGTACTCCCCCAATTCCAATTCTGCCATTCTGCTTATATCCGTGTAGAATCACAGACAAGTGTAGCACAGTTTGTTGAATAAATCCTTGGAATAAGTGTAGCAATGTATGGTTAGAAGAAATGTTAAATAAATTTTACTTGCAAAACATACAATGTATTTGATATATTCTGCTAACTGTATGAGTGCATAGTTATGCCCTCAAGGGTTATGTCCAGTCTGTTGTGCGGGATGGTCTTATCCGTTATTATGGCGTGGTCCCAGTATATCTTGTGGGTTCGAGTCTCTAGTACTGCCTGCAGTTCGTACTTGTAGTATGGTACACTTTCCTTGGTCAACTGGTATTTCCTCGCTAGCTTCTAATTTATTATCCTGGCTACCTGGTCATGTCTGAGTGTGCAGCATAAGCCTATGGCTTATTGTTGGCAGTTGGTGTAGCATAAGCCTATGGCTTATGCTGCACCAACCCAAAAAAAAAAAAAAAAAAAAAAATCAAAAAATCCGAATAAAACAATGATAAAAAAAAATATATTTATATATAAATAAGTAATAATAATTAATAAAACAAAAGGAAATTCAACCTATCATCCTATGTGCTTCCCTCACCCGAAGGTGCTATCCAGATGACCTTTGAATTTCCCCAAACTGTTAGCCTCTACCACCCATGTAGGCAACTTATTCCAGTAATTTTAACTTGCTGGCTAAAATAAAACTTTCTGCAATCCAATCTAAACATTTCCCCCCCCCCCATCGTAACTTGAATTTATGTCCCCTAGTTCTAGCATCATTTATAATCTTGAAAATTTCGTCCACATTCATTTTACTGATACCTCTCAGAGCCTTAAACACCTCAATCAAATCTCCTCTAAGGTGTCTAGTTTCCAAACTCTGCAACCCACATATTCGAAGTCTTTCTTCATCAGGACGCCCTTTTGCCAATCTCACAAGGCGAGTTACCCGTCTTTGCACCCTTTCAAGAAGCTCAATGTCTTTCTTTAGGTGCGGTCTCCATACTTGAACACAGTATTCCAAGTGTGGTCTAACATAAGCCTTATATAATGGGATTATCACGTTCCTATCTATACTTGCAAAGGTTCGATAGATCATCGATAGGACACCATGGGCCTTCCTTGCAACCTGTTTACAATGATCAGAGAATTTCGTGTCTGACCATATCGTAACACCCAAGTCCCTTTCCTCCAGTACTGGGTTTAGTTGAACTCCACCAAGTGAATAAGTTATTTTGGGATTACTGTTTCCCAGGTGTAATACCTTACACTTTGTTGGATTAAAGCATAGCTGCCAATTTTCTGACCATTCGTGAAGTCTATCTAGGTCTCTCTCAAGAAGCTCAGCTTGACAGTAATCATTAACTACTCTACCAATTTTAACATCACCTGCAAATTTAGACATCACACCCTCTATCCCTTCATCGATGTCGTTTATGAAAATTAAAAACAACAGTGGTCCTAATACTGATCCTTGGGGAACTCCACTTCTTACATCAACCCAATCTGAGGAATAGCCATTTATCACAACCCTCTGCCTCCTGCCCTGAAGCCATCCTTCTATCCATCTAAGGATTTTCCCAGTGATTCCAACTGTTCCAGCTTATAAAGCAACCGCTCATGTGGGACTGAGTCAAAAGCTTTGCTGAAATCTAAATAAACAATGTTGAAATTATTCCCTAAATCCAGCTCGTGAGTGACCCTTTCGAAATAGTGAACCAGATTTGTTAAACATGATTTTCCCTTTATAAAACCATGCTGAATTTCCTTGAGAATTTCAATTCGATCCAAATGAGCCTGAATTCCACCTTGATCATTGCCTCCATGATTTTCCCTACCACAGAAGTCAGACTGACAGGTAGATAATTTCCCACTTCACACTTAGAGCCACCCTTATGTGTGGGAGATACATTGGCACTTTTCCAATCCAAGGGAATCTCCCCAGAGTCTAGTGATGCTAGCATAATTAGCCTCAATTGTTCAATGCATCCACTTGCTGCCTCCCTTAAGATTATAGGGTATATTCTATCAACTCCAGGAGCCTTCCTGGCCTGTAGGCTCAAACGTTTTTTCATTAAACAATCTTGCGGAATTTCAATATCATTAATTACATATTTTTTAACTTCGCTCCCAGAATTTCCCATTGCCACAAAAGGTTTTTCATTTGTAAATATCGATGCAAAATAACTGTTGAGTTCATAGGCAGCTGCAGCTGGTGTATTTAATACTATCCCCTTTCCCTTGCATAAAGGTCCGATCTGGTTTGTCCTGTTCTTCTTATCATTTATATATGTAAAGAAAATCCTTATCCCCCCCTCTTTGCTCTGTTTGCTAGTGATTTCTCATAAACTGCCTTTGTCTGTTGAACCTTTTCTGTGGCTCTATTACAGATCATCTTGTATCTGTTATAGACTTCAGTGCTTTTTATTGCTCTATAACCTTTCCATGCCACCTTTTTCTGCGCCAGTAATGTGGCAACTTCACTATTCATCCAACTTGGAATCCTCCTCATGGAGTATTTTTTTAATAGTAAATATGCATTCAAGGCATCTGTGATTAATGTTTTAAAAGCATACCAAAGTTAGCATTAGCATTAGTAGAGACATTTGATGCAAGAAAGCAAGCTTATACAGCATCAGCCAAAAAATAAAATAAAATAAAAAAAATAAAAAAATAAATAAATAAATAAATAAAAAAATAATCACTTCCACTTCACCCCTCTGTTCGTTCGAAATACCTGTCCAGCTGAGCCTTAAACTTATTTAGGCTATCAACTTCCATGACAAGGAATGGAAGTCTGTTCCACCAACCAACCACCCGCTGGCTAAAGGCAAATTTCCTCACGTCTATCCTACATCTGCCTTTCCTCAATTTATATTTATGCCCTCTCAGGTGATTATTCTGAGCAAGAGGAAGAATCCCATCAGCATTGAGCGTGCTCAAACCGTTCAAGGCTTTATACAAGGCTTTATATATCAATCAGATCACCTCGCTGGTGCCTATTCTCCAGACACTGTAATTTGCAAAACTTAAGCCTTTCTTCGTAAGAGCACCCCTTTGTTCCATTCACCAATCTTGTTGCACTTCGCTTTACTCGTTCCAGCATCCCTACATCCTTCTTGAAATGAGGCCTCCAGACCTGTATACAGTACTCTAGGTGTGGCCTGACCAATGCCTTATACAAGGGAATAATCACCTCCTTATCCCTGCTAGAAAAATTCCTATATATCATCGACAATACACCATGAGCTACTCTTGCAGCCCGTCTGCACTGCTCAGAAAACTTCATATCTGCCTGCACAACCACACCCAGATCCCTTTCATTCTCTACCACTGTCAGTGTAGTACCACAGAGTTGATACGTTGCTCTGGAGTTGCTGTTTCCCATATGTAGTACTTTTACATTTGTCAATGTTAAACTTCATTTGCCACCTCTCAGCCCATCTGCTCAACTTTCCAGATCCTGTTGCAGTAGCATAGTGTCAGTAGTGCCCTTGACAACCCTGCCAACCTTCGTATCGTCTGCAAACTTGGACATTAAGTTTGATATACCATCATCAATATCATTTATAAATACAGAAAACAATAATGGACCCAATACTGAACCCTGAGGGACTCCACTAATAACATTAGTCCACAATGAGCAGTGTCCATTGATTACCACTCTCTGTCTGCTCCCCCTCAACCACCCCTTTATCCATAGCAGCAATTTGCCTCCAATGCCACACTGCTCCAATTTGTACAGCAGTCTTCCATGTGCAACAGTATCAAAAGCCTTTCTAAGATCCAAGTATATAATATCAATGTTATTCCCTGCATTCAGTTCTTTTGTGACTGCATCATAGTATCCAATCAAATTGGTCAGGCAAGACTTCCCCTTAACAAAACCATGCTGTGTCTGAGCTATAACTGAAGTCTTGTCTAGATGATCCTGCAGTACTTCTTTAACCAGTGCCTCCATTAATTTTCCGGGAATAGAAGTTAAACTAACAGGTCTATAATTACTTTTGTCGCCTTTTGATCCTCCTTCGTGAATTGGGGTCACATTTGCACATCTCCAGTCCATGGGTACTTCCCCTCACTCTAAGGATGCTCTCATAGTTATGGCTAAGGGTTTGCTTACTTCCTTTGCTGCCTCCTTTAATATAACTGGATAGATCCCATCCACCCCAGGTGTCTTTCTTGTATTTCTCTTCAATAATTTCTCCTCCACTTTACTCTCAGTTATTACAAGATTCTATAGCTTACAGCAGAGTTGAATATACCTCTGGCATTCCCCTGGCTGAATAACTCCTCATGTGTGAATGTCAATGCAAAATATTCATTTAGTTTGTTAGCTACCTGAGCAGGATCATCAACAGTCGAACGATCGATATCAAGTGGACTCATCTGATTTGTCCCCTTCCTTCTAGAGTTTACATAAGTAAAGAACTCTTTGCTCTTTTTCTTTGCATCCATTGCCAAAGATTTCTCGTAATCTGCCTTCGCCTGCCTAACCTCCTTTGTAACTTGGTTACAGATCAACTTGTATCTATCATAGGCTTCTGTGTCACGTGTTAATTTGTATGTATCCTATGCATTTTTCTTCTCTGCCATATGTCTCATTATGTTCATCTGACATATGTTCATCTGACATCCACTTAGGCCTAAACCTTGAACAATATTTCTTAGTTGGTATGTAAAGCCTAGTAGCTTCCAAGATAAGTTCTTTGAATGCTTCCCATTTTGAATTTGCTGTTGGTAACATCATCAGTTGGTCCCACTGTATAGAATTTAAATACTGTCTCAGTCCATCGTGGTCGCCTTTACGAAAGCAATAACCCTTCCCTTTACCCCTAATGGTAGTTACCTCCTTCAGTAAATCCCACTTCAGCACACTCTGATCACTGCCACCTAGTGGTTCATTTACCTGCAGATTCTTAATGCATGAAGAATCACTGCTGATAATCAAATCAAGAGTATTACTCCCTCTAGTTGCCTCCCGAACATGCTGATGTAGAAAACAATCATCCAATAAATCCACAAAAGCCTTGCTAGTGTGTGAGTGACCAGCCCCCAAATTCCAGTCAATATCTGGGAAATAAAAATCCCCCATTATAAGACTCTCTGATTTACTGGCCCACTCTATTTCCCTGTACAATTTCTTATTATACTCATCAGAGTCATTAGGCTTATGGCACACTCCTACTCTCAATTTTGATCTCCCAATGCTTATGTCACACCAAACTGACTCAACACTGCACTGTCCAGCAATGTCGAATGGCTTCACTTCCTTGGATTTTATGTATTTCTTAACTAATAGCATAACCCCTCCTCCCTTCCTATCCTGTCTATCCCTTCTGTAGACATTGTACTCCCCAAATTCCAGTTCTGCATTCCTTATATCTGTGTGACACCACGTCTCTGAAACCCAGAATATCTGCCTTTGATGTTTTGAGCAATACCTCAAATTCATCAAATTTGTTTACTAAACTCCTAGCATTGGTGTACACGCAAGTATACATTCACCTGTTCTTTTTCTTAGCTGCCCTAACACAACCCATGAGTTTACTTGTACCCCAATGATTCCCAGCAGTCTCTGAAATATCCTGCATCTTATTTTCCAGGCTGTGGCTCATTCCAATAGAAGCAGTGCAAGAATCACTTTCACCTCTGCCAGTGGCTACTGTTAATCTATTAGTCCTTGTATCCCCCCCAATCTAGCAGTTTTCCAACCCACCTAACACTGCCTCGATAGCATCAGCAAACATTCTTGCACCCTTTCTATTTAAGTGTATCCCATCCCTGTAGAAGCAGTCTCTCCTGTTAACAAGTACAGACCAGGCTGAAAAAAATTCTACCCCTTGAACCTTGCACTGTCTTTCCAGGGCCGAATTGATCGATAGGGCTCTCATCATATACTCCCTCCTATCGTGTCTGGGCAGAATTGCAGACACTTTCAAATTCAACCCTAATTCACGGCTTTTTTTCAACAGTGACCTGTACTTGTTAAGTAATTCCGCCGGTTCAAATGTATTCATTTTCTGCACGATATCTGCCCAGTTAATAGAGGCCATGTAGTACCTTAAGGCATCGTAATTTCCTTTTCTGAAATTATAACCCATTCCTTTGCCTTTTACTACTGCTACCTCTCTCTCTCTTCATCCTCCACCATAGAGCTCCATGTTCACTTCCTGCTACTGGTTCCTCTACTGTCAGCCCTGTTATGTCATGTGATTCATTGGAGATAATGAGGTCTAGGATATTCTTTTCTCTAGCACTTTCCCTGACATGTTGATACAAATAACAGTCATCTAGTTGATTTAAAAATTTTGTTCCCCATGTCGACTTTTGTTCCCATTTACTCCAATCAATTAGAGGCAAATTGAAATCACCCATAATAAGACTTTGACACTTACTTGCCCATTCCATTTGCATGTAGAGGCTTTCGTCATAATCTTCACAATAACCTGGTCTGTAGATTACTCCTACTCGCATTATACCTTTGTTTCCAACAACCTCACACCATACAGATTCTATACTAGCACGTATAACGTCTGAATCCGGGAAAGCTATCATCGCACTCAGGCTGCTTCTGATAAGAAGCATTATCCCACCCCCCCTTCTGTCTACCCTATCCTTCCTAAATACATTATACAAGCCGTACTGAAACTCATCATCCCCAATTTTCAGGTGGCACCACGTCTCCGTAAGCCCTATTATGTCCGCGTTACTTGTTTTAACCAGCAATTCGAATTCGCTCATTTTATTAATGGCACTTCTAACATTACTATATAAACAATTAAGACTTACTGTTCTTGTATGTTTAACTACCCTAACACAACCCTTGAAGTTTTTTAGGCCCTCTTCCCTGGCATTAGCCTAGCTACCCACTCACTTGAAACGTTTCTGCCCCCAGAACATCTATATAATATGTCCAGTTGGGTAACAGATAAGAACTCTTGAGGTATGTGCAAGAGTTACTTTGACCAATATTATCAGATAAACACATGTCAGTATTACCCACAATCCCCCCCCTAACTAGCAGTTCAGGTGAACCTTTAAGGTATCCTCAATAATACTGGAAAAAACTATTGCACCACCTTTGTTTAAGTGTATCCGTCTCTACAAAACAAATTCCTTCTACCTACAAGTGTGGGCCATGCTGATAGAAATTTCCCCCCTTGCAGAGTCCTTCAAGTCTTGAGTTAATCCACAAGGCTTTTAACATATAATCCGTCCTATCGTGTCTGGGCAGAATTGCAGAGACATAGACACTGTAGCTTAGCTTGCGACATTTCCTCAGCATGGTCCTGTATTTTTCCAACAAAACGTCAGATCATGTACGTTTAATGTCATTAATCCCCACATGAATAATAATATTGTCTTTATCCCCCTTAAAATCTGACAATCTGTTAGTGACATCATTAATAGTTGCTCCTGGCAGACATACCCCAGTTCTACTCCACCTATCGGTGGCGCCTCCATAGCCAGGTGGGCAGGAGCAGCAGTGCGTAGCACATGCTTCTTGATTAGACCGGGGTTCGAGCCAATGAGCCACCAAATACGGAGGATGCGGAAAGATCAGGGAATGACCACCGCATATGCCCGGAGCAATATGGCCTTATTGCTAATGCTCCTAAAAACCAAATAACAAGAAAAATAACTCCACCTATCCTTATTACAAAAAAATATTCCCCGTTTCCCTGACAATCAAGTCTCCTAATAAAACAATGTCCTTTTTAACCAGAATAGTTTGCACTTGGTTTTTCTGTTTTGAAGCCCGGAATGTCATCTGACATTCCGGGCTCCTTTGCGATGTATTTTCTGTAGTTTCTGGTGTTGATTACCTGGTGTTGGATGGCCAGCATGAATCCTTCAGTCTCTGGGAAAAGCGTCCCTCTTGTGAGCCATGCATTGGAAGCAATGTTATCAATGTGACCTTGATGGAGGTCATTGTAGTGTCTGCCATGGAATGTCTACTTTGCCCATCTTTCTAACTTCGTTTCTTGTACTGTCTCGGTGGGAGGGGGGGTTCCTCGCTTAAGTTGAGTAGGGTATACTACTTATCTATCTTCCTTATGGCCTGGTGGAGTGGTGCTGTGTTGTTCTCGAAGTAATCCTTCAGATTAACTATCGCTGCTTTCTATTGCTCTATCTGGTCTATCAGGCCCTTCCTCCCTCTTTCCGAGCTATTGTTAGTCTCTCCAGTGCTGACTTCGGGTGGTGTTGGCAGCTCTTGGTCATCATTGTCCTTGTCTTTTGCATGATATCTTCTAGCTTGGTGTTAGTCCAATCTATGACCCCAATGGTGTATGTTAGTACTGGAGCTGCATAGGTGTTTATGGCTTTAACTGTTTTCCCTCCATTCAATTTTGCTTTCAGCAGGCTTCTGAGTCTCTGCTGATATTTTTCGGTCAGGCACTTCTTGATTTCCTTGTGCTCTAACTGCTTAGCTTGCATCATCCCTAGGTATTTGTAGGTCTCTTCTTCCATCATCGCTTCGATCTCTTTAGTTGGCCGAATCTACCAGTCAGCAGCTGGTAGATTCGGCCAACTAATTATCCCTGGTGCAGTGTATGGATCTTACATTTGTCTAGACCAAATTCCATCCTGATATCTTTGCTGAATTCTTTGGTTATCCGGAGTAGTTGCTGGAGTTGTTTCTCAGTTGCCATGTAAAGCCTGATGTCATCCATGTACATCAGGTGGGTGAGGGTGTGTAGGTTCTTCCTTCTTTGAGGTTATATCTATGCTGCCGTTAAGCCTGCTGGATAGCAGGTCGGGTTCTGGACAGAACCACAGTGGACTCAGAGCATCTCCCTGAAAGATTCCTCTTCTAATGGGGATTGGCTTGGTTGTGATGTTCTTGACCTTAATGGTGGTACTCCATTTCACCATTGTTGCTCCTAGGAAGTTTGTCACTATCGGTTTGACCTTGTAAATCTTCAGAGTCTCTATTAGCCAGCTATGAGGTACAGAGTCGAGGGCCTTGCGGTAATCGATGTAGGCTGTGTATAGGTTGCAGTGCTTCTTGTACATTTGCTCCATAACTGTGGCATCTATTGTTAATTGCTCCTTGCATCCTTTGCTCCTCCACTTGCATCCTTTCTGCTCTTCGGCCATTATGTTCTGACTCTCTAAGTGGTCTGATATCTTCTTGGTTATGCAGCTGGTCAGGATCTTGTACATTGTTGTGAGGCAGGTGATTGACCTGTATTTCGCCAGGTTTCTTGTATCTTCGTATTTAGGCTTCAGATATGTGACTCCTTAGGTGAGAAACTTCGGGATTGTCTCTGGGTGCCTTATCATTCAAGTGAACTGCTCTGCTAGGTGCTTGTTTGTGCAGGTGAGTTTCTTGTACCAGTAGTTGTGGATGTTATCAGTTCCTGGGGTTCGCCAGTTGTGGGTGTTCCTGATCGACTGTTTTACTTCTTCTTCTCGAATCTCCCACTCTCTCATCCCTTGTATATCCTTGGTTTTCTTCCATTCTACTTATATCCAGGGTGCTCTGCTGTTATGTCTTACTTCACTGCTCCACATATTTCCCCAGAACTCCTCGATCGTCTTCTTCTTGGGTGGTCCGTTTCCTGCTTTCTCATCACCAATTTTCCTGTAGAAAGCTCTTTGGTCCTCATCGCAGATTCAGTTGTTTATTTTCCTCTGGGAGTTCTCTTTGTATCGGTGTAGTCTTTTGCTGAGTGCAAGGTGGTTCTGCTTCAGTGTGTCTTAGTATTCTCCTATTCTCTGATTTCTGTTCTCATGTTTATTGTGGACGCTGTCTCTCTTCAGGATGCTCTTGACCGTTCCAATCAATTTCTTACTTCTGTTATCCTGTTGGTACTGGGTCAACTGACCTATCTCGACTGTTAATTCTTCTATCTTCTGCTGAAGTCTTCTTTCCCAAGCTTGCGGTTCCTTCTGTTTTTGGTTCTTCTGTTGCTTGTTTCTCATTTCTTTTCCATTAATCCAGGTAGCTGCTATGGCTACCAGGATTAATGGAAAAGAAACGAGGCATATGGTTGTTATTAGCTATATGGTGCAAGGAAGCCTGAGGCTTATGCTGCACCAGCCTGAGTTGCCCTGAAAAAGAGAGAGAAGTAGAAGGAATTACCAAGAAAGAGAATGATGATGATATTCCGGGTTCCTTTTGCAATGTATTTTCTATAGTTTCTAGTGTTGATTACCTTGTCTTGGATGGTGAGCATGAATCCTTCAGTCTCGGGGAAGAGCATTCTGCTTGTGAGCCATGCATTGGAAGCAGAGTTATCGATGTGATCTTGATGGAGGTCATTGTAGTGTCTGCCATGGAGACACTTACCCATCCTTTACTTATTCCTTACCCATCTTTCTAACTTTGTTTCTTGTTCCATCTGGGCAGGAGGGGGGGTTCCTCGCTTAGGTTGAGTGGGGTATACCACTTATCTATCTTCCTAATGGACTGGTGGAGTGGTGCTGTGTTGTTCTCAAAGTAATCCTTCAGGTTAACTATCGCTGTTTTCTGTTGCTCTATCACAGGAGTGGCCTACTTAATTTGTGATGTGATCTACTTTTTTCCCTTCAAAATGTGTCGTGATCTACCATCTCAAAAATTACATTGCACAAATCAAGGGATGACTGTATAATTAAAATTCGTGATCGACTGAAATTAAATCCGCGATCGACAGGTAGATCGCAATCGACTTGTTGGCTACTCCTGCTCTATCAGGTCTAACAAGCCCCTTCCTCCCTCTTTCCGAGATATTGTTAATCTCTCCACCGCTGACTTCGGGTGGTGTTGGCGACTCTTCGTCATCATTGTCCTTGTCTTTTGCATGATATCTTCTAGCTTGCTGTTAGTCCAATCTATGACCCCGAATGTGTATGTTAGTACTGGAGCTGCATAGGTGTTTATGGCTTTAACTGTGTTCCCTCTGTTCAATTTTGATTTCAGCAGGCTTCTGAGTCTCTGATGATATTTTCTCTGATTATTATTATTATTATTAGCCATATGGTGCAAGGAAGCCTGAGGCTTATGCTGCACCAGCCTGATTTGCCCTGAGAAAGAGAGAGAAGTAGAAGGAATCACCAAGAAAGAGAATGATGATGATGATATCCAGCTTAGGACCCTGGATGTGCCAAGCCCATACTCACCGGATGTGAGCTCCTGGGGTTAGACTAGACAAAGACAGTAGGAAATTTAAAATAGAGAAAGGAGTTCGACAAGGAGACACTATATCTTCAAAGTTGTTTACAGCTGCTCTTTGGGAAGCTTTCAGAAGATTAGACTGGTCGCAGAAAGGAGTCAGTTGTGAATGGAGAGTACCTAAACCATTTATGATTTGCAGATGACATTTTGATCATAAGCCACGATCCTAAAGAATTAGAGGGAAATCTTAGTCAGTAAGGATTTTGGACTAAAGATGAATATGGCTAAAACAAAAGTTATGATGAACAAGTATACCACAGAAAGGTATATAATGATTGAAGGAGCAGTAATTGAAAAGGTGGAGTCATATGCTTATCTGGGACAAGTCATTGGCTGTATATAATGATAAATGGCTGGAAGCCAAGAGAAGAATAAATTTTGGATGGATAGTATTCAGGAAATATAGTCACATACTGAGGAGCAATATCCCAATTTGTCTGAAACGTAAAATAATGAACCAATGAATACTCTCTACCATGACTTATGGAAGTGAAACTTGGGTACTCACCAAAAGAATGGAAGAGAAGCTGAGAACGACATAGTGAAGAATGGAACGAATTATATTGGGAATCACACTGTTAGATAAGTAGAGAAACTCATGGATTAGGCAGCAAACTGAAACAGAGGACATTCTTATCAAAACTAAAGAACTGAAATGGTCTTGGGCAGGACACATAGCTTGAAGATATGATGACAGATGGACTAAGAAAATTACAGAATGATACCGAAGAGGAGCTAGAAGAAAACCTGGAAGATAATGACAGAGATGGACAGATGAAATTCATGAGTTTGTGTGTAGTAAATGGATGGCCAATGCACAAAACAGAAGGAACTGGAAAGTTGCTGGAGTGGCCTTCATCCTGCAGTGGATCAAAAATGGCTGATGACGATGATGGTTAATTGGCTGCACTTAATTTTGCTAACTTACGATGTTTGAACTGGAACAGAAGAACTGCCATGCCTTTAAGAATTATTTGTAATTCTCAGAAAATAACTGGCAGTATATTTTTCTTATAAAATTTCTTATATGCAAGAAACTAAATTAAAAGTGCCAGAATTATATACTGGTAGTATCAGCCCATTTAAAGTACTGTGAATACAGTGTATGATTTTAAAAGTGTCTTATCTATTGTATGCTTTCTTAGATATGCAACTTTTTTTGAAAGTAGGCTAATTATATCAACAAATATATTCTAATTTAACTTTAATGTTGATAAAACAGGGTATAGTTAGCTCTAATATTCATGATTTACATACTTATTTTATAATATTTTGCTTTCAGAGTTACTCAATAACACAGATCTTTATAAGCAAAAAGAGAATGCCTTTGTGATTGGTTGGGGTCACAATAAAAGAGTAAATGTTAATGACAGAAAAAAGAAAACTACTGTGAAGAACCTGAAAGAGCTGATGATTCCTCTTCAATCTAGGGTTACATGTAAATTAAGTTTAGTTGGAAAATCAGGTGTATTTACTGATCAGATGTTCTGTGCTGGAACTGGATTAGGTAAGATTTCCAAAATTAACACAATTTTTAATTTAAAATTTTATTCAGTACCAATTTAAAATATTTTTCTTGATAGATTACCTACTTTGATTTCTATTCTATTATGTAAGTTACTGTCTCATTTCCAAAATAAATCAACTTCACATAAAAACTGATCTCCAATGTTTGTGATTAATATCATAAACATGCAAAATGAAATGATAAAATTGGATTTCTATTCTATGTTATTTTCCCTAAGTTTGATATACTGTAATGATTTCAGAACTGACATTTTATATCATCTAAGGAGTTTCCGCAAATTGGGAAAAAGAGAGCTCTTCTAAAAACTATTCTGAATCAGGATATGTTCTTATTGCATTTAGGCAGCTTTTAATGAGAATCATAATGTCTGCCCTGCATTAATTGGGCTTGGCACACCCAGGGTCCTGAGATGAATATCATCATTCTTCTTCTTCTTCCTTGGTGATTTACTTCTACTTCTCTCTCTCTCTCTCTCTCTCTCTCTGAGGGAGACTCAGATTTTTTTTTTTGGCTGGTACAGCATAAGCCTTAGGCTTCCTTGCACCATATGGCCATTACTAATACTAATATTCTTTCTGTCCTTCCCATACACCAAACCAGTACTCATATTCATAAATTTTATTGACAACACTCCTAACATTATCTATATAAACAGTTTAAATGTAGTATTTCCTTGTTATTTACTTCCCTAATGCACCTTGGTTTTACTGAAACCTGTTGCACCATTGCCTCTGCCACATTTATTCACATATTTAATTGATGAGTGACTGTTGTGGTCCCTGTTCAGCCTTGAACCTTAGCAGCTTATCATTCAAAACCTTGAAGAGAGTATAAGATTGCAAAAATTGTCATTATTATATGTAGATGTTACGTTATGTCATTAAACACTAACTTGCAAATTCTTCAAGAATCTCCGATAAATTAGTTCAAGGTTGCAGAGAACTTAACATTAAAATTATTTATCCAAAAATAAAAAGTTGGGAGAAACAATGAAACTTTCCTCAAAGGTTTGAATCACAGACTCCCATAGTTGAAGGATGATTGTGGCCTTCAGGGACCAGGACCATGGATGATCAGTTAAGTATGTGAAAGGATGGGGCAAAAGCAAATGCAAAACAAGCAAGCAATTGTGCAATAGTTTACAATAACACTAGCCAACCTGATTTTTATCTCCAAGAACTTAAATGCTGTTTTTAACCAATTTTTATGCGTAGAGTTCAAAAATCGCCATGAAAGTTTCACATAATGTCACAGTTATTAAATACTATATTTAATAAGTTTTACCAAAATATGCCAGTTTCGCATAATCTAGCCAGTAATGTATGACATACTGATTTATTTTAACAGATATAAGCTAATTCTCTTAATTTTAGCAGTCAATTCTGGCCTCGGTTTTCTTGTGATAAACATAATCAGAC
Source organism: Mastigoproctus giganteus (assembly GCF_048544385.1). Classification (NCBI taxonomy): domain Eukaryota; kingdom Metazoa; phylum Arthropoda; class Arachnida; order Uropygi; family Thelyphonidae; genus Mastigoproctus; species Mastigoproctus giganteus. Next base: position 2,795,585 of record NC_143577.1, on the reverse strand, counting down.
TTCTACCTGTGGTTCTTAGTTTCAAATTCTGATGCAACAATTTACAATTTGAAGAGAGCATAGTTAGTGTTCTTGGTGAGGATTTTTGTAGACTGTGCCAAGGTTTGACTCTCTTTAGAAAATACAGCTGCGAGTTACAGGCTCCGAAAAAAACAATAAGTTTTTGCTTACTATTTACATAATTGTTATTTTATATTGCACTTAATACGTTGTCTTATAGTTCTAATTACGCTGGTTATTTTTATTTTTATTTGTATAAATAGTTTTTGTAGATATACGTAATACTTTATAAAACCGTTATATCATTCGAATATTGCAGGCATTGTTTTGTATATAGTGATCGGGAATTCAAATTTTTAATTGAGGTAGTTAGGTAGCTCTAACGTATAATTATAGAAACAGTAATACGCTTCACTGTTTCTATTAGATAGCGTAGTATTGGCATTTAATTTAATTTAATTTATTGATCTTATTAATTTAAAATATCATGCCCCAAACTAGAGCAGCAAAGCAACGGGCACAAAGTGGCAGGAGTGCTGTGACTCATGGAAGAACTGAGAGGGGGCGATTCTCCAACCCATCACAGCCTAAAAAAATGTGCAACTTGTGAAATGTTTGCCGAACTATTCTGGAACGGAACATGATATTGCCATGGGGGATGTCTTTGTGTGTGCACGATGTAAGGAGTGTAAGGAAATTAGGCGACAACTCAGCGTTGTTATGGGCCTATATGAGAGTTTGAAGGACAGGGTGGATGCCCTCGAAAGATCTAAATTGAGGGGCCCATCACGCTCTCAGCTGCCCACATCAATGCCAGAGCTTGCACTTGGTCATCACGCAACACAGCGGCAACCCCCAAGGCAGACTGCGCTGGTCCCAAAGGAACTAGTAGTTGTTGGTGACTCTATTGTCAGGGAAACGGGAAACATCCTTTGTAGAAAGGATAGATGGAACAGGACCAGGGTATGTCTGCCAGGGGCAAAGGTTGATGATGTTGTAGAGCAGATATCATCTTTTAAGGGCACAAAAGGTGATATAGTTGTACACGTTGGCACTAATGATATTAAGAGTAGGAGATCGGCAGAATTACTTAACAAGTACAGGTCATTGATGAAAAAACGCTGTGAATTAGGGTTGAATTTGAAAGTGTCTGCAATTCTGCCCAGACACGATAGGAGGGAGTATATGATGAGAGCCTTGTCGATAAATTCGGCCCTGGAAAGATTGTGCAAGGCTCAAGGGGTAGAATTTTTTTCAACCTGGACTGTACTTGTTAACAGGAGAGACTGCTTCTACAGGGATGGGATACACTTAAATAGAAAGGGTGCAAGAATATTTGCTGATGCTATCGAGGCAGTGTTAGGTGGGTCGGAAAACTGCTAGCTTGGGGCGATACAAGGACTAATAGTTTAACAGTAGCCGTAGGCAGAGGTGAAGGTGATTCTTGCACAACTTCTATTAGAATAAGTAGTGACCTGGAGCGAGGGATGGTGGGGGGTTTCAGGGACAGATGTCAGTCATCGTGAAACAGGTGGGTATATGGGATGTGTTAGAGTGGCTGGTAATAGGAATAGGTGCATGTATACTTGCATGTATACCAATGCTAGAAGTATAGTAAATAAATTTGATGAATTTGAAGTGTTGGTCAAGACATCAAAGGCGGATATTGTTGGGATATCAGAGACGTGGTGTCACACAGATATAAGGAATGCCGAACTGGAATTTGGGGAGTACAATGTGTACAGAAAGGATAGACAGGATAGGAAGGGAGGAGGTGTTATGCTGTTAATAAAGAAAAACATAAAATCAAAAGAAGTGCATCCAGTTGATATAGATGAACAGTGCACTGTTGAGTCAGTTTGGTGTGACATAAGCACTGCGAAAGCAAAAATAAGAGTAGGAGTGTGTTATAGGCCTAATCACTCGAATGAGTACAATGAACAATTGTACAGAGAAATAGACTGGGCTAGTAAATCGGAATGTCTTATAATGGGGGATTTTAACTTCCCAGATATTGACTGGAACTTGTGGGTTGGGCACTCACACACTAGTCAGACTTTTGTGGATTTATTGGATGATTGTTTTCTGGAGCAGCATGTTCGAGAGGCAACCAGAGAAAGTAATACTCTTGATCTGGTTATCAGCAGTGATCATTCATGTATTAGAAATTTGCAGATAAAAGAACCACTAGGTGGCAGTGATCACAGTGTACTGACGTGGGATTTACTTAAAGATTTAATTACCATCAGGGGTAAAGGAAAGGGTTTTTGCTTCCGTAAAGGCGAGTACAGTGGTCTCCGACAGTTTTTAAATTCTGTACAGTGGGATCAACTGACGATGTTACCAACAGTAAATTCTAAGTGGGAAACATTCAAGAAATTAATCGTGGAGGCTACTAAAAGTTTCATACCTATTAAGAAATATTGTTCAAGGTTTAGGCCTAAATGGTTGTCAAATGAACTCATGAGACTCGTGACAGAGAAGAAAAATGCATGGGATGCATATAAATTATCAAGCGACTCAGTAGCCTATGGCAGATATAAGGTAATATGTAATCAGGTCACAAAGGAGGTTCGGCAGGCGATGGCAGATTACGAGAAATCCTTGGCAAAAGATGCTAAGAAAAACAGCAAGGATTTCTTTACTTATATAAACTCTAAAAGGAGGGGGATGAATCTGATTGGTCCACTTGACATCGATGGTTCGACTGTTGATGATCCTGCTCAGATAGCAAACAAACTGAATGAGTATTTTGCATCTACATTCACACATGAGGAGTTATTAAGGTTTGAAAATGGCAGAAGGTTATCAAATTGTAGCAGGGTGCTTAATGATGTTGTAATAACTGAGAGCAAAGTGGAAGAGAAATTGTTGAAGTTAAACGTAAGAAAAGCAACTGAGGTGGATGGGATCTATCCAGTTATATTAAAGGAGGCGGCAAAGCAACTAAGCAAACCCTTAGCCATAATTATGAGAGCATCCTTGGACTCAGGGGAGGTTCCCACGGACTGGAGATGTGCAAATGTATCCCCAATTCACAAAGGGGGATCGAAGGGTCACATGAGTAATTACAGACCAGTTAGTTTAACTTCTGTTCCGGGTAAAATAATGGAGTCGCTGGTTAAAGATGCATTGCAGGATCATCTAGACAAGACTGCAGCAATAATTCAGACACAGCATGGGTTTGTTAAGGGAAAGTCTTGTCTGACAAATTTGATAGGATATTATGATGTGGTTACAAAGGAACTGGATGCAAAAAATAATTTTGATATCATATATTTGGATTTCAGGAAAGCTTTTGACACTGTTGCGCATGGAAGACTATTGTACAAATTGGAGCAGAATGGTATTAAGGGTAAGTTGCTACAATGGATAAAAGGATGGTTAAGTGGGAGAAGGCAGAGGGTGGTAATCAATGGGTGCTGCTCCTCTTGGACTAATGTTATTAGTGGAGTCCCACAGGGTTCGGTGTTAGGTCCACTGTTGTTTTGTATATTTATCAATGATATTGATGAAGGTATATCAGGCTTAATGTCGAAGTTTGCAGATGATACAAAGGTTGGCAGGGTTGTTAATGACAGTAATGGCAGTGTGCTACTGCAACAGGATCTAGATAATTTGGGCAGATGGGCTAAGAAGTGGCAACTGAAGTTTAACCTTGACAAATGCAAAGTACTGCATATGGGTAGAAGTAACCCCAGAGAAACGTACCAACTGTGTGGCACTACACTTAAGGTGGTAGAAAATGAAAAAGACCTGGGAGTAATTGTGCAGTCAGATATGAAGTTCTCTGAGCAATGTAGACAGGCTGCCAGGGCAGGTCATGGGGTTTTGTCAATGATATATAGGAATTTTGCTAGCAGGGAAAAGGAGGTGATTATCCCTCTGTATAAGGCAATGGTCAGGCCATGCCTTGAGTACTGCGTAGTCTGGAGGCCTCATTTTAGGAAGGATGTAGATTTACTTGAGCGTGTACAGAGAAGGGCAACAAGATTGGTGAGGGGAATGAAGGGATCCTCTTACCAAGAGAGGCTTAAGTTCTGTAAATTGCAGTGGCTGGAGACTAGGCACCTGCACGGTGATCTAATTGAGGTATATAAGGCCTTGAATGGGTTGAGCATGCTGAATTCTGATGGGATCCTTCCACTTGTTCAGATTACGAACCTAAGGGGGCATAAATTCAAATTAAGAAAAGACAGATGTAGAATAGATGTGCGGAAATTTGCCCTTAGCCAGCGGGTGGTTAATTGCTGGAACAAACTTCCATCTGTCGTTGTGGAAGTTGATAGGTTGAATAAATTTAAGGAGGAACTGGACAGGCATTTGGAGGGAATGGTGTGATTTTTTTTTTTTTTTTTTTTTGGCTGATGCTGCATAAGCTCATACATTTGCTTTCTTGCATCACATGCCACTACTACTACTACTACTGTTTTCCAAGTATTAACTGATCATGACACGTTCTCAAGTTGTAAATCTATCCTCCAAACATAAACAGCCCCTTGAGAGTAGGAGGGTGTGGCCCACAACTCTTGCGGTAGCAGGAAAATAATTTCTGATTCTACCTGCCGATTCACAAAATATTTTTCCTTTCAGTGTTTTCACATGAGTAGAACTAGTAAATTGCCAAGTCTATGTACTGTGTAGTGATAAAAATCGAATTTGTGTTGTTTTTATATTGTAGTGTTCAAAACTGAATTTACGTTTTCAGAAATTAATTTAGTGCTACAATGAATAGCCAGACCCATAGGAAGTGTATTAATCATCCAGACAATTTTTGTTATGTTTGTGGACAGTTTACCCCAAAGATTCAAAGGAAAAATATATATGACATTGCAAAACTTTCATATTCCTTTTATTTCGGATGTAAAATTGGTGATCAATACAAATCTTGGGCATTGTGAGGTGCCCAAGATTTGTATTGATTGTAATGTAGTATTGTTGTATTACCTGTATGACAAACTTAGGAAGTGGTTACATGGCAAACTCAAAGCATTACCTTTTGCAGTCCCTATGGGTTGGCAAGTACCATCTAACCACATTAATGATTGCTACTTCTGTATGAAAAATATATCTGGTATGTCTAAAAAAAAACAAACCCACTATAATATATCCAAATATATCTTCCACACAGTGATGATTTTTCAGTACCAGTTCCCCCCAAAATTTGGGATAATAGTAGTGGGGAAGATAATAGTGATTAAGTTCAAGTTGAGGATTCCCGGAAGCCTCCACTTCACAAGATGTCGACTATCAGCCAATAAGTTCTCAGGTAGTGAAGTACATTTAATCAAACAACATGAGTTTAATGATTTGGTTTGAGACTTAAATTTACCGAAAGAACAAGCTGAACTGTTAGGTTCTAGATTAGAGCAGTGGAATATACTCACAGCAGGAACAAAGATTTCAGTGTTTTGAAAAAGACACGAAAAGGTTTTTGAAATATTTTGCTAAAGAGGAAAGTATGTGTTTTGTTGCAAAGACATTATTGGATTTCAGAAAGAACTTCTGGTTCTGGGTTAATTCCCAGTGGCAGAGCTGCTTGTTTTGAGTGTGGGTTTTACGGCGCAAGAGCAACATGGCCATAATGCTCGGGCAGAGCTGCATGCCACTGGATGGATCCCCAGGTTGCAGATAGTGGGATGGCTTTAGATATGGAGACTAGCTACTTTGGTGGCCCTGGACAAGCAGCACCAGCTACCATCAGAGCCTGGTGGGACAAACCTGGTAAGTTGTCCCTACAAAATGCCACACAAACTCTACGACAGTGCTGGGACAGTGGCGAGCCTGTGCTGCCACCTTAATCAAAGCACAACCAACCATATTATCATCACCTGAAGGCAGAAAATGGGCTTGGTTTCAGGGTGAACTTGCAATTGCAGAAGCACCCTTGGCACACTCAAGACTTTGATTCTGCTACTGCAATGTGGAGAGCAAGGGGAAACTACCACATTATCTATCCAATGTTTTAGCACTCATGAATTTTCCACACATTTCTTCAGCAGGTGACTCCAATGAAACCTTGGTCAATCAAGCGCCAGGTGTCGTGTCCGGCAGGAGGAGATGTAAGGCTTCTCAGGCCGTAAACCAACGAAATCCTTACACGAACATGGAACATCAGAACTCTGCTCCAGACAGGAAAGTTGGAATGCATTAAAAAAGAAATGAGATGATACCAATTCAAGATTTTAGGACTAAGCGAAGTCACATGGAAAGAAGAAGGAGACTTCTGGAGTGATGAATTCAGAGTAATTCACTCTGGTGCCACAAACGAACAAGAAGGCGTAGCACTGATTATGGAAAGAAAAAAGACATACGAGTCATAAGTACGAGAATAATAACAGCAAGAATAGCAGCAGTATCAACAGACATGCTGATCGTCCAGGTTTACATGCCAACATCAAACCACGAGGAACAGGAAGTAGAAGACATCTACAAACAACTGGAGGAAGTACTCAAGGACACATCATCAAACCTCAATGTGGTAATCATGGGAGATTGGAATGCGGTGGTAGGAGAAGAAAGAAAAGACAAGATCACTGGAAATTATGGACTGGGAAACCGAAATGAATGAGGGCAGCGCCATGTAGATTTCTGCAGACAAGAGAAACTCATCATCACAAATACATGGTACCAAGTTCCCAAAAGAAGAAAGTATACATGGAAGTGCCCAGGAGACTCAAATAGATATCAGCTAGATTATATCCTAGTAAAAGAAAGATATCGAAATCAAGTCAGAAAGTCCACAGCTTACCCAGGTGCAGATGCAGATAGTGATCACAATCTTGTAATGTTAAAGAGCAGACTACAATTTAAAACACTAAAGAAAAGGAGCAACAGGAAGAAGTGGAATTTAGAATTATTAAGACAAGAAGAAGCAAAGTAAAAATTCAAAGACACAATAGGCGAAGTGGTACAAAAAACCTTAACGAAAACAAAACAGTAGAAAAAATGGAAGTTTATTAAAGAAACCATCACCAGAACAACAACAGAAATTGTAGGCTTCAGAGGAACAGAAGTGAGGAAACTCTGGATCTCACAAGAAATATGGGCAAAAGTAGAGGAAAAAAAGGAAATGGAAAACCAACAATACTGAAGGTGTAGCAAAATATAAGAAATTAAGGATTGAACTACAAAGAGAGAGTGTAGGAAAGCAAGGAAAATGTGGTGGAGCAAGAAGTGTAGATTCATTGAAGATCTAGATAAAAAAGGCAGATCAGATCTATCTTTCAATGAAATTAGACATTTCACAAGGAAGAAGGGAATAAGATCCAGCATTATAAACAACAAACATGGGCAACCTTTTTGACAGAATCTGAAGAAATAAAAACAAGATGGAAAGAATATATCACCAAACTCTACCAAAAAATCCACTAACAAGAAATAGAAATCAAAAGGAGTGGCTCAGAAGACAACACAGAAGACAACACAGAAGACCTGCCAATAACCAAAGAAAAATTTGAAGCGGCACTAAAAGCAGTGCCTAATGGAAAAGCAGCAGGAATTGAATCCTTGCCCATTGAGCTCATTAAAGAGGGTGGTGATGAGCTACATGAACGTATTTTCACCTTAACAAACCAGATGTACAAAGACGGTTCGTGGCCTGAAGACCGTTGCACAGCAGTCGTGATCCCATTCCCCAAAAAGCACAATACCAAGGAATGCAGTCAACACCGGACTATCAGCCTTATCTCGCATGTATCCAAAATACTACTAAAAATAATAAAACAGAGAATCAATGACAAAATTAACAGATATTTAGCATGCAACCAATTTGGTTTCAGGGAAGATAGGGGAGCAAGAGATGCCATCACAGACCTAAAGCTCAGGGGAAGAGAGATTTATTGACCTAGGAAAAAAATTTTACATTTCCTTCATTGATTATGAGAAAGCCTTCGATAGCATTAGTAGAGGCATTTGATGCAAGAAAGCAAGCTTATGCAGCATCAGCCAAAAAAAAAACAATAAATAAATAAAAAATAACCACTTACACTTCACCCCTCTGTTCGTTCGAAATACCAGTCCAGCTGAGCCTTAAACTTATTTAGGCTATCAACTTCCATGACAAGGGATGGAATTTTGTTCCACCAACCAACCACCCGCTGGCTAAAGGCAAATTTCCGCACGTCTATCCTACATCTGTCTTTCCTCAATTTCAATTTGTGCCCTCTCAGGTGATTATTCTGAGCAAGAGGAAGAATCCCATCAGCACTGAGCATGCTCAAACCATTCAAGGCTTTATACACCTCTATCAGATCACCTCGCTGGTGCCTAGTCTCCAGACACTGTAATTTGCAAAACTTAAGCCTTTCTTCGTAAGAGCACTCCTTTGTTCCATTCACTAATCTTGTTGCCCTTCTCTGTATTCGTTCCAGCAGCTCCACATCCTTCTTGAAATGAGGCCTCCAGGCCTGTATACAGTACTCTAGGTGTGGCCTGACCATTGCCTTATACAAGAGAATAATCACCTCCTGTTCCCTGCTAAAAAAATTCATATATATCATTGACAATACACCATGAGCTACTCTTGCAGCCCATCTGCACTGCTCAGAGAACTTTATATCTGCCTGCACAACCACCCCCAGGTCCCTTTCATTCCCTACCACTGTCAGTGTAGTACCACAGAGTTGATAAGTTGCCCTGGCATTGCTGTTTCCCATATGTAGTACTTTACATTTGTCAATGTTAAACTTCATTTGCCACCTCTGAGCTCATCTGCTCAACCTTTCCAGATCCTGTTGCAGCAGCAGCATAGTGTCAGTAATGCCCTTGACAACCCTGCCAACCTTGGTATCATCCAAACTTGGACATTAAGCTTGATATACCATCATCAATATCACTTATAAATACAGAAAACAATAATGGACCCAATACTGAACCCTGAGGGACTCCACTAATAACATTAATCCACAATGAGCAGTGTCCATTGATTACCACTCTCTGTCTTCTCCCCCTCAACCACCCCTTTATCCATAGCAGCAATTTGCCTCCAATGCCACACTGCTCCAATTTGTGCAGCAGTCTTCCATATGCAACAGTATCAAAAGCCTTTCTAAGATCCAAGTATATAATATCAAAGTTATTCCCTGCATCCAGTTCTTTTGTGACTGCATCATAGTATCCAATCAAATTGGTCAGGCAAGACTTCCCCTTAACAAAACCATGCTGTGTCCGAGCTATAACTGAAGTCTTGTCTAGATGATCCTGCAGTGCTTCTTTAACCAGTGCCTCCATTAATTTTCCGGGAACAGAAGTTAAATTCACAGGTCCATAATTACTTGTGTCAGCCTTTGATCCTCTTTTGTGAATTAGGTTCACATTTGCAAATCTCCAGTCCATGGGTACCTCCCCTGAGTCCAAGGAAGCTCTCATAATTATGGCTAAGGGTTTGCTTACTTCCTTTGCTGCTTCCTTTAATATAACTGGATAGATCCCATCCACCCCAGGTGCCTTTCTTGTGTTTATCTTCAACAATTTATCCTCCACTTTGCTCTCAGTTATTACAAGTTTCTCTAGCTTACTGCCAGAGTTGAATACACCTCTGGCATTCCCCTCGCTGAATAACTCCTCATGTGTGAATGTCGATGCAAAATATTCATTTAGTTTGTTAGCTACCTGAGCAGGATCATCAACAGTTGACCCATCGATATCAAGTGGACCAATCTGATTCATCCCCTTCCTTCTAGAGTTTACATAAGTAAAGAACTCTTTGCTGTTTTTCTTTGCATCCCTTCCCAAAGATTTATCGTAATCTGCCTTCGCCTGCCTAACCTCTTTTGTAACTTGGTTACAGATCAACTTGTATCTATCATAGGCTTCTATGTCACGTGTTAATTTGTATATAAGTTCTTTGAATGCTTCCCATTTTGAATTTGCTATTGGTAACATCATCAGTTGGTCCCACTGTATAGAATTGAAATACTGTCTCAGTCTATCGTAGTCGCCTTTACGAAAGCAATAACCCTTCCCTTTACCCCTAATGGTAGTTACCTCTTTGAGTAAATCCCACTTCAGCACACTGTGATCACTGCCACCTACTGGTTGATTTATCTGCAGATTTTTAATGCATGAAGAATCACTACTGATAATCAACATGCTAATGTAGAAAACAATCATCCAATAAATCCACAAAAGCCTTGCTAGTGTGTGTGTGTGTGACCAGCCCCCAAATTCCAGTCAATATCTGGGAAATTAAAATCCCCCATTATAAGACTCTCTGATTTACTGGCCCACTTTATTTCCCTGTACAGTTTCTTATTATACTCATCAGAGTCATTAGGCCTATAGCACACTCCTACTCTCAATTTTGATCTCCCAATGCTTATGTCATACCAAACTGACTCGACACTGCACTGTCCAGCGATGTTGACTGGCTTCACTTCCTTGGATTTTATGTATTTCTTAACTAATAGCATAACCCCTCCTCCCTTCCTATCCTGTCTATCCTTTCTCTAGACATTGTACTCCCCAAATTCAGTTCTGCATTCCTTATATCTGTGTGACACCATGTCTCTGAAATCCCAACAATATCTGCCTTTGATGTTTTGAGCAATACCTCAAATTCATCAAATTTATTTACTAAACCCCTAGCATTGGTGTACACGCAAGTATACATGCACCTGTTCTTTTTCTTAGCTACCCTAACACAACCCATGTGTTTACTTGTACCCCAATGATTCCCAGCAGTCTCTGAAATATCCTGCATCTTATTTTCCAGGCTGCTGCTCATTCCAATAGAAGCAGTGCAAGAATTACTTTCACCTCTCCAGTGGCTACTGTTAGTCTATTAGTCCTTGTATCCCCCCAATCTAGGAGTTTTCCGACCTACCTAACACTGCCTCGATAGCATCAGCAAACATTCTTGCACCCTTTCTATTTAAGTGTATCTCATCCCTGTAGAAGCAGTCTCTCATATTAGAATACAATGGCCAAAACTTCTCAATCCTGGAAAAAATAGGAATAGATGAAAACATACTAAACTTAATAAAAACGTTGTACAAAGACCAGAAAGCCATAGTACAGGCAGTTTTCGCTTTACGAGTTTTTTTTTTCCCAAATATCAAGTATCAACCAAATCGAAAATATGAACATTAATTTCAAAAAATGAATGTTAAACATTCATAAATACCACATTCCAAACCACATGCATAGCTATACAATACAGTGTACCCTGCTTTACGATATTAATCAGTTCCAGAAACACTATCGTATCATTAAAATATAATGTGAACCCAATAACACATTGTTTTTTGGTAATTCGTTTCAAGATCTGGAAAGTTGAAATTTTTGCTTTATAACTAAGCTATTTATCTCTCTAAAATGTCATCTTTAAGGTCACGAGCGTAACCTTAAGGCTATATAAAAAGTCGTGAGCATGGTTTGTAAATTGTATTAGTTACCAATTCAAATCACTAAAATGCACTACACTTTCATCATTATCATATGTTCCGTCAGAAGAATCAATTTTAAACGCCTTTGTGATATTTTTCTAAATCACATTTCTGAAGGTCATGGCCATAAAACAATAAAAACAATTTGCACTTTCCGGTCTATTGGGCTTTTCTGTTTCTGCAAGCAATTATAAACGGGTAGTAAATTCGATCTTCTTGCATTTGCGAAAATACTGATAGCTGGAATTGAGTGGTTTTTTCCGTTATTATGGTGAAATGTGTTTCCCCTGTACTGGGAACTTCAATCGTATAAAAAACATAAATAAATTTTCAGAATCTTCTCTTCATTCCTTTTTTTTTTTATAAGCTTCGTAAACTTCTTAACTATGCGAATCGTGTTAATTGCAATTTGTGTGCGCCATTAAAAAATGCTTATGCATGCAATCGTGAAATTTATAATTAAAAGAAAAGATTATCTTGAAACAAACGCCTTTTGAAGCATTTCTGAAAAAGACGACTCCTTGTGCAACAAACCAACGAATACCGAGCCAGTAATGAGTGATCAATGAGTGTGCATTCAATTGATGATGATGAAGAATAAACATTCTTTAACATTTGTAAGTCGTAAACAATGTCTCTATTATTATAATTTGCTTCATTTTACAGGCTATGTTTGCATTTCTTTCAATAAATCAATCATTGTTTAAACATAAACTAATTAGCTAACTAATTTCATTGTTGAGAACATAACCCCTATTTTTAACCTTATGTCTATGGGAAATAAATTCCCACTTTATGAATTTTCGCTTTATGAGCGCATGCTAGAATGAATTAACTCGTAAAGTCGAGAACTACCTGAATACATTGATAACTTGGAAACAGACCCAACAAAAATAGAAAAAGGAGTACGACAAGGCTTCCTACTTTCAGGACTATTTAACATCTATGCGGAGGAAATGATGGCAGAAGCCCTTGGAAACAGCAATTTAGGAGTGACCATAAATGGCAAACAAATAAAAGCAATAGAATTTGCAGATGATCAAGCAATTGTAGCAACCAGAAGGAGTGACCTGATCGAGATGTTACAGCTGATCAACCACACAGCCAAGGCTTATGATATGAAAATTAACATGAACAAAACGAAGTGCATGACATTTGCAAAGGACTCCAAAGCTGTGAACATCAAAATAGGAAACAATAATATTGAACAAGTAACAAAATTTAAATATTTAGGACAAATGCTGAGCCAAGATGCACCGATGAAACGAAAGCAAGAATTGGGCAAGCAAAACAAGCTTTCAAGGAAAAACAAAAAATTCTGACAACAAAGTATTGAATGAGCATATAAGGAATATAATTCTAAAATCCTATGTTTGGAACACGGCCCTGTGTGCATCCGAAACCTGGATGATAAACAAACGAGACGGACAGAGAATTGAAGCATTTGAGATGTGGTGCTGGAGAAAATTCAAGAAAATAAGCTGGACCGAAAAAAAAAGACCAATGAAGAAGTCTTAGAAGAGCTAGGAGAAAAACGAAAAATGATAAACCTAATCAAGGAGCGAAGAGGAAGGTGGTTCGGACATAACCTAAGACACAGTGAAATGTTAAGCCTGATTATAGAAGGAAAGATTAATGGAACTAGACCCAGAGGGCAACCCAGAAACAATTTTATAAAGCAATTGCAAAGGGATACAACAACAAGATCATACCAGGACTTGAAGAAGCTGGCAATCAACAGAGACATGTGGAAAAACGTCATCAGTGCTACCAACCAGTCGTAGAAACTGAAGGAACCTATGATGATGAAAGAACTAGGTGTCATGCATAAGTCAGATGAATGTCGTTTATTCATAGATGCCTCAAAATTAAGTTTAAAAGCAGTTTTGCTTCATAATGGCAATGAATTTCTGTCAGTTACAGCTTCCTGTGTTTCATTCAGTTGGACTTAAAGAAAGTCATGGAAGCATGTCTAGGATTCTACATATTATAAAATACCATAGGAACATATGCAGTGATCTTAAGGTTATTGCTTTGCAGGGGGCTTTCACAAAATATTGTTGTTTTTTGAGTTTATGGGATAGCCTTGAGACAGAAGAACATTACATTGTGCAACACTGGGACAAGCGGGATGAGTTCATACTAGGACAATATAATGTAAAATATATTCCTTTAGTGCAGGCCTGGGCAAACGTTTTGGCTGAAGGGCCACATTAGGAATTCAAAAAGGTGGGCTGCACGTAAAATACTATTTTTAGATATACATTATTTGTTATCATGAAGAAATATAACATAAAACAATTATTCTCTAACAACCAAGAATTTAATGAGATGAATGGTACTGTTTTACATCTTTTAACATTTTTTTAAATTTCGGGTGTTAATTTTGTAGTTGAGATTCTTAAAACTGCTTGTAAATGTTCATCAGTGATGCTTGATCGTAAAGAATTTTTATTTAGATTCATGATGGAAAATGTTTGTTTACATATATAGGTTGATCCAAAAATAACCAACATTTTTCGGGCAAAATCTTTTTCATCGAATTTGTCCGAATTAAGAGTATTGTAAAATTAACAGATTTCCTCACAACGGTGCAATTCCCTTAAATCGGTATCATCATCATCATCATCAGCCATTTTCAATCCACTGCAGGATGAAGGCCTCTCCAGCAACTTTCCAGCTCCTTCTGTTTTGAGCACTGGCCATCCATTTACTACTCAAAAACTCATGAATTTCATCTATCCATCTCCGCCTTTGTCTTCCAGGTTTTCTTCTAGCTCCTCTTGGGTACCATTCTGTTATTTTCTTAGTCCATCTGTCATCATGTCTTCGAGCTATGTGTCCTGCCCAGGACCATTTTAGTTCTTTAGTTTTGATAAGAATGTCCTTTACTTGAGTTTGCTGCCTAATCCATGTGTTTCTCTTCTTATCTAACAGTCTGATTCCCAATATGATTCGTTCCGTTCTTCGCTGTGTGGTTCTCAGCTTCTCTTCCATTCTTTTGGTGAGTGCCCAAGTTTCACTTCCATAAGTCATGGTGGGGAGTATACATTGGTCCATTATTTTAAGTTTCAGACAAACTGGGATATTGCTCTTCAGTATGTGACTATATTTCCTGAATGCTATCCATCCAAAATTTATTCTTCTCTTGACTTCCAGCCATTTATGATTATTACAGCTAATAACTTGTCCCAGATATGTATATGATTCCACATTTTCAATTACTGCTCCTTCAATCATTATTTCCCTTTCTGTGGCATACTTGTTCATCATTACTTTTGTTTTAGACATATTCATCTTTAGTCCAAAATCCTTACTAGCTGTGCATAACTGATTAAGATTTTCCTCTAATTCTTTGGGATCATGGCTTATGACCACAATGTCATCTGCAAATCGCAAATGGTTTAGGTACTCTCCGTTCACATTGACTCCTTTCTGCGACCAGTCTAATCTTCTGAAAGCTTCCTCAAGGGCAGCAGTAAACAGCTTAGGAGATATTGTGTCTCCTTGTCGAACTCCTTTCTCAATTTTAAATTTCCTACTGTCTTTGTCTAGTCTAATAAAGGAGGTAGCACTCTCGTATATTTTCTTCAAAATCATAATATATGGGGTATCAATGCCTTGTCTTTCCAGTGCCCGAAACATTGCCTTATGCTGTATGGAGTCAAATGCCTTTTCATAATCCACAAATGCCAGGCATAATGGTGTTTTATATTCATTTGCTTTCTCCATTAGCTGTGATATTACATGAAGGTGATCCATAGTTGAGAATCCTGTCCTAAAGCCAGCTTGCTCTTTCGGTTGATTCTCATCCAGTATTCTTTCTAATCTGTTAGTAATGACCCTTGTGAACAACTTGTAGATGTGGGATAACAAGCTAATTGGTCTATAATTTTCAATTTCTGATTTATCTCCTTTCTTATGCGGCAAAACTATGATTGCATTATTTCACTGCTTAGGCGTCACACCTTTTCTAATGCACTTTGTGAAGAGCCTTGCCAGTTTTTGTGTTATGTCTCTTCCTCCCAATTTTAACAACTCTACAGTAACTTCATCTTCCCCCGGGGCTTTCTGATTCTTCATTTTCTTCAATGCATGTTCTACCTCATCAGGAAGAATATCGGGTATGTCGTATGTGTTGCTACTTTGCAATCCATCTTCCCCACTGCTGGCATCATTCCCCTGCTCCTTGTATAATTCTCTATAGTAGTCTTCTGCTATTTGAATTATGCCTTCTCTGCTGTTTATAAGTACACCATCGCTATTCTTCAGTTTCAGTATCATTTGTCTTTCTGTATTACTGCTCATGGCTGCTGATTTAAATCCTTTGTTTTCCCTTAATGCTTGTTCTACTTTTCTTGTGTTAAATCTTCTTATGTCCTCTCTGAGTCTCTTTCTAATGGCTTTGCATAACTCAGTATACTCAATTTTCTCCCTGTCAGTGTTTTTCTTGCTTTTCATTTGTCGTCTTCGGTTCATCATGACAAGTGTTTCTTGACTAATTTTTTCTTCTTTGGATTTCTTTTTCCCTATAGGTTTCTTGGGCTTTATCACTTTCAAAAAGTTGTAATATTCCTCGTCGATATCTTGGTCCTCAGCAGTCTGCAGAAGCTCATACTTGTTCTTAAGTTCCAGTACATACTGCTTTTTCTCCTCTTCTGTTATCTCAAAGACCTTTGTATTATTTACTCGAGTCAGTTTTTTCCTTTCCTTTCCTACATCTATATCAAGTGTACATCTTACCATTCTGTGATCACTTCCAACATTTACCTTATTCAGGACGGTGACATCATTCACAATATATCTTCTATTAGTGAGGATGAAGTCGATTTCATTAGTAGTTAATCCATTTGGACTCTTCCATGTCCACTTTCTGTTCACCCTTTTCTTGAAAAAAGTGTTCATTACTGACAGTCCTTGAGATTCTGCAAATTCCACAAGTCTTTCACCTCTTTCATTTCTTTCACCAATTCCAAAATTTCCTATAGTTCCCCTTTCTGTGCTGTTTTGTCTTTTTCCAACCTTAGCATTGAAGTCTCCCATAATAATAGTGTAGTGGGTTTTCTGCTCATCTAGAAGACTCTCAATTTCAGTGTACATTTCTTCAACCTCTTCATCATCATGGCTTGATGTTGGTGCATAAATCATTATAATCTTTAGCTTGTATCTCTTAGAAATCTTGAGTATTAGTCTTGACACTCTTGGTGATGTACTTTTGAATTCCAAAATGTTGTTTTTAAAATCTTTATGGACCAGAAACCCAATTCCACCTTCACTCCTTTCACTGTTTCCATTGGTGTACAGCAGATTTCCACTTGATAAACTTATAAGTGATTCATTTCTTCTTCTTGTTTCAGCCAAACCGATGATATTCCAATTCACATCTTCTAATTCCTTTTCCAGCTCTAATATCCTGTCTTCACCGATGAGTGTTCTTACGTTATAACAGGCCAAGTTCAGTTTCCGTGCATGGCAGCCTGGTCGT
This sequence comes from Mastigoproctus giganteus, assembly GCF_048544385.1. Classification (NCBI taxonomy): domain Eukaryota; kingdom Metazoa; phylum Arthropoda; class Arachnida; order Uropygi; family Thelyphonidae; genus Mastigoproctus; species Mastigoproctus giganteus. The sequence goes on along the minus strand of NC_143577.1, from coordinate 2,778,713 downwards.
ACCCAGAGATTCTTAGCACCCTCTGCTTCCACTCTAATCCTCTCGCTGCCGTAAGAGGGAGAGTGAAAGCTGCTGGGGACTGAGGGCCATTTGTTTCGTCGTGCTTTCATATTGCTGGAGGGGTTGGTCTTTTCCTCTTCATGCTGACCAGGCATCTTGAAGAGAACCACTCTACACGTTCGTTGCCACCTAAGTGACGTAACAGGGCTTACCATCGAGAAGGTGTGCATGAGTGGATTTTAGGGAGGCAGGCCAACCGGACTTCTCCTAAATCTTCTGTAATAGAGAGATATTGGATCCATCAGTGTTTTAGGCTGAGTGTCTGATAACACACAGGATCACACTGCAGATATATAATCTGAAGCTGTAGTTCACTCGGTGCACTATCAATTTCTATTGAAAATGGGTCACGCACTATTGTCAAACTTGTCTCAATTTTTCAGAAGTCACCAAATCTTCGTGAAAAGTCATCATTCAAAGCGTTGATAATTTCACAATATTTTTCAAATTTATTTTCTGGAATCTTCAGCAACTTCATGGTTGGAAAGTGGTCTACCTTGTTAATAAATGTTGAAGGAACAACTGGACTTTTAATTGAAATCCATTCAAACTTTTTACCATATCATGGGCGTATAAATTTTTCCCTTGCAACACGGTGTTGAAAGTATTTAAGTATGTTACGATGTCCAGGGTAAACGCAAAATCACAAATCCAGTTATTATCAGTTAATTCTGGAAAGTCCAGAATATTTTTCTGTTTTAAAAATAGAACGATGTCATCTTTAAGATCCCATACTCACTGAAGAACTTTTCCTAAGCTAAGCCATCGAATTTGGCTATGATAAGGAATATCTGTGTACTCGGATTCAATATCTTGAAGAAAATTAAGGAATTGTCTGTGTTTCAGGCCCCCTCGATCGTATTAAATTTACTAGTTTAATAATACAAGATGTGACATGTTCAACTTTTAACACAATTTTACATAATACTTGATGATATATAATACAATGGATTGTATTTAAATTATAATCAGGATAATTTTCACAAATTTTATCCTGAATTTTCTTTAACGCTCCAACATTTTTACCTGTCAAACTTGGTGCTCCGTCAGTTGTTACGCTTACCATTTTGTTCCATTTTAAATTATATCTTCTTAAGCATTTTTCAAATATATCAGCTCTCGTTGTTTGGTCTTTAAGAGATTCCATTGAAAGCTCTTCAATAGTTTCAAAATTAGAGGTACATCCACGTATGAAAATTAATAACTGCGCAGTATTCTTTTGGTTGTTACTTTCGCCAAGAGCTATTGAGTACCATGTTATGGATTCTAATACTGATAATAATTGCTCATTCAAATTTGTATCGATACATTCAATTCTTCTTACTATGGTTCGCCGAAATAAACTAATATTCTCAAATTTGTGTTTAATGTCAGGACATATAATTCCACAAGCTTCAGTCATACATTCTTTAATATAGTCTCCATCAGAAAAAAGCTTGTTGCTTTTTGCAATTATATGAGAAATAACAAAACTTGCCTCTACAGTAGCTTCTTGTTCCTTAGTTAGCCGCGTAAACACATTTTGTTGTCTAGATAAATTTTGAATCAATCCATCAGCAGTTTTATTTCTTGCTTCTGGAGTTAAATTGGCACCATATTCGGAATGTTTAGTAGTGAAATGTCTTTTAATATTGTACTCTTTCAACACTCTCTTTTAATATTGTACTCTTTCAACACTCTCTTTTAATATTGTACTCTTTCACACTCTCCCGGCAGATGAGACAAATATAGTCTCATTATTTATGTTAGCAAAAAAATATTTTGTGTTCCACTCTTCATTGAAGACACGATGCTCTTGTTGAATTTTTCGTTTTTTATTCATTTTTAAAAGGGCGTAAATATTATTTTTATCGCTACTGGCACCAATATAATAACCGAAGATAACTAACTGCGGGATTACTGTCAGAGAAAACAGATTGGAACTGTGGCCGATCAGCAGTCCTATCCTATTACTCCACCACCGCAGCAAAGCTGCTGTCACCATCACTGGGTGTCTGTACCGTAGTTTCGCGCGATTAGTTTAAAATCGCAAATTATACAGTTATAAAAGCGCCTGTTGGCTCGCTCCAGTTCGTGCACAATTTCAAATTCTATCTCAATTTGAACAATACAGAGATGATAAAACAATTTACAAGTCAACAAATTCTATAATGTATTACACATACAAATTTATTTTTCAAAAAGGCATCGCAAAAGGCATAAAATAAGTAACCTTTTTTCGAAAATACAATTAAAGCTCGCGGGCTGCACAAAAATGCCTGCTTTAATGCAATCAAACAAGGTTCTTCCACCCCTGCACATCAATTTTGTGAAGGGACTAGATAAAGAACGTAACGGATTTGCATACATAAGAATTGTGTTTCCTAATTTAACATATGCCAAACTTAAGGAATTTTTCGTAGGATCCCAAATTAGGGTAACTCCCGAAAGACAATGTGTTTGAAACCCAATTAAAGGAGGTTGGCTATCATTTAAGGTGTTAAATGATAGCCAACATGGTTTTTTGGGTAAAAGGAAAGAAGAAAACTATGAAATGTTGGTGTCTAATTTACTTGAGTGCTAGAAAAACATTGAAAATTCATTTTCTCCATTCCCATCTCGAATTTTCCCCCGAAAATTTGAGAGGTGTGAGTGATGAACAGGGGGAGTGGTTTCCTCAAGATATTTCCACAATGGAAAAGAGGTACCAAGGTTGCTGGGCTCCTGCAATGATGGAAGATTACTCCTGGTTCCTTGTGAGGGAGAATGAGCAGGAATGCAAGAGAAATCCCTTAGTAGCAAATATTTTTAAGGGCAATTACAGGTGTGCTGATTATACATTATTAAAATATAACTATTTCACTATGATTTATGATATATTTTCTGAAGTTAAATGAGTTATAGAGAACGTATAATATTTTTTTTACACTTGTATTACAAACTTGAATTATACGTATATATCCCTTTATTTTAACATTAAATGTTGGTACATCTTTTGATGTAGACATAATAGAGACTTTTTATGGTGATTTTCAGAATCAGCACATCACATATTTTTATTGCGGTGGTAGGACAAAAAATTTTTTTTGTTGGCTAGTGTAATCAAAAATTGCAACAGCTTAATAATTTTTTTGTTGTTGTTTTGTTTTTAGGAGCATTAGCAACTAAGGCCATATTGCTCTGGGGATATACGATGGTCATTTCTTGACCTTCCTCCATATTTGGTGGTCACGGGCTCGAACCCGGTCTAATCAAGAAGCGTGTGCCACACACTGCTGCTCCTGCCTACCTGGCTACGGAGGCACCATAATTTTGTTACCTAGGATTTATTTTCTTTGATAAAGTTGGAAGATTAGACAAGGGAATAAACAAAATAAGTAAATCAGAAGGTGGTGGTGGTGGTGGTAGTAGGTAGTAATGGCAAATAAAAGCAAGAAAGTAAGCTTATACAACATTAGCCAAAAAAAAAACACAATTCACCCATCCATACCCTCCAAGAATTTGTCTACTTCTCCCTTGAATTTATTCAACCCTTCTACTTTCACAACAGATGGAAGCCTGTTCCCACAGTCAACCACCTGCTGGCTGAAGGCAAACTTCCACACATCTATCCTGCACCCATCATGTGTAGTCTCAGCAAGTGGAAGAATACCATTAACATTCAGCATACGCAATCCATTCAAAGCTTTAAACACTCAGATCTCCTTGCAGGTGCCTAGTGACAAGACACTGCAATTTGCAGAATTGAAGCATTTTTTAGGTAAGAGCACCCTTTTGTTCCTTTCACCGATGTGGTTGCCCTTCTCTGCACCTGTTCCAGCAGATCGACATTCTTCCTAAAGGCCTCCAGACCTGTATACAGTACTCAAGATGAGGCCTAACCGTGGCCTTATACAAAGGGATAAGCACCTCCTTATCCTGGTGCAGGAAGCTATTAAGAGAGAACTAAAAATTAAGCCACTGTTACTGTGTGACAGTTATTTTTTATAAAGATGTCAGCCCTGAGTGGTGAGAGAGGTTCCCCCATAATTAATCCATATGTCGATATGTAAATTTTCCTTTGAATGTGAAATACCCAGGTTTCCAAAGCCAATTTTAATAATTTAATTATCATCATATTAGACAGTATATCTCATTTGTTTGTGGAATTCTAACTTACCACCCCCTTATTTTGATTTTATTATCTTTATTGTTCCTCTCACTGGAATGTTTGTGAACATGTCTTCTACATCCAAACTCCATAATAATTTTGTTTTTAAATTTTTGAGTGAATTTAAAATTGGAACTAACCATTTGTCTAAATTTTGACTTGGAATATATTTATTGCTAACAACAAACCTAATGGGGTTACCTTCTTTGTGGATTTTTTACGATGGTTTGATGAAATTGTATGTTCTTTTACTAATTATCTGGCCTAACCATTGTTCCTTTATCTAATAGATTCTGTGTAGCCTTCATGATATTTCTTTCTCTGTTAGGTTTCACATCTTTCTTAATTTTCCTGTATACTATATTAAGAATAATGGAGTTATGTAACACTGATTTAATTTGCCTTATTTAAAGCTACTGCTTATATGCATAAGTATTTTTTTAGTGTTTAGCTTTGTCTTAAGCCATATTACAAAATGGAAGACTTTTTTTTTTTTTTTTTTTTTTTTCAATCACTGCTATGTAATCAATTAATGGAAATATATTTGCACTAATTCAAGCATTCAGTCCTAATGCAAAACATTACATTCATTGGTTGAAAGCTGCCTATTTTTCAAATTAATATTAGTATTACTATTAGGAAATGATACAAGAAAGCAAGCTTATACAGCATCAGCTAAAAAAAAAACCCACTTTCTTCATACATCATCTGTCCATCTCCTCCAATAGTTTGTGTAGTTCTTCCTTGAAATTATCCTAACTATCCACTTCCACAACAACATATGGAAGTTTGTTCAAACAATCAACCACCCGCTAGCAGAAGATAAACTTCTGAACATTTATTTTGCAATCATTCTTGTCAATTTGAGCACCCATCCTTCCACAACTCACATCTGGTGAGTATGGGCTTGGCACACCCATGGTCCTCAGCTGGATATCATCATTCTTCTCTTTCCTGGTGATTCCTTTCTACTTCTGACTCACTCTCTCACTCACTCAGGGGTAACTCGGTTAAGTTTTTTTTGGTTAGTGCGGAATAAGCCTCAGGCTTTCTCGCACCATATGGCTAATAAAAATAATAAACCACCCTTCTCCAATTTGTAGTCTGAGCAAGAGGAAGAATGCCACCAGCATCGAGTGTGCTCAATCCATTCAAAGCCTTAAATACTATAATCATATCGCTTCACAGGCGAAGAGTTTCCAAATGGAGCAGTTTCCAGACCTGCAGTCTTTCTTGGTAAGAGCCCCCCTTGTGTTCCCCTCACCAGTCTCATTGTCCTTCTGTGCAACCATTCCAGCAGAACTTGTCCTCCCTAAAACAAGGTCTCCAGCCCTGTATGCAGCCTAACTGCTGCATCTTGAGTACTGCATACTTCAGAGATGATTATACCATTCAACAGTGGTTTAATCACCTCATTGTTCTTGCTAGAAAAATTCTTGTATATCATTCACAAAATCCCATGAGGTATCTTGGCCACCTCTCTCTGCACTGTGTAGAGAACTTCATATCTGACTGCACAATTACCCTCAGAGGTCTTTTTCTTTTTCATTTTTAAGTGTGTGGTACTACAGAGTTGGTACATTAATCTGGAATTACTGCTATCCATAATGCAGTACCTTGCATTTGTCAATGTTAAATTCAATTTCTGTTACTCAGCCCATTTATCTAGTTTTTTCTTGATCTTATTGCAGTAGCTTATCTCTTGATTAACCACCCTGCTAGCCTTTGTATCAGCTGCAAACTCTGACATTAAGCATAATATGCTTTCATCAATATCATCAATAAATATAGGAAACAAAATTGTCCTAGCACTGAACTCTGGGGAGGGGATACAAGACTAAAAACATTAGTCCACAAAGAGCAGTATCCATTCATCATCTCTGTCCTCCTTTTCCCACTCAAGCATCCCTTTATCCATAGCTGTAACTTGCCCTTAATTCTAAACTGCTCCACTTTGTACAGTAGTCTTTTATGTGCATCAGTATTAAAGCCTTTCCTGAAACTCAAATATATGATATCAAAATTTAGTTTTTGCATCCAGTTCCATTTTGACCACATTGTGATATCCAATCGAGTTGGTCAGAAAAGATTTCCCCTTAACAAACCCATGCTGTGACTGAAGTATAACAGCACTCCTGTCCTGCATAACTTCTTTAACCAGTGACTCCATTATATTCTCTGGAAGAGAAGTTAGGTTAAAAGGTCTGTAGTTAATCACGTTGCTCTTTGATCCCCTTTGTGAATTGGGGATACATTTGAAAATCTGTAGTCCATGGGAACCTCCCCTGATTCCAAATATGCTCTCATAACTATGGTTGAGCAGTTTCTTTACTTCCTTTGCTGTCTTTAATATAACTGGATAGATCCCATCCACCTAGAAGCCTTTTATGTTTAGCTGGTGATATTCTGGCTTATGTTACCCATTTATGGACAAATCCAATGGAAAAGTTCGGTGAAACACAAGAAATTGCTCTTGACATCTCAAAGGCTTGACCAGGGTATGTCTTCCAGGGGCAAAGGTTGATGACATTGTAAAGCAGATATCATCTTTTAAGGGCACAAAAGGTGATATTGTTGTACACATTGGCACTAATGATATCAATAGTAGGAGACCAGCAGAATTACTTAACAAGTACAGGTCACTGTACTTGTTAAGTAATTAATAAGTACAGTGACCTGTACTTGTTAGGTCGCTGCTGTTTCCATATCTAATTCCCCATTATAATTAAAGACTATTTGTAGATGCATTAAATTAAAAATGTTTCAATTTTTGCTATTTTGTCTGGACCCCTATTTTCTTTGTTTCTCCATTTTCATTCTTTCTCTCTCCCTTTTGTCCGACTGATTTTCATGTCGGATTCCTTACAACCTTTACTGCTTTTATTTAGAGATTCTTCAGAAATTTTGCAGCCAACTATTTAACAGCACAGTATCATCCACTTACAAAAACAATCAAATTGAAATCCCTATTACCTTGCTTACCAGGCTGCTGCATTTTCCAATGGAAACAGTGCAAGAATCACTTTCACTTCTATCTGTGGCTAATGTTAATTTATTAGACTCTGTATCCTCTCCCCCCAAGCTAACAGTTTTCCTGACCCACCTAAGACCGCCTCAATAGCATCAAGGAATATTTTGTTCCTGCTGCATGCCTTTTCTACAGATACTTTCACGGGTATTGTTCTTCTAAATTGGTTTCTATAATTCACCCCTCTCTCTTTCCAACCAGTTCAAACGTGCTGCAATTAGTCAACATCCTTTTACTGCCTAACTTCAAACTCATGGAACTAACTTTACTTCTTCCTCATTTATTCCTTTAACTTCCGTTTTTCTGGAACAGCCTCCTTACGCATGTACTGTATTTCCTGAAATTCAAATCTAATGTCAACACATATCTTGTTTCATGTTCTCAACCTTCAACCCAAGCACAGTACTAAGTACTGTAGGTATAATTTTATTTATTTATTTTGTCTTACAGCAATTATGTGACAAAAATTGCCAATATATTATTTTTCTCATAGTTCAAATACTGTTATTTATAAGCCTTGTTAAAGTAAATTGTAACAAGGCTTACTTAATTTAATGCTTCACGCTTGGAATTTTATGGTCTGGGTATAACTGTATAAAATTCAATGCATTTAAATTATTCCACCAGTCTTCCTAGATGCTTTTACAGATATAATTTTTTTTTCTTTTCTTTTTTGACAAAAATAATTGATACATTTGCATGGGTTACAGGTGATGTGGACAGTTGTGAAGGAGATAGTGGAGGACCTTTAATGCAGTCTCAGCTTGGTAAAAATGGTGTCATGTGGATTCAAATAGGAATAGTCAGCTGGGGTGAAGGATGTGGACTTCGGGATAATTATGGATTCTACACACATGTCGGTAATCTGAAAGACTGGATTTCTAAAATCATTAATCAAGTATAATAAAAGGGGCTGCTATTTAAACACCACAAGTACATTAAAAATGTGAACATATTTTTCTACAGTACTGAAGAATTTTAAAATCATTAAAACTTCACATCTTGTGTGATGATTCAGAAAAAGAAGATTCTTTGTCATTTTATGAAAATATGTAGAAAACAAAATTAGAAAATACATGTACATAAATGTAATAAATGTTTTCTAAAAATTGATATAGTGTGAGTGATTAAGTTAACACAAAGCAAATCTTTGTGTTTCTGCTGACGTTAGGAATGGTTAAAAATAGTTAATACGGAGAATGTGTCATGTGAAATATGCATAGCTTCAGGATGTGGTTTCTGACATGTCATTCTGAGTAAAAAATGTTATATTAACATTGGTGCAAGTCTAAATGGTTATGGAGATATGACTAAATGTATTTTAAAAATGTATGTACTATTTATAGTGGTAATACAAAAAAATAATAATAATACGCAGACTGCACCCAGTATGAATAATATTTTTATTGGATACATGTCTACTTGTTATAATTTTACTATTTTTCTACTATTATAACTCATTTTTATAATTACATAAATAGTTATCGAAATGTGATTACAGTCACATCTCCATAACTATTTAGAATCAAATTAATGTTGATATAACATTTTTTATTCTGAATAATATATATATATATATATATATATATATATAAATTTTTTATTTATTTATACTTCAGCCTTATACAATAAAATGTAAAGGTAAAAACAAATTAAAACATACAAAAACAATGGTCAATTGAAATGTAGTAATATAACAAAAAAAATACATATAATGATACAATAAGGATCATTATTTGAAAAATTAATATGGAAATCTCATGTTCAAAGACAAAAGTGATGGCATTTAAAGGAAGAGATCTAATAAGAAGCAAGATCTGCATTGACAATAATATTATCAAAGAAGTTAACACTTCCAAATACGCCGACCGGGCTAGCCGAGTGGGGAAAGTACCTGCCCGGCAACCCAAAGGTCACGGGTTCGATTCCCGCCTCGGGCTTGGATCAAAGTACTGCAAAAAAAACCTTGGGAGGTGCAATATGGCCACAGAAGCCGATGCGCCAACAACTACCAAATCAAAAAAAAACAAAAAAAAAAAAAAACTTCCAAATACCTAGGATACCACCACCTGTCATATGAAAAAGAAAAAGATATTGAGCAAAAAATAAATAATTGCATAGGAATTACTAAAACTATAAACCATGTTTTCAAATCTAATCTGGTGCATAAGAAAAAAACACAGATACATAACACTCTTGCCACACTTATACTAACCTATGGCTCTGAGGCATGGACAATGAGCAAAGGGGATAGGAGGAGGTTGACTGGTACAGAAATGCATTTCATGTGCAGAGCCACAGGCTATACCAGACATGACAGGAAAAGAAATCAAGACATCCTGTCAGAACTGCAGACAACCTCAGTACTGAATCATATCGACTCATACAGAAACAGATGGATCCAGCATGTTGAGAGAATGGAGGATGGATGCTATCCAAAAGAGAAACTAAACTACAAACACCAGGGAAGGAGAGACAGAGGCAGATCCCCCCCACCAAAGATGAAGAGAGACCGTAACAGGCCACTGGACAGGAAGAAGATTTGAAAAATTTTTCAAGTCCATTAAAAAGTTAATTGTTTGTATATAACATAAAAATTCAATTCCAATTAAATTGGACTTTTGAGTTTTATGTCTACAATTAAATGATTAAATAACCTCATTACTCTGTTGAAAAACTAATGAAGTAATTAATTGGATTTTACAGTATTAGAGGAAATTTTGTTAATTCATTTTTCTGTTGATTTTTTTAGGACAGAAATTATTGCAGTAAATAAATTTAGTTTGTAACAGTAATAGGTAACATTCTGCTGAATTTGTTCAATGAGCAATATATCAATGTTCATAAGAGATGACTACAATTAAAAAACATAACTATGGATGGTCACAGAACATGATGCTCTTTATAGGAGTTAGATGTCATGGAGTAAAACTCCATGACATCTAATCTCATAATCTAATGTGAGACTGATTGTCAATGAGAGAGACCAAGCCAACTTATAATATCCTTTAAAGATCAGTTCTCTTATATTTATGTACACAAGTTTTATAGATAGAATGAGTTTACAAAAAAAAAAAAAAAAAGAAAAACCCAAAAAATAAAATAAACAAAACAACAACAAAAGATGAAGAAAAAAGAAGCCCAAATTTTTTACAGTATAAAGTTATATTCTGTCACTGAAAAATTGCATCCATAATGCATCTATATCCTTACGTATACAGCTTGTTTAATTTTTCTATTAGTAAAAACCTATTCCCCTCCCTCCTCTAATTTCGAAATTGTTTAGCATTAGCATTAGTAGAGGCATATGATGCAAGAAATCAAGCTTATTCAGCATCAGCCAAAAAAAAAAAAAAAAAAAAACACAACCACTACTCCCATTTCACCCCTCCGTTCGTTCGAAATACCTGTCCAGCTCAGCCTTAAATTTGTTTATGCTATCAACTTCAACAACAAGTGATGGAAGTCTATTCCACAAACCAACTGCCCGCTGGCTAAAGGCAAATTTCCGCACATCTATCCGACATCCGTCCTTCCTCAATTTGAATTTATGCCCTCTCAGGTGATTATTCTGAGCAAGAGGAAGAATCCCATCGGCATTGAGCATGCTCAAGCCATTCAAAGCCTTATACACCTCTATCAGATCACCCTGCTGATGCCTAGTCTCCAGACTCTGTAATTTGCAAAACTTAAGCCTTTCTTCGTAAGAGCAACCCTTTGTTCCATTCACTAATCTTGTTGCCCATCTCTGTACCCGTTCCAGCACCTCTACATCCTTCTTAAAATGAGGCTTCCAGACCTGTATACAGTACTCAAGATGTGGCCTAACCAATGCCTTATACAAGGGAATAATCACATCCCTATCCCTGCTAGAAAAATTCCTGTATATCATTGACAAGACACCATGAGCTACTCTTGCAGCTCGTCTGAACTGCTCAGAGAACTTCATATCTGCCTGCACAATTACCCCCAGGTCCTTTTCATTCTGGACCACTGTCAGCGTAGTACCACAGAGTTGATACGTTGATCTGGGGTTACTGTTTCCCATATGTAGTACTTTACATTTGTCAATGTTAAACTTCATTTGCCACCTCTCAGCCCATCTGCTCAACCTTTCCAAATCCTGTTGCAGCAGCATAGCATCAGTAGTGTCCTTAACAACCCTGCCAACCTTTGTATCGTCTGCAAACCTGGACATTAAGCTTGATATACCATCATCAATATCATTTATAAATACAGAAAACAACAATGGACCCAACACTGAACCCTGAGGAACTCCACTAATAACATTAGTCCACGTTGAGCAGTGTCCATTGATTACCACTCTCTGTCTTCTGCCACTCAACCATCCCTTTATCCATAGCAGCAATTTGCATTGCTGCTATGGATAAAGGCAATTTGCAGCAGTTTACATTAAAAGCATAAGTAGAATATGAAGGTATATCAGACTTAATGTCCAAGTTTGCAGATGATATAAAGGTTGGCAGCAAGGTTAATGACAGCAATGATGGTATGCTACTGCAACAGGATCTAGAAAAGTTGGGCTGAAAAATGGCAATTGAGGTTTAACATTGAAAAATGCAAAGTACTGCCCGTGGGTAGCAGTAACTCCAGGGTAACATACCAACCGACTAACCGAGTCTGAGAGGTGAAATTTCTGAAGTCTACTAGGGCAACTTGAAGCTCTGCTTGATTAACTATTCTACCAGCCTTGACATGTGAAAATATTGACATCATGCCCTGTATTCCTTTGCCACTGTCATTTAAGAAAATCAATTCAAGAGTAAAGATTTTAAGAGAAAACTATATCAGATGATGACATGATATTCAATATCTTACCAAAAAAATGCTCCAGTTCTGGCGCCTCCGTAGCCAGGTGGACAGGAGCAGCAGTAGCACACGTTTCTTCATTAGACTGGGGTTCAAGCCCTTGACCACCAAATACGGAGGATGCGGAGAGGTCAGGGAATGACCACCCCATATCCCCGAAGCAATATGGCCTTAGTTGCTAATGCTCCTAAAAAACCAAATAACACACACACACACACACACACGCTCTGGTTCTAATTAAATATATTTATCAAAATACATAAGATACATGAATTGGATTCCCCTGCACCTGTTTCTACCATTTTTTTTTACCCAGCGTTTTTCTTTGGTGAATTAGCATAGTGAAAGGGGGGCTGCCAACCTTTACCATCATATGAATAACTTTAAAAATAAACGAAGTCTGGAGATCAACTTATCACAATTTTTTTATGAGTTTACAATTCAGTTATTTAATAAACATAATATTTAATATTAATATACAAACAAATTTTGTAATGCTTAAAACAATTGACAATGAATTTACGTGTAGTGTGTATGTGGTTGCTTTTTAATGTAGTTGTATATTTATTTGCATACAGTGTAATAGACCAAAATTTTCATACAGTGTAATAGACCAGAAACAGGTAAACTGCTTTGCAGTTTACCTGTTTCTCTATGCTCTAATTCAGGGACTATGCTCTTGCTGGTCCCTGAATTAGAGCATAGAGAAAACCACCATGTAAATGCTGGCATTACGGGATAATTAACCAATGATCTGTTATGTTTATGCTTAATAATATGGTGTACAGCCACTGAATCTCTGCATGTGATATTACTTTCAACAATGGTTCAAGTTCTTAATAAGAAAATCAAAATAAAACCCATTCTATAAAACATTTGAAACAATATCTGGCTAAGGTAAAGAAAGCCAGTACAGGAAACTTCGGTACACTTACCGGGCAAATGCGTTTCCTGCTACCGCAGCTTCTCCCTGTATTCTCGTTAAAAGATGGTGTGTGTTATCGGTAGTGGCAGTAGAAGTCAATAACAATGTATTGATTAGTTTTTTTCTCATTATTAAAGGCAGATTATCAGATTTCATGAGTGAGCTGAAATTTACTTAATTAGGAAAAACACCCCAAGATAGGACGACTTCTACAGACAGTGAGTGTTATTGGTAGCTGCAGTAGAAGTTGTTTTCCTATTGGGTTAAAACAGTGGGAAGGGGGGATAAATACCCTAAGACTGAGACAGTCTATAGGGTGTATCCATAAGTAAATTTCAGTCACAAAGGCATTACACTCATGAATTCCAATAAGCTGCTTTTAATAATGGGAAAAATCTAATCAATACATCGTTATCGACTTCTACTGTGACTACTGATAACACACACACCATCTGTTTACCGAGAATACAGGAAGAAACTCCAGTAGCGGGAAACAAGTTTGCCCGGTAAGTTTACTGAAGCTTCCCGTAGTTCTCATGTTGGCTTTCTCTACCTTAGCCCAAATATCTTTCAAAGTTGGGCTAAAGGAATTCGACAAACTGTTTTCTTTATAAATATATATACATATTTTGCCATTTGATAGTTATAGAAATATCCACCTCCACTTAATGTTTTAGAAAAAATGTACCCATCTCTGTAATATTACTGATTATAAATCTATACTTTGGGAAAGCAAGTAGAGTCACTATTAGTGGTATCAGAGAAACCAATTTACAGTTTGTAAAAGTATCAATGTGCAGAGGACAATCTATTTTCAGGATGAAGAGCAAATAATATTCAAGTTTTATAGACTAAGTATTCCTGCAATGAATAACAACACTCTGCATGGTTTTCGATGTTTATAAACTAATAGCTCAGGTTTTTACACTAATTTCAAAAATGTTTTTTTTTTTTTTTTTTATATCACATGCCATTTTTTCACAAATTGTTTAAGGTGATGTCATGAGTGGTATTACTGAACGTAATTAAGTAAGGAGTTAATGCTGGGAACTTGTGAACTAAATCTTCACGTGTTGCCAACATGGCCTTCAGTCATTTGTTTCTTAATCTTGAGTACCATGCAGCAGTGTTTATCAGTGTGTCAGTGTGAGCTCAGTTTATTTTTGAGGTGATTGTGTAAAACCTGTGCTGAAAAGTGAGTAAAATGTCTTCACACAAGTATTTGAACAATCAGGACTTATTTTGTTATATTTGTGAAAGTTATGTAGTCCTCAAGCAAAGACAGTATTACAGAGTTTGTAAAAAATGTGTATTGTGCTTATTTTGGAGTGAAACTCGGTGACCAAGATATACTATGGGCTCCATATAAAGTTTGCCGAACCTGTGTTGAAGCATTGAGATTGTGGGAAAAAATGGCAAAAAGAAGCCAATCTGGCAACACAAAAAATGGCTTGCTTTTTGTTTAAGTGGGATAGTCGGGCAAGGAGTAAGCACTGGGATGTAAAAAATAGGCAGAAATCTGGCCAAAGATAAGCAGTTTTTTGTCTGGATCAAAGAACATAAACATACTGGTAGACCCCAAAACTGTCCTCCTTCCACCCTCCCTTGCACATCAAATTGGGTTTGATAAAACAGTTTGTGAAAGTTTTACCTGAGGAAGGTTCCTGCTTCAGATACCTTTGTACTAAATTCCCATTAATTACCCAAGAGAAGCTAAAGCAAGATATTTTTGTTGGACTTCAAATTCTGATGAGGGACTGAGATTTTGAGGTAGCTCTGAATGAAAGAGTAAAATAGGCATAGATCTGCTTGATCTACTGTTGAGAACTTCTTAAGAACAACAAGGATCTAGACTACAAGAATATAACTCTGTAGCCAGGTAGGAAGGAGCAGCAGTGCGTAGCACACGCTTCTTGATTAGACCCGTCACCACCAAATACGGAGGATGTGGAAAGGAGCAATATGGCCTTAGTTGCTAATGCTCCTAAAAACCAAATAACAAACAAACAAACAAGAATATAATTGAAAATATGTTGGCAAACTTCAAGAACCACAAGTTTAGACAAATACACCAACCATTTAAATAAACTGATTTAATGATAAAATAACGGACTATGTTTGTTGTCCTTTGCCGCATCTAACAACCTGATCATCGGAAACAGCCATTTCCAGCCCCCTCAAAAACATCAACTTACATGGTGAAATCCATACATGGATTTCACCATGTAAGTTGATGTTTTTGACATGTAAGTTGATGTTTAAGGACTCAGCAATCCTGGACTACATTCTGATCAACACCCGATTTCGCTCATCACTCATGGACATTCGTGCCATGAGGGGACCTGATTGCGGATCTGATCACTACCTCATCCGGGCTAAGGTGCAGCTCAAATTATGGCATGTAAATAGGTCATCTCAGTCAGCCAAGCTGGACTGGAGGCAACTAATGAATGCTGCCAACAAAGGGGCATATCAGATCGCCCTATCCAACCGCTTCGAGATGCTAGCCATGCCCGAGGATATAAATGAAGAAGAAAAGCAGATCTCTGATGCCATCCTGGAATGTGCCAAGCCCCTATGTCCACCTGCCCGACGTCGAATGCAACCATGGATATCAGATGAGTGCCTCGACCTTCTGGACAAACGGAAACAGGCAAAGTTGGTTGACTTTGAACGGTACCGGCAGCTAAACCGAGAAGTCCGACAGAGGATGACAGCAGAAAGAGAAGCATACTGGAACCAAGTGGCAGACGATCTTGAAGTGGCGGCATCCAAGAACGAGTACTGCACTCTCTACCGCACCCTCAGATGTCTGAGTGGAAAGACCAAATTGACTAGTGACATCAAGAATGCTGATGGAACCTTCGTGCGATCACCGTCCGAACGCCTGCAACGGTGGAGTGAATTCTTCAAAGCATTGTATAATCACGACCCACCTCAGGGACCGCCAGAAGCCGCACTATTGATCGATCCCCCTGAAGTCTCCATGGTCGATGTTGAGCCTACAGTAGAAGAAGTGAAAGCAGTCGTACAATCCCTAAAGAATGGCAGGGCACCAGGAGTGGACCAAGTCACCACAGAAGCGATCAAAGCCGGGGGAGATGTACTGCTTCGCACTGAACAAATTCCGCTAACATGGAGGAAAGCCATTATCGTACCGATCCACAAGAAAGGTGATAACCGGGATTGCAAGAACTACCGTGGCATCAGCCTCCTTTCCATCATCGGAAAGGTCTTTATGAAGATCATCCAGTCAAGGCTGCAAAAACATCGCGAGCAAACCAGTCGAGAAGAACAGGCGGGATTTAGACCTGGACGAGGATGCTGTGATCAAATATTTGCCATCTGTCAGCTGATGGAGGAGAGGATCCAGTGTGGACAGCGAACCGCGATTGTTTTCATTGACTTTAAATTTGCTTTCGACTGTGTACATGGGCCTGCCTTATGGAAACTACTAGAGGTCGAACATGTACCTCGAAAAGTCATCACACTCCTCCAAACTGCATACAATGGTTTAACCAGCCAGGTGTGCATCCAGAACGATTTATCTGAGGAATTTACCATCCAAACTGGAGTCCGCCAAGGGGATGTAGCCTCCCCGTTGCTTTTCAACATCGTGGTCGACGCCATTATGAGGCAAGCATTCAGAAACAGACGGGGCATACAATATGACAAGGATCACTATGTGACTGACCTGATGTTTGCCGATGATAGTGCTATCTTTGCTGGCAACGACTCTGAAGCCACAGACATCCTCTACGACATTGCCCGCATTGCCCGGCTATATGGTTTGAAGATCAATGCTGATAAGACAAAGGCCATGACAACAGATGGGTCGCAAGCCACCATCTATCTCGAAGGCGTCCAGATCGAGCAAGTGCAGGACTTTAAATACCTTGGGTCACTGGTCCAGAAGAAAGTTGCATCCACCATGGAAATCCACAGCAGAATTGGACAGGCGGCCACTGCGTTCGCCTCGCTCAAATGGTGTCTGTGGAAGAGGACCAACATTTCCTCAAAGACTAAAATCCGACTCTTCCGCACTTTGATCCTGCCCATTCTCCTTTACGGATCAGAAACATGGATTTGTCTCAAGCTAGATTTAAACAAACTTGAGGTATTCCAAATGCGATGCCTGCGGCAGATTTTGGGCATCTCATTTCGTGACCGCATCACTAATGATACCATCCGCACCAGATGCCAACAGCAACCAACCATTGCCGACCAAATCCAGAAGCGAAGGCTTAGATAGTTTGGCCACGTATGTAGAATGGGCACGAACAGAATACCATCCACACTCCTTTGGAGACCACGACCCACCCAATGGAGCATCCAACGGACCGCGCCTAGGAAAACGTGGGCCAAGCAAGTGGGAAATGACTTGAAGAGCCGACGTCTCGACCTTAACCAGGCCAGGACTGACGCCATGGATCGTAAAGTATGGAAGAACATCACAGAGCAAGTCCGAAACCTTGCGGCACCTACAGCAGCATACTGGTTGCATGGCCAACTGCCCCCCCCAGCTGCCAGCTAAGGACCAAGAAGAAGAAGAAGAATACTGGATAGTATACTGAAATGATACAATAAAAAGTGTAAAATAATAATTTACAAAAACTGATTTACTTTACAACAAATAAATAAAATTTGATTGATGAATTTAAAATGCATTAAAAATATAAATCTAAAAGCGATAAAACACCATTGAAGCTTTCGGGGACATAGATTCTGACCAGGCACATAGATTCTGGGACCGCAAGCGGCTGGAGAATTTGTGGATTGGGTTATCTGCTAATAATAGTATGAATAGAGATAGGGGAGTTTGGCTCCACCCCTTTTGGAGGCTGTGGTCCTTGCCAGAGACAAACGTTTTAATTTGCCACGCTCCCAGACCATTTCTGGTTCCAGCACATGTCACGGGAGTGTTGAACATGTGCCTGGTCAGACATGTGTGCCGTGAGCCTGATATTTAAGGTTGTCTTGCTTGAACTTCATTATTGTTGAGAAAGGAGGCGGAAGGCCCTGAAAGCTTCAATGGTGTTTTATCTCTTTTAGATTTATATTTTTAATGCATTTTAAATTCATCAATTCAATTTTATTTATTTGTTGTAAAGTAAATCAGTTTTTAGCATTAGCATTAGTAGAGGCATATGATGCAAGGAAGCAAGCTTATTCAGCATCACCCAAAAAAAAAAAAAAAAAAAAACACCACTCCCATTTCACCCCTCCGTTCGTTCGAAATACCTGTCCAGCTGAGCCTTAAATTTGTTTAGGCTATCAACTTCAACAACAAGTGGTGGAAGTCTGTTCCACCTACCAACCACCCGCTGGCTAAAGGCAAATTTCTGAACATCTATCTTTCCTCAATTTGAATTTATGCCCTCTGAGGTAATTATTCTGAGCAAGACGAAGTATCCCATTAGCATTGAGCATGCTCAAACTATTCAAGGCCTTATACACCTCTATCAGATAACCTCGCCGGTGCCTAGTCTCTAGGCTCTGTAATTTCCAAAACTTAAGCCTTTCTTCGTAAGAGCAACCCTTTGTTCTATTCACTAATCTTTTTGCCCTTCTCTGTACTCGTTCCAACAGCTCTACATCCTTCTTGAAATGAGGCCTCCAGAATTGTATACAGTACTCAAGGTGTGGCCTAACCATTGCCTTATACAAGGGAATAATCACCTCCCTATCCCTTCTAGAAAAATACCTGTATATCATTGACAAGACACCATGAGCTCCTCTTGCAGCTCGTCTGCACTGCTCAGAGAACTTCATATCTGCCTGCACAATTACCCCCAGGTCCTTTTCATTCTCTACCACTGTCAGTGTAGTACCGCAGAGTTGATACGTTGCTCTGGGGTTACTGTTTCCCATATGTACTACTTTATATTTGTCAATGTTAAACTTCATTTGCCACCTCTCAGCCCATCTGCTCAACCTTTCCAAATCCTGTTGCAGAAGCATAGCATCAGTAGTGTCTCTAACAACCCTGCCAACCTTTGTATCGTCTGCAAACTTGGACATTAAGCTTGATATACCATCATCAATATCATTTATAAATACAGAAAACAACAACGGACCGAACACTGAACCCTGAGGAACTCCACTAATAACATTAGTCCACGCTGAGCAGTGTCCATTGATTACCACTCTCTGTCTTCTGCCACTCAACCATCCCTTTATCCATAGCAGCAATTTGCCTCCAATGCCACACTGCTCCAATTTGTGCAGCAGTCTTCCATGTGCAATAGTATCGAAAGCCTTTCTAAGATCCAAATATATAATATCAAACTTATTCCCCGCTTCCAGTTCTTTTGTGACTGCATAATAGTATTCAATCAAACTGGTCGTTCAAGACTTTCCCTTAACAAAACCAGGCTGTGTCCGAACTATAACTGAATTCTTGTCTAGACGATCCTGCAGTGCTTCTTTAACCAGTGCCTCCATTAATTTTCCTGGAACAGAAGTTAAACTAACAGGTCTATAATTACTGGTGTCAGCCTTTGATCCTCCTTTGTGAATTGGGGTTACATTTGCACATCTCTAGTCTGTGGGTACCTCCCCTGAGTCCAAAGAAGCTCTCATAATTATGGCTAGGGGTTTGCTTACTTCCATTGCTGCCTCCTTTAATATAACTGGATAGATACCATCCGCCCCGGGTGCCTTTTTTATGTTTCTCCTCCAATTTCCTCTCAGCTATTAAAAAATCATCTAGCTCACTGCCAATGTTTACTTCACCTACGACATTCCCCTTCCTGAATAACTCCTCATGTGTGAATGTAGATGCAAAATACTCATTTAGATTGTTAGCCACCTGAGCAGGATCCTCAACTGTTGAACCATCAATATCCAGTGGACCAATCTGATTCATCCCTTTCCTTCTTGAGTTTAAATAGGTAAAGAACTCTTTTCTGTTTTTCTTTGCATTCTTTGCCAAGGATTTCTTATAATGTGCCTTTGCCTGCCTAATCTCCTTTGTGACTTGGTTACAGACCAACTTATATCTATCATAGGCTTCCATGTCACCCATTAATTTGTATGTATCCCATGCATTTTTCTTCTCTGCCACATGTCTCATTAGTTCATCTGACATCCATTTAGGCCTGAATCTTGAACAATATTTCTTAGTTGGTATGTAAAGCCTGGTAGCTTCCAAGATTAATTCTTTGAATGCTTCCCATTTTGAATTTGCTGTTGGTAACATCATCACTTGGTCCCACTGTATAGAATTTATATACTGTCTCAGGCCATCATAGTCACCTTTATGAAAGCAAAAACCCTTCCCTTTACCTCTGATGGTAGTTACCTCCTTGAGTAAATCACACTTCAGCACACTGTGATCACTGCCACCTAGTGGTCCCTTTATCTGCAGATTCTTAATGCATGAAGAATCACTACTGATAATCAGATCAAGAGTATTGCTCCCTCTAGTTGCCTGCCGAACGTGCTGATGTAGAAAACAATCATCCAATAAATCCACAAAAGCATTGCTAGTGTGTGAGTGACCAACCCACAAATTCCAGTCAATATCTGGGAAATTAAAATCCCCCCTTATCTATTTCCCTGTAAAGTATCTTATTACACTCCTCAGAGTGATTAGGCCTATAGCACACTCCTACTCTCAGTTTTGATTTTCCTGTGCTTATGTCACACCAAACAGACTTGACACTGCCCTGTCCATCGATGTTGACTGGCTTGACTTCCTTGGATTTTAAGTTTCTTAACTAATAGCATAGTCCCTCCTCCCCTCCTGTCCTGTCCTGTCTATCCTTTCTATACACATTGTATTCCCCAAATTCCAGTTCTGCATTCCTTATATCTGTGTGACACCACGTCTCTGATATCCCAACAGTATCTGCCTTTGATGTTTTGAGCAATACCCCAAATTCATCAAATTTATTTACCAAACAACTAATTGGTGTACATGCAAGTATACATGCACGTTCTTATTCTTAGCTGCCCTAACACAACCCATGTGTTTACTTGTTCCGCGATGACTCCCAGCAGTCTTGGAAATATCCTGCATCTTGTTTTCCAGGCTGCTGCTCATTTCAATAGAAGCAATTTTTGTAAATTATTATTTTACAGTTTTTATTGTATCATTTCAGTATACTATCCCATATTATTTTATCATTAAATCGGTTTATTTATATGGTTGGTGTATTTGTCTAAACTTGTGGTATGTATAACCCCAACTTTAGAGGCCTTTTTGCAGATATAAACTTCATGAAGCTGGGCTGCAACATAAGTGTCAAGGTACATTTTTTACACTCCCACATCGACTACTTCCCAGAAAGTCTAGGAAGTGTTAGTGAAGAACACGGTGAGAGGTTTCACCAGGACATTAAAGGCATGGAGACAAAAAACCGGGGGTGGTGGAATGTCAACACGATGGCTGACTATTGCTGGATGCTGAAGAGGGACAGTAAATAGAAGAATCAGCAAGAAAATCAAAGAAACAAAAATTTGACCCATCATAGATCGGTTTTCACATTGCCCTTTTTAATAGTGTTTTCAACATGTACTTAAATATGTCTGTTTCTTTTATAATTTCAGTGTACAAATTCTGCCAAAATTAATAAAAAATTGTGAAAAATCAAATTTTCTTTCATGATTTTTGGAGCTGATGTGATGGAAACAAACAGAAGTCAGCATTAGAAAATAATTCAGAAACACCCTTTTTTGAGAAAACATCAATGAATTTTTTCAAAATGCAGAATAGTGTAATTATTTTTTAATGACTTAGCATTAGCATTAGTAGAGGCATTTGATGCAAGAAAGCAAGCTTATGCAGCATCAGCCAAAAAAAAAAGAAAAAAAAAAACCCCACTTCCACTTCACCCCTCTGTTCGTTCAAAATACCTGTCCAGCTGAGCCTTAAACTTATTTAGGCTATCAACCTCCACCACAAGGGATGGAAGTCTGTTCCACCAACCAACCACCCGCTGGCTAAAGGCAAATTTCCGCACGTCTATCCTACATCTGTCTTTCCTCAATTTGAATTTATGCCCTCTCAGGTGATTTTTCTGAGCTAGAGGAAGAATCCCATCAGCATTGAGCATGCTATGTATATAAAGTGCTTAGCATCATAATACACAGCCATTTCTGAATAAACAGAAAATTTTTAAGGTGGCATCGTTTTAGGTTATATCTCATATTGTGAATACCTTCACAACGAGTTGCCATGATATTGCACTACTTCGAATAAGTAACGCTTCACCTAAGGAGAAGACTAGTGTTACTTATTCTCAGATAGGTACCACCACCCAGACAGCACTGTTTCAGGGCTATTTGGCCCTTCGTCAGTGAGTGGGTAGGTACCCAAGTGATGCAATGATGGCAAAAACAGTTATGAAGTATAACTCCACAATATGAGAGATGCCTGATGGTGTATGATGTATTTAGACTAATGCGCATTTAGGGCTAGAGCCTCAAGCTGCGAACAAATTTAGACTATGTATATAAAGTGCTTAGCATCATAATACACAGCCATTTCTGAATAAACAGAAAATTTTTAAGGTGGCATCGTTTTAGGTTATATCTCATATTGTGAATACCTTCACAACGAGTTGCCATGATATTGCACTACTTCGAATAAGTAACGCTTCACCTAAGGAGAAGACTAGTGTTACTTATTCTCAGATAGGTACCACCACCCAGACAGCACTGTTTCAGGGCTATTTGGCCCTTTGTCAGTGAGTGGGTAGGTACCCAAGTGATGCAATGATGGCAAAAACAGTTATGAAGTATAACTCCACAATATGAGAGATGCCTGATGGTGTATGATGTATTTAGACTAATGCGCATTTAGGGCTAGAGCCTCAAGCTGCGAACAAATTTAGACTATGTATATAAAGTGCTTAGCATCATAATACACAGCCATTTCTGAATAAACAGAAAATTTTTAAGGTGGCATCGTTTTAGGTTATATCTCATATTGTGAATACCTTCACAACGAGTTGCCATGATATTGCACTACTTCGAATAAGTAACGCTTCACCTAAGGAGAAGACTAGTGTTACTTATTCTCAGATAGGTACCACCACCCAGACAGCACTGTTTCAGGGCTATTTGGCCCTTCGTCAGTGAGTGGGTAGGTACCCAAGTGATGCAATGATGGCAAAAACAGTTATGAAGTATAACTCCACAATATGAGAGATTCCTGATGGTGTATGATGTATTTAGACTAATGCGCATTTAGGGCTAGAGCCTCAAGCTGCGAACAAATTTAGACTATGTATATAAAGTGCTTAGCATCATAATACACAGCCATTTCTGAATAAACAGAAAATTTTTAAGGTGGCATCGTTTTAGGTTATATCTCATATTGTGAATACCTGAGAATAATCTCATATCTGAGAATAAGTAACACTAGTCTTCTCCTTAGGTGAAGCGTTACTTATTCGAAGTAGTGCAATATCATGGCAACTCGTTGTGAAGGTATTCACAATATGAGATATAACCTAAAACGATGCCACCTTAAAAATTTTCTGTTTATTCAGAAATGGCTGTGTATTATGATGCTAAGCACTTTATATAAATAGTCTAAATTTGTTCGCAGCTTGAGGCTCTAGCCCTAAATGCGCATTAGTCTAAATACATCATACACCATCAGGCATCTCTCATATTGTGGAGTTATACTTCATAACTGTTTTTGCCATCATTGCATCACTTGGGTACCTACCCACTCACTGACGAAGGGCCAAATAGCCCTGAAACAGTGCTGTCTGGGTGGTGGTACCTATCTGAGAATAAGTAACACTAGTCTTCTCCTTAGGTGAAGCGTTACTTATTCGAAGTAGTGCAATATCATGGCAACTCGTTGTGAAGGTATTCACAATATGAGATATAACCTAAAACGATGCCACCTTAAAAATTTTCTGTTTATTCAGAAATGGCTGTGTATTATGATGCTAAGCACTTTATATACATAGTCTAAATTTGTTCGCAGCTTGAGGCTCTAGCCCTAAACGCGCATTAGTCTAAATACATCATACACCATCAGGCATCTCTCATATTGTGGAGTTATACTTCATAACTGTTTTTGCCATCATTGCATCACTTGGGTACCTACCCACTCACTGACGAAGGGCCAAATAGCCCTGAAACAGTGCTGTCTGGGTGGTGGTACCTATCTGAGAATAAGTAACACTAGTCTTCTCCTTAGGTGAAGCGTTACTTATTCGAAGTAGTGCAATATCATGGCAACTCGTTGTGAAGGTATTCACAATATGAGATATAACCTAAAACGATGCCACCTTAAAAATTTTCTGTTTATTCAGAAATGGTTGTGTATTATGATGCTAAGCACTTTATATACATAGTCTAAATTTGTTCGCAGCTTGAGGCTCCAGCCCTAAATGCGCATTGAGCATGCTTAAACCATTCAAGGCTTTATACACCTCTATCATATCACCTCGCTGGTGCCTAGTCTCCAGACACTGTAATTTGCAAAACTTAAGCCTTTCTTCGTAAGAGCACCCCTTTGTTCCATTCACTAATCTTGTTGCCCTTCTCTGTACTCGTTCCAGCAGCTCTACATCCTTCTTGAAATGAGGTCTCCAGACCTGTATACAGTACTCTAGGTGTGGCCTGACCATCGCCTTATACAATGGAATAATCACCTCCTTATCCCTGCTGGAAAAATTCCTGTATATCATTGACAATACTCCATGAGCTACTCTTGCAGCCTGTCTGCACTGCTCAGAGAACTTCATATCTGCCTGCACAACCACCCCCAAGTCCCTTTCATTCTCTACCACTGTCAGTGTAGTACCACAGAGTTGATACGTTGCTCTGGGGTTGCTGTTTCCCATGTGTAGTACTTTACATTTATCAATGTTAAACTTCATTTGCCACCTCTCAGCCCATCTGCTCAACCTTTCCAGATCCTGTTGCAGCAGCATAGTGTCAGTAGTGTCCTTGACAACCCTGCCAACCTTTGTATCGTCTGCAAACTTGGACATTAAGCCCGATATACCATCATCAATATCATTTATAAATACAGAAAACAATAATGGACCCAACACTGAGCCCTGAGGGACTCCACTAATAACATCAGTCCACGATGAGCAGTGTCCATTGATTACCACTCTCTGTCTCTCCCCCTCAACCACCCCTTTATCCATAGCAGCAATTTGCCTCCAATGTCACACTGCTCCAATTTGTGTAGCAGTCTTCCATGTGCAACAGTATCAAAAGCCTTTCTAAGATCCAAGTATATAATATCAAAGTTATTCCCTGCATCCAGTTCTTTTGTGACTGCATCATAGTATCCAATCAAGTTGATCAGGCAAGACTTCCCCTTAACAAAACCATGCTGTGTCTGAGCTCTTGATGTCCTGTCTAAATGATCCTGCAGTGCTTCTTTAACCAGTGCCTCCATTAATTTTCCTGGAACAGAAGTTAAGCTCACAGGTCTATAATTACTTGTGTCAGCCTTTGATCCTAGGATCAAAGGCTGACTTATTGAATTAATACTGTCTATCTGATTGAATTAGCATTAGCAAAGACACATGATGCAAGAAAGGAAGCTTATATAGCATAAGCCAAAAAAAAAAAAAACACACTCTTCTCATTTCACCCATCCACTCACTCCAAATGTTTGTCTAGTTCTTCCTTGAATCTGCCAGAGGTGTATCCAACTCTGGCAGTAAGCTAGAGAATCTTGTAATAACTGAGAGTAAAGTGGAGGAGAAATTGTTGAAGATAAACACAAAAAAAAGCACCTGGGGTGGACGGGATCTATCCAGTTATATTAAAGGAGGCAGCAAAGGAAGTAAGCAAACGCTTAGCCATAATTATGAGAGCTTCCTTGGACTCAGGGGAGGTACGCATGGACTGGAGATGTGCAAATGTCACCCCAATTCACAAAGGAGGATCAAAGGCTGACACAAGTAATTATAGACCTGTGAGTTTAACTTCTGTTCCTGGAAAATTAATGGAGGCACTGGTTAAAGAAGCACTGCAGGATCATCTAGACAAGACTTCAGTTATAGCTCGGACACAGCATGGTTTTGTTAAGGGGAAGTCTTGCCTGACCAATTTGATTGGATACTATGATGCTGTCACAAAAGAACTGGATGTAGGGAATAACTTTGATATTATATACTTGGATCTTAGAAAGGCTTTTGATACTGTTGCACATGGAAGACTGCTGCACAAATTGGAGCAGTGTGGCATTGGAGGCAAATTGCTGCTATGGATAAAGGGGTGGTTCAGGGGGAGAAGACAGAGAGTGGTAATCAATGGACACTGCTCATCGTGGACTAATGTTATTAGTGGAGTCCCTCAGGGTTCAGTATTGGGTCCATTATTGTTTTCTGTATTTATAAATGTTATTGATGATGGTATATCAAGCTTAATGTCCAAGTTTGCAGACGATATGAAAGTTGGCAGGGTTGTCAAGGACACTACTGACACTATGCTGCTGCAACAGGATCTGGAAAGGTTGAGCAGATGGGCTGAGAGGTGCCAAATGAAGTTTTACATTGACAAATGTAAAGTACTATATATGGGAAACAGCAACCCAGAGCAATGTATCAACTCTGTGGTACTACACTGACAGTGGTAGAGAATGAAAGGGACCTGGGGGGGGATGGTCGTGCAGGCAGATATGAAGTTCTCTGAGCAGTGCAGATGGGCTGCAAGAGTAGCTCATGGTGTATTGTCAATGATATATAGGAATTTTTCTAGCAGGGATAAGGAGGTGATTATTCCCTTGTATAAGGCAATGGTCAGGCCAAACCTAGAGTACTGTATACAGGCCTGGAGGCCTCATTTCAAGAAGGATGTAGAGCTGCTGGAACGAATACAGAGAAGGGCAACAAGATTAGTGAATGGAACAAAGTTGTGCTCTTACAAAGAAAGGCTTAAATTTTGCAAATTACAGTGTCTGGAGACTAGGCACCAGCGAGGTGATCTGATAGAGGTGTATAAAGCCTTGAATGGTTTGAGCATGCTCAATGCTGATGGGATTCTTCCTCTTGCTCAGAATAATCACCTGAGAGGGCATAAATTCAAATTGAGGAAAGACAGATGTAGGATAGACGTGCGGAAATTTGCCTTTAGCCAGCGGGTGGTTTGTTGGTGGAACAGACTTCTATTCCTTGTCGTGGAAGTTGATAGCCTAAATAAGTTTATGGCTCATCTGGACAGGTATTTCGAACAAACAGAGGGGTGAAGTGGAAGTGGTTATTTTTTTTATTTTTTTTGGCTGATGCTGCATAAGCTTGCTTTCTTGCATCAAATGCCTCTACTAATGCTAATGCTAATCTATTTAAGCTATCAACTTCTACAATGACAGATGGAAGTTTGTTCCAGTAATCAACCACCTGCTAGCAAAAGGCAAACCTCTGCACATCTATCCTACAAGTGTCTTTCCTCAATTTGAATTTATGCCCTCTCAGGCGATTATTCTGAACAATTATTCTGTTATCTGTTCTCTTTGACATCTGATATTCAAGAGCAATAAGCTGAGCAAATGACTGGTATTTTAGTGAACCTAAAACACTTTTAGGTTCACAATTAAAGACAATCATAATGGATCTTGTTATGTACTTTCACTGACTGTTTACCAATATGTGTGTGATAATGTGACTTTTAGTGGGATGAAATTAAAATTATGGAAATTGCAATTTAGGAACTTTGATCAATTCACTTGCATTGCTTGAAGTCATATTACTCTAGCATTTTCACCTTTAAGTTTGAAATACCCAGTAATAATTACCTGTTTTATTTGCCATGATAGCTTATTGCCTTAACCAAATGTTTGAATTAACTTCCACTCACTCTTGTCAATATATTAGTATGTGCAAAAGGTTATTGTGTCCCAACATATCTGATAATTTTATTCATATTAATGCAAAACTTTTAATATTGTTTTGTTCATATAAATAATAATCTCATTATCAAAATGTTATGTGAATTGCCTTGGTTCATGCAGAATTTATATGAGCTGTATTAAGAAGAGTACTGGTACAACCTTATTTTACCTCTCCCATGGACTGTGACAGCGACATCTAGTTACTGTCACAAAATATAGTATAATTTGTCAAGGTGAATGTAGTATAATAAAAGGCTTCATTTAATAAGTATGTAATTACCTAATCATGACTTTAAATGAGTCATTTTCTTTGCATTTATACTATTGAAGACACTTAGTACACCAAAATAGCAATTGCATGTATTGTCTTCAATAGTACTCTCCAGATAAAAGTATAAAATTATTAAAAATAATAAGAAAATATTTTTTTCCAAAAAAAAGTTTTAAACAAATTGTTTTACAAAACTAAATTCAGACATTGGGAAAGAATGTGCAACTGAAGCATTTCATAATTATGCAAAGTTAATTAGATTTTAACAAAAAAACAACAGAACCAGTCATATTCTGACCTAAATGTAGATGACAGTTTGAGCAGCATCCTTCACTTCATTATACTCAATCTTATTATACCAAACTTATGTATATGCTGCCTTATAACTTTTCCTGGTATCCCCTCTAATTGATCCAAAGTTATATATGTACATTTTATCAATATGTAAATAAAACACAGAATTGGCAAGATATAATGAAATTTATATTAAAGATTATTTTTAATTATTTATTACCTAGAATACATTAAATTATAGTGTGAAACTTCCTCAGAAACTGCTTAAATTTTTAGGAAAACTGTAAAGCATATTATGTAGAATTGATAAAAGTGTTTTAGGTTCACTAATCTACCAGTCATTTGCTCAACTTAATTGCTCTTGGATATCAGAGGTCAAAGAAAACAGAAATGAATTTAAACCTGCCTTGGAAAATTATATAAAAAAAGAAGGATAGGAGCTGGGGTGGGGACAAATATTTTACAGAAGAATCGGAGTGGGAACAAAAAGCAAACACTCTTAAGTCTACATTAAACACTAGAAATGTGCCATCGCAAGGATGGAAAAATCCCCTATTTTTACCTTATCTGCTCAATGCATCACGAATAGTCAAACTAATACAACAAACTTATGTGTGAAAAGACCTAAACCTCTCCCAAAAACTTCCCCATTCTTTCACAAATATATGTATTCTTAGTTACAATCTCAGTGATGGCCATTTACACTTACAATCTGCTAAGCCTCACTTACTTTTTCTGAAAGAGTCTTAATTATTGGTTTCTCCTGCCACTAATCATTCAAGTTGTAATCAATAATCATTTGTCACCACCCCAGCCCAAATTATTCACACTGATTCCTTTCGTTTAAAGATGGTACTTTTCCATATGCCCGCCTTAACATTCGTTATTGCATGTCCACCTTGGTATTCCTTGTTGGAGACTTCTTAATTTGGATTCTCCTCTTTTTGATCTCCTCAGGCTTAAAACCTTGCTGCCACATTCTGTCATTCATTGTTCTTACAACTCTACCAATCATTCAGCACTTTTTGACTTCCTTTCTTTGAAACTTGACTTTCTCCAGTCCAACTTTTCTAACAGTGAAGTAATTTTTTAGTGATATTAGCATTCACAATTCCAGTTGACTTCATTTTTCTAGTTACATTTACCATCCGGTTGAGGTGCTGAGGCTTCTGCAATTACTAATGACAATACACAACTTGTTTGTTTACCTAACAGAATACTAGATATTCCTAACCACACACCCAACACTCTTGATCTATTCCTTACCAACAACCTCTCTCTTGTGACCATTCTTAGCCTCACGTCTTTATCATTAGAAAAATGATAAAGACGTGAGGCTAAGAACAATCTACATGACTTCTCTTCCTCTTTTCCTTGGTTGGATTGCTGTTTTAAATCTTCAGATCCCAATGTCTGCTCAGATCATGTCAGTGGAATTGGAACAGGGTATGTCTGCCAGGGGCAAAGGTTGATGACGTTGTAGAGCGGATATCATCTTTTAAGGGCACAAAAGGTGATATAGTTGTACACGTTGGGACTAATGATATTAAGAGTAGGAGACTGGCGGAATTACTTAACAAGTACAGGTCACTGTTGAAAGAAAGCCTTGAATTAGGGTTCAATTTGAAAGTGTCTGCAATTCTGCCCAGACATGATAGGAGGGAGTATATGATGAGAGCCCTGTCGATCAATTCGGCCCTGGAAAGATTGTGCAAGACTCAAGGGGTAGAATTTTTTTCAACTTGGTCTGTACTTGTTAACAGGAGAGACTGCTTCTACAGGATGGGATACACTTAAATAGAAAGGGTGCAAGAATGTTTGCTGATGCTATCTAGGCAGTGTTAGGTGGGTGAGAAAACTGCTAGATTGGAGGGATACAAGGACTAATAGATTAACAGTAGCCACTGGCGGAGGTGAAAGAGATTCTTGCACTGCTTCTATTGGAATGAGCCGCAGGCTGGAAAATAAGATGCAGGATATTCCAGAGACTGCTGGGAATCATTGGGGTACAAGTAAACACATGGGTTGTGTTAGGGTAGCTAAGAAAAAGAACAGGTGCATGTATACTTGCGTGTACACCAATGCTAGGAGTTTGGTAAATAAATTTGATGAATTTGAGGTATTGCTCAAAACATCAAAGGCAGATATTGTGGGGATTTCAGAGACGTGGTGTCACACAGATATAAGGAATGCAGTAACCCCTCCTCCTTCCTATCCTTTCTACAGAAAGGATAGGAAGGGAGGAGGGATTATGCTATTAGTTAAGAAATACATAAAATCCAAGGAAGTGAAGCCAGTCGACATCGCTTGACAGTGCAATGTCGAGTCAGTTTAGTGTGACATAAGCATTGGGAGATCAAAATTGAGAGTAGGAGTGTGCTATAGGCCTAATGACCCTGATGAGTATAATAAGAAACTGTACAGAGAAACAGAGTGGGCCAGTAAATCAGAGAGTCTTATAATGGGAGATTTTAATTTACCAGATATTGACTGGAATTTAGGGGGTGGTCACTCACACACTAGCAAGGCTTTTGTGGATTTATTGGATGATTGTTTTCTACATCAGCATGTTCGGGAGGCAACTAGAGGGAGTAATACTCTTGATTTGATTATCAGTAGTGATTCTTCATGCATTAAGAATCTGCAGATAAATGAACCACTAGGTGGCAGTGATCACAGCGTGCTGAAGTGGGATTTACTCAAAGAGGTAACTACCATTAAGGGTAAAGGGAACGGTTATTGCTTTCGTAAAGGCGACTACAATGGACTGAGACAGTATTTAAATTCTATACAGTGGGACCAACTGATGATGTTACCAACAGAAAATTCAAAATGGGAAGCATTCAAAGAACTTATCTTGGAAGCTACTAGGCTTTACATACCAACTAAGAAATATTGTTCAAGGTTTAGGCCTAAATGGATGTCAGATGAACTAATGAGACATATGGCAGAGAAGAAAAATGCATGGGATACATACAAATTAACACGTGACACAGAAGCCTATGATAGATACAAGTTGATCTGCAACCAAGATACAAAGGAGGTTAGGCAGGCGAAGGCAGATTACGAGAAATCTTTGGCAAGGGATGGAAAGAAAAACAGCAAAGAGTTCTTTACTTATGTAAACTCTAGAAGGAAGGGGATGAATCAGATTAGTCCACTTGATATCGATGGGTCAACTTTTGATGATCCTGCTCAGGTAGCCAACAAACTAAATAAATATTTTGCATCGACATTCACACATGAGGAGTTATTCAGCGAGGGGAATGCCAGAGGTGTATTCAAATCTGGCAGTAAGCTAGAGAATCTTGTAATAACTGAGAGTAAAGTGGAGGAGAAATTGTTGAAGATAAATACAAGAAAGGCACCTGGGGTGGATGGGATCTATCCAGTTATATTAAAGGAGGCAGCAAAGGAAGTAAGCCAACCCTTAGCCATAATTATGAGAGCTTCCTTGGACTCAGAGGAGGTATCCATAGACTGGAGATGTGCAAATGTGACCCCAATTCACAAAGGAGGATCAAAGGCTGATATAAGTAATTACAGACCTGTGAGTTTAACTTCTGTTCCAGGAAAATTAAAAGAAGCACTGCGGGATCATCTAGACAAGACTTCAGTTATAGCTCTGACACAGCACGGTTTTGTTAAGGGGAAGTCTTGCCTGACAAATTTGATTGGATACTATGATGCAGTCACAAAAGAACTGGATGCAGGGAATAACTTTGATATTATATACTTGGATCTTAGAAAGGCTTTTGATACTGTTGCACATGGAAGACTGCTGCGCAAATTGGAGCAGTGTGGCATTGGACGCAAATTGCTGCTATGGATAAAGGGGTGGTTGAGAGGGAGAAGACAGAGAGGGGTAATCAATGGACACTGCTCATCATGGACTAATGTTATTAGTGGAGTCCCTCAGGGTTCAGTATTGGGTACATTATTGTTTTCTGTATTTATAAATGATATTGATGATGGTATATCAAGCTTAGTGTCCAAGTCTGCAGATGATACGAAGGTTGGCAGGGTTGTCAAGGACACTACTGACACTAGATAATTTGGGCAGATGGGCTAAGAAGTGGCAACTGAAGTTTAACCTTGAGAAATGCAAAGTACTGCATATGGGTAGAAGTAACCCCAGAGAAACATACCAACTATGTGGTACTACACGTAAGGTGGTAGAAAATGAAAAAAGACCTGCGAGTAATTATGCAGGCAGATATGAAGTTTGCTGAGCAATGCAGACAGGCTGCCAGGGCAGGTCATGGGGTTTTGTCAATGACATATAGGAATTTTGCTAGCAAGGAAAAGGAGGTGATTATCCCTCTGTATAAGGCAATGGTCAGGCCACGCCTTGAGTACTGCGTACAGGTCTGGAGGACTCATTTTAGGAAGGATGTAGATTTACTTGAGTGTGTACAGAGAAGGGCAACAAGATTGATGAGGGCAATGAAGGGATCCTCTTACCAAGAGAGGCTTAAGTTCTGCAAATTGCAGTGGCTGGAGACTAGGCACCTGCACGGCGATCTGATTCAGGTATATAAGGCCTTGAATGGGTTGAGCACGCTGAATTCTGATGGGATCCTTCCACTTCTTCAGATTACGAACCTAAGGGGGCATAGGTTCGTAATCTGCGGAAATTTGCCTTTAGCCAGCGGGTGGTTAATTGCTGGAACAAACTTCCATCTCTCATTGTGGAAGTTGATAGGTTGAATAAATTTAATGAGGAACTGGACAGGCATTTGGAGAGAATGGTGTGATTTTTTTTTTTTTTTTTTTTCGTTGGCTGATGCTGCATAAGCTCATACATTTGCTTTCTTGCATCACATGCCACTACTACTACTACTACTACTATGCTACTGCAACAGGATCTAGAAAGGTTGAGCAGATGGGCTGAGAGGTGGCAAATGAAGTTTAACATTGACAAATGTAAAGTACTACATATGGGAAACAGCAACCCCAGAGCAAAGTATCAACTCTGTGGTACTACACTGGCAGTGGTAGAGAATGAAAGGGACCTGGGGGTGGTTGTGCAGGCAGATATGAAGTTTTCTGACAGTGAAGACGGGCTGCAAGAGTAGCTCATGGTGTATTGTCAATGATATACAGGAATTTTTCTAGCAGGGATAAGAAGGTGATTATTCCCTTGTATAAGGCAATGGTCAGGCCACACCTTGAGTACTGTCTACAGGTCTGGATGCCTCATTTCAAGAAGGATGTGGAGGTGCTGGAACGAGTAATGAGAAGGGCAACAAGATTAGTGAATGGAACAAAGGGTTGCTCTTACGAACAAAGGCTTAAGTTTTGCAAATTACAGAGTCTGGAGACTAGGCGCCGGCGAGGTGATCTGATAGAGGTGTATAAAGCCTTGAATGATTTGAGCATGCTCAATACTGATGGGATTCTGCCTCTTGCTCAGAATAATCACCTGAGAGGGCATAAATTCAAATTGAGGAAAGACAGATGTAGGATAGACGTGCGGAAATTTGCCTTTAGCCAGCGGGTAGTTGGTTGGTGGAACAGACTTCCATCCCTTGTTGTGAAAGTTGATAGCATAAATAAATTTAAGGCTCAGCTGGACAGGTATTTCAAACGAACGAAGGGGTGAAGTGGAAGTTTTTTTTTTTTTTTTCTGGCTGATGCTGCATAAGCTTGCTTTCTTGCATCATATGCCTCTACTAATGCTAACGCTAATTTACGCTTAGAATGAGGAAAGGGATAAGGCAAGCCTTATTCCATCATCAACCGAAATAAAAATTAAAGATAAAAATAAAAGAGTAGGAGAAACAAAACTACAGGGAAAATAAAAAATGTCAAGGAATTCGTTATGATCTCCCACAATTTTTTTTTGTAGATTTAGAAATATTTCAATGGACTTGATAAGAAATAATTTCCCCACATTTTTAACCCTAATGACTCAAAAAATAAATATATTGAATGGAGTAAAAGTGAATCTTCCCTCATCCCTTTGCTCATACACTTTCCTGAGTGTCTGCAAATTGGTTAAAAGCTGTTCTGAATTTACGTTGGGCTTCCTTCTGAATTAATATACCTACTCATGATATTACTGCAGCTTATGAGATAGTTACTCGTGGGCTGGATATAGGGAATAATTTTGGCGGTGTATAGGTGGAATAGGACCAGGGTATGTCTGCCAGGGGCAAAGGTTGATGACGTTGTAGAACGGATATCATCTTTTAAGGGCACAAAAGGTGATATAGTTGTACACGTTGGCACTAATGATATTAAGAG
Source organism: Mastigoproctus giganteus (assembly GCF_048544385.1). Taxonomy (NCBI): domain Eukaryota; kingdom Metazoa; phylum Arthropoda; class Arachnida; order Uropygi; family Thelyphonidae; genus Mastigoproctus; species Mastigoproctus giganteus. The sequence continues at coordinate 2,744,106 of NC_143577.1, read as the reverse complement.
TAGGAGACCGGCGGAATTACTTAGCAAGTACAGGTCACTGTTGAAAAAAAGCCGTGAATTAGGGTTGAACTTGAAAGTGTCTCCAATTCTGCCCAGACACGATAGGAGGGAGTATATGATGAGAGCCTTGTCGATCAATTCGGCCCTGGAGGGATTGTGCAAGGCTCAAGGGGTAGAATTTTTTTCAGCCTGGACTGTACTTGTTAACAGGAGAGATTGCTTCTACAGGGATGGGATACACTTAAATAGAAAGGGTGCAAGAATTTTTGCTGATGCTGTCGAGGCAGTGTTAGGTGGGTCGGAAAACTGCTAGTTGGGGGGGGATACAAGGACTAATAGATTAACAGTAGCCAGTGGCAGAGGTGGAAGTGATTCTTGCACTGCTTCTATTGAAATGAGCAGAAATCTGAAAAACAGGATGCAGGATATTTCAGAGACTGCTGGGAGTCATTGCAGTACAAGTAAACACATGGGTTGTGTTAGGGTAGCTAAGAATAGAAACAGGTGCATGTATACCTGCGTGTACACCAATGCTAGGAGTTTGGTAAATAAATTTGATGAATTTGAGGTATTGCTCAAAACATCAAAGGCAGATATTGTTGGGATATCAGAGACGTGGTGTCACACAGATATAAGTAATGCGGAACTGGAATTTGGGGAATACAATGTGTATAGAAAGGATAGACAGGACAGGAGGGGAGGAGGGGTTATGCTATTAATTAAGAAACACATAAAGTCCAAGGAAGTGAAGCCAGTCGACATCGATGGACAGGGCAGCGTCGAGTCAGTTTGGTGTGACATAAGCATAGGGAAATCAAAATTGAGAGTAGGAGTGTGCTATAGGCCTAATGACTCTGATGAGTATAATAAGATATTGTACAGGAAAATAGAGTGGGCCAGTAAATCAGAGAGTCTTATAATGGGGGACTTTAATTTCCCAGATATTGACTGGAATTTGTGGGTTGGTCACTCGCACACTAGCAAGGCTTTTGTGGATTTATTGGATGATTGTTTTCTACATCAGCATGTTCGTGAGGCAACGAGAGGGAGCAATACTCTTGATCTGATTATCAGTAGTGATTCCTCATGCATTAAGAACCTGCAGATAAATGAACCACTAGGTGGCAGTGATCACAGTGTGTTGAAGTGGGATTTACTCAAGGAGGTAACTACCATCAGAGGTAAAGGGAAGGGTTTTTGTTTTCGTAAAGGCGACTATGATGGTCTGAGACAGTATTTAAATTCTATACAGTGGGACCAACTGATGATGTTACCAACAGCAAACTCAAAATGGGAAGCATTCAAGGAACTAATCTTGGAGGCTACCAGGCTTTACATACCAACTAAGAAATATTGTTCAAGGTTTAGGCCTAAATGGTTGTCAGATGAACTAATGAGACATGTGGCAGAGAAGAAAAATGCATGGGATACATACAAATTAATGGGTGACATGGAAGCCTATGATAGATATAAGTTGGTCTGTAACCAAGTCACAAAGGAGATTAGGCAGGCAAAGGCAGACTATGAAAAATCCTTGGCAAAGGATGCAAAGAAAAACAGAAAAGAGTTCTTTACATACTTGAACTCGAAAAGGAAAGGGATGAATCAGATTGGTCCACTGGATATTGATGGTTCAACAGTTGAGGATCCTGCTCAGGTGGCTAACAATCTAAACGAGTATTTTGCATCTACATTCACGCATGAGGAGTTATTCAGGAAGGAGAATGATGTAGGTAAAGTAAACATTGGCAGTGAGCTGGATGATTTTGTAATAACTGAGAGGAAAGTGAGGAGAGATTGTTGGGGATAAACATAAAAAAGGCACCTGGGGTGGATGGGATCTATCCAGTTATATTAAAGGAGGCAGCAAAGGAAGTAAGCAAACCCTTAGCCATAATTATGAGAGCTTCCTTGGACTCAGGGGAGGTGCCTATGGACTGGAGATGTGCAAATGTGACCCCAATTCACAAAGGAGGTTCAAAGGCTGACACAAGTAATTATAGACCTGTTAGTTTAACTTCTGTTCCAGGTAAATTAATGGAGGCACTGGTTAAAGAAGCACTGCAGGATCATCTAGACAAGAATTCAGTTATAGCTCAGACGCAGCATGGTTTTGTTAAGGGCAGGTCTTGCCTGACCAATTTGATTGGATACTATGATGTAGTCACAAAAGAACTGGATGCAGGGAATAACTTTGATATTATATATTTGGATCTTAGAAAGGCTTTTGATACTGTTGCACATGGAAGACTGCTGCACAAATTGGAGCAGTGTGGCATTGGAGGCAAATTGCTGCTATGGATAAGGGGATGGTTGAGTGGCAGAAGACAGAGAGTGGTAATCAATGGACACTGCTCAACGTGGACTAATGTTATTAGTGGAGTTCCTCAAGGTTCAGTGTTGGGTCCGTTGTTGTTTTCGGTGTTTATGAATGATATTGATGATGGGATATCAAGTTTAATGTCCAAGTTTGCAGATGATACAAAGGTTGGCAGGGTCGTTAAGGACAATACTGACGCTATGCTGCTGCAACAGGATCTGGACAGGTTGAACAGATGGGCTGAGAGGTGGCAAATGAGGTTTAACATCGACAAATGTAAAGTGCTGCATATGGGAAACAGTAACCCCAGAGCAACGTATCAACTCTGCGGTACTACACTGACAGTGGTGGAGAATGAAAAGGACCTGGGGGTAATTGTGCAGGCAGATATGAAGTTCTCTGAGCAGTGCAGACGAGCTGCAAGAGTAGCTCATGGTGTCTTGTCAATGATATACAGGAATTTTTCTAGCAGGGATAAGGAGGTGATTATTCCATTGTATAAGGCAATGGTAAGGCCACATCTTGAGTACTGTATACAGGTCTGGAGGCCTCATTTCAAGAAGGATGTAGAGCTGCTGGAACGGGTACAGAGAAGGGCAACAAGATTAGTAAATGGAACAAAGGGTTGCTCTTACGAAGAAAGGCTTAAGTTTTGCAAATTACAGAGTCTGGAGACTAGGCACCGGCGAGGTGATCTGATAGAGGTGTATAAGGCTTTGAATGGTTTGAGCATGCTCAATGCCAATGGGATTCTTCATCTTTCTCAGAATAATCACCTCAGAGGGCATAAATTCAAATTGAGGAAGGACGGATGTCGGATAGATGTGCAGAAATTTGCCTTTGGCCAGCGGGTGGTTGGTTGGTGGAACCGACTTCCATCACTGGTTGTTGAAGTTGATAGCCTAAACAAATTTAAAGCTCAACTGGACAAGTATTTCGAACGAACGGAGGGGTGAAATGGGAGTGGGTTTTTTTTTTTTTTTTTTTTTTGTTTTTTTTGGCTGATGCTGAATAAGCTTGCTTTCTTGCATCATATGCCTCTGCTAATGCTAATGCTATTCAGATTTCAGCCAGGCATTTGACTCAATTCCTCACAAGTGGTTACTGTATAAGCTGGAACATGTTCAGATCATGGACAAGACTCTAAGATGGATCACAGGGTCACTGCAGAGCAGGATGCAGAGAGTTGTTGTTATTGGATATTTTTCTGATTGGTTAACATTCCAGGTGGGGTTTCCAAAGGATTGGGTTCTTGAACCATTGTTGTTTCTGATTTTCATAAAAGACATTGATGAGGGTTGGTTTTAATGGGAGTTGATTGCTCAAGAGCAACTAAGGCCAAATTGTGCCTATCACAATCGATGAGGAAACAGGTGTGCTGTCAAAATTTGCAGATAATATGATGATTTTAATGATCAGTGCCCTTAATGCCATACTGCTCCAGTTTATACATCAGCCTTTTATGTGCAGCAGTGTCAAAATCTCTCCTGAAATTATTTTTTGCATCCAGTTTCTTTGTGACCACATCATAGTATCCAATCAAATTGGTCAGGCAAAATTTCTCCTTAATAAACCCATGCTGTGTCTGAACTATAACTGCAGTCTGGTCTAAATGATCCTGCATTGCTTCTTCAACCAGTGACTCCATTACTTTCCCCAGAGCAGAAGTTAAGCGGTACCAAAAGAAGAGTTCCAGAAGTATTTTCAAAACTTGTATAAAAGATGTAAAGTGTGTACACATTGGAGGCGATTACTTTGAAAATATATAACCTTACTTTGCCGTTAGTGTTATTCTTTTTTTTTGTAGTAGCATCATTCTCATTATTTAATTGGCACACTGTGTATGCATCTGGTGCAATTTTCTTCTCTGCAACAAGTCTCATTAGTTCATGTGACATCCATTTAGGCTTACACCTCGAACAGTATTTCTTAGTTGGTATGAAAAGCCTAGTAGCTTCCAAGATTAATTCCTTGAACGATTCTCATTTAGAATTTGATGTGGGTAACATCATCAGTTGGACTCACTGTATAGAATTTAAAAACTGCCTGAGACCATCATAGTCAACTTTACAAAAGCAAATGCTTTTCCCTTTACCCCTGATGGTAGTTACAACTTTGAGTAAATCCCACATCAAGATACTGTGATCACTGCCACCTGTGGTTCCTTTATCGGCAGATTCTTAAAGAATGAATAATCACTGCTAATAATGAGATGAAGAATATTACTCCCTCTGATTGCTTCTCACACATGCTTCTATAGAAAAGTCATCTGGTAAATCCACAACAGTCTTGCTAGTGTTCCAGTGACCAATCCACAAATTCCAGTCAATATCTGGAAAGTTAAAATCCCTCATTATAAGACAGTCTGATTTACTGGCCCACTCTATTACTCTGTACAGTTGTTTGTTATACTCATCAGTCATTAGGATTATAACACACTCCTACTCTCATTTTTGCTTGCCCAGTGCTTATGTCACATCAAACTGACTCAAACTGCACTGGCCGTTTTGAGCCAATTGTCAGCTGGATCACTGCCTTAGATTTTGTTTCCTAACTAACAGCATAACCCCCTCCTCCCTCCCTATCTTGTCTGTCCTTTGTGCTCACATTGTACTCCCCAAATTCACATTCTGCATTCCTTATATCCATGTGGCAGCACGTCTCTGATATCCCAAAAATATCCGCCTTTGATGTCTTGGCCAACACTTCAAATTCATCAGATTTATTTACTATACTCCTAGCCAGGGTAGTAAGATACTACATGTATACGATACTACTCTGTGCTCCTAGCATTGGTGTACAGTGAATGCAAGTATACATAATAGCAATTAAATAAATAGCATCGGCTATAACTCTGATAGTTTTGATACACTTAATAATATAAAATGAAGTTTTAAGTTTAGTAACAGTGAAGCAAGAATATCACAAGAATTCAGAGTTAGACTTCGTTTTTATCAGAAATTTCAGAAGAAGCGCTTGGAGGAAGGCTACGGAATACGGTGACGCGGCAACGTGGCCGTATTCAGTAGCCAACCCAGAATTGTAACCACAGAGTACTCTGTGACTGTAGTTATTTTCTGGAAGTTAGAATTTAGTTTAAATCGAATTTTGAATGTTAAAGATCCTAGTTTCGAATAGAGCAACTAGCCTTGAGGAGTAGAACTAATTGCCCAAGCGGATCTGCTCATTTGGACCCATCTTTCCAGAAGTATTCACCTCCAACCCACAGAGAAGTAAGATACTCTGTGCTCCAACCATTGAGCTACATGTATTTTTATTGGGCGCGCGATACAAATTTAAAAGGCTGTGTATCGTTTGATTTTTGCTGGTTGTAAAAGGTTTTTGTGGGTGAACAAAAACAGGCAACAGAAAAATGAATATATTGAAAAGACGACATATCATGCATACAAGATAAATGATCTAAATATTTGCACTTCACTTTTTTCAAGGTTTCTAGTTTCAGCCAAGCAGCAAATGAGGTAACATCGTAATTAATTAGAAATAGAAATAAAATTAGCAGCACGAAGACATGCTGATTTTACTCATTAGTTTTGTGAATTTTTGAATTGTCAAGCGAAAAATCTGGAAGTATATATATTTTTTTAAGTTATTTGATGTACGAAATAAGGACGAAACATTCGTTGATCACATGCTATACATTTTCATTCTAGCCATAAAATGTCTATAAACTAAAATTTAAATAACAGCATATAGATGTCTGATAGTTTTGCACGTAATTTATAATATAAAATGAAGCTTCTATTGTGTAGCTCCTGAGAAGTTTAAATGGATAATGTAGTAGTAGTGGCATGTGATGCAAGAAAGTAAGTGTATGAGCTTATGCAGCATCAGCCAAAAAAAAAAAAAAAAAAACTCAATGGGATATCATCATGGACCCAGGCTCATGATGACATGTCATTGAAAGTATTGCACCATCATGTCAGAGACATGATGGTGCAATACATAGGGATGGGATACACTTAAATAGAAAGGGTGCAAGAATATTTGCTGATGCTATCGAGGCAATGTTAGGTGGATTGGAAAACTGCTAGCTTGGGGGGATACAAGGACTAATAGATTAACAGTAGCCAGATTGGATACTATGATGCAGTCACAAAAGAACTGGATGTAGGGAATACTTTGATATTATATATTTGGATCTTAGAAAAGCTTTTGATACTGTTGAACATGGAAGACTGCTGCACAAATTGGAGAAGTGTGGCATTGCAGGCAAATTGCTGCTATGAATAAAGGGATGGTTGAGGAGGAAGAGAGAGTGGTAATCAATGGACACTGCTCATCGTGGACTAATGTTATTAGTGGAGTCTCTCAGGGTTCAGTGTTGGGTCCATTGTTGTTTTCTAAATGATATTGATGATGGTATATCAAGCTTAATGTCAAAGTTTTCAGACGATATAATGGTTGGCAGGGTTGTTAAGGACACTACTTACGCTATGCTGCTGCAACAGGATCTGGAAAGGTTGAGCAGATGGGATGAGAGGTGACAAATGAAGTCTAACATTGACAAATGTAAAGTACTACATATGGGCTAAACAGTAACCCCAGAGCAACGTATCAACTCGGTGGTACTACACTGACAGTGGTAGAGAATGAAAAGGACCTGGGGATAATTGTGCAGGCAGATATGAAGTTTTCTAAGCAGTGCAGGCAGATATGAAGTTTTCTAAGCAGTGCAGACAGTCTGCAAGAGTAGCTCATGGTGTCTTGTCAATGATATACAGGAATTTTTCTCGCAGGGTTAAGGAGATGATTATTCCCTTGTATAAGGCAATGGTCAGGCCACACCTTGAGTATTGTATACAGGTCTGGAGGCCTCATTTCAAGAAGGATGTAGAGCTGCTAGAACGAGTACAGAGAAGGGCAACAAGATTAGTGAATGGAACAAAGGGTTGCTGTTTGTTTGTTGTTTGTTATTTGGTTGTTTAGGAGCATTAGCAACTAAGGCCATATTGCTCAGGGATATACGGTGGTCATTCACTGACCTTCCGCATCCTCCGTATTTGGTGGTGACGGGCTCGAACCTCGGTCTAATCAAGAAGCGTGTGCTAAGCACTGCTGTTCCTTCCCACCTGGCTACGGATGTGCCTTAAAGGGTTACTCTTATGAAGAAAGGCTTAAGTTTTGCAAATTACAGTGTCTGGAGACTAGGCACTGGCAAGGTGTATAAAGCCTTGAATGGTTTGAGTATGCTCAATGCCGATGGGATTCTTCCTCTTGCTAAGAATAATCACCTGAGAGGGCATAAATTCAAATTGAGGAAAGACAGATGTAGGATAGATGTGCAGAAATTTGCCTCTAGCCAGCGGGTAGTTGGTTGGTGGAACAGACTTGCATCGCTTGTTGTGCAAGTTGATAGCCTAAATAAATTTAAGGGTCAGCTGGACAGGTATTTCGAACGAACGGAGGGGTACAACGGGAGTGGTTTTTTTTTTTTTTTTTTTTTTTTGGTTGATGCTGCATAAGCTTGCTTTCTTGCATCATATGCCTCTACTAATGCTAATGCTAAGAACCAAAAGTATATAATCCAGGGTCCTGAGCATCCTCTTGTTGATTTCTCTCTCTCTCTCTCTCTCTCTCAGGGTAACATGGGAATTTTTTTTGTCTGGTGCAGCATAAGCCTCAAGCGTCCTTGCATCATATGGCTAATAATAATATCCCAGATGGGGAAGAATTCTTAGTACCATGCATAAAGCAAAGAAAACAAAATACTTCTTGAAATGAGATCTGAATTCTCTTAGATTGTAGTATTTAACAGACTGTAATGGAATATTGTTCCAGAAAACAGAAGTGGAAGGGATGAATGAGGAAGAGGAAAAGTTGATTCTGTGAATTTGTATTGTAATTGGACAATGAATGGATTCTGACTGCTTATGGCATGTGTTCAGACTGGTTTGGAAGAAAGGTGGGAGAATCACAGATGCCAATTCAGAACACTGCCCATGGAAGTATTAATAGAAATGGCATGTGTATCATAGACATTCAGCAACTAAAAGTCTATGATACATAGAGTGATATTTATAACAAGAGGGTAGAGAATTATAAGGGCTGGCCTCTGCCAGGGCACTGAGCTTAGAAAGATGCAAAAGGAAAAGAGTTGTAAGGAGAGAGTTACATCTAAAAATGTAAATGTAACTCTCTTCCTACAACTCAGTGGGATATCATCATGGGCCCAGGCTCATGATGACATGTCATTGAAAGTATTGCAGGGCAAACAATTAAAAATTTCATGGTAAAACAGATAATTAGGACATATTAGCATTAATAGAAGTTAGCATTAACATTAATAGAGGCATTTGATGCAAGAAAGCAAGCTTATGCAGAATCAGCCAAAAAAAAATAAATAAATAAAAAATAACCACTTCCACTTCACCCCTCTGTTTGTTCGAAATACCTGTCCAGCTGAGCCTTAAACTTATTTCGGCTATCAACTTCCACGACAAGGGATAGAAGTCTATTCCACCAACCAAACATCTGCTGGTTGTAGTCCGACAGATATAGGATAGACGTGAGTCTATCCTACATCTGTCTTTCCTCAATTTGAATTTATGCCCTCTCAGGTGATTATTCTGAGCAAGAGGAAGAATCACATCAGCATTGAGCATGCTCAAACCATTCAAGGCTTTATACACCTCTATCAGATTACCTCGCTGGAGCCTAGTCCTCCAGACACTGTAATTCGCAAAACTTAAGCCTTTCTTCGTAAGAGCACCCCTTTGTTCCATTCACTAATCTTGTTGCCCTTCTCTGTACTCGTTCCAGCAGCTCTACATCCTTCTTGAAATGAGGCCTCCAGACCTGTATACTCTAGTATACACACCTAGTACTCTAGGTGTGGCCTGACCATTGCCTTATACACGGGAATGGCACACAGCCACCCCCAGGTTCCTTTCATTATCTACCACTGTCAGTGTAGTAGCACAGAGTTGATACTTTGCTCTGCGGTTGCTGTTTCCCATATGTAGTACTTTACATTTGTCAATGTTAAACTTCATTTGCCACCTCTCAGCCCATCTGCTCAACCTTTCCAGATCCTGTTGCAGTAGCATAGCGTCAGTACTGTCCTTGACAACCCTGCCAACCTTCGTATAGTCTGCAAACTTGGATATTAAGCTTGATATACCGTCATAAATATCATTTATAAATACAGAAAACAATAATGGACCCAACACTGAACCCTGAGGGACTCCACTAATAACATTAGTTCACGATGAGCAGTGTCCATTGATTGCCATTCTCTGTCTTCTCCCCCTCAACCACCCCTTTATCCATAGCAGCAATTTGCCTCCAATGCCATACTGCTTCAATTTGTGCAGCAGTCTTCCATGTGCAACAGTATCAAAAGCCTTTCTAAGATCCAAGTATATAATATCAAAGTTATTCCCTGCATCCAGTTCTTTTGTGACTGCATCATAGTATCCAATCAAATTGGTCAGGCAAGACTTCCCCTTAACAAAACCATGCTGTGTCCGAGCTATAACTGAAGTCTTGTCTAGATGATCCTGCAGTGCTTCTTTAACCGGTGCCTCCATTAATTTTCCGGGAACAGAAGTTAAACTAACAGGTCTATAATTACTTGTGTCGCCCTTTGATCCTCCTTTGTGAATTGGGGTCACTTTTTTTTTTTTTTTTTTTTTTTTGTACATCTCCAGCCCATGGATACTTCCCCTAAGTCCAAGGAAGCTCAACCGGATAGATCCCATCCACCCCAGGTGCCTTTCTTGTGTTTATCTTCAACAATTTCTCCTCCACTTTACTCTCAGTTATTACAAGATTCTCTAGCTTACTACCAGAGTTGAATACACCTCTGGCATTCCCCTCGCTGAATAACTCCTCATGTGTGAATGTTGATGCAAAATATTTATTTAGTTTGTTAGCTACCTGAGCAGGATCATCAATAGTTGACCCATCGATATCAAGTCGACCAATCTGATTCATCCCCTTCCTTCTAGAGTTTACATAAGTAAAGAACTCTTTGCTGTTTTTCTTTGCATCCCTTGCCAAAGATTTCTTGTAATCTGCCTTCACCTGCCTAACCTCCTTTGTAACTTGGTTACAGATAAACTTGTATCTGTCATAGGCTTCTGTGTCATGTGTTAATTTGTATGTGTCCCATGCATTTTTCTTCTCTGCCATATGCCTCATTAGTTCATCTGACATCCATTTTGGCCTAAACCTTGAACAATATTTCTTAGTTGGTATGTAAAGCCTAGTAGCTTCCAAGATAAGTTCTTTGAATGCTTCCCATTTTGAATTTGCGGTTGGTAAGATCATGAGTTGGTCCCACTGTATAGAATTTAAATACTGACTCAGTCCATCGTAGTCGCCTTTACGAAAGCAATAACCCTTCCCTTTACCCCTAATGGTAGTTACCTCTTGTGAGTAAATCCCACTTCAGCACACTGTGATCACTGCCACCTAGTGGTTCATTTACCTGCAGATTCTTAATGCATGAAGAATCACTACTGATAATCAAATCAAGAGTATTACTCCCTCTAGTTGCCTCCCGAACATGCTGATGTAGAAAAAAATCATCCAATAAATCCACAAAAGGCTTGCTAGTGTGTGAGTGACCAGCCCCCAAATTCCAGTCAATATCTGGGAAATTAAAATCCCCCATTATAAGATTCTCTGATTTACTGGCCCACTCCATTTCCCTGTGCAGTTTCTTATTATACTCATCAGAGTCATTAGGCCTATAGCACACTCCTACTCCCAATGCTTATATCCATCAAACTGACTCAACACTGCACTGTCCTGCGATGTCGACTGGATTCACTTGGATTTTATGTATTTCTTAACTAATAGCATAACCCCTCCTCCTTTCCTATCCTTTCTGTAGACATTGTACTCCCCAAATTCCAGTTCTGCATTCCTTATATCTGTGTGACACCACGTCTCTGAAATCCCCACAATATCTGCCTTTGATATTTTGAGCAATACCTCAAATTCATCAAATTTATTTACTAATCTCCTAGCATTGGTGTACACGCAAGTATACGTGCACCTGTTCTTTTTCTTAGCTACCCTAACACAACCCATGTGTTTACTTGTACCCCAGTGATTCCCAACAGTCTCTGAAATATCCTGCATCTTATTTTCCAGGCTGTGGCTCATTCCAATAGAAGCAGTGCAAGAATCACTTTCACCTCTGCCAGTGGCTACTGTTAATCTATTAGTCCTTGTATCCCCCAATCTAGCAGTTTTCTGACCCACCTAACACTGCCTCGATAGCATCAGCAAACATTCTTGCACCCTTTCTATTTAAGCGTATCCCATCCTGTAGAAACAGTCTCCCCTGTTAACAAGTACAGACCAGGCTGAAAAAAATTCTACCCCTTGAGCCTTGCACAGTCTTTCCCGGGCCGAATTGATCGACAGGGCTCTCATCACATACTCCCTCCTCTCGTGTCTGGGCAGAATTGCAGACACTCTCAAATTCAACCCTAATTCACGGCTTTTTTTAAACAGTGACCTGTACTTGTGAAGTAATTCCGCCGGTCTCCTACTCTTAATATCTTCATCCAGAGCTCCTTCTAGTCCACAGAAGACAGCCTCCAAAAAAAAAAAAAAGAAAAAAAAAAAGTGCTCTCTCCTAGATTAACAAACATAACCCTATTCTTCAACAGAAAGTGACAATATCTTATAATGGAATGGAAACAAATGGTCTTAGACAGTTTTTAAATGGTTTTCAGTGGGATCAACTGAAAACCATTTAAAAAATCCTCCAACTGTGTGGTACTACACTCAGGGTAGTGGAGAATGAAAAAGATCTGGGGTAACTGTCCAGTCAGAATTGAAGTTTTTTGAACAGTGCAGACAGGCTTACAGAGCAGGCCATGGGATGTTGTCAATGATATACAGGAATTTTGCTAGTAGTAGGGAAAAGGAGGTGATTATCCCTTTGTATAAGGCAATGGTCAGGCCACGCATCGAGTACTATGTACAGGGCTGGAGGCCTCATTTTAACAAGAATGTAGAGTTGCTTGAGCGAGTACAGAGAAGGGCTACAAGATTGGTGAGAGGAACGAAGGGGTCCTTTTACCAAGAAAGGCTTAAGTTCTGCAAAATGCAGCATCTGGAGGCTAGGCACCTGCAAGGTGATCTGATTGAGGTATATAACAATGTTGAATGGATTGAGCAGGCTCAATGCTGATGGGATACTTCCTCTTGCTCAGATTCCTGAGGGGGACATAAATTCAAATTGAGAAAAGACAGTTGTAGAATAGATGTGCAGAAATTTGCCTTTAGTCAGTTGGTAGTTGATTGCTGGAACAAATTTCCAACTGTCTTATGGAAGTTGATAGCTTAAATAAATTCAAGGAAAAAGTGGATAAGGAAGAAGCGAATGGATGGGTGAAATGGGCAGTGTTTAGTGCCAAACAGCATTAGGGATTTCCCCATTTCCATGGGTGAAATGGGAATTAATTTTTTTTTTCTTTTTTTGGCTGATGATGTATAAGCTTGCTTTCTTGAATCATATGCCTCTGCTAATGCTAATTTGTTGTGCCAGGTAAATACATAATTGACGAGACAATAGTTGGTACAGCCAAAACCAGAAGAGTTTACATGAAATCATAAAGAAGCATGAATAATAATAAGTGAATGTTATTTTTACATCATGAATTAAATATAATAATAATAATAAAAAAAAAATCCATACATGTGCATTGTCCTACAAATTAGATGATTGGATTGCATCAATATTGAGCTGCTGAATAAGTTTGAGCAATGGATAAGAAAAGAACCTATCGAGGTCTTTTCTTATTCATTGAGGAAAAATTTGTATCTTCAACTTTGTTATGAAAAGAAAAACTTTTACATTATAACAAGTACTTGAAATTAAGATCTCTTATAGATTTCTAGATGTTATTAAATGGTGGGGGGGGATTAAGAATCTGAAGTAAAAGTTACCAAAAAGGATATGATAAAAATCATTGATTCTGAATCAATGATTTTTTGGTCATAAAACTGTGCATGGTTTCTTTTGCATTAAGTTTCCTTGGTTTATGAAAAATTCAAGAATTCTCTATTGAATTTGTATTATTATTAGTAGCAGCAAATGAAGCAAGAAAACAAGCTTATACAGCATCAGCCAAGGAGAAAAAAATCTTTCCATTTCACTTATCCATCCCCTCCAACAGTTTGTCTAGTTCTTCCTTGAATTTATTCAAGCTATCCATTTCCACAAAATCAGACTTAAGTTTGTCCCAAAAATCAACCAGCTGTTGGCTAAAGACAAACTTCCACACACCTATTCTGCTACCATCTTTCGTCAATTTGAATTTATACCTCACTGTGTGTGTGTGTGTGTGTGTGTGTGTGTGTGTGTGTGTGTGTGTGTGTGTGTGTGTGTGTGTGTGTGTGTGTGTGTAATCTGGTCAAGAGGAAGGATCTTATCAGCATTGAGCTTGTTCAATCTGTTCAAAGCCTTAAATACCTCAATCAGATTGCCTCGCAGGTGCCTAGTCTCTAGATGCTGCAATTTGCAAAACTGAAGCCTTTCTTAGTAAAAGCACTCCTTTGTCTCCCTCACCAATCTTGTAGCCTTTATTTATACCCAATATAGCAGCTCTACATCCTTACTTAAATGTCTTCCTGTCGCATTATAACTTTCAACGTTTTTTGCACCATAAAAACCAAAAATCGCATCATCATCATCCTTACTTAAATGAGGCCTCCAGACCTGTATGCAATACTCTGGAGGTGATGATTCCATTATACAATGGCATCATCAGCTCTTTATCCCTGCTAGCAAAATTCTTGTATATCATTGACAAAACCCCATGAACTGGCCTGAGAGCCTGTCTGCAATGCTCAGAGAACTTCATATTTGACTGCACAATTTCCCTCAGATCTTTTTCATTTTCCACTGCCCTGAGTATAGTACTAAATCTTGGTATGTTACTCCGAGGTTACTGCTACCCATATGCATTGTTGGCTGAAAAGTACTTTGCATTTGTCAATGTTAAACTTCAGTTGCTGTTTCTCAACCCATCTGCCTAATTTTTCTCGAGACTATTGCAGTAGCATACTATAATTAACCACCCTACCAACCTTCGTATTGTCTTCAAACTTGAACATTAAGCTGGATATATCTTCATCAATATCATTGATGAATGTTGAAAACAACAATGGACCCAATGCTGAGCCCTGAGGGACTCCACTAATAACATTAGTCCAAAAAGACCTCAATCAGAGGTCTTTCAGTATCCATTGATTACCACTCCTGTCTTCTCCCACTCAGCTATCCATGTGCATTAAGGGCAGAAACTTGCCCTTAATGCACACTGCTCCAATTTCTACAGATAGTCTTTTGTGAACAGCATTATCAAAAGCTTTTCTGAAAAACAAGTATGTGATATCAAAATTATTTTTTGCATCCAGTTAATTTGTGAATAAGTCGTAGTATCCAATCAAATTAGACAGACAAGATTTCCCTTTAACGAACCCATGCTGTTTCTGAATTATAACTGCAGTCTTGTCTAGATGATCCTGCATCACTTCCTTAACCAGTGACTCCAATATTTGCCGTGGAACAGACCTAACAGATAATTACCCCAGGTGCTCACATCTGGTGAGTACGGGCATGGCAAACCCAGGGTCCTGAGCTAGATATCATCATTCTTCTCTTTCTTGTATTCTTGGTGAATCCCTTGTTTTTTTTTTTTATGAAAACCCCAAACACAAGAGGTATTAGAACCTATAGCACTTAGTAAGTACTACAGGTTCTAATAACTCTAGTACTATAAGTTTTAATACATGAGTTGGAGGTTGAGAAGACGAAAGAAGACATTGGTTGACATTAGACTTGAACTTCTGTAGACTGTAATTTTCAGGAAATACATATGAGGGAAGGTTGTTCCAGAAAACGGCAGTTGAATGAATAAAGGAGGATGATGAAAAGTTGGTTGTGTGAGTTTGAAGTTGGACAGTAAATGGATGTTGGCTGGTGGTGGCCGCATGTGTTCGGACTGTTTTGAAAGAGAGAGCAGCGTTATAGAAGCCAATACAAAAGAACAGTGCCCATAGAAGTATCTGTAGAAAAGGCATGCAGCAGAAACAATACGTCTATGAGACAGCAAGTGGAGAGATGCTGTTAGAGAGGAGTAATTAATTAACCTAACTGTCCTCTTCTGAATGGAATCTAGAAGTCTAAGAGAGGTTTTGGGGGCACCGCCTCAGATGTGGGAACAATATTCCATAGTAGGGCGGATTTGCGATTTGTACAGAGTGAACAGCTGTTGGGAAGAAAAGTAACGTCGAGAGCAAAAGAGAAAACCAAGTTTTTTAGATGCAGAAGAAGCAGTATTTGTAATGTGCTTGTGCCAAGAGAGATTAGAAGTCAGGGTAATCCCCAAAAGAGATATATCATTTTGCCTAGAAATCAGAGTGTCACCAAAGATAAGCATCTTGTCTTAATCGAGATATAAGACAAGACTGAGTTTTAGAAGGAATAAAATCAACTAAGTTGGCTTTGCCCCACTGGAGAATATCCTGGAGATAGGCATTTAAGGAATTGGTAGTGGATATTCGAGACGTTGAAGCTGATTGAGCAGGGCAAGTTTTCTCAAAATGGAAAGTGGAATGCAATGTGATATCATCGGCAAAACTGTAGATAGGATTTCCAGTTAATGGAAGAAGGTCATTAATATACAAGAGGAAAAGAGTGGGGGAAAGAACTGAACCTTGGGGGACCCCAGCATTAGTGGAGAATTTAGAAGACAGAGAGCCATCTACCATCATCCTCAGTGAGCGATCAGAAAGAAAACTGGATAACCAATTACAAAAAACAATTGGTAAACCATAAGATGGAAGCTTGTTTAGAAGACCTTTAGGCCAAACAGGATCGAAAGCCTTTGAGATGTCAAAAGCAACTGCTTGTGTTTCACCAAACTTTTCCATTGAATTAGTCCATAAATGGGTAACACAAGCCAGAATATCACCAGTGGATCAACACTAGCGGAATCCATACTGGCGATCGTTGATCAGACGGAAGGTTTCAAGATAGTTTAAGAGTTGGCAGTTAATTGATTTCTCCATTACTTTAGAAACAGTAGAAGTAATTGCAATGGGACGATAATTGGATGGGAGGGATTTGTCACCCCCTTTAGGAATTGGCTGGATATGAGTCAATTTCCAAGCAGAATGAAAAACACCTTTGGAATAAGAAAGTGAAAAAAGGTGGCAAAGAACAGGAATAAGTTCAGGAACACAGGTTTTGAGAACAAGTGGAGAAATACCATCATGGACCTGGAGCTTTCTTGGCATCAAGATTCGTTAAAATCCTTCTGACTTTTGATGGATGACCACAGGAGGTATTGAATGGAGCACGTTGGGAACGGTGGGAGGTGTTTTATCAAGATCATTAATACATGAGTTGGAAGAAAAATGGGATGCTGTACTTCTGACTCTCTCTCTCTCTCTCTCTCTCTCTCTCTCTCTCTGTATTAGACCGGGGATCGAGCCCATCACCACCAAATACAGAGGATGCAGAAAGGTCAGGGAATGACCACTGCATATCCTGGAGCAATATGGCCTTAGTTGCTAATGCTTCTAAAAACCAAATAACAAAACTCTCTCTGTCATGCGGGATTTTTTTTTTTTTTTTTTTTTTTTTGGCTGGTGCAGCATAAGCCTCAGGCTTCCTTGCACCATGTGGCTAATAATAATAATAAAATTACTCACGTCACTCCTTGATTCCCTTTGTGAATTGGGACCCCAATTCACAAAGCTCCATGAGGACCTCCCCTGAGTCCAACGATGCTCTCATAATTATGGCTAAGAGTTTTCTTACTTCCTTTGCTGCCTTCCTTAATACAGTTAAACCTCAATAAATGCGTTTTCAATCAATGTGAGTTTCGTTTAATATGGTCAAAAACATTAATATCATTCCTCTATATTTGCCCTCTAAAATTTCAAATAGTGCAGCTGATTATGAAACAAAAAATTTTTAACAATGCAAAAAAAAGATGCCTGAAAAGTTGATGCTGTTATTGAAGAAATTAGCATCATCAGAAAGGATCTTGCCTTTGAATATGATTCCCGTAATGTTAGAGAGTGCCTGGATTCACATTTACAGCCATTCACTGACATGGATCTTATAGAATTGGAGAACTGCGTGCCAACGATGAGAAAGAAGAAATTTCGGCTGAAGGAGAGGAGCGTGGTCTCTAAGGAAATTTAATTAAAGGAACTCGAGCAGATTTTTCGAAATTTGGAAACTGTTAAACAACAAATTACGGATTTAGATCCAAATGTGGAAAGAAGCGTGCTAGTTTGCCAAACCCTAGAAAATGGAATTAGCTGCTATCATAAATTTTATGAAGAGGAAAAAGAAGGCTACAACTATTCAAACAACGCTTGAAAAATATTTTTCTAGAAAGTAGTGTATCCGTTTTTTACTCATTTTGTAGCTCATGTCTTTAATAAATGTTTTTTAGCTTACTTGCTTTTCATTATTCTTTATATTTCTATCTATGTACACAGTTAAAACTTATTTATTGCCTTAAATTAAGTCTTCTGACAAATGTTCCAAAACTCGTGGATGAATTAGAATTTTTCCCATTGGTTTTTAACTTCGATATATGCAGTTTCGAGATATATGGTACACTCGTTGCATGACTTAACCACATGTATAAAGGTTTACCTGTATAACTGGATAGATCCTATTCACCCCAGATGCCCTTTTTATGTTTAACTTCAACAATTTTTCTTCAATTTCTCCTCACTTATTACAAAATCATTTAGCTCCCTCTTAGAATTTGATAAATTTCTGACCTCCACTTCCCAACAGAATTCCTCATGTGTGAATGTAAATGCAGAATACTCTTCAGTTTGTCAGCAACCTGAGCAGGATCATCAACAGTCGAACCATCCATATCAAGTGGACCAATTTGATTCATTCCCTTCCTTCTAGGGGTACGTAAGTAGTCTTTGCTATTTTTATTTCCATCCTTTGCCAAAGGTTTCATGTAATCTGCCTTCATTTGCCTAACCTCCTTTGTGACTTGATTATGGACTAGCTTATATCTACCTTCTTTCTCTTAGTAATTACCCTGACACAGCCCATGTATTTACTTGTTCCGTTATGACTCACAGCATGCCTTGAAATCTCCAGTACCTTACTTCCCAGGCTACCACACCTTCCAACAGAAACAATGCAAGGATCACTTTCACCTCTGACTGCACCTGTTGTCACTCTATTAGCCCATGTATCCCTCCAATCTGGCAATTGTCTGACGCATCTAATGTTGCCTCAATAGCATCAGCAAATATTTTGCACCCTTTCTATTTAAGTGTATACGAGAACTGTAAAAGCAATCTCTCCTGTTAACAAGCATAGACCACGAGAAAAAGTCTACCCGATGAGCCTTGCACAGTCTATCCAGGGCCGAATTGATTGACAAGGCTCTCATCATATACTCCCTCCTATCTTGTCTAGGTAGAATTGTAGACTCTTTCAAATTCAGCCCTAGCTTGTGACTTTTCCTCAACATTGTCCTATACTTGTTAAGTAAATCGCCAGATCTTGCTACTCTTAATGTCAGTGCCACCATATACAGGAATATCACTTTTTGTGCTCTTAAAAGATGATATATGCTGTACAATGTCATCTACTTTTGTGCTTGTAAGAATTTTGCTGACAAGCACAAAATGCTGTGTACTTGTATTTTGCTGACATTCTATTTAACTGCCAGTAGGTTAAAGCTCTAGTATGTTATACTTATTCTGGTAAAACAGTCTCATCTCTGGTGTACTTTTAATGACACTGCAATTGCTTGATTGGTAGCATTGTTCACAAATCATTATGAGAACCACTATGATTTGCCAACAAATAGTTCACAGTTCTCTTTTACAAGTGATCACTTGTCACCTGTGTCATTATATGTCTTTATGCCACTTTATTACCTAATAATATTTGTTACTTTAAATAAAAGATTTAAACAATATAAGAATTATTGAAAATAAAGTGGATCAACACTGATTGACTATCATTGATCAAAGTTGAATGTTTAAGAGTTTAGGTTTCAGTACATTTGCATTGTGCTAACAGTGCTAGCTCTATGGAAATAGATCCTCAGTGCTCCTTCCTTCCATACTGCATTAGTGTAAAAATCTGGTTTTGAGATCCTAAATTTTTGTGGGGAGAGCTCAATTTTGGGAACCCTAGCTGTGTACTTGTATGTCTGCACCAATATGGTAGCAAATCATAAAAAAAAAAAAAAAAAAAAAAGTTCTCATAAACAAGAAATCTATAATATACATACATTATATGCATTGTTTCTCAAAAATAATCTGTGTTGTCAATAATATTTTTTCTTTCTTTCTTTTTTTTTGAAAGATGTATGTATTTAGTTCATTCCTATTGCCCTTTATGCAATAACATAAAGGTATGGATTTTTAATTCAGTCATCTTTAACATTACATGTAGTCAAACAGTGGTACTTTGGCAGCTTATAAATGAGAGCTTCATCAGCCACATGTTTATGTCAGGATTGAAATAAGAGTGAGAATTGTACAGGGTGTTTCGAAAACAGCTTTACAACTTTGAAAGTGTATATAAATTTATTTAAAGGACATACAAAATATTTTGAAATGTCATGTCAGAATGTAGCAAAACACTTCAAGTTTTATCTTGGACAGTTATGGTTCAATATGACTTCCATTTGTAATGCAGCAGACGTCAGACCTGTAGTCAATTTCTTGCCACATGCAGTGTAGCCTCTCTGGCATCTTCTGCAACTGTGGCTGTAATTCGAGTTCAGAGCTCAGTGACATTTGCAGATAAGGGTGGTACATACATCAGATCTTTAAGAAATCCCCATAAGAAAAAATCTATAAGTGTAAGATCCGGGGAACGAGGTGGCATGCTATCGGTGCCCCTAGACCAATCCACCGACCTGGGAAATGGGTGTTGAGGTGCTCATGCTCTTCTTCAAGGTAATGAGGGGTAGGATGCGCTGTCTTGCTGGAAGTGAATGCATCCTTCTTGGTCATCTTCATCAATTTGTGGAATGAGGAACTGATGGAGCATGTCTAGATATGTGATATTGGTAATGGTTGTCTCCACAAAAAAGAAGAGGCAGTTCACTTTTCTTTGCTGAGGGCACCAAACACGTTCACCTTTGGGCTGTAATGAACATGTTCCAGAGAAGTACGTGGATTTTCGGTGCCCCAAATCATAGTAATAGTTAAAAGTTTAGTGTGTTTCACCGAACTTTTCTATTGAATTTGTAAATAAATGAGTAACATAAGCCAGAGTATCACCAGTGGATTAACACTGACGGAATCCATACTAGCGATCATTGATCAGACAGAAGGTTTCTAGGTAGTTTAAGAGTTGGCGGTTAATTGATTTATCCATTACTTTAGAAAGAGTAGAAGTAATTGCAATGGACCGATAATTGGATGGGAGAGATTTGTCACTCTTTTTAGGAACTGGCTGGATATAAGCAAATTTCCAAGCAGAAGGAAAAACACTTTTGGAATAAGAAAGTGAAAAAAGGTGGCAGAGAACAGGAGTGCAGGTTTTGAGAACAAGCAGAGAAATACCATCAGGACATGGAGCTTTCTTAGCATCAAGATTTGTCAAATATTTTTGACATCCTTTTGACAGAAGACCACAGGGGGCATCGAATGGAGAATGGTGGGAGGTGTCATCCCATTTTTCTTCCAACTCATTAATACAGGTGGAAGAAAAATGGAATGCTAGCAGGTCAGCTTTATCCTTGGCTGAAGTGACAACAGAACCATCTGGTTTTCACAGAGGTGGGAGCAGAGATTTCCAAAAGTTGCGGCCAATAGCTTTGGCAAGAGACCAGAATGCTCGGCTACCATTAGGGCAAGAAACAAGTTTTCTATCTTAACCTGTTTAAAATCTAGTTTAGACTGATTAATAACTGATTTACAATTATTGTGAGCACTGGTGTAGGCAGAAAAATCAAACTGAAGAATTGGAAACAAGCCAATTACGATATGCAATGTTCTTCTCTTGAACAGCCTTAACAAATTTATTGAAAAACCAAGGTCTAGATGAAGGACGAGATTTTAAAGTGGAGTGTGGAATAAAGGATTCCATTCCAAGAATAATTTCACTGACATGATCTGAGCAAATGCTAACATCAGAAGCTTTGAAACAGTAATCCGATCAAGGAAAAGAAATCTCACAGGTCATCCCATTTTGCATTCTTGTAATGCCAAATAATACGAGGTTGGGAATAGCCATGAATAAAGGCTCCATTGGAGAAGAGACAATCAACAAGTTGTGATCCGAGGTGCCTAAAGGACCACTCACTTCGACCATGTACTTAGAAGGGTTGTTTGTGAGAAAAAGATCAAGCATGTTGACTGTATGGTTAGGAATGTCCGGTATGATTTTAGGTAAATGAACAATCTGTGCAAGGTCATTAGTAATTGCAAAAGCCTCAACATCTCGACCATCTGGGTCGGTGTGACTAGAAAACGGAATCCCGCTGGAGTTGTGAACATTAAAATCACAAAGGGAAATTACCTCCTTGGTCCTTGAGGTTGTCACAGACATTCTCTCAGATATGCCAGACAAGCTGTACTTGCTACCTGGGAGTCTAAAACGCTGATGGAACTGATATTCGGGTGACACTCAAGTCGACCCAGTTTCGGCGAAGTCCGGACGGTCTGTGACAGCCAAATCCTCTGCTTGCACCTTCACAATAGTAATCCTGGGCATAACCCCCATGCACATGGTGGGTGAACCAACGTAAGCAGGGGTCGAGGTTTGGCGCCCACACCACATGGAGGAACGCCACCCCTCTATGTTACCAGGCAGTACTAGGTGGAAGATGACTCTCATCAACAGGTGAAATACCACCACTTTGCTTATTGGAGGCTTGAAGTGGTGGAACCCATGTTTAGTCTCTAGAGCTAAGTTCCGGTCAACCCTTCCCTATCTCTTCCATCATGCAGTATGATTGATGACTTTTGAGGTTATGATGAACGTCGTGGTGAGATCCAATATTCCTTACATTTCGAGGGTACAGCTCTAAAACGGTTTTCGCAGGCCGGCCGCTAGTTAGTACACCAAACCGGACCTATTGGTAACTCTCTAGGAGGCTTCCGGATCAGCTAGTGTATAATCTTGCTACCTCTACTCTGCCAGATAGTGACTGGAGGGAGTCCGAGTAGTGTGTATGCGGGGAGCATTGTCGAGGCCACGTTATGTCAAGGATCTGGGTATATTCTTACCACGTGTACGCCATATCCAAAAATTTCATTACTTCATACAGCATGTCCCACCCACTTTTTCTTACTATTAGTATTAGTATTAGTAACGGCCGTATGGTGCAAGAAAGCCTATGGCTTATGCTGCACCAGCCAAAAAAAAAAAAAAAAAAAAATCCGAACAAAACAATGATAAAAACAAAAAATAAATAAATAACTAAATAATAATAATTAATAAATAAAAAAAATAATAATAAAATAAAAAATAAATAAAAAGGAAATGAATCCTATCATCCTATGCGCTTCCCTACCCGAAAGTACTATCCAGATGACCTTTGAATTTCCCCAAACTGTCGCCCTCTACCACCCATGAAGGCAACTTATTCCAATAATTTATAACTCGCTGGCTAAAATAAAACTTCCTGCAGTCCAATCTAAACATTTCCCCCCGTAACTTGAATTTATGTCCCCTAGTTCTAGCATCATTTATAATCTTGAAAATTTCGTCCTCATTCATTTTACTGATGCCTCTCAGAGCCTTAAACACCTCAATCAAATCTCCTCTAAGGTGTATAGTTTCCAAACTCTGCAACCCACATATTCGAAGTCTTTCTTCATAAGGACGCCCTTTTGCCGATCTCACCAGGCGAGTTACCCTTCGTTGCACCCTTTCAAGAAGCTCGATGTCTTTCTTTAGGTGCGGCTATTGAATACACCATGAATTGTCAAACTAATAGACAATTCATGGTGCATTAGTTTGACAATTCATGGTGTATTCAATAAATTGTCAAACTAATAGAGCAAGCTTATCTGCGAAAAGATCTAAACCTCCCAAGCACTTCCTAATTCATTTCACAAATATACGTGGTCTCAATTGTAATCTCAACGATGTACAT
This sequence comes from Mastigoproctus giganteus, assembly GCF_048544385.1. Taxonomy (NCBI): domain Eukaryota; kingdom Metazoa; phylum Arthropoda; class Arachnida; order Uropygi; family Thelyphonidae; genus Mastigoproctus; species Mastigoproctus giganteus. The sequence goes on along the minus strand of NC_143577.1, from coordinate 2,720,673 downwards.
TTCCACTTGCAGTCTGCCAAACCCCATGTACTTTTTCTGACAGAATCTCAGTTATCGGTTGATTCAACTACTGCTCATCTCAGTTGCCCAAATTATTTGCTGTATGATTCCTGTCGCCTCAAAGGTGGTACTTGTGCATATGTCCGTTCTGATATTCCCTGTCAGAGACTTGGCAATTTGGAATCTCCTTTCTTTGATCTTCTTTGGCTTAAAATCTCTCTACCTCATTGTGTCAAATTCATCTGTTGTCTCTACCGTTCTCCCAACTCGACTAATCACTTGGAGCTCTTTGACTTCCTCTCATTGCAACTTGACTTTCTCCAGTCCAACTCTCCTAACAGTGAGGTAATTTTCCTTGGTGATTTTAATGTTCACAACCCCAGCCTGGCTTCCGTTTTCTAGTCACACCGACCCAGCAGGTCGAGATGCTGAGGCTTTTGCAATTATTAATGACCTAGCACAGATTGTTCATTTACCTACAAGAATACCGGACAATCCTAATCATACAGCCAATACGCATGATCTTTTTCTCACAAACAACCCTTCTAAGTACACGGTCGAAGTGAGAGCTCCTTTAGGCACTTCAGATCACAACTTGGTGATTGTCTATTCTCCAATGGAACCTTTATCTCATGGCTATTCCCAACCTCGTGTTGTTTGGCATTACAAGAATGCAAAATGGGATGACCTGCGAGACTTCTTTTCTTCTTTTCCTTGGTCGGATTACTGTTTCAGAAGTTCTGATGTCAACATTTGCTCAGATCCTGTCAGTGAAATTATTCTTGCAGGAATGGAATCCTTTATCCCACACTCCACTTTAAAATCTCGTCCTTTATCTAAACCTTGGTTTTCCAATAAATGTGCTAAGGCTGTCCAAGAGAAGAATGTTACATATCGTAATTGGCTTGTTTCTAATTCTTCAGTTTCATTTTCTGCCTACACCAAAGCTCGCAACAATTGTAAAGCAGTTATTAATCAGTCCAAACTAGAGTTTGAACAGGCTAAGAGTAGAAACCATGCTTCTTGCCCTAATGGTAGCGGAGCATTCTAGTCTCTTGCCAAAGCTATTGGCCGCAACTTTTGCCCATCTCTGCTCCCACCTCTGTCCAAACCAGATGGTTCTGTTGTCACTTCAGCCAAGGATAAAGCTGACCTGCTAGCATCCCATTTTTCTTCGAGCTCATGTATTAATGATCTTGGTAAAACACCTCCCACCATCTCCAACACACTCCATTCAATGCCTCCTGTGGTCTTCCGTCAAAAGGATATCAGAAGGATTTTGATGAATCTCGATGCTAAGAAAGCTCCAGGTCCTGATGGTATTTCTCCACTTGTTCTCAAAACCTGTGCTCCTGAACTTACTCCTATTCTTTGCCGCCTTTTTTCACTTTCTTATTCTAAAGGTGTTTTTCCTTCTGCTTGGAAATTTGCTCATATCCAGCCAGTTCCTAAAAAGGGTGACAAATCCCTCCCATCCAATTATCGTCCCATTGCAATTACTTCTACTCTTTCTAAAGTAATGGAGAAATCAATTAACTGCCAACTCTTAAACTACCTAGAAACCTTCCGTCTGATCAGCGATCGCCAGTATGGATTCCGTCAGTGTCGATCCACTGGTGATATTCTGGCTTATGTTACCCATTTATGGACTAATTCAATGGAATGGTTCGGTGAAACACAAGTAGTTGCTCTTGACATCTCAAAGGCTTTTGGTCATGTTTGGCATAAAGGTCTTCTAAACAAGCTTCCATCTTATGGTTTGCCAACTGTTTTTAGTAATTGGTTATCCAGTTTTTTCTCTGATCGCTCACTGAGGGTGATGGTTGATGGCTCTCTGTCTTCTAACTTCTCCACTAATGCCGGGGTCCCCCAAGGTTCAGTTCTTTCCCCCACTCTTTTCCTCTTGTATATCAATGACCTTCTTCCATTGACTGGAAATCCTATCCATAGTTTTGCCGATGATAGCACATTGCATTCAACTTTCCATTTTGAGAAAACTTGTCCTGCTCAATCAGCTTCAACTTCTCGAAAATCTGCTACCAATTCCTTAAATGCCGATCTTCAGGTAATTCTCCAGTGGGGCAAAGACAACTTAGTTGCTTTCAACCCTTCTAAAACTCAGTGTTGTCTTATATCTCGCAAAAAAGGATTCTTCTGCTCCTATGCTTATCTTTAGTGACACTCCGATTTCTAGGCAAAATGATATATCTCTTTTGGGGATTACCCTGACTTCTAATCTCTCTTGGTACAAGCACATTACAAATATTGCTTCCTCTGCATCTGAAAAACTTGGTTTTCTCTTTCGCTCTTGGCGTTACTTTTCTTCCAAATAGCTGCTCACTCTGTATAAATCGCAAATCCGCCCTGCCATGGAATATTGTTCCCACATCTGGGGTGGTGCCCCCAAAACCTCTCTCAGGCTTCTTGATTCCATTCAGAAGAGGGCAGTTAGGTTAATTAATGATTCATCTCTAACACAGTCTCTCCACTCGCTGTCTCATAGACGCACTGTTTCTGCTGCATGCCTCTTCTACAGATACTTCCATGGGCACTGTTCTTCTGAATTAGCTTCTATAATTCCCGCTCTCTCTTTCAAAACAGTCCGAACATGTGCCGCCACCAGCCAACATCCATTTACTGTCCAACTTCAAACCCACAAAACCAACTTTTCATCTTCCTCATTTATTCATTCAACTGCCGTTTTCAAGAACAACTACGTATTTCCTGAAAATTAGTTTACAATCTACAGAAGTTCAAGTCCAATGTCAACAAATATCTTCTTTTGTCTTCTCAGTCTCCAACCCAAGCACGGTACTAAGTACTATAGGTTCTAATACCTCTCGTGTTTGGGGTTCACATAAAAAAAAAAAAAAAAAAAAAACCTCACTTGTTAGGAAAGTTAGACTGGAGAAAGTCAAATTGAAAAGAGAGGAAGTCAAAGAGCTCCAAATGGGTAGTGGAGTTGGGAGACAACAGATGAATTTAACAGAATGAGGTAGAGAGATTTTAAGCCAGAGAAGATCGAAAAGAGGAGATTCCAAATTACCTAGTCTCAGATCGGGAATATTGGAATATTCATATGCACAAGTACCACCTTTGAGGCGAAAGGAATCATACAGTGAATAATTTGGGCAACTGAGATGAGCAGTGGTTGAATCAATTGATAACTCAGATTCTGTCAGAAAAAGTACATGGGGTTTGGCAGACTGTAATTGGAAATGGACATCATTGAGATTAGACCTGAGACCACGTATATTTGTGAAATGAACTAGGAAGTGTTTGGGAGGTTTAGATCTTTTTGCAGATAAGCTTACTCTGTTAGTTTGACAATTCATGGTGTATTCAATAGTAAGAGAAAGTGTGGCGAGGGGGGGAAATGCTGTATGAACTAATATAATTTTTCGATACAGCGTACACCTGGTAAGAATATAGCTAGATCCTTGTCATAATGTGGCCTCCATAATGTCCCCCCCCCCATATACACACTACTCGGACTGCCTCCAGTCACTATCTGGAGGCAGTCCGAGTAGTGTGTATATGGGGACTTAGTTCTGGAGACTAAACATGGGTTCCACCACTTCATGCCTCCAATAAGCAAAGGTAATTGTATTGCAGCAGTTGATGAGAGTCATCAACCACCTAGTAACACAGAGGGGCGGCATTCCTCCATGTGGTGTGGGTGCCATACCTCGACCCCTGTTTATGTTGGTTCACACATGAGTGGTCACCCACAGTGTGCTTGTGCATGGAGGTTATACCCAGGATTACTAACAGTCCCACCATCATGAAGGTGCAAGCAGTGAATTTTGCTGTCACAGACCGGCCGGACTTCACCGAAATTGGATCCACTTGACTTGAGTGCCACCCAAATATCAGTTCCATCAGTGTTTTAGACTGCCAGTTAGCAAGTACAGCTTATCTGGCATATCTGAGAGAATGTCTGTGACAACCCCAAGGACCAAATTAAGAGAAATCTTTGTCAAAGGATGCAAAGAAAAACAGCAAAGAATTCTTTACTTATGTAAACTCTGGAAGGAAAGGGATGAATCAGATTGATCCACATAACATAGATGGTTCGACTATTGATGATCCTTCTCAAGTAGCTGATAAACTGAATGAGTATTTTGCATCTACATTCACGTGAGGAGTTATTCAAGAATGGGAATGCCAGCAGTTTATCAAACTCTATCAGGAAGATAAGTAATTTTGTAATAACTGAGAGCCAAGTGGAGGAGAAATTGTTGAAGTTAAACCTAAAAAAGGCACCTGGGACAGATGGAATCTATCCAGATATAATGAATGAGGCAGCAAGGGAAGTAAGCAAACCCTTAGCCATAATTATGAGAGCATCCTTAGAGTGAGAGGAGGTCCCCATGGACTGGAGGTGTGCAATTGTATCGTGAATTCACAAAGAGGATTCAAAGGGTGACAGAAATAATTATAGTCCTGTTAGTTTAACTTCTGTTCCGGGGAAAATAATGGAGTCGCTGGTTAAAGAGGTGATTCGGGATCACCTAGACAAGACAGCAGTAATAGTTCAGACACAGCATGTGTTTATAAAGGAGAAGTCTTGTCTGACCAATTCGATTACATACTAAGATGTGCTCACAAAGGAACTGGACAAAAAATAATTTTGATATCATATACTTGCATTTCAGGAAAGCTTTTGATACTGTTGCAGATGGAAGACTGCTGTACAAATTGGAGCTGTCTGTCATTGGAGGCAAATTGCTGCTATGGATAAAGGGATGGTTGAGTGGGAGAAGACAGAGAGTGGTAATCAATGGACTCTGCTCTTCATGGACTAATGTTATTAGTGGAGTCCCCCAGGATTCATTGTTGGGTCCATTGTTGTTTTCTGTATATATTAGTGATATTGATGATTGTATATCGGGCTTAATGCCCAAGTTTGCAGATGATACAAAGGCTGGCAGGTTTGTTAATGACACTAAAGACAGTGTGCTACTGCAACAGGATCTAGAAAAGTTAGGCAGATGGGCTGAGAAGTGGCAACGTTCACAAATGCAAAGTACTCCATATGGGTAGCAGTAACCCAAGAGAAATGTACCAACTGTGTGGTGCTACACTGAGGGAGGTGGAGAATGAAAAAGACCTGGGGGATAATTGTGCAGTCAAATATGAAGTTCTCTGAACAGTGCAGACGGGCTACCAGAGCAGGTAATGGATTTTTGTCAATGATATATAGGAATTTTGCTAGCAGAGACAAGGAAGTGATTATCCCCTCGTATAAGGCAATGGTCAGGCCTCACATTGAGTAGTATACATGTCTGGAGGCCTCATTTTAGGACGGATATAGATTTGGTAGAACGAGTACAGAGAAGAGCAAAAAGATTGAAAAGGATAAAGGGATGTACTTACGAAGAAAGGCTTAAGTTCTGCAAGTTGCAGCATCTGGATACTAGGCACCTGCGAGGTGATCTGATCGAGGTGTATAAAGCCTTGAATGGTTTGAGCAGGCTCAGTGCTGACGGGATACTTCCCCTTGCTCTGATTAAGAACCTGAGGGGGCATAAATTCAAATTGAGGAAAGACAGTTGTAGAATAGATGTGTGGAAGTTTGCTTTTATATCCAGCGGGTAGTTGATTGCTGGAACTGACTTCCATCTGTTGTTGTGGAAGTTGATAACTTAAATAAATTTAAGGCTGAACTAGACAAACATTTGGAGTGAGTGGATGGGTGAAATGGGAAGGTTTTTTTTTTTTTTATATTTTTTTTGGCTGATGCTATATAAGCTTGCTTTCTTGCATCATATGCCTCAACTAATGCTAAATACCACTTTCCCGAGATGTGCATCATGTTTACTTTTGTGGACTCTGAACAAAGCTATCCCTAAACCTTTCCACAACATTTTCAGGAACACGTGGCCGGCCGGGTGACTTGGCATGGTGCACAGAACATCTGGTCTCATCAAAATTCTTGTGCAGCATGTACATTTTAGTCCTACTGGGAGGTTCCTTGCGATACTGCGTGAGAAACTTCCTTTGAACTTGTGCAGCAGACTTCATTCCTTTGAAACAAAACACACAATGAGCTCGCTCTCACCTGTGAAAGTAGCCATCTTGATCGTAACTGCCCGGGCGTGCTCGCGATGGTAGTATTGGGTACTACAGTCGACATGCATTACACTTGAAGTGTATTGCTACATTATTACAATTGAAAATATTATGTATGTCCTCTAAATAGATTTATATACTCTTTCAAAGTTTTAAAGCTGTTTTTGAAACACCCTGTATAGTACCCACACATAACAACACCAAATAAAATCTCAAGGCAGACTGTTAATACTGTAAAAAAAAAAAAAAAAAAAAAACAGTTGAATTTTTGAGAAACTGAAAATTTTTATTCTAGCTTTTGTTAAATTTAGATCATAATTTTTGTCTGAGTAATTCTCAATAAGCTACACTGAAAGGAAGAGTTTATTTAATATTCATTTATCATTAACTTTTCCTTTTATCAATTTAAAAAGTACACTAATCTAACTCAAAAATATTGTACTTCATCAAGATAGAATATCCTGGAAATACTTCGTAGTTGAACAAATTTCAAAAAAATGCAAAAATATATAAGGATAGAAATATATTATCAAATGCAATCAAATTTGATTCTTTGCATTATTTACCAATACTAATTACTTTTGAACTCAAACAGGTGTTTGAGGATTATTCTGATCATAATTTTTTTTTTTTTTAGCTGTGAACTTACAAACTCACTGGCAATAAAAAGATACTGTTACTGCCCACTTACTAGTAACAGTATCTTGTGAGTTACTCATCACAAAATTTGTAAACTCTCCACCGAACAGGTTAAAATGACTAACACATGCTTATGAGTTTTTTTAAAATCAAAGACAGTTTAAAAAATGAAAAGTGAAATTTATTTCTTAATTCACCACCTGTGTGGTGTTCATTTTAACCTTCACATTTTTTTTTTTTTTAAAGTTCTATTGTGCTTTAAAACCACTATTCATAAAGCTGTACTCATAATACCTTTCAAGGAAAAATTTTTTATTTGGTTTCTTTATTTATTTATGGGAATCTTATTTAGATAGGTAGCTGTAAGTTTGAAAATCAGTTTTTATTTGTGATGCATTGTACCTTTTTTCCCTTTTCCTATAATTGTTTTATTAATTTATTTTTAAAATGTTTAAGATTTGTTTATTTTAATACTTTCTTAGAATAAAGAGAAAATATAAAAAATATGTCATATTAAATCAGTTTTTAATGTAACTGAGATATTCAACTACAGTATCTACTAATCATATTACAACTATTTACTGCTATTAATTTTTACAGTTCCAGAAGTGTTAAAAGAGGTTCTTTTAAAAGTCCGGTGAGTATTTTATCATTTATTACATTATAAATATGTTTGAATACTCGTAAACTATTCAAAATACTGACTGGTCCATAAGTAAGAAACTGTTTTGAATAACTGCTGATGTTAATATGTATAAGTTATTTGAAAAATAGTTTGTGTTGTTTTTTTTGTTTTTCTTTTGTTTCAGAATAATTTAATATAGGAAAAGTTTCATGAGCCTCACATGAAGGATAGGATTGAAATTTTAAAGTGGCCTCCAAATTATGAATATGCTGCAGAAATTGCATGCCAGTTCAAGAAGTTTTTTGGACATAAACTTCCCCGTAAGAGAAGATGCTGACAGAAGTACAAAAAAATAAAATAATAAAATCTCAAAAAATCAAAGTTCAAAATTTAAAATACTTAATAGTCCATTTAAAACAAGCTTAAATGGACGCTGCTCTTCAGGAACTTTGTTTAAGGAACTTAAACACAAGGCCTAAAACCCATGTTGCTATAAAGTTTGAATAAGAAAGATCAGATAGAATTTTGAAATTTGCTGATTGGTTTTTGGCTGAGTATTACAAACCCAAATATTGAAAATGTTTTGTGGACTGATGATGAAGCAACATTTAAAGATGGTGATGATGATCACAATAACTGTGATTTATTACTCTCCTAATAACTTCATTGATTTTGCAACCTATAACAATCTACAGATAGTAGAAGCATGTGATGCAAGAAAGCAAGCTTATGTAGCATCAGCCATAAAAAAAAAAAAAAATTTCACACACCATTCCCTCTAAAAGTTTGTGCAGTTCCTACTTGAATTTATTTAAGCTATCAACTTCCGAAACTGCAGATGGAAGTTTGTTCCAGCAATCAACTACCCGCTAGCTAAAGGCAAACTTGCACACAATCTATTCTACAACTGTCTTTCCTCAATTTGAATTTATATCCTCTAGGCAATTATTCTCAGCAAGAGGAAGAATCCCATCAGAATTGAGCATGCTGAACCCATTCAAGGCCTTATACACCTTGATCAGATCACCTTGCAGGTGCCAAGTCTCCAAATGCTGCAGCACTTAAGCCTTTCTTCAAAGAGCACTGCTTTGTTCTCCCCCCCCTCACCATTTCTGGGGTTACTTCCACCCATATGAAGTACTTTGCATTTGTCAATGTTGCCCTTCTCTACTCCTTCAAGAAACTCTATATCCATCCTAAAATGAGGCCTCAAGACCTGTCTGCAGTACTCAAGGTGTGGCCTGACCATTGTCTTATACGAAGGGATAATCATCTCCTTTTTCCTACTAGCAAAATTCCAGTATATCATTGACAATATCCCATGACCTATTCTTGCAGCCTGTCTGCATTGCTCATAAAACTTCATATCTGACTGCATAATTACTTCCTGGTCTTTTTCATTTTCTACCACCCTAAGTGTAGTACCACACAGTTGGTATGTTTCTCTGGGGTTACTTCTATCCTTATGCAGTACTTTGCATTTGTCAATATTAAACTTCAGTTGACATTTCTCAGCCCATCTGCCTAACTTTTCTTGATCCTGTTGCAGTAGCATACTGCCAATTACTGTCATTAACAACCCTGCCGACCTTTGTATCATTTGCATACTTGGATATTAAGCCTGATATATATAAAGATTGATATAAATTGATAAAGATCAATAGGTATATCAGGCCTTAGGTATAATTGATAAATATACAAAATTACAGCAGGCCCAACACCGAACCCTGGGGGACTCCACTAATAACATTAGTCCATGAAGAGCAGTGTCCATTGATTACCACTCTGTCATCCCCCACTCAACCACCCTTTTATCCATTGTAGCAACTTGCCCTTAATTCCATACTGCTCCAATTTGTACAGTAGTCTTCCATATGAAATTGTTAGATACACCATAGACAACTCTTAAAGAAAAAACTGATAGTAGTGTAAAGGGCATCATTTCATCTGTATCTCATATTGTTCTCATCCACAATGAGTTACCATGTATTGTTACTTATTCTTGGGGGGGCATCACCCAGATGCTACCGTTTCAAGGCTTGTTGGGCTTTCATCGGCACCCACCAATGGAAGGCCAAAACTCCTTTACACTACTATCATAGTTTTTTCTTTAAGAGTTATCTTTGGTGTATCTACACCGATATTATATAGATAATCTTAAACTCTTAAAATATTAGGTCTAGTAGCATTTAGTTTCATTTTAGTAGCCTTCCATGTGCAACAGTATCAAAACCTTTCCTGAAATTCAAATATATGATATCAAAATTATTTTTTACATCCAGTTCCTTTGTAACCACATCATAGTATCCAATAAAATATGTCAGACAAGACTTTGCCTTAACAAACCCACGCTGTCTGAATTATTACTGCTGTCTTGTTTAAATGATCCTGCAATGCTTCTTTAACCAGTGACTCGATTATTTTCTCTGGAACAGAAGTCAAACTAACATGTCTTTACTCGTGTTACCCTTTGATCCTCCTTTGTGAATTGGAGATACATTTGCACATCTCCAGTCTGTGGGGACATCCTTCTGACTCCAAGCATCCTTGGAGTCAGAAGGAAGTCCTTGTGTGTGAATGTAGATGCAAAATATTCATTCCGATTATCAGCTGTCTGAGCAGGATCAGCAACAGCCGAACCATCAATATCAAGTGGACCAATCTGATTCATCCCCTTCCTTCTAGAGTTTATATAAGTGAAGAAATCCTTGCTGTTTTTCTTAGCATCCTTTGCCAAAGATTTTTCATAATATGCCTTTGCTTGCCTAATCTCCTTTGTGACTTGATTACAATCTAGCTTATATCTGCCATTGACTTCTCTGTTGCCTGATAATTTATATGCATCCTATGCATTTTTTGTCTCTACCACGAGTCTCATTTGTTCATCTGGCATCCATTTAGGCCTAAACCTTGAACAATATTTCTTAATTGGTATGAAAAGCCAATTAAGGCTTTTAATTGGCTTTTCATAATTAAGTACTTTCCACGATTCACTCCTTGAAGGATATATTATGAATGCTAGATTATGTATACTTTCTTACCATGGAAGGACTGCCACAAATACACTTGATCGACACAAGGCAACAGGTCGATAACAGATTAACAACAAAGTAACAAAATTTGTTTTGGATACAAGAGTATTCAGAAGCTTTGATCTGTAAACTGACTACTTTCTACCAGTTCCACTAATCAGATTCCCACCACAATGGTTGAAAAAAAAAAAAAATGTGAACAGAAGCAAAAAGTTAAGTTTCAAAGTGAGCCACCACTTGTATTACTTAGTATTAGATGGCTTTCCCAATAGAGAGTTAAAAAATTGGCACAATATAAAGCTAACAAATCAGTCTAAGAAAAAGTATGGACACACATTTGTAAAATATTAAAACAGGCAGCATCTGAAAATTTAGGCAATAAGAAAAATGTCACTGCAGAAGAGGTCTATGACAGTGGGATGAAGAAATTTCAAATATTATATAAGATAAAGGAAACACCTTTAAGAAATACTTGCCAACAAAATCAGCTAATGATAAAAGTGAATATAACAGGAAAAAAGCCATAGCCAAAAGAGAAGTCAAGATAAGGAGTATAGACAGCTGGAATAACTTTGTCTCATACTTAGAGAGAGAGAGAGAGACCTAACAAAACTAAACCCAGTTACTTATAAAATCTTAAATAACTTAAATCAGGAGACCAGTAAACATAAGAATTAATGTGATTGATAAATCTATATTGCTGCAATACTTCCAGAACCTTTGAACACAGCATGAAATAGTTAGAAACGAAAAAATCAAAAAATAACCTACAAGAAGAAATTTCTATGTAAGAATTAAATGAAGTATGAAGAATTTTTAAGAACAAAAGATCATCAGGAGAAGATGGTATCAACATAAAGTTGTTCAAATATGCTGACAATACTTTAAAATTAAGACTTACAAACCTCCTGAACCAAATATGGCATGGTGAAGCTGCACCGGGATACTGGCTGAAAGCCACAGTCATTCCAATATATAAAAAAGGCAATCGCAAAGACTGTGAAAATTATAAAGGAATAAGTCATATCCTTAATAGTGGCCATAAAATATTTATAAAAATGACAAAAATCAAACTAGAGAGGTACTATAGTAATAAAATTGGAGAAGAATAAAATGAATTTAGGAAAGGAAGATCTTGTGCAGATGGATTTTTATTCTGAAATTATTAATTGAAAAACACAAGGAGTTTAATAAACAAACAAACAAACATAGCATTCATTGATTATAAGAAAGCCTTTGACCATGTGGAAAGAAATAAACTTTCAGAAATACTAGCTGATGATGAAACTCCCAACCAAATAATAGCTGTAATCGATAATATATATAGAGAGAATTCAATCGCAATTAAGTTGGGAACTAATATCAAATGAAAACCAATAAATCATAGCATCCAACAAGGTTGCTCCCTATGTCCACTAGTTTTCAACATATGCATAAATGCCATTGACACTGGAGACAAACATTTCATGGAAGTATTACTTTAGAAAATGGTGATCACCTTGATATTTTACTATATGCTGATGACCAAGTGCTCCTGGCCAAAACTGGCTTGTGTATTTTAATAACTGTTGAGTTATTTGCATTCAAACCTTTGTTATTATCTTGTAAAATATGAATTTTTACATATTCTTTCAGCTAAAACCCCTCTCCGGTGTATGCAACACCAAAACTCTTGATGCAACTCCAGATGTATTGAAAGTAAAAATCAAAGCTCTTATAGAAAAAGAAAAGAAACTAGTTGAAGAAATTTCTGAATTGAAAAATGAGTGAGTGAATCTTTCAAACATTTTTGTTGAAACTTTAGCTTCATGTATACAGGTGTAGTCAGAAAGCCCTCCTATTTATTGCTATTTAAATAAACAAATAAACTTTCTGTTTATATTCTTTTATGAACATATAAGGTCAGAAGGGTTCACAAGATGGAACATGAGAACATCAACATATTTAGTAATCACATGGAATTGAATCATGGTCACTCAAATGCATATATTTCTATAACTTTTTGCTTGCTACTTGTAAAGTAGTAAAGCACAAGCACTTTACTTTGTGATTGCTACGTGTAAAGTAGCAATCACAAAGTAAAGTTGTCACTTTATGTAGGCATATACTTAGACTTGCTCGGCTTAATCTTTGAGATATGCATATGACAATCCTGAATGTAATTGGGAGCTTCAACAGAAAGTTTTCAGTTGTCACAGCATTTGATATATCACTGAATCAGAAATGCACTCCTTCTCTGGAATTATCTGCTTTATATGTTTATACATACATATTGCCATTCATTGTAGCATTTGTCAAGTATTTCTCTTTTCTTCACACTATTGAAAAACTTGAGCTCTTGCTAATCTTATATTATAGTATCATAAAAGATAAAAGGTTACGGCCAGTTCTGCTATAACGTGGTACATATGTTCCTAAAAATCTCCACTATGGTATTTCATGCATTAGAAACAACAGGGCTTATGGGAAAAATAGGGATAGAGGCAGAGCACTCAAAAAAAAAAAAAGTTCAGTGTGGTAAGTAAAACACATTAAAAAAATTAGAAACCCAATAAAATTGCTAACACAGATGTTTTAACTAAAGTTTAAACATTAAATTTCTAATAAATAAATAAATATTACAGTAAATATAACACTTTACCTTGACAAGATATGAAGATATAATTTTTTTAGTGTTTTACTTACCACACTGAACTTTTTTTTTGAGTATTGATATTTCTGTTAACTAACTTTATCTTTTTTTTTATGTTTTAACTTTTACAATTAAAAAAAAAAAAAAAAATCGATCAATAACGATGATCGATTTTTTGCACAAATGAGACAAGTTTGTGAAGAGAAGATTCTGAAAAGTTATTTATGTTTCTTATATAATTGAAGATTTTAGTGAAGGGGAACACATTTCACCATAATAAAAGTAAAAACCCACACAATTCCAGTTATCGGTATTATTGCAAATGCAGTAAGATCGAGTTTACTGCCCATTTATTATTAGATTGCACTAACAGGAAAAAAAAAAAAAAAAAAACCATTTATTAGGGTCACCTAAAATGTTAATTCAACTACCCATATGAATTTTGTCTGTAAATTGTGTTTTTGCTGGATGAAAAACCCAGAGTTCCGGGGGGGGGGAGAGAACCTTGCTATCTATGCCTGAGACCAACTAAATTCGAACCCAGCCCTTTTCCATGCGATGTGGGAAGGTAACAGAAAAGCCCAATAAACTGGGAACTGCAAATGTGCTCCTCTGCTCACACCATCACGCCTCACGAAATTTCTGTTTGAACAGAAACATGTGAGCTCCTGAAAACATGAGTCAGCATACAATGTCACGTGCTACACATGCAGCACTGTTATCTTGTGAATACAGCAAATAACAACAGTGTGGATATGACCGATGAGAAATATAGCTCTCACACATTTGGCGTTTCACATTTTTTAAGATTTGTAAACTTGTATGTATTGTTGCACAGGTCGCTACATTCGTCTTGGTGTTGGGTTTTGCATTCACCTGGTGTTACTCGCAGACAAAATTGCGCATGAGCCAATGCAAAAATCGCATTGTTCCCTAATATTTCAGTTGCTTTGGAGCAAATTCATGTTGCAAAAATGCATGTGATAGCAGAACTGTCTATCCATATTTTTTTGCACTGTAGTTAGTGTTAGTATTAATAGTGGCAAATGATGCATGAAAGCAAGCTTATACAGCATCAGCCAAAAATAAACCTCCATATCACCCATCCATCCCCTCCAGTAGTTTGTCTAGTTTTTCCTTGAATTTATTCAAATTGTCCACTTCCACAAAGACAAATTGAAGTCTGTTCCAATGATCAACTACCCTCTGGCTGAAACTTCCACACATCTGTCTGCAACCATCCATCCTCAATTTGAATTTATGCCTCCTTGTGTATAGTCTAAGCAAGAGAGATAATGTCGTCAGCATTGAGCCGAGACCAACTAAATTCGAACCCGGCCCTTTTCCATCCGATGTGGGGAGGACAATGACATTACTACTGTGCTACCCGTGCAGCACTAACAGAAAAGCCCAATAAACTGGGAACTGCAAATGTGCTCCTCTGCTTAATTGAGCTAATTGAGCTTGCTTAATTCATTAGTATTAAAAACTTTTGTCAGATCATCTTGCAGGTGCTTAGTCTTCAGATGTTGCAGTTTTACAGAACTGAAGCCTTTCTTGGCAAGACCACCCTTTTGTACCCATCACTAATCTTGTTGCCCTTCTCTGCACCCATTCCAGGAGCTCTACATCCTTCCTAAAATGAGGCCTCCAGACCTCGTGGTACTCAAGGTGCATCCTAACCATTGCCTTATACAATGAGATAATCACCTCCTTACCCTCCTAGCAAAATATCTGTGTATTATTGACAAAAACCTCATGAGCTGTCCTGGTAGCTTCTCTGCACTACTCAGAGAACTTCATATCTGACTGCATGATTACCCCCCCCCAAGGTCTTTTTCATTTTCCGTTACTAGTTGGTACATTAGAATACAGTTGGTATGTTTCTTTGTGAATATTCTACCTATATGTAGTACCTTTCAATTTTCAATGTTGAACTTCAATTGCCACATCTTAGCCCGTCTGTCTAATTTTTCTAGATTTTATTGCAGTAGCATACTTTGATTTTTGTCATTAATCATCCTGCCAACCTTGAAAATTTAGACATTAAGCATGATATACCTTCATCAGTAACATTAATAAATATAGAAAACAATAATGGGCCCAGCACTGAACCTGGAGAACTCCACTAATAACATTAATTCATGAAGAGCAGTACCCATTGATAACCACTCTGTCTTCTTTCACTCAACCATCCCTTTGTCTGGAGCATTAATTTGCCATTAATTCCACACTACTCCAATTTGTAGAGCAGTCTTTTATGTATAACAGTATTGAAAGCTTTCCTAAAATCTAAGTATATGTCAAAATTTTTTTGCATCCAGTTCCTTTGTTTACTGCATTCAAATCAAAATTTACTGCATCATACTATCCAATCAAATTGTAGAAACGATTGCCCCTTAACAAATCCATGCTGTAAATGCAGTATAACCACACACTCCTGTCTAAATGGTCTTGCATTACTTCTTTAACTAGTGATGCCTTTATTTTGCCTAGAACAGAAGTTAAGTTGACAGGTCATGGGAGGGTTTTTTTTTTTTTTTTTCTGATGCTGCATAAGCTTGCTTTCTTGCAACGTATGCTTCTACTAATGCTAATTACTTATGTCACTCTTTGATCCCCCTTTGTGAATTGGAGTTACTCTTACACTTCTCCAGTCTGTAGGGGACTGGAGATGTGCAAATGTATCCAAGGATGCTCTCAGAATTATGGCTGAGAGTTTGCCTACTTCCTTTGCTGCCTCCCATAATATAACTGGAAAAATCCAATCCATCCCAGGTGCCTTTCTTACGTTTAACTTCAACAATTTTTCTCTACTTTCATTTCAGTTATCATAAAATTATTTAGCTCCCTGTCAGAGTTTGATAAACTTCTGGCATCCTCTTTCCTAAAGAATTCCTTATGTGCGAATATAAATGCAAATACATATTCAGTTTGTCAGAAACCTGAGCAAGATGATGAATGATAAAACCATTGATATTTAGTGGATCAATGTGACCATAGTTTACTAATAATTTAGTGAACCGTAGTTTATTAATAATTAAGGTAAGTGGTAATTATTGTTTACAAATTATCAATAAACTCCTGAAGTTTCTTTGTTTATGCCAGTATAGCACTAGTGCCAGAGATAGCATTCTCAGAAGAGAAAAAGTTCGGTGCATATTATGGTGTGTGGAACCCAAAAAGATTCTCCTAACCACAAAGCCATTTCTCATTGGTGTAATCAATTTCGAGAAACTGACACCACTATGAAGAGAAAATCATTATGCAGTGTGCACGTGTCAGAGAAAGTGATTGAGCAAATCAGGCAATTATGTGTATGGAGCCATAGAAACTCGTATGTAACTGGAGAGTCATTTGGAGTATGAAATCTGTTATCTAAGTGTGACAAAAATGACTTAAACTTTATGCTTACAAAATACATCAGAAACATGAAATTAAACCAGCTGATCACCCTTGGTGGTCAGAGTGTGAAGCTGTTTCTCGAAAAAAAAAAAAAATTGACAATCCTGATTTCTCAAATCTAGAAATTTAGGATCATTACCTTTGATTTAATTCAGCAAAACTTTTCTGACCATCTCTGAATTCTACCTGTCATACTAAAGAAACATTGCTTGACACTGATTATTAACTACTCTACCTATCTTGACATCATGCCCTCTATCCTTTCATTGATATCTTTTAATTAAAAACAACAGTAGTACTTGGGGAACCTCACTTCTTCTGTAAACCCCTTTTGATGAGTGGCTATCGATTACAATCCTCTGCCACCTGGTCTGCGACCGCCCTGCAATCCATGTAAGGATTTTCCCTGTGATTCTAGCATATAACACCTTATACAGTAACCTCTTATATGGGACTGAATGTAATGCTTTGCTGAATTCCAAGTCAAAACTGTCAAAATGATTTTCAACATCCAACTCACAAGTGACTCTATCAGAATAGGTTACCAGGTTGGTTAAATGTGATTTTCTCTTAACAAAACCATGCTCTGTTTCCTTCAAAATTTCATTTCTGTGCTGCACTCTTGATCATTGAATCCATTATTTTCCCTACCACTGAAGTCAGACTGGTCAGTCAGTAGTTATCTCGGGGTTCAAACCTGTGACCACCAAATACGGAGGATGCAAAAAGGTCAGGAAATGTCCACCGCATATCCCCGGAGCAGTATGGCCTTAGTTGCTAATGCTTCTAAAAACCAAATAATAACAACAGTAGTTACCTACTTCACTCTTAGAACTGCCTTTATGTATTGTAGATACATTTGGCACTCCCCTCATTGAATAACTCCTCGTGTTTGAATGTAGATGCAAAATACTCATTCAGTTTATCAGCTACCTGAGCATGATCATCAATAGTCAACCCATCTATATTAAGTGGTCCAATCTGATTCATCCCTTTCCTTCTAGAGTTTACATAAGCAAAGGACTGGAAGTGTGCAAATGTATCACCAATTCACAAAGGGGGTTCAAAAGGTGACACAAGTAACTATAGACCTGTTAGTTTGACTTGTGTTCCAGGGAAAATAATGGAATCACTGGTTAAAGAAGCATTGCAGGATCATCTAGACAAGACTGCAGTAATAGTTAAAACACAGCATGGATTTGTTAAAGGGAGGTCTTGTCTGACCAATTTGATTGGATACTATGATGTGGTGACAAAGGAACTGAATGCAGGCGCTTCCATAGCCAGGTGGGAAGGAGCAGCAGTGTGTAGCATGCGCTTCTTGATTACATCAGGGTTCGAGCCCGTCACCAAATACGGAGGATGCAGAAAGGTCAGGGAATGACCACCGCATATCCCAGAGCAATATGGCCTTAGTTGCTAATGCTCCTAAAAAAAAAACCAAATAACAAATAAGGAACTGAATGCCAAAAATAATTTTGATATCGTGTACTTGAATTTCAGGAAAGCTTTTGATACTGTTGCACATTAAATTGGAGAGGTATGGCATTAACATGTAAGTTGCTACAATGGATAAAGGGATGGTTGAGTGGGAGATGACAGAGAGTGGTAATCAATGGTCACTGCTCTTCATGGACAAACATTATTAGTGGAGTTTCCCAGGGTTCAGTGTTGGGCCCATTGTTTTGTATATTTATCAATGATATTGATGAAGGTATATCAGATTTAATATCTAAGTTTGCAGATGATACAAAGGTTGGCAGGGTTGTTAATGACAGTAAAGACAGTATGCTACTCCAACTGGATCTAGATAAGTTGGGCAAATGGACTGAGAAGTGGCAAATGAAGTTTAACATTGACAAATGCAAAGTACTGCATATGGGTAGCAATAACCAAAGAGAAACATACCAACTGTGTAGTACTACACTCAGGGAAGTGGAAAATGAAAAAGGCCTGGGGGTAATTGTGCAGTCAAATATGAAGTTTGCTGATCAGTGCAGATGGGCTGACAGGGCAGGTCATGGAGTCTTGTCAATGATATATAGGAATTTTGCTGACAGGGATGTGATTATCTCGTTATACAAGGCAATGGTCAGGCCCCACCTAGAGTACTGTGTACAGGTCTGGAGGCCTCATTTTAGGTAGGATGTAGAGTTGCTAGAACGAGTACAAAGAAGGGCAACAAGATTGGTGAGGGGAACAAACAGGGTGCTCTTACCAAGAAAGGCTTAAGTTCTGCAAATTGCAACACCTGGAGGGTAGGCACCTGTGAGGTGATCTGATTGAGGTGTATAAGGCCTTGAATGGGTTGAGCAAGCTGAATGCTAATGGGATTCTTCCTCTTTCTCAGATTAAGAACATGAGGGGGCACAGTTTCAAATTGAGGAAAGACAGTTGTAGAATAGATGTGCAGAAATTTGCCTTTAGCCAGCAGGTAGTTGATTGGTGGAACAAACTTCCATCTTTTTTTTGTGGAAGTTGATTGCCTAAATAAATTTAAGGCTGAGCTAGACAGGCATTTGGAACGAATGGAGGGATGAAGAGGGAGGGGTTTTTTTTTTTTTTTTTTGGCTGTGCTGCATAAGCTTACTTTTTTGCATCGTATGCCTCTAATAATGCTAATGCTAATTTTCTGTTCTCCAATCCAAGGATATTTCTCCTAAATCCAGAGATTCCTTCATAATTAAACTTAATGGTTTGTTGTCTCTTGTCTCTCTTGCTGTCTCCGTCAGAATTAGTGGATATGTGCCATCAACTCCAGCATCCCTACTAGCCTTTAGGCTCAAAAGTTGTTCTAATGAATAATTTGAAATTTCAGTATCTGTAATCTTATCCTTTCCAGCTTCACTCTCACAGTTTCTCCTCACCATTGATTTTTTTTTCATCTGTTCAATTCAATCACAATATCAGCTAGATTATCTGAGACTTTTCTGCACCCATCACACAAATATCTGAACTAATTCATTCTGTACTTCTTTGTATTCTAATTAATAAAAAAAAAAACCAACTCAGTCTCTCTGTTCTTTGCTCTTTCAGGCAGCAAAAATCTTCCTTTGTCAGCCTAACCTTTTCTGTGGTACTATTACAGATAAAGTTATAGCTGTTATAGGCTTCAGTACTTTTCATCAATCTGTAATTTTTCAATGCTATCTTTTTTTTTTTTTCTCTGTTAAATGGCTAGTTCATAATTCATCCACCTTCGCATCTTCCTCCTCATTCTATATTTTCTTAAAGATAATATATGCATTAATGGTTTCTGTGACTATAGCTTTAAAGATGTACCAACCCACGAGTTCCAATCAGTATGTGTAAATTTAAAATTTTGCCATTTATAAGACATTCTGATCTACTGGTTCACACCAGTCTGTGTAGTTGTTCATTATTCTCATCACAGTCATTTGGCTTATAGCAGACTCCTACTTTCATTTCAGTTTTTCCCAATGCTAATTTCATACCAAAGTGACTCAACATTGCACTTGCTATCCATGTCATCTAGGCACACTGCCTTAGATTCTATTTGCTTCTTAAACAAGAGCATAACTCCTCCCCCACCTATCCTGTGTCACTCCTATACATGCTGTATAGGAGTGACACAGTGCTGCAATGCATTAATTCCAGCTGTGAAGAAAGTTTTCTTTCGAGCAATCGGAAATGCATCCACTGCAGCAGTGATGTCACCATCGGTGGGAAAATGGATGCCCAAGCTTGTCTGTGTAGTTGTTCATTATTCTCGTCATAGTCATTTGACTATAGCAGACTACTTTCATTTCAGTTTCTTTTCATTTCTTTTGCAAATTTGCTATTTTCATACCAAAGTGAATAAATGCCAGCCAGATATCTTTTTCAAATTAGGAAATAGAAAAAAATGCAATCGTGCTACATCTGTGAATATCGGAAGGTCCAAGATTTCAAAGCTGCACAAATGCAGTGTAGCCATGGCAATGACAGACTTGTGAGCATGCGCATTGTTGAGGATGAGGTGTAACTTTTCCATATCCAACAAGATCTGGAAAAGTTGGGCAGATGGCTGAGAACTGGCAACTGAAGTTGAACATCCAGAAATGCAAAGTACTCCATGTGGGTAGCAGTAACCCCAGAGAAATGTACCAACTGGGTGGTGTTACACTCAGGGCAGTGGAGAATGAAAGAGACCTAGGGGTAATTGTGCAGTCAGATATGAAGTTTTCTGAGCAGTCCAGACAGGTGCCATGGGGTCTTGTCAGTGATATACAGGAATTTTGTGAGCAGGGATCAGGAGGTGATTATCCCTTTGTATAAGGCAATGGTGAGGCCACACCTTGAGTACTGTGTACAGGTCTGGAAGCCTCATTTTAGGAAGGATGTAGAGTTGCTAGAATGAGTACAAAGAAGGGCAACGACTGGTGAGGGGGAACAAAGGGGTACTCTTACGAAGAAAGCATTAAGTTCTCCAAATTGCAGCGTCTGAAGACTAGGCACCTGTGAGGCGATCTGATTGAGGTGTATAAGGCCTTGAATGGATTGAGCAGGCTCAATACTGATGGGATTCTTCCTCTTGATTCTTCCTTAGATTGCAAATCTGATGTGGCATAAATTGAAATTGAGGAAAGACAGTTGTCGAATAGATGTGTGGAAACTTTCCTTTAGCCAGCGGGTAGTTGATTGCTGGAACAAACTTCCATCTGTGGTTAGTGTCCCATGACTTTTGATCTTATAGTATAGATGAATGAAAGAGATGTGGAATACGATTAGCAGGATTTTTTGTGTTTTGTTCTAAATAGGTATTAAATCTTAATTTATAATTTGGCTATGGTAGTACCAGGGCTCCTTATTTCTATAACCTTTTATCATAGAAACAAGGAGCACTGGTTTTATACTTCTTGAGGGTTCCTGAACGTTTGGAAAGAGGGGCAGCACCATCCAGAAAATTTGTTTTTAAAGAGAATCTACCCAAGTTACACTTGTGTAGATTTGTTTCTTCATCAATCTACTCAAAACATTAATGAGATATTCTGGGAGATTGTTATGCCTTGGCTTTAATCATGTCTTTAAATGAGACATTTTCTTAATGGGTGTTATCCATTAAGAAATAAAGTATTTAAATGCTGTATACAGGCTGGCCTCGATTAATTTGTCCCGCAAACGCATTGCATAAAACGGAAACACGTTAATCGAATATAATAATCAATAGGCAGAATTATAATTGGTCCTTGACCTTCTGGAATGACCATAAAAAATTTAAAAAATACCTTTTAAATAACTTCTTAACTGTATACAATGTAAAAGATAATGAAAATAATTATGGAATTAAATGTTTATTGCATAAAACAGCGGTTCCCAAACTGCGCCGCAGAATATTTTAAATTTTCGAGGGAAACACAGCGATACGTGACATCTGTCAGACACCCCACGAACTACTAGCTTGAGGTAGTTCACAGTTTGAGCATTTCTTATTAAGGTGTTTGGACCTAACTACTAAACGGAACTGTTAGGTATTTCTTTTGGTCTTGGTGCCCCTTGAAAAAATTACTGAGACACTAAGGGCGCCGTGAACCGAGAAAGTTTGGGAACCTCTGGCATAAAATACACAATGAAGAAATGACTGTTGCGGAAATATTTGAACAGTGTTGCCTTTCTCTTTTCATCAATCAATTTCCTATAGCTGACAACAATCTTCTCTGGGCCCTGGCAAAATAAATATCACAGAAAACCTCAAACCTTTTGTTTGAGGTTCTCTGCGATATGAAAGATTTCATCTAATTCTTTTACCGTTATCTCCTTCGTGGTAACATTTTCATCTGGCTCATTTAAAAATTTGAATTTTTATGCAAGTGTGCATTGACTTTATTAGCAGGAGACAAACAAGTAACATGTCTTCTTCCGATGGTTGATGGAACACACCGAGGGGGGAAAGCAGGCAAACGTTTGTTTATTGACCGTATGACTCACGGTAAACTTAATGCACAATTCAAATCTTTTTCAACTATCACATAAAAAAAAAAAATCGCATTAACTGGAAATTTGCATCGTGTAAAGTGAAAAGTGGTATAATTTTTCAAATAGCATTAACTGAAAATTGTGTTAATCGAACTCGCATTATGCGAGGCCTGGCTATATACCACAATAAATAATTATAATAAATACGCATCATGTTACAAATCTTTTTCCAGTCCTTGTACACATTAGCATTAGTTGAGACATATGATGCAAGAAAGCTAGCTTATAGAGCATCAGCCAAAAAAAAAAAAAAAAAACCTTCCAATTTCACCCATCCGGTCAATTCAAATGTTTGTCTAATTCAACCTTAAATTTATTTAAGCTGTCAACTTCCACAACAACAGATGGAATGGAAGTCAGTACCAGCAATCGACTACCTGCTGGCTATAGGAAAACTTCCACATACCTATTCTACAACTGTCTTTCCTCAATTTGAATCTATGCCCCCTCAGGCTCTTAATCTGAGCAAGCAGAAGTATACCATCAGCATTGAGCCTGCTCAAACCATTCAAGGCTTTGTACACCTCAATCAGATCACCTCACAGGTGCCTAGCCTCCAGAGGCTACAACTTGCAGTATTTAAGCCTCTCTTGATAAGAGAACCTCTTTGTCCCTCTCACCAATCTTATTGCTGTTCTCTCCATTCATTGTAGCAACTCGACATCCTTCCTGAAATGAGGCCTCCGGAACTGTTCACAGTACTCAAGGTGTGGCCTGACCGTTGCCTTATACAAAGGTATAATCACCTCCTCTCTCTGCTAGCAAAATTGCTATATATTGACAAAACTCCAATGACCTGCTCTAGCAGCCCGTCTACACTGTTCAGAGAACTTCATATCCGACTGCACAATTAACCCCAGGTCTTTTTCATTCTCCCCTCCCCGAGTGTAGTACCACACAGTTGGTACTTTCTCTTGGGTTACTGCTACCCATATGCAGTACTTTACATTTGTCAATGTTAAACTTCAATTTCCACTTCTCAGCCCATCTGTCTAACTTTTCTAGATCCTGTTGCAGCATCATACTGTCTTTGCTATCATTAATAACCCTGCCAACCTTTGTATCATCTGCAAACTTGGACATTAAGCCTGATATAACTTCATCGATATCATTAATAAATACAGAAAACAACAATGGGACCAGCACCAAACTCTGGGGACTTCACTAATATCATTAGTCCCGTAGAACAGTGTCCATCTATTACCACTCTCTGCTGTCTCCCACTCAACCATCCCTTTATCCATTGCACCAACTTGCCCTTAATGCCATATCGCTCCAATTTGTACAGCCGTCTTCCATGTGCAATAATATCAAAAGTTTTACTGAAATCCAAATATATGATATAAAAGTTATTTTTTGCGTCCAGTTCCTTGGTGGCCACATCGTAGTATCCAATGAAATTGGTCAGACAAGACTTCCCCTTAACAAACCCATGCTGTGTCTGAACTATTACTGCGGTCTTGTCTAGATGATCCTGCATCACTTCTTTAACCAGTGACTCTATTATTTTCCATGGAACAGAAGTTAAACTAACAGATCTACAATTATTTGTGTCACCCTTTGAACCCCTTTGTGAATTGGGGATACATTTGCACGTCTCCAATCCATTGAGACATCACATGGAGTGGAGATTTGACTGGACTTACATGCATAATGAGTTAGAACAAGGATTACAAATTAGCTTTTCTCAATTTACTGATATGTTGTAAAAGTCATCTCCAATCCAGCCTTGCATTCTCATAGCCTCTCGTTCCCCACAGTGCTTCAACTTGATTTTATTGTTGAAAAGCCCATTCCATAATTCCAGTTTTTTGTGTCTGTTTTGTGCCTCTTGTGTCTGTTTAAAGTCACCTGGCTAAATTTTTTAACATAAAAAGCTTTTATTTTTTTAAAAGTCTCTTTGCTATCCTCCATTAACTCAAAGTTTCTATCACTGTATGTCTAAATTGATCTTTTGTGTGAGATTTTTAAAAGATTAGAAGAACCTGTACCTTTGTTAAACCTAGAGGAATGGATTAACAAGCATGAGCATTATGTATCTCTCAGTTTTTCCCCCACCCTTTCAGTTTTGCCAGCTCCAATACTATTAAATTATTTGAGGAGTAAGAGTCATTTATTTCTGTTTTGCTTTGTTATATTTGTGAATGTAATCCTTGCCCACTTGCTATCATAGGCACCTATTTTTTTTTTTTTTTTTAATAAATTTTTAAAAGCAGATTTAACTTCATACATGTTCCCCTTTTCAATGATATCCCCATGAAATAATTTCAGAAAATGACTGGTGTATTTGTGGAGCTACTTCATTAATTTTTTTTTTTTTTTTTTTTAGCAGTTCATAACTTATACAGTCGTTTGCTTCCTACACAATCTCATGTAATGCGAAACCGCGTTATACAGGACTAAGTACCAATACAAAAAGGGGGGTTACATTCCGAAAGCTAACAAAAGTGCACCATTTTTTTTTTTTATATAGCTATCGGAAACGTAATTTTAAAGTAGTAATAACTTAATATTTTAACTTTATTTTTATAATAATAGTAACTTAAATAGTAATAACTGAACGAACGTCTTACCTTACAAACTGCAATACTTATATGTCAGGTAATGTACGTTCATTTACTAGCACAAAATTCTGCAGCATCTCTTGATTTCGTGTACCTTCTGCTCTCTAAAAGTTACGAACTGCATACTTCAAAGTCACAATTTTTTATGGTCTCAAACAAGCACAAGTTGGAGGATCCCTAACCCAGGGATCTCCCAACAAAATACAGTGGACTCCCACTTGAAATGATTTGTGAAAATCGGAAGAATATTGTCCAGTTAGCAAAATAAAAATAAATTTAGGCTTACATATTTAGCTTAATTAATATACACTGTAATATGTACATACTATTTGATAGTTCTGTTCACTGACTTTTTTTTTTTTTTTAATTGTAAAATTTAAAACAGTAAAAATGATGGGCAATTAATAACAAAGAACACAGCACGCACAAGTTGCAACAAACACGATACGCACAAGTCAGATACGGAGAAATGAGTTTCTGAAAATTTATTTATGTTTTTATATAATTGAATATTTCATGGAAGGGGAAACACATTTCACCACAATAACATGAAAACCCACAGAATTTCAGCTATCGGTACTGTAGCAAATGCAAAAAGATCAAGTTTACTACCCATTTATAATTGAAAAGTCCAATAAACCGGTACTGCAAATTGTTTTTATTGTTTTATGGTAGTGACATTGTTTTATGGTAGAAAAACAACATTTTGGAATTCAGAAGTACATCACCAAGGGTGTCAAGACTAATACTCAAGATTTCTAAGAAGTACAAGCTAAAGATTATAATGATTTATGCACCAACATCAAGCCATGATGATGAAGAGGTTGAAGAAATGTACACCGAAATTGAGTCTTCTAGATGACCAGAAAACCCACTACACTATTATTATGGTGGACTTCAATGCTAAACTTGGAAAAAGGCAAAACAGTGCAGAAAGAGGAACTATAGGAAATTTTGGAATTGGTGATAGAAATAAAAGAGGTGAAAGACTTGTGGAATTTGCAGAATCTCAAGGACTGTCAGTAATGAACACTTTTTTCAAGAAAAGGGTGAACAGAAAGTGGACATGGAAGAGTCCAAATGGATTAACAACTAATGAAATCGACTTCATCCTCACTAACAGAAGATATATTGTGAATGATGTTACCGTCCTGAATAAGGTAAATGTTGGAAGTGATCACGGTAAGATGTACACTTGATATAGATGTAGGAAAAAAAAGGAAAAAACTGACTCGAGTAAATAATACAAAGGTCTTTGAGATAACAGAGGAGGAGAAAAAGCAGTATGTTCTGAAACTTAAGAACAAGTTTGAGCTTCTGCAGACTGTTCAGGACCAAGATATCGACGAGGAATATTACAACTTTCTAAAAGTGATAAAGCCTAAGAAACCTATAGGAAAACAGAAATCCAAACAAGAAAAAATTAGTCAAGAAACACTTGTCATGATGAACCGAAGATGACAAATGAAGAGCAAGAAAAACACTGACAGGGAGAAAATTGAGTATACTAAGTTATGCAAAGCCATTAGAAAGAGACTCAGAGAGGACATAAGAAGATTTAATACACGAAAAGTAGAACAAGCATTAAGGGAAAACAAAGGATTTAAATGAGCAGTAATACAGAAAGACAAATGATACTGAAACTAAGAATAGCGATGGTGTACCTATAAACAGCAGAGAAGGCATAATTTAAATAGCAGAAGACTACTATAGAGAATTATACAAGGAGCGAGGGAATGATACCAGCAGTGGGGAAGATGGATTGCAAAGTAGCAACACATACAACATACCCGATATTCTTCCTGATGAGGTAGAACATGCATTGAAGAAAATGAAGAATCGGAAAGCCCGGGGGAAGATGAAGTTACTGTAGAGTTGTTAAAATTGGGAGGAAGAGACATAACACAAAAACTGGCAAGGCTCTTCACAAAGTGCATTAGAAAAGGTGTGACGTCTAAGCAGTGGAATAATGCAATCATAGTTTTGCTGCATAAGAAAGGAGATAAATCAGAAATTGGAAATTATAGACCAATTAGCTTGTTATCCCACATCTACAAGTTGTTCACAAGGGTCATTACTAACAGATTATAAAGAATACTTGATGAGAATCAACCAAACGAGCAAGCTGGCTTTAGGACAGGATTCTCAACTATGGATCACCTTCACGTAATATCACAGCTAATGGAGAAAGCAAATGAATATAAAACACCATTATGCCTGGCATTTGTGGATTATGAAAAGGCATTTGACTCCATACAGCATAAGGCAATGTTTCGGGCACTGGAAAGACAAGGCATAGATACCCCATATATTATGATTTTTAAGAAAATATATGAGAGTGCTACCTCCTTTATTAGACTAGATAAAGACAGTAGCAAATTTAAAATTGAGAAAGGAGTTCGACAAGGAGACACAATATCTCCGAAGCTGTTTACTGCTGCCCTTGAGGAAGCTTTCAGAAGATTAGACTGGTCGCAGAAAGGAGTCAATGTGAACGGAGAGTACCTAAACCATTTACGATTTGTGGTTATAAGCCACGATCCCAAAGAATTAGAGGAAAATCTTAATCAGTTATGTACAGTTAGTAAGGATTTTGGACTAAAGATGAATATGGCTAAAACAAAAGTAATGATGAACAAGTATGCCACGGAAAGGGAAATAATGATTGAAGGAGCAGTAATTGAAAAGGTGGAGTCATATACTTATCTGGGACAAGTTATTAGCTGTAATAATGATAAATGGCTGGAAGCCAAGAGAAGAATAAATTTTGGATGGATAGCATTCAGGAAATATAGTCACATACTGAAGAGCACTATCCCAGTTTGTCTGAAACTTAAAATAATGGACCAATGTATACTCCCCACCATGACTTATGGAAGTGAAACTTGGGCACTCACCAAAAGAATGGAAGAGAAGCTGAGAACCACACAGCGAAAATGGAATGAATTATATTGGGAATCAAACTGTTAGATAATAAGAGAAACACATGGATTAGGCAGCAAACTCAAGTAAAGAACATTGCTATCAAAACTAAAGAACTAAAATGGTCTTGGGCAGGACACATAGCTCGAAGACATGATGACAGATGGACTAAGAAAATAACAGAATGGTACCCAAGAGGAGCTAGAAGAAAACCTGGAAGACAGAGGCAGAGATGGATAGATGAAATTCATGAGTTTTTGGGTAGTAAATGGATGGCCAGTGCTCAAAACAGAAGGAACTGGAAAGTTGCTGGAGAGGCCTTCATCCTGCAGTGGATTGAAAATGGCTGATGATGATGATGGTAGTGACCTCCAGAAATGTGCCTTAGAAAAATATCACGAAGGCGATAACCACTAGGGAGTCAACAGCAAAGATTCACAAAAAGGAATGGAAATGTTGAAAATTACATCTAACATAATAGCAGGGTTTTACCAGCACAAAAGGTAAAAAAATTCAAGATTTCCAGCAATTCTCAAACTATGTTAGAGAGAAACCTTGTTGTAGAAGTACAACAATGAGGATTGCCATAATTCTCAAAGCGTGTTAGATGGGGGTTACTTGTATTAAAAATAATCTTTAGTATATAAATTTCATTATCTCATGCCAGTTCTACCAGATATTGACTTTTATTTACATATTAGTAAAATTCACATGTATAACTTTGGATCAATTATAGGGGATATCAAGAAAAGGAACTGAAGTGGCATATAGATAAGTTGCATGAGTATAATGAAGTGAAAGATGCTGCTCAAACTGTCATGGGCAGAATAGGTCAGTATGACTGATTGTGTTATTTTTTTATTAAAAGTAATTAACCTCACACAGTTATGAAATGCATCAATTGAATATTCTTTCCCAGTGTAATAATCTAAATTTAGTTCTGTAAAACAGTTTTCTTTAAATAATATTTTTTGTTATTTTTTAATAATTTTTCACTGTTATTTAGAGTTAACTGCCGTTGATGACTTAATATCCCTAATAACCATTATGGTGTACTAAGTGTTTTCAATAGTAGTTAACTCCAAATTGAAATAAACTGTGGAAAATGATTCTTTTAAAGTCTTGATTATGGAATTTGATACTTAATAAATAAATTATTTTGTCATACCATGTTAATTTTCACCTTGACACACTGATACTGTACTTTGCGACACAAACCAAAATCACTGTCATGGCCTATGGGAGAGGTAAAATGAGATTGTGTTTAGTGTTTAAGTTCTCCATCCACTGAGGACAGTTATAAGTAGCAGTGGCAATTTAAGTAACATTTTGATGCTTATTATTTATTATTACAAAAGAATATTAAAAGTTTTGCATTCAGTATAAATAAAATGATCAGATGTGTTGGGATGCAGAGTTAGCTTTTGTGCATATTTACATAGTGCTATAGTGAGTGAAGGTTTGTTAAAAGCATTTTTTTTTTTTTTTTTTTTTTTTTCAGAAAATTAGAATCCAAAATTTCTATTACTGGTAATTTTAATTTCATCTCACAGAAAGCCACCATGAAGTATTAATAAAAAAGTCATTGTTACAATGATAAATTACTAGCACAAAATTCAGTGTGACTTCTATAAGTCACACTTAATTAGTTGGGCAGTGTTAATCAATGTCATTAAAATTAACATTTAATTATGGATTGCAGGTACACTTAGTTTGTAAAACGTGCATGCAGTCTGCCCTTCATCTTGAAAATAAACTGCCCTCTGCCCATTAATAAATTTACAAAATTTGGATGTAAATCAGTTCCTCCCATACTGCTAATTAGTGACTACTTTCTGTGGAAAAATATGTTGTATAATCAAAGTTCTGAAAAATTATATCATTTTCCATAAAATGTTCTTAAGTGAAGATGGATTTTTTACAACTATAAAATAGCAAAATGTGTATATTTATAAAGAAAACAGCTGGTCCAATTTTTTCATCCTGACTTTAGAAGATACTGTTTCAACTGTTGTATAGGATTGATGTATTGTTTTGACTTTCTTATTAATGGCGGCTTGCTAAGTAATTACCAAAAGTAGTATTAAAAATTCAGTGGTGATTAGTGATGTAGTCCATATTATTAAATGTGAACAAAGAATAACATGAATACCAAAGAATAGAAAAGAATCTCTATGCTCTAATTCTGGGGCTGGAAAATGGTCAATCGCAAAGCATAATTTGTCTGTTCAAGTGCATAGAAATAAAAATATATTTACAATTAAAAACCAACCCAAAGGTTCCATCAAACCTAACCGAAAGATTCCATCAAAAATCAGTCTCGATTCTTGTTTGTTTTCAAAGTACAGGCACTTCCCGACTTTTGTAAAACTCAACTTCTGTAAATTTGACTTTACGTAAGTTTTTGCCAGCCAGTGTAAACTTTAAAAAAAATCGTGGAAACATATTTTGTATCTCGAAGGAATAAATAGAGGCATTGTGAAAACATCGCAATGTGAACCCAGTAACACATTGTGTTTTTGATAATTCATTCCAAGACCTTCAAAGTTTAAATTTTTGCTATATAATTAAGCTATTTATCTCTCTAAAAGGTCATTTTTATAATGGATTGCAACCCTGTCATCATTATTATCATATGTTCTGTTACAAGACTCAATTTTGAACGGGTTTGTTAATATTTTTTTAAAGAACATTTCTGGAGGTCACGACCATAAAACAATAAAAACAATTTGCACTTTCTGGTTTATTGGGCTTTTCTGTTAGTGGGATCAGTTATAAACAGGTAGTAAACTCGATCTTATTGCATTTGCGATAATCCCGATAACTGGAATTGTGTGGGTTTTTACTTTTATTATGGTGAAATGTATTCCTCTTCACTAAAATCTTCAATCATATAAGAAACATAAATAACTTTTCAGAATCTTCTCTTCATTCCTACTTACTTATTTACTTATTACAATGATGAAGAGAAAGTGACCAGCAGAAAGTGCAAGTGGTGGCAGTGCTAGAAAACCAAACAAAATTGATTTAGAAATGAAGATGAAAATGATTAAGATGTAAGAAGCAGGACAAAGTTTGTCATCTATTGCATGGGAATTAAGTCTCGCTGCTTCAACAGTAAATGCTATTTCAAAGGACAGTGTGCGTATAAAAGAACATGTTAAAGGATCAACAGTGATCACAAAACAACATTCAGGTGCTATATAGAAGATGGGAAAGCTATTAATAATATGGATGGAAAATCAGATTCAGACATGAGTGCTCCTGAGTCTGGCCTTTCAAGCAAAACCAACAAGTATTTATGAAGATATTAAGGATAAGTACGACGAACCCCAAGGCAGGTTCGTGGCAATGGGTGGTTTAATAGGTTCAAGCATCTCGCTGGTTCAACTCGCTGGTTTCTGCAGTGTTAACATTGCAGAAACCAGCATGATGTTAATGTTAAGGTATGCAGTGAAGTCACCATTGCTGTTTCTGCAGCAGCAGAGAAATTTTGTGATGTGTTTGAAAAAACCCCTTCTAAATTTCCACAGCCCTCAGCCTCTGCAGCAATGTAATTATCAGCTGGAGCCGTTGATTCTAGCAACGATGCTCAAAAGGTTAAACTTGCTGGTGCTATGCCTGCCCCCCTCCCTTTTTTGTAATTTTATAATTTTGAAATTTTTGTAATTTTTCCTACACATGAGATAAAAAAAAATCGAATAAACTATTCAATTTACATGTTCATCAAACATTTCTCTTTTTGCTTCAATCAAATTCAGCAAGCATAGTTACGAGTGCTGCATAAGCCTTTAGGGAAGGAATTGATTTATGTAAAATTCGACTTACGCAGAGTTCTGCGGAACGCAACTCTTACTTAAGACAGGGAGTGCCTGTAGTTCATATGGTGGAAAAAGTTACCATTCCGTGTGCTAATTCATCAAAGTGGTAGAAACAAGTTCAGAGAAGGCAATTCGTGTACATCATGTATTTTGGTAAATATATTCAATCAGAACTGGAATTTACATTTCTCTGTAAATTACATGAGGAAAAACAACTAAATGGAGCTCAATAACATGTTACTGCATGTTCTTTGTTTTGATTGTCATCTTGAAGTACAACACATACTTTAATCATAATATTAGCCACAGTAGAAAGCCTTGAAATTAAGATGTCTGGCCATCCGGAAATTTCCACAGAAAAAATTTCAGATTTTGTAATGTAGAAAAGTTTCTTGAATTATATTTTATATGTAAACTCCTCTGAGCAGATAGCAGTTAATATCCAGATACAAAAATATTTTTTTACACCCAGGAGTAGATGTCATTTGAATAGTTTAAATATATCAGTAGTTATCATTGTCATGAAAATTGTCAACTAATACTTAAATTTCAATTCAGTCTGCTGTTTATCTTTAAAAAAAGTAATAAAAAGCACTTTATTTTCCAAATTACTGATTTCTTTTCTACATAATAAAATTTTTATATTCTCTTACTTTTTCAGCTGTATTAGAAAATGTAACAGTAAAAAGTGTTCATGAGCAGTTTGGAATGAATGAGGAGGATGAATAACGAAAACTAAGGACCTTGTTCTGATAAAGTTTCAGGAGATGTTTTATGTTACGTACAGTATTGTGCTTAAATAGAAGAAATAAAAATGTAAATAAAAAAAAATTCCTGATTTTTATCACAGCATCTATTTTATATTATAGGTGTTTTGTTTGAATTATTTATCAATATTTACATGTGAAATTCAACTTTTTTTTTTGCACAAAAATATCAGCTTTTATAAATTTTTGTGAAGGGGAGGGATAAAGGTAATTTTGTAAGGGGTCATTTCTTTCTGTAAAAACATTACAAAAATTCTCTTTAGCAATTGTACTTCACTCGAGCAGTTATAACATATTGAAACCAAAACTCTCAACATAGAACACAGCATGGTTTTGTTAAGGGAAAGTCTTGCCTGACCAATTTGATGGATACTATGATGTAGTCACAAAGGAACTGGATGCAGGGAATAACTTTGATATCATATATTTGGATCTTAGAAAGGCTTTTGATACTGTTGCGCATGGAAAACTGCTGCACAAATTGGAGCAATGTGACATTGGAGGCAAATTGCTGCTATGGATAAAGGGATGGTTGAGTGGGAGAAGACAGAGTGGAAATCAATGGACACTGCTCATCGGGAACTAATGATATTAGTGGACTGATGTTCAGTATTGGGTCCATTGTTGTTTTTTGTATTTATAAATGATATTGGTGATGGTATATCAAGCTTAATGTCCAAGTTTGCAGACGATATGAGGTTGGCAGGGTTGTTAAGGGCATAATGACAGTACGCTGCTGCAACAGGATCTAGAAAAGTTGAGCAGATGGGCTGAGAGGTGAAAACTGAAGTTTAACATTGACAAATGTAAAGTAATACATATGGGAAACAGCAAGTGCAGAGCAACGTATCAACTCTGTGGTACTACACTGACAGTGGTAGAGAATGAAAGGGACCTGGGGGTAATTGTGCAGGCAGATATGAAGTCTGAGCAGTGCAGACAGTCTGCAAGAGTAGCTCATAGTGCCTTGTCAATGATATACAGGAATTTTTCTAGCAGGGATAAGGTGATTATCCCCTTCTATAAGGCAATGGTCAGGCCACACTTTGAGTACTCTATACAGGTCTGGAGACCTCATTTCAAGAAAGATGTAGAGCTGGAACGAGTACAGAGAAGGGCAACAAGATTAGTGAATGGAACAAAGGGTTGCTCTTATGAAGAAAGGCTTAAATTTTGCAAATTACAGTGTCTGGAGACTAGGCACCTGCGAGGTAATCTGATTGAGGTGTATAAAGTCTTGAATGGTTTGAACATGCTCAATGCTGATAGAATTCTTCCTCTTGCTAAGAATAACCTTCCCGACCTTCGTATCGTCTGCAAACTTGGACATTAAGCCTGATATACCATCATCAATACAATGATACACTGAGGAACAATATCCCAATTTCTCTGAAATGTAAAATAATGAACCAATGTACCTTGACTTAACGGAAATGAAACTTGGGGACTCACCAAACGAATGCAAGAGAAGCTGAGAACTACACAGTGAAGAATGGAACAAATATTGGGAATCAGACTGTTAGATAAGAAGAGAAACTTGGACTTGGGAGCAAACTTAAGTAAGGACATTCTTATCAAAATTAAAGAACTAAAATGGTCTTGGGCAGGACACAGCTCGAAGACATGACGACAGATAAAACTAAGAGAATAACAGAATGGTATCCAAGAGGAGCGAGAAGAAAACCTGGAAGACAACAGTGGAGATGAACAAATGAAATTCATGAGTTTGTGGGTAGTAAATCGATGGCCATTGCACAAAACAGAAGGAACTGGAAAGCTGCTGGAGAGACCTTCATCCTGCATTGGATTGTAAATGGCTGATGATGAAGATGACCATCATCAAAATCATTGATGAATACAGAAAACTGGGACCTACACTGAACCCTGGGGGACTCCACTAATGCTCGTCCACGAAGAGCAGTGTCCATTGATTACCACTCTGTCTTCTCCCACTAAACCATCCCTTTATCCATAGCAACAATTTGCCTCCAATGCCACACTGCTCTAATTTGTGCAGCAGTCTTCCATCTGCAACAGTATCAAAAGCTTTCCTGAAATGCAAGTACTATATATATCAAAATTATTTTTTGCATCCAGTTCCTTTGTGACCACATCTTAGTATGTAATCAAATTTGTCGGACAAGACTTATCATTTACAAAGTTGTACTGTGTCTGAACTTTTACTGCTGTCTTGTCTAGGTGATCCTGAATCACCTCTTTAACCAGCGACTCCATTATTTTCCTCGGAACACGTTAAACTAACAGGTCTATAATTATTTGTGTCACCCTTTGAATCCCCTTTGTGAATTTGCGATACATTTGCACACCTCCAATCCGTGGGGACATCCCCTCACTAAGGATGCTCTCATAATTATGGCTAAGGGTTTGCTTTCTTCCCTTGATACCTCATTAATTATATCTGTATAGATTCCATCTGCCCCAGGTGGCTTTCTTATGTATATCTTCAACAATTTCTCCTCCACTTTACTTTCAGTTATTACAAGATTATCTAGATTACTGCCAGAGTTTCATACACCTCTGGCATTCCCATCCTAGAATAACTGATCCTACCTGAGCAGGATCATCAACGGTTGAACCATCGATATCAAGGGGACCAATGTGATCCAACCCCTTCCTTCTACAGTTTATATAAGCAAAAAACGTTTTGCTGTTTTTCTTTGCATCCTTTACCAAAGATTTCTCGTAATCTGCTTAACCTCATTTGTGACTTGGTTACAGACCAGCTTATATTTATCATAGGTGTCACCTTCTGACACCCATGATAGATATAAATTAACAGGTGGCACTTCCAAGTCACCTTTTAATTTATATATATCCTATGCATTTTTTAACTGTGCCACATGTCTAATTAGTTCAACTGACTTCCATTTAGGCCTAAATCTTGAAAAATATTTCTTGGTATGAAAAGCCTAGTAGCCTTCAAAATTAATACTTTGAATGCTTCCCATTTTGAATTTGCTGTTGGTAACATCATCAGTTGGTCCCACTGTATAGAATTTAAATACTGTCTCAGACCATCGTAGTCGCCTTCACGAAAGCAATAACCCTTCCCTTTACCCCTGTTACAGTTATCTGCAGATTCTTAGTGCATGAAGAATCACTACTGATAATCAGATCAAGAGTATTACTCCCTCTAGTTGTCTCACAAACCTGCTGCTGTAGAAAACAATCATTCAATAAATCCACAAAAGCCTTGCTAGTGTGTGTGTGAGTGACCAACCGACAAATTCAAGTCAATCTCTGGGAAATTAAAATCCCCCAATATAAGACACTCTGATTTACTTGCCCACTCTATTTCTCTGCACAACTCATTACACTCATCAGATTCATTAGGCCTATAGCACACACCTATTCTCATTTTTCCTTTCCCAGTGCTTATGTCACACCAAACGGATTCAACATTGCATTGTCCCCCAACATCGATTGAATGCACTTCGTTAGATTTTATGTGTTTCTTAAATAACAGCATAACCCCTCATCCCTTCCTGTCCTGTCTATACAGAAAGGCTTTTCTGTACACATTGTACTCCCCAAATTCCAATTCTGCACTCCTTATGTCTGTGTGACGCCACGTCTCTGATATCCGAACTGTATCTGCCTTGATGTCTTGACCAGCACTTCAATTTCGTCAAATTTAGGTTCGTCTAGGCTTTACATACCAACCAAGAAATATTGTTCAAGGTTTAGGCCTAAATGGATGTCAGATGAACTGATGAGGCATATGGCAGAGAAGAAACATGCATGGGATACATACAAATTAACACATGACACAGAAGCCTATGATAGATACAAATTGATCTGTAACCAAGTTACAAAGGAGGTTAGGCAGGCGAAGGCAGATTACGAGAAATCTTTGGCAAGGGATGCAAAGAAAAACAGCAAAGAGTTCTTTACTTATGTAAACTCTAGAAGGAAGGGCATGAATCAGATTGGACCACTTGATATCGATGGGTCAACTGTTGATGATCCTGCTCAGGTAGCTAACAAACTAAATGAATATTTTGCATCGACATTCACACATGAGGAGTTATTCAGCGAGGGGAATGCCAGAGGTGTATTCAACTCTGGCAGTAAGCTAGAGAAACTTGTAATAACTGAGAATAAAGTGGAGGAGAAATTGTTGAAGATAAACACAAGAAAGGCACCCGGGGTGGATGGGATCTATCCAGTTATATTAAAGGAGGCAGCAGAGGAAGCAAGCAAACCCTTAGCCATTATTATGAGAGCTTCCTTGGACTCAGGGGAGGTACCCACAGACTGGAGATGTGCATGTGTGATCCCAATTCACAAAGGATGACACAAGTAATTATAGAAGTGTGAGCTTAACTTCTGTTCCAGGAAAATTAATGGAGGCACTAGTTAAAGAAGCACTGCAGGATCGTTTAGACAAGACTTCAGTTATAGCTCGGACACAGCATGGTTTTGTTAAGGGGAAGTCTTGCCTGACCAATTTGATTGGATACTATGATGCAGTCACAAAGGAACTGGATGCAGGGAATAACTTTGATATTATATACTTGGATCTTAGAAAGGCTTTTGATACTATTGCACAGGGAAGACTGCTGCACAAATTGGAGCAGTGTGGCATTGGAGGCAAATTGCTGCTGTGAATAAAGGGGTGGCTGAGGGGCAGAAGACAGAGAGTGGTAATCAATGGACACTGCTCGTCGTGGACTAATGTTATTGGTGGAGTCCCTCAGGACTCAATGTTGGGTCCATTATTGTTTTCTGTATTCATAAATGATATTGATGATGGTATATCAAGCTTAATGTCAAAATTTGCAGACGATACAAAGATAGGCAGGGTTGTCAAGGACACTACTGACACTATGCTACTGCAACAGGATCTGGAAAGGTTGAGCACATGGGCTGAGAGGTGCCAAATGAAGTTTAATATTGACAAATGTAAAATACTACACATGGGAAACAGCAACCTCAGAGCAACGTATCAACTCTGTGGTACTACACTGACAGTGGTAGAGAATGAAAGGGACCTGGGGGTGGTCGTGCAGGCAGATATGAAGTTTTCTGAGCAGTGCAGACGGGCTGCAAGAGTAGCTCATGGTGTATTGTCAATGATATATAGGAATTTTTCTAGCAGCGATAAGGAGGTGATTATTCCCCTGTATAAGGCAAAGGTCAGGCCACACCTAGAGTACTGTATACAGGTCTGGAGGCCTCATTTCAAGAAGGATGTAGAGATGCTGGAACGAGTACGAAGGAGAACAAGATTAGTGAATGGAACAAAGGGGTGCTCTTACGAATAATGGCTTAAGTTTTGCAAATTACAGTATCTGGAGACTAGGCACCAGCGAGGTGATCTGATAGAGGTGTATAAAGCCTTGAATGGTTTGAGCATGCTCAATGCTGATGGGATTCTTCCTCTCGTTCAGAATAATCACCTGAGAGGGCATAAATTCAAATTGAGGAAAGACAGATGTAGGATAGACGTGCGGAAATTTGCCTTTAGCCAGCGGGTGGTTTGTTGGTGGAACCGACTTCCACCCCTTGTCGTGGAAGTTGATAGCCTAAATAAGTTTAAGTCTCAGTTGGACAAATAATTTGAACGAACAGAGGGGTGAAGTGGAAGTGGTTTCTTTTTTTTTTTATTTATTTATTTTTTATTTTTATTTATTTATTTATTTTTTATTTTTTTGGCTGATGCTGCATAAGCTTGCTTTCTTGCATCAAATGCCTCTACTAATGCTAATGCTAATGCTAAAATTTATTAACTACACTCTAGCATTTGTGTACATGCAAGTTTAAATGCACCTGTTTCTAATCAGTTAACCTTTCAAAACCCATGTATTTACTTGTTCCACTATGACTCCCAGCAGTCCTGGAAATCCCCATTGCCTTGCTTTCCAGGCCCTGCTCAATTGAATTTCAATAGAAGCAGTGCAAGAATCAATTTCACCTCTGCCAGCGGCTACTGTTAATCTATTAGTCCGTGTATTCCCCCCCCCCCCTTCCCCAAGCTAGTAGTTTTCTGGTCTCTTCTATTAACAAACACAGAGCAGGCTGAGAAAAAATTCTACCACTTGAGCCTTGCAAAATCTCTCCTGGGGCGAATTGATCCCCAAGTCTGTCATCATGTATTCCCTCCTATCCTGTCTGGGCAGAATTGCAGACACTTTCAAATTCAAACCTAACTCACGGCTTTTTTTCAGCATTGTCTTGTACTTGTTAAATAATTCTGCCGGTCGCCTAATCTTAATATCATTAGTGCAAATGTGTACAACAATATCACCCTCTTTTTGCCCTTAAAATATGGTAAATGGTCTACAAATTCATCAACCTTTGCGGCTAATGTTAATCTATTAGTCCGTGTATCCCCCCCCCCAAGCTAGCAGTTTTCTGGTCTCTCCTATTAACAAACACAGACCAGGCTGAAAAAAAATTCTACCACTTGAGCCTTGCAAAAATCTCTCCTGGGGCGAATTGATCCCCAAGACTGTCATCATATACTCCCGCCTATCTTGTCTGGGCAGAATTGCAGACACTTTCAAATTCAAACCTAACTCACGGCTTTTTTTCAGCATTGTCTTGTACTTGTTAAATAATTCTGCCGGTCGCCTAATCTTAATATCATTAGTGCAAATGTGTACAACACACCCTTTGTGCCCTTAAAATATGGTAAATGGTCTACAAATTCATCAACCTTTGCCCTTGGAAGACATACCGTGGTTCTGTTCCACATTCTTCTTACAAAGTATATTCTCCGTCTTCCTGACAAAAGAGTCACCAACAATAAGTACTGTAGTTCGTTTGAGACCAGCGCATTGTGTCTTGGGGGTTGCCGCTGTGTTGTGTGATGTTCAAGTGCAAGCTCTGGCATAGATGTGGGCAGCTGAGAGCTTGATGGGCCCCTCGCTTTAAATCCTTTTGAGGACATGCACTGTGTCCTTCATGCTCTGATACAGGCCCATAACAGCGATGAGTTGGCGGCTGATTTCCTCACACTCCTTACATCGCGCGCGCACAAAGACATTCCGCTTGGCAATATCATGTCCCTTTCCTGATTGCTCCAAAACAACAAACAAACAGAGCCACAGCTCTCCCTGAGCCACAGCACTCCCATTAGTTTA
This sequence comes from Mastigoproctus giganteus, assembly GCF_048544385.1. Classification (NCBI taxonomy): domain Eukaryota; kingdom Metazoa; phylum Arthropoda; class Arachnida; order Uropygi; family Thelyphonidae; genus Mastigoproctus; species Mastigoproctus giganteus. The sequence continues at coordinate 2,681,106 of NC_143577.1, read as the reverse complement.
TTTGAAATAAAATTCCAATAAAAAATATAACCCTAAACTTATATCCAAATGCAGTTATAACGCTACATACAGAGGTCTCAAAAATACACGGCATAATTTCAGGAATGAGTTCCTTATATGTAGACAATAAAAATATTTTATATTAACGTTTAATATTTTATATTAAAGTTCCTGAATTATTAATCGGAATGCCTTATCTCCCGCAGGTGATTTACTTCATCACAAGGTAATGACAGAATCTGGTGGTTTTCCATTCCAACCATGTACTCAAATCAGGAGCAACCGGATATGCACTTTATGTACGGTTTGGCGGACGGCAATGATCTGGAAACTCGTCGTTGACAGGAAAACGGTTGAAGATACCCGTCGCCGCCTTTGTGAACATGGGACCTTTACACCTCGTGCTGTCGACAGAGGACGACCGAGATCTACGACTTCTGAAGTAGAGGAAGAGATTTTGGTTGTTGTGCACGCCACTCCTGGAATCAGCACATGCAGGACAGCAATGCAACTGGCTGTACAAAGTTTGACTGTTTGGAGAGTGTTGCGAGAACACCAACTGTATCCTTACCATCTGCAATGGGTACAGGCCTTGTCACCAATTTGGCATCGTCTTCGCGAGTCCATGAGACGTCGATATGAGGAGTGTATTCAGGCAGAAGATGAACATTTTGAACAATTACTATAAGGTGATGTGAACAGTTAAGTGTCATAGGGAGTATAGTATATCAGTTAATCAGTAAAATTTACTAATCTTAATAAATTTCATTGTAAATTAAATTGTACTTTTTTAAACTAAATACAGTAATGTTTTTAAATACAGACCTCCAAAACTCGGAAACTAAGCATTTCCGGAACTGTATTGATATAAAATATTTTTATTGTCTACATATGAGGAACTCATTCCTGAATTTATGCCATGTATATGTATTTCAGTATCGAATATTATCTCCGAGTTTCGTTATATGACTTTTTGATCTTCTGTCCGTTATATGTATTAATTTAAAATGTTACGTTTGTGAAAACTAGGTCGTTATATATATTTAGTTTAAAAAAGTGCAATTGAATTGACAATGAAATTTATAAAGATTAGTAAATTTTACTCATTAACTTCTACTATACTCCCTATCTAGTTTTCTGTTAAACCTTACACTATCTAGTTCGGGGTATACGTTGTATCATATATATATAATATCGGTGTAGATACATCATAGATGACTTAAGAAACTGCGATTGTAGTGTGGGAAGCATCATTTGCCCTGTATCTCATATTGTGCTCTTCCTTCACAATGAGTTGCCATGATATTGCACTACCTGAAATAAGTATCGCTTCGCTAATAGAGAAGATAGTTGGTACTTATTCTCAGTGAGTACCACCACCCAGACGGCTCCATTTTAATGCTATTTGTATATGTGTGGGATAATAGCTCTACTATCCACTTGTCCCTATTAGACTTAGAAAGCAAAAAAGGTAGAGGGAGAGTAATGGTAGGAGTGGAAGAGGAAAAAGAAACATGTAGAAGAATGAAAGGGACTAACTCCTTCAACTCACACCACTCAAAAACTCATAAACTCCTCGAATAGGTAACGCTTCCCCAGTAGAGAAGACTGTTGTTACCCATTCTCGGAAACTCCGTGAATATCAGGCTCCCCAGACATGTTTCAAGGCTATTGGCCTATCATCAGTGGGTGGGCAGATACCCTGGTATTTCAGATGTGACAACCCAGTTGTGAATATAATCACACAATATGAGAGATGCCAAAAGGTTTATGTGATAATATTTAAAAATAACTAAATGCACAAGGCATTTAAATATCATTTATTATCATAACTAAATGCACAAAACATTTAAATATCATTTATTATCATAACTAAATGCAAAAGGCATTTAAATATCATTTATTATCATAACTAAATGCACAAGGCATTAAATATTTTTAATATTATCACATAAACCTTTTGGCATCTCTCTCATATTAGGTGATTATCTTCACAACTTGGTTGTCAGGTCTGTAATACCAAAATACCTGCCCGCCCAACTACCGATGATAGGCCAATAGCTTTGAAACGGTGCCGCCTGGGTGGTGGTAGTCACTGAGAATAAGTAACAATAGCCTTCTCTATTAGGAAGCGTTACCTATTCGAGGTAGTGCAATACCTTGGCAACTCATGGTGGAGGAAGAGCACAATATGAGATACAGAACAAATGATGCTTCCCACACTACCATCGTAGTTTCTTAAGAGTTCTCTATGGTTTATCTACACTGATATTAGCATTAGCATTAGTACAGGCATTTGATGCAAGAAAGCAAGCTTATGCAGCATCTGCCAAAAAAAAAAATAATAATAAATAAATATATAAATAAAAAATAACCACTTCCACTTCACCCCTCTGTTCGTTCGAAATACCTGTCCAGCTGAGCCTTAAACTTATTTAGGCTATCAACTTCCACGACAAAGAATGGAAGTCTGTTCCACCAACCAACTACCCGCTGGCTAAAGGGAAATTTCCTCACGTCTATCCTACATCTATCTTTCCTCAATTTCAATTTATACCCTCCCAGGTGATTATTCTGAGCAAGAGGAAGAATCCCATCAGCATTGAGCATGCTCAAACCATTCAAAGCCTTATACACCTCTATCAGATCACCTCGCTGGTGCCCAGTCACCAGACACTGTAATTTGCAAAACTTAAGCTTTTCTTCGTAAGAGTACCCCTTTGTTCCATTCACTAATCTTGTTGCCCTTCTCTGTACTGGTTCCAGCATCTCTACATCCTTCTTGAAATGAGGCCTCCAGACCTCTATACAGTACTCTAGGTGTGGCCTGACCATTGCCTTATACAAGGGAATAATCACCTCCTTATTCCTGCTAGAAAAAGTCCTATATATCATCGACAATACACCATGAGCTACACTTGAAGCCCGTCTGCACTGCTCAGAAAACTTCGTATCTGCCTGCACAACCACTCCCAAGTCGCTTTCATTCTCTACAACTGCCAGAGTAGTACCACAGAGTTGATACGTTGCTCTGGGGTTGCTGTTTCCCATATGTAGTACTTTACATTTGTCAATGTTAAACTTCATTTGCCACCTCTCAGCCCATCTGCTCAACCTTTCTAGATCCGTTGCAGTAGCGTAGTGTCAGTAGTATCCTTAACAACCCTGCCAACCTTCGTATCATCTGCAAACTTGCTCATGAAGCTTGATATACCATCATGAATATCATTTATAAACACAGAAAACAATAATGAACCCAATATTGAACCCTGCGGGACTCCACTAATAACATTAGTCACGATGAGCAGTGTCCATTGATTACCACTCTCTGTCTTCTCCCTCTCAACCACCTCTTTATCCATAGCAGCAATTTGCCTCCAATGCCACACTGCTCCAATTTGTGCAGCAGTCTTCCACGTGCAACAGTATCAAAAGCCTTTCTAATATCCAAGTATATAATATCAAAGTTGTTCCCTGCATCCAGTTCTTTTGTGACTGCATCATAGTATCCAATCAAATTGGTCAGGCCAGATTTCCCCTTAACAAAACCATGCTGTGTCTGAGCTATAACTGAAGTCTTGTCTAGCTGATCCTGCAGTGCTTCTTTAACCAGTGCCTCCATTAATTTTCCGGCAACAGAAGTTAAACTAACAGTTCTATAATTACTTGTGTCGCCCTTTGATCCTCCTTTGTGAATTGGGGTCTCATTTGCACATCTCCAGTCCATGGGTCCTTCCCCTGAGTCCAAGGAAGCTCTCATAATTATGGCTAAGGGTTTGCTTCCTTCCTGAGCAGGATCATCAACAGTTGACCCATCGATATCAAGTGGACCAATCTGATTCATCCCCTTCCTTCTAGAGTTTACATAAGTAAAGAACTCTTTGCTGTTTTTCTTCGCATCCCTTGCCAAAGATTTCTTGCAATCTGCCTTCGCCTGCCTAACCTCCTTTGTAACTTGGTTATAGATCAACTTGTATCCATCATAGGCTTCTGTGTCACGTGTTAATTTGTATGTATGGCATGCATTTTTCTTCTGTGCCATATGTCTCATTAGTTCATCTGACATCCACTTGGGCCTAAACCTTGAACAATATTTATAAGTTGGTATGTAAAGCCTAGTAGCTTCTAAGATAAGTTCTTTGAATGCTTCCCATTTTGAATTTGCTGTTGGTAACTGATGATGTTGGTAACATCATCAGTTGGTCCCAATGTATAGAAGTTAAATACTGTCTCAGTCCATCGTAGTCGCCTTTACAAAAGCAATAACCCTTCCCTTTACCCCTAATGGTAGTTACCTCTTTGAGTAAATCCCACTTCAGCACACTGTGATCACTGCCACCTAGTGGTTCATTTACCTGCAGATTCTTAATGCATGAAGAATCACTACTGATAATCAAATCAAGAGTATTACTCCCTCTAGTTCCACCCAAACATTCTGACGTAGAAACAATCATCCAATAAATCCACAAAAGCCTTGCTAGTGTGTGAATGACCAGCCCCCAAATTCCAGTCAATATCTGCCAAATGAAAATCCCCCATTATAAGACTCTGATTTACTGACTCACTATATTTCACCGTGCAGTTTCTTATTATACTCATCAGAGTCATTAGGCCTATAGCACACTCGTACTCTCAATTTTGATCTCCCAATGCTTATGTCACACCAAACTGACTCGACACTGCACTGTCCAACAATGTTGATTGGCTTCACTTCCTTGGATTTTATGTATTTTTTAACTAATAGCATAACCCCTCCTCATTTCCTATCCTGTCTATCCCTTCTGTAGAAATTGTACTCCCCAAATTCCAGTTCTGCATTCCTTATATCTGTGTGACACCTCGTATCTGAAATCCCCACAATATCTGCCTTTAATGTTTTGAGCAATACCTCAAATTCATCAAATTTATTTACTAAACTCCTAGCATTGGTGTACATGCAAGTATACATGCACCTGTTCTTTTTCTTAGCTGCCCTAACACAACCCATGTGTTTACTTGTACCCCAATGATTCCCAGCAGTCTCTGAAATATCCTGCATCTTATTTTCCAGGCTGCGGCTCATTCCAATAGAAGCAGTGCAAGAATCACTTTCACCTCTGCCAGTGGCTACTGCTAATCTATTAGTCCTTGTATCCCCCCCCCAATCTAGCAGTTTTCAGACCCACCTAACACTGCCTCGATAGCATCAGCAACCATTCTTGCACCCTTTCTATTTAAGTGTATCCCATCCTTGTAGAAGCAGTCTCTCCTGTTAACAAGTACAGACCAGGCTGAAAAAAAATTCTACACATTGAGCCTTGCACAATCTTTCCAGGGCCGAATTGATCGACAGGGCCTTCATCATATACTCCCTCCTATCGTGTCTGGACAGAATTGCAGACACTTTCAAATTCAACCCTAATTCACGGCTTTTATTATATAGATATTAAACTCTTACTTTTAATGTATTATGTCTTGTCCACTTAGTCATTTTTAAAGTTGTATCATATAACAATGGTGGCAAGTTACGAACGGTAAATCTACGGACACGAGGTATTAATCATTTTCAAAATCGCGCTATCTAAATTCAAATAAACCACGGAGCTTGACTAGGTCTATAAATTACTTATAGAAAATAATTTAATCTAACAATTAAGTCAATAAACCGGCAAATATAATTTAAAACTTAGCGTTCGAGGAAGCTGCAAAACTTTTTTTTATTTATTTTATTATTATTATTATTATTATTAGCCATATGGTGCAAGGAAGCCTGAGGCTTATGCTACACCAGCCCAAAAAAAAAAAAAAAAAAAAAAAATCTGAATTACTCTGAGAGAGAGAGAGAGAGAGAGAGAGAGAGAGAGAGAGAGAGAGAGAGAGAGAGAGAGAGGAGAAGAAAAGTCAGAAATAGAAGGGAATCGCCAAGAAAGAGAAGAATGATGATATCCAGCTCAGGACCCTGGGTGTGCCAAGCCCATACTCACCAGATACGAGCCCCTGTGGTAACTTGTTCAACATGTGGATTAGTTTTACATCAGCATCAGTATACAGACTGAATTTTAAGAGAGAGAGCCTCAGCCAACACTTATCTTTCTTACTGTCTTTCTCTGGAGATCCTACTCTCCTCAGTGGTAAGAGTATTTCAAATATTATAGGATAAAATTATTATTATTATTATTATTATTATTATCCGTATGGTACGAGGAAGCCTGAGGCTTAGGCTTCACCAGCCAAAAAAAATTCTCCTGAATTTCCCCGAGAGAGAGAGAGAGAGAGAGAGAGAGAGAGAGAGAGAGAGAGAGAGAGAGAGAGAGAGAGAGAGAGAGAGAAGGGAATCACCGAGAAAAAGAAGAATGATGATATCCAGCCTAGCACCCTGGGTGTGCCCAGCCCATACTCACCAGATGTGAGCCCCCATGTAATACATGTTGTTTCTTCGGTTTATCAGCCTTCAAGTTCTTGGCTGGTAATGCCTCTTTTCTCTTTTTCATGATATGTGACTTTTATTATCTCTGATGCATCAAGAATGCGGAACCATGATAATGAAATTTCAAGTGGTAATTTGACGTCTACACCAAATGCAGACCTTGAATACGGTGAGTACAATTTGTACAGGAATTGCTGAAGGGGAACTGTGTGAGAGTAATCAAGGTTTTGACCTCGGTTAAGAAGCACCTAGCATCTAAGGCAGTGTACCAGAGATGTGGGTGTCTAGAGCAATGGTGGGTCAGTTTATTGTGACATAAGCTGTGGGAAAACTAAAATGAGAATAGCAGCGTGCCGTGTGCCAAGTGACTGTTGAGTATAACGAAAAACTACACAGGCTGGTGGACTGGTCCAGTTGATCGATCGAAATGCCTTATAATGGTGGAGTTTAATTTTCCAGGAAGAAAGAGAAGAAAAATTATTAATTATTATTTTAGGGTTGCCCGTAATTAAATACATTAACCCGTATTTTGTGTCTGTAAATTGCGTATGTTCTATGGTTGATTTGCCTGTTTTGCTGGACGAAAAAACCCCAGTTACTGGGGAGAAAAATCTTGCTATCTACGCCTGAGACCAATTAACTCAGCCACGGAGTGAAAAAAGCCCATTAAAGTTCCTCGCGTCATCGACGGGATTCGAACCCATGCCTTTTCCACCCGGTGTGGGGAGGATGGTGACGATACCACTGTGCTACCTACGCAGACGAAGAAAGAGAAGAATGATATCCATTTCTTCCTTAAATTTATTTAACTTATCAATTTCCACAACGACAGATGGAAGTTTGTTCCAGCAATTAACCACCCGCTGCCTAAAGGCAAATTTCCGCACATCTATTCTACATCTGTCTTTCCTTAATTTGAATTTATGCAACCTGGGGTTCGTAATCTGAAGAAGTGGAAGAATCCCTTCAGAATTCAGCGTGTATTCAAGGCCTTATACACCTCAATCAGATCATCGCACAGGTGCCTAGTGTCCAGCCGCTGCAATTTGCAGAACTTAAGCATCTCTTGGTAAGTGGGATCCCTTCATCCCGTCACCAATCTTGATGCCCTTTTCTGTATACGCTCAAGCAAATTTACATCCTTCCTAAAATAAGGCCTCTAGACCTGTACGCAGTACTCGAGGCGTGGCCTGACCGTGGCATTATACAGAGGGACAATCACCTCCTTTTCCCTGCTAGCAAAATTCCTATACAGGGTGTCTCAAAAATAAATGGCATAGCTTCAGGAATGAGTTCCTCATGTGTACACAATAAAAAAAATTTATATCGACATAGTTCCGGAAATGTTTGGTTCCCGAGTTATTAACCGGAATGTCTTATCTCCCGCAGATGATTCCAACCATGTACTCAAATCAGGAGCAACCGGATATGCACTTTATGTACGGTTTGGCGGATGGCAATGCTCTGGTGGCTCAGCATTTGTACCATGAAACGTTCCCAGAACGAAGATATCCAAACAGGAAAACGTTTGAAGGTATCCATCGCCGCTTTAGTGAATATGGGACCTTATTATCTCGTGCTGCCGACAGAGGACGACAAAGATCTACGACTCTTGAAGTAGCGGAGGAGATTTTGGATTGTGCATGCCACTCCTGGAATCAGCACAAGTAGCGTAGCAATGCAACTGGCTGTTCAACGTTCGAATATTTGGAGAGTGTTGCGAGAACACCAACTGTATCCTTACCATCAGCAACGGGTACAGGTCTTGTCACCAGCAGCTTACCATGCGCGAGTAATGTTCTGCCAGTGGTTCTTGCAGCAGTGTGGTACAACTCCTCACTTTCCTGCCTTAGTGATATTCACAGAAGAAGCACAGTTCACACAAGACGGAATCCAAAACTTTAACAATCAGAATGTATGGACTGAGGAAAACCCACATACAATTCTTCCATCACATCACCAACACGGGTTCAGCCTCAACATCTGGGAGGGTGTTTTTGGTGATAAGTTATTTGGACCCAGTGTACTTCCAAACAAACTCACAGGGCAGGCGTACAGAAACTTACTGGAAAACAACGTGCCTGATTTCTTGGACAATACGCCACTGATCATTCGTCAAAAAGGGCACTTCATGCACGATGGCGCTGCAGCACATTTCAGCCACCTAGCTTGCAATTACCCGAATCGAAGGTTTTCTGGTCGGTTGATAGGTAGAAGTGGACCAACAACCTGGCCTCCACGCTCACTGATGTTAACCAACTAGATTTCTTCTTGAGGAGCTATTTAAAGTCATTGGTTTATTCGACTCCGGTAGCTGATGTGGAAATTCTCCGCAATCGAATTGTGGCAGGTTGTGAGACAATACGAATCCTGCCAGGAATTTGGCATCGTCTTCGTTAGTCCATGAGACGTCGATGTGAGGCCTGTATTCAGGGAGAAGATGGACATTTTTAACTATTACTATAAGGTGGTGTGAACAGATAGGTGTCATAGACAGACCTTCAAAACTCGGAAAGGAGCATTTCCGGAACTATGTTGATATAAAATATTTTTATTATGTAGATATGAGGAACTCATTCCTGAAGTTATGCCGTGTATTTTTGAGACACCCTGTATATCGTTAACAAAACCCCATGACCTGCCCTGTAAACCTGTCTGCAATGCTCAGAAAACTTCATATCTGACTGAACAATTACTCCCAGGTCTTTTTCATTTTCTACCACTTTAAGTGTAGTCCCACACATTTCGTACGTTTCTCTGGGGTTACTTCTACCCATATGCAGTACTTTGCATTTATCAAGGTTAAACTTCAGTTGCCACTTCTTAGCCCATCTGCCCAAATTATCTAGATCCTGTTGCAGTAGCACACTGCCATTACTGTCATTAACAACCCTGCCAACCTTTGTATCATCTGCAAACTTCGACACTAAGCCTGATACACCTTCATCAATATCATTGATAAATATACAAAACAACAGTGGACTCAACACCGAACCCTGTGGGACTCCATTAATAACATTAGTCCACGAAGAGCAGTTAAAGAAGTCCCTGAAGAGAAGTTAAACTAACTGGTCTGTAATTACTCGTGTCGCCCTTCAATCCTTCTTGTGAATTGGGGATACATTTGCACATCTCCAGTCCGTGGGGACCTCCTTTGAGTCCAATGATGCTCTCATAATTAGGGCTAAGGGTTTGGTTACTTCCTTTGCCGTCTCCTTTAATATAACTGGATGGATCCACCACCCCAGGTGCCTTTCTTATGTTTAACTTCAACAATTTCTCCTCCACTTTGCTCTTAGTTATTACAAAATCATCAAGCACCCTGCTACAATTTGAGAACCTTCTGGCACTTTCAAATCTTATTAACTCCTCATGTGTGAATGTAAATGCATAATACTCATTCAGTTTGTTTGCTCTCTGATCAGGATCATCAACAGTCGAACCATCGATATCAAGTGGACCAATCAGATTCATCCTCTTCCTTTTAGAGTTTATATAAGTAAAGAAATCCTTGCTGTTTTTCTTAGCATCGTTTGACAAAGATTTCTCGTAATCTGCCTTCGCCTACCTAAGCGCCTTCGTGACCTGATTACAGACTAGCTTATATCTGCCATAGGCTTCTGTGTGGTCTGATAATTTATATGCATCCCATGCATTTTTCTTCTCTGTCGCGAGTCTCATTAGTTCATTTGATAACCATTAAGCCTAAACTTTGAACAATATTTCTTAATAGGTATGGAACTTTTAGTAGCTTCCACGATTAATTCCTTGAATGCTTCCCACTTAGAATTTGCTGTTGGTAACATCATCAGGTGATCTCACTGTACAGAATTTAAGAACTGTCTGAGAGCAAAAATCCTCTCCTTTACGCCTGATGGTAATTATATCTTTTAAGTAAATCAAACATCGGTACACTGTGATCACTGCCACCTAGTGGTTCCTTTATCTGCAAATTCTTAATGCACGAAGAATCACTACTGATAACCAGATCAAGAGTATTATCCTCTCTGGTTTCCTCTCGAACATGCTGCTGCAGAAAACAATCATCCAATAAATCCACAAAATCTTACTAGTGTGTGAGTGACCAAATCCGCAAGTTCCAGTCAATATCTTGGAAGTTAAAATCTCCCATTATAAGACATTTTGATTTACTAGCCCTCTCTATTTCTCTGTAGAATTGTTCATCGTCTCATTCGAGTCATTAGGCCTATAACACATTCCTAGTGTTATCTTTGCTTTCGCAGTGCATAAGTCACACCAAACTGACTCAACAGTGCACTGTTCATCTATAACAACTGGGTGCACTTCTTTTGATTTTTTGTTTTTCTTAATTAACAGCAGAATACCTCCATCCTTCCTATCCTTTCCCTACACATTGTACTCCCCAAATTCGAAATAAGTTTTGATTAATTTTAATTTTTAAAAACTCCTTTCACCTGAGACAATTGAAACTGGCAAAGTTAGAAAAATTCTTAATGCAACTGTATAAAGAAAATATAACAGCGGAATGCTTCGGCTGTTCTATTTTCTTTAAAATACTCCGTAATATTTTGTGGACATTAAAAAGCTTCATGTATATCAAAATTCCATTTTTGGAGCATTTTACTACCCGGATTAATTTCACTTAAAATATCATACCAAATTTTAATTGAATAAAGAAACATAAGATGTTATTTTTAAGGCTATTGATTTAGCATGATTCCTTGTATCTATATCTATTTTCGTCTTCAGTTAATTCAAGTAAAGCACCGTAAATTTCTTCTAGTTACGGTTTTGACCCCTATTCTACTTTTCCATCGGGTGTCAGACAAAGATTTAAGTGTTAAATTACAGTGGGGACTCGACCTTCAATGACATCGACATACGATGTTCTCAGGAACCGATTTACCTTCCATTTCATCTTTTATTTTTAAAGACCGTTGATATTTGCAAGAACCAGTGTGATGGCTTTCCCATATTGCTGGAAAGATGCATTGGTAGAAATTTTCATACCCGTGGCGCACGGAACATCATTCGTACGATTATTCGCAACCAAATAGCGTCTTTGTTATTTGTCAATACAACATTCCCGCGTGTTACAGTACTTCGAACAATTTCTTTAATGCGCTTGTCTAGTGTGTAAGCAGAGTGTATTTTTGTTAATTACAAGAAACCGGCGTCTCCTGGAAGCGAATGGCTAGGAGAACGTTCATCATTAAGGATGAGCCTAGTTTACCTGGACATAAGCCTACGGAATATCTCTGCTGCATGAATATCTCTGAATAAAGCCTATTGCCAATATCTCTGGAGGTTTTAAGCTGAAGCCTTTTAACAGGAGAGATTGCTTCTACAGGGATGGGATACACTTAAATAGAAAGGGAGTAAGAATATTTCAACAACCAGTGATGGAAGTCGGTTCCACCAACCAACCACCCGCTGGCCAAATGTGCGGAAATTTGCCTTTGGCCAGCGGGTGGTTGGTTGGTGGAACCGACTTCCATCACTGGTTGTTGAAGTTGATAGCCTAAACAAATTTAAAGCTCAACTGGACAGGTATTTCGAACGAACGGAGGGGTGAAATGGGAGTGGGTTTTTTTTTTTTTTTTTTGTTTTTTTTGGCTGATGCTGAATAAGCTTGCTTTCTTGCATCATATGCCTCTGCTAATGCTAATGCTAATGCTAATTTCCTGATGCCACCTAACACTGCATCCTGATGCAGTGTTAGGTGGGTCGGAAAACTGCTAGCTTGGGGGGAGACAAAGACAAACAGATTGACAGTAGCCACTGGCAGAGGTGAAAGTGATTCTTGCACTGCTTCTATTGGAATGAGCAGAAGCCTGAAAAACAAGATTCAGGATATTTCAGAGACTGCTGGGAGTCACTGCGGTAGAAGTAAACACAAGTTGTACTCTAATGAGTATAATAAGAAACTGTACAGAGAAATAGAGTGGGCCAGTAAATCACAGAGTCTTATAATGGGGGATTTTTTAATTTCCCAGATATTGACTGGAATTCCTGGGTTGCTCACTCACACACTGGTAAGGCTTTTGTGGATTTATTGGATGATTGTTTTCTACACCAGCATGTTCGGGAGGCAACTAGAGGGAGTAATACTCTTGATCTGATTATCAGTAGTGATTCTTCATGCATTAAGAATCTGCAGATAAAGGAACCAATAGGTGGCAGTGATCACAGTGTGCTGAAGTGGGATTTACTCAAGGAGGTAACTACCATCAGAGGTAAAGGGAAGGGTTTTTGCTTTCGTAAAGGCGACTATGATGGGCTGAGACAGTATTTAAATTCTATACATTGGCACCAACTGTTGATGTTACCATCAGCAAATTCAAAATGGGAAGCATTCAAGGAACTAATCTTGGAAGCTACCAGGCGTTACATACCAACCAAGAAATATTGTTCAAGGTTCAGGCCTAAATGGTTGTCAGATAAACTAATGAGACATATGGCAGAGAAGAAAAATGCATGGGATACATACAAATTAATGGGTGACATGGAAGCCTATGATAGATATAAGTTGGTCTGTAACCAAGTCACAAAGGAGATTAGGCAGGCAAAGGCACATTACGAGAAATCCTTGGCAAAGGATGCAAAGAAAAACAGAAAAGAGTTCTGTACCTATTTAAACTCAAGAAGGAAAGGGATGAATCAGATTGGTCCAATGGATGTTGATGGATCAACAGTTGATGATCCTGCCCAGGCGGCTAACAATCTAAACGAGTATTTTGCATCTACATTCACACATGAGGAGTTATTCAGGAAGGGGAATGTCGTAGGTGAAGTAAACATTGGCAGTGAGCTACATGATTGTCTAATAACTGAGAGGAAAGTGGAGGAGAAATTGTTGAGGATAAACATAAAAAAGCACCCGGGGTGGATGGGATCTATACAGTTATATTAAAGGAGGCAGCAAAGGAAGTAACCAAACCCCTAGCCATAATTATGAGAGCTTCTTTGGACTCAGGGGAGGTACCCATAGACTGGAGATGTGCAAATGTAACCCCAATTCACAAAGGAGGATCAAAGGCTGACACAAGTAATTATAGACCTTTTAGTTTAACTTCTGTTTCAGGAAAATTAATGGAGGCCTGGTTAATGAAGCACTGCAGGATCATCTGGACAAGAATTCAGTTATAGCTCAGACACAGCATAGTTTTGTTAAGGGCAGGTCTTGTCTGACCAATTTGATTGGATACTATGATGTAGTCACAAAAGAACTGGATGCAGGGAATAACTTTGATATTATATATTTGGATCTTAGAAAGGCTTTTGATACTGTTGCGCATGGAAGACTGCTGTACAAATTCGAGCAGTGTGGCATTGGAGGCAAATTGCTGCTATGGAAAAAGGGATGGTTGAGTGGCAGAAGACAGAGAATGGTAATAGTAGTAGTAGTAGTAGTAGTGGCATGTGATGGAAGAAAGCAAATGTATGAGCTTATGCAGCATCAGCCAAAAAAAAAAAAAAAAAAATCACACCATTCCCTCCAAATGCCTGTCCAGTTCCTCCTTAAATTTATTCACCCTTTCAACTTCCACAACGACAGATCGAAGTTTGTTCCAGCAAATAACCACCCGCTGGCTAAAGGCAGATTTCCGCACATCTAATCGACATCTGTCTTTTCTTAATTTGAATTTATGCCCCCTTAGGTTCGTAATCTGAACAAGTGCAAGGATCCCACCAGAATTCAGCGTGCTGAACCCATTCAGGGCCTTATAGACCTCAATCAGATCACAGCGCTGGTGCCTAGTCTCCATCCACTGCAATTTGCAGAACTTAAGCCTCTCTTGATAAGAGGATCCCTTCATTCCCCTCACCAATCTTGTTGCCCTTCTCTGTACACGCTCAAGTAAATCTACATCCTTCCTAAAATGAGGCCTCCAGACCTGTACGCAGTACACAGGGCGTGGCCTGACCATTGCCTTATACAGAGGGATAATCACCTCCTTTTCCCTGCTAGCAAAATTCCTATACATATTGACAAAACTCCATGACCTGCCCTGGCAGCCTGTCTGCATTGCTCAGAAAACTTCATATCTGCCTGCACAATTACTCCCAGGTCTTTTTCATTTTCTACCACCTTAAGTGTAGTACCACACAGTTGGTACGTTTCTCTGGGTACTACCCATATGCAGTACTTTGCATTTGTCAAGGTTAAACTTCAGTTGCCACTTCTTAGCCCATCTGCCCAAATTATCTAGATCCTGTTGCAGTAGCACACTGCCATTACTGTCATTAACAACCCTGCCAACCTTTGTATCATCTGCAAACTTCGATACTAAGCCTGATATACCTTCATCAATATCATTGATAAATATACAAAACAACAATGGGCCCAACACCGAACCCTGTGGGACTCCACCAATAACATTAGTCCAAGAAGAGCAGCACCCATTGATTACCACCCTCTGTCTTCTCCCACTTAACCATCCTTTTATCCATTGTAGCAACTTACCCTTAATACCATTCTGCTCCAATTTGTACAATAGTCTTCCATGCGCAACAGTGTCAAAAGCTTTCGTGAAATCCAAATATATGGTATCAAAATTATTTTTTGCATCCAGTTCCTTTGTAACCACATCATAATATCCTATCAAATTTGTCAGACAAGACTTTCCCTTAACAAACCCATGCTGTGTCTGAATTATTGCTGCAGTCTTGTCTAGATGACCCTGTAATGCATCTTTAACAAGCGACTCCATTATTTTACCCGGAACAGAAGTTAAACTAACTGGTCTGTAATTACTCGTGTCACTCTTCGATCCCCCTTTGTGAATTGGGGATACATTTGCACATCTCCAGTCCGTGGGAACCTCCCCTGAGTCCAAGGATGCTCTCATAATTATGGCTAAGGGTTCGCTTAGTTGCTTTGCCGCCTCTTTAGTATAACTGGATAGATCCCATCCACCCCATATGCTTTTCTTATGTTTAACTTCAACAATTTCTCTTCCACTTTGCTTTCAGTTATTCCAAAATCATTAAGTATCCTGCTACAATTTGATAACCTTCTGCCATTTTAAAACCTTAATAACTCCTGATATGTGAATGTAGATGCAAACTACTCATTCAGTTTGTTTGCTCTCTGAGCAGGATCATCAACAGTTGAACAATCGATATCAAGTGGACCAATCAGATTCATTCCCTTTCTTTTAGAGTCTATATAATTAAAGAAATCCTTGCTGTTTTTCTTAGCATCTTTTGCCAAGGATTCTCGTAAAGAATAAAGTAGCCTTCGACCTTTTTCTCAATTTTTTCAGAATTTTCATATAATAAACATCTGAATTTTTTTTTTTACTTTAATCGGACGGATATTCTCTATTTTTAATGCGTTGTTTGATTGTCAGGTTTTCTGGCCAATTACCTCACTTGATAATGATATATTAGAGTCAATATTTATTAAATATAATTACTAAGGGGAAATTTAAAAAATATCGCTAAATAGAAAATTTCACTTTTAAGAAGTTCGATAAAAAGAGAGGTACGACTTGAATGCGCCAAAAAAAAATTTTGGCGCCCTCCTGAACAGCTGCCCGTAACCGACGCTTTCCTCGCCTACCTACTTGCAGCGGTCTTGTTCATTACTATGTTATTCAAACGGATAACAGGGAATACAATGTCGCTGTTCGGAAGAACAGTTTCGAAAAGTGCGTGGCAATAATGTTAGCAATGCCAAGAGGACAGTTGATATGGATATGTGAATCATTAATTAGCATAGGAATTCTATAGGATCTGGATAGTCGTTTGAGTTAACCCCCAGCGGCTCACATCTGGCGAGTATGGGCTTGGCACACCCAGGGTCCTGAGCTGGATATCATAATTTTTCTCTTTCTTGGTGATTCCCTTCTACTTTTGTCTTTCTCTCTCTCTCTTTGAATAACTCGGGAATTTTTTTTTTTTTTTTTTGTTGGTGCAGCATAAGCCTCAGGCTTCCTTGCACAATATAGCTAATAATAATAATAGGACCACAAGATAGGTTTCGAATTGAAATTCCGAGTAAGTTCGGGTTCAACTGAGTGAAGATAATGGGGATATTCATCTAAGTGAAGAAAGGAAAAGTAGGTAAAGTTAGTTTTGAGTTTTAAATACCTTTTGTGGATATAATTTTTGCGTCCAATTAAATACAGAAGCTTGTTCAACATCCAGTGAGGGAAGTTACTACGATTAGCAGAAGAGAATTTGATGGCAACGAACTCAGAAATTGCAGAATGGAGGATTAAATATAGATAATCAACGTAATGCTCCATCGATTCAAAATTATGGATTAGAAATAGATTTAACGAAGTCCAGTCTGTGTGCCTAAAGCTAAAAAAGTATCTGTCCAAGGAAGGTTCAGAAATAAAAGAAAGGAAATCTACGACAATAACGAAGTGATGTGATCTGACGAAATTATCACCCTTGGAAATTGAGAAGAGAATTGATTCATGGTTAAAAACTAAATCAAGGTAAGAGGAGTTCAGGATGGGAAAGTTACATATTTGAGTTAGGGCATTTCTAAGCCAAATGCTGCAAAATTGCTTATCCAGTGAATTTGGTGACGATTGGAGTCAAAAGCAGTTGGGACATTAAAGTCACCCCCAATAATTAGTATTACTTTCGGAGGTTTCAAAAAGATCGCTGCATCTATAATATCCTCTAATTGTTGAATGGTACCTAAAGAAACTGGGGGAGCAAGGTAAAAAAGCATAATCAGGAGAAGCAATTAAATATAATTAAATTATATTGATAAAAATATAATTAAATTGTATGAGTCTCCTTTCATCTCTTGTTCTTCAGTAGGCAAGAGGAGAGTTCTGATTTTATTTAATGAAAATAAAACTAAAAAAAAAATTTTTTTTTTTCAGGATCTGAGATAGCTTATCTAAGTCCTTCAATGAATACCGACATATAGGTTTTTTTCCATACCTTATGCGTTTCTAAACTATTATATTAGTGTCACTCGGTATGTTAATTCAACTACCCATGTGTATTGTGCCTGTAAACTGCATGTGTTTTCTAGTTGATTTTCTTGCTTTGCTGGACGAAAAACCCCATCTTTTCCAAACCTTACTCTCTACACCTGAGACCGACAAATTCCCGCACAGAGTGAAAAAAGCCCATAAAATTTCCTGGCTTCATCGATGAGATACGAACGCTGGCCTTTTCCACCCGGTGTGGGGAGGACGGTAACGCTACCACTGTGCTACCGCGCAAACCACCTTCTGCGTATCCACACTAGGTCAAAGATGCTACTTCATTGGGACTTAACAAGAAGACAAATAAAAAGTTGTGTGAAAAGGTAGAGTGGTATCGCTGTGTCCCTCACGCTGATTGAAATGAGCTAAATTTGGTAGAGGCTCTTCTCCTCAGGGAAGGGACGAGTCTGTATGAATTATTTTCACTCTGTGTTTGATCGGTCTTGTGCTTGGAGTAGCTGTTGGTAGATAATGCAACGGATAATGTAAACATAGACGAAATACGAACAACAGAAACTTTTTTTTTTGGGGGTGAGGCTCACAATGGACCGTCTCTATCATGATTATTGGGATGTTTCAGTCCTCCAATCCAACTGACCATTTCTGGATGCAAGACTATCAAGTTGTAGTTTTCGCCCTGTCCATTGCAGATGGCGTAGCAGTGTTGATTTGATTGAAGGATTGGTTTCTAGTGCTTTAAAATTGACTGCGTGTGGGTAAGGAGAAAAAAAAGATAAATAAATAAACAAGAATCGTTGGGTTTGTTTTATTCCAGTTTCCGAGAAGATACGAAAGCGATAACGTAGAGTTTTTATGAAATATAAAGAATACATTTTTGTTATTGTTTAGTAAAATTGTCAGCCATCTTTGACAGTTAAATACAACCACTGGATTTCTCTGCACTACCTGATTTCGTGAACAGCTGATTGATTATATTAAAAACAGCACCCTTGAAAGAAATAGTTTTCACTTATAAGTGCCATAAGCTTTGGATAGAGATTTATTTAACGGACAAAGTAAGATTTTTATGGATATTCCTTTAAATTTTCAAATATTTAGCAAAGGAAGGAAAAATTATGTTACCCATATATTTAGAAATTGCAATTTAACTTAGTACGAAAAAACAGAAACACTTCATATTAATTAATTTATTTAATTGTAAATGAGTTAGTGCGCATATTAAGTCAAAGAAAAAAATCTTAATATCAAGTGTACTGATCACTTATGACATTAAAAAGAAAGAAATTGAAAACGTCACTATCACGTAGAAATAATGGAACTGAACAAATTCGTTACTTTATGAATACTAACACACATACACACAATATTTGTTCATTTTATATATATGAATATATACAGTAGCGTAACCAGGTATCATCGTAAGGAGGTATAGCGACCAGATACAGGTATCATCGTAAGGGGGGAGTGGGCATGGCGACCAGGTTTTTTTAAGTTTTTTTAGAATGCTTCTAGCGTTTTTTTTTATTTTTATTTCTAATTTTTGGGCACATGCCCCTTCTGCGCACTCCTGAATATGCTCCTGAATATATATATATATATATATATATATAACTGATATTAAATATAAATCAAAATTAATGCCAGTAGCATGGCAAAACTGTTGAGCAAAAAATAATAAATTAAACATAATAATTAATGAACAGGGAGGGAGAAGAAATATATATATATATTTGATGGATTTCCAAGAAGTACATATCACATATACTATCATTGTGCATAATGTATCTATCTGCCAGTTGATGCTGAAACTTTACTTCTTGGCTCACTATAGCCACAGTAGTTGATTTGCCAGTAAAACTTAAATGTTACAAACTTAACTTTCTTAAGTTACAAGCTGTTAAACTTCAGACACAGCATGGGTTTGTCAAGGGGAAATCTTGTGTGACCAATATAATTGGATACTAAGATGTGGTCACAAAGGAACTGTATGCAAAAATAATTTTGATATATAGTTGGGTTTCAGGAAAGCTTTTGATACACTTGCACATAGAAGACTGCTGTACAAATTGGAGCAGTATGGCATTAAGGGAAAGTTGCTGCTATGGATAAAGGGATGGTTGAGTTTTGGGAAGACAAAGAATGATTATCAACAGGCACTGCTCTTCATGGATTAATGTTATTACTGGAATTGCATAGGGTTCAGTGCTGAGCCCATGGTTGTCTTCTGTATTTATTAATGATTATTTTTATTGTTGCTAAGTATAGTATAATTACTAGCAATTGTTCCTTTTTTCCCCGACATGGCCTGGAATTGATTTTGATACAGGCTTAATGTCTAAATTTTCAGATGATACAAAAGTTGGCAGGGTGTTTAATGATAGTAATGAAGATATGCTGCTGCAACAAGATCTAGAAAAATTAGGCAGATGGGTTGAGAAATGGCATCTGAAATTTTAAAATTGACAATTGCAATTTTTGCATATGAGTAGTATTATCCCAAAAGGATCGGGAGGTAATCATGTACTCTGGTTTGAAGTTCTCTGAACAGTGTAGACAGGCTGCTAGAACATCTCAATGGAGTTTTGTCTATGATATACAGCAGAGGTGGCCAACAAGTTGATTGCGATCTACCAATCGATTGTGGATTTAATTTCGGTCGATCATGACGAATTTTAAATATACAGTCATCCCTCGATTTGTGCAATGAAATTTTTGAGATGGTAGATCGCGGCACATTTTGAAGGAAAAAGTAGATCGCATCACAAATTAAGTTGGCCACTCCTGATATACAGGAACCCTAGGGGCTTACATCTGGTGAGTATGGGCTTGGCACATCCAGGGTCCTGAGCTGGATATCATCATTCTTCTCTTTCTTGGTGATTCCCTTCTACTTCTTACTCTCTCAGGGTGATTCAGAAATTTTTTTTTTGGCTGGTGCAGCATAAGTCTCAGGTTTCCTTGCACCGTATGGCTAATAATAATAAATTATTAGCCATACGGTTAATTATTAGCCTGACTTAAGGCAATGGTCAGGCCACACCTAGAGTACTGTATACAGGTCTGGAGGCCTCATTTCAAGAAGGATGTAGAGCTGCTGGAACGAGTACAGAGAAGGGCAACAAGATTAGTGAATGGAACAAAGGGGTGCTCTTACGAAGAAAGGCTTAAGTTTTGCAAATTACAGTGTCTGGAGACTAGGCACCAGCGAGGTGATCTGATAGAGGTGTATAAAGCCTTGAATGGTTTAAGCATGCTCAATGCTGATGGGATTCTTCCTCTAGCTCAGAAAAATCACCTGAGAGGGCATAAATTCAAATTGAGGAAAGACAGATGTAGGATAGACGTGCGGAAATTTGCCTTTAGCCAGCGGGTGGTTGGTTGGTGGAACAGACTGCCATCCCTTGTGGTGGAGGTTGATAGCCTAAATAAGTTTAAGGCTCAGCTGGACAGGTATTTTGAACGAACAGAGGGGTGAAGTGGAAGTGGGTTTTTTTTTTTTTTTTTTTGGCTGATGCTGCATAAGCTTGCTTTCTTGCATCAAATGCCTCTACTAATGCTAATGCTAATGCTAATAAAACTTTGCTAGGGCAAGGAAGTGATTATCATATTGTATAAGGCAAGGGTTAGGTCACATCTTAAGTACTGCATACAGGTCTGGAGGCCTCATTTTAGATAGGATATAGATCTGCTAGAACAGATGCAGAGAAGGGCAACGAGATTGGTGACGGGAATTGTAGTGTGGTCTTACCAAGCCAGACTTCAGTTCTCCAAATTGCAGCATCTTGGGACTAAGTACCTGTGAGATGATTTTATCAGGGTTCTTAAAGCTTTGAATGCTGATGGCATTTTTCCTTTTGTGCAGGCTACACACATGAGGGATATAAATTCAAATTGAGAAAGGATAGTTGCAGGATAGATGTATGGAGGTTTACCTTCAGTCAGTGAGTGTTTGTGGAAGTGGCATTTTGAATAAATTCAAGGAAGAATTAGACATTATTGGAGGAGATGGACTGGTGATGTGGGAATTTTGTTTTTGGCTGATGCTATATAAGCTTGTTTTCTTGCATCATATGATACCACTACTCGTACTCTGCAAAAGATTAATCTTTTGGATACCACTATTCTCATACTCTCCAAAAGATTAACTGGCCATTTGTCACCAAACGAGACTGCTATGACAATCTGTTTCAGGACTAACTGATTCCTTATTAATAGTTGATAGTCTCAAGTGACAACATGCAGGCAAAACTGCTGTAAAGAATTGTTCCAGGTTTCTCCTATATACAAAATCAGTTATCAAAGTTGTAATATAGCTAAGGCTATCTGTTGCGAGTAGTAGAATATCAGGGCAATACCAGGGGAAACCCATTAGAGTTATTTGTAACAAGTTGCTCTGCTATAGTTTATTTTCTATATTTATTAATGACATTGATGAAGATATATCAGGCCAAATATCTAATATATCTATCTGCTGCTGTTGGAATTAAGATTGCTGCATTATCCATGTAGTTTCAATCCTATTGCCTGCAAAATCAAATGAAAGGACATGATAGTCATTATAAATATTTACAGATGTAAATAAATAAACATTTTACAATCTGGCACCTCTCAGTCCTTGATGGTGTCAGATTTTAAAGAGTTTAATGTATATTTAATAATTATATAATAGACTGCTGTGTCCTGTGTAAGAGGGTAGTGAGTTTACCACTGATTACTTGTTTGGAAAGTTTTGTGTTGATATGGGAGAAATTCTTTAAGGAAGCTTCATTTGAAGTGCTCAGTAGTTTTTGAGAAGGAACTGCGACTTCCTCATGATTTGTTCAGAGTTTTCTTTAGTTCATAAAACATTTCAAATCAGCATATGAACACACATTTGTATGATATAATAATAATAATTTGCCTGTTTATACTCTTGAGAAAGCCACACAAGAACTACCATATTTAATGTCATGCAGACTGGAACTATTGGAACTATGGTCACTGAAGTGTGTGAACTTATTTACCTGAATGCTTTACCACTCAGCTGCAGAGCCCTTCACATAAATAGTAAACCATGTACTTGTGCACATGTCTGCTCTGATATGCCCTTTCAGAGACAGTAATTTGGAATCTCCTCTTTTTGAACTTCTCTGGCTTAAAATCTCTCTACTCATTCTGTCAAATTCATCTGTTGCCTCTATCAATCTTCCAATTCCATTAATCACTTGAAACTCTTTAACTTCCTCTCTTTAAAGCTTGACTTTCTCCAGTCCAACTTTCCTAACAGTGAGGTAATTTTCCTTGGTGATTTTAATGTTCAGAACTCCAGCTGGCTTCAGTTTTCTAGTCACATGGACCCAGCTGGTCAAGATGTGGGGGCTTTTGCAGTTACTAATGACCTTGCACAAATTCTTCATTTACCTACCAGCATACCAGACATTCCTAACCACACAGCTAACACTCTTGATCTTTTTCTCACAAACAACCCTACCAAATACATAGTCTATGCGAGTGGTCCTCCAGGCACTTCATATTACAATTTGGTGATGGCCTCCTCTCCAATAGAGTGTTTCTCCTCTTGACCACTTTTGGCCTCATGTTGTTTGACAATACAATAATGCAAAATGTGAGATGATCTGCAAGGTTTATATTCTTTCTCTCTGGTTGGATTACTGTTTTAAATCTTTTGATATCAGTGTTTGCTCAGATGGTGTCATTTAAATTATTTTTGTTGGGGTGAAATCCTTTATTCTGTGCTCCACCTTAAAATCTAAAACTTTATGCATATCCCTTGGGTTTTCCAATCAGTTTGCTAAGGATGTTCATGACGAATGTTGCATATTGTAGTTGGCTTGTATCCAACTCTCTAGATTCATTTTCTTCTATACTTAAACTTGCACCAATTGGAAAGCAATTATAAATCAATCACAAACTAGCTTTTGAATAGGCCAAGACTAGAAAACTTTCTTCTTGGTCAAATAGCAATTGAGCAACTTCTGTTTGGCTGAAACTTTTGCCCATCTGTACTTCTCATCTCTGTTAAAACCTCATTGTTCTTTTGCTTCCTTAGCTAAAGATGAAGCCAACTTACTAGCATCCTACTTTTCTTCTCACTCTTGTATTAATGATCTTGGTAAACCACCTCCTACCATTCCCAGTATACTCCGCACGGTGCCTCCAGTGGTTTCCTGTCAAATGGATGATAGAAGAAATACGAATAATCATGATTCCAAGAAAGCTCTGGTTCCGGATGTCATTTCTCCATTTGTTCTCAAAACGTGTGTGTGTGTGTGTGTGTGTGTGTGTGTGTGTGTGTGTGTGTGAGAACTTGCTACTGTTCTGTGTTTGCCTTTTCATATTCCTTTCTTATTCTACTGGTGGTTTTTCCCTTCTACTTGGAAATTTGCTCCCAGTGGATTTGCCTATACTATTTTATCATTAGTAGTAGTGGCATATGATGCAAGGAAGCAAGCTTATACAGCATCAGCCAAAAAAAAAAACCCCTTAAACTAACTTGAAATCCTTCATCTGATCAATGATCGGCAACATGGATTCCATCATTGTCAATCCATTAGTGATATATTGGCTTTTGTCACCCATCTGTGGAAAAATTCATTAGAAAAGTTTGTTAAACTGAAGCATTTGCTTTTGCCATTTCAAAGACTTTTTATTGTATTTGACATAGTCCTCTTTACAAGATTTGATCTTCTGGATTGATTGCTAACTGTTTTTTATAATTGGGTATTCAGTTTTCTCTCAGATTGCCCAATGTGGGTGTTGGTAGATAGCTCTCTGTCTTCTAACTTCTCCTCTAATGCTGATGCTCCAAAAGTTTAGTTCTTTGCATACTCAATTCCTCTTGTATATTAATGACCTTCTATTGACTGTAAATCCTATCCATTGTTTTGCTGATGATTCCACCTTTCAGTTTGAGAAATCTTGCTCTGCACAAATGGCTTCAACTTCTCGAATATACGCTGCCAATTCTTTTAATGCTGATCTCCAGTGGGGCAAATAAAACTTAATTGATTTCAATCCTTCTAAAACTTAGTCTTGTCTGATGTTTTAGAAGGAAAGGATTCTTATGCTCTTGTACTTATCTTGATGATACTTTAGATTTCTAGACAAGGTAACATATCTCTATTAAGGTTTACCCTAACTTCTAATCTTTCTTCTTCCAATCTCAGCATAAGCACATGTGAAATATTGCTTTCTCTGCATATGAATAACCAGGTTTTTTTCTTTTACTCTTGGCATTACTTTTCTTCTAAACAGCTACTACTCCTGTACAAATTTCAAATCTGCCCTACTATGGAATATTGTTCCTTCATTTGAGGCAGTGTGCCCATTACTTCTCTGAGTTTTCCAGACTCCATTCAAAAGAGGGCAATTAGGTTAATTAATGCCCCATTACTTACAAAGTCTCTTCACTCTTTGTCTCATAGACGTTCTGTTTTTTCAGAAAGCCTTTTCTACAGGTACTCTCCATAGGCACTGTTTTTCCAAACTGGCTTCTATAATTTCTCCTGTTCCTTTCAAACCAATTTGAATATTTGTTGCAACCAATCAATATACATTTAGCATTAGTAAAGATGCATGATGCAAGAAAGCAAGCTTATATAGCAGCAGCCAAAAAAAAAAAAAAAAAAAAAAACACCACTTCTCATTTCACCTATCCACTCGCTCCAAATGTTTGTCTTGCTCTGCCTCTTGAATCTGTTTAAGCTATCAACTTCTACAACGACAGATGGAAGTTTGTTCCAACAATCAGCCACCTGCTAGCTAAAGGCAAACTTGTGTGGCTAAAGGCAAACAAGTGCGGCAATCCTTGCACAACACAGTACTTATATAACATGGTTTCACTCTAACATGGTTAGAGAATTGTGACAACCTTGCATAACACAGTATTTTTGAGCTTTTGTGTGGAGAAAAATTATGTTGGAAGTAAATTTTCAACATTTCCATTCTTTTTTGTGCATCTCCACTTTTGGTTTGCTAATCTTTATGCAAAAGAAAAAAAAAAAAAACAATATTGGGAAATCCCTGTGTTAGATTCTGTGCTACTGAACTTGTGCTACTTGAACTTGTGGAAAAATCTAGATTTAACAGTTTTATTACTATTGGATAATGTTCCAGGCCATCCTAGGTGGTAGATAACTCTCATCAACCAGTGCAATACCACCACTTTGGTTATTGAAGGCTTGAAGTGGTGGAACCCATGTTTAGTCTCCAGAGCTAAGTTCCGGTCAACCCTTCCCCCATCTCTTCCATTATGCAGTTGGACTGATGACTTTTCATGTTATGGTGAACATCGTGGCGAGATCCAGTCTTCCTTACGTTTCGAGAGTACAGCTCTAAAATGGTGTTCGCAGGCTGGCTGCTAGCTAGTACACTGGACCAAACATATTGGTGACTCTTTAGGAGGCTTCCGGATCAGCTAGTTTATAATCTTGCTACCTCTACTCTGCCAGATAATGACTGGAGGGAGTCCGAGTAGTAAGCGGGGGGGGGGGCATTGTCGACGCCACGTTATGTCAAGGATCTGGGTATATTTTTACAATGTGTATGCCCTATCCAAAAATTTCATTACTTCATACAGCCTGCCCCCCCCCCCCCACCCACTTTTCTTACTATTGAATACACCATGAATTGTCAAACTAATACAGTAAGCTTATCTGTGAAAAGATCTAAACCTCCCAAATACTTTCTAGTTCATTTCACAAATATATGTGGTCTCAGTTCTAATATCAATGACGTCCATTTCCACTTGCAATCTGCCAAACCCCATGTATTTTATCAGTTATCAGTTGATTCAACTACTACTCATCTCAGTTGCCCAAATTATTCGCTGTATGATTCATTTCGCCACAAAGGTGGTACTTGTGTATATGTCCATTCTGATATCCCTTTTAAGAGACTTGGTAATTTGGAATCTACTCTCTTTGATCTTCTCTCACTTAAAATCCCTCTACCTCACTGTGTCAAAATCATCTGTTGACTCTACCGTTCTCCCAACTCCACTAATCACTTGGTGCTCTTTGCCTTGCTCTCTTTGCAACTTGACTTTCTCCAGTCCAACTTGCCTAACAGTGAGGTAATTTCCTTTGTAATTTCTCGTAATTGGCTTGTTTCCAATTCTTCAGTATCTACCTACACCAAAGCTCACAACAATTGTAAAGCAGTTATTAATCAATCCAAACTAGGGTTTGAATAGGCCAAGAGAAGAAAACTTTCTCCTTGCCCTAATGGTAGCCAAGCATTTTGGTCTCTTACCAAAGCTATTGGCGGCAACTTTCGCCCATCTCTGCTCCCACCTCTGTTCAAACAAGATGTTTCTGTTGTCACTTCAGCCAAGCATAAAGCTGACCTGCTAGCATCCTATTTTTCTTCCAACTCGTGTATTAATGATCTTGGTAAAACACCTCCCACCATTCCTAACACGCTCCATTCAATGCCTCCTGTGGTCTTCCGTCAAAAAG
Source organism: Mastigoproctus giganteus (assembly GCF_048544385.1). NCBI lineage: Eukaryota > Metazoa > Arthropoda > Arachnida > Uropygi > Thelyphonidae > Mastigoproctus > Mastigoproctus giganteus. The sequence goes on along the minus strand of NC_143577.1, from coordinate 2,654,335 downwards.
ATGTCAGAAGGATTTTGACGAATCTTGATGCTAAGAAAGCGCCAGGTCCTGATGGTATTTCTCCACTTGTTCTCAAAACCTGTGCTCCTGAATTCCTTACTCCTGTTCTTTGCCACCTTTTTTCACTTTCTTATTCCAAAGGTGTTTTACCTTCTGCTTGAAAATTTGCTCATATCCAGCCAGTTCCTAAAAAGGGTGACAAATCCCTCCCATCCAATAATTGTCCCATTGCAATTACTTCTACTCTTTTTAAAGTAATGGAGAAATCAATTAAGTGCCAACTCCTAAACTACGTAGAAACCTTCCGTCTGCTCAACAATCACCAGAATGGATTCCATTGGTGTCAATCCACTGGTGATATTATGGCTTATGTTACTCATTTATGCACAAATTCAATGGAAAAGTTTGTTGAAACACAAGCAGTTGCTCTTGACATCTCAAAGGTTTTTGATGCACAAATTCAATGGAAAAGTTTGTTGAAACACAAGCAGTTGCTCTTGACATCTCAAAGGTTTTTGATCGTGTTTGGCATAAAGGTCTTAACAAGCTTCCATCTTATGGTTTGCCAACTATTTTTTGTAATTAGTTATCCAGTTTTCTCTCTGAGTGCTCCCTGAGGGTGATGGTAGATGGCTCTCTCTCTTCTAACTTCTCCACTAATGCTGGTGTTCCTCGAGGTTCAGTTCTTTCCCCCACTCTTTTCCTCTTGTATATTAATGACATTCTTCCATTGACTGGAAATCCTATCCATAGTTTTGCTGATGATAGCACATTGCATTCCACTTTCCATTTCGAGAAACGTTGCCCTGCTCAATCAGCTTCAACTTCTCGAATATCTGCTACCAATTCCTTAAATGCTGATCTCCAGGTAATTCTCCAGTGGGACAATGACAACTTAGTTGATTTCAATCCTTCTAAAACTCATGTCTCGTAAAAAAGGATTCTTCTGCTCCTATGCTTACCTTGGATGACACTCTGATTTCTAGGCAATGTCATATATCTCTTTTGGGGATTACCCTGACTTCTAATCTCTCTTGGCACAAGCACATTACAAATATTGTTTCCTCTGCAACTAAAAAACTTGGTTTTCTCTTTCGCTCTTGGCTTTACTTTTCTTCCAAACAGCTGTTCACTCTTTACAAATCGCAAATTTGCCCTACCATGGAATATTGTTCCCACATCTGGGGCGATGCCCCCAAAACCTCTCTCAGTCTTCTAGATTCCATTCAGAAGAGGGCAGTTAGTTTTATTAATGACTCCTCTATAACAGACTCTCTCCACTCGCTGTCATTAATTAACCCAGTTAGGTTAATTAATGACTCCTCCCTAACAGACTCGCTGTCCCATAGACGTACTGTTTCTGCTGCTTTTCTTTTCTACCGATACTTTCATGGGCACCGTTCTTCTGAATTGGCTTCTATAATTCCTGCTCTCTCTCTTTCAAAACAGCCCGAACTCGTGCCGCCACCAGCCAACATCAATTTAGTGTCCAACTTCAAACTCACAGAACCAACTTTTCATCTTCCTCGTTTATTCATTCAACTGCCGTTTTCTGGAACAACCTTCCTTCATACATATGAACTTGGCCTGTTACAGCGTAAGATTACTCATCAGTGAAGACACGATATTAGAGCTGGAAAAGGAATTAGAAAATGTGAATTGGAATATTATCGGTTTTGCTGAAACAAGAAGAAGAAATGAATCACTTATAAGTTTATCAAGTGGAAATCTGCTGTACACCAATGGAAACAGTGAAAGAAGTGAAGGTGGAGTTGGGTTTCTCGTCCATAAAGGGTTAAAAAAACAACATTTTGGAATTCAAAAGTACATCACTGAGGGTGTCAAGACTAATACTCAAGATTTCTAAGAGGTACAAGCTAAAGGTTATAATGATTTATGCACCAACATCGAGCCATGGTGATGAAGAGGTTGAAGAAATGTACACCGAAATTGAGTGTCTTCTAGATGAGCAGAAACCCACTATACTATTATTATGGGAGACTTTAATGCTAAGGTTGGAAAAAGACAAAACAGCGCAGAAAGGGAAACTATAGGAAATTTTGGAATTGATGAAAGAAATGAAAGAGGCAAAAGACTTGTGGAATTTGCAGAATCTCAAGGATTGTCAGTAATGAACACTTTTTTCAAGAAAAGAGTGAACAGAAAGTGGACATGGAAGAGTCCAAATGGATTAACAACTAATGAACTTGACGTCATCCTCACTAACAGAAGATATATTGTGAATGATGTTACTGTCCTGAATAAGGTAAATGTTGGAAGTGATCACAGAATGGTAAGATGTACACGATACAGATGTAGGAAAGGAAAGGAAAAAACTGACTCGAGTAAATAATACAAAGGTTTTTGAGATAACAGAAGAGGAGAAAAAGCAGTATGTTAAGAAAAAGAAAAAGTTTGAGCTTCTGCAGACTGCTCAGGACCAAGATATCGACGAGGAATATTACAACTTTCTGAAAGTGATAAAGCCTAAGAAACTTATAGGGAAAAGGAAATCCAAAGAAGAAAAAATTAGTCAAGAAACACTTGTCATGATGAACCGAAGACGACAAATGAAGAGCAAGAAAAACACTGACTGGGAGAAAATTGAGTATACTGAGTTATGCAAAGCCATTAGAAAGAGACTCAGAGAGGACATAAGAAGATTCAACACAAGAAAAGTAGAACAAGCATTAAGGGACAACAAAGGATTTAAATCAGCAGCCATGAGCAGTAATACAGAAAGACAAATGATATTGAAACTGAAGAATAGCGATGGTGTACTTATAAACAGCAGAGAAGGCATAATTCAAATAGCAGAGGACTACTATAGAGAATTATACAAGGAGCGAGGGAATGATGCCAGCAGTGGGGAAGATGGATTGCAAAGTAGCAACACATAACACATACCCGATATTCTTCCTGATGAGGTAGAACATGCATTGAAGAAAATGAAGAATCAGAAAGCCCTGGGGGAAGATGAAGTTACTGTAGAATTGTTAAAATTGGGAGGAAGAGACATAATAGAAAAACTGGCAAGACTCTTTGCAAAGTGCATTAGAAAAGGTGTGACACCTAAGCAGTGGAATAATGCAATCATAGTTTTGCTGCATAAGAAAGGAGATAAACTAGAAATTGGAAATTATAGACCAATTAGCTTGTTATTCCATATCTACAAGTTGTTCACAAGGGTCATTACTAACAGATTAGAAAGAATACTTGATGTGAATCAACCAAAAGAGCAAGCTGGCTTTAGGACAGGATTCTCGACTATGGATCACTTTCACGTAATATCATAGCTAATGGAGAAAGCAAATGAATATGAAACACCATTATGCCTGGCATTTGTGGATTATGAAATGGCATTTGACTCCATACAGCATAAGGCAATGTTTTGGGCACTGGAAAGACAAGGCATAGATACCCCACATATTATGATTTTGAAGAAAATATATGAGAATGCTACCTCCTTTATTAGACTAGACAAAGACAGTAGGAAATTTAAAATTGAGAAAGGAGTTCGACAAGGAGACACAATGTCTCCAAAGAGGAAGACCTTGAGGAGGCGTTCAGAAGATTAGACTGGTCGCAGAAAGGAGTCAATGTGAACGGAGAGTACCTAAACCATTTACGATTTGCAGATGACATTATGGTCATAAGCCACGATCCTAAAGAATTAGAGGAAAATCTTAATCAGTTATGCACAGCTAGTAAGGATTTTGGACTAAAGATGAATATGGCTAAAACAAAAGTAATGATGAACAAGTATGCCACAGGAAGGGAAATAATGATTGAAGGAGCAGTAATTGAAAAGGTGGAGTCATATACTTATCTGGGACAAGTTATTAGCTGTAATAATGATAAATGGCTGGAAGTCAAGAGAAGAATAAATTTTGGATGGATAGCATTTAGTAAATATTGTCACATACTGAAGAGCAATATCCCAGTTTGTCTGAAACGTAAAATAATGAACCAATGTATACTCCCCGCCATGACTTATGGAAGTGAAACTTGGGCACTCACCAAAAGAATGGAAGAGAAGCCGAGAACTACACAGCGAAGAATGGAACGAATTATATTGGGAATCAGACTGTTAGATAAGAAGAGAAACACATGGATTAGGCAGCAAACTCAACCCTTTGTCCTTTACTTGATATCTAAGTATATGATATCAAGTAAAGGACATTCTTATCAAAACTAAAGAACTAAAATGGTCTTGGGCTGGACACATAGCTCGAAGACATGATGACAGATGGACTAAGAAAATAACAGAATGGTACCCAAGAGGAGCTAGAAGAAAACCTGGAAGACAAAGGTGGGGATGGATAGATGAAATTCATGAGTTTGTGGGTAGTAAGTGGATGGCCAGTGCTCAAATCAGAAGGAACTGGAAAGTTGCTGGAGAGGTCTTCATCCTGCAGTGGATTGAAAATGGCTGATGATGATGTTGAAACTCACATCAGAAAATCATTACAATGAATTTCGAAAAATTGATTCCGGATTGAATTGTTGAAAAATTGAATTGATGGAGACATTTTTCAATTGTGGACTGTATCGGAATCATAGCTTTATCGCTCAAAAAAGTAAAACCGTCAACATTAAATGTATATTGGAAAAATGTATGGGCAAAGTCATTTCATTCAGGAAATATGATTGAACCAGCCAAAATGGAATCCGTGCTCTAGTAGAACTGGCTAAGTCAGTAGGATGGGAAGGTTTTGATGATATGACCACTGAAGCCCTCATGGGTAGCACGGTTGGTAGAATCGTCGCCATCCCCACACCGGGTTAAAAAGACCTAAGTTCGAATCCCGTCTTTTTCACAACGTGGAGGAGTTATTCGGTCTCAGGCGAGGTTAACATGGTTTTTTTCTCCTGGAAACTTGGGTTTTTCGTCCAGAAAAACAGAAAATTGAGCTTAGAATGTACACAATTTGAATATACAGAGCAACACAGCTTTAAATGGTGATGCTACTAAAAACAAAAAGGTGTGATTACTGAAGACATTTAAGATTTACTGGTAGAAAAATAGATTGGCAAAGCTGATTTGGTGAAAATGGCATCAGAGGAAAATCTAATCAATTCAGAAGATGATAGTGCAGAATCCTAGAGGCTCACATCTGGTGAGTATGGGCTTGGCACACCCAGGGTCCTGAACTGAATATCATCATTCTTCTCTTTCTTGGTGATTCCCGGCTACTACACTTCACTCTCTCTCTCTCTTTCTCTCTCTCTCTCTCTCTCTCTCTCTCTCTCTCAGGATAACTCGGGAATTTTTTTTTGGCTGGTGCAGCATAAGCCTCAGGCTTCCTTGCAGGTGCCTAGTCTCCAGAAGCTGCAATTTGCAGAATTTAAGCCTTTCTTGGTAACACCAACTCTTTGTTCCACTCACCAATCTCATTGCCCTTCTCTGTAGTAGAAGGAAACCACAAAGAGAAGAATGACGATATGCAGCTCAGGACCCTAGGTGTGCCAAGCCCATACTCATCACATGTGAGCACCTAAGGTTAAATATGATGCAAGAAAGCAAGCTTTTATAGCATCAGCCAAAAAAAAAAAAAAAAAAACCCTTCTCATTTCACCCATTCACTCCAAATGTTTGTCTACTTCTGCCTTGAACTTATTTAAGTTGCTGACCTCCACTACAACAGATGGAAGTTTGTTCCAACTATCAACCACCAGCTGGCTAAAGGTGAATTTCCACACACTCTATTCTACAATTGTCTTTCCTCAATTTGAATTTATGTTCTCTCAGGTGATTAATCTGAGCAAGAGGAAGAATCCCAATTAGCATTGAGCTTGCTCAATCCATTCAAGGCCTTATACACCTCAATTAGACCACCGTGCAGGTGCCTAGTCTCCAGAAGCTGCCATTTGCAGAATTTAGGCCTTTCTTGGTAACATCAACCCTTTGTTCCACTCACCAATCTCATTGCCCTTCTCTGTACTCATTCCAGCAGCTCTTTCCTAAAATGAGGCCTCCAGATCTGTATACGTTACACAGGGTGTGGCCTGACCATTGCCTTATACAAGGGAACTATCATCCCCCCTATTCCTGATAGCAAAATTCCTGTATATCATTGACAAGACATCATGACTATTCTAGCAGCCTGTCTGCACAGCTCAGAAAACATCATATCTGACTGCACAATTAACTCCAGGTCCTTTTCATTCTCCACTACCCTGAGTGTAGTACCACCCAGATGATCTGTTACTCTTGGTTACTGCTACCCATATACAGTACTTTACATTTGCTAATGTTAAACTTGAGTTGCCATCTCTCAGCCCATCTGCTCAACCTTTCCAGATCCTGTTGCAATATGTACTATCATTATTGTCATTAACAACCCTGCCAGCCTTCGTATCGTCTGGAAACTTAGACATTAACCGTGATTTACCTTCAACAATATCAGCAATAAATCCAAAAACAACAATGGGCCTAACACTGAGAAGGGGGACTCCACTTAAAGCATTAATCCATGAAGATCAGTGTCCATTGATTACCACTCTCTGTCTTCTCCCACTCAACCATCCTTTTATCCGTTAGAGCAACTTGCCCTTAGTGCCATACTGCTCCAATTTGTACAGTAATCTTCCACGTGCCACAATATCAAAAGCTTTCCTAAAATCCAAGTATATGATAACAAAATTATTCTTTGCATCCAGTTCCTTTTTTGACCAAATCATATTATCCAATCAAATTTGTCAGACAAGATTTCCCCTTAAAAAACCCATGCTGTATCTGAATTATAACTGTAGCCTTGTCTATATGATCCTGCATCACTTCCTTAATCAGTGACACCATTATTTTCCTCGAAATAGAAATTAAACTGGAGATACATTTGCACATCTCCAGTCTGTGGAGACCTCCCACTGAGTCCAAGAATTCTCTCATAATTATGGGTAGCCGCCTCCGTTGCCAGGTGGGAAGGAGCAGCAGTGCGTAGCACACAGTTCTTGATTAAACCGGGGTTCGAGCCCGTCACCACCAAATACGGAGGATGCGGAAAGGTCAGGGAATGACCACCGCATATCAGTATGGCCTTAGTGGCTAATGCTCCTAAAAACCAAATAACAACAACAAACAAACATAATTATGACAAAGGGTTTGCTTCCTTCCTTTGCAGCCTCCTTTAATGTGACTGGTTAGATCACATCCATCTCAGGTGTGTTTCTTACGTTTAGCTTCAACAATTTTTCCTCCAGTTTGCTCTCAATTATTACAAAATCATTTAGTTCCCTGCTAGAGTTTGATAAACTTCTAACCTCCACTTCGCTACTGAATTGCTCATGTGCTACTAGATGCAAAATACTCATTCAGTTTGTCAGCTATCTGAGCAGGATCATCAACAATCAAACCATCAATATCAAGTGGACCAATGTGATTTTTCCCTTTCCTTCTAAGGTTTACCTAAGTAAAGAAGTCTTTACTATGTTTCTTTGAATAATTTGCAAAAGATTTCTTGTAATCTGGCTTCGCTTGCATATAGTCCTTTGTGACTTGATTAGGACTAGTGTATGTCTACTATAGGCATCTGTGTCTCCTGATGATCTATATGCATCCCATGAAATTTTTTTCTCCGCCATTAGTCCCATTTGTTCATCTGACATCTATTTAGGCCTAAACCTTGAATAGTATTTCTTAGTTGGTATTAAAGGCATAGTAGCTTCCAAGATTAATTCCTGAAATGCTTCCCATTTAGAATCTGCTGTTGGTAACATCATCAGTTAGTCCCACTATAGAATTTAAAAACTCCCTGAGACCACTGTGGTCACCTTTACAAAAGTAAAAACCATTTCACTTACCCCTGATGGTAGTAACATCTTTAAGTAAATCCCACATCAGTACACTGTGATCATTCTCCCTTGTCTGAATATATTGGATTCAGTGTGACAGGAGCAATGAAAATCAGTTCAAAATTAGGGTTCAGTAGATATGGAGAGAATTTCCAATAGAATAATCATTGACAATAAGAGTCAAACTGCATGATTGCAGAGAAAGTAACATAATTCATAATGAAATATTATTGTACTAATTAGCAAACTGTTGTTAATTTTATTTTAATAATTTTAATTTTATTAATTTTTTATAGATATAATTAAAATTCTCATATTAAAGTTATTTATTTTTAAACAGGTTGCTGGTTGGTACAATATTTCGTTCTGAATATACCCAGTGCTTAGAGCCATATTTCTAGCAACATAATTTACATTACATTTGAAACACATTATTTTTGTTGCTAAGAAAAACAAAAGATGCTGACAAAAGATGCTAAGAAAAACAGCAAGGATTTCGTTACTTATATAAACTCTAAAAGGAAGGGGATGAATCTGATTGGTCCACTTGACATCAATGGTTTGACTGTTGATGATCCTGCTCAGATAGCAAACAAACTGAATGAGTATTTTGCATCTACATTCACACGTGAGAAATTATTAAAGTTTGAAAATGGCAGAAGGTTATCAAATTGTAGCAGTGTGCTTAATGATTTTGTAATAACTGAGAGCAAAGTGGAGGAGAAATTGTTGAAGTTAAACATAAGAAAGGCACCTGGGGTGGATGGGGTCTATCCAGTTATATTAAAGGAGGTGGCAATGAAGTAAGCAAACCTTTAGCCATAATTATGTAAACCCCTGAGTCCAAGGATAATTAGCCATAATTATCCTTCGACTCGGGGTAAGTTCCCACAGACTGGATAAGTGCAAATGTATCTCCAGTTTACAAAGGGAGATCAGACGGTGACACGAGTAATTACAGACCTGTTAGTTTGACTTCTGTTTCAGAGAAAATAATGGAGTCACTTGTTAAAGGAGCATTGCAGGATCATCTAGACAAGACAGCAGTAATAATTCAGATACAGCATGGGTTTGTCAAGGGGAGGACTTGTCTGAAGAATTTCATTGGATACTATGTTGTGGTTACAAAGCAACTGGATGCAAAAAATAATTTTGATATCATATACTTCTGCACAAATTGGAGCAGTGTGGCATTGGAGGCAAATTGCTGATATGGATAAAGGGATGGTTGAGTGGGAGAAGACAGAGTGATAATCAATTGGACACTGCTCTTCGTGGACTAATGTTATTAGTGGACTCCCTCAGGGTTCAGTGTTGGGTCCATTGTTGTTTTCTGTATTTATAAATGATATTGGTGATGGTATATGAGGCTTAATGTCCAAGTTGCAGGTGATACGAAGGTTGGCAGGGGTTGTTAATGACACTAATACTTGGATTTCAGAAAGCTTTTGATACTGCTGCATATGGAAGACTACTGTACAAATTGGAGCAGTATGGCATTAAGGGCAAATTACTACAATGGATAAAAGGATGGTTGAGTGCTAGAAGACAGAGTGGTAATCAGTGGACACGCTACGTGCACTAATGTTATTGGTGTTGTCCCTTTGGGTTTGATGTTGGGTCTATTGTTTTTTTATATATTTATCAATGATATTGATGAAGGTATATCAAGCTTAATGTCAAATTTTGCAAATGATACAAAGGTTGGCAAGGTTGTTAATAATAGTAATGACAGTATGATGCTGCAACATGATCTGGAAAATTTGGGTTGATGGGCTGAGAAATGGCAACTGAAGTTTAACATTGACAAATGCAAAGTACTGTATATGGGTAACAGTAACCCCATAGAAATGTACCAGGTGGTGTTACATTCAGGGTAGTGGAGAATGAAAGAGACCTGGGATTAATTGTGCAGTCAGATATGAAGTTTTCAGAGCAGTGCAGACAGGTTGCCAGAGTAGGCCATGGGGTTTATGAAGGAAGGCTAAAGTTCTGCAAATTGCAGCTTCTGGAGACTAGGCACCTTCGAGGCGATCTGATTGAGGTGTATAAGGCCTTGAATGGATTGAGCAAGTTCAATGCTAATGGATTCTTCCTTTTGCTCAGATTACAAACCTGAGGGGGCATAGATTCAAACTGAGGAAAGACAGTTGTAGGATTGATGTGTGGAACTTTGCCTTTAGCCAGCTGGTAGTTGATTGCTTGAACAAACTTCCATCTGTTGTTGTTGTGGAAGTTGATAGCTGAAATAAATTCAAGGCACAACTAGACAAACATTTGGAATGAATGGATCAGTGAAACGGAAAGGATTTTTTTTTTTGACTGATGCTGTTTAACTTGTTTCTTGCAACATGTGCCTCGACTAATGCTAATTATTTATTATATTTAATTTTATTATTATTATTGTTTTGCTTTTTTTAGCATTAGCATTAGTAGAGGCATTTGATGCAAGAAAGCAAGCTTATGCAGCATCAGCCAAAAAAAAAAAAAAAAAAACTTCCATTCACCCCTCCGTTCGTTTGAAATACTTGTCCAGCTGAGCCTTCAATTTATTTAAGCTATCAACTTCCACAACAAGGGATGGAACTCTGTTCCACAAACCAACTACCCGCTGGCTAAAGGCAAATTTCCGCACATATATCCTCCATCTGTCTTTCCTCAATTTGAATTTATGCCCTCTCAGGTGATTATTCTGAGCAAGAGGCAGAATCCCATCAGCATTGAGCATGCTCAAACCATTCAAGGCTTTATACATCTCTATCAGATCACCTTGCTGGTGCCTAGTCTCCAGACACTCTAATTTACAAAACTTAAGCCTTTCTTTGTAAGAGCACCCCTTTGTTCCATTCACTAATCTTGTTTCCCTTCTCTGTACTCGTTCCAGCAGCTCTACATCCTTCTTGAATTGAGGCCTCCAGACCTGTATACAGTACTCTAGGTGTGGCCTGACCATTGCCTTATACAAGGGAATAATCACCTCCTTATCCCTGCTAGAAAAATTCCTATATATCATTGACAATACACCATGAGCTACTCTTGTAGCCCGTCTGCACTGCTCAGAAAACTTCATATCTGCCTGCACAAACACCCCCAGGTCCCTTTCATTCTCTACCACTGTCAGTGTAGTACCACAGAATTGATACGTTGCTCTGGGGTTGCTGTTTCCCATGTGTAGTACTTTACATTTGTCAATGTTAAACTTCATTTGCCACCTCTCAGCCCATCTGCTCAACCTTTCCAGATCCTGTTGCAGCAGCATAGTGTCAGTAGTGTCCTTGACAACCCTGCCTACCTTTGTATCGTCTGCAAACTTCGACATTAAGCTTGATATACCATCATCAATATCATTTATGAATACAGAAAACAATAATGGACCCAACACTGAGCCCTGAGGGACTCCACTAATAACATTAGTCCAGGACGAGCAGTGTCCATTGATTACCACTCTCTGTCTTCTCCCCCTCAGCCACCCCTTTATCCACAGCAGCAATTCGCCTCCAATGTCACACTGCTCCAATTTGTGCAGCAGTCTTTCATGTGCAACAGTATCAAAACCCTTTCTAAGATCCAAGTATATAATATCAAAGTTATTCCCTGCATCCATTTCCTTTGTGACTGCATCATAGTATCCAATCAAGTTGGTCAGGCAAGACTTCCCCTTAACAAAACCATGCTGTGTCCGAGCTATAACTGAAGTCTTGTCTAAATGATCCTGCAGTGCTTCTTTAACTAGTGCCTCCATTAATTTTCTTGGAACAGAAGTTAAACTCACAGGTCTATAATTACTTGTGTCAGCCTTTGATCCTCCTTTGTGAATTGGGGTCACATTTGCACATCTCCAGTCTGTCCAAGGAAGCTCTCATAATTATGGCAAAGGGTTCGCTTACTTCCTCTGCTGCCTCCTTTAATATAACTGAATAGATCCCATCCACTCCGGGTGCCTTTCTTGTGTTTATCTTCAACAATTTCTCCTCCACTTTACTCTCAATTATTACAACATTCTCTAGCTTACTGCTAGAGTTGAATACACCTCTGGCTTTCCCCTCGCTAAATAACTCCTCATGTGTGAATGTTGATGCAAAATATTCATTTAGTTTGTTAGCTACCTGAGCAGGATCATCCACAGTTGACCCATCGATATGAAGTGGACCAATCTGATTCATCCCCTTCCTTCTTGAGTTTACATAAGTAAAGAACTCTTTGCTGTTTTTCTTTGCATCCTTTGCCAAAGATTTCTCGTAATCTGCCTGCGCCTGCCTAACCTCCTTTGTAACTTGGTTACAGATCAACTTGTACCTATCATAGGCTTCTGTGTCATGTGTTAATTTGTATGTATCCCATGCATGTTTCTTCTCTGCCATATGCCTCATCAGTTCATCTGACATCCATTTAGGCCTAAACCTTGAACAATATTTCTTAGTTGGTATGTAAAGCCTAGTAGCTTCCAAGATAAGTTCTTTGAATGCTTCCCATTTTGCATTTGCTGTTGGTAACATCATCAGTTGGTCCCACTGTATAGAATTTAAATACTGTCTCGGTCCATCGTAGTCGCCTTTACGAAAGCAATAACCCTTCCCTTTACCCCTAATGGTAGTTACCTCTTTGAGTAAATCCCACTTCAGCACACTGTGATCACTGCCACCTAGTGGTTCATTTATCTGCAGATTCTTAATGCATGAAGAATCACTGCTGATAATCAAATCAAGAGTATTCCTACCTCTAGTTGTCTCACGAACATGCTGATGTAGAAAACAATCGTCCAATAAATCTACAAAAGCCCTGCTAGTGTGTGAGTGACCAGTCCCCAAATTCCAGTCAATATCTGGGAAATTAAAATCTCCCATTATAAGACTCTCTGATTTACTGGCCCACTCTATTTCCCTGTACAGTTTCTTATTATACTCATCAGAGTCATTAAGCCTATAGCACACTCCTACTCTCAATTTTGATCTCCCAATGCTTATGTCACACCAAACTGACTCGACACTGCACTGTCCAGCGATGTCCACTGGCTTCACTTCCTTGGATTTTATGTACTTCTTAACTAATAGCATAACCCCTCCTCCCTTCCTATCCAGTCTATCCTTTCTGTAGACGTTGTACTCCCCAAATTCCAGTTCTGCATTCTTTATATCTGTGTGACACCACATCTCTGATATCCCAACAATATCTGCCTTTGATGTTTTCAGCAATACCTCAAATTCATCAAATTTATTTACTAAACTCCTAGCATTGGTGTACACGCAAGTATACATGCACCTATTTCTATTCTTAGCTACCCTAACACAACCCATGTGTTTACTTGTACCGCAATGACTCCCAGCAGTCTCTGAAATATCCTGCATCTTGTTTTTCAGGCTTCTGCTCATTCCAATATAAGCATTTCAAGAATCTCTTTCACCTCTGCCAGTGGCTACTGTTAATCTATTCGTATTTGTTTCCCTCCAAGCTAGCAGTTTTCCGACCCACCTAACACTGCCTCGATAGCATCAGCAAATATTCTTGCACCCTTTTTATTTAAGTGTATCCCATCCCTGTTTTTTTTTTTTTTTTTGGATGCAGCATAAGTGTTACGCTTCCTTGCACCATATGGGCATTACTAATACTAATTACTAGTTTGAAATGATGTAAGACAGCAAACTTACAGTATCAGCAAAAAGAAAAAAAAAAAAAACACATCACATCTATATCCTCCCTGAATTTATTTAGCCTACCCCCTTCAATAACATCAGAATGAAGCTTCTCTCAACAGTTAACTGGCTGAAGGCAAATTTCCTTCAATCCTGCAACCATCCTTTCTTCATTTCAATTTACACCTTCTCATGTGTTTGTGTGAGCCTGAGCAATAGGAAGCATGTCATCAGCATCGAGCCTACTCAGTCCATTTAAAACCTTAAACACCAGTCATATCTATTTGCAGGTGCTTAGTCACCATGTGTTGCAGTTTGACACCTTTTTTGAATTAGGCTTCCAGGCCTATATGAGTTCTCAAAATGTGACTTGACCATTGCGTTATACAGTGTGATAATCACCTTTTCCTGCTGGCAAAATTCTTGTATATCATTGACAAAACCTCATTAGCTATCCTGGCTACCTGTCTGCACCTGCTTTGAAGTACAGGGTTGTTAAAATTAAAGTATCCCTTCACGGACTCTGGAGCGAGTTCTTAGGCTCACTGAAGAGAAATTTGGGGAAAAAAAGGTACAATCAAGAATGCGCTTGCCTTTATTGGAAAAAAAAAAATAGTTACAAAATTTGTCACTAGCAATACAAATCACTTGAACAGTGCTACAATTGTTCAATGTGTCCTCCATTTTGGTCAACAACAGTTTCCCTTCAAAGAACAGCATTTTCTACAGCAGAACATAACATGTCAACTGAAATAGCCAGCACGTGACATCTAATGTTGTCCTTCAGATCTGCCAGAGTTTGACATCCTTCCTGACACACATGGTTCTTCAAAAAACCCCACAACCAGAAGTTGTGGGGTTTTTTGATCACCCCAACCACAACCGGTGATTGGGGTGGCCAAGATGTCTGGAAACAACGGCTGATGACCCGTTTGTCTATAAATTGTTGCCTTAGCAATCTGTGGACATAACGGTGGATGTGGGCTGGTGTACCATCTTGCATGAATATGGTATCGGGAAGGCACCCACGTTGTTGCAGCTCTGGTATTGTGAAATTTGCTAACATTTCATAATATCGCTGTCCAGTGGCCGTAAATCAACGCCACACTGTCTCTTTTGGAGAATGCAACGGGACCTCTTGGATAACTCAAGGGGTTTTCTGTTGCCCAAATGCGACAGTTGTGCGTATTCACTTGTCCATTTAAGCAGAAGTGGGCTTCATCACTCCAAAGGATGTTCAATGGCCAAGTGATATCCATTGTCATTCGCCCCAGAAACTGAAGTGCGTATGTGAAACAAATATCTGCATCACCGTGCTGCAGCATGTGCATCTTGTAAGGATAGTACTGCAACACCTGGTGCATTACTAGCCTTACAGTGGAATACGGCATGTCCACCTCACGAGAAACAGCTGGCACACTTGTGCTACCACATGGAGATAGACTTGATAAATCCACGACAGCCATAGCCACATCTTCAATACGACCTCTACTTGGTTGAAGACCAAGATGCCCTGTTGCTTCAAATTTTGCAATCATTTTGCGGACAGTACAAATAGTTGTAGTCCACGCGGGCCTTATGTGCTTCTGACGTTGGAATTCTCTGATAGCCTAAGCTGTATTGTTGCTGATCTGATAGTACAGCTTTGCTAATAGTACCTTTTCCTGCAACTTTGTTGGCATTGCTGCTGTAGTGCAGGTAAACGTCTACTGTATGATTTTGAAGAGACTGCTTTGCTTTTATACAGTACAGTAGAGCTGAGTAGTGGCACTGTGGCAATAACTTACGATTATGCAAATAATGTAAGTTATTTGCATAATCGTAACTAAGATAGTTACGCACCATACAGTGACAAATTTTGTAACTAGTTTTTTTTCCCAATAAATGGTGAGCGCATTCTTTATTGTACCTGTATTTCAAATTTCTCTTCAGTACAAGCCTTAGACCTCGCTCCAGAGCCCTCTACACAGGGATACTTTAATTTTAACAACCCCGTATCTTGCCTTTGTCAAGATTGAACTTCATTTGCTGCTTCTCAGCCTGATTGTATAATTTGTCTATATATTGTTGTTAATGACAGTAATGTTGCTACTGCAACAGGATCTAGAAAATTTGGGCAGATGGGCTGAGAAGTGGCACTGAAGTTTAACCTTCACAAATGCAAAGTACTGCATATGGGTAGAAACATACCAACTGTGTGGTATAACACTTAAGGAGGTAGAAAATGAAAAAGACCTGGGAGTAATTGTGCAGTCAGATATAAAGTTTTGTCTCTATAAAGTTTTCTGAGCAATGCAGATATAAAGATATAAAGTTTTCTGAGCAATAATCTGAGATATAAAGTTTTCTGAGCAATGCAGACAGGCTGCCAGGGCAGGTCATGGGGTTTTGTCAATGATATATAGGAATTTTGCTAGCAGGGAAAAGGAGGCGATTGTCCCTTTGTATAAGGCAATGTTCAGGCCATGCCTTGAGTACTGCGTACAGGTCTGGAGGCCTCATTTTAGGAAGGATGTAGATTTGCTTGAGTGTGTACAGAGAATGGCAACAAGATTGGTGAGGGGAATGAAGGGATCCTCTTACCAAGAGAGGCTTAAGTTCTGCAAATTGCAATGGCTGGAGACTAGGACCCTGCATGGTGATCTGATTGAGGTGTATACGGCCTTGAATGGGTTGAGTATGCTGAATTCTGATGGGATTCTTCCACTTGTTCAAATTATGAACCTAAGGGGGCATAAATTCAAATTAAGGAAAGACAGATGTAGAATAGATGTTCAGAAATTTGCCTTTAGCTAGCAGGTGGTTAATTGCTGGAATAAACTTCCATCTGTTGTTGTTTAAGGAGGAATTGGACAAACATTTAGAGGGAATGGTTGTGTGATTTTTTTTTTTTTTTTTTTTTTCTGGCTGATGCTGCATAAGCTCATATACTTGCTTTCTTGCATCACATGCCACTACTATTACTTGTTGCAGTAGCATACCTTATTACTATGATTAACCACCCTGCCAATTTCATATTGTCTTCAAACTCAGATATTAAGCCTTCATCAATATCATGAATAAATATAGAAAACAACACTGGACCCAGCACTTAACTGTGGATGACTGTGCTAATGACATTAGTCCAATAAGAGCAGTGCCCATTGACGTGCACTGCTCCTCAATGTTACACTGATTCAGTTTGTATAGCAATATAGAAAACTAATTATATGATGTCAAAATTGTTTTTTGCATTCAGCTCCTTTGTTACTGCATTATAGTATCCAATCAGATTGGTTAGACATTTATGAACTGCTTTCAGGAATGCTCAGTATTTGTAAATCAAGAGTTTTTATATTTATATATATATATATTACAAAAGTGCAATAGAATTTATTTTACAAATAATTCTTTTGAATTAATTTTCAATGATATTCATTAGAACAGAATTTTGATACAATATTCATTTCATTTGCTTTAATTTACTTTTTTTTTTCTCTTTTATTTGCTTCCTATAATTTTTTTTTAGGATCTAAGGAAGCAAGCTTATACAGCATCAGTTATGGAAAAAAATACTCACATAATTTGTCCCTCCCTTCAAATAATTTGTCTAATCCTTGAAATTTATTTAAACTCCATTTCCCCAATACCAGGTGGAAGTTTGTTCCAACAATCAAAAACTCTGGCTGAAAGCAAATTTTCACACTTCTCCTTTGCAACCATCCTTTTCCAATTAAATTTTCTTTCCATTTCACATTTGTCATCTGAGAAACAAAAAATATACAGTCAGCATATAGATTACATGAAAAGTAAATAAAAACATGAAACGTGACATATTTTTCTTACATTACGCAGTATGCTAGCACAGAAGAAAATAACTGCTTTCTGAGTTGGTATGTTTTTACTTAATATAATCACTTTAAGAGTCTGTCAGTATTCTTTTACTTAATACATTATAATAATAAAGTAAAATAAAGGCCACTAGGCCTTTATTTTACTTTATTTTATATACATCGTGAACATTATTTTGATTGTTTTTGTAATTTAATGATAAATACCAGGAACAGCATAATTGTGATGTTCGGAACGCTGTAAACTTGGTCTAGTTTCCAAGAGCCCTGACTTAATGACGCAAATTTTAGTTGATCTCTCACTTTCAGAAAACTTACTACTACTTGAAAGTTGACCACTGTGGAATTATTTATGTGGAATTTTCCATATGTGGAATATGATTCCATTTTCCATATGGAAATCATAAAGTGGAATCATTTCTGGACAGAATAGAATTAGTTTTATGGGAGGGGAGGAGAGGAGGTATAGAGCTTGTTATGGTGAAAGCAGTATGATGTCATATTTTTAATGAGGAAATCAGATCTTCTGTCATTTATATTGTAATCGTTTTATTGTAATTAATACAACTGTATTACAACATACATATTCTTATATATTACATTGAAAGATATATTTATATGTCTGGACTCGTTAATTTTGCTAATTGCAAATTATTGGAAATTGTACTTGTGCATACACACATAGCAGTGATATCTAATAAAAACATAGAGAAACATTTCAAGAATACTTTTATGGTCAAATTTATTGCAGTTGTACTTATAGGTATAACACTGTATATTCTTCATTTTAAAAAAGATAAATTAGAAAAATGTATAAGTAAGAAGGTGTATTTTAGAAACAAAAATCATGAATTCATAGAAAATTATAATATATATTAAGAGAATCACAATAATTTAAAAAAGGCTCCACAGTCAAATTGTGACGGTGCATTGGATTTATAAGGTAATGGATTTTGAATTTCTCCATTATTTTGGAATGTTAAGTTAGAGATTGGCTGGATGTAGGCCATTTCCATGCAGGAGTCCATGCATTCAGGTACTATATCAGTGACAGTAGTAGACACTGCTGTCACTGCTAGTACCTGGATACCAAATTGCAAAAAAAAGTTGACAATCCATAATGTTGGTTGCTTGTTTAGAAGACCTTTATGCCAAACACAATCAAAAACTTTAGAAATTTCACACTGAATTTGTCCACAGATTGGTAACATCAATGACTTTAGCATTAGTAAAGGCACATGATGCAAGAAAGAAAGCTTATATAGTATCAGCCAAAAAAGAAAAAAAAAAAAAAAAAACCTCTCATTTCACCCATCCACACGGTTCAAATGTTTGTCTAGTTCTGCCTTGAATCTATTTAAGCTATTAACTTCTTTTTTTTTTTTTTTATGAAAACCCCAAACACAAGAGGTATTAGAACCTATAGTACTTAGTAACCATGCTTGGGTTGGAGGTTAAGAAGACAAAATAAGATATTTGTTGACATTAGACTTGAACTTCTCTAGACTAATTTTCAGGAAATACGTACGAAAGGAGGTTGTTCCAGAAAACGGCAGTTGAATGAATAAACAAGGAAGATGAAAAGTTGGTTCTGTGAGTTTGAAGTTAGACAGTAAATGGATGTTGGCTGGTGGCAGCATGTGTTTGGACTATTTTGAAAGGGAGAGCAGGAATTATAGAAGCTGATTCAGAAGAACAGTGCCCATGGAAGTATCTGTAGAAAAGGCATGCAGCAGAAACAGTACATCTATGAGACAGTGAGTGGAGAGACTCTGTTAGAGAGGAATCATTAATTAGAGGAGTAATTGTCCTCTTCTGAATGGAATCTAGAAGCCTGAGAGAGGTTCTGGGGGCACCCCCCAGATGTGGGCACAATATTCCATGGTAGGGCAGATTTGCAATTTGTACAGAGTGAACAGCTGTTTAGAAGAAAAGTAATGCCAAGAGCAAAAGAGAAGTTTGTTCCAGCCATCAACCACCCGCTGGCTAAAGGCAAACTTCCGCACATTTATCCTACAACCGTCTTTCCTCAATTTGAATTTATGCTCTCTCAGGCAATTATTCTGAGCAAGAGGAAGAATTCCATCAGCATTGAGCATGCTCAAACCGTTCAAGGCTTTATACACTTCAATCAAATCACCTCGCAGGTGCCTAGTCTCCAGACACTGTAATTTGCAAAACTTAAGACTTTCTTCGTAAGAGCACCCCTTAGTTCCATTCACTAATCTTGTTGCCCTTCTCTGTATTTGTTCCAGCAGCTTACATCCTTCTTAAAATGAGGCCTCCAGACCTGTATACAGTACTCAAGGTGTGACCATAAGCCAATATGTCACTAGTGGATTAACACTGATGGAATCCAAGTTGGCAATCATTGATCGTATGAAAAGTTTCGAGATAGTTTAGGAGTTGTCAGTTTATGGATTTTTCCATGGATTTGGAAAGAGTAGAGGTAAATGCAATGGGACAATAATTGGATGGGAAGGATTTGTCACCCTTTTTAGGAACTGGTTGGATATGAGCAAATTTCCAAGCAGAAGGAAAAATGTCAGTGGAATAAGAGAGAGAGAGAGAGAGAGAGAGAGAGAGAGAGAGAGAGGAGAGAGAGAGAGGAGAGAGAGAGAGAGAGAGAGGAGAGAGAGAGAGAGAGAGAGAGAGAGAGAGAGAGAGAGAGAGAGAGAGAGTGAGTGAGTGAGTGAAAAGGCAAACAGGAGCATGCTCACAAGCACATTTGAGAATAGGTGTGGAAATGCCATCTGAAACTGGATCTTTCTTGGCATCAGGATTGTTCAAAATTCTTCAGATATCCATACAGTGGAAGACTACAGGACACTGAGTGGAGAGTACTGAGAATGGTAGAAGGTAGTTTTCCAAGTTCAGCTGTAGAAGAGTTAGAAGAAAAGTAGAATGCTGGTAAGTGGGCTTTATCTTTATCTGAGGAGACTGTAGAACCATCAGGTTTTAACAGAGGTGGGAGTATAGATGGGCAAAAGTTGCAGCCAATAGCTTTGGCAAGAGAGTGTCAACTTGTATTTGGTTAACAAGCAGTTTTCTACTCTTACCCCATTCAAAATATAGTTTGGATTGCTTTATAACTGCCTTACAATGCAAACCTTGGTGTATGCAGAATTAACCTGGCGATTTAATGCAAGCCAGTTGTGATAAGTAACATTCTTATCTTTAGTGACCTTAGCACTTAGCATATTTATGAGAAAACCGAAGTTTAGATAAAGGATGAGATTTTAAAGTGGAGTGTGGAATAAAGGATTTCATCCCTACAAGAATAATTTTACAGACACTTTCTGAGCAAACGTTGACATCAGAATATGTAAAACAGTAATCTGACCAAGGAAAAGAAGAGTAGAACTCTCACAGATCATCCCATTTGCATTCTTTTAATGTCAAACAAGGCTGAGAATGGCCACAAGATAAAGTCTTTATTGAAGTGACCATCACCAAGTTGTGATCTGAGGTGCCTGTAGGACCACTCACCTCAACCATATACTTTGAAGTTTTTTTTTTTTGTGAGAAAAGATCAGGACTATTGGGTGTTTGATTACAATTGTCTGGTATTCTTGTTGGTAAATGAAGGATTTGTGCATGGTCATTAGTTATCGCAAAAGCTTCAGGATCTTGCCCAGTTGGGTCCATGTGACTAGAAAGGATAAGCTGAATGAGTTGTTAATAACTAATTTAAATAGTTATCACAACTTTTAATGTAGGCAGAATGTAAAGCTGGATATTTGATGTATGCAGTTCTTGTTTTGAACAGATTCAGAATATGACAGAGGACAATAGCTTACTGTGTAATGTGGAATAAAAAGGATTTCTTTCCACCAGAATGATCTTAATTATGTAATGGGGGTAAGTGTTGGGACCAGAAGATGCATGACAATTGTACAGTCAAGGAAATAATAATAGGTAAATGAACAAGTTGTGTAAAGTAGAATATTGAAGCCAACTGAAGTTGTGAACATTAAAATCACAAAGAATAGTTAGATTGAATAAAGTTGAGTTTCAAAAACAAGGAAGGCAAAAAGTTCCAAGTGATTGGTAGATTAAAGTTGGGAGAATGATAAAGGCTATAGATGAATTTGACAGAATGTTTGTTGTGGTTTCTTAGCATTAGTAGAGGCATATGATGCAAGAAAGCAAGCTTATGCAGCATCAGCCAAAAAAAAAAAAAAAAACCTTCCACTTCACCCCTCTGTTCATTCGAAATATCTGTCCAGCTGTGCCTTAAATTTATTTAGGCTATCAACTTCCACCAACCAACTACCCGCTGGCTAAAGGCAAATTTCCGCACATCTATCCTACATCTTCTGTCTTTCCGCAATTTGAATTTGTGCCCTCTCAGGTGATTATTCTGAGCAAGAGGCAGAATCCCATCAGCATTGAGCATACTCAAACCATTCAAGGCTTTATACACCTCTATCAGATCACCTCACCAGTGCCTAGTCTCCAGACACTGTAATTTGCAAAACTAAACTTGTTGCCCTGCTCTGTACTCGTTACAGCAGCTCTACATCCTTCTTGAAATGAGGCCTTCAGACCTGTATACAGTACTCAAGGTGTGGCCTGACCATTGCCTTATACAAGGGAATAATCACCTCCTTATCCCTGCTAGAAAAATTCCTGTATATCATTGATAAGACACCATGAGCTACTCTTGCAGCCCATCTGCACTGCAAAGAGAACTTCATATCTGCCTGCACAATTACCCCCAGCTCCTTTTCATTCTCTGCCACTGTCACTGACATATCATTACAAAATATCACTATGTAATTATTTTTGCTCTGGGGTTGCTGTTTCCCATATGTAGTACTTTACATTTGTCAATGTTAAACTTCATTTGCCACCTCTCAGCCCATCTGCTCAACCTTTCCAGATCCTGTTGCAGCAGTATAGCATCGGTAGTGTCCTTAACAACTCTGCCAACCTTCGTATCGTCTGCGAACTTAGACATTAAGCTTGATATACCATCATCAATATTATTTATAAATACAGAAAACAATAATGGACCCAACACTGTACCCTGAGGGACTCCACTAATAACATTAGTCCACGATGAGCAGTGTCCATTGATTACCACTCTGTCTTCTCCCCCTCAACATCCCCTTTATCCATAGCAACAATTTGCCTCCATTGCCACACTGCTCCAATTTTTGCAGCAGTCTTCCAAGTGCAACAGTATCAAAAGCCTTTCTAAGATCCAAGTGTATAATATCAAAGTTATTCCCTGCATCCAGTTCTTTTGTGACTGCACCATAGTATCCAATCAAATTGGTCAGGCAAGACTTCCCTTTAACAAAACCATGCTGTGTCCGAGCTATAACTGAACTCTTGTCTAGAGTCCAGCTATAACTGAACTCTTGTCTAGAGTTCAGTTATAGCTGGACTAATTTTGGGATCTGTTCTGGGTTCATTCTTTCTTTGTGGCTGATCCATTTTTTTCTGATACCGTTTTATGTCGTTTACTATGTTATCTACTTTTAATTTCTCATGGATATCTAAATTTCTTTGGGGGTCTAGTCTTGTAAAGCCTAATAATGGTCTTAAAAATCTCATTTGTGCTGCTTCTAGTTTGTGTGCATCTTTCTTATTTATGACTCAAGTTTCACAGCTGTAGAAGAGGGCTGATTTTGAAGTGGTGTTGTGCAGTTGTCATTGTTTTCCAAAGTGGCGTTTAATCGTTCCGTTCATTTTATTATATTATATTTATGTAGTTTAGCCATGATGTATTAAGTCAAAAGTTCCATCCAAAACTTAATGTAATTAAGGACTTCAAGGTTGAAATTTTAACAGAGGAGAACACAATTAAATGAAGGTGGAAAGAATACTGTGAGCAGCTCTTCATAGCACCTGCTGACACTAATGATCTGCCACCCCATTTTCGAGAGTGTGATTATGAACCAGTTCACTGAAGGAAGAAGTCAAAAAAGCTATCGGAGAACTGATGTGTGGCAAGTAACCTGGAATTGATGAAATCCTAGCAGAATTGATTAAAGTAGAGCTGCTGGAACGAGTACAGAGAAGAGGAACAAAGTGTTGCTCTTACGAAAAAAAGGCTTAAGTTTTGCAAATTACGGTGTCTGGAGATTAGGCATTGGCGAGGTGATCTGATAGAGGTATATAAAGCCTTGAATGGTTTGAGCATGCTCAATGCTGATAGGATTCTTCCTCTTGCTCAGAATAATCACCTGAGAAGGCATAAATTCAAATCGAGGAAAGACAGATGTAGGATAGATGTGCGGAAATTTGCCCTCAGCCAGCGGGTAGTTGGTTGGTGGAACAGACCATCCCTTGTTGTGGAAGTTGAAGCCTAGATAAATTTAAGGCTCAGCTGGACAGGAATTTGAAATGAATGGAGGGGTGAAATGGGAGTGGTTTTTTTTTTTTTTTTTTTTGGCTGATGCTGCATAAGGTTGCTTTCTTGCATCATATGCCTCTACTAATGCTAATGATAAATGCTAAAGTAAAGGTATAAAGGGTCCTGAGTTTTTTTATAAAATGATCGTAAAAATTTGAGAAAGTTGACAGAGTGGCAACAGATTGGAAGAATTCAATTTTCATTCTCTTACCAAAAAAAAAGGAAGATCTGAAAGTTTGTTCAAATTACAAGACTATTAGCTTAAATTCTCATGTTAGTAAAATTCTTCTTAAAATCATACTAAACAGAATTTCAAGAAAATATGAAAAGAAATGCAAAAAGAGCAAGCAGGTTTCAGAAAGAGCAGAGGAACCAGAGATCAGATCTTAAGTCTACGTCTGATTGTTGAAAAATGCAAAGAATTCAAACCATAAAACACAGAATCATTTTGTGTTTTATGGTTTGTTCAAAAGCATTGCCTTATGATTAACATGAGAAATGATGGGAAACGAAGACTAATATGGGATTTCCAATCCACATAATCAGCTGATTTAGCTGCTATGCAAGGAACAAGAAGGAATTGTAAGAACCAACATGGGTAACACAGACTTTTTCAAAATTGGTAAAGGTGTCAGGCAGGGCTGCATTTTGTCACCTCACCTTTTTAATCTTTATGTCGAAGATATCACACATGAAGCTTTGGAAGATTTAGACACTGGTGGCAAAATTTGTGGACTGAAGATAAACAACCTTTGTTATGTAGATGATACTATACTAATTTTCAATTCCAAGGATCATCTGAAGGAAACTCTGAGGAGAGTATGTGAAGCAAATCAGTGCAGGACCAAGGTATTTCTGCACCATAGGCAGAAAGATTTTTCGGCAACCCTTTACTAAGGATATATATATATTTGTTGTCTTATTGTTCTTCTGTTTTTGGGGCACCTTAAATAATGGTGCCCTGGGAATGGGTCCTACTAGCCCGTGCCTTATTCTGACACTGAAGCAAATAAGAAAAAAAGGACTGTTTCTGAATGTGAGTAAAACTAAAATTATGGTGATTAGTGATAACCTCAGTTCCAGCAAAATGAAGGTTAAGGGGCAACATATCGAAGAAGTTGGTGAAGTTGATTACATAGGATCAAAAATAAATATAAATGGTGACTGCTCAAATGATGTAAAGAGAACACAGGCAGTTGCTAAAATGTTGGTCACTGATCTGATGAAATTATGGAGAGATCAAAGTCTGCCCATAAAGTTGAAACCGAGAATCATTGATTTGATAATTTTTCCAATTGCCACATATGGATGTGAAGGATGGAATCTGAAAAGAATCAACAGGAAGAAAATTGAGGCATTTGAAATACAGTATTACAGGAGAATACTGTGTGTTCCTTACTTCTTACCTTTATTGAAGAACAGATGAGTAGGTATTGAATAAAATTGGCAGGCCTAAAATTCTTCCTCATAGCATCAACAGAAGAAAACTCAAATTTTTTGGACAGATAGCAAGGAGGGATAACTTTCTGTTTGACGAATATAATGGAAGGAAAAATTGAGGGGAGAAGGAATAGAAGAAGGTGGAAGGATGGGATCAATGACCTTCTGGGCATGACAGTTTGCGATGCTGCTTGTAGAACACAAGGTCAATGCAGTTGGAGGAAATCGTTGGGAGCTACATGACTGTAAGAACTGGACACAACCAACCACCCCACGCATCTGGTGCCCGTACCTGTAGTGGAGCAAAAAAAATTCCATAGAGGAGAAAAAGTTTTTTTATAATAATAAAGACAGCACGTGTCGATGATGCTACCTTGCCTCAGAAAAGCCAACATGTGTTGATGCCATCTTGCCCAAGGAATTTAAGTTGATCAAAGAAAGTATACCATATTACAACTATAACCACAGGCTGTACTAAAGATCCCTACCCACAAGATGTACTGAGACTATTCCATAAGACATAAGAACAGACAAGATGATTCCACACAACAAACTGGACATAACTCTGACTTGAAAACTACCTGCTTGATTGACATGGTGGTGCCCAACACCAGCAACCTCCAGAAAACCTATGAGAAAAAGATTATGAAGTACAAAGACCTTAGACAGGAAGGAAGAGAGAGATGTGGCATATGGAACTAGTAATGACCATCCTGATCACCATGTCAACCACTGGCCTACATAAGAGCCTAGCAGAAATAGGCCTCCCAGAGAAAGAACACCTTTGTGGAACTTCAGAAATCTGTGATACTGAACACCTGTTGGATAGTCAGAGTTCCTCAACCAATAATAATAGTCAGACTTAACAACCACCCCATGCTCCTGGTACCAGTACCTGTTGTGGAAGGGAAAAGACCCATAAAGAGATGAAAAAAAATTATTATATTATTATAGCCAGACATAACCACCATGTGCACCTGGTACCAGGTGCACATGGTGGTTATGTCTGGCTATTACTGCTATTAGAGGAACTCTATCTTACAGGTGTTCAGGATTGTGACTTTCTGGATTTCCTTGTGGTGTTCTTTGGGAGGCCTATTGCTGCTAGGGTATTTGTATAGGTATTGCTGCTTACGTGTTGTATAGGATATTTGGTACCATGCTGGTGGTTGACATAGTGATCGGGATTGTCGTTAGTTCACCATGTCAACAACCAGCATGGTGCCAAAGAGCCTAACAGCAATAGGCCTTCCAGAGAATTATTATTATTAAACATTTTTTCCTTTATGGATTTTTTCTGCCCCTTGACAGGTGGTGGTTGTTATTTGGTTTTTAGGAGCATTAGCAACTAAGGCCATATTGCTCCGGGGATATGCGGTGGTCATTCCTTGAACTTTCCGCATCCTCCGTATTTGGTGGTCACGGGCTCGAACCCCAGTCTAATCAAGAAGCGTGTGCTATGCACTGCTGCCCCTGCCCATCTGGCTATGGAGGCACCCCTGTGACAGGTAGTGGTACCAAATGCATAGGGTGGTTGACTGTGTCTAGTTATTATTATTATTGTTATTACTGTTGGTCGATGAACTCTTTTATTATCTTACAGGTGTTCAGGTTTGTGACTTTCTGGAGTTCCACATAAGTATAATCTGGTAGGCCCATTGCTGCTATGTAGGCTATTTGGTACCATGCCGGTGGTTGACACAGTGATTGGAATGGTTTAGAAATACATTGGAATTAGTTAAGAAATACATAAAATCCAAGGAAGTGAAGCCAGTTGACATTGCTGGAGAGTGCAGTGTCGAGTCAGTTTGGTGTGACATAAGCATTGGGAGATCAAAATTGAGAGTAGGAGTGTGCTATAGGCCTAATGACTCTGATGAGTATAATAAGAAACTGTACGGGGAAATAGAGTGGGCCAGTAAATCAGAGAGTCTTATAATGGGGGATTTTAATTTCCCAAATATTGACTGGAATTTGGGGGCTGATCACTCAAACACTAGCAAGGCTTTTGTAGATTTATTGGATGATTGTTTTCTACATCAGCATGTTCGGGAGGCAACTAGAGGGAGTAATACTCTTGATTTGATTATCAGTAGTGATTCTTCATGCATTAAGAATCTGCAGGTAAATGAACCACTAGGTGGCAGTGATCACAGTGTGCTGAAGTGGGATTTACTCAAAGAGGTAACTACCATTAGGGGTAAAGGGAAGGGTTATTGCTTTCGTAAAGGCGACTACGATGGACTGAGACAGTATTTAAATTCTATACAGTGGGACCAACTGATGATGTTACCAACAGCAAATTCAAAATGGGAAGCCTTCAAAGAACTTATCTTGGAAGCTATTAGGCTTTACATACCAACTAAGAAATATTGTTCAAGGTTTAGGCCAAAATGGATGTCAGATGAACTAATGAGGCATATGGCAGAGAAGAAAAATGCATGGAATACTTACAAATTAACACATGACACAGAAGCCTATGATAGATACAAGTTGATATGCAACCAAGTTACAAAGGAGGTTAGGCAGGCGAAGGCAGATTACGAGAAATCTTTGGCAAGGGATGCAAAGAAAAACAGCAAAGAGTTCTTTACTTATGTAAACTCTAGAAGGAAGGGGATGAATCAGATTGGTCCACTTGATATCGATGGGTCAACTGTTGATGATCCTGCTCAGGTAGCTAACAAACTGAATGAATATTTTGCATCGACATTCACACATGAGGAGTTATTCAACGAGGGGAATGCCAGAGGTGTATTCAACTCTGGCAGTAAGCTAGAGAATCTTGTAATAACTGAGAGTAAAGTGGAGGAGAAATTGTTGAAGATAAATACAAGAAAGGCACCTGGGGTGGATGGGATCTATCCAGTTATATTAAAGGAAGCAGCAAAGGAAGTAAGCAAACCCTTAGCCATAATTATGAGAGCTTCCTTGGACTCAGGGGAAGTACCCATGGACTGGAGATGTGCAAATGTGACCCCAATTGACAAAGGAGGATCAAAGGGTGACACAAGTAATTATAGACCTGTTAGTTTAACTTCTGTTACTGGAAAATTAATGGAGGCACTGGTTAAAGAAGCACTGCAGGATCATCTAGACAAGACTTCAGTTATAGTTCATACACAGCATGGTTTTGTTAAGGGGAGGTCTTGCCTGACCAATTTGATTGGATACTATGATGCAGTCATAAAAGAACTGGATACAGGGAATAACTTTGATATTATATACTTGGATCTTAGAAAGGCTTTTGATACTGTTGCACATGGAAGACTGCTGCACAAATTGGAGCAGTGTGGCATTGGAGGCAAATTGCTGCTATGGATTAAGGGGTGGTTGAGGGGGAGAAGACAGAGTGGTAATCAATGGACATTGCTCATCGTGGACTAATGTTAGCATTAGCATTAGTAGAGGCATATGATGCAAGAAAGCAAGCTTATTCAGCATCAGCCAAAAAAAAAAAAAAAAAAAAACCCTCTCCCATTTCACCCCTCCGTTTGTTCGAAATACCTGTCCAGTTGAGCTTTAAATTTGTTTAGGCTATCAACTTCAACAACAAGTGATGGAAGTCGGTTCCACCAACCAACCACCCGCTGGCCAAAGGCAAATTTCCGCACATCTATCCGACATCCGTCCTTCCTCAATTTGAATTTATGCCCTCTGAGGTGATTATTCTGAGAAAGATGAAGAATCCCATTGGCATTGAGCATGCTCAAACCATTCAAAGCCTTATACACCTCTATCAGATCACCTCGCCGGTGCCTAGTCTCCAGACTCTGTAATTTGCAAAACTTAAGCCTTTCTTCGTAAGAGCAACCCTTTGTTCCATTTACTAATCTTGTTGCCCTTCTCTGTACCCGTTCCAGCAGCTCTACATCCTTCTTGAAATGAGGCCTCCAGACCTGTATACAGTACTCAAGATGTGGCCTAACCATTGCCTTATACAAGGGAATAATCACCTCCTTATCCCTGCTAGAAAAATTCCTGTATATCATTGACAAGACACCATGAGCTACTCTTGCAGCTCGTCTGCACTGCTCAGAGAACTTCATATCTGCCTGCACAATTACCCCCAGGTCCTTTTCATTCTCCACCACTGTCAGTGTAGTACCGCAGAGTTGATACATTGCTCTGGGGTTACTGTTACCCATATGTAGTACTTTACATTTGTCAATGTTAAACTTCATTTGTCACCTCTCAGCCCATCTGTTCAACCTTTCCAGATCCTGTTGCAGCAGCATAGCGTCAGTAGTGTCCTTAACGACCCTGCCAACCTTTGTATCATCTGCAAACTTAGACATTAAACTTGATATCCCATCATCAATATCATTCATAAACACCGAAAACAACAATGGACCCAACACTGAACCTTGAGGAACTCCACTAATAACATTAGTCCACGTTGAGCAGTGTCCATTGATTACCACTCTCTGTCTTCTGCCACTCAACCATCCCCTTATCCATAGCAGCAATTTGCCTCCAATGCCACACTGCTCCAATTTGTGCAGCAGTCTTCCATGTGCAACAGTATCAAAAGCCTTTCTAAGATCCAAATATATAATATCAAAGTTATTCCCTGCATCCAGTTCTTTTGTGAGTACATCATAGTATCCAATCAAATTGGTCAGGCAAGACCTGCCCTTAACAAACCCATGCTGCGTCTGAGCTATAACTGAATTCTTATCTAGATGATCCTGCAGTGCTTCTTTAACCAGTGCCTCCATTAATTTACCTGGAACAGAAGTTAAACTAACAGGTCTATAATTACTTGTGTCAGCCTTTGATCCTCCTTTGTGAATTGGGGTTACATTTGCACATCTCCAGTCTATGGGTACCTCCCCTGAGTCCAAAGAAGCTCTCATAATTATGGCTAGGGGTTTGCATACTTCCTTTGCTGCCTCCTTTAATATAACTAGATAGATCCCATCCACCCCAGGTGCCTTTTTTATGTTTATCCTCAACAATCTCTCCTCCACTTTCCTCTCAGTTATTACAAAATCATCCAGCTCACTGCCAATGTTTACTTTACCTACATCATTCTCCTTCCTGAATAACTCCTCATGCGTGAATGTAGATGCAAAATACTCGTTTAGATTGTTAGCCACCTGAGCAGGATCCTCAACTGTTGAACCATCAATATCCAGTGGACCAATCTGATTCATCCCTTTCCTTCTCGAGTTCAAGTATGTAAAGAACTCCTTTCTGTTTTTCTTTGCATCCTTTGCCAAGGATTTTTCGTAGTCTGCCTTTGCCTGCCTAATCTCCTTTGTGACTTGGTTACAGACCAACTTATATCTATCATAGGCTTCCATGTCACCTTTAATTTGTATGTATCCCATGCATTTTTCTTCTCTGCCACATGTCTCATTAGTCCATCTGACATCCATTTTGGCCTAAACCTTGAACAATATTTCTTAGTTGGTATGTAAAGCCTGGTAGCCACCAAGATTAGTTCCTTGAATGCTTCCCATTTTGAGTTTGCTGTTGGTAACATCATCAGTTGGTCCCACTGTATAGAATTTAAATACTGTCTCAGACCATCATAGTCGCCTTTACGAAAACAAAAACCCTTCCCTTTACCTCTGATGGTAGTTACCTCCTTGAGTAAATCCCACTTCAACACACTGTGATCACTGCCACCTAGTGGTTCATTTATCTGCAGGTTCTTAATGCATGAAGAATCACTACTGATAATCAGATCAAGAGTATTGCTCCCTCTTGTTGCCTCACGAACATGCTGATGTAGAAAACAATCATCCAATAAATCCACAAAAGCCTTGCTAGTGTGCGAGTGACCAACCCACAAATTCCAGTCAATATCTGGGAAATTAAAATCCCCCATTATAAGACTCTCTGATTTACTGGCCCACTCTATTTCCCTGTACAATATATTATTATACTCATCAGAGTCATTAGGCCTATAGCACACTCCTACTCTCAATTTTGATTTCCCTATGCTTATGTCACACCAAACTGACTCGACACTGCCCTGTCCATCGATGTCAACTGGCTTCACTTCCTTTGACTTTATGTGTTTCTTAATTAATAGCATAACCCCTCCTCCCCTCCTGTCCTGTCTATCCTTTCTATATACATTGTATTCCCCAAATTCCAGTTCCGCATTACTTATATCTGTGTGACACCACGTCTCTGATATCCCAACAATATCTGCCTTTGATGTTTTGAGCAATACCTCAAATTCATCAAATTTACTTACCAAACTCCTAGCATTGGTGTACACGCAGGTATACATGCACCTGTTTCTATTCTTAGCTACCCTAACACAACCCATGTGTTTACTTGTAACGCAATGACTACCAGCAGTCTCTGAAATATCCTGCATCTTGTTTTTCAGACTTCTGCTCATTTGAATAGAAGCAGTGCAAGAATCACTTCCACCTCTGCCAGTGTCTACTGTTAATCTATTAGTCCTTGTATCCCCCCCAACTAGCAGTTTTCCGACCCACCTAACACTGCCTCGACAGCATCAGCAATAATTCTTGCACCCTTTCTATTTAAGTGTATCCCATCCCTGTAGAAGCAATCTCTCCTGTTAACAAGTACAGTCCAGGCTGAAAAAAATTCTACCCCTTGAGCCTTGCACAATCCCTCCAGGGCCGAATTGATCGACAAGGCTCTCATCATATACTCCCTCCTGTCGTGTCTGGGCAGAATTGCAGACACTTTCAAGTTCAACCCTAATTCACGGCTTTTTTTCAACAGTGACCTGTACTTGCTAAGTAATTCCGCCGGTCTCCTACTCTTAAGATCATTAGTGCCAACGTGTACAACTATATCACCTTTTGTGCCCTTAAAAGATGATATCCGCTCTACAACGTCATCAACCTTTGCCCCTGGCAGACATACCCTGGTCCTATTCCATCTATCCTTTTTACAAAGCATGTTCCCCGTTTCCCTGACAATAGAGTCACCAACAACTACTAGTTCCTGTGGGACCAGCGCATTCTGCCTAGGGGGCTGCCCCTGTGTTGCCTGATGACCAAGTGCAAGCTCTGGCGTTGATGTGGGCAGCTGAGAGCTTGATGGGCCCCTCAATTTATTTGCTTCGAGGGCATCCACCCTGTCCTTCAAGGTCTCATAAAGGCCCATAACAACGCTGAGTTGTCGCCTGATTTCCTTGCACTCCTTACATCGTGCACACACAAAGACATCCCCCTTGGCAGTATCATGTCCCGTACCCGACTGCTCCGCAAACATCAAGCAAACAGTGCATTTTAATAGACTGTGATTCAGAGGGCAACTGCCCCCCTCGGTTCTCCCCTGAACCATACACTCCCATTAGCTTGAGCCTTTTGCTTTGCTGCTCTGGTCAGAGTCATGATTCCAATTTAATTCAATAAAATTTAAAACAAAAATTAAATCCTTAAGTTATATCCCAAAACAGTTATGTTATATATATATATATATATATATATATATATATTTTTTTTTTTTTTTTTTTTCGGTATCTAGTGTTCCCTTTATACAACTTCCGTATCACGTGTACCACTATAGTTATGTATTAATTATTTGTTACGATTAAGTCGTTATATATATTTATAGAGTTAAAAATACAATTTAATTGACAATAAAGTTTATCAAGATTAATAGATTTACTGATTAATTGACAATATTATATTATGCAGTATACTACATTAAGCTTATGCTATCGTGTAAAAATGGCGGGAATTCACGAACGGTATTTCTACGGACTCGTAAGTATTGATTAGCTTCGAAATCTCGCTATCTCAATTTAGAATAAACTAAGGATCCTGACTAGGTCTATAATCTACTTATAGAAGATAATTTGATATAACAATTGGTTAATAAATCGACTAAATTTGGTTAAAAGACCTCTCGTTCAATTTGTGACACGTGGATTTGATACCGTTACCGATACTAAGTAATATCTACGAAATCTCTGTCTAAGTTAAACTTTAAACTAAGTATCGTAACTAAGCTACTCTAGAAAATAAGTTAATATGACAATTTAAACTAATAAAGCAGAAAATAAATCAGGAAAAACTTCTCTGTTTGAAGAGCTTTAAGGGGCAATGTCTGCACGGGCTAACCTCGCACCCAGACTTTTTATTAGTGGAGTCCCTCAGGGTTCAGTATTGTGTCCATTATTATTTTCTGTATTTATAAATGATATTGATGATGGTATATCAAGCTTAATGTCCAAGTTTGCAGACGATATGAAGGTTGGCAGGGTTGTCAAGGACACTACTGACACTATGCTACTGCAACAGGATCTGGAAAGGTTGAGCAGATGGGCTGAGATGTGGCAAATGAAGTTTAACATTGACAAATGTAAAGTACTACATATGGGAAACAGCAACCCCAGAGCAACGTATCAATTCTGTGGTACTACACTGACAGTGGTAGAGAATGAAAGGGACCTGGGGGTGGTTGTGCAGGCAGATATGAAGTTTTCTGACAGTGAAGACGGGCTGCAAGAGTAGCTCATGGTGTATTGTCAATGATATACAGGAATTTTTCTAGCAGGGATAAGGAGGTGATTATTCCCTTGTATAAGGCAATGGTCAGACCGCACCTAGAGTACTGTATACAGGTCTGGAGGCCTCATTTCAAGAAGGATGTAGAGATGCTGGAACGAGTACAGAGAAAGGCAACAAGATTAGTGAATGGAACAAAGGGGTGCTCTTACGAAGAAAGGCTTACGTTTTGCAAATTACAGTGTCTGGAGACTAGGCACCGGCGAGGTGATCTGATAGAGGTGTATAAAGCCTTGAATGGTTTGAGCATGCTCAATGCTGATGGGATTCTTCCTCTTGCTCAGAATAATCACCCGAGCGGGCATAAATTCAAATTGAGGAAAGACAGATGTAGGATAGATGTGAGGAAATTTGCCTTTAGCCAGCGGGTGGTTGGTTGCTGGAATAGACTTCCATCCCTTGTCGTGGAAGTTGATAGCCTAAATAAGTTTAAGGCTCAGCTGGACAGGTATTTCGAACGAACAGAGGGGTGAAGTGGAAGTGGTTATTTTTTATTTATTTATTATTTATTTTTTTTTTTTTTTGGCTGATGCTGCATAAGCTTGCTTTCTTGCATCAAATGCCTATGCTAATGGTCATGACTTATTTCATATGCCACATTTCTTTGATTTCCTGTCTTAGATCTGTGTACTTCCTGATCTTTTCCTTCTATGTTTTCTGGAAGTTGCTGGTGCTTGTTGCTGCTATATCGATCAGGTAGGTAGCCATTTCCTTCTTGTCAATGAGGTTATGTCTGGTCTGTTGTGCAAGATCACCTTGTCTGTTATTTTTTTTATTATTATTTTTTTTTTTATGACAGTTTGCGATAGTATTTAGTACTGTGCATGGGTTGAAGGAGAAGTATGGGGAGAGGGGGGTGCCGGAAACTTTGCTGTAGAGATGGCACTGTCTCAGTATAGTCTGTGTGTAGAGGTGTCTCGTATGGCCTGTGCCGCTTACTTGTAATACGGCAAATATTTTTTGATCAGCTGGTATTTTTTGCGCTAGCATTTGCTGTCTTATCCTGTCCACCTCGTCGAGTCTGTGATTGCACTCCATCTGGGTGATCAGAAACCCCAGAAACAATCCAGCACATCACCTTGCATTCTGCGGTGATGTGCTGGATTGTTTCTGGGGCCAGGTGGCATCGTCCACATGTATCATCTGTTATTCAGGGGTCCTTTGCGATGTATTTCCTGAAGTTCCTTGTGTTGATTACCTGGTCTTGGATGGTGAGCATGAATTCTTTGGTCTCAGTGAAGAGCCTTCCGTCCATGAGCCAAGCATTGGAAACCATGTTATCTATATAGTTTTGAGATCGAGGTCATCTTTCTTCCTCTGTTTCTTCTCTCTGTGTGAGTGTGTTCCCTTTGTTAAGGTTGAGTGTCGTGTGTCTGTCTATCTTATTGCTTGCTAGATTGATGCTGTTACTGTTGTTGTTACTACCCTATAACATAGCACCGGTCCGGAATCTCATGCACCTGAGATTCCCACGTGTATCCGGGAGCATCACGGGAACTTAGTCTTCTTAAATACACGCGTTTACTCTCATTCTACCATTGCCAACTGAAGATGTGTAAAACGAAAGCCACTTGTTATGGCTATTGGCCTTCTGTTTCCAACTGTATAACTTAAATCGTTAGCCGAGTGGGTAAAGTACCTGCCCGGCAACCCAAAGGTCGCGGGTTCGATTCCCGCCTCAGGCTTGGATCAAAGTACTGCAAAAACCTTGGGAGGTGCAATATGGCCACAGAAGCCGATGCGCCAACAACTACCAAATCAAAAAAAAAAAATCACTTAAATCGTTTCAAATTTCAACATTGACAACCAAGGATGAAGACATGCACTTCTACTTCCTTGCGCTCATTTTAATTCTGTTTTTAAATCCTAACTTATTCATGCTAACTTAAATTTAAAATTATCATCCAATTTATTCCAACATCAATGCAGATTATAAAACTGTGAGTATCATAATAAATTAAATTAAGCTACACTATTATATTGTGTTGTTGTTGTTATTGCTACTGTAACTATTAAAAGTTAAAGTTCTGGTATATAATTGCTTTAATCAGTAGTTTTGTATTAAAAATGATAGAAATTTTATTTTAACTAGACATGGACTTGCATTTAATCTCTTCTACCCCCCATCCCCAATCTTATTTCATAATCCAAATTATGGCTCCACTTGTTAGGATTATTTGGTTATTGTTGTTGTATTTTGACACACATCATATATTGCTAAAATTGAAAATGTTGTTTTTCAGATAATAGCCAGTATGGCAGGAGGGCCATACAACTACTCTTATATATTTAAATATATCATTATTGGTGATATGGGAGTTGGTAAATCATGTCTGCTTCATCAGTTCACTGAAAAGAAATGTAAGTTCCATATCATGTATAATTTTTTTCCAATGTTATATTGCAATTTTATATTATATATGTAAAGATGGTGACAAATTAATATTGCCAAATTGATGTAAGGAAACAAGCTTATATAGTTTGGTAAAAAAAAAAAAAAAAAAAAAACTGAATGCAACCACTATTCCCTCACTTCACTTGTATATTTTTTTAAAACATTTATTCCCTCACTCTTTTAATTTAGATGAACATCCATCCTGCACAAGAGTAGATGGGAGTTTTTTCAATAGCCAAAGCTCCCATACATGTGCAAAGCTTCCATACATGTGCAAATGTGATAAAGTGATTTTGAGAAATTCATTATTCTTAGTGCTAGTACTTTAAACTTTCAAACCTCCCACTGACAATATACTACTGACTTCTGCTTCCACATAGCATGGTTGTAAACCTGAAGCTAATCTTTCCCCCATCCCAAGGGGTGAAAGGAGTAAGGCATGGAATACAGCACCCATTTCAATTAGTTTAATTCAAATTGCTGATTTGAATTAAATTAACCATGATGTATCATTGAATTTAATTTAATTTAAATTAGTTACTGATTACATTCAATCTTATATTCTGAACCTAATATTCTGTTACAAGTTTTGGAAATTTGGACCACTGAAATGGCTTGCTAAGGAAACTCAGATTGCTCAAACTGTGAACCTTCTGTAAAACTTGGGACAGTAGAAATATGAGAAAAAAAATCCAGAAATACAAGATAGAAAATGAAATCTCATACCCGGAAGCAACAAAAGATTTCCTACAAAATATGCTAAAACATGTACATTCTGAAGCCTCCCAAAGTTCTCACCTAATATCACCTGAAATTAGTCACTTTCACTAAACATCTCAATTGCATCTCAAAACATCAGATAGCAGATAGAACTGTTTATACTCCAATCTCGGTACCACCTGCTTCACATCCAACTTCTGTGAAACCAGTCTAAATGGAAAGTTTAACAGAGCCTCTGAAAGTTCAGTGCGCTGCAGAGGCCCTGTTAGGAAGAAATCAAATGAGGCTTCCCTTGTGGGTACAGTGGGTAATTCCTAGATGAAACTGACCTGGAGATCCTTTAGAAGATGATATAGATCATGACCAGTCTTCTCATAAAAAGTAAAAAAATGAAATGAAAATTGATTTCCCTATGCAGAGACTGGCTTTCAAAATGTAAATAAATTCAGCTCTTGTTTTTAAATGTGAATAATGAACAACTTAGTGCATTGGCATTCATAGAAACATTGATGATATCAATTAGCTAATTAACCATTGTAATCCTGTTGGCATCTGCTTACAAGAAAAAAAGTTGAACACCTAATGCATCTCCATACTTATATGCTTTTTTGACAAGACAGATCGGGTACTAATGTTAGCTATTAAAGGCTAATTGTATCTTAGGATTTGAGGATCCCTTCCAAATGCTCAAGGAAATTTCTTTTTATTGAGCAACTTTAATGCACAAAATCCATTATGGAGTTCTTCCATTATGGGGCTTTTTGCTGCAGACAGGCAAGAACAACTCATTGAAATGTTGCCTGATAGACAGAATCAATCAGTTGTTACATCTTTGACTGGCAAAATTCTTAAAGGTGTTTTCAGTTGAGGCTGTAGTTAGCTGGTCTCTAGCAGGTGGAGGGGCCCCCATGAATTATTCTGGATTTTTCAACCATGTGACATTCCAACCTGCCATGAACACATACATGCACGCACACAGACATGCACACACAATACATGAAGTGCCTTATATTCTACTGTGCTATGAAAATAAAATTGACAACTTATCTTCTAAGGGATTGCAGGAAGATTGCCTCTATGTAGAATTCAAACATCTTACTCCTTAACAACAGAACATCAAAGAAAATGGAAAATTTCAAAGGCAGTTGGCTAAATATTTCACCATTGTCTGTTTTGAAGACTATATCATTCAGCTCTTGTCAAACAGAGTATTGTGACTCAAATACTAACAGCTGCAACTGCTATTTTTCCATAGTATCAGACACCATCAATATATAAATAATTAGTGGAGTGAAGATTGCAACACTAAAGTGGGGGAAGAGAGAGAAAACAGCTGGTAGCTACAGTGACTAGACCTGCTTGCATGAATGTGAATGTGATCATATTATTGTAGATTATAACAGACTTGGGTTTAGAGTTAAATAGTAATTAATTTTTTTTTACTTTTTGTTATTTGCTTAATTTTTATATCTTTTGTATTTAATTTCTGTAATTTTGCAAATTTAAATCCTTGAACTTTATAAAGCTACTTTCTGTAAAATTTAATTCTTACTTTCTTTAATGGTAATTCTTGTGTTTTATTTTTGGCATTACGTCAGTTTAAACTCTTAAGTTTTGGTAGTAGATTAATTTTTGTTATCTGCTTAATTTTTGTATTACTTTTATTTGGTTAATTTATTTAATGTAATGTTCAGTAAATTTAGGCCTCATGCTATCAGAGTTATAAAATATCATTATACACACAGGTCCTAATCTCATTGTGTACATAGCAGAGATCAAATTAAGTTTGCTACTTGGTGCAACGATCTCATATTGTGGGGCTGCTTTGCATAATTATCCTAATTATTCTGAATAGCCTAAAGCCTAATTATTCTGAATAAAAAGCACTGTTTCACTGGAGAAGCATATTGTTGTTTTAAGTGTTTGCCACTACCCAAACTGGTTTCAACCACTAAGGGGTCTCACTGGTGGGCAGGTTGGTGCTGATCCTAAATTAACTTGAGTTTATTTTACCTGCTGCTTCATCATATGAAATCTCACATACTGTGGATATATCTCTCACTGGGTTTTTACAGTACCTATCTAAAGTATTTCCAGTGAGAACCTGAGTAGGTTTGAAACAGCAATATGAGTGTAGTGGTATATACTTTAAATAAATTAATAGCAATAGACTTCTCCATTGGAGCAGCACTTTTTATTTAATTTTTAAGTAGTGCAATACCAAGGGAACTTATGTTGTGCCTCCACAATATGCTCCTACTTGTATATATTGTAAAGTTTTAGCTGTTCATAATTTGTAAGTTTGATGAGTAAGAATGCAGTTGAGAACATTATAGACAGAAATGGTATTCTGAAAGGAATGTATTGTTTTGTAAAGGAAAAATTTTGTTTAACTAATTAATTATTTTGACAGGGTAGCAATATATAGTTGAATGCAATAAATATACATTGTTCTGTATTTGGATAATTATCTGTTACATAAGCATTTGATAAGTCTTGCAAAGAGGTTACTGTATAAGTTGGAATCATGAGTAAGATCCTTAGATGGATTGCATGATGGAGATATCTGCAGGACAGAGGCAGAGAGTTGTGATTAATGGTTACTCTTCAGATTGAACTAGGATCCCTTGTGCATCAGTCCTCACTGTTATTTCTGTATTCCTAAATGGCATTGACAAAAGTATATACAGTTTGTTGTCAAAATTTGCAGTTGATATCAAGATCAGGAGAATAGTTGATGATCAGTGTCAGGCAGCAATTCTTCAGGATGTCTTGGATAGGCTTCTAGGATGATACAGAAAAGGGACAACTATATTTTAATGTCTCAAAATGTATTTGTACTTGGAAGGTATAATTCCAAAATGACTTAAACACTTGGAGGAGTTCATTTAAAAATGGTTGCAGTGCAGAAATGAATTATTCATGCAGTATAAATAAGCAGCAAGGCTGTCCTTTGAATTTTTAACATTTGCATCTAGAGACTGGGAGGTTTATCCCACAGTATAAGGCAGTTGTGAAACTGCACTTCAAATATATGGACCACACACACACACACATATAAAAGACTGGAAGGTGGAATGCAATGTGCTATCATCAGCAAAACTAGGAGAGGATTTCTAGTCAATGGAAGAAGGTCATTAATATACAAGAGGACAAGAGTGGGAGAAATAACTGAACTTTGGGGAACACCAGCATTAGTAGAGAAGTTAGAAGACAGAGAGCCATCTACCATCACCTGCAGTGAGCGGTCAGAAAAAAAACTGATACCCAATTACAAAAAGCAGTTAGAAAATCATAGGATGGAAGCTTATGTAGAAGACCTTTATGCCAAACATTATCAAAAGCCTTTGAAATGTCAAGAGCAACTGCTTGACTTTCACCAAACTTTTCTATTGAATTTGTGCATAGATGGGTAACATTAGAAGAAAACTATCACAAGTGGATCAACACTGATGGAATCCATACTGGCAATCATTGATCAGATGTAAAGTTTCTAGATAGCTTAAGAGTTGGTGGTTAGTTGAATTCTCCATTACTCTAGAAAGAGTAGAAGTAATTGCAATGGGACGATAATTGGATGGAAGGGATTTGTCACCCATTTGACATCCTTTTGATGGAAGACTATAGAAGACATTGAATGGAGCTTACTGGGAGGTGAATGCTAGCAGGTCAGCTTTATCCTTGGCTGGAGTGGCAATAGAACCATCTGGTTTTGACAGAGGTGGGAACAGAGACGGGCAAAAGTTGCTGCCAATAGCTTTGCCACAAGAGACCAGAATGCTCGCCTACCATTTGCACAAGAAACAAGTTTGGACTGATTAATAACTGCTTTACAATTGTTACGAGCTTTGGTATAGGCAGAAAATGACACTGAAGATTTGGAAACAATCCAGTTACAATATGCAACATTCTTCTCTTGATCAGCCTTAGCACATTTATTGTAAAACCAAGGTTTAGATAAAGGAAGAGATTTTAAGGTGAAGTGTGGAATAAAGGATTCCATTCCTACAAGAATAATTTCACAGACATGATCTGAGCAAACATTGACATCAGTAGTTTTGAAACAAGAATCCAACCAAGGAAAAGAAGAAAAGAAATCTTGCAAATCATCCCATTGTGCATTCTTGTAATGCCAAACAATAGGAAGTTAGGAATGACCATGAGAGAAAGGCTCCATTGGAGAAGAGACCATCACCAAGTTGTGATCTGTGGTGCCTTGAGGACCACTCACTTTGACCATGTACTTAGAAGGATTGTTTGTAAGAAAAAGATGAAGTGTGTTGCCTGCTTGTTTAGGATTGTCTGGTATTCTGGTAGGTAAATAATAATCTGTGCAAGGTCATTAGTAATTGCAAAAGCGTCAACATCTTGACCTGCTGGGTCTGTATGACTAGAAAATGGAAGCCAGCTGGAGTTGTGAACATTAAAATCACTAAGGAAAATTACCTCACTATTAGGAAAGTTGGACTGGAGAAAGTTATTTGTTGTTATTTGGTTTTTTAAGAGCATTATCAACTAAGGCCACATTGCTCTGGGATATGCGGTGGTCATTCCCTGACCTTTCCGCATCCTCCATATTTGGTGGTGACTGGCTCGAACCCCGGTCTAATCAAGAAGCGTGTGCTAAGCACTGCTGCTCCTTCCCACCTGGCTACAGAGGCGCCACCTGGAGAAAGTCAAGTTGCAAAGAGGAAGTCAGGAAGTCAAAGAGTTCCAAGTGATTAGTTGGAGTTGGGAGAACGGTAGAGACAACAGATGAATTTGACAGAATGTGGTAGAGAAAGAGATTTTGAGCCAGGGAAGATCAAAAGAGAGGAGATTCCAAATTACTAAGTCTCTGACAGGGAATATCAGAACTATCCGACATATGCACAAGTACCACCTTTGAAGCGAAAGGAATGATACAGGGAATAATTTGGACAATTGAGATGAGCAGTAGTTGAATCAACTGATAACTGCGAGTTTGTCAGAAAAAGTACATAGGGTTTGGCAGACTGTAAGTGGAAATGGACATCATTGAGATTAGAACTGAGACCATGTTTATTTTTGAAATGAACGAGGAAATGCTTGGGAGGTCTTTTCTCAGATGCGTTTGCTCTATTAGTTTGACAATTCATGGTGTATTCAGTAGTAAGGAAAAGTGTTGGGAAGGGGAATGTGCTGTATGAAGTAACGAAATTTTTGGATATGGCATACACATGGTAAGAATATATCCAGATCCTTGACACAACGTGGCCTCGATAATGCCCCCCCACACATACATGCTCGGACTCCCTCCAGGCACTATCTGGTGGAATAGAGGTAGTGAGATTATACACTAGCTGATCCGGAAGCCTCCTAGAGAGTTACCAATAGGTTCGGTGTGCTAACTAATGGCTGGCCTGTGAACACCGTTTTAGAGCTGTACCCTCGAAATATAAGGAAGATTGGATCTTGCCTGATGTCCATCATAACCTCAAAAGACATCAATTATACTTTGAGGTAAAAGATGGGGAGGGTTTACCGGAGCTTTGCTCTGGAGACCAAACAATGGTTCCACTATTTCAAGCCTCCAATAATCAAAGTTGTGGTTTTGCACCCGTTGATGAGAGTGAGTCATCTATCACCTAGTATTCCTTTGCCTCGTAACACAGAGGGGTGGCATTCCTTTGTGTGTGTGTGTGTGTGGTTATCCACAGTGTGCTAGGTTGCCATATTTCAGGACTTGCACATGGGGGGTTACACCCAGTGTTGCTAATGGTCCCACCATTATGAAGGTGCAAGCAGAGGATTTGGCTGTCACAGACCGACTGGACTGTACTGAAATTAATTCCTCTTGACTCGAATTCACCTGAATATCAGTTCCTTCGGTGTTTTAGACTTCCAGGTAGCAATCTCGGCTTGGCATATCTGAGAGGTCTGCGACACCCTCAAGGACTTAGTGTCCTTGTGTTCTTTGTGATATAGAGTTTATCTGCTCTTGCCATTTAGCTTTCCACTAATCTTATTCTTCCTGTTTGTTAAGCTCTTGACTTTTTTCATACATTAGATCACTTCTTCCTCTTTTTGCCATTTCCTCTAGTTCTCTGCACTGTTCTTCCCACATTTGGTGCTTCCATTTCCTTCTTTTCTCCATTTGGTCTATCATTTCTTCTGTGATCCATGGTTTCCTTACCCTTTTCTGATCTACTATACCTAATTTGTTTTCTGCTACTCCTACAACAATATTTTTTGAAACATTTCTCTTCTCCACTTCTATTTCCTTTCCATGCACTACTCCATGCCAATTGACTCTTTGAAATCTCCTGCTAGTTCAGTCTTCAGTACATTTAAATTTCATTTCCTTCTTTTTCTTGAACGATTTATTTTCTTGAATGTAAACTTCATTTTCATCACTACCAGATTGTTGTCAGAACCAGCAGCTGCACTCAGATAGCTGAAAGTGGATAGCCTAAATAAATTCAAGGAAGAACTTGATAAACTGTTGGAGGGAAATGTTTACTATATATTTTGTAACCCCAGTGAAGAAAAGCCAAACACTGCATTGTTATAAACATAATAACTGGATTGAAATTTACATTGTAAACTTAATTTGAAGCATGGAATAAATTAATTAAACTTACATCTAGCAGATATACATGTAGATTAAGATTACAGCCATTGACATTTAGTGAAAAATGTATAACTTAGGCAATCAAACTACCAAAGCTGAATTGCTGAAGCATTGGCCGAAATAGTTATTAGTGTCTTGAAACCTATTGTGTAAGCCCCAAGGCTTTGTGAAGACAATATTCCTCTTTGTTACTTTATGTTCTTTATGTTGGAAGAGTTAGCATTGGCAAAATGATGCAGAGAAGCAGCTTATTATTTAAGGAGCAAGCATTAGCTAATGGGGGATGAGAGAGGGAGGGGAGGATACAGGATGGAACAGGAGTGTGAAATGCATTAGCATTAGTAGAGGCATTTGATGCAAGAAAGCAAGCTTATGCAGCATCAGCCAAAAAAAAAAAAAATAAAAAATAACCACTTCCACTTCACCCCTCTGTTCGTTCGAAATACCTATCCAGCTGAGCCTTAAACTTATTTAGGCTATCAACTTCCACGACAAGGGATGGAAGTCTGTTCCACTAACCAACCACCCGCTGGCTAAAGGCAAATTTCCACCCATCTATCCTACATCTGTCTTTCCTCAATTTGAATTTATGCCCTCTCAGCTGATTATTCTGAGCAAGAGGAAGAATCCCATCAGCATTGAGCATGCTCAAACCATTCAAAGCTTTATACACCTCTATCAGATCACCTCGCTGGTGCCTAGTCTCCAGACACTGTAATTTGCAAAACTTAAGCCTTTCTTCGTAAGAGCACACCTTTGTTCCATTCACTAATCTTGTTGCCCTTCTCTGTACTCGTTCCAGCAGCCGTACATCCTTCTTGAAATGAGGCCTCCAGGCCTGTATACAGTACTCTAGGACCATTGCCTTATATA
This sequence comes from Mastigoproctus giganteus, assembly GCF_048544385.1. Taxonomy (NCBI): domain Eukaryota; kingdom Metazoa; phylum Arthropoda; class Arachnida; order Uropygi; family Thelyphonidae; genus Mastigoproctus; species Mastigoproctus giganteus. The sequence goes on along the minus strand of NC_143577.1, from coordinate 2,610,178 downwards.
GGGGAATAATCACCTCCTTATCCCTGCTAGAAAAATTCCTATATATCATTGACAATACACCATGAGCTACTCTTGCAGTCCGTCTGCACTGCTCAGAGAATTTCATATCTGCCTGCACAACCACCCCCAGGTCCCTTTCATTCTCTACCATTGTCAGTGTAATGGCAATGCAAACTATGCCACTTCATATATGCCCATTTGTTCTAAGTATTTAATTTTTTGTCCAGTCTCTCATTAAATTGAGAAACATCCGACCTTCACATGCGACTAGGTGGGAATTTATTTCAACAGTCGAGTTACTCTTTGGTTATATGAAATTTTACTTTCTCAGTTTAAATCATTGAAATTTAAATTGTCCTGTTTGTGTATACCACAAGAGAAAGAGTCTAGCTTCCATCAGAATTTACTAAACTGGCCCCCTTTTAGCAACCAAATGGCAATAACTTATTGCTTAGATAGTGCCAAATTTCAGGTAATTAATAATAATAAAATGGTCTTGGGAGCAATTATACAACCTAATGTGAGATAGAATATGACACAAAGGACATTTATACAGAATATTGTACAAAGGGTATTTTTATCAAGTGAGTCACTTGAGTTCTATCGGTTAAAATGTTCAGAAGTTTTAGGAAACTAAAAGCTGATGACCATCTTTACAGTTAGTCGTGAGACATACATACATATGGGGGGGGACATAAATTTAAATTGAGAGGAGATAATTAGAGATCTCCAAAAATTTTCTGTTAGTCAAAATAGAGTGCTTAATCCTTGGGATAATCCACTGCCTACTATCCATGGGGGTTGCAATTTTATCTAAATTTAAAGAGAGATTGGACAAATACAATAAAAGAGATTGGTAAAACTGAAATGAGGAAAAAGTGGCATTAAGTTGCCAAATGCAGAAATAGTAGGAATAGCATAAATGTGGTGTCACTCAGACATAAGTGATGCTGAATTTGAATATGGGGAGTACAATGTATACAAGAAAGAATGACAGGACAGGAGAGGTGGAAGGTTTATACTCTTAGTTAAGCAGGATTTTAAATCTAAGGCAGTGTGTCCAGTTGACTTGGGTGATGAGTGCAGTGTTGAGTCAGTGTGGTGTAATATAAGCACTGGGAAAACAAAGGAATAGCATAAATGTGGAATCATAAGGAATAGCATAAATGTGGTGTCACTCAGACATAAGTGATGCTGAATTTGAATATGGGGAGTACAATGTATACAAGAAAGAATGACAGGACAGGAGAGGTGGAAGGTTTATACTCTTAGTTAAGCAGGATTTTAAATCTAAGGCAGTGTGTCCAGTTGACTTGGGTGATGAGTGCAGTGTTGAGTCAGTGTGGTGTAATATAAGCACTGGGAAAACAAATTTGAGAGTAGGAGTGTGCTATAGGCCTAATAACTGTGTGAGTACACCAAACAGCTGTACAGGGAAATAGTGGGCCAGCAAATCAGAACATCTCATAATTGGGGATTTTTAACTTTCCAGATACTGACTGGAATTTGTGGTTTGATCAATCACACGCTAGCAAGACTTTTGTGAATTTCTTCAATGACTGTTTTCTTCAACAGTATGTTAGAGAGGCAACAAGAGGAAGCAATACTCTTGATCTTATTATCAGCAGTGATTCTTCATGCATTAAGAATCTGCAGGTACAAGACCCACTTGGTGGCAATAGTCACAGTGTACTAATGTGGATTTTAATTAAAGACATAAATACTGTCAAGGGTAAGGGAAAGGCTTTTGCTTTCATAAGGGTGATTACAGAGGTCTCAGACAGTTTTTAAATTGTTTTCAGTGGGATCAACTAATTAGGTTACCAACTTCAAATTCTAAATGGGAAGTAATCAAAGAAGCTACTAGGCTTTTCATACCAACAAAGAAATACTGTTCAAGAATTAGACCTAAATGGAAGTCAGATGAACTATTGATGTATACTGATGTGGGATTTACTTAAAGATATAATTACCATCGGGGTAAAGGAAAGTGTTTTTGCTTCCGTAAAGGTGACTACAGTGGTCTGACAGTTTTTAAATTCTATTCAGTGGAGTCACTTGATGATGTTATCAACAGCAAATTCTAAGTGAGAAGAAGTCAAGGAATTAATTGTGGAACCTACTAAAAGTTTCATACCTATTAAGAAATATTGTTCAAGGTTTAGGCCAAAATGGTTGTCAAATGAACTAATGAGACTCGTGGCGGAGAAGAAAAATGCATGGGATGCATATAAATTATCAGGCGACAGAGAAGCCTATGGCAGATATAAGCTAGTCTGTAATCAAGTCACAAAGGAGGTTAGGCAGGCGAAGGCAGATTATGAGAAATCTTTGGCAAAGGTTGCTAAGAAAAACAGCAAGGATTTCTTAACTTATATAAACTCTAAAAGGAAGGGGATGAATCAGATTGGTCCACTTGATATCGATGGTTTGACTGTTGATGATTCTGCTCAGATTGCAAACAAACTGAATGAGTATTTTGCATCTACATTCACACATGAGGAGTTATTAAGGTTTGAAAATGCCAGAAGGTTATAAAATTGTTGCAGGGTGCTTAATGATTTTGTAATAACTGAGAACAAAGTGGAAGAGAAATTGTTGAAGTTAAACATAAGAAAGGCACCTGGGGTGGATGGGGTCTATCCACTTATATTAAAGGAGGTGGCAAAGCAACTAAGCAAACCCTTAGCCTTAATTATGAGAGCATCCTTGGACTCAGGGGAGGTCCCCACAGACTGGAGATGTGCAAATCTATCCCCAATTCACAAAGGGGGATCGAAGGATGGCACGAGTAATTACAGACCAGTTAGTTTAACTTCTGCTCCGGGTAAAATAATGGAGTCACTGGTTAAAGATGCATTGCAGGATCGTCTAGACAAGACTGCAGCAATAATTCAGACACAGCATGGGTTTATTAAGGGAAAGTCTTGTCTGACAAATTTGATTGGATATTATGATGTGGTTACAAAGGAACTGGATGCAAAAAATAATTTTGATATCATATACTTGGATTTCAGGAAATCTTTTGACACTGTTACGCATGGAAGACTACTGTACGAATTGGAGCAGAATGGTATTAAGAATAAGTTGCTACAATGGATAAAAGGATGGTTGGGTGGGAGAAGACAGAGGGTGGTAATCAATGGGTGCTGCTTTTTGTGGACTAATGTTATTAGTGGAGTCCCACAGGGTTTGGTGTTGGGTCCACTGTTGTTTTGTTTATTTATCAATGATATTATGAAGGTATATCATGCTTAGTGTCAAAGATTGCAGTGATACAAAGGTTGGCAGGGTTGTTAATGAAGTAATGGCAATGTGCTACTGAAACAGGATCTAGAAAATTTGGGCAGATGGGCTGAGAAGTGGCAACTGAAGTTTAACATTGAAAAATGCAAAGTACTGCATATGGGTAGAAGTAACCGCAGAGAAATGTACCAACTGTGTTGTAATACACTTAAGGTGGTAGAAAATGAAAAAGACCTGGGAGTAATTGTGCAGTCAGATATGAAGTTTTCTGAGCAATACCGACAAACTGCCAGGGCAGGTCATGGGGTTTTGTCAATGATATACAGGAATTTTGCTAGCAGGGCCTTGAGTACTGCATGCAGGTCTGGAGGCCTCATTTTAGAAAGGATGTAGATTTGCTTGCATGTGTACAGAGAAGGGCAACAAGATGAGGGGAATGAAGGGATCCTCTTACCAAAAGGGCCTTAAGTTCTCGGCTGGAGACTAGGCACCTGCGAGGTGATCTGATTGAGGTATATAAGGCCTTGAATGGGTTGAGCATGCTGAATTCTAATGGGATTCTTCCACTTGTTCAGATTACGAACCTAAGGGGTCATAAATTCAAATTGAAGAAAGACAGATGTAGAATAGATGTGCAGAAATTTGCCTTTAGCCAGCGGGTGGTTAATTGCTGGAACAAACTTCCATCTGTTGTTGTGCAAATTGATAGGTTAAATAAATTTAAGGAGGCACTGGACAAACATTTAGAGTGAATTGTTTTGTAATTTTTTTTTTTGGTTGATGCATAAGCTCATACACTTGCTTTCTTGCATCACATGCCACCACCCCCCACTACTACTACATAGCAGAGAAGAAACGTGCATGGGATGCATATAAATTATCAGGTGATACAGAAACTTATGGTAGATATAAATTAGTCTATAATCAAGTGACAAAGGAGATTATGCAAACTAAGGCAAATTGTAAGAAGTCTCTGGCAAAGAAAAACAGCCAAGATTTCTATGCTTATATTAACAGTAGTAGAAGGGGTTGAATCACATTGGGCCAATTGATGTCTGTGGGTTAACTGTTGATGACCCTGCTCAGGTTGTGGACAAATTGTATAGGTATTTTGTATATGCATTCATGCATGAGGAATTCTTTAGGGAAGGGGAAACCAGAAGTTTATTGAACTCTAATGAGGAGCTAAATGACTTTGTGATAACTGAAAGGAAAGTGGACAAGAAATTCTTGAGTGAAGATGGACATAAAAATGCACCTGGGGCAGATGGAATCTATCCAATTATATTAAGGGCAGCAACAAAGGAGTTAAGAAAATCCTTAGCCATAATTATGAGAGCAGACCGATTAGCTTAATGTCTGTTCCAAGGGAAAATAATGGAATCACTGGTTAAAGAAGTAATGCAGGACCATCTGGACAGGCAAGCATTTAAACAGCAATCACAACATTAATTTGTTAAGGGGCAGTCTTGTCCAACCAATTTGATAGGTTACTATGATGCGAGACCGAGGATCTAAGGAAGTGGATGCAAAAAATAATTTTGAAGTCATATACTTGGATTTTGGGAAGTCTTTTGATACTGTTGCACATAAAACTGGAGCAGTGTGACATTAAGGGCAAGTTACTGCTATGGATAAAGGGATGGAAGAAAACAAAAAATGGTTATCAATGGGCACTGCTCTTTGTAGACTAATGTTATTACTGGAGTTCCCCAGGGTTCAGGGCTGGGTCCATTGTTGTTTTCAATATTTATCGATGATATTGATGAAGGTATATCAAGCTTAATGTCTAAGTTTGCAGATGGTACAAAGGTTGGCAGGGTGGTTAATGACAGTCATCAGAGTGAACTATTCAAGAAGGATGCAGAGCTGCTGGAACGAGTACAGAGAAGGGCAACAAGATTAGTGAATGGAACAAAGGGTTGCTCTGACGAAGAAAGGCTTAAGTTTTGCAAATTACAGTGTCTGGAGACTAGGCACCGGCGAGGTGATCTGATAGAGGTGTATAAAGCCTTGAATGGTTTGAGCATGCTCAGTGCTGATGGGATTCTTCCTCTTGTTCAGAATAATTACCTGAGAGGACATAAATTCAAATTGAGGAAAGACAGATGTAGGATAGATGTGCGGAAATTTGCCTTTAGCCAGCGGGTAGTTGATTGGTGGAACAGACTTCCATCCCTTGTTGTGGAAGTTGATAGCCTAAATAAATTTAAGGCTCAGCTGGACAGGTATTTCTAACGAACGGAGGGGTAAAATGGGAGTGGTTGTTTTTTTTTTTTTTTTTTTTTTATATGATGCTGCATAAGCCTGCTTTCTTGCATCATATGCCTCTGCTAATGCTAACTACTGCAGGAAGATCTAGGAAAATTGGGTTGATCGGCTGAGAATCTGAGAAATGGCAGTTGAAGTTTAACATTGTCAAATGCAAGGTACTGCACTTTGGTAGCACAGTAACCCTAGAGTGACTTATCAGCTGTATAAGACAGATGTAGAATGGATGTGCAGAAATTTGCCTTTAGCCAGCGGGTGGTTAATTGCTGGAACAAACTTCCAACTGTCGCTGTGGAAGTTGATAGGTTAAATAAATTTAAGGAGGAACTGGACAAACATTTAGAGGGAATTGTTTCGTATTTTTTTTTTTTTTTTTTTGGCTGATGCTGCATAAGCTCACTTGCTTTCTTTCATCACATACCACCACCACCACTACTACTACTGCTACTGCCCTCAGCGTAGTGGAAAATGAAAAAGACTTGGGGGTAATTGAGCAGTGCAGACACGCTGCCAGGATAGTTCACGACCTTTTGTTAGTGATATACAGAAACTTTGCTAGTAGGGATGAGGAAGTGATTATCACTTTGTATAAGACCATGGTTGGCTGCATCTTTAGTAGTGTATACAGGTCTGAAGGCTTCGCTTTAGGAAGGATGTTGATCTGCTGGAATGGGTGCAGAGAAGGGCAATGTGATTGGTGAAGGGAGCAAAAGGGTGCTTTTATCTAGAAAGATTTCAATTGCTGTCTGAGTCAGGTACAGGGATAGAATGGGGTGAAATCATTATCTGAAAGATTGGGTTAACATTTTTTTATTATTCTGTTACAAATTCACTGTAAATGATTTTGTAACTTGCTTATCTTCCTGTTGAAGAAGAAGTGTACATTTTTTTTTGTGTCCAGTTTCTTTCTTCAGACCTTTATGCAAAAATTTGATCCTTGACTGTAGTTACACTTTTTCCCAAATCCTGCAGGAAACTGGCTGTCTTGTGAATAAGGTTGTTTTTGTTTGTGCATGTGTGCATTTCTCACAACTGGGAGGATAATGATATCACATCTGATAATGGAATGGTTTTGCATTGCAAGTGACCTTTGTTAACTTTTTACATTCATACAGTGTTAGAATGCATGTATATTTCTGATGAATGTGTTATAGTACTTAGGTTTTTATAATAATATTCATTTATTTTTAAATGTTTTTAATTGTTTTTAATTGAGTTTTTCTGACTCAGTCATGGCCGATTGTCCACATACAATTGGAGTTGAATTTGGCACAAGGATAATTGAAGTATGTGGACAAAAGATCAAATTACAGATATGGGACACCGCTGGACAAGAGCGCTTTAGGGCAGTAACACGCAGCTATTACAGAGGTGCAGCAGGGGCACTGATGGTGTATGACATTACAAGGTAAGTTGTGATTTGCAACTTTGAAGTGTTAAGTAGTGCAGTACAGTTTTTTAATTTTTCATAAAAAAAGATATATACAGGGTGGTTATAATCAGTATATGAGAATTTTTTTAAACAATAAAAATAATTTGAAATTTGATCACAGGGCTAATTAATTCACTCTTGTAAACAAATTAACCTTTGTATTTGCTGTAAAAAGGGATGATTGAGATTTGAGAATTGAAATGTTTGTTTATCGTGGTCCTATTTTTGTCATCAAGGTAAAAAGCTTGAAGCCTAAACCTACTAAGTAAATAAGTAGTGAAGTTCATTTTAAAATTTTGCTTAAAGATAAAGCACTTTTAATTAAACTTTATTAGAAGAATGGTGTTATTGTCAGAGCTTATTAATGACAGAAGAATGTCTCATTTTCTCCTTTTTTGAGAAAACTATTAAATATTGTAAGGTGTTTCAAAGAAGGCTACCTAACTCCTAAATATAGAAATGATTGTCCATCAGTATTACAAGAACTGATGACTGACTCTAATTGAACTTGTTGAGATTATATAGTGCTTGCCATACATCTCATATGACTAATATTCCCTGGAGCATGGTGTGTAAAGCCTTCAAGGCAGGTCTCCACCTGTTTTTCTATAGAATCAAACATTGGCATTGATTTTAGCCACAAGACTATCAAAACCTTTGTGATTTCACTCGGTGGATAATTGACAGGAGTTATTTAACATCCTATGAATGCATGAAATGCCTTTTCACATTGATGGGTCTATAATGAGTACAAATTGTTGAATTTGGGCTAAACAATAATGGCAAGCATTTTGTATAAGAAACCTTCATGGAAGAGCAAATTATCAGTCATTTCAGGTAGTCATTTTCTACATTATTGTCCTGCAAGATCAACTAACCTAACTTCAGCAGATATTGTGTGGATCTGAAAACACTGTTTACAGAGATATCCTTTCAGGTTTGAAGGACACAATCTGTTGAGAGGTAGTGAACCCTACATCAGAAATTTCAAAGGCAGCTGTAGAGAACACAATGCTTTGTATTGATTGCTTGCTAGAAAATGATGGTGGACATTTGGAAATTCATTTATCAATAAATGTTGGTGAAAAATTTACCTTTGTTATTTTGAATTAATCACTGCCCCCCCTTTTGGTCAAACTTTTTTTTTTTTTGTTAATTTCTTGGGAAACAGAAGAAATATGTGGGAATTAATTAATTGTGGAGTGAAATGTTGTTCAATCTCTTATTGCAACTATTTTTTATTGTTTCAAAAAATAAAAAAGGTACTGATTATAATGCAAAAAAACATTTTTCAATGTGTTTGAGTTATTAACTATAACATGTAAAGGCTAAGAACCACTATAAGATGTCACCTGTTTTGTTCTCACATTATTACCAAAATTTATTCAATTAGGTAAGTTTTTTAAACATGATATAAACATAAACATTATAGATAGATTGGTGGGGTGGTGGTACAAACCAAGTCAGTTCTCTTTAAAGTTTAGAACAAAAAAAAAAAAAAAAAACCTGAAATGACAGAGGAATTATATATTTATTTTAATTTGATGATAAAATTAAATTACAAGCTCAATGACTCTTCTGCTGTTGCTTCTGTTCAATAATATTGATGAATGGCACTTTTTTGAAATGGCTATGCACATGTCATCACTCACATCTAAGTAGTTTCTGGCTTTTGTGTTGATATGCATGAGTGATGAAAATCCCATCTCACATAAGTAAGTTTTTGCAAATGGGACAAGACTCTCCAATTCTGTCTTGGCTAGTTATGGAAATGGTGTTAGTTGGGCGCACCAGAAATTTTTCAGCCACACTATTTGAATTTGTTCATTGGCTCATAATTCAATGAGATCATCTTTCGTTAAATCACTGTTGTTGATGGAATCAAGGTATTAAAAAGAAATGGATCCAGTATCCATTTCTTTGCCACATCAATATGTCTCTTGTGGAAAAATATCCTTGGGAAGAGTTGCTTTAATGTTGCAAATGCTCTTATTTCAGCTGCAATGATGATTCCCATATTTTCTGACACAAATGATATTTTCCCATATATTCCCATATTTTCTTTGAGCAAAGGAAAGTTATCAGAATTCCGAACTGAGGGGGGCAATTCTCCAAAGCATCACAGCCTAAAAAAATGTGCAACTTGTGAAATGTTTGCCGAAATCTCTGGAACAGAACGTGATCTAGCCAAGGAGGATGTCTTTGTGTGTGCCAGGTGCAGAGAGTGTCTAGAAATGAGGCATCAACTCAGCGTTCTACTGGGCATCTATGAGAGCTTGAGTGTAGGGTAGATGCCTTCGAAGAAATTAATATGAGCGGCCCATCAAGCTCTCAGCTGCCCAACTCAATGCCAGAGCTCACTCCTGGGCATCAGGCAACACAGCGGCAATCTCCAAGACAAGTCAGACGGCAAGACAGGCTGCCAGGGCAGCTCATGGGGTTTTGTCAATGATATATAGGAATTTTGCTAGCAGGGAAAAGGAGGTGATTGTCCCTCTGTATAAGGCAATGGGCAGGCCACGCCTTGAGTACAGCATACAATGATATATAGGAATTTTGCTAGCAGGGAAAAGGAGGTGATTGTCCCTCTGTATAAGGCAATGGGCAGGCCACGCCTTGAGTACAGCATACAGGTCTGCAGGCCTCATTTTAGGAAGGATGTAGATTTGCTTGAGTGTGTACAGAGAAGGGCAATATATTGCGTAAAAACGGTAGATGGAACAGGACCAGGGTATGTCTGCCAGGGGCAAAAGTTGATGATGTTGTAAAGCATATATCATCTTTTAAGGACACAAAAGGTGATATTGTTGTACACATTGGCACCAATTACATTAAGAGTAGGAGATCTGCAGATTTACTTAACAGGTACAGGTTAATGTTGCAAAAAAGTCGTGAATTAGGGTTAAATTTGAAAGTGTCTGCAGATGGGATACACTTAAATAGAAAGGGTGCAAGAATATTTGCTGATGCTATCGAGGTAGTGTTAGATGGGTCGATGGTTGATATCGATGGTTCCATTGTTGATGATCCTGCTCAGAGAGCAAACAAACTGAATGAGTATTTTGCATCTACATTCACACATGAGGAGTTATTAAGGTTTGAAAATGGCAGAAAGTTATCAAATTGTAGCAGGGTGCTTAATGATTTTGTAATGACTGAGAGCAAAGTGGAGGAGAAATTGTTGAAGTTAAACATAAGAAAGGCACCTGGGTGGATGGGATCTATCCAGTTATATTAAAGGAGGCGGTAAAGCAACTAAGCAAACCCTTAGCCATAATTATGAGAGCATCCTTAGACTCAAATGTATCCCCAATTCACAATGGGGGATCAAAGGGTGACACGAGTAATTACAGACAAGTTAGTTTAACTTCTGTTTCGGGTAAAATAATGAAGTCACTGGTTAAAGATGCATTGCAGGATCATCTAGACAAGACTGCAGCAATAATTCAGACACAGCATGGGTTTGTTAAGGGAAAGTCTTATCTGACAAATTTGATAGGATATTATGATGTGGTTACAAAGGAGCTGAATGCAAAAAATAATTTTGATATCATATATTTGGATTTCAGGAAATCTTTTGACACTGTTGTGCATGGAAGACTATTATACAAATTGGAGTAAATGGTATTAAGGGTAAGTTGCTACAATGTATAAAAGAAAGGTTGAGTGGGAGAAGGCAGAGGGTGGTAATTAATGGGTCCTGCTCTTCGTGGACTAATGTTATTAGTGGAGTCCCACAGGGTTCGGTGTTTGGTCCACTTTTGTTTTGTTGAAGGTATATCAGACTTAGTGTCGAAGTTTGCAGATGATACAAAGGTTGGCAGGGTTGTTAATGACAGTAATGACAGTGTGCTACTGCAACAGGATCTAGATAATTTTGGCAGATGGGCTAAGAAGTGGCAACTGAAGTTTAACATTGACAAATGCAAAGTACTGCATATGGGTAGAAGTAACTTCAGAGAAAAGCCCCAACTGTGTGGTACTACACTTAAGGTGGTAGAAAATGAAAAAGACCTGGGAGTAATTGTGCTGTGAGATATGAAGTTTTCTGAGCAATGCAGACAGGCTGCCAGGGCAGCTCATAGGGTTTTGTCAATGATATATAGGAATTTTTCTAGCAGGGAAAAGGAGATGATTGTCCCTCTGTATAAGGCAATGGGCAGGCCACGCCTTGAGTACATCATACAGGTCTGGAGGCCTCATTTTAGGAAGGATGTAGATTTGCTTGAGTGTGTACAGAGAAGGGCAACAAGATTGGTGAGGGGAATAAAGGGTCCTCTTACCAAGAGAAGCTGAAGTTCTGCAAATTGCAGTGGCTGGAGACTAGGCACCTGCGCGGTGATCTCATTGAGGTGTATAAGGCCTTGAATGGATTGAGCATGCTGAATTCTGATGAGAACCTTCCACTTGTTCAGATTACGAACCTAAGGGCGCATAAATTCAAATTAAGAAAAGACAGATGTAGAATAGATGTGCAGAAATTTGCCTTTAGCCAGCGGGTGGTTAATTGCTGGAACAAACTTCCATCTTTCGTTGTGGAAGTTGATAGGTTAAATAAATTTAAGGAGGAACTGGACAAGCATTTGGAGGGAATGGTGTGTTTTTTTTTTGTTGGCTGATGCTGCATAAGCTCATACACTTGCTTTCTTGCATCACATGCCACTACTACTACCACTACCTAAAGTTAGGTGGGTCGGAAAACTGCTAGCTTGGGGCGATACACAGATTAATAGATTAAGAGTAGCGGCTGGCTAAGGTAAAAGTGATTTTTGTACTATTTCTATTGAAATGCAATTGAGCAGCAGCCAGGAAAGCAAGGCAATGGGAATTTGCAGGACTGCTGGGAGTCATAGTGAAACAAGTAAATACATGGGCTGTGTTAGGGTAACTAAGAGTAGAAACAGGTGCGTGTATACTTTCATGTAAACCAATGCTAGGAGTATAGTTAATAAATTCGATGAGCTTGAAGTGCTAGTCAAGACATATAATGCAGATATTGTTGGGATATCAGAAACATTGTGTTACACAGACATAAGCAGTGCAGAACTGGAATTTGGGGAGTACAATGTGTACAGAAAGGATAGGAAGGGAGGAGGGGTTATGATGTTAGTTAAGAAGCACTCAAAGTCTAAGGAAGTGCATCCAATTGATGTGGGTGGACAATGCAATGCTGAGTCTGTTTGGTGTGACATAAGCACTGGGAAAGGAAAAATGAGAGTAGGTGTGTGTTATAGGCCTAATAAATATGATCAGTATAATGAGCAATTGTGCAGAAAAATGGAGTGGGCCAGTAAATTAAAGTGTCTTATAATGGGGGATTTTAATTTCCCAGATATTGACTGGAATTTGGGGGTTAGTCACTCACACACTAGCAAGGTTTTATGGATTTATTTGATGATCGTTTTCTACAGCAGCATGTTCGGGAGGCAACTAGAGTTGATAATACTCTTGATCTGATTATCAGTAGTGATTCTTCATGCATCAAGAATCTGAAGATAAAGGAACCACTAGGTGGCAGTGATGACAGTATGCTGAAGTGGGATTTACTCAAAGAGGTAACTACCATCAAGGGTAAAGGGAAGGGTTTTTGCTTTCATAAAGGTGACTATGGTGGTCTGAGACAGTATTTAAATTCTATACGGTGGGACCAACTGATGATGTTACTAACAGAAAAATCAAAATGGGAAGCATTCAAAGAATTAAATCCTGGACGCTACTAGACTTTTCATACCAACAAAGAAATATTGTTCAAGATTTCATACCAACAAAGAAATATTGTTCAAGATTTCATACCAACAAAGAAATATTGTTCAAGGCCTAAATGGATATCAGATGAACTAATTAGACATGTGACAGAGAAGAAAAATGCATTGGTTACATATAAATTAACATGTGACACAGAAGCCTATGATAGATATATGCTGATCTGTAACCAAGTTACAAAGGATGTTAGGCAGGGATGGCAGATTGTGAGAAATTTTTGGCAAAGGATGCAAAGAAAAACTGAAAAGAGTTCTTTACTTATGTAAAGAAGGAAGGAAGGGGAGAATCAGATTGGTCCACTTGATATCGATTTTTCAACTGTTGATGATTCTGTTCAGGTAGCTAACAAACTAAATGAATATTTTGCATCAACATTCACACATCAGGAGTTATTCAGGGAGGGGAATGCCAGAGATGTATTTAACTCTGGCGGTAAGTTAGATAATCTTGTAATAACTGAGAGTAAACTGGAGGAGAATGGATGGAATCTATATTAAAGGAAGTGGCAGAGGAAGTAAGCAAACCCTTATCCATAATTATGAGAGCTTCCCTGGACTCAGGGGAGGTACCCACGGACTGGAGATGTGCAAATGTAACCCCAATCCACAAAGGAGGAACAAAGGGAGATAGGTAATTACAGACCTTTTAGTTTAATTCTGTTCCAGGGAAATTAATGGAAGCTTTGGTTAAAGAAGCATTGCAGGATCATCTAGACAAGACTTCAACAATAGCTCGGACACAGCATGGGTTTGTTAAGGGGGAAGTCTTGTCTGACTAATTTGATTGGATACTATGATGTAGTCACAAAGGAACTGGATGCAAAGCATAACTTTGATATCATATATTTGGATCTTAGAAAAGCCTTTGATACTGTTGCACATGAAGACTGCTGCACAAATTGGAGCAGTGTGGCATTGGTGGCAAATTGCTTCTATGGATAAAGGGATGGTTGAGTGGGAGAAGACAGAGAGTGGTAATCAATGGACACTGCTCTTCGTGCACTAATGTTATTAGTCGAGTCCCTCAGGGTTCAGTGTTGGGTCCATTATTGTTTTCTGTATTTATAAATGATACTGATGATGGTACATCAAAGCTTAATGTCCAAGGTTGCAGACGATACGAAGGTTGGCAGGGTTGTCAAGGACACTACTGACACTATGCTGCTGCAACAGGATATGGAAAGGTTGAGCAGTTGGGTTGAGAGGTGGCAAATGAAGTTTAACATTGACAAATGTAAAGTACCACATATGGGAAGTACTAATCCCAGAGTAATGTATCAACTCTATGGTACCATACTGACAGTGGCAGAGAATGAAAAGGACCTGGGTGTAATTGTGCAGGCAGATATGAAGTTTTCTGAGCAGTGCAGATGGTCTACAAGAGTAGTCATGGTGTCTTGTCAATGATATACAGGAATTTTTCTAGCAGGGATAAGGAGGTGATTATCCCCTTGTAGAAGGCAATGGTCCGGTCACACTTTGAGTACTGTATACAGGTCTGGAGGCCTCATTTAAAGAAGGATGTAGACCTGTTGGAACGAGTACAGAGAAGGGCAACAAAATTAGTGAATGGAACAATGCAGATTACAGTGTCTGGAACTAGGCACCTGCGAGGTGATCTGATTGAGGTGTATAAAGTCTTGAATGGTTTGGGCATGCTCAATGCGGATGGGATTGTTCCTCTTGCTCAGAATAATCATTGAGTGGGCATATATTCAAATTGAGGAAAGACAGATGTAGGATAGACGTGCGGAAATTTGCCTTTAGCCAGCAGGTGGTTGATTGGCGGAACAAACTTCCATCTGTCATTTAGAAGTTGATAGCTTAAATAGATTCAAGGCAGAACTTGACAAACGTTTGGAACGAGTGGATGGGTGAAATAAGGGTTTTTTTTTTTTTTTTGGCTGATGCTATATAAGCTTGCTTTCTTGCATCATGTGCCTTTACTAATGCTAAATGCTAATGCTACTCATGAACTCTTGAATTTCATTTTTTCCAATTCTGAATGACCGACTCCAGACTCATGCGTGTGGCTGGTTAAATCAATGCTCCGCATTATTGTGTTTTTAAGTGGTGATCTCTTACTTCACAGTATGGAATTTATATACTGATAGAATTGAGATGTCATGCATGATCCAATTGAAGTGCCTTCTGATGTCTAGTATGATCAGGTAATTTTTTATATTTATATTTGTTTCTAAATTCTCTATACGGAAGCTGGCATTCCTTCCACATGATAACCCTGCAACATACAATAGCAGCTGGAAGAAATGCCTGAAGGGTTAACGTGCAAACGAAGACACTATGTTCGTGCACCTGCAACAGAGTTTGACCTTCATTTCACTATCCCTTGAAGAATAACCCTGTTCCCACAGGGAATATTGTTTACTTCAGAAAAATACGTGTCAGCCGATTACAGTGCCCGAGGAGATTTCATGACATTCCTGCTACGAAACTGAACATTAGAAATTAGAAAAAAAAAAAAAAATAAATAAAATAAAAACAAATGTGTCTAATCAACAGTGTAAGTGCTACAATGTATTTCCACAAGAAGACTTACCTTATTGGAGTGCCTTGGTCAGAAACCTTTGCTATTCTATTGGGATTTACGCCAGATATAGCGTTATTCTCTGTTTTCCTTCGTTTTCGAGACTGTATGGTCACCATGTGGCTCGCGAAGGGAAAATAGAGAAGTGCTCCGGTATAACATGGCTGCCGCGCTAGGATCCGACCCTTGACTGGGGAAGAATTTACAACTTTAGATGGGAAACAGACCTTGCCATCGTCTTCTACATCCACGAATACCCCTAGAGGAAATAGCTGTGTCCTTCTGCGACAAATTTGAAATTTGCTGTCCCCCCTCACATGACTGTGGGAGATAGCCCAAATCTTCAACAGAGAGCTGTGCAGCTCCTAATAAACGCACGGACTTGTGTGACCCCTCAAAATTTTTCATTTCGTATCCCCTACAAGTATCCACCTACATAATCCCGTTAATTTGGAAACCCCGTTTTTCCAACCTGACCAATATGCCATTAGAAGATCTCACCCAAATGGAAGAGAATGGCCGGAAAGCGACCCAAGAGACGGCAGTGATGAACAGAAACCAGCCCCTCTCTCCAAAAAGCGAAACAAGAGGCTAACTGGCCCTAAACCAGAAAGGGAAACTAGGTCCCAATCTGACCCTGAAAGGAAGCAACAACAACAACATAGTCAACAACTGGAAATTCTTGAAGAATGCTGCAACTTAGACCCAGCCTTGCCAGAAGGCCTTGTACCTGATCAGATTCTTGCACTCAGGCACTCACTCGAGGACCTCCTAAAGGAATAGAGCAGTCGAGTGACCACATGGCTCCGTTC
The DNA here is from genome assembly GCF_048544385.1 of Mastigoproctus giganteus. Lineage (NCBI taxonomy): Eukaryota > Metazoa > Arthropoda > Arachnida > Uropygi > Thelyphonidae > Mastigoproctus > Mastigoproctus giganteus. Next base: position 2,594,107 of record NC_143577.1, on the reverse strand, counting down.
CGACATAGTCTCCTTGTGGGCAAAACTCAAGACTATTTTATACAAAACACACGTGGAATATGAGAAAGTGAATGCTACACTGGAGGCATACCTGCAAGGAAGGGCAAGGGAAATGCCACAGTGTGCCCCTACCTATTCAGAGGCACTGAGGAACAAAATCACAACCACAGCTACAACTATAACCACCACTTCCAAGCCTACTCCTAGGAAGACATTACTTCCAAAGCCACATCTTGTGGTTCTTAAACCCACTGCAAATGACTCCCACAAAACCAGCGAAGAAGTAAAGAAAATAGTGGTCAATTCCCTGACTCAAGACTTCAGATCTGCCAAAATCAAATCCATTAGAAAGACGCGGAACACAGGGGTCATCATCGAAACTGCAACCAAGGATGATGCAAACCTCATTATGAACAACTATGAAAAGGAAGGAAAAAACTAACTTGAGTAAATAATACGAAGGTCTTTGAGATAACAGAAGAGGAGAAAAAGTAGTATGTACTGGAACTTAAGAACAAGTTTGAGCTTCTGCAGTCTGCTCAGGGCCAAGATATCGATGATGAATATTAAACTTTCTGAAAGTGATAAAGCCCAAGAAACCTTTAGGTAAAAAGAGATCCAGAGGAGAAACACTTGTCATGATGAACAGAAGACGACAAATGAAGAGCAAGATAAACACTGATGAGGAGAAAATTGAGTATATTGAGTTATGCAAAGCCATTAGAAAGAGTCTCAGAGAGGAGATAAGATTTAACACAAGAAAAGTAGAACAGGTATTAAGGAAAAACAGAGGATTTAAATCAGCAGCCATGAGCAGTAATACAGAAAGACAAATTATACTGAAACTGAAGAATAGTGATTGTGTACTTATAAATAGCAAAAAGGCATAATTCAAATAGCAGAAGACTACTATAGAGAATTATACAAGGAGCGAGGGAATAATGCCAGCAGTGGGAAAGATGAATTGCAAATTAATAACACATACGACATATCCGATATCCTTCCTGATGAGGTAGAATGTGCATTGAAGAAAATGAAGAATCATAAAGCCCAGGAGGAAGATGAAGTTACTGTAGGGTTGTTAAAATTGACCTTCTGGCAATTTTAACAACTCTACAAAAACTGGCAAGACTCTTCACAAAATGCATTAGAAAAGGTGTGACGCCCAAGGAGTGGAATAATGTAATCATAGTTTTGCTGCATAAGAAAGGAGATAAATCAGAAATTGGAAATTATAGACCAATTAGCTTGTTATCCCCATCTACAAGTTGTTCACAAGGGTCATTACTAACAGATTAGAAAGAATATTTGATGAGAATCGACTGAAAGAGTAAACTGGGTTTAGGACAGGATTCTTGACTATGGATCACCTTCACATAATATCACAGCTAATGGAGGTGTAATATCACAGCATAAGGCAACTTTTCAGACACTGGAAAGACAAGGCTTAGGTACCCCATATATTATGATTTTGAAGAAAATATATGAGAATGCTTCCTCCTTTATTAGACTAGACAAAGACAGTAGGAAATTTAAAATTGAGAAAGGAGTTCGACAAGGAGACACAATATCTCCAAAGTTCTTTACCTCTGCCCTTGAGAAAGCTTTTAGAAGATTAGACTGGTCACAGAAAGGAGTCAATGTGAATGGAGAGTAATTAAACCATTTACTATTTGCAGATGCTATTGTGGTCATTAGCCTTGATCCCAAAGGATTAGAGGAAAATTTTAATCAGTTATGCAGAGTTGGTAAGGATTTTGGACTAAACATGAATATGGCGAAAACCAAAGTAATGATGAACAGGTATGCCACAGAATGGGATATAATGAATGAAGGAGCAGTAATTGAAAAGGTGAAGTCATATACTTATCTGGGACAAGTCATTAGCTGTAATAATGATAAATGGATGGAAGTCAAGAGAAGGATAAATTTTGGATAAATAGTATTCAGGAAATATAGTCACACAATGAGGAGCAATATCCCAATTTGTCTAAAAAGTAAAATAATGAACCAGAATATACTCCCCACCATGACTTATGGAAGTGAAACTTGGGCACTCACCAAAAGAATGGAAGAGAAACTGAGAACTACACAGCGAAAAATGGAAAGAATTATATTGGGAATCAGACTGTTAGATAAGAAGAGAAACACATGGATTAGGCAGCAAATTCGAGTAAAGGACATTCTTATCAAAATTAAAGAACTAAAATGGTCTTGGGCAGGATACGCAGCTCAAAGACATCATTACAAATGGACCAAGAGAAGCTAGAAGAAAACCTGGAAGACAACGAAGGAGATTGACAGATGAAATTCATGTGTTTGTGGGTAGTAAATGGATGGCCATTGCACAAAACAGAAGGAACTGGAAAGTTGCCGGAGAGGCCTTCATCCTGCACTGGATTGAAAATGGCTGACGACGATGATGATGTATCTGTTTTTATTTGTTGTAATATAAATCAATAATAATCCCAAAAAAATTAAATATCTGATACTGTAGTATCATACTATTTTACCTTATTTATTAATAATTCTGATGGTTACATGACACATTGAAAATGGTATCTCAGAATACTGTTTCATATGTTACAGCCATTTCTCATGTCAGCCAGTGACCTCTAATCATTACAGATGATTAATAGATAAGGTAAGGTAATATGACAAGTATCATAGATACTTGTTTATACACTACAGGCTGACCATCACTGATCTGGACACCGGTAATCAGGTTCCACCGCTAATTTGGACATAATTTCCGCAATCGTAATTTCAAATTTCCCAGGTCGGCAAACTGACCTGCCGCTATTGTTTTGATGACGTTGGTTGCAGCATCAGCTGTTGGCAAAAACTCATAAACACTGGCAAGCCATTCCTAACCTACTTGTTTTTCTGCATTTATTATTATAACCAGCTCACATTTAGCCCCAGCTATGGTTCCAGTGCATAAAGGAAGTGCTTCTCGTGGTGTAAAGCGCAAACACTGTACATTGTCCATAACAGATAAAGTTGAACTTCTGAAAAAACTCAATAGTGGTGTGTCTGTGAGAAGTTTAACTCTGCTTAGTTGTAAATTACAGCAATTTCTCTCAGTTTCTCTTATTTTAGTAATTTTCTTTTTAGATTTTTTTTTATTTTTATTTACAACACACTTGTACAAACTTGTGTAAAAACACAACACAATATGGTGGATAATACAGTGTGCTAACGAACTTGTTTCCACAAAATCTCTAACAATCTTGACAAACTTATTGCGACGTTTGAGAGTTTATTTTATCGCAAGTAGTTTTATTGCAGCACTTGCAATAAACTAATCACAAACGACCTTCATATGTATGCAGTAATAGCGTCACACATATGTGGCTGACATGGCTTCTCAAGAAATAAAGTAACCTACTGAGCCACGTTGGCCACATATGCGACATAAAAAAAAGCCTTTTTTTTGATATTTTAAACGAAAAAATGACAACACTGACATTATAATATTTATTTTAAAATTACTAATCAAATTATTTACTAAATATTTTTTGGCCTCTGGGGAATTTTTTTCTTAAACTAGCTTGGCAGTCAACGTGTTAAAGGTAGGATGAGGTGGTTAGCTGTTGGGTAAACTGTATGCTAATCTAACCACCGGTGATCCAGCAAACTCACTAATCTGGCACCCCACAGGTCCCAACGCTGCCGGATTAGTGTTGGTCGAATGTAATACTAGGAGCATAGTAAACACATTTGATGAATTTGAGGTACTAGTTAAATGATTACATGCAGACATTCTATGACTATCAGAGATGTGGTGTTACTCAGACATAAGGGATGCAGAATTTGAATATGAGGAGTACAGTATGTCAGAAAGACAGGACAGGAACAGGGAGGGGTTGTGCTGTTAGTTAAGAAACACATAAAATCAAAGCAGTGCATCCTGTGGACATGGGTGAGCAGTGCAATGTTGAGTCAGTTTGGTGTAACCTAAGTACTGGGGAAAACAAAAATTAGAGTAGGAGTATGTAAGTAAAAGTAAAGTAAAGTGCAGCCATTATCAACCCACTGCAGGATGGAAGCCTCCTCAACAATTCATGCTGAGGGAAATGGACCATAATCTGCCACGCTGGTCCAGTGCAGATTCAGCAGTCAGGGGCTTGAACCCTGGTCTACTCAAAGAGCGTGTGCTACTGCACTCCCGCTCCTGCCCACTTGGCTACGGATTAGGAGTATGTATAGGCTTAATAACTATGACGAGTTTGACAAACAGCTATACAGAGAAATAGTGGGCCAGTAAATCTGAATGTCTTATAATGGGGAATTTTAACATTCCAGATATCGACTGGAACTTGTGTGTTGATCAGTCATACACTAGCAAGACTTTTGTGGATTAACTCAATGACTGTTTTCTACAGCAGCAGCATGTTAGAAAGGCGACAAGAGAGATACTCTTGATCTGATTATCAACAGTGATTATTCGTGCATTAACAGTTTGCAGATAAAGGAATTACCAGGTGGCAGTGACCACAGTGTACTGATGTAGGAGTTACTCAAAGATATAACTACCATTAGGGGTAAAGGAAATGGGTTTTGCTTTCATAAAGCTGGCTATAGTGGTCTCAGACAGTTTTTAAATTTTTTGAAGATTACAAACTGCAAATTCTGAATGGGAAGCATTCAGAGAAGTAGTTGTAGAAGCTACTGGGCTTTTTATACCAAATAAAAGATACTGTCCAAGGCTTATCCTAAATAGATGTCAAATGAATTTACGAGATTGGTTGCAAAGAAGAAAAATACATGGTATATATGTGTGTAAATTATCAGGAAATACAGAATGTATAAACCATTCTTCAATTAAGTCATGAATGGGATTAGGCATGCTAGGGCAGATTATGAGAATCCTGTGGGGAAAAAATACAGATAAAAGAGCAAACACCTCTTTACTGATACACACTGATCTTTACTTATGTTAATATTAGAAGGGAAAGGAAACAGTTCATATTTGATCCACCAAAGGAATTGTTTAACTCTTGATGATCTTGTTCAGGTTGCTGACAAACTGAGTAGGTATTTTTCATTTGTATTCATACGAGGATTTTTTTAGTTATGAGAATACTAGAAGTGTATTAAATTTTAACAGGCAGCTTATTAATTCTGTGATAAGATAAGAGGAAAGTGGAAAATAAATTTTCTAAATATAAAAGAAAAGGCACCTAAGTTGGATGGGATCTAGCCAGTTATATTAAGGATATTACCAAAAGAGGTAAGAAAACCTTTAGTCATAATTATGAAAGAATCCTTGGATTCAGGAGTGGTCCCTATGAACTGGATCTACAAATTTATCCCAAGTTCATAAAGGGGGATATGAATAATTACAGAGCTGTTAGCTTGATTTCTGTTCCAGGGAAAATAATCAAGTCATTTGGTTGTGCATTACTGCTTTAACATGCAGACAGGAATGCAGTTACATTGCAGTCAAAGCATGGATTTGTTAAAGGGGAGCCATTGTCTGACCAAAGTGATTGAATACTATGACATAATAACAAAGAAACTGGATGCAAAAATTAATTTTAATATCATACATTTAGATTTCGGAAAAACTTTTGATTCTGCTGCACATAAATGAGTGCTATACAAATTGTATTGGTTAAGAGCAAGTTACTGCTATGGATAAAGGGATGGTTGAGTGGGAAAAAACAGTGTATCAATAAACACTGCTCTTCTTCTTGGTCTAATGTTATTAGCAGAGTTTTTTCAGAGTTTATGCTGGGTTTGTTGTGGTTTTCAGTATTTATTAATAATACTGATGAAAGCATATATAGCTTAATGTCTAAGTTTGCAAATGATATAAAGGTTTGAAGGGTGAGTAATGATAGTAATCAGGGTAACTATGGCAACAAGACCTAGACAAATTAGGCAGAGGCGGGGGGGACTTAGAAGTGATAATTGAATTTAACATCCACAATTAAAGGTGCTTCTTGCGGTAATTAGTAATTGCAGATTAATGCACCAACTTGTGGTACCATATTGAGGGTAATGGTGAATGAAAAAAATTGTAATCACAGGTGTATTGATGATCCTGCTCAGGTTGGGGATAATTTTGCAATCAGATATCAATTTCTCTGAGTACTGTAAACAGGCTGGCAGGGCAGCTAATGAAGTTTCATTAGTGATGCACATGAATTTTTCCAGTAGGGATAAAGAAATGATTATCCCTTTGTATAAAGTAATGGTTAGGCCACATCTTGAGTACTGCATACAGGTCTGGAATCCTTGTTTATGGGAAGGATGTGGAACTGTTGTCTGGGAAGATTCATTCGTGAGAGGAACTGAAGAGTGTTCTTACTAGTAAAGGCTTAAGTTATGTAAATTGTAATGCCTGGAGACTAGGTTCTTCCAAGGAGATCTGATTGAGGTGTTTAAGGCTTTGAATGGATTTGGTATGCTCAGTGCTGATGGAATTCTTCCTCTGGATCATAATTGACAAATGAGGGAGCATAGATTTAAAGTGTATAAGAAATAAAATTCATCGAGGAAGGAGGGATGGTTGTGTTTTCTTTTTTTTTTTTTTTTTTGCTGATGTTGTGTAGGCTTGCTTTTTTTGTATCATTTGCTACTAATACTAATACTAAATACCAATCTCTCTCCCTCCCACCTTTCTGGTCTCATACCATTTTAGCTCACCAGACAAGGGAAATCATACCATAAAAGACAAAACAATATTTACATATGGAAATCAGTAAAAATCTAAGTACTTCAAGCTGCATAGAGTAATGTCTGTTTTTAAATTTTCAAAGAAATAGAGATAATTCTCATGTGTTTCACTTGCTGTATGCTTCAGTGACTGAAATCATGGCTTTGTTATACTACAAGTTCACACTCCTGTATTCCTCTAACAAAATAGACTTTACTCTATACAGACCAGGTAGATTTTCACTAAAAGCAGATTGATCAAAAGTTATCAGATCTGCTTTTAAAGAATGTTTGGTATGATCTCTATTCTTTTAATAAATTACAATTTGATATTGGTATCTCTATACATTAAAAAAGTTTTCCTCCTAGTGATATTTATTCGAGCCAATGGGAGAAGAGGGCAAGGCCAATTACCTCACTACAAATGCAATTAATTATTGACAACTGCCTCCATAATGTTACTAACCTTGTGCACGTGATTCACTGTCTAACTTTTGATGTTTCATTGAAACATTTTTAATGAATGTAATGTTTTCAATATTAATGAATATTGTATGTTTGTAAATACAGTAGTTTAGTATTTTGTAAATATTTTAAATATTTATATAGTTTGTAAATATTTCAGTTAAATATTTTAGTCCTCATGCATTATGGAAACTGAAGCAAAAGTCTTTTCCTAAGTGACCTATATAAACGCAGGTAAATAATTACATAGTTGATATTTATTCGACCTTGAGAATTCTGCCCACTATAAATTCACAGGTAAATAATTACATAGGTCATTTCCTGATTAGATATCAATCATAGTGACAGTGTTTTTTGCCTTTCTGCACTGGGTGTCTCCCCCAACTCCTCGTTTTTACTCTGTGTAGAATACAATACTCGACATAAGGTCAGGGTGTGTGTTAGTGTATGTTTTGTGAAGTATTAGTGTGGTGTGCCAGTGACGGAAACCCCAGTTTCCGTCACTGGCACGGGGAGGCAGGCCAGGACACATTAGCCAAGAAGAAAGCTCTGGTGGGGTGAACCCTGCGGTAGCCTAGGCATCCAAGGAGACTCCAAAAATATGGGCTAGAAAATTCATGCTTCAAAATAATATTTTGTATTAACAGGGAAATAGAGAAAAAAATTATTGAAAAGGAGATAATGGGGAGATAGGAAGAGGGTGGGATAAAAGGGGTAGAGAACAGAGGGATCAGTGTTGAGACACTCACCTGATTTTAAAGAGGAGACAATAAGGTGTTCCCTGATAGGACCCCTATCCTGGTCCAGATGGTGGGAGTTGAAATTGGGTGATAGGGTGAGCCACCAGGAAAAAAGGTGGTTAAGGGCCACACAGGGTGGGGAAAGGAGACTCAACCACCCCAGGTGGTAGGAATAAAAGAACATTTGGAAAGAAATTCCTATGGTGGAGTGTGCTTTTTGCAGTTCTGTCCCACACTGGCCTGGGGGTTACTCTAATGGCCATTGTCAACATCCCACACCATGCCAGCTAGGAAAAGCTACACCATAGAACAAACTTCCATCTGTCATTGTAGAAGTTGATAGCTTAAATAGATTCAAGGCAGAATTAGACAAATATTTGGAGTGAGTGGATGGGTGAAATGAGAAGGGTTTTTTTTTTTTTTTTCCTTTTTTTTGGCTGATGCTATATAAGCTTGCTTTCTTGCATCGTGTTCCTATACTAATGGTGTCAGCGTGGATAACAGTGAGGCCCCTGAGGGCTTGCCTTGCCATCAGTCTGTCCGGTGAAGAGGCTGAGATAGAGCAGGCAATTAATAATAACTTTCATTCACACAATTTTACTTATTATAGTGTTTTCTTGCACTTTCTATTTTCTTTTATATTTTAGATTAGATATCGATCAGTGCATTTCTGACAGGTTTGTCTTTTATGTAGAAAAGATATGACTTACTCTATCATACCTCTACATATTACGTAGAAAAGCATGCACAGAGGTTGGCGAGCAAAGCGAGCAGGGGGCAGAGCCCCCTAATAGTGCATTATTTTATACTTTGGTTTTTGAGCAGTAGACATGATTGTATAGCATTGAGCGATTCTTTTATGTGCTATAGTGGAGTGAATTATATGTGATATTATGTGATTACTTATATACCTGGAAAATAATTTTTTCCATTTGTTTTATATTCTGTTACACCATTAAATATATTGAATGAATTTTTAAAGTGAATTTTGATTAAGCGCAAAAGATTGGTGGAAGAATAAATTATTATATTAAATGCATTTAAGAAATCATCACAAGTATTACTGTATTATTATCTCTAATGTGATAATAAAAAAAATGATAATAAAAATATTTTCTCCTGTTAGGAGAAGTACCTATAACCACCTGAGCAGCTGGTTGACTGATGCGAGAAATTTAACCAACCCAAATACAGTAAGCTTTATATATGAATATATAAGTACCTTTTTTCTCTGCATGGACATGTTATTATGAATATAAAATGTGATAAATACAGTGGCAAAAGAAATTGGATGGGTGGATGAGAATAGCATAGTACAAAAAATTACTTTTTATATCTAAGTGCTTCATTTTAAATAGTTGCATAAAAAATGAATATTTTATAAGAACTTTTTTCTTACACAAATAATTTTTCTTCTTCCACTGTTTAACTTAGGAATGGTTCAGCCTTGTCTTATGTATCATGATTCACTCTCAGAAAAATATGGGCTAGAAAATTCATGCTTCAAAATAATATTTTGTATTAACAGGGAAATAGAGAAAGAAAAAAAAAAAAAAAAAACACAAATAGCAATTGGTTGGCTAAATGAGTTTAATACCTGAAGAGTATCTTTATGGAAATTTGTGCACTGTTTCTGTCTTTCATGCATTCAGAAATATGATATAAAAATATCAAAGATTATAAGGAGACTAAAAATGTGCTAACCTTTATTTTTTTTCTTTCTTCCTTTCACTGTTTATCAATTTTGCTGTCAGTTTGAATCAGTGGTAAAGTATTAATGACCCTGAATTTCTCTAAGCTGAGTAATATTTAACATCTTTATTTACATTTACATGCAAAGAAGTTTGCAGATTTCAGGATAGCAATAACCGTTCTCCCCAGAAAATTTTGCCAGCCAGGTGGCATTATGAAGTAGCTGGGTGTGGAAGTGTGATTCTTCACAATATTATAAAATTTTCTGTTTCATATTTATAAATGTGACTTAAGTGATCCAGAGCAAACATTAATTGCATAATTTAACATTATATGCTCCTGTTGCATTGATCTCGATTGCAAAGTATGTTCAAATTAATATTGATCGAGATCAGTGAGCAGTAAAAATTTATCCGGTTAAAATTTAAGCGATTCTTGCTGTACCATATGGTACAGTGAGAATCACTTCAATTTTAGCCGGGCAGTCAGTTAAATTCACCGGGCAGTGAGCCCATTCCATGGGTCCTGGGGAGAACACTGAATAATTTAGTTAATATACTCATTGAATAATTTTATGATAATTAAAATGAGATTGGAAAAGAAACGCCGCCTCCGTAGTCAGGTGGGCAGCAGCAGTGTGTAGCACATGCTGCTTGATTAGACTGGGGTTCAAGCCCATGACCACCAAATACAGAGGATGTGGAAAGGTCAGGGAATGACCACCGCATATCCCTGGAGCAATATGGCTTTAATTGCTAATGCTCCTAAAAACCAAAATAACAACAACGACTGCAAAGTTTGTGAAAGAACTTGGCTCACTTTTTTACAAGTTTTGTTGAGATATCAACTCTTTTTGCAGAGTTATTAAATTTTCAATACTAACATGCTACATTATATTGGAAAATATAATGTAGCATATTGACAATTAGCTGGATACCATTTCATTTTTGGGCCTGGAAAACAAATGATCCATGTTTAAACAATGGCAGTTACAAGCAGGGCCACATGTAGCAAACAGTGGTCTGCAGCGTAACTGCCATTGTTTAAATGTGAGATTATTGAAACATGCTAAACAGATCAATTGTATTAATAAAAGGATAATTTGTATTAATTAAAAACTATCACTTATTCTGTTATTTTAATGCACATAGCCCCTAAATAAGTTGTCATATTGTTATTAATTTTCTTATTACCTTTGTACTAATTTTCAAGTCTAACTTAATCAGAAATATGTTAGAGTATTGATGAGCAAGTGAGCCAGTTAGACAGCAAAAGCTACCATGCGTGAGGCTCTTTAGAAGGACAGTGGTTCATCTCAGAGAAATGAAATTTGGTATCTTTTGTCTCAAGAGTTCAGTCTTTTACAAAATTTTAATCTTACTCAAGATTTTAATCTTGTGGCTTTTTCGTGTTCAGCGATACAGAGGTGTAAAAACAGGTATTTGTTGGTTCAAGTAAAAGGTGCAGGAAGCTTGTTGAGAACTTGACTAGGTGCACTACCATGCACCTTAATATGAAGCAACGAAGGTATTTCACCTTAGGCTCTAGCCTGGTCAATCGTAAATAACCGATCAACATGTTCGAACCTACCCCAGCATACCACTGTCATCCCCCTTGCTTCTTAGCACCCCAAGTAATCCCACCACCTCCCAGGGGGTGAGTGATATTGCTCACTGCTCACTTTGGGAACCACTGGTGTAGATTATCCCATAAAAGCTCATTGGGTTTAAGTGAGGCAATTGTTGGGGGGGGGGGGGTATACCATAATTTTCAATACTTCCTCCTGTTATTTAGTTGCTAGAAAGTCTCTGAGCAGCATAAAACTGTTCTTTGGGTCATTATCTTGTTGTGATATAAAATTTCTTCCATAAAATCAGTCCAGAGCAGTGGTTCCCAACTGGTGGTTTGCAAACCTCTGGGGGTTTGCGAAAGTATTCCAGAGGGTTTGCACTAAAAATTCTGTAATGGTGTCTGCTTTACACAGATATATTATTGTAAACTCCAAAATATAATTAATAATAAACAATAAAGTTAAATAAAAGTAAAGAATTGCCAAAGAAAGAAACCACATCTCCCACAATTCCTTATAATTAGTTTATTATCTTACAGAATATCATGTTAAATAAATGTTTTCCCATACTAAATTTTTTTTCATTCTCAAGGATCATTGTTATGTATAGGTAGTTTTTTTTAGAACCTATAGTACTTTGTACCATGCATGGGTTGAAAAGATAAAGAAGATATTCGTTGACATTAGACTTGAACTTCTGTAGATTGTAATTTTCAGGAAATACGTATGAAGGAAGGTTGTTCCAGAAAACAGAAGAATGAATGAATGAAGAAGAAAAGTTGGTTCTGTGAGTTTGAACTTGGACAGTAAAAGGATGTTGATTAGTTGTGGCGCATGTTTAGACTGCTTTGAAAGAGAGAGCAGGAATTATAGAAACCAACTCAGAAGAACAGTGCTCATGCACTGTTCTTCTGAGTTGGATCTATAGAAAAAAGTTCTTGAATCTATAGAAAAAAGGCATGCAACAGAAACAAAGTCTATGAGACAGAGTGGAGAGACTATTAGAGATGAGACATTAATGAACCTAACTGCCCTCTTTTGAATGGAATCTAGAAGCCTGAGAGAGGTTTTGGGGGCACTACCCCAGATGTGGGAGCAAAATTTCATGTCAGGCCAGATTTGCAATTTCAACAGTGTCAACAACTGTTCGAAAGAAAAGTAATGCCAGTTTTTTAGATGCAGAGAAAGCAATATTTGTAATGTGGTTTATGCCAAGAGAGATTAAAAGTCACAATAATCCCCAAGGTATTGCCTAGAAATCTGAAGGTCATCGAAGATAAGCATAGGAGCAGAAGAATCGAGGAATTGGTAGAGGATATTTGAGAAGTTGAAGCTGTTTGAGCACGGCAAGGTTTATCAAACTGAAAGGTGGAGTACAATGTGCTATCATCAGCAAAACTATGGATAGTATTTCTGGTCAATGGAAAAAGGTTGGTCATTAATATACAAGAGGAAAAGAGTGGGAGAAAGAACTGAACCTTGGGGAACACCAGTATTAGTGGAGAAGTTAGAAGACAGAAAGCTGTCTACCATCACCCGCAGTGAGTGGTCAGAGAGAAAACTGGATACCCACTTACAAAGAACAGCTGGCAAACCATAGAATGGAAGCTTATTTAGAAGACCTTTATGTCAAACATGATCAAAAGCCTTTGAAATGTCAAGAGCAATGGCTTGAGTTTCACCAAACTTTTCCATTGAATTTGTCCATAGATGGGTAACATTAGTAAAATAATAAGAGGAGTTTACCTCATTATAATAGATAGATGGGTAAATAAGCCAGAATATCACCAGTGGAACAACACTGATGGAATCTATACTGGTGATCATTGATCAGACAAAAGATTTCCAGATAGTTTAAGAGTTGGCGGCTAATTGATTTCTGCATTACTTTGGAAAGAGTAGAATTAATTGCAATGGAATGATAATTGGATGGAAGGGATTTGTCACCCTTTTTAGGAACTGGCTGGATGTGAGCAAATTTCCAAGCAGAAGGAAAAACACCTTTGGAATAAGAAAGCGAAACAAGATGACACAAAACAGGAGTAAGTTCAGGGGCACAGGTTTTGAGAACAAGTGGAGAAATACCATTAGGACCTGGATCTTTCTTAGCATCAGATTCATCAAAATCCTTCTGATATCCTTTTGATTGAAGCCCATAGAATAATTAAATGGAGTGTGTGTTGGGAATGGTGGGAGGTGTGTTTTATCCAAGATTATTAATACATGATTTGGAAGAAAAATGGAATGCTAGCAGGTCAGCTTTATCCCTAGCTGAAGTGACAATAGAACCATCTGGTTTTGACAGAGGTGGGAGCAGAAACGAGCCAAAGTTGCAGCCAATAGTTTTGGCAGGAGACCAGAATCCTCGGCTACTATTATGGCAAGAAGCAAGTTTTCTACTCTTAGGCCCGTTCAAAATCTAGTTTGGACTGATTAATAACTGCTTTACAAAGTATAAATAATTCTTAATATTAATTTTTATTATCATGAAATGTCGCTTATAAAAAACGTAGTACTGGAAATATTTTATAAAAAAAATTCAGAAGTATTATACGATTTCAGAGAATATGGACTTTTCTTCTTCTTCCAGTCACAGTTCCCTGAGGAGCTGTTATGGCCCTCAACAAAATTCTTCAATTGCATTGATCATATGATCATATGCTATACGAGTGGCATTGCAAAATGTCACACCCAAAAGTTCACTGATCCTCTCCTTCCCCCTAATTGTAGGTCTTCTTTAACAGCAGTTTTTGGAGTTGGTTTTGTTATGATCTCTGTGGCATCAGATAATGTGGTGGTATGCCATTGCACTAATGGTCATAATGGATCGCATTAAAATATTATTTTAAAAGGGGTTTGTGATAAAAAATATTACATTGAAAGGGGTTTGCAAGTATAGAAAGGTTGCAAACCGCTGGTCCAGGGAATATTGCATTATGTTTAAGAATGTTTTTATAGCCTTCTTTTCTCGTCTTAAAATTCCTTCAATTTTGACAATATCACTCATTCTAGGAGAACAGAAGCAACCCCTGTACCAGTGTTTCCCAAACTTTTTTAGTCACAGAACACTTTTCATCTCACAACATATTCATGGAACACTTGCGAAACACAAGTTTAGCAGGAGCCAAAGAACTGTTTGCTAATACTTTATTACATACGACGCACTGTGCATCAGGAGCATATTTATTTCCAACACATATAAAGCCAAAATTCAAATAACTGTCATTATACTTTCGTTTTGGTCTTTTATTAGTTGGTTCCTGTTTTTTCACTTCAGATTTTTGGGGAACAAAAGTCTGCGATTGTTCATTCTCACTTTGAAGTGTGACAATATTATGTTTGTTTTCATCAACCACAATTGCACTACTAGAAGTACTTTGCTTCTCATTTTAAAGTTCCTTTTTTCAACCACCAATCCATGATCACATATTTTAATAAGAATATTTCGAAATACTAATAATTATTAAAAAAAATTTATACAAGGAGGTGAGTTGAGTTTAGTTATGATATCGGTTCGCTTCCTCCTCTCTTACACCCTGTGTACTCCAAGCTAAATTGCATACAAATGGCATACTAGATCACCACATTGCTACTTTTTTGTAGGTGCAAAGTCCCCCAAAATAAAGTGCTCCGTGGTCTATTTGATTATTAGTCTATGCCAGTATATTAATAACTGAAAAAAAAATTATGTTAAATATTATAATGATACAAAAGTGGTGTACACTACAAATATGCAAAATTTATTTATTTTATTATTTTTTTAAATTATTAATTACTATTTTTCGATAATTACGATAATTACGAACACTTGTTCACATCTCATGAAACACTAGTGTTCCACAGAACACAGTTTGAGAAACGCTGCCCTAGACCATGATGTCAGAGGTTGCTTCTGTCCAGTGAATATTGCATAGTCTTCTTTTCTTAAAATTCCTTAACAATTCTGTCAATGTCACCCACTCCAGGGAAAACAGAAGCAACCCCAGACCATGATAGAACCACCACCACCGTGCTTGACTGTGGACACTAAACAATGTGGCACAATTTTTTCTTCAGTTAATCATCTCACATAAGCTCTACGCTTGGATCTAAATTTGGATTCATCCGTCCACAGTACATTTTTTCTTCATTTGACCGCTCCTTGCCTAAGCTAAGTGTTTTTTTTGACTTTTCTGGTTTTAATAAGGGTTTTCGGACCACTACACAACCACAAAGTCCACGAAGTTTTATAGAATGAAAAAAAACAAAATAAATCATTCTTTTTTCAACACGGAGTTCCTTATTTTTTCTCATGTTTATCACAAAATACAAAACTTGCACAAAACACTCTTTCTGAATGATGGGTGTTTGATTTTATAAGTTACAGCTCTTACTCTTCAATTTATATTATTGAAAAACAATATTCTCACTTTCTAGAATATTCTAGAAATAATTTCTTAAATATAATTTAAGATTTTTGATTTTTATTATAACAGAAACTATTTTAATAAAAATTGATAAATAATTTGGTCCTATTTTAATAAAAACTTCGAATAATATGTAGGTTGGTTTTTATTAACCATAAAGGTTAAATTATTAATCTTTATAGTTAATAATTCCTATATAGTAATTCTCGTTGTTCTTAGTTTGACAGTAACATTAAAATGGTAATGGGACATTTTTAATAAAATTTTAAAAAAAAATTAAAGTTTAAAAATATTCTTTTTTTACTAGGTGATTTTCCTTATTGGTAATAAATGTGATTTGGATGCCAAAAGAGATGTGACTTATGAAGAGGCAAAACAATTTGCAGAGGAAAATGGTAGAAGTATTCTTTCAAACTGTTTATTTAAAATATAGAAAATATGCTTTTATTGTTAGCATCAGCATTAGTAGAGGCATATGATGCAAAAAAGCAAGCTTATACAGCATCAGCCAAAAAAAAGGAAAAAAAAAAAAAAAACCCTTCTCATTTCACTGATCCATTTGCTCCAAATGTTTGTCTGTTTCTGCCTTAAATTTATTTAAGCTATCAACTACCACAAAACAACAGATGGAAGTTTCTTCCAGCAACTACTCACTGGCTAAAGGCAAACTTCCACACATCTATTCTACAACTGTCTTTCCTCAGTTTGAATCTATGCCCCCCCCTCAGGTTTGTAATCTGAGCAAGAGGAAAAATCCCATCAGAATTCAGCGTGCTTGACCCATTCAAGGCCTTATACACCTCAATTACATCACTTTGCAGGCGCTTAGTCTCCAGAGGCTGCAGTTTGCAGAACTTAAAACTTTCTTCATAAGAGCATCCCTTTGTTAGCATTAGCATTTAGTAGAGGCATTTGATGCAAGAAAGCAAGCTTATGCAGCATCAGCCAAAAAAAAAAAAAAAAACCACTTCCACTTCACCCCTCTGTTCGTTCAAAATACCTGTCCAGCTGAGCCTTAAACTTATTTAGGCTATCAACCTCCACCACAAGGGATGGAAGTCTGTTCCACCAACCAACCACCCGCTGGCTAAAGGCAAATTTCCGCACGTCTATTCTACATCTGTCTTTCCTCAATTTGAATTTATGCCCTCTCAGGTGATTTTTCTGAGCTAGAGGAAGAATCTCATCAGCATTGAGCATGCTTAAACCATTCAAGGCTTTATACACCTCTATCAGATCACCTCGCTGGTGCCTAGTCTCCAGACACTGTAATTTGCAAAACTTAAGCCTTTCTTCGTAAGAGCACCCCTTTGTTCCATTCACTAATCTTGTTGCCCTTCTCTGTACTCGTTCCAGCAGCTCTACATCCTTCTTGAAATGAGGCCTCCAGACCTGTATACAGTACTCTAGGTGTGGCCTGACCATCGCCTTATACAATGCCCTCCTTATACAATCACCTCCTTATCCCTGCTAGAAAAATTCCTGTATATCATTGACAATACTCCATGAGCTACTCTTGCAGCCCGTCTGCACTGCTCAGAGAACTTCATATCTGCCTGCACAACCACCACCAAGTCCCTTTCATTCTCTACCATTGTCAGTGTTGTACCACAGAGTTGATACGTTGCTCTGGGGTTGCTGTTTCCCATGTGTAGTACTTTACATTTGTCAATGTTAAACTTCATTTGCCACCTCTCAGCCCATCTGCTCAACCTTTCCAGATCCTGTTGCAGCAGCATAGTGTCAGTGGTGTCCTTGACAACCCTGCCAACCTTTGTATCGTCTGCAAACTTGGACATTAAGCCCGATATACCATCATCAATATCATTTATAAATACAGAAAACAATAATGGACCCAACACTGAGCCCTGAGGGACTCCACTAATAACATCAGTCCACGATGAGCAGTGTCCATTGATTACCACTCTCTGTCTTCTCCCCCTCAACCACCCCTTTATCCATAGCAGCAATTTGCCTCCAATGTCACACTGCTCCAATTTGTGTAGCAGTCGTCTTCCATGTGCAACAGTATCAAAAGCCTTTCTAAGATCCAAGTATATAATATCAAAGTTATTCCCTGCATCCAGTTCTTTTGTGACTGCATCATAGTATCCAATCAAGTTGGTCAGGCAAGACTTCCCCTTAACAAAACCATGCTGTGTCTGAGCTATAACTGAAGTCTTGTCTAAATGATCCTGCAGTGCTTCTTTAACCAGTGCCTCCATTAATTTTCCTGGAACAGAAGTTAAGCTCACAGGTCTATAATTACTTGTGTCAGCCTTTGATCCTCCTTTGTGAATTGGGGTCACATTTGCACATTTCCAGTCTATGGGTACCTCCCCTGAGTCCAAGGAAGCTCTCATAATTATGGCTAAGGGTTTGCTTACTTCCTTTGCTGCCTCCTTTAATATAACTGGATAGATCCCATCCACCCCGGGTGCCTTTCTTGTGTTTATCTTCAACAGTTTCTCCTCCACTTTACTCCCAGTTATTTCAAGATTCTGTAGCTTACTGCTAGAGTTGAATACACCTCTGGCATTCCCCTCGCTGAATAACTCCTCATGTGTGAATGTCGATGCAAAATATTCATTTAGTTTGTTAGCTACCTGAGCAGGATCATCAACACTTGACCCATCAATATCAAGTGGACCAATCTGATTCATCCCCTTCCTTCTAGAGTTTACATAAGTAAAGAACTTTTTGCTGTTTTTCTTTGCATCCCTTGCCAAGGATTTCTCGTAATCTGCCTTCGCCTGCCTAACCTCCTTTGTAACTTGGTTGCATATCAACTTGTATCTATCATAGGCTTCTGTGTCATGTGTTAATTTGTATGTATCCCATGCATTTTTCTTCTCTGCCATATGCCTCATTAGTTCATCTGACATCCATTTTGGCCTAAACCTTGAACAATATTTCTTAGTTGGTATGTAAAGCCTAGTAGCTTCCAAGATAAGTTCTTTGAATGCTTCCCATTTTGAATTTGCTGTTGGTAACATCATCAGTTGGTCCCACTGTATAGAATTTAAATACTGTCTCAGTCCATCTTAGTCGCCTTTATGGAAGCAATAACCCTTCCCTTTACCCCTAATGGTAGTTACCTCTTTGAGTAAATCCCACTTCAGCACACTGTGATCACTGCCACCTAGTGGTTCATTTATCTGCAGATTCTTAATGCATGAAGAATCACTGCTGATAATCAAATCAAGAGTATTACTCCCTCTAGTTGCCTCCCGAACATGCTGATGTAGAAAACAATCATCCAATAAATCCACAAAAGCCCTGCTAGTGTGTGAGTAACCAGCCCCCAAAATCCAGTCAATATCTGGGAAATTAAAATCTCCCATTATAAGACACTCTGATTTACTGGCCCACTCTATTTCCCTGTACAGTTCCTTATTATACTCATCAGAGTCATTAGGCCTATAGCACACTCCTACTCTCAATTTTGATCTCCCAATGTTTATGTCACACCAAACTGACTCCACACTGCACTGTCCAGCGATGTCGACTGGCTTCACTTCCTTAGTTTTTATGTGTTTCTTAACTAATAGCATAACACCTCCCCCCTTCCTATCCTGTCTATCCTTTCTGTAGACGTTGTACTACCCAAATTGCAGTTCCGCATCCCTTATATCTGTGTGACACCACGTCTCTGATATCCCAACAATATCTGCCTTCGATGTTTTGAGCAATACCTCAAATTCATCAAATTTATTTACTAAACTCCTAGCATTGGTGTACACGCAAGTATACCTGCACCTGTTTCTATTCTTAGCTACCCTAACACAACCCATGTGTTTACTTGTGCCGCAATGGCTCCCAGCAGTCTCTGAAATACCATGCATCTTGTTTTTCAGGCTTCTGCTCATTCTCATAGAAGCAGTGCAAGAATCTCTTTCACCTCTGCCAGTGGCTACTGTCAATCTATTGGTCTTTGTTTCCCCCCAAGCTAGCAGTTTTCCGACCCTCCTAACACTGCCTCGATAGCATCAGCAAATATTCTTGCACCCTTTCTATTTAAGTGTATCCCATCCCTGTAGAAGCAATCTCTCCTGTTAACAAGTACAGTCCAGGCTGAAAAAAATTCTACCCCTTGAGCCTTGCACAATCTTTCCAGGGCCGAATTGATCGACAAGGCTCTCATCATATACTCCCTCCTATCGTGTCTGGGCAGAATTGCAGACACTTTCAAATTCAACCCTAATTCTCGGCTTTTGTTCAACAGTGACCTGTACTTGTTAAGTAATTCTGCCGGTCTCCTACTCTTAATATTATTAGTGCCAACGTGTACAACTATATCACCTTTTGTGCCCTTAAAAGATGATATTCGCTCTACAACGTCATCAACCTTTGCCCCTGGCAGACATACCCTGGTCCTGTTCCACCTATCTTTTTTACAAAGCATGTTCCCCGTTTCCCTGACAATAGAGTCACCAACAACTACTAGTTCCTTCGGGACCAGCGCATTCTGCCTTGGGGGTTGTCTCTGTGTCATGCGATGCCCAAGTGCAAGCTCTGGCGTTGATGTGGGCAGCTGAGAGCTTGATGGGCCCCTCAATTTAGTTTCTTCGAGGGCATCCACCCTGTCCTTCAAGCTCTCATATAGGCCCATAAGAACGCCGAGTTGTTGCCTGATATCGATACACTCCTTGCATCGCGCACACATAAAGACATCCCCCTTGGCAGTATCATGTCCCGTACCCGATTGCTCTGCAAACATCAAGCAAACAGTGCATTTTATAAGGCTGTGAGTCAGAGGACAACTGCCCCCCTCAGTTCTGCTCTGAGCCACAGCACTTCCATTAGCTTGAGCCTTTTGCTTTGCTGCTCTGGTCTGAGTCATGATTCTATTAATTTATTAATTAATTATGTTATTAATTATACTACGTTTGTAATCTAAGTCGTTATATGTATTTATTTAAACGTACAATTTAACTGCTAACGAAGTTCAACTAACGCTATCTAGTACGGTATATAACCTACGGTATCACAATGGCGGGAAAGTTACTAACGGTAGTTACGAACACGTGGAAACCCTTACCGATACTTTTACAAGGCCGAGTAAAGAATAAATACACCAAATTAATCAACAAATCACAAAATAATGTTATACTACTAAATTTAAATCAAAAGTCTTAGAAAAACAATAATAATAATTGTTTCCTTCACTAGTCTTGTTGCCCTTCTCTATACTCATTCTAGCCACTCTACATCCTTCCTAAAAACGAGGCTTCTAGACCTGTATGCAGTACTCAAGGTGTTGCCTGACCATTGCCTTATACAAGGGGATAATCACCTCCTTATCCCTGCTTCAAAATTCCTGTATATCATTGACATGACCCCATTACCTACTCTGGCAGCCTGTCTGCACTGCTCAGAAAACTTCATATCTGACTACACAAATACCCCCAGATCTTTCATTCTCCACTACCCTGAGTGTAACACCACCCAGTTGGTACATTTCTCTGGGGTTACTGCTACCCATATGCAGTACTTTGCATTTGTCAATGTTAAACTTTAGTTTCCACTTCTCAGCCCATCTATGCTACTTTTCCAGATCCTGTTGCAGCAGCATTCTGTCATTACTGTTATTAACAACTCTGCCAACCTTTGTATCATCTGCAAACTTTGACATTAAGCTTGATATACCTTCATCAATAATATTGATAAACATACAAAACAACAATGGGCCCAATGCTGAACCCTCAGTGACACCACTAATAACATTAGTCCAAGTAGAGCAGTATCCATTGATTACCACTCTGTCTTCTCCTACTGTTCCTTAAACTTCTCCCATTGTTCTTTAAACAGAGAATATTTATGGATGGTATAGGCTCGATATTTATCTTGTTTCAGTCTCTCATTTACAGTCTTGTCTAAATGTTACCAGATATTAGCAAGGAAGCCACTAGATTTTGCTGCACCAACCAAAAAATAAAAATAAATCAAATTATAATAATGGATGAAAAGTAAAATAAAAAATATAAAAAAGAAATGATCTATGTATATCCCTCCTCACATAGGTAAATATCTCTGTGACCTTTGAATATACCAATGCTTTCAAAAACAAGCAGGTAACTTATTGCAATAATTAACATCTCACTGACTAAAAGAAAATTAATTGAACTCATTCTAAACTTCCTTCTCCTTCTCCATAATTTTAATTTATGGAATCATTACCCCTAGATCTGGAATCATTTATAACAGAGAAAATTTTGCCTTCATTTATTTTATTGTCCCATCTCATACCTTTATAGACCTTCAGTTAGGTCCTCTGTAAAATATTTGTTTGCTAGGATTGCTCATGATACAGCTGATGTGTCAATGATGTATATACAATTTTGCAGCAGGAACAAGGAGGTCATTACCTTGTTGGAATGGGTGCAGAGAAGAGCAAAGATATTAGGCAGGAAACAAAAGAGTACTTAGCAAGAAAGACTTCAGTTCTTCAAATTCAGTGCTTGGAAGCTAGGCATCTACAAGGAGACCTGGTTGATGTGTATAAGGTTCTAAATAGATTAAGTAAACCAAACTTAATTTTGATGGTTTCCTTTCAACTTATTGGTCAATACGCATAAAGAGAAAATTTAAATTGTAAAAGGATGGTTGCAGGATATAGTGCAAAAATGTGCTTTCAGCCAAAGAGTAATTGATTGTTTGAACACACTTCTGTTTGGTGCTGTGGAAGTGGGTAATATGAATAAATTTAAATGAGAATTAGACTTATTTTTATAGAAAATGTATAGATGAGGTGGGCATGTCCCCCCCCCACACACACCACTCGGGTTTTCTCTGCTGATGCTGTATAAGTGTAGAAGGATGGAATGAATCAGATTGGTCCACTTGATATCAATGGCTCAACTGTTGATGATCCTGTTCAGGTAGCTAACAAACTAAATGAGTATTTGCATCTACATTCACACATGAGGAGTTATTTAAGTAGGGGAATGCCAGAGGTGATTTAAACTCTGTCAGTGAACTAGATGATTTTGTAATAACAGAGAGCAAAGTGGAGGAGAAATTGTTGAAGATAAACATAAGAAAGGCACCTGGGGTGCATGGGATCTATCCAGTTATATTAAAGGAGGCAGCAAAGGAAGTAAGCAAACCCTTAGCCATGGACTGGAGATGTGCAAATGTGATCCCAATTCACAAAGTAGGATCAAAGGGCCACAAGCAATTACAGACTTGTTAGTTTAACTTCTATTCCAGTGAAATTAATGGAGGCACTGGTTAAAAAGAAGCACTGCAGGATCATCTAGACAAGACTTCAATTATAGCTTGGACACAGCATGGGGTTGTTAAGGGGAAGTCTTGTCTGACCAGTTTGATTAGATATTATGATGTGGTCACAAAGGAACTGGCTACAGTTAATAATTTTGATATATATTTGGACCTTAGAAAGGCTTTTGATACTGTTGCACATGGAAGACTGCTACACAAATTGGAGCAGTGTGGCATTGGAGGCAAATTGCTGCTATAGATAAAGGGATGGTTGAGTGAGAGAAGACAGAGTGGTAATCAATGGACACTGCTCTTCGTGGACTAATGTTATTAATGGAGGCCTCCAGGGTTCAGTGTTTAGTCTATTGTTGGTTTCTGTATTTATTAATGAAAATTGATGATGGTATATCAGGCTTAATGTCCAAGTTTGCAGACGATATGAAGGTCGGCAGGGTTGTTAATGACACTAATGACAGTACACTGTTGCAACAGGATCCAGAAAAGTTGAGCAGATGGGCTGAGAGGTGAAAACTGAAGTTTAACATTGACAAATGCAAAGTACTGCATGTGGGAAGCAGTAACCCCAAAGTAACGTATCAAATGTGTGGCACTATACTGACAGTGGTAGAGAATGAAAAGGACCTGGGTGCAATTGTGTAGGCAGATATGAAGTTTTCTGAGCAGTGTAGACAGTCTACATGAGTAGCTCATAGTGTCTTGTCAGTGATATACAGGAATTTTTCTAGCAGGGATAAGGAGGTGATTATCCCCTTATATAAGGCAATGATCAGACCACACCTTGAGTACTGTATACAGGTCTGGAGGCCCATTTTAAGAAGGATATAGAGCTGCTGGAACAAGTACATAGAAGGGCAACAAGATTAGCGAATGGAACAAAGGGTTGCTCTTATGAATAAAAGCTTAAGTTTTGGAAATTACAGTGTCTGAAGAGTAGGCACCTGTGAGGTGATCTGATTGAGGTGTATAAAGCCTTGAATGGTTTGAGCATGCTCACTGCTGATGGGATTCTTCCTCTTGGTCAGAATAATTGCCTGAGAGGGCATAAATTCAAATTGAGGAAAGATAGTTGTAGGATAGATGTGCAGAAGTTTGCGTTTAGCCAGTGGGTGGTTGATTGCTGGGACAGATTTCTGTGTTTTGTTGTAGAAGTTGATAACTTAAATAGATTCAAGACAGAACTAGACAAACATTTGGAGTGAGTGGATGGGTGAAATGAGAAGGTTTTTTTTTTTTGGTCCGATGCTATATAAGCTTGCTTTCTTGCATCATGTGCCTTTACTAATGCTAAAGTTTGTTCCCTTGCATTTTCTACTATTGCTAACACTGATTATGTAAGTCATTTTGTGGTTGCCATTCCTCATTTTGCTGCATTAAGTCACCGGTTCCACTTTTCTGACAATGCTTAAAGACTTATCTAATTCATCCTGATGGAGTGCTCCTTGGCAGTGATTAATCACTCTTTCAATCTTTACATCATCTACAAACTTAGCCATCACACCCTTTATCCATTTATTAATGATATTTATGAAAGTGAGAAACAGCAGTGTTCCCATAAATCTGAAGAGTATGGTCTGACACACACACACACACACACACACACACACACACACACACACACACACACATGCGCGCGCATGCTGAAACCTTGCTAGCTGTGACCTTGTCATAGACAAGATCATAGCTAAATTGCTTGTCTATTGACCTTGATGTTCACACATCTTTCTATAGCTCATTGCATGTTTGTGACTATATTACTTGCTGGTATTTGTATATACAGTGTGTTTCAAAATTATGTTTACACACTTTATATTTAACGAACAATATGCACAAATTTAATTTTCTTAAACTCATTTTGTAGCTTAAAAATAGACAATTTTGTTTTATTTTACAGATACCTCTAAAATGATGGAGAGTACCCAATTAAGTTTTGAAGAAAGAAAGGCAATTATAAAATGGTATCGGAAATATGAAAATGTCAATGAAGTTCAGCGTGCTTGGAAATCACAATAGGGAAACAAACGTGCCCTCACATTTAACAAATACTCATTTACAGGATAAATTTGGGGAGCATGGAACCATTCAGAATATCAATAAATTAGCATGTTGTAGGAAGAGGACATCAAGAAGTAATGAAAATGTTGAAGCTGTAAGAAATTAATATAAAAAAAAATTAATATTTTTGCCTTCAAAGTATCAAAAAAAATTTACATTTGTGTCATTGTTCATTAAATATAAATTTTTAAAGTGTATATACATAATTTTGAAACACCCTGTATATCAATATGTCAGTTTTTTTTCTCTGCTTTCCAACCACTGCACAATTCAGCATCAGTTGACTTCTTTAGCTTAGCAGGATTAAACCCTCTTAAGTTCTCAGTTAGGAGGTAAATATGAAAGTGATTACCTCAGTTAGGAAAACACTACTGACCATATTCTCTGACAGATTTTACTTTGAGGCCTCAGGATCTGGCTGAAAGTGTGAATAATCAAGATGTGAAGTTTTCATCTATCACTTATGCTACAAAAATTTTAGAGGTAGGGCCCACATGCATGTCTTTCAGCAGATGTCGCTAAATTGCTTCTGCCTGTGACATCCTGCCATATATGACCTAATTACCAAATTTTGCATGATCTACCTGAGTGTGAGTGATGGTGAGTCTAACCATTAATTACAACTCTCTGCCTTCTGCTTTGGAGCCAATCTGAAATCCATTGCAGAATCTTTCACTGGATCCTAACATGCTCCAGTTTATATATTGGTCCTTAAGGTTGTCACAGACATTCTCTCAGATATGCCAGAGAAACTGTACTTGCTACCTGGAAGTCTAAAACGCTGATGAAACTGATATTGGGGTGACATTCAAATCAAGTAGACCCAATTTTGGTGAAGTCCTGAAGGTCTGTGACAGCCAAATTCTCTGCTTGCACCTTCACGATGGTGGGACTGTTAGTAATCCTAGGTATAGCCTCAATGCACAAGCACACTGTGGGTGACCACCCAGGTGTGAACCAATGTAAGCAGGGGTCGAGGTGTGGCGCCCATACCACATGTAGGAATGCCACCCCTCTGTGTTACCAGGCAATACTAGGTGGTAGATGACTCTCATCAACTGGTGCAATACCACCACTTTGCTTATTGGAGGCTTGAAGTGGTCGAACCCATATTTAGTCTCCAGAGCTAAGTTTCGGTCTACCCTTCCCTATCTATTCCATCATGCAGTATGACTGATGTCTTTTGAGGTTATGGTGGACGTCACTGCGAGATCCAGTCTTCCTTACATTTCGAGGGTACAGCTCTAAAAGGGTGTTCGCAGGCTAGCCACTACCGGACTGAACCTATTGGTAACTCTTTAGGATGCTTCCGGATCAGCTAGTGTATAATCTTGCTACCTCTACTCTGGTTATTACTGGAGGAACTGGAGCATATGTCTGTTCCAAAATTCCCTGTCAGAGACTTGGTAATTTGGAATATCCTCTTTTCAATCTTTTCTGGCTTAAAATTTCTCTACCTCATTGTGTCAATTTCATCTGTTGTCTCTACCATTCACCCAACTCCACTAATCACTTGGAACTCTTTGACTTCCTCTCTTTGCAACTTGACTTTCTCCAGTCCAACTTTCCTAACAGTGAGGTAATTTTCCTTGGTGATTTTAATGTTCACAACACCAGCTGGTTTCCGTTTTCTAGTCACACCACCCAGCTGGTCAAGATGCTGAGGCTTTTGCAATTACTAATGACCTAGCACAGATTGTTCATTTACCTACAAGAATACCAGACAATCCTAACAATACAGGCAATACGCATGATTTTTTTTTTCACAAACAACTCTTCTTAGTACACCGTACTAAGAAGAGTTGTTTGTGAAAATTTAGGCACCTCAGATCACAACTTGGTGATTGTCTCTTCTCCAATGGAGCCTTTATCTCATGCCTATTCCCAACCTCGTATTGTTTGTCATTACAAGAATGCAAATTGGGATGACCTGCAAGATTTCTTTTCTTCTTTTCCTTGGTCGGATTAATGTTTCAAAACTTGTGATGTCAACGTGTGCTCAGATCTTGTCAGTGAAATTATTCTTGTAGGAATGGAATCCTTCATTCAACATTCGACTTTAAAATCTCATCCTTTATCTAAAACTTGGTTTTCCAATAAATGTGCTAAGGCTGTTTAAGAGAAGAACTTTGCATATCATAATTGGCTTGTTTCCAATTTTTCAGTTTCATTTTCTGCCTACACCAAAGCTCGCAACAATTGTAAAGCAGTTATTAATCAGTCCAAACTAGATTTTGAACAGGCTAAGAGTAGAAAACTTGCTTCTTGCCCTAATGGTAGCCAAGCTTTCTGGTTTCTTGCCAAATCTATTGGCCGCAACTTTCACCCATCTCTACTCTCACCTCTGTCAAAACAAGATGGTTCTGTTGTCACTTCAGCCAGGGATAAAGCTGACCTGCTAGCATTCCATTTTTCTTCCAAATCATGTATTAATGATCTTGGATAAAACATCTCCCACCATTCCCAGCACACTCCATTCAATGCCTTCTGTGGTCTTCCATCAAAAGGATATCAGAAGGATTTTGATGAATCTGATGCTAAGAAAGATCCAGGTCCTAATGGTATTTCTCCACTTGTTCTCAAAACCTGTGCCCCTGAACTTACTCCTGTTTTGTGTCATCTTGTTTCACTTTCTTATTCCAAAGGTGCTTTTTCTTCTGCTTGGAAATTTGCTCACATCCAGCCAGTTCCCATAAAGGGTTAAAAATCCCTTCCATCCAATTATCGTCCCATTGCAATTACTTCTACTCGTTCTCAAGTAATGGAGAAATCAATTAACCGCCAACTCTTAAACTACCTAGAAACCTTCCATCTGATCAACGATCGCCAGTATGGATTCCGTCAGTGTTGATCCATTGGTGATATTCTGGCTTATGTTACCCATTTATGAACAAATCCAATGTAAAAGTTCGGTGAAACACAAGCAGTTGCTCTTGACATTTCAAAGGCTTTCAATTGTGTTTGGCATAAAGTTCTTCTAAACAGGCTTCCATCTTATGGTTTGCTGTTTTTGTAATTGGTTATACAGTTTTCTCTCTGATCGCCCAATAAGGATGATGGTAAATGGCTCTGTGTCTTCTAACTTCTCCACTAATGCAGGTGTCCCCCAAGGTTCAGATCTTTACCCCACTCTTTTCCTCTTGTGTATTAATGACCTTCTTCTCTTGACTGGAAATTCTATCCAGAGTTTTGCCGATGATAGCACATTGTATTCCACTTTCCATTTTGAGAAACCTTGCTCTGCTCAATCAGCTTCAACTTCTCGAATATCTCGGCACCTCCATAGCCAGGTGGGAAGGAGCAGCAGTGCATAGCACACGCTTCTTGATTAGACCGGGGTTCGAGCCCGTCACCACCAAATACGGAGGATGCAGAAAGGTCAGGGAATGACCACCGCATATCCCGGAGCAATATGGCCTTAGTTGCTAAAGCTCCTAAAAACCAAAAAACAAAAAAAAAAAAAAAAACACAATCTCGAATATCTGCTACCAATTCCTTAAATGCCGATCTCCAGCTAACTCTTCAATGGGGCCAAGACAACTTAGTTGATTTCAATCCTTCTAAAACTCAGTCTTGTCTTATCTTCTAAAACTCAGTCTTGTCTTATCTTCTAAAACTCAGTCTTGTCTTATCTTCTAAAACTCAGTCTTGTCTTATCTTCTAAAACTCAGTCTTGTCTTATCTTCTAAAACTCAGTCTTGTCTTGGTGACACTCCGATTTCTAGGCAAAATGATATATCTCTTTTGGGTATTACCCTGACTTCTAATCTCTCTTGGCACAGGCACATTACAAATATTGCTTCCTCTACATCTAAAAAACTTGGTTTTCTCTTTTGCTCTCGGCGTTACTTTTCTTCCAAACAGCTGTTCACTCTGTACAAATCGCAAATCCACCCTACCATGGAATATTGTTCCCACAACTGGGGTGGTGCCCCCAAAACCTCTCTTAGGCTTCTAGATTCCATTCAGAAGAGGGCAGTTAGGGTAATTAACGACTCTTCTCTAACAGAGTCTCTCCACTCGGTCTCATAGACATACTATTTCCGCTGCATGTCTTTTCTACAGATACTTCCATGGGCATTGTTCTTCTCAATTGGCATCTATAATTGCTGCTCTCTCTTTCAAAACAGTCCGAACATGTGCCGCCAACACCATTTACTGTCCAACTTGAAACTCAAAGAACCAACTTTTCATCTTCCTCATTTATTCATCCAACTGCCGTTTT
This sequence comes from Mastigoproctus giganteus, assembly GCF_048544385.1. Taxonomy (NCBI): domain Eukaryota; kingdom Metazoa; phylum Arthropoda; class Arachnida; order Uropygi; family Thelyphonidae; genus Mastigoproctus; species Mastigoproctus giganteus. The sequence goes on along the minus strand of NC_143577.1, from coordinate 2,565,046 downwards.
TTGGAACAACTTCCTTCATACGTATTTCCTGAAAATTACAGTCTACAGAAGTTCAAGTCAAATGTCAACAGATATCTTTTTTCATCCTCTCAACCTCCAATCCAAGCACGGTACTAAGAAAAAAAGTTCAGCAGCAAAAGTCACACTATTTCATACCTAACTGAATGTTTGTTATGTTATTTTTCAGTATTGATAAATAATATTTCAAAATATATATATTTTTAATAAAACACTTTTCCACTCTATTCCATTACCTAAAAATCTGTCCCACTGCCAGCTTGAGCTGAGGTGCGGCGGCTCTTCGGATTCTCTCTTTTTAAAATTTAGCATTAGTAGAGGCATATGATGCAAGAAAGCAAGCTTATGCAGCATCAGCCAAAAAAAAAAAAAAAAAAAAAAACCCCTTCCACTTCACCCCTCCGTTTGTTAAAAATATCTGTCCAACTGAGCCAATTATGTAATTAGGCTATCAACTTCCACAACAAAGGATGGAAGTCTGTTCCACCAACCAACTACCTGCTGGCTGAAGGCAAATTTCTGCACATCTATCTTACATCTGTCTTTCCTCAATCTGAATTTCTGCCCTCTCAGGTGATTATCCTGAGCAAGAGGAAGAATCCCATTGCATTGAGCCTGCTTAAACCATTCAAGGCTTTATACACTTCTATCAGATCACCTCGCCGGTGCCTAGTCTCCAGACACTGTAATTTGCAAAACTTAAGCCTTTCTTCGTAAGAGTAACCCTTTGTTCTATTCACTAATCTTGTTGCCCTTCTCTGTACTCGTTCCAGCAGCTCCAGATCCTTCTTGAAATGAGGCCTCCAGACCTGTATACAGTACTCAAGGTGTGGCCTGACCATTGCCTTATACAAGGGAATAATCACCTCCTTATACATGCTAGAAAAATTCCTGTATATCATTGACAAGACACCATGAGCTTCTCTTGCAGCCCGTCTGCACTGCTCAGAGAACTTCATATCTGCCTGCACAATTACCCACAGGTCCTTTTCATTCTCTACCACTGTTAGTGTAGTACCACAGAGTTGATATGTTGCTCTGGGGTTTCTGTTTCCCATATGTAGTACTTTACATTTGTCAATGTTAAACTTCATTTGCCACCGCTCAGCCCATCTGCTCAACCTTTCCAGATCCTGTTGCAGCAGCATAGCATCAGTAGTGTCCTTAAGAACCCTGCCAACCTTCATATCGTCTGCAAACTTGGACATTAAGCTTGATATACCATCATCAATATCATTTATAAATACAGAAAACAATAATGGACCCAACACTGAACCCTGAGGGACTCCACTAATAACATTAGTCCACGATGAGCAGTGTCCATTGATTACCACTCTGTCTTCTCCTCCTCAATCACCCCTTTTATCCATAGCAGCAATTTGCCTCCAATGCCACACTGCTCCAATTTGTGCAACAGTCTTCCATGTGCAACAGTATCAAAAGCCTTTCTAAGATCCAATTAGATCAAAAATGGCTCTTCACTCAAAAAAGGTTGCTAACCCCTGCTCTCAGGATATATATACCCTTATTTGCAATAGAATTCATTTCTCAAAAATTATTGTTACAATTTCAATAATTATTTAAATGTAGATATGAGATAATCACCTATACTACTGTTAACTTGTCAAACATATCACCACCCAGACACTTGAAATAAAACATTATTCTGAAAACAATTATTTATAACAATGCACAGTGCTTAGAAAAGATGGCATTCTGCTTTCTCTGGCAGTAATTTATCTCCTTTCACCTGTATTCTTCAATAGCCACCAGATCTAATGGTTAGTTAAGAAACGTTATATTTGTATTCATAGGTCACAATCTATTATTTCATCTGAAGCCAAATGTAGGAAAGGGGTGTTCTTGAGCAAAATTTAAATAAGTATGTAATAGCTCTCATTTAAAACTTTTTTTCTCATAAAATTTCAACTGATGCTCATATCAGGAAATGCTTTAAATTGTGTCATTTCTTTTCAGGTCTTATGTTTGTGGAAGCAAGTGCCAAAACGTAAGTTTAATAATAATTTTTTTTCTCTCAGAATATTTAAGTTTTCAGTATTAAACTGTAACACCCCCCTCCCCCCTTCTCCTGGAAACACTAAACCACATTCAGGTACATCAGTCTTGTGAACTGTCAAAAGTGATTCTGTATCACTCATTGACCACTATCCAGCAAACTGTTAATGGATGTCCCAATACGATGGTTTAGTTCAGTGTTAATTTGCATATTTCAATTTGGTTTATACCTCTTGATCATCACATTTTAATTTGCAATTTGGTTTTCTTATTTAACCTTTATAGGGTGGTGACCATGACATGCTCTTTACTTATTAAGTTTTATTCATTATTTACTATCTAGTCAGATATAAGGACATCTTACAGTTTTTTTGCATAGCAGTCAATGACTGAAATACAATCCTTTTTTGGAGTTCACAAGTGCTGATGCTCTACCTTACCCCTTGAAGAGGTAATGCATGTGAGTATCCTTTTCTCTCCATTTATTGTTTATTATTCATTTACAAAAAGTGGCATATGATGTGTGGTCATGTGTCTCATTGACTCAGGGTTAGTGCATTTGTGCTGCCTAGAGGTGCATGTTGCTTTGTTTTGTTTGTTTTCATTATTTCATTTTTATTTTTAGGAAGTTTGGTACATAGGAGCAGAACTGCACTTTACAAAATTAGACTTAAAAAAAGACAGCAGAGATTTGCTGTATTTGTAACGTAGTTTTTTCCTATTTTTCATAATACACTATTTTTGTTTTCGAAAAGTTAGAAAATTCTTTTGACCCATTTCTGATCTCTGTCTTGTATAAGGCAATTGTAAAACCACATTTGGAATACTGTATTCAAGTATGGAGACCTCATCTGAAAAAATGACATTGAGCTTCTTGAAAGGGTCCAAAGATGAGTAATTCGAATGGTGAGATCAGCAAAAGGAAGACCATATGAGGAAAGACTCATACACTACAGAGCTTGGCAACCAGGCACCTCAGAGGTGACCTGATTGAGGTTTATAAGGCACTGTGAAAGGGATTAGTAAATTAGGCTTGGATTAGACTATGGGCCATAAATTCAAATTACAGGGATGAGGTTTAGACTGGATTGTAGGAAGTTTTCTTTTAACCAGCGAGTTATTGATTGCTGGAACAAGTTGTCCTTGTAGGTAGTTGAGGCTGACAGTTTGAATAAATTCAAAAGTCAACTGAATAGTTACCTGTCTGAAGAGGCATATAATTTGTATGTTCTTATCTACATGTTTTTTTTTTTTTGCCAGTGCAGCAAAAGCCTGTAGCTTCCTTGCACTATATGGTGAATACTATTACTATTCTCTTATTTTAATTTGTGTTATTACTGGAACAACAAAGGCATATGCAGAGATGCAATGGCTTTATTGCTCACCATGAGCTTAAAGCAGAAAGCCCTGTGAAAAGATCACGGGATCTAGACCTATGGTTCTGAATGGGCCATATGGCTCCAGGCATGGCCATGCCATATTTCTAAGGGACTACATGTAAATGACAGAACATTAGGGAACCACAGTAGCATTCTGAGTGGGCCACCCAAAACTTCATCGCCAGAAAAAAATATTGCAAACTTAGAGTGGAATGAAAGAATTTAGAATAGAGATACTAAGGCAAATAAAATGAATACATGGAAATACAACTGAAGTAAATAAATAAGTAAATCAATTTAAAAAATATAAATAAAACACATTTTAAGATAAAAGAGGAAAAAATTACACTGGTGGACTTGACAATGGCTGTTGCTACACCAAATGTGGCTTGACATTGAGACTTTGACAGTTGTAATAACCCATAGAAAACATGTAGATGCAAATTATATATTATCTTCTTCAATTTGTAAAGTTGCATATGAATAATTGCATATGCTCTTTTTTTGAATAGAGGTCCTGGAAACAAATGTCAAAGTGGCCACTAACACACACATTGAAAAATAATTACAACTTCATTCCAATTATTTGTACTTTTTTTTCAAATTTTCTTGTTTATAAAATAGGTTTGTTAGATAGTGGCTTCTTCTTTTTTTAAATATATATATTCTCTTTATATATATTTATTCTCTTATATTTATTTTAATGAGAAAACTGCTATTACTCTTGCCATTATTTTGGTGTGTTATTTTTTTTCCTCAACTTAATATTTTGTTTACTACCAACAATTACTATTACCAACATAAATGGGAAAAACATTTCATTTTCACATGCGTTGTGCTACACTTATTTGACAGGACTTCTCTCTCTGAAAGAATCTCCATTGTGTCACATTTTGAAGAAGAAAAGATGACTTTTTTTTTGCTCTTGTTAAAATATTTTGCTATGGTCTCGGTTAAAGATTTTGTGGCGTCAAATATACAGTGTATTGTTGTGTAGTTGTATACTGCTTTTTTTTTTAAATAACTGATTCAGTTTTTAAATAAAAAGCATATATTTCAGTTATCGAAATATTGACTAGTTAGTTGTTAATAGACATGTTATACATTAATTTTTAATCTAAATATTAAGAGATTAAAATCTCAATCTATTCCCCCTTTTCTTAATTATAATAATAAATATGAGAGTTACCTCAATATCGAAATAGGGGATTTTCCTTTTTTCAATTTTCAGGATAAAATCAGATAAATTAAAATTACATTAAATTAAAAACACAAAATTTAAATAAATAAATAACTTAAAATACCTTGATATGCTCATACTTCCCGTACGTAAATCCTCCAAGCACAGGAACATGCCAATATCAACCAGCCCCAGACATCAGATAACCCACGTACTAAAGAAGACTGAACACATTTCGTTCAAAAATAAATTTATTTTTGACTATTTCTGATGTCTGGGGCTGATTGAAAACTTGGAAGGTTCACGTACGGAAAGTATGAGCATATCAAGGTATTTTAGGTTATTTGTTTATTTATTTAAATTCGGTGTTTTTAATTTAATGTAATTTTAATTTATTTGATTTTATTCTGGAAATTGAAAAAAGAAGGTCTCCTATTCATATTATATGAATAGGAGAATTTTTAATTTTAATTTTTAATATAGTAACATTATGGTCTTTATTGAAAAATATTTATTTCATTTTTTAGAAAAAGATGTAAACTAATCTTATTGTCAAATCATAAATTTTGTAATGTTATTATTTTATTATTTATTACTGATATCAATTTATTTCCAAAGAAATGTCCCTTCACAGCTATCCAGCTAGAGGACACGGGGTATATGATAATAATGAATAAATATTTCTATACTATTTACAATCTATGTACAGAGTACGCAAATGAATTGATACAGTATGTGACCTAAAACAGCATCTGATTACTTAATACAACATAAATACATAATTGTACATATATAAATAAAACAGTAAGTGGATAATATAGCATTACAGAAGCTATATCACCCAGAGTTTGACCAGGGCATACATATTTGCCAGAGAGGCAGATCTGTACGTTTTGTCCTTGCAGAGCTTCTGACAGTCAATGGATAACCTGTTATATATTTCCATGGAATTAAATAGAAACATGTTATCCAGGGAGGCCATGCTACACAGCTTGGATCTGAATGGCAGTGTGCTGGTATATGACTTCTGTTACAATCTGATGGTCTGGTAATGATATCTCAGATATCACCTGATATCTGGAATATCAGGCGAAGATCACGGGGTAGTAGTAGTAGCAGTGGCATCTGATGCAAGAAAGCAAGTGTATGAGCTTATGCAGCATCAGCCAAAAAAAAAAAAAAAAAAAATCACACCATTCTCTCCAAATGCCTGTCCAGTTCCTCCTTAAATTTATTCAACCTATCAACTTCCACAACAACAGATGGAAGTTTGTTCCAGCAATTAACCACCCACTGGCTAAAGGCAAATTTCCGCACATACAATCTACATCTGTCTTTTCTTAATTTGAATTTATGCCCATTAGGTTCGTAATCTGAACAAGTGGAAGGATCCCATCAGAATTCAGTGTGCTCAACCCATTCAAGGCCTTATATACCTCAATCAGATCACCGCGCAGGTGCCTAGTCTCCAGCCACTGCAATTTGCAGAACTTAAGCCTCTCTTGGTAAGAGGATCCCTTCATTCCCCTCACCAACCTTGTTGCCCTTCTCTGTACACACTCAAGTAAATCTACATCCTTCCTAAAATGAGGCCTCCAGACCTGTACGCAGTACTCAAGGCATGGCCTGACCATTGCCTTATACAGAGCGATAATCACCTTCTTTTCCCTGCTAACAAAATTCCTATATATCATTGACAAAACCCCATCACCTGCCCTGGCAGCCTGTCTGCATTGCTCAGAAAACTTCATATCTGACTGCACAATTACTCCCAGGTCTTTTTCATTTTCTACCACCTTAAGTGTAGTACCACACAGTTGGTACATTTCTCTGGGGTTACTTCTACCCATATGCAGTACTTTGCATTTGTCAAGGTTAAACTTCAGTTGCCACTTCTTAGCCCATCTGCCCAAATTATCTAGATCCTGTTGCAGTAGCACACTGCCATTACTGTCATTAACAACCCTGCCAACCTTTGTATCATCCGCAAACTTCGACATTAAGCCCGATATATACCTTCATCAATAACATTGATAAATATACAAAACAACAGTGGACCTAACACCGAACCCTGTTGGACTCCACTAGTAACATTAGTCCAAGAAGAGCAGCACCCATTGATTACTGCCCTCTGTCTTCTCCCACTTAACCATCCTTTTATCCATTGTAGCAACTTATCCTTAATATGATTCTGCCCCAATTTGTACAATAGTCTCCATGCGCAACAGTGCCAAAAGCTTTCCTGAAATCGAAATATATGATATCAAAATTATTTTTTGCATCCAGTTCCTTTGTAACCACATCATAATATCCTATCAAATTTGTCAGACAAGACTTTCATTTAACAAACCCATGCTGTGTCTGAATTATTGCTGCAGTCTTGTCTAGATGATCCTGCAATGCATCTTTAACCAGTGACTCCATTATTTTACCCGAAACAGAAGTTAAACTAACTGGTCTGTAATTACTCGTGTCACCCTTCGATCCCCCTTTGTGAATTGGGGATACATTTGCACATCTCCAGTCCGTGGGAACCTCCCCTGAGTCCAAGGACGCGCTCATAATTGTGGCTAAGGGTTTGCTTAGTTGCTTTGCCGCCTCCTTTAATATAACTGGATAGATCCCATCTACCCCCAGGTGCTTTTCTTATGTTTAACTTGAACAATTTCTCCTCCACTTTGCTTTCAGTTATTACAAAATCATTAAGTATCCTGCTACAATTTGATAACCTTAATAATTCCTCATGTGTGAATGTAGATGCAAAATACTCATTCAGTTTGTTTGTTATCTGAGCAGGATCATCAACAGTCGAACCGTCGATGTCAAGTGGACCAATCAGATTTTCCCCTTCCTTTTAGAGTTTATATAAGTAAAGAAATCCTTGCTGTTTTTCTTAGCATCTTTTGCCAAGGATTTCTCCTAATCTGCCTTCGCCTGCCTAACCTCCTTTGTCACCTGATTACAGACTGGCTTATATCTGCCCTAGGTTTCTGAGTCGCTTGATAATTTATATGCATCCCATGCATTTTTCTTCTCTATTACGAGTCTCATTAGTTCATTAGATAACCATTTAGGCCTAAACCTTGAACAATATTTCTTAATAGGTATGAAACTTTTAGTAGCTTCCATGATTAATTCCTTGAATGCTTCCCACTTAGAATTTACTGTTCGTAACATCGTCAGTTGATCCCACTGTACAGAATTTAAAAACCTTCTGAGACCACTGTACTCACCTTTACGGATGCAAAAACCCTTTCCTTTACTCCTGATGGTAATTAAATCTTTAAGTAAATCCCACATCAGTACACTGTGATCACTGCCACCTAGTGGTTCCTTTATCTGCAAATTCTTAATACACGAATGATCACTGCTGATAACCAGATCAAGAGTATTACTTTCTCTGGTTGCCTCTCGAACATGCTGCTGCAGAAAACAATCATCCAATAAATCCACAAAAGTCTGACAAGTGTGTGAGTGACCAACCCACAAGCTCCAGTCAATATCTGGGAAGTTAAAATCCCCCATTATAAGACATTCCAATTTACTAGCCCACTCTATTTCTCTGTACAATTGTTCATTGTACTCATTCGAGTCATTAGGCCTATAACACACTCCTACTCTTATTTTTGCTTTCACACTGCTTATGTCACACCAAACTGACTCAACAGTGCACTGTTCATCTATATCAACTGGATGCACTTCTTTCTGGTTCCTGAAGATTATATGATACTTCCAAGGTAGCATATTTAGATTAGAGAGCATGACAGATTTTGAGATTGTAGGTGGTAGGCATGCAACCTTATTTAGCCATTTTAAAATCCAATATTCCAGAGATAGGAACCTGGTTTGGTAAGATGGAGGTGCCGAGTACCATATCGTTGAGGCATACAATGGAATTGGGATTATGCAAATGGGGAATATAGTTAATGAGAAGATGCGGGTTATAGAAGTTGGAGATCTCCTGTTTCACTGCCCATATAGCTGCATATGTTCTTTTCCGAGTGGCATTAAAATGAGGCAAGAATGTAAGGTCTTTGTCCCAGGTGAGGCCCAAATCTTTATGCTGGGTGACTTTTTTTAACTAGAGCATTCCCAATCATGATGTTCACATTGTTTATGTTTCTCTTTTTGGTTATAGTAAGTTGAGCAGTTTTTTCATTGTTAATGGAGAGCCCAATCGCGTTAAGGCAATTTTCAAGTTGTAACTGTCAGCTGGAGATCATTGTGGTAGATTGGAGAGACTGGTGGCATTTTGTAACAACAAAGAACTTTATATCATCGGCATACATGGTAAAGTTAGCATGATTTGCGAGGAATGGTTCTAATGATGTGGCAAAGATCCTTGAAGTTGTCACAGACATTCTCTCAGATATGCCAGACAAGCTGTACTTGCTACCTGGGAGTCTAAAATGCTGATGGAACTGATATTCGGGTGACACTCAAGTCAAGTGGACCCAATTTCGGCAAAGTCCGGACGGTCTGTGACAGCCAAATCCTCTGCTTGCGCCTTCACAATGGTGGGACTGTTAGTAATCCTGGGTATAACTTCCATGCACAAGTACATGGTGGGTGACCACCCAGGTGTGAACCAACGTAAGCAGGGGTCGAGGTGTGGCACCCACATCACATGGAGGAACGCTGCCCCTCTATGTTACCAGGCAGTACTAGGTGGTAGATGACTCTCATCAACTGGTGAAATACCACCACTTTGCTTACTGGAGGCTTGAAGTGGTCGAACCCATGTTTAGTCTCTAGAGCTAAGTTCCCGTCAACCCTTCCTATCTCTTCCATCATGCAGTATGATTGATGACTTTTGAGGTCGTGGCGAGATCCAATATTCCTTACATTTCGAGGGTACAGCTCTAAAACGGTGTTCCAGGCCAGCTGCTAGTTAGTACACCGGACCGAACCTATTGGTAACTCTCTAGGAGACTTCCGGATCAGCTAGTGTATAATTTTGCTACCTCTACTCTGCCAGATAGTGACTGGAGGGAGTCCGAGTAGTGTGTATGCGGGGAGCATCGTCGAGGCCACGTTATGTCAAGGATCTGGGTATATTCTTACCACTTGTACGCCCTATCCAAATATTCATTACTTCATACAGCATGTCCCACCCACTTTTTCTTACTATTGAATACACCATGAACTGTCAAAATAATAGAGCAAGCTTATCTGCGAAAAGATCTAAACCTCCCAAGCACTTCCTAATTCATTTCACAAATATACGTGGTCTCAATTGTAATCTCAACGATGTCCATTTCCACTTGCAGTCTGCCAAACCCCATGTACTTTTTCTGACAGAATCTCAGTTATCGGTTGATTCAACTACTGCTCATCTCAGTTGCCCGAATTATTTGCTGTATGATTCCTGTCGCCTCAAAGGTGGTACTTGTGCATATGTCCGTTCTGATATTCCCTGTCAGAGGCTTGGCAATTTAGAATCTCCTCTCTTTGATCTTCTCTGGCTTAAAATCTCTCTACCTCATTGTGTCAAATTCATCTGTTGTCTCTACCGTTCTCCCAACTCCACTAATCACTTGAAGCTCTTTGACTTCCTCTCTTTGCAACTTGACTTTCTCCAGTCCAACTTTACTAACAGTGAGGTAATTTTCCTTGGTGATTTTAATGTTCACAACTCCAGCTGGCTTCCATTTTCTAGTCACACCGACCCAGCAGGTCGAGATGCTGAGACTTTTGCAATTACTAATGACCTAGCACAGATTGTTCATTTACCTACAAGAATACCGGACAATCCTAATCATACAGCCAATATGCTTGATCTTTTTCTCACAAACAACCCTTCTAAGTACAAGGTTGAAGTGAGAGGTCTTTTAGGCACTTCAGATCACAACTTGGTGATTGTCTCTTCTCCAATGGAGCCTTTATCTCATGGCTATTCCGAACCTCGTGTTGTTTGGCATTACAAGAATGCAAAATGGGATGACCTGCGAGACTTCTTTTCTTCTTTTCCTTGGTCGGATTACTGTTTCAAAACTTCTGATGTCAACGTTTGCTCAGATCGTGTAGGTGAAATTATTCTTGCAGGAATGGAATCCTTTATCCCACACTCCTCTTTAAAATCTCGTCCTTTATCTAAACCTTGGTTTTCCAACAAATGTGCTAAGGCTGTTCAAGAGAAGAATGTTGCGTATCGTAATTGGCTTGTTTCTAATTCTTCAGTTTCATTTTCTGCCTACACCAAAGCTCGCAACAATTGAAAAGCAGTTATTAATCAGTCCAAACTAGAGTAGAAAACTTGCTTCTTGCCCTAATGGTAGCCGAGCATTCTGGTCTCTTGCCAAAGCTATTGGCCACAACTTTTGCCCATCTCTGCTCCCACCTCTGTCCAAACCGGATGGTTCTGTTGTCACTTTAACCAAGGATAAAGCTGACCTGCTAGCATCCCATTTTTCTTCCAGCTCATGTATGAATGATCTTGGTAAAACACCTCCCACCATTCCCAACACGCTCCATTCAATGCCTCCTGTGGTCTTCCGTCAAAAGGATATCAGAAGGATTTTGATGAATCTTGATGCTAAGAAAGATCCAGGTCCTGATGGTATTTCTCCACTTGTTCTCAAAACCTGTGCTCCTGAACTTACTCCTATTCTTTGCCGTCTTTTTTCACTTTCTTATTCCAAAGGTGTTTTTCCTTCTGCTTGGAAATTAGCTCATATTCATCCAGTTCCTGAAAAGGGTGACAAATCCCTCACATCCAATTATCGTCCAATTGCAATTACTTCTACTCTTTCTAAAGTAATGGAGAAATCAATTAACTGCCAACTCTTAAACTACCTAGAAACCTTCTGTCTGATCAATGATCGCCAGTATGGATTCTGTCAATGTCGATCCACTTGTGATATTCTGGCTTATGTTACCCATTTATGGACTAATTCAATGGAAAGGTTCGGTAAATCACAAGTAGTTGCTCTTGACATCTCAAAGTCTTTTGATCATGTTTGGCATAAAGGTCTTCTAAACAAGCTTCTATCTTATGGTTTGCCATCTGTTTTTAGTAATTGGTTATCCAGTTTTCTCTCTGATCGCTCACTGAGGGTGATGGTAGATGGCTCTCTGTCTTCTAACTTCTCCACTAATGCCGGTGTCCCCCAAGGTTCAGTTCTTTCCCTAACTCTTTTCCTCTTGAATATCAACGACCTTCTTCCATTGACTGGAAATCCTATCCATTGTTTTGCCGATGATAGCACATTGCATTCCACCTTCCATTTTGAGAAACCTTGTCCTGCTCAATCAACTTCAACTTCTCGAAAATCTGCTGCCAATTCCATAAATGCCAATCATCAGGTAATTTTCCAGTGGGGCAAAGACAACTTAGTTGATTTCAACCCTTCTAAAACTCAGTCTTGTCTTATATCTCGCAAAAAGGATTCTTCTGCTCCTGTGCTTATCTTTAGTGACACTCCGATTTCTATGCAAAATGATATATCTCTTTTGGGGATTACCCTGACTTCTATTCTCTCTTGGCACAAGCACATTACAAATATTGCTTCCTCTGCATCTTAAAAAACTTGGTTTTCTCTTTCGCTCTCGGCGTTACTTTTCTTCCAAACAGCTGCTCACTCTGTATAAATCGCATATCCGCCCTGCCATGGAATATTGTTCCCACATCTGGGGGTGGTGCCCCCAAAACCTCTCTCAGGCTTCTTGATTCCATTCAGAAGAGGGCAGTTAGCTTAAATAATGATTCATCTCTAACAGAGTCTCTCCACTTGCTGTCTCATAGACACACTATTTCTGCTGCATGCCTCTTCTACAGATACTTCCATGGGCACTGTTCTTCTGAATTGGCTTCTATAATTCCCGCTCTCTCTTTCAAAACAGTCCGAACACGTGCCGCCAACATCCATTTACTGTCCAACTTCAAACTCACAGAACCAACTTTTCTTGTTCCTCGTTTATTCATTCAACTTCTGTTTTCTGGAACAACCTTCCTTCATACATATTTCCTATAAATTACAATTTACAGAAGTTCAAGTCCAATGTCAACAAATATCTTCTTTCGTCTTCTCAACCTCCAACCCAAGCACGGTACTAAGTACTATAGGTTCTAATACCTCTCGTGTTTGGGGTTCACATAAAAAAATAAAATAATAAAATAAATGTAGTCAATCGGGTGGTGATTACTTTGAATAAAAATAAAGCCACTTTTGTGCTCCTTCACTTTGTGTTCTTTGTATTGCACCAGTCCCAGAACTTTATTGCCATACATTGTATTGCACGTGAATCTGTAACCATCCTTCTAACCTTCTGGCTGGTTTGGGGGTACGTTATCAATAAACTGATTTTATAATGATGATAGTAATATTTGTTATATATTTGAAAATATATATAAAGGAAGTTCATAATTTGTTGATTTGGTCTGTGGTAACTCATACCAGTTCATATTACATAAATCAGTTTGCTTTGTGTATTTATTGAGAATATCTCAATTTCTGTTGAATTTCATTCAACAGATACCTTAATGTTCCTTTTAATTATTTAAATAATTTCAAAAAGCTAAAAATATCTTCAGTTGTTTTAATACACTTATTATTTTTAATGAAATTACTATAAATTTTCTGATGAATTTCGTATATATTTATAGATGAACTTCATCAGAAATGAACAAACAGCCTGTAAAAACTGATAATTTCACGTTAGAAAATAAAAAGGTTAAAAACATGACTCAGTTGGAGCAAAAGTTGAACATCATTTGCAGGTTTTTAAGTTGGTGCATATTGTGTGAGATTTATCTATGCTGCTTGTTTGTTTGTTGTTGGTTATTTGGTTTTTAGGAGCATTAGCAACTAAGGCCATATTGCTCCGTGAATATGCGGTGGTCATTCCCTGACCTTTCCGTATTTGGTGGTGACTGGATCGAACCCCGGTCTAATCATGAAGCGTGTGTTACGCACTGCTGCTCCTTCCCACCTGGCTACGGAGGCACCTTATCCATGCTGTCAACTTCAGTGAGATCTGCTTGCATAAAAAAAAAAAAAGCAGCAGCAGTATTTAGAAGTGCTGCACAAAATGTTACTTCCATGGGTGCTACCAAAGTAACAAAAAACAAGAAGCGATGTTATGGAATGAATGGCAAACTTTTAGCCATCTGGAATTGAGGATCTGAATCAACAATATATACCCATTAGGATAATTATGGACAAGGCACTGAATGTGAAAAGCAAGACTTTGGCAAAAGTGCAAATTAAGACGTTTTTACTGCTATCATGGATAGTTTGATTGCTTTATTTGGAATTTATTGTTACAAAAGAGAAAGAAAAGTGAATAAAACAGCTGAAAATCTAAGTAAAATGAGATTGCAGTATCTCGGTCTTTGCAGAAATGAACTGCTGACTTTTTTTTTTTTTGCTTATTTATAGTTTACATTACATAAAGTTTATATTAACAAGGAAAAAACAGTTGATTACTCAAGAACATGAATTATGTGGGAGAGAGGGCAAGATGTACATGGAGTGAGAAGGGGTTTGAGCCATCCATTGTTTTTCTATTTAGTAATATTGTTATACTTTATTAAAAGTGATAAATGTTATCTTAAAGAAAACATTGTGCTTTTTATGCACATAAATAATATACATATGTATATTTTTTCCCTTTGGAAAATATCTTTCATGCAATACATGTCAGGTCATTATATACAGAGATTTATTGGCCCTCATTATCATTTTTATCGTTTGTTGCTGTTCTAGGAACATATATATGATGAGTAATGAGGACTTCTGTATGTATTTTTTATTCTTGATTGTGTCCATCAGTAATATTAAACCAAATATTTCTTATAGCAATATAGAGTACAGACTTTAGCAAAGTAGAGTATAAACTCTCTAAATTAAATAAGTTTCCATTTTTTTCTGAACACCTCTTAACTGCATTAAATAAAAAAGGACTGTTTATTTTCTGCAGTGGCGAAAATGTGGAGGAAGCATTTTTAGAAACAGCAAAGAAAATATATCAAAATATTCAAGATGGAAGGTAAGCTTGCAATATACCATTGTTAATTATCATCAAGAGATAATTATTAATTAATTGACTTAGCTTATGTTACTATAGTAACTAGAAACTACTTGGGTTAATTAGACAACATTAAGAAATAAATAATTCTGTGCACGTATACTGTGTGATAATATGATTACACTGAATAATAAAGTAAATTACATAAAAGAAGGTGCAGGAATTATTAAACGTCAGTGTACAAAAAAAAAAATCAATAAAGCCTGGGAATAGGGGAAAGAAAAAAAGAGAGGCAGATAACTAAAAAAGTAAAATTACCATTTGACAAAGGTTATTATTAACAAATAAAAGTCCACAATTTTATTAGACCTCTGTATAGAGAAGCATCCAAATTTTTGATAATATTAAAATTTACAATGCAGGGAACCTCAGTAAACCTTTAGTAAATAGTAAATACAGTAAGGCACATCATTTATCCAAGTGGTTAGCATTCAATATCCACTTCAAAAAATCATATAAAATATGATTATAGCATATTTATACCTTAGACTTCATTAATATTATAAAAGGGAAACAAATCATGGTACATTACTAAAAAAGATGAATATTGATTTGATATTCATGAATATGTGGCAGATGAGACCATTAATTTAGTTGGCACAATCATGGGCCATTTGTGACAATACCATCAGTGTACCAATTTTTTCCAAACAAAACATTAAATTGAATTACTCATTTTAGTATTAGTAGTAGGGTGCTTTTTTCTTCAAAGAGCATTTTTTTTTACTTTCAAAAAATTTGGCCTAAGTTTGAGGAACCCCTCTGCCTTCTCATGGCTGACTTATTTATGGAAGCTTTCAAATTAAAAGTCATTAGGCAGACCATGTTTAAGCCACCCTTATAGGTCTGCTATGAAGATGAGGTTTTTCCAATATGGGACCATGGGGAAACTAAATTAAAGGAATTTATATATAATTTGCAAAATAACAATCACTGATCAGGATTTCATTAATTTTCTGCCGTTATCAGAGAAACTCAATGAATTTTTTTTCATACGGCTGGCAGCCTTAATCCCAGCAAGCATTGCAACAATACAGCATTTAAATGGTGACAGTGCAGAAGAAAGCAATGTGCATCTTGTGGCTGTGCAATATCAAATCTCTAGTGACTGTAAAGAGATATTTTCAATGAGAATTCCTGAAAGATTCACCTATGAAACAATGAGGTGATGGTTGAAATAGTTTCAAAACACTGACAGTATGCTGCACCAGAAAGGAGCAATTAGGCCTATTGTGCTTTCAGATGAAGTTTTGGAAATTTAGAAAGTGTTTACCCAAAATCCTATGCAAAAATCTATCCATCAGACAGCCTGCAGTTGCAAATACTGCGAGCAACATGCACAGGGTGGTTTACAAGAGATTGAAACTTTGTTTACAAAGTGCAAATTGTCCAGGAAGTTAAACCTTATGGCAAACTACAACAAGAGGAGTTTGCTATATAGATGAAGATGAAAACTTTCTGGAAAATGTTGCTTTCAGTGATGAAGTGACATTCCATATCTCTGGTAAAGTTGACAGATTATTGTTGCATATTGGGATTTTCGTGATAGTTCCAAGGTAAACATTTGATATACACTGCCTCTCTGGCCGTTTTGAGCCATTTTGGATAAAAATTGAGCCATTTTTCATACACAAAATTTGCATAGGGCTTTTGATACTGTTGCACATGGAAGATTGCTGTACAAATTGGACATTAAGGGTAAGTTGCTACAATGGATAAAGGGATGGTTGAGTGGGAGACAACAGTGAGTGGTAATCAATGGACACTGCTCTTCATGGACAAATGTTGTTAGTGGAGTTAACCAGGGTTCAGTGCTGGGCCCATTGTTGTTCATCAATGATATTGATGAAGATATATCAGGTTTAATGTCTAAGTTTGCATATTAGCATTAGTAGAGGCATTTGATGCAAGAAAGCAAGCTTATGCAGCATCAGCCAAAAAAAATAAATAAATAAGTAAAAAATAACCACTTCCACTTCACCCCTCTGTTCGTTCGAAATACCTGTCCAGCTGAGCCTTAAACTTATTTAGGCTATCAACTTCCATGACAAGGGATGGTTCCACCAACTAATTGCCCGCTGGCTAAAGGAAAATTTCTGCACGTCTATCCTACATCTGTCTTTCCTCAATTTGAATTTATGCCCTCTCAGGTGATTATTCTGAGCAAGAGGAAGAATCCCATCAGCATTGAGCATGCTCAAACCATTCAAGGCTTTATACACCTCTATTAGATCACTTCGCTGGTGCCTAGTCTCCAGACACTGTAATTTGCAAAACTTAAGCCTTTCTTTGTAAGAGCACCCCTTTGTTCCATTCACTAATATTGTTGTCCTTCTCTACACTCGTTCCAGCAGCTCTACATCTTTCTTGAAATGAGGCTTCCAGGCTTGTATACAGTACTCTAGGTGTGGCCTGACCATTGCCTTATACAAGGGAATAATCACCTCCTTATCCCTGCTAGAAAAATTCCTGTATGTCATTGACAATACACCATGAGCTACTGTTGCAGCCCGTCTGCAGTGCTCAGAGAACTTCATATCTGCCTGCAAAACCACCCCCAGGTCCCTTTCATTCTCTACCACTGTCAGTGTAGTACCACAGAGTTGATACATTGCTCTGGGGTTGCTGTTTCCCATATGTAGTACTTTACATTTGTCAATGTTAAACTTCATTTGCCACCTCTCAGCCCATCTGCTCAACCTTTCCAGATCCTGTTGCAGCAGCACAGTGTCCTTGACAACCCTGCCAACCTTCGTATTGTCCGCAGACTTGGACATTAAGCTTGATATACCATCATCAATATCATTTATAAATACAGAAAACAATAATGGACCCAACACTGAGCCCTGAGGGACTCCACTAATAACATTAGTCCACGATGAGCAGTGTCCATTGATTACCACTCTGTCTTCTTCCCCTCAACCACCCCTTTATCCATAGCAGCAATTTGCCTCCAATGCCACACTGCTCCAATTTGTGCAGCAGTCTTCCATGTGCAACAGTATCAAAAGCCTTTCTAAGATCCAAGTATATAATATCAATGTTATTCCTTGCATCCAGTTATTTTGTGACTGCATCATAGTATCCAATCAGATTGGTCAGGCAAGACTTCCTCTTAACCAAACCATGCTGTGTCCGAGCTATAACTGAAGTCTTGTCTAAATGATCCTGCAGTGCTTCTTTAACCAGTGCCTCCATTAATTTTCCTGGAACAGAAGTTAAACTCACAGGTCTATAATTACTTGTGTCAGCCTTTGATCCTCTTTTGTGAATTGGGGTCACATTTGCACATCTCCAGTCCATGGGTTCCTCACCTGAATCCAAGGAAGCTCTCATAATTATGGATAAGGGTTTGCTTACTTCCTTTGCTGCCTCCTTTAATATAACTGGATAGATCCCATCCACCCCAGGAGCCTTTCTTGTGTTTATCTTCAACAATTTCTCCTCCACATAACTCTGAGTTATTACAAGATTCTCTAGCTTACTGCCAGAGTTAAATACACCTCTGGCATTCCCCTCGCTGAATAACTCCTCATGTGTGAATGTCGATGCAAAATGTTCATTTAATTTGTTAGCTACCTGAGCAGGATCATCAACAGTTGACCCATTGATATCAAATGGACCAATCTGATTCATCCCCTTCCTTCTAGAGTTTACATAAGTAAAGAACTCTTTGCTGTTTTTCTTTACATCCCTTGCCAAAGATTTCTCGTAATCTGCCTTCGCCTGCCTAACCTCCTTTGTAACTTGGTTACAGATCAACTTGTATCTATCATAGGCTTCTGTGTCACATGTTAATTTGTATGTATCCCATGCATTTTTCTTCTCTGCCATATGTCTCATTAGTTCATCTGACATCCACTTAGACCTAAACCTTGAACAATATTTCTTAGTTTGTATGTAATGCCTAGTAGCTTGCAAGATAAGTTCTTTTAATGCTTCCCATTTTGAATTTGCTGTTGGTAACATCTAATTAATGATATTGAAATTTTGCAAGATTATTTAATGAAAAAACCTTTCGAGCCTACAGGCCAGTAAGGCTCCTGGAGTTGATGGAATATAACCTATAATCTTAAGGGAGGCGGCAAGTGAGTGCATTGAACCATTGAGGCTAATTATGCGAGCATCACTAGGGAGTATATGATGAGAGCCTTATAGATCAATTTGGCCCTGGAAAGATTGTGAAAGGCTCAAGGAGTAGAATTTTTTTCAGCCTGGTCTGTAATTGTTAACAGGAGAGACTGCATCTACGGGAATGGGATACACTTAAATTGAAAGGGTGCAACAATATTTGCTGATGCTATCAAGGCAGTGTTAGGTGGGAGGGAAAACTGCTAGCTTGGGGGAATACAAGGACTAATAGATTAACAGTAGCCACAGGCAGAGGTGAAACTGATTCTTGCACTGCTTCTATTGGAATGGGCAGCAGCCTGGAAAACAAGATGCAGGATATTTCAGAGACTCCTGGGAATCATTGTGGTACAAGTAAACAGATGGGTTGTGTTAGGGTAGTAAAGAATAGGAACAGATGCATGTATACTTGCGTGTACACCAATGCTAGGAGTTTGGTAAATAAATTTGATGAATTTGAGGTATTGCTCAAACCATCAAAGGCAGATATTGTTGGGATATCAGAGACGTGGTGTCACAAATATATAAGGAATGTAGAACTGGAATTTGGGGAGTACAATGTGTACAGAAAGGATAGGAAGGGAGGAGAGGTTATGCTATTAGTTAAGAAACACAAAAATACAAGGAAGTGAAGCCAGTCGACATCGCTGGACAGTGTGTGGTCGAATCAGTTTGGTGTGCTATAGGCCTAATGACTCTGATGAGTATAATAAACTGTACAGGGAAATACAGTGGGCCAGTAAATCAGAGAGTCTTATAATGGCAAATTTTAATTTCCCAGATATTGACTGAATTTGTGTGTTGGTCGCTCACACACTAGCAGGAATTTTGTGGATTTATTGGATGACTGTTTTCTAAATCAGCATGTTCGGGAGGCAACTAGAGGGAATAATACTCATGATCTGATTATCAGTAGTGATTCTTCATGCATTAAGAATCTGCAGATAAAGGAACCACTAGGTGGCAATGATCACGGTGTGCTGAAGTGGAATTTACTCAAAGAGGTAACTACCATCAGGGGTAAAGGGAAGGGTTTTTGCTTTCGTAAAGGGGACTACGATGGTCTGAGAGAGTATTTAAATTCTATACAGTGGGACCAACTAATGATGTTACTAACAGCAAATTCAAAATGAGCAGCATTCAAAGAACTTTTCTTGGAAGCTACTAGGCTTTACATACCAACTAAGAAATATTGTTCAAGGTTCAGGCCTAAATGGATGTGAGATGAACTAATGAGACATATGGCACACCAGAAAAATGCATGGGATACATATAAATTAACACATGGCACAGAAGCCTATTCTAGATATAAGCTGGTCTGTAACCAAGTCACAAAGGAGGTTAGGAAGGCAAAGGCAGATTATGAGAAATCCTTGGCAAAGGATGCAAAGAAAAACAGAAAAGTGTTCTTTGCCTATGTAAACTCTAGAAGGAAAGGGATGAATCAGATTGGTCCACTGGATGTTGATGGTTCAACAGTTGAGGATCCTTCTCAGGTGGCTAACAAACTAAACGAGTATTTTGCATCTACATTCACACATGAGGAGTTATTCAGGAAGGGGAATGCCAGAGGTGAAGTAAACTCTGGCAGCGAGCTAGATGACTTTGTAATAACTGAGAGGAAAGTGGAGGAGAAATTGTTGAGGATAAACATAAAAAAGGCACCCGGGGTGGATGGGATATCCAGTTATATTAAAGGAGGCAGCAAAGGAAGTAAGCAAACCCCTTAGCCATAATTATGAGAGCTTCTTTGGACTCACGGGAGGTACCCATAGACTGGAGATGTGCAAATGTGACCCCAATGCATAAAGGAGGATTAAAGCCTGACACAAGTAATTATAGACCTGTGAGTTTAACTTCTGTTCCAGGAAAATTAATGGAGGCACTGGTTAAAGAAGCATTGCAGGATCATCTAGACAAGACTTCAGTTATAGCTCGGACATAGCATGGTTTTGTTAAGGGGAAGTCTTGCCTGACCAATTTGATTGGATACTATGATGCAGTCACAAAAGAACTGGATGCAGGGTATAATTTTGATGTTATATATTTGGATCTTAGAAAGGCTTTTGATACTGCTGCACAAATTGGAGCAGTGTGGCATTGGAGGCAAATTGCTGCTATAGATAAAGGGATAGTTGAGGGGGAGAAGACAGAGAGTGGTAATCAATGGACACTGCTCATTGTGGACTAATGTTATTAGTGGAGTCCCTCAGGGTTCAGTGTTGGGTCCATTATTGTTTTCTGTATTTATAAATAATATTGATGGTATATCAAGCTTAATGTCCAAGTTTGCAGACGATCCAAAGGTTGGCAGGGTTTTAAGGACACTACTGATGCTATGCTGCTGCAACAGGATCTGGTAAGGTTGAGCAGATCTGCGGAGAGGTTGCAAATGAAGTTTAACATTGACAAATGTAAAGTACTACGTATGGGAAACAGTAACCTCAGAGCAATGTATCAACTTTGTGGTACTACACTGACAGTGGTAGAGAATGAAACGGACCTGGAAATAATTGTGCAGGCAGATATGAAGTTTTCTGAACAGTGCAGATGGGCTGCAAGAGTAGCTCATGCTGTCTTGTCAATGATATATAAAGGAATTTTTCTATCTTGGATAATGAGGTTTAATCCCTTGTATAAGGCAATGGTCAAGCCACACCATGAGTACTGTATACAGGTCTGGAGGCCTTATTTCAAGAAGAATGGTAGTGCTGCTGGAACGAGTAAATGGTAGTGCTGCTGGAACGAGTACCGAGAAGAGCAACAAGATTAGTGAATGGAACAAAGGGTTGCTCTTACGAAGAAAGGCTTAAGTTTTGCAAATTACAGTGTCTGGCGACTAGGCACCGGCGAGGTGATCTGATAGAGGTATAAAAATCCTTGAATGGTTTGAGCATTCTCAATGCTGATCTGATTCTTTCTCTTGCTCTGAATAATCACCTGAGAGGGCATAAATTCAAATTGAAGAAAGTCAGATGTAGGATAGATGTGGGGAAATTTACCTTTAGACAGTGGGTAGTTGGTTGTTGGAACATACTTCCATCCCTTGTTGTGGAAGTTGATAGCCTAAATAAATTTAAAGCTCAGCTGGACAGGTACTTGAACGAACGGAGGGGTGAAGTGGAAGGTGTTTTTTTTTTTTTTGGCTGATGCTGCATAAGCTTGCTTTCTTGCATCATATGCCTATGCTAATGCTAATTTACCCTGGCAAATTTTGGAATGGTGTTTTTTTGAAGGTAATATTTTAGGAAAGAAATATGCTAAATTTGGGCCAAGAGGAAGAGAAGTGAATGAAATAGTCAACAAGAATTTAAAATATGATTATGATTAGAAAAAAAAACAGAGCTACAATGCTCAATACATTCTACATTGTATTTCAATATTTGTAGAAGAATAAGAAAATTTACCTCAATATGATACGTAGAATACTTACTAATGATGCTCTCCAGCAAATAAACAAAACGAAAATTAACACAAATTAATACAGTAATAAAATAAATAAAAAAAACAATTAACAAATTTTTAAAAAAGACTTCCCTTCCTGAAGCTGACAGGGCTTTTAGACCATATGTCTTGATCACAGGAATGGAAATTACCAAGTATGTGTGAGTCAGAATCTTAAATTTATTGTCTTCACGCAAATAATCAAGACGATGTACGTTGAATTTGAAATTGAAACAGTATGCATCCTCAGTCCTTGATTCTTGTTCAGCAGCATCAGAATTGAACTTTCATGCCGTTAACGAAAACCATACATTTTTATTCAGTGAGGCCAAAATACTTAGTGTCCAACGTAACTGTACTAGACTTTTAATTGCAGAAACCATCGAAATTAAATTACCTGATAATTCTATTAACGTTCATCGTCCTTATCTAATCTCCTATTCGTGGTCTTTTATGCACATGCATGAAGGCAAATAATCTCTCTATTTAAGATTCAGACTTTCGCATACTCAGTAATTTCCATTCCTGTGATCAAGACATATGGTCGAAAAGCCCTGTCAGCTTCAGGAAGGGAAGTCTATTTCAAATTTTGCATTGAACTTGTTTTAATTTGTTAATTGTTTTTTAATTAATTTTATTAATGTATTAATTGCATTCAAATTATTTTCATTTATTTGCTGGAGAGTGTCATTAGGAAGTTTTCTACATATCATATTGAGGTAAATTTCTCTTATTGTTCTACAAATATATGCGTTACGTAATATAGCAGAAGATGACTGGGTATGATTGGCACCAGAACTCTGGTGCCAATAACGTGGTATCATGCATGCATTACTGCCAGCACTTGTGGCTTGAGGTACTCCATATAGTTATATACACCCCATTATGGAATCTGCCATTCTTCAGTGCGATGAATGCTGGTGCTCATTATTCATGCATGATACCACTTTACTGGCACCAGAGTTGTGATCTCATAATCATACTCAGTCATGTTCTGTTATACTACTTAATGCATGTATACTCAGTATACTTTACACTAACAAGCTGATGAAGGGACACCTTGTACCTAAAGAGAGAATCTTTATTGCAACAACATTTGATTGTAACTGGTTACAAGGTTAAATAGTGTTGCACATTCCCTTCATGGTCAAACGGCCAGGGGTTGATAGATAAGAAGTGTTAAAAACATAAAGAACAAAGAAACAAACAAGAAGGCATTAAATGATATAGAGTGCCATTAAGGTTTTTTTTTTTTTTTTATGTAAACCCCAAACACGAGAGGTATTAGAACCTATAGTTCTTAGTACCGTGCTTGGGTTGCAGGTTGAGAAGACGAAAGATATTTGTTGACATTGGACTTGAACTTCTGTAGACTGTAATTTTCAGGAAATACGTATGAAGGAAGGTTGTTCCAGAAAACAGAAGTTGAATGAATAAATGAGGATGATGAAAAGTTGGTTCTGTGAGTTTGAAGTTGGAGAGTAAATTGATGTTGGCTGGTGTCGTCACGTGTTCAAACTGTTTTGAGAGAGAGAGAGAGAGAGCGAGAGCGGGAGCGGGAATTATAGAAGCCAGTTCAGAAGCACAGTGCCCATGGAAATATCTGTAGAAGAGACATCCACAGAAACAGCGAGTGGAGAGACTGTTAGAGATGAATCATTAATTAACCTAATTGCCCTCTTCTGAACAGAATCAAGAAGCCTGAGAGAGGTTTTGGGGGCACCACCCCAGATGTGGGAACAATATTCCATGGCAGGGCATATTTGCGATTTGTACAGAGTGAACAGCTGTTTGAAAGAAAAGTAACGCCCGAGAGCGAAAGATAAAACCAAGTTTTTTAGATGCAGAGGAAGTAATATTTGTAATGTGCTTGTGCAAAGAGAGATTAGAAGTCAGGATAATCCCCAAAAGAGAGATATTACCTTGCCTAGAAATCAGAGTGTCATCCAAGATAAGCATAGGAGCAGAAGAATCCTTTTTAACAAGATACAGAGATATTTCGAACGAACAGAGGGGTGAAGTGGAAGTGGTTATTTTTTATTTATTTTTTTTACTTTATGTTTTTTTGGCTGATGCTGCATAAGCTTGCTTTCTTGCATCAAATGCCTCTACTAATGCTAATGCTAAAATGCTAATATAAGACAGAACTGAGTTTTAGAAGGATTGAAATCGACTAAGTTGTCTTTGCTCCACTGGAAAATTACCTGGAGATCAGCATTTAAGGAATTGGTAGCGGATATTTGAGAAGTTGAAGCTAATTGAGCAGGGCAAGATTTCTCAAAATGAAAAGTGGAATGCAATGTGCTCTCATCGGCAAAACTATGGATAAGATTTCCAGTCAATGGAAGAAGGTTATTAATATCAAGAGGAAAAGAACTGAATCTTGAGGGACATTGGCATTAGTGGAGAAGTTAGAAGACAGAGAGCAATCTACCACCACCTTCAGTGAGCGATCAGAGAGAAAACTGGATAACCAATTACAAAAAACAGTTGGCAAACCATAAGATGGAAGCTTGTTTAGAAGACCTTTATGCCAAACACGATTGAAAGCCTTTAAGATGTCAAGAGCAACTGCTTGTGTTTCACTGAACGTTTCCATTGAATTAGTCCATAAATGGGTAACATTAGTCAGAATATCACCAGTGGATCAACATTGGCGGAATCCATACTGGCGATCATTGATCAGACGGAAGGTTTCTAGGTAGTTTAAGAGTTGGTGGTTAATTGACTCCATTACTTTAGAAAAAGTAGAAGTAATTGCAATAGAACGATAATTGGATGGGAGGAATTTGTCACCCCTTTTTAGGAACTGGCTGGATATGAGCATATTTCCAAGCAGAAGGAAAAACACCTTTGGAATAAGAAAGTGAAAAAAGGTGGCCAAGAACAGGAGTAACTTCAGGAGTACAGGTTTTGAGAACAAGTGGAGAAATACCATCGGGACCTGGAGCTTTCTTAGCATCAAGATTCGTCAAAATCTTTCTGACATCCTTTTGATGGAAGACCATAGGAGGCATTGAATTGAGCATGTTGGGAATGGTGGGAGGTGTTTTACCAAGATCATTAATACATGAGTTGGAAGAAAAATGGGATGCTAGCAGGTCAGCTTTATCCTTGGGTGAAGTGACAACAGAACCATTTGGTTTAGACAGAGGTGGGAGCAGAGATGGGCAAAAGTTGCGGCCAATAGCTTTGGCAAGAGACCAGAATGCTTGGCTACCATTAGGGCAAGAAGCAAGTTTTCTACTCTTAGCCTGTTCAAACTCTAGTTTGGACTGATTAATAACTGCTTTACAATTGTTGCGAGCTTTGGCGTAGGCAGAAAATGAAACTGAACCAAGCCAATTTTACGATATATAACGTTCTTTTCTTGAACCTTAGCACATTTATTGGAAAACCAAGGTTTAGATAAAGGACAAGAATTTAAAGTGGAGTGTGGGATAAAGAATTCCATCCCTGCAAGAATAATTTCTCTGACACAATCTGAACAAACATTGACATCAGAAGTTTTGAAACAGTAATCCGACCAAGGAAAAGAAGAAAAGAAATCTCGCAGCTCATCCCATTTTGCATTCTTGTAATGCCAAACAATATGAGGTCGGGAATAGGTATGAGATAAAAGCTCCATTGGAGAAGAGACAATCATCAAGTTGTGATCTGAGGTGCCTAAAGGATCTCTCACTTCGACCATGTACTTCGAAGGGTTGTTTGTGAGAAAAAGATCAAGCGTATTGGCTGTATGATTAGGATTGTCCAGTATTCTTGTAGGTAAATGAACAATCTGTGCAAGGTCATTAGTAATTGCAAAAGCCTCAGCATCTCGACCAGCTGGGTCAGTGTGACTAGAAAACGGAAGCCAGCTGGAGTTGTGAACATTAAAATCACCGAGGAAAATTACCTGACTGTTAGGAAAGTTGGACTGGAGAAAGTCAAGTTGCAAAGAGAGGAAGTCAAAGAGCTCCAAATGATTAGTGGAGTTGGGAGAACGGTAGAGACAACAGATGAATTTGACACAATGAGGTAGAGAGATTTTAAGCCAGAGAAGATTGAAAAGAGGAGATTACAAATCACCAAGTCTCTGACAGGGAATATCGGAACGGACATATGCACAAGTACCAACTTTGAGGCGAAAGGTATCATACAGCGAATAATTTGGGCAACTGAGATAAGCAGTAGTTGGATCAACTGATAACTGAGATTCCATCAGAAAAAGTACATGGGGTTTGTCAGACTGCAAGTGGAAATGGACATCGTTGAGATTAGAATTGAGACCACGTATATTTGTGAAATGGATTAGGAAGTGTTTGGGAAGTTTAGATATTTTTGCAGATAAGCTTACTCTATTAGTTATACAATTCGTGGTGTATTCAATAGTAAGAAAAAGTGGGCGGGACATGCTGTATGAAGTAATGAAATTTTTGGATATGGTGTACACGTGGTAAGAATATTCCCAGATCCTTGACATAACGTGGCCTCAAAAATTCCCCCCCAGCCTACACACTACTCTGACTCCCAGTTACTATCTGGAAGAGTAGAGGTAGCAAAATTATACACTAGCTGATCCAGAAGCCTCCTAGAGAGTTACCAATAGGTTCGGTTCGGTGTACTAACTAGTGGCCGGCCTGCGAACACTGTTTTAGAGCTGTACCGTCGAAATGTAAAGAAGATTGGATCTCGCCACGATGTTCATCATAACCTCAAAAGTCATCAATCATACTGCATGGTGGAAGAGATGGGGAAGAGTTGATTGGAACTTAAAGGTGACAAGAACTGCCATTAAACAAATTACATTAAAAAGATTGCAAACTATGAGATTTAGAACATTAAACTTAAATAAACCAAATGACAACTGATACATATACAATTTACAGTAGTGACTATTGTCCTCACAGTTCGTGGAAGAGAGCAGCAAGAGCAGTGGCAGGCTCATTTTCCATTATGCTCATTAGTTAATTCACTAATACTGGTAATTCACAGGGATCTCCCAGTGGCAATGAAGGGTGTGCTTTCTTTGGATGTGAAGAAAGAAGGCTTTTCCTTGTGCACACTATCTCTGGACCAAGATAGAGTATTCTTTACTGGAAGCAACCGGGGCAGTTTCACTTCCATCTAGAAGGTTGCAATGGGTTGTAACACTTTGTCAAGAGATGGTGGTGCCACATCTCCTGGCGTCACCATTCCCTGTTTTAGTTAAGGGGTTTTGTGATTGGTAGATGCAGCTGACAGTTCACAGTCTATGGGGTGTGTGGGGCCAAGTATTCCACGTCTATATCATACTGTTTTTGCTGTTGGTTGACAGCAAATTTCTGAATGTCGACAGTGATGTCCTGGATTCGTTTGTCCTTCAGCCCTTAGTTTCACTCACTAATCTCAATGCACTTCTGTGTACTCATTCCAGCACTCTACATCTTTCCTAAAACTAGGCTTCAGACCTGTATGGCGAATAGACACATGGTGCAATTTCGCTATACAATTCAATAATAGTTTGTTTGTATATTGAGATTAAAGTCAGTATTTCTTGACTTTAACTGAAATACTGTTATCAAATATTATTATAATAAAAATTTTGAATTTCAGCACCACCACTAGATGCTAGCACTTCTATGCCCTGCTTACCAGCATTCTGGCAGCCCTGGAGCAGGCTCAGTGCTGACAGGAAGTGCTGCTTAGTGCACTTTGGGGAGTAAATTCAAATTGAAGATGTTCGGATATAGAATAGATGTTCGGAAATTTTCCTTTAGCCAGCAGCAGGTAGTTGATTACTGGAACAAACTTCCATCTGTCATTGTGGAAGTTGATAGCTTAAATAAATTCAAGGATGAACTGGACAAACTTTTGGAGCAAATGGTTGTGTGAAATGGGATTTTTTTTTTTTTTGGCTGATGCTGTATAAGCTTGCTTTCTTGCATCATATGCCTCTACTAATGTTAGGGTAACCAAGAACATAGCCTCCATATTTCCTTGTTTCATGATGACCCAAATCAGGCCTTGAAATCCCTGGTACCCTGCTTTCCCTGCTGCTACATATTTCAATAGAAGTGGTGCAAGAATTGCTTTTACTTCTAACTGCAACACTTGTTAATCTATTAGTCTGTGTGTCCTCCCAAGCTAGCAGTTTTCCAACCCATAATAGCATCCATAAATATTTTTGCACCCTTTCTATTTTAGTGCATCCCATCCCTGTTGAAGCATTCTCTACTGTTAACAAGTGCAAACCACACCGAGAAAAATTATACTCCATGAGCCTTGCACAATTTCTCTAGTGATGAATTGATTTACAAGGCTCTCATCATGTACTCCCTCCTATTGTGTCAGGGCAGAATTGCAGACACTTTCATATTTAACCCTAACTCACAACTATTTCTCAGCAGTTGTCTGTAGTTTTTTTATGGTTTCTTTTTTGTAGTTTTTTTTAAAGTTTTCAGATCTCATACTCAGAACGTGATTATTGACAGTGTGTAGAACAGTATTGCCTTGGATACTACGATGTGGTCACAAAGGAACTGGATGCAAAAAATAATTTTGATATCATATACTTGGATTTCAGGAAAGGTTTTGAACTGCTGCTGTACAGACTGCTGTACAAATTGGAGTGGTATGGCATTAATGGCAAGTTGCTGCAATGGATAAAGTGATGGTTGAGTGGGAGACAACAGAATGGTAATAAATGGACACTGCTGTACATGTACTAATGTTATTAGTGGAGTCCCTCAGAGTTCAGTGCTGGGCCCATTGCTGCTTTGTGTATTTATCAATGAAGGTATAGCAGGCTTAACGTCCAAGTTTGCAGATGATACAAAGGTTGGTAGGGTTGTTAATGATAGTAAAGACAGTATGCTATTGCAACAGGATCTAGAAAAGTTAGGTAGATGGGCTGAGAAGTGGCAACTGAAGTTTAATATTGACAAATGCAAAGTACTGCATATTTGTAGCAGTAACCCAAGAGAAACATACCAACTGTGTGGTACTACACTCAGGGAGGTGGAGAATGAAAAAGATCTGGGAGTAATTGTGCAGTCAGATATGAAGTTCTCTGAGCAGTGCAGACTGGCTGCCAGAGCAGGTCATGGAGTTTTGTCAATGATTTATAGGAATTTTGCTAGCAGAGACAAGGAGGTGATTATACTTTGTATAAGGCAATGGTCAGCCCCACCTATACAGGTCTGGAGGTCTCATTTTAGGAAGGATGCAGAGTTGCTAGAACGAGTACAGAGAAGGGCAACAAGATTGATGGGAAGGATAAAGGGGATTCTCTCACCAGAAGAGGCTTAAATTCTGTAAGTTGCAGCATCTGAAGACTAGGCACCTGCGAGGTGATCTGATTGAGGTGTACAAGGACTTGAATGGTTTGAGCAGCTCAATGCTGATGCAATACTTCTGCTTGCTCAGATTAAGAAGCTGAGGGGACATAGATTCAAATTGAGGAAAGACAGTTGTAGAATAGATGTGGCCTTTAGCCAGCAGGTAGTTGAATTGCTGAAACAGACTTCCATCTGTTGTTGTGGAAGTTGATTTTTTTTTTTGACTGTTGCTCTATAAGCTTGCATCATATGCCTCAACTAATGCTACTGCTAAAAGATGATATGTGCTCTGCAGTGTTATCAACTTTTATCTCTAGCAGACAATCCCTAGTTCTGTTCTACCTATGCTTTTTGCACAATATATTTCTCATTTCCCTAACAATAGTCACCAATAATAGCTACCTCCTGTGAGACCAGCACATTCTGCTTTTGGGGGGTTTGCCACTGTGTTGCCTGATGTGCAATGTAAGCTTTGCCATTGAGGCGGGCAGCTGAAAGCTTAATGGGCCCTAACGCAATTCCTTCAAGGGCATTTACCTTGTTCTTAAAGCTCTCATAAACACCCACTTGAATATTCATAATATCTCAATATATTATATTGAGCCAATTCCTCCACTGTTTCCTCCTGTGAAATGTGATTTTAGTCTTAAAAATCATTGCCAAGTACTTATTCAACTGATCTGACATTTCATATTGACCACTTCCCTCTAACTACCATCTAATTATTAGGTGCCTGATATATCATCATTAATCACTATAGAATCTGGAAATATTGCCAATTGTTAAGATGTATGTGATTGGTTTACCTTGTAACCTCTTGATTCAGTAAATTGATTTTAAAATTATTCACATTGTTTATTTAGTGTCTTATCATCCCCTGTTAATATTGTTACCTTTATAATGTATTTAAATGTATAGACTAAGACAATTTTTTGGATAAACACCCAGATGGCACCATTTCAAGGCTAATTGGCCTCTCTTCACTCTTGAAATGGTACCGTTGGGGTGGTGGTATCTGCCGACAATAAATAACATTAGTCTTCACCATTGGTGAAGCTTTGTTTATTTGAGTAGTTGGCTAAATATAATTAAAAACTTAGCCCAAAAACTTGTCCAACACGTGGATTGGATTGGATGCCCTTACCAATACTAAGTAATAATCTACAAAATCTCTATCTAAGTTCAAATTAAACTAAGTATCAGGGCAACTCGTTGTAGTTTTCACAATATGAGATATAATAAAAACAATGCCATTTCACATAATTTGGTAGTTCACTACGTACTAATATGACACAATTGATAACTTGCCCATTTAGTGTATTTAAATGTTTAAATGTGCCCTTTGAGAAGTTAAATAAAAATATACCTTTGGAGAATAAATTTTGATTAGTTATTTCTTTTGCAGCTTAGATCTGAATGCAGCAGAATCAGGTGTGCAACATAAGCCAGCAACACCAAGAAATGTTCTTAGTAATGACCAGCAACCAAATAAAGAAAGTTGTGGATGTTAACTTGAATGATGTTATGAGAATGTGGTAAGTTAGAAAATCTGATGGGCAGTGCTCACAATTACAGTATTTAAATAATGCATTTAATATTATTGTAAAGAAAT
This sequence comes from Mastigoproctus giganteus, assembly GCF_048544385.1. Taxonomy (NCBI): domain Eukaryota; kingdom Metazoa; phylum Arthropoda; class Arachnida; order Uropygi; family Thelyphonidae; genus Mastigoproctus; species Mastigoproctus giganteus. The sequence continues at coordinate 2,533,936 of NC_143577.1, read as the reverse complement.
AGAAATAATTTATTTAAATTCATAAAAAAAAAAATAAAAAAATTATAGTTTGTAATTCTTTGAGCTGTTTTTCTTCCTAAACATTAATAAGGATATACTTGCTAATCATATAGTTGTTTTATAATCACTAGGCTAGCAACCTATTAGTGACAGTATGTTCAGTTCACTCCACACTACACTGTATTATGTCTTTCTGTCTGTGTTATTTGGGAATACTAATGGCCCTCCAATAACAGTGATAGAGTTTGGGCTGAGTCTCACTGTAGAAATTACTATGTTTATTCATGCAGCAACCAAAGTTGCTAATATCATTTTTAATAGAATAACATCACTGAAAAGGCAACTCTATTATTCGTTATAAACTGTAAACCAGCATTGTGCATGGTTATGGAGATATGTAACACAGTGTTATGAATCATTTTGGCTTGATTATATCCCATTATATATTATATTGTGCGTGTGCTCACTTGCGTGCACTATATAGAATGGTCCATAAATAAAACTATTTGTGAGAATGGGAACGGAGTAGCCTTGTGAGGGCAAAGTTTTTATGGTTCAGGCTAATAGAGAAGTTTTTCTTAAATTTTTCTGTTTTATTAACTTGCATTAGCATTAGTAGAGGCATTTGATGCAAGAAAACAAGCTTATGCAGCATCAGCCAAAAAAATAAAATAAAATAAATAAATTAAAAAAAAAAAAAAACCACTTCCACTTCACCCCTCCTGTTCGTTCGAAATACCTGTCCAGCTGAGCCTTAAACTTATTTAGGCTATCAACTTCCACGACAAGGGATGGAAGTCTGTTCCACCAACCACCCGCTGGCTAAAGGCAAATTTCCACACATCTATCCTACATCTTTCTTTCCTCAATTTGAATTTATGCCCTTTCAGGTGATTATTCTGAGCAAGAGGGACAATCCCATCAGCATTGAGCATGCTCAAACCATTCAAGGCTTTATACACCTCTATGAGATCACCTCGCTGGTGCCTAATCTCCAGACACTGTAATTTGCAAAACTTAAACCTTTCTTCGTAAGAGCACCCCTTTGTTCCATTCACTACTCTTGTTGCCCTTCTCTGTACTCGTTCCAGAAGCTCTACATCCTTCTTGAAATGTGGACTCCAGGCATGTATACAGTACTCTAGGTGTGGTCTGACTATTGCCTTATACAAGGGAATAATCACCTCCGTATCCCTGCTAGAAAAATTCCTATATATCATTGACAATACACCATGAGCCACTCTTGCAGCCCATCTGCACTGCTCAGAGAACTTCATATCTGCCTGCACAACCACCCCCGGGTCCTTTTCATTCTCTACCACTGTCAGTGTAGTACCACAGAGTTGATACGTTACTCTGGGGTTGCTGTTTCCCATGTGTAGTACTTTACATTTGTCAATGTTAAACTTCATTTGCAACCTCTCAGCCCATCTGCTCAACCTTTCCAGATCCTGTTGCAGCAGCATAGTGTCAGTAGTGTCCTTGACAACCCTGCCAACCTTCATATCGTCTGCAAACTTGGACATTAAGCTTGATATACCATCATCAATATTATTTTTAAATACAGAAAACAATAATGGACCCGATACTGAACCCTGAGGGACTCCACTAATAACATTAGTCCACGATGAGCAGTGTCCATTGATTACCACTCTCTGTCTTCTCCCCCTCAACCACCCCTTTATCCATAGCAGCAATTTGCCTCCAATGCCACACTGCTCCAATTTGTGCAGCAGTCTTCCATGTGCAACAGTATCAAAAGCCTTTCTAAGATCCAAGTATATAATATCAAAGTTATTCCCTGCATCCAGTTCTTTTGTGACTGCATCATAGTATCCAGTCAAATTGGTCAGGCAAGACTTCCCCCTTAACAAAACCATGCTGTGTCCGAGCTATAACTGAAGTCTTGTCTAGATGATCCTGCAGTGCTTCTTTAACCAGTGCCTCCATTAATTTTCCGGGAACAGAAGTTAAACTCACAGGTCTATAATTACTTGTGTCATCCTTTGATCCTCCTTTGTGAATTGGGATCACATTTGCACATCTCCAGTTCATGGGTACCTTCCCTTAGTCTAAGGAAGCTCTCATAATTACGGCTAAGGGTTTGCTTACTTCCTTTGCTGCCTCCTTTAATATAACTGGATAGATCCCATCCACCCCATGTGCCTTTCTTGTGTTTATCTTCAACAATTTCTCCTCCACTTTACTCTCAGAGATTACAAGATTCTCTAGCTTACTGCCAGAGTTGAATACACCTCTGGCATTCCCCTCGCCGAATAACTCGTCATGTGTGAATGTCGATGCAAAATATTCATTTAGTTTATTAGCTATCTGAGCAGGATCATCAACAGTTGACCCATCGATATCAAGTGGACCAATCTGATTCATCCCCTTCCTTCTAGAGTTTACATAAGTAAAGTACTCTTTGCTGTTTTTCTTTGCATCCCTTGCCAAAGATATCTCGTAATCTGCCTTCGCCTGCCTAACCTCCTTTGTAACTTGGTTACAGATCAACTTGTATCTATCATAGGCTTCTGTGTCACGTGTTAATTTGTATGTATCCCATGCATTTTTCTTCTCTGCCATATGTCTCATTAGTTCGTCTGACGTCCAATTAGGCCTAAACCTTGAACAATATTTCTTAGTTGGTATGTAAAGCCTAGTAGCTTCCAAGATAAGTTCTTTGAATGCTTCCCATTTTGAATTTGCTATTGGTAACGTCATCACTTGATCCCACTGTATAGAATTTAAATACTGTCTCAGTCCATCGTAGTCGCCTTTACGAAAGCAATAACCCTTCCCTTTCCCCCTAATGGTAGTTACCTCTTTGAGTAAATCCCACTTCAGCACACTGTGATCACTGCCACCTAGTTGTTCATTTATCTGCAGATTCTTAATGCATGAAGAATCACTACTGATAATCAAATCAAGAGTATTACTCCCTCTAGTTGCCTCCCGAATATGCTTATGTAGAACCTTTCTAGTGTGTGAGTGACCAACCCACAAATTCCAGTCAATATCTGGGAAATTAAAATACCCCATTATAAGACTCTCTGATTTACTGGCCCACTCTATTTCCCTGTACAGTTTCTTGTTATACTCATCAGAGTCATTAGGCCTATAGCACACTCCTACTCTCAATTTTGATCTCCCAATGCTTATGTCACACCAAACTGACTCGACACTGCACTGTCCAGCAATGTCGACTGGATTCACTTGGATTTTATGTATTTCTTAACTAATAGCATAACCCCCCCCTCCCTTACTATCCTGTCTATCCTTTCTGTAGACATTGTACTCCCCAAATTCCAGTTCTGTATTCCTTATATCTGTGTGACACCATGTCTCTGAAATCCCAACAGTATCTGCCTTTGATGTTTTGAGCAAAACCTCAAATTCATCAAATTTATTTACTAAACTCCTAGCATTGGTGTACATGCAAGTATACATGCACCTGTTTCTATTCTTAGCTTCCCTAACACAACCCATGTGTTTACTTGTACTGCAATGACTTCCAGCAGTCTCTTAAATATCCTGCATATTGTTTTTCAGGCTTCTGCTCATTCCAATAGAAGCAGTGCAAGAATCTTTTTCACCTCTGCCAGTGGCTACTGTTAATCTATTTGTCTTTGTCTCCCCCCAAGCTAGCAGTTTTCCGACCCACCTATCACTGCCTCGATAGCTTCAGCAAATATTCTTGCACCCTTTCTATTTAAGTGTATCCCATCCTTGTCGAAGCAATCTCTCCTGTTAACAAGTACAGACCAGGCTGAAAAAAATTCTACCCCTTGAGCCCTGCACAATCTTTCCAGGGCCGAATTGATCGACAGGGCTCTCATCATATACTCCCTCCTATCCTGTCTGGGCAGAATTGCAGACACTTTCAAATTCAACCCTAATTCACGGCTTTTTTTCAACAGTGACCTGTACTTGTTAAGTAATTCCGCCGGTCTCTTACTCTTAATATCATTAGTGCCAACGTGTACAACTATATCACCTTTTGTGCCCTTAAAAGATGATATCTGCTCTACAACGTCATCAACCTTTGCCCCTGGCAGACATACTACGTACTAATATGATCCTGTTCCACCTATCCTTTTTACAAAGCATGTTTCCCGTTTCCCTGACAGTTGGCATATTAATTTATTTTTTAGAAGTAGCTTTATATTCTTAGTTACGATACTTAGTTACAATACTTAGTTTAATTTGAACTTAGATAGAGATTTTGTGGATATTACTTAGTATCAGTAAGGGGTATCCAATCCACGTGTTGGACAAGTTTTTAGGCTAAGTTTTTAATTATATTTAGCCATTTTATTGACTTAATTGTAATATTAAATTATTTTCTATAAATAGCTTATAATCAAGCTCCTTGGTTTATTTTGATTTAGATAGTGCAATTTTGAAATTTTAAGTAATACTAATGATTCAGTTTTCTCTGAATCACAGCCTTTTGAAATGTACTGCTTGTTTCATGTTTGTAGACAATCAGGGATGGGACATGATATTGTCAAGGAGAATGTTTCTGTGTGTGCACAAAGTAAGGCATGTGAGGAAATCAGGCACCACCTCAGCATTGTTATGGGCCTATATGACAGTTTGAAGGACAGGGTGGATCCCCTCGAAGGATTTAAATTGAGGGGCCCATCAAGCTCTCACCTGCCCACATCAACGCCAGAGCTTGCACTTGAATATCATGCAACACAGCGGCAACTGCCATGGCAGAATGTGCTGGTCCCACAGGAACTAGTAGTTGTCGGTAACTCTACTGTCAGGGAAATGGAGAACATATTGTGCAAAAAGGATAGGTGAAACAGGACCGGGGTATGTCTGCCAGGGGCAAAGATTGATGACGTTGTAGAGCAGATATCATCTTTTAAGGGCACAAAAGGTGATATTGTTCTACATGCTGGCTCTAATGATATTAAGAGTAGGAGACTGTTGGAATTACTTAACATACAGGTCAATGTTGAAAAAAGCCATGAGATAGAAATGAATTTGATAGTGTCTGCAATTCTGCCCAGACATTATAGGAGGGAGTATATGATGTGAGCCTTTTTGATCAATTTGGCCCTGAAGACATTGTGTAAGGCTCAAGGGGTAGAATTTTTCTCAGCCTGGTCTGTGCTAATTAATAGGAGAGACTGGTTCTACGGGGATGGAATATACTTAAATAAGAAAGGGCGCAAGAATATTTGCTGATACTATCGAGGCAGTATTAGGTTGGGTTGCTAGCTTGGGGAATACACGGACTAATAGATTAACAGTAGCTGCTGGCAGAGGTGAAGGTGATTCTTGCACTGCTTCTATTGGAATGAGCAGCAGCCTGGAAAACAAGATGCAGGGGATTTCAGAGACTGCTGGGAGTTATTGTGGAACAAGTAAATACATGGGCTGTGTCAGGGTAGCTAAGAATAAGAATAAGTACATGTATACTTCTGCATACACTAATGCTAGGAATTTGTTAAATAAATTTGATGAATTTGAGGTGTTGATCAAAACATCAAAGGCAGATATTGTTGAGATATCAGAGACATGGTGGCACACAGATATAAGGAATGTAGAACTGGAATTTGGGGAGTACAATGTGTATGGTAAGGATAGACAGGATAGGAAGGGAGGAGGGGTTATGCTATTAGTTGAGAAACACAAAATCCAATGAAGTACAGCCAGTCAACATGGCTGGACAGTGCAGGTCGAGTCAGTTTAGTGTGACATAAGCACTGGGAAAGCAAAATTGAGAGGAGGAGTGTGTTATAGGTCGAATGACTCTGATGAGTATAATAAACAGCTGTACTGAGAAATAGAGTGAGCAAGTAAATCAGAGTGTAAGTATTCACTAGAATTTGTGGGTTAGTGACACACACTAGTAAGCACTAGTAAGGCTTTTGTGGATTTATTGTATGATTGTTTTCTACAGCAGCATGTTCAGGAGGCAACTAGAGGGAGTAATACTCTTGATCTGATTCTTCATGTCTTAAGAATATGCAGATAAAGGAACCACTAGGTGGCAGTGATCACAGTGGGCTGAAGTGGGATTTACTCAAAGAGGTAACTACCATTAGGGGGGAAAGGGAAGGGTTATTGCTTTCGTAAAGGCAACTACGAGGGACTGAGACAGTATTTAAATTCTATATGGTGGGACCAACTGATGATATTACCAACAGCCAATTCAAAATGGGAAGCATTCAAAGAATTAATCTTGGAAGCTACTAGCCTTTTCATACTAGCTAAGAAATATTGTTCAAGGTTTAGGCCTAAATGGATTTGAGATGAACCAATGAGACATGTGGTAGAGAAGAAAAATGCATGGGATACATATAAATTAACGGGTGACATCCTCTCTGTCATAGGAAGCCTATGATAGATATAAGCTGATCAGTAACCAAGTCACAAAGGAGGTTAGGCAGGCAAAGGCAGATTACAAGAAATTTTTAGCAAAGAATTCTTTACTTATGTAAACTCTAGAAGGAAGTGGATGAATCAGATTGGTCCACTTGATATCGATGGTTCAACTGTTGATGATCCATCTCAGGTAGCTAACAAACTAAATGAGTATTTTGCATCTACATTCACACAGTTATTCAAGGAGGGGAATGCCATAGGTGAATTAAACTGTGGAAGTGAGCTAGATGATTTTGTAATAACTGAGAGCAAAGTGGAGGAGAAATTGTTGAAGATAAACATAAGAAAGGCACCTGGGGGTGGATGAAATCTTAAGTAATACTATTAAAGGTCAGTTATATTAAAGGGGGCAGCAAAGGAAGTAAACCTTAGCCATAATTATGAGAGCTTCCTTGGACTCGGGGGAGGTACTCATGGACTGGAGATGTGCAAATGTGAGCCAAATTCAAAAAAAGAGGATCAATGAGTGACAGAAGTGATTACAGACCTATGTGTTTAACTTCTCTTCCAAGGAAATTAGTGGAGGCATTGGTTAAAGAAGCACTGCAGGATCATCCAGACAAGACTTCATTTATAGCTTGGACACAGCATGGGTTTGTTAAGGGGAAGTCTTGTCTGACCAATTTGATTGGATACTATGATGTGGTCACAAAGGACCACATCATCGAAGGACCATCTTTTCTATGCTGAACCGGTGTTCTTCTACCCTAGGAAGGGGGCTAATCTATGCTATTAACTGTGTTCTGGGGATGTCATAAATTATACATTCATATAGAATGTGTGCCCAGTCTTCATTCTTGCCACAGGTGCAGTTTGGGTCATCAGTCAGCCGTAAGGAGGTAAGTTTTGCTTTTAGGGAGCCGTATGCTTTTAATTCTAGCAGTAATATAGTATTGCATGTATGCTGCCTTTCATAAGTCTTCAGAAATAAAATTTCTCTAGTGTGATAGTGATCGTGGTAATAGAAATCTTTGATGCATCACTCTGTCCTAAGTAAAGGCATCAAAGTAACGCTTGCACATTCCTCAAGAGCTCTTGTTTGTTACTGCAACAGAACATATTAGCAAGATGTTCTGAGGTCAGAAACATTTCAAATGAGCTGGTAGCTAATGCCGGGGAAGCAAGCTTAAATAACTTTAAGGGGTGTGTCAGTGTAGTTAACTATACAAGTACACTAAGTCTTAATTGTTTATACAGTAATATCAGAAGCGTTGTCAATAAAATAAGTGAATTCGAACGGCTGGGTAGCACACATAATGCTGACATAATAGAGCTTATGGAAATGTGGTGCCACCCGGAGATAGGGTTTGATGAGCTTCAGTACGGTATGTATAAAGTATTTAGGAAAGATAGGGAAGAAAGGGGTGGTGCAGTCATGCTTCTTATCAAAACTGCCTGGGCGCAACGAAAGCTTTCCAGGATTCAGACATTTCGCATGCTAGTATATAATCTGTATGGTGTGAGATAGTTGGAAGCAAAGGTATAATGAGAGTGGGAGTAATCTACAGACCAGGTGATTGTGAAGATTATGATGAGAGCCTCTACATGCAAATGGAATTGGCAAGTAAGCATCAATGTGTTATTATGGGTGATTTTAATTTGTCTCTAAATGATTGGAGAAAATTGGAAGGAAACTGCAAATGGTGAATAAAATTTTTAAATCAACTAGATGCTTGTTAGTTGTATCAACATGTCAGGGAAAGTACTAGGGAAGAGAATAGTCTAGACCTGATCATCACCCATGAACCAGATGATATAATAGGGCTGACAGTACAGGAACCAATGGCAGGAAGTGATCATGGAATTCTATGATGGACTGTAGCAATAGTTTGAAAGGGTCCAAACATGGGTAGCTTGCCTGATGAGATCGCACAAGGGCATCCATATGAGGAAAGACTTTGAATATGTGGCTTGCAGAGCTTAGAAACTAGGCACCTTCTAAGGTGACTTCCATGGAAACTTGATTGAGTTGTTTAAGGCTCTGAGAGGCATAAGTAAAATGAATGAAGACGAAATTATCATGGTTATAAATTATTCCAGAACTAGGGGCCATAATTTCAAGTTATGGGGGAGATGTGGGTTTAAATTACGTAAACTTATTATTATTTTTTAAATTTATATATTTATTTCATTATAAAAAGGTGTAAGGTATCTATTTAATTTTGTGGTGATCTATAATTGATGTTTATTTAGTACCTCTATATAAAGGATAAAATTACACACACACACACACACACACACACACACACACACACACACACACACACACACACACACACACACACACACACACAGAATCGGATCTAACAGGCAGAAGATTGAGTAGGGGTTCCACAAAATAAATTGCTAGGGGTGCTGTTATTAAAAAAAGGTCAAAAAGCACTGAATTACTGGAATAAGTTACCTACATGGTTGTTAGAGACTGACAGTTTGGGGATATTCAAAGGTCACCTATGGAAGGAGAGAACCTCATAGATTGTCTATTTCCTTCCCTCTAATTAATTATTTTTTTATTTTAAAATTTTCTTTTTCTTCTTATTTTTGGCTGTTGCCAAAAATAAGAAGAAAAAAAAAACCCAAAAGTTGATAGTTTAAATAGATTCAAGGTAGAACTAGACAAACATTTGGAGCAAATGAATGGGTGAAATGAGATGGGGTTTTTTTTTTTGTGGCTGATGCTATATAAGCTTGCTTTCTTGCATCATGTGCCTATGCTAATGCTATAGAATAACTGTTCATGTAAATATATATAAATTACTTGAAAAATAGTTTATTATCTTTTATTGTTTCAGAATAATTTGAATGTAGGAAAAGTATACTGTGGCATACAAAATATGAAAATGCCACAAGTTGTATGCTAGTTCAAGATGTTTTTCGGACATAAACTATCCACAGTAAAGACCATAAAGAAAACTGTGAAGGAGTTTGATGAAGTGGGAGCAGTGCACAATCTACTAAAGCCTGGTGGCTCTTGTATCTCAAAAACATCTCTTAGTTCCGAACTTGTTAAAGAGGATATTGAAGGAAGTGCAGAAAAATAAAATCTTTAAGCAAAGTTTATAATTAAAAATACCAAAATAAGCTTAAATGTATTCATAAAGGAACTTAAATACAAGCTATATCATCTTATGTTGCTACAAAGTTTGAACGAGGATAACCCAGACAGAAGATTGTGACCCAAATGGTTTGGGTTACAAATGCTACAAAGCCTGATACCATTGACAAAAATGTTTTGTGGATTTGTGAAGCTACTTTTAAACCATTAGCATTAGTAGAGGCATTTGATGCAAGAAAGCAAGCTTATGCAGCATCAGCCAAAAAAAAACAAAAAAAAACCACTTTCACTTCACCCCTCTGTTCGTTCGAAATACCTGTCCAGCTGAACCTTAAACTTATTTAGGCTATCAACTTCCACGACAAGGGATGGAAGTCTGTTCCACCAACCAACCACCCGCTGGCTAAAGGCAAATTTCCGCACGTCTATCCTACATCTGTCTTTCCTCAATTTGAATTTATGCCCTCTCAGGTGATTATTCTGAGCGAGAGGAAGAATCCCATCAGCATTGAGCATGCTCAAACCATTCAAGGCTTTATACACCTCTATCAGATCACCTCGCTGGTGCCTAGTCTCCAGACACTGTAATTTGCAAAACTTAAGCCTTTCTTCACGAGAGCACCCCTTTTTTCCATTCACTAATCTTGTTGCCCTTCTCTGTACTCGTTCCAGCAGCTCTACATCCTTCTTGAAATGAGGCCTCCAGACCTGTATACAGTACTCTAGGTGTGGCCTGACCATTGCCTTATACAAGGGAATAGTCAACTCCTTATCCCTGATAGAAAAATTCCTATATATCATTGACAATACACCATGAGCTACTCTTGCAGCCCGTCTGCACTGCTCAGAGAACTTCATATCTGCCTGCACAACCACCCCCAGGTCTCTTTCATTCTCTACCACTGTCAGTGTAGTACCACAGAGTTGATACGTTGCTCTGGGGTTGCTGTTTCCCATATGTAGTACTTTACATTTGTCAATGTTAAACTTCATTTGCCACCTCTCAGCCCATCTGCTCAACCTTTCCAGATCCTGTTGCAGCAGCATGGTGTCAGTAGTGTCCTTGACAACCCTGCCTACCTTTGTATCGTCTGCAAACTTCGACATTAAGCTTGATATACCATCATCAATATCATTTATAAATACAGAAAACAATAATGGATCCAACACTGAGCCCTGAGAGACTCCACTAATAACATTAGTCCACGACGAGCAGTGTCCATTGATTACCACTCTCTGTCTTCTCCCCCTCAGCCACCCCTTTATCCACAGCAGCAATTTGCCTCCAGTGTCACACTGCTCCAATTTGTGCAGCAGTCTTCCATGTGCAACAGTATCAAAAGCCTTTCTAAGATCCAAGTATATAATATCAAAGTTATTCCCTGCTTCCAGTTCCTTTGTGACTGCATCATAGTATCCAATCAAATTGGTCAGGCAAGACTTCCCCTTAACAAAACCATGCTGTGTCCGAGCTATAACTGAAGTCTTGTCTCTAAATGATCCTGCAGTGCTTCTTTAACTAGTGCCTCCATTAATTTTCCTGGAACAGAAGTTAAACTCACTGGTCTATAATTACTTGTGTCAGCCTTTGATCCTCCTTTGTGAATTGGGGTCACATTTGCACATCTCCAGTCTGTGGGTACCTCCCCTGAGTCCAACGAAGCTCTGGGGAGGTACCCATGTGGAACTGTTAACAGTCCCCATTTATTCTTTAACAAGGGTTTAAATGCTCCTGGCTTAACAGGAGCATTTAAACCCTTGGTCCAAATTCCAGTCCAGACTGGAATTTGGACACATGTTGAATGTACAAGGTGTGGTGCTGTTGCGGGCTTGTTCGGAGAGTTTGAAAATAAATGGAAGTGGTATGTTGTAGTTCAAACTTTCTCTAACAAATGGTGGTACAGAGATTGACCAGTAGGCTAACAGGTTGCAAGTAACAGTCGGTTTTGTTTATAGCATTAACATGCTATGTCATGATATCGCAACAAGCAAATATCAAATTTTGATTTATATCTGAAAAAATCTGCAACAGAAATTAAAATGCACATTAACATTAGCATTAGTTGAAGCATATGATTCAAGAAAGCAAGCTTATACAGCATCTGCCAAAAAAAAAAAAAAAAAAAAAACTTGACCATTTCATTTCACCCATCTGGTCACTCCAAATGTTTGTCTAGTGCAGCTTTAAATTTATTTAAGCTATCAACTTCCACAACAACAGATAATAATAATAAAATTCTTTATTCATAGAATTGTAGGACATGATTCCGGCTACAGGCAACCAGAGGAATCTTACAATTAGCTGTACACATTATATTCAGTATATAAAAACTACGTGGGTACACAGCAAATACATAGAATATATAGACAGTGCAATATACACAGCTAATATTGCAGTCAGTGGATTTTATAGTTATTATAATAGATTGATTATACAGAGCTTATATTGCATTTATAGTACATAGATTTTATAGTTATTATATACAAGCTGCAACACATTGAGACAGTTCGGAAATTTTCACTGGGAGTTGACTAGTTGCGCTGACAATTGGAGGAATGCTGACTGCACTTCACTGTGGATTTGTGCTTTCTTCTCTGTAGGCAGAATCTCTGAACCACGCATCCAAATCAATGTTTGCGGAGTTCAGTGCACTGATGATGCTGTTCGGGAAGTGTCGCTTGAAGGTCGAGAGCTTCTGCAGGTTTCTGAGTGCTCTACCAGGAATTTTCCAGCCTACGATTTCCCAGATATTAACAAAGTCGAGAGCAGCAGAGCACAGATTAAGCGCCATTGTGAGCTTCCTCGCATATGCCAGGTGCTGGGCCGGGGTGGTATCTCAGATTTATTTAGAGCTGTGATTTTGATGTTGTATAGGGTAGGTGAGCCCAATTGTTGGCCCACTTTAGGACCCAGAATTCCAGACGACCCCAGAGTATCTTCATACTGGACAGGAGCAGCTGACCAAACTTCTATACCATAACTGATGATAGAACTAAAATAGTAGAGGAGAAATTTTTTTGACTGTTTCCTTGTTGTGTGCTCTACAGAGATCAAGTTTCATACCCCAGAAAGCCTGTAATGCTCTTGAATGCAGTTGCTGGATTTGTTCCTTATATGTTAGGTTTTCGTCCATTACCACTCCTAGGAATTTTACTGAATGAGTGGCAATGAGAACATGTCCCGCAATGAAGGGCTGCAGAGAGGCTGCTGGATTGAGGTCTGCTTGTGCTCTAGGTGAGAAGATGATATATTTGGACTTTTCAGGGTTTTATTTTAAGTCCAAAATAAGTAGTGTATTAACTGAAAGAGGACAGATATTTGTTCAGGATGATAGAATTCGATAATTCCTCTGCCTGGTCCAGTGAGGTGTTAGCTGGGCTTGAGAGGTAACATCCTCGTCGTTGGCGTAGGCCATAAATGCAGATATTTCATTCATTAATGGAATAAATATTGCTGAAAAAAGCAGTGCTGACGACGATCCACCTTGGTGTATACCGACTTCCACCTGTTTTGTGATGCAGTTAGCATTAGCATTAGCATTAGTAGAGGCATTTGATGCAAGAAAGCAAGCTTATGCAGCATCAGCTAAAAAAAAAAAAAACCCACTTCCACTTCACCCCTCTGTTCGTTCCAAATACCTGTCCAGCTGAGCCTTAAACTTATTTAGGCTATCAACCTCCACCACAAGGGATGGAAGTCTGTTCCACCAACCAACCACCCGCTGGCTAAAGGCAAATTTTCGCACATCTATCCTACATCTGTCTTTCCTCAATTTGAATTTATGCCCTCTCAGGTGATTTTTCTGAGCTAGAGGAAGAATCCCATCAGCATTGAGCATGCTTAAACCATTCAAGGCTTTATACACCTCTATCAGATCACCTCGCTGGTGCCTAGTCTCCAGACACTGTAATTTGCAAAACTTAAGCCTTTCTTCGTAAGAGCACCCCTTTGTTCCATTCACTAATCTTGTTGCCCTTCTCTGTACTCGTTCCAGCAGCTCTACATCCTTCTTGAAATGAGGCCTCCAGACCTGTATACAGTACTCTAGGTGTGGCTTGACCATTGCCTTATACAATGGAATAATCACCTCCTTATCCCTGCTGGAAAAATTCCTGTATATCATTGACAATACTCCATGAGCTACTCTTGCAGCCCGTCTGCACTGCTCAGAGAACTTCATATCTGCCTGCACAACCACCCCCAAGTCCCTTTCATTCTCTACCACTGTCAGTGTAGTACCACAGAGTTGATACGTTGCTCTGGGGTTGCTGTTTCCCATGTGTAGCACTTTACATTTGTCAATGTTAAACTTCATTTGCCACCTCTCAGCCCATCTGCTCAACCTTTCCAGATCCTGTTGCAGCAGCATAGTGTCAGTAGTGTCCTTGACAACCCTGCCAACCTTTGTATCATCTGCAAACTTGGACATTAAGCTTGATATACCATCATCAATATCATTTATAAATACAGAAAACAATAATGGACCCAACACTGAGCCCTGAGGGACTCCACTAATAACATTAGTCCACGATGAGCAGTGTCCATTGATTACCACTCTGTCTTCTCCCCCTCAACCACCCCTTTATCCATAGCAGCAATTTGCCTCCAATGTCACACTGCTCCAATTTGTGTAGCAGTCTTCCATGTGCAACAGTATCAAAAGCCTTTCTAAGATCCAAGTATGTAATATCAAAGTTATTCCCTGCATCCAGTTCTTTTGTGACTGCATCATAATATCCAATCAAGTTGGTCAGGCAAGACGACTTCCCCTTAACAAAACTATGGTGTGTCTGAGCTATAACTGAAGTCTTGTCTAAATGATCCTGCAGTGCTTCTTTAACCAGTGCCTCCATTAATTTTCCTGGAACAGAAGTTAAACTCACAGGTCTATAATTACTTGTGTCAGGCTTTAATCCTCCTTTGGGGTCACATTTGGACATCTCCAGTCTATGGGTACCTCTCCTGAGTCCAAGGAAGCTCTCATAATTATGGCCAGGGGTTTGCTCACTTCCTTTGCTGCCTCCTTTAATATAACTGGATAGATCCAATCCACCCCAGGTGCCTTTCTTGTGTTTATCTTCAACAATTTCTCGTCCACTTTACTCTCAGTTATTACAAAATTATCTAGCTTACTGCCAGAGTTGAATACACCTCTGGCATTCTCCTCGCTGAATAACTTTTCATGTGTGAATGTCAATGCAAAATATTCATTTAGTTTGTTAGCTACCTGAGCAGGATCATCAACAGTTGAACCATCGATATCAAGTGGACCAATATGAATCATCCCCTTCCTTCTAGAGTTTACATAAGTAAAGAACTCTTTGCTGTTTTTCTTTGCATCCTTCACCAAAGATTTCTCATAATATGCCTTTGCCTGCCTAACCTCCTTTGTGACTTGGTTAGAGACCAGCTTATATCTATCATAGGCTTCTGTGTCACGTGTTAATTTATATGTATCCCATGCATTTTTCTTCTCTGCCATGTGTCTCATTAGTTCATCTGACATCCATTTAGGCCTAAACCTTGAACAATATTTCTTAGTTGGTATGTAAAGCCTAGTAGCTTTCAAGATAAGTTCTTTGAATGCTTCCCATTTTGAATTTGCTGTTGGTAACATCATCAGTTTGTCCCACTGTATAGAATTTAAATACTGTCTCCGACCATCGTAGTCGCCTTTACAAAAACAATAACCCTTCCCTTTACCCCTGATGGTAGTTACCTCTTTGAGTAAATCCCACTTCAGCACACTGTGTTCACTGCCATCTAGTGGTTCCTTTATCTCCAGATTCCTATTGCATGAAGAATCACTACTGATAATCAAATCAACAGTATTACTCTCTCTAGTTGCTTCCCGAACATGCTGATGTAGAAAACAATCATCCAATAAATCCAAAAAGCCTTGCTAGTGTGTGAGTGACCAACCCACAAATTCCAGTCAATATCTGGTAAATTAAAATCCCCCATTATAAGACTCTCTGGTTTACTGGCCCACTCTATTTCTCTGTACATTTTCTTATTATACTCATCAGAGTCATTAGGGCTATAGCACACTCCTACTCTCAATTTTGATCTTCCAATGCTTATGTCACAGTCCGAGTCTATACACTGTCCAACGATGTCGGCTGGCTTCACTTCCTTGGATTTTATGTATTTCTTAACTAATAGCATAACCCCTCCTCCTATCCTGTCTATCCTTTCTATAGACGTTGTACTCCCCAAATTCCAGTTCTGCATTCTGTGTGACACCACGTCTCTGACATCCCAACAATATCAGTCTTTGATGCTTTGAGCAATACCTGAAATTCAACAAATTTATTTACCAAACTCCTAGCATTGGTGTACATACAAGTATACATGCACCTGTTCCTATTCTTAGCTACCCTAACACAACCCATGTGTTTACCTGTACTGCAATGACTCCCAGCAGTCTCTGAAATATCCTGCATCTTGTTTTCCAGGCTTCTGCTCATTCCAATAGAAGCAGTGCAAGAATCACTTTCACCTCTGTCAGTGGCTACAGTTAATCTATTAGTCCTTGTATCCCCACCCCCATGGTAGTTTAACTTCTGTTCTGGTGAAAATAATGGAGTCGCTGGTTAAAGAAGTGATGCAGGATTACCTAGACAAGACTGCAATAATAGTTCAGACACAGAATTTGTTTGTTAAGTGAAAGTCTTTCCGACCAATTTGCTTAGATACCACAATGTGGTCACAAAGGAACTGGATGCAAAAAATAATTTTGATATACACTAGGATTTCAAGAAAGCTTTTGATATTGTTCCACATGGAAGACTGCTGTACAAATTGGAGCGGTATGGCATTAAGGGCAAGTTGCTGAAATGGATAAAGGTGGTAAAAAAATAAATGGATAAGTTGGACTAATGTTATTAGTGGAATCCCTCAGGGTTCGGTGCTGGACCCATTGTTGTTTTGTATATCAGTCAAGGTATACAAGCCTTAATGTCTAAGTTTGCAGATGATATAAAGGTTAGCAGTGTTGTTAATGATAGTATAAACAGTATGCTACAGCAATAGGATCTAAAAAAGTTAGGTAGATGGGCTGAGAAGTGGCAACTGAAGTTTAATATTGACAAATGCAAAGTACTGCATATGGGTAGCAATAACCCAAGAGAAACGTACCAACTGTCTGGTACTACACTCAGGGAGGTGGAGAATGAAAAAGACCTGGGATATTTGTGTAGTCGGATATGAAGTTCTCTGAGCAGTGCAGACGAGCTGCCAGAGCAGGTCATGGAGTTTTGTCAATGATATATAGGAATTTTGCTAGCAGAGACAAGGAGGTGATTATACCTTTGTATAATGCAATGGTCAGGCCATGCCTTGAGTACTGCATACAGGTCTGAAGGCCTCATTTTAGGAAGGATGTAGAGTTGCTAAAACAAGTACAGAGAAAGGAAACAAGATTGGCGAGTGGAACAAAGGGGTTCTCTTACCAGGAGAGGCTTAAATTCTGTAAGTTGCAGCATCTGAAGACTAGGCACCTGCGAGGTGATCTGATTTAGGTGTACAAAGTCTTTGAATGATTTGAGCAGGCTCAATGCTGATGGAATTCTTCCGCTTACTCAGATTAAGAATCCGAGGGGGGGGGCATAGATTCAAAGTGAGGAAAGACAGTTATAGATAGATGTGTGGAAGTTTGCCTTTAGCCAGCGGGTAGTTGATTGCCGGAACAGACTTCCATCTATAAGTCGACTATCCCCAGAAACAACGGTGGAACAAATTGAAATCCTTCTGAAGCAGCTAGACATACCTTGTGCCTCCATCACGGTTCTCACCAGGCATCCAAGCTATGCCTCTTTCCAGATCAAGATCAAAGATCCTAATATAGAAAGGTATCTAAACACAGATATCTGGCCTGCAGTTCTCCTGGTGATGCCATCTTTTGGTGACCATAATGTACAACCAGGGGTACATGCTATCTCGAGACCAGAGGTGGGCAGGGTGCATCTCTCTCTCTGCATAGCTAGGCAGCAAACCAGTCTGTACCTTTCAACCTAATGAAAGAAGAGCAGCCACCATGCTGACTATATCCTGCAATCATCTTGTCAAGTCTGATAATCAGTACAAATGCACATTACTAGTAGGGTGGGTCCTAGTTCCACACCCTCCTCAAGAAGAATCCACCTACAATCAGTCACCATCCTCAGGGAAAGGAACCCTAGAAACTTAATCCTTAATCCAGATCAAGCCTGTCAACGATAAACATGTGAAATGCTTCATGCAGAACATCAGGAGCCTGAAGAACAAGCTCAATGTCCTGATTGACATACTTCTAAGTGCGGATTACGACTTTGTTATCCTTACTGAAACCTGGCTTCGTGATGCGCCTTTAACCACCAACATCGGTTATCAGTCTGTTCTGGCGAACAGGAAAGATAGGAAATGAGGCGGAGTCTTAATCTGCCAAAGGCAACAGTTCCCTCTGATCAAGGCTTGTGCATATCCTGGTAACGATTTTGAGGCTGCACTGGGCTGCTATCTAGTCGATGGGCTACAGTTGCTAGTGTACAGTTTACTTACCCCCACCCATTGCAGACCAATGCATTACTAATTTTTCTGCTCTATCAAGTGCAACCAGAAAGTAATAATTCTCGGAGACTTCAACCTGCCCCTGCCTGCTGCATCAAAGCTCCTCGATCAGTTAATTTTGGATCTGCTGAGTCTCAACATCCATTGCATCTGTGTTCCCCCCCCTCTCGAGGAGAAGCCACATTACAGAGAATCTTTTCCAGCCATGGGAGTGTTGAAGCTGCAATCAGTTCTAATTCGGCATTTCCCTCTGACCACAGGCCAATTGAAGCTTCTCTCATCCTGTTGAAAGAATGCTATAACCAACCAAACCAATCAATCTCGATTGAAAAGATCAGGAAAACTGTATATGATACAAAATACCTAAAAATTGAAACAGCAATGGATCTCTTTAGGCTCTACCCCTGGCAAACTCTCAGTGAAATAGATAGAGAGGAAGCTGCGTTTTGGCTTCAGAAATGGTTGTCTTTCATTGCTAGAGTGGCCATGTCAAGAGTTTGCGTCATCTGCCCACTTCAAAGCTGTGGTGGTCCAGTACCCTTATGCACTAGTTTAAAGAAAAACAGCGGCTACATGCCCAATTCAAGAGATCACCCACAGAAAGATCATACTCAGCGTACTCAATAGCCAGATATAGTTTCCAGAAATCCAAGAAGCAGGCTACAAACTCATTCATGGAGCAGAGGATAGCAACTGGCCAGTGATCCTGGTCGGCCAATCACATCCAGTCAGCAAAATCGTTAGAACGGGCCGAATGGCGCGATCATGTAACCCGGTTCGTCAAAACAGACAGTGCAAAGAGTTAGTTAGCTATTTGGTTTTTAGGAGCATTAGCAACTAAGGCCATATTGCTCCGGGACATGCGGTGGTCATTCCCTGACCTTTCCACATCCTCCGTATTTGGTGGTGACGGGCTCGAACCCCGGTCTAATCAAGAAGCGTGTGCTACACACTGCTGCTCCTTCCCACCTGGCTATGGAGGCGCCAATTAGTGAAGAGGAGCTAATCAAAGATGGGAAGTGATTCTATTCCCACCTTTTGCCTTAAAGTTGCCTACTACTTCATCAGCAACGAGCTGACAAAGTTGTTTAATAGAATTTTACAACAGGGAGTCGTCCCAAATGCTTGGCTAAGAGTCATCCCAATTCCAAAGGTGCAGAATCCGACCTCTACTGCTGACTATAGGCCTATTTCAATCTCCTCCCCTTTTCTCAAATGCCTGGAGAAGTGCTTGTTTAAAGGGGTTGCCAATCAGATTCTTTCCCAGAGACCTCAGCATACACATTATGTGCTCTCACAAAGATCACCGGTAACATGCATACAGGCTCTGAATTTGAAAACCCTCAAGCATGGGAATAAGACTATGTTATGCATGCTGTTTTTCTGATCTGAAAGCAGCCTTCGACTCAGTGCAAGTTAAGCCACTTATGTGCCTCCTGGAGAACTACTATGGTTTCATAGTAATTACTAGAGAACTACTACTTCGAGAACTACTATGTCTCGAAGCTACTCAGAAATTTGCTGATCAAGAGGTGCCTTACCGTCCAGCAAGGGAATAACTGAAAACACAAGAAAGGCACCCGGGGTGGATGGGATCTATCCAGTTATATTAAAGGAGGCAGCAAAGGAAGTAAGCAAACCCTTAGCCATAATTATGAGAGCTTCCTTGGACTCAGGGGAGGTACCCATAGACTGGAAATGTGCAAATGTGACCCCAATTCACAAAGGAGGATCAAAGGCTGACACAAGTAATTATAGACCTGTGAGCTTAACTTCTGTTCCAGGAAAATTAATGGAGGCACTGGTTAAAGAAGCACTGCAGGATCATCTAGACAAGAATTCAGTTATAGCTCGGACATAGCATGGTTTTTTTAAGGGAAAGTCTTGCCTGACCAATTTGATTGGATACTATGATGCAGTCACAAAATAACTGGATGCAGGGAATAACTTTGATATTATATACTTGGATCTTATAAAGGCTTTTGATACTGTTGCACATGGAAGACATGAAGGAGGAGGCAAATTGCTGCTATGGATAAAGGGGTGGTTGAGGCGGAGAAGACAGAGTGGTAATCAATGGACACTGCTCATCGTGGACTAATGTTATTAGTGGAGTCCCTCAGGGTACAGTGTTGGGTCCATTATTGTTTTCTGTATTTATAAATAATATTGATGATGGTAAATCAAGCTTAATGTCCAAGTTTGCAGACGATATGAAGGTTGGCAGGGTTGTCAAGGACACTACTGACACTATGCTGCTGCAACAGGATCTGGAAAGGTTGAGCAGGTGGGCTGAGAGGTTGCAAATGAAGTTTAACATTGACAAATGTAAAGTACTACACATGGGAAACAGCAACCCCAGAGTAACGTATCAACTCTGTGGTACTACACTGACAGTGGTAGAGAATGAAAAGGACCTGTGGGTAATTGTGCAGACAGATATGAAGTTCTCTGAGCAGTGCAGACGGGCTGCAAGAGTAGCTCATGGAGTATTGTCAATGATATACAGGAATTTTTCCAGCAGGGATAAGGAGGTGATTATTCCATTGTATAAGGCAATGGTCAAGCCACACCTAGAGTACTGTATACAGGTCTGGAGGCCTCATTTCAAGAAGGATGTAGAGCTGCTGGAACGAGTACAGAGAAGGGCAACAAGATTAGTGAATGGAACAAAGGGGTGCTCTTACGAAGAAAGGCTTAAGTTTTGCAAATTACAGTGTCTAGTGACTAGGCATCTGCGAGGTGAGATAGAGGTGTATAAAGCATTGAATGGTTTGAGCATGCTCAATGCTGATGGGATTCTTCCTCTTGCTTAGAATAATCACCTGAGAGGGCATAAATTCAAATTGATGAAAGACAGATGTAGAATAGATGTGCGGAAATTTGCCTTTAGCCAGCGGGTAGTTGGTTGGTGGAACAGACTTCCATCCCTTGTGGAAGTTGATAGCCTAAATAAATTTAAGGCTCAGCTGGATAGGTATTTTGAAAGAACGGAGGGGTGAAGTGGAAGTTTTTTTTTTTTTTTTTTTTTACTGGCTGATGCTGCATAAACTTGCTTTCTTGCATCATATGCCTCTACTAATATAAATAAAGAAATCCTTGCTGTTTTTCTTAGCATCTTTTGCCAAAGATTTCTTGTTATCTGCCTTCGCCTGCCTAACCTCCTTTGTGACCTGATTACAGACTAGCTTGTATCTGCCATAAGCTTCTGAGTCGCTTGATAATTTATATGCATCCCATGCATTTTTCTTCTCTGTTAAGAGTCTCATTAGTTCATTTGTTAACCATTTAGGCCTAAATCTTGAACAATATTTATTAATAGGTAAGAAACTTTTTGTAGCATC
Organism: Mastigoproctus giganteus; assembly: GCF_048544385.1. Lineage (NCBI taxonomy): Eukaryota > Metazoa > Arthropoda > Arachnida > Uropygi > Thelyphonidae > Mastigoproctus > Mastigoproctus giganteus. Next base: position 2,512,581 of record NC_143577.1, on the reverse strand, counting down.
CACGATTAATTCCTTGAATGCTTCCCACTTAGAATTTACTCTTGGTAACATCGTCAGTTGATCCCACTGTACAGAATTTAAAAACCTTCTGGGACCACTGTACTCACCTTACCGGAAGCAAAAACCCTTTCCTTTACCCCTGATGGTAATTAAATCTTTTAAGTAAATCCCACATCAGTATACTGTGATCACTGCCACCTAGTGGTTCCTTTAACTGCAAATTCTTAATACACGAATGATCACTGCTGATTACCAGATCAAGAGTATTACTCTCTCTGGTTGCCTCTCGAATATGCTTCTGCAGAAACAATCATCCAATAAATCCACAAAAGCCCGACTAGTGTGTGAGTGACCAACCCACAAGTTCCAGTCAGTGTCTGGGAAGTTAAAATCCCCCATTATAGGACATTCTGATTTACTAGCCCACTCTATTTCTCTCTACAGTTGTTTATTGTACTCATTTGAGTCATTAGGCCTATAACACAATCGTACTCTTATTTTTGATTTTATGTTTTTCTTAATTAACAGCATAACACCTCATCCCTTCCTATCCCGTCTATCCTTTTGTACACATTGTACTCCCCAAATTCCAGTTCTGCATTCCTTATATCTGTGTGACACCATGTCTCTGCTATCCCAACAGTATCCGCCTTTGATGTCTTGACTGACACTTCAAATTCATCAAATTTATTTACTATACTTCTAGCATTGGTATACATGTGCCTATTCCTAGTTACCCTAACACATCCCATATACCCACCTATTTCACAATGACTGCCATCCGGCCCTGAACCCCCCCCCCGACACCCCTCGCTCCATGTCGCTTCTATTCTAATAGAAGTTGTGCAAAAACCTTCACCTCTGCCTGCGGCTACTGTTAAGCTATTAGTCCTTGTTTTCCGACCCACCTAACACTGTCTTGATAGCAACAGCAAATATTCTTGCAATGTTTCTATTTAAGTGTATCCCATCCCTGTAGAAGCAGTCTCTCCTGTTAACAAGTACAGACCAGGCTGAAAAAAATTCTATCCCTTGAGCCTTGCACAATCTTTCCAGGGCCGAATTGATCGACAAGGCTCTTATCATATACTCCCTCCTATCGTGTCTGGGCAGAATTGCAGACACTTTCAAATTTAACACTAATTCATGGCTTTTGTTCAACAGTGACCTGTACTTGTTAAGTAATTCTGCCGGTCTCCTACTCTTAATATCATTAGTGCCAACATGTACAACTATATCACCTTTTGTGCCCTTAAAAGATGATATCCGCTCTACGACGTCATCAACCTTTGCCCCTGGCAGAACAAACCCTGGTCCCGTTCCACCTATCGTTTTTTACATAGTGTGTTCCCCGTTTCCCTGACAATAGTCACCAACAAGTACTAGTTCCTGTGGGACCAGTGCATTCTGCCTTGGGGTTGCCGCTGTGTCATGCAGTGACCAAGTGCAAGCTCTGGTGTTGATGTGGGCAGCTGAGAGCTTGATGGGCCCCTTAATTTAAATCCTTCGAGGGCATCCACCCTGTCCTTCATGCTCTCATATAGGCCCATAACAAGGCTGAGTTGTCGCCTGATTTCCTTACACTCCTTACATCGCGCACACACAAAGACATCCCCCATGGCAATATCATGTTCTGTTCCAGAGAGTTCGGTAAACATTTCACAAGTTGCACATTTTTTTAGGCTGTGATGCGTTTCAGAATCCCCCCCGAGTCACAACACTCCTACCACTTTGCTCCTGTTGCTTTGCTGCTCTAGTCTGATATTTTAAATTAATAAGATCAATAAATTTAATTAATTAAATGTCAATATTACGCTAACTAATAGAAACAGTGATGTGTATTACGCTATATAATTATACGTTAGAGCTACCTAATTAACACAATTAAAAATTTGAATTCCCTCCCACTCCATACAAAAACAATGGCTGCAAGATTCGAACGAAATAACGGTTAACGTATATTAAATAGTAATCTACAAAAACTCTTTATCTAAATTAAAAATAAAAATAACCAGCGTAACTAGAACTATAAGACTACGTATAAAGTACAATATAAAATAACAATTATGTAAATAAAAAGGCAAACAATTATCGCTTTTTCGGAGCCTGTAATTCACAGCTGTAATTTTTAAAGAGAGTCAGCACCCTCCCCACTAATTTTGTTGTGAGAACACAAGATTAGTGTTCTCCTCACTAATCTTGTTGCCTGTCTCTTTACCCATTTCAGGAGCTCTACATCCTTCTTTAAATTTTTGTTGCTTTTCAAAATCCTTTCAAAATTTAAAACACATTGCAGTTTAACAATGAACATTTATATTTCTTGTTTATGACTTTTTTGACCCTCTCTATTTTAATATTTGCTATATTATCTGGTTACGCTCTTGATTACTTTTTTTTTTTTTTTTTTTGAGTGGAAGTTTTCTCTTCCGTATTAATGAAAAGACGAGGCAGTAACAATCCAACCATGAGTGATATTGAAGTAAACTATAATCTCAAACTTACCACAGCAAGGTTAAATGCAAAGTGAGGGTAATTGAGGTAAATACCCCCCCCCCTCAACATTATTCAAAAAGCATGTTCTTCTGTAGTATTTGTTAAACAGAAGAATTTTCTTATTTTGGTTCCTTCCCGTGCCCATCATAAGGGCTGGTTCCATCCTTGTACTATACCAACACTCTCACTGTATCTAGCAAGTTAAAAATCTTTTTACATAATTTAAATTTAATGATGTATAAGTTGATTAATGAAATTAGTGATTTATAACATGGTCAAAGGTATGTTAGATTAAATATGTTCAAATTTTAGTTCAGTGTAATGATTAAAAAAGAAAAGTAATATTAATAAATATGCTGTGGTCTTGAGCTAAAAGCTTTGTTTTAGGTCACTGATTTGCTGATTAAATTGATACCGAATTAGAGAAATAAATTTTAGTCTCACTATATGTGAAATATGGCAAGGTTAAAACAGAAGACTTTTCATGAGTTTCATTACCTAATAGAACTCAGTTGATCATATATATAGGACTGATCTTTTCTATTTTTATTAAAATCTTATCTTTTTAATATAATACGTTGTGACCTGGACCGTTGTAGTATTTCAAGATTGTATTATGATATGAATGCATAGAATCAGAAATTACCAATAAGTAAAAACAAATACATGTATTGAGGAAATAAAAAAGTTTCATTAAACCTTTATTGTATTATATTTTTCTTCTTTTTTGTTTCTTTTTAATTTGAACTGTTTGTTTCAGATTGCAAACTTAAAGCACTCTAAGAGGAAGAGCCCTATGACAAGGTCTTTAAATCAATCTTGCCACCACACTGATTCTCCACCATCTTCATATGTGGACTACCATGGGGACAAACTACTCTTTGTTTTAAATTTGGTGCTGTCTTTCTTGATGCTGCTTTCATAGGTGATCATTTGGGATAGTTAAAATGTTGAACATTGTACAATGAATTAAATTTAAAAGTATCTGTAGTCTTATAAATGGTAAACATGATGATCAATATATATTACAGAAAGCTTCTTTCACACCCTGTGGAGTGTTATTTATTCTAGCGCAACTGAAATGTGTAAGTCATACAGTGTGTGTTTGAATATTTTCTGTAAAGAAAAGTAATACTTCTATGCAGCAATTCTTGTATGATTCCTACCAATTCTAACTTCCAGCAGTTTCAACTCTGACTGCAGTTGCATATGTAGGTATGCTCACCCTCATTGAGTATCTTCATTTTCATTTTGTTACTTTAATGTTTCCTAGCTGTTGTTTAAAAGTGAAGATATATATTTTCTGAGCAGGTGTTTAAAGCTTTTTGATTTAAATGTAATTAAAATGAGTTTTGTATTTAAAATTTGGATTATAAATTGATTTAATTTGAGTCTTATTGGTTATCTTTTAAGAACTAAAAATATTTTTCAATTGTTGTAATGACTGTTTAATTTTAAAAAAATTTTCAACACTCAAAGGACCTAATTACCAATAATAAATTAAAACTTATTTTTCTGTAGTTGTAACAAGATTCCAGGAGTATTTTGTTATGAGTATGGATTCATAATATATTGTTTTTTTTTTTTTTAATTGTACTTATGTGGCATAACAGGTGTGCATAAATTTGAGAAAAATATTTTGATACTTGCCCTTACTATTGCATGTTTTTTCTCTCATCAACTAGACATGTATAATACTTTTATCTTATAGAAATACAGAAATAACCCCTTTCCTCAATGGCTCACTGAAAATATAAATGCTCAGAAAGCTTTAAGCATTTTTGCTGTTTATACTAAAGAATGAAGGATTTTGTACTGACTAAAATATTCTGTTTGATACAAAGGGAGAGAAGTCTCTGTAGCTGGATATGAATCATCACTGTATAATATGTAAATGTTGCGGTGCATAAATGAGCTTTCATCAGAGCTGCACTTTTCATGAGTCATATCTTTGAGATCACCAGTGCTTCAGTAAATAGGATTGCTCTGTAATTAATGTTGCTGCATTAAATTAGATTTTATAGTTGATTGTGACATGTATATTTGGATAAATAGAGAATGTTCACCAAAGATAACTAGCTGATTGTGAATGTACAGTTAGACCTAATACATTTGTGATGTATGTGTACTCCATGTTTTCTGTGGAATATAACTGTCATTACTGAAACCTTCCAAAAAGTGTAAGCTGTTCAAAATGATTTTTCTTAAAACAAAATTGCAATATTAAAATATTCTAAAATATAGCACTGGCAGTACAGTGTCAGTGTCTTCTTTTTGCTCTGGATATATATATATATATATATTTTTTTTTTTTTTTTTTTTTTTTCTTGTGGGGAAGGAGTTCCTTTTTCAAAGAATTTTGTTTCTTGATTCCACATCATCCAAACATTTAACAGCTAATCTCTTTGATAGTTATGTTTATTCATGTTTATTGTATCTAAATTTTTATTTTGATTAATGTCAACTCTTTTGGTCTTGGTAAGTGCTAATATTTTTTTTTTTATAAATTTCTTACTCACAATGAATAATATATTGCTGCAAATTTCAGCTCTACTCTTTTTTTTTTTTTAATTTGTAATTTAATTACTAATTTTTACAATTACTAATGCTGATATTAATGTAATACTGAAAAATTGTTGCTAAATTTGCCATGTAGTTTGGAAATTATTTTTTCTTCCAGACAGTAGCAGTTCTTTAGTCAGGAAAATTATTCACAAAAGCAAATTTCAGATAAGATCGAAGGCCATTTTAATTTAGTGTATAAAATTCTTCAAAATTTTGCATATTGTACCACAGTATTGTGAAGTTCAGTGATAGTATCCATCAAAATATGATGCCATAGACAAAATGAAATCTAAACTGCTGAGAGTATTTTATAGACTTGTGGGTGTTGCAACTATGTTCACAGTTGTTCTGATGCCTAAAGTACATCATGATAAGCTTAATTTTATTATCACTACAGCAGCTTCTTTGGTAACTGTATATGCCATGTCAAGTTCATTATTTTCACTTCATTTCTGTATATAAGATTGCAATATCCTGTATCATTTAGTGAGATTATGTTTTGTGTTCTGCCTTGTCATCCTGTTTCTTAGTCATGTTATGTGGACTGCATATCTCTTTGAAATGGTTTTTAGTTTTTCTTGTTGTAAAACAGCATACATTTGGAAGGATCCTGCTACATTAACTAGTGACTGTTTCTTAGATGTAGCTTTCATACATTGAAAAACATACAAATAAAGCCAAACTGTTATAAAGGTGACTTTGATATGTGTACAGATACAGTGATTTTAGTATGTTTTAAATTCTGTTTTGCTTCTAACATAAAATGACTAGAATAGATGCCTCCAGAGAGTAATAAATCTGGAGCTCACCAGTGAATGGATCATCAGGTGCTGAGAGCATCAAACTAGGTAATTTTAGAGGGGAATTGTCAGTTGTTAGGGAAACTGGTGGTATTTTCTTTAATGAAGAGGGTCAGAACATAACTGAGCTTGTATGTATGTATGTATGTATGCATGCCTGTATGTATGCCAAGTGTGAAAACTGGTGGTAAGTATGGATCCTACTTGTTAACTCTCCTGTTAACAAGTAGGATCCATACTTTTTAACAGAATCTATTAACATTTTTTTTTTTTTTACAGGAATGAGATACACTGTTTTTGCATTAGTGTAGAAACTGGAATCTGCCACTTAAATATAATAGGTGCAAAGATACATGCAGATGTTATCAAGGAAGAGTTAGGTGTGTTTGAAAAATTCTGGTTTTGGTGAATATACAGACTAATAGTTTAACAGCGAGCAGAAGTGAAATTGATTCTTGCACTGTTTCTTGGCACATGCCTGGAAAGGAAAGTGCCAGGGTTACAAATCTTGTGACAAGCAAATATATTGGCTCTGTTAGTGATACTAAAAGTAAAAGCAGACATATATATTTGTTAAATCATCAAATGTAGACATTATAGGTATGTCAGAAATATGGTGCCACTTAGTTATAGGGAATGCAGATTTGAATATGGTGGGCTCTTCAATTTAACTTTCAAGATATTGACTGAAACTTGGTGTTGGTCACTCATACAGTAGCAGAATTTTTCTGAAAGATAATAATACTTTTGATGAACAGTGATCTTCATACATTAAGAATCTCTAGTTAAAGGAACCACTAGGTGACAGTGATCACAGTTTACTAATATGGACCTACTACCAAGAGTAAAGGTAAAGGATTTTGCATTTGAATTGGTAACTAGAATTAGACGAAGTGATGATATTTACAACTGCAATTATAAATTGGAAGTAAGTTAGGATAAGTTTTTTTTTTTATACCAACACTAAATTACATTAGCATTAGTAGAGGCATATGGTGCAAGAAAGCAAACTTTATGTGGCATCAGCATAAAAAAACAAATCTTCCCATTTCGTTCTTCCTTGAATTTATTTAAGCTATCAACTTCCACAATGACAGATGGAAGTTTGTTCCAGCATTCAACCATCTTCTGGCAAAAGGCAAATTTCTGCACATCTGTTCTACAACTGTCTTTCCTCAATAAGAATTTATGCCCCCTCAAGTGTGCTATCTGAGCAGGAGGAAGAACCCCATCAGCATTCAGCTTGCTCAAACCCTTCAAAGATTTATACACCTTAGTCAGATCACCTCACAGGTGCCTAGTCTTGAGACACTGCAAGTTGCACAACTTAAGCCTTTCTTGGTAAGAGCCCCTTTGTTCCCCTCACCAATCTCATTGCCCCTCTGTACCTGTTCCAGTAGCTCTACATCCTTCCTAAAATGAGGCCTCCAGACCTGTATGCAGTACTTAAGGTGTGGCTTGACCATTGTTTATACAAAGGGATAATCACCTCCATATAACTGCCAGCAAAATTCCTGTATATCATTGACAAGACCCCATGAACTACTCTGGCAGCCTGTCTGCACTGCTCAGCAAACTTCATATCACTGCACAATTACCCCCTGTTCCTTTTCATTCTCTACTACTGAGTGTAGTACTGCAAAATTGGTACATTACTCTGGGATTACTGCTACTCATATGCAGTACTTTGCATTTATCAATGTTAAACTGTCACTTCTCAGCCCATCTGCTCAACTTTTCCAAATGCTGCTGCAGTAGCATACTGTCATTAACAATCCTGCCAACCTTCATATCATCTGCAAATTTGGACATTAAGCTTGATATAACTTCATCAATATCATTGATAAATACAAAAAAAAAAAAAAAAATGGTCCCAACAACAAACCCTGGGGATTCCATTAATAACATTAGTCCACGAAGAGCAGTGTCTATTGCTTACCATTCTCTGTTTTTTTTCCCCTCAACCATCTCTTTATCCATAGCAGCAAATTGCCCTGAATGCCATACTGCTCCAGTTTGTACAGCAGTCTTCCATCTGCAGCAGTATCAAAAGCTTTCCAGAAATCTAAGTATATAATTCCAAATTTATTTTTTGAATCCAGTTCCTTTGTGACCACATCATAGTATCCAATCAAATTGGTCAGACAAGACTGACTTCTGTTAAGTCCTGTTAACAAGACTAGTTAACAGGAGAGATTGCTTCTACAGGGTTGTAGAAGCAATCTCTCCTGTTAATCCCATCCCTGTAGAAGCAATCTCTCCTGTTAACAAGCACAGACCACACTGAGAAAAATTTTCCCCCATGAGCCATGCACAATCTCTCCAGGGCCGAATTGATTGACATGGTTCTCATTGTTTGAGGCTTGGACTTAAATGAATGTCGGATCAACTATGGCACTAATGGCAGAAAAGAAAAAGTGTGGTATGATTATAATTTGAGGGAACACAGTAACCTACAATAAGTAAGCCACCCTGCAATCAGTCATTGTGGATTCTGCAAAACCACTCTGCATTTAGCATTAGTTGAGGCATATGATGAAAGAAAGCAAGCTAATACATCATCAGCCAAAAAAAAAAAAAAATCCTTCCCATTTTGCCTATCTGATCACTTCAAATGTTTCTCTAGTTCAGCCTTAAATTTATTTAAGCTATCAACTTCCACAACAACAGATGGAAGTCTATTCCAGCAATCAACTACCTGCTAGCTAAAGGCAAACTTCTGCGCATCTATTCTACACCTGTCTTTCCTCAATTTGAAACTATGCCCCTCAGGTTCTTAGTCTGAGCAAGCGGAAGTATCCTGTCAGCATTGAGCCTGCTCAAACCATTCAAGGCCTTATACACCTCAGTGAGATCACCTCGCAGGTGCCTAATCTACAGATTAGCATTGGCATTGGTAGAGGCATACGATATAAGAAAGCAAGCTTATGCAGCATCAAGAGAAAGTGAATTATTCATTTGATGGAGAATACATCTCCATCATTTCTCCTACCAAGGTATTGTTTTATTATATATCATATTGTGAATACCTTCACAACAAGTTGCCTAGGAATTGCACTACTTCGAATAAGTATTGCTTCTCTGGTAGAGAAGACTACTGTTACTTATTGTCAGATGGACACCAATTATACTTCATATTTTGAAGGTATTCACAATATGAGATATAATAAAACGATGCACGAGTGCTACTTGGGTAGTAGAAATGGAGATGCATTACCCATGCTTAAACAGCCTATTTCATACTCTTTGACATTTCATCAATAAATATATTTAGATTAAACCATGCACACCTTCGAGCATTACCTATTCATCAACAGACTAGAGCCTAAGAAAGAACCGCCATATTAGAGACACCCAATAATTACTTCATTTACCGGTGTGTATTATGTCTATAAATTGTGTGTTTTCTCTGGTCGGTTTGCTTGTTTTTCTGTATCCAAGTTTCGCGGGTACAGAAAAACAGGCAAAATCTTGCTATCCTCGATTGAGACAGACTAATTCAGGACTTTTGAGAAAAAAAATCCATAAAAGTTCATCGCGTCATTGACGGGATTGGAATCCGGGACTTTGGAATCCGGGACTTTGGAATCCCAGTACCAGACCACAGTTATTATAACCTCTCTACTCGTCTTTGCGGTAGCTCAGCGGTTTTAACGATTGGCGTCTTTTCATCCAAGTACGAGGCAACAATGATTATAACTACTGCTGCCGCAAAGACAGGATTAGAACCTTAATTTTGGTCGTCCTTAAGCAAGAATGACCAAACTGAAACTGCCTTCTCTCAGTCTGAGATTGGTCCAGTTATTGATAAGATCAAACCTCATCGTTGTCTGGGTGCTGACCTAAATGAAGGGAGTTCATTACTAAACTTCAGAGATTATGTTCTCAGCTCTATAGCAGGTGTCTGCATGAGTCTGCTTTTCTCTCTTTCTAGAAATCAGCTTTATTAAAGGTATTGGACACACCCGGTTAACCTCTCAATGACCATTGAGTACCCAAATACTGTTTTTGATAAATCTTGGGAATGTTTTCGAAACACTTCTGTTCTTCAGATTACTTCTCCCTTTTCAGTAATAATATTGTTGCTGTTTTTTTTTTTTTTTTTTTTATCAATTCTGTGTTCGCCCTAGTGCTGCTGAAGATGCTGTGGTCAATCTTTTTAACCTTATTCACACCAAGAGCTGCATGTGCAGTATGGCAAGTTTCATTGACTTCAAAGGCACTTTTGATTCCCTTAGGTGGGAAAGTAAATGGGCTGGCCAATTGCTCTTCGCAAATACGGAATACAGAACATTTATTTTAGACCAAATTCCAATCAGGTACTCTTATACCAGTTCAGTATAGTACTTTATATCATTACATTGTTTTGCCAATTGTATTAATTTAATTAACACCTGGCTAATTGTTGCATTTATTTTATGTTGACTGATCACTTTTTTTGCTGGCCCTTTTTTGCCTAAAATAGATAGGCGAGATTTATTTCTGGTACCACAGAATTGGATCATTGGGAGCCTGGGATTTTGCTAGCATCCACTAGTATTGCAGCTTTCCTGATGCGCTTTGCTTCTGATAGCTCAGTGATCACAAAAAGACCAACGATACACAACACTTACTGTACAGACGACGCATACTCATACATCTAGCCTTCATTATGGTTCCATAAACTAGGGGTTCTTGTATCTGCAGATTCTTAATGCATGAATAATCGCTGCTGATAATCAGAACAAGAGTATTGCCCCCCTCTGGTTGCCTCTCGAACATGTTGCTGTAGAAAACAGTCATCAAACAAATCCATAAAAGTCTTGCCAGTCTGTGAGTGACCAACGCACAAGTTCTAGAGAAAATATGGAAAGTTAAAATCCCCCATTACAAGACATTCTGATTTACCCGCCCACTTTATTTCTCTGTACAGTTGTTCGTTGTATCCATCAGAGTCATTAAGCCTATAACACACACACCTACTCTCAATTTTTATTTTCTTAGAGTCTATATGGACACAATGTGGATATATATCCACATGTAGACGTGAAGTCTAAAAAGCAACAAATAAAATAGACAAGCCCATAAACAGATAATCTTCGAAAAATTAGCAAAATCAAACAGAATTACCAATAACTCGAAAAAAACGTTTCCACATAACTTGGGAGGCTTTCAAAGAATGGACGGATCGCAACTTTGGAGATTGTGGTAACTCTCCTCGTACAAGACAATCTATAGACACAACCAATGGAATCTCCCCCCCCCCCACCCCCGGAGAGCTATCCCTTGCAGCGGTAATCAGAAACCTACCAAACAAGTGACCACAGGCCCAGATAAATTCCACTTTTCAGTATTGAGATATGCAGTCCTTACCTGCTGGACTTACTGTCCCATACTTCAACAGAATCATTGAAACGGCCACCCTCCCTGAAGCCTGGAAACTAATAGACCCAAAACCTGGAAAGACTACAGACTATGCCCATAGGATGCAACTTATTAAAAACTTTTGAGAAATCTATAATCAAACAATTAAATAATCAATGTTTTAGCCACCCTCCTTCATATCTTCATTCAGTCATCGAAAATAGATCAACTATAAGTTGACTGTAAACTATAAGTTTGGATCCTGCAACTTCTCTCTAATAGAGAAAAGTTGCAGGATCCAAACCACCCTGAACAATAAAAGCCAGATGGATATCCTCTTCCTGGACACTAAAGCCGCTTTTGACAGAATAGCAATTCAACTCCTTGTAGTCCTCCACTCCCTGGAGTCTCACTGTGGCATTATGGGAAACTTACTCACTTTCCTGCAGGAATTATTTACAGAGAGGCTCATTATTGTTAAGCATGAAAACTTAAGCATCAATTACATGCTAAATAGAGGAGTTCCACAAGGAGGGGTTCTCTCTGCGACACTTTTCACTGCAATCCTGAATCCATTCTTCTGAATCTATAATAACATCCTAACCTATGCAGACGACATTAAAATGTTCTTTCCGTCCAGCAATAGCGTTAGCGAGCACAAAGTTGCTCTACAAGCCACACAGCAGTTAAATAACCTGGCCAACTTCCTGGCATCGATTGATCTTGAAATGAACCTTCTCAAAATGGCCTACATATCCTCCTGAAAGCATAAAAGGCATAACATCACTATACTGTTAAATGGTCAACCCATACAGAAAGTCGAATAACACGAGGATCTAAGAATTACCTGGGACAACATGTTGTCCTTCGGGAACAATTTTACTATCACAAAGAAGAAAACCCTTGCAACCATCTGGCGCTCAAAAAAAGGAATTAACTTGGGTCCATAAAGCTCAACTGGTGAAAGAATACATTGTCGGGTGCTTTTCTCCGGTTGCCTTATACGCTTCTGCCAGGTCATCAGCTCCAGAAATGTATATTAAAACCTTCCTAAGCATTGAATATTGGCTTCTTAGGTGGTTAAACCGGAACTTCCAAATTCCCTTCACTGTATCAAGAGGCATTTTATTCGAAAATATGGAGTGGACACCCTGGATGTTTATTGATATTTGGACAAATATACATATCCTGGTGAAGTTATTGACAGGTAGATATAACGCTCCAGTACTATCCAGCATCATCTCGCACCCATGAAGTCTGAGGCAATCATGCAATCTCCAAATCAAGCCACTTCGCTCCAACCTAATTTCCAAGAAAAGTATTAACAGAATGTTCCCGCTTACAATGGAAATTCTGAACCAGTTGCAAGTTAACTGTGAAAAACTATGCTCCAGTAAGACCTGCAGAACGACTATCTTTTAACAAACAACTGAATCACATCAATACTAACTGGAACATTAATGATAATAATAATAATAGCTCGGAAAGAGGGAGGAAGGGGCCTGATAGAGCAACAGAAAACAGCGATAGTTAACCTGAAGGCCATAAAGACGGTAGATAAGTGGTATACCCCATTCAACCTAAGCGAGAAAGCCCCTCACGCCCAGACGGCACAAGAAACGAAGTTAGAAAGATGGGCAAAGAAGATTCATGGCAGACACTACAATGACCTCCATCACGATCACATCGATAACATTGCTTCCAATGCATGGCTCACAAGCGGGACGCTCTTCCCCGAGACTGAAGGATTCATGCTGGCCACCGAAGACCAGGTAATCAACACCAGAAACTACAGAAAATACAAGAGCCAAGGAGCCCGGAATGGGCTCCTTGGCTCTTGTATTTTCTGTCCAGACACAATTCTGCCCAGACATGATAGGAGGGAGTATATGATGAGAGCCTTGTCGATCAATTCGGCCCTGGAAAGATTGTGCAAGGCTCAAGGGGTAGAATTTTTTTCAGCCTGGACTGTACTTGTTAACAGGAGAGATTGCTTCTACAGGGATGGGATACACTTAAATAGAAAGGGTGCAAGAATATTTGCTGATGCTATCGAGGCAGTGTTAGGTGGGTCGGAAAACTGCTAGCTTGGGGGGAGACAAAGACCAATAGATTGACAGTAGCCACTGGCAGAGGTGAAAGATTCTTGCACTGCTTCTATTAGAATGAGCAGAAGCCTGAAAAACAAGATGCATGGTATTTCAGAGACTGCTGGGAGCCATTGCGGTACAAATAAACACATGGGTTGTGTTAGGGTAGCTAAGAATAGAAACAGGTGCAGGTATACTTGCGTGTACACCAATGCTAGGAGTTTAGTAAATAAATTTGATGAATTTGAGGTATTGCTCAAAACATCAAAGGCAGATATTGTTGGGATATCAGAGACGTGGTGTCACACAGATATAAGGGATGCAGAACTGCAATTTGGGGAGTACAACGTCTACAGAAAGGATAGACAGGATAGGAAGGGGGGAGGGGTTATGCTATTAGTTAAGAAACACATAAAAACCAAGGAAGTGAAGCCAGTCGACATCGCTGGACAGTGCAGTGTTGAGTCAGATTGGTGTGACATAAGCATTGGGAGATCAAAATTGAGAGTAGGAGTGTGCTATAGGCCTAATGACTCTGATGAGTATAATAAGGAACTGTACAGGGAAATAGAATGGGCCAGTAAATCAGAGAGTCTTATAATGAGAGATTTTAATTTCCCAGATATTGACTGGAATTTGGGGGCTGGTTACTCACACACTAGCAGGGCTTTTGTGGATTTATTGGATGATTGTTTTCTACATCAGCATGTTCGAGAGGCAACTAGAGGGAGGAATACTCTTGATTTGATTATCAGCAGTGATTCTTCATGCATTAAGAATCTGCAGATAAATGAACCACTAGGTGGCAGTGATCACAGTGTGCTGAAGTGGGATTTACTCAAAGAGGTAACTACCATTAGGGGTAAAGGGAAGGGTTATTGCTTCCGTAAAGGCGACTACGATGGACTGAGACAGTATTTAAATTCTATACAGTGGGACCAACTGATGATGTTACCAACAGCAAATTCAAAATGGGAAGCATTCAAAGAACGTATCTTGGAAGCTACTAGGCTTTACATACCAACTAAGAAATATTGTTCAAGGTTTAGGCCAAAATGGATGTCAGATGAACTAATGAGACATATGGCAGAGAAGAAAAATGCATGGGATACTTACAAATTAACACATGACACAGAAGCCTATGATAGATACAAGTTGATATGCAACCAAGTTACAAAGGAGGTTAGGCAGGCGAAGGCAGATTACGAGAAATCCTTGGCAAGGGATGCAAAGAAAAACAGTAAAGAGTTCTTTACTTATGTAAACTCTAGAAGGAAGGGGATGAATCAGATTGGTCCACTTGATATTGATGGGTCAACTGTTGATGATCCTGCTCAGGTAGCTAACACACTAAATGAATATTTTGCATCGACATTCACACATGAGGAGTTATTCAGCAAGGGGAATGCCATAGGTGTATTCAACTCTAGCAGTAAGCTACAGAATCTTGAAATAACTGGGAGTAAAGTGGAGGAGAAACTGTTGAAGATAAACACAAGAAAGGCACCCGGGGTGGATGGGATCTATCCAGTTATATTAAAGGAGGCAGCAAAGGAAGTAAGCAAACCCTTAGCCATAATTATGAGAGCTTCCTTGGACTCAGGGGAGGTACCCATAGACTGGAAATGTGCAAATGTAACCCCAATTCACAAAGGAGGATCAAAGGCTGACACAAGTAACTATAGACCTGTGAGCTTAACTTCTGTTCCAGGAAAATTAATGGAGGCACTGGTTAAAGAAGCACTGCAGGATCATTTAGACAAGACTTCAGTTATAGCTCAGACACAGCATGGTTTTGTTAAGGGGAAGTCTTGCCTGACCAACTTGATTGGATACTATGATGCAGTCACAAAAGAACTGGATGCAGGGAATAACTTTGATATTATATACTTGGATCTTAGAAAGGCTTTTGATACTGTTGCACATGGAAGACTGCTACACAAATTGGAGCAGTGTGACATTGGAGGCAAATTGCTGCTATGGATAAAGGGGTGGTTGAGGGGGAGAAGACAGAGAGTGGTAATCAATGGACACTGCTCATCGTGGACTAATGTTATTAGTGGAGTCCCTCAGGGCTCAGTGTTGGGTCCATTATTGTTTTCTGTATTTATAAATGATATTGATGATGGTATATCAAGCTTAATGTCCAAGTTTGCAGATGATACAAAGTTGGCAGGGTTGTCAAGGACACTACTGACACTACACTGCTGCAACAGGATCTGGAAAGGTTGAGCAGATGGGCTGAGAGGTGGCAAATGAAGTTTAACATTGATAAATGTAAAGTACTACACATGGGAAACAGCAACCCCAGAGCAACGTATCAACTCTGTGGTACTACACTGACAGTGGTAGAGAATGAAAGGGACTTGGGGGTGGTTGTGCAGGCAGATATGAAGTTCTCTGAGCATGCAGAAGGGCTGCAAGAGTAGCTCATGGAGTATTGTCAATGATATACAGGAATTTTTCCAGCAGGGATAAGGAGGTGATTATTCCATTGTATAAGGCGATGGTCAGGCCACACCTAGAGTACTGTATACAGGTCTGGAGGCCTCATTTCAAGAAGGATATAGAGCTTCTGGAACGAGTACAGAGAAGGGCAACAAGATTAGTGAATGGAACAAAGGGGTGCTCTTACGAAGAAAGGCTTAAGTTTTGCAAATTACAGTGTCTGGAGACTAGGCACCAGCGAGGTGATCTGATAGAGGTGTATAAAGCCTTGAATGGTTTAAGCATGCTCAATGCTGATGGGATTCTTCCTCTAGCTCAGAAAAATCACCTGAGAGGGCATAAATTCAAATTGAGGAAAGACAGATGTGGGATAGACGTGCGGAAATTTGCCTTTAGCCAGCGGGTGGTTGGTTGGTTGGTGGAACAGACTTCCGTCCCTTGTGGTAGAGGTTGATAGCCTAAATAAGTTTAAGGCTCAGCTGGACAGGTATTTTGAACGAACAGAGGGGTGAAGTGGAAGTGGTTTTTTTTTTTTTTTTTTTTTTTTGGCTGATGCTGCATAAGCTTGCTTTCTTGCATCAAATGCCTCTACTAATGCTAATGCTAATGATCAATGTCAGATGACACATGTCGACGATGCCACCTGGCCTAGAAACGATCCAAAACATCACCGCGAGCGACAAGGTGATCACCCCGACTGAGTACACTCATAGACGCGACCAGGTAGCCAGGATAATACATCAAAAGCTAGTGAAGAAATACCAGTTAACCAAGGAAAGTGTACCATAGTACAAGTACGAACTCCGGGCAGTACTAGAGACCCGAACCCACAAGCTGTATCGGGACTGCACCACAATAACGGATAAGACCATCCGGCACAACAGACCGGACATAACCCTTGTGGACAAGATGGAAAAGGCTACCTATCTGATTGACATAGCGGTACCCAACACTGGCAACCTGTAGAAAACCCATGGGGAAAAATCAGGAAGTACACGAACCTGAGAGATGAGATCAAGGAGATGTGGCATATGCAAGGAATATCGACCATCCCGATCATCGTGGCAACCACCGGTATGGTGCCGAAGACTCTATATAGCAGCCTAGCAGCAATAGGTCTCCCAGCGAACACCTTCAAGGAACTCCAGAAAGTCGCAATCCTGAACACCTGTAGGATAGTCAGAGATTTCCTCGACTAAAAGTAACACCAGACAACAGAACCACCCTGTGTACTTGGTAGCAGTACCCGTCACGGATTGGAATTTCCCAATCAGAGAGAAATAATATAAGAGCAATAATAATAATAATAATAATAATAACATGATGTGGATACGCCCCTTTGGAGACACCCAGCACGAAGGGCTTTTTTTTTTTTACTAAACTCTCAATATTTATGTCAAGATTTATTCTCTGTGTTGTAATTTTTTTTTATCTCCTCTGCCTTGCATCCTGTACAAGGGGCAATTGTAGCTAGCAATCAATTAAATAAATAAATACATAAATAATAAATAAAAATTATAATACAATAAAAAAATAAAAATTATAATACAATAAAAAAATAAAAATTATAATACAATAAAAAAATAAATAAATATTATAATACAATAAATAAATAAGATAAAACATTTTTATAAATTTAAATGCATAAATTTTTTCCCATTATTAAAAATAAATTTAAATATTTTGGAAATGTGATATTAAGGTCTCGCGTAGGCTCCTTGAATAATCTTGGGCATGAGTACTGTAGACCACTAATCCCACCTCTCACTGGGCCTGCCGCCACGCTTCCACTTATCTTTCTGTACTAGTCCTCGTGAGTGGCAGATTGGTCATTATAATCCTTCTCCTCCCCCAACATCTGGTGAAAAAAGGCCCGAGTTCGAATATCCTCAATGACGAGAGGAATTTTTGTTGGCCTTTTTCACAGCGTGGCTGAGTTACTTGGTCACAGGCTACTGCAGCATGTTTTTTTTTTTTTTTTTTTTCTCCCGAAACCCTGTTTGTTGTTGTTGAGTTTTAGGCGCATCAGCAACTTGGCCATATTGCGCTGTATATATATCATGTCTGTAAATTGCGTAGTTTCTGAGTCGATGTGCTTTTTTCTGGGCGAAAAATCCATCCGAGTTTCCGGGAGAAAATCCATGCTACCCTCGCCTGAGACCGACTAACTCATCCACATTATGAGAAAGATCCATAAAAATTGGATACGAACTCAAGTCATTTCCACCTGGTGTGGGGAGGATGTGTACTAGTCGAGTAGCTTATGTAGGGTAGCATAAAAAGTTACTAATCCTGGTGACAAAACCCTCCCGACAGCTATGTATAGTAGCTGCGGGGTGGACGGTGATTATACCAATTGTACTACCCAAGAGGCCCAAGAAACTCGTTTTTTTTTTTTTTTTTTTCCAGCAAACACAAACTGATCACAGAATACACGGAATTTACAGATTTTATATATGGTGCAACATAGCCTAAGTTTCTGGATAGGATTATGCACTTACTTCTACAACCACAACAAGAATCCCAGTACACTTCACTCAATGTCTCCTATGGTCTTCCCTCCAAAGGATTTCAGAAGAATTTCGAACAATTGTGATGCCAAGAAAGTTTTAAGTCCTAATGGTATTTCGCCACTTGTTATCAAAACCTGAGCAAAAAGACGACACAGAACAGGAGTAACCTCCCGAGTGTCTTCCTGTTTGCGTTTTTGCACTTTTTTATTCTACTAGCGTGTTTGTTCTGCTTGGAAATTTGCTCATATCCAGCCAGTTGCTAAAAGGAAGACAAATCCCTCTCTTCCAGTTATCGTCCCATTGCACTTACTCTCAGATGTGGGAAACCACAGGGGCACCTGACCCTAACTATGCACTTACTTCTACTCTTTCTACAGTAATGGAAAAATCCATTAACCACCAAGACCTAAATCATCTAGAAACCTTCCATCAGTGTCGATCCACTGGTAATATTATTCTTCTGCAGACAAATTCAATGGAAAAGTGTGGTGAAACTCAAGCGTTTGCCGTTGACATTTCAAAGGCATTTGATCGTGTTTGGCAAAGGTCTTCTTTAATAAGCTTGCATCTTATGGATTGCCGACTGTTTTTTGTAATTGGGTATATAGTTTTCTCTCTGACTTCTGTTGGCTTCAAATAGCTCACGAATGTGCGGGACGATTGATTCCTGAAGCAAGTTGAGGTAAACAGCACCAGTAACAGTTGCCGTTTCAAGAGCAGCTTGTCGGACAGATTTCCTTGGTGTTTGTCGGAAAAGTTCCAGCACCTCTTGTGATCTCATGGGGCTCGTGGATGTGCGAGGTCTTCCTGATTGTTGCTTGTGTACATTGTGCATAGTGCCATCTGCTTCGAACTTATGAGGAATACGCGAAATTGTGAGACGCATTCGTGGTTCCGCTGTTCAAATGTAAGTCTGGTCTTTTCCATATTGCCACCAACTTGCAACTGAAAAAGAAAAAAGGTTACTGAGTTAATGGGCTGATATACATTTTTTTTGGACACCCTGTATATATATGCCTTCTGCTAATTTTACGACTACAGCACTAGTTATTACCTGGTCTTGGATGTCGAACATGAATCCTTCAGTCTCGGGGACGAGCTTTCATTTCGTGAGCCAAGCCATGGAAGCCATTTTATCTATATAGTCTTGATGGAGGTAACTGCAGTGTTTGCCATGGAGTGTCTTCTTCGCACATCTTTCTGTCTTTGTTTCTTCTGTGTGTATGAGTGTGAGGTCCTTGTTGAGTTGTTGAGTGTTGTGTGCCGCTTGTCTGTTTTTCTTATGGCTCGGTAGATTGGTGCTGTGTTCTGCTGGAAGTAATCCCGCCGGTTCTTTAATCGCCGTCTTCTCTTTTTCAATTTGGTCAATCAATCCCCTCCCACCTTCTTTACCAGTTATGGCCAGTCTCTTTGGCCGACATCAGGTGGTGTTACTGGCTGTTGGTCATCATTATCCTTTCGACCTGATAAGTTGCTCCAACTCGGTGTTTATTATTATTATTGACCAACAAACGTCTGTACAATATTTACAGGAACATAACGGCGTTTAAAGTTCATGACTGAGTTAGTCGGTCTCAGGCAAAGGCTGCATGATGTTTTCCTTCATTGTATTGCCTTTCTTCAAAGATTTCTCCAAATCTATTCAGATTTGGAGAAAGGCGTACAAGGAATGCAATTAACAATTTGTTGGCTAGTGTTGATTTCAGATTCAGGAGAAGTTATCCCATTTTCAAATTAAAACATTTAATAAGAAAATTTTTGATTTTTAATGATTTAGGGGATTAGAGTTGCTTTAGATATTAAAAGTAATCTCTCTGTTTACAGTGTGGAATGTATTAATTTCCTTTTTTTCCTTTTTCTTTTTTGTTTAATAACAAATTTGTTTGGAAAACTGTGTTATTATGATGAATTATAACTTGTCAAGAAATTTAATTTTCTTAACAAGTTGTAAACAAATTTATAAACAAATCTATATGGATCTGAGATTTGGGGACTATAAAAGAAAGGCGAAGGAAGAAATTGCTAGCTGTCGAGATGGATTTTTGGAGATCAGCCCAAAGATCTCAACTAGAAAGAGTTAGGAATGAAAACATTAGAAAAGCAATGGATGCTCAAATAAACATCATCGACAAAATAGAACAAAAAGGTTAGAATGGTATGGACATATTATGAGAATGAGGGAACAGAGATTACTTAAAAAAGCAATGGAATGGACACCCCACTAGAAGGAAAAGGAGAGGAAGACCTAGCAGCACACGAATAGAGGGAGTAAGGACGGCTATGGAAAAGAGGAAATTGAAGAATGGAGACTGCGGGGACAGAAAAGAGTAGAGGAACAAAATTAAATTATTATTAAAAAAAAAAGTTAGGTCGAAGATAACTGTTGATAACGGAGAAATCCAAGAAGAAGAAGAAGAAGAAATCTTTTGATAAAAACTTGTATTGTATTGTATTGCATTGTTATTGTTGCTCTAATATTATTTCTCCCTGATTGGAGAATTCCACTTCGTGACGGGTATTGCTACCAAGTACACAGGGTGTTATATTGTCTGGTGTTATTGTTCGTCGAGGAAATCTCTGACTATCCTACAGGTGTTCAGGATTGCGACTTTCTGGAGTTCCTTGAAGGTGTTCGCTGGGAGACCTATTGCTGCTAGGCTGCTATATAGAGTGTTTGGCACCACACCGGTGGTTGACACGATGATCGGGATGGTCGATATTCCTTGCATATGCCACATCTCCTTGATCTCATCTCTCAGGTTCGTGTACTTCCTGATTTTTTCCTCATGGGTTTTCTGCAGGTTGCCTGTGTTGGGTACCGCTATGTCAATCAGATAGGAAACCTTTTCCATCTTGTCCACAAGGGTTATGTCCGGTCTGTTGTGGGGGATTGTCCTATCCATTATTATGGCTCTGTCCCAGTACAGCTTGTGGGTTCGGGTCTCTAATACTGCCTCGAGTTCGTACTTGTACTATGGTACACTTTCTTCGATCATCTGGTATTTCCTAGCTAGCTTCTGATGTATTATCATGGCTGCCTGGTGTACTCAGTCTGGGTGATCACTTTGCATCCCGCGGTGATGTGTTGGATCGTTTCTAAGCCAGGTGGCATCGTCGACATATGTCATCGGACACTCCGAGCTCCTTGGCTCCTGTATTTTCTATAGTTTCTGGTACTGATTACCTGGTCTTGGATGGCGAACATGAATCCTCAGTCTCGGGGAAGAGGGTCCCGCTCGTGCGCCATGCATTGGAATCAATTTTATCTATGTGATCTTGATGGAGATCATTGTAGTGTCCTCCATGGAGTGTCTTTCCTGCCCATCTTTCTAGCATCATTTGTGCCTCCAGGTTGGGAGGGGAAACCTGGGGGGTATACCTCTTGTCTGTCTTCCTTATTGCCTGGTGAAGTGCTGCTGTGTGTTTCTGGAAGTAATCATTCAGGTTAGCAATCGCTGTTTTCTGTTGCTCGATGAGGTTTGTCAGGCCCCTTTCTCTTTCTTTCCGAGCCATTGTCCAGTCTCTCTCCACGGCCGACTTCGGATGGTGTTGGCGGCTCTTGGTCTTTGTTGTCCTTGTAGTAGGTCAACGTGATTTCTATTCAAAAAATCATCCATCACAATCGCCCAGGCGTGTGGGCCAATCACCAACCCCTGAGGACAACCTCGGGTTACATCTCGCTTTATTTTCGTATATCCAGTTTTCACAGTAATCTTTCCCTTAGAGAAACACTCTCTAAAAACTGAATACAAATTATCTGAACAGCTAGTAGTTCTTATCCTATGGAGGATTCCCTCCCACCAAAGCATATAAAATGTGGCATGAAAATCAACGAATATTCCAAAGACGTAACGCCTCTCATAGCCATGCACACAAGTTACCATCTGATAGATAGCATCTTCTGTTGACTTTCCTTTTTTGTAACCAAACTGGTTAGGTATATGCAACCAGGAGGAAAAAGTTAAAAAGAAATATTGTTTGCCATATGGTGGTCAGCTGAATTGTCCAATCATAGTCGAGAAGTTTTTATTAGAGCCAGGAAAAATTACCAGCGTAACAGAAGTGGGGAAGAGAGTGAAGTACAGCTATTGAAGGAAACATATAGAGTTAAAAGGAGACAATATTATAAATTGATTATGGACAGTAAATTAAAGGATTGGAAAAATTTTGTATCAACCACAGGTAACACAGACCTTCTTTACAAAATCTGTAAAAATAAAATAATGGCAGAATACAGTAATTAGTGGAAATGATGAGACAATAAACTGGATCTCTACAGTGGAAGCTATAGTTGATAAATTATTTCCTGAGGATGATAAAAGAAATGATAATATATTACAAGTTGATATTCGACGAGAAAATGACGAGTACAGCACTAAGGAGCATACGGAGTTATTTACTGATGAAGAATTAAAAGTAGCTGCGTCTAAGTTGAATAGCAGTAAGTTTCCCGGACAAGACTTCGTTGAAAATGTAGCTATAGTCAAGATGTATGATCTGTTTCCAGTTGTTCTTCTAAACATGTATAACAAATGTCTTTTTCCAGAAATATGGAGGTCTACTTTGTTAAAGATATTAAGGAAGCCAGGAAAAGAGGGGTGACCGATCCCAGAGCATACAGACCTATGTCCTTGCAGGAAAATTTGGGTAAACTATATGAGCGACTATTGTTGATTCGAATACAATATATGGTGGATTGTCGCAATTTAGAAAAGACAAATTAGTATGGATTTCAAAAGGGCAAATCTACAGAGGATGTTGTAGATAATTTGATAGAATATTGTAATACAGTACATCAGTAGAGAAATATGTTATGACAGCGTTTATCGATTTCGAGGGCGCGTTCGATTCCCTGTGGTGGCAAGTGTTTTATGTGTCCTTTGGAAACTTGAATGCACTTCCCAGCTATACCAAGTCGTTAGGAACTACTTTTCAAATTGGAGTATTCAAGTTAAAAGCACAACATCTGTCATACAGTAGGAGAGTATATTAGAGGCTGTCCCTAAGGGTCGGTTTTGGGTCCAACTTTTTGAAACTTAGTTTTGGATGACTGGCTCTCTCGGAATCATTCACACTGCCACAAGATAGCGTATGCGGATGATTTGGTTGTTTGTATCACAGGCAGATCTAGGAAGAAGTATTTGCGCCTGTTTTACAGGACCTAGAAAATTGGGCTAATATTAATAAAATAAAAATCTCATCTAAGAAAACAGTAATGATGATATTTAATCACCAACTTAATTATCGGAGACCACCTAGAGTTTTGATTAATGGACAACAGATACCATATGTCCCCAGAACTAAATATTTAGGAGTAATAATAGATGACCGGTTTAGTTTTATACCCCATATTCACATCTGCGGTAGTGAGAATTACAAGATCAGAGTGGGGTTTACAGAAAAAGACCTTGATGCTCTACTATAAGGCTGTCTTTTTATCCATAGTTGCTTATGCAGCTGGAACATGGTACAATAAAGTGAATATGAGTAAAGTTTCGATTAAACTGTTATCTTTTCAGAGGTTTATGTTACTAGCCATATTTCGAGCATGCAGAACAGTGTCAACCAATGCGTTGCGAGTAATGGTGGCGTTCTACCTCTGGATCTTTATATAGTGTACAGAGGGTTATCATATGCTCTGAGGAAGCAAATTCCAGCAACCATTATGGAGATCAGTGTCCAAAGTAACAGCGATATTAAGAAAGAAAAAAAGAGCTTTTATATAACTTATGGCAAGAAAGATGGATTGTTAGTGAGACAGGAAAAGTTACAATGAAGTTTATTCCTGATGTAAGGTATATTACTTGTATATCTGCCGTAAAATGGTTCTATCCCTCCATGGTCACGTCTTATATTCTAACTGGTCTTATATCACGTCTTATATTCTAACCGCTTAAATCTAAGTTGTGTTACTTTCGATTAGAGGTTGATAGTCAGTGTGATTGTGGTTTAGAAGAGACCTGGGCACGTGCTCTATGAATGTCTGCATTACTTCGACGAGAGGCAGGAATTGATGGTGCAGGTTCCACAACTACAGCCAGGAGTAGAGCACTGGCTACGGTTAGTAATTTTAATGCATTACAGAAGTTTTTATTCGTGCCTTCGCTAGAAGAAGAAGAAACCTGGTGAATATTGACGGTCCTGGAATAGTGAACGAGGAGCATATAATAAGTTCTTCATGACTTGCAATTGGCTTCACATCTATGTGCACTCTCTTCTCTCTCTTTTTTTTTTTTTGTATTTATTTGTTATTTTTATTATTTATTTGTTTTTATTATTTCATTTTATTTTTATTATTTTTTTATTTTATTTATTTATTTTATTTATTATTATTATTTTATTTTATTTTTTTATTGCTTGTACCTAGGTACGGGATATTTCTGGCAACTGACGGGTTGCGGATCCAGTGTTTGTCTTTTTTTTGCTGATACCCAGGTGTGGGCGACCTGGGTACGGGATTGCTGGCATCCACCAGTATGGCACACCCACTGGTGGATGTGGGATTTGGTGCGATACAGCACAGACTACTGGTGCGGGTTTGGTCCCAGGAATCAGCTATGCGGGTGTTAGCTGTTCCCTGGTGGCAAAGTGGCTTGACATAAACAACACATACCACAGCACACGCACTAACACATACACAAAGCACACTAATATTATGTCATGCCCGTTTACAGAGATTCTGTATTCCATCACAGAGACATTAGGTGGAGATAGGCATACGCCTAGGAACCACCATACACAGGAAACACATACAATACAGTCCTTACACTCCCCCCCCCACGTATACAGTGATATACTGTCATTTCATGGAAAAGTTTACCCTACGGATTTATTTATTTAATTAAAAAAACTTCTCACCGACAGGGCATGCAGACCCTAGATAACGATGAGAATGCCGAGAAATACAGAAAATCAATACAAAACAGTCAGTAATATTAAAATATATACAAAAAGTTTTGATTAACAAAACAGTAAAAGGCCGTTTCTTCTACATAAGTGTAAAATCAATATTGTAATTATTGAATACCTGAAGGAAACGGAACAGAGGACTTCGAAGTACGTGTTCAGTACGAGGGAGAAATCAGTTTTATAACTAGAATTGAAGCGAAAGGTATTTGTTCAAAAGAGATGGAGAATCGATAACAGAGTCCATGATATTGTAGACAAAAAGAGACCAATGGAGTTGTCATCTAGAGTGAAGACGAATAATTCTGAAGCGACCACAAAGGGGCTCCATAATTTCGACGGTGAAAGGCAAGGCGATTTCGATAGCGTTAGAATTTAAGGAATTTAATTTGAATTCCCTCAAGTCTATGGGAAAGATAATAATAGTCTAATAAGAAGTCTGTGGGAACCGAATAATAATAAAAAATGGGAAGTGGAAGCTGCTTGTAGAGAAGAATTACAACTTTGTCACTCTTGAAAATCGAGGAAGATTTTCAAGAGTGACAAAGATTAAGACAAGGAGTTTGTAAGTTTGAGATGTGAAGGTCAGCTCGAAATAAGACACCCAAGTTCTCGAACGTATCAGTGCTTGCAATTAGAGATTTTCCAATCTAATAATTATATCGGAAATAAACGTAACCTACATTTTAATGGGGTTAGCAATTCACACGGTTTAGATATTTAAATAACATAAAATAAATTCGTTGAATAAAAGACAATTTTCCCATTCACGTTTACTTACGAAACTGCTGCTACTCCTGTAAATGTAAACCTCTGTCGGACTCGGACAAAATTTTGAATAAAGGTCGCTAATTGCTAAAAAAATTGTTTCTCGTACAATTGGCCTTTCCAAAACACAATTCCAAAATGTAGCAAACAACATTTACGACTACATTTGTTAGAGCAAGAAATTGGCGAAACACTTTTTGTTTTGTTTCTGAAATAATGGATCAGATTTATCAAGATTAAATAAATAAGCGAAAACAGAAGTGAAAACAAATGAAAAATCAGATTGAGAAATATCAAACACAAAAAAAACCTGTTATTTGGTGATATTTAACCTTAGAGTGGGCAAAAAATTCTGTAGTTTTTCTGACACCAACATACGTTACCGTTTTACGACTTTAAATGCAGAATGCTTCACTTAAAGGGAGGATGGGTTAATTCTCCACTCGGTTAGTACAGTTGATGTAATCACCCTTCTCCTTACAAGAAGGGTGATTACATCAACAAGGTGGAAAAGACGTGAATTCGAATCCTATAAAATTCAGCAGTTCCCAACCTTTTTTGACTCGCGAACCCCTTTCAACATAATATTTTTATCTCGATCCACTAAGCCTATATTCTTTGAAATCGTATAATACTTCTGAATTTCTGTTATTAAATATTTCAAGTATTACGTTTTTATAAGCGATACTGCGATATGATAATTTAATATAAAATGATATAAAATTATTATATTACTAATAATATAAAAGTATTATTAATCTTGTCGCGCATGCTCGTTATGTAAGGGCGCCTGACCCAAACCACAACTAAATATAAATTTTGAACCGTCCCACATAAATTAATATTAAACTATTTTCTAGTTTACAAAAATATACCTGTATAAATCTAAGCGGACTCCATTACATAATTTTTAGTGAGTGACCTTGGGTGTTCGCGAACCACTGGTTGGGAACCAATGAGTGTAAATGAGCGGAAAACTTTTATAGGCCTCTTTTACAACATAGCTGACTTAGTCGGTTTCAGGCGGGGGTAGCATATATATATATATATATATATATTTTTTTTTTTTTTTTCTTTCCTGGAAATTCGGGGTTTTCTTCCAGCAAACTGACCACAGTACACACGCAATTTACAGACATTATACACGTTGCAATATGCTGTGTCGCTGATTCACCTAAAGAGCCAAGAAGAACTGACATTAGAAATCGAACTTCCAGAAACTAAACAGAGGAAATCTGTTTAGTTATAATTGCAATATGCTTTGTCGCTGATTCACCTAAAGAGCCAACAACAACAACTGGATTTACAGAAGAATAGACATTACAAATCGAACTTCCAGTAACTAAACAGAGGAAATCCAATATGACAGAGAGAAATGGGAGGAAAAAACATTTACATCTTTCATTCCCACTATTGGTGCTCAAAAGATTTTTCGTTCCTTTCTCCCCGTCCTTGGCGACAATATAATGGTTTCGCCATTTGCTGCTGGTTTGAGAGGAGTAGGTTCAGTTTCTGTCGACGATTGGAGGGATTTTTATAAAGTCCTCTTCAATCAAGGATGGGGTTAGCTGATGTCAGGTGGAGGGAGTACGGTTATTATTTTTTTTTTTTTTTCCCCATGCGTTCAGAGTTTTTCAGCTCCCTCAATAGCAAGCTGGCCCGTGAAAACACACACCTCTACAAACGTAATATCAAATGGTGCAACACGGCCTAATTTTCTCGTTTTTCAAATGGTCTCAGTTTCACATTCTTTGCTTATACATGTTGTGTGTTCTCATGGCTCTCTACTGAAACTTGAAATTCTTCTACTGAAGATGCAAGGCACACTTGAAACGCTATGGAGGTGCAATTGAGTTTTAAATTCAGCCGAAATATAGCATATGTATCTTTTTTTCTTTCCATCTGGTTTCTGCAGCGTCTATCTTGATAAATATTCTACTGTCCCAACACACCCGACTAATCTACCATGATACTGTAACGCCTTTTCCTCTTGTCGCTCACTCGTTTGTTAAAATATCGGCTCAATAAATAAAAAATAAATTTTCTGTTTGTACTCCGGAACGACCAAACGGTTAGAGGAGTTCACAAGATAGACAGATTACAAGAAACAGCACCGTATTCAGCACTCACGGGCTTGAACCCCGGTCACTCAAGGCACGTGTACTTATGCACCCGCGCGCCTGACCACTAGGCTATGGCGGCCTTAAGGTTTACGATAGGCAATAAGATTTGTTAGTGAGGGAGTCGCAAGTCCATTTACTATGTCAGGCTTAAAAAATACCTTTTTCTGCCTTTTCGTGTTGGCGCTGATTTCGCAACGAGCTGTCTCTTGTTATTCATATCTTGCAATCGTTGATGTGCGCTGTTCTCAAGGTACAACTAAAGAATTCCTCAGTAATCGTGATGTACAGGTTCCCCCCCTCCCCCCGATGCAAGAAGCCCGCACTTAGGCAGCCCTTGAACGAAATAGAATATTGGTTCCCGTCTTCTACGTTGTTACAAGCAATTTGTGGGCAACAGGATGTGGTGATCATCAGACCGTTTCTTGCTTATTACTTACGTACGTGAGATGTGGCGACAGCGTACGTGACCCTGGGTCACGCTATCTTTGAACTCGTTCCTTATACAACAGATAGGAGCTGTTCATTTAGAAAGGGTGTGAACGACAAATTGCGCAAAGATTAAAACTTTTGAATCAAAAATTCCGATGCCAGCTTAGTAAGAGGGGATTACAGACTACAGACACACGACGAAAATGAGAGTCGATGTGTTGATTAATAGATTACGTTGCTCATTGCTTCATGCAACAAAATGATTCACGTTGGGGGAAGAAACCCTTTTGTTTTGTTCTATCTTTTAAGAAATTACATTTTTTGGCGGCTCAAACTTCCACGCGCTATTAAAACCTCAAACCCCCTAATAAGTGACAGCCTCTTTTAGCTCGAAAGAGATTATGTGGAGAAGATTTCTCTCAACAATCATCCACCAGGAGAGATTCAAACTGAACAATTTGTCCGCAAATTGCCACGCACGATTCATGAACGAGGCAATCAGATTCTACGAACATAATTCGTTCACGCACAAGTGTTCTTGACCAGGCAGGATCTGAGCACTTCTTACTAACTGCTCCAAGTAGGGGGCACAAGCCGGTGACTACTTTCTTTATTCTTTCTCTATCTTGTGAACTCCTCTGACCGTGTGGTCGTGGTGTAAACAGAACGACCTGGCCGGGGACGTCCCGATTTTCTGGTCGTTCCAGAAAACTTATTTTATTTATTTTTACTGAGCGGTCAAGACTCAATATGGCCATCCCTTTATCCCTACAAAGAAAAAAAGGCAGATGGTACAGTTTAAAGAAATAAATTTACCCAGCGTCCGCTCCTAAGATACAACATGTGAGGTGCGGACCGAGACATAACTTCGCAGTGTCTCGGATTTGTCCATCCTACGACCAGTTCACAAGGGGTTTAATAGATCTTTTCTTGGAAGAGTTGGGAGGGGGGGGGGTCCTACTGATTGTTCATTATTACGTTAATGAATTGATAGACGCTATCCTATTATATCACAGGGTAGTTTAAGTAATTTATTTTCGAAATGATACAAATTAAAAGGAATTGAACCACCTCACTTAAACTATTTATGGCTAAGTTTCGGGAATTCGCTGTTCCCCCGTCTTCAACCCTGTGGGGGATAGCGCATTGTTTGAGGAGTGGCCTTACAACTTTTCAATTTGACAAAGACATTTGATTATTTACAATACAATATATTCTAATTATACTATACTCCTTTACATGAACAAGTGTCGCTTAATTATTACAATTTTTCTTAAAATTTAATTAACTCATTCCTTATTTAATTAATAAATAAAGATAGTTCCAGAAAATCCCTACAGTTACTCTCTAAATTCAGTTGGAAGGACTTACCTGCTAACTTGATCATGAACGTGACCAAGAGACTCCCTCCCTCCCGGATCATGTTAACAGGTAAGCCCTTCCAATTAATTTCGAAAGTAACTCTGGAGATTTCCATGGATTGTGCAGGCTTTTAGGTTTATATTTATCTACAGTATGAAAGAGCGTAGCCAGGTGGGCAGGAGCAGCAGTGCGTAGCACACGCTTCGTGATTAGATCGGGGTTCGAGCCCGTGACCACCAAAATACGGAGTATGCGGAAAGGTCAGGGAATGACCACCGCATATCCCAGAGCAATATGGCCTTAGTTGCTAATGCTCCTAAAAACCAAATAACAAACAGTATGAAAGAGAAGTCATATAAAAGTATGAACGGCGTGGACGAGTTGCTTTACTCGCGATGGTTTCTTAATCCCCCTTCTTCCATGCACAAGCGAGGTTTATTTCAGATTAGAGATCGTACCTCCTGCACCCACCGATGAGTAGCTCTGATGTCTGCGGACAAGTGAACATTTTTTATGAATCTCTACCTGTAATATTTTTTTATGGATAATGTAATTTCTTTTCCGAAGGAGGATGGGATCAAATTTAATAGATATGGTAATAGCAGATTATACCAAACAAAGCTACTGTGGATTCCAACTTTCATAATTAAAATAGGCAGCACACACATAGATCTCCTTCATATCTTAGCAGGTGTCACGATTCAAGAAATGAAAGATATAATTGGTTTTTCAAGAACAGTTCGCTCTCTATTTGGACGATAGACAAATTTCCTTTTCTTGGTCTTTTTGATTTGTGTCCGACTTTGGATTTGTCAATAACTTGTTTAAAGCTTTTTTCGAGCTCTGGGGTACGCAGAAAATGGAGATTTCGAAGAAAACCAATAGTGGTATGCTTCATTGTTATCTACATTTTTGGAAGAGTTTAGGGTGAAATGGAGGGTAAAGGATTTCCTTCTTACAAGAATAATTTCAGTAACAATCTGAGCAAATATTGGGATCACGAGGCCTAACACAGCAGTAAACCAAGGATAAAGAGTTATGGAGGTCATCCCACTACGCATCTTGTAATATCAAACCATACGCTCTAATGAGAATGGTCTTAGGTAGAAAGACCATCACCGTTACGATCTGAGGCACTTAGAAGACCACTAATATTGACCGTGTATTTTGAAGGGCTGAGTTATCTTGTTGAGCTAAAGATCAAGGGTGTTGGATGTGCATTTCGGGTGGTCTGGTTTTTTAATAGGAAATTCAAGAAATCATTAGTACGTCAAAATCCTTAGTATTTGGACTAGCTGGCTCCGTGTAAAGAGAAATTTGAAATCAGCTGGAGTTTTGAACATTATCTGGGCCGTGCAAATGGGAGGGTGCACTGGATGCGCTGTACCAGGGCCCCCGATTTAGGGGGCCCAAACGAGGCAGCCATAAACGTCTCAACATAAATAAACGAGGTCCCTTAACCCCTTTTGCATCCGGGTCTCCAAATACCTTTACACGGCCCTGAACATTACAGTCTCCATGGAAAATTGCTTCAATATTACAGAAGTTGGATTGGAGAAAAAAATTAAGTTTCAAAAAAGTAAAAACGTTTTGAGTGATTTATCGAACTAGTAGAATGGTAGAAACAGCAAATGAATTTCAGAGAATGAGGTGAAGAGACTCAGTCCTTTTTTGTAGTAGTAGTATTAGCCAAAGAGCTCAAGGAAGCCACAGGCTTTTGATGCACCGGCGAAAAAAAAAAAAAAAAAAAAAAGAAGGCAACTACAAATTATAGAGATCGAAGAGAATTGATTCCAGATTGAAGTTGTTGTAATAGTAGGGGCTTTCAGGAGCATCAGCGACTAAGGCCATATTGCTCGTGTATGCTCTCTCTGTAAATTGCGTGTGTTCTGTTGTCGATTTTCTGTTTTCTGGACGAAAAACCCGTGTTTCCAGATTGGGGGATTTCCGACAAGGAATGTCAGAATGTACTTGGGCACAAAAGTACCACCTTTAAAGCGAAGGAATCGTAAAGTTATAAAATAGAAGTCACAAGATGATGAATCAACCCCATTAGCACATTTTGCTACCCGTAGGAAGAACTCTTCTCTTAAATTAAATAAATAAATAACTGTAGTCCACGGACAGTTAAGGAGGTCCATATCTTTACAGATTTCTTTAATCCGTAAATTCCAGTTAGAAGTGATCTCATGGAGTCCAATGCCTGCAGGTTTATCGAAAAGTGGTTTATTTCTATTTAGTGCCATCCATTGAGGCTGGAAGAGGTATGGCCAAAGAGGATGAGTTGGCAGGCCCCAAACTTTGGACCAGAGGCGGATCTACCGTGAAGCTGATGAAGCTTAAGCTTCAGGGCCCTCACTTGCACCGGCCATTTCCAAGGCCCTGGGAGGGGACCTAGCAATGCGTTCACATGGTCATATTTGCAAAATTTGGAAAAGTAAGACATCAGAATGTCAAGGGGAATGTCAGAGGAATGTCATGAGGAATGTCAGAATGTTAAGAGGAAGAGATAAATTTACAACGGAAGTAATGAATAGGCTCTCGGATTGTATGATAATCCAATTAATGAAGAGGAGTGAATGATATGAACACAACGGAAAAAAAGATTTAAATTTCTTGCTGACTTGACACGAAATATTGACATTGAGGAAGATAACATAAAACTCATAATACTCCACTACAACGAGGACATCGACGACAAAATGGTTAATCAGTGACGTCAGTTCAAAGAGTATTTAAGATTAGTCACTGCACAAGAAAACTTGAAATGCCCTGAAATCTTTCAGCTCATATATGAAAGAAACATTAGAGGTGATAGAGGTTTTTCCAATTTTCAAAAGACGTTACCAATAACGAGTTGTGAAGCTGAAAGAAACTTTTATAAACTGTCAATTAGAAAAAAAAAAAAAAAAAAGAAATTTCGACCAACTATGCTTGTAAACCATTCTCTAAACAATACTGTTGTAATCCATGCTTTCTTATTGGATCGCCAAATTACGGGCAATGTGCTTTTTATCGCTCGTTGAAGAAGCGATCAAGGAAAATCAGCCAAAAAATGTAAGAAAAAAATTATTATTATGGAGGTGTGGCAGGCAGTTAATAAAAATATTGTTATTTTTCTGGATTTTGTGATGTTTTGTGGCCAGTTTTAACGCATGGGCGCACCCGGCAGACGCCAGGGGCCTCACTTAGGGTTAGGAATGCGACTAAGAGAGACCCAGAAAAAAATTAAAACAAAATTTAAACTGAATAGGGGCCACATTTGAAAATTCGCCGGGGGGCCCGAGAGTTCTTAAAACGGCCCTGGATGATGCTCAGCTTTTTTGAAATTGTAATTGGTCGTGATTCCTTTTCTCATTATAAATAAATATTCACTTTCTTACCTAATTTTGTATTCTTTTTCTTAAAGGGGGCTCCAAAAATTGTATAAGCTTCAGGCTCCACAAAACCTGGATCCGCCTCTACTTTGGACGCATAATTTGCTAATAAAATTTTCCTTCTGAGATGTAATGGTAACGCCTACCAGTACCATATCCAAGTATTATGGTAAAGGGGCATGACGACCAGGTTTTTAAGTATTATTTTTACGCATACACTTAAGGAATGTTAAGGGGGACATATGCCTCCTGTGCACCCCCTGAATACGCGCCATATAAGCTTTGAGCCGGGGAAGGTGCGATTTAAGTAAAGTTCGATGTAAAAGTTAAGTTATAACGTGATGAGAATTTGTGGGAGAATTACGATTCGGCTGAATATTTGTGATTTGTTTGAGAAAATTAGGAGAGGGAATAGAAGAATGGAGTTTATGTAAAAGCCTCAAGCGGGAATGCAGGACTGTATTTTCCGTGACTAGTTTGAAGGTTTAAGTCAAATAGGGAATTAAGTTATAAGGGGTTCTTTTCAATGGTGCTCCAAAGTTGATGTCACGTAAGTCCAACTATTGCATTCACCGTTGGGGATTTTAAGAATGAATTTTTCTGATTTTATTTTTTGCCAATGGGGGTGAGAGTTGGGTGAGGGCGCGACCATATTGGCACGCAAATTCAATCGAAGCACCAAGGATGGTATAATTTAAATTTTGTTTCGAACTGTGAAAGGGGGAGCGAATCGTTTAAGAAATGATTTTATGTAAGCTCTGTATGAACTCGTGTAATAAAGAGGTTTGTTGAAAGTAGCGTTGTTTCAGAAAAGTAATTCCTACATCTTTTATAGAAGTTACTCTATTAAGTTTAGGTTTGTTGAATTCAACGTGTTTTACCTGCGATGTTAAAATATTACATTTCATTGGGGTTCGTGCGAAGGGTGTTCCTCACTGCCCATTCATAAAATTCAGTTATTGCTGGCTGTAATTGGTTATTTACATTAAATTCAGTTATTTCTTGGCTGTACACGAAGAAAACAATTTAATGTCATCGGTATAAAGTTAAACGTGGGACTTCTTGGGAGAAAAAGATAGAAGAAAAGTCATTTATTTAGATATTGAATAATAAGAGACCGCTTATTAGACATAAATGTTTGAGACTAATATCACTGAATGTTATCTGATAATCTATAAAAGTTATATGTTGGAAAGCCAAGCAAGAAGAGATCCACTTATGCCACACGATTGCAGCTTGATTTTTAATATGGCGTGATGGTTAACCTGCTCTTTCCACCTTTGATCGAGCTTGTGCAGCTCTCTGGGATACTTTCGTCCGCCCAAGAGAATATCATATTTCAATGGACATTCAGAACTTCGCCGATCCGATCTCTGTACCATCTCGTCCACTAAACGCTTCCGAGATATTCTTGGTGTTCAAGCACAGTCGAACTGAGTGACTTACAGCGAGATCGCTCAGTTTAGAACTGTCCATATTTTCCTAAGAGAACAATTCGCATTCGCATCAGTTCCTTGACCTCCACGCACTTTCAGTTCGATTTGCAAAGGACGATTGTTGAATTCAACTGTGGCTTAACCGGTGTATTACTTGTGCGATGAAAGAAATGAAATCCGTGGCGAGATTGAAAGAAATCCTTGGCGAAAAAGAAGTGAAGTGGAGTCGTTTCTTTCTCGCATAATAACCACCCGATCGATGGGCGCTTTATCTTATGCAGTTTCTCTTACACGTTTGCAAAGCGAAATAGCATTTTTCGATTACTTTCTTCGGGGTATCCACATTTGTAACAAAATGTTCTGGAGCGGAAATTGGGAAAATACTGTGTCAGGAAGGAAGTGTCACTCGGTTTTAATATCACGATTTAGACGAGAACAGATAACCGTGGAAGCCGCCGAGAGGTTTTGGGAAGTGAATTCGCGTTTTGGGTTTCCTGTCGAGGTGGGTACTCCAACTCAGATTGCAATGAATTCCTCGTCACGCTGGGAACCGCTAAAGCACACGAGGGACCGCCGTAGTCGTGTGGATCTAGAAAGTAACCCCCCCCCCCCTTTTCCAGTTAGGTGACTGTCGGGAGAAATATTAATCGGAGTTCAGGTCATCTAGAAAGTAAATCGTGAGTGAGACAAGGGAGCGAAAGAAACCGGATGTGGGGTAACACCGTGACCTACACTGATGACCCTGGCGGACTGCGTTTGTAGGTGTGCTGCGGTTGTTACGGTAGCCGGGTCTGCAAACAAACATTCGTCACACATGAGCAGAGAGCGGGGCTAAGGTTAACACGTGTCGGCGGAAGTGCTAACCGCCAGAAAACGACGCCCACCCCTCGGGTATCCCTTTCTCGTGGATCGCCTTCGTTTTCCACGGCTGCTCCTCCTCTCAAGCAGATCGCCTCCTTACCTCCGCTTGACGTCTCACGAGGACTGGTGACGTCACCGCTTCTACACCGACTTTCCGCGGCCCCCGATCCATCCAGTACGGGACAATGCGCGTAAGAGGTTACCTGCCACTCCTGTGTGTCTTCGGATTGACCCTCTCCAGAGAGGCCTACGCCGAAACTCGGATATCCAGCCAGTCCAGGAGAGTCGTGTTCCCCGTAAGTATTTCTTTTTGCGTTTTTAAGATAGTTCGTGTGGCGATGTTTAAGGGGGCAGGAACCGTGACGACGAACGTTTCTCACCTGCGTTGTGAAACGCTTCCTCGGTGTTTGGTGAAAGTTTCTTCACCCCACGTCGCACCTCCTCTTCTGGAAATCGGGGAGCGTATTTCGGCCACCGAGTGACAAATCCCTAGGCATGCGCAAACTCGCCTTCGAAGAGTTCCTCAGAAGTGTTTTTTGCCAACGTAGAAATTCTTCTTTTTTCGCTCTTTCTCCTCCGGCGATGATCGTGCAGATTTTAGTTGGCCGCAATCTCCATTCTACACACACCCCTTACCTTCTCCACGCAGCTTTTTCCTTTATAACTCTGCCAGGAATTTGTAGGCGAGTGTGTCCAGTGTGGGGTGAAGTGGGGGAGGGGGTTTAAAGAATTCAATTTCTAGATCGGTATCTTTTCAGTACGACGTAGCTTTTTAATATTGCTCTTTTTGACGACACCTTTGGGGAGATTATGGTCGCTCGGAACCACCGTCAAATATGGCAAATTTGTGGGTACTGTTCAAGATTTCAGGGGTGTTACTGACGACTTAAGATGAGTAACGAAGATATCCTCTAATGCGCTGTTATTATTTCGGCCAAGGAAGAAGACGCACCCTCAATTAATAGTCCCCACTCAATGACCTGCAATTATTGCAAAAAAAACGATTCGTTGGACTTTCGGAACTCGATTTTTCTGATCCGAGCCTTCACTTCGCAGTTTGCGAGACTTCCCACTTTCAGTTCTCTTCGTTCGTTCCTCGTTGTTTTTGCAGATCGTGGAAGAAAAACTGTCGGGTATGAAATGTGGGGGCGAAGTGAAATGTTTACGACGTCATTGCCGCACGAAACGCGATTTTGGTGGAAATAATTGCGTTGAAAAGCAATAAGTTGTCACAGAAGAAGGATGATTGAAACCGAAGGCATCGCTACCCACGCAACGCATGTGACTGGAAAATTACATGAAATTAATCCCTGCAGTTAGTCCTGAATTTTTCGTCCACGATTCTCTCAGTCTGTTGCTGTCTGTAATAAAGGTTACGCAGAAAACACTACTCCCTGCGATAGCTGCTCTCCTCATTCTACAAAGACCTTTTCTGTCCATCGTGGGTTGAAAGGTGGTTATCACCCGTCTTCTACTTTTCACCAAAAAAGGCAGTGCGACGCTCAATTTAGACATCGTCGAAGTTAATCCCCGCTCAGTAAATGCAAACTCAAAACTGTGACTTGCAGTAGCTTATTGAAAATTGTAGGATAACCTAACATTTAACGAGAACTCAATTGATATTCGGAATTCTGTTTGGGTGAAACTCAAACTTTTCCTCCTAGGACAACGCAGTATTAAGTAATTTTTGGAACTGCGCAAGCTGGATGGGATGGATTATGGGACATTATGCTTATACTGTAAATAATGCAAAATATCTCGAAACGTAAAATGTGTGGCGCAAATCCATCAATCAAAAATTCAAGATAAAGAGTTGAACACAATCCGCGCATCACTCGGTGCTTTACTTACAGTTAGT
This sequence comes from Mastigoproctus giganteus, assembly GCF_048544385.1. Lineage (NCBI taxonomy): Eukaryota > Metazoa > Arthropoda > Arachnida > Uropygi > Thelyphonidae > Mastigoproctus > Mastigoproctus giganteus. The sequence goes on along the minus strand of NC_143577.1, from coordinate 2,475,209 downwards.
CAAAGCAAGTTGTGAAAATTCTGTTGCAAAAGAGTCCAAGAACAGCAAGGCAGAATTCTTTTCGAAAGGGAACAGACCAAAGAACCCAGTTGTCGTTAAATTTAAAGAGTTGAAGAACTAAACCCATTTTCTGCGTCAATATTTAATGCTTTTAAACCTAAAGTTCTCAACGTTCCGGCCCACAGTTATGTTGAGTCGAATGAAATTGACATCGCTGAAAAGATATTCGGCCTGGTTATTCTGAAGGAAGCCGAGTAGATACTAAACCCTCAGCTTTAATCACGAATGCATCAGAGTTCAGGGACACTTCTTCTGGCCTGGGGCAGCGCGAGCATTTGCTCGGTTAGCAAGGGTGGTCCAGAAGGAGATTTCTGTAACTGCAGACCAACGAGTCCAATTTGTGCGGTGTGGAAATTAATTGATTCTGTGGTTAAGGCACTGTGCAGGATCGCATAGACACGAATGAAATTAGAAACGAATCTGAGCACCTGTTTGTTGAGGGAACCAGGTATCGTTCGTGGCCTTATTGCAGCTAACTTTGACACAGATTCTGTTTCATCGTTAGTAAAAACTGCAGCCATTATCAACCCACTGCAGGATGGAAGCCTCCTCAACGATTCATGTGGAGGGAATTGGACCATAATCTGCCACGCTGGTCCAGTGCGGGTTAGCAGATCGACCTATTTAGCAGTCGTGGGCTTGAAACCGGTTTACTCAAAGAGCGTGTGCTGCTGCACTCCCGCTCTTGACCACTCGGCTACAGAGGCAGTAGCCGACATTAAACTATTTAAACAGCACGTGCAATGATTTTCAAACTCCCCGTGCCAGGGAAAAGCCAAATATGGCTTTTCTCTGGTCGAATACGGCCCTGTTGAGTTTCCTGCAGAGCACTTTCCTCTTGTTACATTATCCTGAAGTGTATTATTGTTGGTTACTAATTATTGTTAATTAAATAATTATGCTATTTCCTGTGACTATCGTCATTTCCACTGTCACATTCGTCATTCAGTGTTTCTGATCGCGAAATTGCGGCAGTATTTTCACAAGAGTTTTCCACTCATTCGCAGATAAATTCCTACAGGGTGATTTTGCAGTGGGTTGTCTCTGGTTGGTGACATGTCTGGAATGTTGTTGAACGAGCATTCATTTATGACTCATCTGTCACGAGAAGGCCCCAAATTGCACATCATTCTCTTATGCAACACGCACACAGAGGAAAACAGAGATGTCACCAGTTGCTTCACAGTTGCTTTGTGCAAATTTGCAGCAAAAGAATTTCATTGGCTTCGGGGTCTGCAACTATGGAACAGACGATTTATTGAGTTCGCGTGTACCAACAGACCATTTACTATTTTTAAATGGCAAACGACAGGAAAAACAATCTCCAGTTACACGATCAGAATGACTAGAGATAATAACTTAAACCAAAATGGAGATCTCAACGTTTATTAATAAATTATTAATAATTTATTTTTTAGTTTATTAATAATTATTAATAAATTATAAAATATTTAAGGGCAAAGGCCTCATGCTACAAGGTAGAATGACTAACATATATTAGTCATTAGCGCAAAAGCATCATTTTAACGTAGCCATCTACCAAAGTAGTTAAATTAATTAATTAAACGTAAATGAAATTAAGCCTCAACACCCAAATATCCAATCAAGCATAGGACGGTAGAGTTTAAGGAACGATCAACAACCATACACGAACAAGTACGTATGCTGGAACTGGATTCATACTTCTAAATAGCCTATTCTAAATTGCATGTTGGATGAAAAACCAGAATTTTTTAGTGAAAAGTACGCTACCCTTGCCTGAGGCCATTCACTGAGAACTTGATCGCTCTTTCAACTTACTTGACGTCACATGCTCCTCGAATTGCCTAAGGCCATTCACTGAGAACTTGACCGCTCTTTCAACTTACATGAAGATGTGTGGTTTAAATCTTAACCCTTCAAAATCTGCAACAATGATTTACTCACTGAAACAATAACCAACAGTAATTAAACCATCAGTTTTTGGCACTGTCATCCCAGTGGTTACCTGCTATAAGGACCTCCGTGTCAATTTTGATCCGAAGCTGAGATTCGATGCGCGGACAGAATACCTCCGGAAGCGATTTAACACCCTACGCTGGAGAGCGAAGCAACACTTACTTCATTCCATCGATGCCGCAACCACTACCAGAGATCTTCAAGCCACTGTTTATCTGGCTATTTTATACGCTGCTGAAATTTGGGCATCTGCGTCACCCTCACTTCAAAAACCGGTGTTCTCGTGTGAATACTGGACCCTGAAATGGGCCACAAATAAGCATCGCAGACCCCCCTCAAATTGAGAACAACTGGCATGGCTCAGCAGCTAAATGTATCCAGGCTCCCTAAGTTAATTGACAGCAGGCGTTTAATGCAGTAAAAATGTACACAGGAGTGATAAACGCCCCAAACATCTGGGATTGCTGTCAGTGGCACAATCCTCCGCCATCCTTGAGGTCATACCCCCACACTAATCCTCAAATACAATCGGCTGAAACTGTGTAATCCCTTCGTGCTTGCCCAGGCACTTCACAAAATTCAAGCACTGCCTCGTCTTGGAGTCAACGTACAGAAAATGGCTACCGACTACAAATACCGTCACATGCTCCTCGAGTGGATTACATCTGTGGAATAAATTCTTCCAAATTGTTTTACGATGTGCAGTTCTGTTTCTGTCATATTTTCCTATTTATTATAATTTCAATTTACACGTTTTATTTCGTATAACTTATAATATTCCGTGTCGCCGCGATGAGAATTATTGTTTGCAGTACTTGTACCGTACAGCAACGTAGAAGTTTAGTTAGAATTCGACCTGAGGTCGAAGAAAACACAGATATAATCACGGGTGATTATATCCACTGTGCCGCCCACGAGGACATAGGACATTCGAAGTTTCGCTATCGTTCTTTAATTTATCTATAACATGGTAAAGTGCTCGTTGATGTTCGAAATTCTGTTTACATGAAATGTTTCAAGGTATGCCATATTTTGTTCTGGCTTGAAATTCAGTGTTATGAACAAGAACAGCTACTTCTGCGTGTCATTCTAACCTTTCAAAGAATCCAAAATGATTTTATGCGAGGCCTTCCTCTGATGTAGTTGTAGTGGACTTGTGGCCAATTAAATTCATTGTCAGCAGGGAGTGAAGGCAGGGACCATCGCAGGGACAGAAGCTGAGCAACAACAGTCTTCTACGTCCGAAGGTCTTTAGTACGAAGTTTTGACGAACGAAGAAAAGCATCTTTTGATTGAAGTAGGGACGTCTTCCAACTCAGAAAAAGAAGCGAGGTTGCCGCAAATTCAACTCATTCCTCAATGAGATTACAAGAGTAAAGAGGAGAGCTGGTCAAGTTGATGCTGCCACGCCAATTTCGTTGTTCTTTTGCTCATTTTAAATTACTGAACTGTTCTGTTTGCTCTCCATGCTGTTGTATATTTCACGTGGAGATTTTTTCTTTTTGTACTGTTGTATACAACTGATTCTTAAGTTCAATTTATATTTGAAAAGAAACATACGGCGAATTTTATAAATGGTAATCACGTGATCGTGATTACGCAAAGTTTAGAGCGTCTTGTATAACTGAGGCGTTGAAGAGAGAACGTGATCCCTCTGATGACAACAACAACAGGTTGCCCAGTTCTAAATGGAGGCACAATATATATATATATATTTTTTTTACTTTCTTCCATTTTACTGTATCGAGCTGGCTACAATAAACAAATCTGTGCACTTACCGCACCTCAGGTGGCATATCACTTGAGGGATGGCATATGCGAGCCAATTTAACTCTTTAATTAAATGCTTAACTAAAAGTATTTAACTCTTTAGTTATATATTTCATATTTTGTATAATATTTGTTTTTCCCCCATCCAGTGCGAACGTTTTGGCGCCAGTTATTTTCGCGATGTTTATGTGTATTTATGTAGTCGTATAATATCGATTTCTTTTTTCACAGCTCGTCGTATCAACCGAACTTAGATGTTAGAAATTTCCACAGTGGTTCTGAAGATAACCTTGCGTATAATATGCGGGTCCGAAGCAGGTGAAGCATTGCATCGTTGGGCATCAAATTCTGCCATACCACTGAAGTACCTCTTTGAAATGCCCAGGGGTGATCCAGGCAAGTTGCGGCGCACCTCATTTCTACTGTGATAATTGCAGGTTAACATTAAACGAATGGTTTCTTGGCAGTTTTATCGCTACGCCTCGAATATGCGTGGTCTGACATAAGCACTGGGAAATGGAAATGAGAGTAGGAGTGTGTTATAGGCCTAATGAATCTGATCAGTATAATGAGCAATTGTGCAGAAAAAATAAGAGTGGACCAGTAAATTACAGTGTCTTATAATGGGGGATTTTAATTTCCCAGATATTGACTGGAATTTGGGGGCTGGTTACTCACACACTAGCAGGGCTTTTGTGGATTTATTGGATGATTGTTTTCTACATCAGCATGTTCGGGAGGCAACTAGAGGGAGGAATACTCTTGATTTGATTATCAGCAGGGATTCTTCATGCATTAAGAATCTGCAGATAAATGAACCACTAGGTGGCAGTGATCACAGTGTGCTGAAGTGGGATTTACTCAAAGAGCTAACTATCATCAGGGATAAAGGGAAGGGTTTTTGCTTTCGTAAAGGTGACTACAGAAGTCTCAGACAGTTTTTAAATTCTGTACAGTGGGACCAACTGATTACCAACAGTGAATGCAAAATGGGAAGACTTCAGGGACTTAATTTTGGAGAGTACTAGGCTTTACATACCAACTAAGAAATATTGTTCAAGGTTTAGGCCAAAATGGATGTCAGATGAACTAATGAGGCATATGGCAGAGAAGAAGAAGAATGTATGGGATGCGTATAAAGGATCAGGCGATACAGAAGCCTATGGCAGGTAGAAACTAGTCTGTAATCAAGTCACAAAGGAGGTTAGGCAGGCGAAGGCAGATTACGAGAAATCTTTGGCAAGGGATGCAAAGAAAAACAGCAAAGAGTTCTTTACTTATGTAAACTGTAGAAGGAAGGGGATGAATCAGATTGGACCACTTAACATAGATGGGTTGACTATTGATGATCATGCTCAGGTGGATAACAAACTAAATTTGTATTTTGCATTCACACGAGGAGTTATTCAATGAGTGGAATGCCAGAAGTTTATCAAACTCAAACAGGGAACTAAGTGATTTTGTAATAACTGAGAGCAAAGTGCAGAAGAAATTGTTAAAGTTAAACATAACGACGGCATCTTTGTGGACGGAATCTCTCCAGTTATATTAAAGGAGGCAGCAAAGTAAGTAAGCAAACCTTTAGCTATAATTATGAGCGCATCCTTGGACTCAGGGGCGGTCCCCATGGAATAGAGGTGGGCAAATGTGTCACCAATTCACAAAGACGGTTCAAAAGGTGACACAAGTAACAAAGTAACCTGTTAGTTTAACTTGTGTACCGGGGAAAATAATGGAATCACTGGTTGAAGAAGCATTGCAGGATCATCTAGACAAGACTGCAATAATACTTAAGACATAGACTGGGTTCGTTAAGGGGAAATATGTCTGACCAATTTGATTGGACACTATGATGTGGTCACAAAGGAACTGAATGTCAAAAATAATTATGATATCATATACTTGGATTTCAGGAAAGCTTTTGACACTGTTGCACATGGAAGATTGCTTTACAAATTGGAGAGGTATGGCATTAAGAGTAAGTTGTTACAATGGATAAAGGGATGATTCAGTGGGAGAGATGACAGAAAGTTTTAATCAATGGACGCTGCTCTTCGTGGAAAAATGTTACTAGTGGAGTTCCCCAGGGTTCGGTGTTGGGCCCATTGTTGTTTTGCATATTTATCAATGATATTGATGAAGCTATATCAGGCTTAATGTCCAAGTTTGCAGATGTAACGAAGGTTGGCAGGGTTGTTAACGACAGTAAAGACAGTATGCTACCGCAACAGGTTCTGGAAAGGTTGAGTAGATGGGCTGAGAACTGAAGCCAGCGGGTAGTTAATTGATGGAACAGACTTTCATCTTTTGTTGTGGAAGGTGATAGCTGAAATAAATTAGACAGGCGTTCCGAGTGAATGGATGGATGGAGAGTCCGCAAACGGCAAAAAAAAGGCGAATCCCGACAATGAAGCTAGTAGTGTTTATGTCCTTTTTCCACAACGTTTGTTTGTTTGTTTATTTGGGTTTTAGGAGCATTAGCAACTAAGGCCATATTGCTCCGGGATATGAGGTGGTCATTCCCTGACCTTTCCGCATCCTCCGTATTTGGTGGTGACGGGCTCGAACCCCGGTCTAATCGTGTGCTACGCACTGCTGCTCCTTCCCACCTGGCTACGGAGGCGCCTTTTCACAACGTGGCTAAGGTAGTGGGCCTCAGGGGTAGGTTGCATATTTTTAATAGGGTATATCTGGCTAAAGCGAATGGAATTATACAGCAGATACCATATTTTGAGAGCACAAAAGGTGATATTGTTGTACATGTTGGCAATATTGGAGTAGGAGATCTGAGGACTCACTTAACAAGTTCAGAGCAGTGGTGAAAAAAAATGGAGAGTTAGGGTTGAATTGGAAAGTATCTGCAATTCCGCCCAGACACGATCGAAGGGGGTATATAATAAGAGCCTTGTCAATTAATCCTGTAGAGATTGTTTACGGCTCATGGGGGAAAATTTTGCTCAGTGTTGTCTGTGCTTGTTGACAGGAGAGACTGCTTCTACAGGGACGGAATACACTTAAATGGAAAGGGTCCAAGAATATTTGCTGATGCTATCGAGGCAAGTGAGGTGGAAATTGCTAACCTGAGGGCATAACGGACTAACGGATTGACAATAGCTGCTGGCAGAGTTAAAATGATTCTTGAACTGCTTCTATTAGAATGAGCAGCACCCTGAAAAGCAAGGTGATGGAGATTTCCAGTACTTCTGGGAGTCATAGTGGAACAAGTAATGGGCTGTGTTAGGGTAACTAACAGTAGGAACAGGTGCATTTATACTTGCATGTACACCAATGCTAGGAGAAAAGTAAATAAATTTGATAAATTTGAAGTGCTGGTCAAGACAACAAAGGCGGATATTGTTGGGACATCAAAGACGTGGTGTTACTCAGATTTAGAGATGTAGAATTGGAATTTCGGGAGTACTATGTGCACAGACAGGATAGGGGCTGAGGAGGGCTTATGGTCTTAGAGTTAAGAAGCGCATAAAATCTAAGACAGTGCATCCAGTCGACATGGGTGGCTAGTGCAATATTCAGCCAATTTGGTGCGACATACGCACTGGAAAAACAAAAATGAGAGTAGGAGTGTGTTCTAGGCGTAATGACTGATGGGTACAACGAACAAATATATTTGGAGATTTAACTTCCTAGACATTGATTGAAACCTGTGGGTTGGTCACTCGCGCACCAGCACGAGTTTTAGTATTTATTGGATGACTCTCTTCTACAGCAGCACATTAGAGAAGCAACGAGAGAGAGAGAGAGAGAGAGAGAGAGAGAGAGAGGGGGGGGGGGAGGGATAACGCTCTTGATCTGATTATCAGTAGTGATTCTTCGTGCATTAAGAATCTGCAGATAAATGAACCACTAGGTGGCAGTGATCACAGTGTGCTGAAGTGGGTTTTACTTAAAGGTGTAGATACCATCAGGGGTAAAGCGAAGGGTTTTTTCTTTCGTAAAGGCGATTACGAAAGTCTGTGACAGTACTTAAATTCTATATGGTGGGACCAACTGATGATGTTACCAACAGCAAATGCTAAATGGGAAATATTCAGGCAAATGAGCATAGAAGTTGCTATGCTTTTCATACCAACGGAGAAATACTGTTCAAGGCCTAGACTTAAATATATGTCAGATGAACTAATTAGACTTTGGCAGAGAAAAAAAAATGGTTCATATAAATTCTCGGGTGATACAGAAGCCTATGGTGGATATAAATTTCTCCGCAATGAAGTCACGAAGGAGGTTAGGAAAATTTAGGCAAAAAACGTGAAGTCTCTGCAAAGAATGCCAAGAAAAGCAGTTAAGGCTTCTTTACTTATACCGAGAGTGGAAGGAAGGGACTGAATCACATTGGTACGCTGGATATGAACAGGGCCGGCCACAAGCATACTCAACCTTTTCTGTCGGACAGGGCCCCGCGCTTTATCCAAGGGAGCATGCCTGGATTCTGGGGTGGTTTCCTGTGTCCTGGATAATGTAAAAATGTATCCCCAATTCACAAAGTGGGATCAATAGGCGACATGTGTAATGACATGTTAGCTTAACTTCTGTTCAGGCAAAATAATAGAGTCACTGCTTAAAGAAGAATGCAGCACCATCAAGGCAGAAATGCAATATTGCCGTCATTGCATGGATTTCTTAAGGGACGATGTTGCCTGATCAATCTGTTTGGATACAGTAACAAAGGAACTGGATGCAAAAATATTAATTTCGATACACGGATTTCGGGAAAGCTTTGATATTTGTGCACATAAAAAAGTGCTGTACAGATTGGAGCAGTGTGGCATTAAGGGCAAGTTGCTGCTATGGATAAACGGTTGGTTGAGTGGAAGAAGACAGAGCGGTTATTAATGGACACTGCTTTACACGAACTAATGTTTTTAGTGGAGTTCCTCACGGTTCAATGCTGGCCCAATGTCGTTTTCAACCTTTATTAATGACATTGATAAAGGCAATTAGGCTGAATGTTTAAGTTTGCATGATGATAGAAATGTTGGCAAGGGGATTAAACTCAGCAATCAGGGCATGCTACTGCAACAAGAGCTATAAAAATTAGACAGATTGGAGAGAAGATAAATTGAAGTTTAATATTGAGAAATGCAAGGTAATTCATATGCAAAACAGTAATCCTAGATTAACGGAAGGATGCAAATCTACAGGAACGGATGAAGAGAACGGCAACAAGATTGGGGAGAGGAACAAAAGAGTGTAACCTGGAAAGACTTCAGTTTTTTCCAATTGCAGCATCTGGAAACTAGGTAGCAGCAGCAGCAGCGAGATGTGGCTGAAGTGTTTAAGGTCTTTAACTGATTAAGCTCACTGCTGATCGAATTTCTCCTCTTGCTCAGACATGAAGGTACATAATTTCAAACTGAGGAAGGACTATTGCAAGATTGCTGTGCGGAATTACCTTCAACCAGAGAGTGGTTGATTGTTGAACAACGTCCCATCTGGTATTGTGGAGGTGGGTTATTTGAATAAATTCAAGGAACAACTGGATAAACTCTTAGAGGAAATGGACAGGTAAAATTGGAAGTGTTGGCTGTTATTTAACTGATACTGTATAAGCTTGCTTTCTTGCATCATTGCCATCACAATTAATAATACTAGTATTCATCATAGCTACTGCTATTTTTGTACGGCTGATATAATCGAAGTTTAAAATGTCTGCGGACAAAAAAAATTTGAAGTTTATTTAAAATTCCACTGCCAATACTTGCCAATGCCATCCAGTGAAGATTGTTCAGTTTTCAATCCATCTTTCAAGAGAGGTTTTAGAATGTGATGATGAATCCGGTGAACAGGATAATTTGGATTACATCATCAGGTAAGTGACGCCCTGGTCAACAAGAAATCGATAACATTAAGTGAGGTATTTTTGACTAACCAAATCCAGTGCAGATCTCTTGACATTTACATCTCATTTACAGATTGTAATCATTCAAAGAGTGACTGTTCTATGCCTCTTTGAACCTCACCGAACTGTCTGCCTGGTCCACTCACCGTGGTTGGTTGACATTTATTTCTAATGATTCACAACACACTGCATGAAGATAAACTTCATGACATTCACCTTCATTATTCCCTAAAATTTTATACTTGTGACCCCTAGCTGGCGTTTCCTACCAGGGAAAATATACTTTCCATTTCATTTTACTGATCTTTCAGGGTCTTATATTCTGCCAAGCTTTGCCAGTTCAGATGTTGTAAGCAGTTCTTCACAAGGGCATTGATTAGCACTCCTCATCAATTTGGTTGCCCTTCTTTGAACCATATCCTAGAAATTCAGTCTCTTTCCTTACTTTCTTTTCTTTACACCACACTCTAAAATGCTGTCTTACTATTGTCTTATACAAAGGGATAATGACACCATATGTCTTCCTAACTGACTTGTTTACACTGCATAGAAGATTTCATGTCTGACTGAATCGTAATGCCCAAGTCTCTTTTATCCTGGAACACCTTTAATCTTTAATCTTTGATTTGTAGTTATTTACACTCACAACTTGTAAGAGTAACTGAATTTCTCCCCTGGGTGAAAAACTCTTTACAGTTAGAAAGAGTAAAAAATTTGAAACCAAACTGTCTGGTTTCTGTCATTAACCACTCTTCTTACTTATAAATCATCAGCAAAATTTGACAGACCCTGCACTCCCCATCATTGTCATTGAGGAAAATAAGAAACAGAAGTGGTCTCAGCGCTGAGGGATTACACTTGCTGTACTCATCCACGCTGAGGTATTTTTATTTATGATTACTCTGTCTGCTATCTTTTAACCAATCCTTGGAGAATTCATGGAGAATTCAACTAAAAGTTGTACGTAAATAATGTCAGGGTTGTTTCATTCATCCAACTGTTTATTGCCACTCTTTACCATTCCTATTTCATTCATATACAAGCACTCGACTCTGGAGGATGAAGTTCCTGATCGTGGAAAAGAGGCTGGTCTTCACAGCCAAACTCATCACGGGCCAGATATCATCTCCAAATATTTGGAACGCTTGCTCTTGGAGGATTCCACGGCCAAGCCTAAGGTCGGTACCAGCACTTGTGGCTCACCACAACAGGCTTGTACTCACTGACAGATTTCTTCCCAAGCAGATGCTCGCTGACATCTACAGCATAATAAGTAACAAGAAGGACAGACACAACTTTATCAAAGCCCTTGAACCCTGATATATTGCCAAGTTGTATTTGTTTTTTGTATTTGTGTTTAACTCTGTGTTTTTATGCTGTATTTGTATTTATTTTGCATTTGTGATAGGTATTTTGTAGCCTTTTTGTATGTGTCCGCTGTATTTTGTAGCCTTCTGTATTTGTACGCCTTACTTATCTTTTCCCTAACTGCTTTTTTGTGAACCCCTGGCGCTCGTCGCTGTCTTGGGATATTGTGCTGTAACTCTACTTCACAATAAAGATTTATTTATTTATTTATTAAGATGGTCTGTACTGCATCTTTAAACAGACTCCATGATCTTATCTTTAAACAGACTCCATAATCTTATCTTTAAACAGACTCCATGATCTTATCCACTGAAGCCGAAGTCACTGGTCTACGCATCACGTCTTTCGCACCTCCTTTTCGGACTGCATTGCAGGATCATCTAGACAAGACTGCAGCAATAATTCAGACACAGCATGGGTTTGTTAAGGGAAAGTCTTGTCTGACAATTTTGATAGGATATTATGATGTGGTTACAAAGGAGCTGGATGCAAAAAATAATTTTGATATTATATATTTGGATTTCAGGAAAGCTTTTGACACTGTTGCGCATGGAAGACTACTGTACAAATTGGAGCAGAATGGTATTAAGGGTAAGTTGCTACAATGGATAAAAGGATGGTTAAGTGGGAGAAGACAGAGGGTGGTAATCAATGGGTGCTGCTCTTCGTGGACTAATGTTATTAGTGGAGTCCCACAGGGTTCGGTGTTGGGTCCACTGTTGTTTTGTGTATTTATCAATGATATTGATGAAGGTATATCAGGCTTAATGTCGAAGTTTGCAGATGATTCAAAGGTTGGCAGGGTTGTTAATGACAGTAATGGCAGTGTGCTACTGCAACAGGATCTAGATAAATTGGGCAGATGGGCTAAGAAGTGGCAACTGAAGTTCAACCTTGACAAATGCAAAGTACTGCATAAGGGTAGAAGTAATCCCAGAGAAACATACCAACTGTGTGGTACTACACTTAAGGTGGTAGAAAATGAAAAAGACCTGAGAGTAATTGTGCAGGCAGATATGAAGTTTTCTGAGCAATGCAGACAGGATGCCAGGGCAGGTCATGGGGTTTTGTCAATGATATATTGGAATTTTGCTAGCAGGGAGAAGGAGGTGATTGTACCTCTGTATAAGGCAATGGTCAGGCCACGCCTTGAGTACTGCGTACAGGTCTGGAGGCCTCATTTTAGGAAGGACGTAGATTTACTTGAGCGTGTACAGAGAAGGGCAACAAGATTGGTGAGGGGAATGAAGGGATCCTCTTACCAAGAGAGGCTTAAGTTCTGCAAATTGCAGTGGCTGGAGACTAGGCACCTGCGCGGTGATCTGATTGAGGTCTATAAGGCCTTGAATGGGTTGAGCACGCTGAATTCTGATGGGATCCTTCCACTTGTTCAGATTACGAACCTAAGGGGGCATAAATTCAAATTAAGAAAGGACAGATGTAGAATAGATGTGCGGAAATTTTCCTTTAGCCAGCGGGTGGTTAATTTCTGGAACAAACTGCCATCTGTCGTTGTGGAAGTTGATAGGTTGAATAAATTTAAGGATGAACTGGACAGGCATTTGGAGGGAATGGTGTGATTTTTTTTTTTTTTTGGCTGATGCTGCATAAGCTCATACATTTGCTTTCTTGCATCAAATAAATAAATAAATAAATAAATCTTTATTGTGAAGTAGAGTTACAGCACAATATCCCATCACGGCGACGAGCGCCAGGGGTTCACATATAGATAACATAAGTACAAATTCAAATGGCTACAAAATATAGCGAACACATACAAAAGGCTACAAAATACAGATTACAAATGCAAAAAGAAATACAAATACATCATAAAAACAAGGAGCTGAACACAAATAAAGAAAAACAAATACAAGTTGGCAGTGATTCAGGTTTCAAGAGCTTTGATAAACTTGTGTCTGTCCTTCTTTTTACTTATTATGGTGTCGATGTCGGCGTCCACACGGTTGAGGGCAGCGAGCATCTGCTTGGGCAGAAATCTTTCGGTGAGTACAAGCCTGTTGTGGTGAGCCACAAGTGCTGGTACCGACCTTAGGCTTGGCTGTGGAATCCTCCAAGAGCAAGCATTCCAAATATTTGGAGATGATATTTGGCCTGAGATGAGTTTGGCTGTGAAGACCAGCCTCTTTTCAACGATCAGGAACTTCAACCTCGGGATGTCGAGTGCTTGTGCCATCATGGTAGTTGTGGTAGCGGGAGGTAGCCGAAGCTTGTTATTCGCCCATTTCAGTAGCCACTATTCAGCAGTGTACACCCGCTTAAGGCTTGTATGTGCAGCAGAGGCCCATATTTCTGCACCATAGAGAATGGCAGGGTAGACGGTGGAGGTGATGAACCTTTTAACAGTGGCAGGATGTCGGACGTGTAGCAGCTGCTGCTTTAAGATCCACCGTAGACGAGAAAATCTGGTACTGAGTTTGTCGATCTGGTGGACAAAGGACATCTTTTGGTCGAACAGAACGCCAAGGTCTGTGTGCGAGGGTACGTTTGGTATTCGTACCCCTGCGAGTGAAACGTTGAGTACTGTCGGCATGGATTTAAGGGAGAATATAACCTGAGCAGACTTCAGAGGGTTAATTTTTAGATTGAAGTTTGCCAGGTACAATTCTAGATCCTTAAGTTAGGAATTGATCCTGTTGCTGAGCTGGGCGGGGTCGTCGCCAGGGTTAATTGGAGTCAGCAGTTTGAAGTCATCGGCATAGCATAGGAGACCATTCGTTGAGGCAATAATGGGCACGATGATGGCTGTGAACAGGACACCAGACAGGACACCCCCCTGCGGTACTCCAGCAGTAATGTCGCAGGATAGGGTATGTTGCTGCCGATGGGGAATAAGTATTCTGTGACTGAGAAGTGATTCCAAAAAGCACAGCATATCACCTCGAATGTGAAAATTCTCCTTAAGTAGGAGGAGCAAGGCCGGAATCGACACGGCATCAAAGGCTGCGCTTATGTCGAGGTATGTGGTTGCTAGCTCAGCTCTTTGTTCGAATGCCATTGCTACTACTACTACTACTACCGTGATCACAGATATCTCTTTGGACGGTACCCATTTTGAGACTTTGTGCTCAATTGTGGTTGTTGATTCCTGCACCATCAAAGTTTGTCTATGCGGATAGCACCGTGGTTTCATCACTATCCTCCCCACACCGAGTGGAAAAAGGCTCGATTTCGAATGCCGTCGATGACGAGGAACTTTAATGGGCTTTATTCGCTCCGTGGATGAGTTAGTCGGTCTCAGTCGTAGATAACAAGGTTCCCCCCCCTCAGAAACTGGGTTTTTTTCGTCCAGCAAAGCGGGCAAATCGACCAGAGAACACACGCACTATCATTTAATCCGCCGAGAATAAGTAACATTAGTCCTCCATTGGTGAGGCGTTACTTGTTCGAAGCAGTGCAATACCGTGGCCAATCGTTCTGAAGGTTGATTCACAATATGAGATATAATTAAACGATGGATTTATACTACCCGGGTAGTAGAGATGATGGAAGTGCAGTGCAGAAGAACAGCTCTTTCATACTCGGCATTTAGCCAAGAAATATTTTTAGAAAGTAGTAGTGTGTTGCTATTTTTTTTTTTACTTAAATCAAAAATTTTATGGTCAGATGTCCTTTGTGAGCGGTACTGTGAAAATGGCTGTGTGGCTTCTGCCCTAACGTGCAACAGCAGTTCCTGAAGTGAGGTGCGTTCGAACACTTCTCGTTCCGTTGATGTTGCTTCCCACGTTCCGCATCGGAAGCGCCTCTAACCATTCGCAAATATCTAATCCATTGATAAAAGTGACGTAATTGGGGTCGGACTGGCGACTTTCTTTTGCTGAATGTGCCAGCCGATGGCGGATCGCCCAAAATACAGTGTCAGCACCAAGGGGGCAGTGCTTTGTTCCCTCATTGTGCCCATTAACTTTCTTTTTGTTTCACCGAAGAAGCGGGTCCCTCACAATCTTGTCCTATCCCGCGATTTACCATCCACGCTTCATTAACTCCAGAGTGGGTGTTGCTGTCTGCTGCCGATCACCAATCCTTCCCCTAGCTGGGATTTATACGCAAGGTTTAAGGCGGTTCAACAAAGATTGGCGACGTCCTTTCTTTCGTCCCTCGCACCGTTTCACGATGTCTGATTACGCTCTGCGGGTAACCAACCTGACCAGATCTTCATTGAGAACCACCCCAGCGAAACGTGCCCCGCCGTCTTTAGGTGCACGTGCGTGAAGTTTTAGTGAGCCGATCCACACACTTTCTGTTCGCCAATTGTCTCTAGACCAGCCCTGCCCATCAGAAAAAGGAAAAGAAAGGCAGGGTTCGTTTCCAGTTGAAATGGCGTTGCTGGGTAGAGGAAGAAAGGAAGGAACGAATTGATTAGTCGAGCCCGAACAAAGAACGGAGTTATTTCTGACACTCAGTTGTAACCACTTTCTTTCAAATCGTCCGATTACGTTATTTTCTGAGGTCTGTTCCGCAGTCACTTCTTCCGTGCAGGCTACAGACATTACCAAGGACTTACTTTGAATTCTCTGAAGTCCCCGAGAAAGATATTCCTGCCGTGGGGACCAAATAATAATCAAAAATGGGAAGTGGAAGCTGCTTGTAGAGAAGAATTATAACTTGCCACTCTTGAAAATCGAGGAAGAATGCCTAATTAATCCAAAAAGCTTGGAACTGTGAGATTTTACGTAATAAACATGGGGATGAAAGTCAGATCGAAATAACACACCGAAGTCCTGGAACATATCAGTACTTGCAATTAGAGAGTTTCCACTATAATAATCAGTAAAGACGGAGGGTCTAACTACACCATTCGAGCGAATGCGACATCATTTACATTTTAACGGGTTCAGAAACAAGTTATTTTTATTGAACCACAGTGAGAGAGAGGAAGAGACATGACACGGAAACTGGCAAGACTCTTCACAAAATGCATTAGAAAAGGGGTTCTAATGCATTTTGTGAAGCAAACCTATGATTGCATTTAGGAGTAGAAAAATGCAATCATAGTTTTGCTGCATGAGAAAGGATAAATTGGAAATTATAGACCAATTAGCTTGTTATCCCACATCAACAAGTTGTTCACAAGGGTCATTACTAACAGATTAGAAAGAATACTGGATGAGAATCAACCGAAAGAGCAAGCTGGCTTTAGGACAGGATTCGCAACTATGGATCACCTTCACGTAATATCACAGCTAAAAAGAGAGAAAGCAAATGAATATAAAACACCATTATGCCTGGCATTTGTGGATTATGAAAAGGCATTTGACTCCATACAGCATAAGGCAATGTTTCGGGCACTGGAAAGACAAGGCATAGATACCCCACATATTATGATTTTGAAGAAAATATATGAGAATGCTACCTCCTTTATTAGACTAGACAAAGACAGTAGGAAATTTAAAATCGCGAAAGGAGTTCGACAAGGAGACACAATATCTCCGAAGCTGTTTACTGCTGCTCTTGAGGAAGCTTTCAGAAGATTAGACTGGTCGCAGAAAGGAGTCAATGTGAACGGAGAGTCCCTAAACCATTTACGATTTGCAGATGACATTGTGGTCATAAGCCACGATCCCAAAGAATTAGAGGAAAATCTTAATCAGTTATGCACAGTTAGTAAGGATTTTGGACTAAAGATGATAAAACAAAAGTAATGATGAACAAGTATGCCACGGAAAGGAATAAGGAATATAATCATTGAAGGAGAACGACACTTCTAACGTTACTGTATAATTGTTTATACAGTAACGTTAGAAGTGTCGTCAATAAAATGAGCGAATTCGAACTGCTGGTTAAAAGAAGTAACGCGACATAATAGGGCTTACAGAGACGTGGTGCCACCCTGAAATTGGGGATGATGAGTTTCAGTACGGCTTGTATAATGTATTTAGGAAGGATAGGTTAGATAGAAAGGGTGGTAGGGTAATGCTTCTTATCAGAAGCAGCCTGAGTGCGACGATAGCTTTCCCGGATTCAGACATTTCACATGCTAGTATAGAGTCTGTATGGTGTGAGATAGTTGGAAACAAAGGTATAATGCGACTGGGAGTAATCTACAGACCAGGTGATTGTGAAGATTATGACAAAAGCCTCTACATGCAAATGGAATGGGCAAGTAAGCGTCAATGCCTTATTATGGGTGATTTCAATCTGCCTCTAATTGATTGGAGTAAATGGGAAGGAAACTCGACATGGGGACAAAATTTTTAAATCAGCTAGATGACATGTTATTTGTATCAACATGTCAGGGAAATACTAGAGAAAAGAATATCCTAGACCTCATCATCACACATGAATCAGATGACATAACAGGGCTGACAGTAGAGGAACCAGTAGCAGGAAGTGATCACGGAGTTCTACGGTGGATGATGACGAGAGAGGTAGCAGAAGTAAAAGGCAAAGGAATGGGTTTTAATTTCAGAAAAGGAAATTACGATGCCTTAAGGTACTACATGGACTCTATTAACTGGGTAGATATCGCGCAGAGAATGAATACAATTGAACTGTGGTACGCTTTTAAAACATTAATCACAGATGCCTTGAATGCGTATATACCATTAAAAAAATACTCCACGAGAAGGGTTCCAAGTTGGATGACTAGTGAAGTTGCCACATTACTTGAGCAGAAAAAGGTGGCATGGAAACGTTACAGAGCAATAAAAAGTACTGAAGCCTATAACAGCTACAAGGTGATGTGTAATAGAGCCACAGAAAAGGTTCGACAGGCAAAGGCAGTTTATGAGAAATCACTAGCAAACAGAGCAAAGAGGAGGGATAGGGAATTCTTCACATATTTAAATGCCAAGAAGAGCAGGACAAACCAGATCGGACCTTTACGTAAGGGAAAGGGGATAGTAATAAATACACCAGCTGCCGTTGCAGATGAACTCAACAGTTATTTTGCATCGATATTTACAAATGAAAAACGTTTTGTGGCAATGGGAAATTGTGGGCGCGAAGTTAAAAAATATGTAATTAATGATATTGAAATTTCGCAAGATTATTTAATGAAAAAACTTTCGAGCCTACGGACCAGTAAGGCTCCTGGAGTTGATGGAATATACCCTATCATCTTAAGAGAGGCGGCAAGCGAGTGCATTGAACCATTGAGGCTAATTATGCGAGCATCACTAGACTCTGGGGAGATTCCCTTGGATTGGAAAGTGCAAATGTATCTCCCATACATAAGGGTGGCTCTAAAAGTGAAGTTGAAAATTATCGACCTGTCAGTCTGACTTCAATAGTAGGGAAAATCATGGAGGCAATGATCCAGGGTGGAATTCAGTATCATTTGGATCGAATTGAAATTCTCAAGGATACTCATCATGGTTTTGTAATGGGAAAATCATGTTTAACAAATCTGGTTCGCTATTTCGAAAGGGTCACTCACGAGCTGGATTTAGGGAATAATTTCGACATTGTTTATTTAGATTTCAGCAAAGCTTTTGACTCAGTCCCACATGAGCGGTTGCTTTATAAGCTGGAACAGGTTGGAATCACTGGGAAAATCCTTAGATGGATAGAAGGATGGCTTCAGGGCAGGAGGCAGAGGGTTGTCATAAATGGCTATTCCTCAGATTGGGTTGATGTAAGAAGTGGGGTTCCCCAAGGATCAGTATTAGGACCACTGTTTTAATTTTCATAAACGACATTGATGAAGGGATAGAGGGCGTGATGTCTAAATTTGCAGATGATGTTAAAATTGGTAGAGTAGTTAATGATCAGTGTCAAGCTGAGCTTCTTCAGAGAGACCTAAATAGACTTCAAGAATGGTCAGAAAAATGGCAGCTGTGCTTTAATCCAACAAAGTGTAAGGTATTACACCTGGGAAACAGTAATCCCCGAATAACTTATTCACTTGGTGGAGTTCAACTAAACCCAGTACTGCAGGAAAGGGACTTGGGTGTTACGATAAGGTCAGACATGAAATTCTCTGAGCATTGTAAACAGATTGCAAGGAAGGCCCATGGTGTCCTATCGATGATCTATCGAACTTTTGCAAGTAGAAATAGGGACGTCATAATCCCATTATATAAGGAATACTTGGAAAACCACACTTGGAATACTGTGTTCAAGTATGGAGACCGCACCTAAAGAAAGACATCGAGCTTCTTGAAAGGGTGCAAAGAAGGGTAACTCGCCTGGTGAGATCGGCAAAAGGGCGTCCTTATGAAGAAAGACTTCGAATATGTGGGTTGCAGAGTTTGGAAACTAGACACCTTAGAGGAGATTTGATTGAGGTGTTTAAGGCTCTGAGAGGCATCAGTAAAATGAATGAAGACAAATTTTTCAAGATTATAAATGACGCTAGAACTAGGGGACATAAATTCAAGTTACGGGGGGAAATGTTTAGATTGGACTGCAGGAAGTTTTATTTTAGCCAGCGAGTTATAAATTACTGGAATAAGTTGCCTTCGTGGGTGGTACAGGCAGACAGTTTGGGGAAATTCAAAGGTCATCTGGATAGTACTTTCAGGTAAGGGAAGCGCATAGGATGATAGGTTTAATTTTTTTTATTTATTAATTATTATTATTTAGTTATTTATTTTATTTTATTTATTTATTTTTTTTTTTTTTTTGTTTTTATTATTGTTTTGTTCGGTTTTTTTTTTTTTTTTTTTTTTTGGCTGATGCAGAATAAGCCATAGGCTTTCTTGCACCATGCGGCCGTTACTAATACTAAATACTAATACTAATACACTTATCTGGGACAAGTTATTAGCTGTAATAATGATAAATGGCTGGAAGTCAAGAGAAGAATAAATTTTGGATGAATAGCATTCAGGAAATATAGTCACATACTGAAGAGCAATATCCCAGTTTGTCTGAAACGTAAAATAATGAATCAATGTATACTCCCCACCATGACTTATGGAAGTGAAACTTGGGCACTCACCAAAAGAATGGAAGAGAAGCTGAGAACTACACAGCGAAGAATGGAACGAATTATATTGGGAATCAGACTGTTAGATAAGAAGAGAAACACATGGATTAGGCAGCAAACTCAAGTAAAGGACATTCTTATCAAAACTAAAGAACTAAAATGGTCTTGGGCAGGACACATAGCTCGAAGACATGATGACAGATGGACTAAGAAAATAACAGAATGGTACCCAAGAGGAGCTAGAAGAAAATAACAGAATGGTACCCAAGAGGAGCTAGAAGAAAACCTGGAAGACAAAGGCGGAGATGGATATATGAAATTCATGAATTTGTGGGTAGTACATGGATGGCCAGTGCTCAAAACAGAAGGAACTGGAAAGTTGCTGGAGAGGCCTTCATCCTGCAGTGGATTGAAAATGGCTGATGATGATGATGATTGCTGCCGTTATCATTCGTGGTCGTGCAACAGAGTATCTGTGGTGAGATTGGAGGACGAATCCGACTGTTCTTTAGTTGAAGTTTTCAAATTTTGAAATAGAAATTTTTTTGCAGACCTGGCCTTTGAAAACGCCTTTTTTAATAATAAATAATATAAATATAATCTTTATTGTGTACAAAGAATGTATACAATTTATCCTTCACGGCAGGAATGCCAGGGGCTTCACATTGGCTGGTGTACAAAGGCCTTGAGGACGGGGCCCACATCGAGGTTCGGGTTCATCCCCCAGGGCCAATAATATAATACGTTTCAGTTAAATTATTCACAATATTCATAAAAATGTTATACAGTATTTTTGACATTATATACAATATTATACAGAAATCCTTTTTAAATTTATTATATTGCGACATTACTGTGCAGTTTGCCTGGATGAGAGTAGGTCATCAAAAATCTCCCTCCGGTATTTGCGGTCCTTGACAAATTTGTAGAGGTCGCCTTCGATTGCTTGGACTGTGATAAGCATCTGCTTGGGGAGAAAGCGGTCGCTAAGGGCTAGTCTGTTATGGTTGGCTATAAGTGTTGGAGATGATCTCAGTCCGGGTTGAGGGATCCTCCAGCTGCACAGTACCCATATGCTTGGCTCCGAGATTATTCCAGTGGTCATTTTGACAGTTAGGGTGAGGCGTCTTTCCATTATAAGGTTTGGCAGTCGTGCAAAGTTGAGTGCGGTTGCCATCGCAGTTGTTCTTTGCTGGGGTGGACGATGATGTTTATGTGTGACCCAACGAAGGAGCCAGTATTCGGAGGAGTACACCCGCTTGATATTCGTGGGGGCTGCAGATGCCCATATTTCTGAGGCGTATAACACGACGGAGTATACAGAGGTGTATACGTACCGCCGAGTCACATCCAGATCCTTAACGTGAAGTAGTTGTTGTTTGGTAATCCACCGCATTTTGCAGAATTTTGTTATGAGCTTGTCAATGTGGGGCTTGAAGGTCAGTTTGCAATCGAAGACGACTCCGAAGTCCCTGTGTGTATTTACCACTGGAAAGACAATGCCATCTAGAGAAGCTTGGCTTCAGTGGGTTGGTGTTTCAAAGAAAAGACAATTTGGGCTGATTTTGCAGGATTAATAAGTAGTCCAAATTGATGGAAATAGGATTCTAAGTCGTGTAGCTTTTGATTGATCTTTTCATTAATTTTTGAGATATGTTCCCCCGGGTTAATCTGGGTGTGTAACTTAATATCGTCAGCATAGCAGATTATGTCTTCTCTCTCTTGAACAAACGGAATAATGAGTGCAGTAAATAATGCTCCGGAGAGGACTCCGCCTTGGGGAACTCCTGCAGTGATTTTTCTTGAGATTATATCTTGATCCGCTGTAAGAACAATGATTCTATCTGATAGCAGGGTTGTTATAAACCACAACAAGTCACCTTTTATATGGAAGTAATTTTCTAGGAGGTGAACGAGTGAGGGAATGTTGATTGAGTCGAAGGCAGCTTCCAGGTCGACATACGTAACGGCAAGTTCTGCTTTGGCTTCCAGTGCACTGAGAATGGTGCTGGTTATGGAAGTTAAATTGGTGATTGTGGATCTTCCGGGAATGGCATAGTGAATTTGTGGGGGTTTGTGAGGCATGATTTGATTTGTGATGGTTGAAAGTAATGCCTTCTCCATAAGTTTCAAGAGGCTGGAAGAGCGAGAGATTGGCCTGAACTGTTTAATGAGGGATGCAGATTGGCATTTAGGATGTGGTCTCACAGCATATCTGTTCCAGAGAGGGGGGGAAGTAGTGCTGCGTTAAGATACGGTTAAAAATTGAGAGTAGTGGATCGATGATAAACGTGCTGAGACACTTGATCATGAATTGTGGCACGAGGTCAGGGGCTGCGGTTGCGGTGGGTGGCAATCCATTTAGAGCAGTTATAAGCTGCTTCCTGGTGATGCTAACGGTGGCGAGAATATCCGTAGGGATGTTGTTGACAGGTAAGTTGGCTGGATATGTCGGGGCCACCTTGTTCGAGAACCGTGCAATGTGGTCCATCCACAGTTCAAGATCCAGTGTTTTAGGGATTCCTGTATGCCGAGAGTCGTAAAATGGTTTGCCTTTTTGTAGGGTTGCTTTTAGATGCTCTTTGATTGCAGATGATTTCTGGCGGTTGAACACTGCCCTTGCTCTGGAGAAGGCAATCCGATCTTGTACAGCGCCTGACTCTTTCCATTTCTTATGCAGATTTTGTTTTTCTTGGAAGGTTTTGTTCAGTGGAGGCGTCCACCAAGTTCTTGAACGGGGAGTGATGTAGACAGTCCTTGTCGCTCCGTAGTTGGCAATGGTCCGGATCCACCTGGTCATGAGGTCCACAGCCAACTGGAGATCGCAATTGTTAATTTTGTGTTCAAATGAGTTATAATCAATTACTTAATTTTAGATATTATTTTTTTTAATCTCGGCAAAATTAGTTAATTTTTGTTGAAGTTAGCAGTTCTTGTAGGGTATTTATACTGTGTTAATAATTTAAAATTTTTATTAATTGTCATCAGCCAATATTTATTAACTCTGTTTTCTTCATATTTCTTTCGCAGGACTATCGACGAGAGCCTCTCAATGGTGAGTAATTTCACTTTCAGAAAGCAGTTTTTGTGCGGATTTGAACCAGCAAGATTTTGTAATTGCGCAATTCACCCCCCCCCCCTTTTTTTTTCTCTCTCTCTGTCTTCTGCAGACAAGTTGCTTTCCCTCCCCAGTTTGATTTTCCTCGCGAAATGCGTTTTCGTGAGTGCTATATTTACTTACTTTCTTTTCTGCGGGAACTATGACTGCTTGAAAGGCGCTTTGACTGCTCGAAAGTGCCTTCCAAAATGCTGATTAATTAGCCAACAGTTTTTCTTTCGATCCTGGCTGAAAGTCTTTTGTAACAGTTCGAGGTCGCGTAATACGAACACTTAAAAAGCTCGCGTGTTGGATTTTCTGGTTCGCCGCAGAAGGATGCTATCGTGTCAGACAGTTGGAAGTCGAACTTCTTGAGGCGCAAGGAAACATGGCCTTTGAGTATGAACGTGTCAGGAGGACAACTGAAAACCAATTTATTATGCGAAGCATAGGTAACTGTAGGTAGGAAATCCTTATTGAGAGAACTCTTATCTGGTGAGGACCAGTGTTATTGTCACCTGAAGAGTAGAAGATTCCAGCAAGGATGCTTTTCACTCTTAAGATCAGCGATGGGATCGCGGTATATCCAATATGTAAGAAAATCCATGGCATTTTTCAGTAAAAATTTGGAGGGCTGGAAGAAACAGTCCCAATTCCACATGTGCGTTTAATGGCAAGCAGAAAGCATGTTTGATTTGATTGTAATTGGGATCGGATGGTATAAGACAAGCCCTCTTGAACCATAAATGGGCCTTTCAGGTAGCGATGGGTATCGACACATTAATGTCCTGATATTCAGGCTCCTGTCCTGGCGAATGATTCTGACCAACATAGCTGCAAAGTGCTTTACTTCTGTGGTACATCAGAAGAAAAGAAAAGCCGGTCGATTAAGAGAAAATTCAAATATTTGTTTGCCCCATGAAAGGAATCATATTGCTGTTGAGTTTGATAACCGGGGTAAAACGATTGTAATCAAAGTTTGCAATGAAAAATAACGAACTTTGTCTTCGTTGATGAAAATTTTAATTTACTGTGTGTGGCCAGGAGGAAAGACGTTCAAGAATTTGATTGGCAGTTCACTGGAGCTTCCCTCTGTGGTTTCTATTGCCAATAACTATGATTTGTATGTGAGTGAACTGCTGTCAAGATTGAGTCCGTGAACAGAGGGGTTAGTCATAAATTCCCTGTCTTCGTCGGAGTAGTACTAGAAGTGGCATGTGATGCAAGAAAGCAAGTGAATGCTTTCTTGCATCACATGCCACTACTACTAGAGCAAGAGCTTATGTATCATCAGCCAAAAAAAAAAATCACACCATTCCCTCCAAATTCCTGTCCAGTTCCTCCTTAAATTTATTCACCCTATCAACTTCCACAACGACAGATGGAAGCGTGTTCCAGCAATTAACCACCCTCTGGCTAAAGGAAAATTTCCGCACATCCATTCTACATCTGTCTTTTCTTAATTTGAATTTATGCCCCCTTAGGTTCGTAATCTGAACAAGTGGAAGGATCCCATCAGAATTCAGCGTGCTCAATCCATTCAAGGCCTTATACACCTCAATCAGATCACCGCGCAGGTGCCTAGTCTCCAGCCACTGCAATTTGCAGAACTTAAGCCTCTCTTGGTAAGAGGATCCCTTCATTCCCCTCTCCAATGTTATTGCCCTTCTCTGTACAAGCTCAAGCGAATATACATCCTTCCTAAAATGAGGCCTCCAACAGACCTGTACGCAGTACTCAAAGCTTGTCCTGACCATTGCCTAATACAGAGGGACAATCACCTCCTTTTCCCTGCTAGCAAAATTCCTATATATCATTGACAAAACCCCATGACCTGCCCTGGCAGCCTGTCTGCACTGACTCCCAGTTACTCCCAGGTCTTTTTCATTTTCTACCACCTTAAGTGTAGTACCACAGGTACGTTTCTCTGGGGTTACTTCAACCCATATGCAGTACTTTGCATTTGTCAAGGTTAAACTTCAGTTGGCACTCCTTAGCCCATCTGCCCAAATTATCTAGATGCTGTTGCAGTAGCACACTGCCATTACTGTCATTAACAACCCTGCCAACCTTTGTATCATCTGCAAACTTCGACATTAAGCCTGATATACCTTCATCAATATCATTGATAAATATACAAAACAACAGTGGACCTAACACCGAACCCTGTGGGACTCCACTAATAACATTAGTCCAAGAAGAGCAGCAACCATTGATTACACCATCTGTCTTTTCCCACTCAACCATCCTTTTATCAATTGTAAGAGCTTACCCTTAATACCATTCTACTCAAATTTGTACAATAGTCTTCCATGTGCAACAGTGTCAAAAGCTTTCCTGAAATATAAATATATGATATCAAAATTAATTTTTTGCATCCAGTTCATAATATCCTATTAAATTTGTGAGACAAGACTTTCCCTTAACAAACCCATGCTGTGTCTGAATTATTGCTGCAGTCTTGTCTAGATGATCCTGCAATGCATCTTTAATCAGTGACTCCATTATTTTACCCGGAGCAGAAGTTAAACTAACTGGTGTGTAATTATTCGTGTCACCCTTCGATCCCCCTTTGTGAATTGGGGATACATTTGCACATCTCCAGTCCGTGGGAACTTCCCCTGAGTCCAAGGACGCTTTCATAATTATGGCTAAGGGTTTGCTTAGTTGCTTTGCCGTCTCCTTTAATATAACTGGATAGATCCCAGTTAAACGTAAGAAAACACACCCCAGGTGTGTTTTCTTACGTTTAACTTCAACAATTTCTCCTCCACTTTGCTCTCGGTTATTACAAAATCATTAAGTATCCTTCTACAATTTGATAATCTTCTGCCATTTTCAAACCTTAATAATTCCTCATGTGTGAATGTAGATGCAAAATATTCATTCAGTTTGTTTGCTATCTGAGCAGGATCATCAACAGTCGAACCATCGATGTGAAGTTGGCCAATCAGATTCATCCCCTTCCTTTTAGAGTTTATATAAGTAAAGAAATCCTTGCTGTTTTTCTTAGCATCCTTTGCCAAAGATTTCTCGTAATCTGCCTTCGTCTGCCTATCCTCCTTTGTGACCTGATTACAGACTAGCTTACATCTGCCATAGGCTTCTGAGTCGCTTGAGTAGGGGATGTAGATTCGAGCGAAGGAGAGCTCTGAAGATGACACAACCAACTTATGCCTCCTCCGTCATCTCTTTGGCCCGAAAAATAACAGAAAGTGCTTAACCTTCAGAGATGGCTTCCGTGAAATCTGGGGAAGCCTTATTTGGAGAAGATGACGGGAAAGGGTTGGTAATTTTAGATGTGGCAAAAGTAAATGAAAGAAAGAGAAGTTTGTTTGGGTGGGGAGGCAGGGATTGCGGAGTGCACAGTCATTGTAATGAAGAAATTCGAAGCACAAAAGCTGCGCAGTTGGGATGTGTTAACATGGGCGTGGAGTGTCCCCTTCAAGTGGTTTTAGGATTGTCTCGGAATGTCCGGTGGAGTGAGGAGGGCTCTGGTGCAATGCTGTCACGCGCCATTCTCTGCTTTGTTTCTTCGGTTCACTTCATCTTCGTCGCTTTGAGTACGAGACCCGTCGGATTGAGCTTACGTATAGGCGCGCCCAGAGCTCTGACAGAGTTGAAATAAGAGTCCAACAGTTTCTTGGTATCCTCTCGACTGATTCAGATAGAGTTCTCGTGGTCATGTGCGCGTCTTGTGTGGCCCACCAACGCAGATTTCGCGTAGCAGGAACGAGTGGAGGAACGCCGTGCGATCGTAAACGTCACGAGACGTAACGTGCAAATGGTTTTGTAAACTCCCCTGACCTGGTGGTCGTGCCGGAGTATAAACAAGAACATTTTTTACCGCAGTTGTTCGACGTCACGCCATACCTTTACGCTCTCGACCCCCATTCTTCGTTCATCACCGACTAAAATCTACAAACTGTTTTGAAGTTTCGCGCTTACTCACGTGGATGTTTTGACGCATGCGTGCCAAAGCATCACGTGTTATGCTGGAAAGAGAGCGAAACACCGCGAGAGTGATCCGATTTTGATCAGTCAGAGAAAATGTTGAAGAAAATTTTGATTCAGTATCGAAAGAGATATTTTACGTTTTTTGATTTAATTCTAGGTGCAATTATTGTTTGTTTTTTACATAAAAGTTTCGAAAGGTTTGATTAAATTGATTCCATT
Source organism: Mastigoproctus giganteus (assembly GCF_048544385.1). Lineage (NCBI taxonomy): Eukaryota > Metazoa > Arthropoda > Arachnida > Uropygi > Thelyphonidae > Mastigoproctus > Mastigoproctus giganteus. The sequence goes on along the minus strand of NC_143577.1, from coordinate 2,448,053 downwards.
CGTAGAATAATGTCGAGGAGGAGAAGAAGAAGAAGAAGAAGAGTGGTGCTTTCACGTCCAACTGACGGATTTCGAAAGAGGACTGAGAGTGGACAATGTGTGGAACAAGACGGCAGAATGCCGTTCCAGGATATTGCTGAACGAGTTGGACGGCAGGGGTCAACAGTTCATCGATGTTAGACCCGGTAGGAGGAAGAGGAATTGTAGCTGTTTTTAAGCCATATTCGATGGCTTATAATGCCTGCCCCCTACTTCAAACGTTAGCGGATTCGCTCTTCAAGACGTGAATGTTTTTCTTTATCCAGCAAGAGTCGCCAGATCTGTCGCCATAAGAACGTGTCTCGAACACGAGTGAAGGCGCTTGACCTCAGATTCGACACGTGCACTTTTCGATCCCTCATTCGAGATCGGAAATGGAAAAGGCCCGGAACAACACATGGCCAGCTGACATCGAACTCCTCTTCGACCGAATGCTCGCCAGAGTCAACGCTTGTATTCAAGCACGTGTGGTGGGGAGGGAGGTCACCCCCGATATTAATGTTCAACGACGAAAAGGTTTTTCGTTGATAATGAAAATCAAACTTATTGAATCGTTTCGAAACTCAATTCGTATAATTCATCTTAACGTTTATCGTCTACTTTGGTCAAAATCGAATCACCCAATCGTGGTGTTTCCCCTTTTTATCTCTATTAAACTGTTTGCCCTTTAAAGATTACCATGTACACCGAGTAGACACTTATTAAGCACACCTATCTAACAACAAGTAGGTCCTTCACTCCCCCCCCCAATAACCCGCGGGTCGAAGGCATGGATTCGGCAGGGTGTCGAATGCATGCCACAGGGATGATGATGAAGCTCACGTTAACTGAACTGCTTCCCACAGTTATTGCAAATTGGACTATTGAGTGGGGCGATCACTGCAGTAGGCTGAACTGATTCTTATGTTCTTGGAACCAGTTTGTACAGTTCTGGCCTTGTGCATTGGAAGAGTCCATTTGCAGATGGGTAGTACACTGCAGATCTTGGATCGGATGTACTGGTCGGAAACAATTTCCAGATAGCCCGTGTTATCTGAACGTTGCGCTGCTCATATCACTGAGAATCAACCAGAAGTTACACTTCCACCAGTCAACGTTCCGGGATATTGTGACCGGCGTGCTTGGTGCCGACTATCATGCCACGTTCAAAGTCACTTCAGTCTGCGATCCTTCCCATTCTCACACTGAATTGCGCATGCGTAGCATCTGTACGTATCTGCCCATCCGCTTTATATCGCGCTGTACGAAATGTTGTTACTAACGGAGCTCTTCATTTCACGAAAACAGTTAGTGGGCCTAATAAAGTGGCCACTCAGTGTACATGTGTCAGTACATATTATGAATGGTTCAGTAAATGTTGGCTGGATGGAACTCCAAAACTTCTCCAGTTCCGTTGATTTATAAGGCCCCCTTATGAGCACCGTCGGATTCCCTGGGGTGCAGTGGCACAATTTTGATGCGATATCAAACGGTGGATCCGCCAATTACGTTGTCCGGTGGATCTGTCACTGTGGATGTACCAGACAACGCAATTACTGTCAGAAGTAAACTTCTTAAGCTTTTAATCTAACCGTAATTCGTGCTATTTTCTTGTATTGTGTTGGAATCTGTTGAGTCCCGACTCTCCCATTCTTTTGAATCCCAATCGCTTTAAGATACATTAAGAAATACACCTGTTTCGTGTGCATGCGGTAAACACCAGAAAAGGGCCTCTAAAAGTGGTGATGAGCCTTAAGAGCCTTGTAAATCTTTATGTACTCTGACAGTTATTTGTGTGTATTCAGAAATGTCACCGCTCAATTTGCTCGTGCAGGAAATATTTCTGGTGAAATCGCATGGCGTTATCTTTATGTCAGTTTATTTATTTCTTGTACTTTCTCACCCCATTCAAAATGCTATGGGATCGCATCGAAGAATCTTTCGTGTTGGAGTTTTCTCCACAAAAAGAACCTTTTTTGTGGTAACCCCGAACGCGCGAAGATCTTCGCCCTGTAGTGTGGTGGATGGGTGATGAATGATTGCAATTACTGTAACTCGTTGAAGTTCTTCTCTCTAATCGTGAAGTGTCTTGTTATTTGCAGAAAGATCGTACGACGAGACGCGAGCCGAATGTGACTCGACGGTCCGTGAGGAGGAGGGGTGGATCTTCACCCCGAATTACCCTTCGAACTACGACAACAACCGGGTGTGCTCTTATGTGATCGAGCGACTGGACAACTCCGTTTGTCGGGTGGAGATGACCTTGGTTGACTTCGATCTCGAGGAAACGGAAGGTTGCTATGGCGACTATTTGGACGCGGAGGAAGGCCAACAAGGACGGCTGTGCGGAGCTTTGGCGTCCGACACCAAAAGTAAGTGTTTCAACTTTGTTCGTAGCTCTTCACGCGTGGAAAAACACTCGCTTTCTTTTAAAGGGCGCGCAGAGAACCACCCACCAGTGTACGCTTGGTGTTTTGGACACAGTACGCGCGTACAGTTACGGGTCGAGTCATCGCTAAGAACGAGGCCACGAAACCTTCCATCGGCTTCGTCTACGCGCAAACACAAAAGAGTTTTCACGCTGCACCGCCCATCCTCATTCGATAAAGTGGCCGCCACTCCTTCGGCATACTTCCCCGACATCAGTACACTTTGACACCTACATGCCGACTCGCTTTTGTCGTCGAAGGTGACGCAGGTGCGAACGAACTCTTTTTGTTCGTTTTTATGCATTTCTGTGTGCCAAATATTTGGACAGCCATCCATCGAAGAGATTTCAATGAAAGTAGGTGTTGTTGTTGTTATTTTGGTTTTTAGGAGCATTAGCAACTAAGGCCATATTGTTCCAGGATATGTGATGGTCATTCCCTGACCTTTCCGCATCCTCCGTATTTGGTGGTGACGGGCTCGAACCCCGGTCTAATCGAGAAGCGTGTGCTCCGCACTGCTGCTCCTTCCCACCTGGCTACAGAGGCGACAAAGTAGGTGTGTGTGTGTGTGTGTTTTCAGCATTTAACAGGCGCAGTTCTCGAGCTAAAAAGTTCCCCGCAATTGCATGACTCGCGTGTTTTGCGCAGTAGAAGTATTCGAAACACGTAACAAGAAGGGTGTTGCTGCGCCCCCTGCCGCGTTCGTATCAAGGTTAAGAAATTTCTAATCGTTTTACCAAAAGCGTTGGCAACTGCGTTTTGAGGTGCATTTTAGACTCGTAATTTGCAATCGAAAGTCCTTTTTGGACTGATTCCAAGACACGAACACGAATACCATCGTGGACGAAAGCTTCAATACCTATTTTAATTATTACGTTTATTAATACAATTATTATTATTATGTTTATTCGTTTCGCAATGCATTTCGGAGGCTGCGGGTTCACTCTGTGGGAAGAGGAAGGCCGCGGCGTACAAATAACAGGGTTCATGGAAGACGCGAAACGCCGGGTAATCTAAAGGAAAATGATCACACAATGGGAAAGGGGGGAGGGTTGAATACAAAGAAATAAGCGAATGCTTAATGAATATACAAGGATTTAGGTGGGCCAAATAACTCGATGGATTTCGCTTCAATAGTGCCGTTGTACAAGTCCTTCAGAGACGAGGCCAGGGGTTATACGAGGCTGTCACTCTCTAAGCGCCACTGAAAAGATTATTTCGGCCTCGCTTAAAAATCAAGGAAATGAGGATCTTTTGAAGGTCATTAAGATTATTACTACATTTAATACCACTCATATACCACGTGCAATTAATAATATTGTTTATTAAGCTATTCGCCTAAACTACTATACATTAAGGTGACGTTTCAGGCATCTTACTGATACCCATCATCACGCCATGCTGTCCACAGACTCCTCTTGCCGATGCTCCCAGAACCTGATGTATATTAGTTTAGGAGAATACCTTTAATCACTAATTAATTTTTTATGAGTGGTATTAAATATAGTAATAATATAAATGGAAAACAACAGGTAACGTCGTTCCCCAACTGTTATTACTTTCAAGATCCTCATTTCCTTGGTTGCTTAACTGTTCATGGTTGAAAAGATGGTTGTTTAATATAAATGGGCACATTTTTCTGGCAAGAACTAGAACCCCTGGTTCGTATGGATCACCGTTTCACCGGTGTGGTCTACTTACAGCTCTTAGGAAACCGTGTGCACCCTGCCACGTTGCATTTATTCCCGGACAGAAAGAGGATCTCCCAAGACGATAATGTGCCGGGTCATCGAGCTGGCACGGAGTACGAATGTTTCGAGGAACACACTGAAGATGTTAACCAACTTGATTTGCTTCCAAATTCGCCTCGCATCGATCAAATTGAACACCTGTGGGATGTTTTCGAACGGGAAGTGAGGACACGCAACCGCCATCTATTCCAGATCCTTCATTTTTAAGTCCATTTCATATTGCGCTTCATGCGGGTTAAAAGTTAGAGCCGCAGGTTGCCGACCCTTGCCTTAGACGAATAAAGGCTGTTGTTCGTGCGAAAGGTGGCCCAAAAGGTATTAGGTAAAAAGTAAAGTGCAGCCATTATCAACCCACTGCAGGATGGAAGCCTCCTCAACAATTCATGCTGAGGGAAATGGACCATAATCGCACGCTGGTCCAGTGCGGGTTGGCAGATCGACCGTATTCGGCAGTCAGGGGCTCGAACCCCTGACTACTCAAAGAGCGTGTGCTACTGCACTCCTGCTCCTGCCCACTCGGCTACGGTAGGTGGTCATAATTCGGTGATCACTGAGTGTAATTCTAATTGAAATGTGCTCGTCGATGAAGAAGAGAAAATTGTTGAAGCATTCTGTTTGTTTTTCTTAAGGGATGAACCGGTTGAAGCCACAGTGTGGGCCGCAGGTAGGTAATGAACACCCTGTCGTAGATGAAAACTTGATCGTTATAATCGAGTGTTATCGGGGAAGGACGCGTTAGCCCAACCAGAGAATTGTAGAAGAGGTCTTCACTTTCAGGTCCAAAATAATGAAGTTTCGGGGAACTTTTGAAGCTGTACCCGCATCGCAATTTAAAAACTTTCAGTTCGGAATTGAAAATATCCACTTGGAAAGATCGATGTGCTGTCTTTACAAATGAAACCCAAGTTCTGCTTGGAGGTCTTCAGACCCGACTTATTAGCAAAAAGTTAAAAGTCTCCGATTGAGAAAAACTTTTTAAAGAAAAATAAATGCGGACGAAGGATTTCAGTGGACGCGAGCGGAAAGTTTTCGTTCATCCGGAACTTTGTGATCCAGACGCGCGTGCTTAAAACTATGCGGTGAAGGCCGACACAATCGGCTCCGAAAAATAATCGTTGGCGGTTGGAAAGTTTACGCTCAGATCCAGCTGGGTTTGGCGAAGACTTCCTTTTTCGAGAAACTTCAGGTGCAGCCGAAGAACTTATCGGTAAGTTGAGGGGGCGGAACTATATTTGAACGCTGTCAGTTTTCAATTAATAAATGCACGTGTTTATACACAACTGGTACATTCCTGTTTTTCTTTCTTTTCCTCAGAAATCCTGACCTTCGCTCCAGGCAGGCGCACAATGACCCTTCGATTCCGAAGTGACGATGACAGCAACAGAAAGGGATTCATGATCAAGTTGCAGCAGCTCCGAAGTTCATGCAGGGGGCCCGTGGGAGGACCAGGTAACCCCTTCAAGATAACTTCTTATTGGTAACTTCTGATTCACTGTCGTTCTCCAGTTCTAACGGATTTATTTTCTTTTTTCGCTCCCCCTTCTTTTTTTTTCTCTCCAGATCCGCCGTCATCCTACTGTGGCCGTGTGATCAGTGATCTTTCGGGAAAGATGACCTCGCCCGGCTACCCTAACTCTTACAGACCAAACGAAAGATGCGTGTACAGAATCCGTCGTGCTGGCTTGTCGGTGTGCGAAGTCGTGTTCGAATTTCGACAGTTCCAGGTGGGCCAGAGTACTCGAGGTTGCTCGGGGAGCTATTTGGAGATGCCCGACGGTAGCAAACTCTGCGGAAGAAGAGTGCCCAGGAAGAGTGAGTATAGCGCGACGGTTTCAGCGCACGCGCACGCTTTCCAAAGGATCGAAGCGATCAGATTTCTTGCCTACAGGGTCGTCTGTAAAACCTATAATATCTTTATTGCAATTAGCGAAAATAATTTGACATGGATTCCTGATGCAATGCCCATAACAGCAAAAATGCTAGGGGTTTAACATAGAAAACAACCACATAACTAAGAAACCGTGTTAGTCCGCTCCGCTTTAATTTTTCAGTGACCCACGAGGACTTGGCATTCTCCCACAGCCTCCACATTTATACTCAGATCGAACAGGCGATGTTCCCTTTGTGAAGAAGACGAAAGGTTTCCTTTCGATGTTCCGGTGCGAAAATCGAGAAGAACTCCTTCTTCCACAAGAACGTCTAACATCTTCCACAAGTTTCTAAAGACAAACGCTATTCCTGAACTCTGGAAATCTTATTATGTCAGACCACTCCGTAAAATTGGAACCCCAACACTCCTAAAGATTTCCGTCCAATCTCAATAGGACGCACGTATTAATTTTTTTTTAAAACTTATACACCCAGTAATTATTCAACACTGTTTTGCTCACCGACCGCCCTATCTCCACACAGTTCTAGACCACAGATCCATGGCCCCAATCTCCTCGATACTCTTTTCAGAGCCCAAACAGCCCTGAATGACAGAGCTCAACTGGATATCAAATCTGATTTCTATATTGTTTCCATTCCTACTCTTTTATACATCCCAAAAGAATATTTCAAGGCATCAAACCAAATTGACAGCATCCTGGAGTCTTTACTACAGCAGAGATAGTTAATTATAGCTAATGGATTCAGAAAATCATCTACGCAACGAAGGGTGTGCCTCAGTGGGGGATGATGTCGACCACCCTCTTTGCAATTCTACTTGAACTATTATTATTATTATTATTATCATCAATTTATTTCTCTTATGAGAACACCCGGTTACAGCCACAGGCTAGAGGGTGAACATACATATACAACTATGTTACAAAACATACAAATATGTTACAGTTATGAAATACATGAAATACATAATATCTGATTTATAATTATCTGGAATATAGAATATTTCAGTTATTAATTACTTACTACCGTAAACTGGTAAGAACTTAATACCATGACAATTGAAGCATACCTTTTGCTTAAACAGACACAAGTGAAAGTTTCACCGTATTTACATAAACACAAATATTTACAGCCAAACAACGTACAGCATTTGTAACCACAGGAATGACTGCGATACAGTAAAAAAAAAAAAAAAAAAAAAATTGAAAGTTCAAATTTCCAGCAGTCGTCTTCTTCTGTGGGATTAGAGTTGTGTAGGTATGACAATCCTGACATCTATTTCTTGATGAGGTCGGGTTTCCTAAATCCCAGTGGCTTGTGTCTGGCCGAACAAGGTGCTGGAACTGTATCCTTAATTACATCTGTATTTGCAAGTAAGAGTTTCTGAGAACTTCCTTTCTGTAGGATTTGCAATTGCAGAGCTTTTCAGGATTGATATTTAGGTTGTTGAATAGCTGGATGGTGTTTGCTGGAAAGAATCTTCCGAGGCTATCTAACTGCGTAAATGCCGATTTCAGTTGTGGTTTCTTTTCTGCAACTCTTCTTGGTTTTTCGCCGGGTATTATTATCCACTCTCGGGCTTTCGGTGCGTCCAGTCGTCCCGTTAAAAGCTGAGCGAGGGTCATTATGTTCCTTGACGTTATTGTTTGTCTCCAGGGTGTGACCTCTAAATTGGAGTATAGTATAGCTCTTGAGATGGTAAAAGGTTTAGCTGAAATTCTGTTCAGCCATCTCAAGAGCCAGTATTCGAGTCCTAGAAAGGCTTTGATACTGCATTCGGGAGCTGAAGACCAGATTTGTGCCGCGTATAGGGGAATAGGAGTAACACATCTGTTGATGTATTGCTTCATCAGACCGGGGTCTCTAATACCGGTGAGCTCCTGCCTGGTTGCCCAAAGCGCCGCGTATGTTTTGTTACGGATGTATGCGAAGTGCGGGCGGAAGGTCAGGCCTTCGTCCCACTTGAGACCAAGATCAATGTGTGTCTGTGCCTTTTGGACGAGGATGCCGTTCACAAATATTGCCATTTTGTTTGGCTTTATTTTATTTGTGAAAGTCATTTGTACCGTCTTTTTTTCGTTCAACTGCAGCCCGATACAATCTAGGTACTCTTGAAGTTCTTTTATTCTAGTATTAGCCACTTGGTTGTGGTAGTCAGCTGATTTCTGATCTCCTGAGGTAATAAAAAATTTTATATCATCAGCGTATGTGATGAAGTGCTTCTTGTTCTGGGCTAAGAAGGGTTCGAGGGCTATGGCAAAAAGTGTGGCAGACAATACTCCGCCTTGCGGGACACCTTTATCAACCTCATACGTTGCGCACATGTTTTCGTTTGTCACCGCAATTTGTCTGCGCCAAAGAGTGCTCTTTAATAAATGGAGGGCATTTCCTGTAATGTGGAAGTAGTCCCGCAGAATGACTATGAGAGCTGGGATGGATATGTTATCATACGCGGATGCCACATCTAAATAGACTACGTCCACCTGCTGCTTACTGTTTAGTGCTTGCTGGATCCTTAGCAGTGTCCCCATGAGGTTGGTGATGGTCGATCTCTGCGGAAGTACTGAGTGCAGGTATTCTGGCCTGTGCTTAAAGCAATGCTCGATGATGGTGTGCAGGATTGTTTTTTCAAAGATTTTTTGCAATGAGCATCCGATAGCGATTGGTCTGAAGTCTTTTGCAGATTTTGGGTTTTTTATTTTGGGGATAGGTTTTACAAAATAGCTTTTCCACAGCTTCGGGAAGTTCTCCTCCATCAAAATTCTCTGGAATATGTGTAGTAGTACATCGATGATGTAACAGCTACAGATTTTGATCATAAATAGTGGGAAATTATCTGGCCCAATTGTTGCTTTATTTGGGAGGCTGTTGATTGCACTTTTTAAGTTGTCTCTGCTAATACTGATTTCCTTTAGATGTCCATTGTTAGTGACAATCCGATTACTATTGATAGATTCCTTAAACCCCTTGATTACATCTTGTATCCTGTTATTGTTTGCTTCGCTGTCAATTTGGTTTTCCTTGAGGGGTGTTCCGAAAGTGGCTTCGGTCCATTCCTTAAAGGATGCCTCAGTCATTTTATGCGCGAGGTTTTTTTTGCTGACAATTCTTTTGCCTTTTTTTAGTTTTGCTTTAGCCATATCTATGTGTGCCCGTTTCTTCTCCTTCATGAACCGTGCTCTTTCTATTACTTGTAACAAATTCGAACTTTAGCTCGTAGCTGATGATCTAAAATTCTTTATTACTTCAAAAGACCCCAACCAGATTCAAGAAATTAATAATCAAATCTCCAAGCAAATTCAACAGTTAATTGACTTCCTACAGCGAGCTGGACTCCAATTAAACAAAGCCAAGTCAGCCAAGAGGAAGCTCAAGAATGACATCCCGGTTGTAGTTAATGGTGAGACAATTCCAATAGTTTCATCGAATGAAGGCTAAAATTTCAAGGAACACTTCCTAAAGGCAAAGAAGAAGAAGACCCATGTTACTTTCTGGGCTATCCGCTAGGAGCTTGCTGCCACAACATTAAACTGATCGGCCAATACATTGATAGATTTCACTCCGATACCTCGTTATGCCTCCGAAATCTGACCTTCTGCACCTGCGTTTCTGTCTAACAAATTTCTAACCATGGAACATTGGATTGTTGCAATATTCCATCGGGATCATCAGGTGACTGGGTTCCTTTCTTCTGGGAAGGAACCCGGTCACTATCTCCAAGTGTATTCTCCTAGTCAGCAGACCCTGCTGACTAGGCTTGACAACCTGGAAGCTCGCTGTTCTCAAAAAAATCTGTCAACATTCGCAAGCTGCTGACTCGCCAGATCGATGCCCCATCGATGGAAGATATTATCTCGCTGCCAAAAGCAAAATAAATAGGAACCACCTCCCACTTAGGACGAAGCTCAATAACCTGGACGCCTTAAAAGGAATGTTCCCACGCAACACCCTCTCCATAGCTCCTAATAACTTCAAAGACAAATAAAACGTACAGAAGCCGAATCACCAGAAATCGTGCTTAATTTGTATCAGAAATGCAAATAATTTAATGAAATGTCAAAATGTAAAATTGAAGCAAATAGTTTTTTTGCAGTTTACCCGTCTGTCTAATTCGACATTTATTTAAGATCAATTCAATATTAAATTGAATTGTTATTTTCTATTTATTGGGAATAATTATCTAATTTATACCATTTTTCAATGTACGCTGTATTTTGCCAAATATTTGTACACCCTCCTAGCCTGCTGGCTGTTTAGGGGGGCGAACTTACGCCACAATGACAACAATAATAAAGAAATTCAGGGAAATGCCTCGCACATTCCTGGAAAGTTGTGCTTCATTAATAGCGGTCGCATTCCTGAGGAAGGGGTGGTGGTGGTGGGGAAGCGTTTGAAACACAAATTATCCAAGAGAGCGAATTGATTTCTGCGCATTCGAAATTTTTTTGAGTGTGGGGCTTTGTGTAGTTATGACAAGAGTCAAACGCTAGTCGTGAGATAGCTAGAGAGGGAAGAGAGACTGAAGACTAGGGGGGGGGTGAGAGTCAGAAATATGGGGTCAATAGTGAAGATAATCCCAAAAGTCGGTGGGGCAGGCCCATGCCTCACCAAGCGAAGATAGGGGGGGGTGGCATTATTATTATTATGTGTAAGGTGGCACCTAGACTTCCGCCTATCTCCACCTGATAAACTGAATTTGTGCAGAACCTCTGCAAAACAGACCTGTATGGCAGACCTCTTCGCCACCAGGGAGCAGCTGGCACCTGGACAACAGTCCCTAATGGCCGCCCCTAGTCACGTAGTGCTGGACCTGGTCGACTATTTAAAGTGCCTCATGCACCAAAATCCCGCACCCACCGGAAGTAGTGCTATACCGGTGGGTTCCAGGGCTCTCCGCTCCCAGGCTGCCCACACCTGAGAGCCAGCAAAAAAATAAATAAATAAAAAAATAAAAAATTAAAACATAAAATAAAATAATATAAAAACAAACAAAAAAAAAAAGATAAAGTGTATAAACAAAATCTTAATTAGTAGCATTAGATTATTCCAATGTCATCTCCGTTGAAAAACAGTTGCACAAAACTCTTGCAGTGCTTAAAATTAAGATTATTTTTACAGCCTCTAAATTACCAACCTGGACTTTCACCCTTTCTCTATGTTCAACGTTCAACCATATAACAAATGACTCCGAGTCTCAGGTTGACCACAAGTGCATACAGGAGAGCTGACTAGACCAAAGTAATGTAGTTTAAAATTTAATGAGCCATGGCCAGTTAAAATAAACGATGTTACCATAGAAGGAAAAAACCATTTGTTGTTACTATCATAACTGTTGGAATGAACAATCTAGTCACCTCTCCAGTTACGCTAAGATCCCATCTCTGTTGCCACATACCAATCAACTGTGTTAGAACATTTTTCTTAGCTTTAGCTATCTCTATAGTGACATCAGATGTAATATTCATGAAAGAAACCACTATGCCTTTTTTTTAAGTAATAACAAAGGGCCCGATACACAATGTACAAGTCTAGAGGCAAATGCCCGGCAGGCCAAAACCTGCATAGCATTGGTTGAGACTGTTCTGCACAAACTAGAAATAACAGAAAGCATTGAGCTGAATCGATAATAATTTCTGTTTAAATTTAACGTTAGTAACTCTGAAGTACCACACTGATGCTCCGTACGCAACTATGGGTAAGAAGACTGCCTCGTAGTATAAATTTAAAACTTTCCTTTTCAACCCCCAATCTGACCGTGTTAATCGAATTATTGCTGCACTAATTTTTTCAATTTTTTCGTGTGAGTAATTTAAATGTGGGAAAAACGATAATCTATCATCAATTCTTATACCTAGATATTCCACCTCAGATGCTAGGGGAATCTGTCTCCCTTAATTAAAAGCTTTTGATGGTAGCGCATAATTTAGTTTCCCCTTAAGCAGCATCATCACAGTTTTAGTTGTAGATATCAATAGTTTATGCAGATCAGCCCACGACACTAGACTTCCTAATACCTGGGCCACGCTTATTCCAAGCACAGACCTGGATTTACCAGTAATACATAAAACCAAATCATCTGCATAAGATTGCTTATGCAGATTTTCAACTGATTGTTCTAGCCATAAATTAAGTACTAAGTTCCAAAAAAGTGGGCCCAATACAGACCCTTGAGGACACCCAATCGAAAGATTCCTGTTAAACTGTAGATTCTTAGCTTTAAGTATAATTTTCCTACCCTTGGCAGGGGGGGAAGGGATGGAAAGTGAACCGGGTGAGGGTTCCCGGTTCAGATCGCCAAATGACGTTTCAGCAGCAAACTGCACAATGTCTTTGTCGGGTATTCCTATGCCATTCCTGGGACCACTCACACCAACGGGACATGTTGTCCCGTTGGTGTGAGTGGTCAAGTTAAGATAATGACTCCACTTTAAGCCAGTGGTCAAATCCAGGTTGAGTTAGAGATTTGTTGTTCTTCAGATTGTAGCTGTTAGGTTTTTGTTTGTTGGAGGCATCTAAGGATTTTTATTCTGGATGGCGAGCGGTTGGTTTGTAGGAAAATTCCTGCTAAGGTTGTGGGTATGTTCTTCTTCCAGTTAAAAGATCCTGCAGCAAACTGCGTTAAGGCTTTATATTTGTGCTCGCTCTCCAGGAGATATTGTTCTTGGTTTATTGGCGAGAAACGAATTCTGGTTATTAAGAAGCAGCGGAGGTCTTCGTATAGTTGGCAGTGGTGCATGAGGTGCTCCCACGTCTCTGGCTGTCCACAGTGGCAGAGAGGGGTGTCACTCAATCCGAAACTGGAGAGTTTTGCTCTTATTACGCCGTGTCTCGTGAGTAGGTAAGATGTCAGCAGTCCCAGTCGTGGTGTGTTCTATCGAGGTCTGTGGTTTGCGTACATCGGTCCACAGCAGGCCGAGAGAGAGAAGCTCGGCGTGTACCTAACAGCTAACGACCTCTATCAGCGTATTGGAAAACTGCGCTGCTCCGAGTAACATCAGGTGGGGGGGGGGGAAGGCCTAAAAAAATATTTTTTATTTTTGTCGTCAAATTAATTTCCCCGAATGTTCACTAGAGGGAAGGAGGGGAAGCAGATCGTGGAATTAAAATATTACGATCAGAATCTCGCGAGAGGACTCCTTTCTGGGGTTTTAAGTAAATAAAATATTCTCGCACACATTGCCGATTTAAATTGTTGGACGACGTCTTCAAAGCGTAATCCCCCCCCCCCCCTCATTTTTCCAAATTGAGAGAGGGCTCAGCTTCTTTCCCTGGGATTCGTCAGTTTCTAATCTCATTCTTCACGTGACCTGTTTCGTGCCAAGTCGTAGCGCGTCATGATTGAGTTCAAACAACGTCCGCCGAGTGTACATTTCTGTTTTTGTTTTCCAGAAAGTGTCTTCTTCCGTGATGGAGACGAAGAACTGGTTGTGAACTTCGTCAGCGACGCCTCCTACAACGCCGGAAGAGGTTTCGAAATCGACGTCCAGCAAATTCCGAACTCCTGCGGAATCGCCCCGCAGCCATGTAAGTACGATCTCCACCTCCTCAGGCCCCCCCCTCAATCTGTACTATTGCATTATTATTATTTCGCATCGTATTATAATTGTACACACGCGCACGGAGAGGCGTCTTCCGTACCGAAGATGCGGACCCGCAATCAATCAATCTCTGTTAGGGTCAATGGCTCCCTCTCGTTTTGTCCTCGTCTGTCTGGTGGCAATTCGGGTAATCGAAGTCAGGTATTCCTGTAAGGCAACGTGAAAGGGGGAAAACGTTCTCCACCCCTCTCCCTTTTGGGAACCTTAACACGGGTCGGCAAACAGTCATCGGGGTTCACACGTTAAACAAATTGGAAGGTTGGAGGAAGACGGCAAGTGGTGGACAGTTCGTCCACCGCTGATTACGAAGCCCAATAACAAATGACTCCTTGAAGCCACACGAAGGACAGAAAAACGCATATTCGAAAGGCTGCAACGGAATTGTGTGGAGTGACAAGAAAAGTCATTTACCATTTGCCACAGATGCTCGAGTTGGGGTGAGCCCAATTTCTGCGGATTCAATGTGGTGGATTTACCATAGTTTATCCATGTGGTGGATTTACCACGGTAATGGTTTGGAGCTGCTTTCTTTTTAAGGGTTCCTACCTTTTGGCGTACTGAATTCTACAACGAGAACTACAGAAGAACAGTGTCCACGAAGCGCTATTGTCGTGCCTGCACGATGCTCGCGCCTTAAGACCGGCTTGTCTGTTTGCCAGATGAAAAACCTCGTTAACTGTTCATATCATTCGGGGACTTACAAATTTCACTAGCAATTTAAATAAGGCTGCCTCGTCATCAATGGGAGTCAACCCGAAACCTTTCTGGAGAGGCGACAGATTTGAAAAGCTTTGTCCATTTGGAAATTTTCTGATGTCGCTCACCGTTCTTTCTTAAATGAAAAAAGCTTGCGTTGCCTCCTCACAAGTTCATGCAATCATGAAATCCCGCTGGCTTATTCCAGGACATCTCCAGAATAAATCGGGATGGAGAAAATATGTAGATAATACAGAAAAGAGTAAAGTTGAATTGACTGCCTCGTTCCATGGGTAAAGCGATAATTTAAAAATAAATATATATATATTAAATAATAATAATAATAATAATAATAAACAAATCTTTCTTAGCTTCGGCTCTCCTTTTGGATTCCACAGTTGCAGAATTTCAGATACATCTGTGGATACAATGATGAGCCAAATAGAGCGTGCAACACGTTAAAAATCAAAATACAGAGAGAAAACTCAGAGAGGTAGAACGGAACAGACACCGTGGGAAGACGGGCTGAATGTTTCTTTATTTACTTTCTTGCAGATTTCTGCGACCAGGAAGTGGTCGGCCTCACGGGCAAGTTCACTTCTCCCAAGTACCCGGACAAGTACGGAGTGAACGAGCGATGCACGTACACGATTCGCAAGGCCGACAGGACGGTGTGCACCGTGGAGTTGGACTTCAGCAGATTCGACGTGGAGCAGTCCCAAGGGAGGTTTTGTTCCCGGGATTTCCTCGAGCTTCCTGACCAGACAAGGTTATGCGGTCGCCTCACAGGAATCAGTAAGTGCGTGCGATTTTTTCTCTTACTCTCTCTCTCTCTTTTTCCTCGCCGTGATCCAGTTCGATCACGGTTTGCTGTTGATGATAAACCACGTGGCTTGATCACTAGATTGATCACTAGACACGATTAGCATAGTTCTTTTGAGAAAAGTTACTGTTGCAGAACAAATCTATACAACGTGCTGTGATCTAGTAAAATAAACTTCAATGCTCCTTGTTGAAAAAGTAAAGCACTAGAGGAGGCTAATCCGAGTGCATGGGTGATCATATTTCGTCAGTCATCTGTGGACAATAGCTGCTGGGCCCTTTACTTACTTTTTGTATTCAGATCAGTTCAGTTATTTAAGTTTACTCAGCAGTATGACTTCCATTTTTACGTCTTTCACACCACTCGCTCTGACTTTTTACATTTGTGATTGCACGCAAAGACAACCAGAAGAATCTTACAAAACATTAACTGTCCAAGTGACCAAGCACAGAAATGCAAAGTTCAGATACAAAGTAACCATTAAAAAAAACAAATTAACAAACAAATTAAGCGTAACATAAAATGACATCAACATACTAGGACCGGCGCTTGCACACCTGTCCTTTACGTACAGTAAGATAGGTCAAGATGTCATCTCGATATGACTTGTCAATCGACCATAGGTCAATGTCTACGTTGAGCGAGTTGAGATGTCCAAAGTCACATTTGATGTGTGTGGGCAGTACGTTATCAAAAGTATTGAGACACCAAAAGACATTCATGTAGGTAACGTGCGAGACGTTCATTTAAAAAGCGCAATTTTAATCCGCCGCAGGCCAACCTTTGCCCTTCAACGCAGCAGACAGCCAGCCCGGCAACCTTTCCAGCATTTTTTGGAAAGATTTCGACATTTCTCTCACAGGAAATCGTGACACGCGGCTTCTGAAGTCGGACTGCATGGCCGATTTCGCACATTCCTCTCCAGTTCGCCCTACAGACGTTCAATAGGGTTAGGATCGAACTGTGAGACGGCCATTCCTGTGGTAGCACGTCGACAAATGTCTTTTATGGTAGGGATCGCTCCCTGAAGGGGCCGTTTTATTTTATTCTTGTTTTTTTGAGAGAAACAAAAGAAAGTCAGCGAGGCATTACTATTTGTGTCCAAACTGCGTGGTCGGTTTACACGTTTACCTGGATGAAAACCCGATTTCTTTCAGCCGTCAAATGTCCGTTTATCGAATAGAACGCCAATTTTTTGGGGTTTCCACCAGAACTAATGCGGAGCTGCCCAACCTTCCTGATCCTGTTTTGTTCTTTCGTTCCAGGACTGCTGCGATTCTACTCCGGCAGCGACACTCTCACTTTGAATTTCTACTCCGACAACTTCGGCTCCGGAAGAGGCTTTCAGATTTTTGTAAGGCAGAGACGGAACTCGTGTGACGCACCTCCCAGTGGTAAGTAAACACATTGCGGGGTCTTTTCCCCACTTTGATATCCCCTCCCTTTAATTTGGAAATGGGCAAACTTAGACTACCGAGCCACAAGCTGCCCTCAAGGTATTGATTCTATGCGTCCCTTAGACGGTCTCCGTTCAATCTTAAAAATATTTCTGAAATGAACGTACAAAATAAGAATGCGAAGAACAGAAATTCACTGTGCAGTAGAGAAAGCAATTTGGTAGAAATTCAGTTTAAGACTGGACCGATCTCTCGGTGGAACCTTCTAGTCCCCAGGCCCTTCCTCCTGTCACCCGATTTCCCAGTTTAAAATGGGCAAGATGCTGTCTGTAAGACGATGACGTACACATGCACGCAGTTCTGCTAGTCCTGGGGACAGACCTGCGCGTACATTGGAACCTACACGGATGCAAACATTCAATTTTCCCAGTTTTTTCTTCGTTTATTTGAAAGAAAATGAAAAAAATTCGTATCTGGAACAATCACTGAGAACTGCCTTCTTCAGCAATTCTATTATTTGCGAGAAATGATCACTGGATTATGATCACATCGACAGTTTTTAACGTAAACATTTTTGTTTACATTTCTGTGTGGATCAACAACTCGTCTAATTTCGCAACGGAAAAATCTGGTAGAAAATTGAGAAAAAGTTGTAATAAAAGTATTATCTTTATGAATTAAGTCAGCATTAGTAGTGAAAAATGATGCAAGAAAGCAAACTTATACAGTATCAGCCAAAAAAGAAAAAAAAAAAGAAAAATCTTCCCATTTCACCTGTTCAGGCACTCCAATAGTTTCTCAAATTCTTTCTTGGCCCTCGTGGGTGGCACAGTTGGTAGGATCACCGTCCTCCCCACACTGTGTGGAAAAAACCCGAGTTCGAGTCCCGTCGATGACGTGAGGAATTTTTATGGGTCTTTTTCACAACTTGGTTGAGTTAGCCGGTCTAAAGCGAGGTCTAAAGCGAGGGTGGAATGGTAATTTCTCCCCGGAAACTCGGGTTTTCCGTGGAGGAACAAATAATCCAGCAAAAAAGGCAAATCGTTCTCAAAACACACGCAATTTACCGACAATATACACGGAGCAATACAGACTAAGTCTGCAATGCACCTAAAACCCAATAACAACACAATTCTTCCTTGAATTTACTAAAGCTGTCAACTTCCACAACGACAGACGGAAGTTTGTTCCACTAATCAAACACTCGCTGGCTGAAAGCAAAATTCCCCATATCTATTCTGCAACCGTCTTTCCTCAATTTGTATTTATGCCCCCTCAGGTGCGGAATCTGGGCAAGAGGAAGAGTCCCATCAGAATTGGGCTTGCTCAATCCATTCAAAGCGTGACACATCTCAACCAGATTGCCTCGCAGGTGCATAGTCTTCAGACGATGCAATTTACAGGACTTGAGCCTCTATTAGAAAGGGAAACCCTTTGTTCTCCTCATAAATCTCGTTGCTCTCTCTCTGTATTCATTCCAGTCTAACTACATCTTTCTTAAAATGAGGCCTCAAGACCTGTATACAATATTCAAGATGCGGCCTAACCATCGCTTTATGCAAAGAGCTAATCGCGTCCTCCTCCCTGCTAGCAAAGTTTCTGTATATCATTGAAAAAAAAGCTGTAAGCTTTCCTGTTAACATGTCTGCACTGCTCAGAGAATTTCATGTCTGACTATACAATTACACCCAGCTCTACTGAATTCTCTACCAGCCTGAGGGTAGTACCACAAACTTGGTGCGTCTTCCTGGGGTTATTTTGAAGTTACTGCTTCCCATAAGCAGAACTTTGCATCTGTTAATGCTAAACTTCAACTGCAATTCCTCAGCCCATCTGCCTAATTTTCCAAGATCATGTTGCAGCAGCAAATGTTCCTTACTGCTTTTAGACCCCCCCCCTGCCAAACTTTCACCGTCTGCAAATTGCGACATAAGCCTGATATACCTTCGTCAATATCATTGATAAATATACAAAACAACAGTGGACCCAACACCGAACCCTGTGGGACTCCACTAATAACATTAGTCCATGAAGAGCAGCACCCATTGATTACCACCCTCTGTCTTCTCCCACTTAACCATCCTTTTATTCATTGTAGCAACTTACTCTTAATACAATTCTGCCCAAATTTGTACAATAGTCTTCCATGAGCAACAGTGTCAAATGCTTTCCTGAAACCCAATTATAGGATATCAAAATTATTTTTTGCATCCAGTTCCTTTGCGACCGCATCGTACTATCCAATCATATTGGTCAGACAAGGCTTCCCCTTAACAAACCCATGCTGTGTCTGAACTATTACTGTAGTCTCGTAATATTTCAATAATGGAGTCAACCAGTGACCCCATTATATTATCCCCGGAACAGAAGTTAAACTAACTGGTAAGTAATTACTCATATCACCCTATGTGTCCTCTTTTGTGAATTAGGGATAACATTTGCACATCTCTAGTCCGTAGAGACGTGCCTTGAATCCAAGGATTATCTCAAAATATGGCTATTGGTTTGCTTACTTATTTTGCTGCCTACGCCTGCTTCTATATAAGTGAAAAAAAACCTATCAGTCCCAGGTGCCCTTCTTACATTTAACTTCAACAATTTCTCTTCCAATTTACTCTCTGTTATTAAAAAAATCATTGAGTTCCTTGTTAGAGTTTGGTACACTTCCAGCATCCCCTTCCCTAGAGAATTCCTCATGTGTGAATGTAGATGCAAAATACACATTCAGTTTGTCACCAACCTGAAAACAATCATCATCAACGATCGAACCATCGATACAAGTGGACCAATCTGATTCATCCCCTTCCTTCTACTGTTAATGTTGTTGTTGTTGTAATAAGGTTTTAGGAGCATCAACGACTAAGGCCCATTGCTCCGTGTATATTGTCAGCAAATTGAGCGTGTTCTGTGTTCGTTTTTCTATTTTCTTGATTAAAAAAACCCCGAATTTCCGGGAGAAAAACCTTTCTACCCTCTCTTGAGACCGTCTAATTCAGCCATGTTGTGAAAAAAGTGTCACTTGATTAGAGACTAGTTTACACAGAATTCATGGGGCAACGCAACGCTGTCACCCCTCTCGCTAATGGACAAACCCACCGCTTGGTAGGTATATCGCACACTGCATTCACGGAGA
Source organism: Mastigoproctus giganteus (assembly GCF_048544385.1). Classification (NCBI taxonomy): domain Eukaryota; kingdom Metazoa; phylum Arthropoda; class Arachnida; order Uropygi; family Thelyphonidae; genus Mastigoproctus; species Mastigoproctus giganteus. The sequence continues at coordinate 2,428,318 of NC_143577.1, read as the reverse complement.
CGGTAATTCGATGTAAGTAGGGAAAAACGTCGTTAGTTAACCGACTTTGAAAGAGGGATGATAGTGGACGAACGCATGGGTCACTCTATCGCGGAAATGGTACAGAAATTGCATTATCCTCGTTCGATAGTATCAAGAGTGTATCGGGAATACGCCACATCCGGAATAAGAGCTCATCGTGGTCAGCGCTGTGGGCGGAGATGGCCGTCGACTTCTGTCTCGTTTTATTTCAGTCATCCGGAGAGCGACAGTGGCACAAATCACCGCCGACTTCAATGAGGGAGGTGCCAGAAACGTCTCCACCAAGACCATCAGGCGATCATTATCCGCAATAGTTATGGGAGCCGCCGAACCACCAGAGTTCCATTGCTACCACTACGACATAGGACTCTATGCCTCAGCTGGACAAAAGAACATCTGCACTTGACCTTGGATGATTCGAGACGGGTCTCCTGGGTCCGATGAGTCCCGTTTGCAGTTATTTCGAGTGGACGGGATGGTGCGTATCTGGCGGAAACCGAACGAAGCTATGCAACCGTCATATCAACAAGGAACTGTTAGGGCAGGTGGTCCGTCGGTAATGGTGCGGGGCGTATTCAACTGGCTCACGTTGGGACCTCTGGTACGTCTAGACGCATCTCTGAATGGTCCAGGAACGTGTCCATCCCTGCAGACATTTGCATCCCTTCATGATCATCGTGCACCACAGGGAAATGGACTTTTCCAGCAGGACAGTGCGCCTCCCCACAGAGCCGTGGTGACTAGAACATGGTTCGAAGATCATTCCGCAGATTTTTCCACCATGGAATGGCCTCTCCGTTCACCAGGCAAGAACAGTGTGAAGTATCTTTGGATTGCTGTGGAAAGGTCCGTTCGAGTTTTGAATCCTCAATTCAGGAATGTGACAGAATTATGGACAGTGGTGCAGAAAGCATGGACGGCAATGCCTGTGAAACGCTTTCGTGAACTAGTGGATTCAATGCCTCGCCCTAATTACTCACATCATTGTCCTAATCCGGGCGAAAGGTGGCCCTATCTGTTACTAGACAGGTATCCCTTGATTTTTCTCCATTCAGTGTATTACTCCCTCTGGTTGCCTCTCGAATGCACTGTTGAAAACAATGATCTAGTATATCCACAAAAGTCTTGTGCGAGTCGTTTGCGAATGACCAACTCACAAGTTCGAATCAATATGTGGGAAATTAAAATCCCCCATTATAAGACATTCTGATTTACTAGCCCACTCTATTTCTGTGTACTCATCAGAGTCATTAGGCTAAATAAATAAATAAATAAATAAATATGATCTTTATTGTCAGGTTCCTAGGTACACGCAGGTACCCTACCTTTACAAACCCTTCACGGCACTAAGCCAGGGGTTAACAAGCGGCAGAGATATCATCTCGCCGGAATGTAATAAATACATAATAGGACACACCTACTCTCATTTTGCCTTTCCCAGTGCTTATGTCACACCAAACTGACTCAACATTGCATTGTCCACCAACATCAATTGGATGCATTTCCTTAGATTTTATGTGTTTCTTAACTAACAGCATAACTCCTCCTCCCTTCCTGTCCTCTCTATCCTTTCTGTACTCCCCAAATTCGGGTAAGGGAAGCGCATAGGATGATAGGTTTAATTTCCTTTTTTTTTTTTTTATTAATTATTATTATTTAGTTATTTATTTATTATTATTTTTTCTATCATTGTTTTGTTCGTATTTTTTTTTTTTTTTTTTTTTTGGCTGGTGCAGCATAAGCCATAGGCTTTCTTGCACCATGCGGTCGTTACTAATACTAATTCCAATTCTGCAATGTTTATGTCAGGGTGACACCACGTCTCTGATATCCCAACATTATCTGCCTTTGATGTCTTCACTAGCACTTAAGCTCATCAAATTTATTAACTAAACTCCCAACTTTGGTGTACATGCAAGTATACAAGCATCTGTTTCTATTCTTAGCTACCCTAACACAACCCATGTATTTACTTATTCCAGTATGATTTCCACCAGTTCTTGAAATCCTCAGCAACTTGTTTTTCCAGGCTGCTGCTCATTCCAGTAGCAGCAGTGCAAAAACCACCTCTGCCTGCGGCTACTGTTAATCTTTTAGTCTGTGAATGTCCCCAAGCTAGCAGCTTTCCAACTCACCTAAAACTGCTTCGATAGCATCTCTCTCGGGTTGCAGGAGTAGGATCTTGGGAGCATCAACGATATTGAGCCATATATAATGTCTGTAAACTGTGTGGTCGATTTTCTGTTTAGCTGGACGAAAAACGCGAGTTTCCGAGAGGAGTAACCATGGTCCCTTAGATCGATTAACTCTGCCACGTTGGGAAAAGGCTCATTAAAATTCCTCCCGTCATATACGAGATTCAAACTCATGTCTTTTCCAACGGCTGTGGGGAGGACGGCGATTCTACCAACTGTGGCGACCACGAGGGTTCGCGTATTCTAGAAGGACTCAGGGTTCGTTCAGAGGTCCAGATCAGTTGGAATTTTGCCCTGTTCGTTTTTAGTTTTTGTGTCAATTCTTTTTATCCAGCCCCGTTTTCGTTTCAGATTGCAGCCAGACCATCTCGGGCTACACTGGCAGGATCACCTCACCCGCATTCCCCAACAACTACCAATCGGGGGTCAAGTGCAAGTACACCATCCGCAGGCCCGACTCCAGCACTTGCAGGGTGGAGCTCGATTTCCGTAATTTCGACGTGGAGTTCAGTCCATCGTGCAGCAGAGACTACCTCGATCTTCCCGATCGGACTCGGCTCTGTGGAAGCTACGGATCAACAAGTAAGTGGAACAGGGCTGAACCCTTATGGAAAATAAGGTTAGCGAGAGTGAATTAAAGTTGCGTTTTGACAATTAAATAAAAACCATTCGCACCTGTTCCTTTACGTGATTTCAACAATTTTTGAAACGCAGCGTGGGCTAATGGTGGGGTTCGTTTGAAGGTTAGGAAGCTCCAGTGTCTGTCCCAATAATTTCTCACTTAATTTTCCGCCCTGCACACCTTATTGTGTCTGGAATACTATGGCTTCTTGTGTTAATTTGTCAGACAGAATTGGGACTCGTCACTGAACACTGTTTATCTACAAGTTTGACCTTTGAGAGGTTTTTTTTTCAGTATTCAGCATTTGCCATGTACTGCAAGGATGCCACAAGCTTTTGAGAGAGAGAAAAAAAATCTTTATTGAACAAGATAAATACACTGTACATAAATTAGTAAAGTTGAAACTGTCCCGTCACGGCCAAAGACAGGGCCCCACATATCAATTAAATAATTACTTGTGTGCCCAAAGAATAAAAAGTAAAATAAAAAAAATGTAACGTGTCATTATGATTCCTTACATAATGCAATATTAACTGTATTTACATGCTGCATCACGTAAGCTCATATTCACAAGGCTATTCAGGATTGGCACTCATGTCTTCTCTGTGGGTACGCGTCTTCAATGCGCTCTTGTTCAAAGATGCGCGGGTGTGGTAAGACTTTGCCCCACACGCGGCAAACGACTTTTGTCGTAGCACAGGGTTGAGAGAGAGAGAGAGAGAGAGAGAGAGAGAGAGAGAGAGAGAGAGAGAGAGAGAGAGCTAGTGCACCTCTCCAATAATGTGGAGAGGTGCACTAGCTTGTGCTCATTGGCTTCTGTAATTCGAGAAAGCTGCTAAGACCTTTTTCCTATAGGTTTTATTGGAGCAGAGCTTATTCAAGTCGGCATCGAAGTGCTGTACTTCCGAACATACTCAAGAGCCCGTGCCCAGTTGAATAGAAGCAAGTCTGAAGCCATTAAAGCCTACATCGACAAAACAATTAAGATAGAGAAGGCACCGTTAAAAGCAAAGCATGATGAATTCCCTCAACAACTTAATCCGGTGGAATGGCTAGACTACATCACAAGATGTAAGCTAAAGTCAGCGTCAGACCTTAAGAAGATTCACAACAGTTGTCAGCGAGATGTCCTTGCTGCCATCATCATCACAAAAAGAGAGCTTATCCAGACCATCAATAATGTCCCAAAAACGTCTTGCACCGGATATGATGGGATCCCACAATTCATTCTTAAGAGCGTTAGTGTTTTCATCATTGATGCACTCCTAGGAATCTTTAATGAAATCCTCCCAACAAAAAGTTTCCCAACAGCCTGGAACCAATATATTGTCTGACCAATCCCAAAAACACAAGGAGGGACCAAGGTTCACAATTCAGGCCAATAATGAAAGCCTCATGTCTCCTCAGAGTCATGGAGAAGTGCCTTCTTCCCATCCTAACCAACCAGGTTCTGCCACGTTAATCACAATTCATTCACTATGCCTTGAAACGCAGGTCCACCATTACAAACCTATTGCAAACCACCAACACCATTCTGGGGGCTCTACAAGATAGGGCTCAGATGGCAATTGTTTATCTGGATATCCAGTCTGCATTCGACAGCATAGACATCCAATCCCTCCTGCAACTTTGTGAGGACGGATACCAGATAAAAGGCAATATACTGGAATTATTGAAGTCGCTACTTACGACCAGGGTCCTTCACTTGACTGTGAATAAAAAATCTTTCACAAGGAAAGTTTGTGTATGTGTTCCTCAGGGCGGAGTTCTTTCAGGGCTCCTCTTTACGGCTGCCATCCACCATTCCTTTGCCAGCAAACAGAATTTATCAGTTATGCATACGACTTGAAGCTCCTCTATCGGATCAACGGGACCGCCCGACCTGATTCTGTTTTTGAAACAATTATCAACAGCCTTAAGAATCTGATTAAATACTTGGCACAGTTTTCTCTTAAGATAAATCCAAACAAATCTGCACAAATGGTGTTATCACTCAAATCAAACCCAACGAAACTAAACCTGGGAATCCACGGAACACCCATCACCCCAGTAACCAAACACAGAGATCTCGGCGTTATCTTCGACACTAAACTCAGTTTCAAACACCATGTTGCAGACATTCACAACAAGGTCTGCAGAGCAAGATGGCTTGCCAAACAACACCTCCTTCATGTCACAGAGCCTGAATACACGCTCCAATACATATACCGGTTTCTGCAGCCAGTCCTCTTCAACCTGTTCCTCTTCGTGCACAAACTGCCACCACTCACACATACTTCAGATATCACTCAACTTCTAAATTACAGAAAAGCCCCCACACGGATCTTCACCCTCCGCTTGTTTGTGTCAATTAAAATGATAGCGGATGAAGTCAATACGCCAAGTTTTTGGCAATGTGCAATTGGAGGAACCCCCGAAACCCTTAAGAGCCCTCCCCTCTCTGCAGTGTGTGGCGGCGTGGAGGCTCAGGATAGGGGATACATTCTTGCCCATGGAGATGCTGCACAACGTCCAGAAGATGGACGTAGACTACAAGGAGTGGATAGAGGACAAATCCTACAGAAGACGCATCATCAAGAACAGCCATCGTCTTTTCATCGCTTTTCATGTTCTTTAATTTCCTGTGTTAATATCAATTTTAAATGTAAAATATGTAATTATACGTTTCGTGTTCTAATATATGTTTTATGTAATTTTTCCTGTATTACTTATTTCATGTTAAACCCCTAGCAGTTTTACCCCTGGGTAAATATTTGTTGTCGCTGTTGTGGGTATTATTGCATCAGGCAATCATGGAACCATTCACTGCCTGCAATAAAGATGTTATTATTTGGGTGGAAGCGATCCGAGATATGACGTCTTCGATGCTTCGCGCAGAGCATCTGGGTCGACCGAAGTTCTGGCTTGGGTATTCCCCAGAAACACGAATCCCAAGTAGACGGGGTTGAGATTTGCTGCGTGGTCATCTTAACTGTGACTACCAATCGCTGTATTTCAATAATACGAGGTAGTCGCTGTATCCTTGGTGAAGTAGACAAGGCTGTAGTTCCGTCTTGTGGTGGAAGACAAGCTTTCCGGTTAGCCCATTTAAGGAGCCAGAATTCTGCAAAGAGGATTGACTTCATGTTGTAGTAGCTGCTGATGCACACACTCCAGCGGCTTGGAGGAATGGAGAATAAATTACTGTCCTGATGAATTTCCTAATTATCTGAGGATCCTTAACATTGATTAATTGCTGTTTTGCTGCCCATCGAAGAGAGGCTGCTCTGGACATGAGCTTGTCCACATGAGCATAGAAGCAAAGTTTTGGGTAAAATACTATTCTGAAATCTGCGTGGGTAGGAGTGGCAGATATTACAAATCCATCAAATGTTGGGGCTATTATTGTAGGGGTAGATCTGAGAGAAAATGCCATTATTTTTTTTTTTTTTTTTTTGGGTTGATTGCGAGTCCATACTGTTTGAGGTAAGGAGCGACGTTGATGAGACCATTATTGATACATGGTGTAGACTCGAGATGCTTGGAAACAATAGGCGTTAGAATTTTTATTCGTCAGCATACGTGATGATTTTCTTATTGTTACGGTCAAGAGGCGCGATGACGGTTGTAAATAACAAGCCAGATAGGACTCCTCTTTGTGGAACACCAGCAGAGATCGCCTTCTTGGGCGATAGTTCGTGTGCATCAATGTGCAAGACTCTGTCGTGGAGGGGTGATGCTATGAACCAGAGGATATCACCTTGGATTAGACAGTGGGCTTCGATTAAGCCCGCTATTTTGCTACACGGGCGAAAGATAAAATATAAGAAAAGGTAAGAATATACGAAATAAATTATGTCCTCTTCACTTAGGTATAACTATATCCATTTCTTCAAACCTGTAGCCTCAACTACCTGCACAGGTAACTTGTTAAGCAATCAGAGGTCCTTGATGGATAAAAGAACACTTTCTACAATCTAGTTCTTCTCCTGTAATTTGAATTTATGGTCCCCAATTCTGCAATTCCTAATGACAGTGAAAATTCCGCCTACAATCATTTAACTGACTCCTCTTAGAGTCTTATGAATCTCACCGAGAAAGTGCTTGGTTGCCAAGGTCTGTAGCCCACCTAACCGAAATCTTTCCTCGCACTCGCCGATCTCGCCGTGCCAGTTTGAGGTCTTCGCACCTTTTCAAGACCCTTTCAGTATCTGCTCACACGACGAGACGACACCATTGAGGAATGAGAAGATAGAAGAGAAATATTTCTGACACCACATCGAAGCTTACCCCAGCGCTCCTAAAACCCCATGAAAGAAAGTACTACACAGTTCTGTTTGTCGCCTCCTCCATAAATCAATCCCACTTTCAAATCTTTTCACTTCTCGCGCTGCATATTTGTTTTTGTAATTGCGTTAATGCTGTTGGCTCGTTTCTGAATTGCACGTGTAAGGGCTTCTAACCGTATCTCCCTCCGACTGACAGCTGTCAGGGGTGTAGGACTCGTGCTCAAGAAATTGATTCGGTAAAGAAATTCTGGCGAGGACACCCTACTGACACGGGAGCGAAATGATTTCAACATCCCGCTTTACTTCCAGCTGGTGCGCGATGCTCAATGCTTCTCTCCAGTAAGCGGTGGTCTGTCCCTCAGGGATTTACCTGTGGAGGGCTACCCACTGTTGAAAATCAGTAATTTGCGGGGTGTCCGCAGTGGAGAGGGTAAATCGCGGATTGGCACTGTTCTCGCAGGACAGAGCGATGCGGATCGAGCAATTGTCCGATTAATTTTTATTATTATTATTATTATTATTATCATCAATTTATTTCTCTTATGAGAACACCCAGTTACAGCCACAGGCTAGAGGGTGAACATACATATACAACTATGTTACAAAACATACATCTATGTTACAGTTATGAAATACATAATATCTGATTTATAATTATCTGGAATATAGAATATTTCAGTTATTAATTACTTACTACCGTAAACTGGTAAGAACTTAATACCATGACAATTGAAGCATACCTTTTGCTTAAACAGACACAAGTGATAGTTTCACCGTATTTACATAAACACAAATATTTACAGCCAAACAACGTACAGCATTTGTAACCACAGGAATGACTGCGATACAGTAGAAAAAAAAAAAAAAAAAATTGAAAGTTCAAATTTCCAGCAGTCGTCTTCTTCTGTGGGATTAGAGTTGTGTAGGTAGGACAATCCTGACATCTATTTCTTGATGAGGTCGGGTTTCCTAAATCCCAGTGGCTTGTGTCTGGCCGAACAAGGTGCTGGAACTGTATCCTTAATTACATCTGTATTTGCAAGTAAGAGTTTCTGAGAACTTCCTTTCTGTAGGATTTGCAAGTGCAGAGCTTTTCAGGATTGATATTGAGGTTGTTGAATAGCTGGATGGTGTTTGCTGGAAAGAATCTTCCGAGGCTATCTAACTGCGTAAATGCCGGTTTCAGTTGTGGTTTCTTTTCTGCAACTCTTCTTGGTTTTTCGCCGGGTATTTTTATCCACTCTCGGGCTTTCGGTGCGTCCAGTCGTCCCGTTAAAAGCTGAGCGAGGGTCATTATGTTCCTTGACGTGATTGTTTGTCTCCAGGGTGTGACCTCTAAATTGGAGTATAGTATAGCTCTTGAGATGGTAAAAGGTTTAGCTGAAATTCTGTTCAGCCATCTCAAGAGCCAGTATTCGAGTCCTAGAAAGGCTTTGATACTGCATTCGGGAGCTGAAGACCAGATTTGTGCCGCGTATAGGGGAATAGGAGTAACACATCTGTTGATGTATTGCTTCATCAGACCGGGGTCTCTAATACCGGTGAGCTCCTGCCTGGTTGCCCAAAGCGCCGCGTATGTTTTGTTGCGGATGTATGCGAAGTGCGGGCGGAAGGTCAGGCCTTCGTCCCACTTGAGACCAAGATCAATGTGTGACTGTGCCTTTTGGACGAGGATGCCGTTCACAAATATTGCCATTTTGTTTGGCTTTATTTTATTTGTGAAAGTCATTTGTGCCGTCTTTTTTTCGTTCAACTGCAGCCCGATACAATCTAGATACTCTTGAAGTTCTTTTATTCTAGTATTAGCCACTTGGTTGTGGTATTCAGCTGATTTCTGATCTCCTGAGGTAATAAAAAATTTTATATCATCGGCGTATGTGATGAAGTGCTTCTTGTTCTGGGCTAAGAAGGGTTCGAGGGCTATGGCAAAAAGTGTGGCAGACAATACTCCGCCTTGCGGGACACCTTTATCAACCTCATACGTTGCGCACATGTTTTCGTTTGTCACCGCAATTTGTCTGCGCCAAAGAGTGCTCTGTAATAAATGGAGGGCATTTCCTGTAATGTGGAAGTAGTCCCGCAGAATGACTATGAGAGCTGGGATGGATATGTTATCATACGCGGATGCCACATCTAAATAGACTACGTCCACCTGCTGCTTACTGTTTAGTGCTTGCTGGATCCTTAGCAGTGTCCCCATGAGGTTGGTGATGGTCGATCTCTGCGGAAGTACTGAGTGCAGGTATTCTGGCCTGTGCTTAAAGCAATGCTCGATGATGGTGTGCAGGATTGTTTTTTCAAAGATTTTTTGCAATGAGCATCCGATAGCGATTGGTCTGAAGTCTTTTGCAGATTTTGGGTTTTTTATTTTGGGGATAGGTTTTACAAAATAGCTTTTCCACAGCTTCGGGAAGTTCTCCTCCATCAAAATTCTCTGGAATATGTGTAGTAGTACATCGATGATGTAACAGCTACAGATTTTGATCATAAATAGTGGGAAATTATCTGGCCCAATTGTTGCTTTATTTGGGAGGCTGTTGATTGCACTTTTTAAGTTGTCTCTGCTAATACTGATTTCCTTTAGATGTCCATTGTTAGTGACAATCCGATTACTATTGATAGATTCCTTAAACCCCTTGATTACATCTTGTATCCTGTTATTGTTTGCTTCGCTGTCAATTTGGTTTTCCTTGAGGGGTGTTCCGAAAGTGGCTTCGGTCCATTCCTTAAAGGATGCCTCAGTCATTTTATGCGCGAGGTTTTTTTTGCTGACAATTCTTTTGCCTTTTTTTAGTTTTGCTTTAGCCATATCTATGTGTGCCCGTTTCTTCTCCTTCATGAACCGTGCTCTTTCATGTTTGTACCGGGTGTGGTCCTCTGGATGTCTAGTTCTTTTCCATTTCCTGAACAATTTTTGCTTATTTTTGAAGATTGCTTTCAACTGTGAGTTGAACCAGGGCTTTGCCCTGTCTGATAATTTAATTTCCTTAGATGCTCCTTCTTCAGCCATATGCATGAGTGATTGTGAGAGCGCTGATAAGGCATCATCAGTGCCCAAAAGGTATAGGTTTTGCCAATTATATGCCATCAGGTGTTTCAGAATGACGTCACTTTTAATATATTTTGATGAGAAAATCATCTTTGTTTCCCTTTTTGGATGCCGAACATCTTGAGGGATGTCCCGGATTCTTCTTAAAGTGGCTTCACACGTGAGCGGTTGGTGATCCGAAGTGAATTTCATGTAGCTGTTCCTCAACTTTATATCTGGGGTATTGTAGTATATGAGATCTAGGCACTGAGTTCCTCTTGTTGCTGGTGTTTTCAATTGGATCATGTTTAAAGCATTCATTGTATCGTCCAACTCGCTTTTTGCCTCCCGATGTTTTGGTAGTGGCATATTGAGGTCCCCCATTACGATTGTGTCTGTGTTCGTGCTCAGATTTGAGGTGAGCCACGTAAGAAGCTCGGCTCTGTTTTCTCTAGTGTGTTCCGGTGGTAGGTATATTACGCCTAATTGCAATCTCCTCGTTTCCTTACCAAGAGTGGCAATGATAGCCTCGAAATTCTTCGATTGCGCCTCGAGTTCTTTGACTACAGAAAATCCTTTCTTGAAAAGAATCATTACACCGCCTCCTCTTTTACCCTCTCTTCCATTTGCGATGCAGTTGTAACCGGAGGAGTGTGCAAGGGCGTCCAGGTGTCTATTATTATGGAGCCATGTTTCAACTAAGCATACGCAGTCATTCTCCGAGTTCAGTAGTAAGGTTTGTAGTGCGTGTAGCTTATTCGATATACTTCTTACGTTTTGCAAGAAGATAATGATCCGGTTCGAGTCTTTTGCGAGAGAAAAATTGACTGTTGATTGCTATTGGGCTCTTCGTAGGTTCGCGGTGCTGTTCCTAATTGTGGGCCTCCCAGCCCTTTCTCTATATGTCTTCACCAGCGTTCCTACTGGCCAGATGTTTCTGTCCAAGAGCCGTCCTTCACTATTTAGTGGGCAGGAGAGTATGAAAGAGGAATATGCAGGATGTCGTGTGCGTATTTGCTTGACCTCTACATCCATCCCCAATCCTCTGTCGCACATTTCTTTAATAAGATTTGGACCTGTCTGCGGATTGAGTCTTGAAATAAATATTTTTCCTCTGGTTTGTACAGAGGATATGTTAAATCTATCGGCAAGCCTCTGACTGTGTCCCGCAACACGATTAGTTGTGGTCTCGGTTCTATTGTGCTCATCATTGATTTGATTCGTTTTTTGAACCCTATAGTCCGCGAGATTGTTCTCAAACATGGATTGATTTGCGCGAGAGGGTATCGATGGGGCAGATTCACTCGTCTTGTTCTGTTGCGGTGCCTTCTGTCTAATGGTCGCAATCTGCGCAAAGGTAGGTTGTCTAGTAAACCCAGCATTTATTTCAGTCGTCAATGTGCTCTGGGGGTTGTCATTGGTTGATAGGGAGAGGGGACTAGCATTTGCGAGGTCTATTCTTGTTTCTGGCCTAGTCGTGTGGTCTTTCTCAGTGGAGATTTCAGATCCTGACACTCTTAGACGCAGTAGTGACTCGCCTCCCTCATTTTTAAAGTTATTATTCCTATCATTTCTTGCTTTTCCCTTAGTATCCCTCTGTAATTTGGATGTCTGCGTATGCTGATCCGTTCGTGCCTTATCCGCATCCTTGTATTGGGCCCTATTTTCTTGTTTTTTCATAGCTAGTACAGCAGTGTCAATTCTTCTATCCATTAGTTGTAACTGCGCTAATAGTGTGTTCAGTTTTTCTTCTAATAACTTTTGACTTTTGCTGATTTTAATGTTTTGCTCCCTTAGCTCATTGTTCTCCTCTTGGATCTCCCGTAGGGCCCTGTACATCGGAGAGAGGAGCTCTGTTAAGTAATATTCGTGATTACTTGTGTAGGGTTCCGAGCCGCAGTGTTGTTTTTTCTCAGTTCCATTGTAATGAGGGCTTTCTGCAACACGCTGTACAACGAAGTTTGACATTTTTTCAGTGTCTTGGGTTCTGCTAAGAAGTCTCCGATGTTCGCAGTCATCTGGACATGCGTCGCACCCTAGTATCTCCGTTATCGAGTCACCTATGACATTAATTGGTTCTTCGGGTATCCCAGAGCAGATACCTTGAGAGGAGTCCGTAGGCTCGCGTTCGCTGCAGGCGTCATCGCCCGACTCGCCTTCGCTAGACTCTTCTTTAGATGGCTTATTTACCCGTTCACCCCCATCGTTCCCTTTCTTGGATTTACAAGTTAGACAAAGAAATTTCTTCTTCCTAGCTCGATTAAGTCGAGCTATGTCCACCGAGGAGCAACATCTTCCAATAACCGCCTTGCATCCGCTGCATTTAACAGCGCATTTGCTCACTTTTTGGCATATTTGATTACATATTTGATCGGTTGCTTCTGATCCCTGTTTTTCCATATTTTGTAATCCAGACATGTGTTTCCCTTTAGCTTTTAAGGTCGCTCTTTCCCTGAGGGCAAAAGAAGTATAGTGAGCTACTGTAACTTTACTAAAGCCTTTCTGCCCACCTATTAAGGGGAAGTACAGCGGGAGGTATGACCTTGTAGTGATTTCGAAAGACTACCCTCGGTAAGCGGACACGTTGCGTTTATACGAACTAGAAAATGTCCGATCAGGTATTCGCAGATTTAATCTTTAGAAATCATATTTACCTGCATGCTTTCGTCTTCTGTTCATACTTGTTTCAAAAGCTGGAGAAGAGAGCTACCCACTGATATCAATTACAACTAGTTTAACACTTTTAATCCATACTAAATTAAGGTAAAAAGCGGAGCACATAATTCCTCAGTTAGTCGACTTCCGCCACCTAGCGGAAACATCTTGGAGACAAATTGGCGGAAACAAATTGGAGTGGCGAGGGGTAACTGACCTAACCTAACATGTCACGTGACGATGGTTCCTCGTGCGCATGGAATGACTTTTGGTTTCTTTTTCTCCGCAGAGGTGTTCGACTACGGCGCATTCTCCGACGACGTCATGACGATGTACTTCACCACCGACACTCAGCGTTCCAAGAGGGGCTTCGACATCATCGTCAGGCAGATCCCCAACACGTGCAGCATCTACCCGCCTACTGGTAAGTGTCTTCGAAGCCTGTTTTCATTCTCGAGCGAAGTTTAAGAAGGTTATCCTCCCCCTCAGTAATATTTGAGGAAATAACGCCCTCGTGTTTATTACTCATTTTAACACGCGAAGGCTGCGAGTAACGCTTTCGGTGGTCGGGGTTCCTTGCCCAGTAAGTGCGAATCTCCTGTTAGTTATACCAAGAGTTTTGTAGTGAGGAAATGCTTTAAGAAAACATCGTGCCAAGCAGGTGACTGCGAAAGGGAATGTTGTGTTGTAAGTTACGAATTATTCTGTTCTGAAATATTTCTTGGCGAGACAGAACTCAGAGCAACAAAATTTGAAAATAAAACAAAAAAAAAAAAAAAAAACAGAAGAGCGTGTGATTATTAAATTAATTATTAAGTAGTTTAAATTAATTACTAAATAATTGACGACAGATAAATATTATTATATAAATTATTAAATTAGTGTTCTTATTATATTTGTACCTGCCTGTACACATTACCAAAGATTTCTTTCCTCTGTATTTTATCTTTAAGATCCTGAGAGGATTTGCTGGGGAGTCAGAGAGTCTAACTGAGTCAATTACACCTCAGACTCAGTTTATTATTTATTTATTAATCTGTTTATTGCTCTGCTCCCGATTATCATCCGAGGACGAGTGAGTGATCACATTTCCAACTTCAGGCTCATCTGTTCTCTCTCTCCGTTACTAGCTTTGCCAGAGTTAAGATGTTTCTGGTTGTGATGATATACTTCCAGGGTGTGATGTCCAGATTGCATACAAGACCGCTCTTGAAATGGTAAACGGTTTCCCGGCGATCCTATTTAGGAGCCAGTATTCTGCTCCTAAGAAGGCCTTGATGTTGTTCTAGGGGGCTGATGACCGGATGGTTGACAGCGGAATTGGAGTAACACAGCTGCAGAGGTTTAAGCCAACTTGTCTCACTCATCGCAATAATGTCACATCCAAAAAGGCCCACAATAAATAAGGCAATACCTTAAATGGCTAAACCGACTAGAAGAAATGTATCAGTCGCTGCAAGCACCCAAGTGCTTCTTTGATATCCTTCGAGAAAGACTGCATCGATAAAAACAAGATGTCCACGTACTCACTTTCCAGAAGAACTGTAAAGACACCATCCTCGACAAAAACCCTAATGAAAGAGTCCCATGGCACACCACCCGACGAGTTTCTATAAGACCCTCGGCTTCGCAACTAACCCATGATCCAGCGAGCACCTGCAGGGGGCCAAAACGAAATGTTCTTTGCGAAATGTACGAATTGCGGCAAATAAACTACATTCAGTACAAACGCTGCTCTTTCTCGGTGAATTCGAGTCGAATTGTTGTAAGGTTGGACTCGGGTCTGCCACGCCATTTCAATTTCTATCTTTTAATAATCGAAGAAAAATAGAAGCGGCATATATTGTGGCGTGGAAGTCGACCTCCGTGTTTTGAAAATTCGCGCTCAGTCTTATGTACGAGTTTAAGTCGGCCCTTGTTTTTTTTTTAACTCATCCAAAGTGAAACGTGCGTTCATTAAGAACGCTGTCTACTTTTTAATGAAATTACTTCCGCTCTTTCTTTCTAAACGTTTACAGCGTCGTGGCATTTTAGAATTTCTTGAACAGTTTTCGCTTGGCGAAGGACACGAACAAATCCTTCGGTTTTAAAAGTGAGCAACTCCGGATATTTTAGTAAAAACACGCGCGTAATAAATTGTAAACGTAATGGGATGATTGGTGTCTCGATGCCCCAAAGTACAACCTTCGAGTTTACCATTTTACACTCGGCGCGTAAATACTTTAAAATTTCAGACGCCCTTTTTAACGATCCCAAGGTCGACTTATCCTCGGGTATATACGGTAACAGCGCCGTTTGATGCCCCTGCAGGAACACGGACATCGGCTGCATTTCCGTTTTCAAAACATAAATCGGGGGTGCGGCCATTTTGCCACACGAAGGCCCGTCTTAATCTGGGGGAAGTAGTGCGGGGACAAAACTGATGTACGTTTTCGTTCGAACCTAAAACTCGACACGTTTGCAATTTCACGAGCCGTGCGGCTGTTCCCTCGCGTTTTGCACGACTCGTCCATCCGCACACAAACTGAACGTGCGAAGAATTGAAAATGCGAAGGGTTTGAATTCTGCGCTGGTCGAGGGATCGCCGCAATCTTTAGTTTTCCGCAAAACCACGTGGTCCTCGAGAGTGATTTTTTTCCCTTCCTTTGTAGTGCTGTGCGACGAGACGATAATCGACGACGTGGCCACCATCCGCTCCCCCAACTATCCGTCGAACTACCCCAACAACGCCCGCTGCGTGTACGTGATCCGGCGCCGGTCCCCGTCCACGTGCCAGGTGCAGTTGGACTTCTTGGACTTCGATGTGGAGGAGACCCCCGGGTGCACCGGCGATAAGCTGGAGCTGGAGGCGACGGGTCAGAGGTTCTGCGGCTCCCAGGTACCCCGGCGACAAGGTGAGAAGGCGGCGATCACGTTTTGAAATGCACTGCGCGTGCGCGTGTGGAGGAACTCGAAGGCGTTTTTTATTGCAAAGTGGACTGACATCGAACTTTAATCCGAAGCTTTTTTTCTTTTCTTTCAGTTATTCCTTTCCGCTCGGGTTCGAACGTGGTTCGGCTCATCTTCTCCACCGACAGACGACAAGCAAGGCGAGGGTTCGAGATCACAGCGACGCAGCTGACTGACTCCTGCTACAAACCCGTAGGTGAGAGTTCATCTTCGTTCGGCTGCTTGAAAGCGACAGAAAATTCATTTCAAATCACCTCACGGGGGGGGGGGGGGTGCGTAACATACACGAATATTGCCGAAAAACCAGACGAATCATTTGCATCTCGTGACGGAAGACCGGACGCCCCCGTGGGTAACACACTTGTTGGAATCACCGTTCTCCCCACCCCACCCTACACCGGTGAAAAAGAGCTGAGTTCGAATCTCCTCAATGTCGCGATCTATTTTTATGGGTCTTTTTCAGAGAGAGAGAGAGAGAGAGAGAGAGATAATCTTTATTGCCCTTCACGGCCATGAAGCCAGGGGTTTTCAGCCTCTCCTCCCGATACTTCCGGTACTCGAACAATTATGTACAAAATGAAAAAAGGTAATTTATACAAATGAAAACATCATTTGATACCCAGGAGAGAACTCCTTACGAGAGTTAAGTTTGATTGAGCTGGCTTAACATCGAGATAAGAGCACCAGCTCAATCAGACAGGAACAGATGCAAGGTACACATCAGTCATTGCTGATTAGTCATAATTTTTCACGGTAAGTCCGGTCAACAGCGAATTTGTTCAGGTCGGCGTCCAGTGCCTGGGTTTGCTTGAGCATCTGCTGAGGAAGGAACCTGTCCGAGAGATGGAGTCGTGCTGAATGCGAGAACAGCTCGTGATTTGCCCTAAGGGTAGCAGGGGGATCCTCCAGCCACAGGTATCCCAGAATGAAAGTGTAGCAGTTGTGCCTGTTATCATCTTGACTGTTGCTAGGAGGCGTTGGTCTTCGACTAAGGTGGGAAGCCGTGGAATCCTGAGAGAGTTGGCAAGCTGCGTGGTGTGAATCAGAGCTGGAAGGTTGTGCTTCCTGTTGGCCCACTTTAGGAGCCAGAATTCTGTGGCAAAGAGTGGTTTCTTTATTGACGGTGCTGCTGACGCCCAAATTTCAGCAGCATAGAAAGTGGAAAGATAACTGTTCTTATGTACCTCACGGTTCTCTTTTTATCTCTGATATGGAGATGTTGTTTTGCTATCCACCGGAGTCTTGAAGCACGTGTGAGGAGCATGTCTATGTGGGCGTTGAATCGAAGTTTGGAGTCGAATACAACGCCCACAACACGATGGCTGGACACAATTGGGATGAGGGTGTTCAAATTGGCTGAGTTAGTTGGTCTTAGGAGAGGGTTTCGTGGTTTTTTCCTATAACACCCAACCAACGGGGACAAAGAAACCTTTTCCGCTTTGTTTCGATCGAATTGTGTCCAGGGGCCCAGGGGCCGAGAAGCCAGAGACACGACAACAGAACATAACAGTGACGCAAAGCAGACATTACACTTCTCTGCTTTTTCTGCACTTCTTCACGAAGCAGACCTTGCACTTGTCGGCTTAGATGTGGGGAACCACCGGTGGGTAGCGCCTTCCACAAAACACAATCTAATTCCGGGCTAATAAAGTTAGCACGCTTCAGACGTGCGCCAGGAATTTACGAGCACTGCGTGGACATAAAATGCGCATTGTTAATGCGAGTTGAAACAGCGGCAGATACGGATTGCAGACGACAATCTTCCGACCACCGCTCTGACCGAGCACGCGAGGTTACTTCTGCATGCGGAACAGGCGCTCTCGCTATCAATATTTAGAAGCGCGAGATGTTGTTTGTTTACTCGGAAATCTGGCGGTAATTTTACAGAACAGCGTCGGGGGGGGGGGGGAGGAAGGTTAAATTCGCCCGTCCTTCTCAAGTGCGAACACGCGATGGAACGAAGGGCACGAAGGCACAGCAGGAACATCCGTCACGTGTTCCTGAACGCAAATTTCGCGATCGAAGACAAGCACGGTGGTGGATTTTAGGATTTGTGCCGGCGCGGTATTCTAGCGCCATCTACCGGCAACGCTCGGAGAATTTCTTCGTTTTTATGCGCATGCGCGTGCGCGCACGCTCAGCACTTCAGTTTGATTCGTTCTTCGTCGCAATGTCTCAATTGACCCCTTTCTGTTTCAGGGCCCGGACCGGAACAGCGGCAGTGCGACACGTTCTCCGGCCTCGACGGCTACATCCAGAGCGAAAACTTTCCGCAGCCGTACAACCCGAACACCGACTGCGTGTACAGGGTCATCCGGTACAGTGGCGACATCTGCCAGCTGGAGCTGTTCTTCGTCAACTTCGACATCACTTCGACCAGTGGCGGCGGCATCTGTGACGGCGACTACTTAGAGATCGAGGGCACGCGCTACTGCGGCTTCCGAGACGGCCACAGGGGTAAGTTCCCGAAGACGCCTCTCTTTGTTCGGTAACAGCGACGTCTGCCGGCGAAAACTTTACACAATTCGTAGACGGAGGGTTTTATTGAGGGGATGGCGACGGTTTTGTGTCATAATAATGACAGAGTGCCAAAGAACCTCTACAGGAATTGGGCAGCCTCGCAGAGAACACCTAAGTGGAAATTTTCAGAAAGCTGCGATGCTCAACACCTGTAGGTGGGGTTGTCAGACGTCCTTTATTTCAAAGGACAATCCTTTATTTCAGCTGAATTCCTTTATTGAAACGAGAAAGGGGACCCAATTTGTTCTCTATTTTCATTTTTCAATGCCCGTGTCTCGTAATGGCAGTGGCACGTTTCCGCACAGACGTACGGTTCGGACCCCACAGGGCCCCCGAAACCGACAAAAAATTACGGTTTCATTTCAAAGCTTTAGCTCAAAGGTTTAACAGGGGATACGTTAAAACCTCCTCAAATGCAAAAATCCACCACTGAGAAATGAATCGTAAAGAATAATGTAACCCCTTGTAGCCCCTCCGGCTCATTTATGTGGTTTCACGAACACCACCCACTTAACTTCATACTTCTCGATGAAATGATTTTTTTTGACAAAGTACAAAAGCTTGGACCTGTGTGGCCATCGTCTAATTTTCACGAAAATCGTGCGAGTGGTAGATAATTAATAAAATCATAGGGGAGGGGGGGGTATCGGAAAAATCACTTGCGGAGTTCAATGGCTTTGTTTAAACTGTGGTTCTTTATAATTGTGCAAAGAAACATTTATCTATTTAATTTAAAACGGAATGTTCCCCCAAAAAGAGGAAGACGCTTTGTTCTTATAACAAAAATTGTCAGCAAGAATAGGAATGGGTAACTTCAACGAATGATCCTCACGAGGCCAGATGCCTCCTACGCACAAATGGCATCTTAGCAGTTACTCGGCATAAAGACTCACAAGCCGATAAATCGGCAAATTCTTCAAATCTTCCCGAGAGGTTTCTTGCGAAAAAGAATACGAAAGAAGAGGATTTTGTTACTGCAGCTGAAGCAACTCATATTTATCATTCGCCACCATTCTTGAACTCATCAGATTGTGGCACGAAACTGAACTTTACAACGATTCAAAAATTTCACCAAAAACTGCCATTGTTTGTAATGTTTCAGGTAAAATTGTTTTCGATGATTTAAAACTTCACGATCCACCATTATTATTTTTTTTGTTTGTTTACAGATGGATGCTTCTAATAGAAAGAATATGAAAATTTGTCAATCAGTACTTCAACAAACAATGTGGTCCCACAAACTATTTAGTTGATCTTTTTGAAAATGCTGATGAAAGCGCAAATGGCACATTTGAGTGCCTAAAAAATTCAAACGGTAATTTAGGATTGGATTGGATTGGCAAAGGGTAACTAGTTTCAGTGCAGACAATGCAAATTGTAATTTTGGGAGTAATAAATCCTTATTCCAAAATATTAAGAAATGAAATGAAGAAGTAATTAAAGCAAACTGGCACGCTCACATTATTCATAATTCAGCCGAATAAGCTTTCGATAATTTCGATATTGATAGAGAAAATATTCTGAATCAATATCTAAATGAAAATGCAGGGTCATTTTTCTGTTTCAGCTAAAAGAAGGGATAACCTTAAAGAATTCCACGAGTTCGCCGAAACAGAGTTCAAGGACATTTTAAGGCACCCACCAACTAAATGGCTTTATACACAACCGGTGTATAGAACGAATCTTGCTTTCGTGGAAGGCTTTGAGCCTTTATTTCGTTTCAAAAGCTTTTTATAATCCTTGAAATTAATTGAAATTCAATTTGAGGTCCCCACAATTATAGAATTATATTTTCTTTTCTCGATGCATGCGATCGAAATAATTTGCGAGCAATAAAAGAGCTTGAAAAGAATGAAACAGTGTGCCAGTGATATTTTTTATAAAATCAATGATCTAAGAAATTCACTCAAGCAATTCTCGATCAGGAATTTTTTTTGGGTATCGAGTTCATCAGCATTTTCAGAAATCAGACCCCGCAGTTAAAAGCGCAATAATAAATGATTCCAAAGCATTTTATAATGCTGCGTCGAAATATTTAGGAAAGAAATTTAATTTTAATGAAAATACCCCTTTTTTCAAACTCGGCAAATTAAGCTTTAAAAATGGTGGTCCTAACTACGACCCACTTGTTGAAGCTGCGAAATATTTTAAATTAATTGAAGAACTAAAGTTGGATACGAATGATTGATTTGATGAGGTACTGAAAACAAATTATGAAACTGAGTCAACCTCTGAAAAATTTAAAACTTGGTTGGTTGGTGTCGTGTCCATTTGAAGTCAAATTGAACCATGCACTGATATCACTGCTTTAGCTAAGTCCACGATCTTTTCGTTATAAAGTTCTCGCTGAAAAGGGGATTCGTCCATGCTTTGCAAAGTCGCCTGAATTGCAGGACAGCTGAAGATGTGTTCCGGAGTAAGCTGTTCTTTCGGACAGTTTCTGCAAAGTTTATAAGTTCTGGTACCATCCGCACTAATTTTCATACCTGCCATGTGTCGAGTTCTCAGTCTGGCAATGGTCTTAGTGATGTTCCTATTTGCATTAATCTCGCAGATTTGGTGATCAGTTTCTATATGTTTCTGTCTGAGTCTGTGTCTGGCGATGGCGTTAGCATCATCTAGAGTTATGGTTTTTGAGGTGTTGTGATTTAAGTTTCTTGCCTCTTTTGCCAGTTTATCGGCCGCCTCATTTCCTTCTATACCCACATGCGCAGGCATCCACTGTAATGTGCAGCTCTTTCCCAATTGATGAACTGTCTCCAAATGTCGGTGAATGTCCTGTGTGAGTCCTGTGCGTCCATGTTTTATTGCCAGCAGGGCCGCTCTTGAGTTGCAGAAGATTACAAGCCCTCTGGCTCTGTCTGTGTCTCTTAGTGAAATATAACTATTTAGGGCCTCAAGGATTGCCCTTAGCTCACATGTAAAGTTAGAGGCGATGCTGCCTGCACCTATGCTTTGTTGCATTTTTGTAGTATTTGTCAGGGTGGTGTGTATGCCTGCTCCGCCCTTGAGGATCGTCTCGTCAGAGGATCCATCGGTATACATCTGTACTAAGTCACGCCTCGAATAAGTCTCAATTGTTTTGATTCCTATAGCTTTGACAATGGTCTCGATTTCTTTTTTTGTGCAGTGTTCCACGAGATCCAAGTTTATTGTGGTATTTTGGGGGATGCAAGATGGTAAGGTAGGCTCTTGAAGTATGTCATATTTTGTGAGTTCAAGATCAAGACTTACATGAGTCAATTCGATTTAAAACTTGTTGAGTACTTTGAGCATTTCGTACGTTTTTTCAGTGCCTGGGTGGGACTTCGGCAAATTAAGAAAGGATTTTTAGTGCAATGAACTCGAAGTGGGGGATGGACGAAATAGATATTCAGTTTCACTCATAAAAAGCGAACTAATGATCTACTTCAGTTTTAAAGATAATTGTGTAGATTTTTCTAAAAAAATTAAAAATGATGCCGAAGTTCTTAAGACTGCACGAAGTAGTACAAAATATGTTCAATGCGAATGATTTCTAGCTATTAAAACAGTACGTTTTTTCTTTTTTTTTCCTTTTTTTCATCCACCTAAAATTACTTTAGCTCGACGTCAATTAATGCACTAAACTTGCATTAAAATATTTGGATCAATTCACGCTTTTTATATCATCCATATCTTTCATTATCCTTATATATCAATCCATATCCTTCCCCATAGAAATCCACGTTCACCGTTAAATATTTTAAACTCTAAATTAAACTAAAATTCGCAAATATTTATAGTCAATATGAAAACTATAATTTTTAAACCAAAATCTAAAAAATCATTCAATTTTCCTTTCTTGGGTTGGAAAGTGGTAGCGTTAATTATTTTTGAGTGTCTAATCCAGTCGTAGAAATCGGGCAACCCTAATAGTAGGACAGTAATAGTGAGCGGACATAACAACCATCCCACGTATGTGCCCGTCGTTTGATGGAAAAAGGAGAAAAAAGTAATAATTTTTGCGCTGATTTCGATGTTGTTTGTGTTTCAGTGGTGGTGGACTTCCCTCGATCCCAAACGGAGATCGTGCTCACCTTTAAAACGGACGCTTACGACGAAGGAACCGGGTTTAAAATCCAAGTGAAGCAGCTTTCCTCCGGATGCTCCGGTGGCGGGCCAGGAGAAGGTGAGTTCACACTGTTTCCAATTCGTTTCTATTTCAGTTTGGACCAGACACAGCCTGAGCGCCTGCGCAGTTTTACATTTAAAGTTTTCATCTGTAAGAAAGCTCACTTGCAACGAAAAACGCATCAAATCGGCTTAGTAAATGTCTTCATGATCACCATCTCAAGTGACGCTCAAGGGCGTTAAAGAACTTCACGAAACACGCAACACTTGCGTGAGAAACAAAATTTTACTTGGAAATGGGCAGAGGAGAGAAAGAGAAATCTATAATGTGCGACCCGGAGCAGTCAGAGATCATCCCTGATCTGAAACGTCCCCAGCTCCCTCATCCTACGGCTACTCTCTGATGACAACTGTATAAATATTACTTTTTGCCATATCTCATTTATTTATTTATTTTTATTGTTTTCTAGGTGATGACCAGAATTTTTAAACATTCCTGGACTGCTTTAAACCACCTCGCTGCTGGCTTACTCAACTTTCAATTCATTATCTTCTATAACAGCGCTCAAACTGCAGCTCCTTTCACCCGTGATGTTTGTCCCTTATCTGCAACTGCTCTTTAAATTTTTAATGCTCTTAAAAACTCTTCGAACTCTTCAAAAAGGTAAAAAAAAAAAAAAAAAAAATTCGAAAGCGTACTCCGGGCTCCAGCACGCCTGAATCCGTGTCCTAAAAACTACATTTCTGATAATGAAATTTTTTTTCGTCGCGAAAAGGTATTTAGAATACGACCCCCTTTTTGGGGGTCGTATTCTAAATACCACCACTCGTCGCCTGCTACGATCGAACGATGGAAAGAAGGCGCATCGTCAACAGATTCGGTGAACGTGCTTCGAACTGAGCAGCTTTTGATCATCGAGCAAACGGTGAGCAACAAACACGGTGCACTGGAGTACCTTACCGGCGGAGATTATACGCAATGACAACACCCCACAGGAAATACAGTCATTTTGACCAGAGTAAAAAACTACTCTATTTTACTGTGGTCAAACAAAAACCACAATAAAATGCTGCGGTACAATTGTTTACTCTTCGCCCTTGCCTGAAGTACGGGCATCAGCTGTCCCCACCAAAATAAAACCGCTGTTTTCCGTCCAATTGTGTTTGCTCAAGAGGGCTACCAAAAAGCATGTGTGTGTGTTAAACTCCGTCTGGTTAATCTGTGAGGATATAAAATAGCTAGATATGAGTAATGCATTTTATGCGTTGTTGCATTATTTAGTTATTATTATTATTATTATCTGTTTATTTCCATAAGGAAACCACCCCGGGACGGCAAAGTGCCAGGAGGGTGCTAAGTTGTTTCTTGCACTTTGCTACCGGGAAGCAGCGATCACCAGGAAGGCTGCTTAACAGAGTACCATCCATGCTAACAGGAGGCGGACCACATCTGTGTGCACGTCCTGTCCTTTGTGGACTAAATCGGCATCCACAGATAGTAGTACAAGTCCTGTGAGTGCCAGCATTCCCGTATCATTCAGGTCCAATAAATGGTACCAGCAAAATATTCCACTGCAGCACGAGTGAAGCCCTCATGGGAAGCAGAGTTGGTAAGGTCATCATCCTCCCAACACTAGGTGGGAAAAAAACTCGTTTGGAGTACCGTCGATGAGAAGGAATTTTTATGGGCCTTTTTCACAACATGTCCGTGTTAGTCGTCTCAGGCGAGGATAGCGTGGTTTTTTCTCGAATAAATTCGATTTTTCGTTTAGTAAACAGAAAATCGAACACAGAACAACACAATTTAGAGACAGTATACACGGAGCGATATGGCCTTAGTCGCTGATGCTCCTAATAAACCTTACAACAACAAGAACGAGTGAAAAGCGGGAAAAATGCCACACTGCAGTTGTGAAACTCCTATGGTGTCATAGGATCTGCACAACAAACATAACTTCCCCAACCCATTCTCAACAGAGAACATCAATGACCATCCGGAGGCCTCCTACTCAAATAGATGTCCTTCACCTAGTGGAAACAAACTGAGCTCATTTTAGCACCTTCTTTGTGGACAGGTGCTGCTGAAGAGCTCGAGCAGCGTAGTACTCAAAGTGTGGCCTGACTATTGCCTTATATACAATGGGACAATCACCTCCTTATCCCCGCTAACAAAATTCCTGTAACTCATTGAAACGACCCCGTGAGCTGCTCCGGCCGCCTGTCTGCACTGCTCGAAAACTTCATATCTGCCTGCACAATTACTACCAGGTCTTCTTCATTCTCTACTACCCTGAGAGTACCCACACTTGGTACGTATTTCTGAGCATTCTGCGTGTTTCTCTTTTCTTCGTGCCCATCGAGGATTGACGCCTGGGCATTAAAGTTCAAGGAATGATCTGTTCGTGTACTTTACAGTTATATATATTTCCGTTTATTTTCTAGGCAAGAAAAGTTTAAAGATTCATCGACACTCGTAATGAATTATTAATGGCAGCTGATTTTAAGAAACGCAGTCGAAGTGCCACGAAGGTGTCGTAATTCATAGGACGTTGACTTGTGGCCCCGAGGAACCACGTTGCAATGCACACCAGGTACCCGTTATCAATTTTGCAACGAAGATTTCTTTCTTCTGCTTGCACAAGTCTTCGTGTCGTCCACCATCTGAAGAGTCATTCTGCGGTCAGACCAATAACTTTTTTCGACCTTTCTAGGGGTTCTTCGTCGTCGTCGTTCTCGCAACCATCCCAAACCAATGAATAAGACGTAAGTGAGGCAGAACATCGTTACCAACCACTTCTTTTACCAATTCTTTCTCTTTCCACCGGACTTTTCCTCGACTCGAAATAAGATTAATGTTCGCTCTTTGTGCCATCGCTAAACACAATAACAACACCTCGAACAACGTCAAATTCCCAACACGACTGCGTGCAAACGACTTACGATACGCAAATTTGCTTTGTAGACGGAAGGAAATACGTAGGTCAGGTGCTCGTTGCGTCTTGGTCATACATGGACTGAAATGAGCAAGTTAGACTCAAACCGAGTAAGATGCTGTAAATTGAATTATTAGTATTTTGTGGTAGCTACTCGTTTTGAGTCCTGTTTCAATGTGTTCATTTAGATTACATTTAAGTGAATGAAAAATTCCCATATTAAGGATATTCTAACAGGGAACTAAACAGATTTTGGTCAATAGATTTTATTAAAGCTCTCGAGTACAAAATTTCAACAAATTCATCACCCAATTCATTTCCATTTCGTTATAGGAATTGTAACTTCAGACAATTTATTCCTTAGCTTGCGACCAACAGCTGTCGGGAGAGAGTTTCCAAATTGTCAGCCCCGGCTATCAGGAGGGGTCCTACCCGGGGAATCTAGACTGCCGTTACACCATTAAGAAGTCATCCTTCGACGTGTGCGCCCTCGAGGTCAAGTTCTACACGTTCGACCTGGAAGAGTCCGAGGACTGCGAAAATGACTTATTGGAGATCGGACAGTTGAAGCTCTGCGGAAGACTGGAATACGACTCCGTCCGTAAGTCCCTTAAATAAGATTAAGGCGGTAACGACAAGTATCTCTGAAGCTGGAGATTATTTTGAAATCATTCGTTTTCGTGTTTAAGAAGGGTCGCGCGATGTCTCAAGTTTGTTTGCTTTGTTGCAGGTACGTACGAGTTCCTCGAGGACGAGATGGTGATTCGCTTCCACACAGACGCCTACAACAACGGAGCGGGATTCTTCCTGAACGTGAACCAGGTGAAGTGCTAGGACGGAATCGGGTCAAACTGCTGTTGTACTGTATAAAGAATTCATAAAGGACATAAGAATTAAACGTGCATTTTCCCTTTTTCTTTTTACACATTCACGGAGGCTCACTCAACCAGACTTCTGTATCAAATTCCTTTCAGTGTTAGGGTAATTAGAATAAAGAGGGCCAATTTAACAAGAAACGGAGAAACCTTCCATCCTGTCTTTCTCTTGGTTTTCCAATAGAAAAACAGAAGGAAGATCCTGAACGCTCCCGATATCCAAAGTCCTGATGTATTTCTGACTCCTTTTCACAACTTGTGTTCCTGAGCACGTTCCTGTTCTATACTGCCTTTTTATACTTTCTTATTTCGCTGGTGATTTTCTCTTCTGCTCCTTCCCTTGCATTTACCACAACTAAGGTGATGGAGAAATTTATGAACCTCCAACTCTTACACTATCTGAAACGATTAAAGATTGCCAATGAGGATCGCATTAGTGTCGACGCACTGGTGTTATATTGTTGAGTTAAAGCATTCCATTAATGAGCATAAAGGTTTTCAAAACAAGCTTCCATTTTATGGTTTTCTCACTGATAGAAAACAATTTTTCTGTTTTTTTAATTTGTAAAATAATGTTAGGAGTTCCCAAAGGTTCTGTTTGCTGTTCTTTCATCCACCCATTTCTTTCTTTATATGGTTGACCTTCTTCCACTGTCTGGAAAATCAGTCCAGCTTTGCAGATAGCACAGAACACCTTCCATTTCGATACTATGTTTGGCACAAGCGACTTAAACATCTCGAATCCCCCACCTTCCTAAATACTAATCTCCAAGAAATTGGTCAGTGCTAAAAAGAAAACTTGTGAACTTTAACGGGCCTCGACAGCAGCTAGATTTCTAGACAAGATGACGCCTTTCCTTGGGATAAACTAACTTCTAATTTCTCTCTTGGCATAAGCACATCACAAATATTCCTCACAAATATAAGCGTTTATTTCCGTTAGTCCTGGTGATCCAATTTGGCATCTGTAATTGCAACACTCTTCCAAACCAGCCCTAACACGTCCTTCAACCAGTCGAGATCCATTTCACTGTCCAACTTCAAATTCACCGAATTAACTTTTCCTCATTTTTCCCTTCTACTACCGATATTTGAAAGAGCCTTCTGTCCAATCATGTTCCAGATGGTGCAGAGCTCGTTCCCTCGTTTTATTTGAGGTGAGGCACGCGAGGAAATTTGGAGAGGCGGTTATCGTGCACACATTCCTATCGCTTTTAAGAATATTCAACTCAGTAGAGGAGTAGTTGGGAACAATCCAGGAAGAAAGAAGTCTGTCTCAAGAAATCTGTCTGATATTTTCCCTCGCAGCTGGAAATTGTCACCGTCAACCCCATACCGGGTGGAAAATACTCGAGTTCGAGTACCGTTAAAGAAGAAGAACTTTTATGGGTCTTTTTCACGTGGCTGAGTTCGTTGCTCTCAGGCGAGTGTAGCGTGGTGTTTTCTCCCTAAATCTTGGGTTTTTCATACAGCAAACGCAGGGTGACGGAAAAATGCACGCAATAGCGCAAAAAACAAAATATGCTGATCCCTCATAGCCTTAGTTGCTTTGTCGCTTAACACACACCTAACCCATTATTACCTGGTTGGCATCAGTTTTCCTACGACTCTCGTTGTCACTCTTTCGTATTCATTTTCATAAAAAAAACATATTTCGTGTTAGGGTGGGTTATCCGAGAGAACCAACTCATTCAACAAATAATTAAATTGTGTGTATTCTCTGGTCGGCTTTCCTGTTTTGCTGCGACGGAAAAAAATAAATAAATAAAATAAAACACGAGGTATTCACGCTATCTTCGCCTGAGACCAAAAAAAATTTACTCAGCCACGGTGTGTAAAAGGTTCATGAAAGTTCCTCACTGATGGGAGTCGAACACAAATCTTTTCACACCGTGTGAGGAGATGGCGATTAAAACCACTGCGCCACTCGTGAGGATACTGTATTGGTGGACGTGTACAAAGTCTTTTATAGCTCATAAAATGCTCGGGTGTTTGTTCAGGTAAAGCATTCTTGGAGGATTCTGTTATGATTTGCTAAATCCCAGGTTCTTGTACCAGTTTCTAGCGTGGATTTGTGAAATGTAGTTGTAAAGAAAGAAGAGACAATTGAGTGCAGCCGCTGTTTATTTGAGCACACGGTACAAGCGGAATGTGCGCGCGCGCACACACAAAGACAAGAGAATAGAACCTGAAGTTGTAACACTCGGAACGAAGGGTTAAACTTCCTGCAACGCACTGCACAATCTAGAGCGGCAACCAATACCTTTTTTGTTGCGTAGCAAAGGTTCGACCTCCTTTAGACGCCAAGGGAGAAGGATCGGGCACAGCTAACAGGAAACTGCGTACCAATGTAAGAACAGGGGACCAGCAAAATTTGTAGGGATGCGAAGCTCCCGAATATCGATGTCAGCCCCGCATTATTAAAAATTTATAAAACCCGCGAACAGACCAGTAACGCAGAACTGGAACTGCATGCGGGCTCAAATTAAAGGGTGGCATTGGAGAGTGCTCTTCGGGGGCACTCTGGGTTTATCGGAGTTCGTATCCACTGTTTATTTTCATCTACGCTACAATCGAAAATAGTTTCTTCGTTTAATTATTTTTTACGCCTCGTTTTCGACGAACTGTTTATTCATAAAAATATTTGGCGCGCTTCAGCTGCCAATACATTTAAGAACGTGGCACGAGGCGGAAGACTACACCACTCTCTCTAAACTGAGTCCTGCTCGAGTTGGGAACGAGATATGAACGCTGAAATGAAACTTGCTGGTGAGGAGTCGATCGCAAAAATAGGGATGGAAAACCAGACCGCTCACTCGTTAATTATGAAATTTCCCAGCGGACACTTCGCTGGGAAATTTCACTTGTTTTTGAGTGCATACGCAGATTGGCCATTGCAGATTGACCCATTAAAAACGGATGCAACCTGAAGTTGGCGCTTCGAACCCTATTTTAAAATGGATTATCCATAACACGACAACTGTAGGACTCGATGCAAAAGAGGCTGGTTTGATTTCGTCTGTTGAAACCATGTTTGGGTTTGGAGATATTCGATATTTATTCAACCAATGCCAAAACCAGAAAGTCCGGATTTTCGCATTTCGATTTCCAAAAAGAAAAACATATAACACCTTTGATAAACATCTGACTGAAATTTAGGTGGCAACTCTCTTTTGAGGCATCCCTCATCTGTGACTCATTTTTAAATTTTGCGACGAAAATCAGTTTAACGATAATTTTGCGCGGGTAATTTTCCACCCATAAGTCTCGTAATATTTATACCGAATAAAGAGATTTTATAAAATATTGAATACACGCATCTCGTAAATAGAAGTATTAAATTAAATTCCTGTCAGATGTTATTGTGTAAGTACGCAGAGATAAAAATCAAAATTACCACAAAATCACGAACTGCTTTCTGCAATTGTCATCGTCCTTGTCCCCTTCCCTATCCTTCCGTGGTGATCAGCTGAAAACCAAAACCACCAGCCCTTCCAGTAAATAAAAGGTAAACTGCAGCCATTATCAATCAACTGCAGGATGGAAGGCTCCTCAATGATTCATTGAGGGAAATGGGCTGTAATCGGCCACGCTGTCCAGTGCGGGTTGACAGATCGACCGTATTTAGCAGTCTGGGGCTTGAACCCTGGTCTACTCAAAGAACATGTGCTACTACACTCCCGGTTCTGACCACTCGGCTCCGGGGGTCTTTCTTTGGTACTTACACCGGTGTTCGAAGAAAGTGCATCACCTAGGGATTTCATATTTATAATAATTTTTCGCGATGGTACGTTGCATTAATTACTAGCATCACAAATAGAAATATAAACAAAAGATATTTATTAATAGTTAAGGCAAAGCTAAGTAATATTTGACAGGTGCTCTCAAAATATTCCAAAATGAGCATTTGCAACCAACATACAACAGTTTTGGTAAATACCACAATTATGGCTGAAATATAATCAGAAGCCTTCAATTTGCTCCAGTTTATCATTTTAAATGGAAAATAAAATGAAAAGTTCAGCACGTGCAAACTAATATTTAGTTGAACCGCCCACCTCTGGCTCTGATGACAGCAGCACACCGTCGAGGCATTGGCAAGATCAATTTCTGAAGATAATCAATTAATAATTCGTGGTTCCAAACACCAATTATGGCTTCCACGAAGGGTCTTTGGTTTCTTTCTGGCAACTGCAGATTCCACACGATGCATGCCAACAGTATTCTATAGGATTCAAGGTCGGCCGGGCTGTTTCCTGGCCGGCTAAGAGTTGTAATGGACCGTTCTTCCAACCATTTTTTTTTCACCTGTAACAAACGTAAACACATTACTGTCGAACCTCTAATGCAGAAATGAAGCTAAAATATCTAGAGAAGTGCCTACTTACACTTTTCGCCCCTGATGACAAGGAGCAAAGTCGTTCTGAAAGATGCAGTTACTTGGCAGGTTGAAATGGTCTCTAATGGTTGGCAGCAATTTGACTTCCAATATAGCCAGGTATCCATTGGCAGCAAGTCGGAACCTTTTATAAACTGCAGGTGTTACGAAATGCACCCCATATCGTTTGGTTGGTAGGGAATTTCACTGTAGACACCATACAGCCTGGATGGTATTCTTCACCACGTCTACGGCGAATCGTTTGTCTCCCATCAGAGCAATGCAGGTTGAATTTCTTCTCATTCGAGAAGATAACTGACTTTCATTGCTCAGACTAAGAAGAAGCTTTACGGCTTTAAAGGCATAAGCCCTTCAAAACGGAATCCTGTTTTGGCGTAGTCCGGTTCTCGTTTGCATCCGGTTCCTTTTTTCCTATCAGCAGAACCAGTATTCTTTAGTTTGGAAAGACATCTACTCACTGTCGCAGTACTGATTACAAACTTTTTATTTTAAGGCCACCTGAATAATGAAATTCATCAGCCATGCTGTGTATCTTATGTCTGTCAATTGCGTGTGTTCTGTGGTCGATTTGTCTGTTTTGCTGGACTAAAAACCACAGTTTCTGGGGAAAAAACCTTGCTATCTATGCCTGAGACCGACTAACTCAGCCATGGAGTGAAAAAAAAAACTAATCAAGTTCCTCGCATCATCGACGAGATTCGAACCGGCCTTTTCCACCCGGTATGGGGAGGACGGTGACGATTCCGCTATGCTACCCGCGCAGACAGTACTGATTACAAGACACTCTCTAAGCAATATGACGGGAAGAACGTCCTTCCTCACGTAAAGCAACTGTTTCTTCGTGGCGTCAACTGCACGCAACTCGCCATCCTGACAGAAGCTAGGAATGGCTGCAACTCTTGCAGAGTGTGCTTATATAGCTGAAAGTAACAGCTGATGCAATATTACGTCATCACCTACGCGTGTCAATCTTATCTGATGCAAACTGTAAGAAATATTGCCATATACTTTCGTTATTCGGACACGACAGTTACAATTTTAAGGGGTGATGCACTTTCTTTGAACACCTGTGTATATCGAATTAGCACACCAGTACGGCCTAAACTGCGTATGTATGCATCATAAAAAAAAGCCAATAACATAAAGCAGCCATTTGCAGCATCTTTTCACGTTGATGTGTAGATGAAGTTGGAGTCAGAATGTGTTGACAATGCGGCGATGATGTGTGTACAAATAAACGGAAGCATCGAACGGCAATGGAGATCGATGAATGGGCACTCATAAAAGGGGACTGGAGAAGCAACGAACCTGGCAAGGGGAAGGAATCTGGAGATGTTTCTGTCTGAACACGATCAAAAAGAAAGGATTGGAGATGAAAACTCTCCCGCAAAGATAATCGTTCTTTGTCCACTTCGAATTTTCTGAGAGACGTTCACGTGACCATTCGAGCAGCACATTCCAAACAGGAAAAGATGACACAACTGAAAGAGAGTACAACTGGGTTTTGGTGTCCGGAGATCCGTTTCCGTGATGGACAAAATCAATTTTTATGTCTGAATTTGCGGCGCATTTGAAGACACTCACAATTGACATTGTCGGCACTTCGAAGATGGCAAGTTCTTTCGTAAGCAGAGGCGTGGTGTGGCCAACATCCAATCCTCTGGGGACACACCCGCCTCAAATTCATCCACCACTTCTTGACGACAGTTCTCGTCGTACAGCGCGCAGATGCGGCCTTTGGTGCTAGAGGGACGACACTGCTCGTGACACAACTTGAGGGAATTTCATAGCGATAACCGCCTCAAGAAGCCAAGAAGACTGGTTCTGTGTCGAACTCTTCAGCCTTTCATTTCCGCCTAAACTCGCTGGTACATTGGAACGCCATCTGGACGGAAGTGTTCTTTTATTCTAAGTTCTGCACTTGACGTATTTCTAATGGCGTCATAATGGCTCTGCAAAGATAAATACGAAGACAAACACATTAGCAAAAACAGATAAAAAAACTCTTTATTTTCGCGTTGCTCCCGACCATCATCGCACGCTGGTGTTAAACAGTTCGTGTGAAATGGCATTTAATAATAATAACAGAGGGTTGGACAATTAAGTCTCAGAACCCCGAGTCAACGTTAAGAGAAAACGTTAGAATGAGAAAGGCGTTTAATATCTTTTCAAGCAATCGCGTGGTGCAGCTGTGAGATCGCCCGTCCGGCTTCTGCAAACGCAACTCAACTGGCGCCACGAAATCTTTCATCACTTCTTTCAATCCCCTACTCCGCGTTTAACATTTTTTGTTGTCGGAAAGAGCTGACCCTTCTTGAAAGTGGGGTTTATTCGGTGACCTCTTTTAAGCCAACGATCGGCCAATTGTGGATGCTTTTCCCTTGTAATCCCGAATCGAATCCATGCTGAAACGCATAATTTGAAGGTTTAGAGAACACCAAGAGAAAAGAAACGTTGGAATTCGCTTTAAAAATGATTCTGCGAGCGACCTCCGAATGTGCAGCTGCCCAGGCGATTGCTTTTAAAAATATTAAAAAAGCTTTTTTCATTCAAACATCTGGTTTTCTTTAAATGATTCGGTCCTGCGACTTAATTGTCATCCCTTGAAAATGTAATGCCGCGCAAGCGTACTGCGTTGCTGCTAATAATACATTTAATAAATACATCGCGCGAGAAATACATTTGGGAAACTTCTTCCTCGCAACAATTGGCAAGCTCGAAGGTTATCCATTTCCGTGGTATGGACTTAGTGATCACTGAATTCTGACCACGCCCGTCCATAATGGACTCTGCCAAATATCTTTAAAAAACCGAACAGCGTCCTCCGTTAGAACAATTTGCATCTGATCGTGCGAGTGAAAGTAGCAGTTATGGGACGTGGATACCTCAGATACCACGGAGTTTCTAAAGGGGCGTCTGTGTCGGGTGCTCTCATATCGAAAACGAAACGTCTGGTAGGAAGCCCACTGTGGTTAAGGTGCACTAATGCCTTGTACCGGCTGAACGACAGGTCACTGTGGGACAGTTGACATCGCAGTATAATATGGAAAATGCGAGAACAATATCCCAAATGTAATCTCCCAAGAACAATGTCCCAAATGTAATCTCCCAAGAACAATGTCCCAAATGTAATCTCCCAAGAACAATGTCCCAAATGTAATCTCCCAAGAACAATGTCCCTCTTGCAAATATGCATACAAATGTTATTCCAACTCCACGCAAGAGCATTGTCAAATGTTATCTCTTCTCCTTTTAATGTATTTTTCACTTATAGTGGCATAGTGGCATAGTGTTTTGTGAAAGGCGCCACCTGTGGTTTCCCACATCTGCACCATGGTACTTTGTGAAGAAATACAGAATCTCTGTAAAAGCCAGAAAAAGTGTAATGTCTGGTTTCTGTCAGAGTAGTGTTATGTTTTGTTGTTGTGTCTCTGGCTGCTTGGCCGCAGAGCCCCTAGTGGGACCCCACGTTGCCCGCCACCACCACTGGGAGGTGAGCCAGGCTACCCATTATACTCTGGCTGGCCTTTGCCAGGGTTGCCTAAGCTTCCTGACAAAGGTCAAGTGAAAAAAAAAAAAAAATAATAAAAAAAAAAAAAAAATAAATAAAATAAAAATAATAATAATAAAATAAAAAAAAACACTTATAATACTATGAACACCCTTCTAGCCAACCAGCTGTACAGGGGATGAAATCGAGCTTAATAAATTGAATAATAATAAATGACGATGCGCCGCACACTCAGACGTATGGGATTTCACAGCAGACGACCCGAGAGACAGCCTCTCCTAATCGCTGATCATCGCTGACGCCGAATGCTGTGGTGACAACAACATGATGGTTGGACACTGGAGGAATGGAAACGAGGGTGCTGGTAGGATGAGCCCCAAAGCCTGATGCCTTAGTGTGGATGGATAGAGTCCATGGATCCATCTACATGGTGCTCATTATCCAGGCAGGTGGTTGCTTAATTTGGAGATGTTTTCGTGGCAAGAACTAGGATTCCTGGTGTGCATGGACCAAAGTTTCACTGATGAGGTCTAGTGGCAGCTGTTAGGAGGCCATGTGCACCCTGCTATTTTTCTTGGGCAGAAACGGGATCTTCTAAGACGATAATGCGCCATGTCATCGGGCCAACACTGTGCATGAGTGATTTGAGGAACACAATGAAGATATCACCCATCTTGATTGGCCTCCAAATTCGCCTGGCCTCAATCCAGTTGAACACCTATGGGATGTTTAAAGGGTGTGAGACGTATGGACAAGCAACTGTCATGTATTCCGACACTGTGGAAAGCCTTGTAAACAACATCGCTGTAGATCCCTATTGACGTATTCAGACATGTAGTGGAGTCAATGCCTAGGCGAATAGCGGCTGGTGGTCACAAATCAGTCATCGCTCCGCGTTAAACGTTTATTGAGAGGATTTGCAACGTGTAAAGACAAAACACACTCGCAAGCATATGCACGAGAAAGAGAAAAGGAAGACCTTACCTCTGCAGGGTGGAAAATTGGACTGGAACGCCCTTCTCAAACAACTTCCGGTACAACTCCCAGCACTCCTTGACGGCTTCCGGAATGTCTCCTTGGCCCTTGAGGTAGGGAGGAGTTTCGCATCGTGGCTCGGGCTCCGAAGACTTCATCTTGTCGTTCTTCCCAGCGAAGAGAGGCCCGTGGCAGAGGATGCACGTTTCGCACAGGTACCCCGATGGAAAGGGCGGAAGGTCGTTCATGGAGAGAAATTGCGAGAGGTCATTCAGGGGCGGAAACATCGGGACATCGCTCGAACCCTGCGAAGAGATTATAACGATATATTACGAGCGTAAAATGCACGAGCACGAATAACTCGACCCTCCTCGCAGTTCGTACGCTACGACCGATCATCAACCCCAGCCATCAACGCATCAACGACATTATTATGTTCGTGTAGTAATGTCGAAGCACGTTCTTCCATCCACACAAATTCAGTTTGGCCCATTCAGATAAGGCAGTGTGTGGCACAAATTTTGCCGACGATTATATTTCCCTCCCTCTCCGTAGACACCCACAAAATTATGTGAGGTCGAGTGATTTATCGCGATGATATAAAAAATGTTTACACGAAACCCACTTTTCATTTTTGCAGGTAAATTAAAGTTTTGGCACCTACATTAAAATGAATGAAATTAACAAAACGCGAATACTCCTTGGGACTTAAAATGGGGTTTTGGTTAAAAGGGATTAACGGCACTCTTTCCGCTAATTTGATAAAACCTATCTAGAGCTGCACGAGTTGACATTACAATACCCCACAAAGATCACCTCACCCTGGCTTTAGCTGTTCTTTACACTCGTGGAAACCTTCGGTGAGGGATATCATTCTGAGAGGTGCAACACAGGAGTCCCTTCAGGCTCCTCGTTGGGCCCGCTGCTTTTCAATATCTACATCTATAACGCCATTACCCTTATTCCTAGAGTTTTATTTCTTTAAGCGGGCAAGTCAAACTTCATTTAAACCGTATTACATTTATTTTAACCTACGCCTTAATATAATTTAGATTCTATAAATAATATGATTTTGATATCGTCGAAATATAATCCCATTATTTCCCCTCCTTGCAGTGTGGGCCGGTGGCGCAACGGTAGCGCGTCTGACTCCAGATCAGAAGGTTGCGTGTTCGAATCACGTCCGGCTCAACTTTCTCTTTAGATCGAACTTTTGACTGATGTAGTCAATGTGGAAGTGCACGCGTTTCAGTTAACATAATTGCGTTTATTTACAAAGTTCTCAAATAATCGAACCTACACCGAGGGGCCACTTTATTAAGTACACGTATCTAACTGTGGTTACGCTTCTGCAGCCAAATACCAGAAATGCTTTGTTTTCATAAAAATAATTCGATTATGGACAACATTAATTAATTTATTTATTTATTTAACGTCACACAGAGCAGTTTTACCCCCTTTCAATGTGTGAGAAAGCTGCCACGTTGTACGTATACAAGGGGAACATGAGAATCAGACACAACTGTACAAAGTTAGAAAGGAAGAAAAAAAAATCACAATAATAACATATTTACAAATAACTATAAAAGATATATAAATTCCTTGCGAGGATCTTCGTAAGAAACCACCTTGCATTTATCGATATTTATTCGTAGATTATTAACTTGGTCCAACGACAAAAGCATTCAAGCAATGTCCGAAGTTTAATGTAGTGAATATGTAGTTTAAGTGAATTTGCACAATTCATAAAGTTCGATATCATCAGCATATAAGAAAAGATACGCTTTCTGGTGTACGGATATTTGTCAGATCGTTTTACATGGTGTAAAACGATTTTCCCACGGTGTAAACCCCTGCTAATCCCTCGAAATGCAAAGTAATCTCTTTCTCATCCGGCAGATCTCCACAACTAATAAATACGGAGTACATTAGTAACTCTGTGATCATCGAAAGGCGTGAACTGGGTTAACGACTTGGGGATTCTCTTCTCCAGCAGTGCTAAATTTGATGCAAAGCTTTCGAAACACTCGGATTTATCAAACGGAACGCCTACGAGTTCAAAAACTACAGATATGCTGTCATCCTTTATATAACCATTGTTCTCCCAGTCCTTGAGTTCAGCTCAGCCATCAGTAATTTTCGACATTAATTAACAAAATTGAAGCAGTCCAAAAAAGTTTTATCGGTTACCTTACGTTCCGTAATCCTCTATTTTATCGCACAGTGTACTATGAATCGCTGTGTGGTTACTTTGATCAGAAACTCTTAAGGAGTTATTGCTGACATCACCCTTCTAGCCAAAGTAATCACTGGAACTTATGAAGCATCTGATATCCTAAATAAAATCAACTTCAATGCTCCTTGTAGACAAGTCAGGAACCTTACACCGTTTCGCCTTGATTCTGCCACTACAGACTTTATGAAGTTCAGTCCACTGAACAGAATCAGCAAATGACTCTCTTATTGTCTTCTTTGACAACTCCCAGTCACTGATGATCTCCATCCACAAGTTTGCCTCTTCTCTTCAAATGCAAAATGACTAGCTCTCATCTCAAAATAAGCACAGATTTTGAAAACAAGCGGAGCATCAGGACCTGGAGCTTTCTTATCATCAAGATTCGTCAAAATTCTTCTGATATCCTTTTGACGTTAGACCACAGGAGGCATTGAATGCAGTGTACTGGGAATGGTAGGAGGTGGCTTACCTTTGGGTGAAGTGGCAATAGAACCATCTGGTTTGGACAGAGGTGGGAGCAGAGATGGGCGAAAGTTGCGGCCAATAGCTTTGGCAAGAGACCAGAATGCTCGACTACCATTTGGACAAGAAGCAAGTTTTCTGCTCCTACCCGATTCAAAATCTAGTTTTCTGATTGATAACTGCTTTGCAATTGTTACGAGCTTTGGTGTAGGAAATGAACCTGGAAATTTGGATACAAGCCAGTTGCAATATGTGCATCATTCTTCTCTTGGACAGCCTCATCACATTTATTGAGAAATCAAGATGTAGATAAATATACGATATTTTAAAGGTGGAGTGTGGAATAAAGGATAATACCCCTTCATGAATAATTTCACTGACACGACCTGAGAAAACGTTTACAGCAGATTTTAAACGTTAATCCGACCAAGGAAACGAGTAAATGAAATATTGCAGATCATCTCATTTTGCATCCTTGTAATGCCAAAAAACACGAGAATGGTCACGGGAAAAAGGCTCTAGAGGACCACTCACCCGAACTATGTACTTATAAGGATTGTTTGTGAGAAAAAGATTCAGCATGTTGAATGCGTGGTTAGAATTGGTCTGGTATTCTTTTAGATAAATGAACATTCTATGCAAAGTCAATAGAAATTGCACAAGCCTCAGCATCTCGATCAGCTGGGTTGTTGTGACTAGAAAACGGAAGTCAGATGGAGTTGCGAACATTAAAACCACCAAGGAAAATTACCTCACTGTTAGGAGAATTGGAGTGGAGAAAGTCGAGTTTGAAAGAAAGGATGTGAAAGAGTTCCAAGTGATTAGTGGAGTTCGGAGAACGATAGAGGCAACAGATGAATTTGACAGAATGTGGTAGAGAGAATTTTAAGCCAGAGGAGATTCCAAATTATTTAGTCTTTGACATGATATATCAGAGTGGACGTATGCACAAGAAACACCTTTCAGGCGAAAGGAATCATACAGCAAACAATTTGGACAGCTGAGATGTCGTTGAATCAACTGATAACCGGGATTCTGTCAGAAAAAGTACATGAGTTTTGGCAGACTGCAAGTGGAAATGGACATCATTGAGATTGGAACTGAGACCACGTATATTTTTGAAATGAACGAGGATGTCTTTGGGAGGTTTAGATCTTTTCGCAGATAAGTTTTTTCTATTAGTTTGACAATTCATTGTGTATTCAATAGTGAGAAATAGTGGGGGGGGGGGTCATGCTGTATGAAGTAATGAAATTTTAGGATATGGCGTAAACACGCCAAGAATATACCCAGCTCCTTGACATAACGTGGCCTCGATAATGCCGTCCGCATACATACACAACAAGGCAAGCAGGGTCCATCACCTCGTGAGGTTCTTGCCACCCTAAGGCAACTCCAAACCGGTTAAAGTAATCCAATCGGTTCTTACCCGTGCAAATGCTGCAGTACGTATACTCCTTGGATGGCGACCTCTAAAAGTTCGCATTGGATAAAAAATACAGGCAGAACCTACTCCATCCACTTCCTTCTGAGGACCACGTCACAGGGCATTAGAACCTGGTCCCGAGGACCTGTCCATCACTGCCATGGATCCCTCACTACATTGTTCCAACTTTCTGCTCAGATGACTCCAGCACTGTAAAAGGACTGCTCCCTGGAGAATAATTTAACTTGATAACATGATGTTGTGTATATATTTTCATACGTAAATTCGCAATTTGTTTTCTCCAATGTTTAATCCTATACTTGTATAATTAATAATAATAATAATATATATTTTTTTTTCTCCTATGTTATCCTTGATTGTATTAGCCTTTACTGTAAACCCACGCCTACAAGCCAATAAAGAGTTCTTCTTTTTCAAAGCAAAGTGTATGGTGATTCCTCTGACCACATGACCGTTTCACATTTTGAGATCATCAGTGCAATCGGTTTAAATATTTTTATAGCGCCCATTAATTATAAGTTTTAAAAAGCAGTGGGCGGAAATCGAAATCTGTGGTACACCAGGTAGTTGGGGTTATGTTACCTCCGGAATGATCCCCTTGTGTCGCGAATGAATTCGACCTCGATCATTTCAAATTTCGTACCAAATGTAATGCGGATTAAACCTTAATGGTAGCGCTCGTGTGGAGTGTTTATTGCGTTAATTACGGCTTCCAAGAAAAAATGAAAATCAAAGGCGGTCTGTATACAAAATGCTACAGCCTCCTTGATCGCACGCCAGGAAAAGGTATCTGGACTCGTATCTGTTTTGTGGGAACTTCAAAATATCAACATATTTAGCCTACACGGATGGCAAAAAGGAAAAACTTCATATGCTTGGTAACGATTTTTTTTTTTTTTTTTTTTCATATCTTAAAACAAAAATGGACATGAAGATAAGGAAAGGATCGCTTACCGTGGTGGTCTTGTAGGCGGGATGGTCTTTGATGGCATCTCTCGGAGACACCAACGATCCACCTGAAACACAAAAGAAAGAAAAGTAGTGCACTCCGTTCAACTGATTCAGGGAGATGATCAAATCGGGCCAACGGAGGATGTTCAGCCGACGGAGTTGCCTTTAACTTAATAACTCTTTATTGCATCGCAATAACATGGCCAATAGCCAGGGGTTTCACATCGGAAAAGCTGAATTCGGGCTCATCGAAATCCTGACTCACAAACTGGATGAAGGATCAAGGACACCACAAATCATCTCTGAATTATGTGGCCGTGACACCCCCCCCCCCCAACGGTACGGAGCCGATAGGATGGAGAATTAACCTCATATAAAGAGGCACAACTCTGTGGTTTCTGCAACGAATTTTCAACAGATTGTGTCCTGCTAGGTTTTTGTCAATGGTTCGTTTTGATCATCAATCATTCTGGTTAGAGCCCTCCAAATCGATTATTGACGGATAACAGGTTGCACTCAATCGTCGGATGAAATTGTGAGAAGCAAAAGGTCCAGTAGTTTGACGACGCCGTTAAACTGTCCATTGCGATCGACGAATCCATTTTAAAAATGGAACGAACATCAGTTGTCCCTTTAGATCAGAATTGCGGTACTCTGGAAGGAGTTACCGCCCTCTCTCCCAGCGTTTGACTCTCCCCAGTAACTCCAGAACCAGGTCAAAACCTAGTTCTGGAGTTCGATCATCGGAAATGTTTCCTTAGGGGCAGAACATTGACACATTCAGTGAATAATACTCTGGGGCGCAGCGGGGTACGGAAATAATTTATATGGAAAATTGAGGGATTTAACCCCTCCACCCGTTTTCTGAAGAAGTCGGAATACTTCAAAAACTCCATTTGTTGATTAAAAGTTGGAAAAAAAAATATATGAAACTCTACTACGGAAAAACAACATGTAGGGTATTTCCAGAGACTGCTGGGAGTCGTTGCGGATCAAATAAATACATTAGCTGTGTTAGGGTAGCTAAGAATAGAAACAGGTGCATGTATACTTGCGTGTACACCAATGCTAGAAGTTTGGTAAATAAATTTGAGGTATTGCTCAAAACATCAAAGGCAGATATTGTTGGGATATCAGAGACGTGCTGTCACACAGATATAAGGGATGCAGAACTGCAATTTGGGGAGTACAACGTCTACAGAAAGGATAGACTGGATAGGAAGGGAGGAGGGGTTATGCTATTAGTTAAGAAACACATAAAATCCAAGGAAGTGAAGGCAGTCGACATCGATGGACAGGGCAGTGTCGAGTCAGTTTGGTGTGACATAAACTTAGGTAAATCAAAATTGAGAGTAGGAGTGTGCTATAGGCCTAATGACTCTGATGAGTATAATAAGAAACTGTACAGGGAAATAGAGTGGGCCAGTAAATCAGAGAGTCTTATAATGGGAGATTTTAATTTCCCAGATATTGACTGGAATTTGTGGTTTGGTCACTCGCACACTAGCAAGGCTTTTGTGGATTTATTGGATGATTGTTTTCTACACCAGCATGTTGCATCGTGATTCTTCATGCATTAAGAATCTGCAGATAAATGAACCACTAGGT
The DNA here is from genome assembly GCF_048544385.1 of Mastigoproctus giganteus. Lineage (NCBI taxonomy): Eukaryota > Metazoa > Arthropoda > Arachnida > Uropygi > Thelyphonidae > Mastigoproctus > Mastigoproctus giganteus. The sequence goes on along the minus strand of NC_143577.1, from coordinate 2,386,571 downwards.
GGCAGTGATCACAGTGTGCTGAAGTGGGATTTACTCAAAGAGGTAACTACCATTAGGGGTAAAGGGAAGGGTTATTGCTTCCGTAAAGGCGACTACGATGGACTGAGACAGTATTTAAATTCTATACAGTGGGACCAACTGATGATGTTACCAACAGCAAATTCAAAATGGGAAGCATTCAAAGAACTTATCTTGGAAACTACTAGGCTTTACATACCAACTAAGAAATATTGTTCGAAATTAATTTTATCCATTTAGGCCTAAATGGATGTCAGATGAATTAATGAGACATATGACAAAGAAGAAAAATGCATGGGATACATATAAATTAACGGGTGACATGGAAGCCTACGATAGATATAAGCTGGTCTGTAACCAAGTCACAAAGGAGATTAGGCAGGCAAAGGCAGATTATGAGAAATCCTTGGCAAAGGATGCAAAGAAAAACAACAAAGAGTCCTTTACCTATGTAAACTCTAGAAGGACAGGGATGAATCAGATTGGTGCACTGGATATTGATGGTTCAACAGTTGAGGATCCTGCTCAGGTGGCTAACAAACCCAACGAGTATTTCGCATCTACATTCACACATGAGGAGTTATTCGGGAAGGGGAATGCCAGAGGTGAAGTAAACTCTGGCAGTGAGCTAGATGATCTTGTAATAATTGAGAGTAAAGTGGAGGAGATATTGTTGAAGATAAATACGAGAAAGGCACCTGGGGTGGATGGGTTCTATCCAGTTATATTAAAGAAGGCAGCAAACGACGTAAGCAAACCCTTAGCCATAATTATGAGAGCTTCTTTGGACTCAGAGGAGGTACCCATCGACTGGAGATGTGCAATGTGACCTCAATTCACAAAGGAGGATCAAAGGGCGACACAAGTAATTATAGACCGGTGAGCTTAACTTCTGTTCCATAAAAATTAATAGAGTCACTGGCTAAAGAAGCACTGCAGGATCATATAGACAAGACTTCGGTTATAGCTCAGACATAGCATGGTTTTGTTAAATGAAAGTCTTGCCTGACCAATTTGATTGGATACTATGATGCAGTCACAAAATAACTGGATGCAGGAAACAACTTTGATATCATATAATTGGATCTTAGAAAAGCTTTTGATATTGTTGCAGATGGAAGACTGCTGCACAAATTGGAGCAGTGTGGCATTGGAGGCAAATTGCTGCTATGGATAAATGGATGGTTGGGTGGGAGAAGACAGAGAGTGGTAATCAATGGACACTGCTCATCGTGGACTAATGTTATTAGTGGAGTCTCTCAGGGTTCAGTGTTGGGTCCATTATTGTTTTCTGTATTTATAAATGATATTGATAAAAGTATATCAGTATTAATGTCCAAGTTCGCAGACGTTACGATGGTTGGCAGGGTTGTTAAGTACACGAATAACAGTACGCTGCTGCAACAGGATCTGGAAAGGTTGAGCAGATGGGCTGAGAGGTGGCAAATTAAGTTTAACATTGACAAATGTAAAGTACTACATATGGGAAGCAGTAACCCCAGAGTGATGTATCAACTCTGTGGTACTTCACTGACAGTGGTAGAGAACGAAAAGGACCTGGGGGTAATTGTGCAGGCAGATATGAAATTCTCTGAGCAGTGCAGACGGGCTTCAAGGGTAGCTCATGGTGTCTTGTCAATGATATACAGGAATTTTTCTAGCAGGGATAAGGAGGTGATTATTCCCTTGTATAAGGCAATGGTCAGGCCACACCTTGAGTACTGTATACAGGTCTGGAAGCCTCATTTCAAGAAGGATGTAGAGCTGCTGGAAGGAGTACAGAGAAGGGCAACAAGAGTAGTGAATGGAACAAAGGGGTGCTCTTATGAAGAAAGGCTTAAATTTTGCAAATTACAGTGTCTGGAGACTAGGCACCAGCGAGGTGATCTGATAGAGGTGTATAAAACCTTGAATGGTTTGAGCATGCTCAATGCTGGTGGGATTCTTCCTCTTGCTCAGAGTAATCACCTGAGAGGGCATAAATTCAAATTGAAGAAAGACAGATGTAGGATAGACGTGCGGAAATTTGCCTTTAGCCAGCGGGTGGTTGGTTGGTGGAACAGACTTCCATCCCTTGTCGTGGAGGTTGATAGCCTAAATAAATTTAAGGCTCAGCTGGACAGGTATTTGGAACGAACGGAGATGTGAAATGGGAGCGGTTTTGTTTTTTTTTGGCTGATGCTGCATAAGCTTGCTTTTTTGCATCATATGCCTATGCTAATGCTAATTATTAGCCAAAACCCAACAAGTTATTTCGAGTTATCCAACTAACGCCAACCTCAATGTGTCTTTTTGGCCATATGTAGCTTTGTTTTTTTTTCTTATTTGAATGAATATATAATTACAATTGTGTTTTGCGTTGTTATTAGATTTTGTTTAACTGAATTCATTTACGAATTGTCCACATTTTCGAATTGATATCACATAATATTCATCATTTCCACTATAATAAGACAATATGAGAAAACAAAATAGGAAAAGAAAAGGAAATATTTATTTTTAACACTGAAATACTACAGTAAACAATCAGTTCACAAACCACATTACTCAAAATAATCATCGTTCGATGATATCAGAATCACACATTAAAATTTGCAAAAAATCATACAAATTATAATCAAACGTTTAAGTATTATAATAATCTTAATAGACCTCAATACTAATTATAATAATTAAATAATCTTAAGTATTATAATAATAAAGAACAAATGGGATATTTTTTCCTGTATGCCTAATGTACTTAAATGTACTAATGTACTTTATGTCTAATGTACTTAAAGAAATTCGTGAAAGTATAGCCAATGACAATTAAATAAATACCTGCATAATTACAGTTTCAGTTATGACGCAATTGCCAAAATACATTACTCTGAATTCTCATATTCCGAAAGTATTCTTATTTCAAGGTTTTTATCTTTCGCATTTCGATGCTGTACCTCCATTATTGAATAAACGCCCTCTACAAATACCAAAATTCCACTCGAAAAATTACCAGTTAAATGCAGTATAATAAAGTAAAATTAATTAAGTCGTGTTTATTTGCTCAAATTTCTCGGGTTAGAGTACTGGATCCTTAAATGGCTTAATAAAAGATAACAGGGAGAGAGAGAGAGAGAGAGAGAGAGAGAGAGAATATACCATCTCTAGATCGGGTACTCAACTCGAATTTAGACGCGATGCCTTGGAAACAGCAGATTGCTGCACAAAACATTCTAACACTCACTAAACTCATAACCGGACGCATGGATGCCCCCAGAATACAGTAGGATGCTGCCAGACGGTCCCTCGGCTTCGTCTTCAAACAGGGCTACACAATCTAGGTCGTTTAAGTGCTATGTCCCCCGGAAACTCTATCGCTGATCAACAGAGTAGCCATTGATCTGGACAAGTTGTGTGACTCAAAAGGACACAGAACAAAGAAACTACAGGAAACTTTCACGTGGATGGAGCTCTGACATCTACTCCCACTGAAAAAGCTCTACCTAAATTTGTAAATTTGTTTACTGTTAAATCGGCGACTGAAATTTGTAAATATTTCATATTTGTGGCTGTTATTTGTGTAAGTTGACGATTGTTAAAACTGATTTATATTTATCATATTTAATGTAAACTTTGTTTATTTGGAAGGTAAATAATTAATTGTATTACGGATCGCCCTCCTGGCTGAATGGCCGTGTAAGGGGTACAGACCATATTTATTGGGTCACTAAACTGATTTAATAAATAAATAAATAAAAAAAAAAAAAAAACTGATTGAAACGTAACGCAGATGTTATTTTCCTGGACCTTTTAATGCACTCCCCCTAGCTTGTAATCCAGCAATTCCTGGATTTCTGCTCCTTGGAGCAAGTACATTACGCACTTGGGAGGCTCTGGTGGGAAACGTATCTTGTTGGTTGCAGCTTAGTCGGACCTAGTTTCAAATTATTATCCGTGTAGATTTATGGAGACAATTATATATATATATATAATCTTTATTGCATACAAACGTGGTATATACAATGTACCCTTCACAGCAGCAATGCCAGGGGTTTTACATTGGCTGGTGGACAATAGCTTTGGAGAAACGGGGCCTACATCGATGTTCGGGCTCATCCCCCAGAGCCAACAATAAAATAGAATCAGTGTCAGATTATCTACTATTATTAAGTTTGAACGAAATTATATAAACGAAATTTAAATTTATTAAGATTATATTAAGTTTGTTCTCAGTGAAGTTATTTGATTTCTCATGCGGTTTTTTTTGGCTTGGGAGCTTGGTAGCTTTAATTGCTTTGCGTTTGATGTTGATGTCGGTGGTTTATTGCGGTTCCTGGCTTCTGATCTAGGAAGGGTTTGACGAGGGTTTCAGGGGGATATAGCCTTGGATCCAGTACGAAGCTCATCTTTATTAAGTAGGAGGGTTGGTTGTGTGCAGTTTCCATATGTGGCAGTGATTTTCTTGGCGATGACCTGAAGTACGGGCGCCTCCACAAATTTAAAGTCAGCTGAAAAGTGTTCTTTTATGATGGCCGATGGCTCTGAAGGGAAACCTCGATCGTACATCACCTTATGGGTACCTGTGAATCTACGAAAAAGGCGTCTCGCTTTCGCAGTGGACCGCACCATTGTTCTGACACGCTTTGCAGAAAAGGTTCACTTTCCATGCCCATCGAAATTCCAGAAATGCTTCCCACCAGGAGAGAAAGCAATGTGCGCAGGATGATGTTTCACCAGCTGTTATTTTGACTTCAAGAGATTCGAGCTTTTGCCGAGTCAGATAAACGAAATCCTTGTCCAAAAGGTTCAGTCACATCTTGACCTCGGACTATATGGGACGAGGGGCTCGACTTCCTTTCGCACTTCGCATACATTCGTAAGAACACGTATGCGGCTCTCTGAATAACCAGGCAGGAGCTCATAGGCATTAGAGACCCCAGTTTAATGAGGCAATATATCAACAGATGCGTTATCCAAATTCCCCTATAAGCGTTAAAAATCTGGTCATCAGCTCCTGAAAGCAGAATTAAGGCTTTCTTTAGGCTTCGATACTGGCTCTTGAGGTGGCTAAACAGAATTTCAGCTAAGCCCTTTACCATCTCAAGAGCTATATTATACTCCAATTTAGAGATCCTTACTGAGATGATTTGTCTCCAGGACAGCAAGGAATATAATGACGCTTGCTCAGCTCTTATCTTATAGTGAGGGCCGCATTTACACAGTTGAACAGTCTTGGAAGATTCTTTCCAGCAAACACCATAAAAACTCTGCACAAGCTGCTACCTGCAGATAGAGATGTAAGGAAACAGATACAGCGACCTCGTCTCCCAGGCACGAGCCAGTGGTCTTTAGGAATCCCAACTACATCACCCACAGAAGAAACCGGCTGCTGGAAACAGTAAAAGAATTTTCTCAAGTTTTTATTTTGTATTAAATTGTATCATATCACACCTGAAGTTTCGTTGTTTTATGTTGTACGCTGTTCAGCTGTAAATATTTGTGCTTTTGTAAATATGGTGAATCTTCTCCCCCCCCCCGAATGGGTCAATTCAGAAGTTACGATCTACTGTAAATATAGCAGTATTACGTTTTTACTCATTTATATTAATTAAGCCTTAAGCAGGTATTTCTAGCATTGTATAATACAGATATATTTAGTTTCACAAATATTGTATAAATCAGACAACTGCGTGTATTTTAAAATTGTATACAGTGTTGTATTCTGTAGTATAATTAAATATGTATGATCACCCCCTGGCCAGTAGCTGTAACCGGATGTCTCCTACAAGAAATAAAGATAATTTATGCAACAAGCAAGCAAGCAATTTACAAGCACGATATAGTAGAGAGCCATTTATTTAGCTGGAATTTGATTGGAAATTCTGCACAAATTCCAGCCAAAGCCCCCTTCGCTAGTTTAGACAACATTTTTGGTTCATCCAAGAAATAAACTACTCCAACATCTGAAGGACACTGACTACGATTTTTTTCTATATATTAAGATAAAAAAAAAGAGAGGAAACTTACCTCCGGGGTCATCCGAAGGAGTTAATCTGGGAAGGGTCACCGTCAGCGTTGTGGGATTGGCAGGCGTCATTCTGGTGAAAGAATAAACAAAAACAATTCATACACGAGTATACATCCAACCGCAGAGTCTAATGCTAAGGCTAACATACACTGCCTGGCCACTTTATTAGGACCATGGAGGTTTAAGTAATCAGTAAATTTCACACCCTCTGGGCATTGCCGTCCCGAGGTGGATAGTCCACAGTTTCCTGGGGTAATAAATTGATAATCGGGGCTTCAAAAAACAAAAAACTTAAAGTTATTCCAAAGCTCAAGGCTATATTTGTTTCAAGGTTGGCCCCGGACACAACTGAAAGAGAATTACAAGAATACGTTAACAGCTTTTGTAAGTCAAATGTTCAGGTAACCAAACTGAAAGCAAGGTTTCCACAGGAGTACTCATCCTTTAAAGTTTCATATAGTGAGGACAACGAAGCAAGAATTCTGGACACTAACAACTGGACTGAAGGAACACTGATACTGCCTTTCCTCAAGAATGTAAGTACAAGGACAAAATCAACAAACCCATCCTCACCTACGAATATTGAAAACGGAAATAAATAGCAACTACAGACAATCAAGAAAATACAGGAAAATAGGATTCCAGTTCGGCAAAATAAGAATAATTTACAAGATGATTTGCTATGTTACTATCAAAACGTGCAATGTCTAAACAATAGCAACTATAAAGACACCTATTCCCTTATATTACAAGAAGACTACGACATCTACTTCTTAGCTGAAACATGGCTCACTCAGGATGTTAAGGACAGTGAATTGGTCCCACCGGGCTTTGTTGTTATTCGTAGGGATAGACTGGATAAGAGAGGTGGCGGACTCATGATCGTCTGCCAAAAAGAGATTCCTATCTCAAAAATCAAAGTCTTGGCTAACATTGAAGGAATTTTTCTCCAACTGGGCAGTGGCTCTTATATCTGCTATGTTATGCTTGTCTACCTTCCACCACCTGTAGATAACACTCTTATGACGGAATTTGAGATCACTATCGACCAAATTCTTGATCAACATCTGGGAATAGACCATTTAATTGTTTTAGGGGACTTTAATATGCCACATGCCTATAATGGATGTAATGCCAATCCAACTAATGTCTGGACACTTAAGGGCCAGACATGCCTTTTCAAAAAATTTTCATCTCTCTAAATTTGAATCAGATCTGTGAATTTCCAACTAGAAATGAAAACTACTTGGATTTAGTCTTCACCAACTTTCCTTTGGTGGTCTTTAAGCCAACTAATCTTTTCAAATCAGATCACATTCCTGTGGCTTTTTCCATCAAGAAGAGATCAGTTAAAAATACGGATTTAGAACAAAAACGGAAGCTCAATTTCAATAAAGTGAAATGGCCTGATATGAATTATGCATTTAAAAACTGTAATTGGGAATTACTATTAAAAATCAATGATCCTCAAGAAGCACTGGACTGCTTTTACCAAATCATTAATGAAGTAACTAACAATCTTGTTCCATGCTATAGTGTTCCTGATAAAAATTACCCACACTGGTTCTCTAAGGAACTAAAATCCCTACTGGCAAAAAAACGAAAAATGCATAGTAGGTTTAAGACAAATAAAGAAATATGCCTTTACAATAAATATTCCTCCTTAAGAAGACAGGTTAAAACGACATTAAAACAGGACTACAACAAATACCTGTGTTTTGTCGAAAGAAGAGTCTTCGAGGCAAAAGCCTATATTCAGCTATTTCAAAGCAAAAAATCAAAATGCGGCTGTAAACACGCTAGATATTCCCAGTGGATTGTCATCTTTGTCTGAGGCAGACTACCTTGCTAGCAGCTTTGAAGAAATTTACAAAACAGATACAGCAGATGACGGGATGGAAGGTAACGAAAATTTTCCTCTCAACTACATTGATACCCTAACAGTATTTGAAATAAACCAAGCAGAATTATTGAGTACAATCCACAGTATGAAAAAGGATCTCACACGAGGCCCGGACGGTATCCCTACTGTCTTATGGAAAAAATGTGGAACTACACTTATAAAGCCATTACTTCACTTAATAAAGTTGGTATTTGAGAGTGGAATCTATCCAGTTCAACTGAAAAAGGCCATTGTTACCCCTCTTTACAAAAAAGGAGACCCATCCTCACCCAACAATTACAGACCAGTTTGTCAATTGAATACACTCTCAAAGATAATTGAATCCATTGTAATGAAGCAGCTATTTAACTTTATGAAACTTAATTTGTCAGATTACTCTCACGGATTTATCAAGGGTCGTTCCACCTGCACAGATATGATCTCGTTTGTTTCGAACATATCCCAGGCGCTTGACGAAGGGAAACAAGTCGACTCCATCTTCCTTGACTTAAGCAAAGCCTTCGACAAGGTAGTCCATCAGAGACTAATCAACAAACTGCATCACTATGGTCTCAGAGGACAAGCACTAAACTGGATTGAAAACTACTTGGAAGGTAGAGAAATGTCCGTGACATTTAAAGGTAAAACCTCATATCCTTTCAGTCCTGAAATTGGTGTCCCACAGGGTTCATCCTTAGGCCCGCTATTATTTCTTATCTACATCAACGACCTGCCAAGCACCCTTGGAGCCTACCAAATCAAAATCAACGTATTTGCAGACGACATAAAAATCTATAAAGCAATTCGCAGTACCAATGACTGCATCATCCTAAACGAAGCTCTTCAACGAGTTATTCAGTGGCTGAAGGAGAACAAAATGGCAGTCAATGAAAACAAGTGTGAGCTGATGAGCTTTGCTAATGCACACAAGAAAAACAAACTTAATTTTTCTTATTGTATCAACAACAAGGCAATCAAAAAAGTTAGTACAGCCAAAAATTTAGGTATCTTTATTAAAGAATCATTTTCCTTTGATGTCCATGTCTCTAACATTGTAAAGACAGCTAGCAAAAAACTAGGTTTCCTGAAAAGAATTAACCGAGACTTCAATCAGTTGGCACTTTTCATCTTTCTTTACAAAATCTATGTTAGGCCAGCCCTAGAATTTGCCTCACAGGTCTGGTCCCCACATGTTGCGTACCAAAAATTAGAAATTGAAAATATTCAAAAGAGAGCAATCCAGTACGTTTGCTTTAAAAGTGGCCTTGAATACTATGAGAAATCCTACCAAGAGTGGTGTGTATTCTTTGGACTCGAAACGCTGGAAAAAAGAAGAGATAAAGCCGATTTACTCCTTCTTAACCAACTATTAAATGGTACCCTGAATTGCCCTCATCTCGTCTCACAAATAAATTTCAACGCTCCGACAAGAGCGCTAAGAAACCATCCACTGCTGAAACCATCCTATGCGAGTACAAATTATGGATACTACAACTTCTACAACAGGACTGCAAGATCAATGAACAAAACAAATGTGGAGATATTTGACACCCCCGGACACTTCAAGAGGCAACTGAAATTGCTAACCTCATCCGGTACCTGACTTAAAATAGACTCTTCTTTTAAGTTCTAAGACTCTGATTGTGTGTGAAGAAATACCAGTGCTCTGCCTGTTCACTTAAATAGGACGGATGAGTCCTTTTATTTATTTAGTTTATTTTATCTGTACATATACTTTTTTCTTTACTTTGGGAAATGTATACTCCAAGCTTTTTGAAGCTATGTAATAATTCTTTGTAGCTGCACCCTCAGGCACGTTGTTTGCTGTTTTGTAGCTGTTAATAATAATAATAATTAATAATAATAATTAATAATAATAATAATAATTAATAATTAATAATAATAATAACAACAATACGGCTGGAACGCAAACGACGGACGAAGTGGAAGCAAGTCACGTGATTGTAATTTAGGCTTTTAAGCGCATATTGAGAGCACTGCACGAGTTACGGGAGCCGTCCTGTTGTTTACCGTGTGGTGGAGGAGACAGAATGGTGTGGGGCATGTTGTAGCACACCGTCAGTCCATCCCTTGATCCCATTGGAAGGCAACAGGAAACCCGGAGTGATTTCCTTATGGAAATAAACAGATAATAATAATCGTTTTGAACGTCATTTGCAGTCCAGTGCACCGGGAAATGTTGGACGTTTATCTCTATGGACAAGGAGTGCTTTCCAGATGAAAGTGAAACCACCCACCTCACCAAATGTGCGAAAGAGCGGTTTCGAGAAGACCGAGAATCTGCCTTGGCAAGCCCAATTTTTGGATGTCAGTCCAAGGCTATCGATCCCTCCGTCCGCGACATTTAAGGAATTGAGGATAGTTTCTCAGATGAATGGTCCAATAATCCTCGTGGCACTTTTCCACCCCTCATTGACTCCATACCAGGAGTGTAAAGTGTAAAGTGTATTTGGTGTCAAACGGCACCAGGGGTTCCCCCCATCTCCGCGTTGCTTTCATTGTAGGTGTACCAGTTCACTGGGAAGGCCAGAGATTTAAAAGTGTGTGGATATTTTAGAGTGTAGTGTTGTGTATCGTTGTTTTCTCAATACACCAGTATTGAGAAATTATTTACTCTGGCAGGCCATGCCACCTTGTTTCCTGAGATTTTAGTGGCTAGGGCCTATGGAAAATTAAAAAAAAAAAAAAAAATAGGGGGTGATGAACGCTAAAATCTAGTTAAGCCGAAAGGGGTTCACGTATGCGGTGAGAATTTGGACACTTAAAAATTTTTCATTGTGTGGGGCGTCGCTGGCGATATAGGCAGAGTTGGGGGAGAGACTGAAGACTGGGGGAAAGACAGAAGTATGGGGACGATAGAGAAAGCGACCCCAAGGCAGAACAGTGGGGCATGCCCGTGCCCCACCAGGAGAAAAATAGGGGGTGGCGAGGAGAGGAGGGGACAGGAGCAATGTCACCTCCCCCTGCCAGGGAAGGGAAATAAAGGTGTGTTGGACTAGAGCCCAGCACAGGTCGCCAATAGGGCATGTGGCAGCAGTTGCGGCTGCTCATTTCGGTTGTGATGTTTGGGTTTCCAGTCCACTTGGTTGGCTTATGTTTCGTTTTCTCAAATGTTATTTCAGCCTGTTTCAGGATCAAGTCTGCTTCTTTCAGTTCTAGATATGAGCCCTAGTCGAACCCTGTGTCCCAGTGTGCAATTGGAGGGTTGAAGTTTGCACTCCGTCCAACATCATTTGGGGATATCCTCCGTTAACTCTTGTCCTAGTGGATATGTTGTCCTCATCAATTTGGGTTTTCTCCTGTTCTTTTCAGTTTTGGTCACGTAAAGTCAATTTCCTGGTTTGTCGGTCGTTGTGGAAGGCGAGTTCAATTCTTCTTCAGCTGTAGGCATTTCGCGCATAGGCCGAACACCAGGGTGATCACTAAAGCCCCTCCCCAACAGCTGCGGTACAACAAAAACCCAACACAACGCAACACGAATGCCTACCTGCGATGGTCGTAGGAATCTCTGATGTCATCGCCACTCGTTCACCCCCCCCCCCGAGCTCCTGCGGGAGGTTGCCGGATGCGTCCTGCTCACTCCGGAATCTATTTCGGCCATCTCGCTTCGGAAATTGCCGCCCGTTATCGCTTTCATTTATCGCCGACTGAGGAGGGCCGTCGAGATATTTCGCTCCGTCACGCGAAAGGGGATGTCAGCCAGCAACAGATAGTACACGCACGCGAGTGCGAGATAACGGCTAATGGCGAAGATAAGCGGCTGCCGCCCACCCGGAAGTGTGTCTGTCCGCTGTGTTCCGATAAATTCTTAAAGTCGATGAACTGGAAGCAAGAACCGTTTTGTAATTGCACAACAGGCGCCTTATCTAATCGCGCCTGTGACGCTACTTGGCTTCGCTTAGCCGCAAAGTCAACCTTCCCCGCTCGGATCTCCCACAATACACGCGCTGCACCGTTGCCATGGCACTTCAAGGGCACGCTCGGAGCGGACGCATCGAGTCTTCGTGGGACCTCCGATGGCCAGTGCATTTGGCCACCCTCATCATCCACACGACGGTCGGGTAAAACTGTCTGTAACTACAATAGTTAAAAATGGACAGAAGACGAAAGGATCGCTGTAAACACGCTCGTGTGGTTCCCAGTTCTGCCGAAAACAGGAAAAGATTACATGAAAGAATGAATTCCATTAAGAACTCTCGGGGAATGATGAAAAGTAATTGGAATTGGAGGGAAAATGCGCATCCGATGGTTGCTCACCAGATGGCTCACGGCACCTTTCGATACAACCCGAAGAGCTTCCTCAGATCCTCCTTTCTCTTCCCTTGGGCCTCCACTCCCCTCTCCCCGAGTCACTTCTCTAGCTCACTCCAAAAGATAATAATACCAAAAAAGAGAATTCATTCAATTTTTCCATTTCCAAACAAGGGAATATTAACACCCCCAAGGTTTTTAGCGAACAGCACCAAAGGGGAAGATTTTTTTCAGAAACATTCCACATTAAGGACCTTTCCCACTTTTAAACGAGGGCATATCAGGCTCCAAATTGCAAAATACAGGCCTCCTCGATCCAAATAGGGAGAATTATTCTTCTTCTTCCTTGCTGTCTTCCCCTTAATTCGCACGCGCTCGGGACCCTGAACTCTAGACAGACCCTGTATATTCCTTACGGTTTGGTGATTCCCTACGGTTTAAAAACGCCTCTCAAATCTGGTCCTCAGCTCCAGATTCGCATTATAAGTCCGTCCTTGGGATCGAGTACTGGTTCTTGCGATAGTAAAAGGGTGGCCAGCAGAGTTTCTGGCCACCCTTTTACCATCTCAAGGGCCATTCTCTACTCAAACCTTAACATCACACCCTGGATGCAGCGGACAATTAACAGGAACATACACACTCTCGCACAAATGCTCACAGGCAGAGTGGATGCTCCAGCCCTGGATAACATTCTAGTCAAATCACGTGCCACTGCTAGACGTTGCGGAGGAGCAAATCATCCACTGCGTTCAGTCCTGAACAATCTTAATAGCCTGCACAGATTGTTCCCATCAAATGCAGCAAAAATATTTAACTCCATATCTGCACAGAGATGACGAAAAACGGTGTGAGGATGCAACATACCGGAAAGAGATCTTCCAGGATTCTTACCGAAAAATGAATCGGCTGCAAAGTGTTCCAAAAATCATTCCAAAGAATTGTGAGTAAAAGCGAAATTGTCCGCTTTAATTTAAGAACAATAATAATTTGGTAAGCTATTCACTGGCAAAATATACGTTCCCTGACAATTGTGTAAATATGTAAGTTGTAAATGCAATTACTGAACTGTAAATACAGCAGAACATCGGTTATCCGGAATAATTTGGCAGGCTGACTCTTTAGCAGGAAAAAGACGATGTTGAACCCTGAAAATGCCACTTTAGAGAGCGCTATTTATTTTATTTTCTTCAGAACCGAAGTTTAGATGAACTTTAGATGTCTGGCCCAATGTTGCGTGAAAAAGCGTCGGATTTTAATGGAAAATTAAGAGGTAAAGAAGATTTAAGGCAAGCACACGTTGGCTGAAAAACTTTAAACTGAGACACGGTGCACGTGAACTGGATATTCGAGGCGAGAAACTTTCTGAAGACGAATAAATACTTAATCTTCATTTGTCCTACCGTACTAAATAAGGTGTTACGATGGTGAATGATAAATTCCCTTCTCGGCAGTAAATGCCAGGGGATTTACATAAAAAACAAATAGAAAATATAGATTCATTAAATTTACGCGGCATTTCTGTCCTGGAAGTTAACGTGCAAGTTGCTCAGAATAACAACTACTGAAAACACAGTAGACACTTGTGCACATAAGCACGCAATTCTCTGGCTTAAAATCTCTCTGCCTCATTGTGTCAAATTCATCTGCTATCTCTACCGTACCGTTCTCCCAACTCCACTAGTCACTTGGTACTCTTTGACTTCCTCTCTCTCCAACTTGACTTTCTCCAGTCCAACTTTCCTAACAGTGAGGTAATTTTCCTTGGTGATTTTAATCTTCACAACTCCAGCTGGCTTCAATTTTCTAGTCCCACCGACCCAGCTGATCGAGATGCTGAGACTTTTTTTCTAATGACCTTGCACAGATTGTTCATTTAACTACAAGAATACGGGACAATCCTAACCATACAGCCAACACGCTTGATCTTTTTCTCACAAACAACCCTTCTAAGTACAAGGTTGAAGGCACTTTAGGCACTTCAGATCACAACTTGGTGATTGTCTCTTCTCCAATGGAACCTTTATCTCGTGGCTATTCCCAACCTCGTATTGTTTGGCATTACAAGAATGCAAAATGGGATGACCTGCGAGACTTCTTTCTTCTTTTCCTTGGTCGGATTACTGTTTCAAAACTTCTGATGTCAACGTTTGCTCAGATCGTGTCAGTGAAATTATTCTTGCAGAAATGGAATCCTTTATCCCACACTCCACATTAAAATCTCGTCCTTTATCTAAACCTTGGTTTTCCAATAAATGTGCTAAGGCTGTCCAAGAGAAGAACGTTGCATATCGTAATTGGCTTGTTTCTAATTCTTCAGTTTCATTTTCTGCCTACACCAAAGCTCGCAACAATTGTAAAACAGTTATTAATCAGTCCAAACTAGACTTTGAACACGTTAAGAGTAGAAAACTTGCTTCTTTCCCTAATGGTAGCCGAGCATTCTGGTCTCTAGCTAAAGATATTGGCAGCAACTTTTGCCCATCTCTGCTCCCACCTCTGTCCAAACCACATGCCACATGGTTCTGTTGTCACTTCAGCCAAAAATAAAGCTGACCTTCTTGAATCCCATTTTTCTTCTATTTCATGTATTAATGATCTTGGTAAAACACCTCCCACCATTCCCAACACGCTCCATTCAATGCATCCTGTGGTCTTCCGTCAAAAGGATATCAGAAGGATTTTGATGAATATTGATGCTAAGAAAGCTCCAGGTCCTGATGGTATTTCTCCACTTGTTCTCGAAACCTGTGCTCCTGAACTTACTCCTATTCTTTGCCACCTTTTTTCACTTTCTTATTCCAAAGGTGTTTTTCCTTCTGCTTGGAAATTTGCTCATATCCAGCCGGTTCCTAAAAAGGGTGACAAATCCTCCCATCCAATTATCGTCCCATTGCAATTACTTCTACTCTTTCTAAAGTAATGGAGAAACCAATTAACCGCCAAATTTTAAACTACCTAGAAACCTTCCGTCTGATCAACAGTATGGATTCCGTCAGTGTCGATCCACTGGTGATATTCTGGCTTATGTTACCCATTTATGGACTAATTCAATGGAAATGTTCGGTGCTCTTGACATCTCAAAGGCTTTTGATCGTTTTTGGCATAAAGGTCTTCTAAATAAGCTTCCATCTTATGGTTTGCCAACTGTTTTTAGTAATTGGTTATCCAGTTTTCTCTCTGATCGCTCACTGAGGGTGATGGTAGATGACTCTTTGTCTTCTAAATTCTCCACTAATGTCGGTGTTCCCCAAGGTTCAGTTCTTTGCCCCACTCTTTTCCTCTTGTATATTAATGACCTTCTTCCATTGACAGGAAATGCTATCTTTAGTTTTGCCGAAGATAGCACATTGCATTCCACTCTCCATTTTGAGAAACCTTGCCCTGCTCAATCAGCTTCAACTTCTCGAAAATCTGCTGCCAATTCCTTAAATGCCGATCTTCAGGTAATTCTCCAGTGGGGCAAAGACAACTTAGTTGATTTCAATCCTTCTAAAACTCAGTCTTGTCTTATATCTCGCAAAAAGGATTCTTCTGCTCCTATGCTTATCTTTGGTGACACTCCGATTTGTAGGCAAAATGATATATCTCTTTTGGGGATTACCCTGACTTCTAATTTGTATTATATACCTTCCACCCAACCATGACAGCGAAGCCAGAAATGAACTCCTTACTTGGCTCGTCGCAAACTTGAACCCAAATGTAGAATCTATCGTGATGGGAAATTTGAACATGCCTCTTCCTAAGCACAAAGATGCAAAGAGCGTATTGGATGATACTATGAAAATCCTCTCGATGAAACAACTTGAAACGCCCCTCACAAGAGGCACACAGCGCCTTGACCTGGTGTACTAAAATGCTCTAGATGTCACATTAACTGACAGTACGACTCGCTTCGCTTCTGATCACATCCCTCTCTCAATCCAAGCCAACCTGAGAAGTCAAGCTTGTAGACAAAAAGAGAACTGGAGGAGGGAAAACATCGCTGATGTTATCTTCTCAACCAAGTATATAAAACCAGACGTAACTTTGAAACGGCTCGTGAATTTCAACTGGCAAAATCTCTTCCAACTCCCCGTAGACGATGCCTTAGAAGCACTTTTGCTCTTGAGGGCGCATCAAAACGCATTAAAATTTCCGATCGAGCAAATTCCTGGTTTAGTCTACAGGTAAAATATGCTTTCAAAAACAAGCAAAAACTCTTCAGAAAATGGAAAAAAACTGAACACCCACCTGATTATATTCGATATAAAGAAGCTAGAGCGCGGTTCATTCGATTGAAACGTCAAGCTCACTATGACATGGTGCGATCACATTTAAAGAAAGGAAGCAGGATATATAATAAGAAAAGGCGTACGGATATAATGCCCGAGCACATCTTCTCAGAATGGACCCAAGCCACCTTTGGAACTCCTCTAGCAGAAAATCAAGTTGAAAGTGAAGTCAACACAGAGAAAATCCGTGAAGCAATCAGCAAACTGAAGGCAGAGTTCTATCCTGAACTGTCTCAAATCAGTATCGCTAGAGATGACATTAAAGCCGCTGTGAATAGCCTCAAGAATAAAGCCACAATTGGGCCTGATAAATTCCCACTCTTCATGATTAAGATCAGCAGTGTATACATCATAGATCTGCTCCTTCACATTTTCCACAAAATTTTAAGTGAAAACCACTTTCCGAAGATATGGAATACGTACTTCGTTAAACCTGTTCCCAAAAATAACAATCCTAAATCAGCCAAAGACTACCGGCCTATTGCAATTGGATGTTCGTTTCAAAAACTATATGAGAAATCCATTTTAAATACCATCAACCATCACTGCTTCGGGCATAGACCGGAGTACCTTCATTCAGTGATCCCACAAAGATCTACTACCACCAATCTCATGGAGACTCTATTTCGAATCCAACACGCCCTTAACTTCAGACAGCAATTAGACATTGTCTTCTTAGACGTTGCATCCACTTTCGACAGTATATCCATCTCGGCTATTACTATCATCTTGGAGGAGTATTTCCATATAACTGGGCACGTATTAGCTATAATAACGAGTTCTTTGAGGGAGAGACACATCACTGCCATAAATGGAATTTACAAAGAGACCTTCCAAGTCAACAGGGAGTCCCACAAGGTGGTGTCCTCTCTGCTACCCTCTTCGCAACAGCACTGCATCCCTTCCTGACTCAAAATCAAAAACAATTTGTCGTATATGCAGACGACTTGAAATTTTTCGTCACCTCGAATGACCAAAACACATCCTTTACAACGCAACAACGAAGCAAACTCCAAAATCGCCGAGTTGCAAGAATACCTTAATTGCATGGGGCTTCGACTAAATGAACACAAGACAGCCCAAATGGTTTTCACCAACAAGGTATTAAAAAACCACATATCAATACGCGTAAATGGCAGTGTGGTCAAAAAAGTCAGGACACATTGATCTTGGTCTGAAATGGGACGAAAACCTAAACTTCACACCCCATTTCGGACATGTAAAGAAGAAAACTTACGCAGCGCTATGGACCTCCAGACAAGAACTGGTAGGTATCAGGAACCCTGACCTTGTTAAACGATATATTTTAAGATGCGTCATCCCCATCCCTCTCTACGCATCTCAGATTTGGTCTTCTGCCCCAGATGCTACCATCAAGGCTTTCCTGGGTTTAGAGTACTGGATGCTGAGATGGTTAAACAGGATCACTACGCAGCCATTTACAATCTCAAGAACCATTTTATATGCCAACTTGGATGTCACGCCTTGGTCTCACATTATTGTGACCAAGAACATTCTCACGCTTGCAAAACTGCTGACTGGGAGACTCGACTCGCCGAAAACTGACCACCTGCTGACTCGACCCCGCATGACGCAAAGGTTGGAGAATAGAACAACATCCCTTCCAATCAGTAGCGCGCTCACACAGCTGGAAAGCCTTCGGCGATTTTTTCCTTTTAACACCATTAAAATGTTCAACGATCTTCAAGCAGACCCAGAAAAGCTTTGCACAGAGAAGAGATACAGGACCGAAGTGTTTCAAAATGCATTACTCCACCTATAAATGTTGAGTGAAGCCCACAGATGGAAACAAAAGGGTATGCAGAAAATGAAGAATGAACTGGTCGGGACTGTTTATGCTCCTGTTATGTTTACATTTTATACGTCTTGTCTTTCTGTGAACTCGCTGTGAGAATAGTGGTGTAGATGTGAGCATTCTCTAGTTCCTTGTAAAATTGAAATTATGCTTGTGCTCTCTTTCTATCTGCCTGTCATGTAAAATAAGGCAATGATATGTATATTATAATTAATTATACAATGTATAATTTAGAAAATGTATAATTTGTATAATTTAGACAATGTATATTTGTATAATTTATAAAGACTGATTTGTAAAAATTATAAATAGATAATTATGTATATAACGTATATCTGAATATATGAATGTGCACCCCCTGGTTAATAGCTGTAAGCGGGTGTTCTCTTAGGAGAAAATAAAGATAATAATAATAATAATAATAATAATAATAATAATAATAATAATCTCTCTTGGCACAAGCACATTACAAATATTGCTTCCTCTGCATCTAAAAAATTTGGTTTTCTCTTTCGCTCTCGGCGTTACTTTTCTTCCAAACAGCTGCTCACTCTGTATAAATCGCAAATCCGCCCTGCCATGGAATATTGTTCCCACATCTGGGGGTGGTGCCCCCAAAACCTCTCTCAGGCTTCTTGATTCCATTCAGAAGAGGGCAGTTAGGTTAATTAATGATTCATCTCTAACAGAGTCTCTCCATAGACGTACTGTTTCTGCTGCATGCTTCTTCTACAGATACTTCCATGGGCACTGTTCTTCTGAATTGGCTTCTATAATTCCCGCTCTCTCTTTCAAAACAGTCCGAACACGTGCCGCCACCAGCCAACATCCATTTATTGTCCAACTTCAAACCCACAGAACCAACTTTTCATCTTCCTCATTTATTCATTCAACTGCCGTTTTCTGGAACAACCTTCCTTCATACGTATTTCCTGAAAATTACAATCTACAGAAGTTCAAGTCCAATGTCAACAAATATCGTCTTTCGTCTTCTCAACCTCCAACCCAAGCACGGTACTAAGTACTATTGGTTCTAATACCTCTCGTGTTTGGGGTTCACATAAAAAAAAAAATAATTCAGTACACACTATTCGAAAACGCGCAGAACTGTTAGGCAAAAGTAGCCTCAACGAACTATGTCGAGATTTTTTTCTGTACTTTCGATCTTCCATCAGCCTTTCGAGGTCAATTGCAATTTCAAATAGGCAGCGGATTAATTCGAACACCCTGGCTAGTACCAAACTATCAGCCATCTTCAGTCTGCTTGCTTTCATCCTCGGGGATTTGGTGCCTCTTAAGGCAGATGGTGGGATGTGCCACTGACAAATCTGCCAGAAGCACGGTGAGGACATCACGCCCGTCATCATCTTAATTGAAGTTATGAGTCGGTTATGGGAAATGTCTGGCAAACGCTGTAGTTTCAGTTGTTCAGCAAGCTGCGTGGTCCTTAATTGATGAGGAAGATGGTGCTTATTGTTGGCCCACTTCAGCAGCCAGAATTCAGTCGCATATATTCTCCTAATGTGGATAGGAGTGGTGGATGCCCACAGTTCAGCACCGTACAATATGGCGGAATACGCTGTTGTTCTTAATTATCGTGCGGTTGTCGCAGGTTGTGTGACGCGCAAAAGGTGCTGCTTGGATGTCCATCGTAGATAGTTCATCCTCTTTACCAGTAAATCAATATGCGACGTGAACGTAAGTTTGGTGTCAAAAATTATTTCCAGATCTGTATGTGTGGTGACAATTGGGATGGGCATTCCATTTATTTTTGGATATATGAGCGTCGGTGATTTTTTGAGAGAATACACCATCGTTACAGCCTTTTGCGGATCGGCAGCGGTGTCCTTTAAAAGAAAGTTTGCTTGAGTCGTAGCAAATTAAGAGAAAGAAACGTTTACGATGTTGTTGAGACGGGCTTATTGTGGAAGGCTTACCGAGAGAAACCCTAAAAAAAACTAAAAGAGAAATGTTTTAAGATGGGAAAAGAGCGAGTTACAATTGCTGCGCGTGCAAATGTCATCGGGACGCACAGGTTGTTTGTGTTCGTTTCGGTTTCGAAAAAACCGAGAGCGTTTAAAAATCTTTCGAATTTTCATGTTTTGAATAAAAAGGCCCGGATGGATGTTTCTCTTTTCCGAGATTAGTTTATAATTTTTTTAAAATTTAATTAAATCGTAAGGCAAGATTAAATTAATTAATGTTACCGGTAAAATTAGCCGGAAAATATTCCGGTTCGATTATCCGGAAAAGTTGGCTATCCGGAAGAGGTCTGACGTCAGTTATTCCGGATATATGATTTGTACGATGTACGTACGCAATCATTAATGTGCAAATACCGCATTAAACATAAAATGTGTAAATAAAATATTTCGAGGCGAAACTACGGGTTCAGTGCATGTAACCCACTGCCCGTAGTATCTCGTACCTTGACATGTACTTAGCACCCTCCTGGCACTTTCACGTCCCGGAGTGGTTTCCTTTTCTCGAATAAACAGATTAATAATAATATTTTCAAGCTTTTTGCTGCGGGACTTGTTTCCACCGGAACTTATTATTTCCCCCTCTCCTCCTCCTCCCCTCCCCTCCCCTCCCTAAGTGTACACGTGCAATTCATAAAATACAGAGTCGGGAATTAAAGAAATGTAAGCAACTGGTTTGAAGAGTTTTCATTTAGCGATCTGTTCATAGTTGAAATCCATACGAAACTGAAAAACGTTTTAAATTGTCCCATTCGTCGTCTTCATCAGGTTTCCACAACAATCCACACAATGGACCAGATGAGCTCTCATTCGTATTCACTCGGGTACGAGCAAGACCGGACATCCTTTGGATTTTGCTCTCGTGCACGCTTGAAAACATTTCGAAAGGAGTCCGTTTCGAGACAGTAACCAAATGGTTCGAGCGCAATGCGGATACGTGCTTCCTACTTAAATGTAATTTCCTTCGATACCATTTCTTTTAAATGGCAGTATTGTTTCAATCACCCTCCGTCCCTCCCTCCCTCCGCAAAAACGTATCCATCTGTATGTAAAAATACATCGCGTCACGAATAGAAACATCGAAGGGGAAACGAAACCAGCTTTTAGGAGGATGCTACTCCTGTAAGCTCGCGTGGTCAACTCAAGAAAAGTGAAAATACGAGAGAGAAATCAGCGGCACTTACTTGTCGGGATGGTCAATGGGGCTAAACGAGGAGCGGCTCTCGTGGTCTTCATCTTCGTCCACAAATTCGTCCTCTGACGTCTGTCTAGACATCTGCAAAGAAAATCAATGAAACGCCAACTTCAAATATCCTTCAGTAATGCACCTGCTGTCTTAAAACGAGTCTTATTCATTTCAGGATTCTTTAATTAAACTATGATGCGCGCACATTTTATTTCTGAGATATTTATGTCATCGGAGAGTTTTTCTTACGGTCCATTCTTTCTTAAGAATCTCCAATCGTGGCAGATTGGACATTACTGATAAATCTCCAAGGTCCTCGTGAAGTCCTTCCCCTTAATACGGAAGAGACAAACAATAAGCAACACATGCGCAGACAAACTGCACACGTACTCACACTACTACAACTGTCGTTCCTTTATTATTATTACTATAAAAAACTATTATTATTATTTATTGAGTTTATTGTTTTCTAGATTAACCCCCTGTACATCGTGCAAGGTAGAGTGGTGCAAAAAAGGATAGTTACAAGATTGTTTGTTGACTCGCAATATTATTTACAATATTGATTTGCAATGAATTCACACGGGTATAAATTGTAAAAGGGGAGGATTCTGCGTGCTCCTGTGACGCGATCCGGGACTTGTGACATTATCGTTGACATTTGGGAGCATCAACTCTTTTGGTCAGTAATTTCGACGTATTTTTCCTAGAAAGAGGGAATTCCAAGGAGTTGCGTCGATGTTAGCGGGTCACATCGATCGGGATATAATGGACGGCAATCCTCCTAGTCAGTTTAGCCATCTTAAGATCAATATTCGATGATCTTTTCTTGGTGGCATACTGGTGAAGAGGACCAGATTTCTAAAGCCCAAAAGAGAATGGTGTGAGACATCTTGTTATTTTTTGGCATATATCTAAGATCTAAGAAGGCTTCTATCTAAGACAATGCTTCACTTCACGTGTAATAACAGTACAGACTGTAAAAGCAAAGATGTAAGAATCTCGCAAGGTGGTTCTCTCTCTCTCTCTCAGCTCTGCTGTTCGCTACAATATTCGTTCCACTTATGGATCAAGTTCTTGTCGTATGCTGATGATATTATGTGTTAAACGCCATACAAACGCGAGGTTGTTGATCCACAAACACGACAAACCGCCGCAGAAAATGTAAACATCTCCCCTAATACATTTTTTGGCGTGTCGGTTAATCCCGAGGAATTAACAGGAAGGGTTCTGGCTCCCACTGGAAGTGTCAAATTCCTAAAAAATCAAGCTCAGTATTCCAAAGCCTTGCGAGCCTTCTCGGTTGTTGTTGTTGTTGTTATTTGGTTTTTAGGAGCATTAGCAACTAAGGCCATATTGCCCCGGGGATATGCGGTGGTCATTCCCTGACCTTTCCGTATCCTCCGTATTTGGTGGTGACAGGCTCGAACCCCGATGTAATCAAGAAGCGTCTGCTACGCGCTGCTGCTCCAGCCCACATGACTACGGAGGCGCCCGCCTTCTGTGGAATGAAAATAGATTTGTGCGGGACTCACAATAAACAAATAATCAGGAAATACCTCGCAACGTACTTCGGTAGTGCGCGCTTCTATGCCGTGGAGGTTTGGTCTGCGACACCACCCACCAGCCTCAAGAAACTATGGGGTCCAGAATTCCGGGTGCTGAAGTGGACCAATTTGTGGTCTCGCCAGCTCTACACAACATCCAAATCTGCACTCTACTCCAACCTGCAATACACGCCCACAGCCGTGTGTGTGCGGGCAACGTGGCGTTCCAGCAGGGGCCCTGCGGCCAAATGCCAGGACATAATAACAGAACCCAACACAATACTTCACATTCAACGCATAACACTTTCCTTGCATTTACAGTAGTGCTCTATTTCTTCACATTTGAAACTATTTGAAAGAGGATTAGAACCTGACCCCTACTGTTCGTGCGGTGAGGTTGAATCTTGGAGACATGTCATCCTTGAATGCGGACTGTATACTTCAGACAGGCAGGAATTACTAAATAGGTTACCAAAGCTCACGGAGAATAATTTACCTCTCTTGGTTCAGAGGTGGGACATCTTTGCTTTGCTTCAGGAATTCTCGGCCAAAGTTTTTAAAAGAAGACAGGAGCTAAGAAATCTATTGCAGGATACCAATTAAGGGAAATGCTGCACATTTGACGACAGAACACTTCGTGTAATGTCATCTTTATAGGATGTTTCTTGTCTACAGCGAGATGATCTTCTGCTCCTGGACACCCAAATGCAGGCTTGCATTTGTGGATGGACTCAAGTGGAGATAATGTTAATCTAAGTGTTAATGTTAATGTTTTCTAAGTGATATTGTTAAGTTAATGTCATTCTAAGTGTATATATTTGCTATTTACACACACATAATTGTATAATGTTGCTTTTGTTCCAACAAGTGCGCATTGTTCCTAGTTGGAATTTTTTATTATTTTTTTTCCGCTGGCCACCAAGTCTGGGCAGCCTTGGGGGCGAGATTGCTGGCACCTACCAGTATAGCACTACATCCGATAGGTGCGGGATTTGTGCATTACCGCACACGCACAGAGAATGGTTGATCCAAGTGTTGGTTAGTCCCTGGTGGCGAAATGGCCCGGCATAACGCTCTTTTTTCAGGCCTGTTTTGCAGAGGTTCTGAGCTTTTACAGGAGTAAAAGGTGGAGATGGGCTTATGTCTAGGAGCCACCCTTCTTATCAGGAGACACACAATCAAATGTACAGAAAGACTACAGTACATATATAAGAGCATGTTTATAAAATCTGTGTATAAATCTTGTATATAAATTGATTAATATATCTTGAGAATGCATATACAGTTATGTGCTAATAAATGAAATGTATTTCTTCATTCACAGCGTACATACAGCGCAGTGGGAAGCTACAGGTGGCGCCCGACCCTAACATTAAACACACGATGCAGTCCACAGAGCCCAAGTGCTAAAAATAAAGGCATTGCTCATCTAAGCATGATCACACGAACATACGGAACGCGGTTGGTTGGTTGGTTGGTTGGCGTTTCCTAGGAAGACACCTCTGCAGTAACCCCCTCTTTGTTCTCAAGGAGTCAGAGGTTAGAGAGTTTCAATAGACACTTCCGAAATGTGACTTTGTCGACATTGACCTGTGGTCTATTGACAAGTATATCGCGATGACATCTTGAGCTATCTTTCTGTACGTAAAGGAAAGGTGTGCAGGTGCCGGTCCTAGTATGCCGATGTCATTTTATGTTACGCTTATTTGTTTTTTAATTAAGATTAATTCCCTATTGCGATTTAATGGTTAACTTGTAGCTGAATTTTGCATTTCTGTGCTTGGTCACTTGGATAGTTGATGTTTTGTAAGATTCCTCTAGTTGTCTGTACATGGAATCACAAATGCATGCCATTTAACTTATTAAAGAAATTTATTATTTATTATTACATCAGGGACACGTTTTGGCAACCTGATAATTCCTGCCGGATTGCCCGAAATGCAGAATATTCTCGTTCGTCGGAAATGCTTCTGAAAAGTGAACTTCTCGTCCAGGGTTAGAGAAGAGACCTTTTCTGCTATATTGTATTGCCATTGACGAATGCCCGGATATTATTTTTACAGCGTGAAAGTCATCGGTACTGGAGAAAGAGGAGGAGGTGGGAGGCAGTTAACGTCGTTTGTCTGCCTGCCACAATATAACTGCCATCTATGAGCGCGTGGCGAACATTACTTGCGGGTGATGCAAAAAGAGATCAGTGTCGTATCCACTTCCCAAGGTGTACGTAGTAAGATGCACGAGTAGACAGAAAAACCTGCTCATGTAGAAACAGTAGCGAGATCCGAAATTTTAAGAATTACTTTCGAAGTCTACGCATAAAAATTGACTTCCAGCAGCGCTGACAGGTTAGTGGACGTAAAAATGGTGCTGGCCAATGCAATTAGCCTGAGTTTTATACTAAGGTAATGACCAGGAGAGCCATAAAACAAAGAGTTATTGCGATACCACACATTTCTCAAACGACATCAAATTGATCGTTTGAGATATGAGATCTCTGAGCAACGTAGACAGGATACCAGGGCAGTTCGTGGGTTTTATTTTCGATGATATACAAGAATTTTGCTAACGGGATCAGGAGATGATTGTCTCGTTGTATCGGGCAGTGGTTAGGCTGCGTTGAGTACAGGTAAGGATGTAGAGCTTCTGGAACGGACGCAGAGGTAGGACAACAAGTCTGATGAGGGGGAACGAAAGGATATTATACTCAAGAAAAGCTTCATTTCTGAAAATTGCTACGTCTGGAGACTATAAAAGAAGAAGAAGAAGAAAGAAGAAGCCTCCTGTGAGGTGATCTGATCGAGGTGTTTAAGGCTATAAATAGACTGAGTAAACTCATTGCTAATGGTAATCTTCCTCTTTCTCACACTACATGTGAAGGGGTATAAATTCAAATTGAGGAAGGTTGGTTGCAGTTTGGATGTGCGAATATTTGCCTTCAGCCAGTGAGTAGCTGATTGTTGGAACAAGCTTCCATCTGTTGTTTCACAAGTGGGTAGTTTGAATAAATTGAAGTAAAAATAGACAAACTATTGGAGACTATGGACAGGTGATTTGAGGAGGGATTTTTTTTTTTTTTTTGGTTTATGCTGTAAGTATTTCAGGCAATTGTATTAAGTTGTCCCACCCCCTCTCTGTTATTTAACAAATGGACATGCCTCTTGGGAAACGGTAACATCGCACCCCTTCACAAGATGTGTGATAATGGAATTACGTTTCTTAAATTGCCAACGATCTCTGATTGGTTTGCCTGTTTTGCTGGACGGACGAAAAGCTCGACTGATCTGGAAAAAAAAAAAACCTTGTTGTTCTTGGCTGTGATCGACTAACTCAAGCACTAAGTGAAAAAATACCACAAAAGTTCCGCGCGTCATTGAAGGGATTCGAACCGGGGCTCTTTTCACGCGGTCTGGCAGTCATAACCATTAGGCTGCCACTTTGCTGCTCAACTATACGTACTTGTTTTTTCTTTTTTTGTGTGTGTGTTTTTGTATGGCAGCTCCTAGAACAGAAGTTCATCTCCGCCTCGTTGCTCTGTTCAGTTTCTACAAACTCTGTCAAGGTAAGGCCAGTGTGTGTCATGTAATAAAAAAAAAAAAAATAATAAAAAATTTCATCCCACATAGAAATATCCCATGCTGGATGAAGATAGATGAAAGGCCAAGCAAGAGAGAGAGAGAGAGAGAAAGGTTTTTCATCCCGCATAGGAGAAAGTGACAGGAAAGAAAATTTGTGTTTGTGAGCTTATGTGTGTGTGCTCTGTAGTGTGATGTTGTGTTTTGGCCTTTTGACTACCTGGACGACTTCCTCCGGGTACTCGTCCCTAGCAGTGGGAGGGCAAGGTCTCCCCTCCTATCTGCACACCCTCCTCCCTGGGGAATGAATTCCCAGGGAGGAAAGAAAAACTTGTATAAGATGCAGAGAGAGGGAAGGAGAAAAGAGGAGAAGGGCTTCCCCGGCCCAGGGAAGCCCCAATCCAGGATTGATTGATAGAACAACATGAAAAAAAATAAATAAATAAATAAATAAATAAAATTAAAAAAATATATATATAAGGTGAGAGAAGGAGGAGCTCGCCTGTTCAGGGGACTGCAATCACTGTAAGTACAGTCAATCGACTATACGTACAGTGATTTCAGAGGAGAATTCAGCAAATTTATTTACAGCCATCACGCGCCTCCTCTCCGCAACAGTGAAAAAATCTTCAGGTATGCAGACAATATAATATTTCTCACACCTATCGCTTCCAACAAAGACCTTGAGGATATACATCAATAACAATCAACATCGCCTCACACCTGAAAAAAGTATGTATGGACTCTCAATCATTCCACAAAAAACAAACAAACTACTGTAAAGGTGTTTGTTTTTTGTGGAACTCGTTCTAGCAACTCTACATCCTTCCTAAAACAAGACCTCCAGACCTGTACTCAGTACTCAAGTTCACGTTCAAGTTTACGTTCTCCCCTCCCCAGGGAGGACGTAAACTTGAACAAATATTATTAAAGTATTTAACATTATAACATTCATTAATACAGTAATATCGAATTTCCCCAACACTCGATGGAATTGCAATTCCATCGAGTGTTGGGGAAATTCGATGTAATTGCAATAACTGCCACTCCTACACACGCAGATTTGGGAATAGTATTTGACCCAAAACTTCGCTTCTATGCGTATGTAGACAAGCTCACGTTCAGGGCGGCCTCTGTTCGATGGACAGCTAAACAGCAATTAATACTTGTCAAGGATCCTCAGAGAATTAGTAAATTCATTACAACTGTTATTTGTACTCTACTCCTCTATGCCGCTGAAGTGTGGGCATCAGCAGCTACTACGAAGAAGCCAATCCCCACTGCAGAATTCTGGCTGCTTAAATGTTTCCCATAGCTTAGCTATGATCTTAAATTAAAGATCTTAGCTACTTCAGCAGCGACTACCTGGTAATATTGAAGTACAGGAACCGGCAGCCACAGTTAAAATGATCAAGGGCCAAATTTCAACCCCGTCCATTTGGGATTCGTGTTACTGGCGAATACCGAAACGAGAACTTCGGTCGAAGCATCGCAGGCTTCAGATCTCAGATCCCTTCCTCCAAAATGAAATGCTAGCGGAAGTACAGCACCTGGATGCCGACTTGAATAAGTTCCGCACGGATAAAACCTATAGGAAAAAGGTCTTAGCATCTCACTCGAATCACAGAAGCCAGTAAGAACAAGCTCGTGCTCCTCTTCATACCGTCTGCCAAGCTCTCCTGTGCTTTGAAGAAATTCGTTCGCTACGTGTGGGGGCAAAGTCCCACCATACACACGCGTCTTGAATCAAGAGCGCATCTCCACAGAAAAGGCACGAGTGCCATTGGTGTGTATATTGTAAACATGAGCTTACGTGACGCAGATGTAAATACAATTAATACTTGCATCATGTGAGGAACCACGACAGCATACCGTATTACACTTTTTATATTTTACTTTTTATATCGCGTGTACATGATTCATTATTTAATTGTGAGGGCTTTTGGCCGTGACGGACAGTTGCAACTGTACTCATTTATCAACATTGTATTTCATCTAGTTGCGATAAATATTTTCTCTCCCTCTCTCTGTCTCTCAAACGTCACGCGACTTTCAGGTAAATGATATCAAAAAAAACGTTACGAACGAGCACTTGACCGAGTGGGCAGTTTGAGTGGTAAAACTCCTTACCTCGCTAACCATGGAAGGAACAGTTAAGAAATCGTCTCCTCGTGATCTCGGTGTGTTGATCTGGGGCAGAGTGACGCCTTTGGGTACAGCACTGTTTCTGTACGGGGGTGGCTTCTGCGGCCGGGGTGTCCTCGGTAGTCGCTCTTTCCTCTCCACCCTACTTTGAGAACGATGCCCTGTATGAAACAAAAGTCCACCTGTTAAAACGCAATACTTCTTGAGATATCTTGAGATAACAACTTCATTCACAAAGAATGAAGTTGTTATCTAAAGATATGCTGGAAGAATTCCATCATAGCACTACGCGATGATTTCTTTTTAGAATGCATTCAAATAATCTGCCATTAAAATGTGAACCAAAATATACCAGTTAACCATCAAAATGAAATTAAAGAGGCCATTCATAATTGAAATATAAACTTTATTTAAAGCTAGTCTGTACTCTCCGCCACCTCATATGATATAACATAAAACCCTCAAACTAAAACCTTCCCTTATTTCAAAATTTCAGAATAAATGATACGAACATTTCTTAAACTAGCCT
Organism: Mastigoproctus giganteus; assembly: GCF_048544385.1. Classification (NCBI taxonomy): domain Eukaryota; kingdom Metazoa; phylum Arthropoda; class Arachnida; order Uropygi; family Thelyphonidae; genus Mastigoproctus; species Mastigoproctus giganteus. Next base: position 2,357,344 of record NC_143577.1, on the reverse strand, counting down.
TGGAAGAACAAAGATGAAATTTTAAAACTTTTTGCATTAAACGTAATGTCAAGAATGTGTTAAGCGCTACATTCACTGCCCAAAAAATTAGAAACCTTTATTTAATATCTAGTAGGGCCACCTTTTGCCTGAATTACAGCCCGCACACATCATGGCACGGATTGCAGTACGTGTTTGAGGGAATCCACCTCCAGATTTCGCAATCCTTCCATCATTTTTCAGCTGATTGCAGCTGGTGGAGAACTGCAGATCTGAACTGCCCTTTCTAACATATTTCAGACATTCCCATTCGGATCCAGGATCTGGAGAATTTGGCGGCCAGCGTAGATGTTGAAAATTTTGGAAATGTTTCTCGAACCGTCCACGCACAATTTTTGCACAATGGACATTTGCGTTGTTGTCTTAAAAGAATCATCAAATCCGGGTAAAGACAATTACGAAAGGTGAAGTATAATTTTACATACACGGTGCTTGGAAAAAAAACAAAAAAAACCGCAACACCTTAGATTGGGTAATGCAAATTTAATGAACAGGGGACAGGTATGAAGATGTGCCAATGTATTCGGGATTGGGATCTACCAATGAGCTATAATGTGATCAGGGCCAAATTATAGCTCATTTTGGGATCCATCACTTGTTCCATCTCTCTCTCTTTATCTTCTGCTTCCATTTCAGCATCCAAAAATGTCGTAATTGCATTCAGCAAATGTAATTGGAGATTACCTCCTTTCTGCAAGTATAACAACAAACTAAAATGTAATTTTCTTCACATAAATTTCATGTGTCTTGCATGCAATGGTGCGAAATTTGCTGGGAGGAAGGCAAGTTCGTGTATTAAAGCTGCTTGCGTACTAAGGCTGGTTTGCCTGTTTTTCTGGGTGAAATCGTTCGTCCGAGACAATTAACATGGCTGCGACATGGAGATAGTAGGCTCATGAACACATTCCACGAACAGCATTCTCAATAAATTCTTCAAGATCAGCCAACACTTTAATCAGCTTTCTTCTTCACACCGTCCTCCGTTAATTTTTACTTAAAGTTGGTGGCGCGTATTTCAGAATCCTACACTGGTAGGTGCTCTGCTTTCCTACATCTCTCTCTCTCTCTCTCTCTCTCTCTCTCTTTAACTACAAAAAGGCGCGGCTTTCCTCGAATCACGCTACACTTAGGAGAGGTCATTAATCCTCTTAGTAATGACTTCCTGTCCTACAACTGCGCACAATAATTTATTTATCGCCAAAATATTCTGATTCTAACAATAATTCTTCTCTGCACAAAATATTTTTTGTTTTTTTGTCAGTTGCTTAGTTTTTGTATATTCTCGCGAAATGTTATAAAATGTGGCAGATTTGCAGTTAATTGCCCAAAGTACCAAATTGGTCAACCTCAGTCCTCGCGGATAATCGAAGTCCTGCTCTTTTCGGGTCAATTCTACCATTGAAGAATTTGTCCAACAGAAAAAGACTCCAGCAACAGCTTTATAGAAGAAGTAAAATCGCGATGGACCACAAAGATTAATGGACGTTTTAACTAATTTGGATTGCATTTCGACTTACCACTATGAAAAGGATAAAAACAAAATTTTGAAATTAGTCGAAAGTAGGTGACATATTAATAATATGCCGGACCACCTTTTACTGGTTCAAAAAATATTTAACTCTTCCAGCATTAACGAAACAATGCGAAACCTGGATTCTTTTTAACTCAAAGATTAATTAAGATTAATACAAATCGAAATGGGATTTGAGGAAAACACCGGACTACAGGTGACAAGAAAAAATCTAACAAAATTTAAACATAAAATATCTTGCCGTGATGACCGGAAATTTTTAAGCTGATATCAGCTAATCATCATACAATCCACAAAATGCAATTTTCATGAGGGGATGCCAATAATTCAAAAACCCAGTAACACATTGAGCGAACATTGAACTCGCTACTAATCACTCTGAAGTGACAACAAACGCAAAACAGTTATACTCTATATTCGAAACCTAAAGAGAGAGAGAGAGAGAGAGAAAATATCCATAAATCCCGCTAAAATCAATTCATCCTATTCTCAAACTCCAGAATCAAACACCGGACAAAAACACTGGTGTTCAAAGAAAGTGCATCACCGAGGAATTTCACATTTCTAACCCTTTTTCGCGATGACACAAATAGAAATATAAACAAAAGATATTTATTAATAGTTAAGGCAAAGCTAAGTAATACTTGACAGGTGCTCTCAAAATATTCCAAAATGAGCATTTGCAACCAACATACAACAGTTTTGATAAAAACACGACGAGAATTATGGCTGAAATGTATCAAAATCTGCTTCAGTTTATCAATTTAAATGGAAAACAAAAAGAAAAGGTGCAAACTAATATTTAGTTGAACCGCCCACCTTTGGCCCTGATGACATCAGCACACCGTCGAGGCATTGACAAGATCAATTTCTGAAGATAATCAACTGATAGTTCGTGGTTCCAAACATCAATTATGGCTTCCACGAAGAGTCTTTGGTTTCTCTCTGGCATCTGCAGATTCCACACGATGCATTCCAACAGTTCTCTATAGGATTCAGGTCCGGCAGGGCTGTTTCCTGACCAGTTAAGAGTTAATGGACCGTTCTTCCAACCATTTTTTTTCACCTGTAACAAACGTAAACACATTACTTTCGAACTCTAATGCAGAAATGAAGCTAAAGTAACTACAGAAGTGCCTACTTTCGCTTTTTGCCCCCGATGACAAGGAGCAGAGTCGTCCTGAAAGATGTAGTTACTTGGCAGGTTGAAATGGTCTCTAATGGTTGGCAGTAATTTTCCTTCCAATATAGCCAGGTATCCATTGGCATTTACGGAAACTTTTATAAACTGCAGGTGATACGAAATGCACCCCCGTATCATTTGTGAATTTCACTGTAGACACCACACAGCCTGGATGGTATTCTTCACCACGTCTCGTTTGTCTCCCATCAGAGCCATGCAGGTTGAATTTTTTCTCATTCGAGAAAATAACTGACTTCCACTGCTCGGGGGTCTATTTGATATTATCCTTACACCAAATTAATCGGGCCTTTTTCATTTTTTGTGTGAGGAGGGGCTTCTTCTTAGGACGACAAATCCCTTTTTTGAAGAGGCGTCTTCTGACTGTTACTGCACTTGCTACCACTCCTGTATGTTTTTCCCATTCTCTTTTCAGCTCAGACGAAGAAGCTTTACGGTTTTTAAGGCATAAGCGCTTCAAAACGCTAGCCATCCTGACACAAGCAAGAAATGACTGCAACTCTTGCAGAGCGTGCTTACATAGCTGAAGCAATATTGCGTCATCACCTATGCGTGTCAATCTAATCTTATCTGATGCAATTGTAAGAAATATTGCCATATATTTAGTTATTCAACGACAATTACAATTTTAAGGGGATGCACTTTCTTTGAACACCAATGTATTCATCACCTGAAGTATTTAGGGCATGTGGATCTTCTACGCTTGGTTGCTTGCTGCACTGAATCTACAGTAAAAAGGTTTAAGTTATTTTCTCTATTTACTGGTATACAAAGGTTTTCCAGTAAACTCTCATCAATGGATGAATTTACTGGTATACAAAAGTTTACCAGTAAATTCATCCATTTAATGGATTAAATGGATGAATTTAGACCGGATGAGGCTGCCATTGTCCTAAATCCTTGAGATGCATGATGCTCAATCGCATCTCAAGCAAACAAACAAACTGAACATATTTCAAGCGCTAATGGAATTTTGTGGAACTGCTTTGTGGAAGCTCTTTTTTGGCTATTACCATGAAAATTAACTAGCGTACATGTACCGATCCTCACTTACAGTCATTATGCATTTGCGCCCGACAGCGGCGTACAAATGTGTTTTTTTTTTTTTTTAATAAATTTATTTACAAATCTTCACAGATTGTTATCCTCCAATCTGGCTGCAGTATGTCTGATCCTCTAGAATTTTGACCCTACCAGAGACCTGTTAGACCTAATCGACGAAACAGACACCCTTTCTAAGGTCACCAGCCAGCCTGAAACGCCAAGATGTCCCGAAATCAAGGGAATCTTGTCAGCATCAGGTACCAGTTAAGAACACCGCCATTAATCTTTCACTCCTCAAACCACAGAAATGCTGCTTCGCAGCATCCATTTTTACTCGGGAAACTCTGAACCAATATTAAAAAAGTAGCTCTGAACCAATATAATAAAGTGTAGCTCGCGCTGCACTTTCTTATCTGCTGGCTGAATTCTATTGCTCGAACTGCAGCGTCAAAAACTGTTTCAATCTATTGCTGGAACAAAGCATGGTGGAACCAACAGCTCAGCCTTGAATTTCAGATTAAACAAAGGCTATATGCAAAATGGAAAGCCACATCAGACCTACTAGACAAGATTGAGTACTCAAGAACCCGTGCCCACGTTTTCAGAAGCAAATCCAAACCCACGAAAGCCTACATGGATAAAACAATCAAGATAGGAAAGGCACCGTTTAAGGCAAGGCATGAATTCCTTCAACAACTTAATCCGATCGAATGGCTTGAACTACATCACAAGATTTAAGCCAAAGTTAGCATCAGAACATTCACAAAGGTTCTCAACGAGATGTCCTCTCTTCCATCATCATTACAAAAAGAGATCTTATCCATGCCATCAATATATCCCACCAACGTCTTGCACTGGATATGATAGGGTCCCACAATTTATCCTTAAGAGCGTTAATGTTTTCATCATAGATACGCTCCTAGGAATCCTAACCACTCAAAGTTTCCTAATGGCCTGGAACCAATATATTGTCCGACCAATTCCCAAAACATAAGGAGCCACCTCAGTTTCACAGTTCTGGCCAATGATGAAAGCCTCAAGTATCCTCAAAGTTATGGAGAAGCGCCTTCTCCCCATCTTAACCAACGAGGTTCTGCCATATGATTCACCATTTATTCATTATGCCTTGTCCACTATCACTAACTTGCTGGCAACCACCAACACCTTTTTGGGGACTGTAAAAGATAGGGCTGAGATGGAAAGTGTTTATCTGGATATCGAGTCTGCATTCGACTGCATAGACATCGGGACCCTCCTTCAGATTTTCGAGGAGGGATACCAGATCAAAGGCAATATTCTAGAACTCTTAAAGTCGCTACTTACGAAGGGTCCTTCACATGACTGTGAATAAAAAATCATTCACAAGGAAAGTTTGTGTTAGTGTTCCCCAAGGCAGAGTTCTTTCTGGGCTCCTCTTTATGGCTGTCATTGACCCATTCCTGTACTAGCAAACGGAATTTATCAGTTATGCATACGATTTGAAGCTCCTCTATCGGATCCATGGGACAGACCGACCTGATTCTGCTTCCGAAATCATCATTAACAGCCTTAAGAATCTTATTACTTACTTAGCATAGTTCTCTCTTAAGATAAATCAGCACAAATAGTGTTCTCACTTAAATCACACCCAATTCAACTAAACCTGGAAATCCATGGAACTCCGGGGATCCCTCCAGTAACCAAGAACAGAGATCTTGACGTTATCTTCGACCCTAAAGCACCATGGACCATAAAACACCCTAAAGCACCATGGTTTTAAGCACAATGTTGCATATGATCACAACAAGGTCTGCAGCATCAGATGGCTTGTCAAACAACTCTTCCTTCATGGCAGAGAGTCTGAGTACACGCTTCAATGCATATACCGGTTTTTGCAGCCAGTTATCACCTACGGATCTGAAATCTGGGTGTCGCAAGGAAAGCACGCTAAAAACCATCTCATCTGATGAGTATGAGCTTCATCGCTGGGTCCTTATCAAGCATAAACTTCCACCCTTCACACACACTCCAGAAATGACCAAAATAATTAATTACAGAAAAGTCTCGGAACGGATCTTCACACTCCACTTACTCGTCTCAATGAAAATGATAGCGGTGAAATCAATACGCCAAGTTTTTGACAGATGTATAATTGAAGTATTCCCCCCAAACTCTTGAGCCCTCCCCTCTCTCCAGTGTGTGGCGTGGAGGCTCAGAATAGGCGACAGATTCTTGCCCAGGAGATTAGCATTAGTTGAGCACCCATCCGGTCACTCCAAATGTTTATCTAGTTCAGCCTTAAATTTATTTAGGTTATCAACTTCCACAACAACAGATGGAAATCTGTTCCAGAAATCAACTACGCTAGCTAAAGGCAAACTTCTGCACATCTATTGTACAACAGTCTTTCCTCAATTTGAATCTATGCCCCCTCAGGTTCTTACTCTGAGCAAGCAGATGTGTCCCATCAGCATTGAGCATGCTCAAACCATTCAAGGCCTTGTACACCTCAATCAGATCACCTCGCAGGTGCCTAGTCCCAGATGCTGCAACTGACAGAATGGATTTAAGCCTCTCTTGGAAAAAGAACCTCTTTGTTCCTCTCACCAATCTTGCCCTTCTCTGTACTCATTGCTCCACAACGTCCAGGAGATGGATGGCGACTACAAGAAGCTCACAGAGGGCAAATCCAACAAAAGACGTATCATATGGGAACAGCTTTCGTCCTCAGCTGAGTGACTGCCATTGTTTTTCTTCGTGCTGTGTGTAGCATAAAAAATAAAGATATATAAATACATAGCAAGGGTTGCCTTAATCCCATCGGAGGTCTTCTGAATTGAAGGCCATTGAGGGCCCCCTCCCCTTTTTAATTAATATTGTATCGATCTTTTGTGAAGAGCCATCGATTGCGTTAACGTGTATACATTTTTATTTCAATTTCAAATAATTATTATAATTATAATTATTATTATAGACATTAAAAATTATGTGTACATACAGTGTCCATAAAAGATACTTTATCCGTGGGTGGAGGGGGGGGGTTAGGTCAAGGATTGTGGATAGGCATAATATTATATAATTGTAATCGCATATTATGATTTTGAAAAGCATTAAAATGTATGGGGCCTCCCTCTAAGCACCCAGGTAGTTCCCAGAAATTTCGAGAAGTAATAACTTCATTTCGTGACAGGAATCGCAACACTCCAAGAATGGGATCGCGAGCGACAGTTTGAAAACCACTGGCCCAGAGGGCACTGTAGGGGTCTACTGCCTCTTCGCCCTGCTTCACTGATAAAGTGGTGCTGATTTAAATTCGTTTTATCAGAGGACCTGAAAGAGACAGCCGAAAAACGTGTAGTTGAGAATTTGGGAAAATACAAAATGAAAAACATAAACCAGCTACACGCCCTTCAAGTTCCAGCAAAGAGATAAACATGACACAGGCAGTAGATGCATATGCAGTTGTTTGAATTTATAAAAGAAAAAAATAATAATAAATAAATGAATAATAATAAGAAAAATAAAAATAAATAAATAAAAATAATAAAAATAATAAGAAAAAAAATAAAAATAATAAAAGTCCTCCTCGTCATCACCATTAGTCTCTTGAGCATTCTGGACACACTTCAGTAATCTTTCCAACACACTATTCTGGTTCAACTGTTTAACAGGCGTTTCCTCAATTCAAAGGCTTCCTTTGCAAACTCCTGGAATAATTGAAATACACTCCTATTAGATAAGAACATCTCTTCCCGACCTAACTCATTCTCAGCAATGATTTCCCTGACATTATCATAAATTGTACACACATATAATACATGGTCTTAATGATGAAAATAAGTTCCTTCGAAATGCCTCCATTTCGTGCGCTTTCCTTTGAAATTCACAGCTGAAGGGGCGAGTCAACATGTCAACGAGCGCCTAAGAGACACGCTTTGGTTTACGAGAATCAGCAGAAGATTTATACACTGGCTTACGAAGCCTAGCTGAGAGTAGCGGTCTACGATATGGTTCGCAGGGTTCCCTTGAAAACGTGTCTGTAGGGAAGGCCCACCTTTGACTTTGTGCTTCAGGCCCCTGACAGCCGAAATCGGTTCCCGACAAAGCAATCCATTAAAAATATATATATATTGAGAACAAACTACCTTACTTGATGTGGCGAGAGGGACGAGGTCAGGCCGATCCTTCATAACTTCCTGAGAGGGGAAAAGACAATAGATGATCTCTTGGTCTGCGTCCAGGAATTACGCGTCTGTCTGCTGTCCTTCCACAGCAGATCTCTAAGAAATCTTGCTGATTTTTTCGTGCACAAGAAAGTGTCCGAATGAATGCGGTACATCTGTCATTTATTTCAACTTATTCATTCCCTCTAATAGTTTCTTTGTCCAATTCTTCCTTGAATCTGTTTAAGCTATCAACAAATATGCAAGTTTGTTCCAGCAATCAACCACCCGCTGGCTAAAGGCAAAATTCCCACACATCTGTCTTTTCTCAATCTGAGCACAACTGTCACGACTGTCTTTCCTCGATTTGAATTCATGCCCTCTCATATGTGCCATCCTCTTGCTCAGACTACACACATGCCCTCTCGTGTGTGTGTAGTCTGAGCAAGAGGGTGACTTTGACGTTGTAGTAGGGTTTTAGGAGCATCGGCGAATAAGGCCATGCTCCGTGTATATTGTCTGTAAATTGCGTGAGTGTTGAGGTCGATTTTCTGTCTACTGGACGAAAAACCATGCTACCCCCGTCTGAGACAGACTAACTAAGCCACGTTGAGAAAAAGGCCCATGAAATTTCCTCCCGTCATGGACGGGACTCGATCTCCAGCTTTTCCATCCGATGTGGGGGAGGACGGCGATCCTACCAACTGTGCTATCCAAAAGAGCAAGAGGAAGAATCTCATCAGTATTCAGCTTGCTCAATCCATTCAAAGCCTTAAACATCTCAATCGGATCACCTCGCAGGTGCATAGTCTCTAGACACTGCAATTTGCAGAAGTTAAGCTTTTCTCGCTAAAACATCCCTTTGTTCTACTCACCAACCTCGTTGCCCTTCTCTGTACTCGTTCCAGCAGATCTGCATTTTTTTCTAAAATGAGGGCTGCAGAGCTGCTGGAACAGGTACAGGGAAGAGCAACGAGATTGTTGAGTGGGAAACTAATGGATTTGCGGAAGAGGTTCTTTTCATCAGATGTTTTTTATTATTTTTTTTTATTTATTAACACATAACTGTATATACTTTCTCAATATTAATCAATTTATATACAAGTTTTATATACATGTACATACACACATGCTGTAGCCCTTGTGTATATATGCGCGTGTGTGTGTGTGTGTGTGTCCTGGTATGAAGGGTGGCGCTTAGGCAAAAGCCATTCTCCACCTAGTACTCCTCTGATAGCTCAGAACCTCTGCGAGACAGGCCTGAAAAAAGTGTTGTGCCAGGCCATTTCGGCACCACGGACCAACCAACACCTGGATCAACCATCCTGTGTGTGTGTGTGTGTGTGTGTGTGTGTGTGTGTGTGTGTGTGTGTGTGTGTGTGTGTGTGTGCTATATTGCACAAATCCTGCACCCACCAGATGAAGTGCTATACCGGTAGGTGCCAGCAATCCCGCCCCCAAACGCCTCAAAGATGACCAGCGTGTACAGGTAGGCCTCTTGAACAAACATGCGTGCACACACACACACACACACACACACACACACACACACACCGCTGAGAATTTATTTTATCTAAATTTGGAACTTTGTGTTTAAGTACCTACTGCGATCTCTGGAGAGAGAGCTGCCGCCCGTTCTCCTTGATGACCTCCGTCTTCGCCTGCTGGCAGAGGGAGCCCTGCTGCTCATTGTTGGGTTGCTGGAAGACTCCGCGTCGTTGTCGCTGGTGGTGACCAGAGAGACCATCGTGATCACGTCCACAAAGTCGCTTGGAACTCGGGCCTTAGTCCGCCTCCTGTGGGAGAGTAATGCAAGGTTCAGTTCAAGTCGTGAAGGAAATGTGCACGCAACAGCAGTCACGCACTTTCAAGGAGAACAATAAAAATACCTCAAGACAAGGATTCTCAAACTTGGCTATACCGTGATTGCCTAAAATGACAAATAGAATTCGTACAACTCCCGTAAATAATGATTTATTTTAATGTTGCGCAAGAAAGAAATACACCGAGTGGCCACTCTATTGGATCCAGCTGTGTAATCGTGGCAAGGTTTCAATGAAGTATGGGAAACGTGCCAAGGGGATGCTGGCCCATGTTGACTGAAATGCACCCACATCGCAGATTGGATGGTTGCTAGTCTATCTACTCTGAAGAGCTCGTTCCAGCTCATCCATCAGATGGTCAATTGGATTGAGATCTGAGGACTGAGGAGCCAGCAAGCAATATGCTGAATTCAGTCTCATGTTCCGGGAACCAGTTCTGTACAATTGTGGCCTTTGGTGCATTAACTTCTTTTGAAGAATCCATTCGCAAATGGTCACACTGAGGCCATAAAGGAATGCGCCTAGTCAGAAACAATTTCCAGATGACTGTGCCATGCAAATGTTACTCCACTGCTATCAAGGGTCTTGACGTGCACCACGAAAACGTTCCCCACACTGTTACATTAACGCCACCAGCCTGCATTGTTTACGCCTGGTAGGACGGGTCCATGGACTCTTGCTGTTTTCGTTCTATTCTGGTCCTTCCATCAGAGTTAAACAACAGAGACCCGGGATTCGTCGGATTAGGCAATGCTATATTTGTTAGCCCACAGTATTTGTTGTCCACTGTAACTGTACCTTCTTGTTTTTTGATGAGAGGAGCCTGTTTCATTTTTCAGATCACATGTTCTTTGTTCTACCATAGCAGAAAAATAAACATCTGATGATCCAGTACAGGCTGACGCAGTCGCCTGTGAAAATCCGATAGTACTGTTTTGAATTCCAGGATTATTAAACTGAATCCTCAGAAAGCAGCTTAGATGACCTTCACAAAAAGGAGGACTATTAATGAAATTATGCTCACAATAAATGGACCGCCATTAAAAAGGTTCACTCCCACACGGATTTGGGGTTGAAGTGGGATGACTGGCTTACTTTCAAAGACCACCTCAAGATGGCCAGGCTAAAAACGCTTGCGGCGTACTGGGCAATTCGGCAGGAGTTGGTCGGTCTTAGGCCTCGAGAGTTTCTTTTGGAATACGTCCGAAGAAATTTAATACCTGTACCGCTCTACGCTTCGGTACTCTGGTCAAGAGCCTCCTCTTCTCAGCTAAAGAGATTTTTGAGGGCTGAATATTAGCTCCTGAAATGGCTAGATAGGGACGGATTACCCTTTGACCATCTATAGGAGCGTGCTCTATTCAAACCTGGGCATGAAACCCTGGGAAACCAACGTCAAAGAGAGGAATCTACACCTTGGCACAAACAAGTTCTATGCAGCGAAATGGATTCGCCTGACATCTGGGATGTTTCTGCAAACCCTCAGACCTCACAAAGAACCCGGTGAAGTTTAACACTTTGTCTACAATGTTGTCTGCAAAATGTGCAATACCTTAGGTCAGTGTTCCCGGCAAATACGTTCGGAATGTATTACTCCCTGGGAATCGATGCCTCATCTTTCTGCAGCTCGAAGTGCTATAAACAGAACATAGTGAGAGAACTCTATAAACACGAACAATAAGCGCTATGTGAAAAGAATTCCCTGCAAAGGCTTCCCTGGATTCAACGTTGTGTTTTTTATTGTTTGTTATTTATTTATTTTATTGTTTATCATTTTATGTATTGATTTTTACTTTGTTGTGTGTTTTCAATCCGTTTTGATCTCTTGCAATTCCAATGAATGTAAAATCAACTGGAATTTTCATAATGTACACCCTTCTAGCCGAACCAGCTGTTCCAAGGGTGCCCACTGACGTGGAAATAAAATAATCTTTCAGGTTAAGCATACATCTGCTCCACGTAATCCCGGACACATGTCCCTGCCTTAACCTTTAATGTAAATATCAACCCCCTAGACAGCAGCTAGGGGGTGGCTCTTGAGCGGAGCAATAAAGAAATTTAATAAATAAACACAAACATAGGATGTGTAACAAAAGGATCGAGTTTATATTCATCCAGTAACAGTCGAGTCACAGAATTAAGGGGCTGTTTCTTCCATTCACTTCTGAATGTATTTGGAGGTGATATCTCCAAGCACTGATATCTCAGTAAAATAGAATTTAAAGAAAGGCAGTTTAGAACTTTGTACATTTATTTCAATCCTTGGGATTGCCTTTTATTGAACAGTGGTTTTACTTCAATAAATGTGTTCAATGCACGCGACTGTAGTAGTATTAAACACGTGAATGCCATCCCGACGTAGCAAATATTCGAATCTCTATCTTTTCTAGCTTCTGTGACCCGCACAAACCGTGTCAGCCTCCTTTGGTCTCCACCATCGATCTCTTTGCGACCACAGGATCACCGTTGGCTGGATGCTATTTGGTTATTTCACAAATCTCGATACACCCTCGCGCCAGAATTTCTTCAAATGAAACCGTTTCATTAGAAATAAATAAATTTTCAAAGTTCACACGACAGATGTACACCGTTTGACAAAATTAACAGAAAAAAAAGTTTTTCATGAATATTTCACTGTGAACAGTGTTGTCGAAAGCGAATATTTGATGTAAGGGCGTCCTGGCATGCAAATTCAGAGTATCCAATAGAAATGGATCTACCACCTTACAGAGCCGCACATTATGTAAATTATTCAAGACTATAAAAACACGGGTTTCACCACATCACTTCATTCTCGCTTTGTGGCTCGCTCACTGGGATAGACACATGTTTGGTACTCAGAATGGCAAGTCATCGTCGTATAGATAATTCTTTGAGACAGCGGGCATAGATGGCTGTGGAAGCAGTTTCAGAAGACAGGAACCAATACAAGAAGAGCTGGCCAAGGTCGCCCGAGGGCTACGTCAACCAGAACAGACCGCTATCTGTTCTCAGGAGGTACCGAGAACAGATCCTCGACCTCTATGTGCGACTTTTTAGGGGTGCGGTTGACCCAGATTTTCTTTTCATGCACGACAATTCCACTACACATACAACTCAAGTCGTAGAGGAATATCTTGAAACTGAAGATATCGTCAACACGATCACCAGATTTAAATCCTCTCGAACATGTGTGGGACGCCCTCATTAGCATTAGCATTAGCATTAGTAGAGGCATTTGATGCAAGAAAGCAAGCTTATGCAGCATCAGCCAAAAAAAAAAAAAAAAAAAAAAACCCACTTCCACTTCACCCCTCTGTTCGTTCAAAATACCTGTCCAGCTGAGCCTTAAACTTATTTAGGCTATCAACCTCCACCACAAGGGATGGAAGTCTGTTCCACCAACCAACCACCCGCTGGCTAAAGGCAAATTTCCGCACGTCTATCCTACATCTGTCTTTCCTCAATTTGAATTTATGCCCTCTCAGGTGATTTTTCTGAGCTAGAGGAAGAATCCCATCAACATTGAGCATGCTTAAACCATTCAAGGCTTTATACGCCTCTATCAGATCACCTCGCTGGTGCCTAGTCTCCAGACACTGTAATTTGCAAAACTTAAGCCTTTCTTCGTAAGAGCACCCCTTTGTTCCATTCACTAATCTTGTTGCCCTTCTCTGTACTCGTTCCAGCAGCTCTACATCCTTCTTGAAATGAGGCCTCCAGACCTGTATACAGTACTCTAGGTGTGGCCTAACCATTGCCTTATAAATGGAATAATCACCTCCTTATCCCTGCTGGAAAAATTCCTGTATATCATTGACAATGCTCCATGAGCTACTCTTGCAGCCCGTCTGCACTGCTCAGAGAACTTCATATCTGCCTGCACAACCACCCCCAAGTCCCTTTCATTCTCTACCACTGTCAGTGTAGTACCACAGAGTTGATACGTTGCTCTGGGGTTGCTGTTTCCCATGTGTAGTACTTTACATTTGTCAATGTTAAACTTCATTTGCCACCTCTCAGCCCATCTGCTCAACCTTTCCAGATCCTGTTGCAGCAGCATAGTGTCAGTAGTGTCCTTGACAACCCTGCCAACCTTTGTATCATCTGCAAACTTGGACATTAAGCTTGATATACCATCATCAATATCATTTATAAATACAGAAAACAATAATGGACCCAACACTGAGCCCTGAGGGACTCCACTAATAACATCAGTCCACGATGAGCAGTGTCCATTGATTACCACTCTCTGTCTTCTCCCCCTCAACCACCCCTTTATCCATAGCAGCAATTTGCCTCCAATGTCACACTGCTCCAATTTGTGTAGCAGTCTTCCATGTGCAACAGTATCAAAAGCCTTTCTAAGATTCAAGTATATAATATCAAAGTTATTCCCTGCATCCAGTTCTTTTGTGACTGCATCATAGTATCCAATCAAATTGGTCAGGCAAGACTTCCCCTTAACAAAGCCATGCTGTGTCTGAGCTATAACTGAAGTCTTGTCTAGATGATCCTGCAATGCTTCTTTAACCAGTGCCTCCATTAATTTTCCTGGAACAGAAGTTAAGCTCACAGGTCTATAATTACTTGTGTCAGCCTTTGATCCTCCTTTGTGAATTGGGGTCACATTTGCACATTTCCAGTCTATGGGTACCTCCCCTGAGTCCAAGGAAGCTCTCATAATTATGGCTAAGGGTTTGCTTACTTCCTTTGCTGCCTCCTTTAATATAACTGGATAGATCCCATCCATCCCGGGTGCCTTTCTTATGTTTATCTTCAACAGTTTCTCCTCCACTTTACTCCCAGTTATTTCAAGATTCTGTAGCTTACTGCTAGAGTTGAATACACCTCTGGCTTTCCCCTCGCTAAATAACTCCTCATGTGTGAATGTCGATGCAAAATATTCATTTAGTTTGTTAGCTACCTGAGCAGGATCATCAACAGTTGACCCATCAATATCAAGTGGACCAATCTGATTCATCCCCTTCCTTCTAGAGTTTACATAAGTAAAGAACTCTTTGCTGTTTTTCTTTGCATCCCTTGCCAAGGATTTCTCGTAATCTGCCTTCGCCTGCCTAACCTCCTTTGTAACTTGGTTACAGATCAAGTTGTATCTATCATAGGCTTCTGTGTCACGTGTTAATTTGTATGTATCCCATGCATTTTTCTTCTCTGCCATATGCCTCATTAGTTCATCTGACATCCATTTTGGCCTAAACCTTGAACAATATTTCTTAGTTGGTATGTAAAGCCTAGTAGCTTCCAAGATAAGTTCTTTGAATGCTTCCCATTTTGAATTTGCTGTTGGTAACATCATCAGTTGGTCCCACTGTATAGAATTTAAATACTGTCTCAGTCCATCGTAGTCGCCTTTACGGAAGCAATAACCCTTCCCTTTACCCCTGATGGTAGTTACCTCTTTTGACTAAATCCCACTTCAGCACACTGTGATCACTGCCACCTAGTGGTTCATTTATCTGCAGATTCTTAATGCATGAAGAATCACTGCTGATAATCAAATCAAGAGTATTACTCCCTCTAGTTGCCTCCCGAACATGCTGATGTAGAAAACAATCATCCAATAAATCCACAAAAGCCCTGCTAGTGTGTAAGTAACCAGCCCCCAAATTCCAGTCAATATCTGGGAAATTAAAATCTCCCATTATAAGACTCTCTGATTTACTGGCCCACTCTATTTCCCTGTACAGTTCCTTATTATACTCATCAGAGTCATTAGGCCTATAGCACACTCCTACTCTCAATTTTGATCTCCCAATGCTTATGTCACACCAAACTGACTCGACGCTGTGCTGTCCATCAATGTCGACTGGCTTCACTTCCTTGGATTTTATGTGTTTCTTAACTAATAGCATAACCCCTCCCCCCTTCCTATCCTGTCTATCCTTTCTGTAGACGTTGTACTCCCCAAATTCCAGTTCTGCATTCCTTATATCTGTGTGACACCACGTCTCTGATATCCCAACAATATCTGCCTTTGATGTTTTGAGCAATACCTCAAATTCATCAAATTTATTTACTAAACTCCTAGCATTGGTGTACACGCAAGTATACCTGCACCTGTTTCTATTCTTAGCTACCCTAACACAACCCATGTGTTTACTTGTACCGCAATGGCTCCCAGCAGTCTGTGAAATACCATGCATCTTGTTTTTCAGGCTTCTGCTCATTCTAATAGAAGCAGTGCAAGAATCGCTTTCACCTCTGCCAGTGGCTACTGTCAATCTATTGGTCTTTGTCTCCCCCCAAGCTAGCAGTTTTCCGACCCACCTAACACTGCCTCGATAGCATTAGCAAATATTCTTGCACCCTTTCTATTTAAGTGTATCCCATCCCTGTAGAAGCAATCTCTCCTGTTAACAAGTACAGTCCAGGCTGAAAAAAATTCTACCCCTTGAGCCTTGCACAATCTTTCCAGGGCCGATTTGATCGACAAGGCTCTCATCATATACTCCCTCCTATCGTGTCTGGGCAGAATTGCAGACACTTTCAAATTCAACCCTAATTCTCGGCTTTTGTTCAACAGTGACCTGTACTTGTTAAGTAATTCTGCTGGTCTCCTACTCTTAATATTAAGAGTATTAATATTAATACTCTTAACGTTGCATGCTGACAGCCAACTCCTCGGTCACTTGGTGAGCTAAGGTGGTGGAAGAATGGGATTTTTTACCACAGAATCTTACAGACACCTTTCTATCGAGCATGGTTCACCGCTTTCAAGCCTGTTTAGCCATTGGAGGGAATCGTACGTCGTCCTGATGTGATGTGAACATCTTTTCAAGAATCTTGTATCGGCTTCTGTAATGGGGAGTTTTTCGGTAATTCTTATACAACCTCTGTAAATGGCCCTTATACCTGTCCGAAGTTTCCCGCTGTCATCTCATCGTTGTTCTATGGTACACCACCGTACCAAACTTTGTTCAGCTTCATTGCAAGCTGCACGAGTTACCACAAATTGTCTGCGTGTTGTGTTCATTTTGTCGAGCGGTGTATTTATTTATGGATGTTTCTTGAAGGGTCCAAGAGCATCAAATATCTCCAGATTTGCTTTGTTGATTAATCTTGCCGCCCCGTTATAGTAGTTGCAGTACCCATAAATTATCGTTGCATATTTTATGCAACGATTCAGAAGTGGATGATGCTCTGATCGGTGCATCCAAGTTCAGTTTTGCGACAAAGTTGGATCGAAAAATGGTAACTGAAGATTAACGCATTTAAATGTTTTGCACCTATGGAAACAGGCATCATCCGAGAGTTATTTACAAGCTTCTGTGGGGAGGGTTGGAGTTAAAAGTTGCCTATGACGAAAAGGACCGAGGGGTTACAATTCAACGAGACATGAAATTTTGGGGTTAACACAAGCGTCTATGGTATGCACATGCCTATGATATAGAAGACATTTGCAAATAGGGAAAAGAAAGATGAAATTTATTTATTCGTGTCATCACCGCCTTGATTATGACGACGGTGAGACCGCGTTTAGAACAGTGTGGTCAGGTGTGGAATCACACTCGAAGAAAGGCAGAAGAGGTTCAGAGAAGGGCACGCAGATTGGGGAGGGGTATTTATCAATGTCCACACTAAAAACGGCGACATCTCAAGGGCTGAAAAAAAGTGTAGAAGGGAATCGGTGAAACGAACGAAGGAGGTATATTTTCGCTGGAGCAATCTGAACTTTTTGGAATAACAAAAAGCTGGTTCTCGTGTTGTTTTTGCATATTCAGTCTATTGTTCGAAAGATAGGGCAGCGTGATGTAGAGAGTTGGAATGAATTACCTGCAACAAGAGAGGCGGATAATTTGGTACAGTTCAAAGTGTAATTGACAGGCACTTTTCCCCACCGGGGGGGGATGAGGGATTGATTTTTTGTTTCTTTTTGGCGAATGCAGATAAATCTCGCTTTATTGCATCGTTTACCTATTAGAATACTAATAGCATTTGAGTTTAGGGAGAAGATGTTTTTCCAAGATTTTCCACTAATATGGGTGGGGGAGAGAAACTGGTATTAAGTTCTGTCATCCACTCCCATAAAACAATCGCGGAACGTTCCGTCTGTGTTGCACAGATTCTTCGAATGTGAATTGAATCGTTTGTCATAAACACACATTTCGAGTGGGTGCTATTACAGCACGGATTTTTCTTGATCATCCACTTTTAGAACTCATTGCGCCGTCTATAACGTGTCTGTAAATTCCGTGCGTTCTGCGGTCGATTTGCTATTTGCGAAAAACGCGAGTTTCGGGGAGAAAAAATCAGGCTACCCTCGCCTGAGACTGACTAACTCAGCTACGTTGTGAAAAGGGCCCATAAAAATTCCTCAGTCACTGACGGAACTCAGACTCGGGTCTCTCCCACCCAGTTTGGGGAGAACGGCGATACTACTCGCTGCGCTGCCCACGAGGGCGTAACGTTTTCAACACTACCCATAAAAATTCGGGCGTCATTCGCGTGATCAGAACCCGAGCCTTTTGCACACGTTGTGGGGAAATGGCGATTCCCCCAACTGTGTTACTCACGAAGGCGAGTGCTGCGTGTGTGGTGAATTGCGAGCCAACACTCAATTTACTAAAATATAAATAAATGACGCGGGCAAACTTACCTCGACTTCTTTTTGTGTCCGGAATTCGATCCGCTTCCTTCCCTGGGGTCGGCGAGGTTCGAGTAGTTTTTATCCGCCTTTCCTTTCGATTCTTTCTTGGATTTTCCGCCAGAGGCGCTGATGTGCTTCCCCTTTCTCGATCTTTTCTTGTGGCTGCCCGCGGAGTCCCTGGTGTGGCCCCTTTCCGTCGATCCGCTCGACTTCTTTTTCTTGCGCTTCCTTTTGCCTTTCTCCCCCTTCTTGCGAAGCCCCTTCTCGTTCAACAGGTCCTCCGGGTCGTCGATGGTGGGCAAGGCACCCTTCGCGTCTTTCTCGTTCTGCTTGAATAAGTTCTGCCGTAGCAAGTTGGCGACGATCCCGTCTTTCTCCACCGTCGGTTTCGGGCGAGGATTCGGACCTTTCTGCATCAGGTCCACGTACTTCTTAACTTTGGGGAAGGCCTCGTCTTCCATCGCTGCGACGTACAGATGGGGCAAACTTTCCTGCAACATTTTACAAACAAACTTACCGAAAATACTAATAAATATGATCTTTATTGTAAGGTACTGAACCCTTCAGGGCACCATGCCAGGGATCAACAAGCGGCAGAGATACTACCTCGCCGGAAATGTAATTGAGGGTAAGTGCAATATCAAGATTAGATTATAGGCAAATTACGTATAAACAAAAATAAAAACAAACGTAGTAGATAATATTAACTTGGAAAGAAAACGAATACAAAAAGTAATGTGGAAAAAAAATTAAATGATAATACAAATTAAGATAACCCAAGTGTTTCCTTGAGTTGGATTTTCTGTGAGATTCTTTCCCAGCTGATACGATATGAAATCAGTTAGCAGTGGCGAACACGTGCAGATCTAGGATGAGTCGTCTATACTTTTTGTCGTCTGCGATTTTACACAAGTCAGCATCCAGGGATTGAACTAGATGGAGCTTTTGATAAGGGAGGAACGATCTTTAAACTGTAGCCTCTAAGGAAGAGCAAGAAGCTTGGGAGTGGAGTGGAGAGCTGGTTGGGGGATTCGTCAGCACACGGTGTCCCAAATGTTGGGCGCTGAGACAGTCTCAGCGATCATTTTTATGGTGAAGATGAGTAAAGCTGGAAAGCTAGTTCAATTCAGTTTGGTGTTGCGTTGCTGTGGTGGGAGATGGGTCGCCCACTTCAGGAGCCAGTATTTAAGCTTACTTAAGCGTAAGCTTCAGTACATTGCACTCTCGAAGTATCCATTTCCTTTCCCGGTTTTATTGGTATCGGCGTACGAATACTTTTGAGGGTGTAGTATATTTTTTAACGTAACACTTGCTCGAACGAGAAGTACCAGTTCCCGCCGTAGAGGGTTACTGATGTTGTTAAACATCACGCGCTATTTTAAAATTTCGAATAACAAAAAATTGCCATCGGGAATTAATAGTGAGGTCTCTCAACGAGAGGAAGAGAACGGAGAAACCTCCACCCTCGCCTATTCCACACAACAATGGGACAGTGACTGAGACGTTCTCGAGGAACCCACAGATATCAGCGCGTGAGGAAACTCGGGAAAGTGGATCCCCCGTTATGCAGTTGCGACCATCCTTAAAGAAGAACTGTCTTTCAAATCCTCCGCTGACCCCACTTTGCGTCACGCCATTCTTTTCTCGTGACTGATGGATGGAGAAGTGGAACTTCCACAAGTTCTGTTGTGGTAGAACGAAGAGCAGTCAGAACTGTCCAAAATGTTTCATTTTGTCTCGTAGAATGAAAGGTCCCACGTCTGTAGATTCGATGAATGCCACAAGACGCCGGGAAATGTCGACATCGTGTGTGGCCGCTTATTTCAGAGTGGGACAACACTGTAACCCTTAATTTTACGCAGGATAAAGCCCCCACTTCACAAATGATGTCCATGCATGGCTGTATAATCATTTTTCGGGACAATGCATTGGCAGACCCGTCTACAGAAATTACCTGTTCCCTGCCCGGATCTGACTCCTTGTAATTTTATGCAAGGGGTGGGCTAAGGAAGAGCTCACCTAAAAGAACCACCCAACTAGGACGAAATTGAGGCAGAAATCAGCAAAGTGCTCACACACACTCCGATTAACTTATTGCAATCGGCAGTAGCGAACGCGCCCTTCTCTTAAGGAAATGTGTCGAAAAGGTGGGCACGTGTGCAATTTTAAAACGCGGCTTAGAAACATCAATAAATTATGAATCGTTTAACGTTTGCTTCGTTAAAATATAAAAAGAATTTGAAAAGATGGACCGACTTGTCAGAGTATAACTGATAAACGCATCAAAATTTATTTTTTAAATATGAATCGAACTGGATTGAATCAAACTGTAAAATTTATCAAAAACAGAAAACATGGGGCTCGAGTGAACCCCCCCCTTCAGCGTATCCCCTGCACAGGGGTTCTCTTCATTAAAGTTTTGGGTCGGCTGCTCTCGTGAGGAATCCTCCGCTGACCCCATTAACGACATTCGTAAACCCGCCCATTTGCACAATCGTAGGCGACTCGTGGTTGTTGTTGATGTCCTTTTCGCGTGCTGCCCTCCATTAGAGGGCTGTCATTACCTTCAGGGAACGAATCTCGTGTTACAGAAATGCGGGAAATTCGCGGCTCTGCCCCCCCCCCCCTCACCTCAGACAACAAACTGCCTAATTAAACTCACGTGATTTGCTCCGTGGCAACGGCCAGTGCCTCCCTCCCGTAAACTCGGGGCATCCTCACCAAGGGTCGGAGGGCAAGGCCAAAAAGTCGTGACACGATGCGACGGTATGTTTTCTGTTTCGGAAAATAAACAACCGGAGAGTGAAGAAAGAGTGAACGAGCCAGGATCGGAAGGGAACTTACCTTCGTGACCCCTTTCGACGATTTCCTCGTTCTTGACAGGAGAACAGTGTTCCGCGTGCACGGAATTTCCGATACCGACTGTCAGCTAAGCAGCAGCGGCAGACGGAAGAAATATCGACTGCCGACATACAAAACCGCCCAGTGGTGGCGCAAAAATCGTCGACGGAACTCTTCAAAGAACGCACCACAGATGATTACTGGGCGCTGATCTGCGACGGGAATGAAGTTGGACTTTCGACTTAACCACAAAGGAAGCGGCCATGCAAGAAGAGGGGTTCGAGACAGAGCCGGAACTACGGTGGGGTTAGCGGGGCCTCAGCCCCAGGCTCAGCATTTTAAGGGCGCATTCGACCAGTTATGTATTTTAAAATGCTTCATTTTGATTTAAGTGCAGCGGGACCTACCTTTGTGTAACGACCTTCTTTATAGCGAATTTTTTTAAATTCCTCCCGGTAAATTACGTGTTCAAATAGTTTCCTTAGAACGAAGAAAATTTCCATATAACGAACGGATTACGAGAGACTTCACTTTGTACGCATTGTTCGACTGCCTTAAATTTGGTACATACTGTTCCCGCCTCTGTTCTTAGGTAGTTTACGCAATTAGAAAGCACGAATTAAAGATTAAAGGGATTACCGCTCCGCAGTGTAAGTGGTGCCTGTAAAACCTACGCAGCCACCTGTCCCACATACCGAGAAGTCGGGCTAGTCAATGCTTTCCGTAGCCAGTCAGACAGAAGATTAAAGCGTATTCCCGACAGGGATAACAGCCTCTGGTCAACCTGTGTTGTGGTTTCCTTTTACTCCGGCAAGCAGTCATCTGTTTTTCTATTTTTATTTTTATTTGGCTACTAGTACATACAGTCGGACCTGTATGTAAAATTCATTAAACAGAAATTTCGTTATAAAGAAATATGACCTTTTGAAGAACGAAAAATAATTCAGCATTCACCAATGTGTTCTGAGTGTTGAGAGATGGGATGAAAGATGAGAAATTAATCGGAAATAAGTGAGAATAAATGAATTTTTTAACATTGTAAAACAATTTATTAATGGAATCATATTAAGAAACAATTTTTTTCGTATGTACAAGATGCGCACGATATTAGTACACTTGACCACGTTTAGTGTACATCGGCACTCCGGTTAGTGTACATCAGTCTTTAAAAAGATTTAGCATTTGTTTTAACACGCAAATATACTGCATTTTCAAGACATTTTCTTCGCAGTGAAAGCCTCAACACAGTTTCAAAATCTGCCAAGTGCCATTCATCTTCGGAAAGTATCTCGGTTTCACCCCACATCCGTTCGACGTCGCTACTGTCACTATTTCCAAAATGTCGGAATCACTCGGATGTTCAGCTACTGTGGCGGCGCCTCCGTAGGCAGGTGGGAAGGAGCAGCAGTGCGCTTCTTGATTAGACCTGGGTTCGGGTCCGTCACCACCAAATACGGAGGATGCGGAAAGGTCAGGGAATGACCACCGCATATACTCGGAGCAATATGGCCTTAGTTGCTAATGCTCCTAAAAAACAAATGACAAACAAACAAAACAGCTATCGTGGCATGTAAACACAGAAATTTACCAAAAGGCGGGAACCACTCACCTCTGCAAACAACAGATGACTGCTTTCCGAAGTAAAGGGAAACCACAACACGGATGATTGCCCAGAAGCTATCATCCGTGTCAGGGATACGCTTTAATCTTCTGACTGGCTATGGAAAGCATTGACTAGCCGACTTCTCGGGTATGCCGGATAGGTTGTTGCATAGGTTTTACAGGCACCACTAGCGGAACAGTAATCCCTTTAACCTTTAATTCGTGCTTTCTAATTGCCTAAAGGCCGGCTCTATTATTCACGCTACGTGCTATAATTTTTACTAACAACTAATATTGCTAGTAAAAAATAAGAGCAATGCGTTTAATCGCATTTTTGACGAAATGGCGAAAGAGACGACCTTCATTACATAATTTTAGTTTAGCTTATAATGTTAAAAGTATTCTATATTACATTTCACAATATGTTGTTTCTATGATTTTATTCTAGATATAAACTATCTGTCATTTTTATTTCTTTGTAGTTTTATACTGTAGAATGTATAAACGAATATTTGTAACTTTCTTTTTCTTTGATATTTTTGTTTTGTTATATTCATTGTATTAATAAATATATGCAAATCATATATCGTTGCAATAGTAATTTTTATAAATTCATAAATGTTGACTACATACGTATAATGGGGCCTACTCGTATTACTTTTGCCCCAGGCGTTGGATTGCCTCGTTCTGTCTCTGGTCCGACAGGCGCATTCACATAGCCCTCTCCCGCTGGAAACAGAAACAGAACCCCGAATGAAGAAGAAGAAGAAGAAGAAGAAGAAGAAGAAGAAATCTTTATTGCATACAAAATGACTATTGAGAGAACGATCTCACGAACCCAAAAGGTGTTTGGAAGCACCAACTGCAACTCTACTACTGAAGAAAGAAGACCAAACGAAAATTGTAACACCAGAAGAAACTTTTGTTGACACTTTAAAAAAGATTTGGAAATCGCCACTGGACAACAGGGAAGTTTCCCATTCTTACTCTCTTCATTGGATTTATTAAATCACCATTTTATAACAGTTGCTAGCATTCGTGTAGACAGAAAATGATGCTAGAAATTTATATTCAAGCCAATTGAGATACGCTATTCTTATCAGACCAGAATTTAGAAAGGACGAGATTTTAAGGTGGAGTGTAGAATAAAGGATTCCATCCCTACAACAATAATAAAAAAAAAAAAAAAAACTATTACTTTTAAAACCACCCGAATAATTAAATTCATCTTCTGTGCTGTGTGTCTTATGCCTGTTAATTGCGTGTGGTCTATGATCGATTTGTCTGTTTTGCTGGACGAAAAACCCCAGTTTCTTGGGTGAAAAATCTTGCTATCTACGCCTGAGACCGACTAACTCGGCCACGGAGTGAAAAAAAAGCCCATTAAAGTTCCTCGTGTCATCGATAGAATTCGAACTCGGGCCTTTCCACCCGGTGTGGCGAGGACGGTGACGATACCACTGTGCTACACGCGCAGTCCCTAGAAGAATAATCTCACTCACACGATTTAAGCAAACGTTGACAGCAGAAGAGCCGTCGTAGGTAGCACAGTTGATATAATCGCCGTCCTCCCCAAGCCAGATGGAAAAGCCCTGGGTTCGAATCCCGTCGATGACGGAGGAATTTTTATGAGCCCGTGTCACAACGTGGCTGAGTTAGTCGGTCTCAGGCGAGGGTAGTCAAGAGTAGGGTAGTGGAGGGAAGGCAAGGTCATTAGTAAATTAGCAGTAAGGTCATTAGTACGGTTTGTTTTTTCTCCCGGACACTCGGGTTTTTCGTCCAGCAAACAGCAAATCGATCTCACAACACACGCAATTCACAGACAATATACACGGAGTAACATGGCCTTAGTTGCCTATGCTCATAAAACTCAACATCAACCAACCAATCGACATCAAAAGATTTGAAATAGTACTCCGACCAAGGAAGAAGAAAAGAAATCGCGAAGATCATCCCATTTAGCATTCTTGCAATGCCAAACAACACAAGGTTGAGATAGGATCTATTGGAGAAGAGACCATTACCAAGTTGTGATCTGAGGTATCTGGAGGACCACTCACCTCTTCTGTGTGCTCGAAGAGCTGTTTGTCAGAAAAACATCAAGTGTTGGCTGTGTGGTTAGACTTCTCTGGTATGGAAAAATAAACAATCTGTGCAAAGTCATTAGCTCGCCCATCCCCACGCACTCTTTTCTACATAAAATGTAGGGGCACACGGAGTAAGTCAAATCTCTTCTACATAAAAAGCACACCTGTCAAAACGCACTGGTCGATATCTAATAGGTAAATGACTTGTGTAATTATTTACACGTGCAGTAGTGGCGGCATTCTCAAGGTAGAGAGCGAAAGAGAAAACCAAGTTTTCTAGATGGAGAGGAAGCAATATTTGAAATATGCTTGTGGCAAGAGAGATTAGAAGTCAGGGTAATCCCCAAAAGAGATATATCATTTTGCCTAGAAATCGGAGTGTCACCAAAGATAAGCATAGGAGCAGAAGAATCCTTTTAGCGACAAATAAGACAAGACTGAGTTTTAGAAGGGTTGAAATCAACTAAGTTGTCTTTGCCCCACTGGAGAATTACCTGAAGATCGGCATTTAAGGAATTGGTAGCAGATTTTCGAGAGGTTTTTTTTTTTTTTTATGAAAACCCCAAACACGAAAGGTATCGAAACCTATAGTACTTAGTACCGTGCATGGGTAGAGGGAGAAGTATGGGGGGAGGGGGATGGCGAAAACTTTGCTCTAGAGACTAAACATGGGTTTCACCACTTCAAGCCTCCAATAAGCAAAGTGGTGGTTGAAGCTGATTGAGCAGAGCAAGGTTTCTCAAAATGGAAAGTGGAATGTGCTATCATCGGCAAAACTATGGATAAGATAGGATTTCCAGTCAATTGAAGAAGGTCATTAATATACAAGAGGAAAAGAGTGGGGGAAAGAACTTAACCTTGAGGGGGACACCAGCATTAGTGTAGAAATTAGAAGACAATGAACCATCTACCATTACCTTCAGTGAGTGATCAGGGAGAAAATTGGATAACCGGTTACTAGAAACAATTGGCAAACCATATGATGGAAGCTTGTTTAGAAGACCTTTATGCCAAACACGATCAAAATCCTTTGAGATGTCAAGAGCAACTACTTGTGTTTCACCGAACCTTTCCATTGAATTATTCCATAAATGGGTAACATAAGCCAGAATATCACCAGTGGATCGACACTGACAGAATCCATACTGGCGATCGTTGATCAGACGGAAGGTTTCTAGGTAGTTTAAGAGTTGGCGGTTAATTGGTTTCTCCATTACTTTAGAAAGAGTAGAAGTGATTGCAATGGGACGATAATTGGATGGGAGGGATTTGTCACCCTTTTTAGGAACTGGCTGGATATGAGCAAATTTCCAAGCAGAAGGAAAAACACCTTTTAATTAAATTAAATATCTTTATTGCAGGCAGTGATTGGTTACATGATTGCCTGATGCAACAATACCCACAACAGAGACAATGCTAGGGGTTTAACATTAAATAACTTATACAGGAAAAATTACTTAAAACATATATTAGGACATAAAACGTATAATTACATATTTTACATATAAAATTAATATTAACATGTGAAATGAAGACACATGAAAGGACGATGACAGTCACTCGGTTTAAGGCGAAAGCTGGTCCCTGATGATGCGCGTTCTGTACGATTTGTCCTCTATGAACTTTTTGTAGTCCACATCCATCTCCTGGACATTGTGGAGCATCTCCATGGGCAGGAATCTATCCCCTATTCTGAGCCTCCACGCCACACACTGCAGAGAGGAGAGGGCTTTTAAGGGTTTTGGGGGGATCCTCCAATTGCATATCTCCCTTTGGTATAAGAAAGTGTAAAAAAGGCGGCAAAGAACAGAAGTAAGTTCAGGAACACAGGTTTTGAGAATGAAGGGAGAAATACCATCAAGACCTGGAGCTTTCTTAGCATCGAGATTCGTCAAAATCCTTCTGACATCCTTTTGACGGAAGACCACAGGAGGCATTGAATGCAGCGTGTTGGGAATGTTTGGAGGTGTTTTACCAAGATCATTAATACACCAGTTGGATTCAAAAATGGGATGCTAGCAGGTCAGCTTTATCCTTGGCTGAAGTGACAACAGAACTATGTGGCATGTGGTTTGGACAGAGGTGGGAGCAGAGATGGGAAAAAGTTGCGGCCAATAGCGTTGGCAAGAAACCAGAATGCTCGGCTACCATTAGGACAAGTAACAAGTTTTCTACTCTTAGCCTGTTGAAACTCTAGTTTGGACTGATTAATAACTGCTTTACAATTGTTGCGAGCTTTGGTGTAGGCAGAAGATGAAACTGAAGAATTAGAAACAAGCCAATTACGATATGCAACATTCTTCTCTTGGACAGCCTTAGCACATTTATTGGAAAACCAAAGTTTAGAAAAAGGACGAGATTTTAAAGTGGAGTGTGGGATAAAGGATTCCATTCATGCAAGGATAATTTCACTGACACGATCTGAGCAAACGTTGACATCAGAAGTTTTGAAACAGTAATCCGACCAAGGAAAAGAAGAAAAGAAATCTCGCAGGTCATCTGAGATTACTGAGATTCCTTCAGAAAAAGTACGTGTGCTTTGGGAGACTCTAAGTGGAAATGGACATCGTTGAGATTAGAATTGAGACCACGTATATTTGTGAAATGAATTAGGAAGTGCTTGGGAGGTTTAGATCTTTTCGCAGATAAGCTTGCTCTATTAGTTTTATAATTCATGTTGTATTCAGTAGGAAGAAAAGATGGGGTAGACATGCTGTATGAAGTAATGAAATTTTTGGATATAGCGCACAGATGGTAAGTATATACCTAGATCCTTGACATAACGTGGCCGCGACAATGCCCCCCGCATAATACGCTACTCGGACTCCCTCCAGTCACTATCTGGCAGAGTAGAGGTATCAAGATTATAGACTAGCTGATGTGGAAGCCTCCTAAAGAGTTACCAATAAGTGACATAGTGACATAGTGACATAGTGTTTTTTGACAAGCGGCACCGGTGCTTTCGCACAACTCCGCATTTGAATCTCTTGTGAAGTAAGACAGTACAGTACTGTCAAGGCCAGATATCATATGTTAGTGTATGTTCATGTTTGCTTAGTGCGGGTTATGTTGTTCATCTGGCCGCTTAGCCTAGGGTCTGTGGAACACCACAGACTGCTAGTTACCGTCACTGGCACTGGGAGCCGGACCAGGTATGTGGAAAGAGAACTCTGGCTGGCCGACCCTGGGGTTAGCCTGAGCTTCCCAGGGAGGGCCGAGAAAAAAAAAAAATAATAATAATAAAATAAAATAAAAAAGAATAATAATAAAATAAAATAAAAATAAAAATAATAAATAATATAAAAAAAAAATAATAAATAAATAAATAAATAAATAAAAAAATAATAATAAAAAAAAATTAATAAAAAAAAATAATAATAATAAAAAATAAATAAAAAAATAAATAAATAAAATAAATAAAAATAAAAAAATAAATAATAAAAAAAAAAATTTTTTTTTTTTTTTTTTTTTTGAAATAGGAGAAGGGGTGAGAGATTGAGGAGAAGAAAGAAGGTAAGCAGAAGAGAGAGGGTGAGGTAGGGTGGGCTCCCCCCTGGGGGAGCCCACCCTACCTCAGGAAGAAGAGAAAAGGTTGTGAGGTCAAGTGACCCACAAAGTCAGATTGCCTAATAGCATGATCCTGCATTTGAAAGTCAAATGCCAGCCCCACTCCCAGAGGAGTATTTATATGAGTTCCTGCACAAGTAGGAAAATCAGATATTGTCATACACCTTGAAGAGAAGAGGTGCCAGGAAGTGAGTGGGTCCCACAATGGGCAAGGGGCCCAGAGTCAACAATTTAATCTTCTTCATCCAAGGGTGACTTGTAGGCAATGAGCAGTGTCCCACACTGGGACTTGGATAATCTTCTCTTAGGGGATGAGAGGAGGCACATGGATTCATGAAACTCAAGGATTGCTTGGAGTTCTTGTGGCTATTGTAGAAAAGTCCTTTTTGGGTTCGTGGGTTTGTCAGATAGCTTCCTTTGTGAACGTCGAGAGATTCCTGTTAGGTCATGACAAAGATCAATATTCTGTTTGTGTTTTCTTTGATTCCATTCAGGATATGTTCTGTGAATTGAGTTTTGGGTTCATTATAAGATGGGGGTGCGTTGAACAGTTTGCTGTAGGTGAATTTGACGCATTTCAAATACAGTCTGGGCAAAAGTAGTGAAGGCTTTGTAGTTGGTTTCGTCAATTATGTAGAGGTGTTCCTGCCCACTGGGTATATTTCCAGTTTTGGTAATTAGGAGACTTCTGGGTAAATCATAAAGAGGGCAATTATACATGAGGTGAATCCAGTCTTCATTGTCACCGCATGTGCAGAGAGGAGAATCGGTGAGACCCAGGGCATGCAGCTTGGCCCGAAACGATCCATGACCAGTGAGGAAGAACGAGACGTGAAGGCCTGGTGAGTACCACGGAGGAGGTTTTGGTGCAGTTATCATAACTTGTGGAAGAAATCTTTTAGTTGTTTCACCTTTGGTTGTTTGCTCCCAAGATCTTTGCCAATGCTGGAAGAGCTTAGAGTAAATCTGTTTCATTTCGTTTTTTGGATCATTAGCTAGATCAAGTGTTATATCCAGAATGGTGGTGGCAATTCCTCTCTTTATGCGGTATGCAAGGCCGCGACGAATAACCTCCAGGTCCAGAGGAAGAGTGCCTGCTAAGACCTGCAGGGCAGGATTACTGACCGTGCGGCATGCTCTAGTCACAGTGAGTAGGATATTGCGTTGAATTATATGTAGCTTTGCTTTATTACGTGCAATGATGGCACGAGGGAACCATATGGCTGCACCATAGCACACAGCTGGTAAGAATATGGTTTTATAAAGTAGCATGAGAGTCCTCCTCTTCAAACCCCAGTCTGCTCTGCTAATTCTTACGATCATGGCAGTATAACGACGTATTTTATTGGAGAGGTAATTAAGATGAGGTAAGAATGTTAATCGGGAGTCAAAGGTTACTCCTAGATATTTTAGTTCTGTTTTGAGTTGCAATGTCTGCCCAGAGATTTTAATTTGGGGTGGTCTTCTTATGTCCAAGGATCCTTTGAGGAGGATTGTCTTCGTTTTTTCCCCAGAGATGACTAACTTGTGGTTGTTTGCCCAATTTTGGAGGATCGTTAAGGCAGGGGAGGCAATTTGCTCAAGCTGAGTTCTAGAATCAGCTTTGATAAGGAGGATGAGGTCATCTGCATAGGCCATGCAGTCCACAGGACCCAAATCCATAAGAAGAAATTCATCTAGTATCAAGTTCCAGAAGTAGGGCCCAAGAACCGAGCCCTGTGGACACCCTCTAACAACTGGTCGGGAGGTTTTCTGAAAATTTGTTTGAACAGTGACTGAGCGGTTGAAGAGGTAGTTCTGGAGACAGCGGTAGAGGTTGAGTGGAATATTGATTTGACGTAATCTCCTGACAATGCTGGGCCACCAGATGGAATCGAAGGCACCAGCAAAGTCAATGGAAATAGCCAGTAGATATTTTTCTGTGGTTGAGTTTGCTGTGTTGAGCAGATTGTTCATAGCATCTTCAGTGGAGCATCCTGGCTTAAAGCCATACTGCTTTGGAGAGTCTAAGTTGGCTGTCTGGTAGTAGGTGGATAATCTGGATTGAAGCAGCCGCTCCATTACCTTTCCCAAGACCGGGAGAAGAGCAATGGGGCGGTAAGATTTGGGTAGAGTAGGATCTTTATCTGGACCTTTTAGGATGAGTCGAAGCACTGCCTGTTTCCAAGAATCAGGGAAAATTCCTTTCGCAAGGCATTTGTTGAATAGTGCTAATAGGTGGTTTGGGAGATGTGTTGCTGCTTTCTTGATGACCTCAACCTCAATATTATCATGACCAGGGCATTTATTCATTTTTGTTCTGTCAAGTGCTTTGTTCATTTCCTCAGAGGTGAAAGGAGGTTCTATTTTATTGTTGGAGAAGGCCTGGTTGTCTTGTTTAATTTGCTTTTGTTCATCATTGAGGGGACTCTCATCTGTCTGAAGTAGGGCATTCAGAATATTATTCATGGATTCAGCCCATGTGTGTGTTGGATTGCCATCAGGAGTCAGGGTTGCATTTAACATCTCTCCCCTGGGCAGCTTGTTCATAACAATGCGATAAACGACCCCCCAAGGATCTGCGTTACCAGTGGTTGTCACAAGGTTCTGCCAAGACACTTTCTTTTTCTGCCGAATGAGGCTTGTGTAGTCGTTACGATATCTTCTATATGCTTCCCGTAGAGCCTGGACCTCAGCAGGAGGCCAGGAGTGCCTCGCTCTCTGGAAGGCTTTTCGGGCAGTGTGGACTTGCCGCCTTAGGTTTTCTAGTTCCCTGCACCACCAAGGGACAGCCTTTAGGTGCTTCTGACGTTTTTTCATAGTTCTCTCACATGCTTGTTGGAGTGTGCTTGTTAGGAGAGAGAGGTGCTCCTGTGGATCAAGATGGTTTAGTTGGGATGTATCCATTTGTAGCTTTGATTTTATATTGTCCTTGAAGGCATTCCAGTCAGCTGTTTTGGTGGAGTATCTGATGATATCGTGGTAGGTGGGAGGAGTACTATCAAGTTGTCTAGATAGATGGAAGGAGATGGCCCTGTGGTCTGAGGTGGTCCAGGCCTCATGAACCATCCATGATGAGAACTTTTGTGCTATGGACCGTGTGGCGAGCGTAACGTCAATGTTGCTTTCCCACAGGGTATTGCTGAAGGTAGAAAGGTGATATGGTTTGTTAAGGACTTCAAATGGGGAAGATGAAAGGAAATCTTCTAATTGATGTCCATTCTGGGAAACTATGTGGCCATCCACACGGCTATGCCACAAGCGAGATCTACAATTGGCATCCATCGTTACTAGGATTTTGCTGGAAGGTAAGAGAGTTATGACTGACTGGAGATATTCAATATATGTTGCGATATCAGTTCGTCGTCGGCAGTACAACGAGACTACGTGCAGAGAGCCTTGTTGGCAGATAATGTGTGCACAAACACCAAAGGGGGTGCATAAGGAGTCGATCTTTGTGACTGTAATTGTTGTATTCCTAATAATGATGGCTGCCCATGGAGTATCTGTGGTTGTCTCAATGATCCTATAAGCGCGAGGGTAGCCCTGTACCCGTCCCTTGTGGGTGTAGGGCTCTTGAACGCAAAGGATATCAATTTCTTCTTCATCCATTTTCATTCTAATTTGTTCGACCACATTTCTAGCTCTTTGGGCATTCAGTTGGAGAATTTTGAGGACGTTGGTGGAATGGCGATTATGGTGTACAGCCATAGTCGGTTTTGTTATGGATTCTCAATACCCTTAAATAGATTGGACATTTGACATCCCGGACGGAGTGATTGGGATCCATTTTTGCTGCTTTGCAGTTGGCGCAGTTAGGGGCTTGATGTTTGTTTGGACAATTGTTGTAGGTGTGTCCGCGTTCAGCACAGTGGCCACAGGTGAAGTCTTGTCGGGCACAGACATGGGATGTGTGTCCAAATCGGAGACATTTAAAGCACTTGATGGTAGGTATGTGCTCCTTGAACCGGCAAGAGCTCCAGCCAATAAATATTCGTTGTTGTTGGAATAATATTTGCCATATCTTCGGGGAGAGTTCGACTACCCAGTTGCAACAAGTACCCGATCTGGATTTGGTGGAGTACTTGACTTTAAGTTCACTTTGAATTTCATGTCTAGTGATATGATCAGCAAGGTTCCTGTCATATATTTCCTCAAGGAGGTCATCTTTGGAAATTCCTTTTTCGACATCGAAGATTACAATTGATGGGCCTTTTGGTTTGGGTATCTCAGCGCTAAGACCCAGTTCATTTATCTGTGGGATTTGAATAATGTTTTCTGCATCTTTTTTGGAAGCTGTCTCAATGATGATTCCAGAATTACGGATTTTTCTGAGGCTTTTAATTTTTATGGTTTTCATTTGAGGTTTCAAGTTGGTAGTAACAACCTCCTTGACAGCCTCGCTTGAAGTAAAGCAACCCTCTTGGGTCGCACGAAGGATGACTAGGTTTTGTTCTCTATTCTGTCTGGTGTTGGGAGGGGCAAATAGCTTATCTGCCATTGGTTGGATCCTTTGCGCATCTGAATAGGACCGGGGGCGCTGTGGCATTTCACTTGGTTCCCGGTTCTTGGTCTGGTGATAATCATTAACTGTGATATTCGGTTCACTGTCCATAAGGTGGCAGTCAGTGTGATTGGGAGGATGGGCATTAATTTTTGGCCGCTGTACCATAGCAGCATAGGTTGATTCTGGGATAGGTGTAGGGAGAAGTGCTGGTCGTGTCTGGCGGTTTGATTGTGCTGTCAGATCTGGGAGGAAAGAGTTCTGAGTGCTATGGCTGGTCCAAGCTGGACTGCTGAGGGCCTTTGTCAAAGTATAATTTGTTTCCCTCAGTTGTTCATTGATTGCAATTAGTTGTTCATTCTGTAGTATTAGGTCATGTAACATTTTCTCGAGGGTACCCCAGCAGCCTGTAACTTTTTGGGCAGCTGGCTTGGTTACTCTACTTCCTTCAAAGCGAAGGCAGCATTCCATCATGGACCTGAGGATCATAATTTTCTCCAAGTGAGAGCAATCCTTATCTAGTGAGGACTGCATGCAGTTCAGTTCTTCTTCTAGGTTCTTCCAGAGAGTAGCTGAAGGAGAACAGGTTTTAGTGGATTTCTTGACCTTTTTTTTGGGTTTTAGCCGTTTTCGCTCAGCTG
Source organism: Mastigoproctus giganteus (assembly GCF_048544385.1). Lineage (NCBI taxonomy): Eukaryota > Metazoa > Arthropoda > Arachnida > Uropygi > Thelyphonidae > Mastigoproctus > Mastigoproctus giganteus. The sequence continues at coordinate 2,323,753 of NC_143577.1, read as the reverse complement.
GAGGGGTGGGGTTATTCATATTGGTGTCCACACCCGCGACCTCCTCATCAATAATAATATTGCTATTATTTGGATCCCGTTGCGAGGAAACATCAGTGCCTAACTTAGCTGGTTGTTTGTTGAGCTGTTTAATCAGAGCTGAGTTTGGGAAGGTGTTTTCAAGTAGTTCCTGGTTGCTTGAGGTGTGCCGTGCTCTGCATGAAGGGCGCAATAGCACAACTACGGGAGTACTGTTTCCCGTTTGAGATTCGATTTTTGACATATTTTCTTTAATTTTATTTTTGTTTATTATTACTATTTTATTTATTATCAATTATTTATTATTATTCACCTATTATTATTTATCCGTGTATTATAATTATTACTAATTTATTTATTATTATTATTATTTATTTTTTTTTTTTGAAGTTGTTCAAAACAGCTAGAATTTATAGCCAATTAGCAGGAAGCTTCTTAATGCCAACTCGAAAACCGTAGGTTCGCTAAGTGAAACAATATGGTGGCGAACAAAGGAGACTGGCGATAAACATGGTAAAAGGTAAAATAAACTGCTAGGATCTAAAATAAAGACGTTGTATGTGAGGTGACCAGTTTAAAAGTTTCCTGGGAGAACTCCGTTCCCAGTTAGTTTCACAGTTTACAGGTTTCACTGCCTCAGTGACACTATCGCTACGGCGACCACGTGGGTTTCCATAGGGAAGATACGACGATATATTTCACTTGCTTGTAAAATGGCCTTCCCACATCAAATAAAAGATAAAATTTTACCTGCAGGTAGAGAAAGCGATGCTGCATCCACTGAAATGGTCGTCACAGTCCAGGGAATTGATAATCCAAAGTAGAATCCGTATTTTATGGGAACACTCTAAACATCGTTGCAACACAGGGAATGAACAGTAGCGCCACCGCCAGAGTTACCAATAAGTTCGGTGCGGTGTACTAACTAGCGGCCGGCCTGCGAACACCGTTTTAGAGCTGTATCCTCGAAATGTAAGGAAGATTGGATCTCGCCATGATGTTCATCATAACCTCAAAAGTCATGTCATACTGCATGATGGAAGAGATTGGGAAGGGTTGACAGGAACTTAGCTCTGGAGACTAAACATCGGTTCCACCACTTCAACCTCCAATAAGCATTCTCATCAACCGGTGCAATAAGGTGGTATTGCACCTGTTGATGAGAATCATCTACCACCTAGTATTGCCTGGTAACATATAGGGGCGGAATTCTTCCATGTCGTGTGGGCGCCACACCTCGACCCCTGCTTACGTTGGTTTACACCTGGGTGGTCATCCACAGTATGCTTGTGCATTGAGGCTATACCCAGGATTACTAACAGTCCCATCATCGTGAATGTACAAGCAGAGGATTTGGCTGTCACAGATCATCCGGACTTCGGCGAAATTGGATCCACCTGACTTGAGTATCACCCGAATATCAGTTCCATCAGCGTTTTTGACTCCCAGGTAGCAAATACAGCTTGTCTGGCATATCTAAGAGAATGTCTGTGACCTCAAGGACCAAACATTGCTCTATGTCTTTTGGTTGTGACATCATTAAAATTTAAAATAGGAACATGACTGTATGGACACCCGTGTGCTGAAATGGATCATCCCGTCCAACCACAGCTTTTCAAATTCAAATCCATATTAACCAAAATCTGGCGGATTTTGTGACTTGCATTTCTCTTTTCCACATCGCTTTTACAACTCAAAAACTCAACTACGCTACCTCAGTTTCTGGGAGACCGTCAGGAAATGCGTAACGACGGGTATCTTTCCATCCTCCGAAATAACGCATGTAGTTATTTTGTGGATGGAACGTTTGTGCGGTTACTGGAACGATCACCAAAACTGGTTTTTCAGATGTGTGCTTGTGGAGAACACACCAAAGCTTCCTTCATGAGAATTCAAATGCTTGTGGAGAACACACCAAAGCTTCTTTCATTAGAATCCAACTGGAATGTCAAAGTCTTAATAAGTTTGCTCTCCCAAGTAAATTTTTGCATTAACTGGTGCGCCCGATAATCCGGTTCCTCGAATATGGGTTTAAAATCTTTTATCCAAGACCTCCACTACAGAAGCGGGGTCTCTCTGGAAATCTTTCCAGTTCTCACTGACTTCAGTGGTGGGAAGCGGTCCCTCGAGATGTTAAATCGCCGAACAGTTTCTGTAGCTCCGACTGAACTTTATTTTCTTCTGTTTAGTATCATGAAGTTGGAAGGAAAATACTTTTGTGACTCAGTTACAATCAAACTGTAGCAAGTTCAATTGTAAAGGAACTTCTTACAAATTTACAGTAAAGAGTTGCAGTTCTGTTTTAACAAAAGTATCTGTGTATAGTCTACATGGCACTAGTACAATTGTCTAAAGCATTTTTCACATGTGCATCGCCTTGCACTCGTCACCACTCTGGTAGTCCTTCCCCGAACACTCACCAGAAGTTCAATGTCACTTTTAGGTGCAGTCTACGGACATAAATACATCTCTCTCTCTCTCTCTCTCTCTCTCTCTCTCTCTCTCTCTCTCTCTCTCTCTCTCTCTCTCTCTCGCGTGCTGTGTTTTTTTGCGTTGCATGACTGGCCACTTAGCAACCAGGGAGCGAGCGATCATTGGAAGGTGATTTCCATCCTTAGCCATCCAGACTTGTGTTGAATAAAAGAAAAGCTATAACAGCTGTAAACAAAGAAACATTTCGGGAAGCGCAACTTTAGTTTTACGTAGTCATGGATGAGGTACTGCTGCCAATGTTCGAACCAGGCTCCTCATCAAGGGATATTCACTCAGGTTAACAGGGGATATTGATGTGTTGTTGTGGCGGACCCCAAAGTTTTCCCATTTGCCGCTATTGTACTTCTTGTGTTAAAGCTTACACCAAAACCAGCCATTTGTATGTAGTGTGTTGGGTGTGTAAATGTTATGATGTATTCTGTTGTCGGCCGGTATCTGGCTCTTAGCAGGGTCATCAAGAAACAAGAAGGTACAGTTACAGCGGGCTCAGAAATACCAACGCTGGATAGTGAAGGATTAGTAAAACTTTGGTCTGGCGAATCGCGGTCGATGCTGTCTCACGCTGATGGTAGGACGGACATGCTGAAAAAAGGGCAGAAATCCATGGATTAGTCATTCCAGACGTGAATAATACAAACTGGAAAGGTCTATAATGGTATAAAGAATGTTTTTTTGGTGATATTGTGTCCTTGATAGTAATGGAGCAATATTTGGATGCCACGTGGGACCTGGAAATTGTTACCAGGCACATCCCTTTGTCGCTGTAGTGTATCCCACTGCGAAGGGGTTCTTCCGACAAGATAAAGCGCCATATCAAAATGCCAGAATTGTATAGGACCTACAGTGGTCGCCTCTGTAATCCGGATCTCCAGTCTGAGTATCTTGGGGATGACAAGGAACGACGTCTTCTGAGTACAGATGTAGAACCACCCAATGTGCATCAACTATGTACGCATTTCAGCCGGTATCGATCAGTATCGAGGTGTCGAGTCCATTCCATGACGAATGTAGGCTGTTATTAGTACTACATGACGAATGTAGGCTGTTATTAGTACCCACTAAATGTGTCTAAGACTGTGACCACTCAATGTATCGATCTAATTAATCAAAACAGATTTCATGAGCCATTTGGGGTTTCACCTTGCTTGAGTATGTACTTAGACAAGCATAATAGTCTAATAAAAGCGCTTAACCAGATTGTCTACAGTCAGGGTAATTTTAATTACCAACACAATTTGATGGTCCCAAACATGATAGTGCTGGGCCACCCACGACCTTCCTCGCTGGGTGGCCGAGCACCATTAGTCTGGGACCAGGCACATCTCATTCCCGCTCAGTGATGGAAAATCTGAATGTCAATCAAACTCGCTTTACTTGCTTCGCAATATTGGATTGAAGATTTTTAGCAAACCTATCTGGCTTTCGGTGCGCCTACATGGGTTGGCTGTAACCAACTTGTGTACATTACCGTATTGACGTTTCATTTAATTCGCTAACCCCGACGTTAAACTCTGGAACAAATCGACTTTTCATGAAAAAATTATATCCTTACATTGAGCACCCTCGCAGGTAGCGCAGTGGATAAAATCATATTCTCCCCATTCGCATGGGCGAGCGAATCATTGCCCACGTGGCTGGCTATTCTTAAAAGGGGAAACTTTCTTCCAGGGGGGTTGACGCGAGGAATTTTTATGGGTATTTGGCACAACGTGGCTCAATTAGTTGATGTCAGGCGAGGAAACATCTCTCGGCAACTCTGGTTTTCCGTCCAGGTTGATATCGTTTTGTAAATTACAGTGTCTGGAGACTAGGCACCAGCGAGGTGATCTGATAGAGGTGTATAAAGCCTTGAATGGTTTGAGCATGCTCAATGCTGATGGGATTCTTCCTGTAGCTCAGAAAAATCACCTGAGAGGGCATAAATTCAAATTGAGGAAAGACAGATGTGCGGAAATTTGCCTTTAGCCAGCGGGTAGTTGGTTGGTTGGTGGAACAGACTTCCATCCCTTGTGGTGGAGGTTGATAGCCTAAATAAGTTAAGGCTCAGCTGGACAGGTATTTTGAACGAACAGAGGGGTGAAGTGGAAGTGGTTTTTTTTTTTTTTTGGCTGATGCTGCATAAGCTTGCTTTCTTGCATCAAATGCCTCTGCTAATGCTAATGCTAATGCTAATCGTTTCGGTGATGTGCGGAAAACAGCAAAGAAACCACAGAATACACCCAGTTTTACAGACATATTTATTATGTATATTGTCTAAGTCGCTGTAAAATGTGTTAAATGACACCTTATAGTCTCCCGTGTAATATTTGCAATGATAATATTTTCCACGGTTACTCAACCGCGCATTAGGCTGGCGCTGCGCGAGTGTATCATCTCCTCGTGCATATTTCCAAAACAGCGTTCGATTATTATTTATTTTATTTTATTTTTTAGAGAAGACCCGTTTTCGTAACGTTAACCTTAAGTGGCCAGATTCTACTCTTTCCAACTACGAAATATGCGAAGTATGTTTCCCACGATGTAAACACGTTTCGCGTGTCCTGACTCCGAATTATAGGCGTCCTAAAAATAAAATCCGCATTGACCGTGGTCGGCGCAGTTTACTGCCAGGGGGAATTTGGTGGTGATGTGCTCAACATTTATCTTTCTCTCGAAGAGTTTATCTCTCGAAGAGTAGGGTCGCTTCGAGCGCGAAGGGTATTTTCCAAGGGCGGCGTAATTTATTGCTCCCGTTTATCGCGAGGCGAGCTTGCATCCAGGATGGCGTGTGAGGGGGGCGCTACGAGTAAAACGCGACGCTAATAGAAAACGATGCACGGAAACCCAGCATATGTTTGCATTTAATATCGTAAAGTACACCAAACTCCCCCACTTCGGATGGGCGAACTGATCATCGTCCATGTGGCTGGCGAATCTTCAAGTGGGCTACTTTCTTACAAGGGGAAGGCGTAGGCGTTCCTTATCTTTCCCATTTCAAGGCAAAACGCGAGGACATCCGAACGAGAAAAATAAAACTCAATCACGGCACGTGCGCGACCTTTTTGTTCAGTTTCGGCGCAGGCTTTCGAGGAACTTGGAAAACGAAGACAACGGTGTGCTTTTGCAGTTACTGGATCGATATCAGGAAACAAAATGTAGCGGACGAAATAACAGGGAGAAAGGGGGAGGAAGAAAACCTGTTATTTTCCCCACGGACAGCTCTCAGTAACGGAACAGACCACCTACACAACCTTCGAAAGACCACACCCAGTACCGAGGTCGAAAAAATGCGACAGAGATGTGCAGAAGACCGCTGTGACGTACGCAGGTCATGCAGTGAGAAACAGGGGCAACCCTCTCCTTGCAGTGACATGCCGGAGAAATGGCTGATCCGATCAAGCCATAATTTTAAAATGATATCTTTAGAGGGATGTGCGTAAAAGTTTGAAGAACAAATTTATCTCTATCTACAGTATTTGTACCTCCCTCCCCCAATATAATGAATGCATCAACACGGATATGCATGTGTGTCATGCTGATGTGACCCGAGAGATTTCCCTCTTCCGTGATACTGCTCAAAATTTTCAACCTGTCGTGAATGTGCGTGTGTGTTGGTGTCACGTTTCGTGACATGTTGGTTACTGGACCACCTTCCTGTACCAGGAAGTATCGGAGACAGCCCCTTCAAAACTGGAAAAGTGGTGAGCGGTATTAAATCTCTTCTTTGTATGCCGTCAAAGAAGAGATTTAGCAGCATTATTATTAGTATTAATAGTGGGAAAATGGTGCAAAGAAGCAAGCTTATACAGAAACAACCACAAAAGAAAGAAATCTTCGTCTTTTCATCCATTCTAACAAGAATTGTACCTAATTTGTCTAATTCTTCCTTTAATTTATTTAGAGTACCCATTTCCACAACACGATGCAAGTTTGTTCCAACCACCCGCTTGCTGAAGGCAAACTTCTTCACATCTACCTTGCAACCTCCTTCCTCAATTTGAATTTATGCTCCTCATGTGAGTAGGCTGAGAAAGAGGAAGAATCCTGTCAGCACTGAGCATTGTTGCAAATTCTAAACGTAAAACAAAAAATTTTGGAACATTTCTTAATGAAGGCACAATCTTGCATTTTCGATCAAATGTAGAACAGATTACAGAAAAATCAGACCAATATTTGGATAACAAACAAATCAAGCTATTTTGACCAATGAAGCTTTTCTTATATCGCATCTTAGATATACCACTTGACTGACAGTTTTTATTATTTAATAGCTATTCTATAATTTGTAACTTAATATTTATTAGCAATAGTAGAGGCATACGATGCAAGAAAGCAAGCGTATGAACATCAGCCAAAAAAAAAAAAAAAATCTCCCATTTTACCCCTCCATTAGTTCCAAATGCCTGTCCAGCTCGACCTTAAATTTTTTTAGGCTATCAACTTCCACAACGACAGATGGAAGTCTGTTCCACCAATCAACCACCCGCTGGCTAAAGGGTGGTTGATTGTAGAATAGATGAAGCACATCTATTCTACAACTGTCTTTCCTCAGTTTGAAACTATGCCCCTTCAGGCTTGTAATCTGAGCAAGAGGAAGAATCCCATCAGCATTCAGCTTTCTCAAACCATTCCAGGCCTTATACACCTCAATCAGATCACCTCACAGGTGCCTACTCTCCAGGCGCTGCAATTTGCAGAACTTAAGCCTTTCTTGGTAAGAGCACCCCTTTGTTCCCCTCTCCAATCTTGTTGCCCTTCTTTGTACTCGTTCCAGCAACTCTACATCCTTCCTAATATGAGGCCACCAGACCTGTACGCAGTACTCAAGGCATGGCCTGACCACTGCCATATACAAGGGGATAATCACCTCCTTTTCTCTGCTAGCAAAATTCCTGTATATCATTGACAAGACTCTATGATCTGCTCTGGCAACTTGTCTGTACTGCTCAGAAAACTGCATATCCGACTGCACAATTACTCCCAGGTCTTTTTCACTTTCCACTTCCCTGAGTGTAGTACCACACAGTTTCTCTTGGGTTATTGCTACCCATATGCAGTACTTTGCATTTGTCAATGTTAAACTTCAGTTGCCACTTAGCCCATTTCCCAACTTGTCTAGATCCAGTTGGAGTAGCATACTGTCTTTATTCTCATTAACAACCCTGCCAACCTTTGTATCATCTGCCAGCTTGGACATTAATCCTGATATACCTTCAACAATATCATTGATGAATACACAAAACAACAATGGGCACAACACCGAACCCTGGGTAATTCCACTAATAACATTTGTCCATGAAGAGCAGTGTCTATTTATTACCACTCTCTGCTGTCTCCCACTCAATCATCCCTTTATCCATTTCAGCAACTTGCCCTTAATGCCATACCGCTCCAATTTGTACAGCAGCCTTCCATTTGCAACAGTATCAAAAGCTTTCCTGAAATCCAAGTATATGATATCAAAATAATTATGACATTCAGTTCCTTTGTGACCACATCATTTATAAACACCACATTATTCTGGTGTTTATAAATAAATATGAATTTTATTGTAATGTGTCCCTCATAATGTTACTGGAACCATTCCAGTAATGTGTGTTAATAAGAATAAGGGAGCGATCAGTCCACTGGTTACAATATTAGGCCAGCAATAACATGTACCCGAGTTCGAATCCCGACGCGAAAATATAGCGAAAGTCGCTTCATAGATCCTACTTCTTCAAGATCGAAGTGGTGGCTGAAGAAAAGGGTGGCACCATCAGCTACCTCTGCCAATAGCTACCACCCCCAACTGGATGCAAAAGCCAAAGCTAAACATGTCCACCTCCATTGAGGAACGAAAGATGAGAAGAAGAAATATTGAATATACTGCGTCGAAGTAGCTCAGGATAAAGTCACTCGCGTTCAAGCCTTGGGCAGAGGGGTCGGTTCGAAAAGTCTGAGACAGTCTGGCGAGGACGATAGTGGATCAAATGGTGCTGTATGGCTACCACAAGGGAAGGGCAAGACCATCCAGTCAGTCGAACCAACAGGAAGTGCACCCTGCGCAAATGCGTTAGTGACTACACAGGAAGAAAGAAAAGCCAACTCAAGTAGTCGTGCATCGAAGTGAATACTTCCGTCATGCAAACATATTATGAGTGGAACGGTTTATATCACCAAACAGTGAATAATAAATAAAATAAATTTTCTGTTTATACTCCGGGACGACCAAACGGTCAATAGACTAGCGAGACCATCTTCACGAAGAACCTGATAGCTCCTACAATCTTGGGAAAAAAAATCAAGCAGGGTGTGAGAGACCAACAGTAAAAAAAAACAAAGAATACGAGCACAACCGATTCGGAACTGGAGGAACACAAACTACAAGAAATACAACCCGGAGCAGCTGAAAACAGGTTTCTATATTCTGAATGGAAGAAGAAGTCCGTAGCAGAATTCAAGATAATGGATCCCACAAAGATCCACACCATACAAAGCAGACACCGAAGAGAATCCTGGGGCAAGTCACAGACCACCTCAATTGGCGAATAATACCGGGTAACTTCGACAACAACCAAATAACACTACATGCCATCCTCAAAGCAATTAAATGTGCCACTGTGGCAGCAACCAGGATGAGAAACCAGATACCAACAGAATACAAACGCAAAGACAAGAAAACCACCAGCCTGGGAAAGAAGGCTACAACAGAAGATAGGCCAACTGACTCAGTACCAATTTAGTAACAGAAGCAAGAAGCAGATCAGAAAAGTGAAGACCTTTATCAAGAAAGAAAACATCCACAGCAACGACAAGACCCATAATCAAAGGATCGAAGAATACCCGGGAGAGTGCCTAGAGGAAAACAGACAAACGGATATTTGATGAAAATTAGAGCGCCTTCTGTAGGCATGTAGGAGAACAGGAGATGGAGGGCAACGGACCTCCTGACCAGAAGGCACTGGTAACTTCTGCAAATAACTTATGGAGCAGAACGTTAGCCATAATAGCCATGCCCCCTGGATTGATCTAGAACAGAAGAAAACCAAGGACATACAAGATATGACAGAATGAGATATTCGGGAGGAAGAAGCACAACAGTTAATCAGAAAGTCCCCAAAGTGGCAAACCTTGGAATAGATAACATCCACAACTACTGCTACAAGAAGTTAAGCTGCACAACACAGGCGCATAGCAGCGTAGCTCACCCAGAAAATAAGGCACCGTCTGGGCGGCAGCACGGTGGTATCGTCACCGTCTTTTTTCACACAGTGTGGAAAAGGCCCGGGTTCGAATCCCGTCGATGACACGCGAGGAACTTTTATGGGCTTTTTTCACTTCGTGGCTGAGTTAGTCTATCTCAGGCGTAGATAGAAAGTTTTTTCCTCAGAAACTGGGGTTTTTCGTCCAGCAAAACAGGCAAATCGACCGGACAACACGCAATTTATAATCTATTTCATATACACACGGGTATATGAAATAAATTTCCGGGTTATCTTATTGTAATAGTTTAGATTTTTTTTACGTAAAGTTGAATTTAAGTAAGTCGAGTATTACGTAAGTCGGGGACTTCCTATATTATTTAAAAACTATACAAATGTATAAAATATTTTTAAAATACTAAACTACTGTATTTAGTAACATACAATATTCATTAATATACAAAAAAAAAACGTTACAATAGAACATCAAATATTAGACAGGGAAGCATGTGCATGAGGTTGGTGAACGTTATGGAGGCAGTTGTCAATAATTAATTGCATTGTAGTGACGTAGTTGCCTCGCCCTCTTTCCGATTGGCTCGAATAAATATCACTAGGAGGAAAACTTTTTTAATGTATAGAGAGATAATAATTACAAGAAGGCAAGGAGAAAAAGTAAAAAAAATCGCGCGGAGTTCTCCGCATTATTTAAAGGCGGTTATTGGGAAAAAGGATGTGCATTTAGGAGATGTTATTTTTCCTAAATTTTCATTCCGCAAACCTCAATGAAACAATCCTGAAGGTCCCCTTAAGGGGCGATGCGGAACGATCTTTGATCTTAAAATTTGATGCGATATGTTGTACCTTATACAAACCGTCCTTAAGTAGATGTTTATTCACAATATTGGCTTCGAGTTTTGCTTTTTAAAGATAGGTCATGTAGTATCATTCAAAAAGGCTCAACCAGGAATCGAGTTCATGACAATGTAATTTAGGATATTATGAGCACAAATATCACTGGAACCTCTAGTGTAATGAACCAATAGTTGTATGTCTTTATTCTTTCGAGTATACCTGATCAATCCAGGCGTTTGCATTTTTTTTTATATCCTACGCTGATTGGTACATGTCGTACCGACAGAGACCAATCAGCGTAGTGGTGTGCACGGACTGTAATATGGTATTGGGTTGTGTCGAGCAAGTTGCCTCTTAGCCCAAATGGTTACACAAACCAACCATCTGGTTTCTGTCCAGCAACTGTGCTCGTTGTGTTAGAGAGAGAGAGAGAGAGAGAGAGAGAGAGAGAGAGAGAGATTCGTATTGTTGTGAGGCGACTCCGTAGCCTCACAAGGTTACGGAGTCGCCTAAGATTAGACCACCAAATACAGAGGATGCGGAAAGGTCAGGGAATGCTAATGCTCCTAAAAAAATTCCAAATAACAAATAACAGTATTCTTGTGAAAAGCTCCTTCAAGAGCAAGAGTGTTTGCACAGCGCATACGTTTCAGTGGAGCGAGTGGATCACTTCCGTGTGACTGCTACGTTAAAGTTAGCGATTGAATTCATCGTCGAAATGATTATGCCGGGTTCGGTCGACTTTGGGTCCTGTACTTCTGTCGTCAAACCTAGCCAGCGTTCCAGCCAGTTCCTAAAGCAAGATGCGGGACGATGTGATTTGATCCCCGTGGCCAAATCTTTTGGGACATGGACTTGCGCTGTGTCATGTGCAGGGCCGCTCCTTTTGTAGTTAGCTCCGCTGTGTTGAACAAAGATCTCCATAAAATGGCCAGAAGTGAGTGCAGCAGAGCAGTGCCATGTTTTATGTGAAATTCTGAAATTCCCCGTGTTGTGTTTGGGAAATTCTTCGAGAGTTGGCTTTCGTGTGCAAGTTGGAATTCAACAAATCCTCTCTAGGGAAGGGAGGAGAGATAAAAATATATCCCTTTATTCGTTGTCATCCAGTTCACGGCGCATAATTCAGTAGCGCGAGAAGTTCAAACGGCGAGTTTCCTTCGTCGTTCACCTACAAAACAACCCTTCTGTTGCCATGGCAGCAGTCTCAGAGTTCTCGAACACGGAATTTTCTAAACAGAGGACGGACCTTACCTAATGCGTCGTAATGTCGCTCACCGCCAATCAATACGCTTTCTTAGTAGTTACGGCATGCCGTCTTCCCACTACACAAAACTCCGAGCAAACACACGTTTCTGATATGTGGGGACACACACACACGCACACGCACACACGACCATTTCACGGCAGTGCCCTTTATCGATACCACGCGCACAGCCGGATCACAATTCACAAATGGTTGCAATTTTTGGTATTCGTTTGCGCTTCGAACGAATGAAATTTCTTTAAAATTTCGAGAAAATCGCACGGGACGGAACGAGTTTGAGGAATTTAAATTTGTTGGCTCGAATTTTAGCGTTAAGATTTCGAAAATTGCATTTTACAGGCGGCATCGGCAGAAGGGCAGTCAAAAAATCAGGAAGATTCATAAATAAAGATTACGATTTATAATCGACGAGAGGATGAACACTCTCGGGTATTGACTTAAGAAAGACTAGAAAGAAGTACGAATTAGAATAAAAACTAAGAGTTAACAGAGGGAAGAAGGCCCGAGGGAAAAATTTAAAAGCTGTGTTGGGGTATTCGGAATAAGCGCAAATAGCCAAGTCCACGAGGTGTCGTCAGTACAAGGCCGTGTCAATAAATTGCTCTATATTACGTTTCGCCTGTTTTATAGGATGAAAAACACGAGTTCCTTGGGAAATAAATGGTGAAAATTCTATCCTTCCACGGCTGGACAAGGATTTGTTGTTCGTTATCTGTTAAATTTGATTTCGTTGCGATAGGATTCCACCCCAGGTTATTTTGTGGAAGAACAGCGATTGGTGACCAGTGGCAGTAGTGCGTTTCCTATAGTTGCACCGTTGCCCTGGGTTTGCGGGGGCGGGGAAACGGACACATGTTTTTGTAAAGGACGGCTCCTAGAAGTTCAGTTCAATTCCGCTTCATATCTCTGCGAAGTACAACAGCACTGCAGAAGGGCTAGATATGTGGGCAATGTAGGTTTGTGTGTAATATGTGTGTGGTCTAGTCACTTGGCTACCCAGAAGCATCAATCTTCTGGAAAGATGATTCTGGGTAGTCATTCACACCACGGGTAGGTGGGCCAGTCCCAATCGAACTCGTACTGTCTCAATTCGAGACTCTACCCCCCCCCCCCCGGATTAATTAAGAGCCAAAAGGTGAGCCAGATTTACATATAAGGTAAACAAGCTACAGCTTAGGGCTTCACATTACAAGGGGCCTCGCTCAATCTGAAAAAATTCTTTTTTTAATATTTTAACTCGTGAACTGTAAAAGAGAAGGGCATAATATACACTGAGTGACCACTGAATTATGAACACCCTATGAAAACTGAATGCGACCCGTTGACCACGTGAGCTACGAGAGTGCGCAGTTAGTCGACCTACGTACCATATTTACGGTGTCAGTGGTTCAGTAAAAAAGTAAAATTCCGAGCGTGATGGGTAAAAGGAAAGATTTATCGGACTTTGATAAAGGACAGATTGTGGGTGCTCGACGAGCTGGTGCCTCGATTTCCCAAACGACTGAACTGGTGGGATGTTCGAGAGCCGCCTTAATTAAAGTGTACCAGGAATGGCGTCAAAATGGCCAAACAACGCACCGACGGCAAAACTGCAAAGGTCAGCGAAAGGTTGCTGTTAGAGGTGGGCGCCGGGCCCGACGACTCGTACAGCCGGACAGGCGCAGCACTATTGAAGTGTTGACTACCCAATACAACATGGGCCAACCCGGAACAATATCTGACACGACCATGTGTCGCACGCTCGCACGTATGGGCTATACCAGCAGACAACCCCTACAGCATCCTCTCCTAACCAAGGTTCGGCGTAAAAGACTCGTCTGGTGCAAAGAGCATGCAAGTTGGTTGTTGGGTTTGTTGGTGCATCAGCAACAATGGCCATAATGCGCATATTTCTGGCTAGTATATTTTTCTTGTTTTTTTTTTTTTTTATATCAGAGTCAAAACATTCAGAAAAGGTGATATTTATCAATCGATTTTAGAAAAACAAAAACGTCATCCATATCCTCACGATCTCCTAGAACACTTTGTAGCGTTAATTGATTGCGACTTTTTAAATGTGAAGAGAAACCAGTTTTCGTTCTCTTAGATATAGTGGACATTCTATGACGATATGCTTTACAGTAAGTAGGCATGAACAGCTACTGCATTGTGGGGCATCTTCCTTTCTTAATAACTGTGAGTGAGGTATGTGTGACCAATGCGCAGTCGTGCTAGTACAGTTTCTTCTTTTCTATTTCCTCTTAGACTGGACTGTCACTGTTTGGGTTCTCTCTTTATTTCAAAAAGTTTATTATTTGTTTCTTTTTCCCATATACGTTTCCACTGTTCTTTAGAGGTCTGTTGTATAATGGATTTATAGTCAACACGTGGTGTCCTGAAATTGGGGGAGATCGGATTTGGAGCATTTTTAGCAGCTAAATCTGCCTGTTCATTTCCTGGGATTCCAGAGTGTCCAGGAATCCAACAAAAAATTGTGCGGTGGCCACGTGTATGAATTTCCATTAACTGAGACCAGATTTTCTGTATCGGAGGATGATTGCTGGAGCGTTTACATTGTATACAGTTCACGGCACTTAACGAATTGGTATATATGATGGATTGAGTATATGAGACTTCTTTTATGTTCTCGAGGGCTAATAGGATACCATATAACTCTGCGGTATGAGCACTACATTCTGAGGGGAGCTGATTGGCGATGATAGCATCCGGCAAGACTACGGCTGTACCAACTTTATTGGCAATCTTGGATCCATCTGTATATAGCTGTACGTAACTTCTAAACTGATTGGTGTGGGCCAGATGTAATTGTCTAATGTCAGTATCTGGAAGATTATTCTTCCCCCATTTCTGAAAATATCTGTCAACGTGTATTGTGGGCATTTGCCATAGCTGGATTTCCATGCTAGTGTCCTGCAATATGTTATTCATGTTGAGTCCCCAGCTAGTGTTTAGAGCTTGATGCCTAATGCCATGTTTTGTTGAGACGTGATTTAATTTGTTGAGACGTGATTTAGTTTGATAGAGGTTTCCCATTTTGGTCTGAAGAGATATTGCCATATCGGGTGATGTGGAAGGCTGCTGATTTTAGCGGCATAATTTAGGAGAAGAATTTGTCGTCGAAGGTCTAGCGGCGATTCATGGGCTATTCCATATATAGACTTACAATTGGACATGTATGAAAGGCCCCCCAGTGAAACTCGAAGTGCACTGTGATGAATGGGATCAAGCCATTTCAGTACATTTGGCCTGGCTGAGGCGTATGCAGGAGACGCATAGTCTAAGCAGGATCTAATTCATGAGCGATATAAATGTAGCAACATGTAACCATCTGCACCCCATGACATAGAGGAAATTACTCTGAGAATATTTAGTTTCTTAAGACAGTTGATACGAATATATTTTGTTTGTTCAAGGAAGTTTATAGGCGCCTCCGTAGCCAGGTGGGAAGGAGCAGCAGTGCGTAGCACACGCTTCTTGATTTAGACCGGGGTTCGAGCCCGTCACCACCAAATACGGACGATGCGGAAAGGTCAGGGAATGACCACCGCATATCACGGAGCAATATGGCCTTAGTTACTAATGCTCCTAAAAACCAAATAACTAACAAGGAAGTTTAGTTTTTTCTCGAGTATTATACCAAAAAAGCGAGTACTTGGCTGAAATGTGATACAGAGTCTAACTGAAGGTCTGGATCAGGATGCAATACGCTTACGACAGAAGTGTACTGCAGTTGTTTTGGATTTAGAAATTCTTTAACCATTGTTTTTGGCCCAAGAGACTATTTTACTAATGGAGCCTTGTAGTTGTCTCTCGATAAGTCGCATAGTTTGAGAATGACATGAGATGGCAAGGTCATCAGCATACAGGTATGCATCAACTGTGTTAGGTATACGCTTGGTTATAAATTCGATCCTGATGGCAAAAAGCGTTGCGCTCAACACTGATCCCTGGGGAACTCTCTCTTCTTGTACGCATGTTTCAGAAAGTGACGAGTGGAAGCGGACTGGAAGGATCTGTTAGATAGAAAGTTCTGAATATATGCAAGTTGGACGTTAGAAGAATGGAAGATGGTGTGCTGGTCGGATGAGTCACGTTATTTACTCCACACCGTGGATAGTCGTGTACGGATTTGGCGTCAGCAACATGAGGCTCTTTATCCATCATGCATGGTATGAAAAGTGCAGGCCGGTGGAGGCGGTTGTATGGTGTGGGGCATGTTTCACTGTGAGGAACTTGGACCCCTGGTGCATGTGGATCAACGTATCAGTGGTCTCCGCTATCTTCAACTGCTTGCTGACTGTGTACACCCCGCTATGTTACACTTTTTCCCCGAATGGCGATGGTGTCTTCCAAGAAGACAATGCGCCGAGCCATCGGGCACTTGTTGTGCAGGAATGGTTTGAGGAACCCACTTCTGACTTCCAGCATATCGATTGGCCTCCGAACTTCCCCCGATATCAATCCCATAGAGCACTTGTGGGACACACTGGAAAGGCATATCAGGAACCTGCATACACCAATCACCTCCATACCTGCATTGCTAGCCACATTACACTCAGCTTGGTTGGCCATACCTCCCGAACGCTTCTGACATCTTGTTGAATCAATGACACGTCAGATAGCTGCTGTACTGAGGACAAAAAGAGGACCTACGAAGTATTAGGTAGGTGGTCATAATTCAGTGATCACTCAGTGTGTTATAGCTTAGGGCCACAAGAAATTTAAATCCAGCCCCTGCCTCTGGGAGCCCACTCCAGGGGAAAAAAAAAAAAGAAGGAAGGAAAGGAAGAAAGAATAAAAGTTCCCGTGGTGTTAATAAAAAAAAAAAACATATACATAGAAAAAAAAAAAAAAAAAAAAAACGTTTTGGCGACAGTTTTAACCATTCTGAAATTTGAAGAATGGTTTTTAACCATTCTTCAGTATTCTCAAATTGGTTACTCTCAGAATCTCAGGCAACCATCTGTCTCCTTCTTTTAAACACTTCCGTAGCAAATTCTGGTAATTTCTGAAAAGTTGCTCGGGTGGAGGAGGAAGGTAGGTAAAAGGGAAAGAGAAAAATGAGAAAGTTGCGTCAAATATAAATAAATTAAAGTGGCGAAAGTACCATACCACCAAGTCCTTCATCGCGGGAGGTCCGCGACAGTAGGTAAGATATGGTTGTTTCATATTACGAGGGAGTCAATCGGGATTATGACGAGGAAGCGCTAGTCGTATAGTTTCGACACTGGTGCCAGAATCGAAGCCTGTAATGATCTACCACGAGTAGGAACTGAATGTTCGCTTATTCCTAAGACAAACGACCGAAAGGGGCGGTCGTTGTATTAAAAGGAGTTGAAGTTGTATTAAAAGGAATCGCAAAGAGAAGGAATTCACTCGGCAAACATTTAGGAGGCGGTGAGTAAAAATTAAAAAAAAAAAAACAAAAAAACTTATTGTTAAATTATTATTATAATTACTCGTATTAAAAAACTCCAACTGTAAATACGCAGTTTTTTTTAATAATGATAATAATAATAATTTAACACTAATAAGCTGAAATATCGCAAAGTGAAAAATCACAGTACTTACTTTTCTTTAAGCCAGGAAGGCATCCAAGAAAACACAGGCGTTCTATTTTATTTATTTTACTTTTTTTATCGCAGTATTGATAACCTGAGACTATCGCTACGAAGTGTCTCGAGGTGCATTACAAATAAACAGTCAGTCCCAAACTGGAACAAGTGTGAAGTTAACATTCCGAAACTATTTTAGTTTTTAGTTTTACAACGAACAATCGGTAATGAACCCTCGGGTACGCGGGCGAGTTTCACCGGCCGTTTCTTCCCTCGCTGGCATCTTCGAGGCCACCACGAGAAGAAGCAACGCGACCTGCCATCTGCGGACATTGTTTTGATGGGCAGTTTATCTCGACGGCAGCGGATGAATGTTTAATGCCATGCCAGCAGCGGGTCACGCGAACAAGCAAACACCAAAGTGCATGCATTTCCATCTCCCACTGACATTATTTAGCGCAGGGTTGTGTGTGTGTGTGTGTGTGGGTGTGTGTCTAAAAGCTTCCTAAATGAATTAAAATAACCTGAGATATATAATTGTCCTTAGTTTTAGTCACACAATCTTCGTTTCTTCACCGGAAGGAACCTGCTCAATAATTACACACGGTCTCCTAATCTCCTGCAAATAT
This sequence comes from Mastigoproctus giganteus, assembly GCF_048544385.1. Classification (NCBI taxonomy): domain Eukaryota; kingdom Metazoa; phylum Arthropoda; class Arachnida; order Uropygi; family Thelyphonidae; genus Mastigoproctus; species Mastigoproctus giganteus. The sequence continues at coordinate 2,305,776 of NC_143577.1, read as the reverse complement.
AAATAAATAGATCACCAATGGCGCTCTAATACAACACCAGTTTAAACGCCAATCCATCCACAAGTGACACCTGGTGGAAACTTTGAAACTGTTCGGTTATAATCTCGCATAATGAAAATCCGCTGTTACTATGGTTACGTAAAATGGCACGAACAGGATTCCACAGTGAACTTGGAAACATCATAAATTAAGCATGAATGTTTAGCGACTCGATGTACTGTATTTCAGGCAGGGCGCAGTAAATAAGATTTACTTTTCGTCGTTAATATCTCTCGCTTAAATTAATTTAATATAAATTTAGTAACGATATTCAATAATGTCTTCCCTTTTCGCAAATTTTATAATTAATATATTTTATGATTAATTATCCAGTAATTTAAGAAAAGTTCTCAATAAGGGGAAAGAAACCCATGATCGCGAAGTCAGGTCAGTATAAATAATGTTACCGTTAAAATTAGAAATATAGTTAATTATGAAATTTACGTTATTGTATCTTCTTAATATAATTAAGTACTTAAATGTATTAAATATTTTAAAATTTATTTAAAAATTATAATAAATTAAACGCAATACTAATAATAAATTCATAAAAACAATATTTGAAAAGTGCTTCGTGCAAAATACCGTCATAATAATGGCACCAGAAAAAAGCCGCCTAGCGGCTTTTTTTATGGTGAAAATAAAACGAGTGAGAAAAATAAAAGTAGTAGTAGTAGTAATGGCATGTGATGCAAGAAAGCAAGTGTATGAGCTTATGCAGCATCAGCCAAAAAAAAAAAAAAAAAAAAAATCACACCAAAATACCCTCCAAATGCCTGTCCAGTTCCTCCTTAAATTTATTCAACCTATCAACTTCCACAACGACAGATGGAAGTTTGTTCCAGCAATTAACCACCCGCTGGCTAAAGGCAAATTTCCGCACATCTATTCTACATCTGTCCTTTCTTAATTTGAACTTATGCCCCCTTAGGTTCGTAATCTGAACAAGTGGAAGGATCCCATCAGAATTCAACATGCTCAACCCATTCAAGGCCTTATACACCTCAATCAGATCACCGCGCAGGTGCCTAGTCTCCAGCCACTGCAATTTGCAGAACTTTAGCCTCTCTTGGTAAGGATCCCTTCATTCCCCTCACCAATCTTGTTGCCCTTCTCTGTACACGCTCAAGTAAACCGGTGAACCTTGGTTAGGAGGGGATGCCGTAGGAGTCGTCTGCTGGTATAGTCCATACGTGCGAGCGTTCGACTCATGGTCATGCCAGATATTGTTCCGGGTTCGCCCATGTTGTATTGGGTAGTCAACTCTTCAGCAGTGATGCGCCTGTTCGCCTGTATGAGTCGTCGGTCCTGGCGCTCACCTCTAACATCAACTCTTCACTGACCTTTGCAGTTTTGCCGTCGGGTCGTTGTTTGACCATTTTGACCCTGGTCCTGGTACACTTTAACTACGGCGGTTCTCGAACACCTCACCAATTCAGCCGTTTGGGAAATCGAGGCACCAGCTCGTCGAGCACCCTCAATCTGTCCTTTATCAGAGTCCGTTAAATCCTTCCTTTTACCCATCACGCTCGGAATTTTACTACCTACTGAACCACTAACAGCTTATCTATGCTACGTAGGTCGACTAACTGCGCACTCTCGTCCCTCTCGTGGTCAACGGGTCGCATTCAGTTTTCATAGGGTTTTCATTGATATATTTTTCCTTGTTTTCCAGTTTTCATTGATATATTTTTCCTTGTTTTCCAGTTTTCATTGACATATTTAGTCTTGAAGCCGGACCTCCCAGAGGGAGGTACGAGACTGCGGAGTTAGTCGACCTATGTAGCATAGATGAGGTGTCAGTGGTTCAGTAGGTAGTAAAATTCCGAGAGTGATGAGTAAAAGGAAGGATTTATCGAACTCTGATAAAGGACAGATTGTGAGTGTTACGATCATACATTTTTTACTTTTTTTTATTTATTTTTTTATCAGGGTCACCTGTAAATGATTACATTTACCCATATATTTATAATTTATATAGTCTGCAAATTGTGTGTTCTCTGATCGATTTGCCTGTTTGCTGGACGAAAAAACCCCAGTTTCTAGGGAAAACAACCTTACTGTCTACGCCTGAGACCGACTAACTCAGTCACGGAGTGAAAAAAGCCCACTAAAGTTCCTCGCGTCATCGACGGGATTCGACCCGGGCCTTTTCCACCTGGTAAGAGGAGGACGGTGACGATACCACTGTGCTACCTGCGCAGACAGGTGCTACGATCACAGCATTCGATCAAATGTTTCAGAAGGTAATTAAAAGGGAAATCATGGACACCTTTTTCCATGGACACCCTGTATATACATAGCGGTCCGCAAACGTTTTGATTTTTTTAGGAGTGTGTAAATTCTTTTTGATTTTTGAAAGGGTCCGTAACCACTGCCCTACAGAAAAACAAAACGGGTGCTCCATAACGACACGTCTCCGATTTTATACTGAGCAATGCCCTTCTGGATATCCAGCTACAAGATTAAATAAGTCAGTGTATATATAGTAAGATTTAAGAGCCCAGCGACTAAGCCATATTGTTAGGTATAGTAGTAGTAATCGAGGCATGTGATGCAACAAGGCAAGCTTATATAGCATCAGCCAAAAAAAAAAAAAAAAAAACACCATTTCACACATCCATTTTCTCTAAATGTTTCTCCAGTTCCTCCTTGAATTTATTTAAGCTATCAACTTCCACAACGACGGATGGAAGTTTGTTCCAGCAATCAACTACCCGCCGGCTAAAGGCAAATTTCCGCATATATATTCTAAAACAGTCTTTATTCAATTTGAATTTATGCCCCCTTAGGTTCGTAATCTCAGCAAGAGGAAGAATCCCATAAGAATTGAGCCTGCTCAACCCATTCAAGGCCTTATACACCTCAATCAGTCACTTCGCAGGTGCCTAGTATCCAGAACTTGAATCTTTCTTGGTAAGACCACCCTTCCCCTCACCAATCTTTTTTGCCTTTCTCTGTACTCGGCCAAGCAACTCTACATCCTTCCTAAAATGAGGCCTCCAGACCTGTACGCAGTACTCAAGGCGCAGCCTGACTATTTCCTTATACAAAGGGATATTCATCTCCTTTTCCTTACTAGTAATATTCTTATATATCATTGATAATACCCCATGACCTACTCTGGCACCTTGCTGCACTGCTCAGAAAATTTCATATGTGACTGCACAATTACTCCCAGGTCTTTTTCATTTTCTACCACCCTAAATGTAGTACCACACAGTTGGTACGTTCCTCTGGGTTACTTCTACCCATATGCAGTATTGCATTTGTCAATGTTAAACTTCAGTTGCCACTTCTCAGCCCATCTGCCTAAATTTTCTAAATCCTGTTGCAGTAGCACACTGCCATTACTGTCATTAACAACCCTGCCAACCACTGTATAATCTGCAAACTTCGACATTAAGCCTGATACACCTTTATCAATATCATTGATAAATATACAAAACAGCGGGCCCAACACCAAACCCTTGGGAATCGACTAATAACATTAGCCCACGAAGAGCAGCCTCTGTTGATTATCCCTCTCTGTCTTTTTGAACTCAGCCATCCTTTAATCCATTGTAGCAACTTTCCTTAGTGCCATACTGCTCCAATTTGTACAATAGTCTTTCATGTGCAACAGTACCAAAACCTTTACTAAAATTCAAGTATATAATATCAAAATTATTTTTTGCATTGAGTTCCTCTGTGACCATATCATAGTATCCAAATTTTGTCAGACAAGACTTTTTAACAAACCCATTGCTTCCCCTTAATAAACCCATGCTGTGTCTGAACGGTAACTGCAGTCTATATGATGCCCCAGTGACTCCATTATTTTCCCTTGAACAGAATTTAAGCTAACAGGTCTGTAATCACTCGTGCCACCCTTTGATCCCCTCCTCTGTGAATTGGGGATACATTTGCACATCTGAAGTCCGTCGGGATCTCCCCTGAATCCAAGGATGCTCTCATAATTATGGCTAAGGGTTTGCATACTTCCATTGCCGCCTGCTTTAATATAACTGGATAGATCCTATTCACTTTAGATGCCTTTCTTAATTTGAACCTCAACAATTTTTCCTCCATTTTGCTCTCAGTAATTATAAAAATCATTAAGTACCCTGTTAAGTTTGATAAACTTCTGGCATTTTCCTCCCTTAATAACTCCTCATGTGTGAATGCAGATGCAAAATACTCATTCAGATTATCAGCTATCTGAACTGGATCATCAACAGTCGAACCATCAATATCAAGTGGACCAATTTGATTCATCCCCTTCCTTTTAGAGTTTATATAAGTAAAGAAATCCTTGCTGTTTTTCTTAGCATCCTTTGTCAAAGATTTTTCGTAATCTGTCTGTGTGCGATGGTATTTCAAAAAAAATAAGTTACACTTGACCATTGTAACCCAAGAGACATTTATTGAGTTACGTAACTTTATGCAATAGAAAGCACATGCCTTGCACTACTTTTCCCCATAGTCACCGAGTTGGTGTAAACACTTCTCGGAACGTGTGACTAAACGTTCAATTCCCTGATGATAGAAATCCACTCCTTGGTCATTCAGCCACCGTCGAACTGCTGTTTGCACCTGCTAATCGTTTGCAAATCGTTTTCCCCTAGATGCTCCTTCAACTTACCAAAGATGTGATAGTCACAAGGCGAAATATTGGGACTGTACCGCGAATGTTGCCATACCTCCCATCCAAAACTTTTGCGCTGATTATGTGTTGTGCGTGCATTGTGTGGCGTGGCTTTGTCCTGAATGAGAACAACACCTTTGCTTAACTTTCCAGGCCTCTTGTTTTTCATGGCTGGTCGCAAAGACCGTAATGTTTGGCAGTATGAGACAGCATTAATTGTTATGCCTTTTGCCATAAATTTCGTGTAAACAACTCCTTCACAGTCGAAAAACATAGCGGCCATGACCTTTCCTGCTAATGGTGAAACTTTGAATTTCTTCCGAACAGAGGATGTTGTGTGTCTCCATTCCATAGACGCTCTGTTCGTTTCTGGGGTCGGTCTCAGGTGTAGATAGCTAGGACCCCCCCCCTCCCCGCCCCAGAAACTGGGGGTTTTTCGTCCAGCAAAACAGGCAAATCGACCAAAGAACACACGCAATTTACAGACATAATATACAGAATGCACGGCAGATGAATTTAAATATTCGGTTGGCCTAATATACAGTAGTTTGGTTTTTTTGTTCGGTTCTAGGGTGAAATGGTGATGGTGTACCCATGTTTCATCGCCAGTGATGATGCAGCATAAGAAGTCATGGCCTTCCACAGAATAGCATTGAAGGAAGGCTAGAGAAGACAAAACACATTGACCTTTGTGTTCGTCTGTCAGTGAACGAGGAACCTATCATGCACACAATTTGCACACAATATGTTCACAAACTATGGAATGAACAGTGTTCATTCCATTGTCTATCGAAATATTCAACTCCTTTGCCATTTCTGCGACTGTCAGTCTTCGATTATTGCGAATCATTTCATCTACCTGCATCATGTTGTCTCCAGTGGTCGACGTTGATGGCCTTCCTTTTCGATCAGCATCCGTCTATTCTGTGCGACCACTTTCAAACTGCTGGCACCATTTCACTATGGCTGGACGCGACATTGCATTTTCCCCATCCACCGCCGTTATTTCACGATGAATCTTAGCAATTCTCGGAACAATTCAGACGTTTGGCCATAAAAATCGCACCTCGAAATTGGAGTACCATTCTAGCTGACATGCCATTACGAACGGTTGCTCCTACACAACTGTTACCGCTACGTTAACGAAACTCACCTACCAGGGGACGCACGCTATGAACTCTATTCCGCGCAGGCGCCACATTTGTTGCGCAATTATACCAAGAGATGGCGGCAGGTATAACTTATTTTTTGAATGCCCTTCGTATATTGTCTGAAAATTGTGATGTGTGTTCTGAGGTCTATTTTCTGTTTACTGGACGAAAAACCTGAGTTTTCGAGAAGAAAATATTATTTTCACTCGCTTGAGACCAACTAATCAGCCAAGTTGTATAAATCGCCCATAAAAATTCATCGCCTCATCGACGGGATTCAAACTCAGTATCAAAACTTGTTAATCAAACTTTTCAATTAAATTTGTTTTTCAAAATTTTCAGTATCAACTGTGGTACCCATGAGGGTGATGATAGGAAGGAATATATACGATGAAATCTTTGATGACATTATGGAATGCCAGGCATATGTCGAAAATTTTCTCAAGTGGTTTATCGAAGTTAATAGAAGAAATTTGCTTTGTAAACATAAAATTCATTTGAACAGAGGAGGTGCAAGAGTTTTTGTTTCTGTCATTGAGGAAGCCATAAGAGTTTCAGAAAAGCTGCTGCTTTGAGAGAAGGGTTACGGAAACTATTGGAATGAGAGAGATCAGTGACATGGACCAAAGCCACACTCACTCTCCGTTGTTAGCACTTCTGTGCTTTCTGTAATTGTCTTATGCACAGAAATAAACATATAACAAGAAACATATTATTCTGGTAGGAATAGAATCCTTTATTCCACATTCCACATTAAAATCTCATCCATTATGTAAACCTTGGTTTTCCAATAGATGTTCAAAGGCTGTTCAAGAGAAGAATGTTGCATATTGTAATTGGCTTGTTTACAATTCTTCAGTTTCATTTTCTGTCTACACCAAAGTTCTCAACAATTGTAAAGCAGTTATTAATCAGTCCAAACTAGACTTTGAACAGTCCAAGAGTAGAAAACTTGCTTCTTGCCCTAATGGTAGCCGAGAATTCTGGTCTCTTGTCAAAGCTATTGGCCGCAACTTTTGCCCATCTCTGCTCCCACCTCTGTCCAAACCAAATGGTTCTGGTGTCACTTCAGCCAAGGATAAAGCTGACCTGCTAGCATCCCATTTTTCTTCCAGCTCATTTATTAATGATCTTGGTAAAACACCTCCCACTATTCCCAACACGCTCCATTCAATGCCTCCAGTGGTCTTCCGTCAAAAGGATGTCAGAAGGATTTTGACGAATCTTGATGCTAAGAAAGCTCCAGGTCCCGATGGTATTTCTCCACTTGTTCTCAAAACCTGTGCTCTTGAACTGACTCCTGTTCTTTTCCGCCTTTTTTCACTTTCTTATTCCAAAGGTGTTTTTCCTTCTGCTTGGAAATTTGCTCATATCCAGCCAGTTCCTAAAAAGGGTGACAAATCCCTCCCATCCAATTATCGTCCCATCGTAATTACTTCTACCCCTTCTAAAGCTATTATACACTCTAACCATATACTCTGTGAAACTGCATCAAATTTCACAAATATTGAATCAGTATACTGCCTTCTTCATCTTGGCAAGTTAAAAGTTTTAATAGTATTGCTTTATTTTCCACCTCCCTTAACTAATATCGACCTCCAGTACTTAGAAAGCTCGCTGGAATCAATCTTCCCACTAATTCAATCTGCCGACATAGCAATGGTTTTGGGTGACTTTAACTGTCAAATGGCTAATTTAGGATCTTCTTCTCCATCACTGCAGACTAGGGCTCTCTTTAATATGCTTCACAGCTATGGTCTGGAACAAATTTGCAACTTTCCAACCAGAGAAAATGCCTACCTCGACCTAATATTTTCCTCTACTCATATAGATGTTCACACCGACAACCCCATATTTCACTCGGATCATTCACCAATTACTTTTGACATCACAGTGACTTCTCATAACTTCAAATGCAGCTCCCGTACTCCTCGATTCAATTTCAGAAAGGCTGACTGGCCTCTGCTCAACCTAGCTCTAAGAAACGTAGACAAGCAGCTCGCCGACGCTATGGATGACATCGATGTGCTCACCAATAACCTGATTAACTGTGTCCATTCAGTTATATCTGACATTGTTCCTCAATCCCATCTTACCGCACGCTCTACCTACCCGCACTGGTATAACAGTGAACTAATACGTAAAATTAAATCCAAAGAATTCTACAGAAACAAGTATAAGCAAACAGGTGACAGTCAATACTATGAAATATTCAGCCAACTCCGCAAAGAAGTGAAAACTCTCATATTAAACTCCTACAACATGTATACAGAGTCAGTTCAGGATAGTCTGCTTACTCACAGAGATATCAAACCATTCTGGAATTTCATGAAGCATAAGAACATAACCAGTAGAAAGTTACAACTCCGTAACGCAGATGGAATTCTCTTATCTGACGAATTCAGTATTGCTCAAGAGTTTGCCAAACACTTTTCTAGAATTCAAACAAATGATACATTGAGACCTGCCTCATTTCCTGACTTCACACCTGGTAAAGATGATATCCTCATTAATCTTTTTATCACTGATGAAGATTTAAATTCGGCATTAAAAAGCATTAGAAATGACTATACTAGAGGCCCAGATGACATTCCAGGCTTATTTTGGAAAAGGACTGTCACTACATTGAAACCCCTCATACTGCGGATCTTCAACCTGTCTCTCAGGCTGGGGAAGTATCCTAAGCACTTTAAGCAGGTCAATATTGTTCCTATTTTCAAAAAAGGTGATAAAAATGACGTATCTGATTACAGACCCATAACCTTGCAAAACAGCCTGGCTAAACTCTTCGACACAGCAGTGCACAAACATCTCTTCGAATTCTTCAAGCCTTTTATCGATCAGAATCAACATGGTTTCTGCAGTGGCAAGTCAGTAGTCACAAATTTACTTCCTTTCTGGCAATACACCTCGGAAGCTCTTGATAACCACCTACAAGTTGATGCAGTCTACACAGACATATCCAAGGCATTTGATAAAGTCCCGCACGAACAACTTCTGGAAAAACTTAAGCTATATGGTATCCGTGATCCTTTGCTCTCATGGCTACGCAGCTATATTACGCATCGTTCCTTGAGCGTTATCATAGATCAAGTGAACTCAGACTGTTTTATACCACTAAGCGGAGTACCACAAAGCTCTCCCTTAGGTCCTCTTCTCTTCATTGTTTTCGTAAATGATCTTCCTTCTTTCATCTACACCTCCAATGTTCAAGTTGCTCTCTATGCAGATGATCTTAAGATCTACTCAGCAGTGAAGGAGACTACCGATTCTCAACAGCTTCAATGTGCTCTCAATAAATTCTCTCTGTGGCTATCTCTGAATGGCTTGTCTGCTAACCCCTCGAAGTGCAAAGTAATCTCTTTCTCATCTTGCAGATCTCCACAACTAATGAATACGGAGTATAGTATTAACTCTGTGATCATCGAAAGGTGTGACCAAGTTAACGACTTAGGGATTCTCTTTTCCAGCAGTGCTAAATTCGATGCCCATGTCCTTAAAATCACCAGCAAAGCATTCAAAACACTGGGATTCATCAAACGGAACACATACAAGTTCAAAAACTACAGATATGCGGTTATCCTTTATAAAACTATTGTACTGCCAATCCTTGAATTCAGTTCACCCATCTGGAATCCTCACACAAAGACTTTAACTAACAAAATTGAAGCAGTCCAAAAAACTTTGTCCGTTACCTTACGTACCGCAATCCTCTATTCTATCACTCAGTGTATTATGAATCGCTCTGTGATTACTTTCATCTGAGGCCTCTGTGCACTAGAAGAGTTACTGCTGACATCGCCCTTCTAGCTAAAGTAATCACTGGAACTTATGAAGCATCTGATATCCTGAGTAAAATAAACTTCAATGCTCCCTGTAGACAAGTCAGGAACCTTACACCGTTTCGCCTTGACTCTGCCAACACGGACTTAATGAAGTTCAGTCCACTGAACAGAATCAGCAAATCAGCAAATGACTCTCTCATTGACTTCTTTGACAACTCCCAATCACTGATGAACTCCATCCACAAGTTTGCCTCTTCTCTTAAACTACAAAGTGACTAGCTCACATCTAATTATTATTTGTTATATTATTTTTCTATTCTATAACTGATTAATTATTACTTGTTTTACCGGTAACTTAACTTAATACAATCCTCTTTTGTACATATGCTTTTATTGTTTGAATCTATATCAATGTTTATCGTCCTGTTGGATTTCATATTATTGTTATTATGTTTATTGATCTGATCTCAGATACACTGTTAATGGTTACCTGTTGTCTATCTTGTTATTAATAAAATAAAAAATAAAATAAAATAAAAAAATAAAGTAATGGAGAAATCAATTAACCGCCAACTCTTAAAACTACCTAGAAACTTTCCGTCTGATCAACGTTCCCCAGTATGGATTCCGTCAGTGTCGATCCACTGGTGATATTCTGGCTTATGTTACCCATTTATGGACTAATTCAATGGAAAGGTTCGGTGAAACACAAGTAGTTGCTCTTGACATCTCAAAGGCTTTTGATCGTGTTTGGCATAAAGGTCTTCTAAACAAGCTTCCATCTTATGGTTTGCCAACTGTTTTTTCTTTTTATTTTATATTATTTTATTAACAAAAAGATACACAACAGGTAACTGTTAACATTGTATCTGAAAGCAGAACAATGAAGCAATTGATAACAATAATATGAAATCCAACAGGAAGATAAACATTGATATAGAATTAAAAATTAAAATCATATGTACAAAAGAGGATTGCATTAAGTTACCGATGAAATAAATAATAAATAAAGTAATTAGAGAATGGAAAAATTATTTTTTAAAAAATAATAATAAACTACAATAATTATATGAGAGCTAGTCATTTTGCATTTGAAGACAATGGTTATTCACTTTTCTCTGTGATCGCTCACTGAGGGTAATGGTAGATGGCTCTCTGCCCTGTAACTTCTCCACTAATGCTGGTGCCCCCTCCCAAGGTTCAGTTCTTTCCCTCGCCGTTTTCCTCTTGTATATTAATGACCTTCTTCCATTTACTGGAAATCTTATCCAGAGTTATGCCGATGATAGCACATTGCTTCCACTTTCCAGTTTGAGACACCTTGTCCTGCTCAATCAGCTTCAACTTGTCGAAAATCTGCTGCCAATTCCTTAAATGCCGATCTTCAGGTAATTCTCCAGTGGGGCAAAAACAACTTCGTTGATTTCAATCCTTCTAAAACTCAGTCTTGTCTTATATCTCGCAAAAAAGGATTCTTCTGCTCCTATGCTTATCTTTAGTGACACTCCGATTTCTAGGCAAAATGATATATCTCTTTTGGGGATTACCCTGACTTCTAATCTCTCTTGGCACAAGCACATTACAAATATTGCTTCCTCTGCATCTAAAAAACTTGGTTTTCTCTATCGCTCTCGGCGTTACTTTTCTTCCAAACAGCTGCTCACTCTGTATAAATCGCAAATCCGCCATGCCATGGAATATTGTTCCCACACTGGGGCGGTGCCCCGAAAACCTCTCTCAGGCTTCTTGATTCCATTCAGAAGAGGGCAGTTAGGTTAATTAATGATTCTTCTCTAACAAAGTTTCTCCCCACGTACGGTTTCTGCTGCATGCCTCTTCTACAGATACTTCCATGGGTACTGTTCGTCTGAATTGTCTTCTATAATTCCTGCTCTATTTTTCAAAACAATCCGAACACGTGCCGCCACCAGCCAACATCCATTTACTGTCCAACTCAAACTCACAGAACTAACTTTTCATCTTCCTCGTTTATTCATTGAACTGCCGTTTTCTGGAACAACCTTCCTTCATACGTATTTCCTGAAAATTACAATCTACAGAAGTTCAAGTCCAATGTCAACAAATATCTTCTTTTGTCTTCTCAACCTGCAACCCAAGCATGGTAATAAGTATTATAGGTTCGAATATCTCTCGTATAGGTTCTAATATCTTTATATATATATAAATAGGTGCAAAAACTATCACCATATACCACAGAGAAAATCGTGTTTAAGTTTTATAAGGGACCTGCATAGTTGTAAAAAGGGAAAAGATGCAGCGTGTAATTTGTGTAGTTGTAATGCTAGGCGTATTGTAAATAAATTAAGCTAATTTCAGCTTTTGATTAGATGAACCAATGCTGATATAAATAGGACTAACAGAGACACGGTGCTATCCGGTCATAGGGGACAAAGAATTTAATCATAGGGAGTCTCTCCCGAACACACTATAATTATTTTAGCCGGTTCGGGAGAGATTAGGAGGATTAGAAGCAGATAAAGTTCTGGCGGACGCTGTGTGGTGCAAGATCATGCGCAGTAGAGGGAAGATAATAGCCGGGTCGTATGACAAAAATTTCTTGGATTTCTCTTAAAAATCTTTGATCAAAACTTTCTTAATTAAAGACAGGCAGCTTTGATGGTGGGCCGGTTCGGAGGAGTGTATTTGTTGCATTTTTTTTTTTTTTTTTTTTTTTTTTGGGCGGTGAATTGTGATGTGGCAGCAGAATGGATATTCCTTTAAAGTACGAGAAAATGTGCAGCTCGAACGCGTTCTTGCATTTAATCATCCGTAACTGACGGAAACTAAGAAATATGCCATCCTTTGAAACATTCCATGTACAGAACGAATAAATCGATCTTATTTAGCGTTTATAACTGTCGCGTGAGAATTAGAGCAGTTTGCAAAACAGAGATTGCGAGAATGTCACCAATCACGCGGACTCAAACACGCAACTGGTATAATTCTACGCTTGTACTTTGACTGCTCTGTAGGGCCGCTTTCGTTGTGTTTTCTAGTAAGGTTCGTGTTTGATAACAAGACAGGGGAGGAGTTGGTGGCTGCGATGGTTATTCGAGCTGTAGTTGTTTGTATTTGGCTGGTCAGTGTCAAGGCCTGCAGAACTGCACAAAGAGGGCAGAACGTGCTCTGTTACATTCGATGGTTTGCACTCAACACGTGTGATGGGCTGCGACTTGTTTTTCAGAGTTCCGCACAACCAACCCGATTATCGGATTTCTTGCACGCCGTGCGTGGAGGAAGCTTTTTCTTTCTTTCTTTTTTTCAATGGAAGGAAACAAATCTATGTCTGCCTTCTGAAATCTGCATCGATTTCTGGGTGTGGACGGAGTGTGGCTTTTCTAGTTTGTCAAGAAGCACGCGAGGCTGGACTAGGAGCAAAGAGATTGGGGGAGGGTAAGGGTTAGTGATTGGGATCTCCCAAATTAAAGCGAGCGTTTGCGTATTATATAACTATCTCGTGACAACGTCATTTGTTTCCGCACGCAGATTAGTAAACCGCTTCTGTCGCGTTGCTCCTTCTAGGAACGAATGTTTTATTTTAGAATTTACTCGCTGCGTATCCTCCCCGCGATGATTTCTTTTTATTTTTATTTTCTCGCTAATTTGTAACTCGACGATTTATCGACAATCTTGGGAGCAACTGGCAGGGAAGGGGAAGTTGTAATTGAACCGCGTAAGATAGTCGCAAAACCACACTCGGAAAGCGGTGTGCAGGCACGGAGGCCACCGTTGCTAAAATAAATGCGTCTATCTCGAAGATATTCAAAGACGGATGACACACATCTGATGAGATCGACTGAAGGACGGCCGAGATGTTCTGTCCGTACACTGGTATAACCTTGTAGATAGTAGGGAGGAGGTTGCGAGTAGTAATTTTAATGACGATACATTTGGAGTCGCGTGAACTAAAACTACAGTCAGCTCAAACGGGTGTCTTTAGTTGATCATAAATGGATATAAACTAAAATTAAATTATATTAAATAAACTGCGTAATTACTAACAAACACTGTTCTTTCGGCCTGCAAGCCGCTGTTTTGTTTCTTAGCCAAAAACTGTTGGATTCTTTTTTTTTTTTTTTTGTTGCTGATATATCACCATACAGTTGTGCAGTATAAACAACTGTATGGTGATATGTCACCATACAGTTCCGGCTCCATCAGGCTGGTAGTCCAGTGTCTTAACCACTGGGCCATCGCTCAGTGGTTAAGACACTGGACTACCAGCCTGATGGACCTGGGCTCGAATCCCGCATTGATGGACACGAACGCGGCTCTATTACGCTGGGAGACCGAAATTGAAATTGTTGATTCCTCATTGTGACCATTGGAGGACAGATATATTATATAAACTTGTATCTGGGTGAATTTATTCGAACTGTTGGGTAGGGTTTCATAGTTGTTGGCTGCTTTTATTTCAATAGTTTGATAGTCTCCTTTGAAGATAAAGGTGACTCCTCTTCCTCCTGCTGCCTTTGAAGTTCTCAAGAGAAAAATACCTCATCGGCTGGTAAGAATATCTAGGTGGTTGTCTTTGGGTGAACACCCCTGGTGGGGAAAACGGTTGGTATAATCACCGTCCCCCCACCCACCCACTAGGTGAAAAAGACCTGAGTTCGAATCCCATCAATGACGCCAGGAATATTTATGGACCTTTTTGACAACGTGGCTGAGTTAGTCTGTCTCAGGCGAGGATATCGTGGTTTTCTCTTCCAGAAACTCCGGTTTTTCGTCCAGCAAAGAGAAAATCGACCACAGAACACTGACTTGGTTTGTTTTTTTCAACTGTTCTATAATATCACAGCGTAATTTCGATTGATACTGGCAGATTCAGAAAGTGGGTATTTGAGGGTCGATAAATTTCAAGTACCAACATAATAGCCACCAGTGCAAATTTCAAAAATTTTTATCGGGACCGTAGTTAAAGAAAGCTTGTCCGCCCCTTTGCGACCCGTTCTAGAAGTTTAAAATTCAGTTGGGGTAAGGCTCATTAGATTATTGAAATGCTGCAGTATGTTTTAAGTGCCAATATGACGGTGTTGATGTAGCGCGAAGCAAACACCACCATACTCTCACTTAACTCACTCGCTCTGTCTCGTTATGAAATGGTTGTCGTTACGATAATATTCGATCTGCGTACTGAATATTGTTTGAAACGGTTGAAATCTGCCCTTCCTGAAACGCCATCACACGTGTTCGAACTGGCAGTCGGTCGAAATGGAGTGGACGAGGAAGTGAAAGATGTGGGTAAGCAGTTCAACTCGAACTTGTCGCAGGAAGTTGCGAAGATAAGCGAGCTGATTACGCGGGATGGAAACTGCAACAGCTTAAAGATAAAAGGGCAGACCTTCGGTCAGGCGAATGAGGAAGTGCAATTCCGAGTGGGGAAATAATGAGCGTGCGTGACAGGGGCCATCACGGTGCCATGCGAAACAGCAGAAGTCACCGCAACGGCAAAGAAATCGCACGTGGAAATACAACGGAAACTGCTCTTGAAGGCAAATCAAAAATAAGTGGAAAAGAAGAAAACGGCAATGGCCCAAGCAGCTTGGTGGAGGCAGGGGATAACGAACCTGACCGGCGCTCCAAATACAAGCTGGAATGAACCCTCCGGTGTCGATCAGTGATGGATAGTGTTCCCTTTATTTGACGCTTAATTAAAATTTGAAAATTGCAGAACGAACGTTCTTATTAAAACCAGCGACATATAAAGTTGCTCAGATTTATTAAACTACGTGTCTCTCGCATTTCACAGCTTCGTTTAAGTTCAGAATGAGATCTATTCGAAAAGACACAACTCATTCATTAGTAACTCTGACTGAATCGACTTCTTTCTACGCAGCTTCTGACTTGTTACAAGTTTAATCTCAATTCTGCCGAAAAAAAAAAAAAAAAATTCCACTTCAGCCAGATTTAAATTCTTTCATCAGTTTTATAAAGGATGATAGCGTGAATTCTTTCATGCTATCATCCTTTATAAAACTATTGTTCTGCCAATCCTTGAATTCAGTTCACCCATCTGGAATCCTCACACAAAGACTTTAACTAACAAAATTGAAGCAGTCCAAAAAAATTTTGTCCGTTACCTTACGTACCGCAATCCTCTATTCTATCACTCAAGTGTATTATGAATCGCTGTGTGATTACTTTCATCTGAGGCCTCTGTGCACCACCCTTCTAGCCAAAGTAATCACTGGAACTTATGAAGCATCTGATATCCTGAGTAAAATAAACTTCAATGCTCCCTGTAGACAAATCAGGAACCTTACACCGTTTCGGCTTGACTCTGCCAACACGGACTTAATGAAGTTCAGTCCACTGAACAGAATCAGCAAATGACTCTCGCATTGACTTCTTTGACAACTCCCAATCACTGATGAACTCCATCCACAAGTTTGCCTCTTCTCTTAAACTGCAAAGTGACTAGCTCTCATCTACTTATTCTAGTTTATTATTATTTGCTATATTATTTTTCTATTCTCTAACTAATTAATTTATTATTTATTTTAGCGGTAACTTAACTTAATGCAATCCTCTTTTGTACATATGATTTTAATGTTTGAATCTATATCAATCTTCCTCGTGGATTTCATATTTTTGTTATCAATTGTGTTCATTGTTCTGCTCTCAAATACACTCTTCATGGTTACCTGTTGTGTATCTTGTTGTTAATAAAATAAAAAAAAAAATAAAAAAATAAAATAGTTCTAGGCTCAATCGCACATATTTTGAGTCCCTTTTCTATTGTGTGATAAATGCATAGGCTCGTAGAGTTTAACGCGAAAGATCTCCAGCAACTCCGCCATTGCACTGTAAATTCGGCAAGTTTTATGAGAATTAGACTTTGCCGTCAAACCGGGTTCTCTGCTTTTATCGTCTGCCCAAGAAATATATTAAAGACGTCATTTCATGCGCGACTCAATTTTCTCATCTTACCGTTGCTGCGCAGCCTTTTTCATCCTCCTGCTTGGTGGCTCCTTTCTGAGAATAATAAAATGAACACCCGTCCTGCAAACTGTTCCTTCTCAGTCCTGGTCAAATCAGACTTCGTTCTTTTCTTTATTTCAGACTGTCGTTTTGTGTTTTTAATTTCTTACGTTCAAGCAGTCCCTCTTCCGCTTTTCCCAAAATATTACTTTGAGATCCATTGCAGGATTGCAAGGTTGCGATATCCTATTGAGAAAATTCATTAGCCTTCCCAGTTTTTAATAAATAACAGTCAGTTCCTTTCTGTTTCTTGACTCACACGCGTACATTGAAAGTTAGAGGCAACAGTATTGGTATCAGTACGAGTAATAAAAAATAACCTATCTGCCCCTTTACTAATTTGTGTAATATTTTTATTAAATTTCTTCAGACTACCAACTTGCTTCCACAATACCAGATGGAACTTTTCTCCAACAATCAACACTCGCTGGCTGATAGCAACCCTTTACACATCTATCCTGCAACCATTCTTCTTAAATTTGAATCTAGACCCCCCCCCCCCTCATGTATATAGTCTGAGCAAGAGGAAGATTGCCATAAGAAAAAAAAAAACAACAATTATATTTAGGCCACCCGAATAATTAAATTCATCTGCTGTGCTGTGTGTCTTATGTTTGTTAATTGCGTGTGTTCTATGGTCGATTTATCTGTTTTGCTGGACGAAAAACCGCAGTTTCTGGGTGGTGGGGGGAACCCTGCTATCTAGGCCCGAGGCCGACTAACTGATTGCCATCAGCGTCACCTCGCAGCCTTCAGACGCTGCAGTTTCCAGAAGAGAAGCCTTTCTTCGTAACAGCACCGTCTTGTTTCTTCCTAATATGAGGTCTCCAAACCGTACTGAATGTGCAACCTGACCATTGCTTTGTACAAAGGGATAATCACTTCCTTATCCCAACAAAATTCCTGCACGTCATTGACAAAACCCCACGAACGGTTCTGGCAGCCCATCTGCACAGTTCACAGAACTTCATATCTGACTGCCCAATTACTCCCAGGTCTTTCTTATTATGAATGTTAAACATCAATTGTCGTTTCTCAGCCCGTGAAGGAAGGAATTTTTATGGGCCTTTTTCGCAACGTGGTTGAGTAGTCGGTCTCAGGCGAGGGTAGCATGGTTTTTTTCCCCAGGAAACTCGAGGCCTATTTTTTTTTAGTAAAGTATACGTTAGAATTTGCAGATTCTTATTGTACATTGTTGCAGTAACCGTCCTGCCAACCTTTTATCACCTGCTAAATTAATAAGCTCGATATGCTTATTATCAAATATTTTTATACCAATATTTTTAATAAATATTGAAAACGGTAGAGGGCCCAGGGGATTCCACGCTCGATGATTCCACTAATAACAGTAAATTTGTGTACCACATGTGCATTGGTATTTCTGCTAATAATTTAGTATTCTACAGCTGATGAAGTGAGTGCAGCAGTCAAGACCGAAGGGAAGGAGGGAAGGAGGGGTTATGAGGTGTACAATACTCTGCCTGGCAATTCTTTGAGGGGGCTCGACCAAGATATTAATATTACATTTTTTTAATTAAATTCATATTTAATACTCCACAAAAAAGTCTATAACCTTAAAACAATAAAAATGTATTTATTTTATGTCAGGCTGTTTTTAATCTTCAGTCTTCGTGCGGACATACGAGGAGAGGGAAGTAGGCTGCCGTACCCTTTGCACTCTCGATACTCGTGGCTACATCGAAATGAAAACACGTATATTTACTGCGCAGTAGTATTATTACTACTCAAGCACATAACGGACACGAAACATTCGTAGCACCTACGAGAGTCACGTGCTACTTGACACTTCAAATAAACCGTTTATGTGAGGAATCAGGTGACACGTTTCTTTTCAACACAGTTCGTTCTGGAGCCAATACACTTCTGTTACCGATGCTGCAATGCCTTGATTTCAGCTGCGAAGAAATTTTTATTTTGGGCCTCCAGGAATGCATCCACTACCGCAATGACGTCAATATCGATGGGAAAATGGATGCCAACCAGGTTTCTTTTTTTTTTTTTCAAATTAGGAAATAGGTGAAAGTAGTCCGATGGTGCTGGATCTGACGAATATGGGGGACGGTTCAAGATTTCAAAACCGCACCCATGCAATGCAGCCACGGCAGTGACATACTGGTGAGTAGGCACGTTGTCCTGATGGAACAAGATTCTTTTCTGAGTTTTCTTGGAGTTTCTCATTCCTATTTTCAACCAAACGTCTCAAGGTCTACGTAATATGCTCCTGTGAGTGTCTAGCCTTTATGAGGGTAATCTAGTAGCAACACACCATCAGCATCACAAAAAACCGATGCTATCACCGTGCCAGCGAAAAGGATTGACGGCTTTCTTTGGAGGGGAGGAGAACTTCATTTCCACTGTTTGGACTGCACCTTTCTTCTTCTTTCTTCTTCTTTGGTCCTTAGCTGGCAGCTGGGGGAGGCGGTTGGCCACGCAACCAGTATGCTGCTGTAGGTGCCGCAGTGTTTCGGACTTGCTCTGTGATGTTCTTCCATACCTTACGATCCATGGCTTCAGTCCTGGCCTGGTTAAGGTCGAGACGTCGGCTCTTCAAGTCATCCTCCACTTGCTTGGCCCACGTTTTCCTAGGCGCGGTCCGTTGGATGCTCCATTGGGTGGGTCGTTGTCTCCAAAGGAGTGTGGATGGTATTCTGTTCGTGCCCATTCTACACACGTGGCCAAACCATCTGAGCCTTCGCTTCTGGATTTGGTCGGCAATGGTTGGTTGCTGTTGGCATCTGGCGCGGATGGTATCATTAGTGATGCGGTCGCGAAGAGAGATGCCCAAGATCTGCCGCAGGCATCGCATTTGGAATACCTCAAGTTTGTTCAAATCTAACTTGAGACAAATCCATGTTTCCGATCCGTAAAGAAGAATGGGCAGGATCAAAGTCCCGAAGAGTCGGATTTTAGTCTTTGTGGAAATGTTGGTCCTCTTCCACAGACACCATTTGAGCGAGGCGAACGCAGTGGCCGCCTGTCCAATTCTGCTGTGAATTTCCATGGTGGATGCAACTTTCTTCTCCTGGACCAGCGACCCAAGGTATTTAAAGTCCTGCACTTGCTCGATCTGGACGCCTTCGAGATAGATGGTGGCTTGCGACCCATCTGTTGTCAGGGCCTTTGTCTTACCAGCATTGATCTTCAAACCATATGGCCGGGCAATGCGGGCAATGTCGTAGAGGATTTCCGTGGCTTCAGCGTCGTTACCGGCAAGGATAGCACTATCATCAGCAAACATCAGGTCAGTCACATAGTGATCCTTGTCATATTGTATGCCCTGTCTGTTTCTGAATGCTTGCCTCATAATGGCGTCGACCACGATGTTGAAAAGCAACGGGGAGGCTACATCCCCTTGGCGGACTCCAGTTTGGATGGTAAATTCCTCAGATAAATCGTTCTGGATGCGCACCTGGCTGGTTAAACCGTTGTATGCAGTTTGGAGGAGTGTGATGACTTTTCGAGGTACATGTTCAACCTCTAGTAGTTTCCATAAGGCAGGCCGGTGGACACAGTCGAAAGCAGACTTAAAGTCAATGAAAACAATGACGGTTCGCTGTCCACACCGGATCCCTCCTCCATCAGCTGACGAATGGCAAAGATTTGATCACAGCATCCTCGCCCGGGTCTAAATCCTGCCTGTTCTTCTCGACTGGTTTGCTCGCGATGTTTTTGCAGTCTTGACTGGATAATCTTGGACTGCACCTTTACTCGAGATTAAAGTGATGGACCCACGTCTCAACCATAGTGAAAGAGTATTGATGTCTAACGGCACCAGGAGTTTCCCCTTCTCCGCGTTGCTTTCATTGCGGGTGTACCTATTCGCTGGGAATGCCAAAGATTTAAAATTGGGTGCAAATACGGAGGATGCGGAAAGGTCAGGGAATGACCACCGCATATCCCCGGAGCAATATGGCCTTAGTTGCTAATGCTCCTAAAAACCAAATAACAAAAACAACAACAAAAGTGTGTGGGCATCCATAGTATTATTAGGTATTAGGTACAGTATTAGGTATGTTCGGGGTCTGACGGCACCTGGGATTTCTCCCATCTCCGCGTATGTTCTCTGTATCGGACAAGCCAGAGATTTAAAAGTGTGTGGGATATGTTGTACTGTGTAGTTTGTTGTGCCCATTGTTCGTCCGGCCTGTTAGCCGCCGGGCCCCTAGTGAGACCCAACGTTACCAATACCTGCCACAGGGAGGCCGGCCGGGTGTTACCAATATTTGTACTCTGGCTGGTCTTGCCACTTACTTTCCTGGGATTTCAGTGGCTAGGACCAAGAAAAAAAAAAAAAAAAAAAAAATCGAGGTTGATATTAGTGATACTTTACAAGTTAGTATTAATAGTGCGCGACGTGGGGCTGTGCGGTGAAAGTGAGTTTTAAAAACCAAATAGGTTCGGGCAAGAATTTTGATGTTCTCTTTTGATTTTGACATGTAGGGCTAAACGCTGTGCAAGACAAAAGTTTGGGGGGAGGATGAAGACTGGGGGGAAGAAATTGGAAATAAGGGGCCGACAGAGTAGATGGCCCCTGCAGGTAGTGAGGCATGCCCGTGCCCCACCAGAGTGAAAAAATTGGGGAGGCAAGGAGAGGCAAGCCTCTCCTCCCCAGGAGTTTGGAAAGAAAGATCCGCTCAAGAGAGTGCGGATTTGGGTCGCCAATAGGCTGTTCCGGCGGGAGAGTGCCACCGTATGTCGTCTCCATCAGTTTGCAGGCCCTAAAAAACTGGCCATTGAGTCTTATCTAGGTGGGACACTAATAGGGAGTTAAATCTGGGATGTCATCCTTCCAGACTGCATGTGGTTTGGGGCCTATTTACTGGTCATTATCTTGGGGTCATAATCAAGTCTACTGGCTGTCATTATGGGGTTTTATCCCTTCCGTGATGTTTGCTAGTCCTCGCACTACCTTTTGTCATTATGTAGTGGGTCTATGCTGCAAGGTCTTGGGGCAGTGTCCCTTTGTTTTGATGTCACGACTATTTAAAGGTATTTTTCGCTCCCATTGGCGGTAATCATGCCTCTTGTGGTTATACAATATATTGTCACGTGTCTTTTCCCAGTGCATTTTGTAGTCAGTCCAAGGTCTGTATAGTCGGCTCCTCTATATCGTCTCGCTGCTATTTGCAGTTTTGTTTTGTCTCATTCCGTTAAGGTCTTCTGTATAGGGCGGCTAGTGTTTGGCGCCTGATAAATAATCCCTGGGCAAAATCAGTTAAAGCTAAATATTCTTCTTGTGTATCTAGTAGATGTGACTCGAGATCCCTCGGTAGATAGTGAACTCTAGTTATTAGTCTGCATCTAAGGTCTTCGTATTGGACACACTCAAACATAATGTGCACCCAGCTTTCTTGTTCCCCGCAAGTACAACGCGGATCCTCCACTATCATCCATAGTAACAACTTTGCGAGAAAATTTGTTAGATCTGCTTGAAAACGATGCAAATGTTCGCTTGACTAGACAGTTCTGCGATTTTGAACCGCTGTCAACAACTGTCAGACACATCGTGCTGACACATTTTTCCTAGTGAGAATAGTTGTTATTATGGAGTAAACACATTCAAATGAGATGCCCAATGCACTGGCAATGAATCTGCCTCTCACTCCTGTCACTCATCATTAGACCACGCACACTATCAACAACTTCCATAATGTTGGATGTTGCAGATGATCCATCTTTCCTCATTCACACAACTTTTGTTCATTTCAGGAGGTGTGATTAAAAAATGAGACGTTATTGAAACCGCATGAAACTTGGTGGGTTATTATTTGAAGTGTTATACATTAAGTACAGAACATTTTTAATATTCTACCATTGCCTTTCATACTCAGGTCTCCTGAGTATGGAAAGTAATATTTAAAATTATATAATTATAATTATAAAATTTTCAAACCTGCCCCCCCCTCACATTATCGTGATTGTTGTGAATATTCACAGAAACAAGTGAAATATAAACTCGTTAGTACATTATACATACATAATTCACACGTTATTTTGATAAAAAAATACCATGACAACAGTGGCGAAACTATAAATTCTGTCCCTCTATCCGTCAGATTACCGAATGCCATTCGGTATCTTTAACGGCCATGACAATGCAATCGTCGGGCTCCCATATGATTCCTGTCTTCTAGTATCCGCAATTACGACAGACGTTTGAAAAATTCGTCGCCTGAGTATGAAGAGTTTATTTGAGAAGTCAGGTAACATGTTACTTTCACCGCAGTTGGAAACAGATGGAAACATTCCACATTTGCCTGATCCCAAAGAACAGTAAAAATCCTATGGTTCAATTGCCCTGCTCCTCATCTTGGGCAAAATTTTTGAGAAGCTTCTGCTTACCAGGCTATGACTCTTTTAGGACAGAAATCGGATGAATGCCAAAATCAATATGGGTTCAAGCCAGGTTGCTCTACTGTGGATGTCCTTTCAAACTTTTCACACACTATTAGGTCATCACAATCTACTTATGTGGTAGCTATATTTGTCGATTCCCATAAGGGGTTTTTATAGCGTGTGGTGGCCTAGTGTCCTCAAGTATGTTAGGGAATCAGAGTGCTCACTTGGCTTCAACCGATTTCTCACCAACTACTTTGAGCACGGGAAGATCCATATAAAAACAAAATACCATTGTATTACCAAGGAAGTTATGCTGGAGTGATTCCAAGGATCCATCCTGGGACCTGCTGCCTAGAATATGGTACATGATGAACTGTTAATGAACCAGTTCCAACAAACTACTACCCTTTCCCACGCAGATGATCTCGTTCTCCTTATTGAGGGGTACGACACGCTCGGCACGTGAAATCTTGCCCAACATTGTTTTGTTTGATCTGGCTACCTGGAAAGCAGCTCACAAGCTTACCATCTCCATCAAAAACCGCAATACCGTCATGCTGAAGGAATCTTGACGTCCGTCGTCCTCCAACTCTAAGGATCAACCAGCAGTCACTCACCAAGCGCCGTTTTGTGAAATTTCTTGGTATCACTCAAGATCACTGCTGGTCCTTTATCCCTCACCTGAAGGCAATCATAGACAAGACAAGGCAGTTTATTGCCATGCTCTCACATGTCATGAGAAGAGACAGGGGTTGTTCGCTAAGGTGTAGAAGTATGCTACCACCGGACCAAAAAGCGATTCATCAAGGCCCATTTCGAACAGACACAGAGAAACATCCTTTTCCATATGACTCACGCTTGCATAATAACCACTACAGCAGCTGTATATGTACTCACTGGGAAACTTCCATGGATCTTCATACGATATTTACCGTTTAATTTACTGTGTTCGCAGTAACCAACTTGCTCCCATATTTGGTATTCAAACACAGGTCGACAGCGAGAAAAACATAGGGACAATGCATTTAGGTAAAACTCGTCTCAATCTGGCAGACTCATTGGTCAACTGAAGACAAGGGTCTTGTTACCAGGAAGTTTGTTCATTTGGTCTCTTCCATCGAAAAGAAGTGCCTAAAATGGTTTACACCTAATCTAGAGACCTCATATCTCCTAACTGGACGTGGCTCCATCAAGAAAAAAAGCTGCATAAGCTGGGATTTTCTGAAAATAATCTATACTTCTGTGGAGAAACCGAAGACTTAATCTCTTCTTGAACCTTCTATCATGTTCTTCGGATATGACTACGCACAGATCTTAACCTGAGTGCTAAAACTAAAGAAAACGAAACTATTTTATAAGGGTCACCTGGAAATTTAATTTTAAATAGCCACGTGTATTGTGTCTGCAAATTGCTTGTGCTCTCTTGTCGATTTCCTTATTTTGCTAGAAAAAACATCCCGGTTTTAGCATTAGCATTAGTAAAGGCACATGATAAAAGAAAGCAAGCTTACATAGCATCAGCCAAAAAAAAAAAAAAAAAAAACACGCACTCTTCTCATTTCACTCATCCACTCACTCCAAATGATTGTCTAGTTTTGCCTTGAATTTATTTAAGCCATCAACTTCTACAACGACAGATGGAAGTTTGTTCCACCAACCAACCATCCGCTAGCTAAAGGCAAACTTCCGCACAACTGTTCTACAACTATCTTTCCTCAATTTGAATTTATGCCCTCTCAGGCGATTATTCTGAACAAGACGAAGAATCCCATCAACATTGAGCATGCTCAAACCATTCAAGGCTTTATACACCTCTATCAGATCACCTCACAGATGTCTAGTCTCAAGACACTGTAATTTGCAAAACGTAAGCCTTTCTTCGTAAGAGCAACCCTTTGTTCCATTCACTCATCTTATTGCTCTCTCTCTACTCGTTTCAACAGCTCTACATCCTTCTTAAAATGAGGCCTCCAGACCTGTATACAGTACTCAAGGTGTGGCCTGACCATTGCCTTATACAAGGGTATAAGCACCTCCTTATCCTTGCTAGAAAAATTCCTGTACATCATTGACAATACACCATGATCAACTCTTGCGGACCGTCTGCACTGTCAGAAAATTTCTTAACTGCATGCACAATTACCCCCGGGACCTTTTCACTCTCTACCACCGTCAGTGTAGTACTACACAGTTGATAGGTTACCCTGGGGTTACTGCTTCCCATATACAGTACTTTACATTTGTCAATGTTAAACTTCAATTTCCACCTCTCATCCCATCAGCTCAACTTTTCTAGATCCTGTTGCTGTAGCGTATTGTCATTACTGTCACCCTGCCGACATTCGTATCGTCTGCAAACTTCGATATTAAGCATGATATAGCATCATCAATATCATTAATAAATACAGAAAACAACAATGGACCCAATATTGAACCCTGGGGGACTCCACTAATAACATTAGTCCGCGAGAGCACTGTCCATTGGTTACCACTGTCTGTATTCTCCCACTCAACTATCCCTTTATTAGCAACAATTTGCCTCCAATGCCACATTGCTCCAATTTGTGCTGCAGTCTTCCATGTGCAACAGTATCAAAAGCCTTTCTAAGATCCAAATATAGAAATATCAAAATTATTCTTTGCATTCAGTTCTTTTGTGACCACATCATAGTATCCAATCAAATTAGTCAGACAAGATTTCCCCTTAACAAACCCATGCTCTGTCCGAGCTATAACTGAAGTCTTGTCTAGATGATCCTGCAGTGCTTCTTTAACCAGTGCCTCCATTAATTTCTCAGGAACATTACTTGTGTCACCCTTTGATCCTAGTTTTTGAAATGGGATCGCATTTGCACATCTCCAGTCCTTGGGTTACTCTCCTGAGTCCAAGGAAGCTCTCATAATTATGGTTAAGGGTTTGCTTACTTCCTTTGCTGCTTCCTTTAATATAACTGGATAGATCCCATCCGTTCCAGGTGCCTTTGTTGTGTTTATCTTCAACAATTTCTTCTCCAATTCGCTCTCAGTTATTACAAAATCATGTAGCTCACTGCGGGTTTAATCCCATGGCATTCCCCTCCCTGAATAACTCCTCATGTGTGAATGTAGATGCAAAATATTTATTTAGTTTGCTAGCTACCTGAGCAGGTTAATCAACAGTTGAACCATTGGTATCAAGTAGACCAATATGATTCATCGCCTTCCTTCTAGATTTTACATAGGTAAAGAACTCTTTCCTGTTTTTCTTTGCATCCTTTGCCAAAAATTTCTCATAATCTGCCTTTGCCTGCCTAACCTCCTTTGTTACTTGGTTACAGACCAGCTTATATCTATCATAGGCTTCTGTGTCACGTGTTAATTTGTATGTATCCCATGCATTTTTCTTCTCTGCCATATGCCTCATTAGTTCATCTGACATTCATTTAGGCCTAAACCTTGAACAATATTTCTTAGTTGGTATGTAAAGCCTAGTAGCTACCAACAGCAAATTGAAAATGGGAAGCATTCTTTGAATGCTTCCCATTTTCAATTTGCTGTTGGTAACATCATCAGTTGGTCCCACTGTACAGAATTTAAATACAGTCTTAGACCACCGTAGTTACCTTTATGAAAGAAAAAACCCTTCCCTTTACCCCTGATGGTAGTTACCTCTTTGAGTAAATCCCACTTCAGCACACTGTGATCACTGCCAACTAGTAGTTCCTTTATCTGCAGATTCTTAGTGCATGAAGAATCACAACTGATAATCAGATCGAGAGTATTACTTCCTCTAGTTGCCTCCCGAACATGCTGGTGTAGAAAACAATCATCCAATAAATCCACAAAAGCCTTGCTAGTGTGTGAGTGACCAACCCACAAATTCCAGTCAATATCTGGAAATTAAAATCCCCCATTATAAGACTCTCTGATTTACTGGCTCACTCTATTTCCCTGTACAGTTCCTTATTATACTCATCAGAGTCATTAGGCCTATAACACATTCCTATTCTCAAATTTCTGCTTTCCCAGTGCTTATGTCACACCAAAATGACTCAACACTGCACTGTCCAGCCATGTCGACTGGCTGGACTTACTTGGATTTTATGTGTTTCTTAACTAATAGCATAACTCCTCCTCGCTTCCTGTACAATTGTACTCCCCAAATTCCATTTCTGCATTCCATATATCTCTATGACACCCCGTCTCTGAAATCCCCACAATATCTGCCTTTGATGTTTAGACCAACACCTGAAATTCGTCAAATTTATTTACGAAACTCCTACCATCGGTGTACACACAAGTATACATGCATCTGTTCCTATTCTTAGCTATCCTAACACAGTCCGTGACTAGTGAATACAGTGCTTTTTCTTGTATTCTGTCATCTTGTGAACTCCCCTGACCGTTTGGTCGTCCCACAGTATAAACAGAAAATTTAATTTTAATTTAATTTACTTGTTCCAAACTATTATATTTAAGCTACCCGAATTATTAAATTCATCTGCCGTGCTATGTATCTTATGTCTGTTAATTGCGTGTGTTCTGTGGCTGATTTGTCTGTTTGATGGACGGAAAACCACAGTTCCTGGGGAAAAAAACTTTCTATTTACACGTAACTCAGCCACGGAGTGAATAAAGCCCATTAAAATTCTCGCGTCATCGACGGAATTCGAACCCTGGCCTTTTCGTCCCGGTGTGGGGAAGACGGTGACGATACCACTGTGCTACCGTGCAGACCATTTACTTGTTCTGCAACAACTTCCAGCAGTTCTGAAATCTCCTGCACCTTGTTTTCCAGGCTGCTGCTCATTCCAATAGAAGCAGTGCAAGAATCACTTTCACCTCCAGCGGCTATTCTTAATCTATTAGTCCGTGTATCCCTCCAAGTTAGCAGTTTTCCGACCCATCTAACACTGCCTCGATAACATCAGCAAATTTTCTTGCACCCTTTCTATTTAAGTGTATCCCATCCCTGTAGAAGCAGTCTCTCCTGTTAACAAGCACAGACCAGGCTGAGAACAATTCTACCCCTTGAGTCTTGCACAATCTCTGCACGGCGAATTGATCGACATGGCTTTATCATATACTCCCTTCTATCTTGTCTGGGCAGAATTGCTGACACTTTTAAGGCCTCCGTAGCCGAGTGGGCAGGAGCGGGAGTTCAGTAGCACACGCTCTTTGAGTAGACCGGGATTCAAGCCCCTGACTGCTGAATACGGTCGATCTGCCAACCCGCACTGGACCAGCGTGGCAGATTATGGTCCATTTCCCTCAACATGAATTGTTGAGGAGGCTTTCATCCTGCAGTGGGTTGATAATGGCTGCACTTTTCTTTACTTTTCAAATTCAACCCTAATTCACGGCTTTTTTTCAACAGTGACCTGTACTTGTTAAGTAATCCCGCTGGTTTCTTACTCTTAAAATCATTAGTGCCAACAATAATATCACATTTTGTGACCTTAAAAGATGATATCTGGTGTACAACGTCATCAACCTTTGCCCCTGGCAGGATAGGTGGTCCTGGTGGTTCGAAACCTGGTAAATACTAGGTTTCGAACGCCGTCCTTTTTACCTCACGGGAAGGATGTAATAGGAAGGTTACGATACTACTGTGCTACCCGCGCAGTGAACATGAGTGCTATGCAACCTGTTACTGCACTAATCAGTTCCAAATATGCTTTAAAAGCTTTTTCCACATTTGCTACTTCTCTATTTAAGCGAAGACGCCATATACTGGCATCACCTGTTCTACAGTCCATCCCAAACCAGCCCAGAGTCACCGATAACGTTTCAGCCCACTTCTCCAAGTCATTTCTCGATGAGTTCCCGTTCTATGGTCACCTATTCAATACTGGATTTACCCTTTTTCAAGCAACACCTATGAGCCAAAATATTATGACCAGCGAATCGTTATTCAAATCGAAGCAACTGCAGGTGAACTACGGCGCGTGCGCTGGTCTGGACGCAGTATAAAAACACCTGATACTCAGTTCCGTTAATCAGTGTTACTCTTGTTTTCAAATACGAAAGGTAGCGGACTTAAGCGAGTTTGACAAAGGCCAAATTGCAATGGCCAGACCACTGCGTCAGAGCATATCTAGACCAAACTATTATTTTTAGTCCACCCGAATAATTAAATTCATCTGCCGTGCAGTGTGTTTATTGTCTGTTAATTTTCTATGTTGGCTTTGTCTGTTTTGCTGGACGAAAAACCCGTTTCTGGGGGGAAACCTTGCTATCTACGCCTGAGACCGACTAAAGTCAGATCCTATCCGGAAGGGCACGGCTGGTGGGATGCTCACGGTCAGCTGTGATTAGTACCTACCAAAAGGGTCCGAGGGGGGAAAGCTCACGAACCGGCGGTGAGGTGTTGGACGACCACCGCTCATCGAGGTGAGCAAAGGCTCTCCCGGATGGTACGTGGCAAGAGAAGGGCCACTGTGGTGCAACTCGCCGGTAATTGATAATGGGAATAATGTGTCACAACATCGAACTCTGCTGAAAATGGGACTACATAGCCACAGGCCGCTCCGAGTGCCCATGCTAACCACGGTTCCCTGTGGACAGCGCCTACAATGGGCATCGAAACTGGACCTTGAGTGATAGGAAGAAGGTCGTCTGGTCTGATGAATCAGACTTCCTGTTGCACGATGTGCACGGCCGGGTACGTGTGCCTCGTTTACCTGGGGAAGTGATGGCGACTAGATGCACTGTGCCACAAAAACAATCCAGTGGCGGCGGTGTCATTCTTTGGGCGATGCTCTGCTGGGATACCCTGGGTCCAGTCATCCCCATGCTGGGCACTCTGAAATCTACCATTTACCTAAACATCTAATGAGAAAATTCAAATACATAGAATTGAAACCCTGCCCCCTAGCCGCAAAGGACCTAGCATAAGGATATATAACCTCGACAATGATTATTATTATTATTATCCGTTTATTAACCACACGAAAAACTATGGGTAACCCCAGGACGGCAGTGTGCCAGGAGGGTGAGAGATTTACATACTGAGGTGCGAGGAACCACATGTACAGCGTACAAGAGTACATGCATGCTCGACCCAAGATATTTACATAATCGAACTTATATACGCTTCAAATAAAACAAAGTTTATAGCAATAGACATCTGAATTTAAAAAAATATAAAAAATAAACAAATAAATAGAAAAAAATAAAAATAAAAATGCAGCAGGCAAAGAGTCCAGGTGTAGGCGGTCGTCACAGGTTCAATATTTGGTAACAGTTCTTGAGGCATTCCTTTCTGTAGATCTTGTCCTCACAGAACTTATCAGGGTTGATGCCTAGTTTATTATAGATTTGGAGGCAGTTGACCGGAAATATTCCCCTAAGGGAATCAATGTTTGTAAGTGTAAACCGGAGAGAGTAGCAGGAGTTGCGGCGTTCACCTCTTGTCTTCTTTGTGCCAGAGATTAACGGGGATACAGATGGAGCATCTATTCAGCCTGTGATAAGCTGAGCTATCATGAGTACGTTTCTTGTGGTAATGAGAAGTCTCCAGGTGATCTGACACCAACTGCTCTCCAGGATGAACTATATTGCAGAAACCTCCAGCAGGCACATCCAGAAGAATAGAACCCGCCAACTTGATCATTACAAAGTTCAAGACGAAAGCCAGAACAGGGAATACTTACCACTGGAACGTGGAGTTGTCACTGGGGGCCTGGGGCACGCTTAGCCAGACCGACAGTGTTTATAAACTTGGGCACTCACCGCTTTAGGGAGCACGTAGCTGCCTAAGTCTTTCCGATGTTGCCAGTTTGGGCATACTACTCTAACCTGTGCCCAAACTCAACCGTGGCCACTGTGCAGAACGTGGCCACGACTTCAACACGTGTCCGAATAAAGAAAAGCCGCCGACCTGTGTAAATTGCAAATTCCAGAGTGCTAATTGAGTGACCTGCTACCAGCAGAGCACTCAATAGGGACAGCGAATGCCTAGCGTACTGTAAAGCAAAGCACTTTCCAAATGAGACTAGATTATGGTCACATGCTCTAAATCCTATAACATCAACAGGGTAAAATTCATACAACTGAACGTACAACGGTCCAAAATAGTAGCGGCGCAGCTCACAAAGAAGGTGAACGAGGCAAATCTCGATATATTCCTCATCGAGGAGCTTAATGCATATCGCAAGGAGGTCAGGGGTTACTCCCTGGACTATAAGATAGTGCAGGATACCAGAGAAACACCGTGGACCTGCATATTGATTCGGAATCCAAATATAACAGCAACAAAACTAACCAACTACTACACATCTTGGGCTGCATGTGCCCATATTATCACGCCCCTGGGTGAATTTTATGCGGTATCGTTATACTCTCACCCAGGCGAAGATATACTACCAGCAACCAGATATCTGAGGAGCCTCCAGACAGACTTCCCAAGCAGTAAGATTGTCGTGGGAACGGATGTGAATTGCAGGTCCTCGGCGTGATTCAGCGAGACCCCGGATAGACGTGGAGTACATAACTAGCAATGACTTGAAGATTACTTAATACACAGTCCTCAACCAACCAAACAACCTGGCAACATTCTCTAGTTCGATGGGGGAGACCACAAACGATGTCTCTGGCTACCAGATCTCTCGCTGGCCACCTAACATCGTGGGCCGTTCAAGAAAGCTGGCCCACGTCGGACCACAGGGCCATTACGTTTGAGCTCCAACGTTCCCTTAGTCGACACCAAGCAGTGCGGTAGGTACAGCCAAGATATGCCATAGAGAAGGCGGATTGGCCACTCTTCTAAGCCACACTGACCACAGCAGCCCAATCGCTGAACATCATTGGACTCAGCTCGGATCAGCACCAGATGACGGTCGCGGATCTCATCACTGAAGATGCCAACACCTCTATTAAAAAGGAAAACCCAATCCCAGGGGGTGTACCCTGGTGGTCTCCAGAGCTAGAGACTTAGGCAGGAGGTGCACAGGAGAAGGAAAATTTCCAGTGGGGAAGGCGCTCCCAGACGGCAGCGGAAGTGGAGCATTAAGACAGAACTTCCGGGACGCAAGGAACCTATACACTGCAACCGTACGCCAGCGTAAGGTGCGCAGTTGGGAACACCTTCTTTCTACCACTGGGAATGATAACCCCTGGGGTGTGGTATACAGAGTAACCACAAACAATCTCCCCAAGGGTGAGGCCATATCAGCGACGAGGACACAGCAGGGTACTTACACCTGGACCTGGCAGGAAACAATTACTAACATCATGGATACCATGTTTCAAGACCATCTTGCCCCCCATTACCCCAGAGCAGATAACCCTTGTGCGGACAATGAAACCTACTGCACGACTGCAACCTTTCACCAAACTTGAACTAGAAACAGCTGCCATGACGATTAGAAACAAGAAATCTCCTGGATCCGATCTTTTGGAGCCAGAGATTGTCAAGAAAACCGTCGAAACCATCCCATAGATGCTCCTTAACCTATACAACCACTGCTTCAAAGAAGGCCTGTTCCCCCAGGCCTTGAAAACTGCAAACTTGTGCCTCAACCCCAAAAGTCTCAACAAACAACTGGACCTTCCAGGGTCATACAGACTCATAGCACTCTTATCAGTCCTGAGCAAGCTCTTTGGTCAGCTATTAAGAAACAAAATAGGAATCCACTACACTGCAGCCGGCCTGCAGTCACCCCAACAATATGGATTTAGAAAGGGATGCTCAATCCTGGATGTCCTGGAAAATATTACTGATGCTGCAACTACCTCAAATCAGAAAGTTTCTGGTCATAACAATAGACTTTGCTGGGTCGTTTGATACTCTATGGTGGCCAAGTGTCCTGGCCCGACTCCGGAAGGCCAACCTACCGTCATCAAATCCTACTTGTCGAATAGGTTCGTGACAGTCAGAACACCATGTTCTTTAGTAACAAGAGAAGTATTCAGAGGATGCCCACAGGGTTCAATCCTGGGTCCTGTGGGCATCCTCTGAACCTGGAACGCCGCGGTTTGCCCCCTCCCAGCCATATGCGGATGATGTGGTTCTGATTCTGCCTGGGGTTCTAGGGCGCAACTAGAGAACACCGCCAACAGAACAATTAGTCGGTCTCAGGCGTAGATAGCAAGGTTTTTCTCCCCAGAAACTGGGGTTTTTCGTCCAGCAAAACAGACAAATCGACCAGAGAACACACGCAATTAAAAAATATAATACGGTACGGCAGATGAATTTAATTATTTATTCGGGTGGCCTAAAAATAATAATAATAGTTTTAGTTTTTTAGAGCAATAGAAACTCTAGAGGACTGGGCTGAGAGCAATAACTTGAAGATCTCATCCTCGAAGACAAGATCTATATTATTAAAAGGAGCCCTAGATACCAGACGACCCCCTCAAATCAAGATATAAGGTAGCACAATTAAGCTTACAACCGAATTAAAGCACCATGGAGTCGTACTAGACAAGAACCTGAGCTTTACACCACATATAGTGCACTTACGGAAGAAAATTAGAGGGTATTCCGCGCTTTTTTTGCGCGAATCACACGTAAGGGTTTGAGGAGAAAAACTCTCAGCCTCTATTATAAAGCTATTTTCCTGTCAGCGATTACATATGCTGCTGGAATATGGTATCGCAAGGCTACCACTGAAGTGAACCGGAAAAAAATTGGAGACTACGCAGCAAACCATACTCATAACCATAATAAGCTAAATAAAAATTTGCTGCCCTAAATGTTGAATACTAAAAAAAAAAAAACCAAACTATTACATTTAGGCCACCCGAATAATTAAATTCATCTGCCGTGCTGTGTCTTATGTCTGTGAATTGCGTGTGTTCTATAGTCGATTTGTCTGTTTTGCTGGACGAAAAACCCCAGTTTCTGGGGGGGGGGAACCTTGCTATCTACGCCTGAGACCGACTAACTCAGCCACGGAGTGAAAAAAGCACATTAAAGTTCCTCGCGTCATCGATGGAATTCGAACCCTGGCCTTTTCCATCCGATGTGGTGAGGACGGTGACGATACCACTGTGCTACCACGCAGACAAATGTTGAATACTGATAAGCGTTGCCCAATCAGAAAACAATACTTAAAAAATTTCGGCGCCCTCTTGAAATGCTGCTCATAACCGTTGCATACCTCGCCTCCCCACTTGCCCCGCCCCTGCCTATTTTCAAAGACAAGTGTTTGTAGATAGTCTTTGTTATTAAACGCGTTTGTCATATGTATCTGTTGATATTTTTATTAATAAAACTAGTGTTAAAAATGAATATCACAAACTGTTGTTTTAGCCCATCCATTAATGTTTTGTATTAATTCTCTGTATTTTAACTTTACTGAAGTTCATTTTTATTACTTTTATATTTATATGTTATTATTATATTTCAAACTGTCTTTCACAAATGTAAGGCTTTTTGCTGTTTTTTGTGATTAATAAAAAAAAAATATATATATAGAACTGCAAATTAAATTTTGCCAATATGTAATTTTTTTTCTACACCACCGTTCTGTTCTGAACACCAGAGGGCGCATTGTTGCAATGGCAGCGCTTCTGTGTCATAAGTGTTTAATGTTTGTGAAATGTGAAACGTTTAGTAGTGTGTTGATGGTTCTTTCTAGACGTGTATGTCAAAGTAAGCGTCGTAGACTTTTGTATTATACGAAACTGTAAAGCAAACATTTTTATATAAGCAAGTTATCATTAGCATTAGTAGAGGCATATGATACAAAAAAGCATCCCACCCCCAAATTTCTATTTCACCCATCCATTCATTCTAAAACCTGACCACTTCCGTGAATTTATTTAAGCTATCCACTTTGGCAACAACAGATGGAAGTTTTTTCCATCAATCAACAACCACTGGTTAAAGGCAAATATCCGCACATCCATTCTACAGCTGTCTTTCCTCAATTTGAATTTATTCCCACCCCATCAGGTGTGTAATCTGAGCAAGAGGAAGAATCCCATCAGCATTGAGCTTTCTCAAACCGCTGATCTCCACTATCCTGAGTGTAGTACTGCACAACTGGTGCATCACTCAGGTGTTGCTGCTACCCATATGCAGTACTTTGCATTTGTCAATGTTGACCTTTGGTTGCCCATCTGCCCAACTTTGCTAGATCCTGTTGCAATAGCATACTGCTATTACTGTCAGTAACAACCCTGCCAACCTTCGTATCATCTGCAAACTTGGACATCAGCCCGATATACCTTCATCATTATCATTGATAAATAAAGAAAACAACAATGGACCCAACACCGAACCCTGAGGGACCATAATAATAATATTAATCCATGAAGAGCAGTATCCATTGATTATCATTTTGTTTTCTCTCACTAAATTGCCAATGCGCCATTGAAAAATAAACCAAATCTCACTAAACCATACCTTTTTCCATAGCAGCAACTAGCCCTTAATGCCACGCTACTCCAATTTGTACAGTACTCTTCCATCTGGAACAGTATCAAAAGCTTTCCAGAAATCCAAGTATATGATATCAAAATTATTTTTTGCATCCAGTTCCTTTGTAACCACATCATAGTATCCAATCAAATTGGTCAGACAGGACTTCCCTTTAATAAGCCCATGCTGTGTCTGAATTATAGCTGCAGTTTCGTATAGGTAATCTTGTAATGCTTCTTTAATCAGTAGCTTCATTATTTTTCCTGGAACAGAAGTTAAGCTAATTGGTGTGTAATTAATCATGTCACCCTTAACCCCCCTCTCCCCCGTTGTGAATTGGGAATACATTTGCACATCTCTAATCCATGGGGACTTCCTCTGAATCCATGAATGCTTTCATAATCATGGCTAAGGGTTTGCTTACTTCCTTTGCTGTCTCCTTTAATAGAACTGGATAGATCCCATTAACCCCTGTTGCCTTTCTTATGTTTAACTTCAACAATTTCTCCTCCACTTGCTCTTAGTTATTATAGAATCATTTAGTTCTATATTAGAGTTTGATAAGCTTCTAGCCTCCACTTCCCTACAGAATTCCTCGTGTGAATGTAGATGCACTATACTCATTCAGTTTGTCAGCTACCAGATCAGGGCCATCAATATCAAGTGGACTAATCTGATTCATCCCCTCCTACAGTTTACATAAGTAAAGAAGTCTTTGCTGTTTTTCTTTTCATCCTTTGCCAAAGATTTCTTGTAATCTGCCTTTGCCTGCCTAACTTTCTTTGTCACATGATTATAGTCTAGTTTATATCCACCATAAATTTATATGCATCCCACACATTTTTTGTCCCTGCCACGAGCCTCATTAGTTCATCTAACATCCATTTAGGCATAAATCTTCAATGGTAATTGGTATGAATTAATTGGTTATTGGGAATACATTTGCACATCTCTAATCCATGGGAATAGAATTAATTAATGAATGGCAGTTTCCAAGATTAAATCCTTGAATGCTTTCCATCTAAAAACTGTCTGAGACCACTGTAGTCACCTTTGTGAAAGCAAAAACCCTTCCGTTTACCTCTGATGGTAGTTACATCTTTAAGTAAATTCCACATGGGTACACTGTGATCACTGCCACCTAGTAATTCATTTATCTGCAGATTCTTAATGAATGAATAATGACTGCTGATACTTCTTCTGGTTGTGTCCCAAACATGCTGCTGTAGAAAAAAATGAAAACAATCATTCAATGAATCCACAAAAGTCTTGCTAGTGTGCGAGTGGCCAACCAAAAAAATAAATTGCATGATTCATAAATTATGTAAATAAAGTATAATGCATTTTAACCTTTGCTTATGATGCATGTAGTAGTAGTAGTGGCATGTGATGCAAGAAAGCAAGTGTATCAGCTTATGCAGCATCAGCCAAAAAAAAAAAAAAAAAAAATCACACCATTCCCTCCAAATGCCTGTCCAGTTCCTCCTTAAATTTATTCAACCTATCAACTTCCACAACGACAGATGGAAGTTTGTTCCAGCAATTTACCACCCGCTGGCTAAAGGCAAATTTGCGCACATCTATTCTACATCTGTCTTTTCTTAATTTGAATTTATGCCCCCTTAGGTTCATAATCTGAACAAGTGGAAGGATCCCATCAGAATTCAGCGTGCTCAACCCATTCAAGGCCTTATACACCTCAATCAGATCACCGCGCAGGTGCCTAGTCTCCAGCCACTGCAATTTGCAGAACTTAAGCCTTTCTTGATAAGAGGATCCCTTCATTCCCCTCACCAATCTTGTTGCCCTTCTCTGTACACACTCAAGTAAATCTACATTCTTCCTAAAATGAGGCCTCCAGACCTGTACGCAGTACTCAAGGTGTGGCCTGACCATTGCCTTATACAGAGGGATAATCACCTCCTTTTCCCTGCTAGCAAAATTCCTATATATCATTGACAAAACCCCATGACCTGCCCTGGCAGCCTGTCAGCATTGCTCAGAAGACTTCATATCTGACTGCACAATTACTCCCAGGTCTTTTTCATTTTCTACCACATTAAGTGTAGTACCACACAGTTGGTACGTTTCTCTGGGGTTACTTCTACCCATATGCAGTACTTTGCATTTGTCAAGGTTAAACTTCAGTTGCCACTTCTTAACCCATCAGCCCAAATTATCTAGATCCTGTTGCAGTAGCACACTGCCATTACTGTCATTAACAACCCTGCCAACCTTTGTATCATCTGCAAACTTCGACATTAAGCCTGATATACCTTCATCAATATCATTGATAAATATACAAAACAACAGTGGACCCAACACCGAACCCTGTGGGACTCCACTAATAACATTAGTCCACGAAGAGTAGCTTCCATTGATTACCACCCTCTGTCTTCTCTCACTTAACCATACTTTTATCCATTGTAGCAACTTACCCTTAATACCATTCTGCTCTAATTGTACAATAGTCTTTCATGCGCAACAGTGTCAAAAGCTTTCCTGATATCCAAATATATGATATCAAAATTATTTTTTGCATCCAGTTCCTTTGTAACCACATCATAATATCCTATCATTGTCAGACAAGACGTTCCCTTAACAAACCCATGCTGTGTCTGAATTATTGCTGCATCTTGTCTAGATGATCCTGAAATGCGTCTTTAACCAGTAAATAAACTTTAACAATTCAGTCAGTGCCTAAATGCCTACAAAAAAGTCAATTACAAAGCTGAAGAGCATCCATAATGTAGTAGAAAACTGAAATCATTACTTCTAATAGGATTGGTTACAAAAGTGTGCTTGTACACACACACACACACACAAACAAAGCAAAAACCAGGTCACACCTCATCCAAATACCTGGCAAATGTGAAGGGCATTTTCCCTTGTATGCCTAAATGCTATTGCTGTTGATGGGGTTTATGGTAGCAGAACAATATATACACTGTATTTCTGTTCCTAAGTGTAGAAAAAGCATTTATTGCAGAAATGAGAAAAGCTGTACAGCAACTGTTTACAAATAGCCAAATAACTGAAAGGCTGCTAAAATGCAAAATCGTTGCTATCTGCCATAGTGTACAGTCTTATGATGTTAGTGGTCTTGCATACACAGCATGGGTGTAATATATATCCCAGATTTCACATAACCCATGAAGGAAAAAGACCAGTGGTTTCAAGTCCAATGATCTTGTGGCCATAGCAAGGTGCCAGTATGTCTAATCTATTGCATTCAAAAATTTCTTCATGCTGTAAATGATCCTGTTGGGGCAGTGATTTTAAATTTCTTTTAAACTGGCGATCCTCTCAAACTTTGTTGTTTTCATTTTTGCATTGTCTTGTCAGAATAACAGAAAAGACTGCTAACTTCCTAGATATAGTCGAAATAGTTGTTATAGTCTACCTTATTGGATGGCTCACAGGCCCTTTATCATACTTATCTGTCTTATACTCCTGCTCCAAGCATTACAGGTTAATCTGGCTAAGGACTTTGCTTACCACTCTATATAACTATTATGCTGTTTGTTTTACTTCATATATTATGAAGATTGAATAAAATTTTGATGATGTTTTTTGTTTTAACTGATCAGTTATGAATATGTATATCAGTATAAATTTGTATATTTTAAATTTTCCAGATATAAATAGCTTCACTTGGAGAACTCACACATGTGGAGAACTACGAAAAGAACATGTTGGTCAGCAGGTGACAATGTGTGGCTGGTTGCAATTCCATCGGATGAAAAAATTTTTCACTTTGAGGGATGGCTATGGCATTACACAATTTCTGATTCCTGAAAAAGTAGATAAATGAGTCCCCTCCCTGATAAGTTATTCATATTGCATTATTTGATTAATCAATACATGCATATTTCAAGTAATATTTTATTATTGCACTGGTATTGATATTTCCGATAAGTTTTTAAAACTATTTACAGACAAGTTGTTATAAGTTGTAGGAACTGTACCACTGCATAACCTATTAATAGGTTGTAGTGATACAGTTGCAAACCTGTATGATAGAATATCAAAAAATCAGTTGTTTTGAAATGTTTTGTTACTGTAATAAGACCATTTATTTATACAAGTAATAACATAATGTACAATATTAATTGAAGGTTGTTTTATGTAATTAATATTAGTATTAGCTGGATGGTGCAAGGAAGCTCCAGTCTTTTACTGCACCAGCCAAAAAGTAAAAAACAAATAAAATGAATAAATAAAAAAAACTACTTGCATTTCCTTCCTCACATAAATAACTGTGTAGCTGACCTTCAAATTTCCCCAGACTATGGGCGCCTCCGTAGCCAGGTGGGCAGGAGCAGCAGTGCATAGCACATGCTTCTTGATTAGACCGGGGTTCGAGCCCGAGAGCCACCAAATACGGAGGATGCGGAAAGGTCAGGGAATGACCACTAAATATCCCCGGAGCAATATGGCCTTAGTTGCTAATGCTCCTAAAAACCAAATAACAACAACATCCCCAGGCTATGAGTTTTAATTACCCAAGGAGGTAACTTATTTCAGTAATTTATATCTTGTTGGCTAAAAGAAAACTTCTTGCAACCAAGTTTATAAGTGTGGTTCTGAAATCATTTATAACAGTGAAAATTTTTTCTTTCATTCATTTCATTAATTTACAGACCTCATTTAAGTCCCTTCTAAAGGTTGCCTAATTATCAAAGCTCCATAGTATATATGGTCTTTCTTCATATGGGCACCCCTTTGCAGATGTCATCAAGTGGGTTGTCAGTCTTTGGAAACTTTCAAGAAGCTTGATTTTACATATTAGTTAGAATGAAATAACTTTTCTTTTCTTTTTTTCTGCGCTATAAATATTTTATTTTTTATTTTATTAGCCAGCATATGCAACTTCTCCAAATTTTGTTTTTGTATCAAAGCTTACTTTATGAAATTCATTAACACATTCGCTGTCTGAATGCAAATTTGCATCTAAACAAACTGCAGTTTTGTGCCTCAATGAACATATTTGTCCATTGAATTGCAGTCAGTAAATGAGTGCTGCAAAAGGAAAAGCACACGAAACGAACAACTGAGTGACATTGGCACACCGATTAAACCATGGGCATTGCAGCTGGGATTTTGCTTAGCACTAATCTTACTGTCTAAAGAGTGCTATAAAAGCTTGTTCACAATTTCGTGTGTTCTTTGCTTATGTTGAAGTTCTTTTGTCTAGTTTAGTATTATTTCTTTGCTTGTGTTTAAATTATTTTATCTAGTTTAGTGTTTTCCACAAGAAGAAAGGGTAAAATTTTCTGAAGATTATGCTTGCTGAATTTTAATTCTTTCGTTTGTGAAAAGCGAAACGTCATCTTTAGTGTGTATGTGCTTACTGATGAAATTTTGTTTAAAAAGTGTTTTCCTATAAAATTTTACCTTAAAGAGTTATGGTGGATCCACAATCTGAGACATCAGAACTGAAAAGGTACAGGAATGTTGAAGCTGATGACATTGAATCAACTGTTTATAATAATAATAATAATAAGATTCTTTGGCGCCTCCGTAGCCAGGTGGGAAGGAGCAGCAGTGCGTAGCACACGCTTCTTGATTAGACCGGGGTTCGAGCCCGTCACCACCAAATACGGAGGATGCGGAAAGGTCAGGGAGTGACCACCGCATATCCCGGAGCAATATGGCCTTAGTTGCTAATGCTCCTAAAAACCAAATAACAACAACAATAAGATTCTTTATTAACATAAATTTTATACAATAGTGATTCCTTACACAGAAAGCAAGAGGAATCTTACAATTCGTTGTTTATTCAAGTGATTTTGTTTTATAATAGAGAAAAAAAAAAAGAAATAAAATAATAATAAATAACTAAATAATAATTAGATAAAAACAAAGATAATAATCAAAATGTAAAAATGAAGTAGTAATTACAACAAAAAAGACTACAAGTTGAGCAGAACATGAAATGACATTGGCTATCTAAGATCGGCACTTACATAAATGTCCTTTACAAACAGCAAGGTAGGACAAGATGCCATCACGATATGCCTTATTTATAGTCCACAGGTTGATGTCGACGTTGAGCGAGTTGAGAGTGTCCAGAGTCACATTTGGGAAGTTTCTCTTGAAATTCTGTAACCGCTGGAGCCTTGAGCACAAGGAGGAGGTACTACGGAGATGTCTGCCTGACAAACGCCAACCAACCGTGTTCCAGATGTTGATGTGATCCTGCTTAGCTGAGCACAGATGAAGGAATGACTTTATTTTTAGCACGTGGGGACTGTGGGCGTGTATTGTAGGTTGGAGCAGAGTGCAGATTTAGATGTCGTGTAGATCTGGTGTGATCACAAGTTGGCCCACTTCAGCACCCAGAATTCGAGGACCCACAGTTTCCTGAGGCTGGTGGGTGGTGCCGCCGACCAAACTTCCGCGGCATAGGAGAGCACACTACGGAAGTAAGTTGCAAGGTATTTCTTAATTATTTGCTTATTCTGCGTTTTGCACAGATCAATTTTCATTCCCCAGAACACTCTCAGGGCTTTGGAATACTGAGCTTGGATTTGTTTTTTGTAGGTGAGGTTTGCATCAAGGATTACTCCTAGGAATTTGACACTGTCTGTGGGAGTCAGAACATTTCCTGCCAATTCCAGACGTAAAGAAGATGCAGCATCAGCAGAAGTCATCCGACTTGACGTAAAGATGATATAATTTGACTTCTCTGTATGGACTGACAGGCCAAAAAATTTGGCATACTTACAGAAAGTATTTAGGTAGCTGTTTACAGCTTCAGAGGAGGTTTGTCTTTCTTGTGAGTCACCAACATGGCATTTACATGGCAAGTGGCATTCAATATCATCAGCATACGATAGGAAAGCTAGAATTTGATCCATTAGTGGAACGAATATTTCTGCAAATAGCAATTGAGAGAGAACAACATTGTTTTTTTTTTTTTTTTTTTGTTTGGTAGTTGTTGGCGCATCGGCTTCTGTGGCCATAGTGCACCTCCCAAGGTTTTTGCAGTACTTTGATCCAAGCCCGAGGCGGGAATCGAACCCGCGACCTTTGGGTTGCCAGGCAGGCACTTTACCCACCTGGCTAGCCCGGTCGGCTAACAACATTGTGGAATCCCTACTTTGATGCTTTAAGAGACTGTAATGCCATTGCCTGTGAAGTGAAGCATTCTCCTAGATATCAGATTATTGAGAATCTTGAGCATATTTCTGGATATCCCATAGAATCTTTCAAGTAAGGCAAGAAGGGGCATTATTTGTACTGAGTCAAAAGCAGATTTCATGTCCACAAAAATGGTGTGAAGATCTTCTTTGTCATTCCAGGCGTGAAGTATTTTTTGTGATAAGGACTGTAGGCCGGTTACAGTAGATCTATTAGGCATGGCATAATGGGTATGTTCGGGCCTATGTGCAAAGATTGTGAGTGCTACATCATTATAGATGCACTTCTCGAGGCATTCTGGATAAGTGGATGTCTTAATCGGGGGAGTGAACTCCTTTGACAAATTGTTACGCTGCCACCTCGTCTCCCAATTCTATTAGCAGCCAGCATGTGATAGCCAAGATTTGAGGTGAAGGTAGCAATTTCCATTTCATCTCTGAGCCAGGTTTCAATCAGAATGACGAAGTCGTACTCTGCGCAGGCCTACTTGATTTGCAGGAAAGCAAATCAAGTAGGCCATCTAGTTTGTTTTTGACACGCCTGATGTTTTGTAGGAAACATCGAATATTTATTTCGACAGAAGGTTGTACTATGATGAGATTACTCTCGGAACAGTATTTGTTTTTCATATAATGATCTGAAATCTCGTCTTGGGATCGATGTCGCGTTCGATATGTCCTGTTGCTGGATATTCTAACTGGAATGTGACTGGTCTGATGTTCGCTCGTCATCTCCACGCTAGACATCCACAAATTGCACCCACTCTTGGATATAATTTGGGAGACTCCACTAGAGAGGACAGGTAGCTATGCTGGCGTAGTTATGCATCGTTGTGGAATGGGGTTCGGGCTTGATAAGTTCTTGGCCTTTAGTCTCCTATAGTATGGCATTACCAACAGACCTCTGGGCCAGTATTCGGTAATTGGGCCCATCATTCTGATTCCTGAAGGAAGCATAAGACTGATGCTTGGTATTGATTTTGAAAGTCTTTTTTTTTTTTTTTTTTTATGTGAACCCCAAACACAAGAGGTATTAGAACCTATAGTACTTAGTACCGTGCTTGGGTTGGAGGTTGAGAAGATGAAAGAAGATATTTGCTGACATTGGACTTGAACTTCTGTAGATTGTAATTTTCAGGAAATACGTATGAAGGAAGGTTGTTCCAGAAAACGGCAGTTGAATGAATAAATGAGGAAGATGAAAAGTTGGTTCTGTGGGTTTGAAGTTGGACAGTAAATGGATGTTGGCTGGTGGCGGCACGTGTTCGGACTGTTTTGAAAGAGAGAGCGGGAATTATAGAAGCTAATTCAGAAG
Organism: Mastigoproctus giganteus; assembly: GCF_048544385.1. NCBI lineage: Eukaryota > Metazoa > Arthropoda > Arachnida > Uropygi > Thelyphonidae > Mastigoproctus > Mastigoproctus giganteus. The sequence goes on along the minus strand of NC_143577.1, from coordinate 2,262,000 downwards.
AACAGTTCCCATGGAAGTATCTGTAGAAGAGGCATGCAGCAGAAACAGTGCGTCTATGAGACAGCGAGTGGAGAGACTCTGTTAGAGATGAATCATTAATTAACCTAACTGCCCTCTTCTGAATGGAATCAAGAAGCCTGAGAGAGGTTTTGGGGGCACCACCCCAGATGTGGGAACAATATTCCATGGCAGGGCGGATTTGCGATTTATACAGAGTGAGCAGCTGTTTGGAAGAAAAGTAACGCCGAGAGCGAAAGAGAAAACCAAGTTTTTTAGAGGCAGAGGAAGCAATATTTGTAATGTGCTTGTGCCAAGAGAGATTAGAAGTCAGGGTAATCCCCAAAAGAGATATATCCTTTTGCCTAGAAATTGGACTGTCACTAAAGATAAGCATAGGAGCAGAAGAATCCTTTTTGCGAGATATAAGACAAGACTGAGTTTTAGAAGGGTTGAAATCAACTAAGTTGACTTTGCCCCACTGGAGAAATACCTGAAGATCGGCATTTAAGGAATTGGTAGCAGATTTTCGAGAAGTTGAAGCTGATTGAGCAGGACAAGGTTTCTCAAAATGGAAAGTTGAATGCAGTGTGCTATCATCGGCAAAACTATGGATAGGATTTCCAGTCAATGGAAGAAGGTCATTGATATACAAGAGGAAAAGAGTGGGGGAAAGAACTGAACCTTGGGGGACACCGGCATTAGTGGAGAAGTTAGAAGACCGAGAGCCATCAACCATCACCCTCAGTGAGCGATCAGAGAGAAAACTGGATAACCAATTACTAAAAACAGTTGGCAAACCATAAGATGGAAGCTTGTTTAGAAGACCTTTATGCCAAACACGATCAAAAGCCTTTGAGATGTCAAGAGCAACTACTTGTGTTTCACCGAACCTTTCCATTGAATTAGTCCATAAATGGGTAACATAAGCCAGAATATCACCAGTGGATCGACACTGACGGAATCCATACTGGTGATCGTTGATCAGACGGAAGGTTTCAAGGTAGTTTAAGAGTTGGCGGTTAATTGATTTCTCCATTACTTTAGAAAGAGTAGAAGTAATTGCAATGGGACGATAATTGGATGGGAGGGATTTGTCACCCTTTTTAGGAACTGGCTGGATATGAGCAAATTTCCAGGCAGAAGGAAAAACACCTTTAGAATAAGAAAGTGAAAAAAGGCGGCAAAGAATAGGAGTAAGTTCGGGAGCACAGGTTTTGAGAACAAGTGGAGAAATACCCTCAGGACCTGGAGCTTTCTTAGCATAGAGATTCATCAAAATCCTTCTGATATCCTTTTGACGGAAGACCACAGGAGGCATTGAATGGAGTGTGTTGGGAATGGTGGGAGGTGTTTTACCAAGATCATTAATACATGAGCTGGAAGAAAAATGGGATGCTAGCAGGTCAGCTTTATCCTTGGCTGAAGTGACAACAGAACCATCTGGTTTGGACAGAGGTGGGAGCAGAGATGGGCAAAAGTTGCGGCCAATAGCTTTGGCAAGAGACCAGAATGCTCGGCTACCATTAGGGCAAGAAGCAAGTTTTCTACTCTTAGCCTGTTCAAACTCTAGTTTGGATTGATTAATAACTGCTTTACAATTGTTGCGTGCTTTGGTGTAGGCAGAAAATGAAACTGAAGAATTAGAAACAAGCCAATTACGATATGCAACATTCTTCTCTTGGACAGCCTTAGCACATTTATTGGAAAACCAAGGTTTAGATAAAGGACGAGATTTTAAAGTGGAGTGTGGGATAAAGGATTCCATTCCTGCAAGAATAATTTCACTGACACGATCTGAGCAAACGTTGACATCAGAACTTTTGAAACAGTAATCCGACCAAGGAAAAGAAGTCTCGCAGGTCATCCCATTTTGCATTCTTGTAATGCCAAACAACACGAGGTTTGGAATAGCCATGAGATAAAGGTTCCATTGGAGAAGAGACAATCACCAAGTTGTGATCTGAAGTGCCTAAAGGAGCTCTCACTTCGACCGTGTACTTAGAAGGGTTGTTTGTGAGAAAAAGATCAAGCGTATTGGCTGTATGATTAGGATTGTCCGGTATTCTTGTAGGTAAATGAACAATCTGTGCTAGGTCATTAGTAATTGCAAAAGCCTCAGCATCTCGACCTGCTGGGTCGGTGTGACTAGAAAACGGAAGCCAGCTGGGGTTGTGAACATTAAAATCACCAAGGAAAATTACCTCACTGTTAGGAGAGTTGGACTGGAGAAAGTCAAGTTGCAACGAGAGGAAGTCAAAGAGCTCCAAGTGATTAGTCGAGTTGGGAGAACGGTAGAGACAACAGATGAATTTGACACAATGAGGTAGAGAGATTTTAAGCCAGAGAAGATCAAAGAGAGGAGATTCCAAATTGCCAAGTCTCTGACAGGGAATATCAGAACGGACATATGCACAAGTACCACCTTTGAGGCGAAAGGAATCATACAGCGAATAATTTGGGCACCTGAGATGAGCAGTAGTTGAATCAACCGATAACTGAGATTCTGTCAGAAAAAGTACATGAGGTTTGGCAGACTGCAAGTGGAAATGGACATCGTTGAGATTAGAATTGAGACCACGTATATTTGTGAAATGAATTAGGAAGTCCTTGGGAGGTTTAGATCTTTTCGCAGATAAGCTTGCTCTATTAGTTTGACAATTCATGGTGTATTCAATAGTAAGAAAAAGTGGGTGGGACATGCTGTATGAAGTAATGAAATTTTTGGATATGGCGTACATGTGGTAAGAATATACCCAGATCCTTGACATAACGTGGCCTCGACAATGCTCCCCGCATACACACTACTCGGACTCCCTCCAGTCACTATCTGGCAGAGTAGAGGTAGCAAGATTATACACTAGCTGATCCGGAAGCCTCCTAGAGAGTTACCAATAGGTCCGGTCCGGTGTACTAACTAGCGGCCGGCCTGCGAAAACCGTTTTAGAGCTGTACCCTCGAAATGTAAGGAATATTGGATCTCGCCACGACGTTCATCATAACCTCAAAAGTCATCAATCATACTGCATGATGGAAGAGATAGGGAAGGGTTGACCGGAACTTAGCTCTAGAGACTAAACATGGGTTCCACCACTTCAAGCCTCCAATAAGCAAAGTGGTGGTATTTCACCGGTTGATGAGAGTCATCTTCCACCTAGTACTGCCTGGTAACATAGAGGGGCAGCGTTCCTCCATGTGGTGTGGGCGCCACACCTCGACCCCTGCTTACGTTGGTTCACACCTGGGTGGTCACCCACCATGTACTTGTGCATGGAGGTTATACCCAGGATTACTAACAGTCCCACCATCGTGAAGGTGCAAGCAGAGGATTTGGCTGTCACAGACCGTCCGGACTTCGCCGAAATTGGGTCCACTTGACTTGAGTGTCACCCGAATATCAGTTCCATCAGCGTTTTAGACTCCCAGGTAGCAAGTACAGCTTGTCTGGCATATCTGAGAGAATGTCTGTGACAACCTCAAGGACCGGATATGCCTAGTTCCTTCAATAGTGCCTCAGTTTCTTCAACTGTTGTCAACGGATCCAGCTTGCTAATGAAGATATTTGTGTGAGTATTGCTGGTCGCTTGGCGATCTTGTATTCTGAAGCTAGTATTAACTACTCCCGTGCCAATCAAGGTGGTCTTGCTGTTTCTGGAATGCCATTGGTGTGGGGATGCTTGCGTTGGTTGAGGTCTGGGCATCTGGTCTTGCTGTGCTCCATTCGTGTCTGCAATGTCAGAGTTCCGTTTCATAGATTTTAGCATGCCACTATAGGCGCTGTCTTTAGAGAGAGCAACTATATCCGTATCTGGTAGTAGCGATGACTCAGTATGTCATCTGATACTGAAATAGAATTCTGTTCAAGTGATGCGGATTCTGAATATTGTTCACATGCATCTATTGATGTTAAAACCCTACAAACAACAGATGGTGTGGCGCCTCCGTAGCCAGGTGGAAAGGAGCAGCAGTGCGTAGCACATGCTTCTTGATTAGACCGGGGTTCGAGCCCGTCACCACCAAATACGGAGGATGCGGAAAGGTCAGAGAATGACCACCGCATATCCCGGAGCAATATGGCTTTAGTTGCTAATGCTCCTAAAAACCAAATAACAAACAAACAAACAAACAACAACAGATGGTGTCATTACTTGGAGTGATGATTCTTCTCAGATGAAATCCATTGCCTTGGGATGCCCCACAGAAGCATCCCAAGTTACAAATAAAGGACCCTTGCAAATATAAATGGCAGCAAACATGTTAATAGTGTAGTAAAGCACACTCCATTTTCAACCTTAATAAATTTTCTTCATTTAAAACATGTCTGGTTAAGTGCACAATGATTTTTTCTTAAAGTACATGCAGTTAGTCCTCTATCCTGCCTTTATTATCAATCTGTGATTATCACTCGAGACAAATAAGCAAAAAAACTTCTTACCTCTGTTTCTTATCTCTTCTTATCTTCAGACTGCCAAGGTCCTTAAGCATAATTTCCTCATTCAAGAAGAATTGGATACTTTCTATATGAATATAAACAGTAATAAAAGTCTATAGAATGCCTTTAAATGTCATTATTACTATTTTATTCTAACTGATCTAAATTGCTACCTTGAAAACTTTTTGAGAATTGTTCATTTACTTTGCAAAATTGCCTCTATTAGAATTATTAATTGCCTTAAGAAAAAAATACTGTATTTTAACTTTAAACAACAAAATCACTTTACAAAAAAGCCAGTGTTGGAAACTACTTTCATGTTAATTCAGCTTTATTGGCAAGCTTCTTTTTACATTCAACATATGGAACATTCTCATTTCTTAGGGCATGCAGTGTTTTATAACAGATAGTGATGACTTGCATAAACAACGAAATGTATGATTTGCTGGATGTCTGGAGGAGATTAAGTGCAATTTTCGCTAAATGATGGAATAGGTAACTTCTGCATATAATGCAAAAGTTGCCTATTCCATCACACGGCATCAATACCTGGATCATGCAAAGAAATCCACAATGTCCCTTTCAGTAGGAGACAATTCATGGAAGCCTTGGACACCATCTGGAAAATATGGCAGAATTGATGCTCACAAATAATGGATATGATGGGGACTTGAGGCAAGTCATGTGGTCTGATGAGTCCCTGTTGATGCTTTTCAACACCAGTGGGTGCATATATGGAGGAAACTACATGAGGCATCTGTTGTAATGGTTTGGGGCATAATATATCGCTTCTTGATTAGACCAGGGTTCGAACCTGTCACCACCAAATACAGAGGATGCGGAAAGGTCAGGGAATGACCACCGCATATTCCCGGAGCAATATGGCCTTAGTTGCTAATGCTCCTAAAAACCAAAGAACAGAACAGCATAATATACAACCATCTATATGTAATGTTTTGGAGCATATTTTGTTGACATACCCTCTGTTTCGTTATCACACTGGCGGACACTGTGTGAATGCCAGAGCATATCGGAATATTGTTGTGGGTCAGTTACCAAGCATACCCTATGGATAAGAGTACTTTCAAGGTGACAGTGCAACCATTCATTATGACAAATGTGTGAAAGAGTGGTTTGAGGAACATGAGGAAAACTTCAAGCATCTTTCCAATCTCTGGATTTCAATCCCACTGAGAATCTGAGGGATGAACTTGAAAGATTTTCTTTAGCATAATCATCTGTTTGTGTCAGTCCATAAATTGAAGGCAGTTTTGTTACATTTATGGTAAAATAACATCATTGTCAACTCTCTACCATGCTATATTGTGTTGGAGCAGTGATTTTGGAACAGCAGGTCTAATGCTATTAGCTCATGGTCCTAATAAAGTGACCAGATAATGTATAATATGCTATATTAAAACTGCTAATATATAATAATATCAAACTTCTTCTTTGCTATATATATATATATATATATCCTTTTTCAGGGCACCGCCTATGACAGCATTTTAGAATCAATATCTCTAGAGTCTGTGATTCAAGTAAATGGTACTGTTGTACAAAGGCCACCAGGACAGGAAAATAAGGTTAGCCCTTTGTGAATACATTGAGAAATTGTTATTGAGAGAGAGAGAGAGAGAGAGAGAGAGAGAGAGAAAAAGAGAGAGAGAGAGAGAGAGAGAGAGAGAGAGAGAGAGGTGTAACATGTGGCAACTGCTGTACTTATTTTTCTCCAGCTTAATTTTTTTTTGGTGTTACTCTAGTCGATGTTTTTACTTTTCAGCTGTATCATTAATGTAAGCACTAAAACACAGTATAGATTTAATATAAATTCTTATTTAAGCTGAACTAAAATTACCTTTCAGTGTTAAAACTCTGTCAGCTTCTGAAATATTAAGCTAAATAGTTGTTTTTTTTAATAATGTAACTTGATATAAAGTCTTGACTGTTTTAGACAACCTCTTGAATAATAAACAAATGTTTTCAACTTATTAGAAAACAGCAGCTTGATTTTTCTAAAATATATATTATATGTGATAACCGATAACTGTTATTAGTTTATAAATGATAAAGTAAGCCATTCCTTTGAATGTATTTTAAGACATTAAAGGTTGCCTAATATGGAGAAAGAACTGCATGACTGGCTATATTTCAGTCCTCACTTGTATGTGCATTTAAGTCAACCATTCATTCTCCTATCAGATTTTGCCATTCATTTAACTATAAGAGATAGCCTTAGATGCTGATGCACCATAAAACCCCTAAACAACACAAACCTATCAAATTAATTAAAGAAAAAAGTATTTCTTGCTTTCTTCACAATAAACTTTAAATCTTAATATAAAGAGCTTAGAAGTTTTATGCTTAGCAATAGCTGTTGCTGTTCTAGCTTATACACCAACATTAGACATTTTCTATATAATAGAATGTAGAAACATTTATACATAATGGTATTGATCTCTCATATGCAGTAGCTTGACAGTTGCAACAAGTTGTGTTAGCATTGCATTTCTACAAACAAACAGTTATTTCCCTGTTGAGAAATATGAGGGATGATCCAGAAACAGGTAGAAATGGGCACAGCAAGAAAGAGATGTTCACGATAGAAAGTGTCATTTCATTGAAAGGAGTAACAGTAAGTGCAGCAGCAGTTCGAGAAAGCTGCATATATGTTCATGTGAAATGTGATATCAGTACATGTCTGACAACAAAGAATTATGGACAAACATTGAAAGGAAAGACAGTGTTACATGTTAACTGCTTCATTCTAAATTGAGGAATGCTGTTCATCAAAAGAAATGAAGATTGCTGCGAAAGTGTGTTATCTTTCTCCATTATAATTCCACTCTGCAAACAAAAATATAGGTGATGATATAAGCAAGAGGCTTTGGCTCATGCATGTTGTACTTCAAACTTCAAACTGCTACCACAAAACATCTGTAAGGGAAGAATTTGTAACTGATAAAAGATGTAGTTCAGCAGGTATGGCTTGGTTGCATAGTAGTTATAGTTGATGACACCATTATCAGAGAAACAGGAAATATACAAGGTGTGGCAATAAAGTTTCTGATCTGTTGTAATAAAAAGAAAAAGTGAAGAGCTCAAAACAGTTTTATTTTTATTCAAAGTAATCACCACCTGTTTGAATGCACTTATTACACCATTCTGAAAAAAGCAGTGAAGGCATCCAAAGAGATGATGTTTAGTTCAATGGTTACATTTTTATTTATGTCCTCAACATCCTGAAATCTCTTTCCTTTGCGGGCAGTTCTCATCCTGGGAAAAAGGAAGAAGTCTGCTGGCACTAGAATAGGAGATTGGGGTGGATGGTTGAGCTGTACAGTGCCATGTTTCATCTTCACAATAAGTGCAGAATAGGTGTGGCATTGTTAGTATTAGTACAGCCATATCGTTCAAGGAAGTCACAGACTTTTGCTGCACTGGCCAAAAAAAAGTAGATAAGAAAATACAAATTATGCAGCAAGAACCAGGTGCCCAGAATTGCAGCTTCACCCTGGAAAATGCACTTCAATAGTCTTTGAAGCTCTAGACATCAGTAAGTGAAACTTTTTGGGTCTTGGTGATGATTTTGAAGTCCACTGAATGCTCCGACACTTCATCTCTGGGTTGTTCTGAAACACCCAACACTTATCTCCAGTGACAGTACAGTCGAGGAAATCAGGATTGACTTGCCAAGTCTGATTCAAAAGTTTTGAAAAAAAGGAAAATTTATGAACTCAAGAAAAAGAACTTCTGAATCACAAACTTATGGTGAAAGCAATCCTTAATGGCCAAGCAAGCTGATAATTCTAGAAATGTTATCCTCACTCTTGCAAAAAATCTCTTCATGTTTCTCTCCTCTAGTGATTAAAGCATTTTGCTTGTTTCCTTAAAAAAGTCTAAACATAGTTTAGACTTTAAGGAAACTGGAAAAAAGTTTTAAAGTCTAAACATAGTCCTTTAGACCAGCTTACCTTGCATCCATGTATTGAGATCATTGCTCCTAGATATGTTGAAGAATGTTACAAGAAAATTTATTATACCAACAATTTTTAAATCTTCCAGTTTCATTTTGGAAGTTGATTACCATAGTAGACTAAACCAGAAGACGATTCTGACTTAATCATGAGCATTTCTACTGCTAGTATTGTGGAGAATCTAAAACAAGAGAAGAAGATTACGTCCTTTTATTCACTGAAGTACATTATTGCTGCTTGTGACTACATGATGCAAATTCACACTGAAAAGGGATGCTCTTATATATGCTGAGGTAGTGAAAATTTCATCAACTGGTGATAATTTTCAAAAAAGTGCATTTTCAATTTTGAAAATTTTTTTTTTTTTTTTTTTTTTGTGGACTGGTTTCAAGGACTTCTTGTCATCATTAAAGATAAAGAAATAGATGAAAGGTTTTGTAGGATCAGTTTCAGTGTGGGAATCTACCAGATGCTATTACCATAGAAAAAAATAATTGATATACAGTGGTGCTTGGTTGGGGAAATGAAAAGTGCACAAGGAAGCATGAAATATAACAACTTATTCCAAGTCATACTTGGCATTTTAATAATTCTTCACATCAGTGCTGAGTGCCAGAAAATATTTAACCAGGTAAAAAAAAAAATTCACATATTTTTGCTAAAGCTTTGTGAAGTTTTGGAAATGCTCTTCACAGCTAATTCTGCATAGCAGTTCCATTATAAACATTTCTAAAGTTTGCTGTATAAGCTTGCTTTCTTGCATCATATGCCTCTGCTAATGCTAATGCTAAAATAGGTGCAGAGGTTGCAATAGTATCTTTCATGAAGCAATCATAATCAGTTGATGTCTAAAAAACAATCCAAACAGAAATCCACAGACAGAAAAATCCCAGGTAAGTTAATATTTGAAAGCATACTGTGTTACAAAACAGGCCTATAGCTGTATTTTAATATAAAATGTGTATTTTGTCAGTGAAACTCTATTTCTAGTATAATGTAGCTTTTACAAAACCTCCCACTTTTTCTGAAAAATCTCCTGTTTTCCTGCTTTTTTTGAGGGGGGGGGGCCTGTTTTGGCCAAAAAATTGGGCCAAAACACATTTCCTTCTACTTACAATTGCCTAATTTCCAACTTTTTGAAAGTCAAAAATTGGCAACTTTGTTATTGTTTGTGAAGTTATTTTGTTTCCTGTAATAATAGATGAAATATGCAGTCTTGTTGCAGCCTGAATAAATTGCATATCTAAAGGTTTGGCTGTCTTATATTCATTTACATTTAAACAAAGGCCAAAACTTGCATATTTTTAGATTGTTTGCTTGTGTATTTCATTTTATATACAAACATTGATAAACAAAACTGATAACACATTTCTTCTATTTGTATGTGATTTGGACACTTACAATGAAATATTTATCGTTGCATTACATTATTCTCAAAATGAGTTGCTCCATTCCTCCTGCCAAATCAGTCAGTCTGTTGTATATGATATAATTTAAGATATTTTATTTTTGTTTTTCAGAAAATGGTTACAGGTGAAATTGAAGTTCAAGTGGAACACATGAAACTGTTAAATAAATGTAGAGAGTTACCATTTCAACTTAGAGATTTTCAAAAAGTAAGATCAATTTGTTGATGTATTCACTGATTTCTTACTTTTGTTGGAATTTTTAATTCTTACCATATCACTGTATCATTTTAATAGAACCCTTAAATCAGGTGTTTATGTATGCTTTGCATTTCTTTTAATATTTTAAAATTAAAATTTATGTTTAGCAATTTATAGCTCTTAATTTAGCGATCTTTCTCTTTGTTTTGAACTCATCCAAGTGAAAAGGTTTGAGGGTGTATGTGTGGATAGAGAACTCCAAAATGCTCTTGAACCCTGACTTAACAGTTGTTTTATCTCAATGCTTAATCTAATAACTTTGTTTATCCACCTTTTCCCGTTCTTCTTTTCCTTTCCTACATTCCTTTTTTTTTTCTTTTCTTTTTCTTTCCCCTTTTTTTTCATGTTCAGTTTCATGTGTGTGAAAATTTAACAGTATTTTTTTTCACTTTCTCCTTGTCATTTGTCTAACACCAATATTTTTTCACTATATGCAAATAATTTAATATCCCAAGTGGCATAACAGTAACACCACATAACAAATTTACAAAAAAATTCTGTTTTTCTGCCTGCATTTCGTGTGTTTCTTTTAAAAAATTTCAGTATGCATATTCTGAATATGAGTCAGTGGTCCCGCTCCCAGAAATGAAAGATAAGTAAATATGCAATAATACTGTATCAGATTTATTGTCATTGTTTAACTTCTGTACAAATTGCAGTATTTGTCTTCTTCTTCTTTTCAGGTAAACAAGCTGAAAAAAGAATTAAAAACAGGTTAATAAAAAAATATATAATATTATTGGTATTAATTGCCCCCAAGCATGATCATAACCATATGTGCGTGACCATATGATCATAACCATATGTGTGTGAGACATATGTTCACAGGCCAATTTGCATGTTGTGCTGCCAGCCTGAAATAACTCACAGGAAAACCATTCCTCAAATGTAAAGGACTTTGAAATTCCAGTCATAGATGGAATTGAAACTCAACCTCTCTGAAAAAGTGGCTGATGCCAATAGTGTCAGCTAGGCTGCCACCGAGGGCTGTCATGTTAATGAAAAGAAAATATGTTTGGAGATTTTTGTCATTTGTGTAGTGTGTGATAATTCTGAACCAAGAACTAGATATAGTTGCCCATCATAGCTGTATTTGTATATTCTGATAGAATACCTTCCTATGCCCTTCACTGACATTTCCCAAATTTGATCTGAAGAAATCCAGTTGAGAGTGCACATGATAGAGCTTATAACAAATTCTCAATCAAATTCTTCATCATTTTTACTCTCAATTTACAAGAAAATCATTCACTTCAAGGAAAAATGACTGCCAGGCACTTCACTTGGCATGAGTCATTTTGTCTTCCAGTTTTTGTGAAGCTAATATCTCCTTCACTTATGAACCAGGTAAATATGCCACCTTTACTTTTGTATCAGACATTTTTGTAAATATAGATTGTTATAGGCTTGATGGTGTCACTTTGAGGATCCAGTTCTTTAATAAATTTTTCACCAGTGTAAGCTTTCAGTGGACTGATGGAAGCACCAAGGATTGTTTTCTTCCTTTTTTTTACATCAGGCTACAACTCAATTCTGCTAGACTGTTCTAATGAAAATCTACTGCTGTTCTCCATGAGAGCGAGAGCAAAGGAACTTAGTTAAACCAACTTAACAAATCCCCAAAAGAACCCAAACCTTTTGGAGTCCCATTTATACTGATCATACTTAATCATCTCTAATATATAGATCACATTTCTATAGTCTTCTTTATTATGAACAGTGTGCACAATAGGAATCAATGAGTATACACTGGTGTTCAAAGAAAGTGCATTGCCTAGGAATTTCACATTTCTAACCATTTTTCACGATGGTATGTTACATTAATGACCTGCATCACAAATAGAAATATAAACAAAAGATATTTATTAATAGTTAAGGCAAAGCTCAGTAATATTTGACAGATGCTCTCAAAATATTCCAAAATGAGCATTTACAACCTTTTTACAACAGTTTTAGTAAATACGACAATTATGGCTGAAATGTTATCAGCATTTGCTTCAGTTTATCATTTTAAATGGAAAACAAAATGAAAAGTTCACTAGGTGCAAATTAATATTAAGTTGAACCGTCTGGTCCTGATTGACAACAGCACACCATCAAGGCATTGACAAGATCAATTTCTGAAGATAATCAACTGATAGTTCATGGTTCCAAACACCAGTTATGGCTTCCTGAAGTTCACGAAGGGTCTTTGGTTTCTTTCTGGCAACTGCAGATTCCACACGATTCCAACAGATTCAGGTCCGAGCTGTTCCTGGCCAGCTATGAGTTGTAATGGACTGTTCTTCCAACCATTTTTTCACCTGTAACAAATGTAAACACATTACTGTCAAACCTCTAATGCAGAAATGAAGCTAAAGTAACTACAGATGTGCCTACTTACACTTTTTGCCCTATGACAAGGAGCAGAGTCATCCTGAAAGATGCAGTTACTTGGCAGGTTGAAATGGTCTCTAGTGGTTGGCAGCAATTTGCCTCCAATATAGCCAGGTATCCATTGACATTTACGGAACCTTTTATAAACTGCAGGTGACCTACTCCGCGATACGAAATGTACCCCATATCATTTGGCTGGTAGGGAATTTCACTGTAGACACCATACAGTCTGGATGGTATTCTTCACCTTGTCTCGTTTGTCTCCCATCAGAAGAAATTCTGATGGGAGACAAACGAATTGTCTCCCATCAGGTTGAATTTCTTCTTATCCGAGAAAATAACTGACCCACTGCTCGGGGGTCCATTTGACATTCTCCTTACATATGTGAGTCTTGTGTTTGCATTCCTTACACCAAATTAATTGGGCCTTTTTCATTTTTTGTGTGAGGAGGGGCTTCTTCTTAGGATGATGGGCTACAAGTAAATTTTTGAAGAGGCGTCTTCTGATTGTTGTTACACTTGCTACCACTCCTGTATGTTCTTCCCATTCTCTTCTTATGCCTTAAAAACCGTAAAGCTTCTTCGTCTGAGCTGAAGCTCAGACGAAGAAACGTTACGCTTTTTAAGGCATAAGCAGCTCAGACGAAGAAGCTTTATGGTTTTTAAGGCATAAGCACTTCGAAACATGGTCCTGTTTTGGCATAGTGCGGTCCTCGTTTCCATCCAGTTCCTTTTTTTCTATGAGCAGAACCAGTATTCTTGAGTATGGAAAGAAATCTACTCACTGTTGACTGATTACAAGACACTCTATAAGCAATATGATGGGAAGAACATCCTTCCTCATGTAAAGCAACAATAGTACTCTTTCTTCGTAGCATCAACTGCACTAAACTCGCCATTCTGACAAGCAAGGAATGACTGCAACTCTTACAGAGCTTGCTTATATAGCTGAAAGTAACAGCTGATGAAATATCATGTCATCACATACGCATGTCAATCTTATCTGATGCAATCTGTAAGAAACATTGCCATATACTTACGTCATTCGGACGACAATTATAATTTTAAGGGGTGATGCACTTTCTTTGAACACCAGTGTATCAACCAGTGAAATACCACCACTTTGCTTATTGGAGGCTTGAAGTGGTGAAACCCATGTTTAGTCTCTAGAGCAAAGTTTCCGGCATCCCCCTCTCCCCATACTTCTTTTTCAACCCATGCACGGTACTAAGTACCATAGGTTTTGATACCTTTCATGTTTGGGGTTCTCATAAAAAAAAAAATATATATATATATATTCCCATTGTGAAACAAGACAGCTTTCAGATTTTTAATTGAACTATCTGTGTGGGGGAAAAAAAATAAAAAATAAAACCACTTTTATGGATTGTGGGCAACACCAATTAAATCAAAACGATAGCATGTAGATTCTGCAAAAGTGTAAAAACGTGCATATGTGAGTCTTGTGTTTGTATTCCAGTAGATTCCACCCTTTTAAATGAGATATCATGAACTGTGCATTGAATTTGGTTAGACCCAAGTTAGACCCTCACTAAGTCATCCACCCTTTGCTTATTAGGGAAATGTGGCATTGTACTTGAATATACTTTTGAGGTGCAATTCCAGTTATCGGTTCATCAGATTTCTCATACAATTCTGAAGACTTCTCTGGAATAGGATTGGAAATTTGCAGGTCTTCATTGTGTGGCACTGGAGCAATAGAGGATGGTTATGTTTGAATACAGTACAGCTTTTCAGGCTGCAGACTTTTTTTAAATTTTGACATATCCACCATACATGCGTCATTATGATGGTTTGTATACTCTCTCTCCATATTTCGAGTCGAGTATAACAAACTGTATACATTTAAAACTATCGTGAAGCCACTGCTCTAATGTTTGCCTGAAATTACCACAGAAGAAATGAGATGTCTGCAACTTGTCTTGATCACCCATAGACATTCCAAAGTACACTTCACATGCACTGAAAAGTTGGTGTCAGCAATGACGATGTAATGCTTCACCTGCTTTAGGTGTATATAACATCTACAAACAAGCAGAACAAGTCTGGCAATCACATCTTCATTTGGTAGCCACATCAACCTGGGGAAGAGAAAAAAAACTTATTATACAAATACTACAGTCTCTTATGTATAACAATATTTATGTGCACTTATGTAGTATATCTAAACATTGCAAAAACATAAAACTTTCAATTGCTACTAAAATATTGACACTAGAGAAAAACCAATTATACTATTGGATTCAGCACATGGTTGGTTGGTGTCGTGTCCATTTGAAGTCAAATTGAACCATGCGCTGATATCACTGCTTTAGCTAAGTCCACGATCTTTTCGTTATAAAGTTCTCCCTGAAAAGGGGATTCGTCCATGCTTTGCAAAGTCGCCTGAATTGCAGGACAGCTGAAGATGTGTTCCGGAGTAAGCTGTTCTTTCGGACAGTTTCTGCAAAGTTTATAAGTTCTGGTACCATCCGCACTAATTTTCATACCTGCCATGTGTCGAGTTCTCAGTCTGGCAATGGTCTTAGTGATGTTCCTATTTGCATTAATCTCGCAGATTTGGTGATCAGTTTCTATATGTTTCTGTCTGAGTCTGTGTCTGGCGATGGCATTAGCATCATCTAGAGTTATGGTTTTTGAGGTGTTGTGATTTAAGTTTCTTGCCTCTTTTGCCAGTTTATCGGCCGCCTCATTTCCTTCTATACCCACATGCGCAGGCATCCACTGTAGTGTGCAGCTCTTTCCCAATTGATGAACTGTCTCCAGGTGTCGGTGAATGTCCTGTGTGAGTCCTGTGCGTCCATGTTTTATTGCCAGCAGGGCCGCTCTTGAGTCGCAGAAGATTACAAGCCCTCTGGCTCTGTCTATGTCTCTTAGTGAAATATAACTATTTAGGGCCTCAAGGATTGCCCTTAGCTCACATGTAAAGTTAGAGGCGATGCTGCCTGCACCTATGTTGCATTTTTGTAGTATTTGTCAGGGTGGTGTGTATGCCTGCTCCGCCCTTGAGGATAGTCTCGTCAGAGGATCCATCGGTATACATCTGTACTAAGTCACGCCTCGAATAAGTCTCAATTGTTTTGATTCCTATAGCTTTGACAATGGTCTCGATTTCTTTTTTTGTACAGTGTTCCACGAGATCCAAATTTATTGTGGTATTTTGGGGGATGCAAGATGGTAAGGTAGGCTCTTGAAGTATGTCATATTTTGTGAGTTCAAGATCAAGACTTTCTCTGATTTCCTTATCGTATTTCATGGTAGATGACCTTTTGAGTCTTGACCTGCAGTTCCAATTTATAAAGGTCCTACGGGAGATATGATCAATGTCTCTGCTGTTAGCCTTATTAGTGAATTTAATTGTGTGATATCTTCTTCTTTGATTGAGTGTCTGAAGGCCGCATTCCCGCTCTGCTTTGGTGTTGTTTGTAGACGAAACAGCCCCGATGATTATTTTGGCTGCTCTTGCTTGGATCCTGTCCAGTTTTCCAAGTGCAGACTCAGAAGCATGTGCCCATATTGGTGCTGCATATTCCAAATTAGCCCTGATAAGTGAGGTATAAGTTGTTTTAAGTGTTTTCGGATTTGCTCCCCAGTTCGTACCACATAAGCTTTTTAGGATGTTTAACTTCTTCAGTGCTCTGTTGGAGCTGTTTTCAATGTGTTTGGTGAAACGTAGTTCTGTGTCGAGGGTTATACCCAGATATTTTGGGTTATCCATTTTTGAAGTGGGCACGCCGTCTATAGCGATAGCTGGGTTAAAGTTCTTTCTGCGGCTTCTGTCTGTGGTAAAAACTGTGTGGTTAGTTTTATGGGGATTTATCTGTAATTTCAGTTCTCTTGCCCAGTCCACAATTCCTTTTAGTGATCTGTTTATGGATATTTCTGATTTTGCCATGTCTCTGCTGGTATGCCATATTGCTATGTCATCTGCATAGCATGCAATCTTGGTGTCTTCGTCTATATGTTGATGGACGTTATTAGTGTATAGCAGGAAGAGCAGGGGACTGAGAACAGAGCCTTGCGGGACTCCCTGCCATGTTCTTCTGTCCCTGGAGTAGGCCCCATTATATCTTACTCTGATCTTTCTGTCTCTTAGAAAGTCTGCAATCCATATTAGGGCGTTACCCTTTATACCATGTTTGTATGCTATTTCAATTAATTTCTTTCTCCAGACTGTGTCAAAGGCCGATGTCATGTCGAGGAAGACAGCAATAGTCTTTTTTGAAGGGTTTTCTTGCAAGCCGTCTATGATTGACTGACATAGATAAAAGAGTTGATCTTCTGTGGCATGTTGTTTCTTGTAAGCTGTTTGGTAGAAATTTAATATTTTCGTTTTTGTGAGTTCATTCATAATTCTAGAATGTATTATACGTTCCGTGATTTTGCAGAGAATACTAGTGAGTGCAATGGGTCTGTAATGTTTACACTCGGTGGGCGATTTCCCCGGCTTAAGTAAGGGGACAATGATTGAGGTTTTCCATGCCTTGGGGAGTTTTCCCTTTTGCCAAGTTATGTTTATTATTTCCAGTAAGCATTTTGTAGCGGTTTCTCCAAAGCGCTTGACCATCTCCCCAAAAATTAGATCACTGCCTGGAGATTTTCTTGCATCAATGTTCCTGATCGCTGTCTTAAGCTCTTGGCAAGTTATAGCCTGAGTAAAGATATCATCATTTTTGTATCCTCTTGCCTCTGTCAGAAGTCTTCTAACTCTTCTATTCAATTTCTTGTCTTCCCTATTGAAGGATAATTTACTGATGTTGGAGTAGTGTGTTGCTAGCATATTTGCTGCCGCTTTGTTTGTGTCTGCATCAGAACCAGAAGAGTTAATGATGTTTGAATTCTGATCTGTTGTACTAGAAGAGGATTCAGCACATAATATATATATATAGTGTTTATTTAATATTTAAAGTTTATAATGATAGATTTGTATGGTATGGTTTTTGTTATTCGTGCAACGTTAGTGCTGTTGCACATATGGCAATTAGACATTATACGTGCATGATTTAATATTGGGTGATTAGTTCAATTAAGTGTTATTTTTATACGTGCATAATTTAGACTTTTTAGGTATTAGTGTGTATACGGATCAGGTAATCAAGCTAGCAAATATAGGCTATCTTAATTCTGATTGGCCTATAAACATTATGTTTATAGGCCAATTAATATAAACGTATTAATAACTGTGAAGCAAAATATGAAAATAACCTAACTAAATGACAATGAAAACGAAAAATATATCAATACTAAATGATAAAGGGTGATGCAATTTTTTGAAAATCATTCCCTCACATGGCCATCTATCCACTACTTCATTGGGGGCTTTCAGCAGATCGATAGCCAGTCTAAAGGAATGTCAGTTTGCTGCATCGGATGCTTACAAAATTTAAATTCAAACCTAAAAATTAAAAATACTGAATGTAAAGAAAATTAAAATTAAAAATTAAGTAAATAATTAATCCAATCCTACTAAAACCAAAAATATCGCTTATATATATCAGCGAAGTAATAAATGGCAAAACTGGTATGGAGACAACAGAAACAGATAGGTATGAGACATTCCTTTAGACTGGCTATCGATCTGCTCAAAGCCCCCGATGAAGTAGTGGATAGATGGCCATGCGAGGGAGTGATTTTCAAAAAATTGCATCCCCCTTTATCATTTAGTATTGATATATTTTTCATTTTCCTTGTCATTTAGTTATGATATTTTCATTATCAATTAGTATTGATATTTTCATATTTTGCTTCATAGTTATTAATACGTTTACATTAACATAATGTTTATTGGCCAACCAGAATTAAGATAGCCTATATTTGCTAGCTTGATTACCTGATCCGTATACATACTAATACCTATAAAGTCTAAATTATGCATGTATAAAAATACTACTTAATTGAACTAATCACCCAATATATATATATATGTGTGTACTTTATTAGGTACACCTACCTAGCCTTCAGCCTGAATTTGTCTATGCATGGATTGAACAAGATACTGAAAACATTGTGCAGGAATGGAGTACTATGTAGACATGAGTGTGTCACGCAGTTCCATGAGATTTGACGGAGGTGTAGGCCTGCAGCGAACAGTCCTTTCTAGCTCATCCCAAAGATGTTCAATCGGATTGAGATCCGTGGACTGAGCAGGCCACTGCAGCAAAGAAAAGTCATTGTCATGTTCCTGGAACCATTCCACAGTGATTCGGGCTTTGTGCACCGGAGCATTATCCTGCTGGAAGTAACCATCTGACTGAGGGTAAACTGTCAACATGAACGGATGCACCTGGTCAGCAACGATGTTTAGGTACGATGTGGCATTCAGACGTGAATCTATGGGTATCAATGGACCCACTTGTGCCAAGAAAACATTCCCCACACGATAACACTGCTCCCACCACCTTACGCAGTAGTCGTCATACATGACGGGTTCATGGATTCATGTTGTTTTCGCCAAATTCTGAGCCTTCCATCAACGTGATGCGCTAGGAACTTCGACTCGTCAGACCAAGCAACTGTTTTCCAATCCTCGATAGTCCAGTGCCGGTGTTGCTGTACCCACAGGAGGCATGCTCTCTTGTTCTTCATTGATAACAAACGTACGCGATGTGGCCATCGGCTGTTCTAGCCCATTCGCGACAAAGTGCGACTAGTGGTCCATTGTGATATTTTGTTCTCCACACCAAGATTGTATTCTGATGTGATGTGCGACATTGTGGCCTGTCTGTTTGCTTGCACAATTCTAGCCATCCTCCTCTGACTTCTCTCATCAACAAGTGATTTTCTTCCACAGGAGTGCTGTTGAGAGGAAGTTTTCTGTTCGTTGCACCATTCTTGATACACCCTTGAAACTGTGGTGCATGAAAAGTTCAGGAGAACTGCCGTTTCAGAGATGCTTTGTCCAGAACGTCTTGCACCTACTACCATGCCACATTTGAACTCCGTTAGATCACTCTTTTTCCCCATTCTTGCTACGGTTTGTACGCTTTACTGATACTAGAAAGGTTGTTCTTCTGCATTTATATCCACAACTGTGGTCATGTGACTTGCAACGTTGTGGGACAAACCATTTGTGTGTACAGCAGGGGTGTACCTAATAAAGTGGCAGCACAGTGTATATATATATATATATATATATATATAAAGTTGGACCTCTATATAATGAAATCAATCATTCCCTTGAAAAAATTCATTATACAGAAATTTCGTTATAAAGAAATATAACATTTTCAACAATGAAAAATACTGTAAATTCAGAAATATAGTAAAGATTAAATGCATAAGGCATAATATGATATGGGTTTAAATTAACTATATAATATCGGTGTAGATACACTATAGTTTACCCATAAATTTAACTACATATGTAGTGTAAAGGCATCATTTAATTTTATCTCATAATCTCATATTGTGGCTGTCTTCACAATATGAGATAAATTACACGATATACCAGTATTGCACTACTTCGAATAAATAACACTCCTCTGGTAGAGAAGACTATTGTTACTTATTCTCAGATGGGCACCACCACAACCCAGATGGCACCATTTTGAAGCTAGCTGGCTTCATCATCGGTTGGCGGGCAGGTACCCTGATAATGCAAACATGCCATCACAGTTGCAAAGTTGTTCCACAATATGAGAGATGCCAAATGACATACAGAATGATACAGTATTTGAAGATTAAATGCACAAGGCATGAGTATTTGATGATTAAATGCATAATATGATATGGGTTTAAATTAAATATAATTAAACTACACAGTATATAACTATATTCTATAGTTAATGTAAACCCATATTATATTATGCTTCGTTCATTTAAACTTCAATTACTGTATCATTCTGTACACCATTTGGCATCTCATATTGTGGAACAACTTTGCAACTGTGATGGCATGTTTGCATTATCAAGGTACATGCCCACCCACCAATGATGAAGCCAGCCAGCTTCGAAACAGTGCCGCCTGGGTGGTGGTGGTGGTGCCCATCTGAGAATAAGTAACAGAGAAGTGTTATCCTACCAGAGAAGTGTTATTTATTCAAAGTAGTGCAATACCTAGGCAACTCATTGTGAAGGTATTCACAATATGAGATATAATAAAACGATGCATGCATGCATACTACCTGGGGAGTAGAAATGATGGAGAAGTATTACCCATGCTTAAATAGCCTTTTTCATGCTCTTTGACATTTAGTCAATAAATATATTTAGATTAAATATTTTGTTATTTTTTGTTGTACACTGGATTCTACTGTAAACCATTCATAAAAATGTTCACATTTGTTTAAACTTTAAACATGCAGATATATTTTGTTACATTTTCTTTCCACTGATGGTGTCGATGCAAAGTTCAAATGCTACCAACATTTGTTTGGAAGGTTTAATATTGCTCTCATTTTCATTCAACTCATCGTCGATATTGTCACTAGTTCTTTAAATATGCTCCGATATGTTGGAGTCACTCGGATATTTAGCTACTCATTATCACTCATTATACTACATCATTATCAATTCCTAAAAATTTGTCAAGCACAATTTCTCCACTGATCAAACCTCACTTGGAACTCTTCCCAAGATTGCTCAATGTCTTCCAGTAGTTCATCCCTCTCATTTCTTTTAATTAGCATTTTAGCAAAACCTGCTTTTGAGAAACAGTCCTAATTGTTGTTTCTGTCATATCTTGATGCCACACTTTCACCAACTCTGATATGCACATCCGCAAATCTATAACAGAATCTATGGGTTGGTTGGTTTCTATTCTCAGCATAATTTTTTTTTAGTATGTGCCTTCGGTAATGCATTTTCAAATTCTTGATAATGCCTTGGTCCATTGGCTGCAGTTAAGATGAATTATTCAGAAGGAAGAAAACGAGCTTCACACTTGTAAGTTTCGAAATTACCAAGTGAAGTTGGGTAGGGCAGTTGTCAACAATCAACACGATTTTTCTGTTTTCTTCCATCATCTTTCTATCGAAATTTTAAATGCACTGCTCAAAAATTTCACTTGTCATTCAAGGTTTTTTGTTGTAGTTGTAGTCGAACTCTAGCGACTTTATTCCTTTGAAACATCAGGGTTATTTACTTTTACCTATTACCACAAGCTTCAGTTTTTCATTACCAGCCATATTTGCAACCAGAGTGTAATTCTCTCTTTACTATTTTTACCACCTAAACATTTATCACCTTTAAAGTCTTGTTTGGTAAACATTTAAAAAATAGACATATTTCATCAACATTGAATATGTCTTTGGACTTTTAGTTCTCCATAATTTTTTTTCAAAACTGTTTCTTTCCAATGGGTATAGTCTTCTTTGATTGCAACTCCACTTTTATCAGAAATAACTTTTTCAAGTAAGCCATGATGCTCTTTAAATTTATCCAGCCAACCAGAACTGGCTTGGAATGTTTTGTGCCCCAGAAAAAATGCATACTCCATAACCTTTTCTTTTATTAATAACCCTTGCATGTTTTGCTCTCGAACCAACTTCATCCACTTAAAAATTGCTTCATCTACATCTTCCCAGAATTTCACTTGTCATTCATTTCGCACACTTCTGACTGGGTCCCGTTTCCTCAAACTGTTTGGAATCGAAACAGGTCTTTTTCAGAATGGTTGACAAACTACTGGCAGGGTCATCAAATTTTAAAGCGATTTCTTCTTTTTTTAACGCCGCAATCTACACTATTAAACACTTCCACTTTTTCACACTACACTCAAGGATTTCCTCTTAGACACTGTAAGGTTACTTGTACAGCACGTTAGAAGTTGAAACAAAGTTAAAACTAATAGGATGCTTACAGTAGAAAATAGGTTAACCAGAGCCAATGCCTGCGTCGGGAATATGTCTTAATGTTTGCCAATGGCTGTGGACAGCTGATCAGCGGGACTTCTTGGCATAGTAGTGTATAAGTTGTATAGGTTTTACTTCTTTTTAGCCATTGCTGACCCACTGCTGGGCAAAGGCCTCTCCCAAACTTCCATATTTTTCTATCCCGTGCCGTGGTTGTTGGCCAGTTTCCACTTGCAGGGTTTTACAGGCACCAATAAATTGTAAAATGTTTTAGCTCTTAATTCGTGGAATTAAAGCCTTTAGCTATTAAAAGCTAAAGGGATTAATGCTTAATCCTTTTAGCTCTTAATTTGTGCTTTCTACATCATCAGCTTTATTGTATAAAGGCCAGAGGTGGGAACAATACATACCCAGGTCTCTCGAAATCAGTTCATTATATGGAAATTTTCTTCGTTATAGGGAAACTATTTTCAATATAATGACCAAGGGGAAACCAAAACTTTTGCTACATAGAAAATTTTGCTATATGCGAGTTTGTTAAAGAGAGGTCTGACTGTATGTATATATAAGGAATAGTTACATAAACATAAAAAATATTTTGCTACATAATGTAATGATTATCAATAGTGAAGACATCAGTAATCGCTTCTATGTTACCTAAATACTGTGTTATGAAAAAAAAAAAATAGTGGTTCACTTTTGAATACAGTGGAATCATATTCTTATTATGATTGAGTTTTTTTATATATTTTGTGTAATAATATTTATAAAGAGGCAATCTATATGTCTGATGTGCTCCTGTGAATGGTGATATATATTGATACAATATAAAATCAACATGTTTATTATATATGTACATTTATATGTTATTAAGGGCTGCTGCATTTTTTTCATCAATTTTTGGACTAGTTAGCTTAATTTAAACTTCATGTAAATACTTGTTAGGAAAGCAATAAAAATGCACACTTATGTATTATACCATATTCATAAACATTTATTACTTTCATACTGTCATCGTATTTGGTTTCTTAAAACATGACAGATTTGTCATGTTTTAAGAAACCAAGGATAGAGGTCTGAAGAGAATTTTGCTTCTGTTTTTTCTTCTGTTGATACAATTTATTACAGCAGTGCAAAAGATCATTTAATCCTGAATGACCTTTTGTTGAAGGAGCAACAAGTTCAAGCTGAACTGAAACTTGCTCCAGTTCATGTTTGAGTCATCTTCATTGAGTTGACCACCCTTTCTGTAATGCACTGAAAGCTTATTCATTGTTTTTGCCATGAGCTGTTTCACTTGCAGTGCTCGCTGTATTTCCTCTTCCTCCTGAAATTTTATCTGCTGTTGCTCCAACTGAACCTGGTCCTCTTTAGGGCATCTTAGCATTGTGCACTTCCAATTATAACCACCACATTATAAATAAATATAATCTTTATTGTGTACAAAGGATGTATACAATTTACTCTTCACGGCAGGAATGCCAGGGGCTTCACATTGGCTGGTGTACAAAGGCCTTGAGGATGGGGCCCACATCGAAGTTCGGGTTCATTCCCCCAGGGCCAACAATATAATACGTTTCAGTTAAATTATTCACAATATTCATAAAAATGTTATACAGTATTTTTGACATTATATACAATATTATACAGAAATCCTTTTTAAATTTATTATCCTGCCACATTACTGTGCAGTTTGCCTGGTTGAGATTAGGTCATCAAGGATCTCCCTCCGGTATTTGCGATTCTTGACGAATTTGTAGAGGTCGCCTTGGATTGCTTGGACTATGATAAGCATCTGCTTGGGGAGAAAGCGGTCGCTAAGGGCTAGTCTGTTATGGTTGGCTATAAGGGTTGGAGCTGATCTCAGTCCGGGTTGAGGGATCCTCCAGCTGCACAGTTCCCATATGTTTGGCTCCGAGATTATTCCAGTGGTCATTTTGACAGTTAGGGTGAGGCGTCTTTCCATTATAAGATTTGGCAGTCGGGCAAAGTTCAGTGCGGTTGCCATCGCAGTTGTTCTTTGCTGGGGTGGACGATGATGTTTATGTGTGACCCAACGAAGGAGCCAGTATTCGGAGGAGTACACACGCTTGATATTCGTGGGGGCTGCAGATGCCCATATTTCTGAGGCGTATAACACGACAGAGTATACAGATGTGTATACGTACCGCCGAGTCACATCCAGATCCTTAATGTGAAGTAGTTGTTGTTTGGTAATCCACTGCATTTTGCAGAATTTTGTTATGAGCTTGTCAATGTGGGGCTTGAAGGTCAGTTTACAATCGAAAACTACTCCCAAGTCTGTATGTGTATTTACCACTGGAAGGAGAATGCCATTTAGAGAAACTTGGACTTCAGTGGGTTGGTGCTTCAACGAAAAGACAATTTGGGCTGATTTTGCAGGATTAATAAGTAGTCCAAATTGATGGAGATAAGATTCTAAGTCCTGTAGCTTTCCATTGATCTTTTCATTAATTTTTGAGATATGTTCCCCCGGGTTAATCTGGGTGTGTAACTTAATATCGTCAGCATAGCAGATTATGTCTTCTCTCTCTTGAACAAACGGAATAATGACTGCAGTGAATAATGCTCCTGAGAGGACTCCGCCTTGGGGAACTCCTGCAGTGATTTTTCTTGATATTATGTCTTGATCCGCTGTAAGAACAATGATTCTGTCTGATAGCAGGGTTGTGATAAACCACAACAAGTCACCTTTTATATGGAAGTAATTTTCTAGGAGGTGAACGAGTGAGGGAATGCTGATTGAGTCGAAGGCAGCTTCCAGGTCGACATATGTAACGGCAAGTTCTGCTTTAACTTCTAGTGCACTGAGAATGGTGCTGGTTATGGAAGTTAGATTGGTGACTGTGGATCTTCCGGGAATGGCATAGTGAATTTGTGGGGGTTTGTGAGGCATGATTTGATTGGTGATGGTTGAAAGTAATGCCTTCTCCATAAGTTTCAAGAGGCTGGAAGAGCGAGAGATTGGCCTGAACTGTTGAATGAGGGATGCAGATTGGCATTTAGGATGTGGCCTCACAGCATATCTGTTCCAGAGAGGGGGAAAGTAGTGCTGCGTTAAGATACGGTTAAAAATTGAGAGTAGTGGATCGATGATAAACGTGCTGAGACACTTGATCATGAATTGTGGCACAAGGTCAGGGCCTGCGGTTGCGGTGGGTGGCAATCCATTCATAGCAGTTATAAGCTGCTTCCTGGTGATGCTAACGGTGGCGAGCATATCCGTTGGGATGTTGTTGACAGGTAAGTTGCTCGGATATGTCGGGGCCACATTGTTCGAGAACCGTGCAATGTGGTCCATCCACAGTTCAAGATCCAGTGTTTTAGGGATTCCTGTATGCCGAGAGTCATAAAATGGTTTGCCTTTTTGTAGGGTTGCTTTTAGATGTTTTTTGATTGCAGATGATTTCTGGCGGTTGAACACTGCCCTTTCTCTGGAGAAGACAATCCGATCTTGTACAGCGCCTGACTCCTTCCATCTCTTATGCAGATTTTGTTTTTCTTGGAAGGTTTTGTTCAGTGGAGGTGTCCACCAAGCTCTTGAATGGGGAGTGATGCAGACAGTCCTTGTCGCTCCGTAGTTTACAATGGTCCGGATCCACCTGGTCATGAGGTCTACAGCCAACTGGAGATCGCATTTGTTGAGAGCTTCCCAAGGGATGGAGGATGCGGCTTCGAGACATTGTGGTGGATCAATGAATTTGGGGGATGTTATTTCTTTTTTCTTTTTTGGGCCCTGAATATTGAAGTTAGGTGTGGCTAAGTGCAGGAGTATGGCAATGGGTTCGTGATCGGATTGAAAGAGATCGTGAGGGTTGTCTAAGAGGTCGCATGGTGCTGAGGAGAATACCAAATCTAAGAGATTGGGTCCTCTCGTGGGGTGGCAGTTGAGAAGGCTGATACCTAGTGAATCCATACTGCTAATGAGTGTCCTACTAAGATGTGCGAGAGTAGGTGGAAGATTGAAATCTCCACAAATAATGTGCTTAGCAGAGGCGTGGAGGTGATTCACTAGCCAATGGATTACATCTTCAATGATATCACTGTTTGGACCTGGTGGAATATATACTGTTGCTATGTCTATCAAGTAGGTGTTAAGCTTGAGGGACACCATGGCAGCTTCAAATGCAAGGGATTGGCTTACCACAGAATGTACCAATGAAAAGAGGGTGGTATTGTAGAGTATTGCGACTCCCCCTCCTCTACGATCCACTCTAGAGGAGCAAAGCATCTGGTAACCAGCCTGAGGTGCACAGGCAATGGAGTCCTGGCCATTCCCAAGCCACGTTTCAGCGATACAGAGGACATCCAGGGTTTTCGGGAGTAGAAGCTGTTCGACAGTGTCTAGCTTGTTACAGATGCTTCTTGCATTTTGAAAGACAATTCGAATGGTGGTAGCCTTAGCAATCGGAGTTCGAACAGGTGGCAGGTTTCTTTTTTGGGGCCGCATTGGTCTATTGTGCGTTGTGATATGTACAGGGATATTAGAGACAGGTTTGCAGCCTTGGGAATTGACATCATAAACGGCTGGTAGTTGGATTGATTGATATGTGGACATATTGTTTCCTAGAGTAGCTTTGTTGTCAGTAGATTCATTTGAATTCTTCTGCGTTTCTATGGCTTGGCAGCTTGGTAGTTTTAATTGCTATTGTATTTGTTGATGATTTTGGTGGTTTATCGCGGTTCTTGGCGTCTGGTCTAGGAAGGGTTTGACGAGAGTTCCAGGGGGCCATAGCCTTGGATCCAACACGAAGCTCATCATCTCTGGGTGGCAGGTACGGATGAAAGATGCGTAAGTTGGGTACCTAGTTCTTCTCTGTCTCACTTCAATATTTATACTGTGACGTTCTGCAAACATGGCCTTAATGCTGCTTGGTTTAGTAGTTGGTTCCAGTCGAGAAACAAAGATTTGCCCACGAGTCTGGACCGCTGTGATATTGTACGAATATGCGTGATTCCCCTTAATGGAGTGTTGTGTGCCACCTGTTTTTCCCGTTTGTCTTCCACGTTCCATATTCTGATGGGTTGAATATATGATCCCAGTTTCTTTTGAGTGAACCTGTTGATCGGAGAAAAGAGACTTGGGCAGTGAGTGCATGCAGTTTGTAAGCCTTGCTGGTGGGATCTTTTGGATTTTATGATCGTCTTTTTGGCTGGTGACTACTTCTGCAAATGTGGGTATTAATGGACTCTTTCCAGTTTGAATTGTCTGCTCTAACATTTTAGGTTTGGTATTATTTAGGGTCGATACTGTATAGGGAGCCACCTGAGAGGACTTTGAGTGGCTATTTCCGGTGATGTTAGATGCAGGTTTGGTAGAGTTATCTTCACTGAAATCTGCATCTTTCCTGTTGAGCTGATTAGTGGATTGTACTCTTTTGCTATTTTGAAGGTTGGGTTCTGTGGTAGAAGGCTGGTTCACTACAGTGAATTTATTTGCAACTACTTGTGCCTTGAGTTGTTGTATTTCTTCAAGTAGGCTTGAGTTTTGGGCTTTGATTTGCTTAATCTCATTAATAAGCATATTCAGCTGCGTGTTTATGAGCATTACATAATCATCATTTATCTGCAGGCAGTTTTCCCTGTGCATCAAAGTTGTTACCGTTTGGCAGCACTTTGTGGCGAGGTAGCTCCATCACATATGACTCCTCCAGGGCGTCGTGGAACGGCTGTGTGTTGCAACAGAGACGTGGAAGTAGCGCGGTCATCTGTGGGGGAATGATTGTTGCCATCGGCGATTTGTATCTGCTGATCGGTAGTTTCCGGTGTGGTGCTTATGCTGGGGTGTGGTAGGATGGCTTTATTTTTCTGTGCGGATGATGTAGTTTCGGTTGATGTGCAGGGTATCTCAGTACGTTGGGGAGGTGCCCTTGATGCACCGTTGAGGGAGTCACTGTCAGGTATTTCCTTGCAAGAAAGACATGAAAAATTGCGTCTCCGTTGCTTGTTCATCTTTTTTAAATCAATTTTTAGGCATGATCCACAAAACGTAGCGTAGCACGTAACACAAATAATGCATAGGTCAGTGTCTAATTTGCATAATTTACATTCAGCTGTGGTGAAGACTTCATTTAAGTCGGTCATATTTGGATGTCTGATGGGAAATGCTCGTGTTTGAAGGTTTAGCCGGCTGAATTAGTGGTACAGTATTTAGTTCAGAAAGCTAGTCACCGACTTTAGGAATGCAGTTAATCTGTTTCCGCGGGAGGGGGTGAATTTCCAGGAATTAGTAATTGACGCGTATTGCCAGGGCAACTGATCGCAAGTACTGTACTAACCTACAGCAGTGGAATCTGACCTTGATCTGTAGCCGGCAGCGGTAAGTGGTGCTGGTCAATTTTCCGAGCGTTAATACAGCTTGATCATGTCCGATTATGGGATTCTGTAATATGAAAAGGAACTGCAAATAATAAATACCTGGGTGCCTTGGTCGCCTTGAAGTTGGTGTCTTCTTCTTCAGAGTCACTTAAGGAGTATAGCGATACTAAAATCACCTTATAAACTTAGGCATAACTTCATTAATTTTAGTGATTACTGAGAGCAACACACATACGTGACCGTACGGTCCGGCGCCACCAATGTAAAATTACTTACATCCTCTTCTTTGAAGCCATTATTTGGCAATGCCAGTAATCTCTAACTGAAGTTTTTAGATACTGGCAAGTTCCTGAATACCATGAATGTACTTCAGTCATGTTATTGTTATTTTGGTTTTTAGGAGCATTAGCAACTAAGGCCATATTGCTCTGAGATATGCAGTGGTCATTCCCTGACCTTTCCGCATCCTCCGTATTTGGTGGTCACGGGCTCGAACCCCGGTCTAATCAAGAAGTGTGTGCTACGCACTGCTGCTCCTTCCCACCTGGCTACGGAGGCACCCTTCAGTCATGTATTTCACCATTATAGCCAAGTGACTTCTTCCCATGGTACTTCAATGTTATCTCTGTCCTTCTTGCTAGTTCTTGCCTTGCTATCTGTCTCAATGATCAGCCAGACATGGTGGTCTTCCAAAAATAATAGAATATTGTAGTCACCTATTGGTTGCAATAAAGAGATCATATTCGTTGACATAAAAATAATGAAAACATATGTATATTGTTGCCCAGGTCTTCAGTATTACTATGATGGTCAGACATATTGACAAAAAAAGCAAGGCCATGCTAATGTTTTAATTTAAAATTTTAAAGTTATAAATGACAGTATGTCAAAATTACATAAAGACATGGAGACAGCTTGTGTTCATTTGCTGCAGGACTGTTGATAATAAGCAGAAGTTATGCTGGATGGTTGCATATGCTTTACATAAAGAGGCTGTTTTATCTCACTAACTTACCTTTTTTCCTTCTTCCTTTCTGCTCCCTCTTTTATGCTTGTAATTTTTGCAGTCATTATTTTTTTCACTTTCCCTTTGTTATTTTTCATCTTCCCTTTATTATTTGTTTGTTAAGGACACCTCTTGGCCATGATGCCAATTTGTTTCTTGCTGGGGTGCTATTCAAGTTTTCATTGTTGCTTCTGACACTGACCCTGAATAGAAAGAGAAATCTGAGCAGCAAAGTTTCCTATTCTGTGATGGCATCATGTTGATTCTCTCACTGCTATCATATTGTTTTATCTGTTAGTAAGTGAGAATGTCTAGATATAACATTTCCTATCAGAAATAAAATAATAAAGAAATAAACCATTTTGTTTTTTATATGATCATTATTTCTGTCGTCTTTGTGAAAGAAATAAGGATCTGTTTTTGGCTCTCTTTTTTTTTCCCCTCCACTGCATCATCCAGAATAACTTTAAAAGTGATGTTTGAAATATCAATTTACACTTGAATTTGCATAAATATGTTACAGTTCCTTCTGTTTTAAGTTGTTAAGGATGAGTAATGATTAACTTTCAAAAATGTATTACATCAATATCTCCATTTATCCCTCTGATTTCTCTTCCAGATTCACATCCTTTTGTAGAAGTGGTTTGCTTATTTTCTCTTAACTCTCTTGTTAATATTAAAATAGTAAAAATAATTGCTTATTCTTTTTCTTCTGTTGATACAATTTATTACAGCAGTGCAAAAGATCATTCAATCCTGAATGATCTTTTGTTAAAGGAGCAACAAGTTCAAGCTGTTGAACTTTTTGCTCAACAAGTAATAATAAAATAATAATAAAACATAACAGTAAAACAAATAATAAAAATAATAGTAAAACATATATGGGTTATTTATTTTTAAAATCTTTTATTAAAATATAATTTCAGTAATAAATTCTCTTATTCCTGTGTTTAAGAATGTTATTTTTTGTGTGTAGGTGAATGAACATTTAAGGTTACAACATCGTTATCTTGATCTTCGTAGACCAGAATTACAAAAAATCTTGAGGCTGAGATCTGACATTGTAATGAAAATGAGAGAATTTTTGTGCCTTAGGAATGGTAAAAATCTTTTAACTTTTTTTATAAAAGTAATAATAATGAACATAATTAATAAAGTTAAATACCATGTTATTACTTTAAGTAATTGCATCATAATAATTTTCCCCCCAAATGCTGTTCATAAGTTACATATATTTTACTTTTTTTCTGCCCAGTTATTTTCTTATTGCTTTTTAAATTACTAGAGAAACAGTTAACCAAGAAAGTGAAGAAATATGGAATGAATATTAATACTAATAAAACAAAGATTACTATGATAAGTAAAAAGCCAAAACAATTTCACAATGAAATTGATGGTGAAAAAATAGAACAGATTACAAAATTCAAATATCTAGGACAGATTATAACACAAGATGCATCTTGCCACAGTGAAATCAATTCAAGAATTGCAATGACTAAACAAGCATTTAGAGGTAAACCCTCTTTACTAAGCCAAAGAAATATGTCACTAGACCTAAGAAAGAGAATTTTGAAAACATACATTTGATCAATTGCATTGTATTCAGCATATACATGGCATTAAAAAAGAAACCTTTTGAAAAAACCAAAAGCATTTGAAATGTGGTGTCAGAGAATGGAAAAGATCAGCTGGACAGAAAGAATGACTGAGTAATAACATGGTTGTACAACGTGTAGGAGAAGAATCAGAAGACAATGGCTACAATGGACTGAACATCATGAGGGATGTTACTGGATGTGTTGGAAGCTAAAATACTAGGAAAAAGAAAACAAGGAAGACGAAGAAACACCATTATAAATACAATTCTGAAGGAAACTGGGCTTTGGAGTTATGCAAAAGTGAAACACCTAGCACAAGACTGTAAGAAATGAAGACAGCTCATCAAAGGGGCATACCAGTCAAAAGGCTGATACCTTGAGGAAGAAGAGAAATCCAGTAGCTTTTACATTATCTTAAAACTTATCAATCTACAGAGGATCTTTTAGCATTAGTTGAGGCATATGATGCAAGAAAGCAAGCTAATAGACCAAGTGAGAAAATCAGGCGACAACTCAGCGTTGTTATGGGCCTATATGAGAGCTTGAAGGACAGGGTGGATGCCCTCAAAGGATCTAAATTGAGAGGCCCATCAAGCTCTCAACTGCCCACAACAACGCCAGAGCTTGCACTTGATCATCACGCAAAACCCCCAAGGCAGAATGCACTGGTCCCACAGGAACTTGTAGTTGTTGGTAACTCTATTGTCAGGGAAACGGGGAACATGGTATGTAAAAAGGATAGGTGGAACAGGACCAGGGTATGTCTGCCAGGGGCAAAGGTTGATGATGTTGTAGAGTGGATATCATCTTTTAAGGTCACAAAAGGTGATATTGTTGTACATGTTGGCACTAATGATAGTAAGAGTAGGAGACTAGTGGAATTACTTAACAAGTACAGGTCACTGTTGAACAAAAGCCTTGAATTAGGGTTGAATTTAAAAGTGTCTGCAATTCTGCCCAGACACGATAAGAGGGTATATATGATGAGAGCCTTGTCGATCAATTCGGCCTTGAAAAGATTGAGTAGGGCTCAAGGGGTAGAATTTTTTTCAGCCTGGTCTGTACTTGTTAACAGGAGAGACTGCTTCTACAGGGATGGGATACACTTAAATAGAAAGGGTGCAAGAATATTTGCTGATGCTATGGAGGCGGTGTTAGGTGGGTCAGAAAACTGCTAGCTTGGAGGGATACAAGGACTAATAGATTAGCAGTAGTAGTAGTAGTGGCATGTGATGCAAGAAAGCAAGTGTATGAGCTTATGCAGCATCAGCCAAAAAAAAAAAAAAATCACACCATTCCCTCCAAATTGCCTGTCCAGTTCCTCCTTAAATTTATTCAACCTATCAACTTCCACGACAGATGGAAGTTTGTTCCAGCAATTAACCACCCACTGGCTAAAGGCAAATTTCCGTACATCTATTCTACATCTCTCTTTTCTTAATTTGAATTTATGCCCCCTTAGGTTCGTAATCTGAACAAGTGGAAGGATCCCATTAGAATTCAGCGTGCTCAACCCATTCAAGGCCTTATACACTTCAATCAGATCACCGCGCAGGTGCCTAGTCTCCAGCCACTGCAATTTGCAGAACTTAAGCCTCTCTTGGTAAGAGGATCCCTTCATTCCCCTCACCAATCTTGTTGCCCTTCTCTGTACACGCTCAAGTAAATCTACATCCTTCCTAAAATGAGGCCTCCAGACCTGTACGCAATACTCAAGGCGTGGCCTGACCATTGCCTTATATTCAGAGGGATAATCACCTCCTTTTCCCTGCTAGCAAAATTCCTATATATCATTGACAAAACCCCATGACCTGCCCTGGCAGCCTGTCTGCATTGCTTAGAAAACTTCATATCCGACTGCACAATTACTCCCAGGTCTTTTTCATTTTCTACCACCTTAAGTGTAGTACCACACAGTTGGTACTTTTCCCTGGGGTTACTTCTACCCATATGCAGTACTTTGCATTTGTCAAGGTTAAACTTCAGTTGCCACTTCTTAGCCCATCTGCCCAAATTGTCTAGATCCTGTTGCAGTAGCACACTGCCATTACTGTCATTAACAACCCTGCCAACCTTTGTATCATCTGCAAACTTCGACATTAAGCCTGATATACCTTCATCAATATCATTGATAAATATACAAAACAACAGTGGACCTAACACCGAACCCTGTGGGACTCCACTAATAACATTAGTCCAAGAAGAGCAGCACCCATTGATTACCACCCTCTGTCTTCTCCCACTTAACCATCCTTTTATCCATTGTACCAACTTACCCTTAATACCATTCTGCTCCAATTTGTACAATAGTCTTCCATGCGCAACAGTGTCAAAAGCTTTCCTGAAATCCAAATATATGATATCAAAATTATTTTTTGGATCCAGTTCCTTTGTAACCACATCATAATATCCTATCAAATTTGTCAGACAAGACTTTCCCTTAACAAACCCATGCTGTGTCTGAATTATTGCTGCAGTCTTGTCTAGATGATCCTGCAATGCATCTTTATCCAATGACTCCATTATTTTACCTGGAACTAAACTAACTGGTCTGTAATTACTCGTGTCACCCTTCGATCTCCCTTTGTGAATTGGGGATACATTTGCACATCTCCAGTCCGTGCGGACCCCCCCCCTGAGTCCAAGGATGCTCTCATAATTATGGCTATTGGTTTGCTTAGTTGCTTTGCCGCCTCCTTTAATATAACTGGATAGATCCCATCCACCCCATGTGCCTTTCTTATGTTTAACTTCAACAATTTCTCCTCCACTTTGCTCTCAGTTATTACAAAATCATTAAGCACCCTGCTACAATTTGATAACCTTCTGCCATTTTCAAACCTTAATAACTCCTCATGTGTGAATGTAGATGCAAAATGCTCATTCAGTTTGTTTGCTCTCTGAGCAGGATCATCAACAGTTGAACAATCGATATCAAGTGGACCAATCAGATTCATCCCCTTCCTTTTAGAGTTAGCATTAGCATTAGCATTAGTAGAGGCATTTGATGCAAGAAAGCAAGCTTATGCAGCATCAGCCAAAAAAAAAAAAAAAAAAAAAAAAAACCCACTTCACCCCTCTGTTCGTTCAAAATACCTGTCCAGCTGAGCCTTAAACTTATTTAGGCTATCAACCTCCACCACAAGGGATGGCAGTCTGTTCCACCAACCAACCACCCGCTGGCTAAAGGCAAATTTCCCCACGTCTATCCTACATCTGTCTTTCCTCAATTTGAATTTATGCCCTCTCAGGTGATTTTTCTGAGCTAGAGGAAGAATCACATCAGCATTAAGCATGCTTAAACCATTCAAGGCTTTATACACCTCTATCAGATCACCTCGCTGGTGCCTAGTCTCCAGACACTGTAATTTGCAAAACTTAAGCCTTTCTTCGTAAGAGCACCCCTTTGTTCCATTCACTAATCTCGTTGCCCTTCTCTGTACTCGTTCCAGCAGCTCTACGTCCTTCTTGAAATGAGGCCTCCAGACCTGTATACAGTACTCTAGGTGTCAAGTTGGCCAATCAGATTCATCCCCTTCCTTTTAGAGTTTATATAAGTAAAGAAATCCTTGCTGTTTTTCTTAGCATCCTTTGCCAAAGATTTTTCGTAATCTGCCTTCGCCTGCCTAACCTCCTTTGTGACATGATTATAGACTAGCTTATATCTGCCATAGGCTTCTGAGTCGCTTGATAATTTATATGCATCCCATGCATTTTTCTTCTCTGCCACGAGCCTCATTAGTTCATCTGACATCCATTGGCACCTCCGTAGCCAGGTGGGCAGGAGCAGCAGTCATAGCACACGCTTCTTGATCAGACCGGGGTTCGAGCCTGTGACCACCAAATGTGGAAAGGTCAGGGAATGACCACCGCATATCCCCGGAGCAATATGGCCTTAGTTGCTAATGCTCCTAAAAACCAAATAACAACAACTGACATCCATTTAGGTCTAAATCTTGAGCAGTATTTCTTAGTTGGTATGAAAAGCCTAGTAGCTTCCACGATTAATTCCCTGAATGCTTCCCACTTAGAATTTATTGTTGGTAACATCGTCAGTTGATCACACTATACAGAATTTAAAAACTGTCTGAGACCACTGTACTCACCTTTACGGAAGCAAAAACCCTTTTCTTTACCCCTGATGTTATTATATCTTTAAGTAAATCCCACATCAGTACACTGTGGTCACTGCCACCTAGTGGTTCCTTTATCTGCAAATTCTTAATACTCGAATGATCACTGCTGATAACCAGATCAAGAGTATTACCCTCTCTGGTTGCCTCTCGAACATGCTGCTGCAGAAAACAATCATCCAATAAATCCACAAAAGTCTTACTAATGTGTGAGTGACCAACCCACAAGTTCCAGTCAATATCTGGGAAGTTAAAATCCCCCATTATAAGACATTCTGATATACTAGCCCACTCTATTTCTCTGTACAATTGTTCATTGTACTCATTCGAGTAATTAGGCCTATAACACAGTCCTATTCTTAT
Organism: Mastigoproctus giganteus; assembly: GCF_048544385.1. NCBI lineage: Eukaryota > Metazoa > Arthropoda > Arachnida > Uropygi > Thelyphonidae > Mastigoproctus > Mastigoproctus giganteus. Next base: position 2,226,300 of record NC_143577.1, on the reverse strand, counting down.
TTTTGCTTTCGCAATGTTTATGTCACACCAAACTGACTCAACTGTTCATCTCTATCAACTGGATGCACTTCTTTTGATTTTATGTTTTTGTCAATTAGCAGCACAACACCTCCTCCCTTCCTATCCTGTCTCTCCTTTCGGTAAATATTGTACTCCCCAAATTCCAATTCTGCATTCCTAATATCAGTGTGAAACCATGTCTCTGATATTCCAACAATATCCGCCTTTGATGTCTTGACCAACACTTGAAATTCATCAAATTTATTTACTATATTTCTAGCATTGGTATACATGCACCTATTCCTATTTCTAAGTTACCCTGACACATCCCATATACCCACCTGTTTCACGATGACTGCCATTAGTCCCTGAAACCCCCAGCACCCCTCACTCCAGGTCGCTACTTATTCTAATAGAAGTTGTGCAAGAATGACCTTCACCTCTGCCTGTGGCTACTTTTAACCTTTTAGTTTGTGGACCCCGCCAAGCTAGCAGTTTTCCGACACAATAAAGGCGAGCAATAAAGGAAAAGTGGTTTTAAATGATGACCCCTAAAAATTTGATGCTCCTAACAAGTGGAAGTGATTTGTTGTCAGTTTTTACTTCTGGTGGTCTACCCCAGTCTAATTTGTATGTAAAAGCCATAAACTTGGATTTGGTTGGTGATAATTTCAGTTTATTCTTGAGGACCAAGATGATAGATCAAGTAGTACTTTATTGGCATCAGATCTTGAGTTTCCATTAACCAAAATGAAAGGGTCATCAGCATATGCAATTTGTTGCGCATGTTAAAAGATTGGTTTTCCTAAGCAGTCAGTCATCAAGAACGAGGTTCCAAACCGAGGGACACAAAATGGATCCTTGCGGGAAACCATTTGGAGACTGTTCTGTAAATCTTGCTTTTAATGATTAATTTTAACAGTGTGATCAGCAAAGTAATTTCTAAGAAGTTTATAAAGAGCAATGAGTGGAATGGAGTCTACTAAGGGTGCTCTCCCACCATAAGTATCAGAAGTGCCCTCAAAGTCAATAAAGATCTCTAGAATGTACTTGAAAGGGTTTTAGTCTATTCAAATGTTGTTAGGTGGCATGTTGATCTTAATTTGGCAGAGCTTTGTGTGAAAATGCTGACCATGCCTGGTCATTGTTTTTCCCCATGAAGTGTTTGTGATGTTATCATGAAACATTGCTGATTGACCTGTCAGATTAATTTTTGAATTTATCATTTTTATGGCAACACATACACACAGTATAATAAACAATCATTTGAAGCCGACAAAAGATGTCTACAAGTGGGCACTGTCAGGGCTGGTCCATGATTACCTGGGGTACTGTTCTTGAAATGATATACAGGTACCCCTCATATAACACGGTAGTTAGGTTCCTATAAAATCTTGTGGTGCGAAACTGTGTTATATGGGACTAAGAATCAGTACAAAAAGGTGGGGGGGGTCACATTCCAATAGCTAACAAAAATACAGCATTCTAAATTTCGTGTATCTTCTGCTGTCTTTAAAAAATCATTAATCTGGGTTTGTTTGCTTTTGCTTGATACATTTTTGTAAATTTCATTTTATGGAACCAAGCATTTTGGAAACTCCCTTTTGAACTTTGGGATCGTTTCAGTCGAAAAATCTGAATTCACAAAATAAGATTGTAGTAGTAGTAGTGGCATGTGATGCAAGAAAGCAAGTGTATGAGCTTATGCAGCATCAGCCAAAAAAAAAAAAAAAAAAAATCACACCATTCCCTCCAAATGCCTGTCCAGTTCCTCCTTAAATTTATTCAACCTATCAACTTCCACAACGACAGATGGAAGTTTGTTCCAGCAATTAACCACCCGCTGCCTAAAGGCAAATTTCCGCACATCTATTCTACATCTGTCCTTTCTTAATTTGAATTTATGTCCCCTTAGGTTCGTAATCTGAACAAGTGGAAGGCTCCCATCAGAATTCAGTGTGCTCAACCCATTCAAGGCCTTATACACCTCAGTCAGATCACCGCACAAGTGCCTAGTCTCCAGCCACTGCAATTTGCAGAACTTAAGCCTCTCTTGGTAAGAGGATCCCTTCATTCCCCTCACCAATCTTGTAATATGCCATTTCCACCAAATCCGCTTCACCAGCCTCTTTTTTTCTACCAATAATTCTTGAGCGCCTTTAATAATCTTCTTTTTTTTTTTTTTTGTTTGTTTGTTTCTTTTAGGAGCATCAGTGACTAAGGCTATGTTGCTCTGTGTGTTTAAATTGCATGTTCTGAGGTCAATTTTTTATTTTTCTGGATGAAAAACCCAAGTTTCCAGGAGGAAAAAACCCGTTGTGAAAAAGACCCATAAAAATTCCTCCCATCATTGACGGGATTCGAACTTAGTTTTTTTCCACACAGTATGGGGATGACGGGGATTCTACCAAGTGTGCTATCCACAAAGGCTTCAGTAATCATATCATCAAAGCCTTCCCCTCCTACCGACTTAGCAAGTTCTACTATTGCACCGATTCCATTTCCTGCCAGTTCGACCTTATCTCCTAACTGAACTGACTCTCACCATACATTTTTCCTCTACACATTTAATGTTGATGGTTTTACTTCTTTGAGCAATAAAGCTATGATTCTCAATTTTTTTCCAAAATCCATTGTAACGATTTTCTGATGTAATGAGTTTCAAAGGTAGATATAATGCCTTGATCTAATTAAAGAAGTTGTACTAGGTGGTAGGAACATTCAGAAGCGGCCACATGTCTATCAGTGCCCTGTGCGAGTTATTTTAGTGCGCCATCTCTGACTTGAAATTTACAGCAAATCAGTGAAGTTTCGGGAAATTTTTGCCCCCTAAAATTTGGCACCCTGTTCAAAGGAACTTCTTGTGCCTTAGGCCGGCCCTGCGAACATTACTTCAGCGTTTGGATGACTTAAATCTGGATGGCCTGGAAAGTTATCCAGTAGTAATAAAACTTTGAAATCTAGAACCTAACGAGGGGATTTCCCAATATTTTTTATTTTTTTTATAATGATTAGTGAACCAAAAACGGGGTTTCACAAAAAAGAATGGATATGTAGAAAAATTACATCCAACATAATAGCAGAGTTTTTCCCACACAAAAGCTCAAAAATACCGTGTCTTGCGATTTGTCGAAAATTCTCTGTGTTAGAGAAACCGTGCTATATAAGTACCATGTTGTGCGAGGATTGGCACAATTTATCAATCATGATAGAGTGAAACTGAGTTGTAGAAGTACCGTGTTATACGGGGGTTGCCTATATTTTATAAAAGTAATACTTGCTTTCTCACAATATTTTTTCAATTGAGATACTTTTTTTTTATTATTTCTAAATTATATGCCCCTTTCTTAAAAGTTTAAAAAGGTTTCAGTATACATATTGAAATATTTCAGTGTTAATTTAGTTAAAATTCTCAAAAACTATTTTGAAAACAGTATCCTGCTTTCACAAAAAAAAAAAAAAAAAAAATTCTAAGGATGTCATTTAATCTGGGCTGCAGAATTAGATGCCATGAACGTTAATGCAGCAAAAAACATCATGAATGTAGAGACTGGCCCTTTCAGAACATTCCTCCCTAACTCCTGAAGTGAATACAGTAGGAAGATCAGCAATCCATTTCCCTCAATTTGAATCTGTGCTTTGAAATTCATCTGGATCACTGTGTAAGCTGTATCTTTTTTTTTTTTTTTTTATTAATAATTTTTTTCATTTCTAAAACATAAAATTAGAAATTCTTGTAAATGTGATAATTCATATCACGGATTTATAAAAGCTACACGTCATGGAAATTTCATTTAACTCTTTTAACACATCTGAACAACTATCTCAATCTGGTGCAAATGTCAGGCAAGTTAAAAGTAAAAATTCTAGGATTTTTATGCATATGTTAAGTGAATCAGTGTTTTCACTCAATTTTAAAGTAAATAACAGTGAACTTCATGCAGTTTATTAGATTAAGGTTTTATTATTTTTCATTGGGTTAAATATAAATTTGACTATACTGTAAAGTAGTTTTATTAAATACTTATTTCTGAATCTCTTTTTAAGGTTTTGTAGATGTGGAAACTCCAACTCTGTTTAGAAGGACACCTGGGGTATGTTACTTACTAATGACACCAGCTTTAATTTTATAACACAGTGCAACAAATTTTTTAAAATATTCATTAATCTTCATTCCTTGATGTGTATGATTTCGTAAATACTAATTATGAATGTCATCAGTTTTTTTCAATACATTCTTGATTTTTACAGAAATTTAAAAATCAAATGCACAAAAGTATACTATATCACATTTGATACATTTCTAAATTAGAGAAAGAGAACATTTCACTTTATCAAAGCAAGCATTAGTATTATCCGTGTGGTGCAAGAAAGCCTGAGGCTTTTGCTGCACCATCTAAAAAATTTGATTAATTAAAAAAAAAATAATAATAATAATAAATAATTTAAAAAAAACTATTTGACTCCTTTCTCACATAGTTATCAATCAGCTGACCTTTAAATTTCCCTAAGCAGTCAGCCTCACTTATTTCAGTAATTAACAACTTGTTGGCTGTAAGAAAAACTTCTTGCACCCAGTCTTCCCTTCTTCTCCCTTAATATGAGTTTATATCCCTTAGTTCTGGAATCATTTATAACAGTGAAAATTTCACCCTCAATTATTTTACCTTTTTCTCTCTGAGCCTTATACACCTCATCTGGATCTCTAAGGTGCCTAGTTACCATCTATAGCCTACATATTGAAATATTTCCTCATTTAGATACCCTTTTGCTGATCTTACCAGGCACATTGTCCATCTTTGGACCCTTTTAAGAAGCTCTCTCTTTTCTTAGGTGCAGTTTCTATACTTTATCACAGTATTCCTAAAATGTTTCTATGCATGTAGAATATTGAATTATATGGTCTTAAAATTTTCCGTATACAGTAGGACTATGACCTCCCTATCTGTACAAGCAAATTTTCAATAAATTGTCATTAGGACACCTTGTCTTCTTTGCCACCTATCTACACCACTTGGAGAACTTAGTGTCCAACCGTATCATAACTCCCAAATCTCTTTCTCCTCTGCTGTTTTTAATTCAGTCCCACCAGGTCAACCCTATATTAGGGTTATAGTTATTTTAGGGTTGCTGTTCCCAAAGTGTAAGGCTTTGTATTTTACTTCATTAAAAGATAGCCGTTACCTTTTGACCATTCCTGAAGTCCTGAAGAAGGTTTTTCTCGATGCTAATCATTAACTTCTCTATTGATCTTAATATCATGCCCTCTGTCCTTTCATTGATGTCATTTAAGAAAACTTAAAAAATTGATCCTTAGGGATCCCACTTATATTAGGCCAGGTTTGTGATTAATGGAGTAACCATTAATCACAACCCTGCAGCCGCATCCATCTAAGAATTTTTCCCTCTGATTCCAACATGTTCCAGCTTATGCCTTAATTGAATCAACTTACTTTGCTGAAATCCAAGTAAACAATATTAAAATAATTTCCTACTCCACCTCATGAGTGACTCAAAATAGCTAACTGGGTTGGTTAAACTTTTCCCATTACAAAACTATGCTGTCACTTTTCCTTCAGAATTTCATTTTTATCTAAATGATCATATATTGCACTCTTGATCATTTGCATCCATGGTTCCCCCTACCACTGAAATCAGTCTGTCCAATGTTGTTAATGACTTCCATTTTAGAGCTGCTTTTATGTTATGCCGGTATATTGGCATATCTCCATCCAAGAGAATTTCTCCTGAATCCAGTGATGTGCTCATAACCTTAATGGTTATGAGCTTAATGAGAAACCATTAAGATTTAATGGTTTAATGCACTCTCCTGCTGCCCTCCTCAAAATTACTTGGTGTATATGCCATCACCTCCAGGGAGCCTTACTCACATTTAAACTCTAAAGTTTTTCTAATAAATAATCTTTTGCAATTTCTGTATCACTAATTTCATGCTTTCCAGCTTTACTCACAGTTTCTTCTCACTATGAAGTAAATATTTTTGAACAGCAACTTTGCAATGCTAAATCCTTGTTCAGTTTATCCTTAGCATTAGCTATATTATCTAATACTTATCATTCCTTAGCTTTTCCATGTCATATTTTGCTACTATATAAGACTCTTTACTCTCAAGGCATTCCATATTTGTTGGTTGTCCTTGTGAATAGTACAGTTGGTATAATTACTGTCTTCCCTACACCAGGTGGAAAAGACTGGAGTTCAAATCCTGTCAATTATGCAAGGAATTTTTATGGATCTTTTTCACAATGTGGCTCAGTTAGTTGGTCTCAGGAGAGGCTAGCATAGTTTTCTCCCTTCCTGGAAGAAACTCTGGTTTTTCGTCAGCAAACGGCAAATTAACCACAAAACATATGCAATTTTACAGACATTATATATTGTGCAGTATGGCCTAAGTTGCTGGTGCACTTAAAAAAACTCTATAACAACCATCCCTTTGTAGGGAGCTAAAACAGCTCTAAATAGCTGATGAAAATTGAGGGCTATATGACCAAAAGAGAGAAGAAAAAAAAAATAGTCCCTTTCTACCTGTTTATCCCTTTTCCAAAATATAGGATTTTATTTTTGTTGATCATTTACAGTTTAATAGGGCATATGATGCAAGAAAGTAAGCTTATATAGCATCAGCCAAAAAAAAAAAAAAAAAAAAAACCTTCTCATTTCACCCATCCACTCACTCTGAGTGTTTGTCTAGGTCTGCCTTGAACTTATTTAAGTTGCTGACCTCCACTACGACAGATGGAAATTTGTTCCAACTATCAATGACCCACTGGCTAAAGGAGAATTTCCACACATCTATTCTACAATTGTCTTTCCTCAATTTGAATTTATGCCCACTCAGGTGAGTAATCTGAGCAAGTGGAAGAATCCCTATAACATTGAGCTTGCTCAATCCATTCAAGACCTTATACACCTCATTTAGATCACCTCGCAGGCCTAGTCTCCAGAGGAGACTATGCACCTGTGAGGTGATCTAATTGAGGTGTATAAGGCCTTGAATGGATTGAGGGAATGAATTGAATGAATATTACAGCTGATTAAATGTTGTTCTTGTTATGAGTTGAAATTATATAAGAATTTCAGTATATTTAATTTCAATTATATTATTAATGATTTTAATATATAACTATTGCTCTTTGTATGTGTGTGTTTATGTTTTCTATTGCATTTTGTAGATACTTCTGCATATTAGCTGTATTTATAACTGTATTATTTCAACTACACTTAATTTCAGGGTGCCCAGGAATTCATTGTTCCTACCAGAATACCAGGACAATTCTATTCTCTCACACAAAGCCCCCAGCAGGTAATATTATTATTATTATTTTATTCCAAATATTTGCCAAAGCCATTAGCCACTACTATTCCAGTAGTAGTAGTGGCAAATGATGCAAGAAAGCAAGCTTATATAGCCAAACATCAGCCAAAAAAAAAACCAAAAAAAAAAAAAAACCACACACTTCACCCATCCTTACTCTCCAAGAATTTGTCTAGTTCTTCCTTGAATTTATTCAAACCATCCACTTCCACAACAGATGCAAGCCTATTCCAACAATCAACCACTCGCTAGTTGAAGGCAAACTTCCACAAATTTGTTCTACAACCATCTTTCTTCAGTTTGAATTTGTGCTGAGCAAGAGGAAGAATCCCATCAGCATTGAGCTTGCTCAATCCATTCAAAGTCATAAACACCTCAATCATTTCACAGGCACCTGTTCTCCAGGTGATGCAGTTTGCAGAACTGAAACCTTTCTTGGTAAGAGCACCCCGTTATTCTGCTCGCCAATCTCGCCCTTTCTGTACTCATTCCCACTTCCTTCCTAAAATGAGGCCTCCAGACCCATATGCAGTACTCAAGATGTGGCCTGACCATTGCCTTATACAATGGAATAATCACTACTTATCTCTGCTAGAAAAGTTTTTGTATATCACTGACAAAACCTCCATGAGCTGCCCTGGCAGCCTGTCTGCATTGCTCTGAAAACTTCATATCTGACTGCACAATTATGCCAAGTCTTTTTCATTTTCCACTAAACTGAGTGTAGTACCACACAGGTACTACACTCAGAACATACCACGCAGGTGGTATGTACTCTGGGTACAGATGCTACCCATATGTAGTACTTTGCATTTATCAATGTTAAACTTCAATTCTCATTTCTCAGTCCATCTGCTTAACTTTTCTAGATCCTGTTGCAGTAGCACACTGTCATTAACCACCCTGCCAAACTTTGATATTAAGCCTGATATACCTTCATCAGTATCATTAATAAATATTGAAAACAACAATGGGCCCAGCACTGAACCCTAGTGAACTCCACTAATAACATTAGTCCAAAAAGAGCAGTGCCCATTGATAACCACTCTGTCTTCTTCCACTTAACCATCCATTTATCCATAGCAGTAACTTGCCCTTAATGCCACATTGCTCCAGTTTGTACAGCAGTCTGTTATTTGCAAAAGTATCGAAAGCCTTCCTGAAATCCAAGTATATGATATCAAAATTATTTTTTGCATCCAGTTCCTTGGTCACTGCATCATAGTAACCTATCAGATTGATTAGACAAGACTTCCCCTTAACAAATCCATACTGTGACTGCAGTATAATTGCATTCTTGTTCAGATGGTCCTGCATTACTTCTTTAACCAGTGATTCCATTATTTTTCCTGGAACTGACAGGTCTGTAATTACTGTTAAGCTAACAGGTCTGTAATTACTGTTAAGTTGACTTGTCTGTAATTACTGTTGAGTTGACAGGTCTGTAATTACTCATGTCATCTTTTTATTTCCCTTTATGAATTGGGGATAAATTTGGACACATCTCCAGGCCATAGGACCTCCACATAAATCCAAGGATCTGTCATAATTATGGCTAAGGGTGTGTTCACCTCCTTTGTTGCTCCCTTAATATGATTGGATAGATCCCATCCAACCCAGGTTCCTTTTTATGAATCAGCTTCAACAATTTCTCTTCCACTTTCCTTTCGGTTATCACAATCATTTAGTTTGTTGGAGTTTGATAAACTTCTGACATTCCATCCCATAAAGAATTCCTCATGTAGATACAAAATATCTATTCTATTTGTCATCAACAGTTAACCCATTGACATCAAGTGGCCCAATGTGATTCAACCAATTCCTTCTACTGTTGATATAAGCATAGAAGTCTTTTCTGCTTTTCTTGGCATTCTTCACCAGAGACATCTCATAATCTTCCTTATCTTGCCTAACCTGCTTTGTGACTTGATTATACACTAATTTATATCTAGGCATCTGTATCATCTGATAATTTATGCATCCCATGCACTTTTCTTCTGTGCCATGTGTCTCATTAGTTCATCTAATATCCATTTAGTTCTAAGCCTTGAACAGTATTTTTTAGTTGGCATGAAAAGCCTAGTAGCTTCTTTGATTACTTCACTGAATGCTTCCCATTTATAATTTACTGTTGATAATATCATCATTTGGTCCCAATGTGTAGAATTTAAAAATGTCTGAGACCACTGTAGTCACCCTCACAAAAGCAAGCACCTTTACCCTTGGTAGTTATGTCTTTAATTAAATTCCACATTAGTACACTGTGATTGCTGCCACCCAGTGGGTCTTTTACCTGCAAATTCTTAATGCATGTAGAATAACTGCTGATAACCAAATCATGAGTATTGCTTCCTCTTATTGCCTCTCCAACATGCTGCTGTAGAAAACAATCATCCAAAAAATCTACAAAAAACTTGCTAGTGTGTGTGTGACCAACCTACAAATTCCAGTGAACATCTGGAAAGTTAAAATCCCCCATTTTAAGACATTCTGATTTACTAACTCACCGTGTTTCTCTGTATGTTTGGTTTACTCATCAGAATTATTAAGCCTATAATGCACCCCTACTACTCTCAATTTTGTTTTCCCAGTGCTTATATCACACTAGACTGACTCAGCATTGCACTGGTCACCAATGCTGACTGGATGCACTGACTTAGATTTAATATGCTTCTTGACTAAGAGCATAACCCCTCCACCTCTCCTTTCCTGGCTGTCCTTCCTGTATACATCGTACTTCCCATATTCAAATTCAGGCATCACTTATGTTTGAGTTACACCATGTCTCCTCTATCCCTCTAATGATGTCCCCCTCTATCCTTCCATTTGATGACTTAATCAGTATTTCAAATACATCAAATTTATTTACAATGCTCCTAGGATTAGTGTACATACAAGTGTAAATGCACACGTTCTTACTCTTAGTTATCTTACACAGTGTATTGTTGTTAATTCTGTGTTTGAATTATTTGAAATAATATATATTTTGAAATCACTACTGTTTCCCTATACCATTTTAGGCTATTTGAAATATGTTTACAATGAAATTCAAACTCTGAATTGGGACCCTCAACTTATGAATAGCTTATCTAATTCAAAAATGCTGCCTAAACAAACTACAGACAAATATTTAGTTCTAATAAAATTTAATGAAGCTATAACAAAATTTGTTAATGTTCTGCATATAGTATCATTATACAGTATAACAATACTGCATATTGCTTTCCATTTTGCATCTCTGTTCACTTATTCAAGAATTGTACACAGAATCACAGATAAGTCATATAACTGTGGCACATTTTGAATACACATGTAATCCATTTTGTTTATACTGCTAAAAAAACACTCATTGTTAATGATACAAAAATGGGTGATTTTCCAATGTAGATGCTGTGCATCATCAAGTCCCTACATATATATGCATTCAGTTTGAGAGAGAGAGAGAGAGAGAGAGAGAGAGAGAGAATGAATGAATGAATGAAGATGAATGTGCTTTAGAGAAAATGCATCGAAGCATTTAAAGAAATTAACTATTCTTAAAGAATTCATAACAAAGTATGTGAAACCTTTTTGCAATTTGTCATATGTAAGAACAGAAATTGCTGAGTTTTGTTTTTGCAGGATTTAGTGCTGGAATGACAAACACTGTAGTCCTTTTATTTTTTCTAGCATAGATATTTTAGATATCTTTAGACAATACAATTCTAAATATCAGTGATCAAATAAACATGGACGGGATAAACAATTTTCACATAATTTAATATATGAAAGTGGGAGGTTAACAAGTTATTATTTGGATTTCTTTCTTATTTTTGTTCATATTTTTAATTGCCACTTTTTTTTTTTTTTTTTAGTTCAAACAGTTGCTAATGGTGGGAGCAATAGATCGTTACTTTCAAATAGCAAAGTGCTATAGAGATGAAGGACTTGATTCGAGGAAACAGCCAGAATTTACTCAGGTAAAATAAATAAATAAATAAAAAATCAAGTTTTATTTATTTAGCAATTAATACCTAAATTGTACCAATTAGAATTAATAATTACCATACTTATTCAAATATAAGTAACTTCTTGTATTTCTCCTTATTGTTAGAGCAGGTTTTAATATAATTTCTTTCAGAGGATTGTGTGTAAAATATTATCCTCCCTAAGAAGTTCATATTGTTAGAAGGTGACTGCTTAATACAGTCTGTCCTCGTATAGCACGATAGTTGCGTTCCTAGAAACCCTCGTGCAATGCAAAATCGTGCAATATAAACAACAGGCCCTATGGGAAAAGTAGGGTTAGGTGTCGACCACCCAAGATTGAACACACATTTGGAACCAAAAGATTACCAAACACAATAAATAATCGAGTAATTTTAATCGTTATAAAATACTTACGTATTTTATAAAATACGTAATAAAAATAATATTATATTATAATAAAGTATTTTTTAATACTAAAAAAGTATTTTTTACGAATAAAATACGTATTTTATTCGTAAAAAATTTATTATATTAAATAAAATAGTCGTAATAAAATACTTACGTATTTTATAATACGTAAGTATAAATTATAATACGTAAGTCGTAATAAAATATTGCTAATGCTTTTGCTTCTATCGTAAGCAAACTTGCTTTTTGTTTGATTTTCTATCCAAAGAGATGACAGCCGTTCCATCTCTTCCAATTCTTTGTGTCTTAATCTAATGGATTTTAATTACACTTTGAGTTGTACCCGCTATGAAAGTTGTTTTTATTTTCTCTGCATTCTTTGTAATTCTCGGCGTTGCCTCATTTAGGTCTGTAGCACGTGCAATATCACATGGTCTTTCATTTCGCTCATAGCGTTTCACAATTTCATATTTTTTCTCTATCGACAGAAGCGGACTGGCCATAAGCCTTACGGGGGAAACCACGGTGGGCCGGAGGCCGGTGTGATTTTGGCCATAAACCGTAGTACGAGGCCACTATAAATTTTCCCGGGTAAGAATTTTTGACCCAGTCCGCCTCTGTTTATCGGTATTGCTTATTTTTTTTCTCTCTGAATCTGCAGTGTCTTAGCCAGGACGCTTCCTTTTCACACCTTTTAAGTGTGAAAAATTTTACATTTTAAAAAATTTTAAAATTTTACTTTTAAATTTTACTAATTTTTAGGGAATAAAGCACAATTACAAAACGAGGTGGCACGTTTGATACACATAAACAAAGCTGCGCGCGTGTAGCAACTGAATAAACAACACCGTAAAGGCCGAGATACACTATTAACACCTCACATTTTATTAAAGCACATTTCTGGGGGTTACTACCATAAAACAATAAAAACAATTTCCAGTTGCGTTTCTGCTAGTGGAATCTGTTATAAACTGGTAGTAAACTCCATCTAATTGCATTTGCGATTATATCGATAGCTGGAATTGTGTTGGTTTTTACGTTATTATGGTGAAATGTGTTTCCCCTTCACTGATATAAAACACATAAATACATTTTCAGAATCTTCTTCATTCCTATCGTGTTGCGTTCAGTTGGGGTGATTCCGCGTTCGACTGCCATTTCTTGTAAACACAAAGGCGCATCGTGTATAAGCGAATTCGGTTCGTGTTATATAAGATAACGTTCCCCTATTTATAAATCGTGTATGATCGAATTCGTGTAATGCAAACACGTGTTATACGAGGACCGACTGTATTCCACTCCTTATTTAAAATGTTCCCACTTTTGGGGGGAAATTTTTAACAGCTTGGTCCACACTTGTAGGTAGAAGGAATCTGTTTGTAGAGATTGGATACATTTAAACAAAGGTGGTGCAAGGGTTTTTGCCAGTATCATTAAAGATACCTTAAAGGTTCAAGGAAACTGCTAGTTTGTGAGGATCAGGGTAATATACATATGTGTTTATTAGCATTAGCAAGGCACATGATGCAAGAAAGCGAGCTTATGTAGCATCAGCCAAAAACAAAAACAAAAAAAAAAAAAAACACTTATTTCACCCATCCACTCGCTCCAAATGTTTGTCCAATTCTGCCTTGAATCGATTTAAGCTATCAACTTCTACAATGAGAGATGGAAGTTTGTTCCAGCAATCAACCACCCGCTGGCTAAAGGCAAACTTCCGCACATCTATCCTACAATTGTCTTTCCTCAATTTGAATTTATGCTCCCTCAGGCGATTATTCTGAGCAAGAGGAAGAATCCCATCATCATTGAGCATGCTCAAACCATTCAACATTTTATACACCTCAATCAGATCACCTCACAGGTGCCTAATATCGGAACACTGCAACTTGCAAATCTTAAGCCTTTCTTCGTAAGAACAATCCTTTGTTCCATTCACTAATCTTTTTGCCCTTCTCTGTACTCGTTTCAACAGCTCTACATCCTTCTGAAAATGAGGCCTCCAGACCTGTAGACATTACTCAAGGTATGCCCTGACCATTGCCTTATACAAGGGGATAATCACCTCCTTATCCCTGCTAGAAAAATTCCTGTATATCATTGACAAGACACCATGAGCTACTCTTGTAGACCTGCACTGCTCAGAAAACTTTATATCTGCCTGCACAACTAGCCCAGGTCCTTTTCACTCTCTACCACTGTCAGTGTAGTACCACACAGTTGATACGTTACTCTGGGGTTACTGCTTCCCATATGCAGTACTTTACATTTGTCAATGTTAAACTTTAGTCGCCACCTCTCAGCCCATCTGCTCAACTTTTCTAGATCCTATTACAGCAGCGTATTGTCATTAATGTCATTAACAACCCTGCCAACCTTCTTATCATCTGCAAACTTGGATGTTAAGCCTGATATACCATCATCAGTGTCATTAATAAATACAGAAAACAACAATGGACCCAACACTGAACCCTGGGGGACTCCACTAAGAGCAATGTCCATTGGTTATCACACTCTCTCTTCTCCCACTCAACCATCCCTTTATCCATAGCAGCAATTTGCCTCCAATGCCACACTGCTCCAATTTGTGCAGCAGTCTTCCATGTGCAACAGTATCAAAAACCTTTCTAAGATCCAAATATATGATATCAAAATTATTCTTTGCATCCAGTTCCTTTGTGACCACATCATAGTATCCAATCAAATTGGTCAGAGAAGACTTACCCTTAACAAACCCATGCTGTGTCTGAGCTATAACTGAAGTCTTGTGTAGAAGATCCTGCAGTGCTTCTTTAACCAGTGCCTCCATTAATTTCCCTGAAACAGAAGTTAAACTATCAGGTCTGTAATTACCTGTGTCTCCCTTTGATTCTCTTTTGTGGATTGGGGTTACATTTACACATCTCCAGTCCATGGGTACCTCCCCTGAGTCCAAGGAAGCTCTCATAATTATGGCTAAAGGTTTGCTTACTTCCTTTGCTGCCTCCTTTAATATAATTGGATAGATTCCATCCACCCCAGGTGCCTTTCTTACATTTATCTTCAACAATTTCTCCTCCACTTTACTCTCAGTTATTACAAGATTATCTAGCTTACTGCCAGAGTTTAATACACCTCTGGCATTCCCCTCCCTGAATAATTCCTCATGTGTGAATGTAGATGCAAAATATTTATTTAGTTTGTTAGCTACCTGAGCAGGTTCATCAACAGTTGAACCATCGATATCAAGTGGACCAATCTGATTCATCCCCTTCCTTCTAGACTTTACATAAGTAAAGAACTCTCTTCTGTTTTTCTTTGCATCCTTTGCCAAAGATTTCTCATAATCTGCCTTTTCCTGCTTAACCTCCTTTGTGACTTGGTTACAGACCAGCTTATATCTATCATAGGCTTCCGTGTCACTTGTTAATTTATATGTATCCCATGCATTTTTCTTTTTGTCACATATCTAATTAGTTCATCTGACATCCATGTAGGCCTAAATCTTGAACAATATTTCCTAATTGGTATGAAAAGCCTAGTAGCTTTCAAGATTAATTCTTTGAATGCTTCCCATTTTGAATTTTCTGTTGGTAACATCATCATCAGTTGGTCCCACCGTACAAAATTTAAACACCATAGTTACCTTTATGAAAGCAAAAACCCTTCCCTTTACCCCTGATGGTAGTTACCTCGTTGAGTAAATCCCACTTCAGCACACTCTGATCATTGTCACCTAGTGGTTCCTTTCTCTGCAGATTCTTAATCAATGAAGTATCACTACTGATAATCAGATCAAGAGTATTACTCGCTCTAGTTCCCTTCCGAACATGGTGCTGTACAAAACGATCATTCAGTAAATCCACAAAAGCCTTGCTAGTGCGTGAGTCACCAACCCACAAATTCCAGTCAGTATCTGGGATATTAAAATCCTCCATTACAACACACTGATTTACTGGCCCACTCTATTTCTCTGTACAGTTGTTTATTATACTCATTAGAGTCATTAGGCCTATAACACACTCCTACTCTCAACTTTTTGCTTTCCCAGTGCTTATGTCACACCAAACTGACTCGACACTGCACTGTCCCGTCATGTCGACTAGCTGTACTTCCTTGGATTTGGTGTGTTTCTTAACCAATAGCTTAAATCCTCCTCCTCCCTTTCTATCCTGTCTATTCTTCCTGTACACGTTGTACTCCCTAAATTCCAGTTCTGCATTCTTTATATACGTGGAACACCACGTCTCTGTTATCCCAATAGTATCTGCCTTTGAAGTTTTGACCTACACCTCAAATTCATAAAATTTATTTACCAAACTCCTAACATTGGTGTGCACGCAAGTATACATGCACCTGTTCCTATTCTTAGCTACCCTAACACAGCCCATGTCTTTACTTGTTCCGCAATTTTCCAATGATATTGGTCAACATAATGACCAATATCATCCAAAAATTGTGGAATAAGTTTATCCAATCATATTGGTGAATGTAATGCTTGCATTTACCTCAAGAGTTCTTGTTTATTATGGCAACAGATCATATTAGTGATCATATGGTCAACAGATCATAAAGGTGAAATTGTTTATACAGTAATGTCATCAATAAAATGAGTGACTTCTGGTTAGGACAAGTAATGCTGTTATAATAAGGCTTATGGAAACATGGTGCCACCAGAAAATAGGGGATGATGAGTTTTAGTATGGTATGTGCAATTTATTTAGGAAGGATAGGGTAGATAGAAGGTGTAATGGAGTCATGTTTCTTATCAAAAGCAGCCCAAGCACGATGAAAGCTTTCCTTGATTCTGACGTTTTGCATGCTAGTGTAGAATCTGTGTGGTGTGAGATAGTTGGAAGCAATGGTATAATGAGAGTGGGAGTAATCTACAAGCCAAGTGATTGTGAAGATTATGATGAGAGCCTCTACATGCAAATGGAATGGGCAAGTAAGTGTGAATGCCTTATTAAGGGTGATTTTAATTTGCCTCTAATTGATTGGAGCAGTGGAAGAAAACTACATTGGAGACAAAATTTTTAAATCAACTAGATGATTATTATTTGTATCAACATGTCACAGAAAGTATTACAGAAAAGCAAATTCTAAACCTGAGCATCGCCCACGAACCAGATGGCACAAGATGACAGTAGGAACCATAGCAGGAAGTGATCATGGAGTTCTACGGTGTTTAAGGCGAAGGAATGGGTTATAATTTCAGGAAAGGAAATTATGATGGCCTCTATTAACTAGGTAGATATTTCAGAGAGAGCGAATACAATTGAATTATGGTATACATTTAAAACATTACTCACAGAAACCTTGAAAAAAGCCACAAAGCCATTAATAAAATGCTCCACGAGAAGGATTCCAAGTTGAATGAATAATGAAATTTCCAGATTACTTGAGCAGAGAAAAGACCGCATGGAAAGTTACAGAGCAATGAAAAGTACTGAAGCCTATAGCAACTACAAGTTGATCTGTAATAGTGCCACAGAATAGGTTAGGCTGGCAAAGGAAGATTATGAGAAATCAATGGCAAAGAGTGGGGATAAGGAATTCTTCACATATATAAATGCAAAGAAGAGGACAAATCAGATTGGACCCTTATGTAATGTACATGGGATAGTATTAGATATCCCAGCTGATGTTGCAGATGAACTCAAGTTACTCTGCATTGATATTTACAGAATAAAAACCCTTTATAGCAATGATAAACTATGGGAGTGAAATTGAAAAATATGTAATTAATGATATTGAAATTTCAAATGATTATTTATTGAAAAAAATTTTGAGCCTACAGACGAGTTAGGCTCCTGGTGTTGATGGCATATACCCTACAATTTTCAGAGAGGCAGCAAATGTGTGCCTTGAACCATTAAGGCTAATTATGAGAGCATCACTGGATTCAGGAGAAATTCCATTAGATTGGAAAAGTGCCAATGTAACACCAATACATAAAGGTAATTCTAAGAGTCTTGTAGGAAATTACTGACCAGTCAGTCTAGCTTCAGCAGTAACGAAAATTATGAAGGCAATGATCAAGATTGGAATTCAGGATCATTTAGATAGAAATGGAATTCTGATGGATACAACATAGTTTTGTTAAGGGAAAATCATGTTTAACAAATCTGGTTAGCTATTTTGACAGGGTCATTTGTGAGCTTAATTTAGGAAATAATTTCAACATTGTTTATTTAGATTTCAGCAATGCATTTGACTCAGTCCCACATGAGCTGTTACTTTATAAGCTGGAACAGGTTGGAATCACAAGAAAAATCATTAGATAGATAGCTGGATGACTTCAGGACAGAAAGTAGAGGGTTGTGAAAGTTATTCTTCATATTGGGTTAATGTAAGAAGTGGGGGTCCCCAAAGGATCAGTATTAGGACCACTGTTGTTTTTGATTTTCTTAAATGACATTGATGAAGGGATAGAGGGTGTGATGTCTAAATTTGCAGATAATGTAAAGATCGGTAGAGTAGCTAATGATCACTGCTAAGCTCTGCTTAGCAGTGATCATTAGCTAGATAGACTTCAGGGATGGTCAGAAAAGTGACCACTGTGCTTTAATTCAGCAAAATGCAAGGTAATTCTTCAAATAGATTGGGTTCTTCACTTGGGGAACAGCAACCCCAAAGTAATTTATACACTTGGTGAATGCAAAAATTTATTTTTATTTCGTTACACAGAGCAATAATAAACTACAATAAATAAATTAGCTTTCGGCTGGGTGGCAGCCTTCATCGGATTAAAATACTTGAATGGCAGTTGGAATAGAGATGCACTGCCAGGATGGTGCGTGAGGCACGTGGTTAATTGTCTGTTGATGTTTGTGGCTGTGACGTATGGTGGTGACGTGGCCAGCGTTTGTCTATGGATAGAATTACTGACTCTGTGATGGGGTTGACCTGACAACCGCTGTTCCTGTTCAAAGCGGTGTCCGAGCATTTTATATTTAGCGATTCCAACCAGGTACGCCTCAGGTAATGGTGGGACCTGTCCACAACCACGACATCGCGGTGTGGGTCGATGTTGTGGTGGGTTGTCCAGACATGCTCGGCGATAGCTGAGTGTTCTACGTCTGCTAAACGGATCGCCCTTTTATGTTCTGAGAGACGTTTCTCGAGTCGACGTCCAGTCTCTCCAAAGTAGCAGCTCGTGCAGTCACGGCAAGAGATGCGATAGACCAAACCACTCTGTAGAAGGGTGGGGACAGGTGTTTTTATGTTGGAAAGGAGAGAACGCAGTTTCTTGCCTGGGAGTTGGATGCACTTTATCCCATGCGATCTTAGGATTCTACCGATCTGCTGTGACAGGTTGGGGTAGTATGGGATGAATGCCCTCGTGGATGACTCGTCACTGTTGGCGTTGCTGTTGGTCGTCACGTTGTCGCGTGTTTGTAGATCACACCTGTCAAGGACGTCGACGGGGTAGCCACACCTCGTAAGGTCTACTTTGACTCTGGTGATCTCTTTGCGTCTTTCATCTGCGGAGCTGGAGTGTGTCCAGGCGCGAGTTAGCAAGGTTCGGGCAGTTGAGAGGAGGTGGCCCCGTGCGTGTGCTGACTGGAAGTTGGTAAATTGGCCAGCACACATAGGCTTGCGATAAACTGCCGTCTTCAAGCATGTGTCTTCGCGCCGGACAAGTGTATCTAGGTATGGTATAGAGTTGTTCGACTCCAGCTCAATCGTGAATTTTATGAAGGGCGATAGTGAGTTGAGGTGGGTTAGGAGTCGCTGACCTGAGTCTCTAGGGATGACTACGAACACATCGTCTACATAGCGACACCAAAAGGCGATGTGATCTGGTGCGTGTGTAAACGCACGTCCCTCTAACTCCTCCATCACGATGTTTGCTGTGACCGAGCTGACAGGGGAACCCATGGCTGTGCCATGTATCTGCTGGTAGATCGAGTCATTAAACATGATTGCACCCCCTGTTAAGCATAGTCTGAGGGCGGCGGAAATGTCATCAGGCGTCAGTCTAGTTCTGCCGCTAAGGGTTCCATCATTATCCAAGAGTTGTTTTACACAAGAGATGGCAAGTTCCACTGGGATGGAGGTAAAGAGTGATACGACATCGAACGATGCCATGATTTGATCTTGCGAGATGGATATAGTGCGGATCCTTTCTATGAACTCAACACTGTTGGAGACGGTGTAGGTGGTCTTGCCAACTAGAGGAGAAAGAAGTCTCGAGACAAACTTGGACAGCTCGTAAGTCGGCGATCCACAGCAGGATACAATAGGTCTTAGTGGTGTGCCTTCTTTGTGCACCTTCGGTAGGCCGTAAAACCGTGGGATCTGACACCCGGAGGCACGGAGGTGATTACGGGTTGACTGTGTGATTTTCTCTTGCTTCAGCCAAGTGTTGATGATGATATTCACCTCTGACTCCCATCGTTCCAAAGCCCTGTTGGGGTTGATGGTTAAGGGTTTGTAGACGGTAGTGTCTCGTAAGAGCAGTAAGGCTTTCGCCATGTAATCAGAGTGGTTCATTACAACCGTACGACGGCCTTTGTCCGCCGGCAGAATGACGATGGATGAATCCCGTTTCAGTGCCTTGAGGGTAGAAATCTGTATACGGCTGAGGTTTGAAGAGACGGGACGGGCACGGTGTAGAACTGCCGCAGTCTTTAAGCGGATTGCATTGGCTACATCTTCTGGGAGGCGCGATATCGCGAATATCCTCATCAACACTTGGCTGAAGCAAGAGAAAATCACACAGTCAACCCGTAATCACCTCCGTGCCTCCGGGTGTCAGATCCCACGGTTTTACGGCCTACCGAAGGTGCACAAAGAAGGCACACCACTAAGACCTATTGTATCCTGCTGTGGATCGCCGACTTACGAGCTGTCCAAGTTTGTCTCGAGACTTCTTTCTCCTCTAGTTGGCAAGACCACCTACACCGTCTCCAACAGTGTTGAGTTCATAGAAAGGATCCGCACTATATCCATCTCGCAAGATCAAATCATGGCATCGTTCGATGTCGTATCACTCTTTACCTCCATCCCAGTGGAACTTGCCATCTCTTGTGCAAAACAACTCTTGGATAATGATGGAACCCTTAGCGGCAGAACTAGACTGACGCCTGATGACATTTCCGCCGCCCTCAGACTATGCTTAACAGGGGGTGCAATCATGTTTAATGACTCGATCTACCAGCAGATACATGGCACAGCCATGGGTTCCCCTGTCAGCTCGGTCACAGCAAACATCGTGATGGAGGAGTTAGAGGGACGTGCGTTTACACACGCACCAGATCACATCGCCTTTTGGTGTCGCTATGTAGACGATGTGTTCGTAGTCATCCCTAGAGACTCAGGTCAGCGACTCCTAACCCACCTCAACTCACTATCGCCCTTCATAAAATTCACGATTGAGCTGGAGTCGAACAACTCTATACCATACCTAGATACACTTGTCCGGCGCGAAGACACATGCTTGAAGACGGCAGTTTATCGTAAGCCTATGTGTGCTGGCCAATTTACCAACTTCCAGTCAGCACACGCACGGGGCCACCTCCTCTCAACTGCCCGAACCTTGCTAACTCGTGCCTGGACACACTCCAGCTCCGCAGATGAAAGACGCAAAGAGATCACCAGAGTCAAAGTAGACCTTACGAGGTGTGGCTACCCCGTCGACGTCCTTGACAGGTGTGATCTACAAACACGCGACAACGTGACGACCAACAGCAACGCCAACAGTGACGAGTCATCCACGAGGGCATTCATCCCATACTACCCCAACCTGTCACAGCAGATCGGTAGAATCCTAAGATCGCATGGGATAAAGTGCATCCAACTCCCAGGCAAGAAACTGCGTTCTCTCCTTTCCAACATAAAAACACCTGTCCCCACCCTTCTACAGAGTGGTTTGGTCTATCGCATCTCTTGCCGTGACTGCACGAGCTGCTACTTTGGAGAGACTGGACGTCGACTCGAGAAACGTCTCTCAGAACATAAAAGGGCGATCCGTTTAGCAGACGTAGAACACTCAGCTATCGCCGAGCATGTCTGGACAACCCACCACGACATCGACCCACACCGCGATGTCGTGGTTGTGGACAGGTCCCACCATTACCTGAGGCGTACCTGGTTGGAATCGCTAAATATAAAATGCTCGGACACCGCTTTGAACAGGAACAGCGGTTGTCAGGTCAACCCCATCACAGAGTCAGTAATTCTATCCATAGACAAACGCTGGCCACGTCACCACCATACGTCACAGCCACAAACATCAACAGACAATTAACCACGTGCCTCACGCACCATCCTGGCAGTGCATCTCTATTCCAACTGCCATTCAAGTATTTTAATCCGATGAAGGCTGCCACCCAGCCGAAAGCTAATTTATTTATTGTAGTTTATTATTGCTCTGTGTAACGAAATAAAAATAAATTTTTGCATTATGAATCCAGAGCACGTAGGCCTATTTTATTATACACTTGGTGAAGTTGAACTTAAGTTAGTAGTGCAAGAAAGGGACTTGGAAGTTATAATACGGTCAGACATGAAGTTCTCTGAGCATTGTAGATAGGTTGCAAGGAAGGCCCATGGTGTCCTATCAATGATTTATCAAACATTTGCTAGTAGAGATAAGGACGTCATAATCCCATTATATACTGTTGGAATTCGTGGTGGGCAGACGTGCTTATTAGCGGCATTAAAGAAGCATAGATAAGAGGGGATTAGAGCAGGATTAGTGAAGTAGAGCGGGATTTCAAAGGTTTTTTAGTATATTGTAAAGTTTATTTTAATAAATTTTTTTCCCATAATAGTTTGATTTATTTTTTTATATTATAAATATAATTTTTTGAAAGTTTGTTTTATTAATAATTAGTAAATTTCATAATGGTTATTACCAGATCCACCTTGAAAACTTTGTCAGAGGGTACCATGACTCATACAGAAATAGCCGATGGCGATTTCGTGGTGAGTCATGATTTTATCCTTTGCAGAACCTGTGGCATGTATTCCAAGGTCGACTTAGTGGATAATCCTAGCTCACTTGGACATTCTTTTCTTTGTCACCGTTGTAAGGAGTGAACCGATCTTAAGTTACAATTTGGTGCATTGCTAGAACAATTTGAGTCACTAAAAAAATGGGTGCTTGCCCTCGAGAATAATGAAACTGAAAACTCGTCAGGGACTCAAGTTGCTACTTGGTAGCAACCTACCAAGTGATGCACTGCCGATTCGGGCCCCAGAACAAAATAACTAAGTGTAAACCACTCTGGTTCAAAAAGACTTAGTTCTATTAGGAGACTCCATTGTCAGGGAAACGGGAAATATTTTTTGTAATAAAGATAGGTGGACTAGAACCATGGTATGTCTGCCGGGAGCAACTATTAATGATGTCACCAACAGATTGTCTGATTTTAAGGGGGAAAAGAGAATATTATTATTCATGTGGGGACTAGTGACATTAAGCATACACGATCTGACAATTTGTTAGACAAATATAGGACCATGCTGAAGAAATTATCATTAGCATTAGTAGAGGCATATGATGCAAGAAAGCAAGCTTATTCAGCATCAGCCAAAAAAAAAAAAAAAAAAAAAGCACAACCACTACTCCCATTTCACCCCTCCGTTCGTTCAAAGTACCTGTCCAGCTGAGCCTTAAATTTGTTTAGGCTATCAACTTCAATAACAAGTGATGGAAGTCTATTCCACAAACCAACTGCCCGCTGGCTAAAGGCAAATTTCCACACATCTATCCGACATCCGTCCTTCCTCAATTTGAATTTATGCCCTCTCAGGTGATTATTCTGAGCAAGAGGAAGAATCCCATCGGCATTGAGCATGCTCAAGCCATTCAAAGCCTTATACACCTCTATCAGATCACCTCGCCGATGCCTAGTCTCCAGACTCTGTAATTTGCAAAACTTAAACCTTTCTTCGTAAGAGCAACCCTTTGTTCCATTCACTAATCTTGTTGCCCTTCTTTGTACTCGTTCCAGCAGCTCTACATCCTTCTTGAAATGAGGTCTCCAGACCTGTATACAGTACTCAAGGTGTGGCCTGACCAATGCCTTATACAAGGGAATAATCACATCCCTATCCCTGCTAGAAAAATTCCTGTATATCATTGACAAGACACCATGAGCTACTCTTGCAGCTCGTCTGCACTGCTCAGAGAACTTCATATCTGCCTGCACAATTACCCCCAGGTCCTTTTCATTCTCTACCACTGTCAGCGTAGTACCACAGAGTTGATACGTTGATCTGGGGTTACTGTTTCCCATATGTAGTACTTTACATTTGTCAATGTTAAACTTCATTTGCCACCTCTCAGCCCATCTGCTCAACCTTTCCAGATCCTGTTGCAGCAGCATAGCATCAGTAGTGTCCTTAACAACCCTGCCAACCTTTGTATCGTCTGCAAACTTGGACATTAAGCTTGATATACCATCATCTATATCATTTATAAATACAGAAAACAACAATGGACCCAACACTGAACCCTGAGGAATTTTGAATTGCGAAATTTCGCAAGTTAGGTCACAATGTCTGTGTGTCTGCAATTCTGCCCAGACATGATAGGAGAGATTATATGCTGAAAGCCTTGTGGATTAACTCGAGACTTGAAAGACTCTGCAAGGCTTTTGGGGAGAAATTTCTGTCAGCTTGTCCTGCACTAGTAGATAGAAGGAATCTGTTTTGTTGACGGGATACATTTAAACAAAGGAGGTGCAAACATTTTTGCCAGTATTATTGAGGATACCTTAAAGTTTCGGGGGAACAAGGGTTATATAGATACACTTTTATCTGATAGTATTGGTCAAATTAACTCTTGCACGTACCTCAAGAGTATTTGTTTGTTACCGCAACAGAACATAGTAGCAAGATGTTCTGAGGGCAAAAGCGTTTCAAATGAGTGGGTAACAAATACCAGGGAAGTGAGCTTAAATAACTTTAAGGGGTGTGTCAGGGTACTTAACTATACAAGAACACTGTCTTAATTGTTTATACCGTAATATCAGAAGTGTCGTCAATAAAATGAGTGAATTCGAACAGCCTGGAGATAAGGAATGATGAGTTTCAGTATGGTATGTATAATGTATTTAGGAAGGACAGGGAAGATAGAAGGGATGGTGAGGTCATACTTCTTATCAAAAGTAGTAGCATGAGCATGATGAAAACTTTCCCGGATTCAGACGTTTCGCATGTTAGTATAGAATCTGTGAAATAGTTGGAAGCCAAGGTATAATGAGAGTGGGAGTAATCTACAGGCTGGGTGACTGTGAAGATTATGAGATCCTCTACATGCAAATGGAATGGGCAAGTAAGCATGAATGTCTTATTATGGGTGATTTCATTTTGCCTCTAATTGATTGGAGCAAATGGAAACTCCACATGGGGGACAAATTTTTAAATCAACTAGATGATTGTTATTTGTATCAACATGTCAGGAAAAGTACTAGGGAAAAGAATACTCTAAACCTCATCATCACTCATGAAGCAGATGACATAATATGGCTGACTGTACAGGAACCAGTAGCAGGAAGTGATCATGGAGTTCTATGGTAGACGATGAAGAGAGAAGTAGTTGGAGTAAAAGGCAAAAGAATGGATTATAATTTCAGGAAAGGAAATTACATCGCCTTAAGGTGCTACATGGCCTCTATTAACTGGGTAGATATTTCACAGAGAGTGAATACAATTGAATTATGGTATACCTTTAAAACATTAATCACAGAAGCCTTGAATGCTTATATACCATTAAAAAAATACTCCACGAGGAGGATTCCAAGTTGGATGAATAATGAAGTTGCCAAATTACTTGAGCAGAAAAAGACGGCATGGAAAAGTTACAGAGCAATAAAAAGTACTGAAGCCTATACAGCTACAAATTGATCTGTAATAATGCCACTGAAAAGATTAGGCTGGCAAAGGCAGATTATGAGAAATCGCTGGCAAAGAAAGCAAAGAGGGGGGGGGGATACGGAACTAGTTCGTACCCTTATATAATGGACGTGGGATAGTATTACATACCCCAGCTGAAGTTGCAGATGAACTCAACAGTTACTTTGCATTGGTATTTACAGAAAAAAAACCCTTCACATCAATGAAAAATTCTGAGCGAAGTTGAAAAAAAAATGTAATTAATGATGTTGAAATTTCACACATTTATTTACACATTTATTTCACACATTTATGTTTTCCTGTAAAATAAAATGTCTTTCATGCGTACAGGGTACACACACTGTTTTTTTTTATAGTTTCATTAATGTCTGTAAATTTTTTGTTATCAATTGCTGTATTCAAATCATCTAACTCATTTTCATGATAGTCATCTGACTCATTTCTGCTTGATTTCTACCTGAATCGATTATTTTCTTATAAAATATATCACATACAGCCAGGTGTATGCCATGTGCATAACATACGAGGGGGGGGGTATTAAAAAGTTTGTGCCAGACCTAGATAAAACATCAGTAGAAAGATGCCGTTTTTAATGTAAGTTGTCTACATATTCAATAACTAACATTTAAAATTTCATTCCCTTAGATGATCGTACATCAGAGGTGGAGCCCAGAATCTGAGGAAGGACGTTATGGTTGACAAAGTGGAGTATCGAGCAGTGATCAAGTTCCTGCATTTGCAGGGCAAGAAAGCTCAGGAAATTGACAAAGAAATGAAAGCTGTGTATGGGCAGAATTGTCCATCCTATGACACTGT
Source organism: Mastigoproctus giganteus (assembly GCF_048544385.1). Classification (NCBI taxonomy): domain Eukaryota; kingdom Metazoa; phylum Arthropoda; class Arachnida; order Uropygi; family Thelyphonidae; genus Mastigoproctus; species Mastigoproctus giganteus. The sequence goes on along the minus strand of NC_143577.1, from coordinate 2,199,920 downwards.
AAAAAAGTGGAAACAGGAGTTTCAATGCTGTCTAACAAGTGTCTTTGACAAGCCAAGAGAAGAAAGGAAGGCTATCAACATTCACAGACAGTGAGATGGTTGCAAAGGTTGAGCAACTGGTGCTGAATGACAGATGTATGACAATTCATTTCATCGCAAATGCAATGGGAATTAGTTATGGATCTTCCCCCAGCATTTTACAAGGCCATCTGCACATGTCTAAGGTCTTCGCATGATGGGTTCCAAGGTTGCTGACGCCTTTGCAGAAGCAATGTTGAATGCAATGTTCTCACCAACTGTTGGATTTGTGTAATGTGGATGTTGAGAACTTTTTTGATCGGTTGGTGATAAATGACAAATGCTGGTTGTACCAGCATGATCCGGAGACTACAGACATGTCAGAGCAGTGGCTTTGATTTGTCTCAGGAAGTCATAAATGAAGTGAAAGCATGGTTTTAGGCAAAAAGTATGGACTTCTATGATCAAGGCATTTATCCATCGATGGGAGAAATGTGTTACTATACATGGAGAGTATATACAGTGGCGGACAAAAAAACTGCATCACCTTAAAAAAGTAACATTGTAGTAAAACGTTCACCTTAAAAAAGTAACATTGTAGTAAAACCTATAAGATATTGTTTGATTACAGTCATTTTGTTTGTTGCAAAACAAAGGTATTGCATCAGACAGTAATTGCAAGGTATTTCATCAGCCGTTTCTCTAAATATGGCATTGGAAGGGTATACACACTCATTAGTATCCTGTTTTGCCTATGTTCAGTTGACACTAAGAAAAAAGTGTAGCTGTTGCTCTGTCCCAGGAAGAACTTTCTACGCCTGCTATCACTGATAAAATAGGCTGCCACCAGTCGACAGTATCCCGGGTGCTGAAATTAAAGCATGAAACCAGTGATGTGAAGAGAAGACCTGGATCAGGCCGTGAGAGAGTGACTACACCTTCCTAAGATCGATATTTGAAAAGGTTATGCCTTCCTAATCACCATGCTAGTGCTCCTGATCTAAACTAGACTTTGAGATGGCCTCTGGTGTTGAAACAAGTGCACGAACTATCCAAAGATGGCTTTTGGAATGTGGTCAGCATGCCTAATGGCCCAAGAAGAAGAAGCTGTGTTGTGTTGTGTTGTTTTGGTTTTTAGGAGCATTAGCAACTAAGGCCATATTGCTCCTGGGGATATGCGGTGGTCATTCCCTGACCTTTCCGCATCCTCCATATTTGGTGGTGATGGGCTTGAACCCCGGTCTAATCAAGAAGCGTGTGTTATGCACTGCTGCTCCTTCCCACCTAGCTACGGAGTCGCCAGAAGAAGAAGCCTTTGTTAACCTAACAAATGAGGAAGAAGAGACTTGCTTGGGCTAAAATGTATGTTTCATGGACAAAAGAGCAATGGGACACCGTCATCTTTTCTGACGAATCGAAATTCAACCTGCATGGCTCGGATGGGAAGCAATATGTCAGAAGATGAAAATCGGAGGCATACCATCCTGACTGCGTAACACTGACTGTAAAGTTCCCCGCCAGTCAGATAGTCTGGGGATGCATAATAAGCAAAGGGGTGGGGCAAATTAAGTTTATTTATGGAACGGTGAATGCAGAAACCTATACTGCTATCTTGGAGGAATGCCTGAAACCTGTTATTAGGATCACCACACAGACGTCCAAAACTGCATTTTTCAACAGGACTCAATACCTTGCCACACAGAAAAATTGGTAAGTTTTATGGTATTTAGATTTAATGATGAGTTTGTCTTCTTGTCTCACAAGGCTTAAAACATACTTACATCAATGTTTTCCCTCATATTTTTCCCTTAAGGTGCAGTCATACCTCAGAAATGCTGGCATTACAGTGTTGGACTGGTGCGGCAACAGTCAGATTTGAACCCTATTGAAAATTGCTGCTACATAATGTCATCTAAAATTGCCCAGAAGAAGCAAATAAGTAAGATTCAGCTGCAGGAGAGCGTTGTAAGGGTGTGGTACCACAAAATCGGGCAGCCGTATTACTGCCAGATTGTTGGAAGGCTGTAATTGCAGCTCGAGGTGGAACAAGAAATATTGAGAACTTATTTTGCTGATTTACAGTACATAATACTATTACGTTAACTTGTCATTTCAGTTTGTACATATAATTTCAATGAAATGTATGTTTGGTTGTCATGATTGCCATTTGCATTATTTCTCATATTTCCATTAATTACGTATTTTACCCTTTGGGAAGATATTTATGGCAATTAGGTATATCAGGTGGAGTCTTTTTATTGGATTTCATTCAGAGAGATATATATCCCATCTAACAAATGCATTTCGAACATTTCTGCAACTGACAATGCAGCGCAAAAAACATTATTAGCAAAATTCACAAGTGATGCAGTTTTTTTTGTCTATAACTGTAGAAAAGGATTAAAGTTCCTGTTTCACCTTTCTAGGGCTATTATTTCTAGGTAAGGGTACAAACCTTTTGATACCCCTCATAAGTGATGTTGGCAGCTCATTAATTTTCCAAATTTAATCATCACACTCGCATCATCTGTGATGCATGCAACAATGTGCTTCTGAATAGTACTCAGCCCGAATTATTCTAGCTTCTACTTCTACTGCTTTAACAATGTCTTCTGCAGAAAAAGAGCTAAGAAATCCTACCATTCCTAAATTCCAAAATTTACCTTCATCAGTATGAATGTTCATATTTAGGTATAGTCTATTTTTCAGTGAAGAGTACTTGAAGAGATATGTTAAACCAAACCTTTATTTAATTTTGCCGAAATTTCATTTTTAACTTGGGCCTTGATTATATCATATTGTTTATATGTTATACTCATTACAGCAGTAAGATTTAGAGGAAGAGAATATTGCCTGTCTTATGAAGTTACTCTTTGTAATTGCATTCATGGTGAATCCATCTACAGCAACAAGTTTGCTTATAATTTCTTCTAGTTTGTTTCTCCTTCTTGGCAAAATGCATTAGTAATGTTCCCTTTCATTTACCTGCAGAAGAGCATGCTTCATTGTCCTCAGCTATTTTGCACTTACCTGAGCTGACATCTTCATCTTTAATGCTTGCAGGTGCAGACTCAGTGATGTTATGTGTAGAGTGCCTCAATTTTAAGTGTCGAATAAAGCCACTAGTTGACCAGCCATGGCACAATAAAGTGGAATGACATTTTATGCATTTTGCACTTTCTTCTTTAGAGTTCTTTATGAAATATTTCCAGACAAAAGATTTTGAATTAGACATGTGGGTTTGAATTTGAAATCTAATTATATGAATGATAGAAAAAAATTGCATTGAAGGGAAAAAGAATGTACACTGCACACAATCGATATTAACTTCTAGCTAACTAGTAGCTGCTAGGTTTAGACATGTCACATGATTCAAATTCAGTGAGTTGCTTGAAGCACAGGCCACGAACAGTAACTAAGCATAGCAGCAGACACAGCACTGTGTCAGCCAGAGTTGCCAACTAGCATTTTTCATTACCAAATTGGCAGGAATTTGGTAATTAAAAAGTTGTTGGTAATGAAGATAAATTATTTGGTATTCTGGTAATGAAAATGGTGATATTTGGTAATAATAAAGTAATATATCAAGTATGCGATTTTAAATCTTGCCAATAGTCAAATTCATTTAAATATTCTTATTCTATTCGTAAGACTGACTGACAGTTAGCACTCGCATTTGCTTACATATCATTGGATATCGCAATGTGTATTCAAATGTGCTACGTACTTAGTTTTGTGTGCAGTAGTGTCCCAGAAGACTGGGAACACCTCTACTATTGTCCAACTATGATGACCTCAGAAATAAATTACTCACCAAAATGCATGTTCACTTGCATTTTGGTGAGTAATCGAACAGAGAACACCCGCCAAGGAACATAGAACACCTATTCATCACTGACATAGATTATTACCATCATTTTTCTAACTTCACTGAGGCACTCTTCCTTTGCCAAAGTGCCACCCTAAGAAATAACTCAGAGATAGGCCAAATGCCGTAATTTTCCACAAACCTAGTAGCACAGCTGAAACTGCTGATGCCAATGTTCTGTTTGGCATGGGATCTTTTTACTGGGATAGACAGGACCTTCACTCCAGAAATTCCACCACCTATGATTGCTTTGATTGCTCTTACTGGACTGGATTTCCTAAATTGGACTTACTAACGTAGTGTGGGACCTTCATGCTGTGTTAGGCAGTATCGTCTTTCTGTCCCGATACCACATCCTTTGGCTTCACCTGAGTCCTTTCCTTGAAGAATTCATGGAACCTATGCTCCCTTCATTTTTCTGCTCACTTCTAGACAAGCAGAAGAGTGAAGAGACACAGATTCCTCACTGGGTTAGTGGGGAATACTGGAACTTTTTAAGTATGCGATCGCCTTGCTGACTGACAGAATTCTCTTGCCTTTCCACTTTTCTTTTCACCTGTGAGCACATACCCACCTTGCTTCTCCACTTTACTTCGCTTCAAATGATAGATGAGCATTCTCCTTTTTTGCCCACCTCCTTTTGTTACTCCTGTACTTTTCTCTCACCTCTCTCTTCTCTGTTCTGTTTTGCTCAATTAATTTAAGTGATAGTATTAAAGAGTAAAAACAGTTAAGAAATTTGAAGGTACAATAAACAGGATATGACATGGCAAATGCACCGAAGCGTGCAAAGCAGCAGCAATGGATGTGAATGTAAGAATAAGCATATTATAAAAAATATGACAAATAAAAATAAAGATGATGGTAGTACGAAATGTCCGGGCAGCCACAGGCCAAAAAAAGGAAATAGCCAAAAAAAAGTAACCTATAAAATAAAATAATGTAGTAACCTTTAAAATAAAAAATAATAAATAATAAAGTAACTGCAGCCTACATCAGATAAAGGTGGGAAAATTTTTTTTGCAAAAATACTTCAAAACGGGGAAGAAAAGCAAATATGGAATTAATAAAATTAAAATAAAATCTGATGACGGCAAAATGAATATTGATACATGATTAGGAATTTCATCGGGGGACTACCCCTAACCATGCATCAAAGGACTGCATTTCCATACTTGCCAATAGTTATGCAAGAGAAAATTTAAACTGGAACTTGTGGGTTGGTCACTCACACACTAGCAAGGCTTTTGTGGATTTATTGGATGATTGTTTTCTACATCAGCATGTTCGAGAGGCAACTAGAGGGAGTAATACTTTTGATCTGATTATCAGTAGTGATTCTTCATGCATTAATTTGCCTTTAGCCAGCGGGTAGTTGGTTGTTGGAACAGACTTCCATCCCTTGTTGTGGAAGTTGATAACCTAAATAAATTTAAGGCTCAGCTGGACAGGTATTTCGAACGAACGGAGGGGTGAAGTGGAAGGTGTTTTTTTTTTTTTTTTTGGCTGATGCTGCATAAGCTTGCTTTCTTGCATCATATGCCTCTACTAATGCTAATGCTAATGCTAATGCTAATGAAAAAACCTTTTGAGCCTATAGGCCAGTAAGGCTTCTGAATTGTAGCATTTACCCTATAATCTTAAGGGAGGCAGCAAGTGAGTGCATTGAACCATTGAGGCTAATTATGAGAGCATCACTGGACTATGGAGTGATTCTGTTGGATTGGAAAAGTGCTAATGTATCTCCAAATGATAATGATAACAGGCCAAGTTCAGTTTCCGTGCATGGCAGCCTGATCGTACCCAGAGATTCTTAGCACCCTCTGCTTCCACTCTGATCCTCCTGCTGCCGTAAGAGGGGGAGTGAAAGCTGCTGGGGACTGAGGGCCATTTGTTTCGTTGTGCTGTCATGTGCTGGAGGGTTTGGTCTTTTCCTCTTCACGCTGACCAGGTGTCTTGAAGAGAACCACTCTATACATTCATTGCCACCTAAGTGACGTAACAGGGTTTACCATCGAGAAGGTGTGCGTGAACGGATTTTAGGGAGGCAGGCCAACCGGACTTCTCCCAAATCTTCTGAAATAGAAAGATATTGGGTCCATCAGTGTTTTAGATTGAGTGTTTGATAACACACAGAATGCCTGTTCCCCTCTAAGCCCCATTCTAATTCATTCATACTGGGCTGCAAATCCTTTTTTTTTTTTTTTTTTTTTTCTTTTGCTTTTTTATGAATTTTTTACAAATTCGTTAAAAAAAAAAACCTCCAGTTTTCAGAACCAGTCTTTCATGGTAAGAGTGCCCCTCTGTGTTCTTGAATAATCTTGTTGCTTTTCTCTACACCCATTCCAAGAGATCCATATCCTTATGCAGCACTCGATATGCAGCCCAACTGCACCTTGAGTACTACAATTTGCAACCCACCAATTGATTGCTTTGGCTAATAGGATTACTAAGGAAAACAAGCAAGTTTTTTTAAAAAAATTAAAATATCTTCCTCCTGTTCTTTTTACTTAAACTATACCTTTTCTGTAAGATGAAAAGTGATGAAAAAATCTTTTCATCAGTAAAGCAAGCAAAAGAATATATCATAGCATCTTACAACTCTGTAATGGGTTACCCCACCCACAAAACTGTACACTCACCTTCTCACCAACCCTCACCTCTCGTAAGACTATTCTTAGGTGGAGTGACCCACTGGTTGCTCCAATATAAACATATTAATATAATAAATTCTTTGGTTCTTTATTTTTCCCCATCCCTTGATAATATCATTGACCTGTTGCTTACCCAACTTTAGTTTGGGTGGGCAACAGGTCAGTGTAACTGTAAATGAAACAAATTTGTATTTTATTCCAAATTAATTTTTATTTAGCTGCATTAAGTTGAACAGTAAGTTAATTAGTAAGTAAATAAATAAGTTAGAATTGTAGTTTAATAACAAATTAGACCTCAGTAAGATTTTCTTTTTTTATTACAGGTTGACCTGGAACTTTCTTTCACCACAGCAGAAGATGTAAGGGCATTAGTTGAGGGATTACTGCATTACAGCTGGCCTGCACATCTTAAACCTCTTAGTATTCCATTTCCTTCCATTACTTATCATGATGCCCTCCACATTTATGGAAGTGATAAACCAGATACAAGGTTTGAAATGCGAGTATGCCTAAAAGTATTACTGCTTTTTTTAATATTTCAAAATAGGATAGTTTACATGTATGTTTTACTAATTGCAGTCTTATATCTTAATAAGATGTTGAAGTATTGCCTCCAGTAATATGTGAAAGAAAAATGTAGTGCTGAAAATCTTGCTTTATATGTAAATTTTTGTGTGTTTCATCATTAATTCTAGATCATGACATTTCTTTCGTATTCCTTGAGGGTGTTTTATCAGCTTCATTTCATTTAATGAATTAGAAAATTACCTAAACATTAACACCCTCTTCTGTTTTCTGAATTATTCTTTTCTAGTAGTGGGTTGCAAAACTTGTAAAATCTATATTTTTATATATGTCAGGGCTTCCCAAAGTGTGGGGTGGGTGTACACATGGTTGTCAAATCTATTTATTTGCACTTGTTCTGGAAGATGGGATGTGTGAAGTGGTGGGCGGGGCAAGGCATAAAGGTTTAGGAACCTCTGAGTCAATGGTGAATCTACGAGCTGGTGATATTTATACAAATGTACACCATTTTTTTAACATCGTTTAAGTGATATGATATTATATTTTATACATTATAAGCTGTCTTTTATTTCTTTTTTTTATTTATTTATTTTTTTTTTGAAATTGAACGGTCAGTTTCCTCTGAGGTCATTCACTGTGTGGTGTTAAAGGGTCTCTCTCCTCCACTACTCACCTCATGCTGATGTACAAGGTTCTGTTCTTTAACTAAGTCATTTTCACTTATAAATGCTTTTCTTCTTCTTTGTCCTCGCCTTCTTCCCACGTTCATATGGGGTCGGCATTCCCTTCCTTAATTCTCTACCTCCATTCCTTTCTAACCAGGGCTTCCTCTCTCTTTCAAATCCTCTGCCACCTTGTCTTTCCATCTCAGTTTAGGTCTATTCCTCTTCCCTATCACCTCCAGCTTTTCACACCTCTTCCCTACATACTCCTCACTTCTTCGTTCCACATTACCAAGCCACCTCAACCTAGATTCCTGTATTTTTTTTACTCAGAGGCCCCACCTTAACCGTACCTCTAATGTAGTCATTTCTTAACCTGTCCTTCCTCGTCACACCACACATCCATCTTAAAATCCTCATCTCCGCCACTTCCATGTTCTTCTCCTGGGCCCTTGTAATTGCCCATGTCTCAGCACCGTACATCAATGTGGGTCTAACCACAGTTTTATACACTCTTCCCTTCATTCTACAATTAACTTTCTTATCATACAGCATCCCACTCATCTTTCTCCAGTTCAGCCATCCACATTGCACTCTGTGCTGTATTTCTGCACTCAATCCTCCATCCCTCTCAACGTATGATGGCGCCTCTGTAGCCAGGTGGCCAGGAGCAGCAGTGCGTAGCACACACTTCTTGATTAGACCAGGGTTCGAGCCCGTGCCCACCAAATACGGAGGATGCGGAAAGGTCAGAGAATGACCACCGCATATCCCCGGAGCAATATTAGTTTCTAATGCTCCTAAAAACCAGATAACAAACAAACAAACAATCTCAACGTACGATCCCAGATACTTAAATTTTGAAACAGATGGTAGCTTTTCCTTCTGCAGTTTTATAGAACTCTCAACTTCTCCATTCAATACCATATATTCTGTCTTTGTTCTACTTATCCTCATGCCTCTATCTTCCATCGCTTTCCTCCATTCCTCCAATTTCTTCTCTGCCTTTCCTTGAGATGATTCACACAGTACAATATCATCTGTGAACAGCATACTCCATGGTGCTCTACTCTTCACTTCTCTCACCAACACATCCATTACCTGATCAAACCGATATGGGCTGAGAGCTGATCCCTGGTGCAGTCCAACTTCTACAGAGAACCCCTCAGTCATACCTACACTGCTCTTGACCTGAGTCACCGCTCCCTCGTACATATCCTTCACAAGCCTTACGTACTTTTCCGATGTACCCTTCTCCCTCATACATCTCCATACCTCTTGTCTGGGCACTCTATCATATGCTTTTTCCAGGTCTATAAACACCATGTGCAACTCTACTTGCATCTCCCTGTATCTTTCCATCACCTGTCTTAAAGCAAAAACCGCATCTGTTGCTCCTCTTCCTGGCATGAAACCAAACTGTTCCTCTCCTATTTCCGTCTCCTGCCTTAACCTTCCTTCCACAATTCTTTCCCAGATCTTCATCGAATGAGGCATTAACTTTATTCCCCTGTAGTTCCCACATTCCTGCACATCACCCTTTCCTTTAAAGATTGGCACAAGTATACTTTCCCTCCACTCATCGGGTATGCTCTCCTGCTGCCACAGTTTTTCCATCAAATCCCATAGGATATCGATCCCTTCTTCTTCCAGACTATTCCATACCTCTACTGGTATCTGATCAGCACCTACTGCTTTCCCTCTCTTCATTTTTCTGAGTGCGCTTTCCACTTCTTTTCTGCTTATGCCTTCCACTACTCTCACATTTATCTCTCCATCCTCGCATAGTGCTCTTGGGTTTTCCTCATTTAATAGCTTCTTAGAATAGTCGTTCCACCTTTCCTTAACCTTCTCCGGGTCCTGTGTAACCACTCCCCTCTCATCTTTTATCTGTTTTATTGATGAGAAGTCCTTTGATGCCTTATCTCTCGCTTTGGCTATTCTCATCAGTTCCCTATCTCCCTCTTTCCTTTCCAGTTCCCCATAGGCCTCGTCCACTGCCCTCACCTTTGCTATTGCCACAGCCCTTTTTGCCTCCTTATTTGCTATTGTATATTCTTCTTTATCTTCCTGGCTACCTGTTACATCCCATCTTTTCTTCATCTCCTTCTTTTGTTTTATCACTGATTGCACTTCCTCATTCCACCACCAATCCTCCTTCCCCCCGGCATCCCCTTTCCTGATGTTTTTCCCAACTACTCTTCACCAACTTTCCTTAAGAAACAACTATTTGTTTTCCACCACTCTTGCATGTCTTCTGGTAACTTTATTTTTTTTTAGCACCTTTTCCCTGAACTCCTTCCTCAAACCCTCCTCTTTCAATCTCCACCACTTTATCCTTTTCTCCCTCTGTCCTGAATATTTCCTACTTTTATCCACTGCAACCTCCCAATTGGCCACAAGCAATCTATGTTGTTTAGACACACTTTCTCCGTTTATCACCTTGCTGTTCCTCATTTCCTTTATAAATACTTGTATATAAATACTTTTACTTAGACTTAAATCCTATCTAGTATTTCTTCAGTATGTCCTTTTTAGTTCAATTTGTTTGCTCTGCACAAGCAAATATCCACCACTGATTACTTAAGTACTGTTCTGCAGACTGTTCTTTAGTGGTGTATAGAGCTTGATTAATTTCCATCCCAAAGGCATATAAATTTATAACTAAAAGGCTTCATGTTGGAAATGATAAAATTGATGTACAAGTTTTTTCTTACTTGTGTGGGATATCCTGACCATTGAGGGGTATATGTAAGGAATTTGTGGAATCCTCACATTCCAAGGATTAAGTCTTGGAATGTGAGGATCTTCATACAGGTAAATATTAAGGAGTAACAGTGTTTTTAATTTTAGTTATATTTCAATGTACAGGGTTGCCTACATAAAATGAAACCCCATGTTTAGGAGCTAAAACAATGCATATTTTAATTTTGTGATTCTATAAAATCGCCAAATTAAATATTATGCATTCATGCATACACCGATGAGCCAAAACATTATGACCAGCGAGTCGTTATGCAAATCGAAGCAACTGCAGGTGAACTACAGAGTGGGTCGGGACACAGTATAAAAAATACCTGATACTGAACTCCGTTAATCATTTTTACACTTGTTCTTCAGATGGGAATGGTAGCGGACTTAAGCGAGTTTTACAAAGGCCAAATTGTAATGGTCAGCCGAGGTTAGTACTTACCGAAAGTGGTCCGAGGAGGGAAAAACCCACGAACCGTCGGCGAGGAGGTGTTGGATGACCACGGCTCATTGATGCTCGAGGTGAGTAAAGGCTCTCCCGGATGGTACGTGGCAACAGAAGGGCAACTGTGGCGCAACTCGCCGGTAATTGGAATGCTGGTGACAGGAGTAATGTGTCACAACACACAGTACATTGAACCTTGCTGAAAATGGGGCTGCGTAGCCACAGACTGCTCCGAGTGTCCATGCTAACAACGGTTCACCGACGACAGTGCCTGCAATGGGCACACGAGCATCGAAACTGGACCTTGAGTCATTAGAAGGTCATCTGGTCCGATGAATCATGTTTCCTGTTGCACCATGTGGATGGCCGGGTACATGTCATCATTTACCTGGGGAAGTGATGCCTCCTGGATGCACTGTGGGACAAAAATAAGCCGGTGGCTGCGGCAGCGTCATGCTTTGAGTGATGCTCTGCTGGGATACCCTGGGTCCAGTCATCCATATGTCGGGCACTCTGACATCTACCACCTACCTAAACATAACATCGTTGCTGACCAGGTACACCCTTTTGTGGCAACGGTCTTCCCCTCTGGCAGTGCCATCTTTCAGCAGGATAATGCACCATGCCACACCGCCCAGATTGTTCAAGACTGATTCGCAGAACATGAGGAAGACTTCAAGGTATTGCCCTGGTCTCCAAATTAACCAGACAATAATTCCCATCGAGCATCTTTGGTTTGTGTTGGAATAGCAGCTCCGAACTGTGGCATCTCAACCACGGGATCTGCGGCATCTCAACCTTACCGGAGTTAAAGGATCTGCTGGTTACGTGTTGGTACCAGCACGACACATTTTGAAATCTTGTAGCGTCCATGCCTTGCCGGGTACGAGCTGTTTTGGGTGCACATGGAGGACCAACATCATATTAGGTAGGTGGTCATAATGTTTTGGCACATCGGTGTATATACAAGTATATATGTATGAATGCATCATTTTTTTTAGTGGGATAGGGCTCTGAAAACTGATCCTGCATTCATTTATTGATTCAATTACTGTTTTTATTTCAGACAGAGAATCATGCATTTTACCCAAGAAGAACACATGCTTGTTGTTGAGCATTTTTTCACTGAGGTGCCATAGTACATTTCAATAAACCCTTCCAAAGAGGAAAGTCCTAGAAAATATATCATTCAGTATTTGCCAAGTTTTATTTGAGAGACTGGTAGTGTTCATAACAAAAAAACATAGCTGCTGCAAATTGATGTTAACAGGGGAAAAAATTAACTGAAGTTCATGTTGGAGAACTTATAGGATAATAAAAAATTAGGCTTGCATATATATTGCATTCAGATAGTCCATTAACCGAAAAAAACCTGATGAAGCTGCAAGGATGGTATACTTCAACAACTGGCTGCATAAGTTTGTAAGTTTGCATGTCTGTGTTTGCGGATGATACAAAGGTTGGTACTGCTGTTAACAACAGTAATCAGAGTGAGAAATGGCAGTTGAAATTCAACGTTGACAAATGGAAGGTACTGCATATGGATAGCAATAATCCCAGAGTAGCTTATCGACTGTGTGTTACTACACTCAGGTTAGTGGAAAATGAAAATGATCTGGAGGTAATTGTAGTCAGATATGAAATTCTCTGAGCAGTACAGACATGTTGCTAGGACAGCTCATGGGGTTTTGTCAGTGATATACAGAAACTTTGCTAGCAGGGATAAGGAGATGATTATCCCATTGTACAAGGCCATAGTTAGGCCACATCTTGAGTATTGTATACAGGTCTGGAGGCCTCGCTTTAGGAAGGATGTAGACCTTCTGGAACAGGTGCAGAGAAGGGCTGCCAGATTGGTGAAGGGAACAAAAGGGTGCTCTTACTTAGAAAGTCTTCAGTTCTGCAAATTGCAGCAACTGGAGATTAGGCACCTGCAGGGAGATCTGATTGAGGTGTTTAAAGCCGTGAATGGATTGAGTAAGCTGAATGTTAATGGCATTCTTCCTCTTGTTGAGATTACACACGAGGGTGCATAAATTGAAGTTGAAGAATGATGGTTGCAGGATAAATGTGTTAAAGTTTGTCTTCAGCCAGCAGGTAGTCAGTTGTTGAAACAGATTTCCACGTGTTGTTGTAGAATTGGATTGTTCGAATAAATTCAAGGAAGAACTAGACAAATGCTTGGAGGGTGCGGATGGTTGAAGTGTGTAGGTTTTTTTTTTTTGCTGATGCTTTCTTGCATCATTTGCCACTACTACTACATAACAAAATCAGTATGGAGTGTGGTGCCCTATGTCACAAAATCACGTTGTTGGGCCAATTTTTTCCGCTGATTACCAAGAGAGTATCATAAAATTTGTTGCTTCGATGAAAGATATTGGTGGTTCCATGAAAAATGGTTCCATCTTTTCCGCCAGTTTGACTATGAATTTGTTGAAATAATTCTTTAGTCAGAATTATTTGAATGGAATATGACCACCGCATTCACCCCCACAACTTTTCACTTCTGGATTAATTTTTATAGGGTATTTAAAAGAGAAAGCTTTTAGCAATAATCCACAAATCATTGGAGAAAATTTAAACAGAACATTGAGGGCTTTATTCAAGAATATACCTTCTCTCTGTGCAGACTCTCTGCTACCTGTTTATCGTGTTAAACACCACTTTTTGCTAGTGGTGTATAACATGATAAACAGGGTAGTTGCATATATACATGGCAAAGTGTACCTAAAGGGAATTTAGGTCTCACAAGTTAATTGGAGATCTTATATAAGAAATTTTTGAAATACACTATAGCAGTGTGACTGATATGAATCTCCTATTAAGCATTAAAGTAATTTATAAATTGTAGGTGAACACAGTACAAAGAACTTAAAAGTGCCAGTCAGTTTTTTTTTTTATCTCCATTTTTTTCTTATTGTTTAACATGGCTAAAAATGGCCCTAGTAAGCTTTAAAATATAAAATAGGTATGATATAGTACCTCTAATATTACATATTTATTTTATAAGCAAAAATAAACATCATTAATTCATATCCTTAGGATAAGGTTTAAAGAATAAAAACTGCATTAGACATATTTTAGAATAGCATGCATATACCACAAACATTTAGTGACAATCAACTTTATGTAAACCCCAATATTGATTGTAAATTCCACCTTATAAAATCTTTTTTGCTCTTTTCTTTGTTTTAAGGATTTTCTAGATTTTTAAATCTATTTGACAAATAACTTATTGAAAAGATTCTATGATCATCTTTAAGAAAGTTTTCTTCATGGCATATCAGAAAATATTCTTTCCATGTGAGTGCATTTTATTGATATTATTTAATCCTATTGTAACTATTCTTCATTTTATATTTATAGCTGAACTGTGTTACCAATTTATTACACAACAGTGGTGCTGACATGTTCAACAGAATTCTAGCTGATCCGGGCACTAGCATCTACGCTATTGTAGTACCCAAGGGGTCAGTAAGTATCTTGGATATTTAAGTTTGTTATATAAATCTGAACTGCTGAATATTTGCAACTGTAATGTTGAAATGTGAATTAGTGTTATTTTATTTATTGCTTATTTTAATCCTGTACGTGGCACCTTTGTGAACTGGCTGTGCCAGAAAAAAATTAAAAGTATTTAGTAAATATTTAGTATTAGTATTGGCCATACAGTGCATGAAAGCCAGAAGCTTTTGCTTCACCATTAAAAATATAATAGTAAATAAATAAATGTTTCCAGTTTTCCATATGTACCTCTCCTGCAAGCCTTTGAATTTCTCTAGGCTATTGATTTCAACTGTCCTTGGAGGCAATTTATTCCCGTAACTGGAGAAATTCTTGCAGCCACAGCCAAGACTGAATGTCAGTATTAACAAACTCAGAATTTAATAAGAGCAGTGCTAAATTTTAGGATAGAAAAATTGAAATAAAAAGTGCACCAATGTGTCAAACAAGTACAGAAGAATGACTAGAAGATATTTCTGAAATGAAAAACTCCAAAAGTGCCTGTTGATACCCTGTGTGTGACTTTAACCAGCATAAAGTTTATCATCACGGACTATAATAGAGACAGAATAAAATACAATCCACCTAATAAAATGCTGGTGAAAGTTATGCACCATATGTATGAAAGAAAACAAAAATACGTGGGTCGAAATTAAATGGGAAATTTGACTTCTGTACCTCTTCAGGGAAGGTACAAGGCACAACAGCAGGTGAAGAAAGAATGTAATATTTCAATTAACTCCTGAACTCAGCAAGGTATTTGAGTTGAATTTACGTAGCTCCTGCACTATGATAGCCAGGAAGCAAACATATCTGGCATTCAAAGCACCCCTAGCTGTGAAAACGTGCAGACACAAATATAAGGGTTGCTCTTACGAAGAAAGGCTTAAGTTTTGCAAATTACAGTGTCTGGAGACTAGTCACCTGCAAGGTGATCTGATTGAGGTGTATAAAGCCTTGAATGGTTTGAGCATGCTCAGTGCTGTTGGGATTCTTCCTCTTGCTCAGAATAATTGCCTGAGAGGGCATAAATTTAAATTGAGGAAAGACAGTTGTAGGATAGATGTGCCGAAGTTTGCCTTTAGCCAGCAGGTGGTTGATTACTGGAACAAACTTCCATCTGTCATTGTAGAAGTTGATAGCTTAAATAGATTCAAGGCAGAGCTAGACAAACATTTGGACCGAGTGGATGGGTGAAATAAGAAGGGTGCGTGTTTTTTTTTGTTTTTTTTTGGTGATGCTATGTAAGCTTGCCTTCTTGCATCATGTGCCTTGCTAATGCTAACCCTGGATAAGTACCCACAAACAATGACTCTAGTGACACTAAAGTATATAATAATTCTACCTCAAATTTTATATTGTAAAAGCTGCCAAGTAATCACTAGTGTAAATTGACAAAATAATATTAATCATCTTGCAGGCATGAAAAAGCCCTTAACAACAGCAAGCATGTACACCTTTATTTTACCAATCAGTTTTCCTTGGGTAAAAAAAAGGAAATAAACAGTTTAAAATGGAAAACTTTAAAATTTTATTCTTAATTCTGACATGTCATATAATAAGATCAATTATCATTATAAAATATCCTAAATCTTAGACCAGAAAGAATGTGAAAAAATAGGGAAACAAACTTTATGTAAAGTAAAATAGGGATGTTTCTTGCATGGTGCAATAAAGAATTTTTTATGGCTAAATTTTTCAATTAAGATGTTCGCAGCTTCCTCACCAAATATGCAGCTTCGAAATTTTAATCCACTTGGAGGGGGGGAAACCCAATATTTTTGTCAAGCAACCTTCACCAGGAAATGATTAATTTGGTCATAGTAACAAGAAAGCCCAAAAATTCTCTGCCTCTTCTCAATCCAGGTTGATTCAATTCCTTGGTTTTTAACCCTGGATCAAAAAGGTCATTGGAAAATTCGATACTGAAAGTGTGGAAAAATAATTAATGATGGAGATCAAAAATGAATATCATACTAAATAATTACTAAAATTCACACTGATGCAATTCTAATAGTTACTTAATTTATAAGTTTTACTGTTTTTTGTGTATTTAATGGGTTAAAACTGGTAAGAAAAAAGAAAACACGAAATTTTGAAATGTGATGAAATCCATTATTTAATGGATAGTAAAATGTGCTAGGCAGCAAAGTTCTTGCTACTATTTTTGCCTTTCTTGGAAAATTCGTTTTCACTAAACTCATTGCTCTTCTATGTATCTATTCCAACAGATCCACATCCACTTTAAAATGAGGCTTCCAGACCTGCAATATTTGAGATGTGGCCTAACCATTGCCTTATACAATGGAATAATCACCTACTTATCCCCGTTGGCAAAATTCTTGTATGTCATTGACAAACCCTATAGGCTGTCCTGGCAACTTGTCTACACTGCTCAGAGAACTTCATATTTGACTGCAAAATTACCCTCAGTTCTTTTTCATTTCCACTACCTTGAGTGTAGCACCACATAGTTGGTACATTAATCTGGAATGACTATTGCCATGTGCAGTACCTTTGGATTTGTCAATGTTAAACCTCAATTTCCATTTCTTGGCCCATCTGCCTAGTATTTCTAGATCTTTTTGCAGCAAGTAACTTGATTACTGTAATTAACCATAATGTAAATCTTTGTACCATCTGCAAAATTAGAAATTAAGCTTGAATAATAAGATCAAATATCATTATAAAATATCCTAAATCTTAGACCAGAAAGCCCAATGTCAAACAACAATGGACCTAGCAATGAATCCTTCGGAATTTCACAAAGAGCAATGTCTGTTGATAACCACCCTTTGCCTCTCCCTTTCAACCATACCTAAGCAGTTACTTGCCTTACTGGCATAACTCTATTTGTCTGTTCAGTTGTTCATTATACTTTTCACAGACACTCATTTAGGCCCATAACAAAACCCTACTCTCACTTTTGAGAGTATGAGTTTGTGTAAGCCTAATGAGCTTAAGGAGTTAAAATCTGCATCCCCACATTCAAATTCTGCACCCCTTATATCTGAGTGGCACTATGATTCCAATACCTCTTTAATGTCAACATTTGATGATTTAACCGGTACTTCAAATTCATCAATTTTTTTTTTAAACTAAATTCTTGGCATTAATGTGTACACACAAGTATACATGCACTGTTTTTTACTATTAGTAACTTGACACAGTCCAAGTATTTGCTTCTTCCACGAGGACACCCCTGGCAGTCCTTATAATCCTGACATTTTGCTTTCAAGGCTACTGCTCATTCCAATAGAAGCAAAACAAGAATCACTTACATCTCTGCCTTCATCTGATATTAATCTATTAGTCTGTATTTTCTCCAAAAGCTAGCAGTTTTCCAACTAACCTAACAGTGCCTCAATAACATCAGTAAATTTCTTGCACCCCACCCCTTCTATTTAAGTGTATCCTGCCACTATGAAAACAGTCTTTTTACCACACTAAGAAAAATTCTACTCCCACGACCCTTGCTTAGTTTCTCCAGGGTCAGATTGATTGAGAAGGTTCTCATCATATACTCCTTCCTGTCATGGCTGGGCAGAATTGCAGACACTTTCAAATATAATGCTATTTTGAGTTTTAACATCTTTAATGGGGTAAGGGTAGACATCAAAGGCAGATATTGTTAGTATATCAGAGACATGGTGTCACATAGATATAAGCAATACAGAATTGGAATTTGGGGAGTACAATGTGTACAGAAAGGACAGACAGGGGAGGAAGGGAGGAGGGGTTATGCTGTTAGTTAAGAAACACATAAAATCTAAGGAAGTGCATTCAGTTGACACAGGTGGACAGTGCAATGTTGATTCTGTTTGGTGTGACATAAACACTTGGAAGGGGAAAATGAGAGTAGGAATATGTTATAGGACTAATGACTCTGATGAGTATAATGAACAGTTGTGCAGAGAAATAGAATGGGCCAGTAAATTAGGAAGTCTTGTAATGGGATATTTTAACTTTCCAGATATTGACTGAAACTTGTGGGTTGGTCACTTGCACTCTAGCAAGACTTTTGTGGATTTACTGGAGGATTGTTTTCCACAGCAACACGGCGCCTCTGTAGCCAGGTGGGAAGGAGCAGCAGTGCGTAGCACACGCTTCTTGATTAGACTGGGGTTCGAGCCCGTCACCACCAAATACGGAGGATGTGGAAAGGTCAGGGAATGACCACCGCATATCCCGGAGCAATATGGCCTTAGTTGCTAATGCTCCTAAAAACCAAATAAACAAACAAACAAACCACAGCAACATGTTCGAGGGGAAACAGAGGGAATAATACCCTTGATCTGATTATCAACAGTGATTATTTAAACATTTAATTATTAATTAATAGTTATTATTAATTAATTATTAATTAATCCATTCTTAGCCAGGAAAGTAGCATCTTATTAATTAATAAGATGCTACTTTCCTGGCTAAGAATGGAAAAGATTCCAAAGGACAAATATTGGTCCATGCATGCAACAGGGTGTCGACTGCCCAGATTTTATGGGTTACCTAAGACACACAAGGAGAATGTTCCATTACGGCCCATAGTTTCCTTCATTGGTAGCCCTACGTATGCTTTATCAAAATATCTGGCGCAGCTGATTTCCCCGGTTGTGGGGCGGTCCGCATTGGTCATTGGAGACAGTGCGGAATTTGTGAAATTTGTAAGGAGTCAAGAAATAGGGGAGGACGAGATGATGATGTCATTAGATGTTATATCATTATTTACGTGTATCCCCATAGCACATGGGGTAGAATGTGTGAGGTTGGCTTTACAAAAGGATAATACCTTAAGTGCTAGATCCCACCTAAACATAGAAGATATATGTGGTGCTGTTGAATTATGTCTTTCTAGTACAACCTTGGTTTTCCAAGGAGTGATGTATAAACAGGTTCACGGCGCAGCCATGGGTTCTCCAATCGGCGCCATTGTTGCAAATCTGGCTATGGAGGAATTTGAGAATAGGGTTTTCGCGAGATTGGAGTTCCCTATGCGTAAGTGGAAACGATATGTTGATGACACGTTTACTATTGTAAAGAAGGGGAGAGAGGAAGATGTGGTCTTGTTTCTCAATGGTTTCTCCCCCTTTATAAAATTCACCTCGGAGGTAGAAATAGATGGTACCCTCCCATTTCTGGACATAATGGTATATAGGGAAGGCCCCAGACTTAGAACTAAGGTTTATAGGAAACCAATGTGTAGGGGCCAGTACACACATAGGACGGCACAAGACTGTCCAACATAAAAATAGTGTGGCCAGAGCACTTTTGGGTAGGGTGAGAACACATTGCAGTACCCCTGAGGAGGGGGAGAAGGAAATTAGGCAAATCACGACGGATCTTATGAGGTGCGGTTACCCCCAGAGGGTCATTGATGAATACAACAGAGAGGAAGAGCCCAATCGGGTAGTTCCGCCTGTACCGCTTACTACAGTGTATGTTCCCTACTATCCGGGCCTGTCAGATCGCATTGCGAGGATGCTTCGCGACTTTCAGACACGCTGTGTGCAGCTTCCGGGCCGGAAGTTGCACACAGTAGTGTCACAGGTCAAAGACCCCATTACTAGAGATTCTAGTAGTGGGGTCGTATATGAGATCACATGCCCGGATTGTGGGGAATGTTACGTGGGGGAGACAGGACGGCGTCTCAAGGACCATCTGGGGGAACATTCACGAGCGATATGGACCGCAGAGCTCAATAAATCTGCCATTGCCGAGCACTATTGGGAAAAACAACACCAGATCTCCCCCGACAACGCTGTCATCCTTGACCGGGCGCATAGATTCTGTGACCGCAAGTGGCTGGAAAGTCTGTGGATTGGATCCTCTGGTAACAATAGTATGAACAGAGACAGGGGCGTTAGGCTTCACCCCCTTTTTGAGGCGGTGGTTTTGGCCAGAGATAAACGTTTTAATTTTCCACGTCTCCAGACCACTTCCGGTTCTGGTACAAGTGAAAGGAATGCTGAGTATGCGCCTGGTCATCCGCGTGTGCCGTGAACCTGGTATTTAAGGATGTGTCGCTTAAATCTCACTATTACTGAGGAAGGAGGCAGACACCTCCGAAAGCTCTAATAGTGTTTTTTATCGTCTTTTTATCGCTTTTATATTTATATTTTAATGCATTTTAACATATTTACTTATTTTATTTTTGTTATAGTTTAGTTTTTTGTAAATAATTAAAAGTTTTTTGTAAATATTATTTTACAGTCTTTTCTATCATTTTATTTTATTTTATTTCATTATTCAATCAGTCATAAACGGTTGGTGTGTGTGTTTAAAATTGGTGGTAAAGCCATCATTCTTAACTGTACTAAAAGGCTGGTTGTCCTGAGCATCATTTTGCCAATTTTGTAGTGAATATTACTTGCCTTAGGATTATCAGTGTTCCATAACTAAACTTTACTTATATGCTGCACCAATGCTGTTTAATTAAACATGAAGGTCCCACACTTGGGTCATCTAATTGTGTCTTAACCTTAGTCTTCATATTGCCAATATACTTGGTTCCACTCACCTGGATGCTTGAAATGTAAATGTTTCATTAATGTTGATGTTCCATAGGATTTTGGATTTTTTCTGCCTTGTGATAAAAGTGAACCACATAATGTGCACACTCCTTTCATCTCATTGTCAGTTGATATTTCAAAAAAATCTCTAAACTGAACTCATTGTAAGGGTAAAAAAAATAAATATTAGCATTAGCATTATTTGAGGCATATGATGCAAGAAAGCAAGCTTATACAGCATCAGCCAAAAAAAAACTTTCCCATTTCACCCATCTGGTCACTCCAAATGTTTGTCCAGTTCAGAATTAAATTTATTTAAGCTATCAACTTCCACAACAACAGATGGAAGTCTGTTCCAGCAAATCAACCACCTGCTGGCTAAAGGCAAACTTCTGCACATCTATTCTACAACTGTCTTTCCTCAATTTGAATCTATGCCCTCTCAGGTTCTTAATCTGAGCAAGTGGAAGTACCCCATCAGCATTGAGCCTGCTCAAACCATTCAAAGCCTTATACAACTCAATATAAATAAACAATAACCAACTTTACTTGACTTAGGTTACGTGCAAACTGGCAAACCTTATAAAAGAGTGGGCACTTTGGTATTATAGCCAGGAGTTCCCTGGTTATGCATTGAAAAACAGTCAACACTAGCTATGCTATGCAGAGAATCTGCACATTATCAGTAACATATCAGTCTTTATGCACACAGTTGGGGACATGTCCTGTACGCTATAACCGATAAATTGGCTGAGTCCAAGAAAAACAAAGCACTCATCTTTACTGTGTCGCTTTCTTGTTGACTGTTTCTCTAATTCACCACTTTTGCTTGCTCTTTGTAACGTATATGTTCTCTTTCTACCTCTGTTTCTCTCCAATGTTCCACTTATGTCCTTATTGTTCAAGTATCGCAAACTGAAATAAAGACACTGGAGTAAAGATGCGCAGTGCAACTACCAGTTCACTCTGGTAGTTGCATTGGGTCCTTAAAAATGTAGGGTTCTTACTACCCAGTAATTACCCAGCCAGCACCTTGCATTTTTAAGGAACCGGTGCATCTCTAAAAATTTTATCTAGGTAACATAATAGATGTCACAGTTACTTATGCTAATTCCAATAAATTTATGTTTTTAATTTAGTAATGCAAATAATTGGGTAGGTAACTAATGAAACATTACAGGTTGTATATATGTGGATTATCTGGATAAAATACTGAAATGCTGTGGTATCCTGTAAATGTTTCATTAATGTTGATGTTCCATAGGATTTCTATATAATGGGTTCTATATAACCCATTATCTCCAATAATTAGTAATAATATAAAGAAATATAAACCAGAAATCCCCCCCACCCATTTTCTTGACAGTTTCTGAAACATTTTCCGAACTTGATGGCGTAATATGTAGAAAGCCACACAAAAGTATAATACTGTAAACTTGCTTTTAATGATTTTATATATACCACCTTATATCTTCAATGTTGAAGATATAAGGTGTTTGAAAGTATATTAATTATTAAATTATTAAAAAATATGCTACCACTTAACAACTTAACCATGATTTCCAGGGCAGTTGCAAACATGGGCAGGATGTTACACTCCCAGAATACCAAAATACTATCTTTATAGTGTTCATTCATATACTTTTAAATTTTGTTGACTATTTATTTCACCATTCTGGGCTATTTATGTTACCTGAGATTAGGAGCTGTCTATATCTATTCTAAATCTTCCCTAATTTCACCTACTTTCAACATACTATATATTCCAGTTTATAAGTTGATTTTTTTTTCATCTTGAAAATTCATACTTAATCATACATTTGGCATGTAAGTGGACCTTCTTTTCTTTAGGCATCTTTTGTATTTTGTTTACTGGTACAATTATGGCAAAACCTGTATTACTGTACTCTTTTAATTCAGTTCTTTCTGCTCTCTTTTGAATATCATAATGTCAACTTTTAATTAAAGTGTATAGTAAACTGTAAAGAAACTAGTAAGCATAGCACTCTCTTACATAGAAAATCAGGAAACAAATCCACAGACATATATGATGATGATGATGTGATGTCACCTCTATTGATGCTGTATTTGTATGTCAGAGGCTTTGATTATGCAACCAAGCCATCCTTGTTCCGTGTTTAGCACTGTACTACAAATTTGTTTCTCTATAAACAGTGCCTAAATGTGTAAACTTGTTTGCTATAAGAAATTGACAATCTTGAAAGTTTACTTTTCGAGAACACAAAAACTAAACCCGAAAATGTAACTCCCGATGAATTCTATGAACTATTTTTGACTGATGAGGATGAACAGATTCTTGTGCTTTAATAAGGGGAGGGCGCCTCCGTAGCCAGGTGGGAAGGAGCAGCAGTGCGTAGCACGCGCTTCTTGATTAGACCGGGGTTCGAGCCCGTCACCACCAAATACGGAGAATGTGGAAAGGTCAGGGAATGATCACCGCATATCCCGGAGCAATATGGCCTTAGTTGCTAATGCTCCTAAAAACCAAATAACAAACAACAAACAACAATAAGGGGAGAAACAATGTCTTTGTTTAAAAATAAATGTAATTTTAAATATATTGTTAATCCATGTCTTAAAAATACCTGTTTAAGGTGAAAATTCTAGCTTAGAATTTTGTACTCTGTGTCTAAGTCGACCTTAAAATTTTATACAATTTCTAGTGCTTTGATGGTCTATTTATATGGACAAATGTACAGAAAATACTAGACATTACACTGTGATCCCATGACCAAAAAATTTTAACATAAATTTGTCAAAAAAATTGCTTATCTAGAATTTTTTTTGTAACGTATATGTTACAAAAAAATGAATTTTTTAAAATTTTTTTGTAACATATGAAAAAAAACGTATACTGAATGTATAGAATACACAAATCTAATAATTTAGATGAATTGATATATAATCAAGGCAGTGTTAAATATGTGTGTATGTGCATGTGTATATATGTAATGTGTATCAATATCATTGCAGAAATATATCTCAAAGAATGCTATACAGAAATTGAAGCTGTTATCTAAGCAGTATTCTCCAAATGTGGTATGTTATACTTACTTATAAGTTATCCTTACAATACTTAATTTATTTTTGTCAGTACAGTAAACCCCCGCTATTCGCGGTATCTGTATTCGCAGTTTTGCTTATTCGCGATCGCTGATTTAATATAAAATGAAACCTAAAAAAATGTGAATTTTAAAGCGCCGTGAATATTTTTCGCCATAAAAAAACATGAGCGTGGCTAAAATTATCTTTCCCGGTCAAAACAGTGCTCAGTGGGTGGGGGAGAGGGGTGACAAAATCGCGAGCGTGGATATTTCTCGCTAATCCTTGTTCAGTATGTGTTATGCGCTTGTCATGGAAGGTTTCGTCGTTTGCTTTTAATTTATATGCTTATAAATTGAATAAATTTATCGATTTGTAAATTGATATGCTTACAAAAGTGATAAATCTACCGTTTTGCAGTGTAAAACAGACTTTTTCGAGTGTGTTAACGGAAGAAAGTGACTTTATTGTGGACAAGTTCTTTCTAACCCGTACAAAAATATGGCTACGAATAACAAGAGAAATGTGAAAATATCAAAGAAGGTGATGACATTAGCGAATAAAATTGAGTTATTAGACAAAATTTTTAATGGTGAAAGTGTCTCCTCAGTGGCAAAACATTATAAAATCAATGAGTCAACGGTACGATCAATCAAAAATTCGGAGGAAGAAATCCGCCGTAGTATCCGTGAAAACGCGCTGATTGCTTCAAAAATTTGCTCTGTAACTCGTGATGTTAAATTAGAAAAAATGGAAAAAGCTTTAAATCTGTGGATAGAAGACCGAACTCAAAATAAAATTCCGTTAAGTGCACTCATCATTCGTGAAAAGGCAAAACTCCTTTATCAACACTTTAGCGAAATGGTGATAGCATTGGCGGAATAAGTTTTTTTGCTATCAAAGGCGCTGGTTTGAAAGATTTGTTTGAAATTTCTAATAAATATTACATTTAATATTAAATTGTTTCTTGTTTTCATTTCAATGCCATATGCTTGCATTTAACTATGTACTGTCTATGTACATAGTCATATTATGAAGATACATATAATACATACATAGACAAAATTTTAGACTAGTTTTTCTTATATATTTCATACTTTGGAACAGAACCCGTTTATTACTATGGGAGCCATAACTCAGTATTCGTGTTTTCTGTATTCGCGACATTTCTCAGGAACGTAACCCCCGCTATTCGGGGGGGTTTACTATATTTAGTATTAGTAATGGCAAATGATGCAAAAAAGCAAGCTTATACAGAATCAGCAAAAAAAAAAAAAAAAAAAAAAAAAAAGAAAAGAGCCAGCACTTCCCATATCACCTGTCCATGCTTCTAACAGTTTTTGTCCAGTTCCTTGAATTTATTCAAAACACCTGCCTCTATAACACCAGATGGGAGTTTGTTCCAACAGTAAGCCACTTGGGACTGAAGGTATATTTAAAATCAGCACATTTTCTGTGTTATTCTGAAACTACAAAATTTATCTTTCCATAGTACAGGTAGTTCTCGACTTTATGAGTTAATTTGTTCCTAGCACGCGCTCGTAAAGCGAAAACTTGTAAAGCGGGAATTTATTTCCCAAAGACATAAGGTTAAAAATAGGGGTTACGTTCTCAACAATGAAATTAGTTAGCTAATTAGTTTGTTTAAACAATGATTGATTTATCCAAAGAAATGAAATCGTGGCCTGTAAAATCAAGCAAATTATAATAACAGAGAAATTATTTATGACTTACAAATGTTAAAGAATGTTTATTCTTCACATCATCATCGACTAAATGCACACTCGTTGATCACTCATTATTAGCTCGGCACTCGTTGGTTTGTTGCACAAGGAGTCATCTTCAGAAATGCTTCAAGAGGCGCTTGTTTCCAAGATAATCTTCTCTTTTAATTATAAATTTTACGATTGCATGCATAAGCATTTTTTAACAGCACACACAAATTGCAACTAACACGATTCGCATGGAGTGACAAGTTTAGGAAGAATAAAAAAAAGGAATGAAGAGAAGATTCTGAAAATTTATTTATGTTTTTTATATGATTGAAGATTTTAGTAATGGGGAAACACATTTCACCATAATAATGTAAAAAACCACACAATTCCAGCTATCGGTATTTTCACAAATGCAATAACATTGAGTTTACTGCCCATTTATAATTGCTTGCAGTAACAGGAAAGTGCAAATTGTTTTTATTGTTTTATGGTCGTGACCTCCAGAAATGTGTTTTTTAAAAATATCACAAAGCCGTTCAAAATTGATTCTTATAACAGAACATATGATAATGATGAAAGTGTAGTGCATTTTAACGATTTGAATATAATACAATTTACAAACCATGCTCACGACCTTTTATATGGCCTTAAGGTCATGCTCGTGACCTTAAAATTGACATTTTAGAGAGATAAATAGCTTATACAGTGAAAATTTCAACTTCCGAGATCTTGAAAAGAATTACCAAAAAGCACGTTATTGTGTTCACATTACAATATTTTAATGATACAATGGTGTTTCTGGGATGGATGGATTAAATCGTAAAGCGGGGTACACTGTACTGTATAGCTACGCACCTGGTTTGGAATGGGGTATTTATGAATGTTTAACATTCATTTTTTGCAATTAATGTTCATATTTCGATTTTGTTGATACTTGTGGTGAAAAAACTCATAAACCTGGGAACTCGTAAAGCGAGAACTGCCTGTATTAATTATTAGACACACTCATTTTCATTATAAAAATGTTATAATTATTTTACAGGTATGTCCCAGTACCTCCCATTTACTGCTTCCAGTGGGCTTCACCCAAAAGGATGTTAGGAGAGTTTTGAACAGAGAATTTTGCCAAGAAAGCCCCAGGTCCTGGTGGTATTTTTTCCACTTGTTCTCAAAACCTGTGCTCCAGAGCTTACTCCTGTTCTGTGTCGTATTTTTACATTTTTATTTTGATCCATCGGTGTTTTCCCCTTCTGCCCTTCTGCTTGGAAATTTTCTCATATCTAGCCAGTTCCTAAAGAGGGTGACAAGTCCTTCTCATCCAATTATTGTCTTATTGCACTTCTACTCCTAAATTAATGAAGAAATCTATTAACTGCCAAATCCTAAACTATCTAGAAGCCTTCCATCTGATCAATGATCGCCAGTAGGGATTCCATCAGTGTCGGTTCACTGGTGATATTCTGGCTTATGTTACCCGCCTATGAACAAATTTGTTGGAAAAGTTTCATGAAACTCAAGCAGTTGCTCTTGACATTTCAAAGGCTTTTGATCGTGTTTGGTATAAAGATCTGAATAAGTTTCCATCTTATGGTTTGCCAACTGTTTTTTGTAATTGGGTATCTGGTTTTCTCTAGCACCGCT
Organism: Mastigoproctus giganteus; assembly: GCF_048544385.1. Classification (NCBI taxonomy): domain Eukaryota; kingdom Metazoa; phylum Arthropoda; class Arachnida; order Uropygi; family Thelyphonidae; genus Mastigoproctus; species Mastigoproctus giganteus. The sequence continues at coordinate 2,172,568 of NC_143577.1, read as the reverse complement.
TACTGTGCGTGATGGTAGCTGGCTCTCTGTCTTCTAACTTCACAAATGTAGGTGTTCTCCAAGTTTCAGTTCTTTCTCCCTTTCTTTTCCTCTTGTATATTAATGGCCTTCTTCCATTGACTGGAAATCCTATCCATAGTTTTACTGATTGCACATTGCATTCCACCTTTCGGTTTGAGAAACCTTGCCCTGCACAAATAGCTTCAACTTCTCAAATATGCACTATCAATTCTCTAAATGCTGATCTCGAGGTAATTCTCTAGTGGGGCAACTTAGTTGATTTCAATCCTTCTAAAATTCCATCTTATATTTCACAAAATGGATTCTTCTGCTCCTATGCTTATCTTCGATGACACTCAAATTTCTGGATAAGATCAGATATCTCTATTAGTGATTACCTTCATTTGTAATCTCTCTTGGCATAAGCACATCCCAAATATTGCCTTCTCTGCATCTAAAAAACCTGGGTTTTCTCTTTCGCTCTTGGCATTATTTTTCTTCCAAACAGCTGTTCTATCTGTACAAATCACAAATCCATCCTACCATGGAATATTATTCCCAAAAACCTCTCTCAGCCTTCTAGATTCCATTTCAAAAAAAGGCAGTTAGGTTTATCAATGATCCATCTCTAACAAAGTGTCTCTACCCTCTGCCTCATAGATGTTCTGTTTCTGCTGCATGCCTTTTCTATAGACACTTCCAAGGGCACTGTTCTTCTGAATTGACTTCTATATTCCTTTTCTCAACCAAACCAGTCCAAACACTGATACCGCAACCAATCAACATCATTTTATTGTCCAGCTTCAAACACAGAACCAACTTCTCTTATTTTTTCCTCTCTTCATATGTATTTCCTGAAAATTACAATCTACAGAAATTCAAGTGTAATATCAACAAGTATTTTCTTTCATCTTCTCAACCTTCAAGCCATGCACTGTACTAAGTACTATAGATTCTAATACCTCCTGTGCTTGGAGGTTTCATAAAAAAAATAAAAAAGTCTGTATCTATATTTTTCTTTCAAGATCTCTCTTGTTTTTGCCGAAACCCAGGAAATTCTTGCAGTGGCAAAATGGACTCCATCATTAGTATTATTACATATATAAGTGCCCTATCAAAATAGTAGAAATTTTGATAGGGCACTATCAAAATTTGGATTTTCTAATATAGGTGCACTTTCTATCATACCTGAGTTGAGTATGATAGAAATATATCAAAATATAGAAATATATCACTTAGCAATATATAAAAATGGGTTACATATAAGTACATTCATGCTAATTTGTTAAAAATATCTCAATGTTGGATAAGAATAGGTTTTCATTTTAATATATATCTCCTCTTTTTCCATAGATCAGGGGTTGTCAACCTTTTAATACCTACTGCCCATTTTTGTATCTTTGTTGATGGTAAAATTTCCTTACCGCCCACTGGTGCCACAGTAACTCAATTTAGCGCAAGTGCGAAGTAATTTTTAGAGGGGAGAGTTTGTTAAAAATATGTACATGAATTTATCTTTTTATTTATGTATGTTTAAATTTAATGAATTTCTGCATCTCCATCAATACAGTGCCTACTAGTGCGGGAGCTGATTAAATTGAAGAAAAGGAAAGTTAATTGAGAAAACAATAAAGTTTGAATATCTTCAAAAAGGCCTCTAAGGTTGGGAGAATGATTCATATCACAAATTTAAACAAGTACACCAACCGTTTAACTATAATAATTTAATACTGAAAATTATAAAATGTACCAGACAATACAGTACTGTAAAATAATATTTACAAAAACTGACTTACAAAATGAAATGTAATATGAAATTTTAAAATGCAATAAAATATAATAAATGTTAAAAGCGATAAAACAATGATTGTAGCTTTCGGGGGCATCCGCCTCCTTTCTCAACAACAATGATGTTTAGGCAACACATCCTTAAATATCAGGTTCACGGCACACTTGGCTGACCAGGCGCATGCTCAGTATTTCTTCCATGTGAACCAGAACTGGAAGTGGCTCTGGAGCATGGAAACGCAAAGCACTTCTCTTTTGCAAGGACCACAGCCTCCAGAAAGGGGTGGAGCCGAACACCCCTGTCCCTATTCATACCATTGTTTTCGGACGAGCCAATCCAAAAACTCTCCAGCCACTTACAGTCCCAGAACCTATGCACCCGGTCAAGGATGACAGCATTCAGTGGGGAGATCTGGTGTTGTTTTTCCCAATAATGCTCAGCAATGGCGGATTTATTAAACTCTGCGGTATGTATGGCTCGCATGTGCTCCCCCAGATGGTCTTTTAGTCGCCATCCTATCTCCCCCACATAACATTCCCCACAATCCGGGCATTTGATCTCATATACGACCCCACTACTGGAATCCCCAGTAATGGGGTCTTTGACCTGTGACACCACTGTGAGCAACCTCCGGCCCAGAAGATGCACACAGCGTGCCTGAAAGTCACGAAGCATCCTTGCAATACGATCTGACAAGCCCGGATAGTAGGGAATATAAACTGTGGTAACTGGAACGGACGGTGTTCCATGATTAGGCTCCACATCTCTATTATATTTATCAATGACCCTCTGGGGATAACCGTATTTTATAAGATCTGCCCTAACTTGCCCAATTTCTCTCTCTCTCTGTCTCCTCAGAGGTACTACAATTTGTCTTAACCCTATCCAAAAGTGCCCTGGCAACACTATTTTTATGCTGCGCAGTCTGTGCTGACCTATACACATAAGTGCCCAAAAGTGCCCTGGCAACACTATTTTTATGCTGCACAGTCTGTGCTGACCTGTACACATTGGTTTCCTAAAAACTGTACTCCTAAGCCTGTAGCCTTCTCTGTACACCATTATATCCGGGAATGGGAGGAACCATTCACTTCTACCTCTGAGGTAAACTGTATAAAAGGAGAGAAACCATTGAGTAAACTAACTACATCCTCTTTTCTTCCCTTTTGTACCAAAGTGAACGTGTGATCCACGTATCTCTTCAATTTGCACTTAGGGAACTCCAAACTTGTAAAAACCCTATTCTCTAACTCTTCCATTGCTAGGTTTGCGACAATAGCGCTGATAGAAGAACCCATAGCTGTGCCGTGAACCTGCTTGTACATCACTCCTTTATATACCAAAGTGGTACTCGAAAGACATAATTCTACGCCACAGCATATATCCTCCACACTTTGGTGCGATCTAGTACTAAGGGTATCATCTTTTTGTAGTGCCACCTTTACACATTCCACCCCATGGGCTATGGGAATACAAGTAAATAATGACACTACATCTCACAACATCATTATCTCATTCTCCCCTACATTTTGGTTTGCACATTTATTTGAATGGTAGGATTGCACATTTATATAAGCTGAGGCACATTACCAAATTCAATACATTATTAGAAGGACAGGCTAATATGTATAGGGTTAATAATTCTAATTTCATTCAGAATCTACAAGTAGTAGTAGTGGCATGTGATACAAGAAAGCAAGTGTATGAGCTTATGCAGCATCAGCCAAAAAAAAAAATCACACCATTCCCTCCAAATGCCTGTCCAGTTCCTCCTTAAATTTATTCAACCTATCAACTTCCACAACGACAGATGGAAGTTTGTTCCAGCAATTTACCACCCGCTGGCTAAAGGCAAATTTGCGCACATCTATTCTACATCTGTCTTTTCTTAATTTGAATTTATGCCCCCTTAGGTTCATAATCTGAACAAGTGGAAGGATCCCATCAGAATTCAGCATGCTCAACCCATTCAAGGCCTTATACACCTCAAACAGATCACCGCGCAGGTGCCTAGTCTCCAGCCACTGCAATTTGCAGAACTTAAGCCTTTCTTGATAAGAGGATCCCTTCATTCCCCTCACCAATCTTGTTGCCCTTCTCTGTACACACTCAAGTAAATCTACATTCTTCCTAAAATGAGGCCTCCAGACCTGTACGCAGTACTCAAGGTGTGGCCTGACCATTGCCTTATACAGAGGGATAATCACCTCCTTTTCCCTGCTAGCAAAATTCCTATATATCATTGACAAAACCCCATGACCTGCCCTGGCAGCCTGTCTGCATTGCTCAGAAAACTTCATATCTGCCTGCACAATTACTCCTAGGTCTTTTTCATTTTCTACCACCTTAAGTGTAGTACCACATAGTTGGTACGTTTCTCTGGGGTTACTTCTACCCATATGCAGTACTTTGCATTTGTCAAGGTTAAACTTCAGTTGCCACTTCTTAACCCATCAGCCCAAATTATCTAGATCCTGTTGCAGTAGCACACTGCCATTACTGTCATTAACAACCCTGCCAACCTTTGTATCATCTGCAAACTTCGACATTAAGCCTGATATACCTTCATCAATATCATTGATAAATATACAAAACAACAGTGGACCCAACACCGAACCCTGTGGGACTCCACTAATAACATTAGTCCACGAAGAGTAGCTTCCATTGATTACCACCCTCTGTCTTCTCCCACTTAACCATACTTTTATCCATTGTAGCAACTTACCCTTAATACCATTCTGCTCTAATTGTACAATAGTCTTTCATGCGCAACAGTGTCAAAAGCTTTCCTGATATCCAAATATATGATATCAAAATTATTTTTTGCATCCAGTTCCTTTGTAACCACATCATAATATCCTATCATTGTCAGACAAGACTTTCCCTTAACAAACCCATGCTGTGTCTGAATTATTGCTGCAGCCTTGTCTAGATGATCCTGTAATGCATCTTTAACCACTGACTCCATTATTTTGCCCGGAACAGAAGTTAAACTAACTGGTCTGTAATTACTCGTGTCACCCTTCGATCCACCTTTGTGAATTGGGGATACATTTGCACATCTCCAGTCTGTGGGAAACTCCCCTGAGTCCAAGGATGCTCTCATAATTATGGCTAAGGGTTTGCTTAGTTGCTTTGCCGCCTCCTTTAATATAACTGGATAGATCCCATCCACCCCAGGTGCTTTTCTTATGTTTAACTTCAACAATTTCTCCTCCACTTTGCTCTCGGTTATTACAAAATCACTTAGCTCCCTGTTAGAGGAGAAGACTAATGTTACTTAAGGTGATGCACCTTTTTAAGGTGCATCACTTGGGTACCTACCCACTCACTGAAGAAGGGCCAAATAGCCCTGAAACAGTGCTGTCTGGGTGGTGGTACCTATCTGAGAATAAGTAACATTAGTCTTCTCCTTAGGTGAAGCGTTACTTATTCGAAGTAGTGCAATATCATGGCAACTCGTTGTGAAGGTATTCACAATATGAGATATAACCTAAAACGATGCCACCTTAAAAATTTTCTGTTTATTCAGAAATGGCTGTGTATTATGATGCTAAGCACTTTATATACATAGTCTAAATTTGTTCGCAGCTTGAGGCTCTAGCCCTAAATGCGCCTTAGTCTAAATACATCATACACCATCAGGCATCTCTCATATTGTGGAGTTATACTTCATAACTGTTTTTGCCATCATTGCATCACTTGGGTACCTACCCACTCACTGAAGAAGGGCCAAATAGCCCTGAAACAGTGCTGTCTGGGTGGTGGTACCTATCTGAGAATAAGTAACATTAGTCTTCTCCTTAGGTGAAGCGTTACTTATTCGAAGTAGTGCAATATCATGGCAACTCGTTGTGAAGGTATTCACAATATGAGATATAACCTAAAACGATGCCACCTTAAAAATTTTCTGTTTATTCAGAAATGGCTGTGTATTATGATGCTAAGCACTTTATTATATACATAGTCTAAATTTGTTCGCAGCTTGAGGCTCTAGCCCTAAATGCGCCTTAGTCTAAATACATCATACACCATCAGGCATCTCTCATATTGTGGAGTTATACTTCATAACTGTTTTTGCCATCATTGCATCACTTGGGTACCTACCCACTCACTGAAGAAGGGCCAAATAGCCCTGAAACAGTGCTGTCTGGGTGGTGGTACCTATCTGAGAATAAGTAACATTAGTCTTTCTCCTTAGGTGAAGCGTTACTTATTCGAAGTAGTGCAATATCATGGCAACTCGTTGTGAAGGTATTCACAATATGAGATATAACCTAAAACGATGCCACCTTAAAAATTTTCTGTTTATTCAGAAATGGCTGTGTATTATGATGCTAAGCACTTTATTATATACATAGTCTAAATTTGTTCGCAGCTTGAGGCTCTAGCCCTAAATGCGCCTTAGTCTAAATACATCATACACCATCAGGCATCTCTCATATTGTGGAGTTATACTTCATAACTGTTTTTGCCATCATTGCATCACTTGGGTACCTACCCACTCACTGAAGAAGGGCCAAATAGCCCTGAAACAGTGCTGTCTGGGTGGTGGTACCTATCTGAGAATAAGTAACATTAGTCTTCTCCTTAGGTGAAGCGTTACTTATTCGAAGTAGTGCCATATCATGGCAACTCGTTGTGAGGGTATTCACAATATGAGATATAACCTAAAACGATGCCACCTTAAAAATTTTCTGTTTATTCAGAAATGGCTGTGTATTATGATGCTAAGCACTTTATATACATAGTCTAAATTTGTTCGCAGCTTGAGGCTCTAGCCCTAAATGCGCCTTAGTCTAAATACATCATACACCATCAGGCATCTCTCATATTGTGGAGTTATACTTCATAACTGTTTTTGCCATCATTGCATCACTTGGGTACCTACCCACTCACTGAAGAAGGGCCAAATAGCCCTGAAACAGTGCTGTCTGGGTGGTGGTACCTATCTGAGAATAAGTAACATTAGTCTTCTCCTTAGGTGAAGCGTTACTTATTCGAAGTAGTGCAATATCATGGCAACTCGTTGTGAAGGTATTCACAATATGAGATATAACCTAAAACGATGCCACCTTAAAAATTTTCTGTTTATTCAGAAATGGCTGTGTATTATGATGCTAAGCACTTTATTATATACATAGTCTAAATTTGTTCGCAGCTTGAGGCTCTAGCCCTAAATGCGCCTTAGTCTAAATACATCATACACCATCAGGCATCTCTCATATTGTGGAGTTATACTTCATAACTGTTTTTGCCATCATTGCATCACTTGGGTACCTACCCACTCACTGAAGAAGGGCCAAATAGCCCTGAAACAGTGCTGTCTGGGTGGTGGTACCTATCTGAGAATAAGTAACATTAGTCTTCTCCTTAGGTGAAGCGTTACTTATTCGAAGTAGTGCAATATCATGGCAACTCGTTGTGAAGGTATTCACAATATGAGATATAACCTAAAACGATGCCACCTTAAAAATTTTCTGTTTATTCAGAAATTTCTGTGTATTATGATGCTAAGCACTTTATATACATAGTCTAAATTTGTTCGCAGCTTGAGGCTCTAGCCCTAAATGCGCCTTAGTCTAAATTTTACTCTAATGTACCGGTAAGTTGTCGATTTTTTTCGTTTTTTCCGTTTTAATTTCTGGAGGGTATCATACAGAAGTGTTCTACGTACTATATTGAGGTAAACTCCTCTTATTATTTTACTAAGAGTTTATATAAGTAAAAAATCCTTGCTGTTTTTCTTAGCATCTTTTGCCAAGGATTTCTCGTAATCTGCCTTCGCCTGCCTAACCTCCTTTGTGACCTGATTATAGACTAGTTTATATATGCAATATGCTTCTGAGTTGCTTGATAATTTATATGCATCCCATGCATTTTTCTTCCCTGTTAAGAGTGTCATTAGTTCATTAGATAACCATGTTGTTAGATGTGGTGTCATTATTTACTTGTATTCCCATAGCCCATGTGGTGGAATGTGTAAAGGTGGCACTACAAAAATGGTGTTTTTTTTTTTTTTTTTTGGCTGATGCTGCATAAGCTCATACACTTGCTTTCTTGCATCACATGCCACTACTACTACTTGTAGATTCGGAATGAAATTAGAATTATTAACCCTATACATATTTGCCTGTTCTTCTAATAATGTATTGAATTTGCTAATGTGCCTCAGCTTATATAAATGTGCAATCCTACCAATCAAATAAATGTGCAAACCAAAATGTAGGGGAGAATGAGATAATGATGTTGTTAGATGTTGTGTCATTATTTACTTGTATTCCCATAGCCCATGGGGTGGAATGTGTAAAGGTGGCACTACAAAAAGATGATACCCTAAGTACTAGATCGCACCTAAGTGTGGAGGATATATGCTGTGGCGTAGAATTATGTCTTTCGAGTACCACTTTGGTATATAAAGGAGTGATGTACAAGCAGGTTCACGGCACAGCTATGGGTTCTCCTATCAGCGCTATTGTCGCAAACCTAGCAATGGAAGAGTTAGAGAATAGGGTTTTCGTACCAAAGTGACACATTCACTTTGGTACAAAAGGGGAGAGAAGAGGATGTAGTTAGTTTTCTCAATGGTTTCTCTCCTTTTATACAGTTTACCTCAGAGGTAGAAGTGAATGGTTCCCTCCCATTCCTGGATATAATGGTGTACAGAGAAGGCTCCAGGCTTAGGAGTATTTTTAGGAAACCAATATGTAGGAGCCAGTACACCCATTATAGGTCAGCACAGACTGCGCAGCATAAAAATAGTGTTGCCAGGGCACTTTTGGGTAGGGTTAGGACACATTGTAGTACCTCTGAGGAGACAGAGAGAGAGAAATTGGGCAAGTTAGGGCAGACCTTATAAAATGCGGTTACCCCCAGAGGGTCATTGATAAATATAATAGAGATGTGGAGCCTAATCATGGAACACCATCCGTTCCAGTTACCACAGTTTATATTCTCTGCTATCCGGGCTTGTCAGATCATATTGCAAGGATGCTCGTGACTTTCAGGCACACTGTGTGCAGCTTCCAGGCCGGAGGTTGCACGCAGTGGTGTCACAGGTCAAAGACCCCATTACTGGGAATTCCAGTAGTGGGGTCGTATATGAGATCAAATGCCCGGATTGTGGGGAATGTTATGTGGGGGAGACAGCACGGCGACTAAGATACCGTCTGGGGGAGCACATGCGAGCCATACAGACCGCAGAGTTTAATAAGTCCGCCATTGCTGAGAGCATTATTGGGAAAAACAAAACCAGGTCTCCCCAGTGAATGCTGTCATCCTTGACCGGGTGCATAGGTGCTGGGACCGTAAGTGGCTGGAGAGTTTGTGGATTGGCTCGTCCGAAAACAATAGTATGAATAGCGACAGGGGTGTTCGGCTCCACCCCCTTCTGGAGGCTGTGGTCCTTGCAAAAGACGAGCACTTTGCCTTTTTCACGCTCCCAAGCCAGTTCCGGTTCTGGTTCACATGGAAGAAATACTGAGCATGCACCAGATCAGCCACGTGTGCTGTGAACCTGATATTTAAGGATGTGTTGCCTAAACATCATTGTTGTTGAGAAAGGAGGCGGATGACCCCCGAAAGCTACAATCATTGTTTTATCGCTTTTAACCTTTATTATATTTTATTGCATTTTAAAATTTCATTCTATATTTTATTTTGTAAGTCAGTTTTTGTAAATATTATTTTACAGTACTGCATCGTCTGGTACATTTTATAATTTTCAGTATTAAATTATTATAGTTAAACAGTTGGTGTACTTGTTTAAATTTGTGATATAAGTTTATTGAAATTACCCTTTAATTAATGATTAATGAGATCCTTGAGGCTGATGCTGCGAGACTAAATATTTGATATCTGGTTCAATTCTTGTAAGGAACAAATGAAGGTCTCCTCGTTTCTTTTGCTATGGAGCTCATTCGTTGCTCCCTCGTCCACGAGTACATTTCAAGAAGTGTCCGGTGAATTATTATCTATATTCAAAGATTAGAGATGGAATTCAAAAGTAAATTGCAAAAGCATATTTTAAAAAGTCAAACTCACGAAGTTGTTAGCAATGTATTCGATATATGGAGGAAGAACAAAATTTGTAACAACAGACAAAAACCCCCACCACCTACCATAAAAGCTTGAATCGCCCACTAGTGGGCAGTAGGGACCAGGTTGACGACCACTGCCATAGATGGTCATCATCTTGATTTCACATATGCAGAGGTACATGTTGTTGATTGTAATTAATTTTGTATTGTATTTTTTTTAAAATGTCACTTTTTGAAAAAAAATCTATAAAATTTTCCTTTTAGTGATTGTAAATATGATTGTTAAATCTTATGCTACAAAAACCTTACCTACAGGTAGTATATTTGAATGGTACAAGTGTCTCAAAGATGCCTCTAACATCATTGAGAATGATATAGAGGGTGGGAGATCTTTCATGTCAATAAATGATGAATTTGTCTCCTATGTTTGAAGCATTATTTGAGGATTTGAAATTTAGCATCTCAAGCTGGAATATAAAATAGTTGCCAAACCATCATGTCAGATTTTTTAACTGTGTAGCAGGCATACTTTATACAATTTGCACACCAAAAACAGAAAAGGTGCGACCTTACTGTAGGACCATGTGGTAAATTACTAAGCCTTATGAGCAAAGAAAACACTAAACCACATAAATGGCAGCAAATTCCTGATGTAGTTAAGAGAAATTTGTTAGGTGTGATTCTGTTCCTTTTTACCAAGCTGCCTAATATTCAAAATAAAATAAAATAAAATAAGAAAAGACAAAGGAGACATATGCCGACACTCACCAAAGAATGAGTGCCACTTTTATAATGAATAGATTAATAGAAATCAGGAACTCACATGCAGTACCTCTTCAAAGGTACATCAGCACTCATGAACTTCAAAAAGTGCTGATGTTTGTTTCGTATTTCAGCTATTAGTTACTGTCCAGTAAAATATCAATGGATGTCCCTATATGACCCCCGACATCAGATAGAAAATAGCAAACAGAACTCAAAAAATTACCATTTAATTAAATCATAATAAGGATATAACATAACTAAATTAAAGTTAAATGATTAATTACTGCAAATCAAATGATAGAGTAAATTAAAATATAATGAGAAAAACATAATGAAAGGGAAGTATAGCAGGTAATTCATCAATTTAGCGTAACAATACCATATCTGTTTCCACTAAGGTCCTGTGAATCAACAATACTCATCATTACAGCCAACACAATGGAAACATCACCCACCCATTATGATCTTTTACAAGAGTAACACCCTCTAAAACACTGCTAAGGCATTAAAATAATGCCAAACATCAACTGGGAGTGACTCCCGACTAAATCAACTGGGAGTCGCTCCCGGTTGGATCACTTCATCCCCAGAGCACATAACAAGTACATCTACTCATAGTCTGCCCTATGCCTTACCACATCTAGGGCTTGGCCATAGATTCCATTCAGAAGAGGGCAGTTAAGTTAATTAACGACTCATCTTTAACAGAGTCTCTCCACTTGCTGTCTCATAGACGTACTGTTTCTGCTGCATGCCTTTTCTACAGATACTTCCATGGGCACTGTTCTTCTGAATTGGCATCTTTAATTCCCGCTTTCTCTTTCAAAACAGTTCGAACACATGCCACCACCAGCGAACATCAATTTACTGTCCAACTTCAAACTCAGAACCAACTTTTCATCTTCCTCGTTTGGCCGCACTTGATTAGACTGGGGTTCCAGCCCGTGACCACCAAATACGGAGGATGCGGAAAAGTCAGGGAATGACCACCGCATATCCCTGGAGCAATATGGCCTTAGTTGCTAATGCTCCAACAAAACAACCACTAGATGTACTATCTTTCAAAAAAACATTGTATACAGGATTGAGCCAAAGAATTTTTGTACTTCCAAATTAATTTCTCTATATGGTATGATATTTTTGACCATTAGCATTATTGAAACATCTGTACTGAGGTTTTTTTTTTTATAATAAAATCTAACAATAAATACTATGTAAAGCAGTTTACTATTGAAGTTCACTTATTCGATTTAGTAAGCTTTCTTTGTTTTTTAATAATGCTTTCACTTGATTTCATTAGGACTTTTTAGAGATCCACATCATGCCTGACTTTACTTGGAAGTCCATCTTAACCAAACATGTGCCACTTGATATACAAAAGATGGTCAGCCATGAACTGCTTGCTAAAGACAGTGATTTGATGTTATTAAGTGCAGGACATACAGAGTTTGTGGTAAGTTTCAGATATCTTTATTACAAATGCAATATTCCCTTCATAGCAAACAATGGTCAGTAAATTCACAAATACTTACAAAATAAACAAAGGGTAAAATGAATATAAAACAAATAACCTAGGTAATGTACATACAATATTAAATACATATAGTAAACTCTGAATGGGCACAAATTGAATTACGGCTGCAAGGCATCAAGCTGTCTCACTGTTGCGGGGGGGATATTGTTTCAGTTCCTGTTTCATTTCTGAGCAGTGGGACCTGTTTGCAGTTTGCAACAAATACAAGACCCAATGCTTACACCAGGAGAAGCATTTAACAAGGAGATTTAAATACAGCCTTTGTTTCAGGATGCATTTATCTGAGCAGTTCCTACTTACTAAATGTTTGTGGGTTTGGTTCTAAGTCTGGACTTGAAAGATTCCCCAGTCAACTATTTCCCATATATCTGGCAGTAGAAAATTTGCCTACAAATAATGTCACTGTGCAAGTGAGCCTCTTCTCCATGTCCATATCTAGGACCCCTTACCAAACTGAGATCATAGACCATGCCTGTTACATTTGGGAGGAGGAGATCCTTCCAGAATAATGACCAAAACTCAACAATCAACAGTGTTTTTCATATGGAAATTAAAGATAAGGCTCAGAATTCAGATTTAAGGTTCAGATTTCAGAAATTATGTTAAATCTTAGTTTAAATCACATTTCCCAGCTGGAACATGTTGGAATCACATTTTAGATTAAAGCATAATCTTTCATGAAGGAAGAATATTGTTTAGCTAGATGTCAATTTCTCATCCTTCTACACTTTTAAGTGGTTGGGTCAATGTGGTAGGTAAAACAAAATTTGGTTGTATACTTCCTATACTGAGGATTTGGATACTGTCATTTACAGACATTATAACAATCACTGATTGTTTGAGGAAATAAACCATGTTGGCTGATTTTTCCTGGGTTAATCTATAGTCTAGCATTTGTAGGTAAGCACTTAAATGTGCTATGGTGTTTTCAATTTTTCCATGATTTTCTGTACTGATGCCTTATGAAATCATGACCATTACTTATGCTTACCTTGCCACATAAGTGACATTGTTCTCTCAGTTACCAGAAAAAAAGTGAGTAATAATGTTTGCTAATTGGATGCAATGGGCCCAAACCGAACCCTGGGGGACTCCACTAATAACATTAGTCCATGAAGCAGCATCCATTGATTACCACTCTCTGCCTCCTCCCACCCAACCATCCCTTTATCCATAGCTGCAACTTGCCCTTAATGCCATACTGCTCCAGTTTGTGTAGTAGTCTTCCATGTGCAACAGTATCAAAAGCTTATAAACCTGGTAATGAAATCTAACAAGTTATCAGGACTGAGCAGTGTAGGATGTTGCTGATAAATTTTGGATAGTGATTAGCACCTTCCCCCTAATATCAGTATTAGAATGTCTAAATGATGTAAGGAAGCAGAATTTAATGCAGAATATAATGGTATATTAAGAAGTTCTATCAATTAATTAAGGAAGCAGAATTTTTATGATGCATCTGCCAAAAAAAAAAAAAAAAAAACCCTCCCAATCACTCGTATACTTTTAATGAAAACACTTCACCCATAGGGTTTAGAATCTATTTATTACTAATACAGACTAACAATCATACTCATACATTTGTGGATGTTTTCTCCTCCATTTCTTATTTGAATTAGTTAATTCCCAGTGATTGCAATCCTGCACTTGCAACAAAACTTAAAAACTGAAGGACCAAACGGACAAAGTTTGGTCTGATTAGGCAAATTTTAATTTTTCTAATCTAAAAGTTTGTAGATTGGAAAATTTATAATTTGTCTAATCCTTAAATTTATTTAAACTGTCCACTTCCATAACACCAGATGAAAGTTTATTCCAAATAACGGTTACTCTTTGTCTGAAAGCAAATTTTCGTACATCTCTCCTACAGCCATCTCTTTTAAATTAAAGTTTATGTTCTCGAGTGTGTGTGTGTGTTTCTTGTCTGCAAGAAAGTAAGGACATCAGCATTTAGTTTATTTAATCCATAAACACTTCAATTAGGTCTCCTCACTGGTGCCTAGTTTACACATGCTACAATTTGCAGAAATTGAGTCATGTATCAGAATGGGATGCAGAAGATTTAAAAGAGTAATCCAACCAGGGAAAAGAAAAATAGAAATCGCACAGATCAGCTCATTCTATTTTTAATTTCTGTAATGCCAAACAACACAATGCTAAGAATTACCATGAGAGAGGCTCCATTAGAATATTTGTGATTTGAGTTCCTAATGGATCACTGACATTGACATACTTTGAAGAGTTGCTGGTGAGAAAAAGTCAAAAGTTTTTATTGTAGTCAGAGTTTTTTAATATATTAATGGCTTTGTTGTTGACTACTTGTATGATTTGTGGGTTTTGGATATTTCAGAAACTGTTATCTAAATTGGTTAAAAAATCAAGGATTGGAATTTGGTGCTTATTTAAAATCAGGGCCTTTGCTTAGAACTTCCATTTGTATAATTGAGAGGTTTTTATCACTAAGATTGATTACTGCCGGAGGTAAACTGTGTTCATCATTCTTATGTGTCAGTTTTTTTTTGTTTTTTTTTCTCTTATTACAGTTGAGGTTATTGTTGTCATTATCAGTGAGGTTTAAGATTGTGAACTTCCTTTCAAACAATATGGGTAGAAGTAACCCCGGAGAAACGTACCAACTGTGTGGTGCTACACTTAAGGTGGTAGAAAATGAAAAAGACCTGGGAGTAACTGTACAGTCAGATATGAAGTTTTCTGAGCAATGCAGACAGGCTGCCAGGGCAGGTCATTGGGTTTTGTCAATGATATATAGGAATTTTGCTAGCAGGGAGAAGGAGGTGATTGTCCCTCTGTATAAGGCAATGGTCAGGCCACGCCTTGAGTACTGCATACAGGTCTGGAGGCCTCATTTTAGGAAGGATATAGATTTACTTCAGCGTGTACAGAGAAGGGCAACAAGATTGGTGAGGGGAATGAAGGGATCCTCTTACCAAGAGAGGCTTAAGTTCTGCAAATTGCAGTGGCTGGAGACTAGGCACCTGCGCGGTGATCTAATTGAGGTGTATAAGGCCTTGAATGGGTTCAGCATGCTGAATTCTTCCACTTGTTCAGATTACGAACCTAAGGGGGCATAAATTCAAATTAAGAAAGGACAGATGTAGAATAGATGTGCGGAAATTTGCCTTTAGCCAGCGGGTGGTTAATTGCTGGAACAAACTTCCATCTGTCGTTGTGGAAGTTGATAGGTTGAATAAATTTAAGGAAGAACTGGACAGGCATTTGGAGGGAATGGTGTGATTTTTTTTTTTTTTTTTTTGGCTGATGCTGCATAAGCTCATACACTTGCTTTCTTGCATCACATGCCACTACTACTACTGAAAACAAGCTGGCTTTAATGCTTTGTGCTTTCCCCCAATTGGTAATGCTTCCTGGCTTTGTGACATTGATGCACTGTCTGAAGTCAAATTGCGTGACACATACCATCTATTGTTGAAGCATGCTGTTTTTAAATTTACATTTTGCTGGCCAACAGGTCTAAAGGTAGTTTTGGTTTCAAAAATTAATTAAAAAAGGGTTAATATAGAACATGGATTTTTCAGTTGTATTCAGAAAAGACTGAAAATAAAGGTGGCAACCAAAAAAATTAAGTTTTTGAATTATTTTTTTTTGCTGATTTTTAAAATTTTTGTGTGCACAGAGGAATTTCAATTTTTCACACTCCTAATTGTAGGTTAACAATATATTATGCGCTAAAGGAGGAGTACAGAACTCAGTACATAATACCCACCACAGGAAGGGTGCCGGGGGTTGCTCACAGCAACAGGTTGTTAACTGCCACCCCTCTGAGTGCACATGTACAGAAAGTGAACTTCAACTGTTAGCTTCTGGAGCATTATTCTGCTCTTTAATAAATAAAATTCGTAGTGTAATCTTGTCCTTTGCCTTTTTTTGGCTGATGCTGCATAAGCTGATACACTTGCTTTCTTGCGTCACATGCCACTACTACTACTACTACTATTAGTAGTTCTCTTTTCTCTTATATTATTGATTTTGATACTGAGTAAGTGTTCAAAGTTGTCAAAAAGGGCGCCTCTGTAGCCAGGTGGGAAGGAGCAGCAGTGCGTAGTACACGCTTCTTGATTAGACCGGGGTTCGAGCCCGTCACCACCAAATACGGAGGATGCGGAAAGGTCAGGGAATGACCACCGCATATCCCGGAGCAATATGGCCTTAGTTGCTAATGCTCCTAAAAACCAAATAACAACAATTGTCAAAAAGAGTATGGTGCTAACGTCCATGGCAAGTTTCATGATTTCTTTTGCCACATTGCTAAAATTGTCCTTAAGTGTCTGATTACACAGTTTAGTATGCTATATTCTGTTGATGCTATTATTTGTGCTTATCTTTTTGTATGTGGAATAGGGTTTTTAATTAGAGGGCCTTTTGGTATTACATGTGTGCATTCCTAGCTCTTAAAAAGCAAATTTAATCTGAGTTTGTGTGTGATGTGTTTAATTTCAAGAGTTTCAGATTTTCTCAAAAGATAGACTGTATTGTGGCCATATATACATATAATTTGTTAGGAGAAAAATGTAAGTGGGAATTAACTAATTTCCACATAAGAAATTAAACAACACTGCACTCCACATAAATTTTACATGGAGTGCGGTATTGATCAGGAGTATTAAAAGTGTGTGTGTGTGTGTGTGTGTGTGTGTGTGTGTGTGTGTGTGTGTGTGTGTGTGTTGGAATTGTCTGGTATTTTGGTAGGTAAATGGCCAAAATCGTTAGTAATAGTAAAAGCCTCAGCATCTTGGCCTACTGTGCCTGTATACCTAGAATACCAAATCCAGCTAGAGTTGTGAACATTAAAATCACAAGGAAAGTTAGTGAAGAAAGTCAAGCTTCAAAGAGGGAAGTCAAAGAGTTCCAAATCTAATATGGGTCATATTAGATTTAGGCCATTGACAATTGGGACAGAAAAAGCAAGTGGAGATTGGCAGGTTGTAGATGGAAATGGACATCATTTGGATTCAAACCGAGACCACATATATTTATTAATGAATGAGGAAGTTTTTGCGAAGTTTAGTTCTTTATACATAATAATAATAATTTATTTATCCCTATTTTGTGTTACACTTTTTTGGGAGATAACAGCAAAAAGGGAGGGAGAACACATAAGCCAATGGCTTTTTAGGGGGTGTTCCCTTAAAAAATTATGAATATACAAACATACAATTGAAAAATGTACAGTTCTGAAATTGGAGTTTTTTTTGTACATTTCTTTACAGAAGACTTCAAAAAGCATCACTACTTATAACATCACTGTGAACATTTTTACAATTGGGGAGAGAAAAGAAAAATGATGAGATACATGCACAGAAATTTACAAACTATTTGCCAACTGCTTCCTTTAACATTTGTACATTATTTCCATGTTGGTGTTTTTAAAATCCAGGAGTTGAGTGGAAGGTAATTTGAATCAGACATCCCTGGTGATGTGTTCAATTAGTAGTTTCTTGAATTGATTTAGTGAAGTGACATTTTTAATTTTTGCAGGAAGTTTGTTCCAGGTTTCCTCTGTATTTTATGCTTTTCTGACCTATGGCTTTTCTGAAAAGTGGAATCTTCAGGTTGGCTTCATTTCTTAGATTGTATGATATTTCTTCTTCATCTGTGGTTATGAGAAAAGATCTGAAGAGAGGGGGGAAAGTCTGCTGTCTTCATAGCATTGTAAACAAGGATCGCCTCGGCTTTCTGCAATAGCTGGTAGATGCTTAGGAGTCTCACTTCCTTATATCTTGAACTAACCGATGCGTTCCAAGGAAGGCCCAAAATTGAACGAACGCATCGATTGAGAATGGAGTTGATTCTTGCGAGGTTTTGCTGGTAGTACCCCATGAGATGATTCCATAGGTGAGGTGTGGCTGAATTAAAGAAAGGAATACTTGTCTGAGAAGAGAAGGAGACACCTAGGCAGAGGCCCTGGCGAGTATTCCCACTAGTGACAAAGTTTTCTTTCGTAGGGTTATCATTTGTTTTGCCCAACTTAGCTTATCATCTAGCCAGATTCCGAAAAACTTGGTTTCATTCACCCTTTCAAGTTGTTTTTCTTTGTATGTTACGTCTAAATCAATATTTAGTGGTTTGTTTTTCGTTCTAAACACCATATATTTTGATTTTTCTGGATTCAGTATAAGCTGATTCTTTTGAAGCCAATTATGCATCACAGAAAGCAAGGCAGAGATTTTAAGTTGGAGCTCATAGGGTCTTTATCTGTGATTAGGATGGAAATATCATTGGCATATACTATTAGGTGAGAAGATGGAAGAAGAGAGAGAAATTCATTGATGTAAAGAACAAATCGGATAGGTCCAAGAAGTGAGCCTTGAGGTACTCCCCTGGAGAAATAACAATGTCAGAGTATGATTGATTTGTTCTTACGACAAACGGCCGATTGGTAAGGTAGTTTTCAAGGAGAAGATTAATTTTCCTTCTCAAGCCAAGGTTATTGAGTTTGTTAAGTAGAATAGTATGGTTTATGCAATTAAAAGCTTTAGATAAGTCAAGAAACAGTGCTATAGCATAGTGACCCTTTCCAAGACTATCAATGATCCTTGAGCAGAAGTCAACAATTGCAAGATCTGTAGATCTTTTAGAGCGATAAGCATACTGTTGTTGATGGATGAGCTGATTTTCTTCAAGAAAACCCACGAGTCTGCTATGAAGAATTTTTTCGAGTAATTTTGCAAAAACTGAGGGTAGAGCTATTGGTCGAAAGTTGTTGATGGAGTTACAACGGTTTCCCTTTGGAACAGGAATGATTATTGTTTTTTTTGAATTGAGAAGGGAATTTACCAGATTGAAAGGAAAGATTGAATATATACTTTAGTGCCATAAGAATTGAGCTAAGGACCTTTTTCAGCAGAGACGGAGATATTTCATCAAAGCCAGGGGCTCCCTTTTCTTTCAATTGATTCCCTGCTTCTAAAATCTCTTGATTGGAGAGGGGAACGAGAAAAAAAGAGTTTCTGACTGAGTACTTGGCAGATTCTCTCATTTCATTGTCTCTGAAGTCAGGTTTGTCTTGAAAGAGGTTATTCACACTTGAATTAAAGTGGTTACAGAAGGCAGTAGCTTTTAGCTCGTCATCTGAAATGAGTACCTCGTTTTCAACTACATCTCCAACATAGCTTCGTGATTTCAGTTTCCTTCCCGGTAATAGTTTGTTCAAAACTGTCCATTTTTTCTTGCTTGTTATGATACATGTAAGTTGAGAACTATAGTATTTTCTTTTCTCTGACCAAATGCAGTCAGTGACTTTGTTTCTGTATGTTGTGTATTTAATTTTATCTGCCTCGATTCCTGTTGCTCTAGCAATTCTTGCAAAGTTGTCTCTTTTCTTTAACATATTACAAATCTTGTTTGAGATGAATGGGCATATTTTCCCTCTTGGCCTGGTGGCCTTTTTATTCCCTGGGCTCCTGATATATGACACGTATTTTTCATAGCTATTTAGGATAAAAAAGCAGTTCGTTGCAATTTCAGGATCACTTGTAGCAAGCACTCCATCCCACGTTGACTGCTACAGGTCGTGACAAAGCTGATTGAGAGAGGCTGGAGTGACAGATTTGAAAGTATGCATGATCTCTGCTTCATTTATTTCATTTTCGATTACCATTAAGATGGGACGATGATCCGAAATAGTTGTATCAAGTATTGCATACGTGAGAGAGCATTCCCCAATTGCGAAGTCAAGAAGGGAATTGTGGGACTCTCCCATTCTAGTCAGGATATCTCCATCAGTAAGAACAGAGAAACCATTTGAAGTAATGACATCTAGGAGGTCTTGCACCTGAGAGGATGAGCTTTGAAGAATGTTAATATTAAAGTCATCAATCAGTAGAAGGCTTAGGGATTTGCTTCTGAAATGAGATAGTGTTGTCAAGAGTTACAAGGAAGCTGTTAACTGAAGCTGAGGGAGGTTGGTATAGACACCCGATCACCAAAGAGGCAATGCGGATAAAAGTGAGTTCACAAGCTTGATCAGGCAGATTTGAGATAGGAAAGGCAGAGCATCGCAGATGACTATGAACATAAATAGCAACTCCACCACCTTTTGAATCACCTCTGCAACTTTGAAAAAGAAAGTAGTCTGGAATTTGGATTGAAACCTCAGGAGTGAACCAGGTTTCAGTAAAAACCATCAGGTCTGGATGCAGATTCCATGATGTCAGTTGAGTGAGGATTTCATCATTATGTTTTACAAGACTGCGTGCATTCGTATAGAATACAGTAATTGCATCTTTTGATGCTCCAGTAAGGCATAAGTTGTTTGACTTAATTGTTGGCAAGTGACAGGGTAGAAAGATGTTTTCACAAGAGTTAGTGTCATTGAAATTCTGGTAGGCATTATACCAGTCATACAGATAAGTGTATTTAGTTAGTTTGACTGCTCGTGTTGCATTCAGTAGAAAAAGTAAAAGTATGGGAACACATATGAATTAAGGAAATTCTTGGATATGGCATATGCAACAAAAATATGCCAACTCCCTAATGTAATATGGGCTTCACAGTGTCTCTCACATACAAAACTACGCAGACTCCCTCCATTCTCAAGCTGCCAAAGGCAGTGAGATTATACATTAGCAGATCTAGATGCCTCTTTGAGAGTTATCAATAGGTTCGATCTAATGGACTATCTAGGAACAAGCTTGAAAAATCATTTTAGAACTGTACCATTGAAATGTAAGGCTTATTGGAGAGAATCAATATTCTTTACATCTCAATGTCCATCATTATGAAAAGATACCATACTGCATGATGGAAGAGATGGCAGACGTTGCAGTTTTTCACTTGAGACTAAACTTGTACATTTTGACATAGTGACCTAACTAATTAGGTCACTGAATGTTTAAATTTTTTTATATAAGACCTGGTCTTGGCGCATTATAGCCTTAGAAGCTAATGCGCCAATAAAATTCAATCAACCAACCAACCAACTTGAGACTAAATTTGGGGTTAACCACTTCAGTCCTCCAATAAGAAAAATGGTAGTATCACACCAGATAATGATAGTTATCTATAACCTAGTATTGCATGGTGAAAGAGAAGGGAAGCATTCATCTGTGTGGTGTGGAATGCACAATTCTTGGTCTGTTCATATCTGGGTGGCCACTTCTGGTATAGGTGAAGAGTTTCAGGTCTAGTACAAAATGGATATAAAAAAGGTTAACAGTCTCACCATCATGAAGGTACAAACAGAGGATTTAGTTGTTGCAGAATGTGTGCAATTCTGCAACAACTAAATTGATATTCAGGTCTCACCAGTGGGACCTGAATATCAATTACATCCATCAGCTTTTTAGACTCTCAGGTAAAGTCCTTTTGGTTCGTTTTGTTAACTTGCCATAGCATTTAGCATCATCATCACATACAGTACTGTATTCGGGTTTGACCAAAAATATGTGGCAGAGATATTTGAGATTTTGTTCTTTAGTGAGTAAAAGGAAGTGTCTCTATTTGCAAAAAAAGTTGAAATGATTTGAGAGTTAGAAACAGTAAAAAAAAAAAAATGTTCTAATTGTGCAAAAAAATTCATGATTTATCATCGTCAGATTCAACTTTATGAAAAACAAAGAAGAGATTTCATCTGCTGAAATGTTACTAGGACTATATTTATAAAGAACTGCTGTAATGGTTTAAAGTATAGAGGAATGCTGGTTTCCCAATCAATGGGAAACCAGCATTCCTCTGTACTGGTTTCCCAATAAATGACCCTATTTTAAAGTTCCTTTTCCTTTAAATTTTCTTTTTAAATTTTCCTTTAAAATTTTATTTTAAAGGAAAAAATTTCCTTTAAAATAAAATTTTCCAGAAAAATAAAATAGTTAAGGCACAAGCATTACACATGTAATAATGGGTGGCTTGATTATTTTAAAAATCAGCATGACATGTTTATGCAACGTGCAGTGGAGCAAATTGTCAGCAAATTATAAAAAAACATGTGAATGGGTGAAAAATGTTTGTATAAGATGTAAGAAAGGTTGGTTGGTTGGTTATTTGGTTTTTCGGAGCATTAGCAACTAAGGCCATATTGCTCCGGGGATATGCGGTGGTCATTCTCTGACCTTTCCGCATCCTCCGTATTTGGTGGGCACGGGCTCGAACCCCGGTCTAATCAAGAAGCGTGTGCTACGCACTGCTGCTCCTTCCCACGTGGCTACGTAAGTGCCTGTAAGAAAGGTTACAATGAAGAAGTCTATAATGCAGATAAAACTGAAGTGTTTTATAACATGATACCTGACACCACTTTTAAATTGAAAGGTGAAAATGTGTCGGTGGCAAAAGAACTAAAACCTAATAGTTTAACAGTGGCTACTGTTAAACTATTAATCCTTGTATCCCCCCCAAGCTAGCAGTTTTCCAACCCACCGCTAGCAGTTTTCCAAACCACCTAACACTGCCTCGATAGCATCAGCAAATATTCTTGCACCCTTTCTATTTAAGTGTATCCCATCCCTGTAGAAGCAGTCTCTCCTGTTAACAAGTACAGACCAGGCTGAAAAAAATTCTATCCCTTCAGCCTTGCACAGTCTTTCCAGGGCCGAATTGATCGACAACGCTCTCATCATATATTCCCTCCTATCAACTGGGCAGAATTGCAGACATTTTCAAATTCAACCCTAATTCATGGCTTTTGTTCAACAGTGACCTGTACTTGTTAAGTAATTCTGCCGGTCTCCTACCCTTAATATCATTAGTACCAACATGTACAACTATATCACCTTTTGTGCCCTTAAAAGATGATATCCCCCTCTACAACGTCATCAACCTTTGCCCCTGGCAGACATACCCTGGTCCTGTTCCACCTATCCTTTTTACAAAGCATGTTCCCCGTTTCCCTGACAATAGAGTCACCAACAACTACTAGTTCCTGTGGGACCAGCGCATTCTGCCTTGGAGGTTGCCGCTGTGTCGTGCGATGACCGAGTGCAAGCTCTAGTGTTGATGTGGGCAGCTGAGAGCTTGATGGGCCCCTCAATTTAGATCCTTCGAGGGCATCCACCCTGTCCTTCAAGCTCTCATATAGGCCCATAACAACGCTGAGTTGTCGCCTAATTTCCTTACACTCCTTACATCGCACACACACAAAGACATCCCCCATGGCAATATCATGTTCTTTTCCAGAGAGTTCGGCAAACATTTCACAAGTTGCACATTTTTTTAGGCTGTGATGCATTGGAGAATCTCCCCCGAGTCACAGCACTCCTACCACTTTGATCCCGTTGCTTTGCTGCTCTAGTCTGGGGCTGATATTTTAAATTAATAAGATCAATAAATTTAATTAATTAAATGTCAATGCTATGCTATCTAATAGAGATGCGTATTATGCTATATAATTATAAGTTAGAGCTACCTAGTTAACACAATGCAAGGTTCGAATGAAATAACGGTTTTACATATATTAAGTAGTAATCTACAAAAACTCTTTTTTTTTTTAGCATTAGCATTAGTAGAGGCATATAATGCAAGAAAGCAGGCTTGTGCATCATAAGCCAAAAAAAAAAAAAAAAAAACCTTCCACTTCACCCCTCCGTTCGTTCGAAATACCTGTCCAGCCGAGCCTTAAATTTATTTATGCTATCAACTTCCACAACAAGGGATGGAAGTCTGTTCCACCAACCAACTACCCGCTGGCTAAAGGCAAATTTCCGCACATCTATCCTACATCTGTCTTTCCTCAATTTCAATTTATGCCCTCTCAGGTGATTATTCTGAGCAAGAGGCAGTATCCCATCAGCATTGAGCATACTCAAACCATTCAAGGCTTTATACACCTCTATTAGATAACCTCGCCAGTGCCTAGTCTCCAGACACTGTAATTTGCTAAACTTAAGCCTTTCTTCGTAAGAGCAACCCTTCATTCCGTTCACTAACCTTGTTGCCCTTCTCTGTGCTCGTTGCAACAGCTCTACATCCTTCTTGAAATGTGGCCTGCAGACCTGTATACAGTACTCAAGGTGCGGCCTGACCATTGCCTTATACAAGAGAATAATCACCTCCCTATCCCTGCTAGAAAAATTCCTGTATATCATTGATAAGACACCGTGAGCTACTCTTGCAGCCCGTCTGCACTGCTCAGAGAACTTCATATCTGCCTGCACAATTACCCCCAGGTCATTTTCATTCTCTACCACTGTCAGTGTAGTACCTCTTTGGGGATGCCTACTCTATCCGTCCCTATTCTTCTATCTGTTTCCTCCCCAGTCTTCAATCTCCCCCCCCTCTCTCTCACTAAATCGACCGAGTACCCACTGCCCCACTGCCGCCAAATTATAACCAACGTCTAAATTCTACCGGTTTTGTGCAAATCTCTAAGATATCTAACACTATCAGCTTTTATCTAGCATTACATGTCTAAATTTAATAACATCAAAATTTTGCCCGACCTATTTGGCCTTTAACACATCTCTTTAGTGTTCAACCCTAACCAGCGATTTCCTAACAGCAATCCCATTAAGCATTAATGTCAAATGCATAAACTTTTTTCTTTTTTTTTTTTAATAGGCCCTAGCCACTGAAATCCCAGGAAACTAGGTGGCAGGACCTGGCAGAGCAAATTGTTGTGATACTGGATACACCCGGCTAGCCTCCACGTGGCAGGGTATGGGCAACGTCGGGACCCACTAGGGGCCTGGCAGCCAATAAGCCGGATAAACAATGGGCACAACATATCACACTGCACAGACACGACCCACACACTTTCAAGTCTCTGGCTTGACAGTGTACTGTCCTCGATACAGCGAAACACACGCGGAGATGGGAGAAATCCCAGGTGCCGTCTGACACGAACATACCTTGTCAGTGTAGTACCACAGAGTTGATACGTTGCTCTGGGATTGATGTTTCCCATATGTAGTACTTTACATTTGTCAATGTTAAACTTCATTTGCCACCTCTCAGCCCATCTGCTCAACCTTTCCAGATCCTGTTGCAGCAGCATAGCGTCAGTAGCGTCCTTAACAACCCTGCCAACCTTTGTATCGTCTCCAAACTTGGACATTAAGCTTGATATACCATCATCAGTATTATTTATAAATGCAGAAAACAACAATGGACCCAACACTGAACCCTGAGGGACTCCACTAATAACATTAGTCCATGATGAGCAGTGTCCATTAATTACCACTCTCTGTCTTCTGCCACTCAACCATCCCTTTATCAATAGCAACAATTTGCCTCCAATGCCACACTACTCCAATTTGTGCAGCAGTCCCATGTGCAACAGTATCAAAAGCCTTTCTAAGATCCAAGTATATAATATCAAAGTTATTCCCTGCATCCAGTTCTTTTGTGACTGCATCATAGTATCCAATCAAATTGGTCAGGCAAGACCTTTCCTTAACAAAACTATGCTGTGTCTGAGCTATAACTGAATTCTTGTCAAGATGATCCTGCAGTGCTCCTTTAACCAGTGCTTCCATTAATTTTCCTGGAACAGAAGTTAAACTCACAGGTCTATAATTACTTGTGTCAGCCTTTAATCCTCCTTTGTGAATTGGGGTTACATTTGCACATCTCCAGTCTGTGGGTACCTCCCCTGAGTCCAAGTTCTCATAATTATGGCTAACGGATTGCTTACTTCCTTTGCTGCCTCCTTTAATATAACTAGGTAGATCCCATCCACCCCAGGTAACTTTCTTGTATTTATCTTCAACAATTTCTCCTCCACTTTACTCTCAATTAATACAAGATCATCTAGCTCACTGCCAGTGTTTACTTCATCTATGGCATTCCCCTTCCTTAATAACTCCTCATCTGTGAATGTAGATGCAAAATATTGATTTAGTTTGTTAGTTACCTAAGCAGGATCATGAACAGTTGAACCATCGATATCAAGTGGACCAATCTGATTCATCCCCTTCCTTCTAGAGTTTACATAAGTGAAGAATTCCTTGTTGTTTTTCTTCGCATCCCTTGCCAAAGATATCTCGTAATCTGCCTTCGCCTGCCTAACTTCCTTTGTAACTTGGTTACAGATCAACTTGTATCTATCATAGGCTTCTGTGTCACATGTTAATTTATATGTATCCCATGCATTTTTCTTCTCTGCCATATATCTCATTAGTTCATCTGACATCCATTTATGCCTAAACCTTGAACAATATTTCTTAGTTGGTATGTAAAGCCTAGTAGCTTCCAAGATAAGTTCTTTGAATGTTTCCCATTTTGAATTTGTTGTTGGTAATAACATCATCAGTTAGTCCTGCTGTATAGAATTTAAATACTGTCTCAGACCATCGTAGTCACCTTTACGAAAGCAAAAACCCTTCCCTTTACCCCTGATGGTAGTTACCTCCTTTGAGTAAATCCCACTTCAGCACACTGTGATCACTGCCACCTAGTGGTTCCTGTATCTGCAGATTCTTAATGCATGAAGAATCACTACTGATAATCAAATCAAGAGTATTGCTCCCTCTAGTTGCCTCCCGAACATGCTGATTTAGAAAACAATCATCCAATAAATCCACAAAAGCCTTGCTAGTGTGTGAGTGACCAACCCACAAATGCCAGTCAATATCTGAGAAATTAAAATCCCCCATTATAAGACTCTCTGATTTACTGGCCCACTCTATTTCCCTGTACAGTTTCTTATTATACTCATCAGAGTCATTAGGCCTATAGCACACTTCTACTCTCAATTTTGATCTCCCAATGCTTATGTCACACCAAACTGATTCGACACTGGACTGTCCAGCGATGTCGACTGGCTTCACTTCCTTGGATTTTATGTGTTTCTTAACTAATAGCATAACCCCTCCTCCCTTCCTATCCTGTCTATCCTTTCTGTAGACGTTGTACTCCCCAAATTCCAGTTCTGCATTACTTATATCTGTGTGACACCAAGTCTCTGATATCCCAACAATATCTGCCTTTGATGCTTTGAGCAATACCTCAAATTCATCAAATTTATTTACCAAACTCCTAGCATTGGTGTACACGCAAGTATATATGCACCTGTTCTTTTTCTTAGCTGCCCTAACACAACCCATGTGTCTACTTGTACCCCAATGACTCCCAGCAGTCTCTGAAATATCCTGCATCTTATTTTCCAGGCTGCTGCTCATTCCAATAGAAGCAGTACAAGAATCACTTATACAAGAGAATAGGCAGAGGTATTACTTAAGTAATACTCTGCCAGTGGCTACTGTTAATCTATTAGTCCTTGTATCCCCCCAATCTAGCAGTTTTCCGACCCACCTAACACTCCCTCGATAGCATTCAGCAAACATTCTTGCACCCTTTCTCTTTAAGTGTATCCCATCCCTGTAGAAGCAGTCTCTCCTGTTAACAAGTACAGACCAGGCTGAAAAAAATTCTACCCTTCAGCCTTGCACAATCTTTCCAGGGCCGAATTGATCGACAGGGCTCTCATCATATACTCCCTCCTATCGTGTCTGGGCAGAATTGCAGATACTTTCAAATTCAATCCTCTTTATCTAAATTAAAAATAAAAATAACCAGCGTAACTAGAATTATAAGACTACGTATAAAGTGCAATATAAAATAACAATTAGGTAAATAAAATGGCAAACACTTATCGCTTTTTTGAAGCCTGTAATTCCAGCTGTAATTTTTAAAGAGAGTCAGCGCCCTCTCTGAAGGTGATTCTTGCAAAACTTCTATTAGAATAAGTAGCAACCTGGAGCAAGGGGTGTTGGGGTTTTCGGGGACGGATGGCAGTCATGTGAAATAGGTGGGTATGTGGGATGTGTTAGGATAACTAGAAATAGGAATAGGTGCATGTATACCAATGCTAGAAGTAAAGTAAATAAATTTGATCAATTTGAAGTGTTGGTCAAGACATCAAAGGCGGATATTGTTGGGATAGCAGAGACGTGGTGTCACCCAGATATAAGGAATGCAGAACTGGAATTTGGGGAGTACAATGTGTACAGAAAGGATAGACAGGATAGGAAGGGAGGAGGTGTTATGCTGTTAATTAAGAAAAACATAAAATCAAAAGAAGTGCACCCAGTTGATATAGATGAACAATGCACTGTTGAGTCAGTTTGGTGTGACATAAGCACTGCGAAAGCAAAAATAAGAATAGGAATGTGTTAGCATTAGCATTAGCATTAGTAGAGGCATTTGATGCAAGAAAGCAAGCTTATGCAGCATCAGCCAAAAAAAAAAAAAAAAAACCCACTTCCACTTCACCCCTCTGTTCGTTCAAAATACCTGTCCAGCTGAGCCTTAAACTTATTTAGGCTATCAACCTCCACTACAAGGGATGGAAGTCTGTTCCACCAACCAACCACCCGCTGGCTAAAGGCAAATTTCCGCACGTCTATCCTACATCTGTCTTTCCTCAATTTGAATTTATGCCCTCTCAGGTGATTATTCTGAGCTAGAGGAAGAATCCCATCAGCATTGAGCATGCTCAAACCATTCAAGGCTTTATACACCTGTATCAGATCACCTCGCTGGTGCCTAATGACTAGAATGAGTACAATGAACAATTATACAGAGAAATAGTGGGCTAGTAAATCAGAAAGTCTTATAATTGGGGATTTTAACTTCCCAGATATTGACTGGAACTTGTGTGTTGGTCACTTACACACTAGTCAGACTTTTGTGGATTTATTGGATGATTGTTTTCTGCAGCAGCATGTTCGAGAGGCAACCAGAGAGAGTAATACTCTTGATCTGGTTAATAGCAGTGATCATTTGTGTATTAAGAATTTGCAGATAAAGGAACCACTAGGTGGCATTGATCACAGTGTACTGATGTGGGATTTACTTAAAGATTTAATTACCATCTGGGGTAAAGGAAAGGGTTTTTGCTTCTGTAAAGGGGAGTACAGTGGTCTCAGTCAGTTTTTAAATTCTGTACAGTGGGATCAACTGAAGATGTTACCAACAGTAAATTCTAAGTGGGAAGCATTCAAGGAATTAATTGTGGATGCTACTAAAAGTTTCATACCTATTAAGAAATATTGTTCAAGGTTTAGGCCTAAATGGTTGTCAAATGACCTAATGAGACTCATAACAGAGAAGAAAAATGCATTGATATCATTGGATGCATATAAATTACCAAGCGACTCAGAAGCCTACAGCAGATATAAGCTAGTCTGTAATCAGGTCACAAAGGAGGTTAGGCAGGCGAAGGCAGATTACGAGAAATCTTTGGCAAAAGATGCTAAGAAAAACAGCAAGGATTTCTTTACTTATATAAACTCTAAAAGGAAGGGGATGAATCTGATTGGCCAACTTCACATCGATGGCTCTACTGTTGATGATCCTGCTCAGATAGCAAACAAACTGAATGAATATTTTGCATTTACATTCACATGTGAGGAATTATTAAGGTTTGAAAATGGCAGAAGGTTATCAAATTGTAGCAGGATACTTAATGATTTTGTAATAACTGCGAGCAAAGTGGAGGAGAAATTGTTGAAGTTAAACATAAGAAAAGCACCTGGGGTGGATGGGATCTATCCAGTTATATTAAAGGAGGCAGCAAAGCAACTAAGCAAACCCTTAGCCATAATTGTGAGAGCATCCTTGGACTCAGGGGAGGTACCCACGGACTGGAGATGTGCAAATGTATCCCCAATTCATAAAGAGGGATTGAAGGGTGACACAAGTAATACAGACCAGTTAGTTTAACTTCTGTTCCGGGTAAAATAATTGAGTCACTGCTTAAAGATGCATTGCAGGATCATCTAGACAAGACTGCAGCAATAATTCAGACACAGCATAGGTTTGTTAAGGGAAAGTCTTGTCTGACAAATTTGATTGGTTATTATGATGTGGTTACAAAGGAACTGGATGCAAAAAATAATTTTGATATCATATATTTGGATTTTAGGAAAGCTTTTGACACTGTTGCGCATGGAAGACTTGTACAGATTGAAGCAGAATGGTATTAAGGGTAAGTTGCTACAATGGATAAAAGGATGGTTAAGTGGGAGAAGACAGAGTGTGGTAATCAATAGGTACTGCTCTTCGTGGACTAATGTTATTAGTGGAGTCCCACAGGGTTCAGTGTTGGGTCCACTGTTGTTTTGTATATTTATCAATGATATTGATGAAGGTATATCAGGCTTACTGTCGAAATTTGCAGATGATACAAATGTTGGCAGTGTTGTTAATGACAGTAATGGCAGTGTGCTACTGCAACAGGATCTAGATAATTTGGGCAGAAGGCTAAGAAGTGGCAACTGAAGTTTAACCTTGACAAATGCAAAGTACTGCATATGGGTAGAAGTAACCCGAGAGAAAAGTACCAACTGTGAGGTACTACACTTAAGGTTGTAGAAAATGAAAAAACCTGGGAGTAATTGTGCAGTCAGATATGAAGTTTTCTGAGCGATGCAGACAGGCTGCCAGGGCAGGTCATGGGGTTTTGTCAATGATATATATAGTAATTTTGCTACCAGGGAAAAGGAGGTGATTGTCCCTCTGTATAAGGCAATGGTCAGGCCACGCCTTGATTACTGCGTACAGGTCTGGAGGCCTCATTTTAGGAAGGATGTCGATTTGCTTGAGCGTGTACAGAGAAGGGCAACAAGATTGGTGAGGGGAATGAAGGGATCCTCTTACCAAGAGAGGCTTAAGTTCTGCAAATTGCAGTGGCTGGAGACTAGGCACCTGTGCGGCTATCTGATTGAGGTGTATAAGGCCTTGAATTGGTTGAGCACACTGAATTCTGATGAGATCCTTCCACTTGTTCAGATTACGAACCTAAGGGGGCATAAATTCAAATTAAGAAAAGACAGATGTAGAATAGATGTGCGCAAATTTGCCTTTAGCCAGCGGGTGGTTAATTGCTGGAACAAACTTCCATCTGTTGTTGTGGAAGTTGATAGGTTGAATAAATTTAAGAAGGAACTGGACAGGCATTTGGAGAGAATGGTGTGATTTTTTTTTTTTTTTTTTTTTTTTGGCTGATGCTGCATAAGCTCATGCAGCATCAGCCAAAGTAGTAGTAGCAGTAGTGGCGTGTGATGCAACTACTGCTACTACTACTAAGAACCATTTAACAGTTCTTAATGCATATGAACATTACTGATCATAACTGACAAAAAAAAAAACTAATTGGAAAATTCACAGAAACAATGTTTCAAAAATGTAAAGAAGCTTCCACTGAATATGCAGCTAATAAGACACAATGACTTCCAGTATTTTTGAACAATAATTAATTTACTTATTTATCTGTAGTTTACTCTACATCTTTACTTTTTACATTAATACTTAATAAATGCTTGTTTTTATATTCACTCATATTATGAATACCAGCAATAAGAATCAAAACTACTTGGCTCGGGGCACTTCGTATAACGGAGTTTGAATGATCCCCACCCTCCCCCACATATATACATGCATAGTAATTTTCATGTTAGTAATATAAAAAAAAATGTAAAAGAAAAAATTAAAAAATTAATTTACTTCCCTAATAACTGTAGTAAATAATTCCACATTTAACACAGAATTAAATATGCACCTTTACTAATTAGAAGTACTTTGTTTTTTTAGTGCAATCTTCTTGGAATGTTACGGATTCAGTGTGCCTCACTTTTGGAATCAGCTGGGCTAAAGATGTTTGATAAAGATGATTTCCAATTTTTATGGGTTGTTGATTTCCCCCTGTTCCTGCCAAAATTAGAAGGTAAAATATAAATATTAATAAAATATATATACAGTAAACTCTCGCTATTTGTGGGGGGTTATGTTCCTGAGAAATTCCGCAAATACAGAGTTATGACGCCCATAGTAATAAATGGGTTCTGTTCCAAAGTATGAAATATATAACAAAAACTAGTCTAAACTTTTGTCTATGTATGTATTATATGTATTTACCTACATAATATGACTATGTACATAGACAAATATAGACAGTACATAGTGAAATACAAGCATAAGGAATCGAAATGAAAATAAGAAACAGTTTAATATTAAATGTAATATTTATTAGAAATTTAAACAAATCTTTCAAAAACATATCAAGAACATGGGTTGCTGGGCAAAAAATAACTCGTAATCGAAGTTTGTTTCTTAATTTTTTTGTTGAGCTCCTTTTGAATTTCCCCGTAAGGCAAGGGTAATTGTTCTATGTCTCGTTTAAACTTGATGCTTCTTTTCAAATTAGGATCCATTTCCACCACCTTTTCTGAAAGTTGTATGGAGAGGCTAAAAATTTCCTTTAATGATTTGCTATTTAATTCTGGTCTAACAACGTCGAGATCTTCCTCCTCAGGATCATTCTGGTTTTCATTTGACCTTGTTACTAATTCATCCAACTCTTCTATTGTAAGTTCATCTGCATGAGTCTCAATAAGTTCCTGAATGTCTGTTGCATCGATGTTTTCAAAGCCCCCGCCTTCTATTCCCTGTGCGATTTCTACAATATCGGCAACCAGTTCATTGACATTAGGGATTGTTTTAGCAACAACCACTTCTGGCCACAATTTTCGCCAACACGTGTTAATTGTAGATGCACTTATCTCATCAACTGATGCCTTGATGTCGATCATGCAATCTGCAATGTTATAATTTTTCCAACTTTGACTTACAGTTAAGTCTGACTCCCTTTCCATTTTTTCAATTAAGCCAGTAAAAGTTCTCATAACATAGTAGGACTTAAATGCAGAAAACACACCTTGGTCTAGTGGTTGTAAAAGTGATGTGGTGTTGGGTGGCAAAAACACAATTTCAGCGTTTGGGTGGTCAAATTCTAGACTGCTTGGATGGCCTGGCGTGTTATCAATAAGAAGCAGAATTTTGAAAGGCAAAGATTTTGAAGCTAATTAATTTTCCACCTCTCGCACAAAGCTATCATTAAACCACTCTCTAAAAAGTGTAGCATTACCCAGGTTTTTTATTAGATTTCCAATAAACTGGAAGATGATCTTTATTCTTTTCCTTCAAAGCACGTGAATTCTGCGATTTATACACAAGCATCGGTTTGATCATGTGTCGACTAGCGTTTGCACAAACAAGAGTAAGCCTATTGTTGTTGTTATTCGGTTTTTAGGAGCATTAGCAACTAAGGCCATATTGCTCCGGGGATATGCGGTGTTCATTCCCTGACCTTTCCGCATCCTCCATATTTGGTGGTCACGGGCTCAAACCCCAGTCTAATCAAGAAGCGTGGGCTATGCACTGCTGCTCCTGCCCACCTGGCTATGGAGGCGCCAAATAAGCCTATCTTTGGAAGCTTGGAATCCAGGAGCAGATTTTTCATTTTCTGTTAAGTATGTTCTGGCTGGCATTCTCTTCCAAAACAACCCAGTTTCGTCTGCATTGAACACCTGTTCAGGAACATATCCTTTGTCCGTAATTAATTTTTTTAGTTAAGTCGGGAAACTTTCTGCAGCCACAAAATCCGCTGATGCAGACTCGCCTACAAGTTTCACGTTATGAAGGCCATATCGATTTTTAAATCTTTCAAACCAGCCTTTGCTAGCTAAAAAACTTATCCCACCAGTGCTATCACCAGTTTCACTAAAGTGTTGATAAAGGTGTTTTGTTTTTTCACGAATGTGAGTGAACTTAATGGAATTTTATTTTGAGTTCGGTCTTCTATCCGCATATTTAAAATCTTTTCCATTTTTTTTAAATTTAACATCACAAGTTAGAGAGCAAATTTTTGAAGCAATTAGTGCATTTTCATGGACACTACAGCAGATTTTTTCTTCCAATTTCTTGATTGATCGTACCATTGACTCATTGATTTTATAAATGTTTTGCCACTGACGAGACACTTTCACCATTAGAAATTTTGTCTAATAGCTCAGTTTTACTCACTAATGTCATCACCTTCTTTGATCTTTTCACAATTCCCTTATTATTCATATCCATATTTTTATAGGGTTATAAAAGAACTTGTCCACAATAAAGTCACTTTCTTTTAATCGTTAACACACTCGAAAAGGTCTGTTTACACCAACACACTGGAAAACGGTAGGTTTTTCACTTTTGTAAACATATCAATTAAAAGCATGCAACAAAATCTTCCATGACAAGTGCATTACATATACTGAACAAGGATTAGCGGGAAACATCTGCGCTCTCGATTTTGTCACCCCCTCCCCCCATATACTGGCTGCTGTTTTCACCGGTCCACAGAGTACTACTCTGTAGACTGGTGAGTACTACCTGTCCACAGAGTAGTATTCTGTGGACCGGTGTGGTAGTACTCTGTGCACAGTCCACAGAGTAGTACTCTGTGGACGGTGCAAGATGATTTTAGCCACGGCCATGTTTTTTTATAGCGGAAAATGTTCACGGCGCTTTAAAATTCACATTTTTTTAGGTTTAAATCAGCGACCACGAATAGCGGGGGTTTACTGTATTTGATGTAAATATTTTTGCTCAATAGCAATTATGATTTGCTGGTTTGTAGCAGATTCTTATTTATTTTATTTATTTTATTTTTTTTTGTTTCTTTTTTGGCCTATGACAGGATCCTAAAGCAGAATACAAGAAAATAACCAATTTATAATTAATAATTGATCTGTTCTGATAGTTAGAATCTGATGCTTACTGTAGGATAACAATTAACTAAAATATTAAAAATCTCATGGGTAACATTGGAAAGGGAAAGTTACTTTGTTTGTAATATAAGTAGATAATACAATTTAGATAAAAGGACACTTTTATTCTATGTAGAAATTTTTGTAAAGGTTACAAAGAAACTTATAGCCAAGCAGCTAGTTACAAATGTCTTGCAGATATGCTAAAAGGTTTAATGAGCTTCTTTTAAGTAACTTATCTCTGTATACCTTCTGCTGAATTGAAAGCAGTTTAAAGGAAAAGGGGAATAAAATAAATTTAAAAATAAAATGACATTAAGGCATCACTTGCTGAGTTGTTGATAACTCAAGGGCTGTTGGGGCAAACAAAATTGGGAACACAGCAGTAAAAGTGCACACTATCTCCCTGGACTCAGTGCTAGAATACATAAGTGGAAGAATGATTTAAAAGGAAACAGGGAAGCATCCACATGCAGTGAGGAAGGCTTAACTCTGATTGGGTAATGTAAAGTAAGCCTTTTAGATCTTACACATCAGAAATGTCAAGAGGAAAGTGCATTTAGAATGTTGACATTTTCAGACTTGTATTTTTAAAGCTTCTCCATAACCTGTAATTTATATTCATTTGGAAGCTTAATCATAATTTTAGTGTTATCACTATCCAGTGTGTGAAAAAACTGAGCTGTGTGTAACCAGTTTTTTCTTTGTGATGTTTAGTGTGGAAGTTGTGGAAATAGTCTGTGTTGGATTTTTCAGAGTGCCCATATATAATGGAGATAGAATTTGTGTACTTACTTACTTGGCCACTCAGCCCTTCTGACAGTTAATCAAGTAAACTATATTATTAAAGTATTGGATTTTATGGACATTTAGTATGATTTTTAAAAAGATGACCCTGCATTGTTTCTTTGATTGCTAACTCCATTATTTTCCCCTAGAACAAAATGGTTTATGTTAGTACTATGTAGAGCTGAAATTTTTAAACTAATTTGCATTATAATTTTATTAATTAGCAATAAAGGATATGGAGACCTCATTTTAAGAAGGATGTATAGCTGTTGGAATGAGTACAGAGAAGGGCAACAAGATTAGTGAATGGAATGAAGGAATGCACTTACGAAGAAAGGCTTAAGTTTTGCAGATTACAGTGTCTGGAGACTAGTCACCTGCGAGGTGATCTGATTGAGGTGTATAAAGCCTTGAATGGTTTGAGCATGCTCAATGCTGATGGGATTCTTCCTCTTGCTCAGAATAATCACCTGACAGGTCATAAATTCAAATTGAGGAAAGACAATTGTAGGATAGATGTACGGAAGTTTGCCTTTAGCCAGCGGGTAGTTGGTTGTGGAACAGACTTCCATCTTTTGTTGTGGAAGTTGATAGCCTGAATAAATTTAAGGCTGAGCTGGACAGGTATTTGGAACGAATGGAGGGGTGAAATGGGAGCGGTTTTTTTGGCTGATGCTGCATAAGCTTGCTTTCTTGCATCATATGCTAATGCTAATTGCTGATGCTAATATTATTAAAAGAATAACAAAACCATGCTGTGTCCGAGCTATAACTGAAGTCTTGTCTAGATGATCCTCCAGTGCTTCTTTAACCAGTGCCTCCATTAATTTTCATGGAACAGAAGTTAAACTCACAGGTCTATAATTGCTTGTGTCAGCCTTTGATCCTCCTTTGTGAATTGGGGTCACATTTGACCCCAATTCACACATAATTATAGCAAAGCAAACCCTTCGCCATAATTATGAGAGCTTCTTTGGACTCAGGGGAGGTACCCATAATTATGGCGAAAGGTTTGCTTACTTCCTTTGCTGCCTCCTTTAATATAACTAGATAGATCCCATCCACCCCAGGTGCCTTTTTTATGTTTATCCTCAACAATTTCTCCTCCACTTTCCTCTCAGTTATTACAAAATCATCTGGCTCACTGCAAAAGTTTACTTCACCTCTGGCATTCCCCTTCCTGAAATACTGGTTTAGTTTTTTAGATGCAAAATACTGGTTTAGTTTTTTAGTCACCTGAGCAGGAAGCTGACCGGGCTAGCCGGGCGGGTAAAGTGCCTGCCTGGCAACCCAAAGGTCGCGGGTTTGATTCCTGCCTCGGGCTTGGATCAAAGTACTGCAAAAACCTTGGGAGGTGCATTATGGCCACAGAAGCCTATGTGCCAACAACTACCAAAAAAAAAAAAAAACCTGAGCAGGATCCTCAACTGTTGAACCATCAGTATCAAGTGGACCAATCTGATTCATCCCTTTCCTTCTAGAGTTTACATAGGTAAAGAACTCTTTTCTGTTTTTATTTGCATCATTTGCCAAGGATTTCTCATAATCTGCCTTTGCATGCCTAATCTCCTTTGTGACTTGGTTACAGACCAGCTTATATCTATCATAAGCTTCCATGTCACCCATTAATTTATATGTATCCCATGCATTTTTCTTCTCTGCCATATGTCTCATTAGTTCATCTGACATCCATTTAGGCCTAAACCTTGAACAATATTTCTTAGTTGGTATGTAAAGCCTAGTAGCTTCCAAGATAAGTTAGCATTAGCATTAGCAGAGGCATATGATGCAAGAAAGCAAGCTTATTCAGCATCAGCCAAAAAAAAAAAAAAAAAAAAACCACTCCCATTTCACCCCTCCGTTCGTTCGAAATACCTGTCCAGTTGAGCTTTAAATTTGTTTAGGCTATCAACTTCAACAACAAGTGATGGAAGTCGGTTCCACCAACCAACCACCCGCTGGCCAAAGGCAAATTTCCGCACATCTATCCGACATCCGTCCTTCCTCAATTTGAATTTATGCCCTCTGAGGTGATTATTCTGAGAAAGATGAAGAATCCCATTGGCATTGAGCATGCTCAAACCATTCAAAGCCTTATACACCTCTATCAGATCACCTCGCCGGTGCCTTGTCTCCAAACTCTGTAATTTGCAAAACTTAAGCCTTTCTTCGTAAGAGCAACCCTTTGTTCCATTTACTAATCTTGTTGCCATTCAAAGTTCAAAGTTCTTTGAATGTTCAAACATTCAAAGTTCTTTGAATGTTTCCCATTTTGAATTTGTTGTTGGTAACATCATCAGTTAGTCCTGCTGTATAGAATTTAAATACTGTCTCAGACCATCATAGTTGCCTTTACGAAAGCAAAAACCCTTCCCTTTACCCCTGATGGTAGTTACCTCTTTGAGTAAATCCCACTGCAGCACACTGTGATCACTGCCACCTAGTGTTTCCTTTATCTGCAGATTCTTAATGCATGAAGAATCACTACTGATAATCAGACCAAGAGTATTACTTCCTCTACTTGTCTTCCGAACATTCTGATGTCGAAAACAATCATCCAATAAATTGACAAAAGCCTTGCTAGGGTGTGAGTGACAAACCCACAAATTCCAGTCAATATCTGGGAAATTAAAATCCCCCATTATAAGACTCTCTGATTTACTGGCCCACTCTATTTCCCTGTACAGTTTCTTATTATACTCATCAGAGTCATTAGGCCTATAGCACACTCCTACTCTCAATTTTGATCTCCAAATGCTTATGTCACACCAAACTGACTCGACACTGCACTGTCCAGCGATGTTGACTGGCTTCACTTCCATGGATTTTATGTGTTCCTTAACTAATAGCATAACCCCTCCTCCCTTCCTATCCTGTCTCTCCTTCCTTACACATTGTACTCCCCAAATTCCAGTTCTTCATTCCTTATATGTGTAACACCACATCTCTGATATCCCAATAATATCTGCCTTTGATGTTTTGAGCAATACCTCAAATTCATCAAATTTTTTTACCAAACTCCTAGCATTGGTGTACACACAAGTATACATGCACCTGTTCCTATTCTTAGCTACCCTAACACAACCCATGTGTTACTTGTACTGCAATGACTCCCAGCAGTCTCTGAAATATCCTGCATCTTGTTTTCTAGGCTGCTGCTCATTCCAATAGAAGCAGTACAAGAATCACTTTCACCTCTGCCAGTGGCTACTGTTAATCTATTAGTCCTTGTATCCCCCCAAGCCAGCAGTTTTCCGACACACCTAACACTGCCTCGATAGCATCAGCAAATATTCTTGCACCCTTTCTATTTAAGTGTATCCCATCCCTGTAGAAGCAGTCTCTCCTGTTAACAAGTACAGACCAGGCTGAA
Source organism: Mastigoproctus giganteus (assembly GCF_048544385.1). Taxonomy (NCBI): domain Eukaryota; kingdom Metazoa; phylum Arthropoda; class Arachnida; order Uropygi; family Thelyphonidae; genus Mastigoproctus; species Mastigoproctus giganteus. The sequence goes on along the minus strand of NC_143577.1, from coordinate 2,133,777 downwards.
AAAAATTCTACCCCTTCAGCCTGGGCACACATTCTTTCCAGGGCCGAATTGATTGACAAGGCTGTCATCATATACTCCCTCCTATCATGTCTGGGTAGAATTGTAGACACTTTCAAATTCAACCCTAATTCACGGCTTTTTTTCAACAGTGACCTGTACTTGTTAAGTAATTCTGCCTGTCTTCTACTCTTTTAATATCATTAGTGCCAACGTGTTCAACTATATCACCTTTTGTGCCCTTAAAAGATGATATCCGCTCTACAATGTCATCAACCTTTGCCCCTGGCAGACATACCCTGGTCCTGTTCCACCTATCCTTTTTACAAAGCATGTTCCCTGTTTCCCTGACAACAGAGTCACCAATAACTACTCTTTCCTGTAGGACCAACGCATTCTGCCTTGGGGGTTGCCGCTGTGTTGCGTGATGACCAAGTGCAAGCTCTGGCATTGATGTGGGCAGCTGAGAGCTTGATGGGCCCCTAAATTTAGATCCTTCGAGGGCATCCACCCTGTCTGTCAAGCTCTCATATAGGCCCATAACAGTGCTGAGTTGTCACTTGATTTCCTTACACTCCTTACATCACGCACACACACAAAGACATCCCCCATGGCAAAATCATGTCCCATACCCGATTGCTCCACAAACATCATGCAAACAGTGCATTTTAGAAGGCTGTGATTCAGAGGGGAACTGCCCCCCCTCAGTTCTCCCCTGAGCCACAGCACTCCCATTAGCTTGAGCCTTTTGCTTTGCTGCTCTGGTCTGAGTCATGATTTCGATTTAATTTCAATAAAATTTCAATTTCAGTACAAAATTATAACCCTAAACTTGTATCCCAACACAGTTATAACGCTATATATATGGGGCCTCCGTAGCCAGGTGGGAAGGAGCAACAGTGCGTAGCACACGCTTCTTGATTAGACCGGGGTTCAAGCCCGTCACCACCAAATACGGAGGATGCGGAAAGGTCAGGAAATGACCACCGCATATTCCCGGAGCAATATGGCCTTAGTTGCTAATGCTCCTAAAAACCAAATAACCAACCAACCAACCTTTCTTACATCTTATACAAACATTTTTCACCCATTTACATGTTTTTTTATAATTTGCTGACAATTTGCTCCACTGAACGTTGCATAAACATGTCATGCTGATTTTTAAAATAATCAAGCCACCCATTATTACATGTGTAATTCTTGTGCCTTAACTATTTTATTTTTCTGGAAAAATTTTTTTTTAAAGGAAATTTTTTCCCTTTAAAATAGGGTCATTTATTGGGAAACCAGCATTCCTCTATACTTTAAACCATTACAGCAGTTCTTTATGAATATAGTCCTAGTAACATTTCAGCAGATGAAATCTCTTCTTTGTTTTTCATAAAGTTGAATCTGACGATGATAAATCATGAATTTTTTTGCACAATTAGAACATTTTTTTTTTTACTGTTTCTAACTCTCAAATCATTTCAACTTTTTTGCAAATAGAGACACTTCCTTTTACTCACTAAAGAACAAAATCTCAAATATCTCTGCCACATATTTTTGGTCAAACCCGAATACAGTACTGTATGTGATGATGATGCTAAATGCTATGGCAAGTTAACAAAACGAACCAAAAGGACTTTACCTGAGAGTCTAAAAAGCTGATGGATGTAATTGATATTCAGGTCCCACTGGTGAGACCTGAATATCAATTTAGTTGTTGCAGAATTGCACACATTCTGCAACAACTAAATCCTCTGTTTGTACCTTCATGATGGTGAGACTGTTAACCTTTTTTATATCCATTTTGTACTAGACCTGAAACTCTTCACCTATACCAGAAGTGGCCACCCAGATATGAACAGACCAAGAATTGTGCATTCCACACCACACAGATGAATGCTTCCCTTCTCTTTCACCATACAATACTAGGTTATAGATAACTATCATTATCTGGTGTGATACTACCATTTTTCTTATTGGAGGACTGAAGTGGTTAACCCCAAATTTAGTCTCAAGTTGGTTGGTTGGTTGGTTGATTGAATTTTATTGGCGCATTAGCTTCTAAGGCTATAATGCGCCAAGACCAGGTCTTATATAAAAAAATTTAAACATTCAGTGACCTAATTAGTTAGGTCACTATGTCAAAATGTACAAGTTTAGTCTCAAGTGAAAAACTGCAACGTCTGCCATCTCTTCCATCATGCAGTATGGTATCTTTTCATAATGATGGACATTGAGATGTAAAGAGTATTGATTCTCTCCAATAAGCCTTACATTTCAATGGTACAGTTCTAAAATGATTTTTCAAGCTTGTTCCTAGATAGTCCATTAGATCGAACCTATTGATAACTCTCAAAGAGGCATCTAGATCTGCTAATGTATAATCTCACTGCCTTTGGCAGCTTGAGAATGGAGGGAGTCTGCGTAGTTTTGTATGTGAGAGACACTGTGAAGCCCATATTACATTAGGGAGTTGGCATATTTTTGTTGCATATGCCATATCCAAGAATTTCCTTAATTCATATGTGTTCCCATACTTTTACTTTTTCTACTGAATGCAACACGAGCAGTCAAACTAATTAAATACACTTATCTGTATGACTGGTATAATGCCTACCAGAATTTCAATGACACTAACTCTTGTGAAAACATCTTTCTACCCTGTCACTTGCCAACAATTAAGTCAAACAACTTATGCCTTACTGGAGCATCAAAAGATGCAATTACTGTATTCTATACGAATGCACGCAGTCTTGTAAAACATAATGATGAAATCCTCACTCAACTGACATCATGGAATCTGCATCCAGACCTGATGGTTTTTACTGAAACCTGGTTCACCCCTGAGGTTTCAATCCAAATTCCAGACTACTTTCTTTTTAAAAGTTGCAGAGGTGATTCAAAAGGTGGTGGAGTTGCTATTTATGTTCATAGTCATCTGCGATGCTCTGCCTTTCCTATCTCAAATCTGCCTGTTCAAGCTTGTGAACTCACTTTTATCCGCATTGCCTCTTTGGTGATCGGGTGTCTATACCAACCTCCCTCAGCTTCAGTTAACAGCTTCCTTGTAACTCTTGACAACACTATCTCATTTCAGAAGCAAATCCCTAAGCCTTCTACTGATTGATGACTTTAATATTAACATTCTTCAAAGCTCATCCTCTCAGGTGCAAGACCTCCTAGATGTCATTACTTCAAATGGTTTCTCTGTTCTTACTGATGGAGATATCCCGACTAGAATGGGAGAGTCCCACAATTCCCTTCTTGACTTCGCAATTGGGGAATGCTCTCTCACGTATGCAATACTTGATACAACTATTTCGGATCATCGTCCCATCTTAATGGTAATCGAAAATGAAATAAATGAAGCAGAGATCATGCATACTTTCAAATCTGTCACTCCAGCCTCTCTCAATCAGCTTTGTCACGACCTGTAGCAGTCAACGTGGGATGGAGTGCTTGCTACAAGTGATCCTGAAATTGCAACGAACTGCTTTTTTATCCTAAATAGCTATGAATAATACGTGTCATATATCAGGAGCCCAGGGAATAAAAAGGCCACCAGGCCAAGAGGGAAAATATGCCCGTTCATCTCAAACAAGATTTGTAATATGTTAAAGAAAAGAGACAACTTTGCAAGAATTGCTAGAGCAACAGGAATCGAGGCAGATAAAATTAAATACACAACATACAGAAACAAAGTCACTGACTGCATTTGGTCAGAGAAAAGAAAATACTATAGTTCTCAACTTACATGTATCATAACAAGCAAGAAAAAATGGACAGTTTTGAACAAACTATTACCGGGAAGGAAACTGAAATCACGAAGCTATGTTGGAGATGTAGTTGAAAACGAGGTACTCATTTCAGATGACGAGCTAAAAGCTACTGCCTTCTGTAACCACTTTAATTCAAGTGTGAATAACCTCTTTCAAGACAAACCTGACTTCAGAGACAATGAAATGAGAGAATCTGCCAAGTACTCAGTCAGAAACTCTTTTTTTTCTCATTCCCCTCTCCAATCAAGAGATTTTAGAAGCTCAATTCTTATGGCACTAAAGTATATATTCAATCTTTCCTTTCAATCTGGTAAATTCCCTTCTCAATTCAAAAAAAACAATAATCATTCCTGTTCCAAAGGGAAACCGTTGTAACTCCATCAACAACTTTCGATGCTCCTAAAAACCAAAAACCAAAATAAACCACTGTCAGTGTAGCAGAGATGGGAGAAATTCCAGGTGCCGTCTGACACAAACATACCTTGTCAGTGTAGTACCGCACAGTTGATATGTTACTCTGGGGTTACTGCTTCCCATATGTAGTACTTTACATTTGTCAATGTTAAACTATATTTGCCACCTCTCAGCCCATCTGCTCAACTTTTCTAGATCCTGTTGCAGCAGCATATTGTCATTAGTGTCATTAACAACCTTGCCTTCCTTAGTATCATCTGCAAACTTGGACATTAAGCCTCATATACCATCATCAATATCATTAATGAATACAGAAAACAACAATGGACCCAACACTGAAACCTGGGGAACTCCACTAATAACATTAGTCCACGAAGAGCAGTGTACATTGATTACCACTCTCTCTGTCTTCTCCCACTCAACCATCCCTTTATCCATAGCAGCAATTTGACTCCAGTGCAACACTGCTCCAATTTGTGCAGCAATTTGACTCCAGTGCAACACTGCTCCAATTTATGTAGCAGTCTTCCATGCAACAATATCAAAAGCCTTTCTTAGATCCAAATACAGGCAGTTCTCGCTTAACGAGTTCCTGGGTTTACGAGTTTTTTTCTCTAAGTATGAAGTATCAACAAAATCGAAAATATGAACATTAATTGCAAAAAAATGAATGTTAAACATTCATAAATACCGCATTCCAAACCACATGCATAGCTATACAATAGAGTGTACTCCGCTTTACAATATTAATCAGTTACAAAGACACCAGTTGATATAGATGAACAGTGCACTGTTGAGTCAGTTTGGTGTGACATAAGCACTGCGAAAGCAAAAATAAGAGTAGGAGTGTGTTATAGGCCTAATGACTCGAATGAGTACAATGAACAATTGTACAGAGAAATAGAGTGGGCTAGTAAATCGGAATGTCTTATAATGGGGGATTTTAACTTCCCAGATATTGACTGGAACTTGTGGGTTGGTCACTCATACACTAGTCAGACTTTTGTGGATTTATTGGATGATTGTTTTCTGCAGCAGCATGTTCGAGAGGCAACCAGAGAAAGTAATACTCTTGATCTGGTTATCAGCAGTGATCATTCATGTATTAGGAATTTGCAGATAAAAGAACCACTAGGTGGCAATGATCACAGTGTACTGATGTGGGATTTACTTAAAGATTTAATTACCATAAGGGGTAAAGAAAAGGGTTTTTGCTTCCGTAAAGGCGAGTACAGTGGTCTCCGACAGTTTTTAAATTCTGTACAGTGGGATCAACTGACGATGTTACCAACAGTAAATTCTAAGTGGGAAGCATTCAAGGAATTAATTGTGGATGCTACTAAAAGTTTCATACCTATTAAGAAATATTGGTCAAGGTTTAGGCCTAAATGGTTGTCAAATGAACTAATGAGACTCTTAACAGAGAAGAAAAATGCATGGGATGCATATAAATTATCAAGCGACTCAGAAGCCTATGGCAGATATAAGTTAATCTGTAATCAGATCACAAATGAGGTTTGGCAGGCGAAGGCAGATTACGAGAAATCCTTGGCAAAAGATGCTAAGAAAAACAGCAAGGATTTCTTTACTTATATAAACTCTAAAAGGAAGGGGATGAATCTGATTGGCCAACTTGACATCGATGGCTCGACTGTTGATGATCCTGCTCAGATAGCAAACAAACTGAATGAGTATTTTGCATCTACATTCACACATGAGGAATTATTAAGGTTTGAATATGGCAGAAGGTTATCAAATTGTAGCAGGATACTTAATGATTTTTAATGAATGAGTGGAAGAGAAACTGTTGAAGTTAAACGTAAGAAAAGCACCTGGGGTGGATGGGATCTATCCAGTTATATTAAAGGAGGCGGCAAAGCAACTAAGCAAACCCTTAGCCATAATTATGAGAGCATCCTTGGACTCAGGGGAGGTTCCCACGGACTGGAGATGTGCAAATGTATCCCCAATTCACAAAGGGGGTTCGAAGGGTGACACGAGTAATTACAGACCAGTTAGTTTAACTTCTGTTCCGGGTAAAATAATGGAGTCGCTGGTTAAAGATGCATTGCAGGATCATCTAGACAAGACTGCAGCAATAATTCAGACACAGCATGGGTTTGTTAAGGGAAAGTCTTGTCTGACAAATTTGATAGGATATTATGATGTGGTTACAAAGGAACTGGATGCAAAAAATAATTTTGATATCATATATTTGGATTTCAGAAAAGCTTTTGACACTGTTGCGCATGGAAGACTATTGTACATATTGGAGAAGAATGGTATTAAGGGTAAGTTGCTACAATGGATAAAAGGATGCTTAAGTGCGAGAAGACAGAGGGTGGTAATCAATGGGTGCTGCTCTTCTTGGACTAATGTTATTAGTGGAGTCCCACAGGATTTGGTGTTGGGTCCACTGTTGTTTTGTATATTTATCAATGATATTGATGAAGGTATATCAGGCTTAGTGTCGAAGTTTGCAGATGATACAAAGGTTGGCAGGGTTGTTAATGACAGTAATGGCAGTGTGCTACTGCAACAGGATCTAGATAATTTGGGCAGATGGGCTAAGAAGTGGCAACTGAAGTTTAACCTTGACAAATGCAAAGTACTGCATATGGGTAGAAGTAACCCCAGAGAAACGTACCAACTGTGTGGTACTACACTTAAGGTGGTAGAAAATGAAAAAGACCTGGGAGTAATTGGGCAGTCAGATATGAAGTTTTCTGAGCAATGCAGACAGGCTGCCAGGGCAGGTCATGGGGTTTTGTCAATGATATATAGGAATTTTGCTAGCAGGGAAAAGGAGGTGATTATCCCTCTGTATAAGGCAATGGTCAGGCCACGCCTTGAGTACTGTGTACAGGTCTGGAGGCCTCATTTTAGGAAGGATGTAGATTTACTTGAGCGTGTACAGAGAAGGGCAACAAGATTGGTGAGGGGAATGAAGGGATCCTCTTATCAAGAGAGGCTTAAGTTCTCCAAATTGCAGTGGCTGGAGACTAGGCACCTGCACGGTGATCTGATTGAGGTGTATAAGGCCTTGAATGGGTTCAACACACTGAATTCTGATGGGATCCTTCCACTTGTTCAGATTACGAACCTAAGGGGGCATAAATTCAAATTAAGAAAGGACAGATGTAGAATAGATGTGCGGAAATTTGCCTTTAGCCAGCGGGTGGTTAATTGCTGGAACAAACTTCCATCTGTCATTGTGGAAGTTGATAGGTTGAATAAATTTAAGGAGGAACTGGACAGGCATTTGGAGGGAATGGTGTGATTTTTTTTTTTTTTTTTTTTTGGCTGATGCTGCATAAGCCCATACATTTGCTTTCTTGCATCACATGCCACTACTACTACTACTATCGTATCGTTAAAATATCGTAATGTGAACCTAATAACACATTGTTTTTTGGTAATTCATTTCAAAATCTCGGAATTTGAAATTTTCACTGTATAACTAAGCTATTTATCTCTCCAAAATGTAATTTTTAAGGTCATGAGCTTGACCTTAAGGCCATATAAAAGGTTGTGAGCGTGGTTTGTAAATTGTATTATTTACAAATTCAAATCATTAAAAATGCACTACACTTTCATCGTTATCATTTGTTCCTTTATAAGAATCAGTTTGAAATGCATTTGTGATATTTTTCTAAAGCACATTTCTCGAGGTCACTACCATAAAACAATTTTCACTTTCTGGTTTATTGGGCTTTTCTGTTACTGCAAGCAATTATAAATGGGTAGTAAACTTGATTTCTGCCATTTGCGAAAATTCTGATAGCTGGAATTATGTGGTTTTTTACGTTATTATGGTGAAATGCGTTTGCCCTTTACTGAAATCTTCAGTTGTATAAAAAACAAATAAATTTTCAGAATCTTCTCTTCATTCCTTTTATTTTAAGCTTCATAAACTTGTCACTCTATGCGAATCATGTTAGTTTCAATTTGTGTGTGCCGTTAAAAAATGCTTACGCATGCAATCGTGAAATTTATAATTAAAAAAGATCATCTTGGAAACAAATGCCTCTTGAAGATGCAGGATAGATGTGCGGAAATTTCCCTTTAGCCAGCAGTTAATTGATTGGTGAAACAGACTTCCATCTTTTGTTGTGGAAGTTGATAGCCTAAATAAATTTAAGGCTGAGCTGGACAGGTATTTTGGAATGAACGGACAGGTGAAATCGGAACTTTTTTTTTTTTTTTGACTTATGTTGCATAAGCTTGCTTTCTTGCATCGTATACCTCTGCTAATGCTAATTCACAAGACAGCCCTGTGTGAACTCTTCATGTTTTCATGTCTGGAAAAAGCTCTTAAAGGCAAGCATTTGCTTCCAATATAATAATGCTCGCAGAGCCACAATGAAAGCACTTCGCAGTCTTTCAGAAAATGGCTTGCACTGTCGTACCCACGCATTTAATGCGTGGGTACGACAGTGGTGAAAGTGTGTAAAGTTCTAGGGAGAGTATTTCGAGAAGGAGAAATCCACATCAGATTCAGATTCAGATGATGACAATTAAGATAAGGTCTTACACCAGCCCGTGAATTTAATGATCACCTCTAGTACAAAAGGCTGAATGACCAGTACAGAGGCCCAATTTGAACCCTATGCAACACATGTGGGATGAGCTGGAACATCGAGTGAGGGTCATACAAACACATCTGACTTCGGTTTGACCTCTTCAGCTATCCCCCATCTCTCTTTCCTGTGGTCTATCATTTTTGGAGTAAAGCAAATGTGTCACACTTTAATAGTGTGCTGGTCCCTCTTTGAACATGGGCCAAGCTACTTTTTTTTTTTTTTTTTTTGGAGGGTAATCTTTTACATAATGTAGGTTGATGTTTGTATAATTATTCTTTTCGCTTTCATCTTTTGTCACTATGAATTTAGAATACCTTACCTACTGTACTTAAAACACCAAAAAATTAACACTAGAAGAAACTAAAAAGCATTTTTTTTTTTTTTTTTTTATGTAGACCCCCAAACACGAGAGGTATTAGAACTTATAGTACTTAGTACCATGCTTGGGTTGGAGGTTGAGAAGACGAAAGAAGATATTTGTTGACATTGGACTTGAACTTCTGTAGACTGTAATTTTCAGGAAATACCTATGGTTCTGTGAGTTTGAAGTTGGACAGTAAATGGATGTTGGCTGGTGGTGGCACATGTTCAGACTGTTTTGAAAGAGAGAGAGAGAGCGAGCGGGAATTATAGAAGACATTTCAGAAGAACAGTGCCCATGGAAGTATCTGTAGAAAAGGCATGCAGCAGAAACACTACATCTATGAGACAGCGAGTGGAGAGACTCTGTTAGTGATGAATCATTACTTAACCTAACTGCCCTCTTCTGAATGGAATCAAGAAGCCTGAGAGAGGTTTTGGGGACACCACCCCAGATGTGGGAACAATATTCCATGGTAGGGCGGATTTGCGATTTGTACAGAGTGAGCAGCTGTTTGGAAGAAAAGTAGCGCTGAGAGCGAAAGAGAAAACCAAGTTTTTTAGATGCAGAGGAAGCAATATTTGTAATGTGCTTGTGCCAAGAGAGATTAGAAGTGAGGATAATCCCCAAAAGAGATATATCATCATACCAAGAAATCGGAGTGTCACCAAAGATAAGCATAGGAGCAAAAGAATCCTTTTTGCGAGATATAAGACAAGGCTGACTTTTAGAAGGATTGAAATCAACTAAGTTGTCTTTGCCCCACAGGAGAATTACCTGAAGATCGGCATTTAACGAATTCGTAATAGAGTTTTAAGAAGTTGAAGCTGATTGAGCAGGGTAAGGTTTCTCAAAATGGAAAGTGGAATGCAATGTGCTATCATCAGCAAAACTATGAATAGGATTTCCAGTCAATGGAAGAAGGTCATTAATATACAAAAGGAAAAGAGTGTAGGAAAGAACTGAACCTTGGGGGACACTGGCATTAGTGGAGAAGCTAGAAGATAGAGCCATCTACCATCACTCTCAGTGAGCAATCAGAGAAAACTGGATAACCAGTTACAAAAAACAGTTGGCAAACTATAAGATGGAAGCTTGTTTAGAAGACCTTTATGCCAAACATGATTGAAAGGCTTTGAAATGTCTAGAGCAACTACTTGCGTTTCACCAAACTTTACCATTGAATTAGTCCATGAATGGGTAACATAAGCCAGAATATCACCAGTGGATCGACACTGTCGGAATCTATACTGCTGATCGTTGATCAGACGGAAGGTTTCTAGGTAGTTTAAGAGTTGGCGGTTAATTGATTTCTCCATTACTTTAGAAAGAGTAGAAGTAATTGCAATGGGACAATAATTGGATGGAAGGGATTTGATTTGTCCGATATGAGCAAATTTCCAAGCAGAAGGAAAAACACCTTTGGAATAAGAAAGTGAAAAAAGGCGGCAAAGAACAGGCATAAGTTCAGTAGCACAGGTTTTGAGAACAAGTGGAGAAATACCAACGGGACCTGGAGCTTTGTTAGCATCAAGATTCATCAAAATCCTTCTGACATCCTTTTGACGGAAGTCCACAGGAGGCATTGAATGGAGCATGTAGGGAATGGTGGGAGGTTTTTTACCAAGATCATTAATATATGAGTTTGAAGAAAAATACGATGCTAACAGGTACCAGCTTTATCCTTTGTCGAAGTGACAACAGAACCATCTGGTTTTGACTTAGGTGGGAGCAGAGATGGGCAAAAGTTTCTGCCAATAGCTTTGGCAAGAGACCAGAATGCTCGGCTACCATTAGGGCAAGAAGCAAATTTTCTGCTCTTAGCCTGTTGAAACTCTAGTTTGGAATGGTTAATAACTGCTTTACAATTGTTGCAAGCTTTGGTGTAGGCAGAAAACGAAACTGGAGAATTAGAAACTAGCCAATTACAATATGCAGCGTTTTTCTCTTGAACAGCCTTAGCACATTTATTGGAAAACCAAGGTTTAGATAAAAGGCGAGATTTTAAAGTGGAGTGTGGAATAAAGGATTCCATTCCTGCAAGAATAATTTCGCTGACACGATCTGAGCAAACATTGACATCAGAAGTTTTGAAATAGTAATCTGACCAAGGAAAAGAAGAAAATAAATCTCGCAGGTCATCCCATTTTGCATTCTTGTAATGCCAAACAATGCGAGGCTGTGAATAGCCATGAGATAAAGGCTCCATTGGAGAGGAGACAATCACCAAGTTGTGATCTGAGGTGCCTAAAGGACCTCTCACTTTGACCGTGTACTTAGAAAAAGATCAAGCATGTTGACTGTATGGTTAGGAATGTCCGGTATTCTTTTAGGTAAATGAACAATCTGTGCAAGGTCATTAGTAATTGCAAAAGCCTCGGCATCTCGACCAGCTGGGTCGGTGTGACTAGAAAACGGAATCCAGCTGGAGTTGTGAATATTAAAATCACCAAGGAAAATTACCTCACTGTTAGGAAAGTTGGACTGGAGAAAGTCAAGTTGCAAAGAGAGGAAGTCAAAGAGCTCCAAGTGATTAGTGAAGTTGGGAGAATGGTAGGGACAACAGATGAACTTGACACAATGAGGTAGACAGATTTTAAGCAGAGAAGATCGAAAAGAGAGATTCCAAATTACCAAGTCTTTGACAGGGAATATCAGAACAGACATATGCACAAGTACCACCTTTGAGGAAAAAGGAATCATACAGCGAATAATTTGGGCAACTGAGATGAGCAGTAGTTGAATCAACCGATAACTGAGATTCTGTCAGAAAAAGTACATGGGGTTTGGCAGACTGCAAGTGGAAATGGACATCGTTGAGATTAGAATTGAGACCACGTATATTTGTGAAATGAATTAGGAAGTGTTTGGGAGGTTTAGATCTTTTGCAGATAAGCTTGCTCTGTTACAGGAGTGTCCAACTTAATTTGTGATTGCAATCTACTTTTTTTCCTTCAAAATGTGCTGCGATCTACCATCTCAAAAATTTCATTGCACGAGGTGCACAAATCGAGGGATGACTGTGTATTTCAAATTCGGCGTGATCGACCGAAATTAAATCCGTGATCAACTCGTTGGCCACCCCTGCTCTATTAGTTTGACAATTCATGGTGCATTCAATAATAAGAAAAAGTGGGTGGGACATGCTGTATGAAGTAATGAAATTTTTGGATATGGCGTACACATGGCAAGATATAATATACCCAGATCCTTGACGTAACGTGGCCTCGACAATGACCCCTGCATACACACTACTCGGACTCCCTCCAGTCACTATCTGGCAGAGTATAGGTAGCAAGATTATACACGAGCTGATCTGGAAGCTTCCTAGAGAGTTACCAGTAGGTTCGGTCCAGTCTACTAACTAGCGGCCGGCCTCTGAACACCGTTTTAGAGCTGTACCCTCGAAATGTAAGGAATATTGGATCTCGCTACGATGTTCATCATAACCTCAAAAGTCATCAATCATGATGGAAGAGATGGGGAAGGTTTGACCAGAACTTAGCTCTGGAGACTAAACATGGGTTCCACCACTTCAAGCCTCCAATAAGCAAAGTGGTGGTATTGCACCGGTTGATGAGAGTCATCTACCACCTAGAAATTGCTAAGTTTCTTAGCAATAAATAAATTGCTAAGTAATCGCAATTTATTTTTTAAAGTAAATTGCCATTACTAACTAACATGATCCACAATGTTTTATTTATCAACTGATGTTGTGATATAAGTATAGTTTTATTACTTTTCAGTTAATATGCTGCAGTGTTTTAGAATGTGAGCTTGACCTCTTTAAGTGCATAAATAACTTAAAAACTAGAAATCATCAGGGTATTGCTTCTACCTGCAGCTGTTGCTAATCTCATTCCCACTTGGTTTTTTTATTTATTTATTTTATTATTTTTTTTTAATGTCTAATGTGTAAAGGGGTTATTTTTACTTAAATGTGTGCATCATTCAGACCATCAGTTGGCTTATACAAAACAGGGAGAAAGATGCTGGTCAATCAAAAAAAAAAAAAAAAACATTTAATCAAAAAATATAATTTATTCACAGGAAATTCACTATTTGTATGCAGTACAATACAGATATAAGGTTTGTTCAAAAATTCAATGAATGTTGCAAAAAATTAATTTTATTCTATGATAAATAATAATTAAATGAATAATTAATAAATTTTTTAATTGTTAATATAATTCAATATAATCTTCTGCAACCACACTCTCATTCCACTGTGCCTGCCACTGAATAAAACATTTTTTGGAAGTCTTCTTTTGTGAATCTTTTAGGCAGTCTGTTGTGTTTGATTGGATCTCTTGAATCAACTCCAGTTCATTTTCCTTTCATGTCCTGTTTTAATGTTAAGAATAGTCAAAAGTCACACAGCAATATCAGGCAACATTAAGGTGGGTGCAATTTAGTGAGAATGTTTTTGTCAATAAAAAATTATCAGCTATATTGTTTGAATTTTGTAATTTTCATTGGATGCAACAAATGAGAAAAAAAAAAAAGTGCTTGCTCCAAGAAACTTTCCACACACTAACAATTTTTTTAGTACTGCCTCAATGACATTTATGTTTTGGCTTAAGAATATCTCAGTTAATAGAGGATGTTCATTAATATTAGTAGCTAAAATTTTTTTTAGGTATAATAAGCTAAGATAGCTTTTCTAATTTTTTTTTTTTAGCTATTTATAGCTAAATAGATTTTGTGCAGCTCCCAAAAAAAAAAAAAAAAAAAAAAGAATCATCCATTTTAATATGATCAAAGGTTCTCACATTAACTTGAGTATTTCTAATTTTTTTTTGAAAATAGGTGGCTTAGAGAGTGCGCATCATCCCTTTACAGCCCCATGTTTGGAAGATACTGAACTAGTGTACAGTAATCCGGCAAAGGTACATTGATTTTTTTTTTTTTTTTAAGATTTAAAGTTGTTATGGTGAAGTATTGATAAAATAGGCTCAAATTTCATTAAAAACTCTTCCTGCATCAATTATAATTCTAGCACATATATTCATTATGTTTAAACCTAAAGTTTCTGTGCAATGTTTTCTAAAATGATTGCATTTTCAATTGCAGTTTGAGTTTACCATAATTTTATTTTTTCATTTAGTTCTTTGAATTTTATGATATCCGTTATTAGCATTAGCATTAGTAGAGGCATATGATGCAAGAAAGCAAGCTTATGCAGCATCAGCCAAAAAAAAAAAAAAAAAAACCTTCCTATTTCACCTATCCATCCCGTCCAACAGTTCTCTATGTCTTCCTTGAATTTATTCAGGCTACCAACATCAGACAGAAGTTTGTTCTAGCAATCAACCACCCTTTGGGTAATGGCAAACTTCTGCATGTCTATTCTGCAACCATCCTTCCTCAATTTGAATTTATGCCCACCCTAATGCGTAGTCTGAGCAAGAAGAAGAATCTAGTCAGCATTGAGCTTGCTCAACCATTCAAAGCCGTAAGCATCTCGATCAGATTGCCTCACAGGTGCTTAATCTCCAGACACTGAAATTTGCAGAACTGAAGCCTTTCTTGGTAAGAACACCTCAGTGCTCTTCTCTGTACCCACTCCAACAGTTCTACATCCTTCCTAAAATGAGATCTCCTGAGTTGTATACAGTACTCAAAATGTGGCCTGATCATTGCCTTATACAATGGAATAATCACTTGACAAAACCCCATGTACTGTCCTGGCAGCCTCTCTGCACTGCTCAGAGAACTTCATATCTGACTGCACAATTATCCTCAGTTCTTTTTTCATTTTCCACTACCCTAACTATAATACCACACAGTTGGTACATTAATTTAGGATTACTGCTACATCTGTGTGCAGTACTTTGCTTTTGTCAATGTTAACACTTTTTATATACACACACACACACACACACACACACAGTAAACCCCCGATATTCGTGGGGGGTTACGTTCCTGAGAAATGCCGTGAATACCGAAAACGCGAATACTGAGTTATGGCTCCCATAGTAATAAAGGGGTTCCATTCCAAAGTATGAAATATATAAGAAAAACTAATCTAAAATTTTGTCTGTGTATGTATTATATGTACCTTCATAATATGACTATGTACATAGACATTACATAGTGAAATGCAAGCATAAGGCATCAAAATGAAAATAAGAAATAATTTAATATTAAATGTAATATTTATTAGAAATTTCAAACCAGCACCTTTGCTAGCTAAAAAACGTATCCCGCCAGTGCTATCACCAGTTTCACTAAAGTGTTGATAAAAGTGTTTTGCCTTTTCACGAATGATGAGTGAACTTAACAGAATTTTATTGTGAGTTCGGTCTTCTATCCACAGATTTAAAGCTTTTTCCATTTTCTCTAATTTAACATCACGAGTTACAGAGCAAATTTTTGAAGCAATTAGCACGTTTTCACGGACACTACGGCGGATTTTTTCTTACGATTTCTTCATTGATCATACCATTGACTTATTGATTTTATAATGTTTTGCCACTGACGAGACACTTTCACCATTAGAAATTTTGTCTAATAACTCAATTTTACTCGCTAATGTCGTCACCTTCTGCGATCTTTTCACAGTTCCCTTGTTATTCGTACCCATATTTTTGTAGGGGTTAGAAAAGAACTTGTCCACAATAAAGTCACTTTCTTCGTTAACACACTCGAAAAAGTCTGTTTACACTAACACACTGCAAACCGGTAGATTTTTCACTTTTGTAAGCATATCAATTTATAAATTTATTCAATTTATAAGCATATAAATTAAAATAAAATGATGAAACCTTCCATGACAAGCGCATAACACATACTGAACAAGGATTAGTGAGAAACATCCACGCTCGCGATTTTGTCACCCCTCTCCCCCCCCACCCACCCACTGAGCGCTGTTTTGACCGGGAAAGATGATTTTAGCCACGCCCATGTTTTTTTATGGCGGAAAATGTTCATGGCGCTTTAAAATTCACATTTTTTTAGGTTTCATTTTATATTAAATCAGTGACCGCAAATAGCGGGGGTTTACTGTGTATATATATAAAATATGCCTGCCTCCATCTATGACTTTACTTTGGACCCAACCAACAGCCGGACGACAGAGAAACAACGAATAGTGGCTCACATGTTGAAGATTTGGCAGCACAGATGGGAGATGTCGCCAAAGGGTCAAGTTACAAGAAGCTTCATACTGATAGTCGCAAAAATGTACCCGAAAGCCCCCTCGTGGTTCTATCCTGGGCTAAATACAACCTTCCTCCTGACAGGCCACGGCCCATTTAAAGCAAAACTGAATGCACTCAGAATAATAGAGTCCACATGCACCTGTGGAGAACCTGAAACCTGGCAGCATATTATTATGCACAGCTGTGAATGCTACGAAGAACACAGAAGTAGACTTATAACTGAGATTCAATACTTGCCGAAAAATCAAGAGTACCATCTATTGGATTCAGAAGATGAATACAAAGCCTTCAGCCGATTTGCACTTGACGTCTTCAATAGACGACGAACAGAAATAGCCATCCACAACGAATAGATGACCACAAATAATAAATAAAGGCAAACAGATAAAACATCAACACAGAGGAAAGGATTGCAAAATACTAAGGATAAACGGCATAATATGCAGCAGAATAAATGAAACAGCATGGACCTAGGAACCAATGTGAGTGGCTCCAACCAGGATGTTGTCACCCCCAGGATGAACCACACACCTAGAAAAGGACTAGGCCCCACCAACGAGTCATCATCAGACTGCACTTGCTGGAGGGCACTGCAAATTGCCGCTAGGGCGAACTGGATGGGTCTCCCTTGCCCAGCCCACTTTCTCTCCCCATCCCTGGTGGGGTGAGGGGAAGGTCTTTCTGCCCCCTCCCCACCCCACCACCCCCTCTTTTCCCTCTGGTGGGGCAAGGGCATGCCCCACTGATATACCTGGGGTCGCCTTCCCTATTGACCCCATATTTCTGTCTTTTCATCCCAGCCTTCCGTCTCTCCCCCCCTACTCTACCTATATCGCCAGCGAAAAGCGAATGCCCCACACAACGAAAAATTTTAAATGCCAAACTCGACACACTTGCAACCACTTTCGGCCTAACTAGATTCAAGCGTTTATCCCGCCCTCCCCCCCCCCTTTTTTTATAGGTCCTAGCCACTGAAATCTCAGGAAATTAGGTGGCAGGGCCTGCCAGAGTACTTATCTAAAAATACTGGTGTACCTGGGCTGCCTCCACGGGGCCAAGTGTGGGCAACGTTGGGCCTCAGTAGGGGTCCAGCGGCTAATCGGCCAGATGAACAACAGAACACAACACTACACATGTACAATACCCCTTTTAAATCTTTGGCCTTCCCAGCGAACTGGTACACCCACAATGAAAGCAACGCGGAGATGGGGGAAACCCCTGGTGCCATTAGACACTAAATACACTTTACACTTTTGTGTATACAGGGTGATTCACTACCAGTGCGACAAACTTGCAGGAGGTGTAGGGGGCACAAAGACGAATCGGAATCACATAGCATTGCAGGGTCCAAAGTGCCTTCATCAAGCGGTAGAGGACGTTGAACGGGAGGTCGCGTGAACAGCGATCCCGCTGGAAGTCAGCATTTGCGAACCGTTTCTGTTGAAGAAACCAAGTAGCAAAAGTCCTCCGGAATAGATAATCCGCAGGCTCCAATGATTGGACGCGTTGCAGATGGTATGAACTCATTTGGTTTGTTGACAGTATCCTCCATACAGTGGATTGGGAAATACCCAATCGTTGGTGTATCGCTCGAGTACTCATACTCAGATTGCCTTCTGCAAGACATAGGACATTCTCCTCATTGTCTGGCGTCCTTGTCATTCGCTCTCGATTCATGGTACCTCTTGTAAAACAACCAGTCTCACGTAACTTTCTGTGCACACGTGCGAAAATTGTATGATGAGGAGCATGCCTGTGCGGGAAAGGTTCCTGGTACAAGCGCAGAGCAGCGCGCCCATTACAGTCCGCAGCTCCATACGCGAGGTGCATGTCGGCCAGTTCAACGTTTGAATACTCATCCATCCTACTGCCTCGGGAACTGGTTCGCAAATGCTCACTTTCAGCGGGATCGCTGTTCACGTGACCTCCCGTTCAACGTCCTCTACCACATGACGAAGGCATTTCGTACCCTGCAATGCTATGTGATTCTGATTGTCTTTGTGCCCCCTACACCTGCAAGTTTGTCGCACTTTATATATATATATATATATATATATATATATATATATAAAGAAATTAGACTGAAAAATAAAATTAAAACAAAACTCATGCCAGTAGCATGGCAAAACAATTTTTTTATTTTTTTTTTATTTACTTATTATTTTGCATTTATTTTCTTAATTATCTCGGAGAATTTCTGCTACAATATTTTTAGTCTTGTTACCCTTTTCCTCCCTGTTGGTTTGATTATTACATTTAATTTTGACTTTTTTCACCCTACTGTTTTGCCATGCTGCAAAACATTAGGGTAGTCAAGCATCATGTAAAGGAATATGCTTTTTGCTGCCTCTGATGTTTGCTTTACCTTTTTTATTTTGTTTTTTATTTAATACTAAATATTCTGTTTTCAACTATTTAAAACATTATGACCAGTTCTTTATCCTTGGATAAAGACTAGTTCTTTATCTCCAGTCCGTGGAATCTTTCCCCGAGTCCAAGGATGCTCTCATGGCTAAGGGTTTGCTTACTTCCTTTGCTTCCTCCTGTATTATAACTGTATATATCCCTTCCACCCCAGGTGTTTTCTTATGTTGAACTTCAACAATTTCTCCTCCACTTTGCTCTCGGTAATTACAAAATCTCTCCTCCTTGAATAACTACACATGTGTGAATGTAGATGCAAAATACTCATTTAGTTTGGCAGCTATCTGAGAACGATCATCTATAGTCAAACCATTGATATCAAATGGACCAATCTGATTCATCCCCTTCCTTAAATCCTACATAGTACACTGTGACCACTGCCACCTAGTGGTTCCTTTATCTGTAAATTCCTGATGCATGAATAATCAATGCTGATAATCAGATCAAGAGTGTTACCTCTTGTTGCCTCTCTAACTTGCTGCTGTAGAAAACAATCATCCAATAAATCCACAAAAGCCTTGCTAGTGTGCAAGTGACCAACCCACAAGTTATGGCCCACTCTATTTCTCTATAATTGTTCATTGTACTTATCAGAGTCATTAGGCCTATAACAAAATCCTCCTCTCATTTTTCCTTTCCCAGTGTTTATGTCACACCAAACTGACTCAACATTGCACTGTCCATCTATGTCAGCTGGATGCACTTCCTTAGATTTTGTGTTTCTTAACTAACAGCATAACTTCTCCTCCCTTCCTATCCTGTCTATCCTTTCTATGCACATTGTACTCCCCAAATTACAATTCTGCATCCCTTATATCTGAGTGGCACCACTTCTCTGATATCCCAACAAATATCTGCCTTGGACTTAACCAGCACTTCAAATTCATCAAATTTATTTACTATACTCCTAGCATTGGTGTACATGCTAGTATACATGCACCTATTCTTACTCTTAGTTACTCTAATACCCGTGTATTTACTTTTTCATGACCCCCAGCAGTTCCTGTAATCCCCAGTAACTGGCTTTCCATGCCGCTGCTCATTCCAATAGAAGAAGTGCTAAAATCATTTCCACCTCTGCCTGCAGCTACTGTTAATCTATTAGTCTGCAAATCCCCCCCCCCCAAGCTAGCAGTTTTCCAACCCACCTAATATTCCTCAATAACATCAGCCAGTATTCTTGAATCCCTTCTATTTAAGTGTATCCCATCCCTGTAGAAGCAATCTCTCCTGTTAACAAGCACCAACCACGCTGAGAAAAATTCTACCCCATGAGTCCTGCATAATCTTTCCAGGGCCAAATTGATTGACAAGGCTCTCATCATATACTCCCTCCTATTGTGTCTGGGCAGGATTGCAGACACTTTCAAATTTAGCCCTAATTTGCAACATTTTTTCAGCATTGACCTGTACTTGCTTAGTAAATCCACAGATCTCCTACACTTAATGTCATTAGTGCCAACGTGTACAATGATATCATCTTTTGTGCCCTTAAAAGATGATATCTGCTCTACAACATTATCAAGTTTTGCCCCTGGCAGACCCTGTTCCTATTCCACCTATCGTTTTGTCAGGATTAGGATTTGAACCCACACCCATCCTTGGACCAGAAATCACAGCCACATTTGGTGGAAAGAACAACCCTTGAGTCTGATGCCTTAGACCACTCAGCCACCCTGACAACATAGTCTAGTTGTGGCATATATTTAGTCTGATGTGGAAGAATGAGATGAAATTACAGCTCATACTTCCAAATTCAGAACAGTAACTATAGAAGTAACAAGGAATTATAGAAAAGATGCAGAAGAAACTGAATGTGTTTGTGTGACAGAGAATAGAGTAAGTTTGTAAGTGAGGAATCACTTTTGAAAAGAGGTCCTGACTGCCCTCTTTTGAATAGTTTCTAGGAGTTTAAGAGAACTTTTGGGGGAAAACATTCCAACATAGGACTGAATTTGTGATTTGATCTGAAACACTAAATTACTATAATCAGGAATTTTGTTCACGGAATTAATCAAATATTTTGCAGGTAAGGTGCTTCAATTGTTGATTTTACTGTGTTTTTTTGCATTCAGTTGTTTCTTATTTATTATTATTTTTTTTAATACAGGCAAGAGGTCAGCATTATGATCTTGTTCTAAATGGTCAAGAGATTGGTGGTGGATCTATAAGAATTAATGATGTTAAGCTTCAGCAGTATGTACTTGAGGACATATTAAAGGTCAGATTGCAGATCCTTTCGTTAAAATTAGTTAACATAAATAATTCTTAAATGAAAGAGAAAAGGGTTTTTTTTTTTTTTTTTTTTTATATCTGTGGAAGCATGTGTCATATAGAAATAGTACATTGATTGAGCCAATTTTGCTTATTAATGACCTAATAAATTTCCTAAATATGATAATTGCGGTTAATTTTGTTTGAATATTTGGGCGATGTTTGGAACCTACCTTCTTGAAAATAAAGTCTTCATAATTATCAAGTGAAGTGGATATCATAACAGTTTTGAATGACATGGATAATACATTAAGGTTCTTGATAATGTCTTTAGATAACAATTTATTCTTTGGGACAGATCATTCATGCAATTTCTGTTGATAAAGCACTATACTATGATATGAAGATTAAACTTTTATTCTGTGATGCAGAATATACAAGATCACATCTTGAGAGTCCAGTGACTTGATCATATAGATACATGAAAATTTTCTTATGTAAGACAAATTAATAAAATCGGCATCTGATAAAGTGGTCTTGAAGTCAACTTGACACTTTTACACTTTGCCTGGGAATATTCGTTTTGTTAAGGAGTTTGTCAGGTAATTTAGAAAAATGAATTTGGTATACTAAAATTGTGTTTCAATAATGTTTAGATGAGCTTCTTGAAATAGACACATAAGAAGAGATAAGAAAAATAATTCAAAGAACTCTTCATGCAAAGAATATATAATTTTTGATAAAAAAAATTAGGTAATATGCAGTTCATTATCTTGACAAAAAAATATAACTCAGCAATCATTGAATTATAACTACCCCTTCTGGGGTGGATTGTACTGCATAGCTCACAGAATAAAAAGCCAATCACTTATGCTAAAGCAGTGGAAATTTTCATCTGAAAGTCAGTGATAAAGTAGCAGTTATGGGACATAGTAAAGATATCGTGGAGTTTCAAAAGGGCATGATTGTTGGAGCTTGTGCATCAGATGCTTCCACATCAGAAATGACACGTCTAGTTGGTGTCAAACAGGTCAGACTATCTCCCATCGAGAGAACTGTAAAGGATTACACAAAATGGATGTTCATGGTGAGTGAAGGGTGCAGCACGTAGTACAGGCTCAGAGGCAGGTTACTCTGCGACAGCTAACATCACAATAAAATATGGGAAATACAAGAACTGTATCCCAAATGACAATGCACTGCACACAGACATATGGGGTTCGACCAAGAGACACGCTCTCCTCACTGCTGATCATCGTTGATGGCGAATGCTGTGGTGTCAACAAAAAAACACTCGTACACTGGAGGACTGAAAACTAGCATACTGACCAGATGAGTCCAAAAACCTGGTGCAACATGCCGACAGATTTTGTGTGTGGACACAAGCAACACGAATCCATGGATCAATCAAGCTGTTGTCCGCTACCCAGGCAGGCAGGTAGCGGTGGTTACTTAATATGAGGCATGTTTTGCTGAGGAGGAGGACCCGTGATGCATATGGACCAATGTTTCACTGGTGAGGTCTATCAGCTGCTCTTAGGAGACCATGTGTACACTGCCATGCCATATATTTTCCCAGACAGAAACAGGATCTTCTAAGATGATAACGCACCAGTGTCATCATCGGTCCTGCACTGTGCACAAGTGGTTTGAGGAACAGTGAAAATCTCACTCATCTTGATTGGCCTCCAAATTCACCTGGCCTCAATCCAATTGAATACCTGTCAGATGTTTTGTAACAATAAGTGAGGCATATGGACATGCAAACATCTATTCTGGCACCATGGACAGCCTTACAGGCAGCATGGCTGCAGATCCCTACAGACATCTAGTGAAGTCACTGCCTAGGCAAATAGCAGCTGTTATCTGTGTGAATGGTGGCCCAACAGTGGTAGGTAGGTAATCGTAATTCACTGTGTGTGTGTGTGTGTGTGTTTAGTATATATAGGAGGGGAAGGAGTTCATAAGTAAGAAAGTCAAAAAAAAGAAGTAAACAATAAGAAGCATTGCTGTTAAATAGCATTAGAAAATATTTATATTACTTTATCAAATTGGGGAAGCTGGCTGTGCAAAAATGATTTTAATAGTTTTAATTAAAATAGTTTTAATTTTTTTAAAATTCAAAAAAGAAATTAAAAAAATTTGTTTATCAAACCACACTCCAAGGCTTTTATACTTAATTAGATTTAACAAAAGAATGAGTAAATGAAAAGCTACAGATTTTTTTTTTTTTGTGATAATTTAGCTGAGTTAATTTTTAAACCAAATGAAAAAAAGGCCTAAACAAAAACAGAGAGAGAGAGAGAGAGAGAGAGAAAACTCTATTAAAATGAATATTGTAATTGATAGCATCAGATTAGGTGATGAAAGTAGCCCTTAGTTTTTAAATCAGTGCATAAGAAAGTAATAGAATACAGTTAATGAGTAAAAAATTAGACCTATTTAGAAGTATTGCTTTAATAAGACAAAGAAACCATCACTAATTAAGTAAAATGAATGAAGATCTATAAACACTAAAGGTCGAACAGTGTAAAAAGTAGATGCCAATCTAAGTATATCAGTTCTAATTAATCTTTTTTTTTTATTATCATTATTTAAGAAAAGAATATGGCACGGTCTCATACTTTCCTCTCATAGCCAACATGTAGGAAAAATAGGAATAAAATTTGAACTGTTAAAAGTTGAAAGAATTGATTTTTGCAGATGTTTCAATAATGCTAAGAACAGAATATGCCTCCAGTCTTTGGCAAAGTTTTGGATTTTTTGTTTTCAGTATAGGAAATCCTGTATAATATTTGGAGGGGTGAAAAAAAAAAAAAACTTTTATAAGGCATATGTCGAATAAACAAGTAAGTGTTCTGAAATAAAACCACTTGAATTTTTGAGAACAAAGTTCAGAACCATATGAAGCTAAGGAGATTTTAGAAGAGGAATCTTCCTTATTTGATTGTTCGGTGAAAAAACCTGAGTGTAAATTAGGATAATGCATCATTGGTACACAAGCCTCAGATCTGGAGTCTAACCAACTTAACTGGCTCTGTAAATGCTGAATTTTATCTGCTGTTGTAATCTATAATTTTCTTTCCAGTCTTATAGCTGGATGTTTTCTGAACAAGATTTTTTTTCCTTAATGGGTGTATTGAAGTATGCACTTTTCATGTTCTATGATGTTCTTTCCATTGGTGATCCTCTTTTTGTTTTCCCTTATAAAATTTGTGTCTTAGTAACTTTTAACATTTCATGGTCTTTTGCCAGATGGCTTTCAAGGCTCAAGCCAGTAGTACGGCTTAAATCTAAAAAGAAAATTTTGTTAATATTTTTAATATTATTAATACTACTAAAGGAATTATTCTGTGATGAGTTTAAATTGCTACTATTATTTTTAGTTGTCAAGCTCTATAGCCTACATGTTCAAAATATCTCCTTCCTTGTGTTAGCACCCTTTTGCTAATCTCACCTGGCATTCTGTCTGGCTGGCTGTGTATATTCTTAGAACCTTTTTTTTAAAAAGAACTTTGTTCTTTTTTTAAGTGTGGTTTCCATAATTGGACTGATACAACCAGTAAATAATCAGAATTACCGTGAGCATATCTCAAATGTAGTAGTCTTACCATTGCCTTATGCAGTGGGGTTATGACTTCCCTAATGTTGAATAAATTATTAATAGGAAACAATGGGTTGTTTCCTATTAGTTTCCTTCTAGCCCCATATTTCATTTTACACTTCATAGATCATAACTCACATCTCTCTTTCTCATTCTCCCCCCCCCCCCATTGTATTTTATTCACCTCCTTCTAGTGCATAAGTTATTATGGGGTAGTTATTTTCTGACCTTATCTGACACTTTTCTGACTATCCCTGAAGCCCTTATCCAAGTGAAATCAGGCCTATCCTGAAGGAGCATTGCTTGGTACTAGTTATTAACCATTCTTCCAATCTTTCTCCCATATACAAATTTTGACCCCCCCACACACACACCTCTATCCCTTTCGATATGTAATTTAAGAAAATAAGAAACAACAGCAGTATCAGCACTGATCCTTAAGAGACACCACTTCTAACACTAGCCCAATGTGACGAGTAACCATTAATTGGGATGCGTATAAATTAACAGGAAACACTGATGCCTATAGTTAGATATAAGATAGTAGTATGTAATCAAGTCACAAAGAACATTAGGCAAGCAAAGGCAGATTACAAGAAATCTTTCACAAACGATGCAAATAAAAACAACAAAAAGTTCTTTACTTATATAAACTCTAGGTAGCTGACAAACTGAATGAGTATTTTGCATCTACATTCACACATGAGGAGGTCTGTAGGGAAGTGGAGGCCACAAGCTTATCAAACTCTGGCAGGAAGCTAAATTATTTTGTAATAACTGAGAGCAAAGTGGAAGAGAAATTGTTGAAATTTAATATAAGAAAGGCACCTGGGATGAATGAGATCTATCCAGTTATATTAAAGGAAGTAAGCAAACCCTTAGCCATAATTATGAATGCTTGAGGCCTGACCTGTATGGTCAGGCCTCAAGTTTTGAGGTATGAGACTTCCAGATCTGGAGGCCTCATTTTAGGAAAGATGTAGAGCTGCTGGAACGAGTACAGAGAAGGGCATCGAGATTCGTGAGTGGAAGAAAGGGTTGGTGTTACCAAGAAAGGCTTAAGTTTTGCAAATTGGAGCTTCTGGAGACACTAGACACTTGCAAGGTGATCTAATTGAGGTGTATAAGGCCTTGAATGGATTGAGCAAGCTCAGTGCTAATGGGATTCTTCCTCTTGCTCAGATTACTCACCTGAAGGGACATAAATTCAAATTGGGGAACGACAACTGTAGTGCGGAAATTTGCCTTTAACCAGTGGGTGGTTGATAGTTGGAACAAACTTCCATCTATTTTGGTGGAGATCATCAGATTAAATAAGTTCAAGGCAGAACTAGACAAACATTTGGAGTGCATGGATGGGTGAAATGGGAAGGGTTTTTTTTTTTTTTTTGGCTGATCTATATAAGTTTGCTTTCTTGCATCATATGCCTCTATTGATGCTAATTAAGTAATTTCTGTTTTCCTATTCAAAGATATTGATTTCTTTCTAATGAATGTTTCTTGCTTAAAAATACAGAAGTGATTGATAATGACTTTCTCATACTCTAGGAAGATACCACTAGTCTCAAGCATCTGATAGAAGCATTAGGAAGTGGCTGCCCTCCACATGGTGGAATTGCCCTAGGTAAGTGTACATTTATATTACCATCTATATACATTTAGTGGTCATTGAAATGTGATCACTGGCATGATAACATGTTGAACTTTCCTGGGCATGGATAACAACTTTAATATACCAAAACCAATCAAACAGCCATATGATGTGTGGATCAACACATCATATGGCTGTTTGACCTCATCCCAAAGATGCTTAATGAAGCTAAGATCTGCGAAGTCCCCCCCCCCAAGAAGGAGGATAAAGTTCCAGAAGTTCTTCAATGGTAATGGCATCTTTCCTGCTGAAAGAAGCCACTACCATTGAGAAAAACAAAACAGGATTGTTTACAGGTATAGTTGATCTGCAACCAATGTTCAGATAGTTGAGTACTGTATACAGGTCTGGAGGCCTCATTTCAAGAAGGATGAGAGCTGCTGGAATGAGTATAGAGGAGGGCAACTAGATTAGTGAATGGAAAAGGGTTGCTCTTACGAAGAAAGGCTTAAGTTTTGCAGATTACAGTGTTTGGAGACTAGCCACCTGTGAGGTGATCTGATTGAGGTGTATAAAGCCTTGAATAGTTTGAGCATGCTCAATGCTGATGGGATTCTTCTTCAGAATAATCACCTGAGAGGGCATAAATTCAAATTGAGGAAAGATAGTTGTAGGATAGATGTGCGGAAGTTTTCCTTTGGCCAGCGGATAGTTGATTGGTGGAACAGACTTCCATCTTTTGTTGTGGAAGTTGATAGCCTAAATAAATTTAAGGCTGAGCTAGACAGGTATTTGGAATGAATGAGGGATGAAATCTGAGCTTTTTTTTTTTTGGCTGATGCTGCATAAGCTTGCTTTTTTGCATCGTGTTCCTCTACTAATGCTAATGCTAATACCATGTTGTAACATTCTTTCATAACTTCAAGCAGTGATAAGGAGCAAAGAAATCTTTCCTCCTTGGTTTTCTTGTGGAGTAGGGTGTCTTGGAATATGGGCTTTGCTATAACCGTTTTCATACTGCTTGGTCATTTTGCTTTGTTTAAAGAATACTTTATCCAAAATAAAATTTAAAATAAATCAGACATGTAGTGCCCCTTGTCAATAAAGCTTTTGTACAGTCCCATATGAATAATTATTATATAAACTGGAGCATTATAGAATTAAAGATAAATTACTGCTTAGGGATAACTGATTGGTAGGTAACAATTATTTTCTAAAATTAGAGATTTCAAAAAATAATATTGATTTCCAATTTCATGAGGATTTTCAAGGTGATAGTAACTTCATTTTTAAAATAAAAAACTCTAAAAATTTAACAAAAAGTTCATTTTTCTTAAAATTAATTATTTTGAAATGCTGTGTTTAGAATAATTAGTAGCATCATGTCAGCACATTAATAATATAGAAATTAGTTCAGGAACACATCTTCCATCTTACTGAATTTTTTTTTTTTTTTTTAATAAATATCGTCATGTACCTCCACATACTTCAGTAAAGGTAATAAGTGATTCAACTTGATAAAAATTTGCATAGAAATTCAATACAGGCAGTTCTCGCTTTACGAGTTCCCAGGTTTACGAGTTTTTTTTCCCAAGTATCAACAAAATCGAAAATATGAACATTAATTACAAAAAATGAATGTTAAACACTCATAAATACCGCATTCCAAACGTGTGTAGCTATACAATCATATGTACTCCCCTTTATGATAATCAGTTTACCAGAGACACTATTTTATCATTAAAATATCGTAATATGAACTCAATAACACATTGTTTTTTGGTAATTCATTTCAAGATCTCGGAAGTTGAAATTTTCAATGTATAACTAAGCTATTTATCCCTCTAAAATGTAATTTTTAAGGTCACGAGCGTGACCTTAAGGCCATATAAAAGGTCATGAGCGTTGTTTGTAAATTGTATTAGTTACCATTTCAAATCATTAAAAATGCACTACACTTTCATCGTTAATCATTATCATATGTTCAGTTATAAGAATCAATTTTAAACGCCTTTGTGATATTTTTCTAAAGCACATTTCTGGAGGTCATGACCGTAAAACAATAAAAACAATTTGCACTTTCCGGTTTATTGGGCTTTTCTGTTACTGCAAGCAATTATAAATGGGTAGTAAACTCGGTCTTCTTGCATTTGCGAAAATAACAATAGCTGAAGTGTGTGGTTTTTTACATTATTATGGTGAAATGTGTTTGCCCTTTACTGAAATCTTCAATTGTATAAAAAACAAATAAATTTTCAGAATCTTCTCTTCATTCCTTTTATTTTAAGCTTTGTAAACTTGTCACTCCATGCAAATCATATTAGTTGCAATTTGTGTGCACTATTAAAAAATGCTTATGCATGCAATCGTGAAATTTATAATTAAAAGAGAAAATTATCTTGGAAACAAATGCCTCTTGAAGCATTTCTGAAGAAGTCAACTCCTTGTACAACAAACCAACAAGTGCCGAGCCAATAATGAGTGATCAACAAGTGTGCATTTAGGTGATAATGATGATGAAGAATAAATATTCTTTAACATTTGTAAGTCGTAAATAATTTCTCTATTATTATAATTTGCTTGTTTTTACATGCTACGTTTTAATTTTTTCAATAAATCAATCATTGTTTAAACATAAACTAATTAGCTAACTAATTTCATTGTTGAAAACGTAACCCCTATTTTAATCTTGTCTACGGAAAATAAATTTCCGCTTTATGAGCGCGTACTAGCAACGAATTAACTTGTAAAGTCAAGAACTACCTGTACTTGTATTTGCATAGAAATTCAATACTAATTTTTTCTCCTCTATTTTGTTTTAGGACTGGACCGTTTAATGAGTATTATTTGTAACACGCCAAATATTCGAGAGGTAATTGCATTTCCAAAATCTTCTGAAGGGAAAGATTTTATGTCTGAATCACCATCATCCATTAGTAACCATGAAAAAGTGCTGTATCATCTTGATGTCTTGAATGTTAAAGAAAAAACTTTGACTCATCAAAATGAGAAAAATCGGGATATTGCTGAAACTAAATAAAGGATCTTTAATTTTAGGTAGTATGTGCTTTTATTTGTCTTTTTTCCTGGTGCAGTCTTCAATGGAAGATTCATAATCCATATGCAAAGTGCCAAAAATGTCTTTCATCTTAGGAAGATTATTATACATATAAAGATTGTTCCTCACAATAGAGAGAAAGGGAGAGAATGAAAAAAAATTTTTTTTAGTTTAGTAAGTTTTAGCTATAAATAGGTGATGGTTCATGGTCACATGTTCCTTAAAGAACGTGTGACAATCAACGACCATGTTGTGATCCTTGAGGCTATCAGACATTCAGATATTTTGATTGTGTTTGGCATTAAGTTCTACAGAAGCTTCCATCTTGTGGATTTCCGACTGTTTTCTGTAATGCTGGTGTTCCCCAAGTTTCATTTCTTTCTCTCACTTTCCCTCTTGCATATTAATGACCTTCCATTGACTGGAAATCCTATCTATAATAGAAAACTATTATGAACTATTATTAAATACAATATGCTATCATCAGCAAAAGCTGATGATAGCATATTGTATTCCAGATTCCATTTATTGAAGTCTTGCTCCATACAAACAACTTCAACTTCTCAAATGTGCACTAGAAATTCATTAAATGCTAATCTTGAAGTAATTCTCCTGTGGGGAAAAGATAGCTTAGTTAATTTCAGTTCTCTAAAACTCAGTCTTCTGTCTTACCTCTCAAAAAGAATTCTTTTGCTCCTATGCTTATCCTTGATGATGCTCAGAATTCTAGAAAGATCACATTCTATTAGGGATTACCTTTACTTCTAATCTTCCTTGGCACAAGCATACCACAAATATTGCCTACTCTGCATCTGGTATTCTCTTTCTCTCTGTGTTACTTTTCTTCTAAACAGCCATTCACTCTGTACAAATCCCAAATCCACCCCCACCATGAAATATTGTGCCCGAGCGGTTATGGTGGTGCCCCATAACTGCTCGGTCTTCCAGACTCCATTCAAAAGAGAGAGAGAGAGGTTAATTAATGACCACCCATCTCTTACTAAGTCTCTGCAACCTGTCTCTTAGACCTTCTGGTTTTGCTACATGCCTTTTGTATAGATACTTCCATGGGCACTGTTCTTCTGAATTGGCTTCTATAATTCTCTCCAAATCAGTCCAAACACTTACTGCAACCTGTCAGCATCCTTTTACTGTTCAACTTCAAACTCAAAGAACCAACTTTTCTTCATTTATTCCTTCAACTTCCATTTTCTGGAACAACCTCCTTTCACACACATTTTCTGAAAATTACAATCAACAGAAATTCAAGTCTAATGTCAATAAGTATCTTCTTTCCTCTTAACCTTGAACCCATGCACGGTACCTGGTACTGTAGGTTTTAGCACCTTTCATCTTTGGGGTTTTCATAAAATAAATGTTTTTGGCTGCTTCTCTGTGTATATTTGTACCTGAATTGAGATTTCTAGGCAAAAATTCATGTAGTTGGTGTCCACAATCAGAAAATAGGAAGAAAGAGAATGGTAGTGTGCAGTCCCACCACCCACTCAGAAAAATCACAACTCTCCTTATTTTACACTTCTTTGCGAGTACCTGTCCCAAACTTACCCAATTTTATACGGAAAAGAAAAATAATTTTTATAAGAATTGTGTATAGAATTAGTAATATGTCTGCATTCCTCAATAATGAATGATTGAAGTTAAATCCATTATCTTTGTTACCAGTGGAAATGCACATTCTCAATTAAATAGGACAGTAATAAAATTGAAGTTTCTTTCAATTAAATATCTCACTTTTATTTTTATAAAAGTTAAATTAAATCAGCTAATTTGCTTTGTATGTGCTGTAAATCTAATAATGGTTAATCTAATGGTTAATGTAAATCTAGATTTAGATCATCTACTCACTATATTCCAAAATTTATTTTCTCTGTTTGAAAATTACTGAGGACTTTCACCCAATTTTTTTCCTGTTGTATATTAATGATCTATTTCTATTGACAAGAAATGATGTTTGTAGATTTTGCTGATGACAAATGTTGCTGTATACAGTTAAAATCAAAACCAGTGGAAGGTCACATTCAGCAATTTTTCAGAGGCTCTTACCCTTTCTCTCATCAAAACTGATCATCATATATTTATGATGTCTAAAGCATAAAGTTAAAAACAAAACAAAACAAAAAATATATATATATATAAATACATATACGGTAAACTCTTTGAAAGTCTAGCACCCTCAAGAATTGAGGTGCTGTATTTTAGACAGGTATATACCTACCCAATTTTACAAAATATGCTTCTCCAGACTGATCGCCTACCTAATAGGTGAGCAGTTTGAATAAGCATATTTCAATGAATAAGCACTAACAATAGAACTTACTGGAACTCCCCAACTTACGTAATACTCGACTTTACGGAAGTTTTTGCCGGCCTGTGCAAACTGAAAAAAATATGGAAATGCATTTTGCATCTGTAGGGATAAATGGATCTATTGTGAAAATATCGTAATGTGAACCCAATAATACATTGTTTTTTTTTGTTTTTTTTGTAATTTGCTTGAAGTCCTTGGAAGTTGAAAATTTCGCTATATTACTTACTATTCTATTTATCTCTCTAAAAGAGAGAGAAATAGAATAGTAAGAAATATAGCGAATTTTTATAATGGAAATTGCACTACCCTTTCATCGTTATCATATGTTCCTGTTATAAGAATCAAATTTGAACACCTTTGTGATATTTTTTCTAAAACACATTTCTGTAGGTCACGACTAAAAAACAATAAAAACAGTTTGCACTTTCCGGTTTATTGGGCTTTTCTGTTAGTGCATCTAATTATAAGTGGGAAGAAAACTTGATTTTATTGCATTTGTGATAATACCGATAACTGGAATTCTGTGGGTTTTTGCCGAATTGTGGTGAAATGAGTTCCCCTTCACTGAAATCTTCAATCATAAAAAACATAAATTTTCAGAATCTTCTCTTCATTCCTATTTACTTATTACAATGATGAAGGGAAAGCAACCAACAGAAAGTGCAAGTGGTGGCAGTGTTAGGAAACGAAACAAAATTGATTTAGAAATGAAGATGAAAATTATTAAAAAACAGGACAAAGTTTGTCATCTGTTGCACGGGAAGAAAGTGTCCCTGAGTCCAATGGCCATTCAAGTAAAAGCAAGAAGTATGAAAATATTAAGGGTAAGTACGGCAAACCCCAACCCAAGTCCGTGGCAACCAATGGGTGGTTAAATAGATTCAAGCATTGTGCTGGTTTCCGAAACAAAGTATGTGGTGAAATCGCCAGTGCCAATTCTGCAGCTGCAGAGAAATTTTGTGATGTGTTGGAAAAAATTATTGATGAAGGCAGCTATTCAACACAGCAAATTTTTAACGTCGACAAGACTGCTCTGTATTGGGAAAAAAAACTCCAGATCAAACATACATTGCCAAAGAGAAAAAGACAATGCCAGGCTTCAAATAGGGCTATGCTCTTGCTTGGGCTAATGCAGCAGGAGATTGCAAATTAATACCACAGCTTGTGTACCATTCTGGAAATCGTGCATTTAAAGGAATCAATAAAGCCACCCTACCCATGCATTTCTGATCAAACCAGAGAGCGTGGATAACTATCTCTCTCTGAGGATTGGTTTTAATGCTGCTTCATTCCCAAGGTTGAAAAATATTGTAAAGATGACGTTTCTTTCAAGATTTTGCTTTTATTAGATAATTCTTCTGGATATCCTATGCATTTAGATGATTTCAATTTGAACTTGGGAGTCATATTTCTACTGCCAAACACGACTTCACTTATCCAACTTATGGATCAGGGTGTTATTTCGAATTTAAAAGCATACTATTTACCCACAACATTTGTTCAGTCATTGTCTGTAGTACACGCCGAGAAAAATTTTACGTTGAGACTTCTGGAAATCTTACAATATTTGCCATGCCATCTTAAACATTAATAAGGCCTGGGCCGAAATTACTAAAAGTTGATTAAATGGAGCATGGAAAATAATATGCCCACGTCATGTAAAAGCTTCGAAGGATTTGAAAAAGACGAATCATATGAAGAGGTTACAGATAAGATTGTAAAGGTTGCAGAACTACTTCAGTTGGAGGTTGATCCCAAAGACAAGGAGTAAATAGAGGAAGAAGAGAAAGAATTATCTAACAAAGAACTTATTGATTTGCAGGCAGCAATAGTGAAAGAAGAAAATGCTGAAGAAGCTCAAGATGAACTAAATGAGGAGCCAAGATGCTTCATCACCAAAGAGATGGCAATGGTATTTCATGAAATTGCATCGGCAATGGTGAGGTTTGAGAAGATAAATCCTGTCAGCGAACGATTCTTAAAAGCTAATGGGAATGAATGATATGCTTCCTTGCTACAAATAAATCTACGATGAAAAGAAAAAAGCGACCATCCAGTCATCCATTAATATGTTCTTTTGGCAGGTTGAGCGGCCAACCCCTTCTAAATCTCCACAGCCCTCAACCTCCGCAGCGGTGTACTTATCAGCTAAAGACATCGATTCTGGCAACGATGCTAGAGAGGTAATGGTCGCTTTATTCTGACGAGGCTACTAGAGACGGTCGTGTTCCAAGCCGCTAAGTGGATTTTTCTTATTTATTGATTTGAAATTATTGTTTTTCTAAAACTTTTGATTTAAATTTAGTAGTATAACATTATTTTGTGATTTTCTGATTAACTTGGTGTATTTATTCTTTACTCGGCCTTGTAATTGCATAAAAGTATCGGTAAAGGTTTCCACGTGTTTCAACTCCGCTACGTTCGTAATTTTCCCGCCATTGTGATACGATAGTCGTATGCTAGATAGCGTTAGTTGAACTTCGTTAGCAGTTAAATTGTACGTTTAAATAAATACATATAACGACTTAGATTACAAACGTAATATAATTAATTATATTTAACATAATTAATAACATAACATAATTAATTATAATTAATTAATAAATTAATAGAATCATGACTCAGACCAGAGCAGCAAAGCAAAAGGCTCAAGCTAATGGAAGCGCTGTGGCTCAGAGCAGAACTGAGGGGGGCAGTTGTCCTCTGACTCACAGCCTTATAAAATGCACTGTTTGCTTGATGTTTGCAGAGCAATCGGGTACGGGACATGATACTGCCAAGGGGGATGTCTTTGTGTGTGCGCGATGCAAGGAGTGTATCGATATCAGGCAACAACTCGGCATTCTTGTGGGCCTATATGAGAGCTTGAAGGACAGGGTGGATGCCCTCGAAGAAACTAAATTGAGGGGCCCATCAAGCTCTCAGCTGCCCACATCAACGCCAGAGCTTGCACTTGGGCATCGCGTGACACAGAGGCAACCCCCAAGGCAGAATGCGCTGGTCCCGAAGGAACTAGTAGTTGTTGGTGACTCTATTGTCAGGGAAACGGGGAACATGCTTTGTAAAAAAGATAGGTGGAACAGGACCAGGGTATGTCTGCCAGGGGCAAAGGTTGATGACGTTGTAGAGCGAATATCATCTTTTAAGGGCACAAAAGGTGATATAGTTGTACACGTTGGCACTAATAATATTAAGAGTAGGAGACCGGCAGAATTACTTAACAAGTACAGGTCACTGTTGAACAAAAGCCGAGAATTAGGGTTGAATTTGAAAGTGTCTGCAATTCTGCCCAGACACGATAGGAGGGAGTATATGATGAGAGCCTTGTCGATCAATTCGGCCCTGGAAAGATTGTGCAAGGCTCAAGGGGTAGAATTTTTTTCAGCCTGGACTGTACTTGTTAACAGGAGAGATTGCTTCTACAGGGATGGGATACACTTAAATAGAAAGGGTGCAAGAATATTTGCTGATGCTATCGAGGCAGTGTTAGGTGGGTCGGAAAACTGCTAGCTTGGGGGGAGACAAAGACCAATAGATTGACAGTAGCCACTGGCAGAGGTGAAAGAGATTCTTGCACTGCTTCTATTAGAATGAGCAGAAGCCTGAAAAACAAGATGCATGGTATTTCAGAGACTGCTGGGAGCCATTCCGGTACAAGTAAACACATGGGTTGTGTTAGGGTAGCTAAGAATAGAAACAGGTGCAGGTATACTTGCGTGTACACCAATGCTAGGAGTTTAGTAAATAAATTTGATGAATTTGAGGTATTGCTCAAAACATCAAAGGCAGATATTGTTGGGATATCAGAGACGTGGTGTCACACAGATATAAGGGATGCAGAACTGCAATTTGGGGAGTACAACGTCTACAGAAAGGATAGACAGGATAGGAAGGGGGGAGGGGTTATGCTATTAGTTAAGAAACACAAAAACCAAGGAAGTGAAGCCAGTCGACATCGCTGGACAGTGCAGTGTTGAGTCAGTTTGGTGTGACATAAGCATTGGGAGATCAAAATTGAGAGTAGGAGTGTGCTATAGGCCTAATGACTCTGATGAGTATAATAAGGAACTGTACAGGGAAATAGAGTGGGCCAGTAAATCAGAGAGTCTTATAATTGGAGATTTTAATTTCCCAGATATTGACTGGAATTTGGGGGCTGGTTACTCACACACTAGCAGGGCTTTTGTGGATTTATTGGATGATTGTTTTCTACATCAGCATGTTCGGGAGGCAACTAGAGGGAGTAATACTCTTGATTTGATTATCAGCAGTGATTCTTCATGCATTAAGAATCTGCAGATAAATGAACCACTAGGTGGCAGTGATCACAGTGTGCTGAAGTGGGATTTACTGAAAGAGGTAACTACCATTAGGGGTAAAGGGAAGGGTTATTGCTTCCGTAAAGGCGACTACGATGGACTGAGACAGTATTTAAATTCTATACAGTGGGACCAACTGATGATGTTACCAACAGCAAATTCAAAATGGGAAGCATTCAAAGAACTTATCTTGGAAGCTACTAGGCTTTACATACCAACTAAGAAATATTGTTCAAGGTTTAGGCCAAAATGGATGTCAGATGAACTAATGAGGCATATGGCAGAGAAGAAAAATGCATGGGATACTTACAAATTAACACATGACACAGAAGCCTATGATAGATACAAGTTGATATGCAACCAAGTTACAAAGGAGGTTAGGCAGGCGAAGGCAGATTACGAGAAATCCTTGGCAAGGGATGCAAAGAAAAACAGCAAAGAGTTCTTTACTTATGTAAACTCTAGAAGGAAGGGGATGAATGAGATTGGTCCACTTGATATTGATGGGTCAACTGTTGATGATCCTGCTCAGGTAGCTAACAAACTAAATGAATATTTTGCATCGACATTCACACATGAGGAGTTATTCAGCAAGGGGAATGCCAGAGGTGTATTCAACTCTAGCAGTAAGCTACAGAATCTTGAAATAACTGGGAGTAAAGTGGAGGAGAAACTGTTGAAGATAAACACAAGAAAGGCACCCGGGGTGGATGGGATCTATCCAGTTATATTAAAGGAGGCAGCAAAGGAAGTAAGCAAACCCTTAGCCATAATTATGAGAGCTTCCTTGGACTCAGGGGAGGTACCCATAGACTGGAAATGTGCAAATGTGACCCCAATTCACAAAGGAGGATCAAAGGCTGACACAAGTAATTATAGACCTGTGAGCTTAACTTCTGTTCCAGGAAAATTAATGGAGGCACTGGTTAAAGAAGCACTGCAGGATCATTTAGACAAGACTTCAGTTATAGCTCAGACACAGCATGGTTTTGTTAAGGGGAAGTCTTGCCTGACCAACTTGATTGGATACTATGATGCAGTCACAAAAGAACTGGATGCAGGGAATAACTTTGATATTATATACTTGGATCTTAGAAAGGCTTTTGATACTGTTGCACATGGAAGACTGCTACACAAATTGGAGCAGTGTGACATTGGAGGCAAATTGCTGCTATGGATAAAGGGGTGGTTGAGGGGGAGAAGACAGAGAGTGGTAATCAATGAACACTGCTCATCGTGGACTAATGTTATTAGTGGAGTCCCTCAGGGCTCAGTGTTGGGTCCATTATTGTTTTCTGTATTTATAAATGATATTGATGTTGGTATATCAAGCTTAATGTCCAAGTTTGCAGATGATACAAAGGTTGGCAGGGTTGTCAAGGACACTACTGACACTATGCTGCTGCAATAGGATCTGGTAAGGTTGAGCAGATGGGCTGAGAGGTGGCAAATGAAGTTTAACATTGACAAATGTAAAGTACTACACATGGGAAACAGCAACCCCAGAGCAACGTATCAACTCTGTGGTACTACACTGACAGTGGTAGAGAATGAAAGGGACTTGGGGGTGATTGTGCAGGCAGATATGAAGTTCTCTGAGCAGTGCAGACGGGCGGCAAGAGTAGCTCATGGAGTATTGTCAATGATATACAGGAATTTTTCCAGCAGGGATAAGGAGGTGATTATTCCCTTGTATAAGGCAATGGTCAGGCCACACCTAGAGTACTGTATACAGGTCTGGAGGCCTCATTTCAAGAAGGACGTAGAGCTGCTGGAACGAGTACAGAGAAGGGCAACAAGATTAGTGAATGGAACAAAGGGGTGCTCTTACGAAGAAAGGCTTAAGTTTTGCAAATTACAGTGTCTGGAGACTAGGCACCAGCGAGGTGATCTGATAGAGGTGTATAAAGTCTTGAATGGTTTAAGCATGCTCAATGCTGATGGGATTCTTCCTCTTGCTCAGAAAAATCACCTGAGAGGGCATAAATTCAAATTGAGGAAAGACAGATGTAGGATAGACGTGCGGAAATTTGCCTTTAGCCAGCGGGTGGTTGGTTGGTTGAACAGACTGCCATCCCTTGTGGTGGAGGTTGATAGCCTAAATAAGTTTAAGGCTCAGCTGGACAGGTATTTTGAACGAACAGAGGGGTGAAGTGGAAGTGGGTGTTTTTTTTTTTTTTTTTTTTTTGGCTGATGCTGGATAAGCTTGCTTTCTTGCATCAAATGCCTCTACTAATGCTAATGCTAATGCTAATAAATCCTGGCAGCGAACGATTCTTAAAAGCTAATGGGAATGAATGATATGCTTCCTTGCTACAAATAAATCTACGATGAAAAGAAAAAAGCGACCATCCAGTCATCCATTAATATGTTCTTTTGGCAGGTTGAGCGGCCAACCCCTTCTAAATCTCCACAGCCCTCAACCTCCGCAGCGGTGTACTTATCAGCTAAAGACATCGATTCTGGCAACGATGCTAGAGAGGTAAAATTTACTAACGTTATGCCTGTTTCCTCTCTTTTTTTGTAATTTTAGAAATTTGGGAAGTACAATGAGGCTCAAAATTAATGAGGCTCGTGGCAGAAAAGAAAAATGCATGGGATGCATATAAATTATCAGGCAACACAGAAGCCTACGGCAGATATAAGATAGTTTGTAATCAAGTCACAAATGAGGTTAGGCAAGCAAAGGCAGTTTGCAAGAAATCTTTGGAAAAAGGATGCAAAGAGTTCTTTATTTATGTAAATTCTAGAAGGAAGGGGATGAATCAGATTGGACCACTTAGCATAGATGGTTGACTATTAATGATCATGCTCAAGCTGATAAACTGAATGATTATTTTGCATCTACATTCACACGAGGAGTTATTCAATGAGGGGTGTGCCATAAGTTTATCAAACTAACAGGGAGCTAATTGATTTTGTAATAACTGAGAGCAAAGTGGAGGAGAAATTGTTGAAGTTAAACATAAAAAAGGCACCTGGGGCAGATGGAATCTATCCAGTTATAATGGAGGAGGCAGCAAGGGAAGTAAGTAAACCCATAACCATGATTATGAGAACATCCTTAGAGTCAGTGGAGGACCCCATGTCCTGGAGATTGCAAATGTATCCCCAATGCACAAAGGGGGTGCAAATACTTATAGACCTGTTTAACTTCTGATCTGGGGAAAATAATGGGGTCACTGGTTAAAGAAGTGATGCAAGATCACCTTGACAAGACTGCAGTAATAGTTCAAGACACAGCATGGATTTGTAAAGGGGAAGCCTTGTCAGACCAATTTGGTTGGCTAGTACGATGCGGTCACAAAAGAACTGGACGAAAAAAGTAATTTTGTTATCACATACTTGGATTTCAGGAAAG
The DNA here is from genome assembly GCF_048544385.1 of Mastigoproctus giganteus. Lineage (NCBI taxonomy): Eukaryota > Metazoa > Arthropoda > Arachnida > Uropygi > Thelyphonidae > Mastigoproctus > Mastigoproctus giganteus. The sequence continues at coordinate 2,094,592 of NC_143577.1, read as the reverse complement.
ATTTTGATACTGTTGGACTAATGTTATTAGCGGAGTCCTCAAGGGTTTGGTGCTGGGCCCATTGTTGTTTTGTGTATATATCGATGAAGGTATAGCAGGCTTAATGTCCAAGTTTACAGATGATACAAAGGTTGGCAAGGTTGTTAATGACAATAAAGACAGTATGCTACTGCAACAGGATATAGAAAAGTTAGGGAGATGGGCTGAAAAGTGACAACTGAAGTTTAACATTGACAAATGCAAAGTACTCCATATGGGTAGCAGTAACCCAAGAAATGTACCAACTGTGTGGGACTACACAGGGAGGTGGAGAATGAAAAAGACTTGGGGTAATTGTGCAGTCAGATATGAAGTTCTCTGAGCAGTGCAGACGGGCGGCCAGGCAGAACAGGTGATGGAGATTTGTCAAAAATATACAGGAATTTTGCTAGTAGGGAAAAGGTGATTATCCCTTTGTATAAGACAATGGTCAGGCCACCCCTTGGTACTGCGTACAGGTCTGGAGGGCTCATTTTAGGAAGGATGTAGAATTGCTTGAGCATGTACAGAGAAGGGCAACAAGATTGATGAGAGGAACAAAGGGGTGCGCTTACAAAGAAAGGCTTACGTCCTGCAAGTTGCAGCATCTAGAGACTTGGCACCTGCGAGGTGATCTGATCGAGGTGTATAAGGCCTTGAATGGTTTGAGCTGATGGGATACTTCTGCTTGCTCAGATTAAGAACCTGAGGGGGCATAGATTGAAATTCAGGAAAGACAGTGGTAGAATAGATGTGTGGAAATTTGCCTTTAGCTGGCAGGTAATTGATTGTTGGAACAGACTTCCATCTGTTGTTGTGGAAGTTGATAGCTTAAATAAATTTAAGGCTGGACTAAAACATCGGGAGTGACCTAAGGGCTGCGCATCTAATTGCATTCCTAAACAATGACTCAAATAGATTTACGAAAGTAGCTGGGAACCACATCCAGGAACTTTGGTCCAGCTTGCAGCCTATAACAACTGAGCTACTAATAGACAATGAGAGGCTAAAAGCAATAAATGATAAGTTCAGAACAAAAACCTCAGTGTGTAGACAAGTGATTTGTATGCTCTTCAACTTTTTAAAAATTTAAATAGTTTCTTCCCGTTTATCAAATCTAAACTATGCCTTATTGGATGTTCTTCTCGTCCTTCAACTTATATTATGCAGGTTGTCATCAGGTAACCTTTTATTTTAAAATTTTCCTATATGATATGTATACAGGGTGATTCACTACCAGTGCGACAAACTTGCAGGAGGTGTAGGGGGCACAAAGACGAATCGGAATCACATAGCATTGCAGGGTCCGAAATGCCTTCGTCATATGGTAGACGTTGAACGGGAGGTCGCGTGAACAGCGATCTCGCTGGAAGTCAGCATTTGCGAATCGGTTCCCGAGGCAGTAGGATGGACGAGTATTCAAACGTTGAACTGGCCGACATGCACCTCGCGTATGGAGCTGCGGACTGTAACGGGTGCACCGCTCTGCGCTTGTACCAGGAACATTTCCCGCACAGGCGTGCTCCTCAACATACGATTTTCGCACGTGTGCACAGGTTACGTGAGACTGGTTGTTTCACGAGAGGTACCATGAATCGAGAGCGAACGACGAGGACGCCAGACAATGAGGAGAATGTCCGTCTTGCAGAAGGCAATCCGAGTACAAGTACTCGAGGGATAGGCGAACAATTGGTATTTCCCAATCCACTGTATGGAGGATGCTGTCAACAAACCAAATTAGTTCATACCATCTGCAACGCATCCAATCATTGGAGCCTTCGGATTATCCACTCCGGAGGACTTGCTACTTGGTTTCTTCAACAGAAACGGTTCACAAATGCTGACTTCCAGCGGGATCGCTGTTCACGCAACCTCCCGTTCAACATCCTCTGCCGCATGACGAAGGCATTTCGGACCCTGCAATGCTATGTGATACCGATTCGTCTTTGTGCCCCCTACACCGCCTGCAAGTTTGTCGCACTGGTAGTGAATCACCCTGTATGTGTTAAGATACTCTGTCCGCTGCAGTGTGACACAAGGTCAGAGTTCCTAGCTACAAAGGCTTTATAGTCAATGGCGGGGAAACACAAGGTCAGACATTCCTATTTTTGCAGGTGTTAAGAGTGTCAACCTACCTACCTCCCTGCTAATAGCCTTACTTGTGGTTTGTGGTGATCTTCCGATCTGAAGGCAATTAATTAACGGAACAGGACAGTTTATTCTGTCAATCGCAGCGGCCTTGTTTCCCATGCATTTTTCGGGAACAATTTCCTATACTCTAGCAGTGATTAACATTTATTAATTTGATTGCTTGCTGAACTATTTTAGATAGTAAACTAACTGTGCTGTGTGTTAAATTATACTAATTTAGATTAGTTAGCCCTGAACGTTAATTTGAATATGCAAATTCGCTACGCCCCTGGCGGCTTCAGTAGGACCTATTGGAAAAATTTGTAGATTTTGGTAGAACTAAAGTATATCAACCCATTGATTGCTAATCTTTTGGCTATATACTCCTTATTTTCAAACTGAGACGTGACAACTGTTTTAAATGAGTTCATGAGAAAGCTCCAGTTCCCCAAGTGAGGAGGAACCTGATCCAAGATGCGCCCCTTCCACAGACCACTGCTCTTAAGACCCCACTTAAGAGTGGCTATCTGTCACTTAAAAAAAAGAAAAAGAAAGGTAAGAAGTGCAAGGAAGGTGGTCTGGGCCACACTTTGTGCAGAACAACCAGTACAGGATGAGGGGCCTGCCAAACCCTTGGTGATTGATCAAGGTCCAGTTGATACACCTCGTGATTCGATATCCAAAGAGGCCATGGCCTCAGCATCACCCATTGCCACTGTTCCTGCTGCTGTTTCTCCATCTGCCACAGCTGCTGCATTTGCAGCCCCTGCTCTTCTCATAGCTCCTGCTCCTCAATTGGAAGCCAAAAGCATCACCCAAGTTCAAACTCCAACAGTCCTTGCAAATGCCATTGCACCTGGTCTAAAACCCTCTATGAGATTAGGAATTCCTGATCCTGACCCAGCACTGAAATTGACAGGGACCCATGAGTGGGCCAGTGTCCCTACACCAAACAATCTCACTGCTCCACGGACACCTAATTGCATTCCTAAACAACGACTCAAATAGATTTACGAAAGCAGCTGGGAACCACATCCAGGAACTTTGGTCCAGCCTGCAGCCTATAACAACTGAGCTGCTAATAGACAATGAGAGGTTAAAAGTAATAAATGATGAGCTCAGAACAAAAACCTCAGTGCTATAGAACGTGATCAACACATTTACTAAACTTCCAGCCTCTATCGACCATGAATGTGTAACTGCCAAGGATCCCACCACCTCTGGAGACTTCCCATTGGAACCACATCCTATGCTGGAGCTGTCAAATCTGGCATACCTAGTTCTTCCACCCATGTCAAAGTGAGGACCCTACAGCCCCACCTTTCAGAGAAGAGAACAGCATCTCCTCCTTCTACGAGCGAGCGAAAACTCGGAATTAAAAACAAGCAACGTGGTGAAAGAGTTGATACAGAACACCATCGGAACGGAATATAAGAACCTAAAGATAAAGTCCCTACGACCAATCAGAAATAAAGGAGTGCTGCTGGAGACAGCTACTCAATAGGACCTGAGGTCCATTTCAGCCAGTTGCTCTCTGTCCACAGCTGGAGTCGCTATAGCCCCGCCAAAGCAATCCAATCCATCCATCATAGTGTATGACATACCTAAGAAACTGACAAACGAAGAGGTTCTAGAAGATCTGTTCCATAAGAACCTAGTAGACTATGGGTTTACATTGAATGAAGTGAAGACAGAGACCACCTTTAGATTCAATACCAAATCTAAGTCTACTGCTACTGAACATAGAGTAATCAGCTTCAGTCCACAAATCTTTAAGCACATTCTCTCTTCAGATCGAATTAGGCTACTAAACTCACAAATTCTGCCAGTTCACAATAGTTACAAAATGCTTCCTCTGCCTTGGATATGGGCACACCTCCCAGAGCTGTACCCATAATTCTCCATCTTGTGTAAAGTGTATTGATGTCTAACGGCACCAGGGGTTTCCCCCATCTCCGCGTTGCTTTCATTGTAGGTGTACCAGTTCACTGGGAAGGCCAGAGATTTAAAAGTGTGTGGATTTTGTAGATGTGTAGTGTTATGTATCGTTCATCTGGCCGTTTAGCCGCTGCACCCTACTGAGGCCCAACGTTGCCCACACTTGGCCTCGTGGAGGCAGACCAGGTACACAGAATGAAATTTTACTCTGGCAGGCCCTGCCACCTAGTTTCTAGGTCTAGGTGGCAGGGCCTGCCTATAAAAAAAAAACTCGGTAGGGGTGAGCGGGTGAGCGCTGGAATTAGAAAAGCCAATTGAGGTTTATGCGGGTTAATTTGGACGAAGTTAAGTTTTGCAGTTTGTGTGGGGTTATACACTGGCATATTAGGCAGAGTAGGGAGGGAGACTGAAGGCTGGGAGGAAAAGACAAGTATGGGGACGATAGAGAAGGCAACCCCAGGATTTTCAGTGAGGCAGGTCCAAGCCCCACCAGGAGAAGAATAAGGGTTGGCAGGGGTGGATAGAAGACAAGACTGTCTCCTCTCGATCAGGTCGCCATCAGGCATTTACAGTTGTGAGCACGTGGGGGTCCAAGTGATCTGAACCGGATCTTCTTTGGTGATCTTTTTCAATGTACGAGTCAAATCCCAGTCACAAGGTCATATATGAGCAGTCTCGTCCTATGGTTGGTCATGTAACCTGTTCAGGTCGCCTATTGTGCATGTTATGAGGACGCAGCCTTGGGTCCTGGTGATATCATTTTCTTAGTTCGTGCGTTGGACATTTGGTTTAATCATCCATTTAGTGGTCCAGTGCGAATAATTTGTATCCAGTTCATGTCAAGTCCTGTGTCAGTTTCTCTCTGGTTCAGACGTAGGTCTTCCTGGTTGTCAGTTCCCTCACGAACAAGGCTAAATGATGGTCATGTTTGTGGTTGTGGGTTATTTGGTACAGTTTTCTTGTGTATTCCGGTTTTTTTTAGTCCTAGTTTTCGTTTTCATCATCAGCTTCCGGGTGCTGTGCATGGTGGTTTGCTATAAGTGCTCACCTTCTAGCAAACAGTTTGTGCAAAAATGGTAAAAAAAAAAAATATCAAATTACTATATTAGGGTTACCCGTAAATTATTACATTAACCCATATTCGTGTCTGTAAATTGCGTGTGTTTTCTGATCAGTTTGCCTGTTTTGCTGGACGAAAAAACCTCAGTTTCTGAGGGAAAAAACCTTGCTATCTACGCCTGAGGCCAACTAACTCAGCCACGGAGTGAAAAAAGCCCACTAAAGTTCCTCGCGTCATCGACGGGATTCGAACCCGGGCCTTTTCCACCCGGTGCGGGGAGGACGGTGACGATACCACTGTGCTACCCACGCAGACGTGCAAAAATGGTAAGGGCTTTGTATTCTTGTTCCGAGTCGAGAAGATGCTGTTCCATATTCTGCGGGAAGTAGGTGATAGCAGTGGTGAGCATGCATCGCAGGTCCTCATACTGGTCGCAGTCATACATGAGATGTTGCCATGTCTCCTCGCGACCACAGAGGCAACGGGGATCCTCAGTGATTCAGAAGCTAGATAGTTTTACATTAAATGGCCCGTGCCCTGTGAGCAGAAAGGTGACGTGGAGCCCCCGGTTGGAACCAACTCGGGGGTTTTGGAAAGACTCTGTTTAGCTAGGGAGGAACGTCTTGGTGATTTCCCCTTTAGTGGATTCTGTCCACCGATCCTACCATTCCTGTCGGAGGTGGTCGAACAGTCTGGCTTTTTCAGGCTTCCTGTTGTTGGCGAGAACCAACGTGAAGTTCAGGATAGTAAACGGTATTTCTTTTGCCATATTATATGTTAGGGCGCATCTGACGATTTCCAAGTCCAGCGGGAGGACTCCAGCCAGAACCTGGAGTGAATGCGTGCGTGCTGACTGTGGAGACAGCTCGTGTGATTATCAGGATTATTGACTGCTGGATGTTGTCCAAGGTTCTTCTATTTACCACTGTGGTTACCTTTTTGTACCAAACTGGTGAAGCATATGTGATGACTGGGATGAAAGTAGATTTGTAGTAGAGGGACAGAGTCTGCTTGTTTAGTCCCCAGTCCCTCCTGGTCACTCTTGCGACCAGTGCAGAATATTTCCGTATCTTTTGTTTAATGTACATTAGATGGGGCTGAAAAGACAGATTTTTGTCAATGATGATTCTGAGATATTTAATTTCTGTAGCAAGTTTTATTGTGGTGCCTTGGATTTTCACTTGCGGTGGTCTGGCAAGGTCGAGTCTGCCCTTCAGGAGTACCGAGCAGGTCTTACTTGGAGAAATCCGCAGGCAATGGATTGTAGCCCAGTTTTGCAACATACCTATCGCGTGGTTGGCTTTTTCTTCGATTTGCGCTCTTGAGTCAGCAGCAACAGTTATTATCAAATCATCGGCAAAGGCCTGGGCGCCGACTTCGCCAATATCAAGGGCCAGGAATCCATCTAAAATCATATTCCACAACAGGGGTCCTAGGACACCCCCTGTTGATTTGTCTGGTTAGCTTCCTATACGGTGCATGTACTTCAATCGTTCTCTGTGTTAGGTAACTCCTGATTGTGTTATACAGGCTTAGAGACACTCCAGCCTGCCTAAGTCTTGCGAGGACGCTCGGCCACCAGATGGCGTCAAACGCCCCTGCGAAGTCAAAACTGATAACAAGAAAATATTTGGTAGTACAGGCTTCTACTTTATCCAGCAGCGTCTTAAGAGCTTCGATCATGAATAGGCCAGGTTTGAATCCAAATTGCATTGTGTTTGTTCGATTTTCCCCTTCGTAATAGTGGGGAAAATCTAGCAACTGGGAGTAAGGCGATCGGGCGGTAAGACTCTGGTTTTTCTGGCTGCTTTGATGGATTTTTCAATTTAAGTTTGATGTTGGCAATTTTCCAGTCATTAGGAAAGGTTCCTTCTTGGAGGCAGGTGTTATATAGTGTGAATACCAGATCCGGAGTGTATTCCACCATTTTCTTCACAATTTCCGGTTCAATTAGGTCTGGGCCAGGGCATTTTTTGCTTCTGATTTGCATGGCGGCCGCATGCAGTTCATCCACAGTGAAGGGTGTTTCTTATTGGTCAGTGAAGTATGAGTCATTTTCTTGACAGAATCGCAGTTGTCCCGGGAGGGTAGGAGTTACCTGTTCCAGGAAGATGGTGTTTAGGATATTGGTCACCGAGTCATCCCACATAGTGGTCAGAGTACCCAGTGGGATCATTATTGCTTCTGCAACTTCTCCTCTGGGGTGTCTGTTAGTGGCTACTTTATAAACCACTACCCAGGGGTTAGCGTTCCCTGCTGTGGAAACAAGATTTTCCCAAGTTTTGCGCTTGGTGCCCTTTATTAATTTTGTGTATCGATTCCTTGCGTCTTTATACCTATCCCTCATGGCCGCGACCTCAGTGACCGGCCAAGATCACTGGGCCCGTTGGAAGTCCTTTCGTTGTCTCATTACTCAATTTCTCAGGTTTTCAATGTCGGGGGTCCACCAGGGCATGGCGCCTGGTTTTGGGATTTTCCTTTTCATTGCCTGTTCGCTAGCTTTTATGATGATTTCAGTTACTTTTCTTTGCAGGTCATTTGCCTCCCTGGGTCGGCTTGCAGTCTGGTAGTGCTCCCCAACCTCAGCGGTGAGTTTTTCCTTGAAAGTTTCCCAATTTGCCTTATTAACTGCAAAGCGGTTTAGTGATGTTTTTGTCATCATGGTTCTACTGAGTTGGTTCTATATCTGGTATGTAATCACTCTGTGGTCGGAAGTGGTCCAGGAGTCTTGGACCGTCCAGTGTTTAATGTATCGGGCGACGTTCGCAGTTGCGAGTGATACATCTATCGTGGTCCCCATCTTGTAAAGTGTAAAGTGTAAAGTGTGTTTAGGGTCAAACGGCACCAGGGGTTTCCCCCATCTCCGCGTAGTTTACATTGTGGTGTGATACAGTTCACTGTAAAGGCCAGAGATTTAAAAGTATATGGATCTTGAGGTGTGTGATGTTGTGTATCGTTGTTCTTCTGGCCATTTAGCCGCCAGACCCCTGCTGAGGCCCAACGTTACCCACAGTTCGCCCCGTGGAGGCAGAGACGAGGTACCCAGTAGTTGTAGTTTCCTGAGATTTCAGTGGCTAGGACCTAAAAAAAAAAAAAAAAGTTTGCGTGGGTTGATCGCTAGATCTTGTCCCCATCTTGTAAGTGTAAGTGTAAGTGTGTGCTGTTGTCTTACGGCACCAGGGGTTTCCCCCATCGCGTTGCTTTCATTGTGGTGAACCAGTTCACTGGGAAATGCCAGAGATTTAAAAGTGTGTGGGAATTGTTCATGTGTTGTGTTCTGTACCGTTGTTCATCTGGTCATTTAGCCGTTGGACCCCTATTGAGGCCCAACGTTGTCCCACTTACGCCCCGTGGAGGCAGACCAGGAACCCAGTAGCTGTAGATTCACTCTGGCAGGTCCTGCCGCTTAATTTCCTGGGATTTCGGCGGCTAGGACCTTAAAAAAATAAATAAATAAAATAAATAAAATAAATAAATAAAAAAAAAAATAATAAATAAATAAATAAAAAATAAATTAAAAAATAATAATAAAATAAAATAAAATAAATAAAAATAAATAAAATAATAATAATAAAAACAAATAAATAAAATTAAAAAAATAAATAAATAAATAAAAAAAAAATATATATATATATATATATAAAAATAATAATAATAATAATAATAATAAAAATAAAAAAATAAATAAATAAAGAAAAAATATGAATAAGTGAAAAATCTTCGCTATCGTAGGGTAATATCGCTTTGGTTTGCTAGGCCGAGTTTTGGGCGTAAGGTAATTTTATCATGTTAAGGTTTTGACGTGTGGGGCTTTCGCTATGATGAAGGTAGAGAGGGGAGGGAGACCGAAGATTGCTGGGGAAATCTTGTGTGGTCACTGTGCCCGAAGTGGTCATGTGCATGTGGAGTGTCCGCATCGTGAGGAAGAGCCCAGCTGTGTCAATTGCAAGAGGCGCCGTCGCCCCCATAACCACTCAGTCTGGGATACAGCATGCCCAGAATATCAGAATGCTCTAGAACTCATATGGCTAAGGACCGCTGATGAATAGCCCCAATTCCATTCCTACCAGAAATAGAGGATGGTCTCCCAGGAATACTCTCTTCCCTCCAATGGATACAATTGCCATGGACACACACCAGCCACCAATGCCTCAAAGTCATGTAAATCAATGGGCACAGGTCTCGCGCCGTTGCCGATGAGATTAGTCTGGCCGCTGAGTTGTATGCAGTGGATGTGATTGCAATCCAGGAGCCTTATGCTACTAAAAACCATTCCAACCACATATATATATAATCTTTATTGTATACAAACGTGGTATATACAATAGACCCTTCACAGCAGAAATGCCAGGGGTTTTACATTGGATGGTGGACAATAATAGCCTTGGGGAGACGGGACCCACATCGAAGTTCGGGCTCATCCCCCAGAGCCAACAATAAAATAGAATCAGTGTCAGATTATTTACAGGATATTATGCTTTTCACAGTATTTACACTGAAATAATAAAGATATTCAGATTTACATTTATATTAATATTTATATTCATAAAGATATTATTGACTTTATTTACAACATATTCATAAAGACATCGTGCTTTGCACATTATTTACAATATATTGGGCATTATTATGCTGCCCTTATCAATGTGCACTTTGCCTGGCCAAGGTCAGGCTCTTAAGGATCTCTCTTCGGTACCTCCGATCCTTCACAAACCTACAGAGGTCGCCGTCAATTGAAAGGATTGTGGGGAGCATCTCCCTGGGGAGAAAGCGGTCACTGAGCGATAGTCTGTTGTAGTGAGCTGTGAGCGTGGGAGCTGACCTCAGTCCGGGTAGAGGGATCCTCCAGCCACACAGTTCCCAGATGCTTGGCTCCGAGACCATTCCGGTTGTCATCTTGACAGTGAGAACAAGGCGTTTTTCAAATACAAGATCTGGAAGCCGGGCAAAGTGAAGTGGGCTGATTTGGCAGGGTTAATGAGGAGGCCAAATTGATGGAGATAGGATCCTAAGTCGTGTAACTTTTCACAGATCTTTTTATTGATGTTTGAGAGATGTTCGCCAGGGTTAATCTGAGTATATATTTTAATATCATCGGCATAGCAGAGTATGTCTTCTCTCTGTTGCACAAACGGAATAATAACAGCGGTGAATAATGCTCCGGAGAGAACTCCGCCTTGGGGAACTCCCGCAGTGATCTTTCTCCAGATTGTGTGTTGATCCGCTTTCAGAAGAATGGTTCTGTCAGAGAGCAGGGCTGTGATAAACAACAACATGTCACCTTTTATGTAGAAGTAGTTTTCTAGGAGGTGAACAAGTGAGGGGATACTGATGGAGTCGAAAGCAGCTTTCAGGTCGATGTAGGTGACAGAAAGCTCTGCTTTAGCTTCTAGTGCACTGAGAATGGTGTTGGTTATCGATGTTAAATTGGTGACTGTGGATCTACCTGGAATGCCATAGTGAATCTGTGGGGGTTTCTGAGGCATGATTTGATTGATGATGGTCAAAAAGTAATGTCTTCTCCATGAGCTTCAGGAGGCTGGAAGAATGAGAGATTGGTCTGAACTGTTTAATTAGGGTTGCAGATTGGCATTTAGTATTAGTATTAGTATTAGTATTAGTAACGGCCGTATGGTGCAAGAAAGCCTATGGCTTATGCTGCACCAGCCAAAAAAAAAAAAAAAAAAAAAAAAAAAAAAAATCCGAACAAAACAATGATATAAACAAAAATTAAATAAATAAATAAATAATAATAATTAATAAATAAATAAAAATAATAAAATGAAATAAAAAATAAATAAAAAGGAAATTAATCCTATCATCCTATGCGCTTCCCTTACCCGAAAGTACTATCCAGATGACCTTTGAATTTCCCCAAACTGTCGGCCTCTACCACCCATGAAGGCAACTTATTCCAATAATTTATAACTCGCTGGCTAAAATAAAACTTCCTGCAGTCCAATCTAAACATTTCCCCCCGTAACTTGAATTTATGTCCCCTAGTTCTAGCATCATTTATAATCTTGAAAATTTTGTCCTCATTCATTTTACTGATGCCTCTCAGAGCCTTAAACACCTCATTCAAATCTCCTCTAAGGTGTCCAAACTCTGCAACCCACATATTCGAAGTCTTTCTTCATAAGGACGCCCTTTTGCCGATCTCACCAGGCGAGTTACCCTTCTTTGCACCCTTTCAAGAAGCTCGATGTCTTTCTTCAGGTGCGGTCTCCATACTTGAACACAGTATTCCAAGTGTGGTCTAACATAAGCCTTATATAATGGGATTATCACGTCCCTATCTCTACTTGCAAAAGTTCGATAGATCATCGATAGGACACCATGGGCCTTCCTTGCAACCTGTTTACAATGCTCAGAGAATTTCATGTCTGACCGTATCGTAACACCCAAGTCCCTTTCCTCCAGTACTGGGTTTAGTTGAACTCCACCAAGTGAATAAGTTATTTTGGGATTACTGTTTTCCAGGTGTAATACCTTACACTTTGTTGGATTAAAGCACAGCTGCCATTTTTCTGACCATTCCTGAAGTCTATCTAGGTCTCTCTGAAGAAGCTCAGCTTGACAGTGATCATTAACTACTCTACCAATTTTAACATCATCTGCAAATTTAGACATCACGCCCTCTATCCCTTCATCAATGTCGTTTATGAAAATTAAAAACAATAGTGGTCCTAATACTGATCCTTGGGGAACCCCACTTCTTACATCAACCCAATCTGAGGAATAGCCATTTATCACAACCCTCTGCCTCCTGCCCTGAAGCCATCCTTCTATCCATCTAAGGATTTTCCCAGTGATTCCAACCTGTTCTAGCTTATAAAGCAACCGCTCATGTGGGACTGAGTCAAAAGCTTTGCTGAAATCTAAATAAACAATGTCGAAATTATTCCCTAAATCCAGCTCGTGAGTGACCCTTTCGAAATAGTGAACCAGATTTGTTAAACATGATTTTCCCTTTACAAAACCATGCTGAGTATCCTTGAGAATTTCAATTCGATCCAAATGATCCTGAATTCCACCCTTGATCATTGCCTCCATGATTTTCCCTACTACTGAAGTCAGACTGACAGGTCGATAATTTCCAACTTCACTTTTAGAGCCACCCTTATGTATGGGAGATACATTTGCACTTTTCCAATCCAAGGGAATCTCCCCAGAGTCTAGTGATGCTCGCATAACCAGCCTCAGTGGTTCAATGCACTCGCTTGCCGCCTCTCTCAAGATTATAGGGTATATTCCATCAACTCCAGGAGCCTTACTGGTCTGTAGGCTTGAAAGTTTTTTCATTAAATAATCTTGCGAAATTTCAATATCATTAATTACATATTTTTTAAGTTCGCTCCCACAATTTCCCATTGCCACAAAAGGCTTTTCATTTGTAAATATCGATGCAAAATAACTGTTGAGTTCATCTGCAACGGCAGCTGTTGTATTTATTACTATCCCCTTTCCCTTACGTAAAGGTCCGATCTGGTTTGTCCTGCTCTTCTTGGCATTTATATATGTGAAGAATTCTTTATCCCCCCTCTTTGCTCTGTTTGCTAGTGATTTCTCATAAACTGCCTTTGCCTGTCGAACCTTTTCTGTGGCTCTATTACACATCACCTTGTAGCTGTTATAGGCTTCAGTACTTTTTATTGCTCTGTAACTTTTCCATGCCACCTTTTTCTGCTCAAGTAATGTGGCAACTTCTCTATTCATCCAACTTGGAACCCTTCTCGTGGAGTATTTTTTTAATGGTATATACGCATTCAAGGCATCTGTGATTAATGTTTTAAAAGCGTACCACAGTTCAATTGTATTCATTCTCTGCGCGATATCTACCCAGTTAATAGAGGCCATATAGTACCTTAAGGCATCATAATTTCCTTTTCTGAAATTAAAACCCATTGCTTTGCCTTTTACTTCTGCTACCTCTCTCGTCATCATCCACCGTAGAACTCCATGATCACTTCCTGCTACTGGTTCCTCTACTGTCAACCCTGTTATGTCATCTGATTCATGTGTGATGATGAGGTCTAGGATATTCTTTTCTCTAGTACTTTCCCTGACATGTTGATACAAATAACAGTCATCTAGTTGATTTAAAAATTTTGTTCCCCATGTCGAGTTTCCTTCCCATTTACTCCAATCAATTAGAGGCAAATTGAAATCACCCATAATAAGACATTGACGCTTACTTGCCCATTCCATTTGCATGTAGAGGCTTTTGTCATATTCTTCACAATCACCTGGTCTATAGATTACTCCTACTCGCATTGTACCTTTGTTTCCAACTATCTCACACCATACAGACTCTATACTAGCATGTGAAATGTCTGAATCCGGGAAAGCTATCGTCGCACTCAGGCTGCTTCTGATAAGAAGCATTACCCCACCACCCCTTCTATCCACTCTATCCTTCCTAAATACATTATACAAGCCGTACTGAAACTCATCATCCCCAATTTCCGGGTGGCACCACGTCTCTGTAAGCCCTATTATGTCCGCGTTACTTGTTTTAACCAGCAGTTCGAATTCGCTCATTTTATTGACGACACTTCTAACGTTACTGTATAAACAATTAAGATTTACTGTTCTTGTATATTTAACAACCCTAACACAACCCTTGAAGTTTTTTAGGCTCTCTTCCCTGATATTAGCTACCCGCTCACGTGAAACGTCTTTGCCCCCAGAACATCTAGATAATACGTCGAGTTGGGGTAACAGATAAGAACTCTTAAGGTATGTGCAAGAGTTACATTGACCAATATTATCAGATAAACGCGTGTCAGTATTACCCACATCCCCCCTAACTAGCAGTTTCCCTGAGCCTTTAAGGTATCCTCAATAATACTGGCAAAAACTTTTGCACCACCTTTGTTTAAGTGTATCCCGTCTCTACAAAACAAATTCCTTCTACCTACAAGTGTGGGCCATGCTGATAGAAATTTACCCCCTAAAGCCTTGCAGATTCCTTCAAGTCTTGAGTTAATCCACAAGGCTCTTAACATATACTCCCTCCTATCGTGTCTGGGCAGAATTGCAGACACATTTAGGGTGTGGCCTCACAGTATATCTGTTCCAAAGAGGGGGAAAGTATTGCTGCGTTAAGACACTGTTAAAAATTGATAGTAGAGGACCGATTATAAACGAGCTAAGACATTTAATCATGAATTGTGGCACAAGATCGGGGCCTGCAGTTGCAGTGGGTGGCAATCCATTTATAGCAGTTATAAGCTGCTTCCTGGTGATGCGAACGGTGGCGAGCATATCAGTAGGGACGTTGTTGATGGGTAAGTTGCCTAGGTGCATCGGGGCCTAGGTGCATCGGGGCCACAGTCCACAGTTCAAGGTCCAGTGCTTTAGGTAATCCTGTGTGCTGAGAGTCATAAAACGATTTGAATTTTCGTAGGGTTGAATTTAAATGCTTTTTAATTGCAAATATTTTCTGACGGTTGAAAACTGTCCGGGCTCTGGAGAAGGCAATACGATCTTGTATAGCGCCTGAATCTTTCCATCTCTTATGCAGATTTTGTTTTTGTTGAAAGCTGTTGTTCAGTGCTGGTGTCCACCAAGCTCTCGAACGGGGAGTGATGCAGACAGTTTTTGTAGCACCATAACTTGCAATGGTTCGAATCCATCTGGTCATGAGGTCCACAGCTAGCTCGAGATCACAATTATTGAGAGCCTCCCAAGGTATCGAGGATGCAGCTTCGAGACATCGTGATGGATCAATGAATTTGGGTGCTGTGATGTCTTTTTTCTTTTTTGGGCCTTGGATATCAAAGTTAGGTGCGGCTAAGTGCAGGAGTATGGCAATGGGTTCGTGATCGGATTGAAATAAGTTTTGAGGACTGTCTTCGAGGTCGCATGGTGCTGAAGAGAACATCAGATCCAAGAGATTAGATCCTCTCGTGGGGTGGCAATTAAGTAGGCTGATACCCAATGAATCCATACTGCTAATGAGTTTCCTACTAAGATGTGTGAGAGTAGGTGGAAGATTGAAATCTCCACAAACAATGTGCTTAGCAGAGGCATGGAGGTGATTTACCAGCCAGTGGATCACATCTTCAATGATGTCACTGTTTGGGCCTGGTGGAATGTATACTGTTGCTATGTCTATCAGGTTTGCATTGAGCTTGAGGGATACCATAGCAGCTTCAAATGCAAGGGATTGGGTTACTACAGAATGTGCCAATGAGAAGATAGTGGTATTATAGAATATTGCAACTCCCCCGCCTCTACGATCCTCTCTGGGGGAACTGAGCATCTGGTACCCAGCCTGAGGAGCACAGGCAACGGAGTCCCGCCCGTTTCCAAGCCACGTTTCGGCAATGCAGAGAATATCAAAGGTTTTAGAGAGGAGAAGCTGTTCGACAGTGTCTAGCTTGTTGCAAATACTCCTTGCATTTTGATAGACAATTCGAATCGTGGTAGCCATAATAACTGGAGTTCGTACAGGTGGCAGGTCTCTTTTTAAGGTTCGCACTGGTCTACTGTGCATTGCGATGTGTACAGGGATATTCTTTACCGGTCTGAAGCTCTGGGGATTATCATTATAATCTGCTGAGAGTTGGATTGAACGATATGTGGACAGTTTGTTTCCTATGGTAAGTTTGTTCTCAGTGAAGTTATTTGATTTCTCATGCGTTTTGTTGGCTTGGGAGCTTGGTAGCTTTAATTGCTATTGCATTTGATGTCGGTGGTTTATTGCAGTTCTTGGCTGCTGATCTAGGAAGGGTTTGATGAGGGTTCCAGGGGGCCACAGCCTTGGATCCAGTACGAAGCTCATCTTCTCTGGGTGGCAGGTAAGGATGAAAGAGGCATAGGTTGGATACCTGGTTCTTCTCTGTCTCACATCAATATTCATCCCATGTACTTCTGTAAACATGGCCTTAATGCTGTCCGGTTTAGTAGTCAGTTCCAGTCGAGATATAAAGATTCGACCACGAGTCTGAACTGCTGTGATGTTGTACGAATTAGAACGAGTTCCCTTCGAGGAAAGTTCTGTGGCATCTCTATTGCCCTGTTGTCTTCCATGTTCCATTTTCTGATATGTTGAATATGTCATCCTGGTTTCTTTTGAGTGAACCTGTTGATCGGTGAGAGATGCAAGGAGTAGAGGTTGCCCATAAGTCCTGCTGGTGGGATATTTTGGTTATTCTCAGCATCTTTTTTGCCGGTGACTACTTCTGCAAATGTGGGTCTTGATGCACCCTTTCCAGTATGGATCCCCTTTAACCTTTTAGGTTTAGTAGTATTTTGAGTCGGTATTGTGGAGAGGGCCACCTGAGAGGTCTTTGAGTGGCTACCCCCAGTGTTGTTAGATGCAGGTTTGGGTGAGCTACAGTCATTCAGCCCTGCATCTCTGCTATTAAGCTGACTGTTATCTCCTTGTGTTACGGCTGCCATTGGGCTAAGGGTGACAGGCATATGAGGCATTGCATTATACAAAAATTGGGGATTATAATTCCTTTTAGCGTTGGAATCATGTATCAATTCTACTTCTTGTGGCTTCTTTTCCAAGGTTCCCTGAGCTACGTTGTTGGATATACTATTTTCATTGGGCAAAGATAAGGTTGCTAGTTGACGCACTTCATTGGTTAGGAGACCTATTTCTTGTTTCATGTCATTGTTCTGTACACGAAGCTGCCGGTTCTCTTCAGATAAATTCTGCAGACTGTCAGAGATTGATGTGAGTTTCCACATTATGTTTTCCAGAAATTCTGCAGTTTGCATGTGGAACAATTTCATGTGTTCTGAATAGATGCCATCAATGTATTTCAGGAACCTGTTTTGCTCATCATTAAGGAGGTTACTTTCCCCTTGGCTTTCTTTCCTGCATTCCACAGGATTTTCATGTGTCGCGATGATTGGTTGTTGACTACAGACCTCTGAGTCCATTTCACACTGCGGGTTAACCGCTACTGAGTCAGTTTGACTTGCAGCGTGAGTCTGACTAAAGTTTGATGTTTGGACCTTTGTTTGGTTATTTTCGACCTCCGTGTCATTCTGGATATCCACATATTCCGTTGCATTTGTCATTTGTTCTTTACTTTCTTTGCAGAATGGGCAGATGTACTTTTGACGTCGCTGCTTGTTGAACCGCTTTATATCGCATTTGGTGCAGGCCGCGCAGTAAAATTGCCGACATGACGTACATTGGATTACTGCTTCCTGATGATCTACTTTACAACGGAAGCACGTGGGGTTGCTTGTCAAAATTTCTGATTCTGCCATAGCCTTTAGGTTGTCCGACTAATTACTTTTCTGTGAAGAATTAAAACCGCTTGTATTTTAGGCGTTCTCTTGACGATGGTTTGCCTGTGGGGGTCGGAATAAGACGGGTTGTACAGTGCCTTTATATTCACTTCTGAGGATTAGTATTGATACAACAACTGTATTTCTGCTGAGAGGGGAGGTTTTAAAGCTGAAAGAATAGGAGAGTTTAACGTACCCTGGGGGTTCAGCAGCGCAGGGCTTTGTGACTTCTCACTTCTCAAGGTTGACCACGATGTCGTCATATGCCTTTAGGGCACTAGTGATTGCTGGCTGTATACGGGTTAGAGCTAATATAATGGAAGCAATAGCATAAGAAAAAAACTATAAAACATGAAGTACCTGTTTGTTTGATGATGGAGATGATGGCTCATCCGTGTTGGGCGGAAGAAGAGGAATCTATTGGTATTTGAATCATGCTGTACGGTCAAGGATAAGTAACTAAATCTTGCTATCTATGAAGAGCATAACCGAACACGACATACATCAACTCGCGCAAGCGCCGACATATTCAAAATCACCAGCTTCTCAATGCACACTCGAGTCATCCAGCCTATCTTGGAGGACCCAAAGACATGCATCATCGTTCTAAACAAGGATTTGGATGTCCTCATAATACATGACCTCTGCAATCAGCTTGCCACTTGTGTGCTGATCACATATGCCACATGGTCATTCTACCTGCTGTCCCTGTATTGTCCCCCTTCTGCTGATTTTAACAACTCACTTAACTTCCTGGAATATGCCCTTGGCTTCCCCAGCTCAAAATCTCTCCTAGTTGCCTTTGACGTTAATGCCAAGTCTGTGTTCTGGTTTTGCCCTACTGCTGATGCCCGTGGATCACTTCTGGAGGACCTTGTCCTGAATAGAAACCTAACAATACACAATCAACGTACAGCAACTCTACAGGTGATAGAGTCTCAAGGTCTCTGGCTTCCAGCCAGAGACCTTGACCCCCTGGTTTCTGGCTGGAAGGTTATCCCAGACTGTACCCTCAGCGACCATAGAGTCATAGTTTTCCTCATAAACTTAACCCCACTAAAAAAGACAACCAGATAAGACTGCCTGAACTTGTGAGGTTCTCCACCAGAAATGTCGACTGGCAATCCTTTGAATGTTCTATTAAAGGAGACTTCCCTGAAAGTGAGCCAAATCTATATGAATCCACACAAGCCAATGAACTGGTAACTGCTCTCCAGCAAGCAATCCTCAAAGAATCCT
Source organism: Mastigoproctus giganteus (assembly GCF_048544385.1). Lineage (NCBI taxonomy): Eukaryota > Metazoa > Arthropoda > Arachnida > Uropygi > Thelyphonidae > Mastigoproctus > Mastigoproctus giganteus. Next base: position 2,075,946 of record NC_143577.1, on the reverse strand, counting down.
ATAAATCCGCCAAAAAGAAAATATTCCGACCTGTTGTCTCCACTTGGTGGACCAATGATCTCACTAGACTTCGGAGACTGGCACTGCGGGCACAACATTACCGGTGGCACCAGGACTGACTGCCTCCAGAAGTCGAACGGCTCTACATTGACTACATGCAAAAGTAAAACGACTATACTAAAGCCATAGCAGCCAGGAAGAAAGCAACCTGGGTGAGCTTTGTTAAGGAAACTGGGAATTCCAACCCCTGGGGTATAGTATATAAAATCACAAGAGATAAAACCTTCACCCCTGAAATTTTCAACACTGTACAGGCTACCTCCCAGGAAACTTCCAACTGGTATGTTCAGCCAACCTAATCCTTGAGAGGTTGTTTCCTCCAGACGATATTTCTGAGGATCTCCCAGAGCATAGCAATCAGAAGTATGGCTAATAATAATAATAATAATAATAATAATAATAAGTGCAAATCGAAACTATGCCACAGAACGCACAATGGATCCTTTCACCCTGGAAGAGCTGACTGCAGTATTGCAGAAAATATACCCCACAAATGCCCTGGCCTAGACCGGATGGAGTATACCTTCATCTTTTGTCTGTTTAAACTAAGGCCGCTATACGTCCTCCTGTTGTACAATAAATGCCTCCAGGAAGGTTTCTTTCCCAGGGTCTGGAAAACTGCTCTTCTGCGCCTGATAAAGAAACCGCATAAACCACCCTCAGACCCTCGCTCCTTCCGTCCCATTGCACTCTTGGCAAATCTCGAGAAAATTCACGAGCGTCTTATGGTCCTAAGAGTCTTGGCATTTTTCCAGGCGAAAAATCTAATCTCTCCACATCAATATGGCTTCACACCAGGACGCTCCTCTAAAGAGACCCTTTTTGACCTGGTGTTACATATAGAAAACTCCGAGGCCAAGTTTGAATTAGCAATCTTTGTCGATTTTAAGGGAGCATTGGACACTGTCTGGTGGAACAGTGCTTTGGAACACCTCCGGTCTGCTTCCTGTTCCCATCAATTATATAAACATTTCCTTAGCTACTTCTCTGAAAGAACTGTTATCCTAAAATCCAAGTATCAACATGTCCTCAGGCCTGTCTCTCTGGGATGTCCCCAGTGGTCGGTTTTGGGGCCTGTGGTGTGAAATATGGTTCTACAGAATTGGCTCGCTCGTTCCTTTGAGACCACCAAAATTGTAGCCTTTGCCGATGACCTTACCATTGTCTGGAAAATCTAGGAGTACCATTGAACATAATGCCAATCTGGTCCTGTCTGATCTCTCCTCCTTGGCAGCATTGAACAAACTCCGCATTAACCCAAGTAAAACCAAAATGATGCTCTTTAAGCACAAGCTAGACCTGAGGCGTCCACCACAGGTTAAAGTCTCTGGAATCCGGCTACCCATAGTTACTGAAGCTACCATTCTTGGAGTGGTAATTGACCACAAACTGAGCTTCCTGCCACACCTCAGCCATCTCAGATCAAAAGTCAAGAAGCTCTCTGGCTCCATTATTCGTATCTCCAGGAACAACTGGGGCCTTTCCAAGAGGACACTTCATCTCTACTATTAAGCAGTCTTCTGCCAATCGTCACATATGCAGCCAGTGCCTGGTTTCACCAAGTTGGCTTGGTCAAGATGAGAGACAGATTGAGTTCCATCCAACGTACAATGCTACTGGCTACCCTTAGATTTTGCAGAGCAGTTTCTACAGCAGCCATCCAGGTCTTAGCTGGAACTCTTCCTCTGGATTTGTATGCCGCTTACAGAGGACTAGTATTTAGAATTAAAAACAACATCCCCACTAAGTTCCTTGACCTCGAGGTTGATCTTGACACCGACCTAAAAGCTCAGAAAGCCAGATGCTACAACGAGTTAGTAAACGTCTGGCAGATGTTCCCTAACTGCTGGGATACATCCCAGGTTGGAGTGGTTGCTAGAAGATTCCTTCCTGTTGTCACCTTTACATCCTCTAATTCGGTCCAATCCTGGCTTTCCCACAGCATGGAGACTTCCTTCCTAGTTACTGGACATGGCTCTCTTAATGAAAACCTGTACCAACTAGGCCTCTGCACGACTGACCTATGCTACTGTGGAACCAAGGAAAACTGGAGGCACCTTTTTGATAGTATTCTGTATGAAGACTTGAGACAAGGTTTAGTGAACACCATCCCAATATCAGAAAACCAATTAGACCAGTTACTCCAAACCCCTGAACGTTTATTTGCTCTTCACAACTTTGCTATGGAAGTCTTTGCTCGAAGGAGATCATATAAAGTGGTAAACACCCCTGGCATTGGGCCTGAAGTGGATTAGACAATGGATTTTTTTTTTAATTATTTTGATTTTTTTTCTCAAAATTTATTTTATTTTCTTTAATTTTAATTTTTTTATTTATTTATTATATATTTTTTATTATTTTTTAATTTATTTATTCTCTTATTATTATTTTATTTTATTTTTTTTCCATAACCTGCACCATGGTTGGTTTTTTATTTATTTATTTTTTTTATTTATTTTTATTTTTATTTTTATTTTTTTATTTATTTATTTATTATTTTTTTTATAATTTTTTTTTCCCTATAACCTCCTACACCACGGGTGGTTTTTTTTGTTTTTTTTTTGTCTGCCCCTCTGGAATGGGCCCCCAGAGGATCCTGATCTACCTGCTGACATGTGGGTCAGAGTCTCTTTTGGGACAGTGCGTGCATTAATGGGACTTGCTCACCTTCCTGAGGTGTGGACGAGTACCCAGAATCATCTCTCCAGGTGATTGATGCTTCTGGGTAGCCAAGCGGCCAGACACAACAGAACACACATAATACACACAGACCTACGTCACACACACATATCTGGCCCATTTGTAGTGATACTGTTCTTCACAGAGATACGAGCTGGAGTTGAACAGATGTTCTAGGTGCCGCCCTTTACAAAAACACATGTCCATCTGGAGTGACCTAATGGGTGAAATGGGAAGGTTTTTTTTTTTTTTTTTTTTGGCTGATGCTGTATAAGTTTGCTTTCTTGCATCATGTGCCTCAACTAATGCTAAATCCATGTAATTGTTTTTCGGTCTGTTTTGATTATGTTCAAAATTCTACTCTCCATACTTCACTGTGTGACTTTCAGTATTTGTAAAGCTTTGAAATTCAACGTGCATGTTTCACAACCATATCTTAGGACAGGGAAAAACATTTATTAAAAATTTTTCTTTTGAAAGAGATTGGCAAGTCTGTCTTGAAGACTACATAATCTTTCCAAAAGTTTGCCATCGAAATTTTATGCACCATTTAACTTATATCATGACGTTTCCATCTGTTGAAATTTCTTGCCCAAAGAACATATACCTTTCCACTTCTAACTTTTCCATCGGCCATGATTTTTTTGATTTGGTAACTTTGCTGAATGTAACTTGAATATTCTTGATATTCATTTTCAAACATAACTTTTTTGCTTTTACGCTGTAGTTCTCCAGCTATGCAGAAGAATTACTTTGCTAATTCTTCTATATCAAAGAGAATGATATCACCTGAAAATCGTAAGAGATTCAGGTAATTTCCATTTATCTTGAGTTCTTTATTATTCGAATTTACTTTGCAAAATATTTCTTCTAAATCAGCAGAGAATGGTTTTGGGGAGATTTACAATTAGTAGAGGCACATGATACAAGAAAAAAGCTAATGCAGCATCAGCCAAAAAAAAAAAAAAAAAATCCCATTTCACGCAACCATTCACTCTAAAAGTTTATGCAGTTCTTCCTTAAATATATTTAAGCTATCAACTTTGCCCAACGACAGATGAAAGTTTGTTCCAGCAATAAACTACCCGCTAGCAAAAGGCAAATTTCTGAAAATCTATTCTACAACTGTCCTTCCTCAATTTGAATTTATGCCCCCTCAGGTTTGTAATCTGAGCAAGAGGAAGAATCCCATCAGCATTGATGCTGCTTAACCCGTTCAAGGCCTTATACATCTCAATCAGATCACCTCCCAGGTGTCTAGTCTCCAGATGCTCCAATTTGCAGAATTTAAGCCTTCCTTGGCAACAGCACCCCTTCATTCCCCTCACCAATCGTGTTGCCCTTCTCCGTACTGTTCAGCAATTCCAGATCCTTCCTAAAATGAGGCCTCCAGACTTTTACGCAGTACTCAAGGTTTGGCTCGATCATTGCCTTGAACAAAGGAATAATCACCTCCTACTAGCAAAATTCTTGTACATCATTGACATAGTGTGAAACTTCAATGTTCAATGTTAAACTTCAGTTACTACTTCTCAGCCCAACTGCCCAACTTATCAAGACCCTGTTGCAGAAGCATACTGTGATTTCTGTCATCAACAACCCTGCCGACCTTTCTATCAAGTGCAAACTTGGACATTATGCCTGGTATACCTTCATCAATATCATTGATAAATATACAAAACAATAATGGGCCCGAACCGATCCCTGGGGAACTCCACTAATAACATTAGTCCACGAAGAGCAATGTCCATTGATTACCACTCTGTTTTGTACCACTCAACCATCCATTGTAGCAACTTACACTTAATATTTACCCCAAGGGCTCACGTCTGGTGAGTATGAGCTTGGCACACCCCAGGGTCCTGAGCTGGATATCATCATTCTTCTCTCTCTCTCTCTCTCTCTCTCTCTAAAAAACTTCAAGGGTTGTGTTAGGGTTGTTAAATATACAAGAACAGTAAGTCCTAATTGCTTATATAGTAATGTTAGAAGTGTCGTCAATAAAATGAGCGAATTCGAACTGCTGGTTAAAACAAGTAACGCGGACATAATAGGGCTTACAGAGACGTAGTGCCACCCGGAAATTGGGGATGATGAGTTTCAGTATGGCTTGTATAATGTAATTAGGAAGGATAGGGTAGATAGAAGGGGGTGATGGGGTAATGCTTCTTATCAGAAGCAGCCTGAGTACGACGATAGCTTTCCCGGATTCAGACATTTCACATGCTAGTATAGAATCTGTATGGTGTGACATAGTTGCAAACAGAGATATAATGCGAGTAGGAGTAATCTACAGACCAGTTGATTGTGAAGATTATGACGAAAGTCTCTACATGCAAATGAAATGGGCAAGTAAGCGTCAATGCCTTATTATGGGTGATTTCAATTTGCCTCTAATTGATTGGAGTAAATGGGAAGGAAACTCGACATGGGGAACAAAATTTTTAAATCAACTAGATGACTGTTATTTGTATCAACATGTCAGGGAAAGTACAAGAGAAAAGAATATCCTAAACCTCATCATCACACATGAATCAGATGACATAACAGGGCTGACAGTAGAGGAACCAGTAGCTGGAAGTGATCACGGAGTTTTATGGTGGATGATGACGAGAGAGGTAGCAGAAGTAAAAGGCAAAGGAATGGGGTTTAATTTCAGAAAAGGAAATTACGATGGCTTAAGGTTCTACATGGTCTCTATTATACGTAACTGGGTAGATATCGCACACAGAATGAAAGAATTGAAGTGTGGTATGCCACATTACTTGAGCAGAAAAAAGTGGCATGGAAAGGTTACAGAGCAAGAAAAAGTACTGAAGCCTATAACAGCTACAAGGTGATGTGTAATAGAGCCACAGAAAAGGTTCGACAGACAAAGGCAGTTTATGAGAAATCACTAGCAAACAGAACAAAGAGGGGGGAAAAGGAATTCTTCATATACATAAATGCCAAGACCAGCAGGACAAACCAGATCGGACCTTTACGTAAGGGAGAGGGGATAGTATTAAATACACCAGCTGCCGTTGCAGATGAACTCAACAGTTATTTTGCATCGATATTTACAAATGAAAAGCCTTTTGTGGCAATGGGAAATTGTGGGAGCGAAGTTAAAAAATATGTAATTAATGATATTGAAATTTCGCAAGATTATTTAATGAAAAAACTTTCGAGCCTACAGACCAGTAAGGCTCCTGGAGTTGATGGAATATACCCTATAATCTTAAGAGAGGCGGCAAGCGAGTGCATTGAACCATTGAGGCTAATTATGCGAGCATCACTAGACTCTGGGGAGATTCCCTTGGATTGGAAAAGTGCAAATGTATCTCCCATACATAAGGGTGGCTCTAAAAGTGAAGTTGGAAATTATCGACCTGTCAGTCTGACTTCAGTAGTAGGGAAAATCATGGAGGCAATGATCAAGGGTGGAATACAGGATCATTTCGATCGAATAGAAATTCTCAAGGATACTCATCATGGTTTTGTAAAGGGAAAATCATGTTTAACAAATCTGGTTCGCTATTTCGAAAGGGTCACTCACGAGCTAGATTTAGGGAATAATTTCGACATTGTTTATTTAGATTTCAGCAAAGCTTTTGACTCAGTCCCACATGAGCGGTTGCTTCATAAGCTGGAACAGGTTGGAATCACTGGGAAAATCCTTAGATGGACAGCAGGATGGCTTCAGGGCAGGAGGCAGAGGGTTGTGATAAATGGCTATTCCTCAGATTGGGTTGATGTAAGAAGTGGGGTTCCCCAAGGGTCAGTATTAGGACCACTGTTGTTTTTAATTTTGATAAACGACATCGATGAAGGTATAGAGGGCGTGATGTCTAAATTTGCAGATGATGTTAAAATTGATAGAGTAGTTAATGATCACTGTCAAGCTGAGCTTCTTCAGAAAGACCTAGTTAGACTTCAGGAATGGTCAGAAAAATGGCAGCTATGCTTTAATCCAACAAAGTGTTAGGTGTTACACCTGGGAAACAGTAATCCCAAAAAAACTTATTCACTTGGTGGAGGTCAACTAAACCCAGTACTGGAGGAAAGGACGAGTGTTACGATACGGTCAGACATGAAATTCTCTGAGCATTGTAAACAGGTTGCAAGGAAGGCCCATGGTGTCCTATCGATGATCTATCGAACTTTTGCAAATAGAGATAGAGACGTGATAATCCCATTATATAAGGCTTTTGTTAAACCACACTTGGAATACTGTGTTCAAGTGTGGAGACCGCACCTAAAGAAAGACATCGAGCTTCTTGAAAGGGTGCAAAGACGGATAACTCGCCTGGTGAGATCGGCAAAAGGGCGTCCTTATGACGAAAGACTTCAAATATGTGAGTTGAAGAGTTTGGAAACTAGACACCTTAGAGGATGTTTGATTGAGGTGTTTAAGGCTCTGAGAGGCATCAGTAAAATGAATGAGGACAAAATTTTCAAGATTATAAATGATGCTAGAACTAGGGGACATAAATTCAAGTTACGGGGAGAAATGTTTAGATTGGACTGCAGGAAGTTTTATTTTAGCCAGCGAGTTATAAATTACTGGAAGAAGTTGCCTACATGGGTGGTAGAGGCTGACAGTTTGGGGAAATTCAAAGGTCATCTGGATAATACCTTCGAGTGAGTGAAGCGCATAGGATAATAGGTTTAATTTGCTTTTCTTGTATTAATTATTATTTATTACTTTTGTTTTATTCGGGTTTTTTTCTTTTCTTTTTTTTTTTTTTTTTTTGTCTGGTGCAGCATAAGCCATACTCTCTCTCTCTCTCTCTCTCTCTCTCTCTCTCTCTCTCTCTCTCTCTCTCAGGGTAACTCGGGAATTTTTTATTTATTTTTTTTTTTTTGGCTGGTGCAGCATAAGCCTTAGGCTTCTTTGAACCATGTAGCACCTAATAATAATAATAATACCATTTTGTTCCAATTTGTGCAACAGTCCTCCATGTGGAACAGTATCAATAGCTTTGCTGAAATCCAAGTATATGATAGCAAAATTATTTTTTGCTATATACATAGATTTGGAAGTTAGAAATATCGTACTGAGTTGAAGTACACTGAGATCTCGATCAACTTGAATATTTATACATTTGGCGGGTAAATAAAGACCAAGAAAGTGTTGACCTATTTGAAATGTAAGAACTTATTTAAGAAGGAATTATTTTGTCCTGATTAAGAAAATAAATCACTTTTTACTAGATTAAGTCGTATAATTACTTAATTATACGACTGGAATAATTAATATTCAAGTTTAATTTATCTTCTGCTGGATCAAATTTAATGAAATTTTGCACGAAGCTCCATTAAGCTTTATACTAGGGGAAAATTTTTCAAACTTCTGAAAATTTCATTAGCTTTCTGATTTGAATTCTCGCAGCCATCAGTCACCGTTTGGGAAACGGCCCCTGCTTGACGCAGCTGTTCCATCACGAAAGGAGATGTTAGGAATGTGGCATAAAAAGACAGGATGATTGTTAGCATTAGCATTAGATGAGGCATATGATGCAAGAAAACAAGTTTCTATAGCAGAAGCCAAACAAAAACCTTTGCCAATGCACCTATCGGTCACTCCAAAACTTTGTCTAGTTCAGCCTAAAATTTATTTAAGCTGTCAACTTCCACAACAAGAGATGGACGTCCGTTCCAGTAACCAACTAACCAACTACCCTTTGGCTAAATGCAAACTTCCGCACATCTATTCTACAACTGTTTTTCCTCAATTTGAATCTATGCCCTCTGAGTTTCTTAGTCTGAGCAGGCAGAAGTATCCCGTCAGCATTGAGCCTGCTCAATCCATTGAAGCCCTTATACACCTCAATCAGATCACCTCGCAGGTGCCTTGTATCCAGATCTGTAACTTGCAGAATTTAAGCCTCTCTTGGTAAGAGCACCCTTTTTCCCTCTTACTAATCTTGTTGCCATTCTCTGTACTGATTCTAGCAACTCTACATCCTTCTTAAAATCAGGCCTCCAGACCCCTCACCATTGCCTTATACAAAGGGATAATCATCTCTTTGTCCCTGTAGCAAAATTCCTATATATTATTGACAAAACTCCATGACCTGCTCTGCCTGGCGCCCGTCTGCACTGCTCAGAGAATTTCACATCTGACTGCACAATTAACCCAAGGTCTTTTTCATTCTCCACCTCCCTGAGTGTATTCCCACACAGTTGGTACGTTTCTCTTGAGTTGCTGCTACCCATATGCAGTACTTTGGATTTGTTAATGTTAAACTTTAATTGCCACTTCTTCTTTAATTGCCACTTCTGCGTTCTTATGTGTCCATCTCGACACATAAGAACGCAGCCCAGCAATAGCGCTGCGTTCCTATGTGTCGCCAGTAAGCAAAATAAAATTTTCCGCCCTAAACGTTGAATACTGATAAGGGTTAACCAATCAGAAAACAATATCGAAAAAAATTTCGGCGCCCTCTTGAACTGCCGCAAGTAAGTGACACTTACCTCGCCTACCCACACGGCGGCCCTGGGACCCAGCACCGAACCGTGGGGGATTCCATTAATAACAGTAGTCCACGCAGAGAAGTACATTTATTACAACTCTCTGCCATCTCCCATTCAACCATCCCTTTTTCCATTGCAGCAACGTGCCCATATGCCATACTGCTACAATTTGTAAAGCAGTTTTCCATGCGCAAGAGTATCAAACGTTTTCCTGAAATCCAATTATATGATATCAAAATTATTTTTGGCATCCAGTTCTTTTGTGACCACATCGTAGTATCCAATCAACCTGGTCAGACAAGACTTCCCGTTAACAAACCCATTCTGTGTCTGAACTATTACTGCAGTCTTGCCTAGATGATCCTGCATCACTTCTTTAACAAGTGACTGCATTATTTTCCCCGGAACAGAAGTTAAACTAACAGGTCTATAATTATTTGTGTCACCTTTGAACCCCCTATGGACTGCAGTTCCACATCTGCAGTCCATAGGGACCTCCCTTGAATCTAAGGATGCTCCCATAATTATGGCTAAGGTTTTGCTTACTTCCCTTGCTGCCTCGTTCAATATAACTGAATAGGTCCCATCCACCCCAGGTGCCTTTTTTATATTTAACTTCAACAATTTCTTTTCCACTTTTCTCTGCATTATTACAAAATCATTTAGCTCCCGGTTAGTATTTAGCAAATTTCTGTTTTCCTCTTCCTTACAGAATTCCTCATGTGTGAATGTAGAGGCAAAATACTAATTCAGTTTGTCAGCTATCTGAGCAGAATCATCAACAGTCGAACCATCAACATCAAGTAGACCAATCTGATTCATCCCCTTCCTTCTAGAGTTTACATAAGTAAAGAAGTCTTTGTTGTTTTTCTTTGCATCCTTTGCCAAACATTTCTCGTAATCAGCCTTCGCTTGCGGAACCTTCTTTGTAACTTGGTTACAGACTAGCTTACACCGATGTGCCAAAACATTATGACCACCTACATAATATGATGTTGGTCTTCCATGTGCAGCCAAAACAGCTCATACCCGGCGGGGTATGAACGGCACAAGATTTCTATATGTGTCTTGCGGTATCTGGTACCAACACCTAACCAGATGATCCTTTAACTCCTGTAAGGTCTGTGGTTTGGTCGCTACAGATCGGACTTACTGTTCCAACACAAACCACAGATGCTCGATGGGATTGGTGTCTGGGGAATTTGGAGGCCAGTGTATTACCTGGAAGTGTTCGTCATGTTCCGTGAACCAGTCTCGAACAATCCGGGCGGTGTGGCATGGCGCATTATCCTGCTGAAAGACGGCACCACCGGAGGGGAAGACAGTTGTCGTGAAAGGGTGTACCTGGTCAGCAATGATGTTTAGGTAGGTGGTAGACGTCAGAGTGGTCGGCAAATTGATGACTGGACCCAGGGTTTCTCATCAGAACATCGTCCAAAGCATGACACTGCTGCCACCGGCTTGTTTACTTCCAACGGTGCATCCTAGTGCCGTTACTTCCTGAGGTAAACGATGCACACCTACCCGGCCGGCAACGACAAAAGTATTATTTTTGGGCCAACCGAATAATTAAATTCATCTGCCATGCTCTGTGCCTTATGTTTGTTAATTGAGTGTGTTCTATGGTCGATTTCTCGGTTCACGTGCCCAATGTAGGCGCTTTTTCCATTGAACAGTAATTAGCATGAGCACTCCGGGCAGTCTGCCCCCATTTTCAGCAGGATTCGATGTACTCTGTGTTGAGACACATTACTTCCTTCACCAGCATTCTAATTACCGACTGGTTGCGCCACAGTTGCCTTTCTGTTACCACGTACCATCCGGGAGAGCCTTCATTCACCTCAAGCATCGACGAGCCGTGGTCGTCCAACACCTGGCCGGCGGGTCGTGAGTTTCCCCTCCTCGGATCACTTTCGGTAGGTACTAACTACGTCTGACCGTGAGCCTCCCAGCAGCCATGCTCTGTCGGGGCAGGCAGCGGCTGCCTGGGTGTTGGCTGCTCCCTGGTGGCAAGGTGGACATACACAAGCGATAAAAAGCTTGCTGAGTTTCTGCACCACCACAGACGTGCAAGGTGGAGATGGGCTAAGGCCTAGGAGCCACCCTTGATACAGGTAAAACACACACACACACACACACACACACACACACACACACACACACACACACACACGTGTTCATATATAATATAGTATATATATAGGTATAATGAGAATGATAATGCTAATGTATATAAAATTGTATATATATCTTCTCTCTAAGTTCTTGTATATAAAATGTAAAGAATTGTGTGTACAAATAAATGGAAAAATGGAAAAAATGCATGTCAATTCAAAGGACAATGCTTCTGGCACTAAACAATGCCCCTCGTACAGTATCAAACAATGCCCTCCAAATTCTTGGAGGAGAACTGCCTTTAGATTTATTTATCTTATACCGTGGCATGATTTATAAACATAAGAAAGGACTGCAGGTATCTATTATGGGAATTACAACCGACCCAGTTAGTAACTTAAAGACAGAACGGAAAAGATTATGGAGTGAAATGATTAGTATTTGGCAAAGTAGATGGAATGAGTCTGTGCACGGCGAAGTCACAAAGAAGTATATTGAAAATGTTGAGTTTGCTTCTCAACCTTCTGTTTCGTGGTTTGAACCAAGCATGTTTACGACGTATTTATTAACAGGCCATGGATCTCTGAGGGCCAAACTTTTCGACAGAGGTTTGGAGCCGGATCCTTTTTGCACCTGTGGTCAAATGGAGGACTGGATCCATGTTTTACTGTTTTGTTCGCAATATACAGACCATCGAGTATTGCTACTTAATCAGGTTCCAGGTCTAGCTGAGGACAACGTGAAAATACTAGTTGAGAACAAAACAAACTTTGAGACTTTCCAGACCTTTGCAGAATCGGTCTTTAAGAAAAGACTTCAACTAAGAACTCAAATCCAAAATCGAGTATAAATCTGACAGCTGAGCAGTTAATATAAATGTTGGTATCCCATTAAATATAAATAGGATGACTTGTCAGATATGTAAATTGAATTGTATTACTAGGATTTAGAGTCAAAATTCTATTATCTTTTGTACATATGTAAATATTTACTTTTTTTTTTTTTTTTTTTTTTTTTTTGCTGGTTTCCTGGTTTGGGCAACCTGGGGACGGGTTTGCTGGCACCCACCGGTATTGCACTATCTCCGGTGGGTGTGGGATTTGTGCCCATGGCACTAAAGGTAATAGTAGACCCAGGCTTGGCTGCTTGTGCCTGGGGGCAGGCAGCGGCTGCCTGGGTGTTGGCTGCTCCCTGGTGGCAAGGTGGACATACATAAGCGATAAAAAGCTTGCTGAGTTTCTGCACCACCACAGACGTGCAAGGTGGAGATGGGCTAAGACCTAGGAGCCACCCTTGATACAGGTAAAACACACACACACACACACGTGCTCATATATAATATAGTATATATATAGGTATAATGAGAATGATAATGCTAATGTATATAAAATTGTATATATATCTTCTCTGTAAGTTCTTGTATATAAAATGTAAAGAATTGTGTGTGCAAATAAATGGAAAAAAAAAATGCATGTGTAGCACAGAGGTATCGTCACCGACCTCCCCACACTGTGTGGAAAAGGCCCGGGTTGGAATCCGTTCGATGATGCAAGGAAATTTAATGGGCTTTTTTTCACTCAGTGGCTGACCTAGAAACTGTGGTTATTCGTCCTGCAAAACAGACAAATCGACCTTAGAACACACCCAATAAACATAAGACAGCACGGCAGATGAATTTAATTATTCAGGTGGCCTAAATATAATAGTTTGGTTTTTTTAAAAAACTCGGACCCAGTCGTTTGGCCATTGCATTTTGGCCTTTGTGAAACTCGATGCCCTTCCGATCTGAAGAACAAGAGTATTACTGATTAACGGAGCTCAGTATCAGGTTTTTTTTTATACCGTGTCCCGACCCGCAATAAAAAACACCTGATGCTGAGCTTCGTTAATAGTAGTAGCATTACCGTTAGTATTAACAAGGGCACATGGTGGAAGAAAACAAGCTTTCTCCCAAAAATAAAAAGCACACAACCCCATCTCATTTCACTCATCCACCTGGTCCAAATGTTTCTCTAGTTCTGCCTTGAATCTTTTTAAGCTATCCACTTCTACAATAACAGATGGAAGTTTGTTCCAGCAATCAACCGGCCGCTGGCTAAAGGCAAACTACCGCACATCTATCCTACAACTGTTTTTCCTCAATTTGAATCTATACCCCCTCAGGTTCTTAATCTGAGCAAACTGAAGTATCCAATCAGCATTGAATCTGCTCAAACCATTTAAGGATTTATACACCTCAATCAGATCACCTCGCAGGCGCCTAGTCTTCAGACACTGTAATTTGCAAACTTAAGCCTTTCTTCTTAAGAGCCACCCTTTGATCCATTCACTAATCTTGTTTCTCTTCACTGTACTTGTTCCAACAGCTCCACATCCTTCTTAAAATGAGTCCTGAAGACCTGTATACAGTACTCAAGGTGTGGCCTGACCATTCCCTTATACAAAGGGATAATCACCTCCTTATCCCTGCTAGAAACATTCCTGTATATCATTGACAAGACACCATAAACTACTCTTGCAGACCGTCTGCACTGCTCGGAAAATTGCATATCTGCCTGCTCAATTATTCCCAGGTCCTTTTCGCTCTATACGTCTGTCAGTGTAGTACTACACAGTTGATGCATTACTCTGGGATTACTGCTTCCCACATGCAGTACTTTACATTTGTCAATGTTATACTACAGTTGCCACCTCTCAGCCAATCTACTCAACTTTTCTAGATCCGGTTGCAGCAGCATAATGTCATTAGTGTCATTAGCAACCCTGCCCACCTTCGTATCGTCTGAAACCTTGGACATTAAGCCTGATATATCATCATCAATATAATTAATGAATACAGAAAACAACAATGGACCGAACACTGAACCCTGGTCGACTCCACTAATAACATTAGTCCACGAAGAGCAGTGTCCATTGATTACCACTCTCTGTCTTCTCCCCCTCAACCACCCCTTTATCCATAGCAGCAATTTGCCTCCAATGCCACACTGCTCCAATTTGTGCAGCAGTCCTCCATGTGCAACAGTATCAAAAGCCTTTCTAAGATCCAAATATATGATATCAAAATTATTCTTTGCATCAGTTCCATTGTGACTACATCATAGTATTCGATTAAATTGGCCAGACAAGACATGAACTGAAGTCGAAGACAAGACATGAACCGAGCTATAACTGAATTCTTGTCTAGATCATCCTGCAATTCTTCTTTAACCAGTGCCTCCATTAATTTACCTGGAACAGAAGTTAAACTAACAGGTCTGTAATTACCAGTGACTCCCTTTGATCCTCCTTTGTGGATTGAGGTCACATTTGCACATTTCCAGTCCATGAGCACTTCCCTGTGTCCAAGCAAGCTCTCATACTTATGGCTAATGGTTTGCTTACTTCCTTTGCTGCCTTCTTTAATATAACGATAGACCCCCATCCACTACAGGTGCCTTTCTTATTTTTCCCATCAACAATTTCTCCTCCGCTTTACTCTCTGTTATTTACAAGATTATATAGCTGGCTGCCAGAGTTTAATATACCTCTGGCTTTCCCCTCCCTGAATAACTCCTCATGTGTGAATGTAGATGCAAAATATTCATTTAGTTTGTTAGCTGCCTGAGCAGGATCATCAACAGTTGAACCAGCAATATCCAGTGGACCAATCTGATTCATCCCCTTCCTTCTAGAGTTTACATAAGGAAAGAACTCTTTGCTGTTTTTCTTTGCATCCTTTGCCAAATATTTCTCATAATCTGCCTTATTATTATTATTATTATTATTATTATTATTATTATTATTATTATTATTATTATTATTAGCTGTATGGTGCAAGGAAGCCCGAGGCTTATGCTGCACCAGCCAAAAAAAAAAAAAAAAAAAAAAAAAAATCCCAAGTTACAGTGACAAAGAGAGAGAGAGATGTAGAAGGGAATCACCAAGAAAGAGAAGAATGATGATATCCAGCTCAGGACCCTGGGTGCGCCAAGCCCATACTCACCAGATGTGAGCCCCTGGGGTTGTCTTTGCCTGCCTAACCTCTGTTGGGATTTGGTTACAGACCAACTTATATTTATCATAGGCTTCCATGTTACCCAATCATTTATATGTATGCCATGCATTTTTCTTCTCTGCCGCATATCTAATTAGTTGTCTGACATCCATTTAGGCCTAAATCTTGAACAACATTTCTTAGTTGGTATGAAAACCCTAGTAGCCTCCAAGATTATTTATTTGTATACTTTCCATTTTGAATTTGCTTTTGTTAACATGATCAGTTGGTCCCACTGTATAGAATTTAAATACTATATCAGACCACCGTATTCACCTTTACGAAAGCAAAAACTTTTCCCTTTATCCCTGATGGTAGTTACCTGTTTGAGTAAATCCTACTTCAGCACATTGTGATCACTGACACCTAGTGGTTCCTTTATCTGCATATTCTTATGTTGTTGTTGTTGTTATTTGATTTTTAGGAGCATTAGCAACTAAGGCCATATTTTTCCGGGAATATGCGGTGGTCATTCCTTGACCTTTCCGCATTCTCCGTATTTGGTGGTGACAGGCTCGAACCACGGTCTAATCAAGAAGCGTGTGTTACGCACTGCTGCTCCTTCCCACCTGGCTACGGAGGTGCTGCATATTCTTAAAGTATTAAGAATCACTACTGATAATCAGATCAAGAGTATTACTCCCTCTAGTTGCCTCCCGAACATGCTGATGTAGAAAACAATCATCGAAGAAATCCACAAAAGCCTTGCTAGTGTGTGAGTGACCAACCCACAAATTCCAGTCAATCTCTGGGAAATTAAAATCCCCCATTATAAGACACTCTGATTTACTGGCACACTTTATTTCTCTGCACAATTGCTCATTGTACTCATCAGATTCATTAGGCCTATAAGACACACACACACACCTACTCTCATTTTTCCTTTCCCAGTGCTTATTCCTCACCAAACAGACTCAATACTGAATTGTCCACCAACATCAAATGGATGCACTTCCTTAGATTTTATGTAGTAATAGTAGTAGTAGTAGTAGTAGTGGCATGTGATGCAAGAAAGCAAGTGTATGAGCTTATGCAGCATCAGCCAAAAAAAAAAAAAAAAAAAATCACATCATTCCCTCCAAATGCCTGTCCAGTTCCTCCTTAAATTTATTCAACCTATCAACTTCCACAACGACAGATGGAAGTTTGTTCCAGCAATTAACCACACGCTGGCTAAAGGCAAATTTCCGCACATCTATTCTACATCTGTCCTTTCTTAATTTGAATTTGTGCCCCCTTAGGTTCCTAATCTGAACAAGTGGAAGGATCCCATCAGAATTCACCATGCTCAACCCATTCAATGCCTTATACACCTCAATCAGATCACCGCGCAGGTGCCTAGTCTCCAGCCACTGCAATTTTCAGAACTTAAGCCTCTCTTGGTAAGAGGATCCCTTCATTCCCCTCACCAATCTTGTTGCCCTTTCCTGTACACCCTCAAGTAAATCTACATCTTTCCTAAAATGAGGCCTCCAGACCTGTACACAGTACTCAAGGCGTGACGTGACCATTGCCTTATACAGAGGGACAATCACCTCCTTTTCCCTGCTAGCAAAATTCCTATATATCATTGACAAATCAGCATGACCTGCCCTGGCAGCCTGTCTGCATTGTTCAGAGAACTTCAATTTGCCTGCACAATTACTCCCAGGTCTTTTTCATTTTCTGCCACCTTAAGTGTAGTACCACACAGTTGTTACGTTTCTCTGGGGTTACTTCTACCCATATGCAATACTTTGCATTTGTCAAGGTTAAACTTCAGTTGCCACTTCTTAGCCCATCTGCCCAAATTATCTAGATCCTGTTGCAGTAACACACTGCCATTAACAACCCTGCCAACCTTTGTACCATCTGCAAACTTCGACATTAAGCCTGATATACCTTCATCAATATCATTGAGAAATATACAAAACAACAGCATGGGTTTGTTAAGGGAAAGTCTTGTCTGACAAATTTGATTGGTTATTATGATGTGGTCACAAAGGAACTGGATGCAAAAAATAATTTTGATATCATATACTTGGATTTCAGGAAAGCTTTTGACACTGTTGCGCATGGAAGACTACTGTACAAATTGGAGCAGAATGGTATTAAGGGTAAGTTGCTACAATGGATAAAAGGATGGTTAAGTGGGAGAAGACAGAGGGTGGTAATCAATGGGTGCTGCTCTTCGTGGACTAATGTTATTAGTGGAGTCCCACAGGGTTCGGTGTTGGGTCCACTGTTGTTTTGTGTATTTATCAATGATATTGATGAAGGTATATCAGGCTTAATGTCGAAGTTTGCAGATGACACAAAGGTTGGCAGGGTTGTTAATGACAGTCATGGCAGTGTGCTACTGCAACAGGATCTAGATAAATTGGGCAGATGGGCTAAGAAGTGGCAACTGAAGTTTAACCTTGACAAATGCAATGTACTGCATATGGGTAGAAGTAACCCCAGAGAAACGTACCAACTGTGTGGTACTACACTTAAGGCGGTAGAAAATGAAAAAGACCTGGGAGTAATTGTGCAGTCAGATATGAAGTTTTCTGAGCAATGCAGACAGGCTGCTAGGGCAGGTCATGGGGTTTTGTCAATGATATATAGGAATTTTGCTAGCAGGGAAAAGGAGGTGATTGTCCCTCTGTATAAGGCAATGGTCAGGCCGCGCCTTGAGTACTGCATACAGGTCTGGAGGCCTCATTTTAGGAAGGATGTAGATTTGCTTCAGCGTGTACAGAGAAGAGCAACACGATTGGTGAGGGGAATGAAGGGATCCTCTTACCAAGAGAGGCTTAAGTTCTGCAAATTGCAGTGGCTGGAGACTAGGCACCTGTGCGGTGATCTGATTGAGGTCTATAAGGCCTTGAATGGGTTGAGCACGCTGAATTCTGATGGGATCCTTCCACTTGTTCAGTTTACGAACCTACGGGGACATAAGTTCAAATTAAGAAAGGACAGATGTAGAATAGATGTGCGGAAATTTGCCTTTAGCCAGCGGGTGGTTAATTGCTGGAACAAACTTCCATCTGTCGTTGTGGAAGTTGATAGGTTAAATAAATTTAAGGAGGAACTGGACAGGCATTTGGAGGGAATGGTGTGATTTTTTTTTTTTTTTTTTTTGGCTGATGCTGCATAAGCTCCTACACTTGCTTTCTTGCATCACGTGCCACTACTACTACTACTACTACTACTACTACAGTGGACCCAACACCGAACCGTGTGGGACTCCACTAATAACATTAGTCCACGAAGAGCAGCACCCATTGATTACCACCCTCTGTCTTCTCCCACTTAACCACCCTTTTATCCATTGTAGCAACTACCCTTAATACCATTCTGCTCCAATTTGTACAATAGTCTTTCATGCGCAACAGTGTCAAATGCTTTCCTGAAATCCAAATATATGATATCAAAATTATTTTTAGCATCCAGTTCCTTTGTAACCACATCATAATATCCTATCAAATTTGTGAGACAAGACTCTCCCTTAACAAACCCATGCTGTGTCTGAATTATTGCTGCAGTCTTGTCTAGATGATCCTGCAATGCATCTTTAACCAGTGACTCCATTATTTTACCCGGAACAGAAGTTAAACTAACTGGTCTGTAATTACTCGTGTCACTCTTCGAACCCCGTTTGTGAATTGGGGATACATTTGCACATCTCTAGTCCGTGGGAACCTCCCCTAAGTCCAAGGATGCTCTCATAATTATGGCTAAGGGTTTGCTTAGTTGCTTTTCCGCCTCCTTTTATGTTTCAACTAATATACAGTATTTATAATTTTTATTTTAATTTTTGTACTATTAGTTTATTGATATGTTTATTATTTTTTGTTTATGCTTTTTGGAACAACTGCCCTTCACAGGTATTTCCTGAGAATTGCAGTGTACAGAGATCCAAGTTAAATGTCAACAGCTTCTTCGAGCTTCTCAACCCATGCACGATACTAAGTACTACATGTGTTAATACCTCTCGTGCTTGGACTGTAACCCGCCACAACTCTAAAGTAGCGGGATTGCAATGGTCGATTTTGCTGGAGAATTCTGAACAACGTATTTCCAGTCAATATAACAGAAAGTTCAAGTGTATTTGCCTGGAAAAGTAGGGAATTATGTAGGCCGCACATTGGATAATTTTTTTTTTTTTTTAAGGAAGGCCTTTTGATTTTGTGTTTTATTCAGATTTATATTTTTCCATTTGGTAGTGAGAATTGCAAATCCCACTTTTTTAAAGTTTTTTTATAAAAGTGAAAGGACACTCAAATTAAGTTCTTTTATAATCGAAAAGAGAAAAAAAAAAAAAAAGAAAGAAAGAAAGAAAGACGTGTGCAGTAAGTCCTGAAGTACCTGAAATCAGCGGGATTGTAGGGAAACTAGTTCAGTTTTGCGTTGTCATGACGTACCAGACAATTGTGGAAAGATAATAACAGATAACACGTGCTCAAGGACGACAACGTTACTCAACCTGTGGGGTGGTTGAGGGGGTATCAAGCGGTGACAAGGAAGTGATTTCTTTGGCACTGACCAGTGTAGCAGCAGTCGATCGCTTTGGAAGGTAAATATGCTTTCGGTTTATGCTGTCACGGGAAATGTTCCCATGATCAAAATAACCTGATTTTTTTTTTTTTTTTTTTTACTGCCACGCGATAATAAAGTTTATTGAATTGGAGCACTGCTTTAACCATTCTCTCCTACAAAATCCTGATACCCCAGAAAATTGCTTTAGCGCCCTCCCCTCTCTCGCCCTTAGAAAATCCACGGACAAACTAACCTGTGAAATGTCGTAGTGAATGAATAAAAAAAAAAAAAAAACAGTCTCCACTGGAGGAATGAGAAGTACAGTAATGATATCTCATCTGGGCATTTTTAAGCATGCAGCGATGCAGGTAAGGATGCGTTAAAGCGCATTCACCATAGGGGCACGTGTTTGGATGAAAAATAAAATCAAAAGTTTAGATCTTACTTCTGAAAAAAACATCAGAAGACTAAGAAAAAAATATGGTGATGGAAAGTATGTGTCGAGTTGGTTTGCTTATAAACATTTACTATTTTTACTTGATGACTACCAAAAAAAAAAAAAATAAATAAATAAAAAATAATAATAAAATAAAGTAGCGCTGAGTTCACCATTCAGACCAAGACGATTCTGAACATATAAGTTAATTAATTAATTTATTATTATTTTTTTTTTAATGAAAACCCCAAACACGAAAAACCTATAGTACTTAGTACTATAGGTTGAAAGAGAAGTATGGGGGGGGGGAATGCCGGAAATTTTGCTCTAGAGACTAAACATGGGTTTCACCACTTCAAGCCTCCAATAAGCAAAGTGGTGGTATTGCACCATAACGGCATGTACTGATAAAAACAATATAGCATTATGATAGCAAGAGATTGTTCATAAGTATTTATTTTTTTGTGGAACAAGCACTTCCTCTCTATATTCACAAAATTAATATTGGCTTTATTTCCTTGAAAATTAACATAATGGTAGTAGGCATCAATTTGATTCTGTTATTTTCCTTTACAAGTCCAATTCAACATCAAAGAAGCAAAAGGTGCTTACAAATTTCTTGATGGATCTGTTTTGGGAAAAAAATATGGAGGTAAACATGCCACGAGTTATATTCCTTGAATGGTCTAGTTGTAAATGAGTTGGTCTCCTAAATATTCTGTAAACAGAATAAAACTGAAATCAAACTGAAAGTAGTTTCATGATTTGATACAATCTAGATATCTAATTAAATAACCTGTTTGGCAAGACTTCTTTCAGTTCCCCTGGAAAGGTTTCATCATGTTTGATAATGAAAGTGCCATCACCTACCAGAATAAGGAACATGTATAATCCTTCCTTAAAGAAATTTTGGTTGAGCCAAACTTAATTTGTTACAAGCTGTTTTCTAAGTCTGTATTTTTTAAGACCACCTCTGATGTTCTACCCAGGCAACAAACACTGTACTAAGTTAAAACAATGCATCAGTAGTACCAGTAATATTATGCCGAAGGTACTTTTGTAATTGTAAATTAAGCATCCTCTGTTTTTTGGGCATTGATGGATGATGTGTTTGTCAATGGTTGCTTCTCTGCAGGTTAGAATGTATCAATAAATCAGATGGATAACAATCCATCTGATTTAAAGGCAGCTGAAACAAACAAATTAACTATAATTCTATAAAGAAATATTAAATCAAAATTATTTGTATAGCTGGGTGATGTTGCAAAAAACTGACTCCGAAGGTGAAACAGTTGACACTTCTGCAGCAGCACCAGTACTTTTTTGAGACATGGTGGAGGGAGGGGGAAAAAATGAAAATACTTCCTGTTTCAGATGAAAAAGAAAACAAGGCTTACAAATTTATGAAAATTGTAGGTGAATATTCTATTTTTGGTGATTTGTTGCTTATAAACTTAGGAAATTGCACAGTGTCCTCATTTGAGGAATTGCTCATTTTATTTTGAGCAATTGCTCAAAATAAAATGAGCAATATGTTATTTGAACTGAAAATATTCAGTAAAAACAAGGGTTATGTGTTATATTTAGATATGCTTCAAAAAACAAGGGTTATTTTCCCCAATTTGTCTTTCACAGGTTACAGATATTTGATGTTTAAAAAATATTATATATGAATAAAAAATACATTTAAATTATATTTATGTGGGTATGTACTTTCGTGTAATCCTTCAGTTTTTGGGACTGGCTTATAGGACGGTTAAGAGTGGCGACCACCAGGACTCCATGCATTAAGTTGACATAAATCCCTAAAATGAGTGTTCTCATTTTATATGTAAAATTAATAAAATAATAAATCTTAAAAATTAATAATATAATTAATTTATAGTTATTTATTGTTCCAGTTATGCATAATTGTTGAGACATGCTATTTCATTCCTCATTTATTTTGCTACTATTGAGTTTATCTTGTTGTGTACAAGAGTAGTTCAATTAAAGTACACTTAAAATACATACCGTACATACTTTTGAAAAATTTTTAAGAGTCACTTTTAGCATTCAGATATGTGTTATATTTAGATATGCTTCAATTATTTATGTGTATTCCTTCGTCAAAATTCTTTTTGCAATCAATGGCAAAAAGTCTGCTCGTATATGCTTGTATTGCTGTTAACAGTAGAAAAATGATATAAGGAAGCAAGCTTATATAGCGTCAGCCAAAAAGCAAACAATAGCCACATCACTGTCCATCTCTAAAAATTTTTCTAACCCTTCCTTAAATTTATTCAAGCTACCGATTTCGACAACACCAGGTGGAAGTTTGTTTGGACAATTAAGTACTCTTTGGCTGACAGCAGATTTTCACACATCTATCCTGAAACCATCCTTTTCCAGTTTAAATTTATTTCCTCTATATGTGTCTCATCCAAGAAAGAGTAAGGATATTAGCAGCATTTAATTTTACTCAACCCATTTATATTTACTGTAGGCTTTCAATATTTCATTCAGGTCTCCTTGCAGGTGCCTAGGTTCCAATAACTGAAGAACTGGGCACAAAGGGGTACTCTTACCCTTTTTTTGTGTCCCCTAACTAATCTTGTTGTCCTTCTCAGAAACTGTTCTAACAGATCCTCGTTTTTCTAAAATGGGGCTTTCAAAACTTGTACACAGTACTCAAGCTAAGCTGCTCCCCTGACATATTGCCTCATATGTTGGGATAATCAAGAATTTGTTCTTGCTGGAAAATACTTGCATATCATTGATAGAACTCTGTGAACCATTATTCAGTTTTCTGAATAATGCCAGTCTGCATTATTCAGAGAACTTCATTTCAAACTATATGTTTACTACTAGGTCTTTTTCAGTCACCACTACCATTTGGTATATTATTCTGGGATTACATGCTAATTGAGCACTACATTTGGAACTTCCCAATTGTAGTGCCTTGCTTTTATTAATGCCAAAGCTTATATGCATTTTTCAGCCCATCGTCTAATTTATTTAGGTCTTGCTGGAGTGGCATATCTTGATTTCTCTCATTAATTACACTCTGGTATCATCAACACACGTAGAGCCCTAGCACTGAACCCTCAAGAACTCCTCTAATAACCACAGTTCAAGAAGAGTACTGCCCATTGATAACTTTTTCCTGCTACTCAGCTATTCTTTTACCCATAGTAGTGGTAATCTGCCCCTAATGCCACACTGCCCTAATTTGTATAGAATCTTTCATTGGAACAGTATTCAAAGCTTTACTGAAATCTAAGTACATGATTTCAAAATTGTTTGCATCCAGTTCCTTTGTTACTCTGTTATAGTAATCACATTTTATAGACAGGACCCCTGTCCCTGTCTGTAAAACTTCATGCTACGATTTTCATACAGTTTTATTTCTGTTAAAATGTACATTGGAATTATTATTATTATTATTAGCTATATGGTGCAAGGAAGCCTGAGGCTTATGCTGCACCAGCCAAAAAAAAATATTCCTGAGCCACCCTGAGAGAGAGAGAGAGAGAGAGACACACACACAAAAGGGAATCACCACCAAGAAAGAGAAGAATGATGATATCCAGCTCAGGACCCTGGGTGTGCCATGCCCATACTCACCAAATGTGAGCCCCTGGCATGCATCCATTCAATGCATTTTTCTTTCTCAGTTTGGTTTGACATAAGCACTGAGAAAGAAAAATGAGAATATGAGCATATTATAGGTTTAATGACTCTGATGAGCACAATGAACAAGTGTACAGAGAAATAGTGTAGGCCAGTAAATTGAATGTCTTATAATGGGCAATTTTAATGTTTCGATATAGTGTCTGGAACTTGTGGATTTGTCACTCATGCAATAGCAACTTTTGTGGATTTATTGGATGATTGTTTTCTACAGCAGCAGCATGTTCAAGAGGCAACCAGAGGGAGTAATACTCTTGATCTGATTATCAGTAGTGATAATTCATGCATTAAGAATCTGCAGATAAAAACAGCCAGTAGGTGTCAGTGAACACAGTGTATTGATGTGTGATTTACTTACGGATGTAACTACAATGAGGGTAAAGGAAGGCGGTTCTGCTTTTGTAAAAGTGACTACAGTGGTCTCAGAAAATGTGGATATTACCATTAGCAAATTCTATATGGGTAACATTCAAGGAAATAATCATAATAGCTACTAGGCTTTTAATACCAACTAAGAAATACTGTTTAAGGTTAGGTTAGGTTAGGTTAGTCTCTAATGAGACTCATAGTAGAGAAGAAAAGTGCATCGGATGCATATATATAACTAATATTAAATATAAAATCAAAACTTATGTAGTATAGTATGCAGTATATAGTAAGTAGTGTGGCAAAACTGTTGGAAAATAATAAAATAAACATAATAAGTAAATCAACAGGGAGGGAGAAGAAAAGGTAACAAAACTAAAAATTGTAGCAGAAACTCTCCAAATAATTTAGAAAATCCAATTTAGAATCATAAAAATCAATTTAATTTTAGTGCCAATTACATAAAAATTTAACAGCACCCCCCTTGTAAGGTGCCAGTTCCAATTGTGTGAAATATCACAAATAGAGATTAAAATAAAACTAAATTAACAAAAAGACTGACCATTATGCCCCATATCGACAGAAGACCACAAGGCCAATAATGGTCAGGGAATTGCTGCATTTTGATTGTTAGACATCTCGCCGCAATGCAAACCGATTGAAGGATCAGTCCACCATCCGATCCCCCGATCAAACCACCAATGCAGAGGATTTGAATTATGATGGTCCTTATAATTGTTAGCACTAGCACTCCAGAGCAGAGCCCCGCCACTGAGGCGCCTCCGTAGCCAGGTGGGAAGGAGCAGCAGTGCGTAGCACATGCTTCTTGATTAGACCGGGGTTCGAGCCCGTCACCACAAAATACGGAGGATGCGGAAAGGTCAGGAATGACCACCATATATTCACGGAGCAATATAGCCTTAGTTGCTAATGCTCCTAAAAAAAAAAAAAAAAAACCCGCCACTGACACAATGTAAGTTTAACCAGCTCATATAGACAAATAAATAAAGTACTCTAGATGGCAGTATGGGCACAGCATTAGCACATCAAACTCACTACTACCATTTGATTTACATATATTAGAATAATGAAATATTGAAAAAGGTAGTAAACAAAGAGTTGAAAATGGTAATCATGTAGAGGAATGTGCATTTTGCTGCCTCTGATGATTGCTTCATTTCTTAATTTTCTACCGTTTTCAACTTTTTTTTACTACTCTTTTATTATTGTTTTCAACTCTTTTTTTTTTTTTTACTACCTTTTTCAACTATTTCATTATTCTAATATATATATATATATATATATATATATATATATATATATATATATATATATATTAGAAATATTGCTTCCTCTGCTTCAAAAAACTTGGTTTTCTCTTTCACTCTCGCCTTTATTTTTCTTCCAAACAGCTGTTCACTCTGTACAAATCGCAAATCTGCCCTACCATGGAATGCTGTTCCCACATCTGTGGTGGTGCCCCCAAACCTTTTTCAGGCTTTTAGATTCCATTCAGAAGAGGACAGCTAGGTTAATTAATGACTCATCTCTAACAAAGTCTCTTCACTCGCCGTCTCATAGATGTACCATTTCTGCTGCATGCCTTTTGTACAGATACTTCCATGGGCACTGTTCTTCTGAATTGGCTTCTATAATTCCTGCTCTCTCTCTTTCAAAACAGTCCGAACACGTACCGCCACTAGCCAACATCCATTTACTGTCCAATGTCAAACTCACAGAACCAACTTTTCAACTTCTTCGTTTACTCATTAAGCTGCTGTTTTCTGGAACAACCTTCCTTCGTACGTATTTCCTGAAAATTACTGTCTTCAGAAGTTCAAGTCTAACGTCAACAAATATCTTCTTTCGTCTTCTGAACCTCCAACCCAAGCACGGTATTAAGTACTATAGGTTCTGATACCTCTCCTGTTTGGGATTTTTTATTGAAAAAAAAAAAAAAAAAAAAAAATATATATATATATATATATATATATAATCAGGCAACACAGGATCCTATGGTAGATATAAACTAGTCTATAATAAAGTCACAAAAGGGGTTAGGCAAGCTAAGGCAGATTATGAGAAATATTTGGTAAAGGATGCAAAGAAATGTAAACATTCAAAACAAGGGGATGAATCATATTGGTGCACTTGATATTGATGATTCAACTGATGATCCTGCTCAGGTTTCTGACAAACTGAATGTGTAAATGCCAACTATTATCCTCAATTCACAGAGGGGGGGGATCAAATGGTGACTCAAACAATTCTACACCTGTTATCTTATCTTCTGTTTCAGGGAAAATAGCAGAATTCCTGGTTAAAGAAGTAATGCAGGACCATCTAGACAGGAGAATAGTTATACTTCAGACACAACATGGTTTTGTGAAAAGGAATTTTTCTCTGACCAATTTGATTTGATACTGTGATGCAGTTACAAAGGAACTGGATGCAAGAAATAATTTCCATATCATATACTGTACTTGGATTTCAGGAAAGCCTTTGATACTGTTGCACATGAAAAAACTGCTATACAAATTGTAGCAGTGTGGCATTAAGGACAAGTTATTGCTTTGGATAAAGGGATGATTGGTGGTAGAACACAGAGAATAGTTATTAGTGTATACCACTCTTCCTCAACTGTTATTAGTGGTTATGAAACAACAATGGGCCCAGAGCTTGGTGCTGGGCCCATTGTTGTTTTCTATATTTATTAATGATATCGATGAAGGCATATCAGACTTAATGTCTAAGTTTGCAGATAATACAAAGGTTGGTAAGGTGGTTAATGACAATAATGATGGTATGCTACTGCAACAAGATATAGAAAAATTAGCTCAATGGGTTGAGAAATAGCAGTTCAAGTTTAACCTTGACAAATGCAAAATACTGCTTATGGGTAGCAGTAATGCCAAAGTAACATACCAACTGGGTGGTTCTATACAGGAATTTTGCTAGCAGGGATAAGGTGGTGATTATTCCATTGTATAAGGCAATGGTCTCTGTGCAGTATTCATGATAGGTCTTGTAATGAGCATAGTGATACAGCCCTTGCACACCACATGGATATGGTGTGCAAGATTCATATCATCAATCAAAGTTTGAAGGATACTTGAAACTTTCAAAGAAGATTTTTAACCATGTTCTAATTAATCAGTCTCAAGTGAGGATGGCATAGAGCAGGGGTTGTCAGCTAGATGACCTTTGGTAGCTGCGATAGTGGAAGGCATATTGGAAAGAGCTGGTTAGAGGCATATTGGAAAGAGTTTTATCACAGAGATGCTATGCACAACAGATGGCTCCATCTGTTGTGCATAGCATCTCTGTGATAAAACTCTTTAGACATGTGTGGTTCAATCAGTTTTTAACAGCACACAAGTTAATTTTTGTGAACATTATTAGTTTCTTTTTTAAGTGAGATCCTTTAAAAGTTATTATGTTGTCTGGAAAACATAAATGTGAAGTCAAGAATAGGGGATTTAAGGCAGAGTGGGAAAAGGAGTCTGTTTTTGTGGAGAGAAATGGTAAGCCAGTGTATCTTTTATGTCAAGTAACTTTGTCACCATTACAAAACAAATCACAGTTCTTTCACCCAACAATTTCCTGCTGGTTCCATGTTAAGGGGAACTAAAATATTGTCTTTAAAAGAAACATTTAATAGTCAAACCAAGGTTATGTCAATGTTTATTAAAGAGGCAGATGTAACAACAGAGGCTGGATTTATTTTGGTCATCAATATCGCTCAGGCAAAGTGCCCCTACATGGAAGGAGAGTTCATTAAGAAAAATATGGCTCAAGTAATTTCATTTCTAAACCCAGAAAATAGAAAACTGCACAAAATGATTGAACAAATCCCTGCATCCAGACATACAAATGAAAGACGAATTTCTGTAATCAGCACTGACAACATAAATAACTTGCAACATGATTTAAAGAATTACTCAGCACCGAGTCTGCCCTTGGACAAATCTACAGGCATTGAAGATAAATCACAACTAGCCACATTTGTTCATTTTGTAACAAATAATCTAGACGTGAAAGAAGAACTATTTAGATCTGATTGCTTTGAAGGATACGACTTGAGCTTCAGACATAAAAGGAGCTCTTGGTCTTGCGCTTGGCAAAGCTTCTGTACCGATTAAGATGTAGTCAGTGTTGCAACTGATGGTGCCCCGGCTATGAGAGGTGTCAATAAAGGGCTTGTGGGACTTTTAACTGCTGACGCATTTTTTCCAGATTTTATCACTGTCCATCCATTGCATTATTCATAGGGAATACCTAGCAGCTAAATATTTTAAATACGAACATGTTATGGAGGTAGTTCTGAAAATTGTTAACTACATACGCTCAAGCACCAAAACACATTGACAGTTCAACACCTTCACAGAATAAATAGACAATGATCAGCTTCCAGATGACTTATCGTGGTTCTGTTTAGTAAGGTGGCTCTCGGTAAGCATTGTTCTAACAAAGTTCTTTCACTTGATGGAGCCAATCAAACAGTTTGTCAAAGAAAAAGAGAAATCTTTCTCTCAACTTGAGGATGCCCAGTGGTTAATAGATATGGCGTTTTTCAAAGATGTTGTTCAGCATTTACAATCATTAAATGTATCTCTGCAAGGACAAGGAAAACTTATTTCTGATCTAGCACAGAGTGTGTTCAGCTTCCACAACAAACTGAAACTCTTTGAGAAGGACCGGGTTTCTAAAACCTTCACTCATTTCATGTGTTTGAGTAAAACTTTGCAAATTCTACCCGGATTTGAAATAATAACTAGAGATTGTGCGTGCAAGTATTACCTGGACTGGTAGAAGAAATTAATGATAGATATCATGATTTAAGAGCACTTAAACCATCATTTGCATTTTTGCAAAATCCTTTTCTTGTTGACATTATGAAGAATGCTGTTGTGTCTCACTGCCGATTATTGGGGATACAGCAGTTGTAGAGTTGGAGCAACTGGAGCTCCAAGGGGATGGAGGATTGAAACAACTAAAAGGAAGTGGCAGCTCAACTACTGAGTTTTGGAACAAAAATATCCTAAAACAAAAGGATGTGTGCAGAGATTAATCTCTATTTTCGGTACGACATATTCTTGTGAGTCTTTGTATTCAACACACAAATTTATTAAAAATAAGAATTGATCTGTTTTGACTGATGAGCATTTAAATGAGCTTGTACGTACTGCCCTAACAAGTCATCAACCAAACTTTGAGCAGCTAACTGCTAAGATGCACAACACTCGTAAAGCATCGACAAGAAAACCTAATATGTAAATATCATCTGTGAAGTATTGTCTGTCAGAATTAGTATTTTGAGAAATTTGTGTATCTTTTTCGTTTTTGAAAAAAACTTTGTAACAAGAAATATGCTTACTTATAAAATACAGTTATTATTTTTAAACTTTAATCAGTTTTATATATAAAAGTTTGATATAAATAAAAATCAATATATCTGCATGAGAGCTGCACTGCAAGCCTGCATGAGCTGTGCTATGGCCACCCCTGGCATAGAGTTTAAATTTAGGATTATCATCCTGCAAAGAGAAAAATCAATCAGAGAACACATAAGCTTGCAATGTGCTGGGGATTTTGAGAAAATATGAGATAGGGTAGCTAAGAGTAAGAACAGGTGCACGTATACTTGCATATACACCAATGCTAGGAGGATAGTAAATATATTTGATGAATTTGAAGTACTGGTCAAGAATCAAATGCAGACTGTTGGGATATCATAGGCGTGGTGTCACTCATATCAGGGAGAAACTGACGACCATTTTAAGGCTAGATTATGGATACAAAATCCTTTCGTTCAAACTAGGTTTCATCTAACACCATTGTAAGATGACCAACTCATCGAACTGACCAATAGCAGTACTTTGGAAACAAGATATAAGCAAAAGTCACTTGCAACATTTTGGATAAGCATTAGGAGCAAATATAATTAGGTTATATTTATACAAATATAACATGCAAATATAACATGTTTGTTAACAGGAGAGAATGCTTCTACAGGGATGGGATACACTTAAATAGAAAGGGTGCAAGAATGTTTGCTGATGCTATCAAGGCAGTGTTAGGTGGGTCGGAAAACTGCTAGATTGGGGGGATACAAGGACTAATAGATTAACAGTAGCCACTGGCAGAGGTGAAAGTGATTCTTGCACTGCTTCTATTGGAAGGAGCAGCAGCCTGAAAAATAAGATGCAGGATATTTCAGAGACTGCTGGGAATCATTGGGGTACAAGTAAACACATGGGTTGTGTTAGGGTAGCTAAGAAAAAGAACAGGTGCATGTATACTTGCGTGTACACCAATGCTAGGAGTTTAGTAAATAAATTTGATGAATTTGAGGTATTGCTCAAAACATCAAAAGCAGATATTGTTGGAATTTCAGAGATGTGGTGTCACAGATATAAGGAATGCAGAACTGGAATTTGGGGAGTACAATGTCTCCAGAAAGGATAGACAGGATAGGAAGGGAGGAGGGGTTATGCTATTAGTTAAGAAATACATAAAATCCAAGGAAGTGAAGCCAGTCGACATCACTGGACAGTGCAGTGTCGAGTCAGTTTGGTGTGACATAAGCATTGGGAGATCAAAATTGAGAGTAGGAGTGTGCTATGGGCCTAATGACTCTGATGAGTATAATAAGAAACTGTACAGGGAAATAGAGTGGGCCAGTAAATCAGAGAGTCTTATAATGGGGGATTTTAATTTCCCAGATATTGACTGGAATTTGTGGGTTGGTCACTCACACACTAGCAAGGCTTTGTGGATTTATTGGATGATTGTTTTCTACATCAGCATGTTCGGGAGGCAACTAGAGTGAGTAATACTCTTTATTTGATTATCAGTAGTGATTCTTCATGCATTAAGAATCTGCAGATAAATGAACCACTAGGTGGCAGTGATCACAGTGTGCTGAAGTGGGATTTACTGAAAGAGGTAACTACCATTAGGGGTAAAGGGAAGGGTTATTGCTTTTGTAAGAGCGACTACGATGGACTGAGACAGTATTTAAATTCTATACAGTGGGACCAACTGATGATGTTACCAACAGCAAATTCAAAATGGGAAGCATTCAAAGAACTTATCTTGGAAGCTACTAGGCTTTACATACGAACTAAGAAATATTGTTCGAGGTTTAGGCCTAAACGGATGTCAGATGAACTAATGAGACATATGGCAGAGAAGAAAAATGCATGGGATACATACAAATTAACACGTGACACAGAAGCCTATGATAGATACAAGTTGATCTGTAACCAAGTTACAAAGGAGGTTAGGCAGGCGAAGGCAGATTACGAGATATCTTTGGCAAGGGATGCAAAGAAAAACAGCAAAGAGTTCTTTACTTATGTAAACTCTAGAAGGAAGGGGATGAATCAGATTGGTCCACTTGATATCGATGGGTCAACTGTTGATGATCCTGCTCAGGTAGCTAACAAACTAAATGAATATTTTGCATCGACATTCACACATGAGGAGTTATTCAACAGGGGAATCTCCCTCCTTTATTCAACTCTGGCAGTAATCTAGAGAATCTTGTAATAACTGAGAGTAAAGTGGAGGAGAAATTGTTGAAGATAAACACAAGAAAGGCACCTGGGGTGGATGGGATCTATCCAGTTATATTAAAGGAAGTAAGCAAACCCTTAGCTATAATTATGAGAGCTTCCTTGGACTCAGGGGAGGTACCCATAGACTGGAGATGTGCAAATGTGACCCCAATTCACAAAGGAGGATCAAAGGCTGACACAAGTAATTATAGACCTGTGAGTTTAACTTCTGTTCCCGGAAAATTAATGGAAGCACTGGTTAAAGAAGCACTGTAGGATCATCTAGACAAGACTTCAGTTATAGTTCAGACACAGCATGGTTTTGTTAAGGGGAAGTCTTGCCTGACCAATTTGATTGGATACTATGATGCAGTCACAAAAGAACTGGATGCAGGGAATAACTTTGATATTATATACTTGGATCTTAGAAAGGCTTTTGATACTGTTGCACATGGAAGACTGCTGCACAAATTGGAGCAGTGTGGCATTGGAGGCAAATTGCCGCTATGGATAAAGGGGTGGTTGAGGGGAAGAAGACAGAGAGTGGTAATCAATGGACACTGCTCATCGTGGACTAATGTTATTAGTGGAGTCCCTCAGGGTTCAGTATTGGGTCCATTATTGTTTTCTGTATTTATAAATGATATTGATGATGGTATATCAAGCTTAATGTCCAAGTTTGCAGACGATACCAAGGTTGGCAGGGTTGTCAAGGACACTACTGACACTATGCTGCAGCAACAGGATCTGGAAAGATTGAGCAGATGAGCTGAGAGGTGGCAAATGAAGTTTAACATTGACAAATGTAAAGTACTACATATGGGGAAACAGCAACCCCAGAGCAACGTATCAACTCAGTGGTATTACACTGACAGTGATAGAGAATGAAAGGGACCAGGGGGTGATTGTGCAGGCAGATATGAAGTTCTCTGAGCAGTGCAGACGGGCTGCAAGAGTAGCTCATGGTGTATTGTCAATGATATATAGGAATTTTTCTAGCAGGGATAAGGAGGTGATTATTCCCTTGTATAAGGCAATGGTCAGACCACACCTAGAGTACTGTATACAGGCCTGGAGGCCTCATTTCAAGAAGGAAGTAGAGCTGCTGGAACGAGTACAGAGAAGGGCAACAAGAGTAGTGAATGGAACAAAGGGGTGCTCTTACGAAGAAAGGCTTAAGTTTTGCAAATTACAGTGTCTGGAGACTAGGCACCAGCGAGGTGATCTGATAGAGGTGTATAAAGCCTTGAATGGTTTGAGCATGCTCAATGCTGATGGAATTCTTCCTCTTGCTCAGAATAATCACCTGAGAGGGCATAAATTCAAATTGCGGAAAGACAGTTGTAGGATAGATCTGCAGAAGTTTGCCTTTAGCCAGTGGGTAGTTGATTGGTGGAACAGACCTCCATCTTTTGTTGTGGAAGTTGATAGCCTAAATAAATTTAAGGCTGAGCTGGACAGGTATTTGGAACAAACGGAGGGGTATAATGGGAGCGGTTTTTTTTTTCTGGCTGATGCTGCATAAGCTTGCTTTCTTGCATTGTATGCCTCTACTAATGCTAATGCTAATTTATTTACAAGTAGAAACCATATATATATTTTTATTGGGAGTTTTAACTCCATGGCATTTAAATGAGCTTGTACGTACTGCCCTAACAAGTCATCAACCAAACTTTGAGCAGCTAACTGCTAAGATGGACATTTTTTTTCTGTTGTAAAGCAAATTAACGCCGAAATATTTCTTCACTTTAGTATATAGGCACGTATATAATCAATAAACATTTATGGGGAACGTTGGATACACCAGTTCCTGTGAAACAAATACTACTGCTGTTGGCAATGTTTTTGTATTATTTACAAGAGGGGTCCACGGAAATATGGAAACATCATGAGGGGGTCTGCGAGGCCAAAGAGGTTGAGAAACGCTGCACCAGACCATCAGCTGGAATATGAAACTCCTCTCCAGCTACACAGGAAAGCAGGTTTATATCATTTCTTTTTAAATATGCTGTTTACAGTAGTCACATGTCACTCATTTAATTACATGCAACCATAAAATGTGCCTAGCCTGTTGTAAGTAAGCCAATGTAAACATAAAGTGAGGTTGTTAACGTTCCTCTTGCCATATGGCTGCTCTAAGGTATAAACAGAAACTTTTTTTTTCATAAATATTTAATTTATGATAATGACCTGAGTGATTCAATTTCTGTAAAATGTGTTGTTTCTTAAAGCAAAAAAGATGGATCGCTGGAATGGACGTATTGCTTTGGTTACTGGGGCATCGGTTGGGATTGGTGCTGCAGTGTGCCGTCGTCTGGTCAGTGAAGGTTTAAATGTAGTTGGCTGTGCAAGGGATGTGGACAAGATAAAGAGTATAGCTGATGAAAAGGAAGTGAAAGCTGGACCTGGAACTCTTTTGGCTCTCAGGTAGAGTAACAGTGCTCCTGAAATCCAAGTATCAAAATTTTTTTGATATCATATACTTGGATTACAAAATTTTTTTTGTATAAGGCATTATACATTTTATGTAGGGAAGGAAAATATTATTTGACACATGGTTATGACATGTCTGTTCTGACAACTGTATTTTTTAAATAATGCTAGTGTTACAGAAGCAGTAAAACCTGCATTGAGCACCTCATTTTTGCTGGTCCCTTAATGGACCAGCAAAAATGAGGTGCTCCTTATGGGACCAGACAGGTTGATTCTTAATAGAGGATGCATGCCAAATTTTTTTTCTTGGCTATTTTATTAAATTAACAGAACAAACAGGTCTCAGTACAAAATAAAATAACTTTATTTATTTAAATTATTTAAAAAATTTAAATTACTATTTTGAAAAAAAAAAAAATTCTGTGGTTTTATTTTAGCTATGATTTTATTCTTAACTTTTTTTTTTTTTTAATTTTTTCTAGTTTAAAATACATTTTACCATAAGTTTCAAGAGAGCAATAATTTCTTTTAATTTTTTTGATACACTGTAAAGCTTTTTTTTCTTTCCTACACTAAAGTTTATTTTAGGCAACTCTTGTATTTCTTCTTCATTGTCACTGGTAAATGAACTCTCACACTGATGCAAGATTTGACCAGCAGATTTGTCTCAATCAGCAGGTACACTGGTTTATTTGACATGCTACAAATTCCTTCTACATTTAAAACCTGCTCTACTAGGCAGCCAAGCAGTTCCTAGGAACGTTCAACACCTCTGTGTTGAACGTTCAACACCAAGTCATCCAAGTCATCTGGCTTGTTCAACACCAAGTCATCTGGCAATTTTTTTTCATTTGGCACACTTTCTTCAGCAGGTTCAAAAACATTTCTGAATAGTTTCAGTTTTGACTTCTGACCAAGTTTATTTTGTTCTGAAAAAGTTGCCAACATAAATGTTTTTAACCAAAAAATGGTTACACAACAGAAAGTTATTCTTTCTTTTTTTACTTTGTTTTATACAACTTGATTTCTCTCCCTTATCCTAAAAGATTTCTTAGGCACAGATTTAAAACACAGGCCGGTTTTATCTAAATTATATCTTTAGATTTAAACCTGGTACAGATACCCTCCAATTTTGTTTTCCAATCAAGAACAATTACCAAATTTATCTGGCCAGTTTCACTATTGTCACAACCAAAAACAATGTTCTGCTGTTTTAAGTGACTAAAGTCATCCATTATAAACTTTAAATTCATTTTTATTTAAAACCTTTTCTTGGATCAATGACCCAGATATGGGTATATTTGTTGGCTGACAATCATTAAAAAAATTTGTAACATAATTCATTAATTCCTTCATTACTTGTTGATCTGTATTTTATTTTTCTGTTCTTAGGCAAATTCTTCTATAATCTTCAAACAAAGTGTGCTTTAACCCCCTTTTTTTTTTTTTTGAGTTGAGTTCAGCCAACACCAAATTTTAATATTTTTAGTACTACTCATACTTTTAAAGAAAGAATAGACATAACTGAATTAAAAAATAAAAACTTTTTACAGTAATACTAACTGTAAAAATTTGTTTTTACTTTTTAATTCAATTACCTTTTCATTCTTTTAACGTTAAAACTTTATGCTGCGATGTTTTTTAACACTGCAAAGTGATATTTTTGTTGTGGTTACACTACTTTTCTCCCTCCTTTATGAAACACATCACTCTTTTCCTGATGTTTATGGGCTCTGTCCGATAGGTCCTTATTTTCACATATCCATATCAGTTTCCATGAGTTCAGTATCTGTCACTCATTTAGAGGAGGGGAAGGTCTTGCATCCTATTGGAGACTGGAGGAATTCTTAAT
Source organism: Mastigoproctus giganteus (assembly GCF_048544385.1). Taxonomy (NCBI): domain Eukaryota; kingdom Metazoa; phylum Arthropoda; class Arachnida; order Uropygi; family Thelyphonidae; genus Mastigoproctus; species Mastigoproctus giganteus. Next base: position 2,039,773 of record NC_143577.1, on the reverse strand, counting down.
GGCCTCTTCAATTTGGTATTTGGTCAATCTCAGGTAACAGAGTAGGGTTTCATTCCATTACGTTATTTTAGGTTTTTCAGCCTGCACAACATGCAAACTAACTGTGAATAAACGTACTGGCACACTATGGCCAAAGTTCTCTCTGTGCCAAGGTAATGTAAATCTCCCCTCCCCCCCCAAACAACAAACTATATTTCAGAAATGCCTCATGTTTTACCTACAAAAGACATCAAGAAAATATGCAACAAATTTAAATGCCAGTGTTTTTTTATTGTGTTGTGCTGGTATTCTCTGACAAATTTGATTGGATACTATGATGTGGTTACAAAGGAACTGGATGCAAAAAATAATTTGATATCATATACTTGGATTTCAGGAAAGCTTTTCACACTGTTGCACATGGAAGACTACTATACGAATTGGAGCAGTATGGTATTAAGGGTAAGTTTCTACAATGGATAAAAGGGTGGTTGAGTGGGAGAAGACAGAGGGTGCTGCTCTTTGTTGACTAATGTTATTAGTGGAGTCCCACAGGGTTCGGTGTTGGGTCCACTGTTGTTTTGTATATTTATCAATGATATTGATGAAGGTATATCAGGTTTAATGTCCAAGTTTGCAGATGATACAAAGGTTGGCAGAGTTGTTAATGATAGTAATGGCAGTGTGCTACTGCAACAGGATCTAGATAATTTGGGCAGATGGGCTAAGAAGTGGCAACTGAAGTTTAACCTTGACAAATGCAAAGTACTGCATATGGGTAGAAGTAACCCCAGAGAAAAGTACCAGCTGTGTAGTACTACACTTGGGGTGGTAGAAAATGAAAAAGACCTGGGAGTAATTGTGCAGTCAGATATGAAATTTTCTGAGCAATGCAGACATGCTGCCAGAGCAGGCTATGGAGTATTGTCAATGATATACAGGAATTTTGCTAGTAGGGAAAAGGTGATTATCCCTTTGTATAAGGCAATGGTCAGGCCACCCCTTGAGTACTGCTTATAGGTCTGGAGGCCTCATTTTAGGATGTACAGTTGCTTGAGCATGTACAGAGGACAAGATTGATGAGGGGTACGAAGGGGGTCCTCATACCAAGAAAGGCTTAAGTTCTGAAAATTGCAGCATCTAGAGACTAGGCACCTATAAGGTGATCTGATTGAGGTGTATAAGGCCGTGAATTGGTTGAGCACACTGAACTCCGATGCTCAGATTATGAACCTGAGGGGGCATAAATAAAAATTTAGGAAAGACAGTTGTAGAATAGATGTGCGGAAATTTTCCTTTAGCCAGTGGGTGGTTAATTGCTGGAACAAATTTCCATCTGTTGTTGTCTAAGTTGATAGCTTAAATAAATTCAAGGAGGAACTGGATAAACTTTGAGAGGGAATTTTTTTTTTTTTTTTGGCAGTTTTTGGCGCATCGGCTACTGTGGCCATAATGCACCTCCCAAGGTTTTCGCAGTATTTTGATCCAAGCCCGAGGCGGTATTCGAACCCGCGACCTTTGGGTTGGCAGGTAGGCACTTTACCCACCTGGCTAGCCCGGTCGGCGGAGAGGGAATGGGTGTATGAAAATTTTTTTTTGGCTGATTCTGAGACTCTGTTAGAGATGAGTCATTAATTAACCTAATTGCCCTCTTCTGAATGGAATCTAGAAGCCTGAGAGAGGTTTTGGGAGCACTGTCCCAGATGTGAGAACAATATTCCATGGTAGGTCAGATTTGCACAGAGTGAACAGCTCTTTGGAAGAAAACTAACACCGAGAGCGAAAGAAAAAACCAAGTTTTTTAGATGCAGAGGAAGCAATATTTGTAATGTGCTTGTGCCAAGAGAGATTAGAAGTCAGGGTAATCCCCAAAAGAGATATATCAACTTGCCTAGAAATCGGAGTGTCTCCAAAGATAAGCATAGGAGCAGAAGAATCCTTTTTGCGAGATATAAGACAAGACTGAGTTTTAGAAGGATTGAAATCAACTAAGGTGTCTTTGTTCCACTGGAAAATTACCTGGAGATCAGCATTTAAGGAATTGGCAGCGGATATTCGAGAAGTTGAAGCTGATTGAGCAGGGCAAAGTTTCTCAAAATGGAAAGTGGAATGCAATGTGCTATCATTGGAAAACTATGGATAGGATTTCCAGTCAATGGAAGAAGGTCATTAATATACAACAGGAAAAGAGTGGGGGAAAGTACTGAACCTTCGGGGACACCGGCATTAGTGGAGAAGTTAGAAGACAGAGAGCCATCTACCATCACCCTCAGTGAGCGATCAGAGAGAAAACTGGATAACCAATTACTAAAAACAGTTGGCAAACCATAAGATGGAAACTTGTTTAGAAGACCTTTATGCCAAACACGATCAAAAGCCTTTGAGATGTCAAGAGCAACTGCTTGTGTTTCACCGAACTTATCCATTGAATTTGTCCATAAATGGGTAACATAAGACAGAATATCACCAGTGGATCGACATTGATGGAATCCATACTGGTGATCATTGATTAGATGGAAGGTTTCTAGGTAGTTTAAGAGTTGGTGGTTAATCGATTTCTCCTTTACGTTAGAAAGAGTTGAAGTAATTGCAGTGGGATGATAATTGGATGGGAGGGATTTGTTACCCTTTTTTTAGGAACTGGCTGGATATGAACAAATTTCCAAGCAGAAGGAAAAACACCTTTGGAATAAGAAAGTGAAAAAAGGTGGCAAAGAACAGGAGTAATTTCTGTAGCACAGGTTTTGAGAACAAGTGGAGAAATACCATCAGGACCTGGAGCTTTCTTAGCATCAAGATTCGTCAAAATCCTTCTGACATCCTCTCGACGGAAGACCACAGGAGGCATTACATGATGCATGTTGGGAATGGTGGGAGGTGTTTTACCAAGATCATTAATACATGAGTTGGAAGAAAAATGAGATGCCAGCAGGTCAGTTTTATACTTGGCTGAAGTGACAAAAGAACCACCTTTGGGTTTTGACAGAGGTGGGAGCAGAGATGGGTAAAAGTTGCGGCCAATAGCTTTGGCAAGAGACCAGAATGCTCGGCTACCATTAGGGCAAGAAGCAAGTTTTCTACTCTTAGCGTGTTGAAAAGCTAGTTTGGACTGATTAATAATTACTTTACAATTGTTGTGAGCTTTGGTATAGGCAGAAAATGAAACTGAAGAATTGGAAATAAACAAATTATGATATGTAACATTCTTCTCTTGAACATCCTTTGCACATTTATTGGTAAACCATGGTTTGGATAAAGGACGAGATTTTAAAGTGGAGTGTGGGATAAAGGATTCCATTCCTACAAGAATAATTTCACTGACACAATCTGAGCAAACATTGACATCAGAAGTTTTTAAACAGTAATCCAACCAAGGAAAAGAAGAAAAGAAATCTTGCAGGTCATCCCATTTTGCATTCTTATAATGCCAAACAACACGAGGTTGGGAATAGGCAGGAGATAAAGGCTCTATTGGAGAACAGATAATCACCAAGTTGTGATCTGAGGTGCCTAAAGGACCTCTCACTTTGACTGTGTAATTAGAAGGGTTATTTGTGAGAAAAAGATCAAGCATGTTGGCTGTATGGTTAGGATTGTCTGGTATTCTTGTAGGTAAATGAATAATCTGTGTGAGGTCATTAGTAATTGCAAAAGCCTCACTATCTTGACCAGCTGGGTCGGTGTGAATAGAAAACGGAAGCCAACTGGAGTTGTGAACGTTAAAATCACCAAGTAAATTTACCTCACTGTTAGGAAAGTGGACTGGAGAACGTCAAGTTGCAAAGAGAGGAAGTCAAAGAGCTCCAAGTGATTAGTGGAGTTGGGGAACAGTAGAGTTAGCACAGCAGATGAATTTTACATGATGAGGTACAGAGAGATTTGAAGCCAGAGTAGATCGAAAAGAGGAGATTCCAAAGTCTCTGATAGGGAATATCGGAACGGACATATGCACAAGTACCACCTTTGAGGCAAAAGGAATTATACAGCGAATAATTTGGACAGCTGAGATGAGCAGTAGTTGAATCAACTGATAACTGAGATTCTGTCAGAAAAAGTAGATGGGGTTTGGCAGACTGCAAGTGGAAATGGACATCATTGAGATTTGAATTGAAACCACGTATATTTGTGAAATGAACAAGGAGGTGTTTGGGAGTTTAGATCTTTTTTTGCAGATAAGCTTACTCTATTAGTTTTACAATTCATGGTGTATTCTAGGGCTTGCAACCGGTTAAATCGGTTTTCATATTGAGTTGTTAAAACTGAAACCGAGCTTCTAAAACTAGATTCGAATATTTTCTTAGTTAGCCCTCGAATATAGTTTTTTGTTACGCACATTTTCTTTTGTTTGTTCGTTTGTCTGGATCGTTCAATTGCTTTATGTTTTAAACATGTTTTTTATTTCATTTTATTTTATGTTTAGGTACGAATCTCATGGGCAAGTGGCCAAAATCTAGGAGGGGTACCTTTTATCTTCCCACCTGTATCATGGCACGATGCAGGTGTACTCATTTACGACTGAGTGAGTCGGAGCGATAGCGTAAAAGAAAATGCTCAACATTTCTCCGTTCCATCTATCTTGTTCGCCAGGCAAGTTATGGAACCCGCCTTATTGATGGTTACCCACTAGAAACATATTCGCTGAATATTGCATCAAATTTCAATCGTAGAAAGTTTTTTTGCTTCTTTATTCCTATTAAATTTGCGATCAAATGTTCTCCAAAAAGCAGCTTCACCAAATTTAGCTTTTATGTAATTTTGAAAATACAATAGATTTAATTGGGGGGGAAAAAATTGCGAGTAAGTAAATAAATAAAAAAATTTCTTTCGTGAAAATTTTGAAACTTGCCTCGTTTAGACTCTTCATTCAGTGCTTGTGGGAGTGACGCATAGTATTGTGCCTTTGTTATCTTCAATATTTTTATTTTTAAATTGTCGGTGATATAAATTCCTACTAATTAATATTTATTACTCTTAATATGTCTAAGATGAAATCAAATGTATGGAATTATTTTGCTCGAAAAATCAAAGATGAAGCACAATGTTCGAAATGTCAGAAGATAATGAAGTCGTCTGGAGGATCTATATCATCTTTGATGTTGCATTTAAAGAAAATGCATCAGATTGACATTAAACAAGATAACCTCCTGTAAAAATGGTAAACATTAGAAAACTTTATCGTTAAAAAATCTATGAAAGAAGAGATTTCAAAATTAGCTGCTTTAGACGGATTTTCTTTTAATTCAATTGCCAAGAGTGAGTTTATACAATCAAGCCTTCACCTTCAGAGAAATAAATACGATAAATGACCACCAGCCTCAGTGAATGGAATTAAAAATATGGTTGTGAATTATTATAAAACTAAGAAAGAAGAACTCATTCAGCATTTCAAAAATTCATTGGTTTTGGGTGCACGGTATTCATTGACTCTAGACGAATATACGTCTATACAAAATAAAAGGTACATGAATATAAATGTGCATTCAAAAGACAATCATTGGTTGTTAGGTCTTATTGAGATTAATGGTTTACTTGAAAGCAGAAGAACTGAGCAAATTGTGAATGGACGCTTGAAGGAATTTGGTTTGAACTTGGATGAGGATATTGTTGCCTGCACCACCGATGGAGCAGCAATGATGATTAAGTTTGGCAAGCAAATTACGCCTAATAATCAACAATGTATAGCCCATTGTATACATCTGTCAGTTATAGATGTACTTTATGAAAAAGCAATCAATTATGGTGCCACAGTCTCTGAATCTCCCAAAGACAATGAAGAAAATGAAAATAATGAAGAAAGTAGTGATGATGAAGAAGTTGAAGAAAGACAGCAAGGCATGCTTTATCAAACCGACTTTACCGATGAGCTCATTTATTTCTTCAATCTAATGGCCAATATTGCACAAACTATTAACAAAGTCAGAAAAATTTGCAAGCTTTTTTGAAAATCGCCTACCAAAAATGACATATTACAAAATTTTGATAAAGCAAAATTTAATGGGAAAGAATATAAACTTATATTAGATTGCAAGGGGATAGCACATTCTATATGATTGAGAGATTTTTGAAATTGAAAAATTGCATTCCAAATGCTCTACGTGCAGTACTGTCAACTGAAGCTGTGTCTGATGATGACTGGAAAACACTTGAATTGCTATGTGAAACTTTGTGACCAGTTGAAATGATTCTGAAGGCTATAACCTCAGAAGATACAGACTTACTTAAAGCAGAGTCTTCAATAGAATTTCTGCTGGCTAAGCTTGATACAGCAGAAAACCCATTTGCTTTAAAGTTTCACCAAAGCCTTTTGCAGCGTTACAATGCAAGACAAAATTGCCAAACTGTAGCTTTGCTGAGCTATCTACACAACCCCAAAAAGTTTAGGAAAGAAGATTCAGGTTCAAGAACTTTTGATTTTCCAAGTAAGCAAGTTTTGAAAAAGCATGCTGAAGAGATTTATCAGAGATTATTTGCAAAACATTCCGAAGGAGTCAGTGTGGAATGAAGAAACTGAAAATTGAAAATAAATGAACTGTTCTTTTAGAAGGAAACAAAGACTCGTCTAGTTCCGATGTTGAGATACACTCATGCGAGAGTATGATAGTGTAATAAAGAGATTAACTGAAGAGCCTCCAAAATATCCGAGTGAATTGGAAATCAGCAAAGAATTTAAAATTTTGGAGGCAACTAGCAGTAGAAGTGAAAAGCTGGAGAAAGTTTAGAGCACTGCTGACTATTAAACCAACAAGTGTCCAATATGAGAGAGTGTTTTTGATCACTGGTCTCTTTAACACAAAAATAAGTTCAAGTCTATCAGGAAAAATGCTTAATATACTGTGTTTTTTAAAGGATCATTTTCAGAAAAAAAGCTGAGCAATAAATAGTAAAGTAATTTCCCCAAGCTGTTTTTTTTCACATATTTATTTATTTATTATTATAGGGCTTATTATTTTTTTGTTTACTATACGAGAAGATAGTTTTTATTCAAAGGATTTGAATACAATTTGTAATTTTGTATAATCTCAAGCTGGTTACTTTTGGTGAAAGAGGCCTATGCGCTCCCGATTCATATTATTAAAACGAAAATTATAGTTCCTCAGAGCGAACGGTTTAATATACTTAGAACATACATATAAAGAACGGTTTAATATACAAAATGCTTTCGGCTGAGTAGACAGCCGTCTTCAGTTAAACAGAAAATATTAAATGACAGTTAGAATGGAGATGTGCACTGCCAAACTGGTGCATGAGGCGCGTGGCTAATTGTTTGAGGTTGAAGTTTGTGGCTGTGACGTATGGTGGTGACGTGGCCAGCGTTGTCTATGGACAGAATTATTGCTTCTGTGATGGGGTTAACTTGACAACCACTGTTCCTGTTCAAAGAGGTATCCGAGCATTTTATGTTTAACGATTCCAACCAGGTGCGCCGTAGGTAATGGTGGGACCTGTCCACAACCACGACATCGCGGTGTGGGTCAATGTCATGGTGGGTTGTCCAGACGTGCTCGGCAATAGCTGAGTGCTCCACATCTGTCAAACGGATCGCCCTTTTATGTTCTGAGAGGCGTTTCTCAAGCCGACGTCCAGTCTCTCCAAAGTAGCAGCTAGTGCAGTCACGGCAAGAGATGCGATAGACCAAACCGCTCTGCAGAAGGGTGGGGACAGGTGTTTTCACGTTGGAAATGAGAGAATGTAGTTTCCTGCCTGGGAGTTGGATGCACTTTATCCCATGTGATTTTAGGATTCTACCGATCCGTTGCGACGGGTTGGGGTAGTATGGGATGAACTACCCCATACTACCCCAACCCGTCGCAACGGATCGGTAGAATCCTAAAATCACATGGGATAAAGTGCATCCAACTCCCAGGCAGGAAACTACATTCTCTCATTTCCAACGTGAAAACACCTGTCCCCACCCTTCTGCAGAGCGGTTTGGTCTATCGCATCTCTTGCCGTGACTGCACTAGCTGCTACTTTGGAGAGACTGGACGTCGGCTTGAGAAACGCCTCTCAGAACATAAAAGGGCGATCCGTTTGACAGATGTGGAGCACTCAGCTATTGCCGAGCACGTCTGGACAACCCACCATGACATTGACCCACACCGCGATGTCGTGGTTGTGGACAGGTCCCACCATTACCTACGGCGCACCTGGTTGGAATCGTTAAACATAAAATGCTCGGATACCTCTTTGAACAGGAACAGTGGTTGTCAAGTTAACCCCATCACAGAAGCAATAATTCTGTCCATAGACAACGCTGGCCACGTCACCACCATACGTCACAGCCACAAACTTCAACCTCAAACAATTAGCCACGCGCCTCATGCACCAGTTTGGCAGTGCACATCTCCATTCTAACTGTCATTTAATATTTTCTGTTTAACTGAAGACGGCTGTCTACTCAGCCGAAAGCATTTTGTATATTAAACCGTTCTTTATATGTATGTTCTAAGTATATTAAACCGTTCGCTCTGAGGAACTATAATTTTCGTTTTAATAATACTGGTTACTTTTTTGGAGCATTTTAATTTTTTTATTTTTTTTTACTATAAGTGGTGATAGATTTTGTTTAAAAGATTTGATTACGATTTGTACAATCTGCCCAAGATAAAATAAATACCTGTGTTATACGCTTTTAATTATTTTCCCTAAGTCTGAGAAAATTGATTTTAAAACCGGTTTTAAGAGTAAACTTTGGTTAAACTCAGTTTGAAAATTTCTCGGTTTTATGCAAGCCCTAGTGTATTCAATAGTAAGAAAAAGTTGGGGGGGCATGCTGTATGAAGTAATGAAATTTTTGGATATGGCATACATATGGTAAGAATATACCCAGATCCTTGACATAATGTGGCCTTGACAATGTTCCCCGCATACACACTACTCAGACTCCCTCCAGTCACTATCTGGCAGAGTAGAGGTAGCAAGATTATACACTAGGTGATCTGGAAGCCTTCTAAAGAGTTACCAATAGGTTCAGTCTGATTGGATCTCGCCATAATGTCCATAATAACCTCAAAAGTCATCAGTCATACAGCATGACGGAAGGGATGGAGAAGGGCTGACCGGAACTTAGCTCTGGAGACTAAACGTGGGTTCCACCACTTCAGGGGGGTGCCTCCGTAGCCTAGCATGGTCTCTATACTTGCATATGGTATTGCAAGCATGATCATACAATTGCTGGTGCCTACGTAGCCAGGTGGGCAGGAGCAGAAGTGCATAGCACACGCTTCTTGTTTAGACCGGGGTTCGAGCCTGTGACCACCAAATACGGAGGATGCGGAAAGGTTAGAGAATGACCACCGCATATCCCCGGAGCAATATGGCCTTAATTGCTAATGCTCCTAAAAACCAAATAACAAACAAAGAGACCACCACTTCAAGCCTTCAATAAGCAAAGTGGTGGTATTGCACCGGTTGATGAGAGTTATCTACCATCTTGCATTTTATCCCAGGAGCTCACATCTTGTTAGTTTGGGCTTGGCACATTCAGGATCCTGAGCTGGATATCATCAACCTTCTCTTTCTTGGTGATTCTCTCTCTCGGGAAAATTTTTTTTTTTTGGCTGGTGCAGCATAAGCCTCAGGCTTCCTTGCACCATATAGCTACTAATAATAATAATCACATGCCTCCATTACTATTAACTCAGTAAAAAAACATAAAACAAGGGATTTTTCTTCTGCTTGCTCAGATTACGAAGAGCATTTCTAAATAAATGCTGGTTGGAGATCTGGTAAACTTCAAGTGACACCTGGAAATGGTCATGGATGCACAGACAATAAAATCCCTATGTTCATCGTCATCAGCAACTTTCCAGTTCCTTCTGTTTTGTGCAATGGCCATCCATTTACTACCCACAAACTTATGAATTTTATCTGTCCATCTCCGCCGTTGTCTTCCAGGTTTTCTTCTAGCTCCTCTTGGGTACCATTCTGTTATTTTCTTAGTCCATCTGTCATCATGTCTTCGAAATATGTGTCCTACCCAAGACCATTTTAGTTCTTTAGTTTTGATAAGAATGCCCTTTACTTGGCTGCCTAATCCACGTGTCTCTCTTCTTATCTAACATTCTGATTCCCAATATAATTTGTTCCATTCTTCGCTGTGTAGTTCTCAGCTTCTCTTCCATTCTTTTGGTGAGTGCCCAAGTTTCACTTCCAAAAGCCATGGTGGGGGAGTATACATTGGTTCATTATTTTACGTTTCAGACAAACTGGAATATTGCTCCTCAGTATGTGACTATTTCCTGAATGCTATCCATCCAAAATTTATTCTCCTCTTGACTTCCAGCCATTTATCATTATTACAGCTAATAACTTGTCCCAGAAAAGTATATGACTCCACCTTTTCAATTACTGCTCCTTCAATCATTATGTCCCTTTCTGTGACATACTTGCTCGTCATTACTTTTGTTTTAGCCATATTCACCTTTAGTCCAAAATCTTTATTAATTGTGCATAACTGATTAAGATTCTCCTCTAATTCTTTGGGATCATGGCTTATGACCACAATGTCATCTGCAAATCGTAAATGGTTTAGGTACTCTCCATTCACATTGACTCCTTTCTGCGACCAGTCTAATCTTCTGAAAGCTTCCTCAAAGGCAGCATTAAACAACTTTGGAGATACTGTGTCTCCTTGTCGAACTCTTTTCTCAATTTTAAATTTGCTACTGTCTTTGTCTAGTCTAATAAAGGAGGTAGCATTCTCATATATTTTCTTCAAAATCATAATATGTGGGTTATCTATGCCTTGTCTTTCCAGTGCCCGAAACATTGCCATGTGCTGTATGGATTCAAATGCCTTTTCATAATCGACAAATGCCAGACATAATGGTGTTTTATATTCATTTGCTTTCTCCAATAGCTGTGATATTACGTGAAGGTGATCCATAGTTGAGAATTCTGTCCTAAAGCCAGCTTGCTCTTTCAGTTGATTCTCATCAAGTATTCTTTCTAATCTGTTAGTAATGACCTTTGTGAACAACTTGTAGATGTGGGATAACAAGCTTATTGGTCTATAATTTCCAATTTCTGATTTATCTCCTTTCTTATGCAGCAGAACTATGATTGCATTGTTCCACACCTTAGGCATCACACCTTTACTAATGCATTTTGTGAAGAGTCTTGCCAATTTTTGTGTCATGTCTCTTCCTCCCAATTTTAAAAACTCTACAGTAACTTCATCTTCTCCCGGGCACTTTCTGATTCTTCATTTTTTTCAACACATGTTCTACCTCATCAGGAAGAATATTGGGTATGTTGTATGTGTTACTAATTTGGGATCCATCTTCCCCACTGCTGGCATCATTCCCTCACTCCTTGTATAATTTTCTATAGTAGTCTTCTGCTATTCGAATTATAGATTTCTTTATTAACCTCAAAATTTTTGATTATTATGAGCCTTTTCTGCAACAAAATTTCACTTTAATTTCATGATACACTGTAACAAAACTGCCATTTCAGTGAAGTTCTTTCACCAAAACACACACACACACTGCTCAGTAGTATATTCTGTCTTGCTTACAGAATATTCCTGCTTGGGTGCATCCTTTTAAGTGTTAAAAAATCTTGTATGTCTTCCATGTTCAATGCCATTGAATTCACAAGTGCTAGTCCAATACATAATAATAATGAAAAAAAAAAAAAAAAAGCATTCAGAACTTGTTTTCTAGATGGCCCATATTAGTTCACATATGGGCTATCAAGAAAAGATGAAACATTTTGAATGCTTATTAAATTTTATTTTTATTATTATTTTTTTATGTATCTAGTTTAGTTTAGTTTAGTTTAGTTGCTATTCCTACATATATTGGTTTTAACAAATTAAATTACTGATAACAAAAGTGCAAGTTTTGCAGATTTGCACTTTTATCAGTAATTTAACTTTTAAACACCAATATATGTAGTAATAGCAATTAAACCAAAATTTTCTTTAGTTGATAAAAAAGAAAATAAACAGGAAAAAATGCTTTAAGGTTATGCTGCTAGCAGCAAGATTCTGCTAATGTTACTGCTAGCATCAATATTCTATCATCCGGATGTTTTTTATGCTATCGTTGTTGTTCAGTTTTAATATTACTTCTAGTTTTTTCATTTTGATACATTGAAACAACCAGTTTCATTTAATGCAGAGTGCTTTTTCTTTCTCTGGACAGTGAGCTACAGATCTTTCATCTGCAATAAATATTACTATTAGTTTCACTTATTATATCTATGTAGATATTCTGCAATAGGTAACTAATTAGTGTGGTTCTTAATATTTGCAGGTGTGATTTAACTAAAGAAGAGGATATCATTGCTGTCTTCAAACAAATTCGAGAACATTTTGGGAAGATTGATGTGTGCATTAATAATGCAGGTTTGGCTGAAACTGCAACACTTTTGGCTGGAAGCACTGAATCATGGAAGAAAATGTTGGATGTGTGTATTTTAACTATATTTGATTTGTTTGCACATACTTTTAGTAGCAATATTGGTATAACACAAGGGTCTCTCAGGTAGCCATATGGTGCCAGAAAGCTTCAGTCTTTTGTTCCACCAAAAGACTGGAGCTTTCTTACATCTAGGTACCAATCCAACCAGCCTTTGAATTTTGCCAAGCTGCAAGGAGGCTGGCAGCTTGGCAGAATTGAAAGGGGTATTCCAACCTTTACCTCTTCAACTGTAATTTTAATTTATAGTCCCTAGTTCTAATCTCACTTTTAACCGTGAAAAATTCACCTTCGTTTATTTTACTATTCTCCCTCAGAGTATTATACACCTCTGGTTACCAAGTTCTGCTATCTGAACCCTTGTGACTTGTGAAACAAACACAGCTGGGACCACATTATAACTCCAGTTGCTTATGCACCAACAAATCCAGCAACGAAAACCAAGCTCTGCAGCTTGTTTTCCTCATATTGGTGCCATTTTTGCAGGTGTGCTACCTGTCCTGTATTTGGCCCTTTTGAAGTTCAGTGTATTTTTTTAGGCCAGTCTCCATAATTAGACATATTATTCCAAGATATATTATTTATAATCTTACAATTCCTTATACAGAAGTATTATGACTTCCCTCTTTCTAATGCAAATGTTAGACAAATCACTAACAAGATACCATGGGTACCCTCCTTGCCACCTGTCAATGCTGCATAGAGAACTTGTGTCTGTTTATATCATAAACCCCTTAAATCCCTTTCTTCACCTATCATTTTTGATTCAATTCTGACTAGTGTGTAAGTTATTTTGGAGTTGTTATTTTTCCAAGTGTAAGAACTTGCATTTTGCAGCATAAAACACATTTGCCACTTTTCTGACCATCCCAGAAGCTTATTGAAGTCATCCTCAAGGATCATTGCTTGGTATTGGTTATTAACTCACCTGATCTTGACATTGAAAATATTGATGTAATGCCCTGTGTCATTTCATTAATCTCACATAAGAAAAGCAAGGACAATTAATTAAAATGTAAAAAGGTAATGAATGCAAGAGCTAACAATGTTCTGTTTTTTCCTCTTTAGGGCTTTACCTTATGTGTATGGTAATAATATCAGTATAGCACTGGAACATTCAGCATCAGTTCTGCATAGTTTAGCTTAGTTAAGACATGCACAGAAAGCAGTAGTCAGTGATGAAATTCTTAGTTGCCAAATATGAAAATTCAATTTGTATACACAAATGATTGAAGTGTATGATCATACATCACCATAGGTTATCAGAGGTTGAGACCTGAGTTCATTTTCGAAGCAGAGTCCAAGAGGCTAACACTGGGATAACATACCAGTTCTCCAAGGTTAAATAAATTCAAGAAAGCAGTGTCAGCAGGAAAAGTAATGGCCACAGTTCTTTGAGATAAGGAAGATGATTCTTATTGACTTTTTTTCTTTTTAGGAACCCAGAAAACTTGGATTGCTGTGGAGATATATTATGAATTTGAACTCACTCTCATTTGACAGATAATTCCATGATGCTTCACCTTCCCTTTGAATGGACTGTGTGGACATTATTACAAAGGTGACATGCTAAAATATACTGTGCAGCAATGGTTGAAGAGCATGAAATAGAATTTTACAGAGTTAAAATATGTGCTGTTGTCATGGGGGGTGGACTTCAGAAAGATGAGGCCTTACATTTAAAAATAACTATCTTCATCAATTTTGTGGCTATGTATGGTGTAATTTTCACATACATATGTTATACATTTCATTAAATAAAAATTAAGAGGTATTACTTTCTGACTGATCATCATGCATTTTTTTTGGATTGAAACATTAAAATCCCTCAAACTCCATCATTTAAATTTAGTGGTACACTAAATTTAATTCATGCATTTCCATTCAAATCTGCACAGTTGTTTGAATTGTGTAATCTGATGACATACGAGGGACATTTGAAAAGTTTGTGGCCTGAGTATGAAGGGTTTATTTGAGGAATCAGGTAATGTTACTTTTCAATATACATTTGCAAATTGAATTTTAATTGTAATAACAAAAATTGATGAATATTATCCACAGGCTATAAAAATAAAGATATAAAGCACAAATATGCCCTTTATTACCAGTTAAATGATGTGTGAAACTTGGAAGAATCACAAGATCCACAGGTTAGCTTAATTAATATACATATTAATTAAACATAACTTTGTAATATGATTATAATTTTAAATAGTCACTTATTTTAGATTGCTTTAAATTATCACTAGAAAGTCTATTTATAGATTTTTCAATATTGTATAAGGGTGTATATTCACAATGACTTTTGCCAGTTTCTTCCAATGCTCTCCTCAGGATGGCTACACCTTCATGAGTTTGCTGTTTTGTAACTGGAATTCATTCAGGTTTATCCTCATTTTCCACCTCGGTGAAATTATCAGTAACAGACTGGGCAATTTCTTCTTCTGTTAAAGCTGTAGTAACTACCTGTTTATGCCGACCGGGCTAGCCGGGTGGGTAAAGTGCCTGCCTGGCAACCCAAAGGTCGCGGGTTCGAATCCCGCCTCGGGCTTGGATCACAGTACTGCAAAAACCTTGGGAGGTGCATTATGGCCACAGAAGCCGATGCGCCAACAACTTTACACTTAAATAGAAAGGGTGCAAGAATATTTGCTGATGCTATCGAGGCAGTGTTAGGTGGGTCGGAAAACTGCTAGCTTGGGGGGAGACAAAGACCAATAGATTGACAGTAGCCACTGGCAGAGGTGAAAGAGATTCTTGCACTGCTTCTATTAGAATGAGCAGAAGCCTGAAAAACAAGATGCATGATATTTCAGAGACTGCTGGGAGCCATTGCGGTACAAGTAAACACATGGGTTGTGTTAGGGTAGCTAAGAATAGAAACAGGTGCAGGTATACTTGCGTGTACACCAATGCTAGGAGTTTAGTAAATAAATTTGATGAATTTGAGGTATTGCTCAAAACATCAAAGGCAGATATTGTTGGGATATCAGAGACGTGGTGTCACACAGATATAAGGGATGCAGAACTGGAATTTGGGGAGTACAACGTCTACAGAAAGGATAGACAGGATAGGAAGGGGAGAGGGGTTATGCTATTAGTTAAGAAACACATAAAAACCAAGGAAGTGAAGCCAGTCGACATCGCTGGACAGTGCAGTGTTGAGTCAGTTTGGTGTGACATAAGCATTGGGAGATCAAAATTGAGAGTAGGAGTGTGCTATAGGCCTAATGACTCTGATCAGTATAATAAGGAACTGTACAGGGAAATAGAGTGGGCCAGTAAATCAGAGAGTCTTATAATGGGAGATTTTAATTTCCCAGATATTGACTGGAATTTGGGGGCTGGTCACTCACACACTAGCAGGGCTTTTGTGGATTTATTGGATGATTGTTTTCTACATCAGCATGTTCGGGAGGCAACTAGAGGCAGTAATACTCTTGATTTGATTATCAGCAGTGATTCTTCATGCATTAAGAATCTGCAGATAAATGAACCACTAGGTGGCAGTGATCACAGTGTGCTGAAGTGGGATTTACTCAAAGAGGTAACTACCATTAGGGGTAAAGGGAAGGGTTATTGCTTCTGTAAAGGCGACTACGATGGACTGAGACAGTATTTAAATTCTATACAGTGGGACCAACTGATGATGTTACCAACAGCAAATTCAAAATGGGAAGCATTCAAAGAATTAATCTTGGAAGCTACTAGGCTTTACATACCAACTAAGAAATATTGTTCAAGGTTTAGGCCAAAATGGATGTCAGATGAACTAATGAGGCATATGGCAGAGAAGAAAAATGCATGGGATACTTACAAATTAACACATGACACAGAAGCCTATGATAGATACAAGTTGATATGCAACCAAGTTACAAAGGAGGTTAGGCAGGCGAAGGCAGATTACGAGAAATCCTTGGCAAGGGATGCAAAGAAAAACAGCAAAGAGTTCTTTACTTATGTAAACTCTAGAAGGAAGGGGACGAATCAGATTGGTCCACTTGATATTGATGGGTCAACTGTTGATGACCCTGCTCAGGTAGCTAACAAACTAAATGAATATTTTGCATCGACATTCACACATGAGGAGTTATTCAGCGAGGGGAATGCCAGAGGTGTATTCAACTCTAGCAGTAAGCTACAGAATCTTGAAATAACTGGGATTAAAGTGGAGGAGAAACTGTTGAAGATAAACACAAGAAAGGCACCCGGGGTGGATGGGATCTATCCAGTTATATTAAAGGAGGCAGCAAAGGAAGTAAGCAAACCCTTAGCCATAATTATGAGAGCTTCCTTGGACTCAGGGGAGGTACCCATAGACTGGAAATGTGCAAATGTGACCCCAATTCACAAAGGAGGATCAAAGGCTGACACAAGTAATTATAGACCTGTGAGCTTAACTTCTGTTCCAGGAAAGTTAATGGAGGCACTGGTTAAAGAAGCACTGCAGGATCATTTAGACAAGACTTCAGTTATAGTTCGGACACAGCATGGTTTTGTTAAGGGGAAGTCTTGCCTGACCAATTTGATTGGATATTATGATGCAGTCACAAAAGAACTGGATGCAGGGAATAGCTTTGATATTATATACTTGGATCTTAGAAAGGCTTTTGATACTGTTGCACATGGAAGACTGCTACACAAATTGGAGCAGTGTGGCATTGGAGGCAAATTGCTGCTATGGATAAAGGGGTGGTTGAGGGGGAGAAGACAGAGAGTGGTAATCAATGGACACTGCTCATCGTGGACTAATGTTATTAGTGGAGTCCCTCAGGGCTCAGTGTTGGGTCCATTATTGTTTTCTGTATTTATAAATGATATTGATGATGGTATATCAAGCTTAATGTCCAAGTTTGCAGACGATACAAAGGTTGGCAGGGTTGTCAAGGACACTACTGACACTATGCTGCTGCAACAGGATCTGGAAAGGTTGAGCAGATGGGCTGAGAGGTGGCAAATGAAGTTTAACATTGACAAATGTAAAGTACTACACATGGGAAACAGCAACCCCAGAGCAACGTATCAACTCTGTGGTACTACACTGACAGTGGTAGAGAATGAAAGGGACTTGGGGGTGGTTGTGCAGGCAGATATGAAGTTCTCTGAGCAGTGCAGACGGGCTGCAAGAGTAGCTCATGGAGTATTGTCAATGATATACAGGAATTTTTCCAGCAGGGATAAGGAGGTGATTATTCCCTTGTATAAGGCAATGGTCAGGCCACACCTAGAGTACTGTATACAGGTCTGGAGGCCTCATTTCAAGAAGGATGTAGAGTTGCTGGAACGTGTACAGAGAAGGGCAACAAGATTAGTGAATGGAACAAAGGGGTGCTCTTACGAAGAAAGGCTTAAGTTTTGCAAATTACAGTGTCTGGAGACTAGGCACCAGCGAGGTGATCTGATAGAGGTGTATAAAGCCTTGAATGGTTTGAGCATGCTCAATGCTGATGGGATTCTTCCTCTAGCTCAGAATAATCACCTGAGAGGGCATAAATTCAAATTGAGGAAGGACAGATGTAGGATAGACGTGCAGAAATTTGCCTTTAGCCAGCGGGTGGTTGGTTGGTGGAACAGACTTCCATCCCTTGTAGTGGAGGTTGATAGCCTAAATAAGTTTAAGGCTCAGCTGGACAGGTATTTTAAACGAACAGAGGTGTGAAGTGGAAGTGGGTTTTTTTTTTTTTTTTTTGGCTGATGCTGCATAAGCTTGCTTTCTTGCATCAAATGCCTCTACTAATGCTAATGCTAACTAACTAAAAAAAAAAAAAAAACTACCTGTTTATAACAGATTGTACAAACGAAAAGGCCCAATAAACCAAAAACTTCAAATTGTTTTTATTGTTTTATGGTTGTGACCTCTAGAAATGTATTTTAGCAAAATTTCACAAGTGTTCAAAATTGATTCTAATAAACGATAAAGTGTAGTGTATTTTATTGATTTGAATCGGTTCTTTGGAATTTGATTCTCTAAAGTGGCTGATTGTAATAACCAGTGATCACTATAACTGGCACTTTTGTCACCAATGCTGCAATGTGTTGATTCCAGCTGCGAAGAAAGTTTTCTCTTGGACTTCCAGGAATGCATCCAGTGCAGCAGTTGATGTCAGTGGGAAAATGGATTCCAGCCAGGTATTTTTTCAAATTAAGAAATAAGTGAAAGTCCAATGGTATTAGATCTAGTGAATATGGGGGTTGGTTCAAAATTTCAAAGCCACACTCATGCAGTGCAGCTATGGCAATAGCAGACTTGTCAGCAGTTGCGCTGGCTGATGGAATAGGACTCTTTTGCTGAGTTTTCCTTGGCAGTTGTCTTTCATGCAAATGCCTTACAAGCTCTGCATAATATGCCCCTGTGACTATCTGGTGTTTCTAAAAGTAAATTCACTGGCAACACTTCATCAGCATTCGAAAAAAACCAATGCCATCACCTTGCTGCTAGCAGGAGGAATCAACTTGGTTTCCTTTTGAAGGGGAAGAAAGGCTATGTTTCTACTGTTTGGAACTGCTCCTTTGTCTCTGGCTGAAAGTGACAGATCCATGTCTCATCCATTGTTACAAACCTTGCAAGGAAATTTGCTGGATCTTTAAAATGATGCAAATGTTCACTTGACGTTTGAACTGATATCAACAACTTTGGGCCTCACTGTGTTGACCTCTTTTGTAGTGAGAACCTCTATTATTATGTGGAACACACATTCAAATGAGATGCCCAAGAGCTGGCAATGTGTTGAACTGTCACTTATTGATCATTCATCACCAGATCATGCACACTGTCAACAACTTCTAGAGAGTTGGACGTTGTAAGTCTTCCACAGGTGGGTCAGCTTCCATATGCTCCTTCTCTCATTTAAATTCCACTTCTTAACCATGGAATAGGAAGGGACATCCTTCCATTTTAGTCCCTTTTTTTTTTCCAAATATTGGATGACTACATGGTGAATGATTTTGTCCATCTTTTCTTATCTACATAATTTTATTATCTTCAGAATCTGTAATAAACCAAAAACAAAAACAGTACTTTTTTATTTTTTTTATTTATGAAAACCCCAAACATGAGAGGTACCGTACTAGGGTTGGAGGTTGAGAAGACGAGAGAAGATATTTGTTGACATTAGACTTGAACTTCTGTAGACTGTAATTTTCAGGAAATACATATGAAGGAAGGTTGTTCCAGAAAACGGCAGTTGAATGAATAAACGAGGAAGATGAAAAGTTAGTTCTGTGAGTTTGAAGTTGGACTGTAAATGGATATTGGCTGGTGGCGGCACGTGTTCGAACTGTTTTGAAAGAGAGAGTGGGAATTATAGAAGCCAATTCAGAAGAACAGTGCCAATGGAAGTATCTGTAGAAAAGGCATGCAACAGAAACAGTACGTCTATGAGACAGCGAGTAGAGAGACTCTGTTAGAGATGAATCATTAATTAACCTAACTGCCCTCTTCTGAATGGAAAGTAGAAGCCTAAGAGAGGTTTTGGGGACACCACCACAGATGTGGGAACAATATTCCATGGTAGGGCAAATTTGCGATTTGTACAGAGTGAACAGCTGTTTGGAAGAAAAGTAATGCCAAGAGCAAAAGAGAAAACCAAATGTTTTAGATGCAGAGGAAGCAATATTTGTAATGTGCTTGTGCCAAGAGAGATTAGAAGTCAGGGTAATCCTCAAAAGAAATATATCAACTTGCCTAGAAATCGGAGTGTCACCAAAGATAAGCATAGGAGCAGAAGAATCCTTTATGCAAGATATAAGAAAAGACTGAGTTTTAGAAGGATTGAAATCAACTAAGTTGTGTTTGCCCCACTGGGGAATTACCTGGAGATTGGCATTGAAGGAATTGGTAGTGGATATTCGAGAAGTTGAAGCCGATTGAGCAGGGCAAGGTTTCTCGAACTGGAAAGTGGAATGCAATGTGCAATCATCAGCAAAAACTAACTGGGTAGGATTTCCAGTCAATGGAAGAAAGTCATTAATATACAGAGGAAAAGAGTGGGGGAAAGAACTGAACCTTGAGGGACACCAGCATTAGTGGAGAAGTTACAGGACAGAGAGCCATCTACCATCACCCTCAGCAAGTGATCAGAGAGAAAACTGGATAACCAATTACAAAAAGCAGTTGGCAAACCATAAGATGGAAGCTTGTTTAGAAGACCTTTATGCCAAACGTGATCGAAAGCCTTTGAGATGTCAAGAGCAACTGCTTGCATTTCACCCAACTTTTCTGTCACCAGTGGATATACACTGATGGAATGTTTCTAAGCAGTTTAAGAGTTGGCAGTTAATTGATTTCTCCAATACTTTATAAAGAGTACAAGTAATTGGAATGGGACAATAATTGGATGGGAGAGATTTTTCACCCTTTTTAGAAACTGGCTGGATATGAGTAAATTTCCAAGCAGAAGAAAAAACACCTTTGAAATAAGAAAATGAAAAAAGCGGCAAAGAACAGGAGTAAGTTCAGGAGCACAGGTTTTGAGAACAAGTGGAGAAATACCATCATGACCTGGAGCTTTCTTAGCATCAAGATTTGTCAAAATCCTTCTGACATCCTTTTGACGGAAGACCACAGGAGGCATTGAATGGAGTGTGTTGAGAATGTTGGGAGGTGTTTTACTAAGATCATTAATACATGAGTTGGAAGAAAAATGGAATGCTAGTAGGTCAGGTTTATCCTTGGCTGAAGCGACCACAGAACTATCTGGTTTTGACAGATGCAACTTTTGCCCATCTTTGCTCCCACAGAGGTGGGAGCAGAGATGGGCAAAAGTTGTGGCCAATAAGCTTTGGCAAGAGACCAGAATGCTCGGCTACCATTAGGGCAAGAAGCAAGTTTTCTACTCTTAGCCTGTTGAAAATCTAGTTTGGACTGATTAATAACTGCTTTACAATTGTTGCAAACTTTGGTGTAGGCAGAAAATGAAACTGAAGAATTGGAAACAAGCCAATTACGATATACAACCTTCTTTTCTTGAACAGCCTTAGCACATTAATTGGAAAACCAAAGTTTAGATAAAGAAAAAAAATTTTGAATAAAACTGAAACAGCATGAAACATGGCAGGTTACTATTGAAGTTATGCATTAAGTACAGAAATTTTTAACACTGTACCACTACCCCTTTATGCTCAGTCCATGAATTTTTCAACCCCCCATTGTATTTTGAGTAAAGGAATGGTAAACATACATACATACATATCAGATCACCTTTCCATTTCACAGTGGGCAATACAAACAATATTAATAAATTCTTAAATGATCTTATTTTTGGTTCTTGACTGGATGGAACATCATAATTTGTTACTGAAATTATCATGCTTTTCATGGCAAACTTGGTAGCCATACCAAGTTCACCAAGCATAGCTAAACAATGGGAAATTCAATTTTGGCTCCATTGCTGCAGGAGAGGGACATAGAGTTGCCAGGATGAGAATTATGCTGAAATGGTATACAAAGTGTATTGTGAGTTCTGGCAACATTTCTACATGAACTGCACCAGAAAACTTTTTTATCCAATATCTGGCAGTTATAGCCCTAACTGTAAAACTATAACTGGCTAACTATAGACCATTTTTCTCCATTACAAATGAGCAAATAAGCCTTTAATGTACTGTAAATACCATAATTAGACAGTAGTCAACTGGAAGTGGAGCTTGCAGACTGGACAGGTGTTTTACCAATTTGCATAGAATAGCAGAGCAATACACTTGGAACGACACATCCTACATATCTTACTTATACAGTATATTTAACTTATACTGTACACCACTCCTGCCTAAAAGTTTAGAATCAGATTTCATTTTTCTTAATTTTCAAAGTTTTTATTAAAATAGCACCAACTTGTTTACCAATTTTTATTAAAATATTTTCTATTATAAAATTAAATTTCTATTGTTTCTTATTATTGAATTTCTATTATTCAATTTTATTATTATTATTATTAAATTTCTATCTGTAAAATTAAATTTATATTATGTATAAAAATGGGGGAAAAAAACAGAAAATATTTAAGAAATATTCAAGAATATTCCAGAAAGGTGTAGCATTCCTGAATGTGATAGAACATTGCAGAAGATCCTTGAATGTGGTAGAACACTGTAGGTGATACTAGGATATTATAGCAAGTGGGAGTATTGCTTCACTATTATAGAAGATTGTCGATGAGTCTAGAGTGTTTTGGAACTATAAATTAAGATGTAAGAGTTGTAATTTATAAAATCAAACACCCATCATTCCGAAAGAGTGTTTGGTGTAAGTTTTGTGTTTCATGATAAACATGACAAGAAATAAGGAACTGATTGTTGAACAAAAAGAAGTGCTATTATAACTCTTTATAAAGAAAGTTATTCTATGAGAAGTATTGGCAAAAAACCACGTTTCATTTAAAGGAGTACAAACTACTATTCGACAGTTCAAGGAGACTGTCAGTTTAAAGGTTGGTTGGTTGGTTGGTTTGGGTTTTATTGGCGCATCAGCAACTGAGTCAGTTTAAAGGACAACTTATGATTAGGATGATTGCACATAAGAACAGAAGCACAAAATAAGACAGAACACTGATTTCTAACTGCAATCTACAACCTACTGCACTTGAAATTTGAGCTGAGTTCAAGAGGAACAGAAAACTCCCGTGTCTACATCCACCGTAAAATTTCGTCTTAAACAAGCACGACTTCATGGTCATGTAGCGGCCTGAAAATCCTTATTAAAACTGAAAAATAAAAAGAAATGGCTTGGGCTAAGAGCCATCAACATTGGACAATTGAAGAGGAGAAAAATGTACTATAGATGGATGAATCCAAATTTGAAAATTTTGGATGCAAGTGTAGAGTCTGAGATGAACTGAAAAAAAAAAAAAAAAAAAAAAAATGGTGCCACACTGTTTATTGCCTACAGCTAAACACAGTGGTGGTGGTTCCACTATGATCTGGGTTGCTTCTGTTTTTCTGGGGTGGATGAAATCATCAGAATTGAAGGAATTTAAAAAATGAAAACTATAAAAATATTCTTGAATATAATACAATAGCCTCTGGACTTTGACTTTGTGAGAGAAATTTTACCTTACAACTAAAGAATGAACTAAAACAATTCTAAGCTGTGTAGGGACTTTTTAGCAACTAAAAAACAGGAGGGAGTATTGCAAATTATGGTGTGGCCATACCAATTGCCTGACATTAAACCCAATAGAGCTTTTATGGAATCATCTATACTGTTAAGTCTGTGAAGGGTGCCCATCTTCACAAAATTTATGGAAACCACACAGATTACTTGAATAATGTAACTTTATCTTGCACTCTTGATGGAAACGTGTGAATGCAGTTTTCAAGTTAATGAAAAGCAGATTTTTTTTGATTCTTTAGTGAGATTATTTGAAGTCACACATACTTTGCAATATTTATTACATATATTTTTTTAAAATATTTTTTGATGCAGGTAAATGTTTTGGGACTATGCATTTGCACAAGGGAAGCTATAAAACTGATGAATGAAACTGGGGTTAATGATGGACAAGTAATCCATATCAGCAGGTAAAGTTTATTTCTTCATATCAGATAAGTTTTTCTCAGTTTCTGTTGTGTATAGTTGTTTTTAAAAATTCCCAAGGGAAGACATTTTTTGCCTTTGAAAATATTTCACCTGAAAAGATTTTTAATATTGCTATACTCTTTAGTACCTCTCAGGAAAATTCTAAAGGATAATTTTAGTAGTGATAAACTGTATTTAAGTTTAGCAACTATGGAGTCATGGTCAAAAACATCTGGAGTAGAAAATCTATCCCACCCTACACGTTAGAACTTTTAGTGAATAGATTTAACCACACTTCTTTCAGTGTGGCTAAATCTATTTAATTTTAATGGTGGCTGCTTATAGGAGTGAGGAATACAAAACCACAGAGATTTCTGACATCTTCTGGCAGTGAAACACTAAGCTTTGCCAACAAAGTTTGATTTTCATTCTGATTTTTTTTTTGTTAGGGAAGGGGTGTGTGTGCGCGTGTGCTAATTTTTTTTTTTTTTTGTAGTTATTGTCAAGGGAAATGAATGTAAGAGTGAGAAAATTATAGTATGGTTACCAAGAAACTTAAATTTTTTTGAAAACTTAACTATATATAATTATGCATTGAACAACTAAAAAAAAAACTTCATTGAGAAATATTAATGCATGGCTGCATTAATTTCTGAATGGTGGTATGTGAAAATTAGAATGCATGACTTAAATTAAATACAATAAATGAGGTTTCATTTATACTCTGTACACCCACCAAGGCCAAAAGATTTTAGAACTTTAAATAAATAAATTTTCTGTTTATATTCTGGGACGACCAAACAGTCAGTCAAATAGACAGAATACAAGAAACAGCACAGTATTCAGCAGTCACAGGCTTGAACCCCGATCACTCAAGGCATGTGTAGTTATGCACCTGCGCGCCTGACCACTAGGCTATGGCGGCCTTGTAACAGTTTTATTGCATCAGATAAAACAGATGAGCCTTTTTTCAACAATTAACAGTGCATTTGCATTTTTTGTAGCCAGCTGAAATGCACACTGCTAGATGTCTGTGTGTTACTCAGGACCACATTTTGGGGCTGTATGCTAATCCAGCCCCAAAGGCTACAAAATAATAAAAAAATAAAAAATATATAATAAATAAATAAAATAAAACAAAATATTGTTATTGCAATTATATTGTGATGTTACAAAGCAAAGCAAAGAACCAAACTGACTAATAATAAAAAAAAAATTATGAAATATTCAAAACTGCCTTCACTATAGCCTGACTGTCTTCTTTTGAACAGAAATTGAAATTTGAGAGATATTTTGGGGGCACCATCCCAGATGTGGGAACAAGGAAAAGAGCAGTAGAATGGTGTGCAAGTCATTTCACGCTCTTGTATAATGCCAGAGAACATGAAGCATGAAAATTTCCATGGGAGGGGCATTGAAGAAGATACTATATGTTATGGAGGTAACTAAAAAAACTGACATAATTGTGCAAACTGTATATTTTGAAAGTTATGGGTTGACAAAAAGGCCAAGAGTGGTAAGGTGCATGGTTATGATTTTAGAAAATATGTTACTTACAGTAAATAAACTGGAATGAGCTTACAAAATTACATTTTCTATAGGAAAATATTTAATATTTTATATACCTGTTAAAGGGCACAGTTTTAAAGCAGATTGAAAATACTTAATACAGTTGATTCCGGTTAATTGGGACACATTGGGACTAGTGCATTTTGGCCGGATTAAGCGGCTGCCCCAATTATCCGAAGTTTCACGTAAGTAGTTAAAAATACAATTTCCCCCCCCCCCCCTTTACAATTAGTTCACTGTACAATCAAATCACATTACGACGAACTCAAAATAGTAAAGTACCGTTCACTATACGATGTGCAGTAAGCGCCGGTCATTGTGATCACGTTTGTGAATTGAATTTTAATTCTATTAAACAGCGATTCTAATTAGCGAAAATAGGAGGAATATTATCCACAGGCTATAAAAGTAAAGATATATTAAGCACAAATTTACCCTTTATTACCGTACCAATTAAAAAATTAAATGATACGTGAAAATCGGAAGAATATACGTGATGATCGGAATAATTAATACGTACTGTAATATGTACATACTAACTAAACTAGTTGACATTTCTGTTCACTGACATTTGTTTTTTTTTTTATGAAAACCCCAAACACGAAAAGTATAAAAACCTGTAGTACTTAGTACCGTGCATGGGTTGAAGGAGAAGTATTGGGGGAGGGGGATGCCGGAAACTTTGCTCTAGAGACTAAACATGGGTTCCACCACTTCAAGCCTCCAATAAGCAAAGTGGTGGTATTTCACCGATTGATGAAAGTCATCTACCACCTAAAATTTTTGGTGGGGGCTGAAATTTAAAACAGTAAAAAGATAAGCAATCAATAACAAAGAACAGGGCACACACAAATTTCAAGTAACACAACACGCGCAAGTGAGAACGGAGTAACAAATTAGGAAGCTTTAAAAATAGGAATGAAGAGAAGATTCTGAAAATTATTTTTTTTATATGATTGAAGATTCCATGGAAGTGTAAACACATTTTACCATAATAACCCACAGAATTCCAGCTGTCGGTATTACCGCAAATTCAATAAGATCGAGTTTACTGTCCGTTTATTGCACTAACAGAAAAGCCCAATAAACGGGTGACTGCTAATTGTTTTTATTGTTTTATGGTTGTGACCTCCAGAAATCCGACCGAACTACGTGGTATGGTCGGAGACAATCGTAGGGTAATCTCCAGTGCTGAGGTCTCCTGCCCCGATTAAACGGCATTTTGTCCCAATTAAGCGAAGTAAACCCTGGCTATTTTCTCGATTGGTTTTTGTTTTTTAAGATTTGCCCCAAATAAACGGCTGCCCCGATTAACCGGTGGCCCAAATAACCGGAATCCACTGTACTTCATGCTGCTCTAAGCTAAATTCAGGATTTAATTAGCATTTAGCCTAGAACTAGTGAACTTTCCTTTTCCAAGTTCAGTATTTGGAGTATTTTGGAGTTGGGAGTATTTTATGTTGTATTGATCAGAGATATCTAAATATGCACACAAAGATTTAAACCTAAAAAAAAAAAAAAAAAACTCCAGTTGTTTTTTAAATATTAGAATGTATTCTAATTTTAGAAGCTGTTGTAACATAAATAGATGCAAAACAATAAACAAATTTCATTGTTTCTTTGAAACTGCATAAATCTTCATGTGAGCTATTTTCCTTCAACTGCCTTTGGACACATTTGACGTTTTGATTATATACCTAAAGAGAAGAGAGTTTGGTTTTAATGTAGTTGTTAAAGGGGGGCACAGTTTTAAAGCAGATTGAAAATACTTAATACTTCATGCTGCTCTAAGCTAAATTCAGGATTTAATTAGCATTTAGCCTAGAACTAGTGAACTTTCCTTTTGCAAGTTCAGTATTTGGAGTATTTTGGAGTTGGGAGTATTTTATTTTTCATTTATTTTAAAATGAGGCAGTTTTAACATTAAAATTAAATTAATAAGCAATTTAGTAGTTTGGATAAAAATAGCAGAATTTTGAATAGGAATTACTTTTGTTGGCTATACTTAAGTTGGCATAGTCAAGAGTGAGCTGTGCTGACGTAATCAGTGAATATTTATTTATTTATTTATTTTGGAATGGTATTTTTTGCATAAGTTTTGCTATAGCTAACAACATTTATGAAACTTACTTAAGTTGAAATTTAAGTTGGCATAGTCAAGAGTGAGCTGTGCTGAAGTAATCAGTGAATATTTATTTATTTATTTTGGAATGGTATTTTTTGCATAAGTTTTGCTATAGCTAACAACATTTATGAAACTACTATTATTTATTTTTTTAAGAAATCACATTTACCATGTGAATTCTGTTTTAACCATTTTATTGATAAAATAAAATTGCTGCAGTTTTGCCATACAGTCCCAATATCCAAATTACACATGGCTGTCTTCTAATTTCAATACTGAATTCTGTATTTGGAACAAGTTTTGGATTATGAAGTTATATGAATGAGACCACTACTGACACAGCCTTGTTGTGTGATGGGGGTTAGGCAGTGTTTATGAATGACTGCTAGCGATAAGAATATCAGATGCAGTCAGAGAGTCGGATGATCAGTATGGGTTTACACCTGGGAGAGGAACAGATGATACCCTGGATAGGATGACAATGACTGTTAAAAGTTGTCAAAAAAAAGTACTGTTTGGGTCTGTTTATAGACTCTGCTGGTGCATATGACACCATTGATTGGAAGTGTGCTAATGGTATTTCGTAAAGCCTGGTGTACATCCCACATTTACTCAGTTATTAAAGATTATCTCCAAGACCAAGTTGTTATGGTCAAATCAAGCAGTGGAACTGTTACCAAGAGAGTGGTTCGAGGATGTCCACAGGGACTTGTCTTTGGGCCACTTATGTGGAATTTAGTACTAAATGATTGGCATCTCCAACATACCTAAATATGTGGATGATAGTGTAAGCAGACACCCTGGCCATACTTGTGGAGAGAAACTGATGATTGGAACTAGAATGTTCAAACTTTGTTATCAGAACTGCATGGTTGGTGTCTTCTTCATAGGTTGATAGTATCAATTCCAAGAGCAAGTCTGTTCTCTTGAAAGGACATCTTTCTGTCACATGGAACCCAGTCACTAAGGTAGGAGGCATACACCTGGTGTTTGAAAACAGTAACATATTTAGGGATAAAAATAGACAGAGGTCATTATACAGAAAATCCGTCATTTTGTCGATATGATGGCAGGAATAACCAGAATGGAATGGGGAGTTAAAGATAGAGTTCTAGGGCTATTCTATGACTGTCTTAGTATTAGTATTGGTAATGGCCACATGATGTAAGGAAGCCTATGGCTTATGCTGCACCAGCCAAAAAAATAATAATAATAATAATAATAATAAAATATAATAATAGTAATAAAATAACAAAAAAATACATAAAATAAAATAATAAGAATAAAAAGAAATTAATAATAAGAAGAATAAAAACAAATTAATAATAATAAGAAAATTAAAAATAATAATAAAAATTAATAAGAGAAAAGAAAATGGACAACCAATGCATTTCTTTTCTCCCTTAGGTAATAATTATCCAGCTGACCTTTGAATGTCCCCAGACTTTCAGCCTCTACCACCCATGTAGGTAACATATTCCAGTAATTTATAACTCGCTGGCTAAAATAAAACTTCCTGCAATCCAGTCTAAACAACTTCCCCCTCTCATAACTTGAAATTATGGCCCCTAGTTCTAGAATCATTTATAACCATGAAAATTTCATCCTTATTCATTTTGCTTATGCCTCTCAGAGCCTTCAACACCTCAATGAAGTCTCCATAAGGTGCCTAGTTTCCAAGCTGTGCAACCCACTTATTCAAAGTCTTTCCTCATATGGATGCCCTTTTGCCAATTTCACCAGGCGAGTTACCCATCTTTGGATCCTTTCAAGAAGCACAATATCTTTCTTTAGGTACGGTCTCCATACTTAAACACAGTATTCCAAGTGTGGTCTAATAATAGCCTTATATAATGGGATTATGATGTCCTCCTTACCTCTACTCACAATTATTCGATAAATCATTGATAGGACACCATGGGCCTTCCTCGCAACCAGTCTACAATTTTCGGAGAACTTCATGTCTCACTGTATCGTAATACCCAAGTCCCTTTCCTCCACTACCAGCTTCAGTTTGACTCTGCCAAGTGTATAAGTTATTTTGGGGTTACTGTTCCCCAGATACAATACCTTACACTTTGCTGGATTAAAGCATAGCTGCCATTTTTCTGACCATTCCTGAAGTCTATCTAGGTCACTCTGAAGAAGCTCTGCTTGGCTGTGATTTAACTATACCAATCTTTACATCATCTGCAGATTTAGACATCACACCTTCTATACCTTCATTGATATCATTTATGAAAATCAAAAACAACAGTGGCCCTAATATTGATCCTTGAGGAACCCCACTTCTTACATCAATCCAATCTGAGGAATAACCATTTATCACAACCCTTTGCCTCCTGCCCCGAAGTCACCATGCTATCCGCTAAGGATTTTCCCTGTTATTCCAACCTGTTCCAGCTTATAAAGTAACCAGTCATGTGAGACTGAGTCAAATGCTTTGCTGAAATCCAAATAAACAATGTCGAAATTATTCCCTAAGTCCAACTCTTGAGTGACCCTGTCAAAACAGCTAACCAGATTAGCTAAACATGATTTTCTCTTTACAAAACCATGCTGAGTATCCTTCAGAATTCCATTTCTATCTAAGTGATTCTGAATTCCACCCTTTCCCTACTATTGAAGTTAGACTAACCGGCCGATAATTTCCCACTTCACTCTTAGAACTGCCCTTATGTATTGGAGATACATTGGCACTTTTCCAATCCAACAGAATCACTCCCGAGTCTAGTGATGCTCTCATAATTAGCCTCAATGGTTCAATGCACTCACTTGCCGCCTCCCTTAAGATTATAGGGTAAATGCTATCAACCCCAGGAGCCTTACTGGCCTGTAGCCTCGAATGTTTTTTCATTAAATAAACATGTGAAATTTCATCATCATTAATTACATTTTTTTCAACTTCACTCCCAGAATTTCTCACTGACGTGAAGGGTTTTTCTTATGTAAATATCAATGCAAAGTAAATGAGTTCATCTGCAACTTTAGATGGGGTATCTAATACTATCCCACGTCCATTACATAAGGTCCGATCTGGTTTGTCCTTCTCTTCTTTGCATTTATACATGTGAAGAATTCCTTATCCCCTTTGCCAGCGATTTCTCATAATCTGCCTTTGCCAGCCTAACCTTTTCAGTGGCATTATTATAGATCATCAGTCTTTTTACAAATTGTTGGTTATGGTGCTCATGTTTGGATAGACTGTGCAATTCAAATGGAAAATGTGCGCAGGATACTTGCAATTCAAAGAGCATTGGCACTTTGAATTGCAAGTATCCTGCAATTCAAATCAACGTGCCAATGCTCTTTGAGCCAATCCACCATACTGAGCCAAAAAATTGGTTTTGGCTCAGTATGGTGTGCTAGATGGTGTCAAATGATGCACTGCAGGTATTAACGGGAAGAATGATTTGGGTCTAATTTTTAGGTCAATATGCTTTTACCATCAGAAAAGACAAATGTATGAGAGAATGTCCGTTATGTCCATTGCAATGCAGTGTGATCGTGACTACAAGGAGGAAAAGAAGGGAATATGGGCTTGCCTAGTGCAGTTATGGTGGGATAGGGACTGATCAAAGGACTGATAACAAAAAAGTTTCTTCCACATGCCGACAAGGCTGGCAAAGGTATGCCTGCCTGGTTCAATTCAGATTTGCAGTCCACATTCATTATTACTGGACATGGCTTGTTTTTTGCTAAATTAAATGCCTTTGGGCTCATTGAGTGCATAATGTGTGTTTGTGGGACACGAGAGGACTGAGAATGTGTCTTATTTAATTGCCATGAGTATCAGACCGGATTGAAGCAGACTCAAGATGATTGGGCTAGAGAAAAATGACTGACATCGGTCTGATTATGTTAAGAACTGCGTTGGAGGTCATTGGCGGAATATGTGCAAGTTGGCCTCTAGCAATCAGAGCAGAAGTCTTAAATGATTAGGGTGGGCATGCGATGTGTGTTACTGTTCTAATTAACAGTGGGTTGCTTACTCTTAAATAACATCATTCCTCACAGCTGGAAGGAGGAAAGCTATTATTCGATAAGCATCTCCTTGTGGTGCTGAGTTGTTATCGTCTGTACTGGGCACCTCCTTGCAGTGCTGGGTACAGTTCTTGCCAGGAGTGGGCAGCTCCTTGTACTGTTCAGTTCTGGACTGCCAAATGTACAGGTGGACTTCAGTTCTTATCTTTGTGAGAGTGAGCCAGATGGACATTGTTCCACTCTTTTGAATGACTATAGCTCATTTTCTGTATAATAGTGTAAATTGTAATAAATGATGTATGTACAGTATTGTAATTTATGGTGGGATGCCAGGTACAATAAATAAAAAAAAAAAAATCATATTTGTAACCAAGAATAAATCACTAAAAAGGGTAGCTTAGTCTTTGTAGTTTTAGTCTGTCCTCCACTACAAACATGATTATGTGAGAATAATGGACCCATTCAAGTAACTTCAGAACCTAAATCTTTCTGAAGACAGAATTCAATATGGAATTCAGAAGCATAGATTTTGATATTGGGATTGATAACACCCTGAAGTAATTAAAATTCACATTGTTAAAAGTATGATTTCTTAAAAGTTCTTAGTAGTACATACATATAATATCCTTCTTTAACTTATTTCTTTCTCTTATTTTAAAGGATTGCACAGTATTTTATTAGACTTCCATGGCAATGAAAAAAAAAAAAAATATATATATATATATTAGCTTCTTATTCTTACTAACAATGCTTAATTTTTCATTTAAGCATGGCAGGACACCGTATTCCACCATATGCTGGTACAAATTTTTATTCTGGAACAAAATTTATGCTTCGAGCATTAGCTGAAGGTCTTCGACAGGAACTTCGTGCTGCGAAGAGTAAAATTAGGGTAGCAGTAAGTATCACATTTAAATTACTATAGTCTCTATACTTTTTTTTTAATATGAACGAATCAGAAGGGGATGAATCAGATTGGTCCACTTGATATTGATGGTTCAACTGTTGATGATCCTGCTCAGGTAGCTAACAAACTAAATGAATATTTTGCATCTACATTCACACATGAGGAATTATTCAGGAAGGGGAATGCCAGAGGTGTATTAAACTCTGGTAGTAAGCTAGATATCTTGTAATAACCCAGAGTAAAGTGGAGGAGAAATTGTTGAAGATAAACATAAGAAAGGCACCTGGGGTGGATGGAATCTATCCAGTTATATTAAAGGAGGCAGTAAAGGAAGTAAGCAAACCCTTAGCCATAATTATGAGAGCTTCCTTGGACTCAGTTGAGGTACCCATGGACTGGAAATGTGCAAATATAACCCCAATCCACAAAGGAGGATCAAAGGGAGACACAGGTAATTACAGACCTGTTAGTTTAACTTCTGTTCCAGGGAAATTAATGGAGGCACTGGTTAAAGAAGCATTGCAGGATCATCTAGAAAAGACTTCAGTTATAGCTCGGACACAGCATGGGTTTGTTAAGGGGACGTATTGTCTGACTAATTTGATTGGATAATGTGATGTAGTCACAAAGGAACTGGATGCAAAGAATAATTTTGATATCATATATTTGAATCTTAGAAAGGCTTTTGATACTATTGCACATGGAAGACTGCTGCACAAATTAGAGCAGTGTGGCACTGGAGGCAAATTGCTGCTATGGATAAAGGGATGGCTGAGAGGGAGAAGACAGAGAATAGTAATCAATGGACACTGCTCTTTGTGAACTAATGTTATTAGTGGAGTCCCCCAGGGTTTAGTGTTGGGTCCATTGTTGTTTTCTGTATTCATTAATGATATTGATGATGGTATATCAGGCTTAAGGTCCAAGTTTGCAGACAATACAAAGGTCGCCATGACACTAATAACAGTACGCTGATGCAACAGGATCTAGAAAAGTTGAGCAGATGGGCTGAGTGGTGGCAACTGAAGTTTAACATTGACAAATGTAAAGTACTGCATATGGGAAGCAGTAACCGCAGAGTAATGTATCAACTGTGTGGTACTACACCGACAGTAGTAGAGAGTGAAAAGGACCTGGGGGTAATTGTGCAGGCAGATATGAAGTTTTCTGAGCAGTGCGAAGGTCTGCAAGAGTAACCCATGGTGTCTTGTCAATGATATACAGGAGTTTTTCTAGCAGGGATAAGGAGGTGATTATCCCCTTGTATAAGGCAATGGTCAGGCCACACCTTGAATACTGTATACAGGTCTAGAGGCCTCATTTTAGGAAGAATGTAGAACTGCTAGAACAAGTATAGAGAAGGACAAGAAAATTAGTGAATGGAACAAAGGGTTACTCTTACGAAGAAAGGCTTAAGATTTGTAAATTACAGTGTCTGGTGACTAGGCACCTGTGAGGTGATCTGATTGAGGTGTATAAAGCCTTGAATGGTTTGAGCATGTTCAATGCTGATGTGATTCTTCCTCTTGCTCAGAATAATTGCCTGAGAGGGCATAAATTGAAATTGAGGAAAGACAGTTGTAGAATAGATGTGCAGAAGTTTGCCTTTAGCCAGCGAGTGGTTGATTGCTAGAACAAACTTCATCTGTTGTTGTAGAAGTTGATAGTTTAAACAGATTCAATGCAGAACTAGACAAACATTTGGAGCAAGGGGATGGGTAAACGAGAAGGGTTTGTTTTTTTTTTTTTTTTTGGCTGATGCTATATAAGCTTGCTTTCTTGCATCATGTGCCCTTGCTAATGCTGTAATATTATAATTGTAAAAAAAAAAAAAAAAAAGTAAGCAGCAGCCATTGTCAGTCCACTGCAGGATGGAAGCCTCCTGAACAATTCATGTTGAGGGAAATGGACCATAATCTGCCATGCTGGTCCAGTGCAGGTTGGCAGATAGACAGTATTTAGCAGTCAGGGGCTTGAACCCCAGTCTACTCAGAGCATGGTGTGCTGCTGCACTCCCGCTCCTGAGCACTCGGCTATGGAGGCCTTATTATAATTGATTAAATGCTTATGATTAATTTTAATATTTTTGTTTCTGTCATAACAAAAAATGTTCTGAAAAATTCAAAAATTACTTTCTGAAAAATTCAAAAATTACTTTCTGAAAACTCCAAAAATTACTTTCTGACAATGTCAGAAAGTAATTAATGTTAATCTGTGTATACTCTTTTTTATACTGTAGACTATATCTGTGAGCACTCTTTTAACAATTTTGTTGGTATTATCTTTCATGCTCACTGTGGATGAGTGTTATACAAAATCACTGGCACCTCTGTAGCCAGGTGGGCAGGAGCAGCAGTGTGTAGCATACACTTCTTGATTAGAACGGGGTTCGAGCCCATGACCACCAAATACGGAGGATGCGGAAAGGTCCGGGAATGACCACCGCATATCCCCGAGCAATATGGCCTTAGTTGCTAATGCTCCTAAAAACCAAATAATAACAACAACAAAATCACTGTTTCCTAATGCTAGTCTAGGAGTTGCTTGCAGACAGTAAAAGAAAATAGATCACATTTAATTTCACATTTTTTATAGTATCAAGTTCGAAACTCTTGATTTTGTCCATCTTGTCAACAGTACTGGAATTTTAAATACACTTTCAGACCAACTCTAATGCAGTAGTTAATGGCTTGACTCTATGGACCAACTGTAAAACTTGCTAAAGGATGAAGTTTTTATTTGCATGAGGAAGAGCCTAACAACATAAAACATATTTTTAAAAAAATATATGAGTCTGAAAAGATATTTGAATTGGCATGCTTGCCTGAATTAATTCTAAATGAAAAAAAAAAAAAAAAAAAGTTCCTGTATTGCAAAATATCGTCCAATTATCAGTAACATAGGTGTAAGTTAGGTAATTAAATGACCACTGTTAAGTTTAACAAAGCTAATATTAGTCTGAATTTTTGCATGTGTTACAACTTACATGATAATGTTATAACTCTGAATGTGTATATACTTAATTGTAAAATTTAAAGACTACTTTTACATAGACAATGTTTGTTTATTTCTCCAACACAACTTTATACACATTTCATATTAACAGAAATAAAATGTTTCTGGACCTGTGCATTTAGCCAGAAACCCATACTTAGCTACGAGTTTAATTTTAAGAACAGAAATATTCTCCATTTGCATAGCAAAACAACAAAGTAGTCAGGGGCACAATTATTGAACCTGTTATTATATGTCTTGATGACTGCTGTTGTTTAGTTAACTATCCACATTGGTATTTTAGGTGATAGATGTACAAGGGGTGAGAATTCACGAAAGATGGTTTTTGTTTTTTTGATACTCTGAAATCTATAGCAATCACACAAAATTTGGTTTCAATCTAAAATTAATTTTTTCCCCTTTGAATGAAGCGAGGTATCACAATGGATAAAGTGAATACAGATCAGTGAAAGAAATGGTTGCTGTTTATGGAGAGACTACCCAGGTTACAGTGTTGTTGAACACTGTAACCTGGGTATAAGCAATTAAAATGTGAAAGAACCTTAGTGCATGATGAAGAAATCCCAAGACACTCAGCAACTGCTGTAACACTCATTTGGTAGAGGGTCAAGAGCCTGGGAACTCATCTATCACCCATCAATAGTTACATATGAATTAAGTGTCTGTTAGATGAGTTCCCAGGCTTTTGACCCTTTACCAAAAGAAGGAAAGGACACAATGATACATGAGCCGACCGGGCTAGCCAGGTAGTTAAAGTGTCTGCCTGGCAACCCAAAGTTCGTGGGTTCGAATCCCGCCTCGGGCTTGGATCAGAGTACAAAATGCAAAAACTTTGGGAGGTGCATTATGGCCACAGAAGCTGATGCACCAACAACTAACAAAAAAAAAAAAAAAAAAAAAATGATACATGAAATGTTGTTGATGTGTCAAGAAAAACTGAAATATTGCCACATCATGCTCATTCCTCTAACCTTGCATCCTCAGATTTCTTCCTGTTTCCTGTCCTGAAGCTTAGTGGAAAACACTGCTGCTGATGATGAGGTGATTTCTGCTGCTGAATCGTGGTTTGAAGGACAGTCAAAGGGCTTCTACAAAACTGGCCTGCAGAAGTGAGGTGGCAAAAATGTGTCATTTTGTCTGGTGACGGTTAAAAAAAAGTGGCAAGTGTGCCAGGCATGCATGGTACATGGTTTTATGTGAAACATCCTTCACACGTACTCAGCACATGTGAAGATTTACATAAAATACCCATGTTCATTCACAGATTTCCATAATTTCAGCAAAGTATTTTTTTTAAAAGTATTTATTTAGCCTAATTACCTGCTTGATTGCAATCATATTGTTATAAATAAGTTCACTAGAACTCAAGATATCATACTGGTCACTAAAAATGCATCACACACTCTAATTGCACTACTAGTGAATGCTCTGCATAGACTAGTGTGGGAGCATTGGAAGCACCTTTGGTGTATCCATGGACGACTTCACTTCCGTGACTTATTTTTCATGACCGATCAGATTTACTCAGTTGTAGGTTGTTTTACATCAAAAAGTGTAATACATGGTGTTTGTTTCAACCTTCTGTCACAACTACTTCTGGGTAACTGCAAATCTTTTTTTGAACCTCTTCATAGTTATATTGGTACTTCCTTTAGCCAGCATTAGAAGTTCCAATAAAAGGCAAAGGACAAGATTACACTACAAATTTTATTTATTAAAGAGCAGAATAATGCTCCAGAAGCTAACAGTTGAAGTTCACTTTCTGTACATGTGCACTCAGAAGGGTGGCAGTTAACAACCTGTTGCTGTGAGCAACCCCCGGCACCCTTCCTGTGGTGGGTATTATGTACTGAGTTCTGTACTCCTCCTTTAGTGCATAATATATTGTTAACCTAGAATTAGGAGTGTGAAAAATTGAAATTCCTCTGTGCACACAAAAATCAGCAAAAAAAAATAATTCAAAAACTTAATTTTTTTGGTTGCCACCTTTATTTTCAGTCTTTTCTGAATACAACTGAAAAATCCATGTTCTATATTAACCCTTTTTTAATTAATTTTTGAAACCAAAACTACCTTTAGACCTGCTGGCCAGCAAAATGTAAATTTAAAAACAGCATGCTTCAACAATAGATGGTATGTGTCACACAATTTGACTTCAGACAGTGCATCAATGTCACAAAGCCAGGAAGCATTACCAATTGGAGGAAAGCACACAGCATTAAAGCAGCTTGCTTTCAGTAACTCTATGATAAATGCCAGTCAGCATGTGCATATAATTAGGTTTAACTTAATCATGAATTTTTTCTAATTTTGTGATGATTAACAGAGATTTCTGGAATTTTCAGTGGAGAAATGAAAGAAAACATTTTAAAAATAGCTCTTAGGAGTTTCAGCTACGTGGATGGAGTAGATGTAGTGCATATTGGTAAAATATTGTTGGGGTCTCGTTTACTCCATTAACTCAGGATTAAGTTTTTATTAAAACAGCAAATATTAAAAATGTGCCAATGTTTGCATGTTTTCTGCCTAAAAATCAAGCAAAAACGTGCTGAAAGTGACATGTATAGTATCATCAAAACTAGAGCTAATAATCCACTTTAACTGATATTTGTATTTAGCCCATGGAAATTGACTAATTTTGTTACTGAAGTATTTTAGCTTTTGACTGGTGTGATTATGATTTTTACATCTAAATTGGAAAAATAAACAATATAATTATTGATGTTTATAACTATTAGGTCAAATATAAAGTTATTATGAATGCCATTCTTGACAGTTTTAATAAATTTTATAAACTAAACAGTGAACATTTGGAAAATAACTCTTGAATTGCATAATAAATAGCAGTTATATAAAAGCACTCTGGAGTCTCCACTAATGTCCCTTAGACCCGAAGACTAGTACTGCCTATTTCCAGTAACATAAATTTAAACTTTTACAAGCAGGTTTGATTTTAAAATAAAATTGTTGAAGAATATTGACCTTTATTAAGCACAAAATTATTGAGGTTTTTAATAAACACTAAGGATAGAATATACATATGAATCTTTCCTTCTGTCTATTTGATAAATATTTTCCCAGGTTTCATTTTACAAAAAATTCAATTTTGACACATTTTAGATAGATTTCGGTTTTAGGTAGGTTTAGGTTTCATTTTACAAAAAATTCAATTTTTACACATTTTAGATATTTTATGCACACGCATAATGAAATAAAATTATATACAGAAAAGTCACTATATTTAAAAGAACACTTTCACCTGTAATTTTTTTTTATTCAACAAATTTACAAAGAATTTATTTTATATGAAAATGAAATGTAAATAAAATTATGTATATGAAAGAATCATTCATTTTTAATTACAGTACTATTTGATGTGGATGATTCCTGAATTAGATTTTGTTCAAATAAGACAATGCGATCCCTTATTGGTGAGGGTTAGAAGGTACATTTTTGAATTGTTTGTGCCATAGTTCTTTGAAATTTTCCTGCACATATGGTTTCTAACAGTATGAGTGAACTTTGATTCATAGGTGGGACCTAAATATCAGCTCCATCAATGTTTGGACTCCCAAGCAGCAATGTTAGCTGCGGTTACTATAAGAACGTCTATGACAAACCACAGTAAACTCCAGAAAAGAAATAGAAATTTGGGGACTTCCATAATAATAAAAATAAAAAAATTCTTCAGTTTTATAACAAAGTTCACAACTCTTCTGATGGATGAAATAGCCATTACCACTATAGAAGGTAAAAAAAAAAAAAAAAAGTAAACTGCAGCCATTATCAACCCACTGTAGGATGGAAGCCTCCTCAACAATTCATGTTGAGGGAAATGGACAAAAATCTGCCACACTGGTTCCAGTACAGGTTGGCAGGTCGATCGTATTTAGCAGTCAGGGGCTTGAACCCCAGTTTACTCAAGAAGTGCGTGCTACTGCACTGACGCTCCTGACCACTCAGCTACGGAGACCTTGTATAGAAGGTAGCATGATGCAAAATGGGCTAGCTAGTGTTTGTAGAGCAGTGGAGCTTTGAAGTATAATGGAATATTGAATAAATACTGTAAATTGCATTTTTCTATTATTCATTGTATTAAAGCAGAATGTGATAGTTTTCAGTTTTTCTGAAAGGAACAATAGAATTTGGCCATCTACGTCAAATAAACATTAGCCCCATTTTGTTTTTAAATCGTAGAAAATTTGATTGGATGTGTGTGTGTGTTGGGTAAGCAAGGCATAATAAATTTAAATATTAGTTCTGAAGTGCAAGACTACAAATGGCAATTAATGGTGGGAAGTGGTAGCAAAGTAATTTTGACAAACAAATGACAAATATGCTTGGGAAAGGGATATCCATAGGTAAATCGATACAAATGTATGTGTGTGTTGTAAAGTATTTCTGGATAATGTAATTAGTGTATCCAGAAAAACTTTACAACACACACATGTGGACAAGTACAAAGAGGGAGTCTGTTATTATGTCTATGTCTAAAAATGTTTTCAGAACCTCTTTTTAATAATAATAATAAAAAAAAAATCATGAAAGTTATTTTAATAAAACTTTCATGATTAACTGCATAGTTAATTTTGTTTGTTTTAAAGTGCAAAAGCATTTTGATAATTAGTCTTTTTCTCTTAGAGCATCAGTCCTGGAATGGTGGAAACAGAATTTGCCTATCGGATGCATGGTGATACAGAAAAGGCAAAGTCAATGTACTCTTCTATGCAGTGTTTGCAAGCACAAGATATTGGAGATGCTGTGCACTATATTCTTAGTTGTCCACCGCATGTTGATGTTAATGATATCCTCATTAGGCCTTCAGAACAGGCAACATAATTTTGGGATTAATTTGTAATTTGATTAATTATCAAATCTCATATTCAACTGAAGGACTTAAAATAACATTGCACCCACTGTTGTATAAAGAACTCATAAAATATTATAAAATTAAAATTTAAGTGCTATTATGCATGATGACAGTAAAATTTCAATTAATTAAAATGGAGTATAAAGGTTTTACAATTACAAAAATGAAATAATTTTTGATATTTTTGTGTTGAAAAGTAATTTTGGAAAGGATTATTATTTTTATTCTTTTTTGTGCACTTGTCATTATGAACACTGAAATAAAGGAGTCTTAGCAAAAGGAGTGAGATGCTTGGTCATATCTTTGATTTTAAATTTATTTCCTTTTGACATCATGGTCGTATGCATATGATGAAACATGCCATTTCTTATATAAGTT
The DNA here is from genome assembly GCF_048544385.1 of Mastigoproctus giganteus. Taxonomy (NCBI): domain Eukaryota; kingdom Metazoa; phylum Arthropoda; class Arachnida; order Uropygi; family Thelyphonidae; genus Mastigoproctus; species Mastigoproctus giganteus. The sequence continues at coordinate 1,999,003 of NC_143577.1, read as the reverse complement.
TCATTTCCTTTCAAGTGAGCATGGCTATCAGTGATTTAAACTCGGTTATCTCAACTACAGTAGTAAGGAAAAAAACAATGGGCTGCTGAAGGTCACCCACCAGACTTCCCTCTGTTCATTTGCTCCATGGTTCAAGTGTGGAGTGGGTAGGCTTATGAATGACCTTGAACATCCTACTGTTTTATCTTTACTGTAGTATTCTACTGGGTGATGCACTTCCAGTTTAGGCCTCAGAAGAAAACTGCTAGTGCAGATTGCTCTGGTTCTTCAGGAGACTGTTGTAGGAGAAAGGTGACTTTTTTTGACAATAAAGGTGGGTGGATTAGATTGCATGAAGCAAAAATTGATGCTGTAATAAAGAGATTAGTTTTAACATGATCTAAAGATTATTATTATTCATGGTTTTAATTTCATTCAAAGTTACAATCTGGCAGAAATTGCATCAGTTTTGCACAATGAAAACACAAATGTGTTACCTCAAAATGATTATTATTATTAAGCATTTCGCTATTTTCATATTTATTATTATTAGCTATATGGTACAAGGAATCGTGAGGCTTATGCTGCACCAGCCAAAAAAAAAAAATTCTGAATTACCCTGAGAGAGAGAGAGAGAGAGAGAGAGAGAGAGAGAGAGAGAGAGAGAGAGAGAGAGTCAGAAGTAGAAAGGAATCACCAAGAAAGAGAAGAATGATAATATTAATATCCAGCTCAGGATCCTGGGTGTGCCCATACTCACCAGGTGTGAGCCCCTGATAATGCAATTTCTTTTGATGAGCTTCCTAGTAATAAATCATTTAGTGTTTAGAAATATTTCCAATCTCAATAGATCAATATTGTTTATTAGAGCCATTTTAAACTAAACAATAGCTTTACTTAAACTTTACCCACAGACTAACAAATTTCCTGTTGACCCCCAAAATAACTTTATTAAAAATGTGATTACTGTTGGTAGCCAAACTGGCATCCTATACCAGTTATATATTCTTGTTTATCTCTGGCATGACCACTAGGTCAGAAAAATTTACAATTAACTACTTAGACAATGAATACAATCATTAACCATATTTAGTAGTCACGTGAGCTTGAACCACTGAACCGCATGTACATTACTGCACTACCACGCTTGCCCACTTGGTATTTCAGGCCTTTTGTTTCTATAGCCCATCAAATAAATAACTGACACAAACTTAAATAGCTATTTAAACAAAACAGCAATTTAAATTTGTGTCCAGTTATATGGGAAGCCAAGACTGCCTTGTGACAATGAGGAAACTGAGTGGGAGGGGACATATTACATGCAAAAGGGTACAACTGGATCCTGTTGGAACTGTTAACAGAATTTACTTGCCTTTCCTATTCTCTCCCTAATTTCTAAAGAAAATATTTTATTCCTTGTCACAAAAAAAGACAAAGTTATCTGGTTTAACCATCATTAATAACAGTTGCTTTAATAAGGATCTCACACAAAAGGCCCTCTTACTTATCCTTAAGACAGATTTGGTCTCATTAGTGAATTTGTAACAACAAGCTCTATGGAGTGGGTTTTTGAAATTTTGTAAAAATTAAAACTTCACAAATAAATGCTTTAAAATATTAATTTATTATTTTGACTATGTTGCTCAACACTAGAAAAAGTTGTCAAAAATCACCTCAGAATTTTTTAAAAAAAATTAATCCTACACCAATGAGCCAAAACATTATGACCAGTGAGTCGTTATGCAAATTGAAGCAACTGCAGGTGAACTACAGCATGTGTGCAGGTCGGGACACGGTATAAAAAACACACGATACTGAGCTCCGTTAATCAGTTTTACTCTTGTTCTTCAGATGGGAAAGGCAGTGGACTTAAGTGAGTTTGACAAAGGCGAAATTGTAATGGCCACACGACTAGATCAGAGCATATCCAAAACGGCACGCCTGGTGGGTTGCTCATGGTCAGCCATGGTTTCCCACTCAGACCACTTCTGAGTGGTCTGAGTGGGAAAACTCACGAACTGCCGGTGAGGCATTGGACAACCACGGCTCATCAATGCTTGAGGTGAGCGATGTTGTTGCTATTTGGTTTTTAGGAGCATTAGCAACTAAGGCCATATTGCTCCGGGAATATGTGGTGGTCATTCCGACCTTTTCGCATCCTTCGTATTTGGTGGCTCACGGGCTCAAACCCCAGTCTAATCAAGAAGCGTGTTCTATGCACTGCTGCTCCTGCCCACCTGACTACGGAGGCGCCTGAGGTGAGCAAAGGCTCTCCCGGATGGTACGTGGCAACAGAAGGTTGCCACAGTGATTGTAGCACAACTTGCCGGTAATTGGAATGCTGGTGACGGGAGTAATGTGTCACAACACACAGTACATCGAACCCTGCTGAAAATGGGACTGCATAGCTGCAGGCCACTCCGAGTGCCAATGCTAACCACAATTCACCAGCGACAGTGCCTACAATGGGCACGTGAGCATCAAATCGAAACTGGACCTTGAGTGATTAGAAGGTCGTCTAGTCCGATGAATCATGTTTCCTGCTGCACCATGTGGACAGCTGGGTATGTGTGTGTCATTTACCTGGGAAAGTAATGGCACCTGGATGCACTGTGGGACGAAAACAAGCCAGTGGCAGCGGTGTCATGCTTTGGGCGATGTTCTGCTGAGATACCCTGGGTCCAGTCATCCATGTGCCGAGCACTCTGATGTCTACCACCTACCTAATCATCATTGCTGACCAGGTACACCCTTTCATGGCAACGGTCTTCTCCCTCTGGTGGTGCCATCTTTCAGCAGAATAATGCACCATGCCACACCGCCTGGATTGTTCAAGACTGGTTTGCGGAACATGAGGAAGACTTCCAGGTATTCGTGTTAGAACAGCAACTCCAATCTGCTACGTCTCAACCACGGACCTTACAGGAGTTAAAAGATCTGCTGGTTACGTGTTGGTACCAGATACAAGACACATTTAGAAATCTTGTAGCGTCCATGCCTTGCCAGGTACGAGCTGTTGTGACTGCACTTGGAGGACGAACATCATATTAGGTAGGTGGTCATAATGTTTTGGCTCATTGGTGTATGTCACAACTCATAACTTTGTTTTGATGAAACAATATCCTCTACATCTATTTATCAATTGGATTTCACTTCCAGTGAAATTCTTCAAAGAGAGCTTTTATAAGTCCAAATTGGACAACTGAAGTCAAAAGAAGGAAGTAATATTCTCCAATTTTCAATACTATCTTCACATTCCCATCTATTATAAATTGAATCTTCAATTAGTCAGCAATACAGAACAAGAGATCGTAGCATATACTTGAAATATTTCAAGACAATATATTTGTTAACACATGCAGTGTTTAAAGAAAAGTTGAAAAGGTCCTGAAAGGTTAAATGATTCTCTTTCATTTGATTCATGTGTCCTCTTATTACTAACAGTACCCAGAATTTTTTTTTATAATACTGTTCAAGTTTAGCATGAAGTTCTCTGAGCAGTGCTGCCAGAACAGATCTGCCAGGCAGATATTGAGCTTGGAAAGTTATCTTGCCACAATTGGGCTGCATTTGAGCCCTTCCAAATGAGTGCAACTGACGATAACCAAAAAGAGAGTCAAAAATGATATCCAAATCTTTGTTAGTGGGGAGCTGGTGCAAAAAGTGACCTCTCACTTTTTGCACTCTATTGTCTCCATACTTCTGCTTTTCCTCCCCCAACCTTCTGCCTCCCCCCTCTATCTTCACGCTAGCGAAAGTCCCACACATCAAAATTAATACATCAAAACCACCATACGCCCAGCATTCGGCCTAAAAAATTAAAGCAATAATACCCCCACGTCAACGCAAATAATAAAAATCACTTTATTTTATTTTCTTGATGACCATTGGAATACGCCACCCAAAGTTTTCTTTTTTATTATTATGAAAGATTATTACATAAAAGGATCCACAACCACTGTAATGAGGCAAACCTGAATTCACCCAAGCAATACTGCTTCAAATCGGGATCTTTGACCATAGATGCCATCCAAGGCCTAATCACCAAAGTGATGGCGGTGCAATGTACCAAGAAATATTTCCTGGTCATAGCCGTCGACTTTGCCGGGGCGATCGACACCCTCTGGTGGCCGAGCGTCCTTTGCAGGCTTAGGGCAGCGAGAACACCAAGCAATTTGTACAGGAGCATCAAAACTTATCTCTTGGACAGAAATGTCCAAGTAATAATGCCCTACAAGAAGTTGACCTGGCCGGTCCGCAGGGGCTGCCCTCAGGGATCTGTCCTGGGGCCGCTCCTGTGGAACAGAGTGTTTGACGAGTTCCTCACTATGGATCTGGTGGAGGCCCAGGCCTTCATAGACAACCTCGTCCTGACGGTCGCAGCGGATTCCAGACAGAACCTTGAAATGCTTGCAAACCAAGCCCTTGAAACCTTGCAGGACTGGGCAAAACTACAAACCTTAACAATCTCGCCAACGAAGACGGACTCAGTACTACTCAGAGGGAGGGTAAACCTTAGAAGACCACCACAAATCAAGCTGGCAGGACAAACAAACTGTCAACGCAAATTAAATATCAGGAACTGATCATCGGTCAGAACTTATCATTTAAACCACACCTAATCTATCTAAAAGAGAAACTGCGGAAATACACAGCACCCGTTGCCAGAGTTACATGCAGGGACTGGAGACCTGAAGAGGTCTCCAATATGGCCTTTAGCCCCCTTCACCTATAATTCCTAACTCCCCGGGAGGAGTGGACGGCTGCACAGTCCCCCCTTCTCGCCATCCCGTTTCCTCTCTGGTGGGGAATGGGCATGCCCCACTGAAACTGTGGCCGCCTTCTCTATTGTCTCCATACTTCTGCTTTTCCTCCCCCAACCTTCTGCCTCCCCCCTCTATCTTCACGCTAGCGAAAGTCCCACACATCAAAATTAATACATCAAAACCACTATACGCCCAGCATTCGGCCTAAAAAATTAAAGCAATAATACCCCCACGTCAACGCAAATAATAAAAATCACTTTATTTTATTTTCTTGATGACCATTGGAATACGCCACCCAAAGTTTTCTTTTTTCTTTTTTTCATCCTAGCCGCCGAAATCTCAGGAAACTAAGCGGCAGGACCTGCCAGAGTAAACTAAGTCTGCTGAGTTCCTGGCCTGCCTCCATGGGGCATAAGTGGGGCAACGTTGGATCCCAACAGGGGTCCAGTGGCTAAATGGCCAGAAGAACAATGGTACACATTACACGATCCAAGATCCATACACTTAAATCTCTGGCATTTACAGTGTACTGTAATACACCACAACATAAACTACGTGGAGATGGGGGGAACCCCTGGTGCTGCTTGACCCTAAAAACACTTACACTTACTTACTACTGACCTCACCTGGGATGTTGGGCTCACCTTTCAGCCTCACTTTGTCAGGATGAGGCAGAAGACATACGTGGCTCTTTGGGCCATGCGTCAGGAGCTCGTTGGTGTTCAACAACAAGCGCTGCTTGTTCGGCACAGCCTGAGGTGTATTATGCCGATTCCTCTCTATGCATCAGAAATTTGGTCATCTGCCCCTGCCTCATACCTTCACAAGTAGCTCAGTTTAGAGTACTGGTTGCTTAGATGGATGAACAGGGTGGTAGGCCTATCTCCAGATCAATCCTACAAGCAAATCTGGCACCACTCCCTGGAGACATATCATCATGACAAAAAATGTCCTCACGCTTAAATTATGTATCCACATAAATCTCTGGCCCGAGGAGGGCAAGAGGGAAGCACCCCGACTCCTGTCTCCCTCTGCGTCTTACGTTGTCAAGCATTGATTCCCTGAGGAATATGTTTCCAGACAATTGTCTTCGGATCTTCAATAAATTTAGGATCCACCCTGATAGGTTCTGTGAAGACAAGCCCTACAGGAAGGAAATCCTCAAGAACTGCTACCAGATAATGAATCTATGATACTCACCTGCTCCTAGACACAACTGACTTTTTTTATTTTTCTTTAACTTGACAAAGACTTTTTGTCTTCATGCAATTATATATTTTGTATATTTAATCCTGTAAATGTCTCGGGTCGAGCACGCATGTACTCTTGTTTTTGGTACATGTGTTCCTCGCACCTTAGTCTGTAAATATTCACACCCTTCTGGCACAGAGCTGGGGTGACCCAAGGTTTCTTGGGAAATAAACTGATTTTAATAATAATAATAACTTGCCCTTAATGCAACATTTAGGTCTAAGCCTCAAACAGTATTGCTTTGTTGGTATTAAAAGCCTAGTAGCTTTTTTTATTACTTCCCATTTAGAATTTTTTGTTGGTGACATCAACATCAAAAGCCTTCCTGAAATCCAAGTATATGGTATCAAATTATTTTTTTTTGCATCCAGTTCCTTGATCACTGTATCATAGTGACCTATTGGACTGGTTAGACAAGACCACCCCTTAATAAATCCATGCTGTGACTGTAGTATAATTGCATTCCTGTCTAGATGGTCCTGCAGTAGTTCTTTAATCAGCGATCCAATTATTTTCCCTGAAACACGTATTAAGCTAACAGGTCTGTAATTATTCATGTTGGCTTCTGATCCTTCTGTATGAATTGGGGACGTATTTGCATCTCCCCTGAATCCAAGGATGCTATTATAATTACAGCTAAGGGTTTGCTCACCTCCTTTGCTGCCTCCCTTAATATGATTGGATAATCCTGTCCTTTTTTATATTGAGCTTCATGAAATTCTCTTCGACTTTCGTTTTAGTATCACAAAGTCATTTAGCTCTTTGTTCGAGTTTCATAAACTTCTGGCATCCCCTTCTCTAAAGAATTACTCATGTGTGAATGTAGATGCAAAATACTATTCAATTTGTATGCTACCTGAGTAGGGTCATCAACAGTTTACCCATAGACATCAATTGGCTCAATGTGATTCAACCCCTTCCTTCTACTGTTAATATAACAGTTTTTCTACTGTTTTTCTTTGCATTCTTTGCCAGAGACTTCTCATAATGTGCCTTAGCTTACCTAACTTTCTTTATGATTGATTACAGACTAATTTATATCTACCATCGCCTTCTGTATCACCTGATAATTTATATGCATCCCATGCACTTTTCTTCTCTGCCATGTATCTCAATAGTTCACCTGATATCCATTTAGGTGAGCTAAATACTGCCTCGAACAGTATTTTTTCGTCGGTATGACACCTAGTAGCTTCTTTGATTACTTCCCATTTAGAATTTGTTGTTGGTGACATCATCAGTTGGTCCTACTGCCACAATTTAAAAACTGTGATCACTACAATCCAGTGGTTGGCGCCTCGGTGGGCAGGAGCAGCAGTGCGTAGCACACACTTCTTGATTAGACCGGGGTTTGAGCCCGTGACCACCAAAATACGGAGCATGCGGAAAGGTCAGGGAATGACCACCGCATATCCCCAGAGCAATATGGCCTTAGTTGCTAATGCTCCTAAAAACCAAAAAACAATCCCGTGGGTCTTTTACCTGCAGATTCTGAATGCTTATAGAATCACTGCTGATAATCAGATTAAGTGTATTGCTTCCTGTTGTTGCCTCTCTAACATGCTACTGTAAAAAACAGCCATCCAAAAAATGCTAGTGCATGAGTGACCAACCTACAAATTCCAGTCAACATCTGGGAAGTTAAAATCCCCCATTATAAGACATTCTGATTTTCCGGCCCACTCTATTTCCCTTTATAGTTGTTTGTTGTACTCATCACAGTCATTATGCCTATAACACACTCCTCTCAATTTAATTTTCCTAGTGCTTATATCACACCAAACTGACTCAACATTGCACTGGTAACCCAAGCTGACTGAATGCACTGCCTTAAATTTAAACTAAATGTCAATGTCATCCTTGCTCTTTCTTGGATGGCTGCATGAGAGATGTATGAAAATTTGCTTTCAGCTAAAGCTTTTTGCTTTAAAGAAGAATTAGACATTATTGGATGAGCTGGATAGTGTGTCCTTTTTTTTTTTTTTTTTTTTTCTGGCTGATGCTGTATAAGCTTGATTAATTTGCTACTAATACTACTACTTAGTATGCTATAATAAATATGTATTTATATTTGTTGTCTTATAATGCATCTGACTCTTCTGATATGATTAATGTTTTATTGTTCGCATGGCTATCATGGGAAAATCCTTCCTTACTATTTTTATTTAAAGGCTAAATGCACAAGGCATAATTCCATATGGGTTTAAATTAACTATATAATATCGGTGTAAATACACCATAGTTAACCCATAAAATTAAACTACATACATTTATTATATCTCATATTGTGGCTACCTTCACAATGAGATACCAGGTATTGCACTACTTCAGATAAGTAACACTTCTCTAGTAGAGAAGACTACTGTTACTTATTCTCAGTAACCAGATGAAAGGCCAACAAGCTTTGAAACGGTGCCATCTGGGTGGTGGTGGTGCCCACTGAGAATAAGTAACAGTAGTCTTCTTTACTAGAGAAGTTACTTATTCGAAGTAGTGCAATACCTGGTATCTTGTTGTGAAGGTAGCCACAATATGAAATATAATAAAAAAAATGCCTTTACTCTACATATGTAGTTTAATTTTATGGGTTAACTATGGTATATCTACACCAATATTATATAGTTACTATTTTTATGAACAAATAAACTACTGAATATGTGATGAGAAGAATAATCAGTTTTTTTTGTACATATTTAATGATATAAATTTGTTTTAAATATTATCTGATTCAAATATATTTATTTAAAAAACAAACCAGTTTATTTTACCTCCTTCCTTCGCAGAAAAAAACACGCATGCATGCACACTGAACGACAGTAAATTTCAATACAGAGGATTGCAATAAACAGATCAAGTAAAACAAAAGTCATTCACTATTAATTATCTTATATATACAGGATGTTTCATAACCACGTGGATTAATTCTGGATTGAACTGGCACCTGAAAAAAATGAAAAGCATTCATACAAATGTGTTTTATGTTTTATCCAATTCTATTGCCATTTGAATTTTAAAAAAACGATTGGGGGTCTGAAGTTTTCAAAAAATTAAAAAAAATAATAATAAATAAAATAATAAACAAAAATAAGAATAGGCAATTTACTAATCATATTGCCATTTAAAATTCAAATTGCCACAGCAGCTCTGTAACTTTTCTCAAATGGACACATGCATGCACGTATGAACTCTTTTTGGTGCTTTCAGTTACAAAATCAATCCTAAAAGTACAGCCCAGTTCTTTGTTTACTTTCATCTGGATTAAATTGTATAAATTATTTTTCTTTCAACTGTTAAAATGGAGATAAGCAAGGAAAAACTATATATTTGTATCCATTTCTGGTAATCTACCAATTAAGTACAATTCAATTTATTAACACAAATTTCAAAATCTCAAAGTCTTTATGCCATTTTGTCCAGATTAGTGGTGCAAGTGTACCAAAAAAGTTTTCCTTTGGTATCTTACAAACTGGAGCATAAAAGACAAATTTATTCACAAAATGCATAACATAAAACTCTGAGATCAAAATATCAACTGGTGCATGTCTGGCAGAATGACATAAGATAGGGTTATAGTACAATGTGAAAATAAATATAATTAAAAAAGATAGTGCATATTTATATTTGGCAAAAAATTAACAATCTCATGTAATGTGGTGGTTTAAGAAATCACAGTTTAAACATATTCCACAGAATGTTTGACTTGTAACTTGGCTAAAGGACAGGAATACTTTTTTTTATTGTGTATTTGCTCCAAATATTTATCCCATTTAGAGGGATTAAATTCAATGTTTAAAAAAGAAAGCAACAATGTTTTCTAAAAACTCATGACAATGTACATACATATATACAAACAAATTCACTAACAGGATCTCTTTACAAATGACTTCAGGATCCCGATGCTTTTTAATCAAGTATTTCCACTACTGTACAGTTGAAAGCCTGGAAAAGAAATTTTAATATTTTAGTAATCATTATGCCAGGCAGAATAAAATGAGCATATGAAGTTTCCTACCTTAATTATTTAGCCCTTTCAATGGGATGTTACATGAGATGAAAATTTCAATTTTTCACTGAAATTTGAAATTTCAGTGAGATGTGAGAACATCTCACATTTTGCTGCATGAAAACACAGCTGCCACTTTGACTATCCTTGAAACCTATTCAAGTCATTCTGAAGGAGTGATATTTAGCACTAATTGTTACTTTACTCAATCTCCCAATCTGCAGATGGATCAGACAGAGACAGTCTGTTCCATTTCATAAATGACAAATATTTAGTTCTATTTTTATGAAATTGTATTGCATTGCAGTACAATTTTATAAAAATAGAACAAAATAGAATTTTATAAAAATAGAAATATTGCAGTAACAATTCTAACCAGCAGCATGTGTGAAATATGTACCTCACTGGCTGCTTTTTACAATGATTGACACTTCCTATCAATTAAATTATGGGCCATTTGAAAGCTACCATGAAAAAATTTCGTGAACTCCCAGACATAAACACATTAGCACATATACTGAAAATTTTACTAGTGAATTTTTACATGGAATTTAAAGTAAATTGTACTGATACAAAATATACATAATCATTGTCAATAACAATGATTATGTACATTTTGACCCTAGGCCCCTGAAACTGGAAGAAAAATTTCAGGGGACGTAAGGGAATACTCCAAATGATGCAAAAGCTCATAGATACCAATCACAATCAAAATGACACGTTTCATCTCTAATAACATTCTTTCCACAAAAAAAAGTTCAATACTGTTCTTCAATTTTCATCACCTTGTATATGAAATTATTATTTTTTTCCCGTTATTTCCGACTTGTGAACAAGACAATCAGTCTAAAAGTCATCTGCTTAAGGAAGGAAAATACAGTAAATTTTGTTTAATTTGTATGTTCAATGTAATTATCCAAATTTTATAATTGTGATTTTAATTATTTATTCTCGTAAATGGTTTTCCATTTTTAATTATTTTAATTATTCTGACACAATGTCTTCTCATGCTCATGGTCTTGTTGAGTTCGTTTGATGTGGTTCAGGGTCGAGTTGGGGCTCTTGGCTTTTGATTCCATTGTACAGTGAATCAGTCACGTCTGTATGAGTGAAAGAATTGATTAAATTATTTTATCCATTTATTTTATTTGTTTACATTTGGAGAACACTGACTGGAAGCAAAATATCTGCAAAAGATTGAGGTAATCTCTTACTCTTTTTAAATATATTGTTACAACGTAGAAGTTATTGAGCCTTGTAGCTCCGTGTTTTACTAATCTTGTATATTAAAATATCTGAATTTTATACTGACCTCTACATTAGAATAAAGTCCATTTCAGGATGGAAAATGCTGTGTTAATATACCTGAATGCTCTAGGATGTGATATTGATAATTAATGGTTCACCAGATTTATTACTGAGTTTAAAAGTGTACAAGACCCCACCCCCAGGTATTAATCATATTTATCCAGTTACGTTGAATAAAAGGTTGCAAAGGAATGTGCCTTTAGTGTTACTTATGAGATTGTCATCAGATTCAGGGGATAAACCCTTGGAATGGAAAATGGCCAACTCACCAATACACAAAGGAGAGCAGCTAAGGAGGAAGTGGGTAGCTATGGACTTCTACATTTAAAGTCATGGAATCTATGATCAAAGCTACTTTACACAAGAAGTATAACATACTAAATAAACTACAACTGGATTTGTAAAGAGAAAATCTTGTTTGGCCAACCTGATAAACTATATGATCTCACAGGAGTTGGATGCAAGAAATAATTTTGACATTATTTAATTGGACTTTAGCAAAGCATTTTACATGGTGCATGGATATTTATGGTCAAGATCCTGAGGTGGATTTAAAGATGGCCAAAAGAAATAAAACAATGGTTGTTAAAAATTACCATTCCTCAGAGTGGGCAAGAGTTATACGCAGGGCTCCTCAGAGTTCAGTGATAGCACCACTAATGTTTCTAATCATCTTGAATGATATTACTGAGGGAATAAAGGATATGATATTGAAATTTGCAGCTAATATAAAGGTCAGATTTTCTTTGACTCGTGGCTAATGATGCGCATCAAAACGAGCTTCTTTGGAATCCCCTCATCTGGATAGGCTTTATGGATGGTCAAAGAAATTGCAGTTATGTTTCATTACTACATTGCATACGCTGGAGAAATAATAACTCAAGAATAAATCATACACTACCTTTGCATCTAGGGAGAAAGAGATTATTTCCATTATATACATCAATGGTGAGACAGCATCTTGAATTTGTGTTTGGGTGTGAAGTCTGCATGTAAGGAAAGACACTGAGCTTCTTGAAAGGATCTAGTGAGAATTGAAAACCAAAGTCCATGGGGGAGGGTGGGCTATGAATATGTGAGTTGCAGAGCTTAGAAACTAAGCATGTTGGGGGAAGGGAATTGAATAACAGAATTTTCACACTGAATCAGGACAGAATTGAAGAAATGAAGGGGACATAAAAGTAAACTATTAGGGAGAACAAACCAACTGATCCTAAGAAAGTTTACATTTGGTCAGCATGTTGTTGGCCACTGGAATAAATTATCTTCCTTGGTGGCTGATGTTGATAGTCTGATGACATTTAAAGGGCAGCTTGATTACTTACTGGAACCTGCCAGTACCCTCTGGCAGTTGGAGGGAAACAACCTGCACCCTTCTGATATGAGGGATGGATGTGCTGGCCAGACTTTTTTTTTTTGACTGATACAGCTTTTTTGCTGCATCAGTCAAAAACTTTATTAGTATTAATAAAGTATTTTAGACTTTATTAATACTAATACTAAAAACCAGATGATGCAACTACTGATAAGTAGAATTTATTTCAATTTTAATTACACATTAACTTAAAGCGAGGTATGGGATAAATTGTGAACCTACAATAATTATAATTAGTCATGTATAAGTCTTGACCTTGCATTCTGATTTTTACAAATTGGTATTTCTCAGACACTCTGACAAAGAAAAATATTTATTGGAGACCTTCAAATTCTGAATAAAAATCTGAACCACTGAAAATAAATGTGGGAGAGAGCAATTTGGTTGGTAGGAACAATCCTTACTGGCGATTATGAACAACAGAAAAATACAAAGTTTCCTAAAGCTGAGATGAATCAAAGTCAATTTGTTTCCTTATGGCTTTTCGCTGAAAATTCATTTTCAGATTCTGAAATTTAAAAATTTAATTTTCAGATTTTTCAGTGTCTGCCAATAACAAATAATTTGAGTTTTACAGTTGAATGTTCTTCATACCATGAGAAAAGTCCATATCTGACCCCAACTTATGAGTACCTTTACTGAAAATGTTGTCATAAAAAATGGAACTAGACAGAAATTTTTGTGATCATATACTAAAATCAACTGCTGGCCAGTAGAATTTATGAAAAAAAAAAACAAAACATTCTGACTTTTGTTTAAGGTAATAGCAGCTAGAACTGAGTCTTTCTCTGGCTATCAGGAAGCTTGTGAAGTTTTTCTAACACTTGTTTCATAACTAAGTCAGTAATAAATACCATCATATGCAAAAAGAATCAAGGAAAATCCAATACATGGAGTACTGATTACAGGTTTCAGACTTCACTTCATTCAAAAGTTGTAGTAAAAAACAGCAAAGTTTTTTTAGTACCTGTATAAAGTATTTTGTGTGTGTGTGTGTGTGTGTGTGTGTGAGAGAGAGAGAGAGAGAGAGAGAGAGAGAGAGAGAGAGAGAGAGAGAGATTAGTTTTGTGGGCTGACATGGCTCGAGACCAGATGGAAGGCCCCAATAAATGAAATGACAAAGTTATTTCTTTAAATCTTTATGGTGGCATAAACTAGAGTATTTAATTCAAGGAGAAATAGTTGCAGCCTAATCTTGTAAAAACTGTGAAATGAGCTGAAAACAGAGATCAAATGAAATCAGATGATAGCTGATGGTTTTTTTTTTTTTTTTTTAAAGTGATGCTAAACAAGCATTTCTTGCTTGGCATTAGTATTTTATTAACACTAATATTCAAGTAACAAAGGTTTAACAAAGAAAGTTTTCCCAAAAGTGATACTTTTATTATTGTTAAACTGTGGGCTTAAATTACTGGAGAATAACTGTATCTTTAAAATGTCTTTTTAAAACACTATTTTCTGATGGCAATTAAAAAGATAGAATTGCTAAACAGAGCACAGAGTGCAATTTAATTGAAAGTTCTACTTCCTTTTCATTATTAACACTATTTCATCATGTGATTGTGATTCTGTCATAGCAACTCATGTGTTTTTTCTATTCTAAATTCATTTACTTACCAAGCAGCAGTATTTGTTTTATTTAATACTTCGTCAAGAGGAGGCAATTTTAACGTTGTCCGAGTGAGTTCTACATTGCGTACACTTCCAAAAAAGTCTGTTAGTGGTACATTGTCTGGTTCTCTTGGGAAAAGATCCCTTCGTGAGGTTACTGTCGAGATGCACATTCGCTTTGGACACACCTGAAGCTACAAAACAAAATTAAACTTGAGCACACACACATATACACAGATTTAAATAAATAAATAAATAAAAAAGAGCAAAACAATATCACTGCAATAAGAAATCTCACAGAAAGTTTTTGGCACTACAAATTTCTTTTGCAAATTGTGTTTTAGTGTTTCTTTTATGTGAATTTCTGAAACTCCCTTGTGTTCCATTTTTTTTATAATTTCAACCCCATTCCACCCACCCATCTCAAATCATTTTTTTTCCTTATTCGTGACATATGTATTTAAAAAAAGTAGAAAAAAAAAAAGGGGAGAAAAATGCATGAAACTATGGCTGGTTAAACCCATCTCTAATGTGGTGCTGTTAAGCCAGTCATGGTCCAGTGGTTAGCATGCACGGAGGTTCTTGAAAAGGCTTTTTATTTTACTGCCATGAAAACTACATGACCCATTGTGAAGCATGGTGCAAGAAAATTCTGTTTGCCCTTAATTCTATATGTATATGGTCTCTTCTGGCCTTAGCCATCTCAAAAACAAACAGAAATTTATTCATTTATTTATTTTAGAGAAGGGTGATTTTTTTTCCCCTAAGGATAGTTCTTGATTTTTCATTGGTTTTTAATCATATTAAGTGTGTATTAAAAAGTTGAAATAATTTTTGTTCTGCCACACTGGAAAGTGTTTATTTTCATAAACACCTTTGTGAAATTCATTTCAAGGTTTTGCCAAGTCAACTACTGCTGACTGGGCAAATTCAGCTACCTTGATTGCATTAAGGTGACTTTGACATGACCCTCCAGATATGGCCTCACAAATGTAGCTTGCATTACAGTCCCTACAGTGAATAAGATAAACAGCCCTTTTCTACCAGGTGTTTTTATACCACTGCTGCCAACTTTCTGGATTTATGATGGAATATTTGTCATTTTTAATAAATCTGACTTTTCGCTCTCTGTTGTAATATAACTGGTGATAAAGAGTTTATCTTTTTTTAAAAACTCAGTTTTTCTCAGTCTTTTTCTTTTTTCAAAGCCACATTAAAAATTCTTTTCTCAAAAGTACATAATAAAACTACATTAAAAACCAAACCAAAATTTTTTAAATATTTGCAAATAGCTGTCAGGTGTGCTGTGGTAGCTGACATTGCACAATAGAAATGTGGGATAATAGCATTGTTCTTTGTTATGTGCAAAGTACTCGTTTAGTACAAAGCTAATTAACAATGTCTTTCGGTAAGATGTCAAAGAAATATGATGTAAAATTTCAGAAATCCAGTCTAAGTCTAAATCTGATTTAACATAACCTAACCTAAATCCAGTCTATGGGGAAAGCCCTGTAATTTAAATTTATGACTCTGGTGCAGAATCATTTATAACAGTGAAAATTCCACCCTCATTCACTTTACTTTAATCTCTCAGAGCCTTATACACCTCAATTAAGTCTTCTCTAAGATGCTTATTTTCCAAAATTCTAGCGCACATATCTAAAGTCTTTTCTCATATGGCTGCCCTTTTAATCTCACCAGGCATGTTGCCCAAGAAGTTCACAGTCATTTTTTTAGGCATGGCCTCTATACTTGAATATGGTATTGAAAGCATGATCATACAATTGTCGGCACCTCCGTAGCCAGGTGGGCAGGAGCAGAAGTGCATACTACATGCTTCTTGTTTAGACCGGGGTTCGAGCCCGTGACCACAAAATACTGAGGATGCGGAAAGGTCAGGGAATGACCACGGCATATCCCTGGAGCAACATGGCCTTAGTTGCTAATGCTCCTAAAAACCAAATAACAAACAAACAACAATACAACTGCCTTATACACTGGAATTATGATCTCCCATTCCAACATGTTCCAGCCTGTACAGTAGCCTCTTATGCAGAATTTAATTAAAATGCTTTACTGCTTGAGTTTCACCAAATTTTTTCAGTGAATTTGTCTAAAGATGATAACACAAACCAGTATATCATCAGTGGATTGACATAGATGGAATCCATACTGGTGATCATTGATCAGATAGAAGATCTCTAGATAGTTCAGAAGTTGGCAGTTAATGGATTTCTCCATTACTTTAGAAAGAGTAGAAGTAATTGCAATGGAACGATAAATGGATGGGGGGATTTTTCACCCTTTTTTAAGAACAGGATGGATATGAGCAAATTTCCAAGCAGAGGGAAAAACACTGGTGGAATAAGAAAGAGTAAAAAGGTGACAAAGAACAGGAGTAAGCACAGGAGCCATCTTTTGAGGACAAGTATAGATATACCATCAGAAATGGAGTTTTCTTGTCCTCAAGACTGGTCACAAAATTCTTCTGACTTCCTTTTGATGGAAGACCACAGGAGGCTTTGAGTGACGTCCACTGAGAATGAGGAAGTGGTTTACCAAGATCACAAATGCAAGTGTTAGAATAAAAGTAGGATGCTAGCAGGTCAGCATTATCTTTAGCTGAGGTGGCAGTGGAACCATTGGGTTTTAACAGATGTAGGAGTACAGATGGGTAAAAGTTGCTTGTTTGTTATTTGGTTTTTAGGAGCATTAGCAACTAAGGCCATATTGCTCCAGGATATGCGGTGGTCATCATTCCCTGACCTTTCCGCATCCTCCGTATCTGGTGGTGACGGGCTCGAACCCCGGTCTAATCAAGAAGCGTGGGCTACGCACTGCTGCTCCTTCCCACCTGGCTACGGAGGCGCCGGCAAAAGTTGCGGCCAACAGCTTTGGTAAAGGAATGATTCTATAGAATGCTCAGAATGATTCCATAGAAAGCTTCCATTTAGGCAAAAAACCAAGTTTACTACTCTTAGCCTGTTCAAAATCTCATCTGCATTGATTAATAACTGATTCACAATTGTTGAAAGCTTTGGTGTAGGCAGAAAATGAACCAGGAGATTTGGATGTAATCCAATGGCAATATGCAACATTCTTATCTTGAACAGCCTTAGCACCTTTGTTGGAAAACCAAGGTTTAGATAAAGGATGAGATTTTAAAGTGAAGTGTGGAATAAAAGATTTCATCCCTACAAGAATAATTTCACAGGCATAATCTGAGAAATTTGATTTGATTTTGGTTTTTATGGTGCAAGGGCAACTAAGGCCATGATGCACCAAGTCCAAATCTGAGAAAACATTGACATCAGATTTAAAACAGTAATCCAACCAAGGAAAATAAAAATAGAAATCTTGCAGGTCATCCCATTTTACATTCTTGAAATTCTTCAACATAGGGTTGAGAATGGCCATGAGAGAAAGGCTCCATTGCAGAAGAGATCATCACCAAGTTGTGGTCTGAGGTGCCCAGAGGACATTTACCTCAACTATTTACCTCAACTATTGTTATGAACAATTCGTACAAGGTCATCAATTGTAAGAGCAAGAACAACTGAAAGCATGTCAACAAGCTGGGTAAATGCAACTCTAAAACAGAAGCCATCTGGAGTTGTGAACATTAAAATCACCAAAGAAAATTGGACTGGAGGATGTCAAGTTTCAAAGAAAAGAAGTCGAAGTGTTGTGTTCAAGTGATTAGTGCACTTTCCACTTACAGTCTGACAGAGAATATCAGAACAGACATACACACAAGTACCACATTTGAAGAGAAAGTAATCATACAGTGAATAATTAGGACAACTGAGATGAGCAGTGATTGTTTGAATCAACTGATAATTTGGTTGACTCAACCAAATTTTTTTGGTTTGGTTTTTCTGTCAGAAAAAGTAAGTGGAACATGGCAGAGTGAAAGTGGAAATGGGCATAACTGAGACTGGACCTGAGACCAGATATATTCCTCGAATGAATAAGGGAGTGTATGGGAGGTTTAGATCATTTTGCAGATAAGTTTGTTCTATCAGTTTGACTATTCATGATGTATTCAGCAGTAAAAGTGTACAAAGTAATGAAATTTTTGGATATGGCCTACACGCAGCAAGCATATACTCAGCTCCTTGACATAATGTGGCCTTGACAAGGCATTTGGGACACGTTTGCACACTTCCTGTTCATAGGGATCTCCCCAGAGTCCAAGGATGCTCTCATAATTAATGGCTAAGGGTTTGCTCACTTCCTTTAATATGACTAATATGACTGGATAGATCCCATACATCCCAGCTTCCTTTTTTTATGTTCAGCTTCAACAATTTCTCTTCCACTTTCCTTTCAGTTATCACAAAGACATTTAACTTGCCTTTGGAGTTTGATAAACTTCTAACATCCCCATGGTGAATGTAGATGCAAAATATCTATTGAATTTGTCAGCAACCTGAGCAGGGTCATCAACAGTTAACCCATTGACATGCAAAATATCTATTGAATTTGTCAGCAACCTGAGCAGAGTCATCAACAGTTAACCCATTGACATCAAGTGGCCCAATGTGATTCAGCCCCTTTCTTCTACTGTTAATATAAGCATAGAAGTCTTTGCTCTGTTTCTTGGCATTCTTCGCCAGCAACTTCTCATAATTTGCCTTACTGCCTTTGTGACTTGATTACAGACTAATTTATATCAACCATAGTCTTCTGTATCACCTGATAATTTTTATGTATCCAGTGCACATTTCTTCTCTGCCACGTGCCTCAATAGTTCATCTGACACCCATTTAGGTCTAAGCCTTGAATAGTATTTCTTTGTTAGTATGAAGAGAGTAGTAGCTTCTTTGATTATTTCCCTGAATGCTTCCTATTTAGAATTTGCTGTTGGTAACATCATCAGTTGGTCCCACTGCATAGAATTTAAAAACTGTCTGAGACCGCTATAGTCACCCAAATGAAAGCATAAACCATTCCTTTAGCCTTGACAATAGTCATGTTTTTAATTAAATTCCACATTAGCATTAGCAGAGGCATACGATGCAAGAGAGCAAGCTTATGCAGCATCGGCCAAAAAAAAAAAAAAAAACCCCGCCCATTTCACCCCTCCATTCGTTCCAAATGTTTGTCCAGCTCAGCCTTAAATTTATTTAGGCTATCAACTTCCACAATAAATATGGAAGTCTGTTCCACCAATCAACTACCCGCTGGCCATAGGCAAATTTCCGCACATCTGTTCTACAACTGTCTTTCCTCAATTTGAATCTGTGCCCCCTCAGGTTCTTAATCTGAGCAAGAGGAAGAATCCCATTAGCATTCAGCTTGCTCAACTCATTCAAGGCCTTATACACCTCAATCAGATCACCTTGCAGGTGCCTGCTCTCCAGGTGCTGAAATTTGCAGAACTTAAGCCTTTCTTGATAAGAGCACTCCTTTGTTCCCCTCACCAATCTTATTGCCCCTCGTTCTAGCAACTCTACATCCTTCCTAAAATGAGGCCTCCAGTCCTGTATACAGTACTCTAGGTGTGGCCTGACCATTGTCTTGTATAATAGGATAATCGCCTCCCTGTCCCTGCTAGCAAAATTCCTATATATCATTGACAAGACTCCATAACCTGCCCGGCAGCCCCTCTGCACTGCTCAGTGAACTTCATAATTGACTGCACAATTACCCCCAGGTCTTTTTCACTTTCCACTTCCCTGAGTGTAGTACCACAAAGTTGGTACGTTTCTCTCGGTTATTGCTACCCATATGCAGTACCTTACATTTGTCAATGTTAAACTTCAGTTGCCATCTCTCAGCACATCTACTCAACTGTTCTAGATCCTGTTGCAGCAGCGTACTGTCATTAACAATCCTGCCAACCTTTGTATCATCTGCAAACCTGGACATTAAGCCTGATATACCATCATCAATAGCATTAATGAATACAGAAAACAACAATGGACCCAACACTGAACCCTGGTGGACTCCACTAATAACATCAGTCCACAAAGAGCAGTGTCCGTTGATTACCACTCTTTGTCGTCTCCCACTCAACCATCCCTTTATCTATTGTAGCAACTTATGATATACAGGTAATCCTTTGACACTGTATATCAAGAGGAATATAGCGTAACTTTTTTTTTTTCATTAACTCAAAATTAATAATTTGAGAACTCAAAAATATATCTCAGAAAAAAAAAAAAAATACCATTAACATATCTTAATATCATATCATGTAATATAATATCATAAAACAGAACTTTTTATACCATAACAGCCCCTTTTAGAGTTCAGAAATGAAATATGATGAATATTCTTCTTGCTGTTGGCTAGACAGTAAATGTTAACTAAAAAATTTTAAAAATAAAGAAAACACCATAACAAGTGAAATAGTTGTTTCTATGCAGGTTTAAGGTTTATACAAACGAAAAACTACAGTAGACAGAAGAAAAAACTCTGGAAAGCCAATTGGCTGTCACAAACTGAAATGAAAATTTTGCGAGAATAACCTGCCATAAAGAAACACAGCATTTCACTGGTTTTGGAGCTTCCTTCTTTTTTAAAACTTTTTAGTTACATTTCCTGCCTAGCCACTAGCAACAAGAATATTCATCATAGAACTTTTTATAATTTTAAATCAATTTGAGAAATATTTTCATTTTAAATCAATTTGAGAATAAAAAAATAGTAAAATAATAAATTTATGCAGTTCAACAAAAATAAAATATCATCAAAACTACTATAACTTACAAACTGTCCCATGGTTTTCTTTCCATCTTTTTTCACTTTTTCAAGGAACTCAAGTGCATAATAAGTGTAACGATCAATCACATAAACCCCAATAGTTGGATCACCGTGATGCTAAAAAATAACATTTAGGTAATTTGGTATATCTTCATTTTAACATAAATAAAGGAAAATCAAATTCTAAGGAATAAAAATAATTTTTACCAATATCCTACCGCTGTTAAAGGGATAAAGCTTGGTAATAAAATCCACTAATTATCTTTTAGTCATCTTTAAGTATATATTCATTTAAGATGGCAAAGTGACTAATGCTATTCTGTCATCTGGAGTGGTTGATATAGTAACTTCATATGGTACACTAGTTTTCTTTTCTTTTCTTTTCTTTTTTATCACGTACATTATAAATGGTTATAAAAACTATTAAGATACAAAGGCTGATGATCACAAGAGAAAAACTGACTACAGACTGCATCTGTAGTTCATATATAGCAGCCTTAGATTGTCATTCAATATGGTCTTTTTTTCTAATCTCAAAAATACAAGGCATCATATTTGAACTTCTTGTTCAGCACTGAAAAAATTACCACATCACAGTTGTTTAAATGAATTTTTATTAACAATTTCTCTTTTCCAAAAAATTCCTGTGGCCCCTTTAACTTTAAAATCAAGGAAAAAGTATTTCTACAAATATGTAGTAAATCATTTCGTTTGCCAAGTTTGCTTTCCCTTGATACATTCACAAGTCAAGGAACTTGATGTCCTTTGAAAAGATCTGTTTTCATTAATTGTGTAGCATCCCTTTTTGGTAATGCATGAAGACAAGTATCTCTAAAAATGAAGTGTTATCACTGACCACAAGACCAAATTTAAGTCAAAATCTCAACCTGAAGTTAAGGTATAAGTCCTTAAAATTCAATTGTAAAAATCAATCTGGATAATCACTTCATTAGAAGAGTTTTCTAGAAAAATAACTATTACAGTTAGCAAGCAAATGTTTTAAATAGAATAACCATTGAATCATTGACTAGACAAAAATAAAGTAACACACATTATTCATATGCAGCCATGTTATAAGCTACTAACAATCAGATTGAAAATATCCTGTGCAATCACTCATGTCAGGAAAGTAGTTTTTTGAGCTATCCCCGTGCAACCCTACAGTATTTTGAATTTTTTTTTAAAATAACTACTGTGTTTATGAATATGATAGTTTAATTTTTACACTTCATATACCATTACTGAATAAAACAGAAAATTTCAGTTAGAAAAGTCAACTGGAAGCCATGGTAGAAGAACCTAAGATTTTACAAAATTTTATTTTATTTTATTTATTTATTTATTTTTTTTTTTAATAACTACTACTACAGATCAGATATTGTATATTTAGGTAACCACAGAATCAGTAACCAGAAAAAAAATAATAATAAAATAAAATAAATAAATAAAAAATAAACAATTTGTTGATAGGCAGCCATGAAATAAGCTACTAAACATTCCAGAGGAAAAAATTCTACACCAATTTGTTTAGTATTATTGACAGGAATATAAAATTTCAATCAGAAATCTCTATTAGAAGTCACAGTATAAAGACCTAAAAGTTAGGTGTGAAAATCAGCCCACACAGTCACTTCAGGTACAAAATGTTTTGATAAAAAATAACTATTACTAGTTTAAGGAGAGTTATATCTATTAAGAACACAGAATCCTTAACTAGAAAAAAAAAAAAAAATATATATATATATATATATATATATATGTGTATAGTTTAAGTTGCAATAATAAAAATCTGTTTAGTATAAGATAGGTAGCTGTAAAACCCAATAATAGCCATAGCTGGTCCACAAGGCCAAATCTAGTAGAGGATAAGACATGATTAAAATATAATGATAAATAAACATGTTAATATATACATATATATATATAGTCAATTATAGGTAAAGGGCACATTAATATATATATTAATGTGCCCTTTACCTATAATGGGATGTATTTTACCTATATTTGGATGCTATATATATATATATATATATAGCATCCAAATATTCCAGAGTTAAATTGCAAAATATATATATAAAACCTTTTACTGTGTTACCAAATATAAACTAATTAAGTGTTACTTATGCAACTAACCGATTAATGCCATCAAATGATAGAACATTACATCGGACGTTAGGTATGTCCAAATTATATAAGTTATAGTGTAATGCAAGTAAATCCATAGTTTGAAAATCGATGTAACCACCGGCCAACCATACCTCCAGTATACATGAAAAATTACATGAAACATTATTATATGAAAATTATAATATTAGGTTAATCATCATAATAAGCCATACATGGGAACATATTTTGCAAGAGACTTTGTCAAGGGCTAAACCCCTACAAAATAAAAACCCATGTTAGACTGAGCCATCGGTTTCTGTTATCATCTGCCTGTATACCAAATCCAATATCCATAATAATGGATAATTCAACTAATTTAAAATTAGGTTATAGTGCTTACATAAATAAGCATAAATATAGCCGTACAGAAAGGGAAATGTCTAACCAAAATTTTGTAATAATACAGGCTGGATGATATTTAGCCCGACCGATAGCAGCAACATTATAAGCCCAACTGAGAAATTATTATTATTTGCTGAACAATTTGCAGAAAAAATGGCTAATCTAGCTAACTAAAGGCGAACGGAAAGCAGAGTAGGTAAAGCAATAGTACCTCACTCCCCCTCGAATTACTCTAATAGTTCGTGAGATATGAAAAATTAAGGCGAGAGGATAGATAAAAGTAAAACAGAAAAGAAAAAGCAATTTATCGATTTTTACATCGGATTAACCGGGAGTGTAAATTCCTGACCCTAAAAGTAGGGATCCTGGTTAAGTGGTAATAGCCAGTCAAATATATCAAAGAATGCAAAAAGCAACAGGAAAAAAGGAATGGCTAATTCCTAAGTAAATTTTCTATAAATTTAAATTCAAAAATTAGGTAGTGGCCAACATTATATAAAGCTTTAGACAACAAAGGAGGGAAAGCCCTTAAACAACAATGGAGGGAATACCGTAGAACCGGTATGTTCCCGTCCAAGAATCTACGTTACATACATTACCGTAAGCCAGAGGCGGGAAAAAAAACTAAACGCCTGCAGCAAACGCACAGGACGTTTATAACTGCCGCGTATACAGCGCCACTTAAAATTTGTCCAATAATAGCCTAGTTAGGGATGACCTATAAGTATGAAAGCGCCCTCTGTAGTAGAGAAAGCAAAACCAATAATTCTCAGATGTCTAAGAGACCTCTTAGTAAAAAATGAATTAATTCCTACTGCAAAAACACATATAGGTACCACTTTTCTAAGGCGTAAGCTATATATAGCGTGTTTATGCAACAGTACCTAGTATGTACATATATATACAAAGGCTAATTAGTAAACCGCTCGCTCCATAGATACTGATGTATAAAAATCTATAGATACTGATGTATAAAAATCTATAGATACTGATGTATAAAAATCTATAGATACTGATGTATAAAAATCTATAGATACTGATGTATAAAATTCTATACTTCTTTTTAAAAAATATAAATTATACCAGCAAATAATACCTTTAAAATCGAGAAACTAAGCCCCTTACTTGTAATTCCATATTAATTTTGCCTAATAGCATCCATAGTATCCAACTGGTTAAGATCATCGTGGTATTGTTTTTGGGCTATTGACAAAGCCGTACTAATATGTTTCAAAATGAAGTTATGTGGGAAACCGTTATCTAATAAATTGTGCTTAAGATCTATCAGTGCATCTATAACATCACTTTTATTATTACAGATATATAATCTTCTGATACCTTGTGTCACTATTATGTTTTTAAGGATACGTATTGAGATATTTGTACCCCAACTGGTTAGGTCTATAGTTTTGAAATTAAATTCTTTGTGTTTGTCAAATACCTTGGTAGTTAGGTTATTGTTCTTAATATGAATGTCTATATCCAGATATGCAGCTTTACCAGAGTCACACTGGTTAGTGACCTCTAGAACCAAATCCTGCGGGTAGTGCTTAACTGCTTCTGCATGAAAGTTAGTATAGTTGAACACTATTAAGTCATCTATATATCTGAACATATTAATATCTTTATTGAAGTTATTTTCAAAATGGTGTAGATATAGATTGGCCATAAGACACGAGCTACTTGCCCCCATAGCTATGCCAGTATGCTGTATGAAAATATTGCTACCATTATAAATATAGCTGTTGGAAATACATAAGTTGAGTAGGTTATCCCAGTAATTACGTTGGCAGTGTAGAATTTCGCTATATTCTGTGAAATAATTATTTAAAACCAATTTTAAACTATCATATATATATATATATATATATATATATATATATATATATATATATATAAATTCATAAACAGCTAAGTAACAAGCAATCAAATTTTGGGATTATTCTGACCCTATGAAGCACCTCCTGGCAGGTTAAAGAGATATATAGCCATAAATATAATTATCCTGTAAATATGGAAACAACAATATATTACTGTTTCCATAATACAGTATTAAAAAGAATATAATATTATGGTCCAATTTTATAATACACATTCTACTTACATAAAAGTACATAGTTATACATACAAGATGTCGTTTACTTACTGACAAGGAATCCTCTCCAACTCGGCTGCTAGCCACAGCAAGAATACCGGGTGAGTAAAATCTCTGAAACATGGATTCAGCTTGGCATGTGTCAACCATAAAAAAAATTTCATGATACCTAGTAAAAAGTTAGTTATACAAGGAAATAAAAAAAAATAAATTACTGGAGCAATCTGAAGAGATATGAAATATTTCAAAGAAATACTAACTTTAATAAGTTAAAATATAATTCAGAAAGAAGGCTTAATGCATGGTGCAAATTATTCTGCAATTTTATTGGGGGAGGGGGATCAGTTATGATGAAAATTACAATAAAAATATTTCAATTACACTGTTTCAACAATGTTATGGAGCTAATGTGTTAATGCATACTAAATAAGGTAATATCATACCTGCACGTATACACGCACACATACACTAACCTCCGTTTCTGCCACATTTGCTCAAAGGCATCAGCCAACTCAACATTTGTAATCTCTTCTGAGTCTTGGAATTTCAAAAATCCATCACCTCCATGACCTAAATGGAACAGAATGTTTCAGAAACTTTTTTTATTTTTTATTAGAAAATGAGAATTAATCATGGTTCTATCACAAAAGTATTAAATCTTGATTAAACATTTTTATTTAATTTTTTATTTAATGGATTTTTTAATGGATTTATATTTAATTATATTTAATGGATTTTTTTGATCATTTAAAATTGAAGGGTGCATTGGGTAACAATACACAGTAACAATCCAACAGTCTGGCATCTGAATGGGCCAGCTTCATTAACTCCCATACATCCCATTTCCTTTTTGCCAAGCTTACTAAAGATAGGCTGCCCAGCAACGTTACTTCAATATTACAAGGGTTTGTCTACCAGGGGCAAAAGTTGATGATGTAGATCTTTTAAGGGCACAAAAGGTGATATTGTTGTATACAATGGCACCAATGATATTAAGAGTAGGACAAAGGCAGAATTACTTAGCAAGTACAGGTCAATGTTGAAAAAACCTGCGAGTTAAGATTGAATTTGAACATGTCTGCAATTCTGCACAGATATGATGGGAGGGAGTATATGTGAAAGCCTTGTCAATCAATTCGGCCCTAGAGAGATTGTGCAAGGCTCATCGGGTAGAATTTTTTTCAGCCTGGTCTGTGCTTGTTAGCAGGAAAGACTGCTTCTACAGGGATGGGATACACTTAAACAGAAAGGGTGCAAGAATATTTGCTCATGCTATCGAGGCATTGTTTGTTGGGTTGGAAACTGTTAGCTTCGGAGGGGGGGAGGATACATGGACTAATAGATTAACAGTAGCTGCTGGCAGAGGTAAGTAATAGTAATAGAGGCATGTGATGCAAGAAAGCAAGCATATGAGCTTATGTAGAATTAGCCAAAAAAAAAAAAAAAAAAATCACACGACCATTCCTGCTAAAGGTTTGTCCAGCTCTTCCTTGAATTTATGTAAGCTATCAACTTCCACAATGACAGATGGAAGTTTGTTTCAGCAATTAACCACCCGCAGGCTAAAGGTAAATTTCAGCACATCTATTCTACAACTGCCTTTCCTCAATTTGAACTTATGCCCCCTCATATTCGTAATCTGAGCAGGTTTTTTTTTTTTTTTTTATGAAACCCCAAACACAAAAGGTATCAAAACCTATAGTACTTAGTACCATGCATGGGTTGAAGGAGAAGTATGGGGGGAGGGGGGTGCCGGAAACTTTGCTCTAGAGACCAAACATGGGTTTCACCACTTCAAGCCTCCAATAAGCAAAGTGGTGGTATTTCACCGGTTGATGAAAGTCATCTACCACCTGTAAGTGGAAGAATCCCATCAGAATTCGGCATGCTCAACCCATTTAAGGCCTTATACACCTCAATCAGATCACCTCACAGGTGCCTAGTCTCCAGCCACTGCAATCTGCAGAACTTAAGCCTCTCTTGGTAAGAGGATCCCTTCATTCCCCCCTCACCAATCTTGTTGCCCTTCTCTGTACACGCTCAAGCAAATCTACATTCTTCCTAAAATGAGGCCTCCAGACCAGTACGCAGTAGGTGTGGCCTGACCATAGCCTTATACAAAGGGGTAATCACCTCCTTTTCCCTGCTAGAAAAATTCCTGTATATCAGTGAAAAAATTCCATGACAGGAAAAGTGAAAGTGATTCTTGCACTGCTTCTATTGGAATGAGCAGCAGCCTGGAAAACAAGGTGCCAGGGATTTCAGAGACTGCTGGGAGTCATTGCGGAACAAGTAAATACATGGGCTGTGTTAGGGCAGCTAAGAATAAGAACAGTGCATGTATACTTGCGTGTACACAAATGCTAGGATTGATTTTTTTTTTTTTTTTTGATTTGGTAGTAGTTGGCGCATCGGCTTCTGTGGCCATATTGCACCTCCCAAGGTTTTTGCAGTACTTTGATCCAAGCCCGAGGCGGGAATCGAACCCGCGACCTTTGGGTTGCTGGGCAGGTGCTTTACCCACTCGGCTAGCCCGGTCGGCACAAATGCTAGGAGTATAGTAAATAAATTTGATGAATTTGAGGTGCTGGTCAAAACATCAAAGGCAGATATTGTTGGGATATCAGAGACGAGGTGTCACAGATATAAGGAATGCAGAATTGGAATTTGGGGAGTACAATATGTACACAAAGGATAGACAGGAGAAGGATAGGGGGGGGTTATGCTATTAGTTAAGAAACACATAAAATCTAAGGAAATGCATCCATTTAACATGAGTGGACAGTGCAGTGTTGATTCAGTTTGGTGTAAGATAAGCACTGGGAAAGAAATATTGAGAGTAGGAATGTGCTATATTTCTAATGACTCTGATGAGTAGAATGAACAGCTGTACAGAGAAACAGTGTGTCAGTAAATCAGACTGTCTTATAATGGAGAATTTTAGTTTCCCAGATATTGACTGGAACATGTGAGTTGGCTATTTGCACATAGCAAGGCTTTTGTAGACTTATTGGATGATTGTTTTCTACAGCAGCATGTTTGGGAGGCAACCAGAGGGAGTAATACTCTTGATTTGATTATCAGTAGTGATATTTCATGCATTAAGAATCTGCAGATTAAGGAGCCACTAGATGGCAGTGATCGCAGTGTGCTGATGTGGGATTTACTCAAAGAGGTAACTACCATCAGGGGTAAAGGGAAGGATTTTTGCTTTCGTAAAGGTGACTACAGAGGTCTGAGACAGTTTATAAAGTCTATACAATGGGACCAACTGAAGATGTTACCAATGGCAAATTCTAAATGGGAAGCATTCAAAGAATTAATATTGGAAGCTACTAGACTTTTCATAGCAACTAAGAAATATAGTTCAAGGTTTAGGTCTAAATGGATGTCAGATGAACTAATGAGACATGTAGCAGAGAAGAAAAATGCATGGGATACATATAACAGGTGACACAGAAGCCTATGGAAGATATCAGCTGGTCTGTAATTAAGTCACAAAGGAGGTTAGGCAGGCAAAGGCAGATTACAAGAAATCTTTAGCAAAGGATGCAAAGAAAAACAGGAAAGAGTTCTTTACTTGTGTAAATTCTAGAATGAAGGGGATGAATCAGATTGGTCTACTTGATGATATCGATGGTTCAACCGTTGATGATCCTGCTCAGGTAGCTAACAAACTGAATGAGTATTTTGCATATACAATTACACATGAGGAGTTATTCAGGGAGGGGAATAGCAGAGGTGTATTAAACTATGGTAGTGAGTTAAATGATTTTTTAATAACTGAGAGAAAAGTGGAGAAATTGTTGAAGAAAAGCAGAAGAAAGGCAGAGGGGTGGATGGGATCTATCCAGTTATATTAAAGTATTAAAGGAGGCAGCAAAGGAAGTAAGCAAACCCTTAGCCATAATTATGAGAGCTTCGTTGGACTCAAGGGAAATACCCATGGACTGGAGATGTGCAAATGTGACCCCAATTCCAATTCACAAAGGAGGATCAAAGGGTGACACGAGTAATTACAGACCTGTTAGTTTAACTTCTGTTCCAGGGAAATTAATGGAGGTACTGGTTAAAGAAGCACTGCAGGACCATCTAGACAACACTTCGGTTATAGTTCAGACACAGCATGGGTTTGTTAAGGGGAAGTCTTGTCTGACCAATTTGATTGGATAATATGATGTGGTCACAAAGGAACTGGATGCAAAATATAATTTTGATATCATATACTTGGATCTTAGGAAAGCTTTTGATACTGTTGCATTCGGAAGACTACTGTACAAATTGGAGCAGTATGGTTAAGGGCACAATGCTCCTATGGATAAAGGGATGGTTGAGTGGGAGAAGACAGAGAGTGGTAATCAATAGACCCTGCTCTTCGTGGACTAATGTTATTAGTGGAGTCTCCCAGGGTTCAGTGATGGGTCCATTGTTGTTTTCTGTATTTATTAATGATACTGATGATGGTATATCAGGCTTAATGTCTAAGTTTGCAGACAATACGAAGGTTGGCCAGGTTGTTAATGACACTAATGACAGTACGCTACTGCAAGAGGATCTAAAAATGTTGAGCAGATGGACTGAGAAGTGGCAACTGAAGTTTAACATTGACAAATGTAAGGTACTGTATATGGGTAGCATATACAGTACCTTACATTTGAGGTAATATCAACGGTATGGTACATATCAACGGTATGGTACTACACTCAAGGTGGTAGAGAATGAAAAGGACCTGGGGGTAATTGTGCAGTCAGATATGAAGTTTTCTGAGCAATGCAGACAGGCTGCAAGAGTAGCTCATGGTGTCTTGTCAATGATATACAGGAATTTTTCTAGCAGGGATAAGGAGGTGATTATCCCCTTGTATAAATCAAATGTCAGGCCACACCTTGAATACTGTATACAGGTCTGGAGGCCTCATTTTAGGAAGGATGTAGAGCTGCTAGAACAAGTACAGAGAAGGGCAAGAAGATTAGTGAATTGAACAAAGGGTTACTCTTACGAAGAAAGGCTTAAGATTTGCAAATTACAGTGTCTGGTGACTAGGCACCTGTCAGGTGATCTGATTGAGATGTATAAGTCCTTGAATGGTTTGAGCAAGCTTAATGCTGATGGGATTCTGCCTCTTGCCCAGATTAATTGCCTGAGGGGACAAATTCAAATTGAGGAAAGACAGTTGTAGAATAGATGTGCAGAAGTTTGCCTTTAGTCAGCGGGTGGTTGATTGGTGGAACAGCCTTCCATCTTTTGTTGTGGAAGCTGACAGCCTAAATAAATTTAAGGCTGAGCTGGACAGGCATTTGGAACAAATGGAGGGGTAAAATTGGAGGGGGTTTTTTTTTGGCTGATGCTGTATAAGCTTGCTTTCTTGCATAGTATGCCTCTACTAATGCTAATGCTAGTACAGTCAGTCCTCGTATAACACGTGTTTACACTACACGAATTCGATCATACATGATTTGTAAATAGGGGAACGATATCTTATATAACACGAACCAAATTCGCTTATGCATGATTCGCCTTTGTGTTTACAAGAAATGGCAGTCGAATGCAGAATAACCCCAACCGAACGCAACACAATAGGAATAAAGAGAAGATCTGAAAATGTATTTTATCTTTTTTATATTAGTGAAGGGGAAACACATTTCACCATAATAACATAAAAACCAACACAATTCCAGCTATCAGTATAATTGCAAATGCAATTAGTTTGAGTTTACTACCAGTTTATAACAGATTCCAGTAGCAGAAACATAGCTGGAAACTGTTTTTATTGTTTTATGGTAGTAACCCCTAGAAATGTGCTTTAGTAAAATGTGAGGTGTTAATAGAGTATCTCTGCCTTTACGGTTGTTTATTCAGTTGCTACACACGCGCAGCTTTGTTTATGTGTATCAAGCGTGCCTCCTCGTTTTGTAATTGTGCTTTATTCTCTAAAAATGAGTAAAATACTTAAAAGGTGTGAAGAGGAAGCGTCCTGGTGAAGACACTGCAGATTCAGAGAGAAAAAGAAAAGCGATATCAATAAACAGAGGCAGACTTGGTCAAAAATTCTTACCCGGGAAAATTTATAGTGGCCTCATACTACGGTTTATGGCCAAAATCACACCGGCTTCCGGCCAACCGGGGTTTCCCCGGTAAGGCTTATGGCCAGTCCGCATCTGTCGATAGAGAAAAAATATGAAATTGTGAAATGCTTTGAGTGAAATGAAAGACCATGTGATACTGCACGTGCAACAGACCTAAATGAGGCAACGCTGAGAATTACAAAGAATGCAGAGAAAATAAAAACAACTTTCATAGCAGGAACAACTCAAAGTGTAATTAAAATCCATTAGATTAAGACACAAAGAACTGGAAGAGATGGAACGGCTGTCATCTGTTTGGATGGAAAATCAAACAGAAAACAAGTTTGCTTACGATAGAAGCAAAAGCATTAGCAATATTTTATTATGTGATAGTCGCAATAAAATACATAAGTATTTTATTACGATTATTTATTGTGTTTGGTAATGTTTTAGTTACAAATGTGTGTTCAATCTTGGGTGGTCGGCACCTAACCCTATTTTCCCCCATAGGGCCTGTTGTTTATATTGCACGATTTTGCGTTGCACGAGGGTTTCTAGGAACACAACTATCGTGCTATACGAGGACTGACTGTATAATGATGTTATTTTCAACCCTTCTAAAACTCAGTCTTGTCTTATATCTCGCAAAAAGGATTCGATTCTTCTGCTCCTATGCTTATCTTTAGTGACACTCCGATTTCTAGGCAAAATGATATATCTCTTTTGGGGATTACCCTGACTTCTAATCTCTCTTGGCATAAGAACATTAATATTGCTTCCTCTGCATCTAAAAAACTTGGTTTTCTCTTTTGCTCTCGGCGTTACATTTCTTCCAAACAGCTGCTCACTCTGTATAAATCGCAAATCTGCCCAGCCATGGAATATTATTCCCACATCTGGGGTGGTGCCCCCAAAACCTCTCTCAGGGTTCTTGATTCCATTCAGAAGAGGGCAGTTAGGTTAATTAATGATTCATCTCTAACAGAGTCTCTCCACTCGCTTTCTCATAGACGTACTGTTTCTGCTGCATGCCTCTTCTACAGATACTTCCATGGGCACTGTTCTTCTGAATTGGCTTCTATAATTCCTGCTCTCTCTTTCAAAACAGTCCGAACACGTGCCGCCACTAGCCAACATCCATTTACTGTCCAACTTCAAACCCACAGAACCAACTTTTCATCTTCCTCATTCAACTGCCATTTTCTGGAACAACCTTCCTTCATACGTATTTCCTGAAAATTACAATCTACAGAAGTTCAAGCCCAATGTCAACAAATATCTTCTTTCGTCTTCTCAACCTCCAACCCAAGCATGATACTAAGTACTATAGGTTCTAATACCTCTCGTGTTTGGGGTTCACATAAAAAAAAAAAAAAGAAAAAAAGTTACATTAGGCTTAATGTTTAAGTCTGCAGATGACACAAAGGTTGGCAGAATGGTTAATGACAATCATCAGGGCAAGCTACTACAACAAGATCTGGGAAAATTGGGTCAATGGGCTGAGAAATGGCAGTTGAAGTTTAACATTGACAAATGCTAGGACCTACACATGGGGTGCAGTAACTCCAGAGTAAATTATCAACTGTGTGGTGGTACTACACTCTGGGTAGTGGAGAATGAAAAACACCTGGGTGTAACTGTGCAGTCAGACATGAAATTCTCTGAGCAGTGCAGGCATGCTGCCCTGCCAGGACAGCTCATGGGATCTTGTCAATGATATACAGAAACTTTACTAGCAGGGATAAGGAGGTGATTATCACTTTGTATAAGGCCATGGTTAGGCTGTATCTGGAGTACTGTATACTATAGGAAGGATTTAGTGGAGTTCTGGAAGGATGTAGTGGAGTGCTGGAATGGATGCAGAGAAGGGCAACCAGATAAGTAAAGGGAACGAAAGGGTGCTCTTACATTATCTTAGAAAGGCTTCAGTTCTGCAAATTGCCATGTCTTGAGACCAGGAACCTGCAGGGAGATCTGAGTGAGGTGTTTAAAGTCTTGACTGGATTGCTTAAGCTGGATGTGAACGGTATTCTTCCACTTGCTGAGACTACACATATGAGGGGACATAAATTCAAGTTGAGGAAGGATGGTTGTAGGATAGATGTGTGGAAGTTTCCCCTTCAGCCAGCAGGTGGTTGATTGTTGGAACAGGCTTCCATCTGTTGTTTGGAAGTGGATGGATAGAATAAATTCAAGGGAGAACTAGACAAATTCTTGGAGGGTACGGATGGGTGAACTGTGTTTTTTTTTTTTTTTTGGCTGATGCTGGTGAAAAGTTTCTCCAAGATATTTCTAAAATGGAGAAATATCTTATAAAAGGCAAAAAACAACAAAATAAGTGTTTTGTTATCAGATAAACATTTTTGTAAAAAGAATAAGGTTAATAGATCCATTGTTCAATTTTTAGTACTGTATGTAACATTTTCTTAAAATATAAGAAATTTTTTTTACTAGAAACTTAGTTTTTTGACTTTAATCCCTTCTCCCTTAAATTGGTAGGTGTTACAGCAATATGGTTGCCATATTTGAATGCTGAACAGTATAATTTAATTAGATTTCAGAAAGGCTTCTGACAAAGTCCATCCATATGAATGTTTTGCAAAGAAGTGTGACATTGGAGGTAAAGTACTACAGTAGATAAAGGGTTGTTAAATTGTAGAAGACAAATATGGCTATAAGTAGCCGGTGCTCCAAATGGACCAAGTGATATGAACATTACTTGCTGATGATATTAAGGTGGGCAGGTTTTTAAACAATTAGAATTAGCGAATGTTGTGGCAATAAGGCTTAGACAAATTATATAACTGATCTAAAAAAATAGCACTTAAGCTTTAACACTAGTAAATACAAGATACTACATCTGGGTCATACTAATCACATATTAAATTATCAAGTGATGGATAAACACAACATTTGAACATGAAATGGTCTGGGGAAGGCATAATACTGTCTTCTCCAGACTATATTATAACCCACTCTTCATATGAAGTTCCCTCAACAGTATATTAAAAGTTCAAGCATAGCACATTCAGCACTAGCAATGACATACAGGAATTTTGTCAGTAGATATAAAGAGATAATTATCCCACTGTACAAATCAATGATCAACCACATCTTTAATACTGTAATACAAGTGCAAATGCCTCATTCCAAAGATCTCGGGCAGAAGGGATAAGATTAGAGGAAGAAAGGGATCTGGGAGTTATAATACAGGCAGATATGAAGTTTTCGGAATAGTGTAAACAGGCAGCCAAGAAAAACCATGGTGTCATATCGATGATTGTTTGAACATTATCCTGTAGAGATATGGAGGTCATAGTCCAACTATATAAGGCAATTGCCAGAACACATCTAGAATACTATGTTCAAGTAGGAAGACTTCATCTGAAAAAAGACATTGAGCTTCTTGAAAGGGTCCAAAGACAAGAAATTCACATGGGGAGATCAGAAAAATGGCAACCATATGAGGAAAGACTCCGTATATATATATGTGGGTTACAGAGTTTGGAAACCCGGCACCTCAGAGGTGACCTGACTGAGGTTTATAAGGTTCTGAGAGGGGTTAGCAAAATGAACGAAGGTGGAATTTTCACTGTTATAGAGAATTCCAGAACTTGGGGGCATAAATTCAAATTACAAGGGAGGAGGTTTAGACTAGATTGTAGGAAGTTTTCTTTTAGCCAGTAAGTCACTGATTGCTGGAATAAGTTCCCTTCACACAGGTAGTCGAGGCTGACAGGCAAACAATTTTTATTTTCTTATCCACTCTTTCCCCCTTAGCCGGTGCAGCAAAAGCCTAAGGCTTCTTTGCACTATATGGCTATTACTATTATAGTATTAGTATTAGTAATGGCCATATGGTGCGAGGAAGACTAAGCTTATGCTGCACCAGCCAAAAAAAATAAATAAATTAAATAAAATAAAATAAATAAAAAAAGAGTAAAATATTAATAGTAATAAAATTAATTAAAATAAATAATAAGAGAAAAGGAAATTGACAACCTATGCACGTTCCTCCTCCCATAGGTAACTATCCAGCTGATCTTTGAATTTCTCCAAACTGTCAGCCTCAACCACCCATGTAGGTAACTTATTCCAGTAATTTATAACTCACTGGCTAAAATAAAACTTCCTGCAATCCAGTCTAAACTTCTCCCACTGTAACCTGAATTTATGGCTGCTAATTCTAGAATCATTTATAACCGTAAAAATTTCACCCTCATTCATTTTACTTTTGCCTCTCAGAGCCTTAAACACCTTGATCAAGTCTCCTCTAAGGTGCTTAGTTTCTAAGCCATGCAACCCACATATTCGAAGGACACCCTTTTGCCAATCTCACCAGGTGAGTTACCTGTCTTTGGACCCTTTCAAGAAGCTTGATATCTTTTTTAAGGTCTGTCTCCACACTTGAACAACACAGTATTCCAAGTGTGGCCTAACAACAGACTTATATAATGGGATTATGATGTCCTTATCTCTACTAGCAAATGTTCGATAAATCATCTATAGGACACTATGGGCCTTCCTTGCAATCTGTCTACAATGCTCGGAGAACTTCAAGTCTGACCATATCGTAACTCCCAACTCTCTTTCTTCCACTAATGACTTTAGTTCAACCCCACCAAGTGTATAAGTTATTTTGGGGTTACTGTTCCCCAGGTAATTACCATTACTATTTTCACCTGAGTTACTGTTGGTTTTCCAGCCTGCACAACACACAATTTGGCCTATTAACACAATTGTACATACATAATACACAATGGCACAATACAGTCTAAGTTACTGATGTGCCAACAAACCTCATTTCAAGAATGACATTGATTTTCTTGAAAAATCGGGAGATCACAACTAGATTAGTTGTGAATTGAGGGAAATATTCATACAGGAAGAGACCAGTCCTGTAAGCTTCAAAGTTTGGAACCAGATAGAATCAGAGGATTTGATTGAAGTATTTAAGGCCATAAAAGGTTAAGGAAACTTAATGGTAGAGACAAATTTTCTTTTCTGAGAATAACCTAAACAATCCAGCACAGACTAAACTGAAGAAAGATGTAGTAGAATGCAAGTACAGCATAACTGATGCCACATGTTTAAATCCAAATTATACATTAATATTTGTAAAATCCCACTGGAGTATAAAAATTATTTACTTGTTTACTTATTCATGATTGTAGACTGCATATCCAATTCCTGTTTGATCATAAAACACAATCAACAAACTTCTGGAACAAGGATGTGCAAGTTACCATTTAGCCTTGTAGAGGCAGAGAGCTTATGTGATTTAGAAATGGATTCAAAAAATATTTGGAAGTAGATAAAATATAAAGATGGTGAGCCAGTTTATTTTATTCTATTATTTTCAATTTTTTATTACCTTATTATTATTATATTTGATGATAATGCCTGAGTTACTGTTGCTATACAAGCTTTTCTTCCCTGCAACATTCTGCCATTTTAATAATAAAAGCTTTTCTTTAAATTTTTTTTTTTTTTAAAGTTTTCTAAATAAAATAAAGCATTGCAAATTTAGATTTATTTACATAATAAGACCACTTTCTACCTGTGAATTAACAGCAAAAATTGCAGCCATTTAATAGATAGATCTTTTGGCCAAACATATCACCAGCTCTTCCCTTTTTTGCAGGTAATCAAACATTATTTCTGCTATGGCTGTTATCTACCTTTCACAGATAAAAGATGCATCTTTCAATCTTTTAATAAAGTAGAGGAAACAAACTTGGAAGTGTTTATGCATCACACAGTCTACACTAGTGTAGACTGTGTAATAAAATATATTAAATATTTTAAAATATTTCCCTTGGCAAAAAATACGTAATCTCATGATCAACAGTTATGAAGGTCTGCATAAATTATGAATTGTTATTTTAATCTTATGTTAGGATATCTCCTTTAAGTATCACCATTTAAAATTATTATCATCACATAAGCTGATCTACAGCTTAATCCTGTTAATCTGTGAAAGTTGGCAATAACTGAAAG
This sequence comes from Mastigoproctus giganteus, assembly GCF_048544385.1. Lineage (NCBI taxonomy): Eukaryota > Metazoa > Arthropoda > Arachnida > Uropygi > Thelyphonidae > Mastigoproctus > Mastigoproctus giganteus. The sequence continues at coordinate 1,961,331 of NC_143577.1, read as the reverse complement.
GGCTGTACAACAAATGCCAGTGTGATATGCCTGTCATAAAGAGAAGACCAAAAGGCTGCTATAGACACTAACTAATTTTATCATCACCCCCCCCCCCTCTCTCTGTTGCCAACTAACTATTTAAAAGTTTCTGTTGGTTATTGGTAGTCCTAGTATTCTGGAATTCCAAACTGATACTGAAAGGAATTCCAGAATCCTATAATAAATTCCAGGACATTTTGAAATCATATCTAGGAGACAAATAAATTTACAGGTGTTTTCTGGGATCTGTAGCAATCATGAAAGTACAAAAATAAAATTTTAGTATGTAATTTTTGCCTAAGTTATTCTAGTACTAGCAGAATTTAGTATCACCAGAATTCATTATTCAGTTTTAATTAATGAAAACTTTATTGTTCAAATCTATGTATGTTGACATTTCATATGATTATTTATTATAGTGAAGGAGCATAGGAAGTGGCAGACTGTATTACAAGGTGTGTCAAGCTTTTTTAAATAAGTTTTTGAAATTGGGGTTACTATGATATACAAGCCTAATAACCCCAATAGCTAAACACTGTTAAAAGTGCTCAATTACTTAACGTCAAAAATATGTATTAAGAGAAACAAATCACTGCCTCTACTAATTTTGTTTTGATTTTTTTTACTCTATCAGCATAAAAAGCAAAATCTAAACAAATAGGAAGAACAGTTTCCTGCAGAAGCAAGAATTGAATTTCCACCATTAACCAGTTGGCTGGGGAATATTTTTATGCAGGATTTTTATATTCTGTTACTTATCCAGAAGTTATAAGTATATTTGTCATACCTAGTCAACTTATTAAATAAATAATACTATTATCTTACAGTGAATATGATTTCTTCTCTGTTCTTATGCAGGCCACATATATATATGAAAATAAGAATGGGGAAAAAAACTAACTCATACATTACCGGTCATATATATCAGAATATTACTGTGTTCATCAGTCAGAAGTCTTTTGGAACGAGGAGTGGATGGAGGAAGGCGTCCAGTTAGAAGGCGAATGAAGTTTTCAACTGTAACCTGCAATTTGGAGTTAAAAAAAAAATATATATATATATATATATATATTAGTCAATTTAATTTAATGTTTAATGTTATTTAACACTGCACACCTGACAGGTACCTATTATGGTAAACTTTACCAAATATCATTTTATAGTCTTCAGTAAGAACACAATATATACAGGGTTTCTCAAAAATATTGGTACAAACGTTTAGGGGAGGTAGGTAACATCTAAAGGAATGCGAATCGCATAGGAACCCATAACCGGAAATGTCACGGGAAAGTAGTAGCAGAGGCACAAGAAGCAGAAATGACACAAGACAGTAATTAGTGGCAAACATTTATTTGACATAATATTAACAATGGAGTACAAGATGGATGCATTTCATGATGTTACAACAGATGCTCGAAGGTTCCACCACAAGACGCGATGCATGCCTGACAACGACGCAGCATGGATTGGCGGACACGGTTGAACACACTTGGAGTTTCTTTGACAGTAGCAGCAGCGCAGACGAGTCTCGCCACGAGATCCATTTCCGTCTCCACAGGCGATTCATACACGATGGATTTGAGGGTCTCCACAGAAAGAAATCAAGGCTCGATAAATCAGGTGAGCGTGGGGGCCAGGCAACGGGTCCACCACGGCCAATCCATCGATGCCCAAAAAGCCTGTTCAAATGGTCACAAACACACCTTCCATAATGGGCAGGCGCCCCGTCATGTTGAAACCAAATGTTGCATCTCACATTTGCTGGAACATCGCCAAGTAACCCTGGTAGAACTTGTTCAAGAAAGATCCGATATTTAGCGGGATGGTAACATGTATGGGCCGACTAAGCAGTCAGCCCATACGTGTTACCATCCTGCATGAAAAGGTATAGGCCGACTAAGGAGTCACCGACCATACCTGCCCACACATTTATTGCGAAGCAACGTTGTGCCACATGAGGGTGCACACCGTGTGGGTTGTCATGAGCCTACACGTGAGCATTGTGCTGATTGAATAAGCCTTCCTGAGTGAAATAAGCCTCATCCGTGAACAAAACATAGGCTGGAAAATTCAAGTCTTGAACACTTTCTTGGAGAAACCACTGCGCAAAATCCACACGTGCAGGATGATCTTGGGGGAGCAGTAAATGAACCCTTTGGAGATGAAAGGGGTATAAGGAATCGTCATGCCAGACAGAGGCAACGGCACGTGTGCTGGTAGTAGGATTATTCTGGACGGCATTCAACACACTTTCTTCCATGGCGGGAGTTCGCGTCGAACGTGGTCTGCCCGCACTACTCCTGTTACCTCTAAATGACCCATAATCGCACAAATTTTGATGCACACGCGAAAACAAACGGTGGTCCGGTACATGTCTGTCTGGGAAGCGTTCTACATAAATTCGTTGAGCGGCTTGTTCATTGCCCTCTGCTAATCCATACACTAGGTGCATGTCTGCCAGCTCACAGTTTGTATATCGATGCATGCTCTTCATGCGGCGACTACTGCTTGAATGAGTAAACCAGAAATTTTCCCTCTCACGAACTTATGAACAGCGCCGTCTACTGACTTACGGTGACGCTTCTGGTTATGGGTTCCTATGCGATTCACATTCCTTTAGATGTTACCTACCTCCCCTAAACGTTTGTACCAATATTTTTGAGACACCCTGTATATATATAAAATGAAGACAAGATATTAAATAATTGAAGCATTAATATTAGGTAGGTCAGGTTTCATGTTAACTGTATAAGATGACAAACTAAAAGAAACAATAATGAACAGTAATAAGAAATAAGAGATGAAGAGAAATGAAAGTTAATAGAACACAAAAACTAAAATGTTATAAGCATATGAAATAAAAGTAAAATGGTATAAACAATACAGTAATAAATTAGCAATTAGCAATCAATTCAGAGGATTATAGATATCAATAATGATGCAGAATTGAGTATGTGGAGGAGATTAAATTTTAAGGAAGCGTTTACAATTAGGTTTAAGGCAGAATGTAAGAAAAAATATATACATCATTACTGATATAATTAAATAAGATAGATTAACATAGTCAACTTGCTGTAGCCAAGTGGTTAGGCATGCGGGTGGGTGCATAAGTACATTTCTTTAAGTGACTGTGGTTTGAGTCCATGTGACTGCTAAACACAGTCACGTTTCTTATATTCTCTTTCTAACTTGCTGAAAACATCTGACTATGTAGTCATCCTGGAATATAAACAGAATATCTATTTTATTACTCATTCTACTGACGCTCACATGCCAAGGCCCTCTAGAATATGGGAATTATAACTCCAGCCTGCCTGGGTATTTATCTTTATTAGCAGAGTTCTGCCTTCTATCCTACTGTTTTGCAGATTATGCCATAAGCTTCGCCTCATTTTACCTATACTTGTTTTGCTATCCTCTACACTACATTTACTTAAAATATATAATTACAACCTTATTCCCACGTACATACACTTCCTTTATTCCAACATACATTATTATCAATCAAAAATACATTAATAAGCATTACATTTACTAACAAAGTACTGGACTAGACTCCATAACACTGTTATTTCTAACTCATAGCATACTGCTAGCCAACTTGCTAGTTACTATATTTACAAATATAGAATCCCATCCCAGCTCCATACTAGAAAGATGGCCCTGGCCCTAGTGTTCCTAGGCTCACCTCACTTACAGATGAAAGGAGACCCCTTATTACAATCAAGCTGGTCACTGGATTTATAACATCTCCCTCCTTTTTGGGATCACTGTGGCTGGAGGGTTCTGCTTCCTAACATAGAGCAACCATCACAATCTGCCCTCTCCAGCCCTGCCTGCATTTTCAGACAACTTCAACCCTCATCAGATGCTTAAACAAGTACAGGGCTAACCAGACAAATTTCCTACGAGCTAACTTTACAGGAAACACATCAACTAGCTTGCAGATCCCCCATGCCTCTCAATCATGCATCGAAAACAGTTCCACACTGGCTGCACAGACCACATTATGATAGCTGCCAATCAGGACTTGGATGTCACCAGGTCCTGATTAGAAATGGTGGTGACATTCCAATGTGACATCCTTCATTTGATGGTGACATCCCAACTAGCCTTGCCTGCCCTCAGTCAGGGCTGCGAATTTCTCACAATGAGCATTCACCACAACTGGTCTCCTCCATTGTTCAAACTTCATACTTTTTCGTGAGGCATTACTGACACCAATAACACCAGACACCACTCTGGAAATTGTTTATATATGCCCAAAAAGACCGTAAACTATCAATTCTGGCAACACAGTCCACTCAACCTCAGAGTACACTGGATCATGACAATGAGATTTCCTTAGCTGTTCCTCCCCTTTCTCTAAACTGAGTGGACAACTTTATGTATCCTTTTCCCTTCTTACTGTGTATACAGGGTGTTTCAGTTAAACGTTTCAGAACTTCTAAGAGGGGTAGGGTACATCCTGACAACTCGAAATCATATAGCAATGTGGGGTCGGAAATGCTTTCCTGAAGCGGTGTTGTACACAGAAGCACCATAAAGAAAAGAGACCGTAAGTGAGAAATCGTTTTAATAATACATGAAAAGAAGCAAAAGGTACATGGATTAAAGTAAGTGTTCGAAGTTTCTTCCACGGGCTACAATGCACGCCTCACATCTCCGACGCATGGACATCCGAACATTCTGGAATACTCCAGGCGAATTTCTTGAACAAGAACGCCAAGTTAGTAGGATGGATGATTACACGAACGCAGAGTTAGCCGATATGCATTTGGCGTACGGGGCTGCAAATTGTAGTGGGCCAGCCGCACAGCGTTTATACGCGGAACGATATCCGACGAGGCGTATTCCCAGTCATAATTTCTTTGCAAGACTGCACCAGAGGTTAGCTGAGAGAGGTTCATTTGAAAGAGCTGACAGGGACAGGGTAAGAACAGCACGGACTCCAGCCGTCGAACAGAATGTGCTGCAGCATGTACAGGGGAATCCAAGAACGAGTACACGAAGTCTAGCAAATGCAGTCGGGGTTTCCCATTGCAGCGTCTGGAGGATTCTCCGAGAACAAGACATGCATCCGTTTCACGTGCAGCGTGTCCAGACACAGTAACCGGAGGATTATGCACCTCGTATTGCTTTCACACAGTGGTACCTTGGAAAATGTGTTCCAAATCCCCTTTTTCCTGCTGAAGTGTTGTTTTCCGATGAGGCATCCTTCACAAGGGAAGGAATTTTCAACACGCATAACGACCATATCTGGGCGGTCGAGAACCCGCATGCAATACGACGTCGTGCAGCACAGATTCGATTTTCGGTCAATGTATGGGCCGGTATTATGGGAGATCACCTCATCGGACCTTACCTGTTACCGTGTCGTCTAACCGGACCTATCTACTTGATCTTTCTGCAGCAAGTATTGCCACAACTTTTGAGAGATGAACAGATTTCTGCATCGACGCAACAGACAATGTGGTTCCAACACGATGGAGCCCCTGCCCATTATAGCGGAGATGTTCGTAACTACCTGGATGTCACATTTGGTCAACAGTGGATCGGACGTGGTGGTCCCGTGCGTTGGCCTGCTCGGTCACCCGACCTATCATGTCTTGATTTTTATTTCTGGGGTCATATGAAATCGCTAGTTTATGACACCCCTGTTGACAATGCTGAGGAGCTGGTTGCAAGAATCGCAGTAGCTGCCAAAGAAATTCGAAATTCGCCTGGAGTATTCCAGAATGTTCGGATGTCCATGCGTTGGAGATGTGAGGCGTGCATTGTAGCCCGTGGAAGAAACTTCGAACACTTACTTTAATCCATGTACCTTTTGCTTCTTTTCATGTATTATTAAAACGATTTCTCACTTACGGTCTCTTTTCTTTATGGTGCTTCTGTGTACAACACCGCTTCAGGAAAGCATTTCCGACCCCACATTGCTATATGATTTCGAGTTGTCAGGATGTACCCTACCCCTCTTAGAAGTTCTGAAACGTTTAACTGAAACACCCTGTATATCAATTTAATTTGTTAATCCAACTCATTTCTGAATTTAAACATTTTGTCTATGTTAACCTTACTTTTTAGCATGTCCTGTTTAGTCTATAATATCTTTGTTACTTCAGAAAAATCCAAGTAATATCCTTATTTGGAAAATTCAAGGTGTGCAGCCATGAAGGGCTTTGCATTGAAGAACAGTTTGCAATAAAGATATTCTCTCTCTATTCATTTAGGCACCTTTTAGTGGTGAGGTTTTAAATAATATGTTTGACCCAGACAGAACCATAGTTCTGATCCCCTGTTGAAATTGACTGTTAATCTATCCCATTTAATTTGTATCAATACCGATGTATATATATTTCTTCATACATTCTTCACTAAACCTTATTGTAAGAGTAAACACTCTTAAAATTTCATCCACTCTCTGCATACTCAATTCTGCATCATTATTGAAATTTATAATATTCTGCATTTACTTCTAAATTATTTTTTTTGGTTTATTACTGTACTGTACTTTTTATAGCATTTTACTTTTATTTCATATGTTTATAACATTTTAGTTTTTCACCTTATATTAACTTTCACATTTTATTCTCTCTTATTTCTTCTTACTATTCTTTATTATTTCTTTTAGCTTGGCATCTTATACAATTAACATGGCACCTACCTAACTTTACATTAATGCTTCAATTATTTAATAACTGTCGTCACATTTTCGTTTATATCTGCTTTGCACTTGAAGATGAAATTCTATAACCTATTTTATTACATACTGGACGGACGGACGCATGTACGCACGCATGTGTGTGTGTGTGTGTGTGTGCTTTCATATATATACCCTCCTGATATGCTTTCATCAATGTCACTGATTAATATAGAAAACAACAATGGGCCCAATACCGAACTGTAGAGAACTCTACTAATAACATCAAATCATGAAGAGCTGTGCTCATTCATTACCACTCTCTGTGTCTTCTCCCACTCAACCATTTCCCTATCCACAGCAGCAACTTGCCCCAATACCACAGTGCTCCAATTTGTACAGCAGTTCATTATGTACAACTACATCAAAAGCTTTCCTGAAATCGAAGTATATGACGTCAAAATTATTCTTTGCATCCAGTTCCTTTGTGACCACATTGTAGTATCCAATCAAATTGGTCAGACAAGATTTCCCCTTAACAAAACCATGCTGTGTCTGAAGTATAGTTGCAGCCTTGTCTAGATGATCCTGCATTACTTACCAGTGACTCCATTAGTTTCCGTGGAATTAGATCACCTCAGTGCCTAGTCTCCAGATGATGCAATCTGCTGAACTGAAGCCTGTCTTGGTAAGATAACCCTTCTGTTCTCTTCCTAATATCACTGCCCTTCTCTGGACCCGTTGCAGCAGAACTCTTAAAGTGAGACTCCCAGACCTATATGCAGTACTCAAGATGTGACCTAACCATTTCTTTGTACAATGTGATAATCACCTCCTTATTCCTGCTAGCAAAGTTCCTGTAAATCACTGACAAAATCCCATCAGCTGTCCTGGCAGTCTGTCTGCATTACTCAGAGAATTTCATATCTGACTGCACAATTATCCCCAAGTCATTTTACACTACACTAAGTACCACATAGTTTGTATGTAAATCTGAGATTAACCTACAGTGCATATGGGTAGTTGAAGTTTAATATTTGTCAATATTAAACTTCGACTTCCACTTCTCAGCCAATCTGCCTAACTTTTCTAGACTTTGTTGCAGTAGTTCACTCTGGTTACTGTCATTAACAACTCTCTCAACCTTTGTATCATCTGCAAACTTAGACATTAAGCCTAATACACTTTCATCAATATTAATAAATATAGAAAACAACAATGGGCCCAGCACTGAACCCTGGGGAGCTCCACTAAAAACATTAGTCCAAGGAAGAATAGTGTCCATTAGTAACCATTCATTGTCTTCTCCTACTCAACTATCCCTTTCTCTTGTCCTTAATGCCAAACTGCTCCACTTTTACGTACAACAATATTAAAAGTTTTCCTGAAATCCAAGTATATATGACCTTTTAATAATAAAAAATAATTCAACATTCAGAAATATAGTAAAAGATGAGAAATAAATCAGAAATAAGTGGGAATAAATGAATTTTCTGACATTTTAAAACAATTAATTTATTAATAAGTACACAACCCCAGGGTCTCACATCTGGTGAGTATGAGCTTGACACACCCAGGGTCCTGAGCTGGATATCATCATTCTCTCTCTCTCTCTCTCTCTCTCTCTCTCTCTCTCTCTCTCTCTCTCTCTCTCAGGAACTCAGAAATTTTTTTCTTTGTCTGGTGCTGTAAAAGCCTCAAGCTTCCTTGCACCATATGGCTAATAATAATAATAATAAATGTAAAAATTATTTTTTCCATCCAGTTCCTTTGCTACTGCATCATAGTATCCAATCAGATTTGTCAAACAAGAAGTCCTGAAGTAATCCAGGACAAGATGGTCTTGGATTGTCTCTTTAACCAGTGATTCCATTATATTCACAAGAACAGAAGTTAAGCTAATAGGTCTATAATTACTCATGTTACCTTTTGAACCCCCTCTGTTAACTGGGAATACCTTTGCACATCTCCAGTCCATAGGGTCTGGACTGGAGATGTGCAAATTACTGAGTCTAAAAATGCTGTCACAACTATGGCTAAGGATTTGCTTACCTCCTTTGCTGCCTCTCTTAATATAATTGGATAGATTGCATCCACCCGAGATGACTTTTGTTTTTTTATGTTTTATTTTGAAATTCATCCAATTCTCTTCCACTGGCCTCCAGTTATCAAAAGAGAATTTAGCTCCCAGTCAAAATCTGTTGAACTTCTGGCATTCTCTTCCCTAAAGAACTCTCCTGAATGCAGGTGCAAAATACCTATTTAGGTTGTCAGCAACCTTAGCAGGATCATCAACTGGACTAGTATGATTCAACCTTCCTTCTACTGTTAATACAAGTAAGGAAGTCTTTGCTGCTTTTCTTGGTAATTTTTGTCAGAAGTTTCTCGTAATCTGCCTTTGCTTGCCTAACTTACTTTGTGAATTGATTACAGGCTAGTGTATATCTACATAGACTTCTGTATCATCTGATAATTTATATGCATCCCATGCATTTTCTTCTCTGCCAAAATTCTCATCGGTTCATCTGACATCCATTTAGTTCTAAGCCGAAAATGGTGTTTCTCAGTTGGTACGAAAAGACTAGAAGCGTCTATGATTACTTCCCTGAATGCTTACCATTTAGAATTTGTTGCTGTTGGTAACATCATTGGATTGTCCCATTGTATAGAATTTACAAACTGTCTGAGACCACTGTATTCACTCTTACAAAAGCCCTTCTCTTTGCCCTTGACAATAGTTATGTCTTTATGTAAATTGCACAACAGTATACTGTATGTGAGTTTGCTAAATATAGAATACATAACATACATTTGTATTATGTATGTACAGAATACATGCATAATACAAATTATCCCTGAATACTTAGGCTGTGCATACTTTCAAAAAGCTGGAATTTTCAGCAAAATCCAAACATGTTCTGGGTAATGAGGACGCTGTATTTATGAGGTTCTAATGTATTTAGTTGCTGGGCATTGACTGTACTGTGCCGGAGAGTCACCCCTGCAGACATGTTCGAATAAACTTAATTAAATTAATCATAGTTAAAAGTGTTCTTCATTCTTTAGTTATATACTGTTATCTTTATATCAGTGCTACTTAATGTCTTGCCAGTTGAATTTATTTTATTTAATTTAATTTATTGTTTGTGCATGTCAATAAGTCACTGTTAACGGAAGAGATTAACCACAGATTTAATCAAATATATTTTTCTAGCTCTATCCACACTGGGCATTTTCTGTCTCTCCTCACTCTCAGTTATTTCAGAGAACGACATCAAAGTGATCACTGGCTCACACAAGCACTGCATAACCAGACACATAGTTGTAATTTGCAAGAGCAGCTTGCACTAACTTATAAAGTTTATTGAATAATTAAAAGAGAGAACTGTCACTTTTTTTGCATGAATTCTTAAAGACAAATGAAATTGTTGACACAAGTGCCAGGATGTTTTCTTAATATTTACAGATTGTAAAGTAATGATTTTTTTTTTTTGTAAAATATGCTGAAATTAAAGAATTTCAGACTGTAAACAGAACAGATTGTATTAAACAGATTGTAAACGTGGGCCTAACATTAATGCTATGTTTGTGGTATTATATTTGAATTCTGTTTTTTATTGATATGTACATAAGCATCTTATAAATTTTTGAGCACCATCCCCAATCTATATTTATAGGTTTTCCTATGTTCGTTCTTATTAGTCAGGATGGTGTTAGAATTCAGAATAACATTTTAAATTATGCCATCTTGCCTTTTTCTTGGAAAAAAACTATCAGTGGCCAGCATAGAGAGGCATATATTACTCTTATATTTCAAAACTTCAATACACAAAATTTATGTGGAACAAAGTGCTTTACTAACTTATTGCATCTGAAACCATAGAATTATTATTATAAATTGGTAAAAGTGGGTGTTGCTTACCTCATAACCTCTATAATCAACTTCTACATCATCTCCATATACATTAATATGATGATGAGCATTATTATAAATGGTTGCAGCACGAGGATTGCGTGCATTACATGCCATATCATCAGCTAACATTAAGATAATCTGGCTAGAAAGTAAATAGAATCAATAAATGAAGATAGCACCATAAATTTGAAATAACTTTACAATTGTCATGCTTCAATATTACAAAAAAAGGGGGGCATTAGGAACTGACAGGATTTAATTAGAAATATTAAAAGCAGCAGGACAGATTGGCAAATCTCCATCAATTAGAATATGTACATTTCTGGAATCTGCAGGGATTTCACCTTCAGATGAAGTCCCAGCAGATTTTTTGAAAATCTATTCACTCTGGGTGGACAAATTTTCAAAAAAATTTTATTTTTGTTTTTTTAAAGCAATCTGTTAAGCCTTCCTAAATTTTGTTAAAATCAGACTAGTAGAAATCCAGCAATTACTGTTTAATTTTTTTTTTAACATATCACACAGGCTATCCATATACTACATACTTAGTATATTATGTTTGTGAAGGAATGAATGGGTAACGTGGCAGATGTGCAGAAACAAAATGTTCTCCATTCACACATAAGTCATTGCTTTTTGCTATTTTCTTTTCCTTTTTTTAAATCATGAATTTTTATAATATTTGCTAGATGTAATACACTGTATATATTAAGTAACTTGTTTCTTTTGAAGGTAGCATAAAATAGAGGACATGTACCTAAATTAGAGAATGATAGTTGTAGACTGGATGTAAAAAAAAAAAATCGTTTTCAGCCTTCCAAAAGAACACAAATTTTCTGGATGGCTTTTACAGGTGATTGGATGAAGTCAGGTGACTTGTTCCTGTTTTTAAGGTTGATGTAAGTCTAGCTTTGATGTATTAACTTTCCTTTATAATACTAATGTTACTTAAAAAAAAAAAAGAAATTATAATGAGACCACATATAGACTTCCAGAAAAAGCCTGGGAGGCATGGGCACATTGCAGTGCTAATCAGTAATCCCATTCAGAGGCCTGAAATCAAAGGGGTCTCAAAAGTTATAGACATTAATAAGGACACTAAGTGATGTGTGGATAGTAAAACATTTTGTTCTGACTGGTGGGAATATTTTGTTCTAGCATATTTTGACCAATGGGTACAGAATACACCAGACAACCAATATCACTAAAGATTTCTAAATAACATACTCATAACTTAATAAATACAAAAAATAAAAAAAATAAATAAATAAAAATAAGAATTAAATTAATTTTTTCAATTAAAAAGTAAAAACTTCTAATACATCAAATGACATTTAAAGTTTTTTTTTTCAGTAACTCCATATCAAATACACAAATCAGAACCTAAATTACTCTAGTACAATATATGAATTGAGAGGACTGAAACATTTGTTGATGTTGGACTTGAATTTCTGTAGATAATTTTTAGAAAACAGTAACAGTAATAGCCATATAATGAAAGGATGCCACAGGCTTTTGCTGCACCGGCAAAAAAAAGAAGTAGATAAAGAAAATGCAAATGAAAATGCTTTCCTCCTCACACAGGTAACAACTATTCAGTTGACCTTTGGATTTATTCAAACTGTCAACAGTTTGAATAATCAATTTCCTGTGAGGGCAACTTATTCCAGCAATCAATGACTCGCTGGCTAAAAGAAAACTTTCTACAATCTAATCTAAACCTCAATCCCTGTAATTTGAATTTATGATCCCTAGTTCTGGAATTCTTTATAACAGTGAGAATTCCGCCTTCATTCATTTTACTAACCCCTCTCAGAGCATTATAAACCTCAATCAAGTTACCTCTGAGGTGCCCAATTACAAAGCTCTGTAGCCCAAGTAATCGGAATCTTTCCTCGTGTGGTCGTCCTTCTGCCAATCTCACCATTCGAGTTGACCGTCTTTGGAACCTTTTAAGAAATTAAATGTCTTTTTCAGATTAAGTCTCCATATTTGAACACAGTATTCCAAATGTGGTCTTACAATTGCCTTATACAATGGGATTATGAACTCTCTGTCTCTACAGGAAAACATTCGATAAATCATCAATAGGACACCATGGGCTTTCCTAGCTGCCTGTTTACACTGTTCAGAAAACTTCATATCCACCCATATTGTAACTTCCAGATCCCTTTCCTCCTCCTCCACTGTTTTTAATTCAAACTCACCAAATGTATAATTTATTTCTGCGCTGCTACTCTCCAAGTGAAAGACATTTAGCAGCATTAAAACATAGCTGCCACTTCTCTGATGTTCTTTGAAGTCTGTTCAAATCATCTTGAAAATATATAAGAACAAAGGTTGCTCTAAACAATACAAGTAAAAAGTGCAAATGAAGAAGGAAAGTTAGTCAGGCAGTATGAAGTTAAACTATTAATGGTGTTGACTAGCTGAAGCAAGTGTTGGAATTGGTTTGGAAGAAAGTGACAAAAACTGCATTTGCCAAATTAGAAGAATAAGACCCATGGAAATATTTATAGAAAAGGCATACAGCAAAAACTGAAATTTATGCAGTAGAGAATGGAGAAAATTTGTAAAGAGTCATTGATTAACATGAAAGTGGATACAGCCTAGGAGTTTAAGAGAGGTTCAGGAATTCCCCCCCACCAGATGTAGGAACTAATAAAACTATCTCACAAGTATTTCATTAGATAGTTTTGTAATTTCTATTGACTTAACAGCTGTTTAGAAAAATATTAACAGCAAGAATGAAATCAAAAACTTAGTTTTCTGATGCAAAAGAAACTATGCACTAGGTAGTAGATGACTCTCATCAACCGGTGTAATACCACCACTTTCCTTATTGTAGGCTTGAAGTGGTGGAACCCATGTTCAGTCTCCAGAGCTAAGTTCCGGTCACCCCTTCCCCATCTCTTCCATCATGCAGTATGACTAATGACTTTTGAGGTTATGATGGACATCATGGCAAGATCCAATCTTCCTTACATTTCGAGGGTACAGCTCTAAAACAGTGTTCGCAGACCGGCCACTAGTTAGTACACAGGACCGAACCTATTGGTAACGCTTTAGGAGGCTTCCGGATCAGCTAGTGTATGTATAATCTTGCTACCTCTACTCTGCCAGATAGTGACTGGAGGGAGTCCGAGTAGTGTATATGCAGGGGGCATTGTCGAGGCCACGTTATGTCAAGGATCTGGGTATATTCTTACCGTGTGTACGCCATATCAAAAAATTTCATTACTTCATACAGCAAGGCCCCCCACTTTTTTTTACTATTGAATACACCATGAATTGTCAACCTAATAGAGTAAACTTATCTGCGAAAAGATCTAAACCTCCCAAACACTTCCTAGTTCATTTCACAAATATACGTGGTCTCAATGCTAATCTCAACGATGTCCATTTCCACTTGCAGTCTGCCAAACCCCATGTACTTTTTCTGACAGAATCTAAGTTATCAGTTGATTCAACTACTGCTCACCTAAGTTGCCCAAATTATTCGCTGTATGATTTCTTTCGCCTCAAAGGTGGTACTTGTGCATATGTCTGTTCCGATATTCCCTGTCAGAGACTTGGTAATTTGGAATCTCCTCCTTTCGATCTTCTCTGGCTTAAAATCTCTCTACCTCATTGTGTCAAATTCATCTGTTGTCTCTACCGCTCTCCCAACTCCACTAATCACTTGGAGTTCTCTGACTTCCTCTCTTTGCAACTTGGCTTTCTCCAGTCCAACTTTCCTAACAGTGAGGTAATTTTCCTTGGTGATTTTAATGTTCACAATTCCAGCTGGCTTCCATTTTCTAGTTACACCAAGTCAACTAGTCGAGATGCTGAGACTTTTGCAATTACTAATAACCTTGCATAGATTGTTCATTTACCAACAGAATACCAGACGATCCTAACCATACAGCCAACACGCTTGATCTTTTTCTCACAAACAACCAGTACACGGTCAAAGTGATTGGTCCTTTAGGCACCTCAGTTCACAACTTGGTGATTGTATCTTCTCCAATGGACCCTTTATCTCATGGCTATTCACAACCTTGTGTTGCTTGGCATTACAAGAATGCAAAATGGGATGACCTGCAAGATTTCTTTTCTTCTTTTCCTTGGTCGGAGTACTGTTTCAAAACTTCTGATGGCAATGTTTGCTCAGATCATATCAGTAAAATTCTGTTCGGGAGAAGAATGTTGCATATCGTAATTGGCTTGTTTCCAATTCTTCAGTTACATTTTCTGCCTACACTAAAGCTCACAACAATTGTAAAGCAGTTATTAATCAGTCCAAACTAGATTTCGAACAGGATAAGAGTAGAAAACTTGCTTCTTGCCATAATGGTAGCCGAGCATTCTGGTCTTTTGCCAAAGCTATTGGCAGAAACGTTTGCCCATCTCTGCTCCCACCTTTGTCAAAATCAGATGGTTCTGTTGTCACTTTGGCCAAGGATAAAGCTGACCTGCTAACATCCCATTTTTCTTTGAACTCATGTATTAAAGATCTTGTTAAAAACCTCCCACCATTCCCAACATGCTCCATTCAATGCTTCCTGTGGTCTTCGGTCAAAAGGATATCAGAAGGATTTTGACAAATCTTGATGCTAAGAAAGCTCCAGGTCCTGATGGTATTTCTCCACTTGTTCTCAAAACCTGTGCTCCTGAACTTACTCCTATTCTTTGCCGCCTTTTTTCACTTTCTTATTCCAAAGGTGATTTCCCTTCTGGTTGGAAATTTGCTCATATCCAGCCAGTTCCTAAAATGGGTGACAAATCCTCCCTCCCATCCAATTATTGTCCCATTGCAATTACTTCTACTCTTTCTAAGTAATAGAGAAATCAATTAATCGCCAACTCTTAAACTACCTAGAAACCTTCCATTTGATCAATGATTGCCAGTATGAATTCTGTCAGTGTCAATCCACTGGTGATATTGTAGCTTATGTTGCCCATTTATGGACAAATTCAATGGAAAAGTTCGGTGAAACACAAGCAGTTGCTCTTGACATCTCAAAGGGTTTCGATTGTGTTTGGCATAAATGTCTTCTAAACAAGCTTCCATCTTATGGTTTGCCAACTGTTTTTTGTAATTGGTTATCCAGTTTTCTCTCTGATCACTCACTGAGGGTGATGGTAGATGGCTCTCTGTCTTCTAACTTCTCCACTAATGCTGGTGTCCCCCAAGGTTCAGTTCTTTCCTTCACTCATTTTCCCCTTGTATATTAATGACCTTCTTCTATTGACTGCAAATTCTGTCCATAGTTTTGCCGATAATAGCACATTGCATTCCACTTTCCATCTTGAGAAAACTTACCCTGCTCAATCAGCTTCAACTTCTCGAATATCTGCCGATCTTCAGGTAATTCTCCAGTGGGGCAAAGACAACTTAGTTGATTTCAGTCCTTCTAAAACTCAGTCTTGTCTTATATCTCGCAAAATGGATTCTTCTGCTCCTATGTTTATCTTTGGTGACACTCTGATTTCTAAGAAAGTTGATATATCGGTTTTGGGGATTACCCTGACTTCTAATCTTTCTTGGCACAAGCACATTACAAATATTGCTTCCTCTGCATCTAAAAAACTTGGTTTTCTCTTTCGCTCATGGCATTACTTTTCTTCCAAACAGCTGTTCACTCTGTACAAATCACAAATCTGTCCTACCATGGAATAATTTTCCCACATCTGGGGTGGTGCCCGCAAAACCTCTCTCAGGCTTCTAAATTCCATTCAGAAGAGGGCAGTTAGGTTAATCAATGACTCATCTCTAACAGAGTCTCTCCCCTCGCAGTATTATAGATATACTGTTTCTGCTGCATGCCTTTTCTATAGATACTTCCATGGAAGTATCTGTAGAAAAGTGCAATCTCTTTCAAAACCATACGAACACGTGCCGCCACCAGCCAACATCCATTTACTCTACAACTTCAAACTCACAGAACCAACTTTTCATCTTCCTCGTTTATTCATTCAACTGCCGTTTTCTGGAACAACTTTTCTTTATATGTCTTTCCTGAAAATTACAGTCTACAGAAGTTCAAGTCTAATGTCAACAAATAGTAGTAGTAGTAGTAGTGGCATGTGACGCAAGAAAGCAAGTGTATGAGCTTATGCAGAATCAGCCAAAAAAAAAAAAAAAAAAAAATCACACCATTCCCTCCAAATGCCTGTCCAGTTCCTCCTTAAATTTATTCAACCTATCAACTTCCACAACGACAGATGGAAGTTTGTTCCAGCAATTAACCACCCGCTGGCTAAAGGCAAATTTCCGCACATCTATTCTACATCTGTCCTTACTTAATTTGAATTTATGCCCCCTTAGGTTCGTAATCTGAACAAGTGGAAGGATCCCATCAAAATTCAGCGTGCTCAACCCATTCAAGGCCTTATACACCTCAATCAGATCACCTCGCAGGTGCCTAGTCTCCAGCCACTGCAATTTGCAGAATTTAAGCCTCTCTTGGTAAGAGGATCCCTTCATTCCCCTCACCAATCTTGTTGCCCTTCTCTGTACATGCTCAAGTAAATCTACATCCTTCCTAAAATGAGGCCTCCAGACCTGTACGCAGTACTCAAGGCATGGCCTGACCATTGCCTTATACAGAGGGACAATCACCTCCTTCTCCCTGCTAGCAAAATTCCTATATATCATTGACAAAACCCCATGACCTGCCCTGGCAGCCTGTCTGCATTGCTCAGAAAACTTCATATCTGACTGGACAATTACTCCCAGGTCTTTTTCATTTTCTACCACCTTAAGTGTAGTACCACACAGTTGGTACGTTTCTCTGAGGTTACTTCTACCCATATGCAGTACTTGGTTAAACTTCAATAACACTAAGAAGTGGCAACTGAAGTTTAACAAGGTTAAACTTCCGTTGCCACTTCTTAGCCCATCTGCCCAAATTTTCTAGATCCTGTTGCAGTAGCACTCTGCCATTACTGTCATTAACAACCCTGCCAACTTTTGTATCATCTGCAAACTTCGACATTAAGCCTGATATACCTTCATCAATATCATTGATAAATATACAAAACAACAGTGGACCCAACACCGAACCCTGTGGGACTCCACTAATAACATTAGTCCACGAAGAGCAGCACCCATTGATTACCACCCTCTGTCTTCTCCCACTTAACCATCCTTTTATCCATTGTAGCAACTTACCCTTAATACCATTATGCTCCAATTTGTACAATAGTCTTCCATGCACAACAGTGTCAAAAGCTTTCCTGAAATCCAAATATATGATATCAAAATTATTTTTTGCATCCAGTTCCTTTGTAACCACATCATAATATCCTATCAAATTTGTCAGACAAGACTTTCCCTTAACAAACCCATGCTGTGTCTGAATTATTGCTGCAGTCTTGTCTAGATGATCCTGCAATGCATCTTTAACCAGTGACTCCATTATTTTACCCGGAACAGAAGTTAAACTAACTGGTCTGTAATTACTCGTGTCATCCTTCGATCCCCCTTTGTGAATTGGGGATACATTTGCACATCTCCTGTCCGTGGGAACCTCCCCTGAGTCCAATGATGCTCTCATAATTATGGCTAAGGGTTTGCTTAGTTGCTTTGCCATCTCCTTTAATATAACTGGATAGATCCCATCCACTCCAGGTGCTTTTCTTATGTTTAACTTCAACAATTTCTCCTCCACTTTGCTCTCAGTTATTACAAAATCATTAAGTATCCTGCTACAATTTGATAACCTTCTGCCATTTTCAAACCTTAATAATTCCTCATGTGTGAATGTAAATGCAAAATATTCATTCAGTTTGTTTGCTATCTGAGCAGGATCATCAAAAGTCGAGCCATTGATGTCAAGTGGACCAATCAGATTCATCCCCTTCCTTTTAGAGTTTATATAAGTAAAGAAATCCTTGCTGTTTTTCTTAGCATCTTTTGCCAAGGATTTCTTGTAATCTGCCTTCGCCTGCCTAACCTCTTTTGTCTTCTCTTGTCTTCACAACCTCCAACCCAAGCATGGTACTAAGTACTATAGGTTCTAATACCTCTCATGTTTGGGGTTTTCATAAAAAAAAACAAAAAACTATATTTGAAATATGCTTATGCTATAATGGTTATAATTGATTAATGAATTCTGAAAACAGTTTTTTGTTGGTTACAATAGCAGTAGTTCCAATTATTCAAAAAAAAAAATAAATTAAAACTACAATATATTCATTGTTAATGAAATGCATAATTATATTATACACACAAAAAATGAAACCTAGTTTTTAATACAAACTAATATATTTTGCTCATGTATTCATTCTTTGCAGTGTGTATGATGCAATCTACAAGGAACATGTTCGTGAATGGAATTAGAGTTCTCATGTTTTGCTTCAGTTCATCCAGAGTATGTAAGTTATTTGCATAGGCCTAATTCTTAGGAGCATCACACCAATAATGTTCAAAAATAAACAATTTCTCCTTGGAAGAAACCCCTGTTACATACCAAACTAATAAATGCTATGCTGCTCCTCAAATAAATACTACCACAATTAAACTGCCTTCTGCCACCAGTATAAATGTATCCCACTCCATAACCAATCAACATATGCTCTGTTGCCTACAGTTCACATCACATTAGCTGCATAATAAGCAGATAACTTTATGAAAATCTTATAAAATAAAATACATCAAAATCTTTATTATTTACCTATCTGGAATTCCCAAACGTTTAACACTGCGATAGATGGAGAGAACATTAGCTACATGGCGATAGTTGAACCAAAATCTTGAAGTGCATACCAGAACAGCCCAATTATTTGTATGCCCACTTTTGAAAGTTTTTTCAAATTTTTCATCTTGAAATAATGCCTACCAAAAAACAAAATATTAAAACATATATCAATTTAACAACAACAACAAAAAAAAAAAAAAACTTTGAAAACAAGATCATTTACATTGTGAAAACACTAGTTATATATTTATTAATATTAAAAATACTGTAGATACTTAAATTGAAAATACCGTAGATACTTTAAACACATAATTTATAAATGAATATAAGTTGTGAAATTAAAAGAATTACACAGGAGAATTCATATATATTTTTAGCATCAATATGAACCAACCAAGATATTTAGTAGCAACAGGAGCCAGTCTTTTAAAACAGGCATTCAGAATCATTTGTCTTACGTTCCTTTTCCCTCTCATATAATATTTACTGGTAACATGCTACCTGTTGATCAGTGCCATTTCAAACTTGAGATCCCACCTCAAAATCAATCTTTGGCTATCTCCAAAAGACTGAATGCTTTATCCCATAGTCGTAAGGTGCTCCAAAACCAAAGGCTTTGCAACACCCCCCTACAACTTTCACAGTTCCACCAGCTAATTACCCATTTCTTATCATGAGAATTGGGAAATACTTACACATCCCAAAACTCCACTCTCAAGTTTCAATTCATTAGCCACTATCTTGGACACCAATACTTTCCGATTATATTTGCCATTTTGGAATTCATTTATGAAAGCTAGACATTCATATTGCTCTCTGTAATGTCAGACCATGCTCATGTAATAATCTTCACTGCATCTAGGACATTCAATTTTCTCCAGAATTCTCATAAGTTAATGTATTTTCTCCATCAGTTTCTGCAATTTCCTTCATAAATGTCCTATTCAGGTCATGTACTTTGAAGTTGGCAATAACTCCTTTGTCCACAGGCTAAATGTTATGAAGGATGAATGTCGTGTTCAGAGGTAAAAAAAAAAACTTCACAATGGGTGTGCAATCACAGATAGGATATAGTGGGAATTATCGAGAAGCAGAAATGCTTTAAATTCCAGCTTATTTGGCTTGCAATAATTTTTAACAGGCAATGAATGAAAAGTGAAGTGGTCACCCAGGCTCTTGTATATTTTTTTTTTGTAGTTGTTGGCACATCGGCTTCTGTGGCCATAATGCACCTCTCAAGGTTTTTGCAGTACTTTGATCCAAGCCCGAGGCATGATTCGAACCCGCGACCTTTGGGTTGCCAGGCAGGCACTTTACCCACCTGGCTAGCCCGGTCGGCTCTTGTATTCGACTTAGTATTAGTTAAGACCAAATGATGCAAGGAAGGGAACACTTGCTACATTAGCCAAAAAATAAATCAGTAAATAAACAATAATAAAAAACAGAATATTCATACTATTTCCATTTCCACAAGATAATCAACCAATTCTAGCTGCACAGATTCAGCTGAACAAAATACTGAGGCTCTTGCAATTACTAATGTCCACACTCAACTTGTTAATTTATCTAAATACCAGACAATGCTAACCCACACATGAAAAACTCAATCTCTCTCAAAAACAACCCTTCAAAGTACAGTCAGTGAAAGACTTGTTAAATCTTCTCTTACCATAACCAGTAAATTCTACTCAATACCTCCTATGTCTTCCAATAGAAGGATATTAGATGAATTCCGAACAATCTTGAAGCTGAGGAAGTTTCTGATAACATTTCTCCACTTCCACCAAAAACCTCCACTTCTTCCACTCTGTGTAGCCTTTTTACACTTTCTTATTCCACTGGCATTTTTCCTTCTGCTATAAACTTTAAAAATACTATTTATTTGAGGTTTAACAAAGCATTGCCTATAGGTGAACTTTGCAAGATCCAATTTTCTGTTACTCTCTAAGATTTTATATTTGTGTCACCTGGTTTGTATTTCACCTGTGAGGGAGAACAGACCTTCCTCATCTATTACTCAAACCCCTTCAATGCCTTAAAATACACCCCAATTAGATCTACCCTCAGATGTCTAAAATGCATTACACTCATTACCAATCTGGTCGTCCTTCCCTAAACTCTCTACAGAAGTCAATCTTTTTTTTAAGTACAGTCTCTAGACCTGAATACAATATTTCAAATGTGGAATCATCACCCTGTTAAGAGAGATAATGACATCCATCATCCCATTAGCAGACGATCAATAAATCACAAACAAGATACTTCATACATGCCTTCTTAGCCACCTAATTACACTGTATGAAAAATATCATGTCAGACAGAATCATAATACCTTCATCTTGAACCAATTTTAGCTCCTCCACCCAAAGCTTACATTTGACTGCAAGATTTTTGTTCTACTTACATTTAGAAGCATTCAACATTAGTTGCTATTTTTTAAACAACACATGAAACTGATTTTTTTTTTTTTTTATGTGAACCCCAAACACGAGAGGTATTAGGACCTATAGTACTTAGTACCGTGCTTGGGTTTGAGGTTAAGAAGACGAAAGAAGATATTTGTTGACATTGGACTTGAACTTCTGTAGATTGTAATTTTCAGGAAATACGTAAGAAGGAAGGTTGTTCCAGAAAACGGCAGCTGAATGAATAAATGAGGAAGATGAAAAGTTGGTTCTGTGGGTTTGAAGTTGGACAGTAAATGGATGTTGGCTGGTGGCGGCACGTATTCGGACTGTTTTGAAAGAGAGAGCAGGAATTATAGAAGCCAATTCAGAAGAACAGTGCCCATGGAAGTATCTGTAGAAGAGGCATGCAGCAGAAACAGTGCGTCTATGAGAAAGCGGGTGGAGAGACTCTGTTAGAGATGAAACATTAATCAACCTAACTGCCCTCTTCTGAATGGAATCAAGAAGCCGGAGAGAGGTTTTGGGAGCACCACCCCAGATATGGGAACAATATTCCATGGCAGGGCGAATTTGCGATTTATACAGAGTGAGCAGCTGTTTGGAAGAAAAGTAACGCCGAGAGCGAAAGAGAAAACCAAGTTTTTTAGATGCAGAGGAAGCAATATTTGTAATGTGCTTGTGCCAAGAGAGATTAGAAGTCAGTGTAATCCCCAAAAGAGATATATCATTTTGCCTAGAAATCGGAGTGTCACTAAAGATAAGCATAGGAGTAGAAGAATCCTTTTTGCGAGATATAAGACAAGACTGAGTTTTAGAAGGGTTGAAATCAACTAAGTTGTCTTTGCCCCACTGGAGAATTACCTGAAGATCGGCATTTAAGGAATTGGTAGCAGATTTTCGAGAAGTTGAAGCTGATTGAGCAGGACAGGGTTTCTCAAAATGGAAAGTTGAATGCAATGTGCTATCATCAGCAAAACTATGGATAGGATTTCCAGTCAATGGAAGAAGGTAATTGATATACAAGAGGAAAAGAGTGGGGGAAAGAACTGAACCTTGGGGGACACCGGCATTAGTAGAGAAGTTCGAAGACAGAGAGCCATCTACCATCACCCTCAGTGAGCGATCAGAGAGAAAAGTGGATAACCAATTACTAAAAACAGTTGGCAAACCATAAGATGGAAGCTTGTTTAGAAGACCTTTATGCCAAACACGATCAAAAGCCTTTGAGATGTCAAGAGCAACTACTTGTGTTTCACCGAACCTTTCCATTGAATTAGTCCATAAATGGGTAACATAAGCCAGAATATCTCCAGTGGATCGACACTGACGGAATCCATACTGGTGATCGTTGATCAGACGGAAGGTTTCTAGGTAGTTTAAGAGTTGGCGGTTAATTGATTTCTCCATTACTTTAGAAAGAGTAGAAGTAATTGCAATGGGACGATAATTGGATGGGAGGGATTTGTCACCCTTTTTAGGAACTGGCTGGATATGAGCAAATTTCCAAGGTTTTGAGAACAAGTGGAGAAATACCATCAGGACCTGGAGCTTTCTTAGCATCAAGATTCATCAAAATCCTTCTGATATCCTTTTGACGGAAGACCACAGGAGGCATTGAATGGAGCGTGTTGGGAATGGTGGGAGGTGTTTTACCAAGATCATTAATACATGAGCTGGAAGAAAAATGGGATGCTAGAAGGTCAGCTTTATCCTTGGCTGAAGTGGCAACAGAACCATCTGGTTTGGACAGAGGTGGGAGTAAAGATGGGCAAAAGTTGCGGCCAATAGCTTTGGCAAGAGACCAGAATGCTCGGCTACCATTAGGGCAAGAAGCAAGTTTTCTACTCTTAGCCTGTTCAAACTCTAGTTTGGACTGGTTAATAACTGCTTTACAACTGTTGCGAGCTTTGGTGTAGGCAGAAAATGAAACTGAATAATTAGAAACAAGCCAATTACAATATGCAACATTCTTCTCTTGGACAGCCTTAGCACATTTATTGGAAAACCAAGGTTTAGATAAAGGACGAGATTTTAAAGTGGAGTGTGGGATAAAGGATTCCATTCCTGCAAGAATAATTTCACTGACACGATCTGAGCAAACGTTGACATCAGAAGTTTTGAAACAGTAATCCGACCAAGGAAAAGAAGAAAAGAAGTCTCGCAGGTCATCCCATTTTGCATTCTTGTAATGCCAAACAACACGTGGTTGGGAATAGCCATGAGATAAAGGTTCCATTGGAGAAGAGACAATCACCAAGTTGTGATCTGAAGTGCCTAAAGGACCTCTCACTTCGACCGTGTACTTAGAAGGGTTGTTTGTGAGAAAAAGATCAAGCGTATTGGCTGTATGATTAGGATTTTCTGGTATTCTTGTAGGTAAATGAACAATCTGTGCTAGGTCATTAGTAATTGCAAAAGCCTCAGCATCTCGACCTGCTGGGTCGGTGTGACTAGAAAACGGAAGCCAGCTGGAGTTGTGAACATTAAAATCACCAAGGAAAATTACTTCGCTGTTAGGAAAGTTGGACTGGAGAAAGTCAAGTTGCAAAGAGAGGAAGTCAAAGAGCTCCAAGTGATTAGTGGAGTTGGGAGAACGGTAGAGACAACAGATGAATTTGACACAATGAGGTAGAGAGATTTTAAGCCAGAGAAGATCAAAGAGAGGAGATTCCAAATTGCCAAGTCTCTGACAGGGAATATCAGAACGGACATATGCACAAGTACCACCTTTGAGGCGAAAGGAATCATACAGCGAATAATTTGGGCATCTGAGATGAGCAGTAGATGAATCAACCGATAACTGAGATTCTGTCAGAAAAAGTACATGGGGTTTGGCAGACTGCAAGTGGAAATGGACATCGTTGAGATTAGAATTGAGACCACGTATATTTGTGAAATGAATTAGGAAGTCCTTAGGAGGTTTAGATCTTTTTGCAGATAAGCTTGCTCTATTAGTTTGACAATTCATGGTGTATTTAATAGTAGTAAAAAGTGGGTGGGACATGCTGTATGAAGTAATGAAATTTTTGGATATGGCATACATGTGGTAAGAATATACCCAGATCCTTGACATAACGTGGCCTCGACAATGCTCCCCACATACACACTACTCGGACTCCCTCCAGTCACTATCTGGCAGAGTAGAGGCAGCAAGATTATACACTAGCTGATCCGGAAGCTTCCTAGAGAGTTACCAATAGGTTCAGTCCGGTGTACTAACTAGCGGCCGGCCTGCGAACACCGTTTTAGAGCTGTACCCTCGAAATGTAAGGAATATTGGATCTCGCCACGACGTTCATCATAACCTCAAAAGTCATCAATCATACTGCATGATGGAAGAGATAGGGAAAGGTTGACCGGAACTTAGCTCTAGAGACTAAACATGGGTTCCACCATTTCAAGCCTCCAATAAGCAAAGTGGTGGTATTTCACCGGTTGATGAGAGTCATCTACCACCTAGTACTGCCTGGTAACATAGAGGGGCGGCGTTCCTCCATGTGGTGTGGGCGCCACACCTCGACCCCTGCTTACGTTGGTTCACACCTGGGTGGTCACCCACCATGTACTTGTGCATGGAGGTTATACCCAGGATTACTAACAGTCCCACCATTGTGAAGGTGCAAGCAGAGGATTTGGCTGTCACAGACCGTCCGGACTTCGCCGAAATTGGGTCCACTTGACTTGAGTGTCACCCGAATATCAGTTTCATCAGCGTTTTAGACTCCCAGATAGCAAGTATAGCTTGTCTGGCATATCTGAGAGAATGTACGTTGGCATTCGTACGTTGGCATTCGAGGTGAGCGGACGCGCTTAGACAGGGCTCCTCAGTTAAGTGGTTTACTTTTGGATAGTGCTTTTAAATATTTGATTTATTTAGATATTGTTGGATTATTTTGTTATAGGTTTTCCTGTAACTGTTTGATTTTAATAATATTATAGATATAATTTTTTAAAGTTACTTTCATTGATATTTATTTAATTTTATAATGGTAGTTACGAGATCTGCCTTAAACACGTCACAGGGTACCGTGACTCACACGGAAATAGCAGATGGCGATTTACGGGTGAGTCATGATTTAATCCGTTGTGGAACCTGTGGAATGTTTTCCAAGGTCGACCTGGTGACTAATCCTACCTCACCTGGGGATTCTTTTCTTTGTGATCGATGTAAGGAGTGCACCGATCTTAAATTACAATTTGGTGCACTGATGGAACAATTTGAATCCCTGAAAAAACGAGTGCTTGCCCTCGAAAATAATGCTTCTGGGAGCTCGTCAGGGAGTCAAAACTCCAGCAATCTACCAAGTGATGCACACCCGATTCGAGCCTCAAAACAGAAAAACCAAGTGCAAACTACCCTGGTTAAAAAGGACATTGTTTTATTAGGAGACTCCATTGTCAGGGAAACGGGGAATATTTTTTGTAATAAAGATAGGTGGAGCAGAACCAGGGTATGTCTGCCGGGAGCAACTATTGATGATGTCACCAACAGACTGCCGACCGGGCTAGCCGAGTGGGTAAAGTACCTGCACGGCAACCCAAAGGTCGCGGGTTCGATTCCCGCCTCGGGCTTGGATCAAAGTACTGCAAAAACCTTGGGAGGTGCAATATGGCCACAGAAGCCGATGCGCCAACAACTACTAAAAAAAAAAAAAAAAAAAAACCAACAGACTGTCAGATTTTAAAGGGGGTAAAGAAAATATTATTATTCATGTGGGAACAAATAATATTAAACGTACACGATCTGACGATTTGTTGGAAAAATACAGGACCATGCTGAGGAAATGTCGCGAGCTAGGCCATAATGTCTATGTGTCTGCAATTCTGCCCAGACACGATAGGAGGGAGTATATGTTAAGAGCCTTGTGGATTAACTCAAGACTTGAAGGAATCTGCAAGGCTTTAGGGGGTAAATTTCTATCAGCATGGCCCACACTTGTAGGTAGAAGGAATTTGTTTTGTAGAGACGGGATACACTAAACAAAGGTGGTGCAAAAGTTTTTGCCAGTATTATTGAGGATACCTTAAAGGCTCAGGGAAACTGCTAGTTAGGGGGGATGTGGGTAATACTGACACGCGTTTATCTGATAATATTGGTCAATGTAACTCTTGCACATACCTTAAGAGTTCTTATCTGTTACCCCAACTCGACGTATTATCTAGATGTTCTGGGGGCAAAGACGTTTCACGTGAGCGGGTAGCTAATATCAGGGAAGAGAGCCTAAAAAACTTCAAGGGTTGTGTTAGGGTTGTTAAATATACAAGAACAGTAAATCTTAATTGTTTATACAGTAACGTTAGAAGTGTCGTCAATAAAATGAGCGAATTCGAACTGCTGGTTAAAACAAGTAACGCGGACATAATAGGGCTTACAGAGACGTGGTGCCACCCGGAAATTGGGGATGATGAGTTTCAGTACGGCTTGTATAATGTATTTAGGAAGGATAGAGTGGATAGAAGGGGTGGTGGGGTAATGCTTCTTATCAGAAGCAGCCTGAGTGCGACGATAGCTTTCCCGGATTCAGACATTTCACATGCTAGTATAGAGTCTGTATGGTGTGAGATAGTTGGAAACAAAGGTACAATGCGAGTAGGAGTAATCTATAGACCAGGTGATTGTGAAGACTATGACAAAAGCCTCTACATGCAAATGGAATGGGCAAGTAAGCGTCAATGTCTTATTATGGGCGATTTCAATTTGCCTCTAATTGATTGGAGTAAATGGGAAGGAAACTCGACATGGGGAACAAAATTTTTAAATCAACTAGATGACTGTTATTTGTATCAACATGTCAGGGAAAGTACTAGAGAAAAGAATATCCTAGACCTCATCATCACACATGAATCAGATGACATAACAGGGCTGACAGTAGAGGAACCAGTAGCAGGAAGTGATCATGGAGTTCTACGGTGGATGATGACGAGAGAGGTAGCAGAAGTAAAAGGCAAAGGAATGGGTTTTAATTTCAGAAAAGGAAATTATGATGCCTTAAGGTACTACATGGCCTCTATTAACTGGGTAGATATCGCGCAGAGAATGAATACAATTGAACTGTGGTACGCTTTTAAAACATTAATCACAGATGCCTTGAATGAGTATATACCATTAAAAAAATTCTCCACGAGAAGGGTTCCAAGTTGGATGAATAGAGAAGTTGCCACATTACTTGAGCAGAAAAAGGTGGCATGGAAAAGTTACAGAGCAATAAAAAGTACTGAAGCCTATAACAGCTACAAGGTGATGTGTAATAGAGCCACAGAAAAGGTTCGACAGGCAAAGGCAGTTTATGAGAAATCACTAGCAAACAGAGCAAAGAGGGGGGATAAAGAATTCTTCACATATATAAATGCCAAGAAGAGCAGGACAAACCAGATCGGACCTTTACGTAAGGGAAAGGGGATAGTAATAAATACACCAGCTGCCGTTGCAGATGAACTCAACAGTTATTTTGCATCGATATTTACAAATGAAAAGCCTTTTGTGGCAATGGGAAATTGTGGGAGCGAAGTTAAAAAATATGTAATTAATGATATTGAAATTTCGCAAGATTATTTAATGAAAAAACTTTCAAGCCTACAGACCAGTAAGGCTCCTGGAGTTGATGGAATATACCCTATAATCTTGAGAGAGGCGGCAAGCGAGTGCATTGAACCACTGAGGCTGGTTATGCGAGCATCACTAGACTCTGGGGAGATTCCCTTGGATTGGAAAAGTGCAAATGTATCTCCCATACATAAGGGTGGCTCTAAAAGTGAAGTGGGAAATTATCGACCTGTCAGTCTGACTTCAGTAGTAGGGAAAATCATGGAGGCAATGATCAAGGGTGGAATTCAGGATCATTTGGATCGAATTGAAATTCTCAAGGATACTCAGCATGGTTTTGTAAAGGGAAAATCATGTTTAACAAATCTGGTTCACTATTTCGAAAGGGTCACTCACGAGCTGGATTTAGGGAATAATTTCGACATTGTTTATTTAGATTTCAGCAAAGCTTTTGACTCAGTCCCACATGAGCGGTTGCTTTATAAGCTAGAACAGGTTGGAATCACTGGGAAAATCCTTAGATGGATAGAAGGATGGCTTCAGGGCAGGAGGCAGAGGGTTGTGATAAATGGCTATTCCTCAGATTGGGTTGATGTAAGAAGTGGGGTTCCCCAAGGATCAGTATTAGGACCACTGTTGTTTTTAATTTTCATAAACGACATTGATGAAGGGATAGAGGGCGTGATGTCTAAATTTGCAGATCATGTTAAAATTGGTAGAGTAGTTAATGATCACTGTCAAGCTGAGCTTCTTCAGAGAGACCTAGATAGACTTCAGGAATGGTCAGAAAAATGGCAGCTGTGCTTTAATCCAACAAAGTGTAAGGTATTACACCTGGGAAACAGTAATCCGAAAATAACTTATTCACTTGGTGGAGTTCAACTAAACCCAGTACTGGAGGAAAGGGACTTGGGTGTTACGATACGGTCAGACATGAAATTCTCTGAGCATTGTAAACAGGTTGCAAGGAAGGCCCATGGTGTCCTATCGATGATCTATCGAACTTTTGCAAGTAGAGATAGGGACGTGATAATCCCATTATATAAGGCTTATGTTAGACCACACTTGGAATACTGTGTTCAAGTATGGAGACCGCACCTAAAGAAAGACATCGAGCTTCTTGAAAGGGTGCAAAGAAGGGTAACTCGCCTGGTGAGATCGGCAAAAGGGCGTCCTTATGAAGAAAGACTTCGAATATGTGGGTTGCAGAGTTTGGAAACTAGACACCTTAGAGGAGATTTGATTGAGGTGTTTAAGGCTCTGAGAGGCATCAGTAAAATGAATGAGGACAAAATTTTCAAGATTATAAATGATGCTAGAACTAGGGGACATAAATTCAAGTTATGGGGGGAAATGTTTAGATTGGACTGCAGGAAGTTTTATTTTAGCCAGCGAGTTATAAATTATTGGAATAAGTTGCCTTCATGGGTGGTAGAGGCCAACAGTTTGGGGAAATTCAAAGGTCATCTGGATAGTACTTTCGGGTAAGGGAAGCGCATAGGATGATAGGATTAATTTCCTTTTTATTTATTTTTTATTTCATTTTATTATTTTTATTTATTTATTAATTATTATTATTTATTTAATTTTTGTTTATATCATTGTTTTGTTCGGATTTTTTTTTTTTTTTTTTTGGCTGGTGCAGCATAAGCCATAGGCTTTCTTGCACCATACGGCCGTTACTAATACTAATACTAATACTAATGTCTGTGACAACCTCAAGGACCAAATACAAGTCCTTATGAAGTAACGTGGCCACCACTAAACTTTTAACCACCCTACTCCAACTTCAAATTGTTACAAGGCAATTGTCTAATCAATCTGACTGGATACTATGACACAGAAATAAAAGAACTGGATACAAAAAATAATTTTGCCATCATATACTTAAGATTTCTGAAAAGCTTTTGATACTGTACCAATAATCAACCATCCAGTGACTGAAGGCGAACTTCCATACACCTGTCCTGCAACCATCCTTCTTTGATTTGATTTTTATTCCATCATGTGTATACTGATGTAAATGGGAAGCATTCAAAGAAATAATCATAGAAGCTACCAGACTTTTCATGCCAACTAAGAATTCCATTCCAAGCTTAGACCTAAATGGATGTCAGATGAATTAATGAGACTTGCTGAAGAGAAGAAAAATGTTTGTTTGTTATTTGGTTTTTAGGAGCATTAGCAACCAAGGCCATATTGCTCCGGGGATATGCGGTGGTCATTCCCTGACCTTTCCGCATCCTATGTATTTGGTGGTCACGGGCTCGAACCTCGGTCTAATTCAAGAAGCATGTGCTACGCACTGCTGCTAGGAGAAAAATGTATGGGATGCATATAAGTTATTAGGTGATACAGAAGACTATGGTAGATATAAGCTAGCCTGCAAGGCAAGCAAAGGCAGATTATGGGAAATCTTTGGCAATGGCTGCAGAGAAAAATAGCAGGCTTCTTTTCTTATGTTAACACTAGAAGCAGGGGGATGAATCACACTGATCCACTTGATATCAATGGTTCTACTGTTGAAGATTCTGCTTAGGTTGCAAGACAAGCTGAATAAGTACTTTGCATCTATATTCACACATGAGAAATTCTTTAGGGGAGGGGATGCCCAGACGTTTATCAAATTCTACCAGGGAGATAATGGATTTTGTAATAACTGGGAGGAAGGTGGAAGAGAAAAAATTTCCTGAAGTTAAATGTAAAAAAGGTACCATGGGTGAATAGGATCTACCCAATTTTATTAAGGGAAGCAGCAGCAAAGGAAGGAAGACTCTTGGCCATAATTATGAGAGCATCCTTGGATTTGGGAAAGGTCCCAATGGACTGGAGCTGTGCAAATGTAACCCCAATTCACAAAAGAGGGTTTCAAAGGGTGACATGAGTAATTACAGACCTGTTAGCTTAACTTCTGCTCCAGGGAAAAGAATGGAGTCACTGGTTAAAGAAGTAATGCATCACCATGAATGTGCAGTACCTCGACAGTGCAGTTATACAGTATACTTTCAGAATAATGGCACCTTTGGGGATACAAGGTGCCATTATTTTAATTTTTCCATTATATAAAAACTTTTGTTTTTAATATATTTAATGCTGAAATAATGAGGCTAAATAAGAAACAGAGAGATTAAGAATGCAATTTTATTAACTGCACATAAAAAGCATAAACATGTTGATGGTCCAATGTTATATTTTACCATTAATACACTCCTGCTTATGCCCCGTTCTATTTTCTTTATTATATCATTTAGTCTGCGCAGTAGCACAGGGGTATCACCATCCTCCCCACACCGGATGGAAAAGGCCCGGGTTTGAATCCTGTCAATGATGTGAGGAACTTTTATGAGCTTTTTTCACTCCGGGGCTGAGTTAGTCGATCTCAGGCATAGATAGCAAGGTTTTTTCTGCAGCAAAACAGGCAAATTGACCATGAACACACATAATATACATTGGTATATGAATTAACTTTCTGGGTGACCCAAATGTAATAGTTTGGATTATATCAAGTTTGACACTAAGCTTTAATGTTGTTGTTCTTTTTTTCTCTATATGAGGTTTATTAACTTTAGGAGCCATAGTGAAGGGTTTTTAATTTAAAATAAATGTAAAACATAGTATAATCCATGATATCAGCACAGAATTCACTTTCAAAATGGTGAACATAAATACAATAATCACATGACTTGTGTTTTCTTTTTTTGGCACTGCAAGACATCTTTATTGAGGTGTATAAGGCCTTGAATGGTTTGAGCAGGCTCAATGCTGACGGGATACTTCCGCTTGCCCAACCTGAGGGGGCATAGATTCAAATTGAGGAAAGACAGTTGTAGAATTGATGTGAGGAGGTTTGCCTTTAGCCAGCGGGTAGTTGATTGCTGGAGCAGACGTCCGTCTGTTGTTGTGGAAGTTGATAGCTTAAATAAACTTAAGGCTGAACTAGACAAACAATTGGAGTGACTGGATGGGTGAAATGGGAAGGGTTTTTTTTTGGCTGATGCTGTATAAGCTTGCTTTCTTGCATCATATCCCTCAACTAATGCTAATCTGCACTCTATGTAAACATCCAATCTCAATGTGCCTTTATCTTGAATGTTCCGTTATTTGGGTTGCCATTATTTCAACAATCTACTGTACTTCAGTCACAGCATGGATTTGTCAAGGGACAACCTTGTCTGACCATACTGATTAGATACTATGATGATGTGTCAAAGGACCTGTATGAAAAAAATAATTTTGATATCATATATTTGCATTTCAGGATATCTTTTGATACTGTTGCACATAACAGTCTGCTGTACAAATTAGAGCAGTTGTCATTAGAGGCAAGTTACTGCTATGGTGGAAGGGATGGTTGAGTGGAAGAAAAGAAGAGTTGTTAAAAATGGACACTGCTCATAATGGACTAATGTTATCAGTGCAGTTCCCCACAGTCTGGTGCTGAACCAATTTTTGTTTTTTCTATTTATTAATGATATTGATGAAGGTATATCCAGCTTAAAATCTAAGTTTGCAAATAATATGAAGGTTGGCAGGGTAGTTAATGAACAGTAATGGCGGTATGCTAATGCAACAAGATCTAGAAAAATTAGGCAGATGGGCTGAGAAATGGCAATTGAGGTTTAATGTTGACAAATGCAAAGTACTGTACATGGGTAGAAATAATCCCAGATTAACATACCAACTGTGTGGTACTGCACTCAGGGTAGTGGAAAATGAAAAAGACCCGGTGTAATTGTGCAGGCAATTACGAAGTTCTTTGAGCAGTGCAGACAGGCTGTGAAAGCACATAGGGTTTTGTCTATGACATACAGGAATTTTGCTAGCAAGGATAAGGAGGTAATTATTCCACTGTATAAGGCAATGGTCAGGTTGGATACTGGATACAGGTTGGGAGGCCTCATTTTAGGAAGGATGTAGAACTTCTGGAGCAGGTATGGAGAAGGGCAACAAGTTTGGTGAGGAGAATAAAGGGGAACTCTTACCAAGAAAGCTTCAATTTTGCAAATTGTAGCATTGGAGACTAGGCGCTTGATTGAGGTGTTTAAGATTTTGAATGGATTGAGCAAGTTCTTGCTCAGGTTACGAACATGAGAGGGCATAAATTCAAACTGAGGACAGCTGGTTGCAGAATAAATGTGCGGAAGTTTGCCTTAGCTAATGGGTGGTTGATTGCTAGAACAAACTTCCATCTGATGTTGTGGAAGCAGATAGCCTGAATAAATTCAAGGAAGAAGTAGATAAACTGTTAGATGGGATGGGCAGGTGAAATGGAAAGGGTTGTTTTTTTTTGGCTGATGCTGTATAAGCTTTCTTTCTTGCATCATTTGCCACTACTAATACTAATGCTCTGAGCAGGAGGAAGAATGCCATCACCACTGAGATTGCTCAATCCATTCAAAGCCTTAAGCACCTCAATGAGATCATTGCAGACCACTCTTTTACACCCTTCTCTACACCCATTCTAGAAAATCAATATCCTTCCTAAAATGAGGTTCTCATACCTGTATGCAGTACTCAAGATGCAGCCGAACCATTGCCTTATGCATCGAGAAAATCACTTCCTTATTCCTACTATCAAAGTTTCTGTAGACAAAACCCCATAAGCTGTTCTGCACTGCACGGAGAACTACATATCTCATTGCACAATTACCTCCAGATCTTTTTTCAATTTCCACTATTCCTGAGCGTACCACACTTTTAGACCGTAATCTGGAATTACTGCTACCCATATGAAGTACCTTGCATTTGTCATTGTTAAATTTTAACTTCCATTTATCAGCCCATCTGCCTAATTTTTTCAGATCTTGTTGCAGTAGCTTACTCTGATTACTCTCATAACCACCCTACTAATCTTTGTATCATCTGTAAACTTACACATTAAGCCTGATATACCTTTCTGATATATTTATTAATGATACTGATGAAGGTATATCAGGCTTAATGTCCAAGTCTACAAGTGTTACAAAGGTTGACAGGGTTGGTTAATGACAGTAATCAGAGTATACTAATGCAACAAAATCTGTTAAAATCAGTCTAAGAAGTAGAAATTGAAGTTTAACACTGACAAATATAAGGTACTGCATATGAATAACAGTAATCCCAGATTAACATATCAACTGTGTGGTACCACAATGAAGGTAGTAGTACAAATCAAAAAGAGCTGGGGTAATTGTGGACATGAAATTCTCTGAGCTGTATATGGGGTAAATAGCTACAGAGGTTTCAAAAGTCAATGATATAAAGGAATTTTGCCAGCCGAGATAAGAATGTGGTTATCCCATTGGATAAAGGCAATTGTTAGACCACATCTTGAGCATTGCACAGAAGTCTGGAAGCCTAGTTTTAGAAAGGATGTAGATCTGAGGAACAGGTGCAAAGAAGGGAAATTAGATTAGTGAGGAAAACAAAAGAATATTTACAAGGAAGACTTCCCTTCTGCAAACTGCATCAACAGATTTTGTTGCAGTAGTATACAGGCAGTTCCCGTTTTACGAGTTCCCAGGTTTTTTTTTTTTTTTTTTTTTCAAGTATCAACAAAATTGAAAATATGAACATTATTTGCAAAAAATGAATGTTAAACATTCATAAATACTGCATTTCAATAGTTGCAATTTGTGCGTTTCATTAAAAAATGCTTATGCATGTTATTGAAATTTATAAAGAAAAGAGAAGATTTTCTTGAAAATAAGAGCCTTTTGAAGCATTTCTGAAGAAGATGACTCCTTGTGCAACAAACCAACGAGTGCAGAGCTAATAATGAGTGATCAACGAGTGTGCATTTAGATGATGATGATGATGAAGAATAAACATTCTTTAACATTTGTAAGTCATAAATAATTTCTCTATTATTATAATTTGCTTGATTTTACAGGCTACGTTTTCATTTCTTTGGATAAATCAATCATTGTTTAAACATAAACTAATTAGCTAACTAATTTCATCATTGATAACGTAACCCCTATTTTTCACATTATGTCTATGGGCCCTATTTTACACATTGTCTATGGGAAATAAATTTCCACTTTACGAGTTTTCACTTTATGAGCACATGCTAGGAACGTATTAACTCGTAAAGTCGAGAACTACCCGTACTCTGATTACTGTCATTAACCCACCCTGTCAACCTTTGTAACACTTGCAGACTTAGACATTAAGCCTGATATACCTTCATCAGTATCATTAATAAATATACCAGAAAGGTATATCAGGCTTAATGTCTAAGTTTACATGTGATATAAAGATTTGCAGGGTGGTTATGGCAGTAATCAGAGTAAGCTACTGCAACAAGAATCTGAAAAAATTAGGCAGATGAGCAGAGAAATGGAAGTTAAAATTTAACAATGACAAATGCAAGGTACTGCATATAGGTAGCAGTAATTCCAGATTAATGGTCTAAAAGTGTGGTACTACACTCGGTGGTAGCGGAAAATGAAAAAGACCTGGAGGTAATTTTGCAGTCAGAATGAAGTTCTCTGAAGCAGTGGAGACAGGCTATCAGAATAGCTTGAGGTTTCATCTATGATATACAGAACATTTCTAGCAGGAATAAGGAAGTGATTATCCTGATGCATAAGGCAATGTTTCCATCACATCTTGAGTACTACACAGAGGTATGGAGGCCTCATGCAAGGTCTGATTCAGGTGTTTAAGGCTCTGAATGCACTGAGTAACCTAATGTTGATGGCACCCTTACTCTAGATCAGACAATACACATAAGGCTCCTACCAATTTAGTGTGAGGAAGGATGGTTGCAAGAATTTTTTTTTTTTTAGTATTAGTGTGGTATGGCTTATGCTGCACCAGCCAAAAAAAATAAAAATAAAATAACAAAAATAAATAATAACAAAAATAAATAAAATAATAATAAAAAAAAATAATAAGAGAAAAGGAAATAGACAACCTATGCATTTCCCTCCTCCAGTAGGTAATTATCCGGCTGACCTCTGAATTTCCTCAAACTGTCAGCCTCTACCACCCATGTAGGTAACTTATTCCAGTAATTTATAACTCGCTGGCTAAAATAAAACTTCCTGCAATCCAGTCTAAACGTCTCCCCCTGTAACTTGAAATTATGGCCCCTTGTTCTAGAATCATTTATAACTGTGAAAATTTCTCCTTATTCATTTTGCTTATGCCTCTCAGAGCCTTAAACACCTCAATCAAGTATCCTTTAAGGTGCCTAGTTTCCAAGCTCTGCAACCCACATATTTGAAGTCTTTCCTTATATTGACGCCTTTTTGCTGATCTCACCAGGTAAGATACCCATTTTTGAACCCTTTCAAAAAGCACAATGTCTTTCTTTAGGCGCAATCTCTATACCTGAACACAGTAATCCAAGTGTGGTCTAATAATAGCCTTGCATTAGCATTAGCATTAGTAGAGGCATTTGATGCAAGAAGGCAAGCTTATGCAGCATCAGCCAAAAAAAACCCACTTCCAACTTCACCTCTCTGTTCGTTCGAAATACCTGTCCAGCTGAGCCTTAAACTTATTTAGGCTATCAACTTCCACAACAAGGGATGGAAGTCTGTTCCACCAACCAACCACCCGCTGGCTAAAGGCAAATTTCCGCACATCTATCCAACATCTGTCTTTCCTCAATTTGAATTTATGCCCTCTCAGGTGATTATTCTGAGCAAGAGGAAGAATCCCATCAGCATTGAGCATGCTCACACCATTCAAGGCTTTATACACCTCTATCAGATCACCTCGCTGGTGCCTAGTCTCGAGACACTGTAATTTGCAAAACTTAAGCCTTTGTTCGTAAGAGCACCCCTTTGTTCCATTCACTAATCTTGTTGCCCTTCTCTGTACTCGTTCCAGCAGCTCTACATCCTTCTTGAAATGAGGCCTCCAGACCTGTATACAGTACTCTAGGTGTGGCCTGACCATTGCCTTATACAAGAGAATAATCACCTCCTTATCCCTGCTAGAA
Source organism: Mastigoproctus giganteus (assembly GCF_048544385.1). Classification (NCBI taxonomy): domain Eukaryota; kingdom Metazoa; phylum Arthropoda; class Arachnida; order Uropygi; family Thelyphonidae; genus Mastigoproctus; species Mastigoproctus giganteus. Next base: position 1,924,180 of record NC_143577.1, on the reverse strand, counting down.
AAATTCCTATATATCATTGACAATACACCATGAGCTACCCTTGCAGCCCATCTGCACTGCTTAGAAAACTTCACTGCCTGCACAACCACCCCCAGGTCCCTATCATTCTCTACCACTGTCAGTGTAGTACCACAGAGTTGATACATTGCTCTGGGGTTGCTGTTTCCCATATGTAGTACTTTACATTTGTCAATGTTAAACTTCATTTGCCACCTCTCAGCCCATCTGCTCAACCTGGAAAGGTTGAGCAGATGGGCTGATGAGATCAGTATTAGGACCACTGTTGTTTTTAATTTTCATAAACGACATTGATGAAGGGATAGAGGGCGTGATGTCTAAATTTGCAGATGATGTCAAAATTGGTAGAGTAGTTAATGATCACTGTCAAGCTGAGCTTCTTCAGAGAGACCTAGATAGACTTCAGGAATGGTCAGAATGCTTTAATCCAACAAAGTGTAAGGTATTACACCTGGGAAACAGTAATCCCAAAATAACTTATTCACTTGGTGGAGTTCAACTAAACCCGGTACTGGAGGAAAGGGACTTGGGTGTTATGATACGGTCAGACATGAAATTCTCTGAGCATTGTAAACAGGTTGCAAGGAAAGCCCATGGTGTCCTATCGATGATCTATCGAACTTTTGCAAGTAGAGATAGGGACGTGATTATCCCATTATATAAGGCTTATGTTAGACCACACTTGGAATACTGTGTTCAAGTATGGAGACCGCACCTAAAGAAAGACATCGAGCTTCTTGAAAGGGTGCAAAGACGGGTAACTCGCCTGGTGAGATCGGCAAAAGGGCGTCCTTATGAAGAAAGACTTTGAATATGTGGGTTGCAGAGTTTGGAAATTAGACACCTTAGAGGAGATTTGATTGAGGTGTTAAAGGCTCTGAGAGGCATCAGTAAAATGAATGAGGATGAAATTTTCAAGATTATAAATGATGCTAGAACTAGGGGACATAAATTCAAGTTACGGGGGGAAATGTTTAGATTGGACTGCAGGAAGTTTTATTTTAGCCAGCGAGTTATAAATTACTGGAATAAGTTGCCTTCATGGGTGGTAGAGGCCGAGAGTTTGGGGAAATTCAAAGGTCATCTGGATAGTACTTTCGGGTAAGGGAAGCGCATAGGATGATAGGTTTAATTTCCTTTTTTTTTTATTAATTATTATTATTTATTTTATTTTTTTTTTTATCATTGTTTTGTTCGGATTTTTTTTTTTGGCTGGTGCAGCATAAGCCATAGGCTTTCTTGCACCATGCGGCCATTACTAATACTAATACTATTATATAGTAACCGCTCATGTGGGACTGTGTTAAATGCTTTTCTGAAATCCAAATAGACAATGTCGAAATTATTCTCTAAATCCAGCTCTTGAGTGACAGTGACCCTGTCAAAACAGCTAACCAGATTAGTTAAACATGATTTTCCCGTTACAAAATCATGCTGAGTATCCGGTGAAGGTAAAGAAAGCCTGCACGAGAAGCACGCAAAATTTCGATGAAATTTAGCAGTAAAAGTATTTTTCCGTAATGACATTTGAATTGTTGCTCACTCAGTAAACATAGAGTGGGTGTTATCAATCAGTAGAAATTGAATCCCATGGGAGACTGAAACCCTCCCGAAGTGGAGGGGGTAACCTGACCTTTTTTCTTTAGAATCACTGGTGGACTATTAGATAAATTGTTTATTAAGAAAAAAAAAAAAAAAAAGGCAAAGGAAGCCCACACAAGAAGCACGGCAAACTTCGAAAAAGTTTACCGGTGAAACTATATTACGAACATTTTTTATGACGCCAGAACTTCCAGTATGATTCTGTTCGTGATTCAATTAGTGATTCTAAAGAAAAAAGGTCAGGTTACACCCTCCCCCACTTTGGGAGGGTTTCAAGCTCCCGTGGGATTCAACTTCTACTCCAGACCGATAACACCACCATCTGTTTACCGAGCGAGCAACAATACAAATGCCGTTACGGAAAAGTACTTTTACCAGTAAATTTCATCGAACTTTCGCATGCTTCTCGTGCAGGCTTTCTTTACCTTAGCCGAGTATCCTTCAGAATTCCATTTATATCTAAACGATCCTGAATTCCACCCTTGATCATTTTCTCTATGATTTTCCATACTACTGAAGTTAGACTGACTGGCCGGTAATTTTGCACTTCACTCTTAGAACTGCCCTTATGTACTAAAAATACATTGGCACTTTTCCAATTCAACGGAATCACTCCTAAGTCCAGTGATGCTCTCATAATTAGCCTCAATGGTTCAATGCACTCACTTGCTGCCTCCCTTAAGATTATAGGATATTTGCAACCAACCCCAGGAGCCTTACCGGCTTGTAGGATCGAAAGTTTTTTCATTAAATAAACGTGAAATTTCAACATCATTAATTACATTTTTTTTCAACTTCGTTCCCATAATTTCTCATTGATGTAAAGGGTTTTCCTTCTGTAAATACCAATGCAAAGTAACTGTTGAGTTCCTCTGCAACTTCAGCTGCGGTATCTAATACTATCCCACATCCATTACATAAGGGTCCGATCTGGTTTGTCCTCTTTGCATTTATATATGTGAAGAATTCCTTATCCCCCTTCTTTGCTCTCTTTGCCAGCAATTTCTCATAATCTGCCTTTGCGAGCCTAACCTTTTCTGTGCCACTATTAGAGATCAATTTGTAGCTGTTATAGGCTTCAGTACTTTTTATTGCTCTGTAACTTTTCCATGCCATCTTTTTCTGTTCAATGCAGAAAAAGACGGCATGGAAAAGAAATAAACTGAAAGAAAAATTAAACAAATAATTAGACCGGATAGAGAAGTGATATGGGAAGTGTTTTTTTTTTTTTTTTTTTGTTGGCTGATGCATAGGCTTGCTTCCTTGCATCATTTTCCAGTACTAATACTAAATCATCAGAAAACTCTGACAGTTTCCTTTGAATTAATAATTAATTAAAAGTTAATAATTTGAATTCGTGAAAATCAGGAAGAGGGGACCCAACACTGATGCCTTAGAGAGTGAAGCCTTTCTAGGGCATCAGTTTACATAAATGGCATAACAAGCAAACCTCCAACTTCTCGGGCACATTTATGTAAACCTTCTGTCTCCCAGCTTTCAGCCAGCTGTGATCTAGAATAGGATCTTACCATGATTCTCTCATTAACATTCTTAACAGTTTGATACACTCATATGCAGCAGTAATCCCAAATGAATCCCAGTAATTACAACTGAATATACATCATCTTTCACTGGAACCCTGCCCTCTTTTAATTTCAGCAGCTTTTCTAACAAATGCTTGTCTGAAATTATTATATAACTTATTTTACAGCAGTCTGATACCTTAACATTTGCCATATTTTTTCAAACTAGCTTTTGACTGCAATTATAGATGAGAAATATCTGTTCAACTCATCTGCCATTTCTGCTGATCTTTTAATGGATTTTCCAATCCAGCCAATTTAAGGGATCTACCGAATATACTCTCTTCTTTCTTGTATAAGAAAAACTCTTTATTTCCATTCTCACTTCTTTACTAGTGCTTCATCAAAATAAGTTTTTGCCTGTCTTATGCCATCAGTCACTTTATTACATATTTCCTTATAATGCTCATACCAAATGGAATCACACAATTTTCTCACACTGTCCCACACTGGTTTATTTTGCTCCATCAAACTCATAACGTCACCTGTCATCCATTTTGGCATGTTACACTTATGGAATCTGTTGACTGCTATAAATACATTTGTCACTTCAAGGATAAAACAGCAAATATTTTACACAGCTTATTTGTAACTGACACATTACAGCAGTTTTCTAGTTAATCAGGCCCAAGAAATATCTCACTGCATTATAGTCACCTCTCTTGAAATTGAATATCTCTTTAATCAAACAGATATTCTAGCTGATGTAGGATTTACTTAAAGATGTAACTACATCAAAGATAGAGGGAAGGGTTTTTGCTTTCAAGAAAGGAGTCTACAGTGGTCTCTCACCATAAAATTCTATACAGTGGGACAGCTAAGTATGTTACTAACAACAAATTCGAAATGGGAAGCATTCAGGGAAATAATCATGGACACTACTAGGCTTTCATACCAACTTATACATTTATACTTTCAAGACAGGCTAATTGGATATCAGATTTAATATAACATAACACTATTTATATTTTTAATAATGGTTGGTGTATGATTGCAGTTATTATGAATATGAATATTCCCAACCCCAGAGGCCTATTTGAAGAAAAAAAAACGTTTCATTTGCGGCCCGATGTTCACTGGGACTTTTTTGCTTATTTTAGTTTGTACTTTTCACCTTTAAATTATTGACTATAATTTTTGAAACACCCTGTATAAATTGGGGCCACAGGAGTGTAATAATACACTCCTAGTCTACATACTGTACTTGTTTTTTATTGACTGGCATGGATTACTTAACTTCAAGCTGTACTATTTCAACCTCTCTGGAACTGAACTCTGTCTCTGGAGTGTGTGAAGATTCTACCTAAATTATTTTCCACTGTCCTATCTATGAAGCCTTCAGACAGCAACTGTTTTCCTGCACTAGACCTGTCCTGCCTGGTCAAGAGTAAACCAAACTTCCATGCCCTCTACAACTACATGACACGGTGTTTTCGCTTAGAAAAACTCTCTCTCAGCTACTGTAAACACCTAACCACTTCCTGAACTATCTCATCACACTTAATGGATTATTCATCTGCTTTTAAATTTTTTTTTTTTTTTTTTAATCAGTAGCTTTGTCAATTGCAATTATTTGTTCCTTATTTGCTGTAATTAATTGTACCTTTTTTGCTGGTTGTTAAGGCTTGCAGCCTTGACCATGGGATTTCTGGCACCCACTGGTACTGAACTCCCTACAGTAACTGCAGGATTCATGTCCATCCTTCGACTGTTAGAACAGTAGAAGTTGACCCACCTCCTTATGGTTTGGGATGGGTGTCGGAAGCAGCCTTCTGATGTCCACTGATTTTAGTGATGGTGAGGCCAATCAACACAGAAACATAACACAACATTACACAAAACGAAAAACATTCTACTCACATACTGGTCTCTCTCTTTTTTTTTATATAGCGAGTTCTTGTAACATTAGAGTTCACTGGCAGAGTTAATTTGTAGTTCCAGGTGCTGCCATACAACAGACACATACATATATAAATTGGGGGCTATGCAGCATTAGGGAAAGTTACTGCCGTAGCCTAGTGGTCAGGCACGTGGGTGCATAAGTACACGTGCCTTGAGTGACCGGGGTTCAAGCCCATGACTGCTGAATACGGTGCTGTTTGTTGTATTCAATCTATCTTGTGAACTCCTCTGACCGCTTGGTCATCCCGGAGTATAAACAGAAAATTTATTTATTTATTTATTACTATGGATAAAGGGATGGCTAAGTGGTAGTAGACAGGGTGATTATAAATGGCCACTGCTCTTCATGGGCGATTGTGATAAGTTGGTTTCCATAGGAGTCCACCATTATATTTTTTTATTTTTTAATATTTAATATTTTTAATATTTATCAATGATACTGATGTAGGTATTTCAAAGTTTGATCTCTATATTTTCTGGTAAAAAAGGTAAAGTGCAGCCATTATCAACCCACTGCAGGATGGAATCCTCCTCAACAATTCATGCTGAGGGAAATGGACCATAATCTGCCACGCTGGTCCAGTGCGGGTTGGCAGATCGACCGTATTCAGCAGTCAGGGGCTTGAACCCCGGTCTATTCAAAGAGCGTGTGCTACTGCACTCCCGCTCCTGACCACTCGGATACGGAGGCCTACACAGTAGTTAATTACATAATTCAGGTATGTCACTTCAAAAGGATCTAGAGAAACTACGAGATTCCCCTAGGGGATCACATCTGGTGAGTATGGGCTTGGCAAACCCAGACTCCTGAGCTGGATATCATCATTCTTCTCTTTCTTGCTCTCTTGGTGATTCCTTTCTGCTCTTCTCTCTCTCTCTCTCTCTCTCTCAAAGGGTAATGCAGGAAATTTTTTTTTTTTTTTTGTTTTGGCTGGTGCAGCATAAGCCTCAGGCTTCCTTCTCTTCTTATCTAACAGTCTGATCCCCAATATAATTTCCATTCTTCGTTGTGTAGTTCTCAGCTTCTCTTCCATTCTTTTGGTAAGTGCCCAAGTTTCACTTCTATAAGTCATGGTGGGGAGTATACATTGGTTCACTATTTTACGTTTCAGACAAACTGGGATATTGCTCCTCAGTATGTGACTATATTTCCTGAATGCTATCCATCCAAAATTTATTCTTCTCTTGACTTCCACCCATTTATCATTATTACAGCTAATAACTTGTCCCAGATAAGTATATGATTCCACCTTTTCAATTACTGCTCCTTCAATCATTATGTCCCTTTCTGTGGCATACTTGTCCATCATTACTTTTGTTTTAGCCATATTCATCTTTAGTCCAAAATCCTTACTAACTCTGCATAACTGATTAAGATTTTCCTCTAATTCTTTGGGATCGTGGCTTATGACCACAATGTCATCTGCAAATCGCAAATGGTTTAGGTACCCTCCATTCACGTTGACTCCTTTCTGCGACCAGTCTAATCTTCTGAAAGCTTCCTCAAGGGCAGCAGTAAACAGCTTTGGAGACATTGTGTCTCCTTGTCGAACTCCTTTCACAATTCTAAATTTGCTACTGTCTTTGTCTAGTCTAATAAAGGAGGTAGCATTCTCATATATTTTCTTCAAAATCATAATATGTGGGGTATCTACGTCTTGTCTTTCCAGTGCCCGAAACATTGCCTTATGCTGTATGGAGTCAAATGCCTTTTCATAATCCAGTTATATTAAAGGAGACGGCAAATGAAGTAAGCAAACCCTTAGCCATAATTATGAGAGCTTCCCAGGACTCAGGGGAGGTACCCATGGACTGAAGATGTGCAAATGTCACCCCAATCCACAAAGGAGGATCAAAGGGAGACACAGGTAATTACAGACCTGTTAGTTTAACTTCTGTTCCAGGGAAATAAATGGAGGCACTGGTTAAAGAAGCATTGCAGGACCATCTAGACGAGACTTCAGTTATAGCTCGGACACAGCAAGGGTTTGTTAAGGGGAAGTCTTGTCTAACTAATTTGATTGGATACTATGATGTAGTCACAAAGGAACTGGATGCAAAGAATAACTTTGATATCATATATTTGGATCTTAGAAAGGCTTTTGATACTGTTGCACATGGAAGACTGCTGCAGAAATTCTAGCAGTGTGGCATTGGACGCTAATTGCTGCTATGGATAAAGGGATGGTTGAGGGGGAGAAGACAGTGGTAATCAATGGACACTGCTCTCCGTGGACTAATGTTATTAGTGGAGTCCCACAGGGTTCAGTGTTGGGTCCATTGCTATTTTCTATATTTATAAATGATACTGATGATGATATATCAGGCTTAATGTCCAAGTTTGCAGATGATACGAAGGTTGGCAGGGTTGTTAATGACAGTACACTGCTGCAACAGGATCTAGAAAAGTTGAGCAGATGGGCTGAGAGGTGGCAAATGAAGTTTAACATTGACAAATGTAAAGTACTACATATGAGAAGCAGTAATCCCAGAGTAACGTATCAACTCTGTGGTACCACACTGACAGTGGTAGAGAATGAAAAGGACCTGGGGATAATTGTGCAGGCAGATATGAAGTTTTCTGAGCAGTGCAGACGGTCTGCAAGAGTAGCTCATGGTGTCTTGTCAATGATATACAGGAATTTTTCTAGCAGGGATAAGGAGGTGATTATCCCCTTGTATAAGGCAATGGTCAGGCCACACCTTGAGTACTGTATACAGGTATGGAGGCCTCATTTTAAGAAGGATGTAGAGCTGTTGGAATGAGTACAGAGGGCAACAAGATTAGTGAATGGAATAAAGGGTTGCTCTTACAAAGAAAGGCTTAAGTTTTGCAAATCACATGTCTGGGAGTTGTCGAATAGATGTGTGGAAGTTTGTCTTTAGCGAGCAACTCCTAGCATTGTACACCAATGCTAGGAGTCTGTAAATAAATTTGATGAAATTGAGGTATTGCTCAAAACATCAAAGGCAGATATTGTTGGGATATTAGAGATGTGGTGTCACACAGATATAAGGAATGCAGAACTGGAATTTGGGGAGTACAATGTGAACAGACCACTGGGGAACACCATTAACAACATTAGTCCAATTAGAGCAGTGTCCATTGATTACCACTTTCTGTCTTCTCCCACTCAACCATCCCTTTATCAATAGCAGCAACTTGCCCTTAATGCCATAACTTATATCTACCACAGGCATGTGTCTCCTGATAATTTATATGCATCTTATGCATTTTTGTTCTCTGCCAGTAGTCTCATCATTAGAAAATGCATCTCATGCATTCTTGTTCTCTGCCAGTAGTCTCATTAGTTCATCTGACATCCCTTTAGACCTAAACCATGAAGAGTATTTCTTAGCTGATATGAAAAGCCTAGCTTCCAAGCTTGAATGTTTCCTCTTTAGAATTTGCTATTGGCATCATCAGTTGATCCCACTGAATAGAATTTAAAAACTGTCTGAGACCACTGTAGTCACCTTTATGAAACCAAAAACTCTTGCCTTTACCCCTGATGGTAGTTACATCTTTGAGTAAATCAAACATCAGTACATGTTGATCACTGCCACCTAGTCGTTCCTTTATCTGCAGATTCTTAGTGTATGAATAATCACTGCTGATAACACTAGCCAACGCAATTTTTAACTCCAAGAACTTAAATGCTGTTTTTAACCAATTTTTATGCATAGATTTCGAAAATCATCATTATAGTTAGCATTAGGCATTAATTGAGGCATATGATGCAAGAAAGTAAGCTTCAGCCCTAAACAAAGCCACATACAGCATCAGCCAAAAAAAAAAAAAAACACTTCCCATTTCACCTGTCCAGTCACTCCAAATGTTTGTCTAGTTCAGCCTTAAATTTATTTAAGCTATCAACTTCCATAACAGATGAAAGTCTGTTCCAGCAATAAACTATCCACTTGCTAAAGGCAAACTTCCACACATCTATTCTACAACTACCTTTCCTCAATTTGAATCTATGCCCCCTCAGGTTCATAATCTGAGTGTGCAGAAGAATCCCATCAGCAATGAGCCTGCTCAAACCATTCAAGGCCTTATACACCTCAATCAGATCACCTCACAGGTGCCTAGTCTCCAGATGCTGCAAATTGCAGAATTTAAGCCTTTCTTGGTAAGAGCACCCCTTTGTTCCTCTCACCAGTCTTCTTGCAATTCTTTGTACTCATTCGAGCAACGCTACATCCCTCCAAAAATGAGACCTCCAGACCTGTACGCAGTACTCAAGGTATAGCCTGAGTATTGCTTTTTACAAGGGGATAATCAACTCCTCTCTGCTAGCAAAATTCCTACATATCATTGACAAGACTCCATGACCTGCTTTTGCTGCCCGTCTGCACTGCTCAGAGAACTTTGCATTTGACTGCACCAATCACCCCAGTGTCTTTTTCATTCTCCACTTCCTTGAGTGTACCACGTAGTTGGTACGTTTCTCTTGGGTTACTTCTACCTATGTGTAGTATTTTGCATTTGTCAATGTCAAACTTCAGTTGCCACTTTTCAGTCCGTCTGCTTTAACTTTCCTAGATCATGTTGCAGTAGCATACTGTCTTTACTGTCATTAACAACCCTGCCAACCTAGGTATCATCTGCAAACTTGGACATTAAGCCTGATATACCTTCATCGATATCATTGATAAATACACAAAACAACAATGGCTCGGCAATGAACCCTGGGGAACTCCACTAATAACATTAGTCCACGAAGACCGGTGTCCATTTATTACCACTCTCTGTCTTCTCCCATTCGACCATCCCTTCATCCATTGTAGCAGCTTGCCCTTAATGCCATACCACTCCAATTTGTATAGCAGTCTTCCATGTGCAGCGGTATCAAAAGCTTTCCTGAAATCCAAGCATATGATAGCAAAATTATTTTTTGCATCCAGTTCCTTTGTGACCACATCATAGTATCCAATCAAATTGGTCAGACAAAACCTCCCCTCGACAAGCCCATCTATGAAACTGCATTGCTTTTTTAACCAGTGATTCCATTATTTTGCTCGGAACAGAAGTTAAACTAACAGGTCAATAATTATTTGTATCGCCCTTTGAACCTCCTTTGTGAATTGGGGATACATTTGCACATATCCAATCCATGGGGACCTCCCCTGAATCTAAGGATGCTTTCATAATTATGGCTAAGGGTTTGCTTACTACCCTCGCTGCCTCCTTCAATATAACTAGATAGATTCCATATGCCTCAGGTGCCTTTTTTATGTTTAACTACCACAACAATTTCTCCTCCACTTTGCTCTCCGTTATTACAAAATCATTTAGCTCCCAGTTAGAGTTTAGTAAACTTCTGTCCTTTTCCTTACAGAATTCCTTGTGTGAAGGTAGATGCAAAATACTCATTCAGTTTGTCGGCTATCTGAGCAGAATCATTGACAGTCTAACCATCAATATCAAGTGGACCAATCTGATTCATCCCTTTCCTTTTAGAGTTTACATAAGTAAAGAAGTCTTTGTTGTTTTTCTTTGCATCCTTTGCCAAGGATTTCTTGTAATCACCCTTTGCTTGCCTAACCTCCTTTGTGACTTGATTACAGACAAGCTTATATTTACCATAGGCTTCTGTGTCACCTGATAATTTATATGCATACTGTGCATTTTTCTTATCTGCTAACAGCCTCATTAGTTCATCCGACATCCATTTAGGTCTAAATCTTGAACAATATTTCTGAGTTGGTATGAAAAGCCTAGTAGCTTCTAAGATTAATTCCTTGAAGGCTTTCTATTTAGAATTCACTGTTTTTAATCTCAGCAGTTGATCCCACTGTATAGAATTTAAAACCTGTCTGAGACCACTGTAGTCATCTTTACAAAAGCAGAAACCCTTCCCTTTAGCCTTGATGGTAGTTACAACTTTAAGTAAATCCTACATCAGTGCACTGTGATTGCTGTCACCTAGTGGTTCCTTTATCTGCAAATTCTTAATGTACAACTAATCACTGCTGATAATCGGATCAAGAGTATTAGTCGCTCTAGTTGCCCCTCGAACATGTTGCTGTAGAAAACAGTGCTCCAATAAATCCACAAGTCTTGTTAGTGTGCGATTGACCAATCCAAAGTTCCAGTCAATATCTGGAAAGTTAAAATCTCTCCTTACAAGACATTCTGACTACTCTATTTCTCTGCACACAATTTTTCATTGAGCTCATCAGAATCATTAGGTCTATATCACACTCCTACTCTCATTTTCCCTTTCCCAGTGTCACACCAAACTGACTCAACATTGCACTATCCACCAATATCAACTGGATGCACTTCCTTAGATTTTATATGCTTAACTAACAGCATAACCCCGCTCCCTTCCTACCTTGTCTTTCCTTTCTGTATGCATTGTACTCCCTAATTTCCAATTCTGCACAGCTTGTATCTGTGTGACACTATGTCTCTGATATCCCAACAATATCTGCTTTTGATGTCTCGACCAGCACTTCAAATTCATTAAATTTATTTACTATACTACGAGCATTAGTGTATATGCAAGTATACATGCACCTGTTCTTACTCTTAATTATGCTAACACAGCCCATGTATTTACTTGTTCCATGATGACTCCCAGCAGTTCTTGAAATCCCCAGCAACTTGCTCTCTAGGCTGCTGCTCATTCCAATAGAAGCAGTGCAAGAATCACTTTCACTTCTGCCCGTGGCTCGTTTCGCATCATATCACAGCTAGTAGATAGAGGGAGTTACATTTTACCAAAATATGACAATTTTGCATAATCTAGCCAGTAATGTATGGCATACTGATTTATTTTAACAGATATAAGCTAATTCTCTTAATTTTAGCAATCAATTCTGACCTTGGATTTTCTTTTTTAACATAATCAGATATTCTACCTATGGTTCATAGGTCAAATTCCAATGCAACAATTTACAATTTAAAGACAGCACACTTAGCATTTTTGGTAAGGATTTTTGTAGGCTGTTCCAAAGTTTTCCAAGTAGGTTCTAGGTTACAGCAGGAAAATATACTCACAGCAGGAACAAAGATTTCAGTGTTTCGAAAAAGACAAGAAAAGTTTTCAAAATATTTTGCTATAGAGGACAGTATGTGTTTTTGAAAAGACATTATTGGACTTCTGAAAGAACTAAGTATCGTACATAAGTCAGATGAATGGTGTTAGCATGAGCATTAGTAGAGGCATGCGATGTAAGAAAGCAAGCTTATGAAGCATCAGCCAAAAAAAAATAAAAATAAAAAAACCCTTCCATTTCACCCCTTCATTCATTCCAAATGCCTGTCCAACTCAGCCTTAAATTTATTTAGGTTATCAGCGTCCACAACAAAAGATGGAAGTCTATTCCGGTGCCTCCGTAGCCAGGTGGGCATGAGCAGCAGTGCGTAGCACACACTTCTTGATTAGACTGGGGTTCGAGTCCTTGACCACCAAATACACAGGATGCGGAAAGGTCAGGGAATGACCACCGCATATCCCAGAGCAATATGGCCTTAGTTGCTAATGCTCCTAAAAACCAAATAACAAACAACAACAAGTCTGTTCCACCAATCGTCAATGATATATAGGAATTTTGCTAGCAGGGACGGGGAGGTGATTATCCCATTATACAAGGCAATGGTCAGGCCACACCTAGAGTACTGTGTACAGGTCTGGAGGCCTCATTTTAGGAAGGACGTAGAGTTGCTAGAACAAGTACAAAGAAGGGCAACAAGATTGGTGAGGGGAACATAGGGGTGCTCTTACCAAGGCTTAAGTTCTGCAAATTGCAGTGCCTGGAAAGTAGGCACCTGCAAGGTGATCTGATTGAGGTGTATAAGGCCTTGAATGGGTTGGTTGGCTAAAGGCAAATTTCCGCAAATCTATTCTACAACCGTCTTTCCTCAATTTGAATTTGTGCCCTCAGGTTTTTAATCTAAGCAAAAGGAAGAATCTCATCAGCATTCAGCTTGCTCAATCCATTATACACCCCAATCAGATCACCTCGCAGGTGCCTACTCTCCAGGTGCTGCAATTTGCAGAACTTAAGCCTTTCTTGGTAAGAGCACCCCTTTGTTCCCCTCACCAATCTTGTTGCCCTTCTTTCTACTTGTTCTAGCAACTCTACATCCTTCCTAAAATGAGGCCTCCAGACCTGTACACAGTACTCTAGGTGTGGCCTGACCACTGCCTTGTATAATGAGATAATCACCTCCCTGTCCCTGCTAGCAAAATTCCTATATATCATTGACAAGACTTCATGAGCTGCCATGGCAGCCCATCTTCACTGCACAGCAAACTTCATATTCGACTGTACAATTACCCCCAGGTCTTTTTCACTTTCCACTTCCCTGAGTGTAGTACCACACACACTTGGTACGTTTCTCTTCACTTATTGCTGCCCATATGCAGTACTTTGCATTTGTCTATGTTAAACTTCAGTTGCCACTTCTCAGCCCATTCTCCCAACTTATCTAGATCCAGTTGGAGTAGCATACTGTCTTCACTGTCGTTAACAACTCTGCCAACCTTTGTATCATCTGCAAACTTGGACATTAAACCTGATATACCTTCATCAATATCACTGATAAATATAAAAAAAATAATGGGCCCAACACCGAACCCTGGGGAACTCCACTAATAACATTTGTCCACGAAGAGCAATGTCCATTGATTACAGCTCTCTGTCGTATCCCTTTATTCATTGTAGCAACTTACCCTTAATGCCATACCTCTCCAATTTGTAAAGCAGTCTTCCATGTGCAACAGGATCAAAAGCCTTTCTAAGATCCAAATATATGATATCAAAATTATTTTTGGCATTCAGTTCCTTTATGACTACATCATAGTATCTAATCAAATTGGTCAGACAAGACTTCCCTTTAACAAACCCAGGCTGTGTCTTAACTATTACTGCAGTCTTGTCTAGATGATCCTGCAATGTTTCTTTAACCAGTGATTCCATTATTTTCCCCAGAACACAAGTTAAACTAACAGGTCTACAGTTACTTGTGTCACCTTTTTGAACTGCCTTTGTGAATTGGTGATTCATTTGCACACCTCCAGTCCATGGGGACCTCCCCTGAGTCCAACGAAGCTCTCATAATTATCGCTAAGGGTTTGCTTACTTCGTTTGCTGCCTCCTTAGTATAACTGGATAGATCCCATCCACCCCAGATGTCTTTTTTATGTTTAACCACAACAACTTCTCCTCCACTTTGCTCTCGGTTATCACAAGATCACTTAGCTCCCTGTTAGAGTTTGATAAACTTCTGGCACTCCCCTCATTGAATGACTCCTCATGTGTGAATGTAGATGCAAAATACTCATTCAGTTTATCAGCTACCTAAGCATGATCATCAACAGTCAACCCATCTAGGTTAAGTGGTCCAATCTGATTCATCCCATTCCTTCTACAGTTTACATAAGTAAAGAACTCTTTGCTGTTTTTCTTTGCATCCTTTGCCAAAGATTTCTTGTAATCTGACTTCGCCTGCCTAACCTCCTTTGTGATATGATTACAGACTAATTTATATCTACCGTAGGCTTCTGTGTCACTTGATACTTTATATGCATCCCATACATTTTTCTTCCCTGCCACAAGCCTCATTAGTTCTTCTGATAACCATTTAGGCCTAAACCTTGAACAGTATTTCTTAGTTGGAATAAAAAGCCTAGTAGCCTCCAAAATTAAGTCACTGAAGCCGTCTCATTTAGAATTCAACGTTGGTGACGTCATCAGTTGATCCAACTGTGCAGAATTTAAAAACTGTCTGAAACCGCTATAGTCTTTCCCTTTAGCCTTGATGGTAGTCACATCTTTAAGTAATTCCCACATCACTACACTGTGATTACTGTCACCCAGTGGTTCCTTTATCTGCAATTTCTTAATGCATGAATAATCGCTGCTGATAATCAGATCAAGAGTATTGCTCCCTCTGGTTGCCTCTCGAACATGTTGCTGTAGAAAACAGTCATCCAATAAATCCACAGTCTTGCTAGTGTGCAAGTGACCAACCCACAAGTTCCAGTCAATGTCTGGGAATTTAAAATTCGCATTATAAGAATAAGACTATCTGATTTTTTTGCCCACTCTATTTCTCTGTACAGTTGTCCGTTATACTCATCAGAGTCATTAGGCCTATAATAGACACCCCTACTCTCAATTTTGCTTCCCCAGTGCTCATGTCAAACTGACTCAACAGCGCACTGCCTACCCATGTCAACTAGACGGACTTCCTTAGATTTTGTTTCTTAACTAGCAGCATGACCCCTACTCCCTTTCTATCCTGTCCATCTTTCTGTACACATTGTACTCCTCAAATTCCAATTCTGCATTCCTTATATCTGTGTTATATCACATCTCTAATATCCCAACATATACTGAGCGATTCCAGTAATAGTAGTGTAGAACAGCAGATTGCTAAAGAAGAAGGTGGCTTAGAAAGTGCTGGACAGCTTCAAGTTTATTAGAATAAAGGGCCGACATAGCTAAGTGGTTAAGTACAAGAGGGGAGTAATGCACACACACTTGAGTGGACCAAGCCTGCATTACTGCTAAATAAAGTTAATGATTGTATTAATTGACGAAATAATTAACTGTACACTGCTCTGATCTAGTGGTTGTCCCAGAGTATAAACAAGAACATTTTTTAACCTTCTGGCTTCCTTTTGGCTGTGAAAGGCTCATATAACAATACTGTTCAATTTCTCTTGTTGTACAGTAAAGAGTATTTATCTTTCTATAACAATTCCAAAAGACAGAGGCTCAGTAGCATAGCTACTCTTTTTCAGGCCCAGAGGCAAAGAACATTTTCGGGTCCCTACTTAATTAATGAAAATTGCAAAAACAGGAGACAGTCAAAGATGCCGGGCCCCTAAAAGGCCCTGTCCCGGAGGAAATTGCCTTGCCTGCCTACATGGTAGCTACACCACTGCAGAGGCTGATAACTAGTAGAACAGTTTCTTCTTATAGAAGGTCAGCAAATCTATAATCTTTAAAGCAGAAAGTATTCCTTTCAATAAATCCAATAATTTTAACTGCTTAGTATTAGTAGTGGAAAATGATAAGAGAAAGCAAACTTAAACAGCATCAGCCAAAAAAATAAAAATATAAATACAAAAACTCCCCGAATTAAATAATACTCGACAAATGCAAATTCGACTTTAAGAAAATTTTTGCCAGCTGGTGCAAACTGAAAAAAAAATATAAACATATTTTGCATCTGTAGGAATAAATGAAGGTATTCTCAAAATATCGTAATGTGAACCCAATAACATAGTTTTTTTTTTTAAATTCGTTCCACGTCCTTGGAAGTTGAAAATTTTGCTATATTACTAAGCTTTTTATTTCTCTAAAAGGTCATATTTATAATGGAAATTGCACTACACTTTCATCATTATCATATGTTCCCGTTATAAGAGTCAATTTAAACACCTTTGTGATATTTTTCTAAAAAACGTTTCTGGAGGTCATGACCAAAAAACAATTTGCACTTTCTAGTCTATTGGGCTTTTCTGTTAGCACAATCTATTATAAATGGGTAGTTGTTGTTATTTGGTTTTTTGAAGCATTAGCAACTAAGGCCATATTGCTCCGGGGATATGCGGTGGTCATTCCCTGACCTTTCCGCATCCTCCGTATTTGGTGGTCACGGGCTCAAACCCCAGTCTAATCAAGAAGCGTGTGTTACGCACTGCTGCTCTGGACCACCTGGCTACGGAGGTGCCATAAATGGGTAGTAAACTCGATCTTATTGCATTTGCGATAATACCGATAACTGGAATTCTGTGGGTTTTTCCATTGCGGTATTATGGTGAAATGAGTTCCCCTTCACTGAAATCTTCAATCATATAAAACACAAATATTGCGTATTACAATGATGAAGGGAAAGGGACCAGCGGAAAGTGCAAGTGCTGACAGTGCTAAGAAAAGAAACAAGATTCATTTAGAAATGGAGATGATTAATTAAGAAGTACGAAACAGGACAAAGTTTGTCATCTATTGCATGGAATTAGGTCTCGCTGCTTCAACAGTGAATACTATTTTAAGGCACAGGTGCACGTATAAAAGAACATGTCAAAGCATCAATGCACTTAAGATCAACAGTGATCACAAAACAGTGTTCAGGTGCTATATCGAAGATGGAACAGCTATTACTATTATGGATGGAAAATCATATTCAGAATCAAGTGACCTTAAGTCCAATAGCCATTCAAGCAAAAGCAAGAAGTATATTTATGAAGATATTAAGGATTAGTATGGTGAACCACAAGCCAAGTTCGTGGCAAGCAATGGGTGGTTTAATAGGTTCAAGCATCGCGCTGGTTTCCAAAACATTAAAGTATATGGTGAAGTCACCGGTGCTGATTCTGCAGCTGCAGAGAAATTTTGTGATGTATTGAAAAAATTATTGATGAAGGCATCTATTTGATGCAGCAAAATTTTAATGCTGACGAGACTGCTCTGTTCATGTTCAACAGTTATTTTATGTTGGTCATTCCATCTTCTTTATACTTCTATAGTTCAAGCAAGCTGTGCTCTTCACTCTGTACTGCTTGGTTTTAGAGTATTTCACAGGATCTAATGCCAATGAATTAAAAAGGATGACCAGTGACTGCACTGTTCGGAAAGAAGTTCTTCAGACAGGAAGGTTTGGACAGTACAGAATGTAATGTTAAGTAGGGATTGCCATTACTGCATCCAGCACCTGGAGTTGAGATAAGTCCATGAAGAGTGGGGGACATCAATCACACTGGTTAGCATCTGAGACAGAAGAAGGATATTCCTGGATGCTATGTGAACTCTCCAAGCAGTGATATTTAGGTTGGTATTAAAAAACAGCCCTAGAGATTATAAATGCATTGCCCATGACCCTACTCATCCATCAGATTACCCATTACTTCACTGCCAGGAATTTGTTTACATATGACTTCAGAGCAGAAGACCAGATTGGCGATGCATATAGTGCAATTGGTTGTAGGCACCGCTGGACATATCTTCTGGCTACATCGACATTCAGTAACCCTGTCAGTTCTTGTCGAATTGTCCACATTGCTGAGCAAGTTTTTGATTTCATGGTCGAAAAATGGTTCTGAAAAGTGAGGCCCTCATCCCAAGTCAAGCCAAGGTCGGTGTGAGACTTCGATAATTTTTGTGCAAGGCACAAAAAAAGTCTAATTACGTAAATGGGTGAGGAGTTGCATGTAGCATATAGGTGATTCAGAATTCTTCTGTAAAACATCAAGAGCATTAGTAAGAAAGAAATTCTTGTGAACAAAAAGGTTTTGTTATCATCCTATGAAGAAATTAGACTCAATAGCCTTCTTATTTGAATGACAGTCATTCTTCTTTGTCTTTCTGATTTATAATTGATAATGGCTTTAGTAGCTGGTTATCCAATAACATTTGTTCTACAAACTGCATCCAACAAATTCAGTAATTTTTTTTGTGTGTGTGTAATATAAAATTTAAATGGCATATTACACAGGTTATCATAGATCCAATAATTCAACTAAAAGACACTCTCTATGTAAAATTTTAAGAACCTATTCTTAACAGAATCTAAATAATGTGTGTCACGTGAATTTTCATTTCCTCTGCTTCTTCAGCAATTAATTATCTTGCTGGGCACTCTTGGATTAGAGTGTGACCCAGTTTTAAAAGTACTCCTCATGGTATTTTGCAAACACTGACACATGGACTGTTTTTACAGAATGAACATACACAAGTAACTCACAGGAGCCCACTTACCTATACTATACTATCTATACGTAAACACATATTGTCAGTGGCAACATGATACCATTATGATGAATTTAAACTTATCTCAACTGCCAATTGCAAGATGGGAAAACAATAGTTTACACTTAGTAAAAGACAACAAACTAGCCTGTTATTCTTTACATGTGTTTTATATGTGATGATGCAATAACAAAATAACAATCACTGAAGAAATAGAGGAGAAAAAATCCACTATACTTGTGATCTTTTGATTCAATTAAAAATAAACAGATTTTTAAAACTTCACACATGTGAAGTGCTTTTTAGCTCAGGTTTTGAATTAATGTTGTCTTATAATAGTTATTTTTGGTTTATTTTTGTAAATGATTCCTTTGTACGTGTTTTATCTTACAACAGTTACAGCAATATCCATATAATTAATATAAACAATTAAATTTACTGACTTATTTTCTTATTTTGTACAAAACTATTTCACTATCAGCAGGCCTTCCTTCTTAAATGTACTTTTATTTAATGCTCTTACACTAAACTGTTAGAAAGTAATTAATTTAGAATTTAACTCTTTTCGGACTGTAAATCCCTTTCCCAACTATCCCTTCCAGCTGCAACTACATCATACCTATTGAGAAATAACTGGCAGGTTGGGAAATGGTATGTATCAATAATGAGGCCACACAGAAGATTACATATGGTATGAAATGATGAATGATCAGTGAACTATGATTAAAATTTCACTTCCTCTATAAAATATGGTGGTTACAAAAAAATAAAAAAGTAGTACATAAGCAAATAAAATACTCAAAGTGCCAAATGTTGAATTTTCAGTTTTTCTTTTCTCCTGAAATACTATTATGAACAGTCTCGTGAAAATGTTGATGTACATGTATAGTGATACAATCTTCATGTATATTAATATTAAACAAATATTAAACCACACTGGTCTTCCAATTTGTTATTCTTATTTCGGACCTAAATAAAAACATTTACTACAAACACCAATCATTTTCCAAGGTTCACTCAAGAAATGCAGCTTTCACCAAGTTATAAAATTATTCTGTTTCACAGAAATCAAGTGTTGTATATGTGTCAAACGAAGTTACATCATCTCTTCCTCAATACAGAGACAAACAACAAACTGTTAGCAACAGTAATGAGGAAGAGCTGGTGTACCTTTGCGCTTGAAATCAGTAGCGTAGATAAAAATTTCGGACCTCCCGCTCCCCTCGCTCTAAATACACTACAACAAGCGGAGTTTCCTGAATCCTCGTTTCCCCACATCAGGAGGTGGGGACACTAGCAGTATTATAAATCCACAGCTTGATATGTGCTTCCTTAGTGATATAAAATAAACTGTAACTAGTGAAAATGTATTTCACATGCATGCATTTTTGTCTCCCTACATGTTTAGTACCTTTTGAAAGAGAATATACTTTTGATTGGTTGGCTACAGGCCACTGGGTGAATCGAAAGCAATATACAAGTATTCATTTGGCTACATACAAGTTATTTGAGCAGAGGTTTCACGTGAAACTCTTGTATTTACCTGAACGCAAAATAGAATCAAAACAAAAATTGTCCCACCGATGATAAAATGCAAGATCCGAAGCATCTTAAAATGTCTTTAATAAATTTACAACCTCAACCCATTATTGACAACAAACACATGCTTGAACACCATTCAAAAACATACACCTAGCGCCACCATAAATTACGGATTATCACATGGCGGAATTGAAAACGTTTCGTTTTTAATCCGGATCAATGTGTCCCACCTTTTTCAGATACAGACAACTTTTATAATTGAGGTAGTGTCCACAGAAAATATTAAACTACACACGCAAATATATTAATAAATAATTGTAAATACGATTATATGCACTGAAAGTTAACATATGTAGTATATGTCAGTTTTTATAAGAACACCTATCATCACTGTTAATGTTACCCTCGTGGGTAGCACATTTGGTAGAATCGCTGTCTCCCCCACACCATGTGAAAATGACCTCTGTCCGAGTCCCGTCGATGAAGTGAGGAATTTATATATGCCATTTCACAACGAGGCTCAGTTAATCGAGCTCAGGCATGTTTTTTTCTCCCGGAAACTCGTGTTTACATCTAGCAAAGAGAAAATCGACCACAGAACACACGAAATTTAGTCACCGATGCTCCTAAAACCCTACAACAACAACAACATCAGCTGCTAATGTTGCCAGGAAAAAACAGAGAAGAAACTCTTGTTTCATTGTCAAGTCCCATTAACACTTTCATAGATTACAGGGACCACAAGTGGACCGTGGATCATAGCCTGGGAATCATTGATCTTTTGTCGTTTCTTTGATCTAATTGTCGTATTAAATGGTACTCTATAAAAAGTTTTATAGTCCTAGTGATGCTCATTATTTTACCCTAGTGGGCAACAAAGGGGAAGTCATGCCTGACCAATTTGATTGGATACTATGATGCAGTCACAAAGGAACTGGATGCAGGGAATAACTTTGATATTATATACTTGGATCTTAGAAAGGCTTTTGATACTGTTGCGCATGGAAGACTGCTGCACAAATTGGAGCAGTGTGGCATTGGAGGCAAATTGCTGCTGTGGATAAAGGGGTGGCTGAGGGGAAGAAGCCAGAGAGTGGTAATCAATGGACACTGCTCGTCGTGGACTAATGTTATTAGTGGAGTCCCTCAGGGCTCAGTGTTGGGTCCATTATTGTTTTCTGTATTCATAAATGATATTTATGAGGGTATATCAATCTTAATGTCGAAGTTTGCAGACGATACAAAGGTAGGCAGGGTTGTCAAGGACACTACTGACACTATGCTGCTGCAACAGGATCTGGAAAGGTTGAGCAGATGGGCCGAGAGGTGGCAAATGAAGTTTAACATTGACAAATGTAAAGTACTACACATGGGAAACAGCAACCCCAGAGCAACGTATCAACTCTGTGGTACTACACTGACAGTGGTAGAGAATGAAAGGGACCTGGGGGTGGTTGTGCAGGCAGATATGAAGTTCTCTGAGCAGTGCAGACGGGCTGCAAGAGTAGCTCATGGTGTGTTGTCAACGATATATAGGAATTTTTCTAGCAGGGATAAGGAGGTGATTATTCCCTTGTATAAGGCAATGGTCAGGCCACACCTAGAGTACTGCATACAGGTCTGGAGGCCTCATTTCAAGAAGGATGTAGAGCTGCTGGAACGAGTACAGACAAGGGCAACAAGATTAGTGAATGGAACAAAGGGGTGCTCTTACGAAGAAAGGCTTAAGTTTTGCAAATTACAGTGTCTGGAGACTAGGCACCAGCGAGGTGATCTGATAGAGGTGTATAAGGCCATGAATGGTTTGAGCATGCTCAATGCTGATGGGATTCTTCCTCTCGCTCAGAATAATGAGCGAGAGGAAGAATTTACGCCCTCTCGCTGAGAGGGCGTAAATTCAAATTGAGGAAAGACAGATGTAGGATAGAAGTGCGGAAATTTGCCTTTAGCCAGCGGGTGGTTGGTTGGTGGAACAGACTTCCATCCCTTGTCGTGGAAGTTGATAGCCTAAATAAGTTTAAGGCTCAGCTGGACAGGTATTTTGAACGAACAGAGGGGTGAAGTGGAAGTGGTTTTTTTTTTTTTTTTTTTTTTTGGCTGATGCTGCATAAGCTTGCTTTCTTCCATCAAATGCCTCTACTAATGCTAATGCTAATGCTAATGCTAACATAACTGGTAGAATCGCCATCAACTCCACACCGGGTGGAAAAGCCCTGAGTTGTAGCCCCGTTGATAAAGTGAAGAATTTTTACAGGAATTTTTCGCCACTTGGCGGAACGGTATCAGGCGAAGGTCGGTTGGTTTTTTCTCTCGGCAAATCGTGTTTTTCGTCTCCAGTAAACGGGAAATCGACCACAGAACACATGCAATTTAGAGACATAATCTACACTGCCCAATATGCTCAAACTTGCTGATGCAACTAAAAACCCTAATACAACAAAAACTGCAACAGCTGGTTATTTTATTTTTTAAATTCAGCTAGAAATTTTGTTGGTTATTACTCATTTTACATACAGTGGGGGACAAAAAAACCTTAAAAAAAGTAACTTTGTAGTGAAACATACACTGTGCTTCCACTTTATTAGATACATTCCTGCTGTGAACACAAGTGGTTTGTCCCAAAATGTTGCAAATCACATGACCACAGCTGTGGATATAGATGCAGCAGAACAACGTTTCTAGTATCAGTTAACCGTAAAAACCGTAGCAAGAATGGGGAAAAGGAGTGATCTCCTTTGTGACTGGTCCTTGAGGTTGTCACAGACATTCTCTCAGATATGCCAGACAAGCTGTACTTGCTACCTGGGATTCTAAAACGCTGATGGAACTGATATTCAGGTGACACTCAAGTCAAGTGGACACATTTTTGGCGATGTCCGGACGGTCTGTGACAGCCAAACCCTCTGCTTACACCTTCACGATGGTGGGACTGATAGTAATACTGTGTATATCCTCCAGGCAAAAGTATATGGTGGGTGACAACCCAGGTGGGAACCAACGTAAGCAGGGGTCGAGGTGTGGCGCCCACACCACATGGAGGAACGCCGCCCCTCTTTGTTACCAGGCAGTACTAGGTGGTAGATGACTCTCATCAACCGGCGCAATACCACAACTTTGCTTATTGGAGGCTTGAAGTGGTGGAACCCAGGTTTAGTCTCTAGAGCTAAGTTCCGGTCAACCCTTCCCTATCTCTTCCATCATGCAGTATGATTAATGACTTTTGAGGTTATGATGAACATCGTGGCGAGATCCAACATACCTTATATTTCGAGAGTACAGCTCTAAAACGGGGTTCGCAGGCCGGCCGCTAGTTAGTACACCGGACCGAACCTATTGGTAACTCACTAGGAGGCTTCCGGATCAGCTAGTGTATAATCGTGCTTCTTCTACTCTGCCAGATAGTGAATGGAGGGAAGCCGAGTAGTGTGTATGCGGGGAGCATTGCCCAGGCCACGTTATGTCAAGAATCTGGATATATTCTTACCACGTACGCCATATCCAAAAATTTAATTACTTCATACAGCATGTCCCACCTACTTTTCTTACTATTGAATCCACCATGAATTGTCAAACTAATAAAGTAAGCTTATCAGCGAAAAGATCTAAACCTCGCAAAGAGTTCCTAGTTCATTTCACAAACAGATGTGGTCTCAATTGTAATCTCAAAATTTCCTATAGTTCCAAAATTTCCAAAAGGTTTTCTGACAGAATCTCAGTTATTCGTTGATTCCACTACTGCGCATCTCAGATGCCCAAATTATTCGCTGAATGATTTCTTTCGCCTCAAAGGTGGTACTTATGCATATGTCTGTTCCGATATTCCCTGTCAGAACTTGGCAATTTGGAATCTCCTCTCTTTGATCTTCTCTGGCTTAAAATCTCTCTACCTCATTGTGTCAAATTCATTTGTTGCCTCTACCATTCTCCCAACTCCACTAATCACTTGGAGCTCTTTGACTTCCTCTCTTTGGAACTTGACTTTCTCCCATCCAACTTTCCTAACAGTGAGGTAATTTTCCTTGGTAATTTTAACGTTCACAACTCCAGCTAGCTTCCGTTTTCTAGTCGCACCGACCCAGCTGGTAGAGATGCTGAGGCTTTTGCAATTACTAATGACCTTACACAGATTGTTCATTTACCTACAAGAATACCGGACAATCCTAATCATACAGCCAATACGCTTGATCTTTTTCTCACAAACAACCCTTCTAAGTACACGGTCGAAGTGAGAGGTCCTTTAGGCGCTTCAGATCACAACTTGGTGATTGTCTCTTCTCCAATGGAACCTTTATTTCATTGCTATTCCCAACAACGTGTTGTTTGGCATTACAATAATGCAAAATGGGATGACCAGCGAGACTGCTTTTCTTCTTTTCCTTGGTCGGATTACTGTTTCAAAACCTCTGATGTCAACGTTTGCTCAGATCGTGTCAGTGAAATTATTCTTGTAGGAATGGAATCGTTTATCCCACACTCCACAATAAAATCTCGTCCTTTATCTAAAACTTGGTTTGCCAATAAATGTGCTAAGGCTGTTCAAGAGAAGAACTTTGCATATCGTAATTGGATTGTTTCTAATTCTCCAGTTTCATTTTCTGCGTACACCAAAGCTCGTAACAATTGTAAAGCAGTTATTAATCAGTAATAACAGGCCAAGAGTACAAAACTTGCTTCTTGCCGTAATGCTAGCCGAGCATTCTGGTCTCTTGCCAAAGCTATTGGCCGCAAGTTTTGCCCATCTCTGCTCCCACCTCTGTCCAAACCAGATGGTTCTGTTGTCACTTCAGCCAAGGATAAAGCTGACCTGCTAGCATCCCATTTTTCTTACAACTCATGTATTAATGATCTTGGTAAAACACCTCCCACCATTCCCAACACGCTCCATTCAATGCATTAGCATTAGCATTAGCATCAGTAGAGGCATTTGATGCAAGAAAGCAAGCTTATGCAGCATCAGCCAAAAAAAACCCACTTCCAACTTCACCTCTCTGTTCGTTCGAAATACCTGTCCAGCTGAGCCTTAAACTTATTTAGACTATCAACTTCCACGACAAGGGATCGAAGTCTGTTCCACCAATCAACCACCCGCTGTCTAAAGGCAAATTTCCGCACGTCTATCCTACATCTGTCTTTCCCCAAATTGAACTGATTCCCTCCAGGTGATTATTCTGAGCAAGAGGAAGAATCCCCTCAGCATTGAGCATGCTCAAACCATTGAAGGCTTTATACGCCTCTATCAGATCACCTGGCTGGTGCCTAGTCTCCAGACACTGTAATTTGCAAAACTTTAGCCTTTCTTCGTAAGAGCATCCCTTTGTTCCATTCACTAATCTTGTTGCCCTTCTCTGTACTCGTTCCAGCAGCTCTACATCCTTCTTGAAATGAGGCCTCCAGACCTGTATACAGTACTCTAGGTGGGGCTAACCATTGCCTTATACAAGGGAATAATCACCTCCTTATCCCTGCTAGAGAAATTCCTGTATATCATTGACAAGACACCATGAACTACTCTTGCAGCCCGTCTGCATTGCTCAGAGAACTTCATATCTGCTTGCACAACCGCCCGCAGGTCCCTTTCATTCTCTACCACTATCAGTTTAGTACCACAGAGTTGAACGCCTCCTGTGGTCTTCCGTCAAAAGGAAGTCAGAACGATTTTGACGAACCTTGATGCTAAATAAGCTCCAGGTTCGGATAGTATTTCTCCACTTGTTCTCAAAACCTGTGCTTCTGAACTTACTCCTATTCTTTGCCGCCTTTTTTTTCACTTTCTTATTGCAAAGGCGTTTTTCCTTCTGCTTGGAAATTTGCTCATATCCAGCCAGTTCCTAAAAAGGGTGACAAATCCCTCCCATCCAATTATCGTCCCATTGCAATTACTTCTACTCTTTCTAAAGTAATGGAGAAATCAATTAACCGCCAACTCTAAAACTACGTAGAAACCTTCCGTCTGATCATAATGATCAGACGGAAGGTTTCTAGGTAAACGGAATCCATAATGGCGATCTCCCGATCGCCATAATTGATTCCGTCAGTGTCGATCCACTGGTGATATTCTGGCTTATTTTACACAGTTATGGACTAATTCAATGGAAAGGTTCTGTGAAACACAAGTTGTTGCTCTTGACATCTCAAAGGCTTTCGATCGTGTTTGGCATAATGGTCTTCTAAACCAGCTTCCATCTTATGGTTTGCCAACTGTTTTCAGTAATTGGTTATCCAGTTTTCTCTCTGATCGCTCACTGAGGGTGATGGTAGATGGCTCTCTGTCTTCTAACTTCTCCACTAATGCCGGTGTTCCCCAAGGTTCAGTTCTTTCTCCCACTCTTTTCCTCTTGCATATTAATGACCTTCTTCCATTGACTGGAAATCCTATCCATAGTTTTGCCGATGATAGCACATTGCATTCCACTTTCCATTTTGAGAAACCTTGTCCTGCTCAATCAGCTTCAACTTCTCGAATATCCCCTACCAATTCCTTAAATGCCAATCTCCAGTGGGGCCAAGACAACTTAGTTGATTTCAACCCTTCTAAAACTCAGTCTTGTCTTATATATGTGAAAAAGGATTCTTCTGCTCCTATGCTTATCGTTAGTGACACTCCGAATTCTAGGCAAGTTGATATATCTCTTTTGGGGATTACCCTGACTTCTAATCTCTCTTGGCACAAGCACATTACAAATATTGCTTCCTCTGCATCTACAAAACTTGGTTTTCTCTTTCGCTCTCGGCGTTACTTTTCTTCCAAACAGCTGCTCACTCTGTATAAATCGTAAATCCGCCCAGCCATGGAATATTGTTCCCACGTCTGGGGTGGTGCCCCCAAAACCTCTCTCAGGCTTCTCGATTCCATTCAGAAGAGGGCAGTTAGGTTAATTAATGATTCATCTCTAACAGCCTCTGTGCACTCGCTGTCTCATAGACGTACTGTTTCTGCTGCATGCCTCTTCTACAGATACTTCCATGGGCACTGTTCTTCTGAATTGGCTTCTATAATTCCCGCTCTCTCTTTCAAAACAGTCCGACCACGTGCCGCCACCAGCCAACATCCATTTACTGTCCAACTTCAAACTCAAAGAACCAAATTTTCATCTTCCTCGTTTGTTCATTCAACTGCCGTTTTCTGGAACAACCTTCCTTCATACGTATTTCCTGAAAATTACAGTCTACAGAAGTTCAAGTCCAATGTCAACAAATATCTTCTTTCGTCCTCTCAATCTCCAACCCTAGCACGGTACTAAGTACTATAGGTTCTAATACCTCCTGCATTTGGGGTTTACATAAAAAAAAAAAAAAAAAAAAAAAAAAAAATTATATATACTATCAGAAATAGGGTTAGCAAAGTTGGAACTCACCTATTTGGAAAGTGGCCTGCTTATTCATCCTACTCCGAGCGTTCTAGCGTTTATCATATCCGACAAGGTGTCCAGAGAGAAGGGAGCCCAATCCCGGGGCCATTGTCAGCAAAGTATCCCATGTAAATGACCAGGCCAGCGAGGGTGAAAGTCGTTTTGAAGGTTGCTAGATTGGACACGTCCATTCTTGGATTTCATTTTAATACATCTGGTTCAAGTAGACGGACGTTCTGCTATGGTGGTCCTAGGAGGACTGCCAAGAGTTTCATTCTCTGTTTGAATACCTTTCTAGCGTAATTAGAAAAGACGAAAGAGGCATTTTTGTTGCAATTAGGGAGTGGATAGTCTGCAGGTTATGTAGTTTTATCTGCAGAAGATGTTGTCTGAGATCTGGGAATTTTTATGGGCTCTTTTCACAATCGTGGCTGAGTTAATCGGTCTTAGGCGAGATCTGGGAATTTTTATGGGCTCTTTTCAGAATCGTGGCTGAATTAGTCGGTCCCAGGCGAGGGCAGCATAGTTTTTCTCCCGGAAACTCGGGATTTTCGTCCAGGAAAACAGAAAATCCCCTTAGAACACGTGCAATTTGCAGACAATATACATGGAGCACTATGGCCTTAGTCGTTGATGACCCATTTCCAGGAGAGGTAATATGTCGTCTCTAGGTTAGGGGTGAATCAGACTAGGTGCAACAGACGAAGCAGACGATGGTTTTGATAAAGAACACTATTACCGTTGTTATACCTATAAACTTTGTTATTCTTTGTTAAAGTTCTTTTATTTTTTGTTTCGTGTGAGGGCTGGTGCTCATACCTATGAATTTTGTTGTGTTCTTCCTGGTAATTCCATTAGACAACAGAAAGTGACGTGCAGATCTAGGAGAAGTTTCCCTGTGATTATTTAGAGAGGTTGTTTCATGTATTACAGATATATCAGCAATTTACAATTACATTCTTATGCGTCATGCTCTTGGCTTCGTTAGCTCTTATATTATCCCCGGGTATTTATAATGGTTGGTTTAGTTGTGTAGAATAAGCACCAATGTACTGAGAACATGACGCAACCTCTCTAAGCACTAACAATTCGGCTAAAAGTGAGAAACCATTAGAAGAGCTTTCCATCCTGACGAAAATCTAACCTGGACCTTTGCCAATACAATGTGACAGAACAGCAATCAACTACAGGTTAAAAGCTTAGAAAAAAAAAAAAAAAAAAAACGCTTTGAAATAGCATTGTTTGGTTGGTTCTGAAACTGGTGGCAGTGCTATTGAACCAGCCACTTGAGAGCCCCGACTAGCAGAGTGTTTGTTCTTGAAGTATATGGGAAATTTTTAATAAATGAAAAAATAAAATAAAATAAACTTGTACCCACGCAGATGTGTTTCTATGCGCTATAGCTTTTCCTATAATCTTTCGCAATTTTCGGATCTTCCAAGGACGCACACTCCTTATCTCTATCTTCTACATGCGTTTGGATTCAGTTTTACCACCACTGTCTTATCTGTGGTCTCTTCACCTGACAAATAAAAAATAAATAAAGTTCTATTACTTATTACCACTCTGAGAGGATGACGAATCTTGATAATTAATCGTGACTCAAAAGAAAACAATCCAGCAGATTACCTCTGCACTTATATCTGTTTTTAAAGACACGCAGAACTGTATACGCGCGAATTTAAATGCATTAATTGTATGTCTCACCTCGAATATGGCATTATTATTATTATTATTTTTATACACTGTGCTCCCACTTTATTGGGTACACTTACCTAGTAGCGTGTTGAGCCTCCTTTAGCCTTCAAAACAGCGTGAATTCGTCTAGGCATGGATGGAACAAAATGCTGAAAACGTTGTGCAGGAATGGAGTACCATGCAGACACGAGTGTGTTACGCAGTTCCTTGAGATTCGACGGAGGGACAGCGAACAGACCTTTCCAGCTCATCCCAAAGATGTTCAATAGGATTGAGATCCGCGGACTGAGCGGGCCACTGCAGCAAAGAAAAGTCATTGTCATGTTCCTGGAACCATTCCATAGTGATTCGGGCTTTGTGCACCGGCGCATTATCCTTCTGGAAGTAACCATCTGACTGAGGATGAACGGATACACTTGGTCAGCAACGATGTTTAGGTACGACGTGGCATTCAGACGTGAATCTATGGGTATCAATGGATCCAACGTGTGCCAAGAAAGCATTCCCCACATCATACCACTGCCCCCACCATGGATTCATGCTGTTTTCGCCAAATTCTGAACCTTCCATCAACATGATGCACCAGGAACTTCGACTCGTCAGACCAAGCAACTGTTTTCAATCCTCGATAGTCCAGTGCTGGTGTTGCTGTGCCCACAGGAGGCGTGCTCCCTTGTTCTCGTTGATAACAAAGGTACGCGATGTGGCCATCGGCTGTTGTAGCCCATTCGCGACAAACTGCGAATATTGCGATATTCGCAATGTCCGTTGCGATATTTTGTTCTGCGCACCAAGGTTGTATTCTGAGGTGATGTGGGACATTGTGGCCCGTCTGTTTAATTGCACAATGGTAGCCGTCCTCCTCTGACCTCTCTTATCAACAAGCGATTTTCTTCCACGGGAATACCGTTGAGAGGATGTGTTCTGTTCGTTGCACCATTCTCGATACACCCTTGAAACCGTGGTGCGTGAAAATTTCAGAACTGCCGTTTCAGAGATGCTTTATCCAGCAGGTCTTGCACCTACTACCATGCAGCATATAGATGCCGCAGAACATACTAGAAAGGTTGTTCTGCTGCATCTATATCCACAACTGTGGTCATGTGATTTGCAACATTGTGGGAAACACTATTCGTGTGCACACCTAATAAAGTGGCAGCAGTGTATGTTTATTTAACCATAAGCTTTTCGCCTTACACAGCCAGAAAGCAAGAAGGGCATGATACAAAATTGAAATGCATCCATCTCAGTGAGATTCACATATGCATTCATTATATTAATTTACGGAGGAAGTTTGGTGTAAAATGGCTGCTTTGACAGAATGTTATCGTTGTAGGGTTTTTAGGAGCATCACTGACTAAGGACATATCGCTCCGCATACACTATCTGTAAGTAGCATGTGTTCTGTAGTTAATTTTCTGTTTCTGAATGAAAAATCCGAGTTTATTGAAGAAAAAAACCATGCTACCCGTGCTTGAGACAGACTAACTCAACTACATTGTGAAAAAGGCCCATAAAAATTTATTACGTTATCGACGGGACTCGAACCCAGGTGTTTTTCACCCGTAATTGGGAGGACAGTGATTCTACCAGCTGTGTTACCCACGAGGGCTGTTTTGGTAGAAGATGTGATTACATTTACAATTAAAGGATACAATTGATTACAAAAGGTTACAATAAACGTTACAATTGTTACAAAAGGTTATAATTTTCATGAAAACTTATAATTATTTAGAGGTACGTATGAATAACACAGGGATATCGTCAATAACTTATTTACCGATTATAAACGTATTTTCAAATTCAGGCTGCAACTGCACATAGATTTATAGAATTACAATAAAATTTGTTCACCAGTATTACAGTCATTTCATTTGAAGAAGCGAGGCTTGCTGCAGCATGCCTACTAATAGTTTACCAGGAGGACGTCACTTTGTTATGGTACCATGGGGTGCATAAATACACGTGCCTTGAGTGACCGGGGTTCAAGCCCGTGACTGCTGAATACGGTGCTGTTTCTTGTATTCTGTCTATCTTGTGAACTCTTCTGATCGTTTGGTCGTCCCGGAGTATAAACAGAAAATTTATTTATTTATTTACTTCGCTCTTGCCCGACATCGGCAGTGGTTCCTGTGCTATATCTCAATGAACTGGTAAGTGTTCGTGAGTGCGTCTTTCCTGTACCTGTTCTGTCTGCAAAAAAACTTGGGTGCGACTCCCGTCGATTACATGAGGAATTTTATGGGCCTTTTTTCACAACGTGTTTGAGTTAGTTGGTCTCAGGTGACAGAAAATCTCATGAATTTTCTCTTTCATGAATGAAAGAGAAAGTTTCAATTCCATGAACACACTTGAGAAGGGATGAATCACGTGGATACACTAGATATGAATGACATAACTATCGATCATCCTTCAGGTTGCTTCCACTCCGAACAAATATTTTATATTTACATTCACGCTGTTTTTAGGGATGAAACAATTGAAGTGAACGAAGTTATAATGGGAGCCAAATGTAAATAAAGCACTTGGAGATAACGGATCTATCCGATTACACTGAAAGAAGCAGAAAAAGAAATAAACAAACTTCTTTTGCCTCTTTAGTCATAATTATGAGGGCAATCTTGAATATAGGAGTACTGTGCACGTGAAGATGTGAAAACTCCTCAACAAAATTAACAGAATTCGTAGAAAATGTGGTGTAACTCGTGCAGCTTACGATGAAACAGGACAAAATTGGTGGTGTATCCTAGAATAACGATGAAATGAGGAGATAGCGAGAAACTTCGGACAGGTGTAAGGGTCATTTATAGGGGCTGTATAAGAATTTCCAAAAAAGGTCACATTACAAAAGTCGATAAAGATGCTCGAAAATATGGTCACATGACATCAGTACTGCTTACGATCCCCTCCAACGGCTAAACAGGCCTGACATATAAGGATATCATGTAATCATAAAAGGGTGTATCATATAAGGGTATCTGCGGCAAAAGTACAGCGTACAATTTTATACAAATTTTTGATATTTAAAATAATGACATTGTTTAGAAAATTACATTCACTTAATAGCAGTAACTTTAAAATAAAATTGATATAATAAAGATATTTTATTTATTTATATTAAATTAATATTGTAATTACAAAGAGAGGTTGTCCTACATTTCATTTATTCTCTCATTTCAATTTGCTTTGCTTTTACAATATATTTTTGCATTAAATTATTTACATTTCTCATATAAATAAAGCCCACATTTTATAGTAATTCTGGTGATTTGGTCAAGATTTCGTCCATAATTTGGCTTCTGTATCTTCTATTTTCTCCAAACTTATTTAGATCTATGGAAAACGTGTTGATGTATTGGATCATGTTACACGGGAACATTCCTTTTAGGGAGTCCAGGATAGTGAGCTTCATCCTAAGTAGATGTTTCTGGTGGTTTCCATTGCTTGCTTTTGGAAGTGAGATAATATCCTCTATCGATGGGGCATCAATCTGAAGGGTGAGCAACTTAGAGAATGACTATTTTTAAGAATAGTGAGCAGTGGCGGATTAAGGATAGTTGAGGCCCCTAGGCAAATTATATTTGGGGGCCCCCCCAAAAAAATAATAATAATAAAAAAAGAATAAAAAATAAATAAAAGTTAGGTGGCAAATAAATGAAATTTTGTACTTTTGAATTTTTTGCTTAAATTTTCGCTTAAATTAATCAAGATTTTTATGATGTTTACTGAAAACATTAATCATTTTAAAACACTATAGGAAAATGTCTTGGCTTGGGGCCCCTAGGCACGTGCCTCATTGCCTTAATGGGTAATCCGCCACTGACAGTGAGCTTCCAGGGGGTCGTGCCAAGATTGACTAGAAGAATAGATTTCGAGATGATGAACGGGTTCCCTCCCAGATGGTTCAGCAACCGCAGAATCCAGTATTCCATCGCCAAGAAGCTGTTACGCAGAGAGGCAGGCGGTGAGGACCAGATTTCAGAGGCATATCGTAGAGGGATAGAAGTCAGACACCGATCACTGTATTGACAAAACAGATTGATGTTGTGGCAGCCTACGAGCTCCTGGCGGATAGCCCAGAATGCAGCATAGGTCTTCTTCTTTGTCTTCAGGAGTTCACATTGCATCCAGGAATATTCTTCTTCTTTCTCAGATGCTTACCGGTGTGATTGACGCCCCCAGTCTTCGAGGACTTATCTCTACTCCACGTGCTGGACGCAGTAATGACAGTCCCTACTTACCTTTGCATTCTAAACTATCCAACCTGTGCTGTCTGAAGAACTTCTTCCCAAACAACGCAGTGAACCTTTTCAACTCATTGACAATAGACCCTGTGAAATACTCCGAAAGCAAGCAGTACAGAGTGAAGAGCATCTCAGAAGCGCACTGCTTACTTCAACTATAATCTTGACAATGAGTGAACTTGTAAACAATATTGTAAATATACGCACTTGTGTAAATATTGTAAATAATTGTATTCGTGCATTTTTGTACACTCTTCTTATATTGTAAATACTGTATATAATTGTAATTTTTGCTTTTTGTACACCCTTCTTATATTGTATATAATTGCAATTCTTGCATTTTGTACACCCTTCTAGCCGGTCGGCTGTGTATAAGGGGTGAAAGCAAACACTTGCTATTTTTTAATAAACGGATTTTAATAATAATAATAATAATAAGTGATCTTTGAAATTTAAATCATCCCACGTTAAACCTAGGTCAGTGCGATGATATTTTTGGAATCGTCTCGCCATTAACTACAACTCGGATGTCATTCCTGAACTTCCTCTTCGTAATTGTTATGTGGGCTGACTTCGCATTGTTTAGTTGGAGTCCAGCTAGCTTCTGGCCCCTGAAGTCGAATATCTTCAGTTTCAAGATGTTCCTCCATCTGCACGACATGGACGACACTTCATGCATGACAACACCACAACACACAGCTATGAAAAGAAAATCTGGGCCAACCACATCCCTGAAAAAGTTAACATACCCCTATCAAAAATATGAAAAGGGGTGCAGCCGTTGATTCTGCCCCACACAATAAAATATTCATGAAAAATATTTTGTTACGTTAATTTTGTCAAACAGGGTAGTTAATTGTTTCTGTGTTGTTGGTGACCACAGTGTTGTACAGTTCATGAATGGTAAGTGAGTGAATGATAAGGTATAATCTGAATTTCCTGTAGATTCAACTGAATATAAGTTTTGCAATTCTTCTCCTCTTGTCCGATGTTCCTGTAGCTCTCTGATTTTTCATCAAATAACCTGTTATCTCTTTCCCTCTGGGCATTCTCCCTGTAATGGCGAAGTCACTTGTTGACGGCCAAGAGTTTTTCCTTGAGAGTGTTCAGGTATTCTTCTATCCTTTGGTTATAGGTGTCATGTGTGCTGTGGATGTCTTTCTTTGGGTTGTTCTTAACTTTTCTTATCAGCTTCTTACTTCTGTTACCCCGTTGGTACTAGGTCACTTGGCCTATCTTCACTCTTATTTCTTCTGTCTTCTGCTGTAGCCTTCTTTCCCAGGCTAGTGGTTCCTTGTCTTTGCGTTTTGTGTTCTGTTGGCCTCTAGTTTCTCTTCCGTTCATTCTGGTGGCTACTACAGCGGAACAGTAAGTGGCGTTGCAGATGGCATCTAGTGTTACTTCGCTTTTGTTGAGGTAATCAGGTATTATTCGTTGAATGAGTGATCTGTTACTTGCCACAGGATTTTGTTGGGTCTCTACTTCTGCATGATGTGGGTCTTTATGGAGTCCATTCCCTCGAATTCTACTCGGGCCTTCTTCCACTCTTATTCTATTCTGAATGTCGCTATCTCGTTATGTCGCTATGTCGTCTGCTCTGGGTTGTGTTTCTTGTATTTGCTGTTCCTCCTCTAGTTCTAGTTCGGTAGTGTCTGTATTCCTTGTTCTTTCTGGTTGGTCGCTCATTTCCAGCTTGATTTTTTCCAGAATTGCAGGTGCTATTCAGGTTCTTCATGACGATGGTGCGTCTGTGATCTGCTATTCGTTGTTCAGTGACCTGAACATTCAGGAACCGTCCCAACTACTTTTCATGCAGTTTTGTCCTGTCTGTCCTAGCTTCGTAGTATGCTCGCATGATGAATGTATTCATTTCTACGCTCCACTTCAGGTCATTAGACAGTTGCTCAGGAAGCATCCCCTTGGTTGGTTGGGCCGGACGGTCTCGCCCTTCAGTTGTGGGAGCCGTACGGGGAACAGCACCACTCGCTCCACTATTGTCTTCTGCAAATTGTCTTTGAATTTTCGAATTGACCCCTCTGCCTAAAGCCTGAACTCGAGTGACTTGATCCTGCGCCACACTCGATGCAGTGTGTTCAGTATTTCTGCTTCTTATCTTTATCCAGCTGTGGAGGTTGTTGACCTATTTAGCTCTGGCTTTTGGATCCATTCGTGGGCGACAGCTCAGCCATCACTTCGGCCTTGGGGTAGATATGTTTGAGTAGGTATGTTCGTTTTTTTTTTTTTTTTTTCCCACGGTGAGATTCGAACTCGGGTCCGTCATAATGGTGGTCTGGCATCGTAATAAGTGGGCTAATTGCGTATTATTATTTATTTATTTATTTTTATATATTTTTTTAAAATTCAGTTATTACGCATATCATTTTCATTCATATATCAAAACATATATTGCTTGGTTGTTGGGTTTTAGGAGCATCGGCGACTAAGGCCATGTTGCTCCGTGTGCACTGTCTGCAAATCGCGTGTGTTCTGTGGGCGATTTTCTGTTTGGTGGACGAAAGACCAGAGTTTCTGGGAGATAAAACCATGCTGCCCTCGCCTGAGACTGACTAACTCAGTCACGTTGAGAAAAAGGCCCATAAAAATTCCTCCCGTCATCGACGGGATTCAACTCGTCAGGTTCCGGTGTGGGAAGAACGGTTCCTACCAACTGCGCTACCTACGAGGGCCATCTATTACTTGTCATTTAGCATACACTGTATTTCAAGCAGAATTCCAAGTGGAAATACAAATATCGTGCATGAAATATTTGACATTCAATGATAAGTTGAAAATGGAAAACACTAATGATTTCGTGTTTTATATATTTTTTGTAGCTTTTTCAGTTCAGTTAATCAAAGTTTTGTTTCTTTAAAAACAACAGAATCAAGAAATGCAGTATTTTTGTTTTCCAAATTTTTCGTTAAAAGAAAACACATTTTGGAAGTATTCCAGTCCAAATATGGCAATATTACAATTAGAGAAAAGTTAAGCGTTTGAATACTCCGAGAAGCATTAAAAAACAAAATGCACACATTTATGCAATTTTTTCGAAATAGGATGTTTATTCTGTTCAGCTTTTTTATCTCTCTGAATATAAAACTACGGCCGCAGTAGCTGAATGGTCAGGCACAAGGGTGCATAAGTACACGTGCTTTGAGTGATTGGGGTTTAACCGGTGTCTGCTAAATACGGTGCTGTTTCTTGTATTCTCTCGATCTTGTGAACTACTCTGACCGTGTGGTTGTCCCAGAATATAAACAGAAAATTTATTTTTATTTTAATTTAGCTGAGTAAATTTTCACTCGGTCTTTGACGTCTACTCATTTAAAAGATTAACTGCGCTCGTAATCCTCACTCTGCCCTTTATCAGTTGCTGCTCCAGGAGAAACAGCGGAGAGGGAGATATAATAATAATTATTATTATCCCCCCCTATATACGGATAATAATTATTATTATCCGTTTATCGATCCCGCACTCCCTACACTGAGATTACCTAGGAGGGTGGAACTTACATCAATCAACACTTAATAGATAATAAACATAAAAATAAAAAATAATAATAATTTCATAGAAATTATTATTTACACTGTTAATTGAATCACAAGAATCTGTTGTACAGATTTCCTTCTTGTATCAATCCGTCTTTTAGGAGTCTTTTCAGACACTTTTTAAGCGCCTTAACCAACATTCTCTAAAGAGTCATACAGAGTTTATAGAACCTGATATTGTTTTGTTCTGATTCTTCATTGGTGTGCATTCCAGATGCAATAACATTTCTGTAGGACTTGTCATTGCAGTACCTGTTCGGTTCGGCTTGATTTTGAGGTCTCTAAAGAGCTCCAGATTATTAGTAGGGAACAGGCGCCTTAATCTCTTTGCGTTATGAAGAGCGGAACGAAGACTACGGGGGTTGTTCAGCCCTGCTTCAGGAAGTGGCGGGACCAAAAGGTTCTCAATTTGAGGGCCACCTAAACTCCCAGTCAAAAGTTGTGCAGATGAACGTAAAGTAATCTGAATCCACGGGGCTACGTTCAAGTTTGCATATAATATGGCTTTTGATATTGTAAAGGGATTCCTGGGAATTTGATTCTTCCGTCGGAGCACCCACTACTCCAGGTCGAGCAATTTCCTAACGTGTGTATTTGGGGCAGAGGACCAAATTGTCGAAGCATCTAGGGGAAACGGCAACGATACATTCTGGGATGTATTGGGTCACTAGTTGTTGGTTTCGAATCGCAGTTATCTCCTTTTCTGCAGCCCATATTTAAAAGGTGAGGTCCTCATCCCACAACACTCCGAGGTCAGTGTATCAGCTGACTTTCTTTACCTCTGTTCAATTAATAAATAAATCTATTCCATCTTTATTTTCATATTAGTTATGGTCAGTTGTGCTGACTTGTCAGCGTTTAGCAATAAACCTATTTCAGATAAGTTTGATTGCAGTTCATAAAGCTGGGCATTAGCGTGTCTGTTGGCGTTAGCATTAGCATTAGTAGAGGCATGCGGTGCAAGAAAGCAAGCTTATGCAGCATCAGTCAATAAAAAACTATATATATAAATAAAATAACCTTCCATTTCACCCCTCCATTCGTTCCAAATGCCTGTCCAGCTCAGATTTAAATTTATTTAGGCCATCAATTTCTACAACAAAAGGTGGAAGTCTGTTCCACCAATCAACTACCCGCTGGCTAAAGGCAAATTTCTGCACATCCATTCTACATCTGTCTTTCCTCAATTTGAATCTATGCGCCCTCAGGTTCTTAATCTGAGCAAAGGGAAGAATCCCATTAGCATTGAGCATGGTCAAACCATTCAAGGCCTTATACACCTCAATCAGATCACCTCGCAGGTGCCTACTCTCCAGGTGCTGCAATTTGCAGAACTTAAGCCTTTCTGGTAAGAAAATCCCTTCAGATCAAGATCAAGAGACCTAATCAGATCAAGAGTATTACTCCCTCTGGGTACCTCTCGAACATGCTGCTCTAGAAAACAGTCATCCAATAAATCCAAAAAAGTCTTGCTAGTGTCCGAGTGACCAATCCACAAATTTCATTCAATATCTGGAGAGTTAAAATCCCCCATTATAAGACATCCTGATTTACTGGCCCACTCTATTTCTCTGCACAATTGCTCATTATACTCATCAGATTCATTAGGCCCCTACTCTCATTTTTTCTTTCCCAGTGCTCATGTCACACCAAACAGACTCAACATTGCATTGTCCACCAACATCAAAACACATAAAATCCTTAGATTTTATGTGTTTCTTAACTAACAGCATAACTCCTCATCCCTTCCTGTCCTGTCCATCCTTTCTGTACACATTGTACTCCCCAAATTCGAATTCTGCATTCCTAATATCTGTGTGACACCACGTCTCTGATATCCCAACAATATCTGCCTTTAATGTCTTCACTAGCACTTCAAGCTCATCAACTTTATTAACTATACTCTTAGCATTGGTGTACACGCAAGTATACATGCACCGGTTCTTACTCTTACTTATCCTAACACAGCCCATGCATTAACTTGTTCCGTGATAACTCCCAGCAGTCTCTGAAATATCCTGCATCTTGTTTTCCAGGCTTTTGCTCATTCCAATAGAAGCAGTGCAAGAATCTCTTTCACCTCTGCCAGTGGCTACTGTTAATCTATTAGTCCTTTTATCCCCCCAAGCTTGCAGTTTTTCGCCCCACCTAACTCTGCCTCGATAGCATCAGCAAATATTCTTGCACCCTTTCAATTTAAGTGTATCCCATCCCTGTAGAAGCAGTCTCTCCTGTTAACAAGCACAGACCAGACTGAGATAAATTGTACCCCTCGGACGTCGGGCACAACAGCTCTTTCCTTAGAGATAACAAAATATTTTGTATCATCGATATAAGAATAAAATTATGATGGTGAGCTAGAAAAGATTCCACGACGGCCGCAACAAACAGGAAAGGTGACAAAACATCTTCCTCAGGAATGCCTCAAGTTCGGCACGAAATTCTTGATACTGTTCTATTTAATACCTTTGGCATCAAAATAATCATTTGATAATCCGTAGTAGTTTGCGTTCAATGCGGAAATAAACTTTCAGTAATGTTTTCAAATGCAGATACTTTTCATCAAAAGCTGCCTTTATGTCAAGAAATATTTGGGCCTTTTCATCGAGGGTTGTTGCACCGTGGAGAGGGTCTCCGACAAATCGATAGTAGTGGATCTTCTTCGTACCTTCTTCTTCGACCTGGAGGTAGAGCAACCTGTGCGCAAAACACTGTTGGGTTAATGCAGGGAGGGTGGATTTATCGAAGGGGTTTTATTAAAGTACAACTGGTTGATTCAAACCGGAAGTCTGAGGAGTGTTTAGGGTTCTTCTTTTTAAGAACAGGCCTTACAAAGTAGTGATTACATCTTTGCGGGAGAATTCCATCTTTGAGGATGTTTTGGAATATGGGAAACAACGCATTAATAGGCGTTGCATGTGCCTCAAAATATGTGTTAAAAAAAAAAAAAAAAAACGTTGGAACAGTAACCGAGTGTCCAACGATTTTAAACCCCTTTGGCGTAACGGAATCCCAGCGAAACACCTGATTGAAGAATTCAAGGATTAAAAAGTTTGCTTTCGGCCGCATATGCGAAGAAAGGCTCTCAAGGTCGTCTACTCTCGGCACCAAACCGTTAATACAAAGAAGGGGACTAATCCCCAATGCCTAACCCACAAAAAAGGCATAAATGGAGATGACAGCTCAGTGCTCTTCTCGCACGGATGTAGGCGAGATACGTTTTGTGGCGCTGGCAGATTACCATAATAGTACGGCATGTCATGTTGATGGCCATAAAAACAGTGGTAATGAAGATGTAAACTCAGTTGGTGCCTGTACGGGGCATCGAGCGAAATTTATTCATTTATAACGCTTACGCTGTGACAATCAATCCACCCCTTATCTGCGCAGTCTACAGATAAGAAAGAGGCGCGGAGTAGAGTGAAATGCCTCGGGTGGGCCAGCAGAGATAACTTCGGTCGGGGTGAGTCCATCAAAGGATGTCATCAGTTGCAAATATTATTAAACACTTAAGACTGTCCTTCAATCAAGCAAAGACGAGTTCGGGAAAGATTAAAAGCACCGCTTACTACAGCGTCGAAAACTTAGTTACTCGATTACTGACGTCGATGTTGCCGGGAAGATTGACAGATCACTCGATTCGCTTGACAGATTCGTTTCTAAAGAGCTGGTGAAGGGGGGGGGGGACTGCGAAATACTTCGGAGCACTTATCGAATTCACCGGAATACGTTATTTTTAACTGACTAGTTTAATGTCCCTTGAACCCTCAGCTGCTTCAGGGGAGGGATGCGAGTCACTTCTGGATGCTGGTTTCAGTGGCAGATGTTCGCCTTCTTTCTTTCTCTCCGCTCCTTTAACTAATTTCAGAGGCCCCTCCTCTCCCAAAAAAAGTGTTGCACGACCACAATCGAATTTAGCCCCTTCAGCCGGAAGCGCGCACCGTAATCGCCGAGGGGGGGGGGGATCTTTTGTGATCGTTTGAACTTCTGTCGGGTGTTTTGTGCCTACAGAATTTCAAACGACGCAAGGCCGTAGTTACGAGGGGTGTTTTGGATCGCGTTGTTCGTGATGGTGTTCGTATCGTTGCTCTCTTGACTGGGAAGTTGACCCGAGAGGGGCTCCAGAGATCGGAAACATTGCAAGATTTCATTTTGTCGGAAGAATTGGAAAGGCAATTTACCGGGGAAGGGAAGACGTTATTCGTCCTAAGCGCCGAGGCACCTAAGGCCACGGGGAGTCAGTGTGTTGTGTCTGCGAAGTACCGTATTGTTGGCTCGGTGGGTCATTGCTGTTACGTCTCAATAGGCGCCTGATATTTCGACCAGCGCGTGTATATTCAGTTTATGCGCTACAAGTAACAAGGCTGTTTCTCAGCGAGAAATAGCTTGCCAGTCCCGTGATATCAATGGTTATTTCGTGTTACCCGTTTCATCTTTTTTTCTCTCTCTCTATCACCACCTTAAAATATTTGGCAATCTGCGTGAGGGGGGGGTGGAGCGTGTAAGTGGGCAGAGCGCCGTTGAGGCTCAACAAGCCACGAGGGCTGACAAATCATTTTCGGGGAGCGAATAATTTCACCACATGTGGCAGTAAAATGTAAACGGCGCATTTCGTTCTATTTGCAGGCTGAGCGGGGCCAGAGACCTTGATATGCATTGGACAGAAGCCAATGTTGTCAACGCATCCTCCACACGAGACCAAAATAAACACGGAGGCCGGACAGGGAAAAGAAAGATTGAAGTCACCCCTGCAGTGCGCTGCAGAAATGGAATTGCGGATCCTCGGAACGGCTCGGCCATGCTGGCTTGGGCAGCGAGCGCAACTCTCCCCACCGACCCTTTCTGCGAGTGAGGGTCAATCCCCATCTGGACACTCTCGAGTTTGGCCACAGAGATTTGACTTAACTTTCGCCCACGATGCCGAACCTCCATGCATTTCCGTCC
The DNA here is from genome assembly GCF_048544385.1 of Mastigoproctus giganteus. Classification (NCBI taxonomy): domain Eukaryota; kingdom Metazoa; phylum Arthropoda; class Arachnida; order Uropygi; family Thelyphonidae; genus Mastigoproctus; species Mastigoproctus giganteus. The sequence goes on along the minus strand of NC_143577.1, from coordinate 1,882,036 downwards.
TCCCTTGATTTTAAAGCGCGAAAACTTTGAAATGAAATAATATTCCGCCGCCAAAATATTATTGTAATTTGTGTCACGAGACTCGGTTAGCCACGGAGGTAAAATCTCTTGCATTAACCGAAGAGTAATCAAAATTCATTTTGATTTACAATAAAAGTGTCAACTTTAAAATTGTAGGGGCGAGTAAAGCGAAGGAGAAATAAAAAAGTAAAATAAACTTGACAACAGTGTGGCGAATTAGGAAAAAACGAACTTTTTTAATTAACGAATATATTTTATTATTATTATTATTATTATTATTATTATTATTATTATTACTAGCCATATGGTGCAAGGAAGCCTGAGGCTTATGCTGCATCAGCCAAAAAAAAATCTGAATTACCCTGGGACAGAGAGAGAGAGAGAGAAGTAGAAAGGAATCGTCAAGAAAGAGAAGAATGATGATATCCAGCTCAGGACCCTGGGTGTGCTAAGTCCGTACTCACCAGATGTGAGCTCCTCGACGATATTTGCAACGTAGAGAAAGTGAGTTATCGGTTTAAAAAGGTTTCTTTTATTCAAAACAGAACTGTTTTTTTTACTCATAAAATCCACTCTAAATTTAATCGGAAAAGTGAAATTGCTTTAGGGCAACGTGTGCGGTGAAGCAGAGAATTTCTAACTGTTGTGGAAACGGAAAGTGCACGCGACAAGCCAACTGGTGCGTCAAAAATCGTCATTATTATTATTATTTGTTTATTGCTGTGCTCGAGAGCCATCCCTACTTACATTCAAAGGTTAAAGCAGGGACATGTGTCTCGGGTTACATGTATGCTTAACCCGAAAGGTACCCCAAGGCGGAGTCCTCTCCGGAGCATTGTTTACAGCTGTCATTATTCCGTTTGTTCAAGAGAGAGAAGACATAATCTGCTATGCTGACGATATTAAGTTACACACCCAGATTAACCCTGGGGAACATATCTCAAAAATCAATGAAAACATCAATCGAAAGCTACACGACTTAGAATCCTATCTCCATCAATTTGGACTACTCATTAATCCTGCAAAATCAGCCCAAATTGTCTTTTCTTTGAAGCGCAAACCCACTGAAGTCCAAGCTTCTCTAGATGGCATTCTCCTTCCAGTGGTAAATACACATACGGACTTGGGAGTCGTCTTCGATTGCAAACTGACCTTCAAGCCCCACATTGACAAGCTCATAACAAAATTCTGCAAAATGCGGTGGATTACCAAACAATAACTACTCCACTTTAAGGATCTGGATGTGACTCGGCGGTACGTATGCACTTCTGTATACCCCGTCGTGTTATACGCCTCAGAAATATGGGTATCGGCAGCCCCCACGAATATCAAGCGCGTGTCCTCCTCCGAATTATTATTACTGGCTCCTTCTTTGGATCACACATAAACATCATCGTCCACCCCCAGCAAAGAACAACTGCGATGGCAACCGCACTGAACTTTGCCCGACTGCCAAACCTTATAATGGAAAGACGCCTCACCCTAACTGCCAAAATGACAACTGGAATAATCTCGGAGCCAAGCATATGGGAACTGTGCAGCTGGAGAATCCCTCAATCCGGACTGAAGTCAGCTCCAACACTTATAGCCAACCATAATAAACTAGCCCTTAGCGACCGCTTTCTCCCCAAGCAGATGCCTATCACAGTTCAAGCACTCGACGGCGACCTCTACAAATTTGCCAAGGATCGTAAATACCGGAGAGAGATCCTTGATGGCCTAAACTCAACCAGGCAAACTGCACAGTAATGTGGTAAGTATAATAAATTTAAAAAGTATGTCAGTATAATATTGTATACAATGTCAAAAGTACTGTATAATATATATTGTAAACAATTTAACTCAAACTTATTATGTTGTTGGCCCTGGGGGATGAACCCGAATTTCGATGTGGACTCGTCCTCAAAGCCTTTGTGAAGGGTACATTGTAATCATCCTTTTGTATAATAAAGATTACATATATATTTATTTATTTATTTATTTATTTTCATACTTGAAAATTGCGGAATGGTAGCGAGAGTGCATAGCACATCGTTCCTTGAGTGGACCGGGGTTCAAGTCCGTGATTACTAAATACGATAAATATTTGTATTGACGATTTATTGTAAACTCTACTGACTTGGTCAGGCGCCTCCGTAGCCAGGTGAGAAGGAGCAGCAATGCGTAGGACACGCTTCTTGATTAGACCGGGGTTCGAGACCATCACCACCAAATACGGAGAATGCGGAAAGGTCAGGGAATGACCACCGCATATCCCCGAGTAATATGGCCTTAGTTGCTAATGATCCAAATAACAACAACAACTGACTTGGTTGTCATACCGGAGTATAAACAGAAAATTTAATTTAATTTTAATTTGTGCTGAACAATAACATGAGATAAAATGTACAAAAATATAAAGCATTTCTTTGGTAGAGGCAGTCCATATTTTCCTTCTGGTGGTGTTCCTGTGGGTCAGTAGATTTGTGTAGGTGTCCATCAATCTTGATAAATTCTGCCATTACCTTCTAACATATTTGGCTCAATTGTGGCGGACTCCGTGGAAACACTGAACTGGAATGATCCTGCAAATGCAATCTTAGATGCTCTTTTTTCGTTGGATGATCCTACCTCAGACTTAGCTGTTCATTCTAAAATCCGATCAGACAATGAATCTTATGGGTCCTCAACAACCACCGAACCTTTTACGTTGGATGAACTGCAGGCTGTCTCGCATAAAGTTAATGTTCAGAAGTGCCCAGGACTAGATCTTGTAGAAAACATTTTTATTATCAGAGTCTTGAAATTAAAACCTTACGTTCTTCTAAACTTATTCAACAGATGCCTTCAGGAAGAAACTTTTCCGGAAATTTGGAAGGTCGCTCTAGTTAAGTTGATCAGAAAGCCGGATAAGCCTTCTGGAGCGGCTAGATCGTACAGGCCGATCGCTCTGCTGGCTAATTTGGGTAAATTGCTAGAGCGACTAATGGCCATTAGATTGAATACCCTACTGGTAGAACAGGATCTGCTTTCAACGAGTCAATATGGGTTCTGTCCCGGACGTTCCTGCGAGGATGCTCTTGTGGACTTTGTCTCTTCAGTTCAAAACTCGGTACATAAATATACCCTGGCCGTTTTCATCGACTTCGAGGGCGCCTTCGAGTCCCTTTGGTGGGAGAGCGTCCTGGAGCGTCTGCGATCGGCTAGGTGCTCCAACCACCTTTACCTTTTAATCCGTAATTACTTTGCCAATAGAACCATAATAGTAAAGGCTAAACATAGCCAAGTATCAAGATCAGTATCTAGAGGGTGCCCACAGGGCTCTATATTGGGTCCTTTTACATGGAACATGGTGCTGCCGCAGTGGCCCTCCCGATCTTTCGATAACGTCAAAATAATAACGTATGCAGACGATCTCACCATCTTAATGGTAAATGATAACTCTAGGGCTGATCTTGAAACTACCGCAAATTTTGTTCTCCGGGATCTCTACAATTGGACTGTGGCCAATAAGCTTAAAATCAGCTTGTCAAAAACAAAGATGATGATTCTTGAATCAAAGTTGGATATCTCTCGTCCTCCGTTGGTCAAGATGAACAACATTCGTCTCCCCATAGTTAAAGAGTACAAGGTTCTAGGAGTGGTAATTGATTCCAGTCTCAATTTTATTCCTCACTTGACAAACTTATCATCTAAAATACGTAGATTTACTGGTGCAATTGTTAGGGTGTCCCGTGTTGAATGGGGGGCTCTCCAGAAAAACTTTAAGGATCTATTACAATGCAGTTTTCCTCCCTCTGATCACGTATGCTGCCGGTGCATGGTTTCACAGGGCACGGCTCAAACACTTCAAAGCAAAACTCGCCTCATTGCAGAGAACCATCTTGCGGTGTTTAGTTAAGGCATGCAGGACAGTCTCGACGCAAGCTCTGCAGGTACTGGCCGGAACATTACCTTTAAACTTGCAGGTTACTTATAGAGGATTTTTATACAAACTGAAAAACCACATTGAGACCGAATTTCTTGGAATAACCATCAACCTTCAAGATGATGCTAAAAGAGAAAGAATGAGACTGTGGAACGAGTTAGTTAACATCTGGCAGTCTCGATGGGATACAGCTCCCGTTGGTGCAACAACGAGAAAATTTATACCACAAGTTTCATTTCTCCTTGATAAACGTGTTCGATTGTGGTTCTGTATGGACATATTCACGTCCTACCTGTTGACAGGACATGGATCGATGAACCAGAGTCTTTTTAGGTTCAATTTATCACAAACAGACCTCTGTTCGTGTGGATCACATCTTGTTTCATTGCTCCCTGTATGACGATCTCAGACTTCCTCCTCATGCACTTACTAATTTTCAACCAGGACAGGAGTCGTCTCTGCTTCAAAGCTCGGAGTCATATCTCATTCTTCAGGCTTTCGCTCAAGGCGTATTTCTTTGAAGGCCTTCAGTGTCGACAGATCTCAACAGAATGCAGCTCAATGGTCCTGCTGATGCATAGCTGGTTAGATCTCCTTTAATAATATATAAACTCAAATCCTCAAGAAGTGAAATTTTTCCTCGGCCTGCAGACAAAATTAAGTGCTTTCTTTCTCTCTCTCTTTTTTTTTTTTTTTTTTTTTTTTTTTTTAGCAGCACCACTACCTTCTTCCATTTTACTTATTTTTTATTTTTTATTTTTTGATTTATATTTATTTTTATTTTTTATTATTTATTTATTTATTTTTATAAATGTTTTATTTTATTAATTTCGGTTCCATATCGTTTTTTTTCCCTCTGGAATGGGCCCCCAGAGGATCCTGGCCTACTTTCTGACAACATCAGGTGGGTCAGAGTCTCTCTTGAGACAGAACGTGCTTTACATGGACTGGCCCACCTTCCCGTGGTGTGGACGAGTACTCAGAATCATCTGTCCAGGTGACTGATGCTTCTGGTAGCCAAGCGGCCAGAACAGAACAACAGAACACACACAAACCTACGTCACACACACATCTGGCCCATTTGTAGTGATACTGTCTTCACAGAGATACGAGGCGGAGTTGAACTAACGTTCTAGGAGCCGCCCTTTACATATACACATGTCCACATTACCTTCTGGCAGAATTTATTAAGATCATGGATAGATTGTTAACCAGATCTACAGTGTTTCCAGGAAAAACATGCGTGTCAGGCCTTTGAGATTGTTGAAACTGATTCTAAGTGGGAGCCTCGGATCCACTTGATTTCTTCCAGCAATTCGGGAGGTTTTTATCAGATCAGTGATGTCAGGGGCGTCGAGTCTTCCGGTGATTAGTCTAGCCAGTGCAAGAAGGTTAGCTGCCACAATCTGTTGTTTCCATGGAATGACTTCGAGATTGATGTAGAGTTGGGCCCTACAGATAGTGTACTAGTTGCCAATCCGTCGGTTGAGCCATTTCAGCAGCCAATATTCCAGGCTGAGAACTTGTTGAAGTATGTTTTAGGGGACAGAGGACCAAATAGTTGCCGCATAAAGAGGAATGGGACAGAGACATCGGAGGACGTATTTCTTTACCAATTCAATATGTGTAACCCCGTTAGTTCCTGGCGGATCGTGAAGAGAAGTTCGCTTAATCGAACTTATCCGTCTGTTTGTCCGTCCGCATGTAACAACTTGACTCGTAATGAATGGATTTTCACGAAATTTTATGTTTGGTTCTTTTACAAAGGTTTGACATCCCAAATACCATTAAAATCAGACCGATAGAAATCTTAATTTATTGTCCACCCTCTCATGTAATTTTATGAAAATTTGTCGACTCCCAGTGGATGGATTTCCATATAATTTTATGCTTTGCTCTTTTTGAAAAGGTTGTTGGCAACTTCAAATTTCATTAAAATTGAACCGATAGAAATTCGGAAATTATTTATTATTATATATATATGTATATGTATTATTATTATATTTTTTTCATACACATCACACAGACTATTCATATAGTGTAGGTTGTAACTGAAGCACTGACGGATGTTTGTTGTCGTGCGCTGGTTGGATAAACGGATGGACAATGCAGCGGATGCGCAGAAACGAAATGTTCAATGACGTAAAAGTCGTTGCCTTTTGCTAGTGTTTTCTTTTCTTTTCTTTTTTTTTTTTTTTTTTTTGTATAAATGGTGAATTATTACTCTTTGCAAAGGCGCCTGAAATGGCACGCGCTGCGTACTACATTGCTTTAATCCCGTTTGGCAGGAAAAGTAAAGCAGCTGTTGGGTGCGTCGAATTTGGCAAATAAAACACGTCCGCGTGTACTTGCGTGACATTTTACACGGAACGGTTTCGCCTTTTTAATGTTTCTCAACAACAACCTAATTTATTTCCTTCTTTCGTTACTTAACGGTGCCTCTAAGAAAGCGGAAAATTTTGAGCGTATCATTAATTATTTTATTTATATTTGAAGGTGTGGAAATGACGTCACGTGGTTTCTATCCACAAGGAGACAGAGAGAGAGAGAGAGAGAGAGAGAGAGATAATTAAGGACAACTTTTTACTACACGAAATTGGAAACAAAATAAGTTTCATTGAAACATCAGTAGTTTTTGCGATTTTTACCGAATTCTAGCTTCGGACAAAATGGGGCTACTGTGTAAGGGGCCCATTATTTATTTATTTATTTAAACAGCTACAAAACAGCAGACGAACATGCCTTAGTGTGCAGCGACAAAAATAAAGTGACTCAGCTTTAAAGCAGACACTTCGAATACAAATTCATCGGGTAAAAAATGTCAAAAGTACACAAATTAAGCAAAATGCAATTTAAAGGCTCACGTGCTGTTAGAGATTTCAGTTGCCTGTTGAAGTGTCCAGGGGTATCAAATATCTCCAAGTTTGCATTATTAATTGATCTTGCAGTCCTGTTGTTGTAATATAAAAATAAAAAAAATTTCTGTTTATACTCCGGGACGACCAAACGATCAGAGGAGTTTACAAGATACACAGAATACTTGAAACAGCACCGTATTCAGCAGTCACGGGCTTGAACCCCGGTCACTCAAGGCATGTGTACTTATGCACCCGCGTGCCTGACCACTAGGCTACGGTTTCTTAAAGCTCTTTTCGGTGCGTTGAAGTTAATTTGTGAGACGAGGCGGGTGCAAGTCAGGGTACCATTTAACAGCTGGTTAAAAAGGAGTAAGTCGGCTTTATCTCTTCTTTCTTCCAGCTTTTCAAGTCCAAAGAGTATACATCGCTTGTTGTATAGACTTGTTGCATCGCTCTTTTTTTAAATATTTTTGTTTTCTTGTTTTTGGCAAGTTGCATGTGGGGGCCTGGGCCTGGGAGGCATATTCTCGGCCTAACATAAATTTTGTAAAGATATATGAATACAGCTAATTGACTGAAGTCTCGGTTGATTCTTTTAAGAAATCCTAGTTTTTTGCTGGCTGCCCTCACAATATTTGAGCCATCAGAGGAAAGTGTTTGTTTACAAAATAGCCAAATTTTTGGCAGAACTAACTGGCCATTAACGTTTAACAACAGTCGTAGTCATTCTCACGTGATTTTACACATTTTGCAATTATTTGCTCAATTATTACAATTGAAGTTAACCTCTTAACCAACCAAAGCAGAAACAGAATTTAATTAGCAAAAATCTTTTTGTACTTTTCCATCAAACATGTAATACGATGGTGCGTTTTTTTTAATTTTTTTTTTTTTTATTATTATTATTTTTTTATAGAAAAGGCTGCCATTGCCACGATCGTCATCGATTTCCATCTGGGGCAAGCAGCGGCACAAACACGCCAACTTATGATTCGCACGTAGTACTGCGTTCATTTTTCTACCGAAACTGAATTGAAATCCTCAAGGATTGTGGCCATTAAGTGCATCGATTATTTCCGCCTTATATCTTTTTGTTCTTATTAAAGCCCCGATCGTCTCTGCTCAGAAATCTTTTTAAGGATCCAAATATAAAATTGCGTAAAATTCCACCAATCACGAGCCCAATTGGTACATGTGGACGGACAGACCGATACGGTGAAGACAAAGGGCACTTTACGTATTGCCGACGCATTTAAAAATCTTTAGTTTGATACGAAACATATTAAAATTTATGAAACTAAACAGCTTTCTATTTGAGGCGCACATGCACATCCCACTTCACTCCATCTTCCCTCGTTCCTTACTGTTCGGGGAAGAAGCCGCCAATTATTGTAAGTAAAGGTTAAGTTTACGTTGAACGTAAAAGAAATATTTCTTTAACGTAAAAGAAACGCCAAAGAAACGCCAAAGAAACGAGTGGAATCAGCAAGAAACGAAATAAAAACCTGCCTTCATTCATTGGGTGACCCCCACCCCAATGAATAGTGAATGAAGGCAGGGTTTTGTGGCAGGTATTTTTAGGGTATTATTCGAGCAGCGTCACGTAGCCCGCATTCCAACGACAAGACAATTTCTTCGGAATCCAACTGCTCGTGCCCGATGTCGTGGTGCAGTTGCGTGCAACGAAATACAAACTGTAAGTTATCGTGGGCTGCAAAGGAGAGACAGAAGAGATTATGGCGTAATCGCCGGGTCCTACTACCGTCTAATTAACGTCGTCGCTCATTCAGACCTTGTCCTTGTCTTCGGAGCGATGGGTGGGTGGGTGGGTGAGGGAAATGCGATTTATTAACGTTCTTCGTGCGGCCGCTTCAAGAACGCTAATAAATGCCATTTCCCCGCAGATGCAACACGCCGCTGACAGCGTTCGAAAGGCCACGCTGTGTAATGCGGACGAATGCAAATGTAGTATCGCTGGCGGGGTGTAGAAAGCGCCGGAAGTGCGCAATCGTCAACCTCCGAGCGGCAGAAGACACGAAATCCTTTTGCCGGCGTGTTACTAATACAGTCACCAATTCGGGCTTTCCTTATTCATATCTATACATATATGTGTAAATTTTTTATTATTATTATTTTATTTTTATTATTATTTTTTTTAAGGTCCTAGCCACTCAAATCTCAGGAAATTAGGTGGCAGGACCTGCCAGAGTGAACTAAAGACTATCGGGTACCTGGTCTGCCTCCACGGAGCGAAAGTGGGGCAACGTTGGGCCTCAGCAGAGGTCTAAATGGCCAGAGGAACAACGGTACAAAACACCACACTTCCATAATCCATACACTTTTAAATCTCTGGCCTTCCCAGTGAACTGGTACACCCACAATAAAAGGAACGCGGAGATGGGGGAAAACCCTGCTGCCGTTAGACACTGAAAACACTTACACTTACAGTCACGCAATGCTGCAGGGATGCCCACAGAAAGTGGCTTTAAGGGATCGGGGGAGGGTTAAATTGACAACGGTTTGTTTGTTCGTGGAGAGGGGCACAGCGGGTTTTTTTTTTTTTTTTTTTTGTTAAATTCCACTGTGTATTATAGCGATTAGTTTTTTTTTTTTTTTTTTTTTTTTGGTGGTGGTGGAGAATGAACACTTCCTTTCCTTCGAGCGCGCGAAGATCCGCCGAATATTCACTGAGGTTGGAGTACCGTAGCAGCAGCAACCTTTATTTGTCCTCGTACAATCTTTGCGAGAGGCTGAGAAGTGGGCAGTGTCCCGCTGTAAACCCATCACAGTCAGTGGTCAGGGATTTAATAAAAAAAATAAAAAATAAAATATATATTTATTATTATTATTTTTTTTTTTTTTTTTGTCGTAGATTGAACTGTTGCTTTGGAGTGCATTCAGTGTTCACCTTGAGTGAAGACCTGAAAAATAGAACTTATTCCAGTAAGCTGAATCCCAGCGTAGTGTATCAGTAGACACAGCGTATTTGGAAAAAGACTGCTCCTTGACCACGGGGGCAGTCTTTTTCTAAATATCTCCTCTATGACAAAAAATTATGATCAGAAAACTTATCTTGAGGTCAATATTTGATTCTTCTAACAAATTACTAAGTTGCAGGAGAAAACTTGGACAATTTGTCATTGCCAAATTGTGAGCTAGAATAAGGTCCTCAAGAAATCTTCCGCATTGGCTTGTTTCTCACGAGGGGGAACAGTTGTATGAGGCTTTTTCGGGATTGGTGCACACAAAACAACAAGCAACGATAGATTATAATTATTATAAACTTTCTCCTTTATGGGATATTTGTTATTATTGGGACTAGCTACAAGTAATTGTTATTACTTAAGGCGTGTTCCAGTCCCATCCTTCTGTCTAGGAAAGAAGCATTTGGGCTGCTAGAAAACGATCTGACAAGTGAAAGTAATTGAAATTAGAGCGAAGATAACTCTGGTGAATAATGGGAGTGTGAATTCCACATATTTTCGCTTTAGAATATTTCATTAAAATAACTAACACCGATATATGCATTTTGTCTAATCATTTGCCAAATTGTAACACTGATGCATCGGCCCCATCTTTACTGGTCAGCTGTCCAGCGACCGTCACAAAATATATCGCATCTCATATCTACACTGGTGTTCAAAGAAAGTGCATCACCCCTTAAAATTGTAATTATCGTCCGATTAACGTAAGTATATGGCAATATTTCTTACAGATTGCATCAGATGGCGTAATATTGCATCAGCTGTTACTTTCAGCTATATAAGCACGCTCTGCAACAGTTGCAATCATTCCTTGCTTGTGTCAGGATGGCGATTACGTGCAGTTGACGCCACGAAGAAACAGTTGCTTTACGTGAGGAAGGATCTTCTTCCCGTCGTATTGCTTAGAGAGTGCCTTGTAATCAGTCGACAGAGAGTAGATATCTTTCCAAACTCAAGAATTCTGGTTCTGCTGATAGGAAAAAAGGAACCGGACGTAAACGAGTCTCTACGCCAAAACAGGACCGCGTTTTGAAGCGCTTATGCCTTAAAGCTTCTTTTTAGTCTGAGCTGAAAAGAGAATGGGAAGAACATACAGGAGTTGTAGCAAGTGCAGTAACAGTCAGTAGACGCCTCTTCAAAAATGGACTTGTAGCCCATCGTTCTAAGAAGAAGCCCATCCTCACACAAAAAATGAAAAAGGCCCGATTAATTTGGTGTAAGGAGCATGTCAAATGGACCCACCCCCGAGCAGTGGAAGTCAGTTATTTTCTCGGATGAGAAGAAATTCAAGCTGCATGACTCTGATGGGAGACAAACGATTCGCCGTAGACGTTGTGAAGAATACCATCCAGACTGTATGGTGTCTACAGTGAAATTCCCTACCAGCCAAGTGATATATGGTGATATATTTGGTGATGTATATGGTGATGCATTTCGTATCACCTGCAGTTTGTAAATGGTTCCGTCTGGCTGCCAATGGATACCTGGCTATATTGGAAGGCAAATTGCTGCCAACCATTAGAGACCATTTCAACCTGGCAAGTAACTGCATCTTTCAGGACGACTCTGCTCCTTATCATCAGACAAAAAGTGTAAGTTGGCACTTCTGTAGTTACTTTAATTTCATTTCTGCATTAGAGGTTCGACAGTAATGTGTTCACATTTGTTACAGGTGAAAAAATGGTTGGAAGAACGCTCCATTACAACTCTTAGTTGCCAGAAAGAAACCAAAGACTCTTCGTGAACTTCATAATTGGTGTTTGGAACCAATTATCAATTGATTATCTTCAGAAATTGATCTTGTCAATGCCTCGATGGAGTGCTGTTGTCATCAGGGCCAGAGGCGGTTCAACTAAATATTACTTTGCATCTGGTGAACTTTCCATTTTGTTTTCCATTTAAAATAATAAACTGAAGCAAATTCTGATCACATTTCAGCCATATTGTCGTGTTTACCAAAACTGTTGTATGTTGGTTGCAAATGCTCATTTTGGAATATTTTGAGAGCACCTGACAAATATTACTTAGCTTTGCCTTAACTATTAATAAATATCTTTTGTTTATATTTGTGTCATTAATGTAACATACCATTGCGAAAAAGGGTTAGAAATGTGAAATTCCTAGGTAATGCACTTTCTTTGAACACCAATGTACATACCTGTATAATGAAGGAAGAGCAAATACGACTAGTGTATGGGAGAGTGGCTTGGTAACAATTCTTTCGAAGAGTCCTAAGAAACTAAAAACATCCTAATTTCTGCAGACTGATTTGTATGTTGACAATACAATGTAAAATGTTTTTGTTTATACTCCAGCACGACCACCAGGTCAGTCTAGTTTACAATAAATCAATCAATACAAATGTTAATTGTATTTAGCAGTCACGGGCACCTCGGTCCACTCAAAGAGCGTGTGCTACTGCACTCGCTTTCCTGAACACTCGGCTACGTCAAGCCTAAAACAATAGTTGGTAAGATTTTTCAGTGAATTATCGGGTCACACCAGTGGCGTAGCTATCATGTAGACAGGCAAGGCAATTGCCTCGGGGCCCTTTACGGGCCCGGCGTCTTTGGCTGCCTCCTGTTTTTTTTTTGCAATTTTCATTAATTAAGTAGGGGCCCGATGTTCTTTGCCTCCGGGCCCGAAAAAGGGTAGCTACGCTAGTGGGTCACACTAGGACACAAATAAGGTTTAAATAGTGATAGACAATACGTTACTTATAAGCAGAAGCTGTGACAAGGACTTCATCGACAAAATTAATTATATAAGGAAAAAAGATGTTCTTTCTGCTGGTCGCAGTTGACTTCACAGGAGTCTTTGAGCCGAAGTCTTCAGAATATTATTGCCTTACTTATCCAATTATAATGCGAAGATTAAGAAACTCACATGTTCAAATGTAACATTGTGAAGATTGTTGTTGTAGGTTTTTAGGCTATCAGCAACTTAGTCCATATTGCGCCGTACATAAATTATGTCCGTAAATTGAGAGTGTTCTGTGACTATTTGCTGGAAGAAAACCGGAGTGACCTGGAGAAGGGCAATGATTGTATGACGTGTGCTACCCACAAGGGCACGTTGCGAAGAATTACTTGAGTGATACAAAACTACACCGCTCGACAAAATTAACGGAACAAAATGTTTTTCATGAATATCTTATTGTGAACAGTGCCGCCGAAGGTGAATATGTGATACAATAGGCATCCTGGCATGCAAATTCCGAGTATCCAATAGAAATCGATCTACCACCTTACAGAGCCGAACGTTATGCAAATTATTCATGCCTATAATTCAGTGATCACTGAGCGTATATTGAACTCAGTTTGAATGCGATGTTCATAATTATGCGTTAATTAGTGAGTTAAGTAGAGTGCCAGCTAGATGTATTTCCTTCCCTGTCAACTTCCACAGTTGACAGGGTGGAAACATGAGCGAATTGAGTTCAGTTTCTCCTGATTAGCTAAGGAAACCGATACATATACCCTAATGGGTACGTATGCCGAACAAACGGAGAGTAATCTACGGAAAACATGAACCAGTTTCTTCGGGCTAATTTAAAAATACATCCGTACGAAATGTTAATTTTGAGTCGACTGGAACGAATCGGATAATGCAAATATGCAAAGCAAAATCGAACTACTAAAGCAAATAATGAAACATAATTAAATGAGCGAAACAATATCAATTAATATTGGTTTAATAAATGACAGCTATTAACTCGAAAGAAGATAATAAATGGAAATAATAATAATAAAGAGGGGGACTAACTGAATCGAAGTTTGTCCGCACCAAATAATATTGTCTGATAAGAAAGGGTAAAAGAAAACATAGGTATATTTACTCAAATAAACAAACATTTTATTTGGGTGAATACGTGTTAAATTCCAGCAATGCTTGTTTGCATTCAGCAGCTCGCTATGCAAATATGGCCTTTTGCGTGTCGATAGGAGCGAGCGCTTGTTATTTGAATTTAACTGTTTCTTTATCTAAGTTTTCGTTTTTACTTTCTTATCTGAAAAAAAAAAAGAAAAAATGATAATGAATGAAAAACCAATACTGTATAACTATTTACAAGAACACGTAGCTGTTTTTTTTTTTTTGTTTTTGTTTTTTTTACATTTTGAGAAAAATGAAGTGAGAAAATGTAGTTTAAGGAAGATAGTTAGAGAAAAAAAAGAGCAGAATTAGAAAGTAGTGAAAGGAAGAAATATTAAGGCAGCAAATAGCGTACGTTGTTAGAAGAATAATTTTTAAACGGACAACAAAACAAAGAATTTAGAGAGGGCGCTTAACAGTTAGCTGATAATGGCCGTTGTTTGTTTTTCTTGCGAGTACCGTGCATATTTCTGCGCGTTGGGCACTTTTGGGCGTAATTAGGGACATCGTAAGTACCAGTTCGTACGCAGTCAACGTAACGTGCGTAGCCATTTGTTTTTCATTTCGTCGAGCGTTTAATTCGATCGAGTTTTTTCAGCGACCACTTAAGCCTAAGCCTACTCCGCAAGTTTGATATTTCCAATTTTTAGTTTAATTGTAAAAATATGCGCGTCCGTGTATTTTTAGTGCTTTCCAGTAAGTGCCTCTCCGTGGTGCTTCGTGGAGAACGAATGAACTTTATTTAATGCCGATGATATCTTCGTATTAACGACAAAGCTTTTCTGTGAATTTGCGTGCTGACAAATTCGTAGCAAAATTACTCATTTCGGCCACGTACGTGTTCGCCTTAAAAATGAAAATACCATTTATTTCCATCCTCACTTTTTATTTAAAATATTACTCATTTTTGTGGAGGCTGCCGTAGCAGCGCCGAATTAATAATGGATTCATTTATTAAAAAAAAAAAAAAAAAAAAGTGTTTGTTTATACTCCGGCACGACCACCAGGTCAGTGGAGTCACTAGACGTAGCCGAGTGATCAGGGGCACGAGTGCAGTAGCACACGCTCTTTGGGTGGTCCAGGTTCAAGCCCGTGACTACTAAATACGATTATTTGTATCGATGACTTCTTGTAAACTCCACTGAACTGGTGGTCATGTGTATATGTAAGGGCGGCAGCTAGAACGTTTGTTCAACAACGCCTCATCTCTGTGAAGATCAGTATCACTACAAATGGGCCACATATGTGTGTGACGTAGGTTTGTGTGTGTTCTGTTATATTCAGGCCTCTTGGCTACCCAAAAGCATCAATCACCTGGACAGATGATCCTGGGTACTCGTCCACACCACGGGAAGGTGGGCCAGTCCTAGAGAAACACGTACCGTCTCAAAAGAGACTCTGACTCACCAGTGTTGCCAGAAGATGGACCAAATTCCTCTGGGGGCCCATTCTAGAGGGGAGAGAGAAGAGGGAAAAAAAAACGTGGAAAAAAAACGTGGAAAAAAAAGTGCAGGTAAAAAAATTAAATAATAAATAAAATAATAATAATAATAATAAATAATTAATTAATTTAAAAAAATAATAATATATAAATAAATAATAATAATGAAAAAGCTAGTGGTGTAAGTAAAATAAAAAAATATATATAAAAATTAAGGAGGAGTATGGCAAATTTCGCAAAAAATATAATAAATAATAATAATAAATAAAAATTAAAAAATAATAATAAAATAAAAAAGATTTATTATTATTTTTTAAATTTTGCTTTTCTTTTCACCTTTCAGCCAAAATCAGATGAGAATCACTCATCTGGTTTTGGTTGGCATTGGCATACAAGGTCTTCCTCCAGGTAAAAATGCCAGATGTAAAGGCCCTGCAGGGAAGAAAGATTATCTGGAGTCTGGATTAGTCGATCCACCTGGTTTGGGGAGAAATTGGGAATTCCTCTCCGAAGTTGATCTCCGAGATCCTCGTACAAATCGCGATGAACAAGAACATTTATTTTATCTATTCGGCCTTCAATTGTGGCACATGCGTATCATTGACCATCACGTGCGCTGTACCAGGGCGTTCGCCAGCCATTCTCCCTTTCACCACTACTTCAAATGAACTAATGAGACTCGTGACAGAGAAGAAAAATGCATGGGATGCATATAAATTATCAGGCGACGCAGAAGCCTGTAGCAGATATAAGCTAGTCTGTAGTCAGGTCACAAAGGAGGTTCGGCAGGCAAAGGCGGATTACGAGAAATCTTTGGCAAAAGATGCTAAGAAAAACAGCACGGATTTCTTTACTTATATAAACTCTAAAAGGAAGGGGATGAATATGATTGGTCCACTTGACATCGATGGTTCGACTGTTGATGATCCTGCTCAGATAGCAAACAAACTGAATGAGTATTTTGCATCTACATTCACACGTGAGGAATTATTACAGTTTGAAAATGGAAGAAGGTTATCAAATTGTAGCAGTGTGCTTAATGATTTTGTAATAACTGAGAGCAAAGTGGAGGAGAAATTGTTGAAGTTAAACATAAGAAAGTCACCTGGGGTGGATGGGATCTATCCAGTTATATTAAAGGAGGCGGCAAAGCAACTAAGCAAACCCTTAGCCATAATTATGAGAGCATCCTTGGATTCAGGGGAGGTTCCCACGGACTGGAGATGTGCAAATGTATCCCCAATTCACAAAGAAGGTTCGAAGGGTGACACGAGTAATTACAGACCAGTTAGTTTAACTTCTGTTCCGGATAAAATAATGGAGTCACTGGTTAAAGATGCATTGCAGGATCATCTAGACAAGACTGCAGCAATAATTCAGACACAGCATGGGTTTGTTAAGGGAAAGTCTTGTCTGACAAATTTGATTGGTTATTATGATGTGGTCACAAAGGAACTGGATGCAAAAAATAATTTTGATATCATATACTTGGATTTCAGGAAAGCTTTTGACACTGTTGCGCATGGAAGACTACTGTACAAATTGGAGCAGAATGGTATTAAGGGTAAGTTGCTACAATGGATAAAAGGATGGTTAAGTGGGAGAAGACAGAGGGTGGTAATCAATGGGTGCTGCTCTTCGTGGACTAATGTTATTAGTGGAGTCCCACAGGGTTCTGTGTTGGGTCCACTGTTGTTTTGTATATTTATCAATGATATTGATGAAGGTATATCAGGCTTAATGTCGAAGTTTGCAGATGACACGAAGGTTGGCAGGGTTGTTAATGACAGTAATGGCAGTGTGCTACTGCAACAGGATCTAGATAATTTGGGCAGATGGGCTAAGAAGTGGCAACTGAAGTTTAACCTTGACAAATGCAAAGTACTGCATATGGGTAGAAGTAACCCCAGAGAAACGTACCAACTGTGTGGTACTACACTTAAGGTGGTAGAAAATGAAAAAGACCTGGGAGTAATTGTGCAGTCAGATATGAAGTTTTCTGAGCAATGTAGACAGGCTGCTAGGGCAGATCATGGGGTTTTGTCAATGATATATAGGAATTTTGCTAGCAGGGAAAAGGAGGTGATTGTCCCTCTGTATAAGGCAATGGTCAGGCCACGTCTTGAGTACTGCGTACAGGTCTGGAGGCCTCATTTTAGGAAGGATGTAGATTTGCTTGAGCGTGTACAGAGAAGAGCAACACGATTGGTGAGGGGAATGAAGGGATCCTCTTACCAAGAGAGGCTTAAGTTCTGCAAATTGCAGTGGCTGGAGACTAGGCACCTGCGCGGTGATCTGATTGAGGTCTATAAGGCCTTGAATGGGTTGAGCACGCTGAATTCTGATGGGATCCTCCCACTTGTTCAGAATACGAACCTACGGGGACATAAGTTCAAATTAAGAAAGGATAGATGTAGAATAGATGTGCGGAAATTTGCCTTTAGCCAGCGGGTGGTTAATTGCTGGAACAAACTTCCATCTGTCGTTGTGGAAGTTGATAGGTTAAATAAATTTAAGGAGGAACTGGACAGGCATTTGGAGGGTATTTTGGTGTGATTTTTTTTTTTTTTTTTTTTTTTTGGCTGATGCTGCATAAGCTCCTACACTTGCTTTCTTGCATCAAGTGCCACTACTACTACTACTACTACTACTACTTTACCGAAATTTGTAATGTGATTGTAAGAAATGTTATTACTTTCTGCGTGTCTGCGGAACATATGGAAAGAAATGAAAATCCACGTTATTAATAAAAAAAAAAAAAAAAAAAAAAAGAAACAGAACAATTTTATTAAATTAAACAGCGAAGTACTGTACATAACTTTTTGTTTTTCTGTTTATACTCCGGCATGATAACCAAGTCAGTAGAGTTTACAATAAATCGTCAATACAAATATTTATCGTATTTACAGACTTGAACCCCGGTCCACTCAAGGAACGCGTGCTATGCACTCGGCGTCTCCGTAGCCAGGTGGGAAGGAGCAGCAGTGCGTAGCACACGCTTCTTGATTAGACCGGGGTTCGAGCCCGTCACCACCAAATACGGAGGATGCGGAAAGGTCAGGGAATGACCACCGCATATCCCGGAGCAATATGGCCTTAGTTGCTAATGCTCCTAAAAACCAAATAACAAACAAACAAGCTATGCACTCTCGCCCCTGACCACTGGGCTACGTCAGGCGTTTGCTGTTTCATTTTTTACTTTCACTCTGCAAAACTGTCTTCGCTTTCTTCGGCAGTGCCGACAAGCATCTTGTTTCGTCGATTAAACCCTCCAGTGCCTGCATTTTTTTGTCGATTCTTCCTTTATCACGCAATTAACGTAACTTTCCCACTTCTCGGGATCCACCACCACTTTCGCCACTCCCTCGATCAGAAGCCTTCTGACGTCGTCAATTGTGAATGTTTTGCCCGAGTGCGACGTAATTTTCAATGTTCGTCCAAATGAGTCGAATTGGGTCCAGTTCCACGTGATACGGGGCAACCTTAAAATGACCTTATTCGCCGCGCGTGCTATTTCGTCAGTGACGTATTTCTCGTGCGCGGGCTTAAGTTGGGAAATCAAATCCAACAATTCGATTTTTAAGTATCCGCACAAAGTCTGCCGACGAGCCACTGAATAATAATAATAAGATTTTTTGTTTGTTGATTTGTTGGAGATGGTGAGGAGGAGGAGGAGGAGGAGGAGGTACAGGAGCAGGTGAAAGTTGGGTGGAGAAGGCAAAGAGAGACAATTTAAAGTTTAGTGGTGCTAAGAGTAACAGAATAAGAATAACAAGGAAGGAGGGGGGAGAGAGAGAGAGATCAGGGGGTTAACATTATTATGGAGAGGAAACTCCATAAAGTGGATAGTTTGTGGAGTATAGTAGATGAAGGGAGAATTGATAAGGAGTTATGTAGAAGAGCAAACCAAGGAAGAATGTTTTATAACTATGTAAAAGATTTAGTTTGGGGAAAGAAGGTACCTGAAAAGTGCAAGATGATACTTTATAGAGCTTATTATGGATCAGAATCACAGGTAATGCTGGAGAAGGATATTAGCAGAATGCAAGCGAAGTTTCTGAGAGGTTGAGATGTGGAGAGAGTAGTAAAGTAAGAAATGCTGCCATTCGGGAGAAGAACGACTGCAAGAAAAGATCGAGAGGAACGGACTGAGATGGTACGGACATATGAAGGGAATGGAGGATAACAGACAGCCTGCCAAAGAGGATGTTATAAATGAAAATGGAGGGGACCAAGAAAGACCAAGAGGAAGGTCAAGAAGAGGTTGAGAGAAGAGACGTTTGCTGGGAGGAGCTGGAAAGAAAGAGAGAGAGAGAGAGAAGTGGTGGAAAAATAGAGATGAATGGTTTCCTTGTCGACCCAGCAAGAAGCTGGAATGACAACGGATAAGAGAGAGAGAGAGAGAGAGAGAGAGAGAGAGAGAGAGAGGTGGAATCTGATCAGGTCCGCTAAGTGCTGACCCGATCAGATTGCTGTCAGGAAGGTGCTGATCCGTGCTGCTTTGCAGTTGTTGTTAGCCTCGCTAGAAAAGAAGTCAGCAAAGATTTCTGCTGGCTCTTTACTAGAGGGGTGAAGTCGGAGTGTTCATCAGCGTCTTGGAGGGTCGAAAAAAGATTAATTCTGGGGGATTTTAAAATTAATTTGCTCTAGTAGGTGCCTCTTTAAAAAAATAAATAAAATTCTGCGGAGATTTATTCCAGTTTTAAGAATTAAAAATGAGATTAAATATTTATTTTGTATTCTAAGATATTTAGAAAGAAAAAAAAAGGTTTTCATTTTTTAATTTATGTTTGATTAACTATTAGAAAGATTAGCGGAAATTTTATTCCACAGGGAGTAATCGATAAAAAAATATTTTTTACAAATTTTATTGGAAAGTTGGGAGAAATTTAATTCGTCTGTAAACATTCGGCCTAAAAACTGAATATCCGTTTATTAGTCAAAAAGTTTTTAGTTATTTAATGATTAGCGAATAGAAATTAGTAACAGTGTCTTAACCGCCTGCTAAACCCACCAGGGTTTAGCAGGTGGTTAAGGACGAGGCCAGAATGATTTACACGAGCAAGAAATTATTAAAAGAAACAGCAAAGCTTCGTTTTAATCAGCAAGAAACACTATCACATAACATTTTTAGGCGCCTTAGCATATACGCGCCTATTGTCTTCATCATGTCCGTCCATCTCTCTCTCTCTGTCTGTCTGTCCGTCCACAAGTAAGAACTTGACTCCTAGTAGATGTATTTTAATGAAATTTTATATTTTATACATATAGAAAGATTTGTCGAACCATCCGAAATTTAATTAAAACTGGACAAATAGAAAAAGTTGAACGCAATGAATTACATTTCTGGTGGGTTAGAAAATAGAGTAGTAATAATTAACGATTTATAACAAAATAAGTTAACCCTTCGACATGAAAATTTGTTACAAAGATCCCTAAATTATTCTAAGCAAGCATTGAAATCTTGACATGCATCAGAACTTCTGCTCCAAATTTATAGTGATATATCTGTAGAGGAAACTGGAGAGGGAATTCTGCAAAATCGAAACTGAGTTGGAGTTGGATTCTTAGAACCATCCTACGAGCCAACACAACATACTAGGTTGAAAATTTGGTAGCAATCCGCATTTTTCTTGTCGATTAATGCGAAAACATACTTTTATTTAGGCAAATTTTTGTAGTGGGGAAGGGAAGGGAACGAGGGCTGTGCAATCGTAACTGGAACTTAAAATTCCCAAGAACGCAGTTGAAAATTTGTCCTTAATCCGAATTTTCGTTGTAGAGTTATTCGCAAAATATACTTTTTTTATATGAATAGATGTTCTGTTGGGGACGGGGGACAGAGAGGATACGAGTCATCTTAAAAGCTTTCCAGGGAACGAACGAAACATACGATGAAAATGTGATATCGATTAAACTTTTTCCTATTAAGTAAGGTCTAACCATCCGACAACATACTTTCATTAGAAGTTGGGCTGCACGCAATGCGCTACGTTTAAAATTAATTGAATTTTTTTCTTCTTTCTTCTGTGATTAACTGAAGCGAAAAGTAAATCTCCTTGTCAATTAATCACTAAGATTATAACTTCGCAGAACACTTAATAGAAATAAGTAACGCTTCCCCAATGGAGAAGACTATTGTTACTTATTTTGAACGGATACCACCGCCCAGACGGCTGTTTCATGGCTGTTTGCCCTTCATCGGACACTGCAATAACTTCGGTTTAATTTATACACGCGATGCATTTACACGAACTTACATGTCTTTGCAGAACACTTAAGAAAATACTATGGTTTTACGTTCTCGTAACTTCGCGGTTCAGTTTAATTACACCTGCATATTTATTATTCTTCTCCCATACACTTTTAAGTCTCTCTCTCTCTCTCTGTCTCTCTTTCCATATTCTCTCTCTCTATCCACAATACACGCGAAATGCATTGCGAACATTATTAATTAATACAATTTGTACACAAAAGTAATGAACCCTTTACAGGGGTTTTACGTTGGTTATCAAACTTTAATTGGAGTACGTTATTGGACGTTTAGTTATTAATAATTAATTAGAAGTTCCATCGATAACACATTTTGAGCGCATGTGTTCATTGGTCCTTGGAAAGCTTTTAAGAACAATCGTAGCCTCCTCTACCTCCCCCACCCCCTCGACCATAGACATCTTCACATAAATGAAAGTATATTTGTATTGCTCGTATTGCTCTAAAACGAAAAGTCGGATCGAGGCCAAATTTTCAACCTATGTTCTGTTTGTCCTTGGGAAAATTTCAGGTCCAGTTAAGATTTCACAGCCCTCGTTCCCTTCTCCTCCCCTTCCCTACAAAATCCTGCATAAATGAAAGTATTTCTTCGCATTAATCGACTCAAAAAGTGCGGATTGCTACCAAATTTTCAACCTCTGAATAATTTGAAAGAGAAATAGCGAGCATCAAATTGAAGGTGGGAAAATTATATAAAGAAATAAAAGAAACAGTTTGATGCAAGCTATAAAAGGTTGATACATAATGCAGGTATTTCATCGGGGGACTACACCTGATTATGTACCAAATTAGAAGAAGAAGAAGAACTCTTTATTGTATACATGCGTTTATATACATACTCATAGTTATGGAAGACAAAAATTAAAGGGAACTGTAAAGAGAGTATTAAAAAGAAAAAATTAGAAAGGAGGTATCTGTCATTTTCACCCTCCTTTTTAATTTTTTATTTATTTATTTGTCCAATTTTAATGACATTTGGGATGGCGTGACAATTATTTTCAAAATGTCCAAATTTAATATTTCGTGAAAATTCCTTCATCTGGAGTCGAGTTGTTACTTGCGTACGGCGAAGATAATAGGTGCATATGTACACGAACGCGCCTAAAAAAAGGAATAAGGTTCTCACTTAAACGTTGTATGTATTTATGGTCGCCCCTAGACATATGTCCAAATCCACCCGTTGTCACTGTTCTTTATTGTTTCTTTCTACATAGATAAGGAGCAGCCAAAACTCTGGCAACCACTTTCACTCTTCCACAACTTAAACGTTGTGGAAGAGAGCAAAATTTGCGCTGCCACAATTCATCTGATAATGTTACGAACGTGTTTTGAAAATGTTTATTTGCATTTTGTAATCGCCACTAATAAACAATTACTGAATCCTCAGCCTGAAACCATTTTTCGTCTACCACTTTCATAAGATGTTTTATCAATAATTGCTTCTTGTATAAATTATAAATCTGGTGTCAACTGCTACGACGCATCTTAAACGAATTTTCGCGGGGGAATTCTGGCTGCTGAAGTGGACCACATGGAAATCTCGGCTTCCTCCTGCACTAAGGACCACCCATATGGCGGCAGCTCTCAACATCAGACGTCTTCCTGCCATCATTCATGAGAGAAGACTCGTCTTTGCTGTGAAAATGATGGTTGGCATTATTTCTGAACCAGATTTCTGCGCTAATTGCGGATGGAGGATTCCGGTCCCAAGCTTTAGGGCCAATCCAACCCTTCAGACCAGCCTAAACCGGTTAAAGTTATCCGATCGGTTCTTGC
This sequence comes from Mastigoproctus giganteus, assembly GCF_048544385.1. Lineage (NCBI taxonomy): Eukaryota > Metazoa > Arthropoda > Arachnida > Uropygi > Thelyphonidae > Mastigoproctus > Mastigoproctus giganteus. The sequence goes on along the minus strand of NC_143577.1, from coordinate 1,858,903 downwards.
CCGTGCAGATGCTGCAGTACATACACTCATTGGACACCGACCTCTACAAGTTCGCAGTGGATAAAAAATATAGGCAGAACTTACTCCATCGACTTCCTTCTCAGAACTACGTCACAGGACATTAGAACCTGTTCCCGAGGACCTGTCCATCACTGCTATGGATCCACAAACTTCCAGTGCTCAACCCTTTCTGCGTCTGCGCAGATGACTGTCCTGCAATATAAAAGGACTTCTCCCTAGAAATAGCGTTACTCGCTGACACGCTGTTGTAAATATATTTTCATGAGGCAACTATGCAGATGATATTAAACTTTACAAAGTTATTTGTTCTTCAACTGACAACAATGAACTCCAGTCCTGTTTTGATTCCCTCTCACTGTGGCTCAATAAGAATAACTTGTTTCTGAACCCGTTAAAGTGTAAATGATGTGGCTTTCGCTCGCATCGTGTAGTTAGACCCTCCGTCCTTACTGATTATTATATTGGAAACTCTTTAATTGAAAGTACTGGTACATTCAAGGATTTAGGTGTCCTATTTCGATGTGACCTTCATCCATCTTCTCACGTTGATCACGTAATATCTCACACTTCTAAACTTCTCGGATTAATGAAGCGTTCTTCCTCTGTTTTCAAGAGTGACAAAGTTCTAATTCTTCTCTACAAGCAGCTTCCACTTCCCATTTTTGATTATTATTTGGTCCCCACAACAGGAATATCTTTCTCACAGACTCGAGAGAATTCAAATTAAATTCGAAATCACATTGCCCTTTCACCGTCAAAATTATGGAGCACTTTGTGGTCGCTTCAGAATCGTCCCTCTTCACTTCACAATATCATAAACTCTGTTATCGATTCTCCATCTCTTCTTGAACAAACTCCTTTCGCTATACCCCGTTTGAATTCTCGTTATAAAACTAAGTCTCACAGCCTGTCCGTCCCTCGCCCTCATCACTTACTTGGGAGTCCTCTGTTTCGTTTCCTTCAGGTATTGAATAACTACAATTTTGATTTTACTCTTAATCCATCTGTCTATAAGAATTTGCTCTTTTCTTAATGTAAATTTTGTATATATTTTTAATTCTAGTTTTCTGTTGATTATTACTGTTTTGTATTTTCTGTAACCCTTAGTGTTCTCACCTTTATTTAGGGTCTGTGTGTGAGAAATGTGTAATAAATAAATAAATAAATAAATAAAGGTTTAAATTTGTTATTTGTGTGCTGCGGGCTTTAATCGTGTTGTATAATTGCTCATAATGCTGTTTTTATTTATTTATTTTCTCATCTTTGTTTATAATGTTGCGTTATTCCTTTTATGTAAACCCCTGGCTTGTAGCTTTGTTCAGCAATGTGCATTCTGTATACAATAAAGAGTTCTTCTTCTTCTTACTTTTCCTTTCGACGAAGGATGTACAGGAAAACGGTGTATTCTGGCGGGTCGGCATTTGCCGGAATTAACCGAATATAAAAAATAATATTTTTCAAAAATTGCAGTTGTGATTTGCTCGTGCACTCTGTGTCAGGCTCGATATTGAGGTGATCGAACAACTGTTAAGTGTCTGCTGATCGTGCATCATTCTGTCCGAGTCGGATTCGGTGCGGCATTCTCTTTCCACAGGCTCGGTATCGCTGATCGGTGCATGACGTAAATCGAGGATGGCCCGCGTACACGAGCACTGCCTCGTCCCACATTCGGCTTTCCTGTTTACCGTTCTTCACATCGCCAATTCTTCGACCTTTTCGGGGTGAGCGCGGAAGGAACCTTTTGTGTTCTTCGTACGAGCAGGGCGGGGCTCCTTCGCTCCCCTTTTCCGGCAGAGAATCGAGCGTATCCATCGCTAGTGTCGAGTAGTTCAAGGTTTAGTTCGTTCGGTGTCGTCAGTAGCCGTTCGGGGATATCGATCTCCTTGAGCGGCGGAACATTACAGTTGTTACTCCGCGCTGTTGGCGTCTCCATAGTAACTCTCCGACATAAGGGCAAGTGTTCCACGGCAGCCGACGTCGAGACAATAATGTGCCGCTGTAACGGGATTACATAAAAAGTGTCTGTGGGGGACATCGTGTTGACACGGCATCCCTTTGGTCTCCTCAGGTATCTGCGTTTGTGTGTGTGTGTCTGTCTGTGTCCTTCTGTGCCAGCGTGTGTGCCCGCTCGTGCCAGTTAGTGTGTGTGTGTGTGTGTGCGCGCGCGCTGTTCTTTTGTGGCAAAGAGGCAACTTGAACAGCTCTTGAGGACGAAATCTCCGCTACTTGTTTCGGGCTTCCTTCAGTCGCGAGACTACGACTCAGAGCCGTCCACTGTCGGCGCCTTTCTTCCCGATTGTCTGTTCGTGGTTAGGCCTAGCTTGTTCTGTGGTAGGTCGGTGCGGCTGCGCACACGTGCGCGCGAGAAGAATGGCACAGTGACATGGACAGCTCTTCGGCAAGCCACTGGTCAGTGGGCCAGGTGGCGGCAGTCTTGTCAGCCGCTCTCGTCACCTTATACCTCGTGCTGCACAGCTTCCAGTGGGCGGGGGAGGGATCGACATCCCCCGCTCTCGACACCTGGGATGGCGAGCACAAACAGCTGTCCAGCGTCTGTTCAGAAGTCGGTAGGCACGTGCGACACGAAGAAGTTCCCAATAAACACGAGGACCCGCGGAACAAAGTCGCCCTTCTCCTCCGCAACGACGACCTTGGCAGGTGTCGCATGGACATCTGCTCCGAGGTCAACAGGCACGGGAGGAAGATGCGAGCTGCGAACTGGCAGTGTTCTTGGAGAAGACGTGCGGAAGTTACCTTTGATACGAGGAACGCAACGGAAACACGGTGTTGTGGGGCTGAATGGTGGCAGACGGTGGTCGGGGGGAGAGCGGTGTTTGTTCGAGGATATCACCTGAACGGCATCGGAGAGCGCTGGCATTGTGCCCGCACCATTCATAAAGCGATGTCTGATGACGTCACGCGCAGCCACCGAGCGATGCTTGGAAACGGATGTAACGGGATCGCCGAGAGAACTGTGGATGACATTACCGCCCTACCCGCTTCGCAGCACAGTCGGTCGAAGGACGGAAAGGGTGGTGCGGAATGTGGACGAATTACTCGATATCAATTCACCCTTGACGGTCCTCGAGAGGCGACGATAAAAGTGTCCCGTGGCAGCGGGCATTCTGCCGTGCCCGATAACAGCTCTGATGTCACTTCCCGCCCGACTTCGAGCCAACACCTACCCACTCCCGCAGAGGGGCATAACAGCGCGATGGAGATTTACGGAACGGACGCCACACACCTCGTAGTGTCCACAGATAATGTCTCGACGGACGTGTCGGGAGTGAGCTCGTATCGCATCCACGTGGGTGCGAGCAAACCCTGTGCCGAGGATAGGGACAGTGCGCGCGTGTCCATAAGCCCTTCGTCATCTGAAGACACCCGCGACTACCTGGATGCGCTGCTGACGAAGTGGCGAGACGAAGCTTCGCACAGCCCGGAGCGGCGGGAGACAGATTCGCCCGGGTCATTGTTTTCGTGTTCCGAAAGTGAAAGTTTCGGCAACAAGGAGGTGACCCCTGCAGACAGAGAGCTTCGTCTGGAAGGTTTGCTGCTGAGGGACAGGGAGAGGCGAGCGAGACTGCAGTATCTGGGTCAGATGACGGCCCAGTCCGACGACGAAGCAGAGTCAGAAGAAGATTCGAGCTCCTCTCCCTCGGATCTGGGAACCCCACTGGAAGACAACGAAGACGGATTATCCCGTGCAGACAGCAGCGCGGAAGAGAGCTCAGACGACGCCACTTTGAGACGCATCCCCACCCCTCCCGATCTGCACCTGCCACCCAGCTGCACAGCTTCCGCGACACACGCAGTTCGCGACGACTGCTGCGATGCGCCACCTGACGGCCAAGTGTCTAATAAGTGGGACTCGCTGCTGACGGACATCTTCGACAGGCTGGTATCCATCCAGACGACGAGCGAGCGTGCAGTCGCTCTCCAAGACATCCCTTCGGAGTCAAGGCTGATAAGATCGGAGCGAGAAGAACGCACTTCAACCACCACCGTTTCTTCGAGCAGCAAAGGGCTAAATTTAGCGGCACACGACAACGAGCGTGAGAGAAGCCCCTCCCCTGAACCACGTGCCACTTCTCTCGCCGGAGGAGACGGTGCTGCCTCGCTTTCTTCTGCAGACGTCTTGTTCTCGGCGGAGAGAAGTGCCGCAGCCACACCATTAGACAGATGCTCTCCCGCCCGCTTGGAGACATCGATGATTGCGACGAAGCTGCCGGAACCAAATATGGAACAGCCAGTAGTGAACGGCACGTGCGGCAAGCATTCCTGCGACAGATCCATCCTGAAAGGAGATCCCGACCGTGCAACCACCCCCGTGGCCACCAAAACGAAGAGTCTCCGCTTTAAATCAGAACCCGACGTCATCAACCTCCTCCCCAATGACAGCGATGAGGACAGCGAAGACGGGGACGAAGAAATACGAGAGAATGGCGATGACCGGAAGTGGAACTATTTCAGGTACCCGACAGCGGTGGGCTTGGAAGACCACCTGGCGGGCGATCCCGTGACTGTGGAGAGAAAAATCCTCCCCGTGAGGACTTCGGTGGTGGAACACGGAAGCAAAATGATTCCGCTGTTCACGGAAACCCTGGATCGCAGGAAGCTGGTGATGGAAGGGCAACGGGGACACCTGGAGAGCGGGAACCCAACGCTCCTCACCACGGTGACGCTGCTGGAAGTGGAGCCCAAGAAAGTGAGCTTCACCTGCAGAGGAGGCACCTGCACCGACATCCCGGCCGTTGACGCAGTGGCTTCGACGGTGGACCGCGCAAAGGACATCGAAAGTCCCGAGGGGGTACCCCCTAACACCAGTCACGACAAGCAAAAGTTGCACCCGGCCATTGTGCAAAAGGACACTACCAGGCGACTCGACAAACGAGTGGCGTGGACGTCGACCCCTTCCAAGGGGTCAGGGGATTCACGGCTGTCCAAAATTATTCCTGGAAGACTTTCTTTTGCATCCTCCAAAACTTTTCCGAGGAAGAATTGTCCGGGAATCCAGGCGGAACGTGCAAAGAGAGCCGCTCCTTCGCCAAAAACTGTTTACCCGCAAAGAATCCACAGACCGATCTCGCCTACGACACCCACAGGAAAATCGTTTGCGCCTCCTGCTGGAAGCACTTCGACGCCCAAACCATCGCATCCTGGAAAAGCTTCTCCGGCATTGAAGACAGTGCAGCACCCGGCGACATCCAGTGGCAGTTCCGAAAGAAAAACCTTCCCACTATTTAAGCGGCCCGTGAAGATTGTGCCGGACAAAGAACAAGTGGAGAGAATCACCGGCTATCAGGCAGCGGTCGGAATTGCAAAGCCGCCCATCCCTCCTGTTCGCAGCCCCGCATCCTACCGACTCACTTCCGGAGTAAAAAGCAAGCTGAACTCTGCTCGTCGACAGTATTTCGAGACGAAAGCGAGCGCCTCTGCCCAGCACCTGAATGTCGACCGTTTCGATGAATTCCTGCAGAAAGCGCACGAAGAAAGAACGAGGCTGGCGCAGAGCACTCCCGACTTGGTCGCTTTAGAAAAGGCCGTGAGGAGTACGTGGAGTGAACATTGTCCAAAGAGCAGTCGTGCGGCGGCCTCTAGAGAAGTGCGAAAACACTGCAGACAGCCCACTTCGTCGGCCACGGAGGACATCTGGGTGACCTATGTGCGACGTCTGCAGCAGGAGATGACCAGCAGAAGCCGCAGTCTGGGCTACCTGGAGACGGACATGGACACGTGCACCAGCTCCGAAGTGTCTCCCGTCACGAGCTGCCACTCCGGGGAAAGTGGCCCTCAGCCAGAAGCGGCAGTGGATGGTTCTCGAGCACGCAGCGTAGATTACCTGCCCGAAGCTCGAGCTGCGTCGACATCACCCGAAGACACGTTAGGAACAGGAGGAAAGGCGCTTTCGGAACACGAACTCCGAGTTCAAAGGTCATTGCAGAACCTCAACTTGCCAGAGTGGTATCGCAAGTCCGATTTGAACCGTCGACCAAAAGCTGGATTTCTGTTGAACAAGAGGTCGAATAAACCGGGCGGTTGGGAGGAGGTCAAGTCGCTGGGGTCTTCTACGACCAGTCTGGCGAGTGTTCCGGGAAGAATGAGTACTCGTCGAATGACCTCCCCCGACTGGAGACACGCGCGGTCCTTGCGCTCCTCTCAAGAGAACTTGCTGTGGGCCAGAGGATCTCCCTCTCCAGGCCCAGTGGAAACGAGGTGGGCACGATCGAACAGTGGACCCATCCTGTCATCCGCTTTCTACCGGTCCTTCAGAGAACCTTACATAGGGTGGAGGGCGACTCGCAGTCCATCAAATGAACGCTCCCTCTCCCCGCAGCTGAAAACGTCGAGTCCATCTTCCACGAGCGAACCTCTCTACAGTTCCAGTGACACTCGTGCGTACGAAACAGCGATTGACGAGCCGGATAGTGGCAGAGTTGACGGAGACACGAGTTCGGAAGCGAAGGTCTTTCCGACCGCTGTGAACGCGTGCTCGACGAGTCCATCTTCGGATAGCAGCTTCGAATCCGGTTGTCCGGACAAGGATTTCATGGAGAGATTCTCGCAGTACACGCCCGCCCCCAAGAACCGGTTCTCTTACGTGCAGAGCATCTATAACAGCGAGCGCGACCTGATGGCCGAGTTGGACAAGGACAAGGAGAAGCTGTCCACGCGCATCATCTGGATAGAGTCGTCTTTCGTGGGATCTCGCACCACCACTTCGGTGGTGGTGCTTCCTTGCAGCGACGAAGACGGGAACCCCGCCTGGAGGCAGTACCCCGGCAACAGGGACGAGCCCGAAGACATGGCCCTCGAGCGTCCGGCTTCCAGATAACGAGGTGAGTACCGTTTTGTTGCGCGAAGGTAGTTTGTTAAGCGGAAGCTTTTTCGAGTCATAGCGGGGAGGTCGTAAAGAAAGGCATTTTGGATGGGGAGTTTAGGTGAGCTGGGCGCTAAGGCCATCAGATTGGGGGCTCTCGGCTACTAAATTGCGAATATTTAAAATGCGATGAATTCTCGAGCAGATATTTCGGATTCATTGCGTCTACTCCGAGTCATCCAAAGTCGAAATGCGTACGGAAGTTTTCACTTTACGTCGTTTCGCGGCAGTTCAAATGAACGCGATTGCGTGATCGACACGCGGCATCTCCTTTCTTTCTATCTTTTTATTTCTTTCTGCACTTTGCACGATAAACCCTTTATCGTGCAAAGTGCAGAAAGAAATAAAAAGAGAGCAGCACCGCTGCATCTTGGATTAATTAAGTGTTTTCTTCCTATTTTCAAGAGTGACAAAGTTCTTATTCTTCCCTACAAGCAGCTCGTGCTTCTCATTTTCGATTATTATTTGGTCCCCACAAGAGGAACATCTTTCTCACAGACTTGAGAGAATTGAAATTAAATTCACCAAATTCTTGCGCTTTCCAAATCGTCCTCTTTTTTTTGGTCGCTTCAGAATCTTCATCTTCGCCCCAGACGACCCCTCAATTGGTTTATTTTTGTCATAGACTCTATTGTCAATTCTCCATCTCATCTTGATCAAATGCCTTTCGCCCGAATTGTCGTTATAAAACAAATTTAAATAAATAAATTTTCTGTTTATACTTCGGGACGACCAAACTGTCGGAGGAGTTCACAAGATAGACAGAATACAAGAAACAGCACCGTATTTAGCAGTCACTGGCTTGAACCTCAATCACTCAAGGCACGTGTACTTATGCACCCGCGCGGATGACCACTCGGCTACGGTAGCCTTCTCACTGCCTGTCCATCCCTCGCACTGAGCACTTACTTGGAAGTCCTCTGCCATTGAGTTTGCTTCTGGTATTGAACAATCAAAACATTGATTTTACACTCAATCCGTGAATGTGTAAAAATTTACTGCTTACTTTGTTTTGTTATTCCAAATTTGTATATATATTAATACTACTCTTGTATTGATTCTGTAAAACTCGGCGTTCTCACCATTATGTAGGGTCTGCGTGCCCTGTGGGTGAGATGTCTGTAGTATGAATAAATAAATAAGACTCAGTCGGTTAATACCTGAGAAAGAAAGTTCAAAGGCGCAGCTAGGAGAACATTCAGTGGAGTGAAGAGGAAAATGAAGTGTGATTATTATTAGGAGTATTGGAGAACCCTCTCCAAGCGGATCGCGTTTTCGTGACAATAAAATTATTCGGAGGAAGTTTTATAAATGTTTTTTTACCACGAGATATTCTCTCTTTCTGTCTCTTTATGATCTGTTAAATGTCATAAAGGAACGACTTTTTTCTCTATTATCTTTTCGGTGTACTTGTAGTGGAAAAGATTTTTCCACCGTATTTTCCATCTCAAACTTTCGGCGATAGAAGCGCACATTTTTAAGTTTCCTCTTCCTCCTCCTCAAGAAACGGTTTTTCTTGCATCATTTTAAATGAATGACAATTTGAAATATAATTTAAATTAATTACAGTCTCGCAATAATAAGTATTTTATAATAAATAAATAGTTTTTAATTTACTTATTATGCATTTGCGATATTCTAAAGCAAGCTCGAATCTCTAGGAAACTTTAACGAGTCAGATGGTGCAAAATAAGTGGTTGTAATCTGTGGAAAGAGTTTTTCTAGGAAACTCTGAATCTGTGGGAAGTTTCCTAGAAAAACTCTGAGGTTAGAGAAAAGAAAGGCGCCAGGGGAAGTTGCTTATATTCAGTTCTAAGTAAAAATGCTTCTTATGAGAATGTTCATGGGAGTGTCGTTGAACTCCGGGCAGATTCTCTTGGATTTAAGAAATGCCGATGTCTCCACGGTCCATAAAGGTGGACGTAGGTAACTACAGGGCACTCAGTTTCACTTCTGTGGGAGGGAAGATCACAAATGTATGGTTAAGGATGCAATTCAGGACCATCTCTACAAGAATGGTATGTTCAATAGAACCCAGCGTGGGCTCGTTAAGGGATGGTCAGCCTGATAAATGACAATGATATTGTCATCAAGCAGTTGGATGTGGGTGACATTATATACCTACGGCTCAGCAAAGCTTTTGATACGGTCCCTCGTGGAAGAATGTTATATGAACTGGAAATAGTTGGAGTGTACTGGTAAGATTCTATTCTGGATTGCAGGATGCCTAAAAGATAGGAGACAGAAGGGGGGGGGTTTCCTAAATGGTCAGTCTTCAGGGTCGACCAGCGTAACAAGTGGCTTCACTCACAGCTCGGCTTTGGATTCCCTACTACTTCTAAATTTCATAAATGACATTGACGACGGGAATCCAAGGCATGCTGTCAAAGTTTGCTGATGGTTTGGAGGTGGGAAGGGTGGTCAACAATTCGAGCCAGGCCATGCTGCTTTAAAAAATACTTGCATTGCTTGCCATATATGGTCCGAAAAATGGCAACTCTCCTCTCCTGAGATCAACTAACTCACCCACGCAATGAAAAAAAAAAACATGAAAATTTATTGACCGATTTTACACAATTTTACAATATTTTGATAGACAACTCCCAATTTAATGTGGCCTACAAAATGCGCGTCCGGACAAGAGAGGAGGGCCAAGTTGGTGCAGGTTTTGATGTTAGCATCGTAGCCTGGAAGATTTTCAAATTTTCTTATCAATAAAATACGAGCGTAAACTCTCTGAATTAAAAGAAAAAAAGTTACTTAAAATGACAACCGGATGCAGCCTTCAGATATCGGCGTGATTAAGCTGAGCAAATGGAGAAAAGATTAACTCAATGCTTAGGGCCACAACAAGTTTAAATCAGGGCCTGATTTAAACTTGTTGTGGCCCTAACCTATTACATGTATGAGGCCCTTCTCTCTTACAGTTGATCTGTGATAATATTAAAAAAACAGGATTTTTTAAGATGGAGCGAGGCCCCTTGTAATGTGAGGCCCTAAGCTGTAGCTTGTTTAGCTTATGTGTAAATCCGTCCCTGTCAGTGAAGTCGTGTGGGACACGAATTCACTGCGGTGTCTTCTTCGGTCTCAATTTCCATCTGCACCTTCGCATGTTGCGAGCAAACCTTGCCACTCTCGCGAGACTACTCGGGTTTGTGTATTTGTTGTTTCCTTTGTTAAACTGGCACGTGAATTTCACGGATGTTCGTACCAGCGAGTGCTCCGTCCACGTCCATGATACTCTCGACGACGGCCCTGGAATGCATTCGAAGACAAACAGAGCAGCGGAACTGAAGTGTTCCGAAAAAGAGCTACACGTCATGACCCGCGGCGTTCCTGAGAGGTCGGGATGCCCACTCAGTCGCCCGAAATAGAAAAACGTTTGGCGAAGTTTAACTTTCGGGCATAAATAGGAAGTGTTTGTGTCGGGCGCAGGTTTACAAGTTAGGTCGCCAAAGTCGAGAACGGCGTCTCAGATCGCTTTCAAAATTGCGAATTCAAGATGTGTCGTCAACAGATGGTGATCGAACGAATCAGATTCGAAGCTGAAAGCCAGATGTCAGCTCTCTCTCTCTCTCTCTCTCTCTCTCTCTCTCTCTCTCTCTCTCTCTCTCTCTCTCTCTCTCTCTCTCTCTGGGGCTGTGCGGTTCACTTAATGCGCAAAAAAAAAAAAGTTTGGCCATGACGGGTGTGAAATTAGGTCGCTAGAAATAGCAAACTGGGACTAAATTCTAAGCACAACGGAGGCCTTTCAGCAATGAGGACAAGGAGAGGGTTCCATTGCCACGAGAGCATTACCCCCTCCGCATGGCACCCGTCTGCGTGAAGAAGGAGTTTACTGATTTCCTCCTCCCCTCCCACGCCTTCAAAGTGACACCACTTCAGCAGTCAAACCGAGCTACGCGAATGAATAGAATCCAACGGTGTCCGTACGCGCAGGAAGGAAGACCGGCCGGCCAATTCACACCTCGAATGATTTAGGAAATGAATTATTATTATTATTATTATTATTATTATCTTTATTTTCTCCTAAGAGACACCCGCTTACAGCTATTAACCAGGGGGTGCACATTCATATATACAAATATACGTTATATACATAATTATCTATTTATAATTTATACAAATCAGTCTTTATAAATTATACAATGTCTAAATTATACATTTTCTAAATCATACATTGTCTAATTAATTATATTTTACACATCATTGGCTTATTTTACATGACAGGCAGATAGAAAGAGAGCACAAGTATAATTTACAATTTTTCAAGGAATTAGAGAATGTTCACATCTACAGCACTATTTACATCGAGTTCACAGAAAGAGAAGACGTCCAATATAAACATATCAGGAGCAAAAACAGTCCCGACCAGTTCGTTCTTCATTTCCTGCATTCTCTTTTGTTTCCCTCAGTCGGCATCACTCAACATTTATAGATGGAGTAATGCCTTTTGAAACACTTCGGTCCTGTACCTCTTCTCTGCGCAAAGCCTTTCTGGGTCTGCTTGTAGATCGTTGAACATCTTAATGGTGTTCAAAGGAAAAAATCGCCGAAGGCTTTCCAGCTGTGTGAGCGCGCTACTGATTGGAAGGGATGTTGTTCTATTCTCCAACCTTTGCGTCATGCGGAGCCGAGTCAGCAGGTGGTCAGTTTTCGGCGAGTCGACTCTCCCGGTCAGTAGTAATTATATAAAAGTACGAAAGTAATCGTGTTATCTGCATATAAAATGATCCCGAGCGCTTTAGAGAACACTCAATTTTGGAAATACCAATTTAATATTTGTGTTCAACTTGTCCCATAGGGCAGGGCAAATTGGTATTTTTGTAGAGACAGAAGGATGCACTGCTTATCTCACAAGCAAATGATCGATTCCTGCTCGCCCTGTTTGTGCTTGCTTCGTGGTGGTGTCCGTGTCTGGTTTCGCTCATGTCGATCTGTGTACATTATATTGGCATTTTTGTAGCTCGATTTTTAAAGTACATGTATTCCTTTTTCGAAAACAGCCTCGTGCTATTGACAGTTTGTGAAGCTGAACACTGAAGGGAGAAGCTGGTTGGTAAGTATCACAGCAACTGAGGCTATGAGGTGGGTGTTAGTGTACTGTATATTGCGTCTGAAAATTGCGTGTATTCCATCCATTTACCTGTTTTTCTGGACGAAAAAATCCAAGTCTTCTGAAAAGCACATCTGGAAGTAGACGCCTAAATGGCGTCCTCACCATTCAGATCTTCTCAACAGTCCGAAACCAGGATACAGTGATGCCCATTTCCCCATACAAGAAGCCCCCTCAGTGATACAGATCCGACCAATAATGAAAGCCTCACAGTATCTTCAAAGTAATGGAGAAGTGTATGCTTCTCATCTTAACCAACTAGATTTTGCCACCTGATTCTTCATATGTCCATTATTCACTGAAACGGAGGTCCACGATAACAAACCTGCTAGCAACCACCAACACAAATGTCCAATCCGCATTTGATTGCGTCGATGTCCGTTCCCGCCTTCAGTTGTGTGAGAAAGCATACTATGCCAGATTCCTGGCAGGCGAGTACTGGGTAATGCGATGGATGAATAGGGTCACGGGCAACGCATTCACGATTTCCAGGGCTGTTTTATATACCAACCACATCACTCCTTGGAGAGCTCACATAGCATCCAGGAATATTATTCTTCTTTCTCAGATTCTAACCGATGTGATTAACTCCCCCAGTCTTCATGGAGTTATTTCTACTCCACGAGCTGGACACAGTAATGAGAGCCCCTGCTTATCGTTGCATTCTACACTGTCCAGCCTCTGCTGTCTGAAGAACTTTCCGAACAACGCAGTCACCCTTTTTAATTCATTATCAATAGACCACCCTGTGAAATAATCTGAAGGCAAGCAGTAAAGGGTAGTAGTAGTAGTTGCATGTGATGCAAGAAAGCAAGTGTACAAATTTGTATAAGCTTATGCAGCATTAGCCAAAAAAAATAAATAATAAATAAATAAATAATTTACAAAAATAATTCCCTCTAAATTTTTGTCCAGTTCCTCCTTTAATTTATTTAACTTATCAACTTCCACAACGACAGATGGAAGTTTGTTCCAGCAATTAACCACCCGCTGGCTAAAGACAAATTTCCGTACATCTATTCTACATCTGTCTTTCGTCAATTTGAATTTATGCCCCCTTAGGTTCGTAATCTGAACAAGTGGAAGGATCCCATCAGAATTCAGCGTGCTCAACCCATTCAAGGCAAATTACAGCGGCTGGAGACTAGGCACCTGAGAGGTGATCTGATTGAGGAGTACAAGGCCTTGAATGGGTTGAGCATGCTGAATTCTGATGGGATTCTTCCACTTGTTCAGATCCCTTCATTCCCCTCATCAATCTTGTTGCCCTTCTCTGTACACGCTCAAGCAAATCTACATTCTTCTTAAAATGAGGCCTCCAGACCTGTACGCAGTACGTAAGGCGTGGCCTGACCATTGCCTTATACAGAGGAACAATCACCTCCTTTTCCCTGCTAGCAAAATTCCTGTATATCATTGACAAAACCCCATGACCTGTACTGGCAGCCTGTCTGCATTGCTCAGAAAACTTCATATCTGACTGCACAATTACTCCCAAGTCTTTTTCATTTTCTACCACCTTAAGTGTAGTACCACACAGTTGGTACGTTTCTCTGGGGTTAATTCTACCCATATGCAGTACTTTGCATTTGACAATGTTAAACTTCAGTTGCCACTTCTCAGCCCATCTGCTCAAATTTTGTAGATCCTGTTGCAGTAGCACACTGCCATTACTGTCAGTTACAACCCTGCCAACCTTTTTATCATCTGCAAGCTTCGACACTATGCCTGATATACCTTCATCAATATCATTGATAAATATACAAAACAACAGTGGACCCAACACCGATAACATTATTGGTGTTGGGTCCACTAATAACATTAGTCCACGAAGAGCAGCACCCATTGATTACCACCCTCTGTCTTCTCCCACTTAACCATCCTTTTATCCATTGTAGCAACTTACCCTTAATACCATTCTGCTCCAATTTGTACAATAGTCTTCCATGCGCAACAGTGTCAAAAGCTTTCCTCAAATCCAAATATATGATATCAAAATTATTTTTTGCATCCAGTTCCTTTGTAACCACATCATAATATCCTATCAAATTTGTCAGACAAGACTTTCCCTTAACAAACGCATGCTGTGTCTGAATTATTGCTGCAGTCTTGTCTAGATGATCCTGCAATGCATCTTTAACCAGTGACTCCATTATTTTACCCGAACAGAAATTAAACTAACTGGTCTGCAATTACTCGTGTCACCCTTCGATCCCCCTTTGTGAATTGGGGACACATTTGCACATCTCCAGTCTGTGGGGACCTCCCCTGAGTCCAAGGATGCTCTCATAATTATGGCTAAGGGTTTGCTTAGTTGCTTTGCCGCCTCCTTTAATATAACTGGATCGATCCCATCCATTCCAGGTGCCTTTCTTATGTTTAACTTCAACAATTTCTCCTCCACTTTGCTCTCAGTTATTACAAAATCATTAAGCACCCTGCTACAATTTGATAACCTTCCGGCATTTTGAAACATTAACTCCTCATGTGTGTGTGTGTGTGTGTGTGAGAGAGAGAGAGAGATAATCTTTAATGTCCTTCACGGCCAAAAAGCCAGGGGTTTACATTTTTACAGCCTCCCGAAACTTCCGGGAAAATCGAACAATTATTTACATAAAAAAGCTAATTTTACAAATGAAAACATATTTTGATACAAAGGAGAGAACTCCTTACGAGAGTTAAGTTTGATTGAGCTGGCTTAACATCGAGATAAGAGCACCAGCTCAATTAGACAGGAACAGATGCAAGGTACACATCAGTCATTGCTCATTAGCCTACTAGTCATTATTTTTTTCCGGTAAGTCCGGTCAACAGCAAATCTGTTCAGTTCGGCGTCAAGTGCCTGGGTTTGCTTGAGCATCTGCTGAGGGAGGAACCTGTCCGAGAGATGGAGTCGTGCTGAATGCGAGTAGAGCTCGGGATTGGCCCTAAGGGCAGCAGGGGGGGGGGGATCCTCCAGCCACAGGTATCCCAGAATGAAGGTGTTGCAATTATGCCTGTTTGAATGTAGATGCAAAATACTCATTTATTTTGTTTGCTATCTGAGCAGGATCATCAACAGTCGAACCATCGATATCAATTTGACCAATCAGATTCATCCCCTTCCTTTTAGAGTTTATATAAGTAAAAAAATCCTTGCTGTTTTTCTTAGCATCCTTTGCCTACGATTTCTCATAATCTGCCTTCTCCTGCCTAACCTCCTTTGTGACTTGATTACAGACCAGCTTATATCTTCCATAGGCTTCTTTGTCGCCTGATAATTTATATGCATCCCATGCATTTTTCCCACTTCACCCTCTGAAAAATGCATGGGATGCATTTTTCAGAGGGTGAAGAGCCTCTCTGAAGCGCATAGCTTACTTGAACTGTAGAAGTATAAAAAAGCTAGAAACTTGAACTTTATAAAGAAGATGGAATGACCAATATATAAATTAACTGTTGGACGTCTACTTTTATATGATACTGTAATAATTCCCTCTTCCAATGTTGTCGATAATTAATTCTTTAAACAATACTGTAATTGACTCCTGATATTTTAAGGATTCCTTATGTGCTGTAATGTAATAACTAGATCGTATGTATAGCTTAGCTTAATTTTCAGCACTCACCTCATGAGGTGAGTGCTGAAAATTAAGCTAAGCTATACGTACGATCTAGACAATACTTGCACTTTTGTAAATATTGTAAATAATTGTAATTTTGTAAATATTGTATTGTAAAAATTGCTATTCCTGCATTTTTGTACATCCTTCTAGCCAGTCGGCTGTGTAAAAGGGGTGAAAGCAATCACTTGCTATAATAATAAACGGATTTAATAATAATAATAATATAAAAAGCGATGTTCTTGCATCCTCAAAGTCGCACCTAAAGACAAAGGGTCTCCACCTGACCGCGAATAAAAAAAATCCTTCACACGAACAGTTAAGGTTGGTGTACCTCAGGGTGGGATTCTATCGGGGCTCCTCTTTACTGCCGCAATTCATCCATTCTTATGCCAACAAACATTTCATCAGAAATGCTGGCAATCTGAAGTTCCTCTTTCGGATCCCCTGGACCGACAGCATTTGCGTCCATCATCAACAGCGTACAGAATCTGGCAACATACCTCAAGCAGTTTTCCCTAAAAATAAATCCAATGCAATCTGCATTAACGATATTCTTTCTAAAATCATATCCAACTCAATTAAATTTGTAAATCCATGGAACTCCTATCCCACCAGTCATCAAACAGAGATCTTGGGGTTATTTTTGATTCAAAACTCAGCTTTAAATTTCATATAATACACCACAACAAGTTCTGTAGAACCAGGTGACTTGTCAAGCAACACCTTCTACATGTCACCGAGTGTGAGATCATACTAGAGTACTCTTACTGGTTTGTTTGGCCTGTCATTACCTACAGAGCTGAGATCTGGCATCTGCATCAAAAAGTACCGCTGAAAACCATCGCAGCTGATGAATATTAGCTACCTGAATAGATCCTGTACAAGCATAACCTTCTTCGCCTTACAGATAACGGAAGTACTGAACTTCAGAAAAGTTTCAAAATGAATCTTTGCCCACCGCTTGCTCGCAACAGTACAAATTATTTCCGTCGAAATAAATACGCCCCCTGTTTATGGAAACTGTCAATGGGAAATCCTTGCGCACTCCTTAAGAGCTTTCCCAACTCTATAGTGTAGCATAGAGGCTTAGAAAAATCGACAGGTTCCTGCCAATGGAAGTGCTCCACAACTTTTAGAAGATTAATGCTGATTACAAGAAGTTTATTGATGAGAAAGCCTACAGAAGCAATCAGCGAACAGTTCCCGTCATAAGTAAATATGATCTTTATTGAAAGGTTCCTAGGTACACGCAGGTACCCTACCTTTACAAACCCTTCACGGCACTAAGCCAGGGGTTGTGTAGTCAAGTAGTGTAGTCAAAATGCCAAAGTGTACAAAGAGCAGTGATACTGCAATGACTGAGCTATCCAGCTGATGCCACGCAAGCATAACACTGTGTATATCCTGATTCTGCTGCTGAAAAGAAATAAAAGAACTGATTCGTTGTAATTACCTACTGTCTACAAAATGGCATCAGTCCTTAATGCAACCCCATAATTATTGCAATAAATAAATGAATTTGCAGCCATTGTCACTCCTCTCCAGGATGGAAGCCTCCTCAACAAGTTCTGCTGAGGGAAGGGACCATAATCTACCAGCTTGTTCAGTGCGGACTGACTGTATTTAGTAGTCAGGAGCTTTAACGCCGATCTACTCTACTCAAAGAACGTGTGCTATTGAACTCCCGATCCTGACCCCTCTGCTTGTCTGCGCGGTAGCACAGTGGTATCGTCACCGTCCTCCCACACCGGGTGGAAAACGTCCGCGTTCGAATCCCATCGATGACGCGAGGAACTTTAATGGGTTTTTTTCACTCAGTGGCTGAGTTAGTCGGTCTCAGGCGTAGATAGCAAGGTCCTCCCCTTCCCCCCCAGAAACTGGGATTTTTCGTCCATTGGCGTGTGTTCTCTGGTCGATTTGCCAAAACAGGCAAATCGACCAGAGAACACACGCAATTTACAGACACAAATACTGGTTTATGTAAATTACGGGTCGGGTTACCCTAATATAAATGTTTTCTTTAATCCTGTGGCAACTCCACCGTGTTATATATGCACTGGGATCACACCGATAAAGGCCAATCAGTGTAGTGGTGTATTGTTATATTGCGTGACTAGCCTCTTAGCCCAGGAGACCGTGGAGCGTACACGCGAACTATTGTAGCGTTCAGTTCGCTTACATCCTAATATATTATCCGATCCCGATATGTTTGTCAGAGTCAGCGAGGTCCCTCCGTACGCCTCCAAACAATTGTAAACTCCAATGGTAAGGGTCAGCAAGTCGGTGATAGAGACCAGACGCGTGTTGCCAGGCGGACCACCACTTGTTCCAGGCAGTACCATAAACTGCCACGAGTACTGTGTGGTTCTAACTTGGTTAATCCTGGTGCATCACGAACTGCGTTCACTGTATTAACTTATTATTTGCTAACACAGTGAATGGGCTTATTAATGCATCGTTGGCACATGTGAACGCACACGTGTAGTTAAGTTACACAACTTAATTAAGCGTCAATATTAACATTTATGACCGTGTAATGAAGGAGTATACGTTTCTTTCGAAGTAAAAGATTTTTCACTTACTGTTGCGCTTCTTGTCGACTTCTAGGCAAAGCTTGTTGTGCAGAAGAATTGTATTAGTTGGGAAAAGTGTTCGAGACAGTCAAGGTTATTGAAGTTAGAGCGTGGTTGGGCGTTAGGGATGCAATGTTTCCTTTGAGGGTCTACGAAACCTCTGAAGATATCAGGGGGTGCCACGATGTCTCAACTTACCTTGTCTCAAATCAGTCTTCATGAGTTGAGACAAGGCAGTAAGGTTTCCTATCGGAACCAAGTAGTTTCCAAGGGATAACTTGCCAGTTAGCATCACTGACTTGGAAATTGTGGGTGCCGAGTAACTTTATTTATCATTGTTGAGAAATTTTTATAGATGGCTAGGTCGGGACAGAGACCAAATTACAAGTTGCATACATGAAGACTGGGGTAATGCATCAGATCGGTAATGCATCGTTGGGCGCATATTGTATGATAATTTTCGAGTGTTTGTACTGGACCGGTAAGCTGTTTAATGTTCCACAGAGCTGTTAATATTTTCATTTGTGTTTCTGTGAAGTGCTGGTGAAATGTAATATACTCATCCTAGATGAACCCAAGTCTTTATGCGATTTGACTTTTTTTTGAATTTGAGTGTTGTTGATTTGGATGGTGTTATGCCGTTCTTGTATCGTTTTCTTCGTAAATGTCATTTCAGCTGATTCACTCCGGTTAATATCGAGGCTAGTTGAATTTTAAGTAGACTTGAAGTTCAACTAACAGTCAAGTAAACTCTCAAGCTTTTGTGGGTATTTTTCTTTGGGTCACCAGAATAGATAAAGAGCTCGAGGTGTCCGCATATCATATGCGGAAATAAGACGGTAAACAGCAGTGGGGAGAACTTGTTTTTTTTTTGGGGGGGAGGTGTTTTTGAAGCGGTGTATTCATGGAGGAACTGTTGGCGGAACTGAAAGTTGCTTCTTCTGAAGGATGGCTGCCAAAATTAGAATATTTGCATGGACGAGAGAGACCTGAGGTGGATTTAACATTAAATCCACCGAACAGAATTAATTGATAAAACTGAAGGCGGCAACCCCACTGCTGAGCAGAAAGAACACTACAAGTGATGATTGGCCACGTTTTTAAATTCACTTCTCGCAGTTCCATCACCGAACCAAAAATCAGAGGTAACGTGAAGTGATGCAATTACTTTGTGATCTCGCTGGAAGACGACGTACTTTTCGCATCCCCCTGTACACTTTTTATATGGGAGATGAACCAATGGGGATGTTTTCTTCCTTTCAGATCGGCAGTTTCCTTTTAAATCATCGTACCTTTTGCGATTAATAATTAATTTGCGTAGGTTTTATCGATGACGCGTCAAAATATTGGTCGGTTTATTTTCTGGACGAGAGAGACCTGAGGTTCATTGAGGCAGGAGGAGCGAGACAGTGCCGCTTCTTTTCTTTCCCCTTTCTTTCATATAACTATTTACGAAACATTTTTGTGGTCCGCATCGCCACATTTTTGTGGCGATGGGGCCGTATAGTGTCTCGAAACGGAGCACCACTTTGCGGAGTTTGCCAAAAGACAAAGTGAAACAGACACGTGAAATTATATGAACTGACGTGAAATTTACGTGATTATAATTTACGTTAATTACAATCAGAATTTAGGAGGGCCACTCCGGAATTGGAAACGATAAGACTACCCCAGTAATCTGGGTATCTGTGGCTCCAACAGCGATCAGAAGCATACCAAAACCGACGAACAACGACTCCTTGGATTTGCTCCAAGTACCAATATCCAACTCCACAGACACACATCACCACTTGCAAGAACGATTGGATTACTCCACTCCTCCACACGAGGATCGATCCCACGAGGCTAAACACGGCCTCAAAACTGCTAACCTGATATATTAGCCCGCCGAACTTCTACGATCCCTGCCACTGGGACAGCTTCCTTCCCCTGTCCCCTCCTTCTTTTGCCATTAGGGTAACATTCAGTTACCCTAATAGCAAAATAGGGGGAGGCCTCATGCGGTTAATCAGAGGCTCTCTCCGATCGATTTCTCCCAACGCAGATGCTTTTTTAATAAACAGACAGAAAAAATGGTGACAGATCCTTCCCGTGACATTCGCCTTTCCCCACCCATCCTTTCAGACGACGGAAAAATTTTCGTTACTGGGGCAGGGGGGGGGGGGGGAAGAAGCCACAACTAGATTGGAATTGGTGTGATAATTAAAAATCGAATTATTAAGCAAGGCGTGTGCAATTAATAAGCCACCCGCTTATTAATTGCACACGCCTACACATATGTTTTAGTTTGACCGATTATGTGTCCTTGGTACTCCAGTGCAAAATTGATCCATTTTTATTGATTCATCCGTGAAGATTTTCATGAAACTTATTCTTTTTCACGTTTTTCAATAACACACGCAAAAATGCTTGCCGATTTTTCTAGTGTGATCTTGAATAGAAAACCTTTCAAAAGTTAAGAACGAACAGCACAAGATGGCGTTATGTAAATTGAGATAGACTTCGAGGATAATACTGTACTAGTTCGTACAGAAAAAGTTCAGTTCTGGAAATTACAGCGTCTGGAGACTAGGCACCTGCGTGGTGATCTGATTGAGGTGCGAATCGAGTAATTGTGGTGTGAATCGAATGAAGCTTTGAATGGATTGAGCAAACTGAATGCTTATGGGATTTTTCCTCTTGCTCAGACTAGTTGCTCGGACAGTTGCAGAATAGATGTGCCTTCAGCCAGTGGTTGATTTCTGGAACAAACTTCCGTCTGATATTGTCTATGGTACAGTTGAACTCTTTATTGTATACAGAATGCGCATTGCTGTACACAACACCCTTCACGTCTACAAGCCATGGGTTTAAAAGGAATAACACAACATAATAAACAAAGGTGAGAAGAATAACCAAAAAAAGAAAAAAACTAACCGAGACAAATTTTATTGGACGGGACGGATAGGTGAAAGGGAATTTTTCTTTTTTCTTTTAGCTGATGCTGTGTAAGCTTGCTTTTTTGCATCATTTGTCACTATTAAGACCAAAATGCAGGTCTTAAACCATGTTTAGTTTTGTTTCTCATTTTAGCAACGCAGTATGGCTGCTCGAATAAACTTTTAAGAGAATCATTTTCTTGGTAAAGATACCATGAGACGAGGTTCACGCAAAAATTGAAATTTTTCTTACTTCCTAAAATCAACTCTCAATCCATTCAAAATACTACACTATTGGAGGTCTGAACAACCAACTTTTTGGCTTAAAGCCGCCATAAAAAAAAAAAAAAGAAGAAGAAGAAGAAGAAGAAGAAAAAGCCTGCAGTATATTGTATACTGATACTTGTGACCGCGAACAGGAAACTAATGATACAATTTTCAATTATCAACTAAAAACACCACACAGATAACGATGTGTAGCACCCATCGTGCTTTATGCATCAGCTATTTGGTCGTCAGCAACTGAAATCGAGGACTTATCTCTACTCCACATGCTGGACTCAGTAATGACAGCCCCTACCTACCGTTGCATTCTGTACTGTGCAACCTGTGCTATCTGAAGAATTTCTTCCCAAACAAAGCAGTCCCCCTTTTCAATTTATTGGCAATAGATCCTGTGAAATACTGTGAAGACAAGCAGTAGAGAGTGAAGAGCCTCTCAGAAGCGCACAGCTTGCTTCAACTATAATCTTGTCAATGAGTGAATTTTGCAAACAATATTGTAAATATACGCACTTGTGTAAATATTGTAAATAATTGTAATCGTGCATTTTTGTACACCCTTCTTATATTGTATATAATTGCAGTTCTTGCATTTTGTACACCCTTCTAGCCGGTCGGCTGTGTATAAGGGGTGAAAGCAAACACTCGCTATTTTTAATAAACTGATTTAATAGATAAATAATGTGGACAGTGGGAGTTGTCTTTCAGATGGCTGTTTCCGCGAAAACCCAGAAACTTTTTGCGATTCTGTGAAACCCTTCAAAGAACTTGAGCTCTTGGAACAACATAATATAAAGAAGTGATCCAACTACCTTTACTAAACAAATCAAACACTAAAAATAGCGTATTGCTCTGTAGCAGAGCGAGGCAATTCAGATGACACACGAGGAAACAATACGTAACGTGCTTCGTAAACTCTCTCTGAATAATAGAAGGAATGCTCTCAACGTGTCTATAAATACAGCGAACAACCTTGGAATTGGAATTGACCCGCTTCAACCAATTATCCAGGCGAAAACAGGAAATGCAGGCAGAAAATTGTAGGAGACACCTATAAGTGGCATCTTCCCTATCGGTAATAAACGATGCGTTGTACGAAGATTTGTTTCTTCGTACAGGAGGTGTTCAATGAAAAGTGAAAATTTAAGGAAAGGTGAAATAACGGAGGCAACCCTAAAGAAAACCCAGCAAATTGTTAGCTAAGTTCAAATGCAAGAAAGAAATAGAAGCTATTGAAGTAGTTTAATATATATAAAGACTTTTAAAATAGAGAGATGGAACTGTTTGTAAAAAGAAAACGCCATAAAGTCCTTGGTGTAGATTCCTCTCCCTCTGCCAAGCTGCTACACTATCGCAGCGAGTACTGTTTATTTGTAATGCCTCGCTACACCCATTTCGATGGTTACTTTCATCTCGTTAATTGGCCCATCACACTCCAACGTGTCACCCCAAGTGGCTGGGTAAACTGCAAATTGATGCCAAATGGTGTGAGATGTCAACTTTAGCCATTCCAGTCAGATGATGCTGTTTGGCAACCGTTCTGATTCCAACCTGTCTTCTTGCAACCAGAACGGTTGCAAGAAGACAGTCGCGTATTGACTCTGTTGTGAGATTTCGTTTGTGTGTGAATGGACCAAACTAAGAGGAGATAATCTGATAATTTCGTTATCTGTAAACAGTTTCGACCCAAGAGGTCGCGTTCTCACCGTAGAACAGCGAGCTTTTCAGAAGTTATGTAAGAGACGAATTAGTTCAAATTACACATTCCAGTGGGCGTACACCGGTTGCTATCCGTCTTCCTGAAACACTTAATCGCCTATCTCTCTCTCCTTCACTTTGGCTTCCTGATTGAAAAGTCCTCGGCGCACACACATGCATATACATACGCACACACAGCCTGGCCGTGACATTGCCAAAACAGTTGTATTAATGCGCGAACCCGTGCATGCATGTGTTATGAAACGGGGAAGTGAGTAATCGGTTTAACGAGATTAAAAGAGAACACGTAGGCTCACACGCGTAGTACTGCCAATGAGGACCATTACGTTAATGAGACGATGCTTGCAGATTCCAACCTTGTCGCAAGGTCATACGAAGGACAGTGCAAACGGTAGCGTAATTAGAATACCAATTGCAAATGCGACCGGCCACGGCTTGGGTTACGTCATCAGTTCGCTTATTCTCGAGTTTATTCAATCCCCGGAAATTGTCCCAAAGACGAAACACAGCGAGCGTCATCTTTAGGATATTTAAAAAACGCGTGGCCCTTCCAGAATTGCCAGGGGACTCTCGGTCATATTTGCGTAAACTTTGCTGAAACAATCCACAAATATCGGGATTTCTATTAAACTTAGATTACTTTGTATCAACTTTTAACCCTGAAGGCCATCTTTGCTTGGTAATTTCGTAATACATTGGGACGAGGTTATATACGGCGGGATACATTGCAGTTGAGGTACGCTCAGTAATTGAACTGAATGGGTTGAACCCTGTACTGTATTCACTCCACATGGTCGGGATTATGGTGGAATTTAATATCTGATTAAAGATTGTTAGAAGGGAGTCCACAATGAAGGCACTGCACAATACATGGATGGCTCCTGTGACATCCGCTCAATAGGTGGTTTTACTATGAAAGAGGGCACGATGACGAGCGCTTCGTCAGAAGGAATATTATCTGCGTGTCTTTGGAAAGATTTAGTATTTAGTGTTTTTTGTTTATCCGAAGGCACGCGGATAAACACCAGATTCTGCCTTTCTGCAGACAGAATCTGGTGTTTGGAGAAAGCCAAACACCAGATTCATCTGTGGACTTTGGCATTTTAGAGAGAGATGATAGCCTCACCACATGTGCCCGAAGAATGGACAAGTAATTAATCGTGAATTGAGTCTCGACTATCATTTGGTTCACTTGGCCTCCGTATGTTAATCACCGAATGTCGCCATTTTGATAAAATTCAATGCGGCAAGTTGTAAGAAGAGGACCACAGACGGACAGATAATCGTGGAAGTATTTTGAATTAGGAAAGATTTTACTTCTTATCATAACGTGACTACGAGGAAGCCAAAGCCCAGAGCGAATTAGGGGCAAAGTGAGGGGACTGGCAGGTGGTGCACTTATGCCCTTCAGTATAAACGCAGTTCGACCCCGTCTTCCGAGTGTGTTTCGAACAAAGGAGGAGCTTCCGGCCACTGAAAGAAAACTGTTTATATCAGCACCCCGTTCAGGAAGCCTAGGTGGGTTCTCCCGAGACCTTTTTCGAGATTATTTTGGATACGAACAGGGATGAAGTCTTCCCTCGGAGTCTTTTAACCGCTTGACATTTCCTGCGCGTTTTTTATCCACTGAACGTCGTAAATATTTATTTATTTGTATGCGGGGTAACGCACAGAATAGATTTCGCGGGGATCTGTCGCACTTCAGCTGTAGACGATGCTGCGCGGATAACCAAATTGCGCATATTTGCAATCTTTCTGAAAGAATATTTACATACCCGGGAAGGCATCGTGTGTCGAAATTGCTGCGCTGCAATAGGTTGGGCGACAGTAATTGGACAAACCCGGACGTTGATCAATAGTTACCAACAGATTGACATTTGTTGCTGTGATGGTGGTTAGCGATACTGTTTCTGATAATGTGGGTCAGTCGACCTTCTCATTTTCCGGTTTCTGTCCAGCAGGTGACGGGAATGAGGCGGTGCTTAGAGTGGAATGTCGAAGTGCTGCCAAAACGGACTGTCAAAACTCAATTCTGTTTGTGATTTTCGTTTCCTTCTGAAGACCGTCGAGATTAGCTTTCCCCTTCGGTTACGTGGGCCGTCTTTGCATCTATACTTGGAAGGCGGGCGCCGTTTTGGCTCGTTCCTTCGTCAAAATGAAAATTCGGTAAATTTCTTGTCTCGAGGAAGGAAATGCGTTCTACTTACGGAAATCGCGCATTCTTTAACATCCCCACTTCGGAATTGTTGGCAGAAGTCGAAAACGGAGCTATTTTTGTTCCCGGTTTGAGGGGCATCGTCACATCTTCCGTTTTGTTGCTACGGTGTCGAGAGTGGCATCAACGCGCCAAAAGACGGCTCCTCTTCGTCACTCAAACGTTGACCTTTCATTCCTGCCTGATAACTTGGCTACGATAGGAAAAACACGCCTTCTGGTGGCTGAATAAAAAAGTTCCAGCTCAGCTGAGACAAGAGAGAGAGAGAGAGAGAGAGAGAGAGAGGGAAAGGACTAAATATAAAGTCGTGGGCAGGCGGGGGAGGAAACGTGAGACGGCGAAGTGAAGAAAGGCTGGACCAGCGAGCGAAAAATGAATAGAAAGAAAAGCGTAGAAAAATTGAAGTAAGGTTGGTAGCAGCCAAGTCTTTCCACAGCGTCCTCCGTGAGAGTGGCTTCACTCTTGTCATTTTCACCACTTGTCGCTCGTTTTGAGAGGTCTGGGTTCGAGTCCCGTCAATGAGTGGAGGAATTTCTAAAGTCTTCTTGAGTGGAGTCTGTAGTTAAACCGATCTCGGGAGGAAGGGGAAGGGATGTGTTTCTTTCCTTTATTTCTTTCTTCCAGTATCTTGGTATTGCCGACAGTCGCAATTGTTATCTTTCTATTAAAAGAACAGTCCCCATGGATCACGGCCACAAGCTATCTGAGTGCACACTAAAGAAACAAAAAATCAGAACAATTTCCAGGAGCTGAGGGATTTCAGATGTCTGTTTCTCATAAGCAAATGACAAAACAAAGACAATTGTGCAAAACTATTTACAGGTGAATACAGAATGGTGTTCGCTAACTATTCAAATTTTCATCTCCATTTAATTGGTTTTAAGATCAGCTTTTCACTCAATTCATTATATATCTTTTTTTATCTTAATCAACACCAATTCCCCTTACAACTGCAACTAACTCATTCTTAACCAATTCGCAATTCTCTTTTTGCAATTCCAATTAATCACACAATTAACGTAGCCGCTTAGTATTCTCAAGGGCCATTACAAAACGTTTCTTTCCTCCTGCATAAAATTCAACTCAAGTCACGTTAATTGTTAAAATTTTTTCCAAAATAAAATCACACTCTTTTACAAATGGACTGCCTTCTACAAAGAAGCTGTTCATTCTCTTCATGTACACATAAACCTTTTCCTTTTAACTTCTTGTTCTGCCACTCATATTAACAGTAACATCGTACATACATTTATTCCTTCATCTTCGTTTACTCCAAACACGTATTATTTGCTCTCAATTACTTTAAACTTAATCTTATATTAATCTGTAATCTTATCTTAGCTCGTTCACAATGCTACACAGTAAACAGTTTTGGGGACTTACATTCCTTTTCCTTTCGGGGTGGATCCCTTTCTCTGAAGTGTAGTAAAACCTTTCTATTCAGATGAAATCTTTCCATTTAGCTCTTCAAGTACAGGCTGATATCGGGAACACTTCTCTGATAATGTTGAGTGGAAATACCACAGCTGTGATAGAGATCAGCAGCAACCATCTGTCTAGCCTACTTCCCAGCTTCAGGACCAACCCTTACAACTGGAATGTGTCCGCTGACTTTCAGTTTAAGCTTTCTTTAGCCATTTAATAATAAACTTTACTGCTTCGAGCGCAGCTGAGACGGGGCAGGTCCACGTTACTCTGCACATCTCAATCGATACGTATTTTTATGCCAATGCTGAGGGTTCCACAGATGTCTTGAAGTCCTTCACATCAAAATGTATAGATCCAGTGGATAGCAAAGCGGCATTTATTTCTCCTTCAGTATCTTTTTTTTTTTTTTTTTTTTCAAGATTTCAAAGGTTCCGTCCGAAAATTTAATCTTAACCTACTCTCCCGTACATGACCACACCGGTTTTTCTTATTCTTTAAGCGCATTACCGCCAAAACTATTTTCACTATACAAAACATATTTGTCTTACAGGGCTTGAGACGACGTCCATTTAAATCACTGAAGCCATCAATTTTAAACTCCCGCAATTCGCTCAGTATTTATTCAACTTTGATATTTAAATAAATCCTTCAAAATCTACAATGATGATCTTTTCACTGAAGACAAACCAACCACATCTTCTAGTGATGCTAAACGGCTGTTTAATCCCGAAGGGATACCACCACTCAGATCTTCAGATCTGGTAGTGATATTGGAACCAAAGCTGCAGTTCCAGAGACGTCCTGAAACCTTTCACATCAAAATGTATAGATTGAGACGGATAGCAAAGCTGCATTCATTTCATTTCACGTTGGAGACTCTTAAACTTCCATCAAATACGTTAATAGAATGATTCATCGCTCAGCCCAGTATGCCTCAGAGATCTGCGCTTCAGCTTCCTCATCCGTGCTCCGCAGCATTCAGTCCGACGAAGTTGAATGATCGGGTGGGTTGTACGCAAACACGACTTCGCAAATGACATCTACACTACCACCATTACAGCTGCTCTCAATTACATAACTAGAAATCAAAAGTTGAAGAAAGAAGACTGACTACCACAGTGAAACTAATTACGGGCTACATCAACTCTCTTGATTTCTGGGGGCATTCGTCTGGAGGATCCTACATCAAACCTTCAGAGGCTTTCGCTCTCTCCGCAGCAATTCTAATAGGCTCCACCAGCTGATTGCTTCATCCCCACTAGCATGATTCAGACTGTCCGGAACCTGGTTGCAGTTCTCCCTCAATATAGCAAAAAAATACAGAAAAGATGTCGTTGCTAGCGGAGGATTTGTGCCACCATCATATCCCCCGGAAGTCTTTAGTTACGTACCTCACTAAATTATGCAATTTTTGATAAATTTACACCAGAAGCTTCAGGATTTCAATGATCCTCTAGAGTTAAAACAACCTTCTCGATGTGCAATTCCTGACTATTGGCCGTGAAGGGTTGAATTATTGCGACGCGATAAACATTTATTATTTTCCGCGTGAATGATTTGTACCAGTACCACGTGCAAATCGGTCCTTGAATGCACACTTCTACAGACACACACACACGGATTTGGGTTACGCCGGATCGTTAAAATAATAATAATTAAAGTTTATTCCGCGGATTAAAATTCCAAAGAGCGCACCTGACGACGTCGGACATCGTCTATTCACTGGGCGTTTCCTTGGACGATTTTCCGAATATTGCGGAGAGAAGTCGCGAAAACAACTTTATGGTTATCGTACACGGAAACTGTGCCACCTGTTGACATTAACGGGCTTCGCGTGTGTCGCCACAAAACACCCGTTCGAATGGGGGTTCCGGACGTTGCGCGCGTCTGTTTGTACGCGTGTTTGCGACGCTAAAAGGTGTCGATTGAGGTATGTCGAGAGGGTGTTGCGTAAATACAGACGACCTCGTTGGAATCGGTCATTTCTTAGCACGTCCGCGCGTATTTCTGTAATAGCGGCGGCAGTGACGTTTGGGCCCACTCGAATAATCATCGCCACCTGGCGATATTTTTCTCGACCCTCGTAGGTAGCTGAGTGGCTCGCGCAACTGAGCGGAGGCCCAACTCCATTCAGGCAGTCATCCGACGGGTGTCCTCACTGCGGACAGACCGCGTGAAAGTAAGTTGATCGGAAATTATTATCATCTGTTTATTCCACAAAATGAAACCACCTGGGACGGCAAAGGGCCAGGAGGGTGCTAATTACATGTCAGGGTACGAGATACTACGGGCAGTGGGTTACATATACTGAACACGTAGTCTCGTCCCTAAATATTATATTTCATATTTCAGAGGCCCAGATGACATTCCAGGCTTATTTTGGAAAAGGACTGTCACTACATTGAAACCCCTCATACTGCGGATCTTCAACCTGTCTCTCAGGCTGGGGAAGTATCCTAAGCACTTTAAGCAGGTCAATATAGTTCCTATTTTCAAAAAAGGTGATAAAAATGACGTATGCGATTACAGACCCATAACCTTGCAAAACAGCCTGGCTAAACTCTTCGACACAGCAGTGCACAAACATCTCTTCGAATTCTTCAAGCCTTTTATCGATCAGAATCAACATGGTTTCTGCAGTGGCAAGTCAGTAGTCACAAATTTACTTCCTTTCTGGCAATACACCTCTGAAGCTCTTGATAACCACCTACAAGTTGATGCAGTCTACACAGATATATCCAAGGCATTTGATAAAGTCCCGCACGAACAACTTCTGGAAAAACTTAAGCTATATGGTATTCGTGACCCTTTGCTCTCATGGCTACGCAGCTATATTACGCATCGTTCCTTGAGCGTTATCATCGATCAAGTGAACTCAGACTGTTTTATACCACTAAGCGGAGTACCACAAGGCTCTCCCTTAGGTCCTCTTCTCTTCATTGTTTTCGTAAATGATCTTCCTTCTTTCATGTACACCTCCAATGTTCAAGTTGCTCTCTATGCAGATGATCTTAAGATCTACTCAGCAGTGAAGGAGACTACCGATTCTCAACAACTTCAATGTGCTCTCAATAAATTCTCTCTGTGGCTATCTCTGAATGGCTTGTCTGCTAACCCCTCGAAGTGCAAAGTTATCTCTTTCTCATCTTGCAGATCTCCACAACTAATGAATACGGAGTATAGTATTAACTCTGTGATCATCGAAAGGTGTGACCAAGTTAACGACTTAGGGATTCTCTTTTCCAGCAGTGCTAAATTCGATGCCCATGTCCTTAAAATCACCAGCAAAGCATTCAAAACACTGGGATTCATCAAACGGAACACATACAAGTTCAAAAACTACAGATATGCGGTTATCCTTTATAAAACTATTGTTCTGCCAATCCTTGAATTCAGTTCACCCATCTGGAATCCTCACACAAAGACTTTAACTAACAAAATTGAAGCAGTCCAAAAAAACTTTGTCCGTTACCTCACGTACCGCAATCCTCTATTCTATCACTCAGTGTATTATGAATCGCTGTGTGATTACTTTCATCTGAGGCCTCTGTGCACTAGAAGAGTTACTGCTGACATCGCCCTTCTAGCCAAAGTAATCACTGGAATTTACGAAGCATCTGATATCCTGAGTAAAATAAACTTCAATGCTCCTTGTAGACAAGTCAGGAACCTTACACCGTTTCGCCTTGACTCTGCCAACACGGACTTTATGAAGTTCAGTCCACTGAACAGAATCAGCAAATCAGCAAACGACTCTCGCATTGACTTCTTTGACAACTCCCAATCACTGATGAACTCCATCCACAAGTTTGCCTCTTCACTTAAACTGCAAAGTGACTAGCTCACATCTAATTATTGTAGTTTATTATTATTTGTTATATTATTTTTCTGTTCTCTAACGGATTAATTATTACTTGTTTTACCGGTAACTTAACTTAATACAATCCTCTTTTGTACATATGCTTTTATTGTTTGAATCTATATCAATGTTTATCGTCCTGTAGGATTTCACATTATTGTTATTATGTTTATTGATCTGATCTCAGATACACTGTTAATGGTTACCTGTTGTGTATCTTGTTATTAATAAAATAAAAATAAAATAAAATAAAATATTTAATAGAGTAAATGAAATCTTTAGCGGGAAAGCGAAAGGCAGATGCAGAGCGTCCGTATCGCGCGCGCGCACCTTCACTGGCTCCGATATGAACGCGCTATTCCAAGCGAACTTCGACTAAATCACGTAACTGCGTTATCCTGGATGGGGCGGCCCATCGGTAAGGGGGGGGGGGGGGGTGAAAGCCACGCAAAGGCGAAACGGAAACTTCCTGTTGTGACAATGGGGCAGCATCCAGTCGTGTAAACCCAACCTTGTTTACGTTCCCAGGTACCCGGAGGTCGCTTCCGCTCGCCACGCCGCCCCCCGAACATATTTTCTTGACTCTCGATGGAAAACTGTTCCGAGTTGAAATAATATTGTTGAGGGTGCATCCTTATATTATACTGTATTTGCGTTACCCTCTCTCTCTCTCTCTCTCTCTCTCTCGTAAGCTCGAACAATCGTCTTCTTTGACCGTTCGCGAAAGCAATAAAAAAAAATAACGATGACGCCTTTTTATTTATTTATTATTAACTCGCTGTGATTGATGAACCAGAGCGGTAATGCTCAATACGTTCTACGTTCATATCAATATTTGTAAAAGAATAAGAAAAGTTCACCTGAAAATGATACGTACGATACTTTCCAGAAATTAAAACGAAAACAATTAAAAAATCGAAAATCTTACATTACGCAAGAAATAATTAAAAATAATTTAAACGCAATTAAAAATCAATTTAACCCGATTAAAAATTAAGTAAAAAATTAATTCAACGAAAAAAATTGCAAAAGGATTTTCCTTCCTGAAGATGACAACGCTTTTCGACCGTGTGTCGCGATCGCGGGAATGAAAATTGCCGAATAGGGGTGAGCGTGGAACATAAATAGCGATTATTTATCTTCGCGCATGCGCGTATAAGACCACGATTCGGAGATTATATATGGCCCGCGAACATTAACACAATTCTTACGTGATTTAGTTTCGACGGTTTCTGCAATTTAATAGTCTCCTATAATTACGTTCGACACTAAGTGTTTTGGCCTCGTTAAATAAAAAATTATGTTTTTCATTAACGGCATGAAAGGCTTATTCTGACGCTGCTGAACGAGAAGCACGAACTGAGGCCGCGTGTTGATTAACACGAAAATTCAGAGAAAACTGTGTAGAACCTTGGTAAGACGAATCCCAATCACCGCAACAAATGTTGTATACCAGATCATTTATTTGTGTTGCGAACGAGGAAAGGAATGTGCGATTGTTCAGTATAGTGTGTAGTTTCCGTATTGGCCTGGCCACAACTTTAAATTCGGTATCTTTAAAGAATCTGTTAAGCTGTTTGTGCCACTGTTAAACATATGGGACAAAAAAAAAGTATTTTTTTTTTATATTACTATTGTTGGTTGGTGTAGTGTTTTGTAACCTATCCTTAGCTTGTACTCAAAATTCGGTTTATAATCGCAAGTGAGTAACCCCTGTTTAAGAATCTGCTGGTTAATATTTGTATTTCTGAGACGAGATCAGATTCCGTCGTTGAGTATTTAGAAATTGATTAAAGGTAATCGATCTTTTGAAGGTGAACGGGTGATAGCTGTAGTAGTAGTAGTAGTGGCATGTGATGCAAGAAAGCAAATGTATAAGCTTATGCAGCATCAGCCAAAAAAAAAAAAAAAATCACACCATACCCTCCAAATGCCTGTCCAGTTCCTCCTTAAATTTATTTAACCTATCAACTTCCATAACGACAGATGGAAAGTTTGTTCCAGCAATTAACCACCCGCTGGCTAAAGGCAAATTTCCGCACATCTATTCTACATCTGTCCTTTCTTAATTCGAATTTATGCCCCCTTAGGTTCGTAATCTGAACAAGTGAAAGGATCCCATCAGAATTCAGAGTGCTCAACCCATTCAAGGCCTTATATACCTCAATCAGATCACCGCGCAGGTGCTTAGTCTCCAGCCACTGCAATTTGCAGAACTTAAGCCTCTCTTGGTAAGAGGATCCCTTCATTCCCCTCACCAATCTTGTTGCCCTTCTCTGTACACGCTCAAGTAAATCTACATCCTTCCTAAAATGAGGCCTCCAGACCTGTACGCAGTACTCAAGATGCAGCCTGACCACTGCCTTATACTTATCATTGACAAAACCCCATGGCCTGCCCTGGCAGCCTGTCTGCATTGCTCAGAAAACTTCATATCTGACTGCACAATTACTCTTATAATTACTCTCACTGTTATAATGTAGAAGCAACCCGGTGTTTGTAGGTTTTTGATAGATGTTAAATTGGATTTTATTCGCGTCCCGAGTAAGCGTGAAATTTAGAAAATTTAATGACTTTGTATCCGTATCCTCCCTTTCCAATGTAAATTTGAGTCTAGAAGGTTATTAAATGAATGAAAAATGTCTTAAATAGTGCAACTATCAGTAATAACCAGAACATCGTCTAAATACCTCCCATAGTACGTGACACAGTGGTAGAAAATGCGTCAAATGTAAGGGTTCAATCGTTGAGAGATAGATCTCTGATATTAGGCCGCTCAGCCTTAATCCCATTGGCAAACAAAAAATTTATTTGTACACTGTCTCGAAAGGTGATATAGTTGGCTTCAACTAAGAGTTTAATAGGAAGCTTCGTATAATTAATCGGTATCGAGTTATTATTTAACATATCCCAAATAATAATATCTGTGTATTCAACGTTTACATTCGTCATTGAAATCTAATAGTGTCATTGAAATCCGATAGTGTCATTGAAATTATTTTTGTAGGGGTGAAATCCTTCATTTCACAATCCACCCTAAAATCTCCTCCTTTATTTGAACCTGGTTTTCCAGTAAGTGTTGCTTATGCCAATCAATAAGATGGTGTACAATGTGATATACCGAAAGAGCTAGTTTTGGTATTTCTAGCTTCATTTTCTACCTTACACTGAACATCGCAACAAAAAATTGTAAAGCAGTTATTAATCAGTTCAAACAAGGTTTTGAACAGACTAAGAATAGAAAACTTGCTTCTTGTCCAAATGACAGTCGAACATTCTGGTCTCTTGCCAAAGCTGTTGGCTTAAACTATTGTCCACCTATACTCCCACCTCTGTTACAACCTGATGGTTCTATTGCATCCTCAGCTAAAGATAAACCAACTTACGAACATCCTATTTTTCTTTCAATTCTTGCATAAACGATCTTGATAAAACAAACTATTACCATACCCAGTACACACTACTCAATTTCTACTTGGTCTTCCGTCCTAAGAATGTCAGAAGAATTTTCAATAGTCTTGAAACCAAGAAAGTTCCAGAGCTTGATGGAATTTCTCTTGTTCTCAATACCTCTGCTCCTGAGCAATTTGGTATCCAGTTTTCTCTCTGACCGATCACTGCGACTGGTGGTAGATGGCACTCTGTCTTCTAGACAGATATCCCTCTACATTCCACCTTCCAATTCGAGAACCTTCCCCTACACAAACAGCTTCAACTACTGAAAGATCGATCACCAATCTTTCACCAATTTCTTAAATGCTGATCTTGAGGTTCTCTAATAGGGCGAAGAAAACTTAGTTAACTTCAATACTTCCAAGACTCAGTCCTGTCTTCCTCCCCTCCCCTCCCACCAAGAAAAAAAAAAAAAAAGTACTGTTCCTATGGTTGTATCACAGTGGCATCGTGACCATCCTTCCCACACCGGGTGGAAAAGGTCCGGGTTTGAACCGGTTAATGACGCGAGGAACTTTTGAGTTAGTCGGTCTCAGGCGCGTAGATAGCAAGTCCCCCCCCCCCTTCCCAGAAACCCAGCAAGAGAGGGAAATCGATCATAGGACACAGGCAATTTAAGACAATATACACGGTACGGCAGATGAATTAATATATATATTTTACCCACCTCTTACAAGTCTCTGGCTCATAGATGCTCAGTTTCCGCTTCATGCGTTTCAAGAGATATTTCAGTGGGTGTTTTTCCGAATTGGCATCTGTAATTTCCCCATCTGTTCCAACCAGTTCGAGTACGTACTGCTACCAGTCGCAATCCTCTCACTGTCCGATTCCAAACTCATAGAACCAACTTTTTCTCTTCCTCATTTATCTGTTCCACCTTCTCGAGGAATTTCTGGAACAACGGCCTTCTACAAGCATTTCCTGACAGTCTACAGCAATTCAAATCGAATGCCAACGACTATCTTCTGAGCCTTCAACCCATGCAGGGTACTAAGTACTGTACTGTCGGCTCTAATATATTTTGTGTTTGTGGGTTTCAATTGGATGTTTGGACTGGTATCATCGATGCGTTTCGTCTGCTTGTTGGCGAAATTTTCCTGCCATATTTGTGCTCAATGGCCAAAGTTACAGGCATTTCTGGAAGAAGTCCCACGATCCATGGAACTTCTTCCAGAAAGCCCGAATCCCATCATTCTTGCAATTAATTGATAACGTGGCTTCGACTCGACAATTTCTCGATCAGCATCTTGGGCGTTAGATTGGCAGAAGTAAGCCCATTTCGTGGTCTGTACGCTCTTTCAATTCGATTCTTTTTACGGGGGGTATCTCAGCGCTCTTCTCAAGCTTGTTGTGCATTACGAATTACTATCCGGGTTCCTAATGCACAAACTCTCCGAGAATGGATCGTGGATGTTTGTGGAACGATTCGGAAAACTCCGGTTATTTTCGAACGTGGTCACTGAGGCTCGGATAGGCTATTTCGAACACTTCTTGTTATAGACATCAAGGGATGTTCTCATTGGTCATTTACAGTGTGCTTTAATTACTTTAATAAGAAGTTTAATTTGACTCCTATCAAATTAAACTGCTTTGTTCTATTAAAAAAGAAAACGAGCTGTTATCAGAAAGGGAAGTGTTTTCTGGCTCAGTATGCTCAGTAGAAAGTCCATACGAACGTTCTATTGAGCATGTGAATGAAAAAAAAAAAAAAAAACACACCCTCCAGGTGCCTTTTGAAAACCACCTTGAATAATTAATATTTCTAAATGAATGATAAGAAGAATATGGTGTTTTATTATGCAGTACAAAATTTCCTTCGGTATTGAACGTGGGGAGAGTTTAACTGTAATTAAAAGGAACAAAATAAAATAATGGCACATTAACACGCATACGATTCCTTTATAATGCCTCATAGCCTTAGTTGCTTTTGTGAAAAATCATACAAACAAGAAAACAAAGTACAAGGGTGAAGCTTTGAATATAAACGAGTGCACGCTACCAAAGTTTAAAAATAAATGATAAATTATATTACAAATTCAAGAAAAATAAATCGAATAAAACTGCAGGTTTATGAATTGAACAGTTGTTGACCCTCGTTCCATTGTATGCAATCCAAGGTATATGGCATCGTGTCAAGTTGGATTCAAAGTTTTTTGGGATGTTGTTTCCCACGCACTAGTCAATGTTAGAAAATCACGACTAGTGTATTGTCATCGGGGAAAGCTAACTCTATCCTCAGGAAAGTCTTCGGCTTGTCTTGTAGATTTAGGAATCATCTATGAGAACACATCTTCCATAAAGTATAGAACGCTGGAGTACCAAATGATCGGTGCTAGAAAACGGCGTACACGCTCGTCACAAAGCAATACCATTGAATGAACATCTACAAAAAAAAACTATAGTACGAACCCCAACTTCAATAATATTGCGTCTTCTTCCATTCCATTGTCAGATATACAAATTAGTTTTATTAGGTGGGTCTTCGAGGACATTGGACGGTGAGGTGAAAAGAGATGCCCTGAGGGGTAGCTGTAATTACTGTCCTCACGAGTAGCACAGTTGGATATAATCAACGACCTCCCCACAGGAAAAGGCCCGCGTTCGCATCCTGTCAATGACTCGAAGAAATTTGTATAGGCTTTTATCACAATGTGGCTGAGTTGGTTAGCCCGTCTCAAGCAAGGTTGCGCAGTTTCTTCCAGCAAACAAGCTGATTGACTGCAGAATACCCATAATTTGCGAAAGTTATATGCTGACACCTCAAAGCTTTAGTTGTTTTGGCGCTGAATGCACACATAACTTAACCCTTAGGCTACTTTCAAACAGTGTGAAAATAGCTTGGGTTCCAATCCCTTCCACCGACCACATCGAGTGGGAGTTGTTCAAACGGTTCCCGAGTAGTTTTTGTTTGCAGATGGAAGCACGGTTTTATCTTCCGAAAACTCTTGTTTTTTTTTTTTTTAAGTCTCCATCAAAATAAGCAAACTGATCATAAAATATAATACAAGGTTGACCAGTAAACACACAATTTACACACAAATATCGCTTGAGTGAGTGTGTGAGCTACCATTCAGCCAATCGGTACCTTAAAAAAAAAAAAAAAAAAAGATTTTTGTTGGTGAAAAGAGGTGCGTAACTTCTAGAACGTTGTCCACAGATTTCTTTTAGTGCTCGCCTTTTATTAGAAGTGAGTTTAGCCCAGAAGCACTGTGCTCTGAAAGCCTTGTTTACTGCTGGGCAGCTTGGAAATGCCAGCGGGGTTGATAAGTAGTGGGCCGTTGAGGTTCTGGAAAGTGCGTGTGTTGTTGAGAATTCCACCAGCTCCCTCTCGTAAAATATGTTCAGGAACATTGAATGAGACCACTGCATATCTCTGTATAATCCAGCTGTTACGGTGGATTATCGCCCAGTTCTTTGAAGGTTCTTTACTGCACTCTTTGTTCATAAATAGTCGATGATATTTTGTTTAAATATCATCGACCCCTCCAACCCACTTGCAGTAGGGTTTTAGAGGATCAGCGACTACTTCTTCATGATGATTAAAGCTTACTTCTTTCACTTCTTCGTGATGATTAAAGCTTAATTATTCCCCGAATCTTCCTTTAGCTCCCATTAAAAATCATGGGACCGTCCCCTAACTCCAGAGGGTAGATTCACATGTCTCGTGGAAAAGGGAGAGGGATTATATAGTCAGCATTTCGGTGATTTTTCCTAATGTGCAGACTTTTAATTTGAACGTGTTAATCACACCGGGGATCAGCATTTTTTCTGGTGGGAGAAGGGGGGGGGGGGAATCCATCCCCGTAAGAGTTAATGTAGAGCCACGTGACTTAATACGTTGCGTCCTCCGGGTAATGTATTACTGAGTGCGGAGCTGTATAATATATTCTCACTTTAATTAAAACAGTAAATACTGGGAAGGGTTAAATCCACCCTCTTGGGTCTCAAAGTCTCGATCGTTAGCCGTGTTAGAGTACGTCAACGGCTTTCCGCTTTGTTGCTGTTGCTTATTTCGTTGTCACGGCTGCAACGAACCGAGGTCAGAGGGTTACTAAAAGGTCAGCGAGAATTGGGCGCTTAATTATTATTTCGCTCTTCTTTCCAATAAAGGATTCCGAAGTACGGCAGGAAATTGCGGCTCGTTCCACCCGGTCGTGGCATGCTCGCATCCGTTTGTGCGCAGAGTTTGTTGTACCCGATGTCCGCTAATAACGACGGGCTTCTTTTCCACGTGCCGCTTGAACTCGTCAGGATATCTGATCTGGAAGACGCCACGAAATCTGAACACGAAAATTCCGCTTAATTTCCCTTTTCTTTTAGGCCGCTGTTCACTAAGCTGGTGCCACTTCGCTTTCACCCCTCACTTTTCAATTGTTTTCAGCCCAAATGCACAATTCGTGTTTTTCGTCATCGACCTGTGGAGCTGCGCCGTCAGTCCCATTGTGCAGAAAATGATCGAGTCCCTTGACTTCCCTCCCGACGCTTTGATCATTCGAATAAATAATACCGCATTTGCGGCATATCATTAATCTGAAAGCGATTTCACCCACAGTTCCTCTTCCCTCCCGCCTTTCCCCCAAGCTGCCCGAAATGATGACCAATTCGATTAAATAACTCATTCGGCAATTTTTAACCAAATTTTTAAAATTCAGAACACCCCTCACGACGTCGCTTCCATCATCTGATTACGTGTTTGTTAGAAATTGCGGCTGCATTCCCAGAAAAAAGTGGAACCGCTTTTCCCCTGAACCGAATGTCTGCCTCGTCACAACGCAGTAGATACTTGGGGAGGGGTGGGGTGGTAGGATTCCCATAACCCAATTTCAGCACGTGTAGAATCCCACCACCACTTTCCACGATATTGCGGACATCTGGAAGCCACCGTCAATTATTCGAAGACGCGAGAGAAGAAAAACTGAAAATGAACAAATAATAGAGAGACTGAAGAGATGTTTAGAATACTCGAGAAACTCGAAAACCAGAAAATAATGTGGTGTTGAGAGTTTCTTTACAAGTTTAACTTTAACGGCTTGTTTATTTGTTGTTTGAATAAATTTAAATGGCGTCTCTTTGTTCGCCGTTCCACGATGAAAGAGCGATGGTTGACGCTGTAGCATTTTTGGCCAAACTTCCACCAGCGAGCTGTTGGTGGAAGCAACTCACTTGGGTGGAAGTACTACTGAATGAAAGTGCTCAGTTGACGTACGATTCAACATCAACATTCGACATAAAGTAACCAAAAAGAGAAACCTCCTCGAGTTAATAAAAAAAGTTATACATTTGGCGTCTTTGTCATTTGTGGTCGGTGTGATTATTCGGAACCAACAGCACCCACATTTCGTCTGAAAATGCCCGGGTGAGATTGCAAGTAATGGAGCTCGATTGACATTCTGCATTCCGTAATCTTCAATAAACTTGTCACCACTTCTTTGGAATTTTCGCTCTTAGCGTTCCTAATAGCAAAACGGCCATAAACAACACAACATACATGCACTGCACAAACGTGTGGACCGGTGTTTTTGTAGGGGCAGTACCTAGAACGTCTGTTCGACTCCGTCTCGTGTCACTGTGAAGTACAGATTCACTCTAAAAGGGCCAGAAATGTGTTTGGTGTAGGTTTGTGTGAGTGTTGTGCATGTTCTGATGTTGTGTTTGGTCGCTTGGCTACCCAGAAGCATCTGTCACCTGGACAGATGATTCTGGGTACTCGTCCACACCACAGAAAGATGAGCCAGTCCCAGTAAAACACGTACTGTCTCAAAAGAGATTATGATCCACCTAGTGTTGTCAGAAGGTGGGCCAGGATCCTGTGGGGGCCCGTTCCGGAAGAGGTAGAGGGAAAAAAACCACCCGCGGCGCATGTTATAAAAAAATAAAAATAAATAAAAAAAATATGTAAAAAAAATAAAATAAAAAAAATAATACAATAAATAAATAATAATGATAAAAAAAAGCTAGCGGTACTGATAAAAAAAACCCCGAATATTAATGGGGTTAATGGGATACAAACCACTGACTTCCTTGCATACAGTCCATTTGAATTGAGCCTTCTTAACATAGTCTGGTTGGAAATGTTTTCTCCTGTGGCTGCAGTAGCCTCAAGAGACAGTTCATGACATGACATCGTAGGGTTCCACCTTGCTGTTGTTAGAGCCAGATAGCGATCTGTTCTGGTTGGCGTAGCCCTCTGGCGACTTTAGCCAGCTCTTCTTGTAATGGTTCCTGTCTTCTGAAACTGCTTCCATAGTGCCGAGACGACTTTGTTACACTTTAAGGAAACGTGCCACCTCCGTCTGCGACTGCTCGGCTTCATGTTTTCCAATGGCCCACCATCTCAAAGAATCATCTAAACGACGATGACTTGCCGTCCTGAGTACTGGAGGTGTGGCCATCTCACTGAGCAAGCCAAAAAAACGGGAATGAAGTGATGTGGTAGCAACCAGTGTTTTTAACGGCATTAATAATTTGCATAATGAAGAACTCTTTATTGCATGCACAAGGCATCGTACACAACACCCTTCACGGCTGCAAGCCAGGGGTTTACATGAAAGGATAACACAACATAACAAACAATGATAAAAAAACAAACAAAAAACCAAACAAAAAAACAAAAAATATAATGGTCGGATTTGTAAGGTGGTAAATCGATTTCTATTGGATACTCGGAATTTGCATACTATTTCAAAAAAAAGAAAAAAAAAAATCTGTAACAGGTACATCAGGGATCGGCAACCTGCGGCTCTTTGAACATATAACTACGGCTCTTTAACTTTTAGCCCACACGAAGCACAATTTGAAATGGAGTTAGAGGACTTAAAAATCAAGGACATGTGGAGCACACGACTAAAATGTCTTAAAAATGAAACTGAGGATGCTACACATCCTTGGATCCTTGCAGTTGTACACAAGTGGACGGCGATAGATGAGTTGAAAAAGCGAGACCAAATTGTGTTCAATGCGTGGAGTAGCTTACCGGACACGTATCTAAATTTGAAAATATTTTCGTTTGGACTTCTCTCAGTTTTTGCGACTTATTTCTGCGACCAAATATTTTCGAACATGAACTGTATTAAAAATAAATGAAGGAACCGTCTGAACAATGCGAGTCTCTGAGCACGTTTAAAGATGAAAATTACGGCATACTCGCCTGATGTCGAGAGACTCGCTCAACAAGTTCAGCAGCAAAAGTCACATTAATTCGTACCTAATTGGATGTTTGTTACGTTTTTTCAGTATTAATATTTCAAAATACAGTAGAACCCGAATAAGAAGTTTTCCAAGGGACTGGAGGTTTAGAACTTCTTACGTGGGAAAACTTCTTAGAAGGGAAAATGATATAAGGGTACGAAACATAACTGCACAAATGAAAAGATACACATACATAAGTTAAAGATGATTTTTAAGTACTATTTCAGAATTTATAAATATTTTACTCTCTGCCTATGGGAAACATTTTTGAACTGAGGATTTCTAATTGCTTAACATTCTGTTCATTAAACTCATTATTGCCAAATACTCATTACCAAGTTGGAAGGATGAGTTCCTTTGGAGTTTCTTGTTGCCCTTCTCTGTACTTTTTCTCTGTACTAAATACCTTAAAAGGTCACAATTACAATAAGATAGAGAGAGAACGATCCACTAAGTAATTCAGAACTGTTCACAACCATCAAAACTTAACGGAAGTGCTTCACGGGGTCGACTCTATCCAATTATGGATATCGATGAAACCAATTGCAATATGTCACTTCCATTACATCAAAATTTTTATACTAAAAAGGTTTTAAGGACGAAAGCATCAGACTACGGAAAATTGACTGATCGAACAAGTTAGTGCGTAGTATCATTTTAGTTCATAGTAAATCACCAAAGTATGTGGCATCGTTTTTGTGATATCTCATAGTGTGAATGACTTCACAACGGGTTGCCCTGATATTGAACTACCTGGAATAAGCAAGTAAACAACCACCCTGCATTCTCGAATCGGCAACACTTCGCCGAGAATAAGTAACATTAGTCTTCTCAGTGGTGAAGTTTTGCTTATTGGAGGTAGTGCAATATCACTTCTCGGCCTTTTGGGCTAAGATCAAAGTGTAGTGCAATATCAGGCAACTCGTTGTGAAGGCATTCGTAATATGAGATGTAAAAAACGATGGCGCTTCGGTGGTTTACTACGAACTAAAATGATGTTTGGCACTAACTTGTTCGATTGCCAAAATGTTTATATTGTTTAATATTTTTTAATATTAAAAATAAAGAATTTCTATATTTAAGAAACGTATTACGTGTGAAACCGCATTATGATAATACACTGTATTCTTCATTACGAACTTTTTATGCTGGAAAATAATACATTCAAATAATTGAGTTGAAATTGGGACTTAAGAAACCAAACCTAGTAAAGGGGAAAACTTCTTATGTGGGAATTTCTTATCCGGGTTCTACTGTATATATTTTTTAATAAAACTCTTTCCCACTCAATTCTATTTCTTAAAAAAACTCCCCCCTCTCCCCTCCTTCAGCTTGAGCTGAGGTGCGGTTCTTCGGATTCTGTCTCTTTTTTAATTAGATCAAAACTGGCTGTTCACTCAAAAAAGTTTGCCGATCCCCGAAGTACATTTTGTGTCTCGCCGCTAGCATATTTAACGTGTTTTCCATTTAGTAGTGATCGGCAGGCGTTTAAAAACGTTTTAATTTTGAGATATTAATACAATTCATGGATTCAATAACATAACGACGATTTTATTTTATTAATAATAATTACATATCGGTTAGTGAAAGTGTGATGACTAAAGTAGGATATACAGTTTTTACGTTGGGGAGTTCGTCACTAAATGCACCATCTATAGTTGTTCCATTAATATTTACCTAAAGATCTGATGACATATCCAAGTTGAAGAATGTTTTCATAAATGTGCACAACTCTTTTCCAGCCTCACAGTTTTTTTGTATCTTAAAACCTTAATATTTCTGTTTCTAAGTTCCTTAGCTTTCCAACGATACGCTATAGGTCCACATCATCCTGTTTATTACGTGAGAAAATTCACATTTTCCACTATCCTGGAAAAACTACCGCAATTTCCAGAGGTTTTTCCTCTAGTATAGAGCTAAGGTGAAGCTCCGTGCAAAATTTCATTAAATTTGGTCCAGTAGAAGATAAATTAAACTGGAATAAATTTTCGTAACTCTTTTCGCATGACGGTTTTTCGTTACAATATTTTTGGAATAACGCCAGTAAAAACCTTTTTAACGTCAATATTCGCCTTCGGCGACACCCTTCGCAATAAAACATTCGTGAAAATCATTTTGTTCCATTAATTTTGTCGAGCAGTGTATTTGCTAACGAATACCTGAAATGTAATCCGCTGCTACACACTCGTGGCTGCAAGTTCCTTTCAGACCTTCCCTGCCCGACTTTTTTTCTCACGCCCTTCCACATTTCATTTACAAGTTTTCGTCCAGAATGCACACAGAACTGTTCGAGATTCATTTTAGAGTGGGTGTTTGATCAAATGAAAAATATTGAGAGAAACCCTCGATCATGGAGTTTGCGATCTGTTGTTGTGGTGGACAGAGATGCCATCCACACCAAAGCGCATCCATTTCCTTCGCGATAAATTGTGTTTCTTTCATTTCCTGAATTGTGTGGCTACAAGGCTCAAACATCTACGTTTCTGCGCACAACCGCTTTGGAAACTGCGTGTGTGAATGTGGTTTAGGAGTCACTTTATTTAAGCGCCTCATCAACCAGCATCCTGCTGCTTCGGTATCCGGATGTAGGGCGCGGGCGACCATAACTGTTTCTTACTAGACAAAGCAGCGCGCACACACACACACACACACACATGTGGCACGATTTCTAGTCTTGTTATGACGGGAGGAATTTTTATGGGCCTTTTTCACAACGTGGATGGGTTAGTCGGTCTCAGGCGAGAATAACTTGGTTTTTTCTCCCGGAAACTCAGAACACAATTTACAGACAATATACACATCACTTAGTCGCCGATGCTCCTAAAACCCAACAACAACAACAACCTCTGGTCTTGTTACTTCGAACCAGCTCAACATCTTTATAGTGGCCAAATTTCTTTATT
Organism: Mastigoproctus giganteus; assembly: GCF_048544385.1. Classification (NCBI taxonomy): domain Eukaryota; kingdom Metazoa; phylum Arthropoda; class Arachnida; order Uropygi; family Thelyphonidae; genus Mastigoproctus; species Mastigoproctus giganteus. The sequence goes on along the minus strand of NC_143577.1, from coordinate 1,814,743 downwards.
TCTTCGCCGTGCATATTCTTGCTTTTTTGGTTTCTTCGTTTGTGTCGAGGTATTTCTGTTTCTCCAGCATTAAATCCTGGCTCATCCACGTAATTTTATAGTTTGTGAAAGCTTTTTTTGTTTCATACCTCTGTGGGGGTTGGGGTTGGGGTTTCTTATATAATTTCCCGTTCAATTTATTTATAATGCCCCTTTTTACCTTGGAACCTCAATCTGATAGATTTGTTATAATATTTCAAATAAACAACTGGTTCCTCACCTCCTCCTCCTCCTACGTTCCACTACGCCGTCTACTGCACTAAAATATTTTTTCCATTCAGAGGACTTTCAGGTTAAGAGGATATTCTTAAAATCTCCCTTTTCAGGATTCGTTAACAACAATACTCCAGCTTGTATGCGTCTCTCCTGATTAATGAGGAAAAGTTGTAAAACAAACCATGATATTCCATGAACGTCTACATTTATATAGGTCAAAAAAAATTACTAAATATATAAAAAAAAAATTACCAATAACGCATTCTTCGTCCCATTCATTCAAAATACACCAAATAACCTTGCCAGATAACATTTTTTCCCTCGCAGCATGGGTGCACGTGCTGAATGGTTCCCTCTTAATTTCGTATAACTTTATATTTATTTATTTGAATCCAAGGAATTAATTTACTTTAACACGAACTGCCCTTTTCTTTCCTTTCTTATTGCATAACACAGTTAGCTTCCTTATATGGCCTCATCTACAATTCACATATCTCAGTCAGTTTACACGAAAGCGTCACCTTACAACTGATATATGTATTGTTCCCTTTTTTTTTATATATATATACACACGATGGTGTTCAAAGAAAGTGCATCACCCCTTAAAATTGTAATTGTCGTCCGAATAACGTAAGTATATAGCAATATTTCTTACAGATTGCATCAGATTAGATTGACACGGGTAGGTGATGACGTAATATTGAATCAGCTGTTATTTTCAGCTATATGAGCACTCTCTGCAAGAGTTGCAGTCATTCCTTGCTTGTGTCAGGATGGCGAGTTACGCGCAGTTGACGGCACGGAGAAAGAGTTCTTTACATGAGGAAGGATGTTCTTCCCGTCATATTGCTTATCGAGTGTCTTGTAATCAGTGCTGCGACAGTGAGTAGATCTGTTCCCAAACTCAAGAATACTGGTTCTGCTGATAGGACAAAATGAACTGGACGCCGCAAACGAGTCTCTACGCCAGAACAGGACCGGGTTTTGTAGCGCTTATGCCTTAAAAACCGTAAAGCTTCTTCTTAGTCTGAATTGAAAAAAAAAAAAATCGCTTGGCGCTGCTCCTGCCAATGCAGTTGGCAAGAAGCCTAAGTTGTTGTTTTTCTTGGGTTTCATCCTACAATAAACACCTTCTTACAGCTTGGTTTTGCTGGTTAATATGAATAACTTCTGTTGAGCTGTTGACTGCTGGTGGATTGCTGTTCCTCGAACTGTTTATCTTTTGGAGATTACCGGCGATGATTAGTCTCTAGGATGTGATACTCATCTGTGGACGGTGTCTGTTGTAGCCTGCTTGTCCAGCTCGTTGTGCTGTAGCTGATTTCAGGATTACCATTACGCAGTATAGTTGGTTTGCCACGTGCTAATTGAATTAATTGATGTGTACAATGTTTCATGTATATAAGAATATTGTTAATATTTGTATATTGTACCAAGTCTATACGCATAGGGATTTGCCAGATTTTTTTTGGCCTGGGGCCGCTTTACTCAATAAGTTAAAAAAAAAAAAAAGAAGAAATATATAATGAAGCAATTTATTGTAATTGGACAACAGGAGTTGAGTACTTTTGGTTTCTTTTGTGTTTGGGATCGCCATCAAAAGTAAGATCAAAGCATTAGCAGCTTGTCAATTTTCAAATAACTCCGCGTCGATTGAACTGTAGCCGTAATGTTTTTAATGACATAGGCAAACTCGAGGAGAAATCTAGGGTCCAGGACAGGGAACAGCAGAGGGCAATTGTTTCGTTTGCAAATAATGCAGGAGGACGTGCAAGATCGGCTGTAGGAATAATCGTCGGGTGATTACCGAAACGTCTCCACCTGTCGATACTCCCTTGGCTGCGTGAGTTCACTGCACGCAGATCTTCGGAATGCCCTTTGGACGCAGTAGTGCTTTCATAATTTTTCTTTTTTCTGTTCTTCCTTTTCCAATTACTTTTTGCTGTCTCGAAGTTTTCTTTTCTTCTCTCTCTCTTTTTTTTCGTTTTCCAACGACTCTTCGCGAAGTAATGAAGTGTTTTGTTGGCGTTCGCCTGGCGCTGTTTACGAGCAAACAACAAACGGGCCTTTGTTTCTTAGAGTGCTCGAAAGTGCCTTTTATAATTCGCACCAGTCGGCCACGCCCTCACGACATCGCTCCGAATTATTTCGTATTTTTGTTATTAACGCACGAAACAAAGGCGGCTTCATTTACGTTGAGAGGGTAAAACGGATAATTGGAATAACTGTAAGAGAAGAAAAGAAAAATAAATATTCGTCATCCAAAGCGGGTTCAAATCGATGGGATGGTCTTGTAAGGGGTGGAATGGAAACATCGCGTCATTCACTCGTTACTTTTCGTTTCGCCGCTCCTTAATTCAATACGTAATTGAGCCGTTGACAATTTTAAAGCCGACCACCAGGCACAGACGAAACCCCTCCAAATCCGCCACCCAGTTACGACCCGCATGCGCGATATTCTTTAGCAACTTCGGATCTGTTCGTACTGGAATCGCGCAATTTCCTGGATTTCCTCTCACGGCCTTCAATCTAACACTCGCACCAGTTATTCCACGGCCACCCAGGAATGGGGTCGTGTGACCTCTTACACCGCTAACACGTGAACAAAGTGGATGCGCAGCTATTGTAGCCGCCTGTCGAATTCGGATTCTCTGAGCAGCCACCACATTATAACGAGGACAGTGTTCAGACGGAGAGAAAACCACCCTTTCACTTTAAGGCGACAGTCAGGCGTGAGGGTGCGAAATACACGTGCTTTGCATTACGTCTGTTTAAGCCCGCGTGACTATTAAATACGTACAGTTTCATTTTTCAGTCTTGTGAAGTCCTTTTGCGGCGGTCGCAGCGGTGATAATGGCCCCACCGGTTGGAATTGGCCCGGTTTGAATCACGTCAGTTTGAATCCTCGTCGGGGGACTTTTATCGGTTTTTTTCACTTCGACTTAGTCGGCCTCAGTCGTGGACAGCAATATTTCCCCCGGAACCTCGGGTTTTTTCATCGGGGAAAATCGACCACACGCAATTTATGGACGTAACACGCGTGGGCAGATAAATTAGTTTTCGGTAGACCTGCCGTTTTTTTTTTTTTTTTAGTTCTCGTGCACTCTCTGACCGTGTGATCGTCCCGGAGTATAAACAGAGGAATTTATTTTATTTTTTTATCGCTCAAAGTTATAAAACGAACTGTTATCCTTACCGAACGATCTGTGCCCCAGGAGGTGCACGATACAGCGAGTTCACGATTGCCGTTGTCCGAAGCATTTGGCAGAGTTTGTTTTGAGAAAACCCTTCTGTTTGCCCGAGAAGAAGACATGGACATGTGGACATGTGTTTTTGTAATGAGCGGCTCCTAGAACGTCAGTTCAACTCCGCCTCGTATCTCTGTGAAGATCAGTATCTCTACAAATGGGCCAGATATGTGTGTGACGTCTGTTTGTGTGTATTCTGTGTGTGTTCTGTTGTTATGTTCTGCCGCTTGGCTACCAAGAAGCATCAGTCACCTGGACAGATGATTCTGGGTACTCGTCCACACCACGGAAGGTGGGCGTCTCAGCTAAACACGTACTGTCTCAATACGAGACTCTGATCCACCTGATGTTGCCAAAAGGTGGGCCAGATTCCTCTAGGGGCCCACTCCAGAGGAGAGAGAGGAAAAAAAATATATAAAAAAATATATAATTAGATTTTCCCGTGGTGCAAAAGAAAGAAAAGAAAAAGATGTCACTGTAAAACGCGAAACAAAAAAAAAAAAAAAAAGTGACAGCAACCCTGAAGAACGCAAAAAAAAACAAAAAAAACGCAACAACCATGTGACTGATTGTAGAACGCGAAGAGAAAAAAAAAATTAAAAATAAAATAAAATAAATAAATAAATATATAAAATAAAATAAAAATAAAAAAGGGGGGGAAGAGAGAGAGAGAGATGGTGTTTTCCTTCCTGAACACAGGCCGCATAAACAAGCTCCATAGCCCATGTAGCAAGATGGGGGAGGGGAAATACATGGTTGGTTTCGGTTCACTGCTGGGTCCTCGATGTTTGCCACTGGGGGCCTGTTAATCCTTCGTCTGCGCTTGAAGACTTCAGCTGAGTAGGTTTGCAGTGCACGGAGGTTGTTAGGGTTCTGTAGGAAGAGCTCAAGATGCTCGCCAGAGATCTGTGTACAGCTGACAAGGTCATATCTCAGATCAGCATACGTAATGCACTCGCATAGTATGTGCCACCAGTTCTCTTTGGCTCCACAATGGCAGAGATCTGCTGGGTGGAGACCCAGATGGTGTAATTTTTCATTCCTGGATCGGTGTCCGGTAATTAGGTATGATGTTTCTAGTGAAGGGGTGAACCAAGACAGTACAGATTTAGTAGCAGTGTAGGTTACATCAGGTAGGAATCTTTTTGTGACAATGCCCAATATTGAATTATGCCATCGAGTTTGCCAAATGTTGAAGAGCTCGTTGTAGCAACGCGTCATCTCAGCCTTGGGGTCAGCATCCAGATTAACCTCAATGTCGAGGATCCTTGTAGGGATATTTCTCGTAATTCGGAAGCACAACCCTCGGAAGATGACATGTAGATCGAGCGGAAGTGCTCCTGCAATGACCTGAATGGCAGGAGTGGAGACCGTTCTACACACTCGGCACATTGCCATTAACATTGACCTCTGGATGGTTCCAAGCTTGTCTCGCATCTTTACAAGAGTTACCCGATGGAACCAGGCTCCGGCTGCATAGGTCACAATTGGTAAAAATACTGCGTTGTAATACAACCAGCCGACCGGGCTAGCCAGGTGGGTAAAGTGCCTGCCTGGCAACTCAAAGGTCGCGGGTTCGATTCCCGCCTCGGGCTTGGATCAAAGTACTGCAAAAACCTTGGGAGGTGCACTATGGCCACAGAAGCCGATGCGCCAACAACTACCAAACCAAAAAAAAAAAAAAAAAAAAAGTAATACAACCGTAGGGACCTTTTGGAGAGTCCCCAATCATTCTTAGAGATGCGTATGATGGTTCCTGAGAATCTCTTAACTTTGTTTCTTACATTAACAAGATGTGGGAGAAAGCTGAGTTTGTGGTCAATAATCACTCCAAGTACCTTGGTTTCGGTAACGATTGGCAGTTGAGCGTTACATATCTTTACCCGGTGGGCGCCTTAGATCCAGTCTATTCTTAAATAGCATCATTTTAGTTTTTGTTGGGTTGATATGCAACTTATTAAGTGCGGCCCAAGTTGAGAGATCGTCGAGGACCTGGTTTGCATTTTCTTCAATGGCCTTCCGTGAATGCCCTGACACCACAACTGTGAGATCATGCCCGAGAAGAAGAAGAAGAAGAAGAAGAAGAAGAGAAGGTACAGTGAGGCTACTTGGAGAAGGCCCGTTAGAATGTCAAGAGCAAATTTATCGTGGTTCTCGCCATCGATGGGATTTCTCATCTTGTTCCATCTTCCAAAGCGTTGAAATCAACATTTGTACAGTTTCTACAGATGGTAGACCTGTTAGTTTAATTTGTGTTCCTGGGAAAATGATGGAATCACTGGTTAAAAAAGCATTGCAGGATCATCTAGAGAAGACTGCAGTAATAGTTAAGACACAGCATGGGTTTGTTAAAGGGAGGTCTTGTCTGACCAATTTGATTGCATACCATGATGTGGTCACAAAGGTACTGAATGTCAAAAATAATTTTGATATCATATATTTGTATTTCAGGAAAGCTTTTGACACTGTTGCATGGAAGGTAAAAAAAAAAAAGGTAAAGTGCAGCCATTATCAACCCACTGCAGGATGGAAGCCTCCTCAACAATTCATGCTGACTGCTATACAAATTGAAGCAGTATGGTATTAAGGGCAAATTGCTGCTATCGATAAAGGGATGGTTGATTGTGAAGCGAAAGAGAATGTTAATCAGTGGACGCTGCTCTTCGTGGACAAATGTTATTGGTGGAATCACTCAGGGTCGGTGTTGGGCCCATTGTTGTTTTCCGTTTTTATCAATGATATCGATGAAGGTATATCACCTTTTTTTTATGAAAACCCCAAACACGAGAGGTATTAGAACCTATAGTACTTAGTACCGTGCTTGGGTTGGAGGTTGAGAAGACGAAAGAAGATATTTGTTGATGTTAGACTTGAATTTCTGTAGACTGTAATTTTCAGGAAATACGTACGAATGAAGGTTGTTCCAGAAAACGGCAGTTGAATGAATAAACGAGGAAGACGAAAAATCAGGCTTAATGTCCAAGTTTGCAGATGATACAAAGGTTGGCTGGGTTGTTAACGACAGTAAAGACAGTATGCTACTCCAAATGAATCTAGGTAAGTTGGGCAAATGGGCTGAGAAGTGGCAACTGAAATTTAACATTGACAAATGCAAAGTACTGTATATGGGTAGCAATAACCGAAGAGAAACCTACCAACTGTGTGGAACAACACCCAGGGAAGTCGAAAGTGAAAAAGACCTGGGGGTAATTGTGTAGTCAAATATGAAGTTCGCTGAGTAGTGCAGTGCAGACGGGCTGCCAGGGCAGGTCCTGGAGTCTTGTCAATGATATATAGGAATTTTTCTAGCCGGGACAGGGAGGTGATTATCCCGTTATACAAGGCAATGGTGAGGCCAAACCTGGAGTATGTGATCTATGTGATCTTGTACAGGTCTGCAGGCCTCATTTTAGGAAGGATGTAGAGTTGCTAGAACGAGTACAAAGAAGGGGAACAAAATTGGTGAGGGGAACAAAGGGGTGCTCCTACGAAGAAAGGCTTAAGTTCTGCAAATTGCAGTGCCAGGAGAGTAGGCACCGGCGAGGTGATCTGATTGAGGTGTATAAGGCCTTGAATGGCTTGAGCAAGCTGATTGCTGATGGGATTCTTCCTCTCGCTCAGATTAAGAACCTGAGTGGGGCACAGATTCAAATTGAGGAAACACCGTTTTAGAATAGATGTGAGGAAATTTTCCTTTAGCCGGCGGGTGGTTGATTGGTGGAACAGACTTCTATCTTTTGTTGTGGAAGTTGATAGCCTAAATAAATTTAAGGCTGAGCTGGACAGGCATTTGGAACGAATGGATGGGTGAAATGGGAGTTGTTTTTTTTTTTTTTTTTTTGGTGATGCTGCATAAGTTTGCTTTCTTGCATCGTATGTCTCTACTGATGCTAATGGTACAGAAAAGACCAAAACGTCAGTATACGTCGAGCTGGAGATTGGTCGCCGTATCTCAATAATTCGTACCCGCGCCTGCCTCAACTTTATTGTACAACGAGAGAAACTGTAAGTTACTATGTTACATTCGTTCATTTCATTTATTTATACACAATTTTATATACATTTACAAGATTTAAATAAAAATTTATATACATTCTCATATATACTTACATTATATTTAAATCCATTCGCGCCATGTGTGTATAAATATGTTTCTTGTTTTGGGTGGCCCCCCCCCTAGATGTAAGTCCAACTCCACCTTGTACGAATAACATGTGTTATTGGTACAAAAAAAAAAAAAAAAACTATTATATCAGGTCACCCTGAATATTTTCAGGGTGGTCTGATATAATGCCGTGCATTGTTCCCGTAAATTGCGTGTGTTCTGTGGTCGATTTTCCTGTTTTGCTGTACGAAAAGCCCGAGTTGCTAGGGTAAAAAACCTTTTTACCTAAAAGGGGCGAAAGCAAACATTCGTTACAATAATAAACGAATTTAATCATAATAATAATAAAAGTCATAAACACCTATGAAGTCCCCGGACTAACATACTCCTTCGGGGTCATAGATTGGACTAACACCGAGCTGGAGGATATCATGAGAAAGACAATGACAATGATGACCAAGAGCCGCCAACACCACCCGAGATCTGCCGTGAAGAGACTGACAATTGTACAAATGTATATAGGCACCCTTCTAGCTGAAGGCTGTCCAGGGATGAAGCATATGCAATAAATTGAATAATAATTATAATTATAATAATTTCCCGGAAAGAAGGAGGAAGGGGCCTAATAGACCTCATTGAGCAACAGAAGACAGCGATAGTTAACCTGAAGGATTACTTCCAGAAACACACAGCAGGCACTCCACCAGGCCATAAGGAAGATAGACAAGCGGTATACCCCACTCAACCCACGCGAGGAGTCCACTCCCAACCAGGAGGCACAGACGAAGCTAGAAAGGTGGGCAGAGAAGACACTCCATGGCAGACACTACAGTGATCTCCATAAAGATCACATAGATAAAATTGCTTCCAATGCATGGCTCACGAGCGGGACGCTCTTCCCTGAGGCTGAAGGATTCATGTTCGCCATCCAAGACCAGGTAATTAACACCAGGAACTATAGAGAATACATCGCCGAGGAGCCCGGCGCGTTCGATGACACATGTCGACGGAATGCAAGGTAACCACCTTGCACTCCGCGGTGATCTCATAGACACGACCAGGTAGCCAGGATAATACATCAGAAGCTAGCAAGGAAATACCAGTTGATGGAAGAAAGTGTACCGTACTAGAAGTACGAACCCCAGGCAGTACTAGAGACCCTAACCCACAAGTTGTACTGGACCGCGCCATAATGACAGATAGGACAATCCCGCACAACAGACCGGACATAACCCATGTGGACAAGATGGAAAAGGCTACCTACCTGATTGACATAGCGGTGCCCAACACTAGCAATGTCCAGAAAACCCATGAGAAAAAAATTATGTAGTACACGAACTTGAGACACGAGATCAAGGAGATGTGGCATATGCAAGAAGTATCAACCATCCCAATCATCGTGTCAATCACCGGTATGGTACCAAACACTCTACATAGCAGGCTAGCAGCAATATGTCTCCTAGAGAACACCAATCCTGAACACCTGTACGATAGTCAGAGATTTCCTCGACCGACAGTAACACCAGACGTTACAACCACCCTGTGTTCTTGGTAGCACTACTCGTCACGTCTTATATTATTTCCCCCAATCAGGGAGAAATAATATAAGAGTAAAAACAACAATAATAATAATCGCTGGAAGAATCACTGCGCCTAACATTTGGGACACCGTGTGCTAGTGGATTCCCCAACCAGCTCTTCACTCCACTCCCAAGCTTCTTGTTCTTCCTTCGAAGCTACTCCTTCTGCTGTAGGATTAACTGCAAACCCTTTCTGGAGTAATTAACTGTTAGTCCGTTTTGGGGTAGGATTAACTGCTAACCCTCCAGGGTAGGATAATTTTCAGACCCTTCGGGGTAGGATTAAAGTGCAAACCTCTTCCTGGGCAGGATCCTTCAGAGTTGGCCCCCTGAATACTTAATGTGGGACAGGGCTTTCACACCCCTGCTCACTACCAAGCAGTGCTCCGCTTCACAGGCTCCTAGTCCTGCATTCTTTCTTTTTCGCTGGGTGGGGATTGGGTGGACTCCCTAACCCAGGAGTTCTCTCTCTCTCTCTCTCTCTCTCTCTCTCTCTCTCTCTCTCTCTCTCTCTCTCTCTCTCTCTCTCTTTCTCTCTCTGTCTAGTGGAGGATGCTCTTTCTTTCCCCTATTGTTACTCTCACTTTTTTCCTGTCTCGTCCACTCAATTTTTAAATTTATTTTATTATTATTATTATTTCATTTTAATATTTTTTTAACTTGGCCTCTGTCAGGAAGCTCAGGCGACCCTGGCAGAGACCAGCTCAAGTATAATGGGCAGCCTGGCTCACCTCCCAGTGGTGGTGGTGAGCCAGGCTGCCTGTTTTTTTTTTTCTAGCTTTTGTCGTTGTCTGCATTCCATCACAGAGTACATAAGGCACAGATGTGGAAAACCAGCGGTGGCGCCTAACCCCCAAACACTAGTCTGCGTGGGTAGCACAGTGGTAGCGTCACCATCTTCCCCACACCAGGTGGAAAAGGCCCAGGTTCGAATCCCGTCGATGACGCGAGGAACTTTAATGGGCCTTTTTCACTCCGTGGCTGAGTTAGTCGGTCTCAGGCGTAGATAGCACGGTTTCCTCCCAGAATCTGGGGTTTTTAGTTCAATAAAACAGACAAATTGATGATAGAACGCAGGCAATTAACAGACATAAGACAGAGCACGGCAGATGAATTTAATTATTCGGGTGGCCTAAAAATAATAGTTTGGTTTTTTGGGGTTTTTTTGACTCCAAACTCTCTGCCACTATGCTACAGTTTAAAGGTCGCTTCCTCCCGTATCATAAGCTCCATCTAGTTCAGTCCCTGGATGCTGACTTGTTTAAAATCATAGATGACAAAAAGTATAGACGACTCATCCTAGCTCTTGCACGCGGTCTGCACAACTGATTTCAGTTCGTTTCGGCTGGGCAAGAATCTCACAGAAAACCGAACTCAAGGAAACTCTTTTGTTATCGCAATTTATATTATTTTTAGTTATTTATTTTATATTTTTATTGTATTAGTTTTCCTTCCAAGTTAATATTACTGCTATATATATATATATATATATATATATATATTTTTTTTTTTTTTTTTTTTCAAAATACGTGTATGTTTTAAAATTTTTTGTATACGGTGACCTTTTATTATTCTCCCTGGCTTGCGAACTCCTCCGGAGTACAAACAGAAAATTTATTATTTCTTATATTTTATTGTACTCCATAAATACTCAGTTGTACTGAATGTACCAAATGTGTGTTTTGTGAAAAATTGCAATTGCGGATAGAATCTGATGAAACCATCAAAGTTGCCTCGAACAAAAAGATTCAGTCATTTTTTTGTACCTCTTCACGGAATCATTCATATTAACAGAGAGAGAGAGAGAGAGAGAGAGAGAGAGAGAGAGAGAGAGAGAGAGAGAGAGAGAGAGGTGCTTTTAGAAAAAAATTCGCTCTGAGTGAAGTGCGCTCGCAGACCTGAATGAACATGTACAGATTGAGGTGGGGTCGGTTGGATTAGTGCCAGGGCAAATCGAGCCAGGAGCCGTTATGTAAACTCTGTGGTGAGGGTGGTTTGTCTATCTGCGGGAGGGGATAGACCGACACGGGCAGAATTGTGGTAGCCCTTCACGCTGACCTCCGCTCCAGAAGAAGTTTCCGTTTTCTTGGACGCAATCCGAACTGGAACCCATTTCAAACTGATCCCAGTTAAGATTAGTCACCACGGCGCCACGGAGAGGTCAAAACGAAAGTGTTTCTTCGGTGCGCAGCGTCGAGAATAGCGAACAAAGTTCAGTCGTTTTTGGAAACACAAAGTGCGAATCCCGAAATTTGCACTTTGCGTTTCCACCCCTCTCATTTTCTGTCGAGGCGGTGCTTTTGGCAGCTGCGAAGGAGAAAGTTTGGAAAGTGTCCACAGTGCACAAAACGTATCTGGGGAGGGGAGGGGGGGCTCAGCCATTACGCCGCAGAGAGCGCGAGAACTCGCTGCGAAAGTGGAGTTATCCTCTCACTGCAACCCCCATCCCCCATTCGAAACGATGCGGTTTGCGTTGTGCTTCTGAGAATCGCCTCTTCTAGCACTTCTCGCAATGCGGGTCAAGGAGGGAGAAACGCCTTGCTACGATCAACGACTACTCTTCTAAAGCGGATGGGCATCTACGCCCCCTTCATCCTAACTGGGTTTCCCCCATTAAATAGACGCAGTTCATTAAATGTTACATTGTTCTTTCTGCCTTCAGTGAAGTTTTCAATTTAAAAAGAAAATTGAATTCTAAATTGGTTTCGTAGCCCGATGCAGTCCAAGGTGGCCAAGAGCAGCGTCTACATTTTCTTGTTTGTTGGTAGCCACTTACATCTCGATTTAGAACCGCACGCGTAATACTTTCACCGAACTGGGACCATCTCTTCAACAGACAGAAATGTTCCATAAAATTGGCACTCTTCCATTCCACTGATGCTCTCTGGTTAATTTTGACAAGCAATACGACTTTGCCCTCCTCTCGTGTCCGTGTTTCCATTGTGCACGAATTCCCCGGCAAGGAAATTGTCATCCTCTATTTAAAAATTCAACCGTGGCCGAGTGCTCAATTGAAGCCGAGTAGAGAGTTAAAGCAATGAACTTCTTCTTACAGTTGAAATTTCAAAAATGAAACCTCGCCTCATAATTGCAATCCATACATTTAAATTACAACTGAAAAGTTTTGGGAATGCAAATTAATTTAGAATTTCCAAAAATTTCATTTTCTATAGAAGAAAATGAATCGGAACTTTAAAGTACTCGTAGAGCCACGTGGATTCAGACCTACAATTTATTTGTTAGAATTTCAACCTTCCGAATCATTTCAAGAAAAGCATTCTGAGTTCATTTGGCAGGTTGAAATTGTTAGCAAGAAACTCCCGTTGCAATCATTCCAAATAGCTCTTTAACGTTCTGGTAAGTGGTTCTCGCTCTTTAGAGGATCACATTCAGGTTGGAGAACAGGACGGTCTTGGATATTGTAAACGGTTTTCTTGCCCCCCTGTTCCTCCACCTTATCGGCCAATATTGAAGACTCGTGAACTGTCGGACACAGCCACCCGGCGCAGATGTCGTACTGGTAAACGCATATATGGGTGTCAGGACTGCAAAGACTGGAAGTATCGAATGCAGAGACCTCGGTTTCTGGCGCCTAAAAGCTGATTATTTCTGGACATCGTGACATGCATCACTCCGGGGTCCTTGGCAATGGATTTTCTGTAGTTTCTGGTGGTATTGATTAGCTGGTCTTGGATAGCGAGCATGAATCCGCCGGTCTCGGGAAAGAATGTCCTGCTGGTGAGCCACGCGCTGGAAGCCTTTCTATCTGTGTAATCTTGATGGAGGTCGTCGTAGTACCTATCATGGAGTACTTCTTCGCCCGTCTTTCTGTCTTCGTTTCTTCCGTCTGTGTGGACGAGGTCTCCTCGTTGAGGTTGATCAGGGTGTGCAGCTTGTCTGTCTTCTTTATGTCCTGATAGATGGCGCTGCGTTTTTCGTTGTTCGATGAGGTGGTATCAAACCCCTTTCTCCTTTCCGGGTTGTGATTATTATTACTAAGCAGAAACTAACCACTTGGCAATTCTGACTTTAGGGTTTGATATACAAAATTAGCAAAAATGAACTCAACTGGCACGAGATCTATAATACCTTTATTAACAACAACAACAACAACAACAACACGGAAATAACAAATTGGCACGATACAATAAATGCTATACTCGGCCAGCTTATACCTCAAGATGATCCTACCACAGACTCTTTGGATCAGCTTAAAATCAGAACAGATAACTTACCGAATCACTTTCCTGAAGAAAGAAATGTGCGGAAATTTGCCTTTAGCCAGCAGGTGGTTGATTGGTGGAACAGACTTCCATCTGTTGTTGTGGAAGCTGACGGCTTAAATAAATTTAAGAATGAGTTGGACAGGCATTTGGAGTGAGCAGATGGGTGAAATGAAATGGGAAGGTTTTTTTTTTGGCTGATGCTGCATAAGCTCGCTTTTTTTGCATCGTATACCTCTGCTAATGCTAACTGTTAATAGGATACGGATCCAATCCTCACCAACACTAATTTTTGCTTTTTTGGAAAAGAAGAAACATGCTCTCATATATTGTATTACTACAACAGTTATTCTCATTCAAGAAATAGTTTATGGAATTTGGCGGTATGTTTTCTGAAGGTTGTTGTTTTAGGAGCATCGGGTACTTAGGCCATGTGGCTCCTTGTATACTGTCTGTAAATTGCGCGTGTTCTGAGATCGATTTTTTTTTTTTTTATTATTATTATCTTTATTTCTCCTAGGAGAGACCCGGTTACAGCCATTGACTAGGGGGTGTAGATATTTTCTGGTTGCTGGATGAAAAATTCGAGTTTCCGTGAGAAAAATCCACGCTACCCTCGCTTGAGACCGACTAACTCAGCCACGTTGTGCAAAAAGGCCCTTAAAAATTCTCTGCTGGATTAACTAGATTCGAACCCAGGCCCTTCCGTCTGGCGCAGCAAGGATGATGCCTACGTGCACTGCGGCACCCACAGAAGCCCATAAGTTTTGGAAATTAGATCTCCTAAACATAAACATATGACCATCAGCCTAGTGGTATTTGCCATACATACGAGGTTCAGTCCAACAACTTTCTAAAACCCCCTGTTTCACGTGTACCCCTATTGTTTGGGATACTTCTCCCCTCGTAAATTTACTTCGTACAGCTGTACGTTATTGTACTCTAACAGGAGAGCACGCCTCGCGGTCCTCTTAAAAACTTCTCGGTTAAATCGTATTGGCCTGACCTCCCCGCTAGCCTGATCTGTCCCAGACCCCTTTCTGTTCCTTCCGGTGCTGAACTTAATAAACACGTCGCCGGTTAACGGCTTTTGCTCTCATTTTAACTTCGCTTCGTAAGCGAGTAATCGCCGCACCGAGGGGAGCGGGGGGAGGAAATCAATCGGTAAAAGGGCTCGTTTCACGATCCAGGCAGAGGAGATCCCAATCGCGTGACTTTTCCCATGCCAATGCGGGGGTTTCCTCCGGGATTCCTCCGCACTACAAATTGTCCTCCTCACAACGGATGCAGTCGAAATACACACGCACACACGCTTGGGGGAGAGGAGAAGTTAGAGGCCGTCCCCATCGTCAATCGTGGTCCGCGAGAGGGTCATTCACACGTAACACTAAATTTTCGATCGTCGACGAAGAAATAAAACGAAGCCGAAGAAAGTCTCCAACCCCCCCCTCTCCCTTCCCCAGTGTCATGTGGGCGGTAGCGAAATGTCCTCGTGACAGTGAGAGCTGATTTTCTTCGAGACCGCCATTTCTTTTCGGTCAATTCACGTGACATCCCCAGTGAGGTCACTTGCGGCGAAGTCAACGGATGATGACACTCCCGCCCACCACAGAAACGGGGTGAGTGTGCTGACGACTTGGGGGTGTTAAAAAAGACGCGCTATTATTATTATTATTATTAGTGCAGCAACCACAACGAATTGGCCCCCTGCTCGGACACGACACGACACGACACGGTGCTGCTTCTGTTTTTAAGTAGCCGAAGTGTCGCTGCGTTTTTGTGGCGTGGGTGTTCGGTTACGACTCCGTAGCCAGCAGAGCGCGCTGACGAAGCCCCAACAAACTGAGGCGGTCCACTAACCTCTTCTTTCTTTCTTCTTCTTTTCAGGTCTTCCCTGGAAGCTGCAACCGAGCTGCAACGAGGGATGTGGCGGCCACTAATCATTCCTGGAGACTTCCGGCGTTCCCTCTTCACCAGATGGCGCTGTCGTACACAGGTGCTCGCTCGTTTGCCACCGATGACTCTGCGAAACCGCGTTGTGCCCGAGTGACGGGGCGGGGGTTGGAGAATTGCCCCTACCTGTGACGTTTTGCGTATCACGAAGCAATAATACCCCCTCTGGGTTCGTTGTCAAAAGCGAGTCTTTCGCGTGTGTGGTCCCTCAAAATTTAAAACTTCAAAATTTTTCCGCGGCGAAGAAATTGAGAAGACGAGTCTGGCGGCACTCTCCGGTCCAACGCCAACGCAGATTTCTCCGCTTTGGAATTTCAAAGGAAGCACGCGCACCACCGCACTTGTAACGTACGGCGACGACTACGGAGCGAGACTGGACGTTCCGTGCTCCCAAGAAGGCTTCACCCAATCGGGATCGACTTGGTCACCGCAGCACGCATTTGGCTCACCTCGAGTTCTTCCTGCGGAAGGAACCCCTCCCCCCTGTGTCTCTCGGGACGACGGCTGCCTTGGCGAGGTCCAAACGACGAGGAACTGCATTGTGAGCGAGTGGATTAGCGCGGAAGGGTTTTCTGTGTGGTGTCAGTTTGAGGCCGTGTGCTTCGGCTCGGCCTTGCCTATTCAGCGCTCCCATCGTCCCGCTCGCCGTGAATCCCTTGCCACCCACTAAACCCAACAAGTGTGCATTCGAGAGGAACCCTGCGAGGGACCTGCCACTTCCACCGCAGATGACACCACTTTCCCGCTTGTTTCGATTGAGCTTCGACCGGGGCAGCAGCAGAAGAAGAAGAAGAAGAAGGCGATGCAGAATCCACGAAGTGAGACCGAGCAGTGAAAGAGTGGCGAGGAGGCGCGCGAGGCTGCATGGAAACGGCGATGGAATGCGGACTCAACTTCCCGTTTGCTTGGCTAACGGGGATGTTGTAATCGCGGAAGTGTTCCGCCTGCCTGAGCTAGTACCAGTATTAGCGACGCATTCCAGGAACAGACGGACGGCGCGGACGGCCCCTCGCCTCTGTCACGTGATCACTTGAAAAACAGAATTTTTTGTTATCGCGCGATGTGTGCGTGCGTCTGTTTGTGTGTGTGTGTGTGTTTGTGTGTACATAAAGATTGCCATACAAAGTCACTGGCCTGTACATACTTTCTAACACTGTACCTGCTCCACTTGGCCCATTTAATAAAGTCATTGTACTAACTCGACGCACTCGACGCCTAAACGTTCTCATTCACTCTCACTTTCCTCACCACCGAAATGGCACTTTTTGAAATATTCAGTTTGAACTTTACCGAACTCTCCGCCTCGACCACAATGCCTGGAAATTCCTACAACGATCTATAACGCGCTGCCCAAAAGTAAACTTCACGAAATCGAGTCTTCTGTTACTTCGCAAAATTTTTGTATTTTGTATTTATGCCTCCCGATTCTTCCGTCTTCTGAATTTTACTCATTCCCTTCGGGGGTTTATACGCTTCTATCGCGGGGCCTCTTTTCTCTAAGATGTCTAGTTGGCAAACTTTACACTATCTAAACCGTTCTTCGATTAGCACCCCTCACCAATCTGGTTGGTCTTCTCCGAGAAGTTCTTCCTACCAGTTCTACGTCTATTTTCAAGTGTACAACTATTCTAAATACGATCTCCCTATTCTAAATACGGTCTTGTACCAAAAGATGATGACATCCTTTTCCTCTCCTTTGTCCACATCACAGACAGCACACCATGGCCTTTCCTGTCCGAATGCCAGGAAAGCCCATGGTATACTGTCTGTGATGTCACCTAAATAAAAAAAGGCCTTTCTTTTTAAAAAAATATGTCCATTCAATTTTTTTTTTTTTTTTTTTTAAGAGTCAGCATATTTCTCGAAGTGTGCGGTTTGATTTTCTTATAATTTAAGCACGATGTTAATTAATCTTTAGTGTACGTAAAGGTACGATACAATGTACCCAACACGGCGTGCTGCCAGGGGTTTCACGTGGATAGTAATATAATAAGTTATAGTAAGAAGATAATAACAAGATAATAACGCTGGTAATTATTAATAATAACAATGATTATAACTAAATATCAAAATTGAATCAATCAAATCCAGGGACAACTACACGTGTGAACCACTCCTCCATACATCTAGATTACAGATTGAGTTTTTCACAGTTCAGAGATAGATTTTACAGTTCAAATTCGTCCCCCTACCGGGTGGAGAACAGATCACATGCTTTTGTTAAGATCCTTCTTCTGTACTGCTTGTCGCAGGCAAACCGGTACAGATCAATGAACAGCGATTGAATAGTCGTCAACATTTGTGCGCGAAGAAATCTTTCAGTCACGTGCAGTCTCACATGGGTCGAGCGCAACTGTGGCTTTGCTTTCGGCGAAGGAGGAGGAGGAACTCTCCAGCGGATCACATCCCAGATGTTCGAGGCGGAGATCTTTCCCGTGAGCATTTTCGCAATGAAGGTGAGGCGTCTCCGTTCCATCTTCACTGGCAATCGTTTCAGCCAGAGAGCCGTGGCCATCGCTGTAGTTCGCTGCTGTAGAGGTAACTGAGACTTCCATGTGGCCCATTTGAGTAACGACTGCATATAGTGCTTTAGCCTAGTTTCGGTCGCAGAACCCCAAATTTCTGCTCCGTACAGGATGCGTTGGAAGATGTCGGTCTGGATGTACCTCTCGGTAGTGCCTGGGTTTATGACGTACAGAAGGTGCTCTTTCCCCATCCAGCGATTTCAGCTTATTTGAAGGCGTAGATGTTCAAGTTGGAAGTTGAACAGTAACTTTGTGTCAAAGATCACTCCGAGGTCACGATGCTTTATAACACTTTTAATGATTTTCCATCATGTGTTGGAATGCCAAACCTTCATCTGCTTACCTTGTTTTCGAAATCCTTTGAGAGAAGCTGAGAGAAATGCGTGACCAATAACCTCGGCAGAACAACTAGCGATTGAGAAGGGCTTTGTTCAAGGAAAACGTGATTCAAAATGCGTTTTCGATACATTCTGTTTTCCACAAATACGTTAAAGTCGGCATCCAACTCTTGGACAAGTGGAAGCATCTGAGGTGGCAGAAAACGATGTGAAAGGCGGAGTCAGTTTTATGGGAGCACAGCTTTGAACCTGCTGGCGGAACACTCATGTAGCGCGCATCCCAGAAGGACGGTGTGAAAATTTGGCCGATAAGTAGTTTAAGTGTGGCAACGAGCCTGCTTGTGTTGAAGGAAGTTTGTTTGAAAAATCAAAAAGAAATTTCCTTTTACGCTTCCTAAATTCTCTCTGAATCAGTCAAATAACTGAATGCATCCACCTGAAAGGACAGAATTCCTGGGATACCTGGTTCCTGGGCAACGCCACGCTGTCACCGCTCTCGCTAGTGGACGAACCCACCACTTGGCAGGTATATAGGTACACTGCATTCACGTAGACAGTAATTCGATGTCGGTATGGATAAACGTAGTGAGTTATCCAACTTTGAAAGAGGGATGATAGTGGGTGCCTGGGTCACTTTATCGCGGAGGTGGTACAGAAATTGCACTGTCCTCTTTCGACAGTATCAAGAGTGTATCGGTAAGACGCCATATGCGGAATAATATCACATCGTGGATAGAGCTGTGGGCGGATAAGGGTGGTGGATAAACGCGGCCGTCGACAGTAGCATGAAACGTTGTATGGACGACAGTTTCTCTCCAGGGAGACCCTGGAACATTTTCATTTCATTTATTGAGTAAAGCGACCCCTAGCCAAAAAAAAAAAAAAAAAAAAAACCTGGCAAATCCGCCATACATATAGAAATAGTATAGTACAGCATACAATTATTTACAATACAAATTTCACATTCGAATCATTACAAATCAACTGTACTGTGCAATGGTCATACCCTCAGCTACAGCACAACAACCTGGCAAGTAGGCTACAGCAGGAACCAATGAAGAGACACTGTCCACAGCTGAGCACAAGCATCACATCCTGATCATCGCCGGTTTTTTCCAAAAGACAAAGAGTTCAACGAACAGCCATCTACCAGCAGCCAGAGAGCTCAACAGAAGTTACTCATATTAACCAGCAAAACCAAGCTGGAAAAAGGTCTTATTGCAGGATCAAATCCAAGAAAAACAACTAAGGCTTCTTGCCAACTGCGTTGGCAGGAGCAGAAGTGGACACCCACCCATTAAGGAGACAGAGTACCAACATCCTGTCTACCTCTGAAAAGAATTTTTTCTGTTCCTATATAAAAAATAACATACTGTTCCATGTAAAAAAGAGGGTACAGTCCACCTATTCATCCATTATTCAACCTTAACTCTTCCAATTGCAAAAGTGTATTCCTTCTCACGAAAATAGAATTTGCAAAATTTTGAAAGGCAATAAAATTTTCCCTTGTTTTAATAAGTAATGGCTCAATCCCATCCACCAGACGAGTTACAAATTATCAACATTATTCAGCAAATTCAGACACAACATCTGCATATTCCAAACAATTAAACACTATGGTGGTGACCACACATGCAGTGGCATCTTGCTAGGATTCCAAGACTTCGGTTTAGCAAAAAATGATCCGTGACCTGTTAGTAAGAATGTACAACGTAGATTTGGTACCAAATTGGTTTAATATGATTCACACCATGAACACAAGGGAAAATGTTGAATGTTATTCTACCTTTTTTCCGAACAATTCCATCTATTTTGCCATTTTTTAAAGGGGGTCCCAAATCGTCTTCTTTTCGTTTCTCAAGTCATTTAAAGTGAGACCCTGGAACGCCAGACTGAGGTTCGATAACACACCATTGACACAAAAACGGCTTTATAGATCTGAGTCAATGCTTTGTTCTTTAGCCCGAGTCAGCCCTACTAATATGTCTGATCATAGCGGTATACTTTTGAACCTTGGTAGCAAGATATTTTAGGTGCGGAAAGAAGGTCAATTTGGAATCGAGATAGAGACCAAGGTATTTGATCTCCTCATGCAGACGTATGGGGACGCCACCTATTTTTTTGATGATAGGAGTCTTCTAATTTGTAGTTTACCTTTCAGGAAGATAGACTTGGTTTTCTCCCCAGAGATAGAGATAGAGATAGATGGTGAGTGGAGGCCCAGTCCTGCAGCCAAAGCAAAGTTGATTGTGGTTTCCAGTGTCGTTCTTGTATCCGCGTGGGCTACGAGGACCAGGTTGTCCGCAAAGGGAAGAGGGTAGACACCGCTGAGGTTCATCCCTAGGAGTTTGTCCAGAACGATGGATCTGATAAATGGAGCCCTGGGGCAGCCAGGGGAAGCACTTCTTGTAATGATCTGGAACTTTGTGGTAACTTGGATTTTCCTCTCAGTGAGATAAGATTTGATGCAGCTATAGAGGTTAGATGGAAGTTTGGCCTGCTGGAGCCTCCTATGGCAACGACTAGCTGTCGAAGGCTCCAGCAAAATCGACCACGACAGCCAGAGAGTACAGGTAACCCTCGTATAACACGGTAGTTTGGTTCCTACAAAATGTCGTATAATGCGAAACCGTGTTATACGAGACTAAGGACCAGTACAAAAAGGGGTGTTACGTTCCAAAAGCTAATAAAAATACGCTATTTTTTTTATAACTATCGGAAACTTAATTTTTATAGTAGTAATAGCTTAATATTTTAACTTTATTTTTATAATAGTAGTAACTTAAATAGTAATAACTGAACAAACGTCTTACCTTACAAACTGTGATACTTATATGTCGGATAATGTGCGTTCAATTAATTTTCTTCCTCTTCATCGCTACTAAACACAATCTCTTCTGCAGCATCTACATTTCGTGTACCTTCTGCTTTCTTTAAAAGTCACCAACTGCACCCTTCGAAGTCACAATTATTTTTTATGGTCTCAAACAAGCACAAATTCAATACGACAGAACGTAACCAGGATCTCCCAGTAAATTACAACGGACCCCCGCTTTTAATGATACGTGAAAACCCGAAGAATATTTTCCACTTACCAAAAGAAAAATAAATTTACGCTTACGTACATGGCTTAATTAATACGTACTGTAATATGTACATACTAATTGATATTTCTGTTCACTCACTTTTTTTTTTTGGGTGTAAAATTTAAAACAGTAATGAGTTTCTGAAAATTTATTTATTATTGTTATTAACCATATGGTGCAAAGAAGCCTGAGGCTTATGCTGCACCAGCCGAAAAAAATTAAAAATAATAAAATAAAATAAATCTCGCTTCACATTGAAAGAGAGAGAGAGAGAGAGAGAGAGAGAGAGAGAGAGAGAGAGAGAGAGGAATCACCAAGAAAGACAAGAATGATGATATCCCGCTCAGGACCCTGGGTTTGCCGAGTCCAGATGCGAGTCCCTATGTTTTTTTAATACGATTCAATACAGTATTTGATGGAAGGGGAAACACATTTCACCACAATAACGCGAAAACCCACGGAAATTCAGCTATCGGTAAAATAATAAATGCGAGAAGATCGAGTTTGCCACCCGTTTAAAATTGATTACACTAACAGAAAAAACCAATAAACCGGAAAGTGCAAATTGTTTTTGTTTTATGGTGGTGACCTCCAGAAATGTGCTTTAGAAAAATACCAAAAGGCGATAACGACTAACGAGTCAACAGCAGGGTTTTGCCAGCACAAAAGCTCAAAAATACCGTGTTATGGGTGATTTCCAGCAATTCTCAAACCGTGTTAGAGCGAAACCGTGTTGTAGAAGTGCCGTGTTATATGGGGGTTGCCTGTACTTGTAATTTGTCTCCGTGGCGTAGGTGATTAACTTGTTGAATGGCATCTTCGGTAGAGGATCCAGTCTTGAAGCCAAACTGCTGTGGTGAGGTGAGTTGCTCAAGAGAGTTGAGCAACGCAACAGAGTCAGATATGCGGTAAAGAAGAAGTCTTTCCAGAAGTTTAGACAGAACTGAGAGGAGAGCTATGGGTCTGTAGCATTTTGGGAACTGCAAGTTTTTTGTCGGGACTCTTTTGGATCAGCTTGATGGAGGCCACTTTCTAGGCAGAGGGGAAGGCACCTTCAGCGAGGCATCTATTTAATACACCAAGGAGTTTGTTGAGATAAATTTCAGCCATCTTCTTCACAACATCCACCTCAAGGAGGTCACAACCAGGAGTTTTACCTTCCTTGATTTTTGCCGGTGCCATGTTTAGCTCTGTCGAGGTAAATGGTTTCTCGGCATCACTTGTTTCATAAGATTCGCGTCCTTCTCTAATGAGATGCTGTTCCTGCAGCAGGAGGCCTGCATGCCCAGGAAAGAGAGCGTCCAGGATATTATTTAAGGAGTCCTCACAGGAGTAAGTGTATGTACCATCTGGTTTAACAGTAGTAAGTACTTCGCCTCTGGGGTGCTTGTTCATCACAATACCACACGGGTTAGAATTTCCGGTAGTTTCGAGAAGTGCCTGCCACGAGGCCTTCTTACATCCTCTAATTTCAGTGGTGTATGAGTTCCTAAGGATGCGTTAAGCTTCTCTTGCAGCCTCAGTTTCACGGGGTGGCTGAAGAACTCGGGCTCTTTGGAAATTCTTGCTGGCCTGGTGGATCTTCACTCTGAGAGCTTGCAGATTAGAATTACACCACGGAACGGAACAGCGGCATGGTTTCCTTTTAGGGATAGAGATCCCACAAGCTCTTCTGATGGATCTTGTAAGTTGCAGTACACAGTCCTCCAATGAGTGGTTGTTAGATGATGCAGTATCTTCTTTAAGTATCCTGATCAGCTGGTCCTTGAACCAACTCCAGTCTGCGGTCTTAATGTTGTATCGGATGACATCCAGGGAAGATGGTGGCAAGTGTTCCACAGAGAGTGAACAATAGAGAACGTGATAGCTCTGTGATCCGAGGTCTTCCAAGCTTCGTAAACAGACCAGTTGATGAACTTGCAGGCTATGTTTAGCGTGGCCAAGGTGACGTCAATAGTGCTTTCCCAGAGGGGACCGCTGAATGTGGACAGGTGACCGAGTCTATTTAGGACTCGCAATCCAGAGGCTAAAATGAAATCTTCTAAGCATTTACCATTTCTAGCACTGGTCCGGCCCAGAGTTAAGCTCTGCCATAGGATGGAGCGGCAGTTGGCATCCATGTGTATCAGCAGTCGCCCATTTGGGAGGAGGTCAAGTGCAGTCTGTATTATTTCTATGCTCTAATGATGTCCTCATCAGGGCGACTGTACACAGATAGGAGGTGAAGTGTACACAATGCTGTTGAGAGTTGGGCACAAGCACTGATGGAAGTGCAGAGTGGAGTTATTCTTCTGGCAAAAATTTCAGGGTTCCTGATGAGAATGGCAGACGGGAGAGCAACGTAGTGGATAGTATAGGGTCAGGCGCCACCGGTGATTTCCCACATCCGTACTGTATATACTCTTTGATGGAATGCAGAACTACTGCAAAGCCAGAAAAAGTGTAATGTCTGGTTTATGTAGTATTGTGCTGTTCTGTTGTGTCTCTGGCTGCTTGGCCGCAGGGTCCTTATTGGGACCCTACGTTGCCCTCCACAACCACTGGGAGGTGAGCCAGGCTGCCCATCATACTCTTGCTGGCCTCTGCCTGAGCTTCCTGACAGAGGTCACAAAAAAAAAAAAAAAAAAAAAAAAAAAATTTTTTTTTTTTTTTTGAAGAGAGCATATGGGGGAGTAAAAAGTAGAATAGGTCAGAATGTGAGGAACAGTAGTTGGAGTGGACCAATAAGGAAGGCAGTCCACTCTTAAGTTAGGCAAAGGTAGGGGATGGAAAAGGGAGTTGAAAGTCACCAGAGCAGGTGCTGCTGTGTGAGAGCCCTGCTCTCTCTGAATATCCTGCACTCTGAGGAGTTCTAACATGAATCCTACCCTTATTGGCTTAGCAGGCAACTTGCCTTTGAAATCCTGCAGCCAGAGTGCTTTATCCTACCCCATTCGGGGTTCGCATGGCTGACACGTTATTCTGTTCTGTCCTGAGTTCTGCAAGTGTAGTTCTTCTAGAATTGAATACAGCCTGGCCGTAGCGTGTTAAGGCTAGGTATGTTGCCTCTTGTAGTAAAGTTGACTTTTGATTGCGAGGGTTTCCTTGTATCTTTGTGAGGAATTGAAGTCTGGCGTTGTCGTAAGTGAGACACTCGTACATAAGGTATTCACAGGACTCCTCTTCACCACAGTGGCAATATGGGCAATTTTCTATACCCATGGCTGTCAGTTTTTGCTGAAACGGTCCATGGCGAGTACCAGGGAGGAGGTACTCGCCATGGACCGTTTAGGGAATAAACTCGACATTCCTGGTGATTGCCCCTTTCGGCGTCGTATCCCATGTTTCATGGAAGACGTTTTGTAGGGGGTATTTTTTTTTTTTTTTTTTTTTATTTACGTACATTTTTATTACATTTATACAAATATACATCGAGACAAACACTTTCTATTTACAACCTTCGTATTCTGCGTAAAAAACAATTTTAATTATACAGCTTCACTTGCAAGCGCAATAAAAGATATACTAAAGTATGCGGATGTACTTGTTTTGGGTAGCACCTTGACGTTTAGTCGAACACCACCTTAGAAAATCTGTGTTGAGAAAGTAGCTCTGATGTCTACACTTCACAGCGATCAACACCCGGTCAATCAGTGCCAATTTCTTCGCATGAGGAGTTGTGCCTGCTTCTATCATTGCAGTGCTGCTGCACCAATTTGTCGTCCAGTGGAAGGAGTGCAATACCAAAGGACAGGAGCCCTCAGGCTGCCCAACCCGAGGGGGAAAAATAATAAATAATAATAAATAAATAAAAAATTCTATGTAAAAAAAAAATTCTATGTATAGTTAATACCATTATATACATTCTATATTATTACTAATTTAAGAACAACATTTATTTTCTAAGTTAACAGTCGTAAGGTAGAAATATAATTTCATGAATACATCAGTCTACTGTTGTCCACTTCTACAATTAGTAAACAAGGTGCGTCTTCTTTTAAACACCTTCTCAGAAAAGGATTGGAATGCTGCAAAGTTCTTGGCATCTTGAATCAAAATATCGAGGTTGTCAGTCCTAATAGTTGAATGCTGTTAAATAGTTCTTGTCTGAAGTCGTCATAAGCCGGGCAATAAAGCAGAACAATCTTCTACTGCCCCCACAGAAACACAAAGGGTCAGGTTCAAGTCCAAATTTACACAATTTATCCCGCAGTGAACCATGTCCAGTTATTAAATATGACATTGTCATTGAAGGATAAAACCATCCCATAACTTTCTTATTTACAGCAAACGTTGCGTCTTCACTGAACTCCCTGGTAGTGAGTCCTGTTTCACTGGATTGCCATCTGTATTTCCACTTCTCAGTGAATTTTGTCCAAAGATTCATTTTTTCCTTCCGAATGTCCGTGGCCGGATTACTTGCAATGTCGAGGATTTGAGTTGCCAAACCTTTCTTTAAGTTAGAAATCATGCCTTGGTAACCTGAGATCACTTGTAATGCATTGGTTGATGTTGTTCTGCAGCATCTGTGTGTTACAAATATCCTCTTTCTGTGTAATGATAAAAGATAAAAGTTTGGCCTTCACAGTGACGTGAGTAACCCTAGGAAACCATATGGCAGCCGCATATACTACAATTGGCAAAAATATAGCCTTATAGTATAATGCCAAAGTTTTGCGCTTTATACCCCATTCAGCTCTTGAGAGCCCAATCATATTGGCAGTAAACTTGTTAATCTTTTCAGCTAAGTTCTTTACGTGGGGGATAAAAGAAAATTTATCATCGATTAAGAGACCAAGATATTTATTTTGAGAAAATAAGGAGGAATTTGGACATTGTTGATATGAAGTTTAGGAGGTCTGTTATAATCCAGTTTATTGTTGAAGATCATCATTTTAGTTTTCATCTCAGGAATTTTTAATTTGTTTATTCAGCAAATCATCCAGGATTTCTTTCCCATGTGTTTCTAGCAAAAGTCTTGACCTGCCTAGTATGCATAGCACTAAACCGTCGGCATATGCTTAGGTGGTATGCAATTTTTCTTCTTTCCTGTTTAGGGTCATTTGCATGTTCCAACTCAGATTCAACAAATGCGTTGGGATTTCCTTCTTCATGCGCTGGAAGAGACCCCTCTTGACAACTTCCAGATAAATAGGTAGGTATCCTGCAGTGACTTGTAATGCAGGAGTGCTGACAGTACAGCATGCCCTGGTAACCGATAGTAACATAAATCTTTGAATGAATTCAAGCTTGCGCTTGTTCCTTTCCAGATTTACCTTTTCATACCAGATGGAGGCTTTGTAGCACACAGTTCGGACACATACTACCCTTTATTTATGTTGTGTATACATGTTCAAACGTAAGTTTTCTACCTCTTGTAGATACACCGATGAGCCAAAACATTATGACCACCGAGCGGTTATGGAGTGCAGGTGAACTACGGCGCGTGCTCGGGTCGGGACACGGTATAAAAATATCTGATACTGAGCTCCGTTAATCAGTGTTACTCTTGTTCTTCAGATGGGAAAGGCAGCGGACTTAAGCGAGTTTGACAAAGGCCAAATTGTAATGGCCAGACGACTGGGTCAGACCATATCCGAAACGGCACGGCTTATAGGGTGCTCACAGTCAGCCGTGGTCAGTACCTACCGAAAGTGGTCCAAGGAGGGAAAACCCACGAGGTATTGGACGACCATGGCTCATCGATGCTCGAGGTGAGCGAAGGCTCTCCCGGATGGTAACAGAAGGGCGACTGTGGCGCAAGTCGCCGGTGATTGGAATGCTGATGACGGGAGTAATTTATCACAACACAGTACATCGAACCCTGCAGAAAATGGGGCTGCGTAGCCGCTAGCTTCTCTGAGTGCCCATGCTAACCACGGTTCACCGGCGACAGCGCCTACAATGGGCACGCGAGCGTAGAAACTGGACTTTGAGTGATTGGAAGAAGGTCGTCGAATGTGATATCAAAATTATTTTTTGCATCCAGTTCCTTTGTGACCACATCATATATCCAATCAAGTTGGTCAGACAAGACTTCCCCTTGACAAATCCATGCTGTGTCCGAGCTATAAATGAAGTGTTGTCTAGATCAGTGTTTCTCAATCTTTTTACTCTCGTGGCACATTTTCCAAAGAAGAAAAATTTCGCGGCACACCTACGTAGTCATAGAAGAAGAAATTTCTAAATTTCGCAGCACACTTGGAAAATTTTGCGGCACACTAATGTGACGCGGCACACCCTTTGAGAAACACTGGTCTAGATGATCCTGCAGTGCTTCTTTAACCAGTGCCTCCATTATTTCCCCTGAAACAAATTAAACTAACAGGTCTGTAATTAATCGTGGCACCCTTCGATCCTTCTTTGTGAATTGGGGATACATTTGCCCATCTCCAGTCCGTGGGACCCTCCCCTGAGTCCAAGGATGCTCTCATAATTATGGCTAAGGGTTTGCTCACTCTCTTTGCCACCTCCTTTAATATAACTGGACAGAACATACCTGCCCAAGGTGCCTTTCTTATGTTTAACTTCAACAATTTCTCCTCCACTTTACTCTCAGTTATTACAAAATAATTTAACTCCCCGTTAGAATTTGATAAACATCTGGCCCTGTCCTCATGTGTGAATATAGATTATTATTATTATTAGCTATATGGTGCAAGGAAACCTGAGGTTTATGCTGAACCTGCCAAAAAAAAAAAAATCCCGCGTTACCCAGGGGGGGGGGAGAGAGAGAGAGAGAGAGAGAGAGAGAGAGAAGTAGAAGGAAATCACGAAGAAAGCAAGAAAGAGAAGAATGATGATAACCAGCTCAGGACCCTGGGATTGCCAAGCCCATACTCACCAGATGTGAGTCCCTGAGGCAAAATACTCATTCAAGTTTATCAGCTACCTGAGCAGGATCATCAACAGTTGACCCATCAATACCAAGTGGACCAATCTGATTCATCCCCTTCCTTCTAGAGTTTACATAAGTAAAGAACTCTTTGCTGTTTTTCTTTGCATCCCTTGCCAAGGATTTCTCGTAATCTGCCTTCGCCTGCCTAACCTCCTTTGTAATTTGGTTGCATATCAACTTGTATCTATCATAGGCTTCTGTGTCGTGTGTTAATTTGTAAGTATCCCATGCATTTTTCTTCTCTGCCATATGCCTCATTAGTTCATCTGACATCCAATTTGGCCTAAACCTTGAACAATATTTCTTAGTTGGTATATAAAGCCTACTAGCTTCCAAGATAAGTTCTTTGAATGCTTCCCATTTTGAATTTGCTGTTGGTAACATCATCAGTTGGTCCCACTGTATAGAATTTAAATACTGTCTCAGATCATCGTAATCGCCTTTATGAAAGCAATACCCCTTCGCTTTACCCCTAATGGTAGTTACCTCTTTGAGTAAATTCCACTTCAGCACACTGTGATCACTGCCACCTAGTGGTTCCTTTATCTGCAGATTCTTAATGCATGAAGAATCACTGCTGATAATCAAATCAAGAGTATTCCTCCCTCTAGTTGCCTCCCGAACATGCTGATGTAGAAAACAATCATCCAATAAATCCACAAAAGCCCTGCTAGTGTGTGAGTAACCAGCCCCCAAATTCCAGTCAATATCTGGGAAATTAAAATCCCCCATTATAAGACTCTCTGATTAACTGGCCCACTCTTATTTCTCTGTACAATTGCTCATTATACTGATCATATTCATTAGACCTACAACACACTCCTACTCTCATTTTTTCTTTCCCAGTGTTTATGTCACACTAAACAGACTCAACATTGCTTTGTCCACCAACATCAGTTGGATGCACTCCGTTAGATTTTATGTTTCTTAACTAGCAACATAATCCCTCCTCCCTTCCTGTCCTGTCTATCCTTTCTGTGCAAATTATTCTCCCCAAATCCCAATTCTGCATCCCTTATATCTGAGTGACAGACACCACGTCTCTGATATCCCAACAATATCCGCCTTTGATGTCTTAACCGGCACTTCAACCTGGTTAATGACGAAGATGTTTTGTGATAGCTTTAAACCGTGCCTTCAGAATAGTATTTATTTATTTGTTTTTAACACATAATATACACAACAGGCGTACACCCAGGTAAAGTGTATAACAGAACAGAAAATACAAAGATTCTACATTAACATGTAAGCAAATAAAAAAATATTTAATCATAACTTTCGCGTTGAACTCAACTGAGAATTAGCCATATTTCCTGTCCACACCCATATCCAGATCATATTGTTCATAAGAGTTCTTTGAACGAGTTCCTGGATGTCTCTAACTTACATTTACTGATATGCAATGTCGTCTTCTGTATTGTAATCACCGCCGGAACGTGAAGATCAATATGGCATAAAAGATCAGGAAGGTAGGTTGAACCAGTGAGAGATGATACAACCGTTTCAGATCGAGAACAGTTCGCAAAGTTTCCAAAGATTGAAGCTTGAAGTAGGAACTGGGATTTATGTAGAAGATTCGGTGGTAAAACATGGGATTACGTCTGGAAAGATAGTGGATGAATTTTATTTGTAGCGATTCAATTTTCTGATCAAAATGATCACTACTTGTTCCACATGCCACATATCTTTGACTTTCTCGTGTTGGGCCACTAAGTAGATCAGGCAGGCAGCTCTTTCCTTCCTGCCTGTGTCTGGTCTGTTGTGCGGGATCGTCTTGTCCGTTGTCATGGCGCCGTCCCAGTATAGCCTGTGAGTAGAGGGCTCTAGCCCGGCCTGACATTCGTACTTGTAATACTATTACTGTTATTACTAGCCATATAGTGCAAGGAAGCCTGAGAGTTATGCTACACCAGCCAAAAAAAAAAAAATTCCGAGTCACCCTGATAAAATAAAATCTTCAACTCTCCCCCTTTTTTGGCAATGGGAAATTGTGGGAGCGAAGAGAGAGAGAGACAGAGAAAACAAGAATCAGAAGTAGAAGGGAATCACCAAGAAACTTGAAGAATGATGATATCCAGCTGAGGACCCTGGGTGTGCCAAGCTCATACTCAACAGATGTGAGCCACTGGGGTTCCGGTTAAATTTGTTGTTGTACTTCTTCTTATTATTATTGTTATTATTATTATCATTATTTATTATTATTATTATCTTCTTCTTCTTCTTCTTCTTATTATTATTATTATTTATTTATTTGTGACTGATATCCACAAAAAGTTCGCTTCCTTGCTATTTGGCCTAATATTGAAGATAGATAGTTATAATGCTCCCCCCCACCCCAATTTATCTTGTAAAGTTCTTGAGTTTAAGTTGCAAACAGGACAGGCAAATTCTCGAATCTGAAGAATAAGAGAACAGAGAATAACTTTGGAAAATAAAATCTCCAAGTGGTTTTGGAAAATAAAATAAAATCTTCAACTCTCCCCCCCTTTTGTGGCAATGGGAAATTGTGGGAGCGAAGTTAAAAAATATGTAATTAATGATATTGAAATTTCGCAAGATTATTTAATGAAAAAACTTTCGAGCCTACAGACCAGTAAGGCTCCTGGAGTTGATGGAATATACCTTATAATCTTAAGGGAGGCGGCAAGCGAGTGCATTGAGGCTAATTATGCGAGCATCCCTAGACTCTGGGGAGATTCCCTTGGATTGGAAAAGTGCAAATGTATCTCCCATACATAAGGGTGGCTGTAAAAGTGAAGTTGGAAATTATCGACCTGTCAGTCTGACTTCAGTAGTAGGGAAAATCATGGAGGCAATGATCAAGGGTGGAATTCAGGATCATTTGGATCGAATTGAAATTCTCAAGGATACTCAGCATGGTTTTGTAAAGGGAAAATCATGTTTAACAAATCTGGTTCGCTATTTCGAAAGGGTCACTCACGAGCTGGATTTAGGGAATAATTTCGACATTGTTTATTTAGATTTCAGCAAAGCTTTTCACTCAGTCCCACATGAGCGGTTGCTTTATAAGCTGGAACAGGTTGGAATCACTGGGAAAATCCTTAGATGGATAGAAGGATGGCTTCAGGGCAGGAGGCAGAGGGTTGTGATAAATGGCTGTTCCTCAGATTGGGTTGATTTAATAAGGGGGGTTCCCCAAGGATCAGTATTAGGGCCACTGTTGTTTTTAATTTTCATAAACGACATCGATGAAGGGATAGAGGGCGTGATGTCAAAATTTGCAGATCATGTTAAAATTGGTAGAGTAGTTAATGATCAATCACTGTCAAGCTGAGCTTCTTCAGAGAGACCTAGATAGACTTCAGGAATGGTAAGAAAAATGGCAGCTGTGCTTTAATCCAACAAAGTGTAAGGTATTACACCTGGGAAACAGTAATCCCAAAATAACTTATTCACTTGGTTGGAGTTCAACTAAACCCAGTACTGGAGGAAAGGGACTTGGGTGTTACGATACGGTCAGACATGAAATTCTGTGAGTATTGTAAACAGGTTGCAAGGAAGGCCCATGGTGTCCTATCGATGATCTATCGAACTTTTGCAAGTAGAGATAGGGACGTGATAATCCCATTATATAAGGCTTATGTTAGACCACACTTGGAATACGGTGTTCAAGTATGGAGACCGCACCTAAAGAAAGACATCGAGCTTCTTGAAAGGGTGCAAAGAAGGGTAACTCGCCTGGTGAGATCGGCAAAAGGGCGTCCTTATTGAAGAAAGACTTCGAATATGTGGGTTGCAGAGTTTGGACACCTTAGAGGAGATTTGAATGAGGTGTTTAAGGCTCTGAGAGGCATCAGTAAAATGAATGAGGACAAAATTTTCAAGATTATAAATGATGCTAGAACTAGGGGACATAAATTCAAGTTACGGGGGGAAATGTTTAGATTGGATTGCAGGAAGTTTTATTTTAGCCAGCGAGTTATAAATTGATTGAATGGGTTGCCTGCATGGGTGGTAGAGGGTGACAGTTTGGGGAAATTCAAAGGTCATCTGGATAGTACCTTCGGGTGAGGGAAGTGCATAGGATGATAGATTTAATTTCCTTTTTTTTTTATTAATGGTTATTATTTATTTATTTTATTATTTTTTTTATCATTGTTTTATTCGGGTTTTTTTTTTTTTTTTTTTTTTGGCTGGTGCAGCATAAGCCATAGGCTTTCTTGCACCATGCGGCCATTACTAATAGTAATACATCGAGGGTTGCCGAATGGTATGAAAGGATAAACGCACATTTTAAAGCCGTAATTGTGGCACTTAGACCGCGAGTGACTCACGGGTCGGCAACCCGTCCCTGATCAAGGAAAGGAGCGCACTCGAAAAGACAGAGAAAAATAAATCCATTAAAATTTCTCGGTCCCACGCCACGTGTGCCAAGAATAGAGCGTTCAGTGTTGATTCTTTCCCAACGAGACTCCAGAAACCACGAAAGCGTGGGCAGGAATAATAGCCGCATTTTACTTATTTAATTTTATTTTATTTTATTCCTTTTTTGTTTTGGTAAGGCACACGTTCTGATGGTTATAGTGAAAAGTGTGGGATTCTGCGCAATCTTCGAAATGCGAGTGTGGTTCGAGCAGCGTTGAAGAACTCTTTCGCCGCGCGCGAGGGACTGTTCGTTGGAATGTTTGTTTCTGCGAAGAACGATGACGAACGACCCCTTTGCACCGGGATGATCGCCCAAGGTTAATGAATGTGCGGAGGAATCGGAGCCACTCGCCGTTAGAAGCGGCCAAAAAATGAATGAATGT
Organism: Mastigoproctus giganteus; assembly: GCF_048544385.1. Classification (NCBI taxonomy): domain Eukaryota; kingdom Metazoa; phylum Arthropoda; class Arachnida; order Uropygi; family Thelyphonidae; genus Mastigoproctus; species Mastigoproctus giganteus. Next base: position 1,781,784 of record NC_143577.1, on the reverse strand, counting down.
CTGAGGACGAGGATAAACTTAACCTCGCCAAGACTTTCCAGAAGAGCCTCGCGCGGTTAAAAATACCGTTCGGAGAAAGTGTAACAGGTCGCGCTGACTGAGCTCCTTCCACCGCCGGGGGGGGGGTTTCCACATGACTGTTTCTGGCGCGGCAGGGTGGGCCCTTTCCGGGTCACGAGATCGAGAAAGAAAAAAAGGATGAAGGGCGCTCCACTTCCTGCCAATACGGGTTACTCCGATGGGAGTCAGAATTAAGTGCACGTGCCTCTTTCTTCTCCACAAGGACTTCTTCGCACTTCCCCGCCTTCCTTTTTTCCAGTGCGTAGCAGCTCACTGACTTCAACCTTTTTTCACCTTTCAGGATTCTCTTCCAGGATTTCCTAAGAAAAGCTCGAGAACAGTGGCAATGCCCGAATTCCATCCACCCACCCACCGTCCCCTCCGTACTTTAAATACTTCGTCCAAATGCCGCCTCCTTCGGGCCCGCCCGCAGTTGCCAAATGACAGCGACGCCGGATTGCATTTAAGTGGGCCGATGACAGAAGTTCGCTGGATTCGGTCCGAACGTGAGCCAATTCGTCACCTGACGCCGCAGAACCTCACGTGACTGTGCAGAACTCCTGGAGGAGTCGATGGCTACGTATTTCGTAGCGCAGATGTCACGACAGCTGGCCCCGTAAACAAAGCTCGGTGTCACTCCAGTGGGTCATCGACCCCACTCGGGTAGTATCGCCACGAGCTGCCGCTGTTGTTGGCGAAATTTAATACTTTTCACATTTCACTCGGATTTCTGCAGATTGCAATTTTCAGGAAATTTATGTGAAGGGAGGTCGGAAAATGGAAGTCAAAGGGAAAAAGTTGGTCGGGTTGGATTGCATTTGGGCAATGAATGGATGCTGATTGGTGGTGGCACGTGTTCGGATTGATTTCGAAGAGAGAGCGGGAAATATAGAATCGAACAGTGGCCATGGAAGTATCTATAGAAAAGATACTGTCATGGAGATACTCTTTGGAGAGACTCTGTTAGAGAGGAGTCATTCCATGGTAGGGCGGATTTGCGATTTGTACAGAGTGAACAACTGTTTAGGATGCATATGTGGAGAGAGAGAGAGAGAGAGAGAGAGAGAGAGAGAGAGAGAGAGAGAGTGTATGTAGAAACGCTAAGTTTTATCAGTGTAATTATCGAAGAGACGGATGAAAGGAGTCATTTTACAAATGCAAACCATTAAAAAGCTGTGGGAATGCGCTGCTCAATAACCTAAATGCAGATTGCAAAATACCAGGTGCGCATAAACTTTTTTACGTTTTTACTCTGGGCCGGCTACTTAAGAGGAGGAATTCGCAGAATAGAGAGAAAACACGAATATTACAGTATTTGGTAGTTACGGTAATTTGAAGCACACTCGCTCAAAGTGCGTGTAGTTCTGTACTGTCGCGCTTGACCACTCGGCTACAGAGTTAAACGAAATATTCGAGTTGAGTTACTCGAAATGCACTGCAGATGACCTTGTTGTGGAGAAACCTTCTTCAAATGCGATCGTGTGGATGCGACTCCTCCAATTAAATCATTGAATGCATTTGTGTCGAGCGAAACCAGTAAAGAACCCCACTGGTGATATCGGTGCGCGAAGTGCAGCAGCCTTTCGTAACCACTGTTTGTCTTGTACCCCTTAACCGTCTCTTTATTGAAAGTAACACTCCCCTACCATCCACTGCTACTTTGCTTCAATTTCCAGAAAAAGTCCTTCGTCTTTCAAAAACCTCTACAAAAATGCCAGAACTAACTTTTAATTACGGATTAATTAATTAATATCGTCGGTTAATTCGTCGCAATTTATATTTTACGAATGGAGCGTGGATGCACCCGACCTTTAAAGAGAAAAAAGCCGAGGATAACGAGGTTTTCTTTCGACTCCTGGAAACACGGGTTTTTCATCCAACAAAACAGATCGATCACATTCACCGTTTATGGCCATCACACACTCGGGTGGAGGGGCTGGTCTCAGGTAATCGTAATATGATAATTTATTGTAATGAGCACCAAAGGAAATAGCGGAAGTCCTAATTTGAAGATGTTTCGGAAGAAGCAGAGCCAAATCCAGGTCAATCCGGGCCAATTTATTAAAATGCGTGAGCAGCAAATTCCTACAGAGCATACAAGAAGGCATTTTGATTTGAAATAAGATAATTTTTTTATTCTCTGAGCAGTCCAGACAGGACATCTCACGGGGGTCTTATCAATGATACACAGAAACTTTGCTAAGGAGGTGATTATCCCCTTGTATAAGGAAATGGTTAGGCCACACCTTGGGCACTACGTACAGGTCTGGAGGCCTCACTTTAGAAAGGATGTAGAGTTGCTAGAAGGAGTACAAACAGTTCTGCAAATTGCAGCTTCTGGAGAGTGAAACCGGCGGGGAGACCTGATTGAGGCGTTTAAAGCGCTGGCTGGATTGAGTAAGCTGAATGTGAATGCAATTCTTGCCCTTGCTCAGACTGCAAAACATGAGGGGTGCATAAATTCAAGTTGCTGAAGGATGGTTGCAGGATAGATATGCGGAAGTTTGCCTTCAGCCAGCCGGTGGTTGATTGTTGGAACAAACTTCCATCTGTTGTTGTGGAAGTGGGTGGGTTGAATAAATTCAAGGGAAACTGGACAAATTCTAGGAAGGTACGGATGGTGGACTGTGTAGGGTTTTTTTGACTGATACTATATAAGCTTGCTTTCTTACATCATTTGCCATTACTGCTACTACTGCTGAACCCGGGTACTTGAGATATGAATCCAGAGGTAAAAAGCTTCTTGTAAAGATGCGATCGAAACTGTTCTAGACGTTCTCAGAAGAGCTAGCAAAAAGATTGGTTGTATGGAGTCTAGTTTTATTCATTTCATTTCAATTTTTTCTTTTAATCTTTATCACGCGAACTGTCCGAAAGACGACAGGAACGCCAAGAAGTGTGAAAGAACAGCCGACATTGCGGTCGTAGTGTCGAGATTTCGAAGTGTCGCTCGCAGTACACACCTACGTGTATCGTGACGACATTGGCATCTACTCGTGCTGAAGAGTATACCTGGAAGTGCCGAGCGAGTTCGTTCGTGCAGTTGGGAGTTTCGCACACGTGGGTGCTGGCTCTCTGCCAGTCCCGGTCTCCGTTCCGTACCCCACCCCATCCCACGCATTGCGCCCGTACTCGCTGCAAACTGCGCAGCTGACACTTTCGAAAGCGGCTCCCTCCTTTCCCCCCTACTGCCGGGCACACACAAATACACGCACGCACGGGGAACGTCAACAACAGCGAGGCTCATTTGCGTTACTGCCGATGTGTGCCCTCAGCATTGGACACTCGCCACCTTTCCAACGCAGGGCCCAACTGCTCCGAAATATCCCGTTTTCACGAGTTGTGCGAATCCCCGCAGGTCACCCAAATGGCATTCGCTTTATTTCTTTCTTTCTTTCTTGCTTCCTGTAGAGCTTCGGACTCTTTTAACGCGTCCCACCAGTTTCCCACGGGACAGTCACTTTAAACAGTTGTCCCGATCGCGACACTTATTAGGAAACGTAAGCAGGAGCTCCGATGAACAAAGCAGCTACCGAGCTAAAGGTCGTTTCCAATGTCCCGCAGTGTGGTTCGGTTTCGTTATCCTTTCGACTCTGCGCGTGCAGCAGATCGTGTTTCGTTGAAATCCCACACAGCAGCGCTTCTGAACCGGCCAGCTTTCGTCACCCGGAATTCCGTGCTGAGGAATGTTTACGAGAATGTTTTTACCGCGCTCGTGAATATTAGCTGGATCTCATTTTCTGGATCGGTTGTTTCTTCTGGTGTTCCTCCTACAGCGGGGAATACTTTGCGGCGCTCCACGGACCACGAAACGGCGATTTACACCACTCAGAGACGGAGTTCACTCGCTGAAGTGTGTGGCCGCAGTTGCACGCACGCTTCGCATTCTGCGCACGCAAATACGGTACCCCATTTCACGAGACACGGCTTTACTCGTAACGAGAGTCAACATACTGAAGTGGCAGACCCGAAAACCTGATCGCATTTTTAAGGGCATAGAATGCACCCATTTTTGGATGAGAATACGGGTGTGCGGCGATATGTGGGTCATTATCCGAACCACTAACCGGTGTGGAATCTCACACGATTGTTTATTAGCAAACATTCGAGCCTAAACGCGATTGAGGCTCCCTCCCGCAGTTGATATTTTGAGCGACGCGGTAACAAACTACATTGACCCATTAAGGTTAATTACGAGGGCGTGTCTAGACTCGGGAGAAATTTTCTTGGACCGAAGAAGTGCCAATACACGAAGGAGGTTCTAAAAGTGAAATGGATAACCATCGACCGGTTAGTCTGATTTGATTGGTAGGGAAAATAATGGAATCAATGATCACGAGTGCAGTACGTTATAGGGTCATTTGGAAAGAAATGGTAAAAGGAAACACAACGCAGCTTATTTTAACAGGAAAAACCACGTACAACCAACCCGGTAAGTTATTTCGACAGAGTCACTCGTGAGCTCCATGTAGAAAATAATTTCGACATTGTTTACTCGGATTTCAGCAAGGCAGTTGTCTCAATACCACACGTTCCTGGTTATAATCAGGAACATATTGGAATCACTGTAAAAATACTTAGATCGATCGCAGGATGGCTGCAGGGCCTGCAGGGCCATAATCACAACCTCGCGCATTAGCGCAAGGTTATGATTAATGGTCATTTTACCCCTCGGGTTGGGCCAATATAAGAATGATCCCGAGGACCGGTACCGAGGCCATTTTTGATTTTGATTTTCTTAAACGTTAATTGAAGAAGGGATACTGGACGTTATATAAAGTTGGCCGATGATGAGAAGCGATTGTCAGTAAATGGGTTAAGTTGTAATACGGCAGAGTGCAAAGGTTAGCCGGGAAGATAGCTTATACACTTGGTAAACTTGAATTAAAAGCTTATACAAAGGGTACTAGGAAAGTTTTGCAATATGACGCAACAATGAATCACAGGAAGCTGCTTGTTGCTGCATGTTGAGACATGTTCATACGTGCATAGTAGCCGCCGCGCCAAGTCGATGGGCTCAGTTATTCATTAGTAGTGAGAGTGTAAAGTGCTTGCGATGGCATCGTGGTCACGAAATGAGATAAGGACAGTTTTGCGGTATAATTTCGTGCGTGGTTTAACCATAGACCAGTGCTTAGAAGAAATGACTCTTGCACTAGATGATGATTGTCCACATCGTACAACGATATTCAGGTGGTATAGAGAATTCCAAAGGGGAAATTTCACTCTGGAGGATTCGGAGAGGCCGAGAAGGCCACGAACGTCAGTTACGGAGGAAAACGTTACTGCTGTGAGGAAAATGCTTGACGAAAACAGGCGAGTGACCTACCAACAGATAGAGGATACTTTGGGCCTAAATTTGGGCCTTTGTTCTCTCTGGGTGCCGCATCAACTGACCGAAGAGCAGATGACACGACGTGTGACTTGGTGCCGGGAGATGTTAAAAAGTTTGATAAGGGACAATCTCGGTATGTGAACAACATCGTGACAGGTGACGAGACTTGGCTGTACTGTTACGATCTGCCGACCAAGGCTCAAAACAAAGTTTGGGTCTTTGATGATGACAACACACCCGTAATTGTCAGAAAATCCCGATCTGTAAAGAAGAAAATGATAGCTGTATTTTTCAAATCGAGTGGAATTGTGGAACGTGTCGTTTTGGACACGCAGAAGACAGTCACAGATAAGTGGTATACTGAACACAATGCCTGCCTAAAGTCATTGGATCTATGAAGAACCTGCGGCCAAAGTCAAGAATGGACACCTGGTACCTCCATCACGAAAATGCTCCAGCTCACCGCGCCAAAGCCTGCACCGAATATTTGACCACGACAGGACTGAAACTTCTCGAGCACCCTCCCTACAGTCTTGACCTTGCTCCCTGCGACTTTGCACTGTTCCCGCATGTGAAAATGAAGCTAAAAGGGAGGCGGTTTTCCAGTGATGAGGACCTTCTACGGGCTTGGACAACGAGTGTGCTTTACTCCCTAGTGAAACTTGGCAGAACTGGTTTAAAGATTGGTTTCGGAGGATGGAGAGGTGTATTGAATGTAGAGGAAATTACTTTGAAAAAGTTAAATAAACAAAGCTGTATTGCAAAACTTTCCTAGTACCCTTTGTACACTTGGTAAACTTGAATAAGATTTAGTATAGATTATGAGGACAGTAGAGGAAGAAAGGAATTTGAGAGCTACGATTCGGTCAGATATCCACCATCAGTTCCTTTTCTACCCGACCAACAACTTCCCATAATACGAGCCCTGCAAATGATCGAATAGACCTCCATCCAGAAGTTTGCGATAAGATCGCAATTACAGGCGTTCGCTGTCCGAACTGGTTCCTATATTGCAGGGGTGGCCAACTTAATTTGTGACGCGATCTACCTTTTTCCTTCAAAATGTGCCGCGATCTACCATCTCAAAATAAATCGAGGGATGACTGTATATTTAAAATTCGAAATTAAATCCGCGATCGACTCGTCGGCCACCCCTGCTATATTGTATGGCCCTGCCTTCTAATTTCCAAATGATGTCCGCACTTGCCATTTAGAACGCCACCTATCGTGAACTCTTGCACTTGAACGTGCGAAACTACATAAAGATCAACTTCCTGCACGCCTGAGCGTGTGATCAGTGAAATTTGCTGACTGACGTGTGTGTTTTAATACTTCGTTCAAATGCTGTGTCCTGTCCGTCTCACAACTTGTATGACATTAATGTTGTCATGTATTGATGACATTAATGTCGTCAGTTATACGTATCATTCATGACTAATGTCTATTTGCTGTGCGTGTTTTTACGTAGTCACTTAACCTGATCAAGACCCTGCCCTCCTGCCTGTGGCGGGTATATATTGTATCGGTGATGTTTATGGGGACGATGTATGATATGTGGATATCATGTACACAATACAATACAATAAAGATTTTCTTCTTCTCCTTCTAGGGATATATAGGTAATTTAGTTAATTTCAATCCTTCTAAACTCAGTCTAGTCTTATATCTCGCAAAAAGGATTCCTCTGCTCCTATGATCATCTTTGGTGACACTCCGATTTCTAAGCAAAATGATATATCTCTTTTGGGGATGACCCCGACTTCTAATCTCTCTTGGCACAAGCACATTACAAATATTGCTTCCTCTGCATCTAAAAAACTTGGTTTTCTCTTTCTCTCTCGGCGTTACTTTTCTCCCAAACAGCTGCTCACTCTGTATAAATCGCAAATCTGCCCTGCCTTGGAATATTGTTCCCACATTTGGGGTGGTGCCCCCAAAACATCTCTCACGCTTCTTGATTCTGTTCAAAAGAGTGCAGTGAGGTTAATTAATGGCCCATTTCTAACAGTGTGTCTCATAGACATTCTGTTTCTGCTGCATGCCTTTTCTATAGTTACTTCCATGGCACTGTTCTTCTCAATTGGCTTCTATAATTCCCTCCCTCTCTTTCGAACTAGTTCGAACACGTGCCGCAAACAGTGAGCACCAACTTTTCTCTTCCTCATTTAATCCTTCAATTTCTGGAACAACCGCTCTGCGTACGTATTTCCTGAAAATTCATATTTACAGAAATCCAAGTGTAATGTCAACGTAGCCGAGTGGTCCCGAGTGCAGTAGCACACGCCCTTTGGGTAGACCAGGGTTCGAGCCCGTGACTGCTAAATACGATTAACATTTGCTATTATTATCATCAGTTTATTTCTCTTAGGAGACACCCGGTTATTTGCATTGGCGATTTATGTAAAGTCCATTGACCTGGTGGTCGTGCCGGAGAATAAACGAGAACATTTAGTTTTCTTCAACCCATGCATGGTACTAAATATAATATTTAGTATAGATTATGAAAACCCCAAACAGTTTTCGTATTTGGGGTTTTCGTAAATAAAAAACCTTCTGAAATTTGTTTGCAATTCAGGTTAACTAATTCCGATCAGATGCATAAAGAAGAGGATCGATGGTTAAGTAGTTGAACGCTTGAAATCAGGCAGAGAGGAAAGTGCATATCGATTGGATGAAGTCTGTGGAGTAGATAAATAAATTCTGCTTTAAATTTAGGTGATCTGCGAGGAATTTTCCAACCAACTACTTCCTGTGGGTGGCAATTGCACCTCGATAAACTGTATAATTACTTGGTTCATTGTTCTGAGAAGAGGACAACCAACCTATTAATTATGCAGTTCGTTAAGGAGGGATAATCTCTGGCCCGTACATTTCAAATTCAACGTGGTTTAAACATACAGCCATAGCCGTTTTTGACATAACTTTCTTACGGCTGGCTTTGAAAAGAAGGCCCCTTTAAGAAATGAATATTCGAGGAATGAGAGTTTTTTAAAACTGGATTCGGACACCAGTTCCAGTTGATGACGAAGCACAGAGAAACTGATTTTACAATCAGATTCAAACAGTCAAGGACCGTAAATGAAAGAACGCTCAAAGTGTTGATGCCTCGAAAAATGTATTGAAACTTGACCGTTAAAATGCGTTGGGCATTTCCAAAAGTAGCAGAGCCGCTAACAAAGCCACAGGAAGACCAAATAATCCAGGCTATAAAAGGATGACTATTTACCCAACACTGAAAACTATTTTGCCAAACAGCGACTGTTTCGGATATCCGAAACAGCTGGTGCGTTTATGATATTGTGTACGATTAACCCCTATTAAAAAGTGGTTGCGCCCAACAGAAAAACGAAGAAGGAATTCACTCGCTCATTTGGCTTTTGTTCGACCGCTCACCGAAGAGGACAGAAATATTTCTGCGGGGATTGTTTTCTGGTATTGGACCAATAGCCATCCTTGCAGCCTGGATTATTTATTTCTTACTAACTAGAGTTTTGTTTCAAACTTGAGGAAATGTCCACCGCATCTTAAAATGTTCGGCGAGCAGAGGAGAGGAGAGGAAACACGACAAAAGATGTTGCGTAAAAATCCAAATGGTTTTTGGGAATTTTGTAAAAAGATAATTAATGCGTGGAGCAAAAATTAAATTTTGAATTAAAAAAGAACTTCGAGGTGTTTATGATTCAGTAGCCATAGGAAGAGACGCTGACATCTTTTTGAAAGAAACTCGCGTATCTTCACACTTAGAAGCGTTTATTGAAATATTACAGTGGGGGATATAAACCGAGAGTTCTTTAGAAGTTGGGAAGAATAAGTGTTTTGAGAAGGGAGGTGTCGAAGGGATCAGAATTAAAAAAAAAAAAAAAAAAAAAAAATTCATATTAGGGCTACCCAAGAACTAACTTACAAGCCTGGTGATGTCCATAAATTGCGTGTTCTTTGGCCTATTTGTGTGTTTTGTTGAACGAAAAACCCGAATTTCCGGGGGGGCCGGGAAGGCAAACCTTGCTATTTGTGCCTGAGACAGGTTAACCGAGTGAAAAATCCCACGAAAACCCAACATCAGAAAGTTCCTCGTTTCATTGACGGGATTCAGACCGAACCTTTTCTAACCCCTGTGGGGAGGTTACAACCACTGCGCTATCCCGCACACATGTTTTTGCGTGAGGCCAGACACATGCCAATTCGCATCCTACCCGCTCATTCGCATCACGTGAATTTGACGTTGATCCAGCGATACGATGTCACGATGCTATGAATATCTGCCGCACGCTTTTAACACGGACGCACCTGTTCGTGTCGAAGGTTCTTCTGCCGCAAAAGCTGTTTGTTTTGCGTGTGGGCGGAGCACCCGGCTGCAAACAGTATCACTTTGAGGGCTTCGATTTGGCTCGTTTCGCCACACCGGCTGTAAACTAGCGGCTCTGCCAACTTCCGAGGGGATGAAAGTGGGTGCTCGTTTGTACTGTGGCGTCAGGAAAGAGCAGAATTAAATGGACGGAAACGGAGCTACGCACTCCCAGGATTCCCAACGAAACATCTTCGCACTCGACAATGGCGCGCATTTGATGCATGCCTTCCATCGAGGCCCTGGAATGTCATCCAGGACCAGATAAAACGTCGTGGGCAAGATGAAATTCGCAGCCCCAAGAAAGTGTTAGAGATAAGAAAAGATTTTTGGAGAGTGGTTTCGATGATGCCTTACCGTTGTCGAAGGCAGCATCCCTCAGATGTGGTTCGTTTCAGAAACAGTTTAAAAAAAAAAAAAAGATGTTCCTATTCGATCCGATAAAGAATTCGGACGAACCTCAAAAGTGCGATGAAAACGCACTCTACAAGTTGCACAAATTGCGCATTTGTAACTGGACTATGGAGAGCTGAAAGTTGAAAGTTGTATCCTTCTTCGAGATGAATCTCCAGAATCTCCAGAAAGTCTGTTTGTCTTTTTGGTTGGATCAACTAACGACGTATAAAACTAAGCTGCACGCAAAAAATATACGAAAATCTCTTATAATAACAGGAGGAACAACGATTGACAATCCCATCCATCCCAGCGGTTGAAACTGAAGTTTAACATCGACATATGCAAAGTGCTGCACATGGGTAACAGTAACCCCAGAGTAATGTACCGACTGTGCGGTACTACACTCAGGGTAGTGGAGAATGGAAAAGACCTGGAGGTAATTGTGAAGTCAGATAGAAAGCTTTCTGAGCGTGCAGACAGGCTGCAAGAGTAGCACATGGGGTCTTGTCAATGACATACAGGAATTTTGCTAGCAGAGGTAAGGAGGTGATTATCCCTTTGTATGAAGCAATGGTCAGGCCGCTAACATAACTACCCTTTTTCGGACGCGCAGGCAAAGAACATGTTCGGGCCCCTACTTAATTAATGAAAATTGCAGAAACAGTAGACAGCCAAAGACGCCGGGCCCCTAAAAGCCCCGGGCCCGGAGGCAATTGCCTTGCCTGCCCACATGGTAGCTACTCCACTAGGTCAGGCCACACCTTGAGTACTGCATACAGGTCTGGAAGCCTCATTTTTGGAAGGATGTAGAGCTGCTAGAATGAATACAGGGAAGGGCAACGAGAATGGTGAGGGGAAACAAAGGGGTGCTCTTACGAAGAAAGACTTAAGTTTTGCAAATTGCGGCGTCTGGAGACTAAGCACCTGCGAGGTGATCTGACTGAGGTGTCTCAAGCCTTAAATGGACCTCTTGTATAAATTACGCACCTATGTGGCATAAATTCAAATTGAGGAAAGATGGTTGTAGGATAGATGTGCGGAAGTTTGCCTTTAGCCAGCGGGTGGTTGGTTGCTGGAACAAACTTCCATCTGTCGTTGTAGAAGTGGACAGCTTAAATAAATTGAAGACTGAATAGACAAATTTTGGAGTAAATGGGTGGTTTAAAAGGAAAGATATATATATTTTTTTTTGGCTGGTGCTGTATAAGCTTGCTTTCTTGCATCGTATCTTGCATTAGTAGAAGCACTTGCCTCTACTAATATTAATGCTAATGTCCCGGGACTTTTTTTTTTTTTCAAGTCGTTTGCAGCGAAGAAACTTGACTTCAGAGCCATCACACTTCATTTCATACCTTCGCTTCTTCACCGCCATCAGTGAGAGAGGTGGTTTGTCCCACCTGAAATCAGGTTCAGCGTCACAACGCCCTTTTTCCACAGCAGGGATTCACTCTTTTTTTTCATTGGGGAGGTATTTTTTATTTGCTAAGGATTTATTGGGGATTTTAGTATTAATAACCTCCTTCGTGGTGATTTCTTTCGGGGCTACATTTTGATAGATTGCATTCGCAGGAATATTCGAGGTTATTACTTTGTCACTTTTTTCCTACTTGCGATATCTTCCGAAGATTGAACGCTTTCAAATCTCAGGAAGATATCGCAAATAGGAAAAAACGGCTTTGATCTGTGTTGAATGTTCCCCCCCCCCCCGAAACAACTATTATCCAATTATTGCAACGCTTGCATGAATCATACACCATTCTTAGGAATCGCAGAGTGGGGTGCGGATGTTCCAAATTGTCGTTATCCCTTTCGATGGTGTGAGCGACTGTCTCTTCCTTAATGTCCGCTGTTAAGAGAACGAGTATCTCCCTATGAAGTCTGTCCGCGGAGCTCTTTGATGTACGCGGAAGGAAACTTTCCAGTGGACATCGGATTTCTTGTAAACTGGCATTCGTCAAATAACTTTCCACTAGGATCTGGGCTTCCTGGTGTCTTTCCTCCTAGTCTTTCGACTAGGGTCTAGCCTTCCTGGTAGCAAAGAGGCCAGAAACAGCTAAACAACACACACACACACACACACACACACACACACACACACACACACACACACACACACACACACACACACACACACACACACACACAATGCAAACATAACATTACACTCATTTCTGGCCATCGTACAGAGTCTTTTATATCACAGAGAGCCATGGCGGAGATGAACTAACGTTTAGGGGCCGCATTGCGTAAGACACAACACATGTTCACATAGGATCTGGGCTCGGTCTACGCGGGTCGCACAGTAGTATTGTCACCGTCCTTCCTACACCGGGAAGAAAGGCCCAGGGACCAATCCCATCAATGATGCTAGGAACTTTTATGAGCTTTTTCCACTCCGTGGCTGAGTTAGTCGGTCTCAGGCGCAGATAGCGAGGTTCTCTCCTCCCCGGAAACTCGGTGGAACATAACATACTTGGGTAGATGAATTAATAACAAGGAACGCCTGGTACAATAAACAAAATAAAATAAAAAGAGGAGTGCAAATGACACGACACCAGGAGTTCCGTATCGAGGATCGATAAAGGTCATTAAATTACTGCGACAAGTCTCCGAGCGAAGCAAATTTAAAGCTGTTTGTGTTTTCACTGACGGTCTTTGAGCCAATCAGACGAACAGAAATTGTCGCGAACTTCGCTGGACGTTGCGCTTATCGCCACCTGGACAGCTCGGCATTTCTCAGTGAATGTCGCCCCTCGCCGAGAAAATGCCTAATCCCCCACCTCACAATTCTCCACCCACGACCGGGGATGTTTTAGCGCAGCTGCGAAGCGAAAACGTTGGCGATCGTGTGAGTGATTTATTCGTTGATGTCGTCAATGCCCATTGTCGAAAGGAATCTTATCCGCTGTTCTTGCGCCCCACCCATCCTATTCACGGCGAGGATACGAAGCCACTAATTAACCCACTTATTCATTCCCTTCCGATGTGGGGAGCTCGTGTTTCGCAGCGACAAGGTCAGCCGCGCACCACCACTACCGATTGATGACTCATTGCGCGAGGAAATCGCCTCGACATTCGCTGCGTCCCACGCCCTCCATCACATCCCGTTGTCCACCGCATTGTCCTCTGACAGAGCGCGAGACACCGAACGAAAGAGAAAGTTCTCGTTTCTGAAGCGAAGGCATGCGGAACAGCGCAAGGGGAAGTTCCAGCGGTGCACTGGAGAGAATCGACGCTCCACCTGACGCACGGCATGCGACATGATCTTCCAGCACAGGTAGCGTCGAGTGGTAGCACGTGAGCAACGGTTTCATTTGAGCCAATTATAAAGATTAGAAAGAAGCCAAAGAGAAGCCTGTTTACAATGCTGGAGCCACGCAGCAACCACGCTGTTATTGGCAGTTCAGACCTCTTTGGTATTAGAGAGGCCAAATAAAAGCCGTGAATTAGGGTTGAAATTGAAAGTGTCTGCAATTCTGCCCAGACACGATAGGAGGGAGTATATGATGAGAGCCCTGTCAATCAATTCGGCCCTGGAAAGATTGTGCAGGGCTCAAGGGGTAGAATTTTTTTCAGCCTGGTCTGTACTTGTTAACAGGAGAGACTGCTTCTACAGGGATGGGATACACTTAAATAGAAAGGGTGCAAGAATGTTTGCTGATGCTATCGAGGCAATGTTAGGTGGGTCGGAAAACTGCTAGATTGGGGGGATACAAGGACTAATAGATTAACAGTAGCCACTGGCAGAGGTGAAAGTGATTCTTGCACTGCTTCTATTGGAATGAGCCGCAGCCTGGAAAATAAGATGCAGGATATTTCAGAGACTGCTGGGAGTCATTGCGTTACAAGTAAACACATGGGTTGTGTTAGGGTAGCTAAGAAAAAGAACAGGTGCATGTATACTTGTGTGTACACCAATGCTAGGAGTTTAGTAAATAAATTTGATGAATTTGAGGTATTGCTCAAAACATCAAAGGCAGATATTGTTGGGATATCAGAGACGTGGTGTCACACAGATATAAGGAATGCAGGACTGGAATTTGGGGAGTACAACGTCTACAGAAAGGATAGACAGGATAGGAAGGGAGGAGGGGTTATGCTATTAGTTAAGAAACACATAAAATCCAAGGAGGTGAACCCAGTCGACATGGATGGACAGGGCAGTGTCGAGTCAGTTTAGTGTGACATAAGCATAGGGAAATCAAAATTGAGAGTAGGAGTGTGCTATAGGCCTAATGACTCTGATGAGTATAATAAGAAACTGTTCGGAGAAATAGAGTGGGCCAGTAAATCAGAGAGTCTTATAATGAGAGATTTTAATTTCCCAGATATTGACTGGAATTTGGGGGCTGGTCACTCACACAGTAGCAAGGCTTTTGTGGATTTATTGGATGATTGTTTTCTACATCAGCATGTTCGGGAGGCAACTAGAGGGAGTAATACTCTTGATTTGATTATCAGTAGTGATTCTTCATGCATTAAGAATCTGCAGATAAATGAACCACTTGGTGGCAATGATCACAGTGTGCTGAAGTGGGAGTTACTCAAAGAGGTAACTACCATTAGGGGTAAAGGGAAGGGGTATTGCTTTCGTAAAGGCGACTACAATGGACTGAGACAGTATTTAAATTCTATACAGTGGGATCAACTGATGATATTGCCAACAGCAAATTCAAAATGGGAAGCATTCAAGGAACTTATCGTGGAAGCTACTAGGCTTTACATACCAACTAAGAAATATTGTTCAAGGTTTAGGCCTAAATGGTTGTCAGATGAACTAATGAGGCATATGGCAGAGAAGAAAAATGCATGGGATACATACAAATTAACACGTGACACGGACGCCTATGATAGATACAAGTTGATCTGTAACCAAGTTACAAAGGAGGTTAGGCAGGCGAAGGCAGATTACGAGAGATCCTTGGCAAGGGATGCGAAGAAAAACAGCAAAGAGTTCTTTACTTATGTGAACTCTAGAAGGAAGGGGATGAATCAGATTGGTCCACTTGAGATCGATGGGTCAACTGTTGATGACCCTGCTCGGGTAGCTAACAAACTAAATGAATATTTTGCATCGACATTCACACATGAGGAGTTATTCAGCGAGGGGAATGCCAGAGGTGTATTCAATTCTAGCAGTAAGCTAGAGAATCTTGTAATAACTGAGAGCAAAGTGGAGGAGAAATTGTTGAAGATAAACACAAGAAAGGCACCTGGGGTGGATGGGATCTATCCAGTTATATTAAAGGAGGCAGCAAAGGAGGTAAGCAAACCCTTAGCCATAATTATGAGAGCTTCCTTGGACTCAGGGGAGGTACCCATTGACTGGAGATGTGCAAATGTGACCCCAATTCACAAAGGGGGATCAAAGGCTGACACAAGTAATTATAGACCTGTGAGTTTAACTTCTGTTCCCGGAAAATTAATGGAGGCACTGGTGAAAGAAGCACTGCAGGATCATCTAGACAAGACTTCAGTTATAGCTAGGACACAGCATGGTTTTGTTAAGGGGAAGTCTTGCCTGACCAATTTGATTGGATACTATGATGCAGTCACAAAAGAACTGGATGCAGGGAATAACTTTGATATTATATACTTGGATCTTAGAAAGGCTTTTGATACTGTTGCACATGGAAGACTGCTGCACAAATTGGAGCAGTGTGGCATTGGAGGCAAGTTGCTGCTATGGATAAAGGGGTGGTTGAGGGGGAGAAGACAGAGAGTGGTAATCAATGGACACTGCTCATCGTGGACTAATGTTATTAGTGGAGTCCCTCAGGGTTCAGTATTGGGGCCTTTATTGTTTTCTGTATTTATAAATGATATTGATGATGGTATATCAGGCTTAATGTCCAAGTTTGCAGACGATACGAAGGTTGGCAGGGTTGTCAAGGACACTACTGACACTATGCTGCTGCAACAGGATTTGGAAAGGTTGAGCAGATGGGCTTCGAGGTGGCAAATGAAGTTTAACATTGACAAATGTAAAGTACTACATATGGGAAACAGCAACCCCAGAGCAGCGTATCAACTCTGTGGTACTACACTGACAGTGGTAGAGAATGAAAGGGACCTGGGGGTGGTGGTGCAGGCAGATATGAAGTTCTCTGAGCAGTGCAGACGAGCTGCAAGAGTAGCTCATGGTGTATTGTCAATGATATATAGGAATTTTTCTAGCAGGGATAAGGAGGTGATTATTCCCTTGTATAAGGCAATGGTCAGGCCACACCTAGAGTACTGTATACAGGCCTGGAGGCCTCATATCAGGAAGGATGTAGAGCTGCTGGAAAGAGTACAGAGAAGGGCAACTAGATTGGTGAATGGGACAAAGGGGTTCTCTTATGAAGAAAGGCTTAAGTTTTGCAAATTACAGTGTCTGGAAACTAGGCACCAGCGGGGTGATCTGATAGAGGTGTACAAAGCCTTGAATGGTTTGAGCATGCTCAATGCTGATGGGATTCTTCCTCTAGCTCAGAAAAATCACCTGAGGGGGCATAAATTCAAATTGAGGAAAGACAGATGTAGGATAGATGTGCGGAAATTTGCCTTTAGCCAGCGGGTGGTTGGTGGGTGGAACAGACTTCCATCCCTTGTCGTGGAAGTTGATAGCCTAAATAAGTTTAAGGCTCAGCTGGACAGGTATTTCGAACGAACAGAGGGGTGAAGTGGAAGTGGTTATTTTTATTTATTTATGTTACTTTTTTTTTTTTTTTTTTTTTTTTTTTGGCTGATGCTGCATAAGCTTGCTTTCTTGCATCAAATGCCTCTACTAATGCTAATGCTAATGAGAGCAGTTGGGTTTTCTGCATTGGCCAAAAATAATAAAAATCCAAATAAAACAGAATATTCACACCATTCCCATTCTCGCAAAGTAATCATCCAATTCTGCTTCAAACTTGGTCAAATTTACTGCCTTCACCATGTTGGGAGGCAACTTATTCCATCGTTCGAGTACTTGTGGTGAACTTCGTGAAATCCAATCTTCCGTTATTCCCTGAGATTTTATATCTGTGTGTGTGTGTGTGTGTGTGTGTGTGTGTGTGTGTGTGCCTGGTTCGTGTCTCACCCAGGAGAACCAAACTTTCATTTATTTTACTCAGTGATCCGATCGAGTGTACACCTCAAGCAACCCCCCCCCCCCCCCCCAAGATATCTAGTTGTCAAACTCTGCAGTCACACAAGCCGTTCTCATGCCCATCGCTCGTCACCAATCTGGCCGCCCTTCTCAGAACCTCCACGGGAAGTTTTCTGTCTTTTTTAGGTGGGGGCGGGGGGAGAGGGATAATAATTGAAAATAATATTGAAAAATTAATAAAATATTAATGTTTTATTAAAATATAATTTATTAAATTATTATATTATATTTTATTTATATTATATTATGTTAAATTATTATATTATATTTTATCTATAATATATTATATATATATATATATAGGCGCGTGGGTGCGTAAGTACATGTGCCTTCTTGAGTGACCCGGGTTCAAGCCCGTGACTGCTGAATATGGTTCTGTTTCTTGTATTCTCTCTACCCTGAAAACTCCTCTGACCGGTGTGGTCGTCCCGTAGTATAAACAGAAAATTTATTTATATTATATTATAATATAATATAATATATATTACATATATATTACATTTATAAATGATTTCAAATTATAATAATTTCAAATAATGATTGCTTTGTAAAGACGGACAAAACGTCCTTCCCCTGCTAGTAAAGGCAAAAAAGTAAAATAAGTGGCCAAAATTAAAATTATCACCTGCATCCAACTGTTTAATGGATACGTTATAATAATTTAGCAGATTGGTCAGGCATGGCCTCCCCTTCGCAAGCTCATGCTTGCTTGGATCTACTAAAGTACCATTCCTATGGAGATGGTCCAGAATGACATCCTTAACCACAGACTTCATCTTCTGCACCAAAGGAATCCAACTGGCTGGCCCACAGTTACCCAGCTCCTCTTTGGCACCACCTTTGTGGATGAGAGACGTCGGCACTTCTCCAGTCCAAGGAAATCTTCAATGAGGCTCTCATAAACATTCCGAACGGTGTCATACATTCATACGCAACTTTTTTAATTGCAATTAAATACATACCATCTTCCCCTAGAGCATTCCCTTCCTTTAATTGCAGTACGTTTTCTAATAAACGCTTGGCTGAGATTATTAAATCCCTGTTTTACAGTAATCTGATGCCTTAACGCTTCTCAGTTTCGAGCTTATTTTCGACGTAAGTATCGCGTATCTGTTCAACTCATCTGCCACTTCTGCTGGGAATTCAATGGCCTCTCCACTACAACCATTTGAGGGACTAATCGGATTTGCCTCTTCTTTCTCGTAATCATATAAATGAGAACTCTTTATCCTCGATCTCAGCTTTCTTTGCTAGTTCTTTCTCATAACCAGCGTATAAGTTGTTGATGTAGGGTTTTAGGCTGATCAGCGACTTAGACTACATTGGGCCGTATATTATGACTGTAAATCGCGTGTATTCCGAGGTTGAGGTTGAGCAAAAACGTAGTTTCTGGAGAAAAAAACAAACAAAGCATGCAACTCTCGCCCGAGGCCGAATAACTAAGCCACGCTTTTGTGAAAAAAGCGAATAAAAATCCCTCGTGTCGTGTCACTGATGGGGTTCGAACTCGTCTTTTCCGCTTAGTCTGGGGCGACGGTGATGATACCAATCGTGGCACCCCGCGAGGGCAATGCTATACAAATCGGAATCACGTGATTGTAACTGTTTAACGTGCTCGTGTCTTTTGCTCAGCCAAACCCTTAACCTCGTCTGTCGTCCAGTTTCGCATCTTACGTGTATGGAATTTAACTATGGTGTGGATATGTGGAGTTGGCATTAGTAGAGGCATATGATGCCAGAAAGCAAGCTTATACGGCATCAGCCAAACAAAAAACACACTTTCCATTTCGCCCATCTATTCCTAGAATGACTTCGTGATAAATCCCATAGCGTATTGGTATCTGACACCGTAATTACTACTACCCTTAATTTGTATGACAGTAATAGTAATAGAATGGTCTCCCCAGTTAATCCAGCCCAAGAAATAACTTTTCGTCATAGTGCCCTCTCTTGAAATTGAGAGAACCCACATACGATATAGATTTATTTTACTTTTCGTTGATACTTGCACTGGTTGTGTTCCATTGGCAAAGGAGTTGTTGGCATCCATAGGGCTTGCACCATTATCTAAGGTGCCGGATTTACTTTACTACGAACAGAAGAGGACTCGTCATAAGGATTACGGGGGGAACCCCGCTGGACCGGAGGCCGCTCTAATTTCTACTTGTTTTTTCCGGTAGAATTTTCGATCCAGTCCACCTCTGCACAGTTGTCGCCACCTCCTCACGAGATGGGCGGTTGGCGAGAAGGGACCCTTCTGTGATACAGTAATAGCAATAACCATACAATGCTAAAAAGCACAGACTTTTGCTGCACTGGCCAAAAAAAAAAAAAAAAAAAAAAAAAAAAAACACCTGTAGATAAGAAACTAAATTATTTGCTTTTCTCCTCACATAGGTAACTATCCAGTTGACTTTTGAATTTATTCAAACTGTCAGCCTCAAGTACCAGTGAATGAAAACCTGTTCCAGATATCACGGCTCGCTGGCTAAAAGAAATAACTTACTACAATCTAATCTAAACCTTGTAATTTGAATTTATGCCCACGAGTTTTGGAATTCTCTATAACAGTGAAAATTCCACCTTCATTCATTTTACTAATCCCTCTCAGAGCCTTATAATCCTCAATCAGGTTACCTCTGAGGTGCCTGATCGCCAAACTCTGCAGCCCGCAGTCTTTTCTCGTATGGTCGTCCTTCTGCCGGTCTCACCATTCCAGTTGCTCGTCTTTGGACTCTTTCAAGACGTTCAATCTCTTTCTTCAGATGAGATCTCCATACCTGAACACAGTATTCCAAATATGGCCTTATACAGTGAATTATGGCCTTCTTATCTCTACAGGATAATTCGATAAATCATCGATAGGACACGTGGGTTTTCCTGGCTGCCTGTTTTTTGATGTGAAAGCATCTTTGGCGGCACCTACTAATTTGTACCGAAGTAAAGCCAATTTGTCACGAAAATGCGAAGTGGAAATGACCCAAATTACCTCACTTCTTAAGTGACACTAAAGTTGATTCGGTAGAGTAACTAGCGAGCGTGAGCATAAAATGTTACATCGTTCATAAATTTCGGTTCCAGCTGTTCGATTTTTAAACGTTCTGATTTTCGTCAATGATGTTTTCACATAAAACATCTTTCGTGCGTACAGGGTACACATGCGATTTTTTATATATATATATTTTTTTCTGCGAATAGCGACACCTGACAATGGAATGTAACGAAAATGCGAGACGAAAAAAGAAATTGTTAACAAATATTTGTATTGTTGCAATCATACTTTCTGCAGTTATGCTAAATTTTCGGCGCCTCCGTAGCCAGGTGGGAAGGAGCAGCAGTGCATAGCACACGCTTCTTGATTAGACCGGGGTTCGAGCCCGTCACCACCAACTACGAGGATGCGGAAAGGTCAGGGAATGACCACCGCATATCCCGGAGTAATATGGCCTTAGTTGCTAATGCTCCTAAAAACCAAATAATAATAACAACATCTAAATTTTCCTATGACGATTTTCCCATGATAATTTTCCTGACGGAAAAAATTAAAAAATTCACAGCCAAAATGTAATTCGTCTCTTAAGGTCGGACTGGGGAATTCGGCAGAAAACATTAATACTCTGCTTCCATATTTCTTGACCATATTTCTGCCAATTTTTATTATGGGGTTTTATTATGCTGTCTGGTTTTCCAGAGTAACTGACTAAAATTAAAGCGAAACTGTTATCACTCGAGAGAACGATGATTTTAACAACTTATAGATGTTGTCGTACGACCTGAACAAAATGCTTTGCAGGTCATATCAGGATGTTTACCTTTAGACTTTTATGTGGCATAAGAGGTATGGTGTCCAACTTAAATAAAGGATTGACAACAAAAATTTTTGACATAGAGAATAATCTGGCATTGGATATAAAGCGAGAGAAAAAGAACCACTGGACCAAGTTTAATACGATTTGGAAAGATAGATGGCAAACTACTGACACAGGAAATATTACTCGGAAATTTATTGACGACGCATTGTTCGCTGTAGACAAGAAAGAGAAACATTGGTTTTATCCATCGATATCCAACTCATATCTAATAACAGGACATGGTTCGACGCGGTACAGACTTTGCAAATTAGGACTCGAAGTGAATCCCTCGGTGTTTTTGTGGTGCCAGGGAAGATTGTAAACATATTCTTCTCTTTTGCCTAGCTTATGAGGATCTCAGACTGGAACTTTTCCAAAGGACTCAAGAAATAGATGAAGATAATATCTCAATGCTGGTTCAAGATGCCAGGAACTTTGCAGCATTACAAACATTCTCTGATTTGGTCTTTAAAAGAAGAACTGCTTTGTTTAGCAATGTTGTAAGCTGAACTTCTTGTAGAGGGACTTGGGACTTGAATTCATTGAGTGTAAATATTGAATGTAGTTTTGTTATTTGTGAGACATGCAATTGCTCATGTTGGTTCCTGTCTGTTTTGGTCTTTGGAGATAATTTTAGAGTTATTTAATTGGAGTTTTTTTTTTTTTTTTTAATGGATTCCATTAAATTAAAAAAAAAATTTTTTTTTAATGGATGTGTAATTCTTGAATATATATTTCTTAAATATTGGATTTTATTGGGCTATATTTATTAAAATATAGCTTCTTTTTTTTTTTTTTGATCGCTGAGATCCTTGAAATGAAGCGTCACTCAAATTCTATCAACCTTACCTAATTTCGGATTCGGATTTCTGGTCTATTTTACGCATGCGCCAATACAAACATTTCTCCATTTAAGAACCCACTCACTTGGCGTTATTTCCGTCCTGTGACGAATAGTCGAAAAGCGCTGTCTGCATAAGCAGAAAAATACGGTGAATTTCGTTTAATTTATAGGTCAATATGTTTATCCAAATTTTATAATCGTAATTTTAAATTATTTATTCTCGTATATGGTTTTCCGATTTCAACTATTTTAATTATTCTGACAGAATGCCTTCTCTCACTCACGGTTTTTCCTGAGTTTGATTGATGGGTTTCGTGGTCGGATGGGGGCTTTCGATTCCGTTGTGCGTCGGATTGGTCATGTCTCTGTGATTGAGAGAATTCATTAAAATCATTTTATCCGTTTTAAATATAGTCACAACGTACAAATATAGTTACTCTTTTAAATTGAGCCTAGTAGCTCTGTGTTTTTTACATATTAAAATTTAGCATACTTTATAATTATTGAAACAATTTAAGAAACTTATCGATACTATTTAAGAATGCTGAACATAGATATTTACTGTATATAATATTGTTAAGAACATATTACATTATTTGGGCGATTTAGTTAGTTCTTTGACTGCATTTCATGTAATACAAATAGAGGCATGTGATGCAAGAAAGCAAGCGTTTGTAACATCAACCAAAAAAAAAATATATATATATATAATGTGATGTAAAAGTTAGGCAAAAGTAATAAAAATAAATAAATATGAATACGAAGCTATCATTAGAGGCAGCAAATGCACATCCTCCACATGAAGCCCAATTATATCTGATAATTAAAATAAATATGATATTTAGAATAAAAAACATCAGCCAGTAGTACGGCAAAAATGCAGAGCGAAAAGAAACGCAAAATAATATAAAATAAACAAACAGGGTAGGGAAAGTAGAGATAAGACAAAAGGTAGTCGATAATCCCCTGTATAATTTAGGCATTAAACCCAATTAATAAAAACAATGTAAATTTAAAATAATGCCAATTATTTATAATTTAGCGGTACCGCCCTTGAAGGTACCAGTTCCAAAAGACGTGAAATATCACCAAAAAAGGGGTTAAAGAAACTACAAAAACTAAAATATCAAAATGATAGACTGACCATTATGCCCCATATCGACAGAGGACCACGAGGCCAATAATGGTCATGGAATCGCTGCATTTCAATCGTCATACAAATCATCGCAAAGGCGGAAATATCGAAGAACCAAACCACCCTTCCATTCTCCGATAGATCAACCAATGCAGAGGATTTGCATGGCGGTGGTCCTTATGCAGCGAGAAATAATCTATAGAACAGACAGCACTCTTGATCAGAGCCACACCACTGACATAATGCTTGTTTTTATTAATTGGGTTTAATGACTAAATTATACAGGGGATTATCGACTACCTTTTGTCTTATCTCTACTTTCCCTACCCTGTTTGTTTATTTTATATTATTTTGCGTTTCTTTTCGCTCTGCATTTTTGCCGTACTACTGGCTGATGTTTTTTATTCTAAATATCATATTTATTTTAATTATCAGATATAATTGGGCTTCATGTGGAGGATGTGCATTTGCTGCCTCTAATGATAGCTTCGTATTCATATTTATTTATTTTTATTACTTTTGCCTAACTTTTACATCACATTATAGAAATAAGTGGTAGTAGTGGGTTGATATGCTAAATAAGCAGCGCCTGTGCCGCCATCTATCCTTTTCCTTTCTATTATATAAGCTGGTTAAGCTTGCATTATGTCAGTGGTGTGGCTCTGATCAAGAGTGCTGTCTGTTCTATAGATTATTTCTCGCTGCATAAGGACCACCGCCATGCAAATCCTCTGCATTGGTTGATCTATCGGAGAATGGAAGGGTGGTTTGGTTCTTCGATATTTCCGCCTTTGCGATGATTTGTATGACGATTGAAATGCAGCGATTCCATGACCATTATTGGCCTCGTGGTCCTCTGTCGATATGGGGCATAATGGTCAGTCTATCATTTTGATATTTTAGTTTTTGTAGTTTCTTTAACCCCTTTTTTGGTGATATTTCACGTCTTTTGGAACTGGTACCTTCAAGGGCGGTACCGCTAAATTATAAATAATTGGCATTATTTTAAATTTACATTGTTTTTATTAATTGGGTTTAATGACTAAATTATACAGGGGATTATCGACTACCTTTTGTCTTATCTCTACTTTCCCTACCCTGTTTGTTTATTTTATATTATTTTGCGTTTCTTTTCGCTCTGCATTTTTGCCGTACTACTGGCTGATGTTTTTTATTCTAAATATCATATTTATTTTAATTATCAGATATATATATATATGGGGAACGAAAATGTGTCCGTTAACAAGAAGTCTGAGGGGAAAAAAAAAAAAAAGAAAAAAAAAATCGTTAAACGTTTAATGTAAAATTAAATTAAAATATATAGATTTTGAACAATATTTTTGTAAATAATATACAATTACATACACAAGAGATAAAGAAAAATCGTTAAACGCTTAATGTAAAATTAAATTAAATTATATACAGATTTTGCACAATATTTTTGTAAATAATATACATACAATTGTGCTATGCATATTATGACTTTATCTTAAGAAAAATACATACAGTAATCACTTATTTTCTTCTGCACCTTCTTCCGGCTGATAATTTTGTTTTCAACATTTGTTTGGAGTGAAGAAACCATCGAAAGTCCTTCAGTATCTTCTTCAGCGGCGAAAAACATTTTTAAACGATTGATTTGTATGAGCGCTTCTTCTATTTTCATCGGTGGTTCGTCGTTAATATGTTCTTCGACAGAATGACCTCCTTCCATTTCTTCATCCTCATGAGAAACTTCTTGAAAAATATCGATGATAATGTCCTTGATATCTAGGGCACCATCTTCTGTAGTGAGGTTTGAGTCTATATCTTTGTAGCCAGGGTCACTTGTAGCGGAAGTATCGTACATTATCAATAGATGTTGAAGTTCTTGTTCTTCTTGGTGCTCCACATTGCTGTTCACAACTTCAATTTTTGCGTTTGAGAAGCCAGACTTTACAAAACAGTTCACGACAGTTTGTTTTCTAATTGCGTTTACTGAAGAGGAAATCCATTGAATCCATCTAGGATGCTGATTTTCTTTGCAAGGTCACTCGCACATGTTACATCGTTCATGTTTGCAATGAGATGTCTTAAAACACGTTTTCTGTAGTGAAGTTTAAAATTTTTTATTATCCCTTGATCCAAGGGCTGACACTATGCAGATGTGTTTGGTGGCAGAAAAATGATTTGAATGTTGGACAATTCAATGTGCGGGTGAGATGCAGCATTATCCATGAAAAGAATAATTTTTCTGTTTTGACGAATCATGCTTTGGTTAAATTGACTTATCCATTCGCTCATGATATCTCGTGTCATCCACGCTTTTTTATTAGACTTCCAGTCAACATCCAAAAGATTCAACTTTATGCCCTTGAAACAACGAGGATTTTGTGGGTTTCCTATAACAACAGGTTGTTCAAAGTCTCCCAGCATATTTGTACAAAATAGTACAGTCAAGCGTTCCTTAGAAATTTTTCCGCCCTGGCACTTTTCGTTTTTTAGACTCATTGTTTTTTCAGGAAGAGCTTTAAAAAACAACCCTGTTTCGTCACAGTTGTAAAATATCCTTAGCTTCAAAATCACGACATAACTCTTTCAATTTGACGGTCCACTCTGTTACAACCCCAGTATCAACCTTCACCACTTACGGTTTTCCAAGAAATTTTATGCCGAGTTTTGAACTTGTCTAGCCATCCCACAGAAGCTTTGAACTCATTTACTCCCATAGATTTCGCAACCTCCAAAGCTTTTTCCCTAATAATAGGCCCATTAATGGGAATTTTTTTAGCACGTGCGCCACAAATTTGAAGTCCAACAGTTTTCGGGAATGATTTTTGAACCTTATCATTTCCGTGTTGCCAAAATGGTTTCAGTAGTTATTTTTTTTTCTTTAGGATGTCGCTTACCTGCGTCTTCCCGATTTTGAATTTTGCAGCGAGATTGCGAACACTATTTTTTTGCCGATCATACGCATTAATGAGTTGGACTAAAGTTAAATGTTTACGTTGTGGCGCCTCCGTAGCCATGTGGGAAGGAACAGCAGTGCGTAGCACACGGTTCTTGATTAGACCGGGGTTCGAGCCCGTCACCACCAAATACGGAGGATGCGGAAAGATCAGGGAATGACCACCGTATATCCCGGAGCAATATGGCCTTAGTTGCTAATGCTCCTAAAAAAAACCAAAAAACCAACCAAGTTTACGTTGTTGTTGCTTGGGTTTTATTGGCGCATTAGCGACTAAGGCTATAATGCGCCAAATGTTTACGAGGAGACATTGTGCACTTCACACAAAACTGAAAGGCCGACCATATTCCCCCTGCACACACCGAATTCATCAGAAGTTTTACACGTGCCTTAAAATTCTTGAAAAAGGGTTTAGAACCGCGACGTAAACCTTGATAAAATTCAGAGAATCGGAAATAGAAAATAAACACACGATTGAGGCAAGATGTGGAAGAAACGTTCCTAGAAAAAGGGCCGTGAGCTCGCCCGCTGTCCGTTATGGGGAGATCAAATTAAGTGCTAATATAATCTAAACGAAACAGTGCAGGTTGCCTGTCCGCGTCCGTTACAGAGAATGTCCGCTAGACAGAAGCTGCAAACACGTTAAAACCAATGGAGGTGAGTTGTGGAATTTGAAAATGTCCGTTGTAGAGAGATGTCCGTTAGGAGAAGTTTCACTGTATATAATAATAATAAAAATAAAAAATAATTCACACAATCATTCCCTCTAAATGTTTGTCCAGTTCCTCCTTGAATTTATTTAAGCCCTCGACTTCTACAACGACAGATTTTTTTTTTTATTTTTATGAAAACATCAAACACAAGAGGTATTAGAACCTATAGTACATAGTACCGTGCTTCGGTTGGAGGTTGAGAAGACGAAAGAAGATATTTGTCGACATTACACTTCAACTTCTGTAATTTTCAGGAAATATGTACTAAGGAAAGTTGTTCCAGAAAACGGCAGTTCAATGAATTAACGAGGAAGATGAAAAGTTGGTTCTGTGAGTTTGAAGTTGGACAGTAAATGGATGTTGGCTGGTGGCGGCACGTGTTCGGACTGTTTTGAAAGAGAGAGCGGGAATTATAGAAGCCAATTCAGAAGAACAGTGTCCATGGAAGTATCTGTAGAAGAGGCATGCAGCAGAAACAAAACGTTTATGAGAAAGCGAGTGGAGAGACTCTGTTAGAGATGAATCATTAATTAATGATTCATCTCTAACCTAACAGCCCTCTTCTGAATGGAATCAAGAAGCCTGAGAGAGGTTTTGGGGGGCACCACCCCAGATATGGGAACAATATTCCATGGTAAAGCGGATTTGCGATTTGTACAGAGTGAATAGCTGTTTGGAAGAAAAGTAACGCGAGAGCGAAAGAGAAAACCAAGTTTTTTAGAAGCAGAGGAAGCAATATTTGTAATGTGCTTGTGCCAAGAGCGATTAGAAGTCAGGATAATCTCCAAAAGAGATATATCAACTTGCCTAGAAATCGGAGAGTCACCAAAGATAAGCATAGGAGCAGAAGAATCCATTTTGCGAGATATAAGACAAGACCAAGTTTTAGAAGGATTGAAATCAACTAAGTTTTCTTACAGTTGTCACTGCAGATCAGCATTTAAGGAATTGGTAGCGGATATTCGAGAAGTTGAAGCTGATTGAGCAGGACAAGGTTTCTCACTCTAGAATGTGGAATGCAATGAGCTATCATTTGCAAAACTACGGATAGGATTTCCAGTCATTGGAAGAAGGTCATTAATATATAAGAGGAAAAGCATTAGCATTAGAAGAAGCATACGATGCAAGAAAGCAAGCTTATGCAACATCAGCCAAAAAAAAAGGAAAACCGCTCCCATTTCACCCCTCCATTCGTTCCAAATGCTTCTCCATCACAGCCTTAAATTTATTTAGGCTATCAAATTCCACAACAAAAGATGGAAGTCTGTTTCACCAATCAGCTACCCGCTGGCTAAAGGCAAACTTCCGTACATATATCTTTTCTAAATTTGAATTTATGCCCTCTCAAGTGATTATTCTGAGCAAGAGGAAGAATCCCATCAGCATTGAGCATGCTCAAACCATTCAAGGCTTTATACACCTCAATCAGGTCACCTCGCAGGTGCTTAGTCCCCAAACACTGTTCTTTGAAGAACTGAACCTTAGGGACACCAGCATTAGTGGAGAAGTTAGAAGACAGAGAGCCATCTACCATCAACCTCAGTGAGCGATCATAGAGAAAACTGGACAATTACAAAAAAACAGTTGGCAGACCATAAGATGGAAGCTTGTTTAGAAGATCTTTATGCCAAACACGATCGAAAGCCTTTTAGATGTCAAGAGCAACTGCTTATGTTTCACCGAACTTTTCCATTGAATTTATCCATAAATGGGTAACATAAGCCAGAATATCACCAGTGGATCGACACTAACGGAATCCATACTGGCGATCGTTGATCAGACGGATCAAGGTTTCTAGGTAGTTTAAGAGTTTTCGGTTAATTGATTTCCCCATTACTTTAGAAAGAGTAGAAGTAATTGCAATGGGACGATAATTGGATGGGAATTATTTGTCACCCTTTTTAGGAACTGGTTGGATATGAGAAAATTTCCAAGCAGAAGGAAAAACACCTTTGGAATAAGAAAGTGAAAAAACGTGGCAAAGCACAGGAGTAAGTTCAGGAGCACAGGTTTTGAGAACAAGTACAGAAATACAATCAGGACCTGGAGCTTTCTTAGCATCGAGATTCATCAAAATCCTTCTGACATCCTTTTGACGGAAGACCATGGGAGGCATTGAATGGTGGGAGGTGTTTTACTAAGATCATTAATACATGAATTAGAAGAAAAATGGGATGCTAGCAAGTCAGCTTTATCCTTAGCTGAAATGACAACTGAACAATCTTGTTTTGACAGATTTGGGAGCAGAGATGGGCAAAAGTTGCAGCCAATAGCTTTGGCAAGAGACCTGAATGCTCAGCTACTATTAAGAGAAGGCTACTATTAAGGCAAGAAGCAAGTTTTCTACTCTTAGCCTGCTCAAAATCTAGTTTTTACTGATTAATAACTGCTTTAAAATTGTTGCGAGCTTTGGTGTAGGCAGAAAATGAAACTGAAGAATTGGAAACAACCCAATTACAATATTCAACATTCTTCTCTTGAATGGCCTTAGCACATTTATTGGTTTAGATAAAGGACGAGATTTTAAAATGAAGTGTGGGATAAAGGATTCCATTCCTACAAGAATAATTTCAGACATGATCTGAGCAAACGTTGACATTAGAAGTTCTGAAACAGTAATCCGACAAACGAAAAGAAGAAAAGAAATCTCGCATGTCATCCCATTTTGAATCTTGTAATGCCAAACACGAGGTTGGGAATAGCCATGGGATAAAGGCTCCATTGGCGAAGAGACAATCACCAAGTTGTGATCTGAGGTGCCTAAAGGACCACTGACTTCGACCGTGTACTTAGAAGGTTGTTTGTGAGAAAATGATCAAGCGTTTTGGCTGTATAGTTAAGACCGTCCGGTATTCTTGTAGGTAAATGAGCAATCTGTGCAAGAACATTAGTAATTGCAAAAGCCTCAGCATCTCGACCAGCTGGATCAGTGTGACTAGAAAGCGGAAGCCAGCTGGAGTTGTGAACATTAAAATCACCAAGGAAAATTACCTCTGTTAGGAAAGTTGGACTGAAGAAAGTCAACCTGCAAAGAAAGGAAGTCAAAGAGCTTCAAATGATTAGTGGAGTTGAGAGAACGATAGAGACAACAGATGAATTTGACACAATGAGGTAGAGAGATTTTATGCCAGAGAAGATCAAAGAGAGGAGATTCCTAGTCTCTTACAGGGAATATCAGAACAGACATATGCACAAGTACCACCTTTGCGGCGAAAGGAATCATACAGCGAATAATTTGGGTATCTGAGATGAGCAGTATTTGAATTGTCCGATACCTGAGATTCTGTCAGAAAAAGTACATGGGGTTTGGCAGACTGCAAGTGGAAATGGATATCGTTGAGATTAGAATTGAGACCACGTATATTTGTGAAATGAATTAGGAAGTGTTTGGGAGGTTTAGATCTTTTCACAGATAAGCTTGCTCTATTAGTTTGACAATTCATGGTGTATTCAATAGTAAGAAAAAGTGGGGGAACATGCTGTATGAAGTAATAAAATTTTTGGATATGGCATACACATGGCAAGAATATACCCAGATTTTTGACATAACATAACATAACCTTGACAAAGCCCCCACATACACACTACTCGGATTCCCTCCAGTCACTATCAGGCAGAGTAGAGGTAGCAAGATTATACACTAGCTGATCTGGAAGCCTCCTAGAGTTACCAATAGGTTCTGTCTGGTGTACTAACTAGTGGCCGGCCTGCGCACATCGTTTTAGTGCTGCACCCTCGAAATGTAAGGAAGATTGGATCTCACCTTGATGTCTATCATAATCTCAAAAGTCATCAGTCATACCGCATGATGGAAGAGATGGGGAGGGTTGACCAGAACCGGATAGATCCTATCCACCCTAGGTATCATGCTTATGTTTGACTTCAACAATTTCTCCTCCACTTTGCTCAGTTATTACAAAATCACTTAGCTTCCCCAGAATAACGTACCATGATACGTTATTCTGGGGTTACTGCTACCCATATGCAGTATTTTACATTTGTCAATGTTAAACTTCAGTTGCCACCTCTCAGCCCATGTGCTCAACTTTTCCAGATCCTGTTTCAGTAGCATACTATCATTAGCAACCCTGCCGATCTTTGTATCATCTGGAAACTTAGACATTAACTCTGATATACCTTCATCAATATCCTGAAAAATATCCCGAAAACAACAATGGGCCCCAACAAACCCTGGGAGACTCCACTAATAACATTAGTCCATGAAGAACAGTGTCCACTGATAACCACTGTCTTTTTCCACTCAACCATCCTTTTATCCATTGTAGCAACTTGCCATTAATGTCATATTACTCCAATTTGTACAGTAGTCTTCCATGTGCCACAGTATCAAAAGCTTTCCCAAAATCCAAGTATATGATATCAAAATTATTCTCTCCATCTAGTTCCTTTGTGACATCATAATATCAATCAAATTTGTCAGACAAGACTTCCCCTTAACAAACCCATGCTGTGTCTGAACTATAACTGCAGTCTTGTCTAGATGATCATGCATCGCTTCCTTAACCAGTGATTCCATTATTTTACAGAAGTTAGACTAACAGGTCTGTAATTACCCATGTCACACTTTGTGAATTGGGGACACATTAGCACACCTCCAGTCTATGGGAACTTCCTGAGTCCAAGGAAGCTTTCATAATTATAGCTAAGGGTTTGCTTACTTCCTTTGCTGCCTCCTTTAATATAACCGGATAGATCCCATCCACCCTAGGTGCCATGCTTATGTTTGACTTCAACAATTTCTCATCCACTTTGCTCGATATTACAAAATCACTTAACTACCTGTTAGAGTTTGATAAATGTCTGGCATTCTCCTCCTTGAATAACCCCTCATGTGTGAATGTAGATGCAAAATACTCATTCAGTTTATCAGCTGCTAACAGACTGGTCAATTCTCTGGATAATAAGGTGTATTTAATAAACTTGTTGCCTCAGTGTGCATCTTTCCATGTTACAAGACTTGGATCTACATATTGCATCCTGAACTTCTGATCTAAAAACTGCACCATACTTCTGAAATTCCTGCTAATAGCATTTCCTGATCTCACCAATAACTCATGTGTCCCTGCTCTAGTTTTACTGATTACAATTATTGTATGTCCTATATATGGAGAGTTTGAGGTGCCCAGGATCTCAAAACACACAACTGCATGTGATTTACATACATTATATTTGTATATTTATGTTATTTTACATAACTGATATAAGACAAATGTTATTTTCTGATATTACTACAATTTTTCAGATGAATAAGATGATCAAAACGATATCATTCCAATACCTTCCCCCCCCCCTTTACTAGAGTATTAATTATGAGTTAATACTATAATTTTGTATAATTACAGAAATTTCATAATTACTGTATTTCAATTTCTACCTGAAATACAATAAAGTCATCTATGAGAAGCAGACAGAAGCATATTCATCTGCAATACTTAACTCTTTATTGTGATACAAGGTTATTTACATCTTAGGAATGTCTGACAACTATTTGTAAGGAAGGAAACAAGTGGTTTAGGAATAAGGATTGATACCAAATTTTTGAGTAACATGATATTACATAGAGCACGTATTAACAGGGGCTTGGTTTTTTATGAGCTTCCTGGTAATTTCCTGTATTTCTGTCCAAGCAAAGGAAACATCCTCGCTTGTGGTCCTTGGAGAGCAAATAACAAATCGAAGAATGAACTGTTCTCGAACACAGGTTGATGTGATATGTATTTTACGACGACTGTTCACATGCTTTAGGAGTTGTTCATTTAGGGAATCTGACCCCTAAAATTGAAAAAAAGAATGAGGGAAAAATGGATCACTCGCAAAACTGCAAAGAAGGAAATTTAAATTAAAACTTGGTTGATAAAAAATATTCTATTAACCATACTGAACCAAACAGCTTTCATTTAGTTTTTCATATAAAATTTTTACCTTTTTATAAGAGATTACAACTGGAACTTAAGCCAATGTCTGGGCATGTCTGAGCAACGTATGTAGAAGTTATCTGGCAATTACTTTAGTGAGATGTGTTCGATAGAAACATTTCTCACTAAATTACGAAAATATCCACTGTGCCACTTGCTATGTGCTATTAGATACTATACTAATGTAATAATGCTCAAACTGCATGATTTGCAAAATCTTGGTCAATGACAGACACATGCCAATAATTACTAAAATGTTTTCTTCAAACAGGATTTTGGAAAATAATCACTCAATAATTGTAATAATATACACCAATCTGATAAATGGCAAAATAATTTAATAAAATGTAAAATAATAATAAATGCAATCTATCAGTAAAAGTATTTAGTGATATTTTTGAAAATTTAAAAAGGTTTTTTTTAATTCTGCTGAAGGGAATATATAAAAAAAATAATAATAATAGTCCCATTTATGCATATTATGTATATAATACATACATATATCTTCATTAATAAGTATGTAAGAGATCCGGCGCTGAAACCCCAAGAGACTCCACTTCAGTAACAACTGTTTTCTGCTACTAACTACTACTACTCAACTATCCCTTTATCCAAACCTGGCTCCTAAATAACATTCCACACTACAGCAATTTATATAGTAGTCATACATATAGAACAGTATCAAAAGATTTAACAAAGTCTAAGATGTCAGAATTATTCTTTGCATCATTCTTTTGTGAATATATCACAGTCACTAATTAGATTGGTCAGACAAGATGCTCCTTAACAAATCCATGCTGTGATTGCTATATAACTGCATTCTCCAGATGATCCTGTATTGCAGTGGTTCCCAACCTGTGCTTCACGGAGCCCTAAGGGCTCTGCGGCCGCTCCAGGAAAATAAAATAGCTAAAAATTGAATGAAATTAAAGAATTAGAAACGTAAATTAGAAAACTAGAAATCACATTCTGAATAAAAATTTGCCAAGTTGAATTTTGCGCATTCTCTAGCAGACGACGTTCAGTCATTTTGCTGCCATTAGCTTCAAAATTATTGTAGTACGAGATGGACAGACGATGAGGTAAAGCGGAGCACCAGCATAGTGACTCCGGCACAGGGGCTCCTCCATAGAAATTGATTCTAAAAAGGGCTCTGTGGGTCAAAAAGTTTGGGAATCGCTGCTGTATTGGTTCCTTGACCACTGACTCCATTATTTTTCTTGGAACAGAAGTCTTGTTTATAGGTCTGTAATTACTCACTTTGTTCTTTGGTTCATAAGCCAGGGCCTTATTTATTTTTTGCTTCAACAATTTCTATTTCTTTTCCATATTCCTCTCAAGTTATCAGAAAATCATTTAGTTCTCTGTTGTAACTCAGTACATTTCCGGTAGCCACATTAAAAATGTCATGTATTCATGATAATCCTATTCAATTTGACAGCAACCTGAACAGGATCACAAATAGTTAGCTTGTCATATCTAGTAGACTAATGTGGTCCATCCCTTTTCTTCTAGTGTTAATGTAAGCAAAGAATTCTTTGCTATTCTTCCTCACATTCTTACCCAAAGATTTTTAGTAATCTGCATTAGCTTTCCTATTCCCCCATTAGTGACTTCATTGCAGACTAGTTTATACTTACTGTATCTGTGTCCCCTGGTAATTTAAAATCAATCAACTCATGCAGTTTCTTCTGTGTAACTCGTTTAGGTTTAAACCTTGAACAATATGTCTTGGTTATAAAAAGCTTAATAGCTTCAGCAATTACTTCCAATTTAGAATCTGCACTTCATGCTGTCATTTTCATTCCAAAGAAAACTATGTCTGAGAAATACACTGTGATCACCAGCACCAAGTGGTTCCTTTATCTAGTTATGCTTAATGCACAATGAGTCACTGCTGGTCATCAGATCAGGAGTATTTCTTTTTCTCATTGCCTCTCTAACATGCTGATGTAGAAAACAGTCCAATAAATCCAGAAAAGTTCTGTTACTGTGAGAGTGACCAACTCACAAGTTCCAGTCAATATCTAGAAAGCTAAAATCCCTCATTTTAAGACATTATAATTTACCAGCCTACTGTATTTTTCTGTTATATCCATCAGTCGTTTGGTCTACAATACACCCCTACCCTCAGTTTTGTTTTTCCAGTGCTAATGTCACACTAAACTAACTCAACATTACACTTGGCTACTCATGTCCACTGGATGCACTGCCTTAGATTTTATGTGCTTCTAAACTTAGACTTAACTTCTTAACCAAGAACATAATCCCCCCCTCCCTTCCTCTTATCCTGTCTGTACTTTCTATACACATTGTACTCTCCACATTCGAATTCTGCATCCCTCATATCTTATGCATCTTATGTCTGAGTGACAACATCTCCAATATCCCTACAATGTACTGGTTAAGTCATCAACATTTGATGATCTAACCAGTACTTCAAATTCATCCAATTTGTTTACTGTTACTCCTTGCATTAAATTTAGTTCGCCAGCTGACAGTTGGTGGAGCTTCAGTATTGTGGTGTTTCCAATTTTTTCTATTGAGTTGGAACTTCTGATATATATTTTCCTTGAGTCAGTCACTAGTTGGTTAGCTGGATGCACAGCTGTGCAGTTCATATTGCTATATAGATGGAGACAAACTAACGTACAGCCCGTCAGCTGCTTTCAGATCGTGCATTCGGCCCACATGCAGTTTTAGTTTGAGACCACTGGCCTAGACCACTGGTATGGAACTGAAATTTTATCGACATTTTTTCCACATTTGCATGTCCCCATTAATAACCTTTTTTTAATTTCTTTCTTTCATTTTTTTTTTTTTTTTTTAGTAGAACGAAAATGCTCTGTTTGAGAAGTTAAACATGTGTTGAAAGCAGGTCACAGCAGCATAGAAATGTTCTACAGTGATGTGGCTTCATTTTGGCATTATTTCACAAATCTGCAAAATAATCTACCACCATTTTCTGAACTTGAAACTACTCTGAAGCTTTAACTAGGACTAGTTGATCAGTTGCTTAGGACTACTTAGCCATATGAAGCAAAAGAGCATGGTCTCATGGGTTAGCATGGGTTAGTTAAAAATGTTTATGAACAAAAAATTCCACTGAATTTCACATACATCACGTTTTAAGCTTGTACTGCTTTTTTTCATTCATCTTTTCAAATTCAAGGAATTTACCACATTCTTAAAACACAGTGAAATCATTTATTTATAACTTTAGAATTAGCATTAGCAAAAGATATGATGCAAAAAATCATATAGCATCAGCCAAAAAAAAAAAAAAAACCTAATTTCACCCATCAACTTGCTCCAAATGTTTGTCAAGTCTGCCTTGAATCTATTTAAGCTATCAACTTCTACAACAATAGATGGAAGTTTGTTCCAGCAATCAACCACCCGCTGGCTAAAGGCAAATTTCCGCACATCTATCCTACAACCATCTTTCCTCAATTTGAATTTATGCCCTCTCAGGTGATTATTCTGAGCAAGAGGAAGAATCCCATCAGCACTGAGCAAGCTCAAACCATTCAAGGCTTTATAGACCTCAATCAGATCACCTCACAGGTGCCTAGTTTCCAGACACTGTAATTTGCAAAACTTAAGTCTTTCTTCATAAGAGCAACCCTTTATTCCATTCACTAATCTTGTTTCCATTTTCTGAACTTGTTCCAACAGCTCTACATCCTTCTTAAAATGAAGCCTCCAGACCTGTATACAGTACTCAAGGTGTGGCTTGACCATTGCCTTATACAAGAGGATAATCACCTCCTTATCCCTGCTAGAAAATTCTTGTATATTATTGACAAGACACCATGAGCTATTCTTGCACTGCTCAGAAAACTTCATATCTGCCTGCACAATTACCCCCAGTTCCTTTTCATTCTCTACCACTGTCAGTGTAGTACCACAGAGTTGATACGTTACTCTGGTGTTACTGCTTCCCACATGTAGTACTTTACATTTGTCAATGGTAAACTTCATTTGCCACCTCTCAGCCATCTGCTCAACTTTTTTGGATCCTGTTGCAGCAGCGTACTGTCATTAGTATCATTAACAACCCTGCCAACCTTCGTATCGTCTGCAAACTTGGACATTAAGCCTGATATACCATCATCAATATCATTTATAAATACAGAAAACACTGAGGGACTCCACTAATAACATTAGTGGAGTCCCTCTAAGGAGAGGGCGCTGAATCTCTTTAAAAGTTACAGCTATCAGTTACAGGCTCTGCAAAAACGATAAGTGTTTACCTGTTATTTACATGATTGTTATTTTATATTGTACTTAATACGTAGTCATATAGTTATAGTTACGCTGGTTATTTTTTATTTTTAATTTAGATAAAGAGTTTTTGTGGATTTTACTTACGATAGGTAAAACCGTTATTTCGTTCCATTTCTGTAGCCATTGTTTTTGGATATAGTGGTAGGGAATTCAAATTTTTTAATTGAGGTAGCTAGGTAGCTCTAACGCATAATTATATAGTAATACGCTTCACTGTTTCTATTTAATAGTTTCTATTCAAATACTATTGATATTTAATTTATTGATTTTATTAATTTAAACTACCATGCCCCAAACTAGAGCAGCAAAGCAACGGGCACAAAGTGGCAGGAGTGCTGTGACTCGGGGGAGAACTGAGGGGGCAATTCTCCAACGCATCACAGCCTAAAGAAATGTGCAACTTGTGAAATGTTTGCCGAACTCTCTGGAACGGAACATGATATTGCCATGGGGGATGTCTTTGTGTGTGCGCGATGCAAGGAGTGTATCGAAATCAGGCAACAACTCAGCGTTCTTATGGGCCTATATGAGAGCTTGAAGGACAGGGTGGATGCCCTCGAAGGAACTAAATTGAGGGGCCCATCAGGCTCTCAGCTGCCCACATCAACGCCAGAGCTTGCACTTGGTCATCACGCAACACAGCGGCAACCCCTAAGGCAGAATGCGCTGGTCCCACAGGAACTAGTTGTTGTTGGTGACTCTATTGTCAGGGAAACGGGGAACATCCTTTGTAAAAAGGATAGGTGGAACAGGACCAGGGTATGTCTGCCAGGGGCAAAGGTTGATGACGTTGTAGAGCGGATATCATCTTTCAAGGGCACAAAAGGTGATATAGTTGTACACGTTGGCACTAATGATATTAAGAGTAGGAGACCGGCAGAATTACTCAACAAGTACAGGTCACTGTTGAAAAAAAGCCGTGAAATAGGGTTGAATTTGAAAGTGTCTGCAATTCTGCCCAGACACGATAGGAGGGAGTATATGATGAGAGCCTTGTCGATCAATTCGGCCCTGGAAAGATTGTGCAAGGCTCAAGTAGTAGAATTTTTTTCAGCCTGGACTGTACTTGTTAATAGGAGAGATTGCTTCTACAGCGATGGGATACACTTAAATAGAAAGGGTGCAAGAATATTTGCTGATGCTATCGAGGCAGTGTTAGGTGGGTCGGAAAACTGCTAGTTTGGGGGGATACAAAGACTAATAGTTTAACAGTAACCGCAGGCAGAGGTGAAGGCGATTCTTGCACAACTTCTATTAGAATAAGAAGCGACCTGGAGCGAGGGGTGTTGGGGGTTTCAGGGACAGATGGCAGTCATCATGGAATAGTTGGGTATATGGGATGTGTTAGGGTAACCAGGAATAGGCATAGGAGCATGTATGCTTGCATGTATACCAATGCTAGAAGTATAGTAAATAAATTTGATGAATTTGAAGTGTTGGTCAAAACATCAAAGGCGGATATTGTTGGGATAGCAGAGACGTGGTGTCACAAAGATATAAGGAATGCAGAACTGGAATTTGGGGAGTACAATGTGTACAGAAAGGATAGACAGGACAGAAAGGGAGGGGGTGTTATGCTGTTAATTAAGAAAAACATAAAATCAAAGGAAGTGCACCCAGTTAATATAGATGAACAGTGCTCTGTTGAGTCAGTTTGGTGCGAGATAAGCACTGCGAAAGGAAAAATAAGGGTAGGAGTGTGTTATAGGCCTAATGACTTGAATGAGTACAATGAACAATTGTACAGAGAAATAGAGTGGGCCAGTAAATCTGAATGTCTTATAATGGGGGATTTTAACTTCCCAGATATTGACTGGAACTTGTGGGTTGGTCACTCACACACCAGTCAGACTTTTGTGGATTTATTGGATGATTGTTTTCTGCAGCAGCATGTTCGAGAGGCAACCAGAGAAAGTAACACTCTTGATCTGGTTATCAGCAGTGATCATTCGTGTATTAAGAATTTGCAGATAAAGGAACCACTAGGTGGCAGTGATCACAGTGTGCTGAAGTGGGATTTACTCAAAGAGGTAACTACCGTCAGGGGTAAAGGAAAGGGTTTTTGCTTCCGTAAAGGGGAGTACAGTGGTCTCAGACAGTTTTTAAATTCTGTACAGTGGGATCAACTGACGATGTTACCAACAGTAAATTCTAAGTGGGAAGCATTCAAGGAATTAATCGTGGAAGCTACTAGACTTTATATACCGATTAAGAAATATCGTTCAAGGTTTAGGCCTAAATGGTTATCAAATGAACTAATGAGACTCGTGACAGAGAAGAAAAATGCATGGGATGCATATAAATTATCAGGTGACGCAGAAGCCTGTGGCAGATATAAGCTAGTCTGTAATCAGGTCACAAAGGAGGTTCGGCAGGCGAAGGCGGATTACGAGAAATCTTTGGCAAAGGATGCTAAGAAAAACAGCAAGGATTTCTTTACTTATATAAACTCTAAAAGGAAGGGGATGAATATGATTGGTCCACTTGACATCGATGGTTCGACTGTTGATGATCCTGCTCAGATAGCAAACAAACTGAATGAGTATTTTGCATCTACATTCACACGTGAGGAATTATTACAGTTTGAAAATGGAAGAAGGTTATCAAATTGTAGCAGTGTGCTTAATGATTTTGTAATAACTGAGAGCAAAATGGAGGAGAAATTGTTGAAGTTAAACATAAGAAAGGCACCTGGGGTGGATGGGATCTATCCAGTTATTTTAAAGGAGGCGGCAAAGCAACTAAGCAAACCCTTAGCCATAATTATGAGAGCATCCTTGGACTCAGGGGAGGTTCCCACGGACTGGAGATGTGCAAATGTGTCCCCAATTCACAAAGGTGGATCGAAGGGTGACACGAGTAATTACAGACCAGTTAGTTTAACTTCTGTTCCGGGTAAAATAATGGAGTCACTGGTTAAAGATGCATTGCAGGATCATCTAGACAAGACTGCAGCAATAATTCAAACACAGCATGGGTTTGTTAAGGGAAAGTCTTGTCTGACAAATTTGATTGGTTATTATGATGTGGTCACAAAGGAACTGGATGCGAAAAATAATTTTGATATCATATACTTGGATTTCAGGAAAGCTTTTGACACTGTTGCGCATGGAAGACTACTGTACAAATTGGAGCAGAATGGTATTAAGGGTAAGTTGCTACAATGGATAAAAGGATGGTTAAGTGGGAGAAGACAGAGGGTGGTAATCAATGGGTGCTGCTCTTCATGGAATAATGTTATTAGTGGAGTCCCACAGGGTTCGGTGTTGGGTCCACTGTTGTTTTGTGTATTTATCAATGATATTGATGAAGGTATATCAGGCTTAATGTCGAAGTTTGCAGATGACACAAAGGTTGGCAGGGTTGTTAATGACAGTAATGGCAGTGTGCTACTGCAACAGGATCTAGATAATTTGGGCAGATGGGCTAAGAAGTGGCAACTGAAGTTCAACCTTGACAAATGCAAAGTACTGCATATGGGTAGAAGTAACCCCAGAGAAACGTACCAACTGTGTGGTACTACACTTAAGGTGGTAGAAAATGAAAAAGACCTGGGAGTAATTGTGCAGTCAGATATGAAGTTTTCTGAGCAATGCAGACAGGCTGCTAGGGCAGGTCATGGGGTTTTGTCAATGATATATAGGAATTTTGCTAGCAGGGAAAAGGAGGTGATTGTCCCTCTGTATAAGGCAATGGTCAGGCCACGCCTTGAGTACTGCGTACAGGTCTGGAGGCCTCATTTTAGGAAGGATGTAGATTTGCTTGAGCGTGTACAGAGAAGAGCAACACGATTGGTGAGGGGAATGAAGGGATTCTCTTACCAAGAGAGGCTTAAGTTCTGCAAATTGCAGTGGCTGGAGACTAGGCACCTGCGCGGTGATCTGATTGAGGTCTATAAGGCCTTGAATGGGTTGAGCACGCTGAATTCTGATGGGATCCTTCCACTTGTTCAGATTACGAACCTACGGGGACATAAGTTCAAATTAAGAAAGGACAGATGTAGAATAGATGTGCGGAAATTTGCCTTTAGCCAGCGGGTGGTTAATTGCTGGAACAAACTTCCATCTGTCGTTGTGGAAGTTGATAGGTTAAATAAATTTAAGGAGGAACTGGACAGGCATTTGGAGGGAATGGCGTGATGATTTTTTTTTTTTTTTTTTTTTTGGCTGATGCTGCATAAGCTCCTACACTTGCTTTCTTGCATCATGTGCCACTACTACTACTACTACTACTACTATTAGTCCACGAAGAGCAGTGTCCATTGATTACCACTCTGTCTTCTCCCACTCAACCATCCCTTTATCCATACCAGCAATTTGCCTCCAATGCCACACTGCTCCAATTTGTGCAGCAGTTTTCCATGTGCAACAGTATCAAAGGCCTTTCTCAGATCCAAATATATGATATCAAAGTTATTCTTTGCATCCAGTTCCTTTGTGACTACATCATAGTATCCAATGAAATTGGTCAGACAAGACTTCTACTTAACAAACCCATGCTGTGTACGAGCTATAATTGAAGTCTTGTCTAGGTGATCCTGCCATGCTTCTTTAACCAGTGCCTCCATTAATTTCCCTGGAACAGAAGTTAAACTAACAGGTCTGTAATTACCTGTCTCTCCCTTTTATCCTCCTTTGTGGATTTTGGTCACATTTGCACATCTCCAGTCCATGAGTACCTCCACTGAGTGCAGGGAAGCTCTCATAATTATGGCTAAGGGTTTGCTTACTTCCTTTGCTGCCTCCTTTAATATAACTGGATAGATTCCATCCATCCCAGGTGCCTTTCTTATGTGTATCTTCAACAATTTCTCCTCCACTTTACTCTCAGTTATTACAAGATTATCTAGCTTACTGCAAGAGTTTAATACACCTCTGGCATTCCACTCCTTGAATAACTCCTCATGTGTGAATGTAGATGCAAAATATTCATTTAGTCTGTTAGCTACCTGAACGGGATCATCAACAGTTGAACCATCGATATCAAGTGGACCAATCTGATTCATCCTCTTCCTTCTATAGTTTACATAAGTAAAGAACTCTTTGCTGTTTTTCTTTGCATCCTTTGCCAAGGATTTCTCATAATCTGCCTTCATACACCTAACCTCCTTTGTGACTTGGTTACAGACCAGCTTATATCTATCATAGGCTTTCGTGTCACCAGTTATTTTATATGTATCCCATGCATTTTTTTTTCTCTGTCACATGTCTAATTAATTCATCTGACATCCATTTAGGCCTAAATCTTGAACAATATTTCTTAGTTGGTATGAAAAGCCTAGTAGCTTCCAGATAAATTCTTTGAATGCTTCTTATTTTGAATTTGCTGTTGGTAACATCATCAGTTGGTCCTACCGTGTAGAATTTAAATACTGTCTCAGACCACCGTAATCGCTTTTATAAAAGCAAAAACCCTTCCCTTTACCCTTGATGGTAGTTACCTCTTTGAGTAAATCCCACTTCAGCACACTGTGATCACTGCCACCTAGTGGTTCCTTTATCTGCAGATTCTTAATGCATGAAGAATCACTACTGATAATCAGATCAAGAGTATTACTCCCTCTAGTTGCCTTGAGAACATGATGCTGTAGAAAATAATCATCCAATAAATCCACAAAAGCCTTGCTAGTGTGTGAGTCACCAACCCACAAATTCCAGTCAATCTCTGGGAAATTAAACTGCCCCCATTATAAGACACTGATTTACTGGTTCTATTTCTCTGCACAATTGCTCATTGTACTCATCAAATTCATTAGGCCTATAACAATCACCCATTCTCATTTTTCCTTTCCCAGTGCTTATGTCACACCAAACAGACTCAGCATTGCATTGTCCTCCATCATCAATTGGATGCACTTCCTAAGATTTTGTGTTTCTTAACTAACAGCATAACCCCTCCTCCCTTCTTGTCCTGTCTATCCTTTCTGTAGTCATTGTACTCCCCAAATTCCAATTCTTCACTGCTTATGTCTGTGTGACACCACGTCTCTGATATCCCAACAATATCTGCCTTTGATGTCTTGACTAGCAGTTCAAAGCTCATCGAATTTATTAACTATACTCCTAGCATTGGTGTACATGCAAGTATACATGCACCTGTTTCTACTCTTAGCTACCCTAACACAGCCCATGTATTTACTTGTTCTACTATGACTCCCAGCAGTCCTGGAAGTCCCCATTGCTTTGCTTTCCAGGCTGCTGCTCAATTGCATTTTAATAGAAGCAGTGCAAGAATCACTTTCACCTCTGACAGTGGGTACTGTTAGTCTATTAGTCCGTGTATCCCCCCCCCAAGCTAGCAGTTTTTTGACCCACCTAACTCTGCCTCGATAGCATTGGCAAATATTCTTGCCCCCTTTCTATTTAAGTGTATGCCATCCCTGTAGAAGCAGTCTCGCCT
Organism: Mastigoproctus giganteus; assembly: GCF_048544385.1. Lineage (NCBI taxonomy): Eukaryota > Metazoa > Arthropoda > Arachnida > Uropygi > Thelyphonidae > Mastigoproctus > Mastigoproctus giganteus. The sequence continues at coordinate 1,738,398 of NC_143577.1, read as the reverse complement.
GTTAACTTGAAATCATTTTTAAAATTGCCTCCCCCCACTTTAAGCATTGGATATAATTCCACTGGAATACACCTTTGTTTCTTAGCATCGCTAAGAGAAAATAAGGTTGAAAAGGAATCACAAACATAATTACAATCTTAAGCTAAGAGAATATATTAAAAGCCGACAGTGGCTCTTTGCCCACAGCTATATTTCAGTTAATTCTACAACACTTCTACTGTTGCTTATGGAAACAATGAGAAGACAATTAGCAGGGAAAGAATGAAAAATCAGATTCAGTGCCTCACTTCTGGCAAGTTTTCATTCTACCAGCAGAGGGAATCAAAAACTGTCTTTGAGAACAAGGCCTATCTACTAATCTACAAAGCAAGAATATAAAGAATTGTTTTTATTAAAATGTTTCCTACCTTGTCTTACAGAATAGAAGGGCCTAGAAACAGAGACAATTTGAATCCACCTAATTAACTTTGTAACACCTACCCTCCATCTCATGTAACAGCCCAAAATTCTGTCCAAAGTTTCCAATCACACAACAACCAGGTTAGGGCCTCAGCCCAAATACCGCTATTCACCAACCAGTAAATAGTGGTTTCATCACTACTGCTTGTTTGGGAAGGTCTGGGTTCAATTCCCATTGATGACTGGATGAATTTCTAAAGTCCTCTTGAATTGAGGCTGTAATATAACCTCAACCGAAGCTGATCTCAGACAAAGGGAGCAAGCCCCCTCCTCACTCGAGTGTTATTCTGGTTTTTTCAGCTGAAAGAAATATGCAAATCAGACTGTGGGTACACACACTAACATAATACATAGCCGAGCAGTGTGGCCTCAAACTCAATAACAACAAATTACAGAAGGGCAACAGTTCCCAGAGATCAACAGACCATGATCTTTTCCCTGCAATCCAAGCCGCTGGATTTTTTTCCTACCTGAGCATACTAGTGTTGAGTGAATTATAGGCTGAATCAGTTATCAATTTGTATAAATTATTCAAATTTCAGTTGTAAATAAATCAAGGCAATTAGCCTCTCAATTATGCCCCATTTAACTCTCCTCAGAAAGAAAAGGTATACCTATAGAAATTGACTTGAACATTCAAGTTTGGGTTTCCACAAGTACCCACAGGTTTTAGGAACTTCGGTGTCCTAATGGAAAACTGTGGACAATGTATAAACTGTTTGGCAGTGAAAACACCTTTAATTCAAAAGGCTAAATATATTTTAACTTCACATTTACATAATTTACATGGCAAGCCAAAACAAAGCATAAATTGGCATCTAATTGAGATGAGTTTCAAATTAAGGTTTCGTGCCCCAAAGAAGCCCCTTGCTGGATTTCAATTTCATAAATTAGTTATCAAAGAAATAATATTAAGTTAAATAGGTTGTTTCCTAGTTGAAGTTCTTGAGAGATTTTAGTATCACATGGAATGTAGGAAGTCCCTGCGAATATTAAATTCCTTTAAATTTGATGCTCAGGTGAATTACTTTAAACTTCAAAATTAGTGAAAGCAACAGGTTGAATTTAATCTTGCGACTTTTTAAATATCTTATTTCCAATATTAAGCCTTTCATTATAAAAACAGAATAATCTCCCAAACATTACTGAAGAGATACACATTAACTACTGCTCCAAAACATTGTAACTGTAAATTGTTTAACATATATCTATTCCTAATACTGGAATTAGCATCCTACAATATATTCCATTTGTTCTCTCCTTTATTACAGCACCTCTAACAGATGCACGCATCTGCAAGTATTGCACACATAAAGCACGAATGACCAGCTTACTGTAACCATGCTTATTTATATCAGGTAAAGTTATAATGATAAACTTATGATGAATGTCTGATTAACTAAGGCATATTAAATCAGCAATTGACCTGAGCAAAAACTATTTAAGTGAAATGAATGATATTTTATATACTGAATATACTTTTAAGATAGTTGATTATAGATTATAATGCTAGTGCTGTACATTAGTATCTCAGTTTATGATAAAATTTAGAAGACTTTAGTTAGTGGGAGAGAAATAAATCATTCACATTCTACACCTGAACTTAAAAGGAGAAATATTTTAATTATAGACAAGTACAGTGCAGGAAGAAAGGAAAGGAACTAACCTTTAATCTGAAGCTAACAAGTCCCATCTTTGGAGGATAGGCAATCTGAAACCTGGGATCATTCTCTACAAAATTAAGAAACTCCTGTGCCAGAGCTATTTGCTATAAATATCAAAAAAAAAAAAAAAAAAATTAAGTCAAGAAGCAAAGGAAAGCGCACAACTTAAAATAATTTTCTCACTCGTTTTAACATTTTTATCATGTTTGAGTTGCCAACATTCATTACAGGAATAACTTGTGAGAGGGATGTGGCTGGGATAATATACTTGGATATGGACACATGCATTGGTTGTACATTGCCACAAAAAATGCACATCTTGTTGTTAACTTGCATTGCCAGTTTATTAGCTATGATAAAATCGTATTGCCAGTTCATTAGCTTGATATTAGCTGTATTCTACCTTGTGACAATGTACAAGGCGGAATACAGTATAAAAAGTTCCGTTTATTCTCCAGCACAACCACACAATCAGGAATTTACTACTAATCATTTTGACAAAAATACAATCATTGCTGTCATGTGGGCTTAAATTGAGTAACAGGACAATAAATACTGTTGAGTACTGACATTATGCAAGCATACAAAAGGAGTTGGTTCTGAAGTTGTTGTTTGTTTGTTATTTGGTTTTTAGGAGCATTAGCAACTAAGGCCATATTGCTCCGGGATATGCGGTGGTCATTCTCTTGACCTTTCCGCAACCTCCGTATTTGGTGGTGACGGGCTCGAACCCTGGTCCAATCAAGAAGCGTGTGCTACGCACTGCTGCTCCTTCCCACCTGGCTACGGAGGCGCCTGGTTCTGAAGTGATCTTGAATCATGATAATCTGAATGAATTATAATCAGAATTATAAATCTGATTACAATGAATTACTATCTGGATAAAATGGATGGTTGGTTGGTTAGTGGATGGATAGATGGATATAAAATGACTATATTTCTGCTTACATAATATTATGTAACAGATTTCCAAAAAATTCTTCATTTCTTTGCATTTCTCTTGTGAACTGGGCATGCTGATTCCAAATATGATCCTAATTTTACACAGCATCAATTGTCCATAAATGAAAGAAAAGATATATGCAATACTACTATAACAGATTTTTAATAAATGTTTAACTTCTATAGAGAAGAGAGTATAAGAGAGTATTAATCTTTTCTACAAGTAAACACAAACCAAAAAAAAAAAAAATTTTTAAGTAGAAATCAGGTTAATCAAAAAACATTTCCTTAAAAATGTACATCCGAGTGTTATTTGTGGTTAGTGTGATCATCTTAAACCAAAAACCAGTTATCACCCATCATAGCTTCATTCCACCTTCCTTGGTAACCCTTCTGCATGTGCTAGGAATCTCTTCCTATGCTCTTCAGTAACATCACCCAGATTTGTTCTGAAAAATATCAAGGTGAGAGTGCAAGTAATGGAGCTTGCTTGACATTCTGCATACTTTTTTTTCAATTAACTTATCAACTAGTTCTTTGTAATTTTCACTCAATTTCTATTAGATAGTATGAATCAGAGCTGTAATACTCAATATGTTCTTCGTTGATAATAATATTAGTAAAATAATAAGAGGAGTTTACCTCAATATAGTATGTAGAACACTTCCGTATGATACCCTCCAGAAATTAAAACGGAAAAAACGAAAAAAATCGACAACTTACCGGTACATTAAAGTAAAAATATAAATAATTAAATAATCAATTTAACACAATTCAAAATCAATTTAAAACAATTAAAAATCAAATTAACGCTATTAAAAGAATCTAACGAAAATATTCAAAACGATTTTCCTTCCTGAAGCTGACAACGCTTTTCAACCGTATGTCATGATCACAGGAATGAAAATTACCGAATCGGGTTAAACCTGCAACTTAAATAGTGATTATATGTCTTCGCGCATGCGCGTAAAGGTCCACGCATCGGAGATCAAATATGGCCGCTGAACATTAACAGAATTCTCGTGTAATTTCTATATCACTATACTACCAAGAATAACTATAATAAATATAAGAATCACTATAATAACTAATCACTGTTATTGTTCTTTTTGGTTTTTAGGAGCATTAGCAACTAAGGCCATATTGCTCCGGGGATATGCGGTGGTCAATCCCTGACCTTTCCGCATCCTCTGTATTTGGTGGTCACCGGCTCAAACCCCGGTCTAATCAAGAAGCGTGTGCTACACACTGCTGCTCCTGCCCACCTGGCTACGGAAGTGCCAACTAATCACTATATTACCAAGAATACTGAAATGTGAAATGACTAACAGGCATTTTGCTCAGCATCAGTTATTCTGTTTCCGAGTTCTTGTCAAGCTACCATCTGCTTTACTGGAGGATCAATAAATGTGCCACCATTCACTTCTGCATCAGACAATTTTGAAAATAATAGACTGCCTATATTTGAAGGTGTCACCTTGAAGATCCAATTTTTTAACAAATTGTTTGAACAGCCTCAGCTTGATATGGAGTGATGGAAACAAGATTTTATTTACGGAACCAAAGGATTGTTTGCTACGCTATGTGTACCAGGCTGCAACTGAATTCTGGAAGCCCATTCTCTTCTGTAGTGCTCAGTGGCAGCTTGTGAATCTGATGTGTGGGGATGCTGCTTCTTAAAGTTACATTAAATTGCCTTGGTTAAAAGACATGTAGGTAATAATAATAAGCAAGTTAAAAATACTACAAAACATTAACTGGACATTTTCCATTAACAGACTTGGGTAATCTCGAAATTGTATTTACAAATAAAATCCATTCTTCGGTTTTTATTTGTTTAAAATAGATTAATTTTTCATTCAAGTTTGGTTCACTTGAATGAAAAAAATCGGCACTGCTCGCTCCACAGTTCCTTTGACTTGTTTTATCACCTCTAAAAAAAATGCATATTGGCAACCTGCCAACTAGGCATTGACTCAACCACTGGGACCAAACTGTGAAACTGCATGGCGCACAGTTCCACCTACAGTTAAACTTCAAAGTTGAAAACAATTTTTCAACTGTTTTTATTCATGTATTATTGAAATGATTAATGGAAATAGAGGATGAGTATACTATATGCGGGACCTGTTAATAAAAATATTCATATAACTCCATTGACTGTACAAATAGATTTAAAAAGGCTGGGGGTACTGCAGTTCCACAGTGCCTACTAACAAGCTGCCCCTGGTAGTGCTAATATATTGCACTGCTACTCCAGAGACAGAAAAATCAAGGAAACTTAGTGAAAACTAATCATTTTGCAAACCCAGAAAAAACATCAGCATCTTGAAGTCTCCACAGATATCCCATTCATAGTTGCCATACTTGATTATCTCTAATACATGCTTTGAATGTATTGGGTCTTCTTTAATATGAACAACACAAATCAAAAGGTGTATATTCCCATTGTGAATTAATATAGCTTTCAAACTTTTGGGTAAACTGTCATTCAAATATAAATTCATACATTTTACATTAACAACAAAAAAAAAAAAAAAAACACTGATAATTCTATACACTTCAGTATCTTTGAAAGAAATTCAAAATGATGAGCTTAGAATTTTTAATAGTAAAACTAAAGTTTTAATTTGTTAAACATTAAGCAAAAAAAAAAATAAATAAATAAAAACACCAAATGAATAATAATATTTTAAGCTGGAAACAATCTTCTAGTTAATCTCATTGCTATGAGGTAGAGCAGAAAAGTAGAGATTATACTTTGAAAAAACTGTTATGATCAGTATATGATAATACATATTATATTATTTCCCTTGCCAGATAAGTAAAATGTGAAAAAAGAACATTCACCTGACGTATGTGATTCTGTAGCTCTTCTATGCCATAGATTCGAAACACAAACCACATTTTGAGAGATCGAAATCTTCTCCCAAGTGGTATCTGCCAATGCTACATGAAAGAAAATAAAAAAGAAGAAAGGATATTACATTAATATAGCTAAAGTTTTTTTTTTTTTTGCTTTAATTACAGAAAATTTCATTGTTTATGTTTAAATGACTGCTTTTCAAAAGCAGTTGTTTAAACAGAAATTAAAGTTTTTGATATGATTATTTTATCAATTATATATATATATATATATATATATATATATAGTAATGCTCTGAAATATGATCCCAAACCCAACTCTCACACCCCCAACCCCACTGGGATGATGTTCAATGGTCTACATGATATGTGGGCTTACCACTGGTCACTGCAACACAATTGTGAAATACTCTGAAAGAAAGCACAGTAGACCACATGTCCAGATGTGTTTCATAAGCTTTTCACATCTATGCCACAGCATTTCAAGCCATTATCCATGAACAAGGTGGCTTATCACATTATTAGTTAGATGATTATATTTTAACAACCTGTGAACATGTATATTCAAAATATGACACAAAGTAGTGACACTGATTTTATTGTGTGGTTCCTAAAAGACATTTGGGGACGTTGCCTGCAAAGTTGTTTTGATATGTTCCATTATTATATAGTATGAATCAGAGCTGTAATACTCAATATGTTCTACGTTGATAATAATATTAGTAAATTAATAAGAGGAGTTTACCTCAATGTAGTACGTAGAATACTTCCGTATAATACTCTCCAGAAATTAAAACGGAAAAAACGAAAAAATCGACAACTTACCGGTACATTAAAGTAAAATATAAATAATTAAATAATCAATTTAACACAAATCAAAATCAATTTAAAACAATTAAAATTCAAATTAACACAATTAAAAGAATCTAACGAAAATATTCAAAACGATTTTCCTTCCTGAAGCTGACAATGCTTTTCGACCGACTGTCGTGATCACAGGAATGAAAATTACCGAATCAGGTTAAACCTGCAACTTAAATAGTGATTATATGTCTTCGCGCATGCGCGTAAAGGCCCACGCATCGGAGATCAAATATGGCCGCCGAACATTAACAGAATTCTCGTGTAATTTAATTTCAACGGTTTCTGCAATTAATAGTCGCGTATAATTACGTTGAACGTTAAGTATTTTGGCCTCGTTAAATAAAAAAGTATGTTTTTCGTTAATGGCATGAAAGGCTAATTCTGACGCTGCTGAACGAGAAGCACGAACTGAGGCTTCGTGTTGATTTACACGAATATTAAGAGAAAACCGTGTCGAACCGTGGTAAGACGAGTCACAATCACCGCAAGAAATGTTGTATACCAGATCATTAATTTGATCCATTATTATACATCATCAAAAAAGTGTTACAAAAAACACATAAAAATTATGAAAAAAATGTAGTAATATTTAATATGATATTGTAACATAAAAGGAAGTAATATGAAGGGACAAAAATATATTAAAAAAAAGGGACAAAAAAGATGAGCATATTAGTTGACAAAAAAAAAAATTACCATTTCCATAGAAAGGTAAAATACACACTCCAGGTCTTTAAAAAACACTTATTACAGCTGGCTATTAATGGTTAAAAAGTATATAAATGTTGAAAAAAGCACAAAAAATTGGGAAAAATCTGTTATGTTTATTTCTACCTCCAGCAATAATATGACAAAAAAAAATGTTTATGTCATATTATTAGTTTTTTAAAACTGTAGATTACTGGCAACTTTTGAAGAACAGCCGACCAAAATTGTAATTATGGAAAGGAACTAAGATAGTACACAATAATGGAGATCAATTATATTGATGAAGGAAGGAAGAGGTAAAAAAAGTTACCATTCATAAATCTACAAATGCATTGATATGAAAGCAATATGGCCAGAAAGTTCAGTGATATTACTTGCACTAAAGTATACAAAAGGGATAAAAAAAAAAGTAACAAACAATTTTTGTCAATACATATATTAAAGGTGTGGGAAATATGCAGGAAAACTTGCATTTTTATGACACTGCACAATGCTTCATCAAATTTTGCAGTGCACTGTTACATCTAATATTGATTTATTTTCCAGGGTGCATGTCAGAAGCATAACTGCAAATTCTGTCCCCCATGCCCAACAATGGCAGATCATAATAACTTTGTGTGTTGCAGTATTATATTTAAATATAAATAAAACAACTCTATGTGCAAATGCATGTACAAAAAGTTAGTGTGCTTTAAAACACTCATTACTACAAAAACAAAAATTTCCCTATATTTATATTATTAAATTCAGAGTATTATAACTGATTACATTAAATACATTAGATAGCAATTTTAAAATGTCTATAGAAACAAATCACCACTGTATTTTGCATATTTAAATTTTCAAGTGGAAGTGATTACATTTAGGCCTGACGTAGCTGAGTGGTCAGAAGCAAGAGTACAATAGCACACGCTCTTTGAGCGGACCAGGGTTTGAGCCTGTGACTACTAAATACGATTAATGTTTGTACTGATGATTTATTGTAAATTCCACTGTTTTGTGGTCATGCCGGAGTATAAACAAGAACATTAAAAAAAAAGGAAGACTCAATAAGTTAAAGACCATAAAAATGCTATCTCTTTGAAGTGCACTTCATTGAGTGAGTGAGTTGAAATTTGCCAATTGGCAACAAAACCATAATTCAATACCATGAGATAAACAGCATGGGAACACTAATGTTTTTATAAGAACACTTTGTCAATTGCCATATTATGTAATGAGTGGTGGAAGATAAAAGTTTTTAAATATTAGGAGGAATTTTGATGAACAGATTTCTGATTGGTCAGTATAGAACCAAACTTTCTTGGGAAACCAGACATTATAAAAATCAATCAGGGGATTTGGCAGTGAGTATTCTAATTTATACTTCATTATTGCAAGTGTTTCCATAAAGTGAAGTTTATAATCATTATTAAATAATGATTATAATTTTGGTATTATCTAATTATGGCTTATGTTTACTATGCGTGCATGTTGCAAGTTGTCACTCCATTTCCAGTAAATATGCTGTATTCGTGAAAGTGTGTCTGATATATTGAAGTGCCTCCATACCTGACAGAAGTTGATCCAATGTATTTGGCTGAACAATCTTTTCGACAGTTAATTAAATTTACTCTATTATTTACATTTTATAAGAGAATTTGTTTGTTCCAGAACATGGAACTGATGATTTTTATTGGAAACGGACTTGCAGAACTTACAACATATGCACATAACAATAAACAAATACCACAATTATATAATGCTAAAATTATAATTAAATTAAATAATGATCATAAACTTTGGAAGCACTTGATAAAATATAAATTAGAGTATTTGCAAGCACTAAATGCCAGTTATCCCCCCCCCCAACTAATTTCTCTACTAAACTAATCAGAAATGAGCTCTCTGTTGAAATTCCTCCTAATATTTAAAAACCTTTTTTTTTTAGTATTAAATCAGATCACACCAACCAGAAGAATAAGTATTTACTGTAACTAGAATATTTATTTACATATTAAAATAAAATAAATATTTACAAAAACTGCTATTATATTAAATATACATGTAAAAACATTAAAACTGTGATAAAATCCTTGAGATAAAATACACTAAAATAAACCGGATTAAAAGCGATAAAAACGATAAAAATCTCTGGAGCTTTCGGAAGCTTGCGCTCCCTTCCTCAGCAGTAACAAAACTTCCTGCAGCACGTCCATATATAACAGGCTCACGGTACCTATACACGTGGTGCAGTCGGCGCATGGTCTGAACTGGAAGCGGAAATAGCTCGGGAACATGTTAAGCAAAACCGTTCATCCGTACTTAGGATAATAGTTTCAAACAGAGGATGCATACGCATACCTCTGTCCCTATTCATAATATTGTGGTCGGATGAACAGATTCGTAGGCTCTCGAGCCATTTACGGTTCCAGAACCCATGCGCTCGATCCATGATAACCGCATCCTCTGGGGAAATTTGATGCTGAGGAAGGGAGCGCAAGCTTCCGAAAGCTCCAGAGATTTTTATCGTTTTTATCGCTTTTAATCCGGTTTATTTTAGTGTATTTTATCTCAAGGATTTTATCACAGTTTTAATGTTTTTACATGTATATTTAATATAATAGCAGTTTTTGTAAATATTTATTTTATTTTAATATGTAAATAAATATTCTAGTTACAGTAAATACTTATTCTTATGGTTGGTGTGAGCTGATTTAATACTAAAATATGAATTTTCCCAACCTCAGAGGCCTTTTTCAGGATATTTAAAAACCTTTATTTTCCATATGCACATTATATAATGTGGCAATTGAAAACATGTTCTTACAAAAAGATTATTGCTCTTCTTGCTATTGTGTTTATCTCAGTGTATTAAATCATGTTTTTGTTGTCAATTAGCAAATTTTTACTCACTCAATCAATGAAGTGCATTTCAAAGAGGTAGCATTTTATTGGTCTTTATTTTAACTTGGTCTGCTGTTTAGTTTAATCACTTCCATATGAAAATTTAAATATGCAGAATACAGTGGCAAGTTGTTTCTAACCATGTTTTCAAATTACTACCACTGAATTAACAAAAACTAGACATTTTTGACTTATCCTTCATATTAAGTACATCAATTAATTATAACTTCTTGTTTTAGGGCACAGGTCTAATAGACTTTTTCTAATGCATACTATTTCATTACAGAAAAGTTTCATCATAATTGAGAGAAAAAGAACAAAAGTAACTGGCTTTCAAAATCAGAACTATTATCATCTATGACTGGAAACTTACTCGATAATCAGGAATTCGTCCTTCTTCTTCATGTCGCAGATAAGCAGGATTTACAGTGAATGCCTCTACAAGATCGTTTCTGTTTTTAACCCTAATAATGATATTTGAATATAATTCAAATATTGAATATAAATTACTTTCTTCTCTGATATTAATTACTTTAGTGTAATCACATTAAATATTTATAAAGCCAAATATAGATTTGGTATTTATAGTTACAAGTAAATTCTAGGCCATATTGACCACATTATTTTGTTCTATAGTTTGTTCACAGAATCAGAAAAATAAAACTATGCTTTCCTTCTCTGTAGATATACTGTTTAACACAAGAACACAGTTTTGTTAAATATTTAAGCATACCAAAAATATGAAAATCGTTAGTTAAATGATTAACAACATAACATTCATTATAAATACTTTAAATACTTTTTGATTTTGTATTACATTTCAGAGAAACTATACATTCATCCTTTTTTCTCAGAACATGCCAACCTATTTTTCAGAGTACTTAATTATATCGGGCAAGGGAAAGACATTAAATGGATATACAGTTCAATCCCGATTTACTACACCTGGTTATACTGCAGTTTCAGATATAATGTGTGATCATGACTCCATAAGAAAAAATGTAGGTTACGGCAAAACAAATTTTACCATAGACACTAGCAGAAGCAAACCCTTACTTCACAGACTACTGAAATGGTTTCCAGACGACCAAGGTATGCATTCTCTTCAGTGGTATATGTACCCTCAAGCAAATAAATAAATTTTTATAAACAATAGTAATTTGAGAGTAATTGTTGTAGATGTTTAGTTTCTCCTGTCCTGACTCAATTAGAGACATAATAAACCATCAATCACTTGCAAAGTTAAACATTTAGCTCTGAGAGAAGAGAAGAATGAACCACCACACAGGTATTCCTTATTTAGTATGGCAGATATTTTCCAGAAAATTGTTGTGTTAAACTTTTTCATGTATAATATTATAAAAAGTTGTCACTAAAGTTTTTATCCATAGTTCAGCTGCTAAATTATTAGTCTGCAATAACTGTATATATAAAGAACCTTATAGAAATCATACAAGTTTAATTAAAACTAAAATATAAAAACTAAAATTAAACTGTAAAAAAAAATCCAAATCAAAATTTTAAACTGTAAAAAAACTAAAATTCAAATTATTAACAAGACTTTTAACTTATTCCATCATCAAACTATGTAAATGCTGCAATTTTTCAGATGATGGAATTAAATCCTGACCACACTTCTTTGTTTTTCTTTATAGTGCACACATTAGATTAAGTCAACCTCACTAATTAAGTAACACCAGTCACATGATCATCTTTTTTAAGGCACTTAAGCACTGCAAGTTCCATTTATAATTAATACATTTCCTACCAGCAAAAAATGGTGCCGAGGAAGCAAACACAAACATATAGGCACATAAACTAGAACATATTATTGGAGGGGATGGAGAGGTGATGTGGAAATTTTTTTTTTTTTTACTGATGCTTTATAAGCTTGCTTTCTTGCATCATATGCCACTATTAATGCTAATACTAGATCCAGTTGCAGTAACATGCCTTGATTACTATCATTAACCACTCTGGCAACCTGTGTACCATCTGCAAACTTAGATAATAAGCCTGATATGCCTTCATTGTATTGCTGAAAAATATAAAAAAGAATAATGCAACCTGCACTGAACCCTGAGACTTCACTAACATTAGTCCATGAAGAGCAGTGTCTATTGATAACTACTCTGTCTTTTCCCACTCAATGATCCCTTAAAATGTTTTATAATTATCATAAAAATGGAAGTGGAGATAGCCTATTAAAGTGAGCCAAAATTATTAAAATTTTCAATAATTTAATGTTTAATAAATATGAAACAGTTCAAAATTAAAATTTTAATATTCCACAATGCAGATTGTTAGAATTTGAGACTTATGGCTATGGAACGAGATTATCTCTCTCTCTAGTTGGGTATACAAAGGGCATCGTGTCTGCTATGTGAGTAGAATGTCTTATTTCCACTGCTTCATTTATAAAAAATATTTAAAATAAAAAAAAATAAAAAATTGAACATATTACAACAAAAAAAGTGAACATCTGTCATTTTTTTCAATTGTTTTTATTCTTGCCTTGCACGAAAGATGTTTTATTTTATGTGAAAACATCCTTGGCTTGGAAGAGGTTAAAGGGTTTTAGGCAAAACGATGTAACGTTTTATGCCCATGCCCACTACTTAGTCTACTGAATCAATATTAGTGACTGAGTTAGCATCATTAGCATAATTTAGGATGTGATGTCATTTCCGTCTCACATTTTCGTTACCAATTGGTTTTACTTCAGTCTGAAAAATTTAGTAGGTGCTGCCAAAGAGGTTTTAACATCAAAATATCTTATTTGTACTTTAACACATTAAGTGTATTACAAAGTTAAATTGGAAGGAAAGAACTAAAAATATTTGAGATCATTTCAAAGGCACACTAAATAAACCTAAAACTGTTTGTTTACAATCAACAGTGGATGTGTGTGATGGCCACATTAGTTGCTTACTAGGACAAAAAAAATTAAATGCTACTATTTAATTTTTATAGAAATTTTAACTAAAGCATAATACACTGTATTGACTCTTGATTTTTTAAGGAGTCCTTATGTGCTGTAATGTAATAACTAGATCGTATGTATAGCTTAGCTTAATTTTCAGCACTCACCTCATCGATGAAGTGTCGATGAGGTGAGTGCTGAAAATTAAGCTAAGCTATACATATGATCTACACTGTATTGTGAAATTAATGTGAATGAAATAGGAATTTTGGTATATTGTCTCTTATCAACTTGTTAAAGGTTCCGTTTATAACTATATTTTCATTCGTTTCTTTACAGGATTGTATGATGTAATAACAGGTGAGTTTTAACTGTCCTTTTACACAGAAATCCAAAAAAGTGCTTCAATTTAAGTGTTCACAGATTTTTCGTTGCAGAAACAGATTTAACCCAAGAAAACAGCCTAAGATTATTATCATACATGAACATTTCCTTTACTTGGAGGGAGATAGCAGAGCAATGTAAAGTTAGTTTTGGAGCTGTTAACAAATAATAATTAAGCTAAAAACATGAGAAAGGTTCTGTTTCACCTCAAATAAAAGGCTGATGTGGATGGAAAAGAAAAATACATGATTCAATAGTCCATTTCAGATTTTCAGAGGTCGGCTAGAGAACTTGTAAGCCAAACAAAAAGCAGCTTTTAACTCATGCTATGAAAAAAAGAGACTGAACTGGGGAAAACAAGTATAAAAGCTGGACTATTGATTGGAAGATTGGATGTTCTCTTTCCTAATGAAAGCCATTTTGAGGTTCATGGAATGAGACCTGCACATGTAAGGGGATAAGGTGGAAAAGTGTCTTCTAAGCATATATATATAGCAGACTATTAAACACCCTATTAAAAATATATTTTGGGGTGTTTTTTGTATCAAGATACTAAATTAGATATGCTTTTTATTTATGTTATTTTTTATTTTGAAAAAATAATAGTATAAGTATATATCTTATACCTATAGAGGAGATGATGAATAGTGACAAATATATGTCAATTTTAGAAACAAAAGTGTTGTCAGAATTGAAGACGGGGGAAAAATATCATCTTGAATAGTTAAATTTTTCACCAACCAGCCATTCAACATCCATTGAGATAATGCACAGTTAATTTTAAATTGCCTACATAACTGGTGACTGAGGAATGTCAGTAATGATAGCATATGGAGGAGGCTTCAACTTACAATTTTCAAACAGAAATATTTCATTGCCAAAATTGCTAAATAGAAGAAACAAGAGCAGAAGACCACAAATACCATAGACAGAGGATTTAAGAAAATGTTGAAGTATATACACTAATGATTAAAATGGCAAAAATATGCAAATGCATATTTTTGACATTTTCATCATCAGTGCACATAAATGCATATTAGCATTAGTAGAGGCATACAATGCAAGAAAGCAAGCTTATGCAGGATCATTAAAAAAAAACTTCCCATTTCACCCCTCCATTTGTTCCAAATGCCTGTCCAGCTCAGCCTTAAATTTATTAGTTATCAACTTCCACAACAAAAGATGGAAGTCTGTTCCACCAATCAACTATCTGCTGGCTAAAGGCAAATTTCCATACATCTATTCTACAACTGTCTTTCTTCAATTTGAATCTGTGACCATTCAGTTTCTTAATCTGAGCAAGAGGAAGAATCCCATCATCATTCAGCTTGCTCAACCCATTCAAGGTCTTATACACCTCAATCAGATCACCTCACAGGTTGGCACCTCCATAGCCAGGTGGGAAGGAGCAGCAGTGCGTAGCACACACGCTTCTTGATTAGACCGGGGTTCGAGCCCGTCACCAAATATGGAGGACACGGAGAGGTCAGAGAATGACCACTGCATATCCCGGAGCAATATGGCCTTAGTTGCTAATGCTCTTAAAAACAAAAAAAAAACAACAACAAATAAATAACAACCTCGAAGGTGCCTACTCTCCAGGCGCTGCAATTTGCAGAACTTAAGCCTTTCTTCGTAAGAGCATCCCTTTGTTCCACTCACCAATCTTGTTGTCCTTCTTTGTATTCGTTCTAGCAACTCTACATCCTTCCTAAAATGAGGCCTCCAGACCTGTCACAGTACTCTAGGTGTGGCCTGACCACTGCCTTGTACAATGGGATAATCACATCCCTGTCCCCGCTAGCAAAATTCCTATATATCACTGAGAAGACTCCATGACTGCCCTGGCAGCCCATCTGCACTGCTCAGCGAACTTCATATTTGACTGCACAATTACCACCAGGTCTTTTTCACTTTCCACTTCCCTCAGTGTAGTACCACACAGTTGGTAGGTTTCTCTTTGGTTATTGCTACCCATATACAGTACTTTGCATTTGTCAATGTTAAACTTCAGTTGCCACTTCTCAGCCCATTTGCCCAACTTATCTAGATCCAGTTGGAGCAGCATACTGTCTTTACTGTTGTTAACAACCTTGCCAACCTTTGTATCATCTGCAAACTTGGACATTAAACCTGATATACCTTCATCAATATCATTGATAAATATACAAAACAACAATGGGCCCAACACTGAACCCTGGGGAACTCCACTAATAACATTTGTCCACGAAGAGCAGTGTCCACCAAGAGCAGTGTCATCTCCCACTCAACCATCCCTTTATCCATTGTAGCAACTTACCCTTAATGCCATGCCTCTCCAAATTGTACAGCAGTCTTCCATGTGCAACAGTATCAAAAGCTTTCCTGAAATCCAAGTATCTGATATCAAAATTATTTTTGGCATTCAGTTCCTTTGTGACCACATCACAGTATCGAATCAAATTGGTCAGACAAGACCTCCCTTTAACAAATCCATGCTGTCTTAATTATTACTGCAGTCTTGTCTAGATGATCCTCCAATGCTTCTTTAACCAGTGATTCCATTATTTTCTCCGAAAACTAACAGGTCTATAGTTTTTGTGTCACCTTTTGAACCCCCTTTGTGAATTGGTGATTTGCACACCTCCAGTCCATGGGGATCTTCCCTGAGTCCAAGGAAGCTTTCATAATTATGGCTAAGGGTTTGCTTACTTCCTTTGCTGCCTCCTTTAATATCACTGGATAGATCCCGTCCAGACCAGGTGCCTCTTTTTATGTTTAGCTTCAACAATTTCTCCTCCACTTTGCTCTCAGTTATTACAAAATCACTTAGCTCACTGTTAGAGTTTGATAAACTTCTGGCACTTCCCTCATTGAATAACTCCTCATGTATGAATGTAGATGCAAAATACTCATTCCGTGGAGCCTCCGTAGCCAGGTGGGCAGGAGCAGCAGTGCGTAGCACACGCTTCTTGATTAGACTGGGGTTCGAGCCTGTAACCACCAAATATGGAGGATGCTGAAAGGTCAGGGAATGACCACCGCATATCCCTGGAGCAATATGGCCTTAGTTGCTAATGCTCCTAAAAACCAAATAACAAACAATAACAACAAACAACTTATTCAGTTTATCAGCTACCTGAGCATGATCATCAACAGTCAATCCATCTATGTTAAGTGGTCCAATCTGATTTATCCCTTTCCTTCTAGAGTTTACATAAGTAAAGAACTCTTTGCTGTTTTTCTTTGCATCGTATGCCAGAGATTTCTCGTAATTTGGCTCTGCCTATCTAACCTCCGTTGTGACTTGGTTACAGACCAGTTTATATCTATCATAGTCTTCTGTCACTTGTTAATTTGTATGTATCCCATGCATTTTTCTTCTCTGTCACATGTCTAATTAGTTCATCTGACCTGCATTTAGTCCTAAATTTTGAACAATATTTCTTAGTTGGTATGAAAAACCTAGTAGCTTCCAAGATTATTTCTTTCAATGCTTCCCATTTTGAATTTGCTGTTGTAACATCATCAGTTGGTCCTACCGTATACAATTTAAATACTGTCTCAGACCACCATAGTCACCTTTACAAAAGCAAAAACCTTTCTCTTTACCCCTGATGGTAGTTACCTCTTTGAGTAAATTATTAGTATTGGAAACATGTTTAAAAATCAAAAAGAAAACTAAATTTAACAAAAAAAAAAAAAAAACAGAAGACAGAACCAATTATTGGTCCTTGACGTTGTCACAGACATTCTCTCAGATATGCCAGACAAGATGTACTTGTTACCTGGTGGGAGTCTAAAACGCTGATGGCACTGATATTCGAGTGACATTCAAGTCAAGTGGACCCAATTTCGGCGAAGTCCGGACGGTCTGTGACAGCCAAATCCTCTGCTTGCACCTTCATGATGGTGGGACTGTTATTAATCCTGGGAATAACCTCCATGCACAAGTACATGGTGGGTGACCACCCAGGTGTGAACCAACGTAAGCAGGGGTCGAGGTGTGGCGCCGACACCACATGGAGAAACGCTGCCCCTCTATGTTACCAGGCAGTACTAGGTGGTAGATGACTCTCATCAACCGGTGAAATACCACCACTTTGCTTATTGGAGGCTTGAAGTGGTGGAACCCATGTTTAGTCTCTACAGCTAAGTTCCGGTCAACCCTTCCCTATCTCTTCCATCATGCAATATAATTGACGACTTTTGAGGTTATGATGAACGTCGTGGCGAGATCCGATATTCCTTACATTTCGAGGGTACAGCTCTAAAACGGTGTTCCCAGGTCAGCAGCTAGTTAGTACACCAGACTGAACCTATTGGTAACTCTCTAGGAGGCTTTCGGATCAGCTAGTGTATAATCTTGCTATCTCTACTCTGCCAGATAGTGACTGGAAGGAGTCCGAGTAGTGTGTATGCAGGGAGCATTGTCGAGGCCACGTTATGTCAAGGATCTGGGTATATTCTTACCACATGTACGCCATATCCAAAAATTTTATTACTTCATACAGCATGTCCCACCCACTTTTTCTTACTATCGAATACACCATGAATTGTCAAACTAATAGAACAAGCTTATCTGCGAAAAGATCTAAACCTCCCAAGGACTTCCTAATTCATTTCACAAATATACGTGGTCTCAATTCTAATCTCAATGATGTCCATTTCCACTTGCAGTCTGCCAAACCCCATGTACTTTTTCTGACGGAATCTCAGTTATCGGTTGAGTCAACTAATGCTCATCTCAAATGCCCAAATTATTCGTTGTATGATTCCTTTCACCTCAAAGGTGGAACTTGTGCATATGTCTGTTCTGATATTCCCTGTCAGAGACTTGGCAATTTGGAATCTCCTCTCTTTGATCTTCTCTGGCTTAAAATCTCTCTACCTCATTGTGTCAAATTCACCTGTTGTCTCTACCGTTCTCCCAACTCCACTAAACACTTGGAGCTCTTTGACTTCCTCTCTTTGCAACTTGACTTTCTCCAGTCCAACTTTCCCAACAGTGAGGTAATTTTCCTTGGTGATTTTAATGTTCACAACTCCAGCTGGCTTCCGTTTTCTAGTCACACCGACCCAGCAGGTCGAGATGCTAAGGCTTTTGCAATTACTAATGACCTAGCACAGATTGTTCATTTACCTACAAGAATACCGGGCAATCCTAATCATACAGTCAATACGCTTGATCTTTTTCTCACAAACAACCCTACTAAGTACACGGTCGAAGTGTGAGGTCCTTTAGGCACTTCAGATCACAACTTGGTGATTGTCTCTTCTCCAATGGAACCTTTATCTCATGGCTATTCCCAACCTCGTGTTGTTTGGCATTACAAGAATGCAAAATGGGATGACCTGCGAGACTTTTTTTCTTCTTTTCCTTGGTCAGATTACTGTTTCAAAACTTCTGATGTCAACGTTTGCTCAGATCGTGTCAGTGAAATTATTCTTGCAGGAATGGAATCCTTTATCCCACACTCCACTTTAAAATCTCGTCCTTTATCTAAACCTTGGTTTTCCAATAAATGTGCTAAGGCCGTCCAAGAGAAGAATGTTGCATATCGTAATTGGCTTGTTTCTAATTCTTCAGTTTCATTTTCTGCCTACACCAAAGCTCGCAACGATTGTAAAGCAGTTATTAATCAGTCCAAACTAGAGTTTGAACAGGCTAAGAGTAGAAAACTTGCTTCTTGCCATAATGGTAGCCGAGCATTCTGGTCTCTTGCCAAAGCTATTGGCCGCAACTTTTGCCCATCTCTGCTCCCACCTCTGTCCAAACCAGATGGTTCTGTTGTCACTTCAGCCAAGGATAAAGCTGACCTGCTAGCATCCCATTTTTCTTCCAGCTCATGTATTAATGATCTTGGTAAAACACCTCCCACCATTCCCAACACGCTCCATTCAATGCCTCCTGTGGTCTTCCGTCAAAAGGATATCAGAAGGATTTTGATGAATCTTGATGCTAAAAAAGCTCCAGGTCCTGATGGTATTTCTCCACTTGTTCTCAAAACCTGTGCTCCTGAACTTACTCCTATTCTTTGCCGCCTTTTTTCACTTTCTTATTCCAAAGGTGTTTTTCCTTCTGCTTGGAAATTTGCTCATATCTAGCCAGTTCCTAAAAAGGGTGACAAATCCCTCCCATCCAATTATCGTCCCATTGCAATTACTTCTATTCTTTCTAAAGTAATGGAGAAATCAATTAACCGCCAACTCTTAAATACCTAGAAACCTTCTGTCTGATCAACGATCGCCAGTATGGATTCCGTCAGTGTCGATCCACTGGTGATATTCTGGCTTATGTTACCCATTTATGGACTAATTCAATGGAAAGGTTCGGTGAAACACAAGTAGTTGCTCTTGACATCTCAAAGGCTTTTGATCGTGTTTGGCATAAACGTCTTCTAAACAAGCTTCCATCTTATAGTTTGCCAACTGTTTTTAGTAATTGGTTATACAGTTTTCTCTCTGATCGCTCACTGAGGGTGATGGTAGATGGCCCTCTGTCTTCTAACTTCTACACTAATGCCGGTGTCCCCCAAGGTTTAGTTCTTTCCCCCACTCTTTTCCTCTTGTATATCAATGACCTTCTTCTATTGACTGGAAATCCTATCCATAGTTTTGCCGATGATAGAACATTGCATTCAACTTTCCATTTTGAGAAACCTTGTCCTGCTCAATCAGCTTCATCTTCTCGAAAATCTGCTACCAATTCCTTAAATGCCGATCTTCAGGTAATTCTCCAGTGGGGCAAAGACAACTTAGTTGATTTCAATCCTTCTAAAACTCAGTCTTGTCTTATATCTCGCAAAAATGATTCTTCTGCTCCTATGCTTATCTTTAGTGACACTTGATTTCTAGGCAAAATGATATATCTCTTTTGGGGGTTACCCTGACTTCTAATCTCTCTTGGCATAAGTACATTACAAATATTGCTTCCTCTGCATCTAAAAAACTTGGTTTTCTCTTTCGCTCTCGGGGTTACTTTTCTTCCAAACAGCTGCTCACTCTGTATAAATCGCAAATCCGCCCTGCCATGGAATACTGTTCCCACATCTGGGGTGGTGCCCTCAAAACCTCTCTCAGGCTTCTTGATTCCATTCAGAAGAGGGCAGTTAGGTTAATTAATGATTCATCTCTAACAGAGTCTCTCCACTCGCTTTCTCATAGACGCACTGTTTCTGCTGCATGCCTCTTCTACAGATACTTCCACGGGCACTGTTCTTCTGAATTGGCTTCTATAATTCCCGCTCTCTCTTTCAAAACAGTCCAAACACATGCCACCACCAGCCAACGTCCATTTACTGTCCAACTTCAAACTCACAGAACCAACTTTTCATCTTCCTCATTTATTCATTCATCTGCCGTTTTCTGGAACAACCTTCCTTCATACGTATTTCCTGAAAATTACAATCTACAGAAGTTCAAGTCCAATGTCAACAAATATCTTCTTTCGTCTTCTCAACCTCCAACCCAAGCACGGTACTAAGTACTATAGGTTCTAATACCTCTCGTGTTTGGGGTTCACATAAAAAAAAAAAAAAAAATTATTAGAAAACTTCTGACAAGTTTGGAATCCTCATATTTGGAAGGAACTGCTGGAAAGGGTATGAGAAAAGTAAAATGATTAGTTGGTGGCACAAAAGATTATTCTTACCAAGAAAGACTGAAACATAAATTTAAATTGGGAAAGGATGGTTACAAGATAGATGTGCGGACATTCGCCTTCAACCAAAATGTAATCAGTTTTTGAAATAAATTTCCACCTAATATTGTGGAGGTGGACAGGCTGACTAAATTATTGGAAGGAATGGGGAGATTAAATTTTTTTTAATTGATTGGGGCTGTATAAGCTTTACTTCCTTGAATCGTGTTGCCAATACTAATAATAATAATTTGGAAGAGTTGGCAGACATGAAAAGAAATAATTCAAAATTTTAATTTCAACAATGTAAATCACATAAAAAAAGTATACTGAATGAGCTATCCTAATAGCACACAGAATGTCGAAAAAAAAACAAACAAAAAAAAACATGACTAAATAAATATGCTAAATATGCAAATCAAACTAAACTGAAGAATTATACATTTTTTTTGAAGAACATCAGTGTTCTAACCAGAAAATTTTGCCAGCCAGGTGGCATGAAGTAGCCCTGTGGGGGAAGTGTAATACTTCACAATATTATAAAATTTTCTGTTATTTATAAATGGGACTTAAGTGATCCAGAGATAATTAATTGCATAATTTAACATTATCTGCTCCTGCTGCATTGACCTTGATCGCATAGTATGTTCGAATTAATATTGATCGAGATCAGTGAGCAGTACCAAATGGTACCGCGAGAATCGCTTAAATTTTAGCAGGGTGGTCAGTTAAATTCACCAGTCGGTGCGCCCATTCGATAGGTCCTTGGGAGAACACGGAACATGAAAAAAAAAAAAAATTGTGTGCGCGCCGAGCATGCATAGCAGAAGTTAAGGGAAACTTCTTTAGGCACTAAAGAAGTTTCACTTATCTTTATTTATCACTTGACCGAAGATGCTGTATTGACCGTATGAATGCCACAACCAACAAATGTCCATGAATGGGAGCCTCAGAGATATGAGACGTCCATTACCAAATCTAGTTTTGGCAAGTGCTGTGGCATCAGATGATAGAGCTGGAATCACTTTGTTCTTGAGAGAGTAAGTCAAATGTTGGCCTGTAACCAGCTGGTTACAGGCCGACATTTGACTTACATCCTCATTTGGATATGTTGTTTGAAGAAGATCTCGAGCTGCTACAATCTTCACATCATTCTTGAACCGAAGCCGATCACACACACACACACACACACACACACACACACACACACACACACACACACACACACACACACACACACACACACACACACACACACACACACAGAACAGACTGAACCGAACTCATTATCCAGGAATGTATGTTCAAACTGTGCATGGATGCTTCAGTGTTTTTTAAAATCCTTTATCATGATGGGTATCGGGTAAAATACCTTAATGTATAGTAGTTTAGGTGAAGAGCTTAATAAACTATATTATTAATTTCACATGGTATAAAAGTGGTAGTAAAAGTGGTAGTAAATATAGTAATAATCTTCATTATCTTCCTTTTTCAAAAAATATGCATTAAATTTTTTATTCATATCTTCCCATGTTCTAATGTACATTTATAAATATGAATGTGTAAATATGCATGTAAATAAATTTGTTTTTGTCACATTTACTAATTTTTCTTTTATTTTGCAGATTATTCAATTTTGATTAGCTGGAAAAATATATTTCCCAATCATGCCATATAATCTTAAATCTCTCTTAAATTTTAAATATTAAATATTTAAAAAAAAAATGAATTCATTTCATGGAAAAATTATGCAAAGCATTTGTAGTCATAAATGAAATTTTATATTTCAGTGTCATTGTATATGATATTCCAAAGAAAACTACATTGGAATAACTAGAAAATAAATGATCAAGGAATCAACAAAATACAAAACAACACTAAGCCTACACTGAAGAAAGGCAAACTCACCACATTGTAGAACAGTCAAAATTGATCAACATCCACTTGTGGGGATTCATGTTGAAAGAACGTGCATACTACAGGCAAAAAATATTAATTCCGTTTTCACTTCAGTTTACAATGTAAAAATACTTATAACTAAATAAAAAAAAAATATGTTGTTATTATTTTCCAGCAACATGCATGGAAAATGTTGTGTTTATTTTTTGGAATTTCACTTTCACAATGTGAAGTTCCTCAGGAATTTCATATTGTGAACTAATAATTTTTCTTCTACATTTTCAACCTTTCAACCATTTTCTCACCTCAATGAAGAAAAAAAAATTACATTTTACCACTCTGTAATACTGTTTAAATCAACTGAAGCATTTGTCTTTGAGGAAGTACAGGTTTAGCTTTTTCAAAAAAAGGACAATTAACTTTTTGTAAGCTGGCTAACACTGCTGACATCTTTCACCAAAAACCAACGAACAATTCAAGA
This sequence comes from Mastigoproctus giganteus, assembly GCF_048544385.1. NCBI lineage: Eukaryota > Metazoa > Arthropoda > Arachnida > Uropygi > Thelyphonidae > Mastigoproctus > Mastigoproctus giganteus. Next base: position 1,714,702 of record NC_143577.1, on the reverse strand, counting down.
TGGTGGATAAGTCAGTTTTAATTGTGAATTCACAAAGTCATGCAAAAGAAAGTTGTAAATAGAGCCCAGTTACTTTAGATGGATATGGAATGTTGAGGGAGAGAAAAAAGAAATCTAAAACCCAGGTTATAAAACAGCAAAATAAGAAAAGAAATAAATGTAAGTAAAATAATGAAGCTCACAGAAAACTTTTCAAAAAACAATTCTTTTAATACAGTTCAAAAAGTTGGATTTTTAAACAATCAAAAAATAAAAAAAAAAGCATAAAACTTGTTCCTTATTCAATGTATTGATGTAACATATTTTGCAAGTGAGCAATTATATAGTTGGCAGTCTTACATAGTTGCTTTTTGGATGACAAGCAGTTTTCTGTATAAGCATTGTTTCTCATAGCTGATGAAGTCTATGAGAAATTTTACATTTACAAAAGTTAAGATTCTGGTGAAGAGTTTCATTTAACAGCCGAGTTCATATTAACACGTTCCAAATGATTTGAGCCAAAGTCACTGAATTTTTATTTCATAATTTTTACAATATTCCTGGGAGAAGAGTGATACATAGTTCTTGTGTTCCTAGTAAACAGTGAATGACAGGTGATGCACCTTAAACAGTCAATATATTATGACGTGTAATGCTAAATCTCTGTTAGTTACTCAATAATACTCAACTATATTTTTTAATTTAATTAATCTATTACTGCGGCTTAGTGCATATTGGTGCAGTTGCATATGCCTTCAGTAGTATTACTAATTTAGATTCTGGCACAAATGACCAAAAACAAAATTTTTTAAAAATTCCTCCCCCCCCTCACCCATCCAATAAAAAAATAATTTTCATAAAAAATGTCAATTTCACTAAAACCAATCACTCAACTGCATTCATATGAAATTAGACAAATTTTTACATTATTTGGTAAAATAATGATATTTAGACAATTATATTAAAAGAACCTTGCTCTCTCTAAAACAGATCACATTCTTAAGGACTACTAGTCCTTAAGAATGTGATCAAAAGAAACAAAATATCAAATGAAAAAAAAAAAAAAAAAATGCAAAATCTGCATTCCATCTCCATTCTTCCCATTTGCTTACCTATGCAGAGTTGCTTTACTATGAGACTAAAATTTTTTCTTTCACAGTCCTTTTCTCATATATTAAGCATAGTTGATTAAGGATTATTAATGGGAAATGATCTCAATTCTTCAGATTGAGCATAAGCAGCTAATAAAAATTTGAAGAACTGTTTTTTTTTTTGTTTTTTTTGATAGTTGTTGGCACATAGGCTTCTGTGGCCATAATGCACCTCCCAAGGTTTTTGCAGTACTTTGATCCAAGCCCGAGGCGGGAATCGAACCCGCCTCGGGCTTGGCTCGCCCGCGACCTTTGGGTTGCTAGGCAGGCACTTTACCCACCCGGCTGGCCCGGTCGGCTTGAAGAACTGTTATTCTTAATCTAGTCAGAATATCATTCTCAGATACATACATCAATTCACCAACCAAAATAATTAATATCACTGAGGTTCTATTTATAATAGTGTTCTTGACATAAAAGTTGACATAATGCTAACACTTAATACTAATACAATCAAATCATGTTGCATTATCACATCATGCACAGGCTACTTTTGACAGGTAGCATCACCCACCTCCCCTTCCATCCATCTTTGATGCAATGTCCATATAGCAAACTCATTATTCCCTGCATACATTTAAGATGTTGAAGTATTCTTGAATTTTTTACTACCATAACATAATCCTTTAAAGTTACTTAAATTTATTGCCCATGCATTAGCTTCCCATTAGTTTAAAACACTGCTGACAACAGCACATCTTTTCAATACCAGAACTCTTTGGCTTTTGTAGTGTCATACAAGAAGGTAAATTGCTTGTTGTTGGTTTTGGTTTTTAGGAGCATTAGCAACTAAGGCCATATTGCTCCGGGATATGCGGTGATCATTCCCTGACCTTTCCGCATCCTCCGTATTTGGTGGTGACGGGCTCGAACCCCGGTCTAATCAAGAAGCGTGTGCTAGGTAAATTGCAAATATGCATCATGCACTACCTTTTGTTCAAGTGTATTGCGTCTCTGATAAATAAGTTCTTTATATCCACTAAGGACAGGCCATGCTGACAAATTCCCTAAGTGAAGAATCCCTTACATGTAGAGCTAATCCACAAGGTTTTCAGTATAATTCCTCTCATCATGCTTAGGCTGATCTGCAGACACAAATATATTATGACCTAACTTGCAATAATTTTCAGCAAGTCTGTATACTTATTGCTTATCCTGCAGATCATTGGTTTGTGTGCAATTAATATCATTAGTTCCAACATGAATAATAATACTCTCCTTCTTTCCCTCCTCCCCCAAGAAATGATAACCTTTTGGTAATCATCAATTTCAACTCCTGGCAGTTAGTCTGCCTATGTTTATTATTGCAAAAAATGTACTTAGTACCCTGAAAACAGACCCCCCCCTTCCTTTATCCCAATAAAACTAAATACTTTTTTAACTGATTTTGTTGGACCATTCTCTTCTGGGATCTGAATCAGAGGTGTGCTAGCAGATGAGTCTCCCTGATGAACCTGGTTTTATTTCTCCTTATATCTACTCATTTCTTTAATGACTCAAATTAATTCAATAATGCACCAAATTTTAAAATTAAGAAGCCTCAAGTTTCAATTTAAATGTTGTGCTTAGAAACACAGAAGTTATGATGCTTATGCCAGTTATTTTCAACTGCACTGAAGGCTTATTAAAATAAAATAGAAAACTGTTTGCGTGTCTGAGAATAAATAAACAAAAGGACGATCAACGTATCAAACAGTGATAATTAACTGCGAAGCTTACTTGGACACCGTTAAGCAGCGGTCTGTATTCAGGGCATATAAAGGCTGATCCTGCATAAGCTGCATCAACATGCAGCCAGATGTCTTCCTGCTCACCTACAGATACATGATTTCTATAATTAAACAGTTATATTATTTGTATAAATAAATATATATGCAAATAATTATATATGCATATCTTTGGTTATATTATATACATTATATGTGCTCCATTCATGGAACATGAATTTGGCATCATATCAGCTCAACAACTATAGCAATTTTTTAAATTAGCATTAGGAAAGTCATAAGGAATAAAATTGAAATACCATATTTTTGGACCATATATGCACTTTTTTACTGGAAAATGCTGTGACAGATTTCACTATATCTTGTGGTCTGAAGGTATTAGGTAAAGACTCTTTAGAGGTCTTAAATTATGCCAAAGGTTAGAGCAGCTCAGACTTTTTGGAGGTATTAAATTATGGCAAAGATCATGGAAACTAGGCAGCTCATAGACTTTTTAGTCCTCCTCCAACCAAGGAAATTATAAACAAAGAAACACAAAAAAATTACAAAAATTAGGGAACAGCAAACACTCCTTTCATAAGTACGTTGCAAAATGGCCACAACTGGAAGAAAAAGTAGAAAACTGGTTAATAGACCACAGAAAAAAAAACAGATTTCTGTGTCTACAAACAAGATCATATTCAAAGAAAGAAGGTTGATGGCTATATGCAGTATAACTGATTTTGCTCGAACACCTTGTTGCTATAGATTTATGAAGAAGTGTGGCCTGAGCATGCATACTCTAAGTAGAATAGCATAAAAGATTCTGACAGAATTTCAATATTTTGTAGTTACAAAAATTTGCAATTAATGCAAGGAGTGTAACAAATGGATGGAAGCATCAAATCAGTATTTGAAGCCAAGAGGATAAAATGAAGCAACCAACTATTTCACAAGTGAGTGAATAGGTGATTAATGCAAGGAAGAAGTCATGTTTTGAACTCAGACAGATAGCTAATATGGTCAAAGTTCCCCTAACTTTTTATGTTCCATCAAACAAGCTTCTGAATTGAAATCAATTAAAACTTCTGACAATGAGAAACCCTGCTACTGTTGATTTAGTGTGATGTTTGTTTGTTTGTTTGTTTGTTATTTGGTTTTTAGGAGCATTAGCAACTAAGGCCATATTGCTCCGGGGATATGCGGTGGTTATTTCCTGAACCTTTCCGCATTCTCCGTATTTGGTGGTCACGGGCTCGAACCCCGGTCTAATCAAGAAGCGTGTGCTATGCACTGCTCTCCTGTCCACCTGGCTACGGAGGCGCCTAGTGTGATGTGCTGATAGCACAAAACTTCCTTCCTTCCTTTTTGATATTCAAAAGGATGATGCCCAAAGGTTAAATTTTGCAAGGAATCAAATTTTCACCTACATTCATATTTTATTGTTACTATTTCCCTTTCTGCTTACCCCTAACCTTTTAGGGCTAGGGGTAAGTATTATTGCTGTGCTGCATATGTTCCAGTAGCAAACAAGAATAATAATGGACAGACAGGTGGATGGATGAAAAGGAATGATGCTGTGACTAGAAGTCAAAACAGCCTGGCAATATGTGACTACTTGATATCACATATATATGACTACTTCAGATCACACATAAGAGGCAAAAAAAATAACCATGATACTAAGAGGCCTTACTGGCCAATGGACATTGAAATTAATAAACCCTTTAAAGCATTAATGTGAGAGGAGTGGACCAAATGAATGGAGGCATCAGATCACTAGTTGATACTAAGAGGGTGAATGAAGCAACCAACCATTTTAGAGGTGTGTGAATGGGCGAAAAATTCAGGAGTTAGGCACCAGATAATGCACTCTTTGAAAAAGTGAAAGTTCTAACCATAAACACTGGTAATAATGATTTTTTTTTTTTTAGGAGCATTAGCAACTAAGGCCATATTGTTCCGGGATATGCGGTGGTCATTCCGACCTTTCCGCATCCTCGGTATTTGGTGGTGACGGGCTCGAACCGTGGTCTAATCAAGAAGCGTGTGCTACGCACTGCTGCTCCTTCCCACCTGGCTACGGAGGCGCGGCAATAATGAGGTGACAGTGGCAATGATAAGTGAAAGCTTCATTGTGCACTAAATTTTATTTCATAAGTACTTGTATATGGATTATATGTGGAAGTTATGATACATGTTTTGAACATTTCATGCATACAACATGTAAATATGCATAGGAAGAGTAAACAAAAAAATAAATACAGTAAACCCCCACTATTCGCGGGGGTTACGTTCCTGAGAAATGCCGCAAATACCGGAAACACGAATACTGAGTAATGACTCCCATAGTAATAAAGGGGTTCCGTTCCAAAGTATGAAATATATAAGAAAAACTAGTCTAAAATGTTATCTATGTATGTATTATATGTACCTTCATAATATGACTATGTAAATAGACAGTACATAGTGAAATGCAAGCATATGGCATCGAAATAAAAATAAGAAACAATTTAATATTAAATGTAATTATTGGAAATTTCAAACAAATCTTTCAAATCAGCGCCTTTGCTAGCTAAAAAAACTTATCCCGCCAGTGCTATCACCTGTTTTGCTAAAGTGTTGATAAAGGAGTTTTGCCTTTTCACGAATGATGAGTGAACTTAACGGAACTTTATTTTGAGTTCGGTCTTCTATCCACAGATTTAAAGTTTTTTCCATTTTTTCTAATTTAACATCACGAGTTACGGAGCAAATTTTTGAAGCAATTAGCATGTTTTCACGGACACTACGGCGGATTTTTACTTCCGATTTTTTGATTGATCGTACCATTGACTCATTGATTTTATAATGTTTTGCCGCTGAGGAGACTTTTCACCATTAGAAATTTTGTCTAATAACTGAATTTTATTCGCTAATGTCATCACCTTCTTTGATCTTTTCACATTTCCCTTGTTATTCGTATCCATATTTTTGTACGGGTTAGAAAGAACTTGTCCACAATAAAGTCACTTTCTTCCGTTAACACATTCGAAAAAGTCTGTTTTACACTGCAAAATGGTAGATTTATCACTTTTGTAAGCATATCAATTTATAAATTGATAAATTTATCAATTTATAAGCATATAAATTAAAAGCAAACGACGAAACCTTCCATGACAAGCGCATAGCACATACTGAATATGGATTAGCGAGAATCGTCCACGCTTGCGATTTTGTCACACCCCACTGAGCGCTGTTTTGACTGGGAAAGATAATTTTAGCCACGCTCATGTTTTTTTATGGCGGAAAATGTTCACGGCGCTTTAAAATTCACGTTTTTTTAGGTTTCATTTTATATTAAATCAGTGACCGCGAATAGCAGGGGTTTACTGTACTGCACAGAAAATGTAAATATATTAAAAGAAGGAATGAAACCCTTCTTAACTTAAGTAAGATCTAAATATCTCTGTTTCCGGTTGTAAATTATATACAGATGGAAATCACACATTTCATAGTATGTTCCTATCACTTCATCAGTGATTGCTGTCATTGATATTATACCATTACAAAGAATAGAATGAATAAAAGTTTGCCATGCATGACCTGTCAGATTCCATGTCAGACCTTTTTTGCTATTTTGCTTTTTGTCATGGTAAAGAAGTACATTTTGTTTTGAAGTGTATTTTAAGTTTCGTTTAATAAAGTAATATGTTCCTATCACTTCATCAGTGGTTGCTGTAATTGCTAATTTATTATGATAAGAGAACTCTTTCTCTCAAAAGTTTGCCATGCATGATCTGTTAATTACAATGTCTCCATTCTTTAACATATATGATCTGTCAGATACATTCTATTCTTTATGGTGAAGTAGCAATGATAGTAATCACCTGATGAAGTGGCAAGAACATACCACGAAATGCTTGATTTCCAACTAGAAATAATCATATATTTAGATCTCACATAGGTTAAAAGTGCTTCATTCCTTTTTTTAACACTCTCTCAATTTAACATTTTCTTAAAATGTTAATTTCACAAATTCACACCTTTCTTTTTCTTTATCCTGTGACTGATCATCTTTTACCACTGACATTATTTTTCACAAAAATTTAATTTAATCCTTTAAATACCAAAATATTCAAGAGCATTAGCAAATATATGAATAGAAGAAAATGCTGCAAGTACTTACATATTATTCCAATCTCTGAGATGTTGTCAAATGCACAAGTGTTTGTTGTTCCTAGAGTTGCTACAACCTAAAAATTCAAAAATGAAGACATCAGAAAAACAACAGAACTTAATAATTGCACACTGCAGGCAGTGGTCCTTTTTCCCAAGAAGTAGCATTTCTCATGAATGAAAAACATTTTTTAAAATTTGTAAACTCAGTATATACATCTCCTCCCACTTGGCACTCTTAATTGAATCCATAAAAACAGAGCACTAAATGAATCACATTAAGTGACGGAGATTTATAAATAGGAAATAATGTAAATCATTTTAACTAGTTGGCATGACCACTGTTTGTTCTTGGCATGACCATTGTTCGTTCCATTTTAAGGCACCATTTCTCTATATAATAATATTAAATGCAGCAGAAATATTTAAACCATAAACTTTAAATTCATAAATTATGCTATAAAACATATATGTATTGCATAATTTCAAAAAAAATGAAAGAAAAACTTACCTTAAAATTACAGCATCTTATAGTAATACTGTATTTACAATAACAGCTTAAGATACTGTTAATTTTATTTTAATTAATTAATTTTAATTTAGCCAGCCAATAAAAGTATAGAAAAATTATTGTTTTTGTCATTTGTCTGTGATTTGATAGGTGAACATAGCTCCATGTTCAGTGAACATGAAGTGGGAAACTAAGTGTAAATTTAGTTTGTAAATTTAGTTGAGAAAGACAACATTTATGTGTCGAAAGCTACTACTTGCATTTTCTGTTGTTTTAGCAAATTTTAACTGTATATTTATCTGTTTTCAAAATTTATTTATATTGTTAGATGCATTTGATTTTGATTATAGAGACATTTTTCTCTCACTTAAAATTAGACAATAAGTCCTCAATTGCATGACCTAGGCTTAGGGAAACTTAGGGAAAAATATTGTTATCCACAGTGCTGCCTAAGTTGCAAATATCATTTTAAAGTATATAGCATTACTTGAATAGGTGTATTTGCTGTACATTTAAAAATCTGAGACACCACTGGGACAGCTGTTTTGAAGCATACTGTCTTCTCGTCAGCTGGTATGTGGTCCCTGTTGGCAAATGTATGGAAATCTCTGAATAATGTATTCTGTCTAATTAGACAGCCAAGGGTATATGGAAGTTTTCCTTTAACTGTGAGAATTCTGCTGTGTTTACCCTACACAGTACTATAGGAATCCCTGAGACATTTCAGGAGTAACTTGAAAAAGACATCTCACATTGGTAGGTGACTTACCCTGATAGAATCAATTTCACAAAACTTGAAAGAAATCATTTAAGTGTATTCAGTGTAAGGTGTTAATTTTTATTTAATTTTTAAGGGAAACAGTTTAAATCTTTACTTAAATGTAATTATGGTTTTAACTGGAAAAATATGCATAACACGTCACAGGAAGCCATGAGTGATGGAAAAACTGGAAAAAATATGCATTACATGTCACAGCATGCCATGAGTGATGGAAAAACTGGAAAAAATATACATTACATGTCACAGCATGCCATGAGTGATGGGAGAATTGTCACTGATAATTTGGCCTTTATTCTTATAGTTGCTGTCACATGTATGCAAGAGTTTCTCGAGCTGATGGTAATTCTTTTCTATGTCCTAGATGAAGGGAGTGTGACAATCTTAAATTACAACTCATACTCTTTAGCAAGATTGAGTCACTGAGAATGTGAGTTGATGTCCTAGAAGAATATAAAACAACTAAACTATAAAAGGAAGGGGATGAATAAGATTAGTCCACTTGATATCAATGGTTTGACTGCAGATGATCATTCACAGATAGCTGCCAAACTAAATGAGTATTTTGTATCAACATTCACACATGAGGAGTTATTCAAGGAGTAGAGGGCCAGATGTTTATCAAACTCTAACAGGGAGTTTAAATGATTTTGTAATAACTGAGAGCAAAGTGGAGGAGAAATTGTTGAACATAAACATAAGAAAGGCATCTGGGGTGGATGCGATCTATCCAGTTATATTAAAGGAAGTGGCAAAGGAAGTAAGCAAATCCTTTGCCATAATTATGAGAGCATCCTTGGACTCAAGGGAAGTCCCCATGGACTGGAGATGTGCAAATGTATCTCCAATTCACAAAGGTGGATTAAGGGGTGACAAGAGTAATTACAGACCTGCTAGTTTGACTTCTGTTCCAGGAAAAATAATGGAGTCACTGGTTAAAGAAGCATTGCATGATCATCTAGACAAGATCCTCTATATCATCTAGCCTAAATGGATGTCAGATGAACTAATGAGACATGTGGCAGAGAAGAAAAATTCATGGGATACATATAAATTAATGGGTGACATGAAAGCCTATGATAGATATAAGCTGGTCTGTAACCAAGTCACAAAGGAGGTTAGGCAGGCAAAGGCAGATTATGAGAAATCCTTGGCAAAGGATGCAAAGAAAAACAGAAAAGAGTTCTTTACTTATGTAAACTCTAGAAGGAAAGGGATGAATCAGATTGGTCTACTGGATATTGATGGTTCAACAGTTGAGGATCCTGCTCAGGTGGCTAACAAACTAAACGAGCATTTTGCATCTACATTCACACATGAGGAGTTATTCAGGAAGGGGAATGCCAGAGGTGAAGTAAACTCTGTGACGTAAAGCACTGGATGATTTTGTAATAACTGACAGGAAAGTGGAGAAGAAATTGTTGAGGATAAACATACAAAAGGTACCCCCAGCGTGGATGGGATCTATCCAGTTATATTAAAGGAGGCAGCAAAGGAAGTAAGCAAACCCTTAGCCATAATTATGAGAGCTTCTTTGGACTCAGGGGAGGTACCCATAGACTGCAGATGTGCAAATGTGACCCCAATTCACAAAGGAGGATCAAAGGCTGACACAAGTAATTATAGACCTGTGAGTTAACTTCTGTTCCAGGAAAATTAATGGAGGTACTGGTTAAAGAAGCACTGCAGGATCATCTAAAGAAGACTTCAGCTATAGCTTGGACACAGCATGATTTTGTTAAGGGAAAGTCTTGTATGACCAATTTGATTGGATACTATGATGAAGTCTCAACATTGCACTGTCAACCAACATCAATTGGATGCACTTCCTTTGATTTTATGTGTTTCTTAACTAACAGCGTAACCCCTCCTCCCTTCCTGTCCTGTCTACCTTTTCTGTACACATTGTACTGCTTATGTCTATGTGACACCACCTCTCTGATATCCCAACGATATCTGCCTTTGATGTTTTGACTAGCACTTCAAGCTTATCAAATAATTTATTAACTATACTCCTAGCATTGGTGTACATGCAAGTATACATGCACCTGTTTCTACTCTTAGTTACCCTAATACAGCCCATGTATTTATTTGTTCCACTATGACTCCCAGCAGTTCCGGAAATCTCCATTGCCTTGCTTTCCAGCTGCTGCTAATTCTAATAGAAGCAGTGTAAGAATCACTTTTGCCTCTGCTTGCGGCCATTGTTAACCTTTTAGTCTGTGTATCCTCCCAAGCTAGCAGTTTTCTGACCCACATAACACAGCCTTGATTGCATCAGCAAATATTCTTGCACCTTTTCTATTTAAGTGTATTCCATCCCTGTAGAAGCAGTCTCTCCTGTTAACAAGCACAGACCAGGCCAAAAAAAATTCTACCCCTTGAGCCTTGCACAATCTCTCCAGGGTCGAATTGATCAACAAGGCTCTCATCATATACTCCCTCCTATCATGTCTGGGCAGTATTGCAGACACTTTCACATTCAACCCTAACTCATGACTTTTTTTCAACATTGACCTGTACTTGTTGAGTAAATCTGCAGTCTCTTACTCTTAATGCAGCACCATTAATTTGAAAACTCTTTGTTTATTATTTTTTCAGACTCATATTAAATTCCCACGTCATCAGAGAATTCTCAACAACTTGTAACACATGTATGTATGTATGTGTACCCTGTCTATAGTGGTTCCCAGACTAATGCCTATCTCCACCTAGTGTCACTGATGAAATACAGAAACTCTATAAAATGGGCCTGACATGTAGTTAATGAAAGTATATGTAGTGTTAATGAATGTTCTGTAGTATGTGTTATGAGTGTCAGGCCTCTTTGCTACCAGGGAGCAGCCATCACCTGGATAACTGCAGCACAGTGCCTGTCCTCAGCATATGGAATTGGACCTATTTCCTGTAGTTTATTGCATCCACTGGAGGTAGTGCAAAACCTCCAGTGGATGCATTAACCCTGGACTCAGGTTTCTCAGTCCTGATACTTGAAACTTGTAACAACAATACAATATGATCTAAGCCAGAAGGCCAAGAAGCAATAAAACTTGTAACAACACTACACTTTGATCTTAACCAAAAGGCCAAGAAGCAATAAAACTTGTAACAACACTACACTTTGATCTTAACCAAAAGGCTGAGAAGCGATACGATAGGAAAATTTGCTATTGTTCTCAGATATGTAGAAAGACATACAGGAACTACAAATTTGGCATTCAAATGAACAGCCGCTTAAGGAAACAAATTAAACAGAAGAACTTTTTGAATGCTCCTGATACTAAATATTACAGTAGAGCATCAGTTATCCAGAATAACTGATGTCAGACTTCTTCCAGATAACCAAATTTTCAAGACAGAAAATTTTCGGGATAATTTTTCCAGTAAGATTAAATAAATTTAATCGTACCTTATGATTAAATTAAATAAGATTAATTAAATAAAAAAATTATAAACCAATCTCAGAAAACAGAAATATCCATCCACGCATTTTTATGATTTTTATACAAAACAGGAAAATTAGAGAGATTATTAAATGCTCTCAGTTTTTTTGACTTATCGATAACAAGCACGGACAATTGTTCGTCCCAGTGCCATTTGCACACATAGCAATTGTAACTCACTCTTTTTCTTTTCTCATCTTAAAACTTGGTACATGCATTTCTCTTTTAGTGGGTAGGGTTTTTCTGGGTAATGCTTTCCATAATAAGCCTCTCTCATCAATGTTATAAATGTTTTCTTTCTCATAATTTGCTATAACTGAAGCAAACTTACTTTTCAAAAGACACCACTGCCGATTCATCTGCAGAAAGTTTCTTGCCTTGAATATCCAGTTCACATATACCATGTCTCAGTTTAAAGTTTTTCAGCCAACCTGTGCTTGCCTTAAAATTTTCATTATCTATTTATTTTAGGTTAAAATCCAATGCTTTTTCACACAATGTTGGGCCAGACACTGGTTCACCTAAAATTCACTCTGAAGAAAACAAAAAAATAAAGTGAGTGCATTCTCTAAAGCGGCATTTTCAGGTTTCAACGTAGTCTTTTTCCTGCTAGATCCTCCTTCACTATCCATAATCTACACAAATTCTGTTATAGCACTGGAATTTTTTTCGATGTTGCAAATTGTTGAAGTCCCAACATTAAACTCCTTGGAGAGATTTCCTAAATTTTCACCTTTTCTAATTCTATTAATAATTTCTGTTTTTCATTGCAATGTTAAAACTATGCATTTCTTTTCGTTCACATTTTACCATTAAAAATTGAGAAAAATAATAAATTGCACAGTTTTTGGCTGATATTATTCTTACCGAATCTGGAGCTAAACTAATCTGAAAATTCAGTCATGGTTTCCAAGAAAACCCAGTAGTCTCTGTGATATTTTTCTAAAGCACATTTTTGAAGGTTACATAGAATTCTAGAGGTCACAACCATAAAACAATAAAAAGAATTTGCAATTTTTGGCTTTTTGTTTGTACAATCTGTTATAAACAGGTAGTAAACTCGATCTTTCGCTTATTATAATCAAAATTCAATTTGTAAATGTGACCACTATAACCGGAGCTTACTGCACCACCGTTAATAAAAAAAAGAAGAAAGATCAGCCTTTCAAATTATTCCAGTGGCATAATACATATGCAAAAAAGATACAGCTTCCTTCATATGCATTATGAGAAAATGATGTTTTTATTATATAGTAGCACAGTATTGGTTATAATTCCTGTATTTTGGATTACCATATTAAAAAATATATAAAAAAAAAAATCAGTAGTTATTGTAAAATACTTACAAAGAAAGGAATGTATCCCTTAGCACGGTCTTCTGATATGGCTAATTCCAATTGTTTTCCACGAAGACAAAGATTATCATCAGTAGTAAGGAAAACCATCCGCACTCCTCCAAGGAGTCCAGCCTTTTCCACAGATGAATGAGACTGCATATAAACAAGGGAAGTGAAATTTATCAGTTCCCAGAACTTTTGGATTAAGGAAGAATCACGTGATCATAATATACAATTTTTGAAATATGTGAAACAAGGTGGATCATAACATATAAACATGTGAAACATTTAAAGATATAACTGTTTGTAAAGAAATTTTTACTTTTTGAAAGACGGAATGAAAAAAAAAATTTTTTTTCCTGACAGATGTACATAACTTTGCTTCCATTTATCAACATAATTAAGTAACTGTGCAATGCAAAGTTCAATTACAGTTAGACCAGATAAAAATCACCCACCTGATCTGAGCAATAAGCCACCAATTTCTTCAACAGCTCGTTATCATCACAATCTTGATATTGATGCTTCAATGCCACAAGTTTTCTCTTCTTTGCTGCAAGTAAAGCTACTAAAGTAGCTTCACTTGCTGTTCCCTACAAATACATAACTACTTTAAATAAAATACTAAAATTAGACTATTATTTCAAGTTAAAAATTTCTATAAGGATTTAATTTCATTCATTTCTTCCTCTTCACTAAATAAAATTTCTGATTTTCCTGCTTTATCCTCTCTCGAACTATTTGTTTGAACTAATAAAATCCAATTTGTGGCATTAAGCAGAAAACAGTATAATCTGAGCACAATACTACTAAAAAAGAAACAATACTACTAATTACAACTTAGCAAAGTGGCTGGAAACATATAGATCAGCTTAGAATTTGTGTACTTATCTACAACTTCTTTATTCAGCTTCATTACTAAACACCACTAAATAGAACACTGATTAGAAACAGTGAAGAATTACTTGTAAAGAAGAAACTTAATGCAGCTGCTGACCTCCAAAGTATAGCTAATTTATTGGGTTTATGGATATACTCAAAAGTTGTGATAAAAGTTTGTCACTTCAGATCATAACTTGATAAGCAGAATGTGATATAAAGACTTCAAATTTCAAAGAAACTTAACTGTTTTTGTGTTAGGTTGAAATACTTTTTATCACTACTTTACTCACTATTATCATTTTCTCTATATCAAATATATATATCCACTTCACTTCTATCAAATATTATTGATAAACTAACATATTAAGTATTTGAATCAAGTATTTTTGCACTTGATTGAACCACTAATAATTTATATTAGGAATTTTAACTTTATAAATTGTATACTTTACAAGTTAAAAGCAAGAGACATTCAGAGGTGTGCACCTTTTCAGGTGCACCAAAGTAATGCTTCACCTGGAAATTATTATTATTATCCAATTATTAACCACAAGAAACTGTGGGTCACCCCGGGAGAGCAGTGTGCCAGGAGGGTGATGGTTACTAATCCAGAATTGGCTCATGGGGTAAAGGGTCTGATAATGAAAAAAATTAGGAGCAGAGGCCTATAAAAAAAATTATGCTTTAAATGATAAACTAGGAAAAAAGCAACATTTATCCATATTCCAATAAGAGAAAAACTACTACACACTGCATTAAATAACATTAATTTTATATTCCAATTTGCTCAAAATGTAGAAAAATAAATGAGTAACACTTAATAACTGAATTTGATAATTAATTTGAGTATAATCGATTATGCTATCAGTATGTGACTAATTGCACAATACAATTTTGTTAATTAATAAACGTTATAATTTGTTCCTATGTCAACTATACTTTATAATTTTTGATAAGTGATACAGGGTATATAGAAACCCTCTTTGCAAAACTAAAATGTTATTGTGTGAATAAGGATACGTGATACAAACCTAAAATCATATCCAGGTGCTAGAGGATATCTTTAAGTTACAATTAAATGTGTTTGATGTGAGCACTCTTATTTATTTTGCACATGTCCCACCTATAATCCAGTTCCTCCCATACCGGGCATATATCAATGTGGCCAATTGCACCATAAATGGTTCCTGAGATAGATAGAACATTAGTAAAGGCATATGATGCAAGAAAGCAAGATTACACAGCATCAGCCAAAAAAAAAAAAAAAAACCCCTTCTCATTTCACCCCTATCCATTCGCTCCAAATGTTTGTCTAGTTCTGCCTTGAATCTATTTAAGCTATCAACTTTTACAACGACAGATAGAATTTTGTTCCAGCCAGCAATCAAACACCCGCTGGTTAAAGGCAAACTTCTGCATATCTATCCTTCAACCATCTTTCCTCAATTTGAATTTATGCCCTCTCGGGTGATTATTCTGAGCAAGAGAGAGAATCCCATCGGCATTGAACATGCTCAAACCATTCAAGGCCTTATACACCTCAATCAGATCACCTCGCAGGTGCCTAGTCTCCAGACACTGTAATTTGAAAAATTTAAGAGCAACCATTTGTTCAATTCACTAATCTCGTTGCCCTTCTCTGTACTTGTTCCAGCAGTTCTACATCCTTCTTAAAATGAGGAATCGAGACCTGTATACAGTACTCAAGGTGTGGCATGACCATTGCCATATACAAGGGGATAATCACCTCCCTGCTAGAAAAATTCCTGTATATTATTGGACAAGACTCCATGAGCTACCCTTGCCGACCGTCTGCACTGCTCAGAAAACTTCAAATCTGACTGCACAATTATCCCCAGGTCCTTTTCATTCTCTACTACCACCACTCTGTGGTTACTCTGGGGAGACAACAAAGGAGCTGAAGACACGAGCGGCAAGAGTAAGGTCACCGGAGATAAGAAAATTTCTCCTTCAGTACAGCAATTCCAGATCCCCCATACCAACAAGGAAGACCACTGCAGATTTTGGGTGGACTGTTCTACAATGTTCTCAGTACAGTCCTGACCTTATCAAAGTGTTCATCAGCAAAGCGAGGAACACTTTGCTGATGAACATACTATTGTTGAAGCCATCAAAAGTGCTCTTGGAGCCTGATGACAACTTTTATGAGGTGATGTAGGCTCTGGTTCAATGGTGGGGAAAATGTATATAAAGTGGTGGCAAATATGTGAAGAAACAAATGTCAGTACTAAAAGTGCATAACATACAGTTTTAAATGGCATATCTGCAATGGTATCCAAGGGAAAAAAAAATTGGAGGCATTAGTTTTGGAGCAACCCTCATATTTCAGCAATAATAAAGTAAAATTGTTATATTATTAACAGATATCGTTTTTTAACAGATATGTTCAGTAGTAAAGTAAACCACTTACTTGGATCACACCTCCACCAAGCCCACCAGAGCTGAAAAGGAAATCTGATGGAAGTTCAAGCATCTTCCCCAACCAGTCCATCATCACCATTTCCAACTCAGTGCAGGCTGGACTGCCTGGCTGGGAAAGAAAAATAACATAGCATTAGCATTTTTTTTTTTATCCTAAATATATATGAATTCACTAAAGTTGAAAAGCATTAATAGACAAGAACATCAAAATGAATTTCAACATTTATTATTATTTCTCAGTTTAACAGCTTCAAATCCCAAAGCATTTTAAACTTACGTCATGAAAGGTGTTAAATTTGAAATGTTAAAATTTTAAAGTTGAAAGATGTTATAATTTCAAGATCTTTTATACACTTATAGAGTAGGCACACAAAATGTAATAGGCACATGGAACTGGGTATGGTCCTAAGATAATGCATATGGGCATGAGCATACAAATGCAAGATGAATGCTACAAAAAATGCATAGCCCATTATTATATATACAGATTGTGTTGGGGGAGGAGGAGGAGGAGGGGGATGAAAAAATCCTTTATCTTTTCACCCTCCCTACTGTTATACCATTCAGAATAGATGGTTGAATTAAATGGTCAATATGTCAAATCACAGATAAATAGCATGTTACAGGAATACATCCTCTGATTATATCAAATATTTCAGTGAGAGTATTTTAATTATGAAATGATTACTGTACTTAGTATTAATTCCCTCGCCTTCAGAATAAAGGTGAATTAACATCGCTCTAATACACAACAGTATAACTTAATATGATAGCATAGCTTAATTTATTATGGTACTCATCTTTTTTTTATAATCTGCAATTGATGTTTGAATAGGGTGGATGATAAAGATTTCCACATGTAACCAGAAGCATCATGGGAACTTAGCTTTCTTAAATACACGCGTTCACTCTCAACCCATCATTGCCAACTGAAGACGTGGATAACGAAAGCCACTTGTTATGGCTACTGGCCTCCAATATTAACCATTTATTTTCAATTTTAATATTGACAACCAAGGACGAGGACGTGCACTTCTACCTCCTTGCGCATATTTTAATTTATGTTTTTAAACCCCAACTTACTTACTCCTAATTTAAATTAAAATTATCATCCACCCTATTCAAACATCAATTGCAGATTATAAAAAAAGTACCATAATAAATTAAGCTATGCTATCATATTAAGTCAATTAAAAGTGGTATTTTAAGTAATCTACAATTATCAACAAGCATATAATTAAAGAGAAAGTGGGCAACTACAAACAATGCAAGTTTCACTTCTTTGGAATTTTAGAATCTATGAGAAGGATGCATTTTTCAACAAGAATGGAATCCAAAGGGTTTGTGCCATGGGTTTATAAAGGGAGAAATCATACTTGTTTAACAGATATCCTCCCTCCTACATAAATTACTATGATATTATTATCAAACAGTTGAATGCAAAAAAAAAAAAAAAAATTATATGGTTTCTAACAAATGGAAACTGCACAAACCAGATCAAGCTGAAATTACTGCAAGATCATCAAGTGGATCAAGGGAAGGCTGATGAATAGGAGATGGGTGGGGTAGTTATAAAGAGACATTTTTCACAATTGACCAGATTTACAAGTGGAATCCCTCGGTTCTCTTTGTTGATAGCTTCCTTCATCAACATTGATCAGAGTACAGAGGGCAAGGGCAACTAGTCAAAATTTTACCTGTGCCTGGTAAAAAAGAATATGATATATGTAAGGTCATGGTGCCTGGGGAATAATAATCTAAGGCAACTTATAAATTAGGGGGTGAGTATTTAAAGATGATCAGAGATAAGATGAGAGGGTGTGCACCAGTGACAGAATGCACTGAACTGCTATTCTGATTCTTCCCACACATTTATAATGTCACATACATATTTAATTAGAAATAAGATATTTTAATAATAAGCATACAGGTTTATAAAACTTTTCATTTCAACTCCTACATGATATATCCATATATGAAAAAAAGGAAAACAGGAAGGCATATGGTACATTATCAACAGTTTGCTAGATCTTTGCATTTTCAGTAATTTAATTATGAGATTGCACTTGAGATTAGTATATCTCTGCCTGGAAGCCACATCTAAAAAAAAAAAAAAAAAAAAAAAGTGTCCATAAAAAGGTTGAATGACAGGATACGAAATGATTAGAGCATATAAAGTACAGGTGACCCCCGCTGAGTGCACACTTATGCAGAAGTCTATGCGACATGGATTGGGCTGCACATGGCCCAAAGTTCGCAGTAGTGCAGTGTATCTGACTCTCCATGCTACCTTATTACATAGTATGTAGTTGCTTTAGGCAATTGAATTTATAGTGTCATCGATTTCATTCTAAGCGACTTTGTTATCAGAGACAGCCATTTTGTGACACTGCAGTTTCGCGATCAACCAAAATTTAGCCTCTCTACATTGTACCTACTTTTTTATTACAATATATTTTTCGTTATGTATCTTTCAACTCAGCAGTTCTCAGAAACAGTGTGATGTAATACTTGAACGACCCCTTAGTCGGCTTGAGTCTTTGCTAGTGACAATGTCAGTGTGAGTTTTTGAGTTGAGCGAAAACTGACTTCATTGTGTGTGTTTTGTCATTGAGTGAATTTATATTTTATTTCAATAGTAACCCTAACATAATGGCTTCAAAGCATGCCTCTACATCCAAAAGTGATTCCAGGAAGAAAAATTCTGTCATTGCATGAGAAAATTATTATATTGGGCAAAATTGAGCAAGGAAGAACGTATGCATCTTTAGCTAAAGAATAAGTGCAATGTATCATCGATACGAACAATTAAAAAGTGTGAGGACAGAATTAAAGCAAGCATTAGGTTAGCAACAAACTCTGCAAGTGCAAAATCCACTTTTGCTAGTCGACATATGATTATTGAAAAAAATGGAACAGTTATTGAATGTTTGGATCGAAGACCAAAGGAATAGAAATGTGCCTCTCAGTTATAATACGATCAGGTGCAAGGCCCAAAGTATTAACATCACATAGTCTCACACTGCCAGTTCAAATGGTGAATCAAGTTTCAGTGCATCTAAGGGATGGTTCAATAGATTTTAAAAAAAGAGCAAATCTGCACAATAATAACGTTGTTGGTGAGATTTCTTCTGCTGATGTAGAGGCAATAGAAATTTTTTTACCAGAATTGAAAAATGTAATAGAAGAGGGGCAGATACAGGGCAGATCAGATTTTTAACTGTGATGAAACTGGACTCTATTGGGAAAAAATGCCTGATAGGACATATTTATCCAAAGAAGAACGAGTTGCACCTGGATTAAAAGTGTCAAAGGACAGAATCACTCTCCTATTTTGTAGTAAAACTTCTGGTGATTATAAATGCAAGTCTTTATTAGTGTATCGTTCAGAAAACCGAAGGGTCTTGAAAGGCAAAAAATAAATCCTCTCTTCCCGTTTACTGGCGATCGAATAGAAAAGCATGGATGACTGGCTCACTGTTTAATAATTGGTTAGAGCATTGTTTCATACTTGAAGTTGAAGTATATCTGAAGAATAAGAATTTATCATTCAAGGTGCTCCTTATCTTAGACAATGCTCCAAGTCACCCAGTGTCACTTCTCGATTGCAATCCAAATGTAAAACTTGTTTCTTCCTCCGAACACAACATCAATTTTACAACCTCTGGACCAAAGGATCATTTCAACTTTTAAATCTTATTATCTAAGAAGAAGCTTGGCAAATCTTGTTGATAATCAAACAGTCATTGACTGAAATGAAGAAGTCAACTTTGAAGAACCGTTGGAAGAAACTACTCTCTGAAACATAAAGTGACTCACAAGACCTCAATATTATTCAGACAGAAGTTGAGAAAATTATTAAACTCTCAAACATTATTGGAGATGAGGGATTTAGTGATATAGGGTAGATTTTAGATTTTAGAGAAATTTTAGAACATATTCATTCCTATCAAAAGGGATTAAAAAATGAAGAATTAGAAGAATTACTGGATGCCTATAAAGATATTTGTGAAGAAGAAAAAAATGAAGAGCAGAAGAAACCTGAACTAATAAACAAGGGTATATCAGATTCTAAAAGCAGCCAAATTCCGGAAGAAGAAGATTATGCAGGAAGATCCTGACTTTCATAGTACAAAAATTAAGACAGGCATTGAGGATATTATGGTTTCTTATACTGACATGAGAAAGATCATGACAAAACAGCGACAGACAAAAATTACGGAATTTCTAAGTCAACTTCAAAAGCATGTTCACCTTCTACTAGCAATTTGACCAGTTGAACGTTTCTTCATATGCGTTGGTAAGTCATGGTGAATTAAAAGTTTTATTTCATTGTTTTCCTAGTGTGCCTCCATAGCCAGGTGGGAAGGAGCAGCAGTGTGTAGCACACGCTTCTTGATTAGACCGGGGTTCGAGCCAGTCACCACAAAATACGGAGGATGCAGAAAGGTCAGGGAATGACCACTGCATATTCCGGAGCAATATGGCCTTAGTTGCTAATGCTTCTAAAAACCAAATAACAAACAAACAAACAATTGTTTTCCTACTTTTTCCCCATGCAGTTTTATTTTAAATTTAGGTAGAAATTCATTTCAATTCCATAATGGAAGCATATACCCGATTAGGTTTTTGTTGTTTCCATAATTTAGTTTTGATTGGGGGAGGGGGGGTTTCTTTCAACGTTTTTTCTTTTATCATAGGGGCCCTTTACATTTACATTAGGGGCATGAACTCGCTGTCACTCAATTGGATCAACGGAATGAGAGATGAGAAATTATGGAGGAAGTCAGTCTCGCCGTTCATTTCTGAAACCCCCATTCTAGAAAAAATTAGTATAGAAAAATATTACTTCCACATATTTAAGGATGTTTTTAGTTGGAATACATTTTAAATTATGAAGTGAAATTGTTAAAAATTTAAATTTTCTTTTAAAAATAAATTGTACCATTTGTAATGCAGATTATTATTTTAATTTCCTATATAAAAAGTTTCAGAACCTAACCCCCATTTTTCCATAACAACAGTACTCCACCAAACGCAGAATCGCCGTGCGTGAACATTGGTCAGAACGTAACCCCCCCGCACTTAGCGGGGGTCACCTGTATACAGTAATACCCCGACTTACGCTACCCCGACTTACGCGAACTCAGAGTTACGCGGTTCTTGATTTTTTCATTTGGTATATATCTAAAATTAGCTTATCAGTGATTTGTAAGTCAAATCATAAAGCTTGGCTGACAGCTTGAGTTTTTGAGGACTGGTTTGGTCACCACTTCATACCCGAAGTCGAACGTTATTGCAAGTCTAAACAGATTCCATTTAAAGTGATGCTTCTTATTGACAATGCACCTGGTCACCCTCCTGCCACCCTAATTAATTTTGGCCCACGTGTAAAAGTTGTGTTTTTGCCTCCAAACACAACCAGCTTGCTTCAACCGATGGACCAGGTAGTCATCAAAACATTCAAGGCTTACTACACGAGGCGTTCGTTTGCACGTCTGAATGAAGCTATGACAAAATAGTGAGATGTCTGTTAAAGACTTTTGGAAACAATTCAATGTTTTAGATGCCGTAAGAATCATTGAAGAATCTTGGGATTAAATTCACAAAAAAACATTGAATAGTGTCTGGAAGAAACTTTGTCCATTTTTTTTTCAAAAACGAGACGAAAACAATGCCAGAAACTGATCATGTCGCTCATGTGATAGAAGTTGTTAATCTTGCCAGGCAATTAGATTTGGAAGTCAATGGTGATGACATCAACGAGCTGTTGGATTCACATAGTCAGGAGCTGACAATGAATGAACTCATAGAGATGCGTGAGCAAAACGTCACTGAAGTATCCGACATTTCAGACCCAGTTCCACCAGAAAAGCACATGACAATTGCAAGTTTGACAGAAGGTCTCAGCTCAATTTAAAAGGGCTTAAATTTTAGAACACATAGACTCCAACGAAGAACGCGTTATAGCTACAAAGCAAGGAATAAAAAAAAATTATTAGCTTGCTATGAAGAAATTCTGCGTGAAAAAATGAAATCGCGCTGTGTCGTCAGACGAATTTGTTAGATTTTATGAAGCCATCGACATCGAAATAACTTTTTTTACGTAACTCATTATTTTTTAATACATATTTTGTATTAATATGTATAAATAACTGCAATTTTATTAAATATTTTTCTTCTAAACTAGTGTTTTTGTTAGTCCTTCGTCCCAATTAAACAAAATTTATATGTATTTACATGCAAAGTTGTACCCCGACTTACGCGAATTCGACTTAAGCGTTTTTCGTCGGACCCACCTATCGCGTAACTTCGGGGTATTACTGTATTCATTTTATTCATCCCTCTGGGATGAGTAAAATTAATGAGGATGTGAATTCCCAGTGATAGGAGGGAAACAAGAATTAGGGAACATAAACTGGAGGCATGTAGTGATATTAGTATAAGCTATATACTGCAAAGAAGCTACAGGCTTTTGTTGCACTTGCCAAAAAAAAAAATAATAATAATAAAAATAAATTATGTACTTTCCTCCTCACATATATAATTATCTATTTGTATAGTTGTACTTGGAATTTCTTCAAACTGTCAGCCTCAACTACATTTGAAGGCAACTTGTGCAATAATCAACAACTTGCTGGCTAAAAGAAAACTTCTTATAATCAAATCTAAACCTCTTTCACTGTAATTTGAATTCATAGCCACTACTACTGGAATTCTTTATAACAGTGAAAATTCTGTATTCATTCATTTCACTAACCCCCTCTCAGTGCCTTTTAAACCTCAATTAGGTCCCCTCTAAGGTAACTGTAACCCACATAACTGAAGTTTTCCTCATACAGTTACATTTTCCTTTTGCATTGATCTCACCATGTATAACAGAATCTATATCTAAATATAGATTCCATTACATGTACTGATCTAAAGTTGCTACTCATATTCACATTCAAACACTTTCTCACATTTTTTTTTTTTTTTAATCACAAAATCATATAAGCAGCAAAAGCCTTGCATCATTTGGCTATTGTAGTACTAATACTATATCCATCAAGCAAATCATAAACTCATTTCTTAATTTCTATAATAATTATTTTTTCTAATATTATTTCTATTTACTGAAAAGAACGTACATACCCATGAGAAGCCAATGCAAGTAAGTGCACTTGACAGTATCTCTGCACACATGGCAGCATAGGAATTTGCTGTTGGAAAGTAAGCATGAAAATGAGGACTGTTCCAGTGTGTCATCTGGTAAATAAAGCAACAATCGTTATAACGAGGCCATGTATAATTGGCACACACACATATATATATAAATTAATAATTATACTACAATTAATTACATCAAATTATTATACAACAAAAAAAGTTCAACATTCTGTGGTAAAAATCACATCCTTTGGTTAGGCTACTTGCATTTACCACTGCAACACTTTCTTTCCCCAAAACTGTTAGCTAAGAATAGCCCACTGCTGCAGTTTTTTTAATGTTTAATTAAAAGTAACTACCATCATAAATGATTTTTGAAACTGTTACACAGTTTGCTAGTCAATTGTAGAAATTTTCAGCAAAACAAAGTTCATGTGTGAGGGAAATTCAACTGTTAAAATAGTCATGTTCAACCACGTGGTAATCGACTTCACACATACGAACAATATTATCAAATACAGTGGGGCATTAACATACAGACTTGAATTACCAATGTCAATACTAGTCCTTCTCCCCTCTGTGTGGAGTCCCACAAGGTTCTTCCTTTGGTCCTCTCCTCTTCAACATTTTTATTGACCTCGGCAGTGCCTTTGTCAACAATGAAGTTCAGATCTTGATATATGCAATGTCAGGATCTTCAAGATTGTGAACAATGTGATTGTGAGTACTGCATACATGTCTGGAGGCCTCATTTTAGGAAAGATGTAGAGTTGCTAGAATGAGTACAGAGAAGGGCAACAAGATTAGTGAGGGGAACAAAGGGGAGTTCCTCTTACCAAGAAAGGCTTAAGTTCTGCAAATTGCAGCATCTGGAGACTAGGCACCTGCGAGGTGACCTGATTGAGGTGTATAAGACCTTAAATGGTTTGAGCAGGCTCGAGGCTCATGGCATTCTTTTTCTTGCTCAGATTAAGAACCTGAGGGGGCATAAATTCAAATTGAGGAAAGGCAGTTGTAGAACAGATGTGTGGAAGTTTGCCTTTATCTAGTGAGGGGGCATAAATAGTGGGTAGTTGATTGCTGGAACAGACTTCAATCTGTCATTGTGGAAGTTGATAGCTTAAATAAATTCAAGGAAGAACGGGCTTTTGGAGAAAATGGATGGGTGAAATGGGAAGTGTTTTTTTTTTTTTTTTTGTTTTATGGTTGATGCTGTATAAGCTTGCTTTCTTCATCATATGCCTTTACTAAATCTAATGTCAGTGATGCAATCTAATGGTTTAAGCATGCTCAATGCTGATGGGATTCTTCCTCTAGCTCAGAAAAATCACCTGAGAGGGCATAAATTCAAATTGGGGAAAGACAGATGTAGGATAGACGTGCGGAAATTTGCCTTTAGCCAGCGGGTGGTTGGTTGGTGGAACAGACTGCCATCCCTTGTGGTGGAGGTTGATAGCCTAAATAAGTTTAAGGCTCAGCTGGACAGGTATTTTGAACGAACAGAGGGGTGCAGTGGAAGTGGATTTTTTTTTTTTTTTTTTGGCTGATGCTGCATAAGCTTGCTTTCTTGCATCAAATGTCTCTACTAATGCTAATGCTAATGATGCCAATTGACTTCAGCAAGCAATTAATTCAGTTGTGCACTGGCATGTGCCAATACAAGTAAATGCTGCTCTTTCATTTGCTGGCCCTAAGAAAGTTTGCTTCTTCTCCGAATATAATGCGGATGAGGTTGATATTGCCATTATTGCTGAGGTCAGAGATCTCGTTTGTGAGCAACTTAAATTTCATAACCATATTATAAATATAGTTCACCAGACAAGGAAACAGGTAGATTTTATTAAAAGATAAACATACATATTCAGGAATCCATGTTTTTCTATTCTTCTCTTCAAGTCTTTAGATATAACTTATCTTTGAATTTGTATTTCCTGTCTGGAATTGAAACATCTGTCACCTGATTCACAAGCTGGAACAAGTGCAAAGAAACTTCATCAAATGCCTTACTAAAAGAGGACCCATGTTCTACCACAAGGTAGAACATGGGTACTACAACCCCAGGGGCTCACATCTGGTAAGCATGGGCTTGGCACACCCAAGGTCCTGAGCTGGATATCATCATTCTTCTCTTCCTTGGTGATTTCCTTCTACTTCTTTTTCTCTCTCTCTCTCTTAGGGTAAATTAGATTTTTTTTTTTTTTTTTTTTTGGCCGGTGCAGCAAAAGCCTCAGGCTTCCTTGCACCATATGGCTAATGATAATAATAATAAGATAACAAGCAGCTTTGTTGCCATTTCAGTTTGGAGTCGCTTGAAATTCAGAGCTTTTCTTGATCTAAAACTTGAGCTATATCATATTTTCACAGGATGGTTTCTGGCAAAGACCACTTTCAATATTTTTCAACATTCCTGCCACTGGCACACAACAGTGAACTTTTCACATTCCCAGGTCTCAACTTGACAACGTACATCAGAACAGCTTTCTTCTCTGTGCAACTTACCTTGCCAACGCATTGAAGATGGATTTGACTGTAGGCTACAAAGACTTCTTACAGGCTGCTCACAGACTGCTGCAAACCAGAACATCACCTAGACAATGTTGAACCACCAGCAGCTTTCATTTTTGCAACTACTGGTTTTGTGGTCCCTGTTAGACTGCCACATGTGTAAAATTTGTGCAAGTTTTTATATATACATGTATATGTGTGCAAGTTTATATATATATATAGTTCAAGTTTTGTAAAAATCTCATTGTATATGCTGGTAACATTTCAATGTAAATAGTGCATTTTGTAAGAACTGTAATTCTTTTCCATGGCTATACACAGTAAATTGGTCACCCGTTGTGCATACTTTAATTGAAATAAATAAATACTCGGCTCGTGTTCGGTACTAGACGTCCCTTTTAGTAAAGCGAGGAGCATGTTTTCCTATAATACAATGATATTACAAAATGCATGGAAATGCACTCTTTACAGTGAAATGCTTTTACCAGCATACACAATGAAATTTTTACAGTATTCTGAATTCCGTATTTAAATTACAGACTTGGCAAAGCTTATCTTCAGCTTTCTAAGTCACAGCATTTGCTTAAGAGTCTGCTGATCACAAAATATAAAGCAGAATGATGGTGTTCAGTTACTAAATTTATTTAAAAGGCATCAATTGAATGGTAGCAATTGTTATCTCGCTTTAAGTGCAGTTCTGCAGGAGCTGATTAACAAGTAATATTTGTTGAATCACTCTGTGTGGGTGTGTGCATATGGTGATCAGGCAGACACATTCAGCCCATTTGCTGAAGTACCAAACTGGTCCTATATCCTCTTGGCCTTAATACCTTGAAGCAATTTGCTAAACATCAGCAGCATTTTATAGGCAACACACTGTTGAGCATAATGTTTGCTACATCACATTTTGGGCACATAAATCCCACCAAGCAGATATTGCCATAATGGTTTTACCCTATTATGTATGCTTTGTTAATTATCTTCAGCCTGAAAGTAACTGAATTGATACTTACAGACAAATTCCTATCTGGTATTATGGAAGTAGGAAGTCTGAATAAATTTAAAGGACTGAACACATTATTAGAAGGGATGGACACGGGATGTCAGTAGTTTTACCAACAGAAATAAAAAATAAAATATAGAAAAAAGAAGAAAGAAAATAAACAATGTATGTGGTTCCATTCTTGTGGATGCTGATGCTATTGAGGCAGGTTAGGTGGATTGAAAAACTGATAGCTTGGGAGAGATTCACAGACTAATAGATTAACAACAGCTGCAGGCAGTGGTGAAAAGATTCTTGCATTGCTTCTACTGGAACATGCAGCATCCTGTAAGGCAAGGTATTGGATATTTCAAGACCTTCTAGGAATCATCATGGAATGAGAAAATAAACAGGCTGTGTTAGGGTTATTAAGAGTAAAAACAGTTGCAGGTATACTTGCACGAGCACTAATGCTAGCAGAACAGTAAATAAATTTGATGGATTTGAAGTATTGATTAAGTCATCAAATGCAGATGTGGGGATATCAGAGATGTGGTGTCGCACAGATGTTAGTGACACAGAATTTGAATATGGAGAGTACATTGGGTACAGAAAAGACAGATAGGACAAGAGCAGGTCATGCTCTTAGTTAATTAAGAAGCACAAAACCTAAGGCAGCGTAATGTTCAGTCAGTTTGGTGTGACATAAGCACTGGGAAAGCAAAAATGAGAATAGGAGTGTATTATAGGCCTAATGACTGTAACAACTGTACAGAGAAATAGAGTGGGCCAGTAAATCAGAATGTCTTATAATGGGGGATTTTAACATTCCATATATTGAGTGGAACTCATGGGTTGGTCACTTACACACTAGCAAGATTTTTAGCATTTAGGGATGACTGTTTTCTACAGCATGAGAGAGTGAGTGAGAGAGAGAGAGAGAGAGAGCAATACTCCTGATCTGATTATCAGCAGCAACTCTGTGCATTATGAACCTGCAGGTAAAATACCCTCTGCGTGGCAGTGACATGGTATGCTAATGTAGACTTACTTAAAGAGATAACTATTGTCAAGGGTAAAGGGAAAGGCTTTTGCTTTTGTAAGGGTGACTACAGTGGTCTCAGACAGTTTCACAATTCTATGCAATGATTATACCAACTGATGATTATACTGACAGCAAATTTAAAAAGGAAGCATTCAGAGAAGAAATTGTAGAAATTACTAGGCTTTCCATGCCAAGTATGCAGCAAACCCAGCTTGCTTGAATCTATGTGCAAAGAGGCTATGGCCAAAAATAAAAATAATTACACATAAAAGAATTATTTGAAATTAAAACAAAAGGCAGGGGCATTCTGTGGCATCATCTCAAAAATATTTATATATTTTGTTGTACTTTTATTCATATAATGATAATTAATAACAAAAGTAATAAAATTATAATTATTGACAATGAAATTTACATAATCACAGCTAATAAAGAGTATAAATTAAAAATTAATTAGAAAAGAAACAATGAAGTAAAGGTTATACATACAAAAGTATTATGTTTATACATATAAATTATATAACAAAGAAGAATACAATAATATAACAAAAAACTAATGTTTATTCTTCTTGATTTTCTTATTGAAAAATCATTGACAATTT
Source organism: Mastigoproctus giganteus (assembly GCF_048544385.1). Lineage (NCBI taxonomy): Eukaryota > Metazoa > Arthropoda > Arachnida > Uropygi > Thelyphonidae > Mastigoproctus > Mastigoproctus giganteus. Next base: position 1,686,032 of record NC_143577.1, on the reverse strand, counting down.
CAGAAATATCAAAACTGGAAACAATATCTTTTTCAATACTAATGAGACTCAAATTTGTTCACCTTTCTTGCATCATTGTTGATCTTAAATAGTTCTTTTACCATTTTTAATTTGTAAAAAGCATGCTATCCATGAGCAATTTGTAAAAAGCATGCTTTCTCACCCTTCCTGTCACCAGGAAGGGTGAGAAATATTCGCACTGCAATAGAAACATTGGGAAACATTGCAAGAAGATCATTTGAAAAAATATACTGTAACACATTATATGCTTCCATGTTTGGCTGTATAAAAATTGACAAATTTTCTATTTCTTCACTCAAGTCATCAATAGCACTGATGTCAATTTCTTTTAAAGGATCTGACAGAGTAGTTTAAGTCCATCGATGTTTAATTTTGTACCACTGTGAGAATACTATTCAAAATCAATATTAGTAAAAATTTATGCACAAACCAACAATTCAGCTTTGATATTCATTACTAAATAACAACTAAAGTTGTTATTCAATATATATTCAACTGAAAAGTTGTTAACAACTATACACAGTGGAAAAGCTTAGTGGCTTGTCACTTCAATTCAACGAGCAAAACCACAATGAAGTAGCAACAAAATAGCTGGTCGTCCCCACAGGCAACTGTGCATTCTACACAGGCAAAATTCTCAAATTTAGCTTGTCTTATATAACCCCAGGGCAAAAACAAGCACTCCATCTTCTTAAGCAAATTAGCTCCTCCTTGAAATTCCGTTCATAAATAGAATAAACGAATGAATCCCGCACAATTTCCTGGAAAAGTACTACGAACAGTGTTTCTGGAAATTTTTTGACCAAGAAAGTACAGTCGTGTAAAAAAGCTAGAGTCCAGCTGGACCTCACACAAGTATTGAAGGGTTAATTCATATAATAAACTTTACAGTAGACAAGCATTATGCACACATCAACAAATGTTCATATTTAGAAAAATATGACATTTAAATTTTTTTTTTATGTGTATGTAGGTTTCAGGTGCTCTTGAATGTTGGCGAAGGGGTGCAATGCGCCCCTGGCACTCCCTGGACGGCCCCTGACGAAATGTATGGTTCAAAACAAATTTATAAATTTTTTACTTGAACTATACTACACTAATAACTTGAATTATACTGTTCTAGTTTAAGGCACACACACACTCCTGGGGCGTTAGAGACTAATCAGATCACGCAACCATTCACTTAGGAAGCAGCATGCTGTCACCTTGTCCCGCCAATCGCTGAGATGATGCGCTACTGCGGACGTATTGAAATATCTTCAGTTTAGTGCGGATTGTAGAGGTACCATCACTCATCCACACTAAATGAGGCGCAGCCTTCCTTGCTGGAACATAAAATCGACAGATCTTCACAAAGTTGAGGCACGGGCCACTTATTCACCAATGACCTTTTTTCCAGTGTAAAAAATAAATAAAAAAAAAATAATAATAAATTGTTAATTTCAGGAAATCCCGCCAGGCTACCTCTGAGATTTACAGGGCACCACAACTGAACGTTGTGACGGTTAACTTCCCCACTCAAATGAAAAGTGTCTTCATGAAAACTCGCCATTCTCTTCCACTTTCTGTTGAAAGTAACAGCGGAACTCTTATCGCTTGAGTTTGCGAAAACGCATACGTTATGACTTTTAATCTTTCAAAAGTAAATGTTTCGATAATGAGATACTGTTTTTAGAGCATATTCATCAACCTCAACTAAACGTCCCAAATTCACAGATAATAGGCGCATCAACTTCGAACTGAGAAATTCTAGTCAACTCGTAAGAATATGGCTAATTGCAACTTGCGTATCTAAGCTTAGAGTAAGCTTGCTTACTCTAACTGCCCCACTAGGTGGCGTTCAGTATAGTACTGTGAGGAAATAAAACAACAACAACAACAAAAAAGATATATAAAAATACGAAATGATTTACATTTTTAATTAAAAATAAATAAATTTTCTGTTTATACTCCGGGACGACCAAACGGTCAGAGAAGTTTACAAGATACACAGAATACAAGAAACAGTGCCGTATTCAGCAGTCACGAACTTGAACCCCGGTCACTCATAAGAAACAAAGCAAGCACGCAATCTAAAATGAATAAATTCCGTTTATTTGTTATTAGGAGTCCATACAATGCAGAGAGGCATAAAGACAAACAGAACACTGGTCGCAGGTTTGTCCAAAGGATATTGGACAAAATGACAGATCGATGTAGCCCTGTCCAGATGTGATACCTACACTGAGTGATCACTGAATTATGACCACCCTTATGAAAAATGGATGCGACCCGTTGACGATGTGAGGTTATTATTATTATTATTATTATTATTATTATCTATATGGTGCAAGGAAGCCTGAGGCTTATGCTGCACCAGCCAAAAAAAAAAAAAAAAACAAAAATTCCCAAGTTACCCTGAGAGAGAGAGAGAGAGAGAGAGAGAGAGAGAGAGAGAGAGAGTGGTAGAAAGGAATCACTAAGAAAGAGAAGAATGATGATATCTGGCTCAAGACCCTGGGTGTGCGCCCATACTCACCAGATGTGAGTCCCCGGGGTTAATGTACGAGTTTGCGTAGTTAGTCGACCTACGTAGCATATATAAGGTGTCAGTGGTTTAGTAGTTTAGTAGGCAGCAAAATTCCAAGCATGATGGATAAAAGGAAAGGTTTATCGACCTTAATAAAGGACAAATTGTGGGAGCTTGACGAACTGATGCCTCGATTTTCCAAACGGCTGAACTGGCGGGGTGTTCGAGAGCCGCTGTAGTTAAAATGTACTAGGACTGGCGTCAAAATGGTCAAACAACGACCTGACGGCAAAACTGCAAAGGTCAGCGAAAGCTTGATGTTAGAGGTGAGCCCCCGAGTCTGACGACTTGTACAGGCGAACAGGCACAGCACTGTTTAAGAGTTGACTACCCAATTCAACATGGGCCAACCCGGAACAATATCTTGCATGACCATGCATCGCACGCTCGCACGTATGGGCTATACCAGCAGACGACTCCTATGGCATCCTCTCCTAACCAAGGTTCATCGGCGTAAAAAACTTGCCTGGTGCAAAGAGCATGCAAGTTGGACATTAGACAACTGTAAGAAGGTGTGCTGGTCGGATGAGTCACGTTATTTTCTCCACACCGTGGATGGTCGTGTACGGATTTGGTGATAACATGAAGCTCTTCATCCCTCATGCACGGTATCAAAAGTACAGGCCGGTGGAGGCGGTTTTATGGTGTGGGACATGTTTCACTGGCAGGAACTTGGACCCAAGCAGTTGACGATAGAGGAGACCACTGAACAACGTATCAGTAGTCTCCGCTATCGTCAACTGCTTGCTGACTTTATACACCTCGCTATGTTACACTTATTCCCGAATGGCAATGGTGTCTTCCAAGATGACAATGCGCCGAGCCATCGGGCAATTTATTTGCAGAAATGGTTTGAGGAACACAGTTTTGACTTCCAGCATATCGATTAGCCTCCGAACTATACCGATATCAATCCCATAGAGCACTTGTGGGACACTACGGAAAGGCATATTAGGCGTCTGGATACACCAATCACCTCTATACCTGCATTGCTGACCGTATTACACACAGTTTGGTTGGCCATACCTCCCGAACGCTTCGGACAACTTGTTGAATCAATGCCACATCAGATAGCTGCTGTACTGAGGGCAAAAGGAGGACCTACGAAGTATTATGTAGGTGGTCATAATTCAGTGATCGCTCAGTGTATAATGATCAGAATTACGCAGACAATGACAAGCATGCTCAAGGACAACCAGTGAAACAGCTATAGGGGCTTACAAGATAATAAATAAAAAAATTAAAATATAATAAAAATTATTACCAATAAAACTACTACTAATAATAAGAAGAAGAAGAATGAAAGGAAAAGGGGCTTACAAGATAATAAAAAGAAAACTTAAAATGTAATAAAAACTACTACCATTACTACTACTACTACTACTACTACTAATAATAATAATAATAATAATAATAATAATAATAATAATACGAAGAAGAAGAAAGAAAGAAAGGAAAAAAAGTGTATCGTACTACAAGTACGAATCCCAGGCAGCTAGAGACTCCAACCCACAAGATGTACTGGAACCGCACCATAATAACGGATAAGACAATCCGGCACAACAGATCGGACATAACCCTGTAGGAAAAGGGTAGGTCTGCGTGGGTAGCACAGTGGTATCGTCACCGTCCTGCCCACACTGGGTGGAAAAAAGCCCGGGTTCGAATTCTGTCGATGACGCGAGGAACTGTAGTGGGCTTTTTTCACTCCGTGGCTGAGTTAGTCAGTCTCAGGCGTAGATAGCAAGGTTTTCCCCCCAGAAACTGGGGCTTTCCGTCCAGCAAAACAGGCAAATCGACGAGAGAACACATGCAATTTACTGTCATAATACATATATTGATGTATGTAAGAGATTACAGATGGCCCTAATATAATAAGTTGAATTTTTTTTTTTTTTTTTTTTTTTTTTGTAGTAAAAGGCTACCTATCTGATTGACAGCGGTGCCCAACACTGGCAACCTGCAGAAAACCCATGAGATAAAAATCAGGAAGTACACGAACCTAAGACAGGAGATCAAAGAGATGTGGGATCAGAGCAACAAGTAAGGACCATCCCGATCATCGTGTCAACGTATGGTGACACGATGATCGGGATGGTGCCAAAGACCCTACATAACAGCCTAGCAGCAATAGGTCTCTCAGCGAACATCAGAAAGTCACAATCCTGAACATGTAGGACAGTCAGAGAATTCCTCGACCAACAGTAACACCAGACATAACCCCCCCCCCCCCCCCCGTGTAGTTGGTAGCAATACCCGTCACGAGGTGGAATTCCCAATATTAGGGAGAAATAATATGAGCAACAATAATAGTAATAATACAGTAAATAATGAAAAGATGCTTAAAAATTGGTTTAAAATATTGTTAATAAACTAAATTTAATTAAAGATAAATTAAACCAAAAAGACGCAATATGCAAAAGGATGTGACTAAATAAATGTCTAAACAGTAAAGTCCGGGTGGAAGGAGAGAAAAGATGAAACGTAATAGTTATTTTTTGTTTAGTTCAGATTCGTTAGTATTAGTTTATCAACCTGGGATAGAGAGTTTTGTTTTGAACTATTAAGACAGAGTCTAAATTCACTGAGTTGACAAAGAAAAGAGTATTGGTGGGAAAATGCTTTTCGGTCGAATGGGGTCTGGTTGATAAAGGGGGAAGGGAAGGGAAGGTTTAGATCTTGAAGGCTTCCTAGGAATTTTCAATGCCATGAATTCTCAAATTTCTGGGAAATAAATGACAGAGTTGTACAATTTTGCAAAGAATAAGAGATTATTGTACCGAATTGAACGAGAAAATCAGAAGAGTTAAGACAGTCAAACATGAAAAGGCCGGGAAGAAACGGGTTCACAAAAAAACGGGGACTCAAAAAAAGTCAATCTGAGAAACTAGTATTCGAGAGAAGAGATTTTTCTTAAATTTGCATTGGCAACACCAGCCCAGACAGGAGACGCATAAAGAATTTTTGGGTTGATTATTTTGGAAAAGAATTGGATGATAATATGGTCGGAGTGGATATAATGTATATAAGTGGATATGTGGTTTTGTTTTGTCGATCAAATGGCTTTTGTGAGTTGTTTCGAAAGGTAATTTAAATGAATGGAGAAGTTGAATTTGGAGTGATAGAAAATTCAAAGATCCTAATGGTCAGATAAAAGAGGAATGGTTTGAGAATTGAGCGAAGCGGTGATAGGAAAGATGTTGCCGACCGGGCTAGCCGGTTGGGTAAAGTGCCTGCGTCGAAACCCAAAGGTCGCGGGTTCGAATCCCGCCTCGGGCTTGGATTAGAGTAGTGCAAAAACCTTGGGAGGTGTATTATGGCCACAGAAGCCGATGCGCCAACAACTAACAAAAAAAAAAAAAAAAAAGGAAAGATGTTATTTCTAAGAGCAAATTGAAAGTGACTAGGTTTTAAGGAGTTGAGGGAAAGATTAAAGTAGTTAAGGTACGAAGAGAATTCTTTGAGAGTATTACAGATAATATCTTGTGTAATAATAGATGATTGAGTTGAATTTGAGGTGGCAATGATTTTAACGTCATCAACATAAGAAATTATACCATTGAGTTAATAAGAAAGGTTGCAGAATTGCAGAGAAAATTATTGCTGATAGCGTCATATTCTGAGGGATTCCAGAAGAGCATATGGAGCGATAAGATGTATTATTGAAGTTTGTCATTCTCGTTGAATGTACCTTATACACTGATGCCCGAAAAGCCTCATTCAGTAACCTCCAAAATCTTGAAGAACCTTTGACACTCCGACAGCTCATAGGTAATGATGCAAATCTCCCGGAATTTTTCTGCTTCTTAAAACGGATACATCTGTATAATTGGTTCTAACTGTTTTTACAATCACCGTGTAATCTTCATCTTGTTTATAGGCGCAATATGGCCTAAGTAGCCCTTGCGCCAGAAATAATCATACCAATACCAATACCAATTGAAGTTTGATACAAGAACCCTTTCATTGAGGAGGTTGTCAAAGAAATTTAATAGTTTCCATTGATGATGTAAAACTGTTCAAGGAGATTCAGCAGAAAGTTTATTGAGACTGCATCAAACGCAAAGCTAATATCAGTGCAAAGTATGTCAATTTTATTTTTAGAGTTAAGGGCATTTAGAATAAGTTTGTTGTGAGTAGGTTGGTCAAAGTAGACCCTGCCATTAATTCCACAAGGAATCTGATTATTATGTATTGAGAAAATTGTTTCTTATTTTTGGAAAGATAGATCTTTCTAATAATTTTAGGACTGAGGATGAAATTGATAGAGGCCTTGTTGCTTCCCATTACAGAAATGTAAAAACATTTCTGTAATGGGAAGATTTTGTAATGAGCCCATTCAGGAGGTAAAAAGTTGTTATTTATGACTGCAGTAGTTTGAAAAATAAAACAAGAAGGACTAATTTGTAGACATCAGCAATTTTGATCATGAAAATAGGTATATTTTCTTTTCTCATAAGTCTCATAAGCTTGTTAAACTGATTACGATGAAAAAAAAAAAAAAGTTAAATAATCATTTTCCGAGTTTGATTTTTTAAAAATTCCTGAAAGACTTTTGCTTCAATTTGAAAATGGAATCAAGTTGTGTTGTCTTTTTTTTTTTTTTTTATGTAAACCCCAACACGAGAGATATTAGAACCTATAGTACTTAGTACCGTGCTTGGGTCTACCTAACATTTGAGTTAAAAGAGGGAAAAGAAATTTTTGATATTGAGGCCATGCAGGACGTGAAGAAGCTTGTATGCCAAATCTGTAGGACAATTAACAAGATTGTCCCAAGGCTTAGAAGGGCAAGACAAATGTTTGAGGTTAAAAGTTCTCTTTTTATAGACAAGATTCCTATTAGACTGGTACGGTATGTTAAAAGACTGTTGCTTAGAAACTGGCTCATGGTCAGATACATACGAAATTGAGAGCGGGAGTTCGGTGGATATAGCAGCACTAGTAAAGATTTGGTCCACTGTTGTTTCCTCTAGTAGGCGATGAGATTAATGACTTTAAACAAAAGATTTTAAACTGAGATATTACAAAGTTGGAAAGATCACGGGATGATGAGACTCGTGGGGGGCACAGTTGGTTGTCTGGGGGGTAGCACAGTGGTATTGTCACCATCCTCCCCTCGCGTTATTCGATGGGTTCGAATCCCATCGATAACGCGAGGAACTTTAAACGGTTTTTTTTCACTCTGTGGCTGAGTTAGTTAGTCTCATGCGTAGATAGCATGAGACTAACAAAAAAATTCCAGTTTCTGGGGGGGGGGGTCTCCACAGAAACTGGGATTTTTTTCGTCCAGAAAAACAGGCAAATTGACCAGAAAACACACGCAATTTACAGACCCAATAGATATATGGGTATATAAAAAATTATTCTGGGTGACTAATAAAATAATTTGAATTTGACGCACAATTGGTTGAAACCCATCCTCCACACACTATATGGAAAAGACCTGAGTTCGAATCCCTTCGATGACCCAGGGTCTCACATCTGATGAGTATGGGCTTGGCCCAACCAGGTTCCTGAGCTGGATATCATCACATTCTTCTCTTTCTTGGTAATTCCTACTTTTGACTCTCTCTCTCTCTCTCTCTCTCTCTCTCTCTCTCTCTCTCTCTCTCTCTCTCTCTCTCTCAGGGTAACTAGGGAATTTTTTTTTTGCCTGATGTAGCATAAGCCTCAGGCTTCCTTGCACCATATAGCTAATAATAATAATAATAACGACGAGAGGAATTTTTATGGGCATTTTCATAACGTCGCTAAGTTAGTCTGTGTCAGGCAAGGGTAGCATGCTTTATTTTCTCACGGAAACTCAGGATTTTCGTTTATCAAACAACAATTCGACCTTAGAACGCACGCAATTTACAGACAATATACAGTGAGCAATATGACCTTAGCCTCTTATTTTTAATATAACTCTTTATTGTATACTGTCTGTAGTAGGCTGAAAATAGTAGGCTGAGATGGTTTGGACATGTTTTATGCATGAATGAAGAGAGATGGCCTAAATTTTTATATTAGTGGATACCGCAAGGGAAGAGAAGACGAGGACGCCCTAGATCTCATGGAAGGAAGGTGCAATATCAGCTATGAAAGAGAGAAATTTAAAAGTTGAAGATGCCCAAGTCAGGAGACTTTGAAAAATGGGAACGACAAGGCGACGATCTGTTGTATAAAGACGAACATAGATAGAATATGGCCTTATTCGCTGATGCTCCGAAAACTTTACAACAGGGGTCGGCAACCTGCAGCTCTCTGAGCATGTAACTGCGGCTCTTTAACTTTAGCTCAAATGAAGCACAATTTGAAAGAGGACTTAAAAATCAGGGACATGTGGAGTGCAAGACTAAAATGCCTTAAAACTGAAATTGAGGATTTGGAGAGGCAAAAGGCTGCCCTTGCAATTCTACACAAATGGACGGCGATAGATGAGTTTAAAATGCAGACCAAATTGTGTTCGATGCGTGGAGTAGCTTACCGGACACGTATATAAATTTGAAAATATTTGCGTTCGGACTTCTCTCAGTTTTTGGTTCGCCGAATTTCTGCGGGATAATATTTTTGAACATGAACTATATTAAAAATAAATCAAAAAACCATCCGAACAATGCTAGTCTCTCAGCATGTCTTAGCATGTCTCGACAAGGTGAAAATTACGTCATACTCGCCTGATGTTGAGAGACTCATTCAAGAAGTTCGGCAGCAAAAGTCACATTAATTCGTACCTAATTGGATGTTTGTTACGTTTTATCAGTATTAATAAATAATATTTCAAAATATATTTTTTAAATATAACACCTTCCCACTCTATTTCATTTCTTAAAAAAATTCTCCCCCTCCTACCAGCTTGAGCTGAGGTGCGGCTCTTCGGATTGTCTGTTTTTTTTTAATTAGATCAAAAATGGCTCTTCGCTCATAAAAGGTTGCCGACCCCTGCCCTACAACAACGACGACAACAGTTGGACGATGAAGGTAAATTAAAGTCTCCATCAAAAGTAGTTGTTTTTAAAAGTTTAGTGATAGACATTGATGGGCATTTAGAGAAACGAATTCTTCAAGAAGATGAGTTGCTCCACCTTTTTTGAAGACCTAGACGCCACTGCAGAGTTGTAATTAGCGATAGACGGAATAATAAAATGTTCAACCAATTTCACAGATCTGAAATGAAATGGCACTGTAACAATTTCGGTTAATTTACTGCTTATATAGATGTACGTATTTTCAGCAGTGACGTGCTGCCATCTATACGCAATGAGTGTAAGCACTGTGATAAAACTTCTCAAGCATATTTACGAGCAGTTTATTGTTTCGCGAATGCATTATACAAGTTAGACACGTTCGCTTGTTGTTGTTGTTGTAGGGTTTTAGGAACATTGGCGACTAAGGCGATATTGCTCCGTTCAGAGTGTCTATAAATTGCGCGTGTTCCGTGGTCGAATTTTTGTTTGCGATGGAAAACCCGAATTTCTGACAGAAAAAAATCACGCTACCCTCGCCTGAGACTGACTAACTCAGCAACTTTGTGAAAAATGCCCATAAAAGTTCCTCGCGTCATCGAAAGGACTCGAACTAGGGTCTTTTCCAACAAGTGTAGGGAGAACTGCGATTCTACGAACTGTGCCACCCACGAGGGCGTAATGTTCTCAGTGCGTTACATTTCAAGCATATTCCTGTTTTTTTTTTTTTGTTTTTTTTTTAACTGACTTCTTATTTCCTGCAACTAAGCGAAGTGAAAGATAAATAATTACTGCCGTATACAGAGGGTCATATGACAGTTTCTTCTTGTTGCTTAAATCCCTCCCCCCATCGCGGAATTAGAGGCAAAATTGCACGCAACGATGTCTTTATGTTCAACCATTAACCAGAGGCAACGTTAAAGACGGTTGCCGAATTAAACGTTGAGAGTTACTCGCAATTGTAGAAGGCCTTTTGCAGCCATCGGACATCTGAACTGATAAACTATTTAATATAAGAGCATCCTTGGATTCAGGGGAGGTCCATACGGACTTGAGAATTGTAAATGCATCCCCAATTCACAAAGGGGATGGAGGATCAAAGGGTGACACAAATAATTACAGACCGGTTAGTTTAACTTCTATTCCAGGTAAAATAATGGAGTCACTGGTTAAAGAAGCACTGCAGGATCATCTAGACAACACTTCGATTATATTTCGGACACAGCATGGGTTTGTTAAGGGGAAGTTTTGTCTGACCAATTCAATTGGATACTATGATGTGGTCAGAAAGGAACTGGATGCAAAAAATCATTTTGATATCATATATTTGGATTTCAGGAAAGCTTTTGATATGGTTGCACATAAAAGACTGCTATGAAATTGAAGCAGTATGGCGTTAAGGGTAAGTTGCTGATACGGATAAAAGGATGGTTGAGTGGGAGACGACAGAGTGGGTACTGGTCTACGTAGACAAATGTTATTAGTGCAGCCCCCAGGGTGTCGGGCCCAATGTTGTTTTCCATATTTATTAATAATATTGATGAAAGCATATCACGCTTAATGTCCAAGTTTGCAGACGATACAAAGGTTGGCAGGGTTGTCAAGGACACTACTGACACTATGCTGCTGCAACAGGATCTAGAAAAGTTGGGCAGATGGGATAAGAGGTGGCAACTGAAGTTTAACGTTGATGAACTTCACGACCAGAGCCAAATCTAACCTCATCAGAAGAGAAATCTTCCTGGGAGATGCTCTGAGCCCAGTATGGTTCTGTCTAGCATTCAACCTACTGTCCACCACACTCAGCAACATCAAGTATAAATATAACTGAAAGGAGGAAAGAAGAACCTCTCTCATCTGGCGTACAGGAATGACATTAAACTCTGGGTGGCAGCTGATAATCGATAGCTGTTCCGAAAAGCTCAGCACTGACATCAGGATGAAATTTGACCTAGGCCCATGGATTTTGAAAAGCAATCCAGTCAGCGGCAACTACCAGCTGAATACCAATGAAGAGTTGAAGCTATGACAGAGGAAGAGACCCAAAAATATCTGGGTTGATGCAGGCTCACCAGTTACAACACAAGGAGATAAAGGCCCACCTGACCTGGAAAAACCATCAAAGAATGAGGAGTTTGCTATAAACAAAGCGGAATGGCAAGAACATGGTCAGAGCCACAAACACTTATGCAGTTCCAGTACTAACATACTCTTTCGTGATCATAGATTGGACCAACACTAAACTGGAGAAGATTATTAGCTCGACCAGGATAATGATCACCAAGAGTCGCTAAACCACCCGAAGTTGGCAACTGAGAGACTAAGCATAGCTCAGAAAGACAAAAAGAATTAAGAACCTGAAGGTTTACTTCTAGGAAAACACAGTGCTGACCTACCAAGCCATAAGGAAGGTAAACAAACGGCACGCGTCGTTCAACTTCAACAAGAAGATTCAATTTACATAGAAGAAAAAGAAAAAAGACAGAAAGATGGATGAACAAGGTATTCCTTGGCAGACACTGCAATGATCGTCAGGGATATGGCGGATCCCACAGTTCTCTCCCATTAGCCGCCGTTGTACACATATTGTGTAGAAGCTTACGCTAAAACCGGCCATTTGTATGTAGTGTGTTGGATGTGTAAGCAGGGTGGTCATATTTTGAAAACTGGTAAGCGGGACAACTTGAAACGAAATGTAGTATAGCATTTTTTCCTTCAAAAGGTAAAATAAAAATATAAAATTACAGTTAAAATACATTTTTTAGCAATCAATCAATCATAGTATTTATTTGTTATATGATTGTTGTTAATATGTATTTGTCCCATATAAATTATAATATTATTTATAACGGTTATTTTAAAAATAGCGAGGAAAACTACTTTTACTTTATATATTTTTCTTTACATTTCGCTAGTTTTAAAATTTCTTATCCTTCCAAAGATTTTAAATTAAAAGATTTTAAATTCTGAATAGGACATGTTATAGTTTTCTTTCATCGTAAGTTCGACTTCAAATTTTCTAATAAAAGACGGTTTCGCTCTTTCCACCGAGCAGGTTTCGTTAAGTTAAAAACTCTTTCTGATGAAGCATTTGAATGTGGAATGCTTAAAACTATGGAGTTTACAATTTGAGACAAATTATTTGCCTCAAATTGTAATCGGAAATTTTGAGAAAAAATGCGCCCATTTTTTTATCAACACGCATTTTCTTTTCTAATGAAGAATAATGAACTCGGTGACGAATAAACTGCTGTTAGACTTAAAATTTCTTCAAAAAATAAATCAAAGTTAACATTTTTGACGTTGAATATTTCTACTAATTCTCGAATTGCATTAAACGTTGGTGGAAAAAAGATTTCTCAATTCTCATTTTTCTCTTGTTATTAGAATTAATTTTTAACTTCAGTTAGATTCCAATAAGAATTAATTAAAAATAAGTAAAATCAATAAATTTTTAAGTTTTTTCTCCTCTTATCGGGACAAATGATGATATAATCGGGCAGCGGGACTTGAAGTTCTAAATCGGGACAATCCCGGCCATATGGGGACGGTTGGCCACCCTGTGTGTAAGTGTAGTGATATTAAAAAAAAAAATATATATATATATTATTTTAGGGTTACCCGTAATTAAATATATTAACCCGTATTTGTGTCTGTAAATTGCGTATGTTCTATGGTTAATTTTCCTGTTTTGCTGGACGAAAAAACCCCAGTTACTGGAGAGAAAAACCTTGCTATCTACGCCTGAGATCGACTAACTCAGCCACGGAGTGAAAAAAGCCCATTAAAGTTCGTCGCGTCATCGGCGGGATTCGAACTCAGGCCTTTTCCACCCGGTGTGGGGAGGACTGTGACGATACCACTGTGCTACCCGCGCAGACAAGTGTAGTGATATGGCGTGTTGTTATGTTATCGGCCCGTATCTGGCTCTTAGCAAATGGAAAGTAGCAACACCTGGTCACCACATCCCACCCATCCCCGCCACGTGGAGGCGGCTAGGATGTACTATCACCTGCTGGACTAACCCCGGGGCAAAATACCCGAGGGAGCCCAAAATAGGATGAAATGGAAAAGGCTATAGAAGGAAAAGTTTGGGAGCTGAAGAGGTAGGAAAGAATAGAAGAGAGGAGGATCAAACAGAGGAATCCTCCAATAGTTAGAAGGTAGAAGAAATAAAGATAGACTAAAGGAAATAGAGGTGGAGAAGTGGACTGACTTCTCATGCCATAAGAAATAATCCCATGGAGCATCCCATCCTAAAAGCACCTAGGATCTGCAAGATTTCTTGAGATATAATTATGTGTCTAATCTCTTATAAACATTGCTCCAGGCACTTCCTCGGAGACACAAGAATTTTTTTTTTTTCATCCCAATCACATTATAAACAGGTTCCGCGTCTTCAGAAGAACCCCAAGAATTTATACAGGAACACGTTGAATATCCAGCAGGGTATATTTGGTTACAATGAGTATCCAATCATCGTCAACTCCGGATAAAATTATCCCAAATTAGCGAGTCTAAGCTCCTCTCTTCTTTTAAAAGCACGCGAGGCAAAGGCGTTCAGTGCTATAAATGCCGCTTGAGATCGGATAAGCGCAGGTTTATTTCCTATTGTGAAGGTATCGGAAACAGCTGAAGTTCACGCCTGTAGTCTCGATAATATTGACAATCGAAAATAATGTGGTCAACATTCTCTTCCTGTCCACAGAGACAAAGCGAGGTAGAAAACAATCCTAATTTGAATAATCAGCTGTTAATACTCCCCTGGCCGGTGAGTAAAAATGTACCATGGAAGCCAGGTAAAAACCACAAAGATTCTCTCTTCCGTGATCCACTACAGGAAATACCTCACCTAGACCCCGGAGTGAGAGATGAATGTCGAAGATGCCACCTGGCCCCAGAAATGATCCAGTACATCAGTGCGGGATGCCGGGCGATTACCAAGACGGAGTACACTCGCAGACATGACCAAGTCGCCAGGACAACACGTCAGAAGTTAGCCCAAAAAATGCGAACACAGACCTAAAACAGGAAGGCAAAGAAATGTGGCACGTGGAACAAGTAATGACCATCCCGTTCATCGCGTGAACCGCCGGCGTGATGCCAAAAGCCTCCATAAGAACCTATCCCCAATAGGCCTCCCAGAGAACATTTACATCGAACTCCAGAAAGCTGCGATTGTGAACACTTCTAGGGCAGCAAGAGAGTTCCTCCAAAAATTGTAATAATAATCGTAACCGGACACAACCAACCAACCACCCCGTGCACTTGGTGCAGTACTCGTCATGGGGTGGCAAAGATGCTATACGTAGAAAAAAGTCATAATAATAATAATTAAAAGAAAGAGCAATTTCCATACTGCTCCCATTTCCCCATGGGACTCATCCTGTTTCTCTCAAATGCCCTTCGAACCCAAGTCGACGACACTCGCTCATCATCCGTCCCTTCCTTGGAAATGATCGGAACGTGTTCTGCTGAGAAAATCGCTGTTCTTTCCTCACCCGAAGATTTTCTGATAAGTGCGATGTCCCCAGTCCCCGCGTGCGTTAAAACAGAGCGCGTGCACCTGGACGTGTCGGGGTTTTCTGATTTTGTCGCGCAACTTTTGACGGCAGTGCACCCGCGACAGGGCTTTTACGAAAATTGCGCCCGGACTGAGCAAATGCGCGTTTCTCCCACGAGATCGCGCGATGAGTGCGCGCGTCAATCGGCGAAATTGGGGCGTTCACGCACCACTCGTCCGTTGGCAGTTTTAAAAGCGCAAAATTTCTCTTCGCAGCTGAAGACGCGTGTGATTGCGTTCTGGAGGTGCTAATGTGTTCGTAAGGTTATCGATTCTCCGTAAGGTCGCTCGAAGATAAAAACGAAAGGCTCTGAAATGAAAATGAACTTCTTGAGGGCGGTCATTTGTTCCCTTTCCCTCGCAACCGAGAAACCCCTGGCTTTTAGCCGTGAAGGGTATTGTGTAACGCATGTGCCTTTGTATGCAATAAAAAGTTCTTCTTCTTCTTTTTTTATTATTATTATTATTATCTGTTTATTTCTCTTTCGAGACACCCATAAACAGCACGTGGCTAGAGGGTGTGGTTACATTATTTCAGTATTTACAAGCATATTTACATGAACTTATTTACAATATTTGGAGATGAGAAAACACAGAGTATGTGTTAATAGATTAATTGCGAATGGTTGTTAAATGCTAAATATTATTATATAAATTATTAAATTAGTCTTCTTATTATATTTGTACACATCAGCCGGTACACATTACCAAATATTTCTGTCCCATACATTTTGTCTGTACATAGTTTCTCTGCATCTATATTTAAATTATTAAAATAGTTCACAGTATTTGCTGGGAAAAATCGCTCCAGAGAGTCCAATTGAGTCAGTTGGCACTTGAGACTTGGTTCTTGCCTCTTTATTCTCGGTCGTATCATCCGGGGGCGAGTGATCACGTTTCCCACTTTCGGCGAATCTGTTCTCTCCGTTAGTAGCTTTGCCAGAGTTAAGATGTTTCTGGTTGTGATGATATACTTCCACGGTGTGATGTCCAGATTGGCAGACAAGACCGCTCTTGAGATGGTAAACGGTTTCCCGGCGATCTTGTTTAGCCATCTCAGGAGCCAGTATTCTACTCCTAAGAAGGCCTTGATGTTGTTCTCGGGGGCCGATGACCAGATAGTCGATGCGCACAACGGAATCGGTGTAACGCATTTAAGGATGTATTGAATCATGAGATGAGGGCTTCGGAGACCGGTGAGTTCTTGTCTAGTGCTCCAAAGTGCTGCGTATGTCTTTTTCCTAATGTGTTCGAAGTGAGGTATGAAGTTTAATCCTTCATCCCACTTAAGGCCAAGGTCAACATGTGCGGGGGAATTTTGGATTCTGGTATTGTTCACAAAAATCGTAATTTCATTTTTCTTCTTTTTGTTGGTGAAGGTCATTTGGGCAGTTTTCTTTTCATTAAGTTTCAGGCCAATGTAGTGCAGATATTCTTCTAGTTTCCTGATTGCCTTGTTTGCTTCCTCTGATAGATGGGGTGCAGTTTCTTGTTCTTTAGCTGTTACAAAAAATTTCAAATCGTCAGCATGTGTAATAAATTGCTCACAGTTTTGAGCTAAAAATGGGGCTAGTGCTATTGCAAAGAAAGTGGCGGACAATACGCCCCCTTGAGGTACACCCCTGGAGATACAGTAAGATGCTGTTTGTTTCCCGTTTATTGCGATAATTTGTCTTTCTTGAAGGGTGTTTAAAGTGCTTCCTGAAATGAGGAAATACTCCTTGAGGATTACTGTTATAGCTGGGATTGAGACGTTGTCGAAGGCTGCTGCAACATCCAGGAAAACGATGTCCAACTGTTGTTTATTGTTTAAAGCTAGCTGTATTCGGAGTAGAGTCTCCATTAAATTTGTTATAGTCGACCTTCGAGGAAGCACAGAATGTAAGTATTCTGGCCTGTCCCCAAAGCAGTGCTGATTGACGGTGTTGAGGATTGCTTTCTCAAATATTTTTTGCAGAATTTTGCATCCGATTGCGATGGGCCTGAAATCTTTACTGGTTTTAGGATTGCTTATTTTTGGAACTGGTTTTACGTAATATCTCTTCCATTTTTCCGGGATAACCCCCTCACTTAGTATTCGCTGGAAGAGGTGGTGCAGCGGGTCGATTATTTAAGCGCTACATATTTTTATCATGAATAGCGGGAACTGGTTCGGCCCGATCGTTGCTTTACTGGGGAGTGAGTTAATAGCTTCCTTTAAGTTTTCCCTGCTGACATTAATTTCACGTAATATGTTTCTAGTCTAGTTTTCTAGCTCCAGAGCCATCTTCTTCTAAAAGGGGGAGCATCGGATGAAACCGTCAAGTGGCCCGTTTGTAGTTCTCGTAAAACCTCGCTTCAGAGTGACATTCATTTGGAAGTGTACGCTTTCAGTCTGTCACTGAAAGCGTCCAAATATTGAAAGTGTTTCGGACTTTCGCAGTAATTTGTATTTACCAGTCTCAAGAGCTAAAAACTCGACAAATAAACAAATTTCACTTTATTTTGGACTTTTATCGCTCTGGTATGGATGGATTTGAAGTTAAAGCTCAGACGGAATGTTCCAGCTCCTCCCGTTTAAAATTATATTAATTAAATGTTTAAAAATCGAACAGACATTTGTGATAATCACAAATATGACTTCCTCTTTAAATAACAAACCAAAGAGATCTGAATGTGTTGAGCGGTGGGGAAATAAGAACAGATCTGTCATTCCCGCAAGGTTAATGGAGATGGCGCTCCAGAGCCATCTTCAATAGGCAAAAAGCTACAGCCATCGAGACGGCCTCTAGAAATAACCCCCAAGAAAGGCAAAGCTATGTACAACTCCTGCCCAACAACGGTATCACTAAAGGTTCATCTTGACCACTTAGATACATTGCCTTCACCGGTAGTTGAGGCTGACAGTTTGAATAAATTCAAAGATGAACTAGATAGTTACCTATGTGAGGTAGTAGTAGGGTTTTTAGGAACACCATCGACTAAGGCCATGTTGCTCCGTGTAAATTGTCTCTAAATTGCGTGTGTTCTGAATCCGACTTTCTGTTCGCTGGACGAAAACTAGAGTTTTCGGGACAAAAAAACCATTAATGGGTTAGTCTGTCCCGCCTGAGACAGACTAACCCAGTCACTTTGTGAACAAGGCCCATTAAAATTCCTCCCTTCGTCGATGGAATTCGAATTGAAGTCTTTTCAACCCAGCGTGGGGAGGACGGCGATTCTACCAACTGTGCTACCCACGAGGGCACCTATGTGAGGATGGAAGCAAATAAAAAAAAAAAAAAAAACATTTTTTTCGCTCCCTGTAGTTTCCGAACGGTCTGGTCATTTCACTGTGTTAAAATTCAGGGTGATGTGATTCTCGAAGATTTGACGTTTCTGAATTCCAATATGGCAACCATATTGTTGTAACAGCGACCAATTTTAAGGGAAAAGAGATTAAAGGCAAAAATAAGTTTCTATTAAAAAAAGATGTCATATATTTTAAGAAAACGTACATACAGTACTAAATATTGAACGATGGGTCTGTTAACCTTATTCTGTTAACGAAAATGTTTATCTGATAACAAAACACACTTTTTGTCGTGTTTTTGCTTTTTAAAATCGTCCATTGATGTCCACCGTACGAAATTCATTCCAACAGTAGTCTGCCAACATATTCTGACTCCATTTTCCCTGGTAACTTTTTTCCATTTGAGAAATGTCTTGGTGAAACCTTTCACCGTGTTCATCGGAGCCCGCTCCCAAGTTTTTAGGGAAAGAAGTCTGAATGGGAATGCAGGAAATGAAGCTTTAACCAACACATGTTGAATCCCAACTGTCTGTACGCTAAACTTATACAATTTCTCTGTAATTTTGTGATTTCTAAAACGTTCTAAACGTTGTCTAAAACGTTCCGACAGACGTATTTGAATGCCTTCTAGTATCTTATTTCTCTAGCGTTTAACATTTTAGTCAATTCCTCATCTTGCAACAGCAGCTTGATTTGAGGACCCACAAAAATTCCCTATTTTATCTTCGCCTCACCAATTCGAGGAAACTTTTGCCTCAAACAGGAAAATGCAAAATACTGCATATGGGTAGATGTAGCACCAGAGGAACGTACGAACTGTGTGGTGCTACACTTAAGGTGGTAGAAAATGAAAAAGACCTGTGAGTAATTGTGCAGGCAGATATGAAGTTTTCTGAGCAATGCAGACAGGCTGCCAGGGAAGGTCATGCGGTGTTGTCAATGATATTTAGGAATTTTGCTAGCAGGGAAAAGGAGGTGATTATCCCTCTGTATAAGGCAATGGTCACGCCATTGCCTTATACAGAGGGGTAATCAGAGGCCTTGAGTACCGCGTTCAGGTCTGGAGGCCTCTTTTCAGGAAGGATGTTGAGTTGCTTGAGCGTGTACAGAGAAGGGCAACAAGATTGCTGAGGGGAATGAAGGGATCCTCTTACCAAGAGAGGCTTAAGTTCTGCAAATTGCAGTGGCTGGAGACTAGGCACCTGCGCGGTGATCTGATTGAAGTGTATAAGGCCTTGAATGGATTCAGCACGCTGAATTCTGATGGGATCCTTCCACTTGTTCAGATTACGAACTAAGGGGGCACAAATTTAAGAAAAGAGAGATGTAGAATAGATGTGCGGAAATTTGCCTTTAGCCAGCGGGTGGTTAATTGCTGGAACAAACTTCCATCTGTCGTTGTGGAAGTTGATAGGTTAAATAAATTTAAGGAGGAACTGGACAAACATCTAGAGGGAATGGTTTTTGTGTGAATTTTTTTTTTTTTTTGGCTGATGCTACATAAGCTCATACGCTTGCTTTCTTGCATCACATGCTACGATTACTATTACTATTACTATTACTATCCTTCCCCTTTTTTGTCCATCGCTTTCACAAATATTTTTGTGAAACTCGCTCGATGTGCAATGGAGGTAAATAGATTTTTGACTTATCCACCAAAGGAGGATATGTTACATTTTACTAGTCTAGTGTAGTTTCTGAACGGTCTGGTCATTTCTTTATCCTGTAGTGGCACACAGCTGTCCCATTCGCATGAAAAGCAACAGTATTTAGCGTATCCACCTTGCAACCCAGTCAGCAAAACTACCACTTTTCGACACAGATATATTTCATTTGTATGTTTGATAGCATATTTTTTGCAAAATAACCTGTAGTTTCCTCCATACGAACTGCATTGGCCAATGGCATGGATGATTACTTATTTCCATTATGGAGTAAAACTGCTGATGTAACTTTCTTTAATTCCTGGCCATTGTTACAATAAACCAAAGCACTAGCCATATAATGCTGGATTGCCTCTTCCTATAAAAAGACACCTTTACACCCTTTTCAAGAAGATTCTACTGCTGAAGTAGTGATCCTAGTAATCGGGCCTTGGTTTTTGAGAAGTCCAAATCTCTGACCAAATAGTTCAATTCTGCTTGAATGATTAGATCGACTCTTCAGTATCAAGAGTTGAAAAGTCTAGATCTGTACTCGTTCTGAGTTCTGCATTTTCTGGAGATTCCTTTTCCAATCGTGAATCAGAGTCAAATCTACAAGTTCCTGGTAGCTTTTTCACTGACATTGTATCATCCTGAGCATTCCAATATACCCTCTTAGAGCAGAAGGCATATTGGGATTCTCAGAAAAACCAGAAATATTGGTCGTGCAAAAGTAACAACTGTTTATGTGGTCTCGAGGTTCCCGCTAGATCGCCGGAACAGCAAAAGGCATTGATGTATGACTACCTCTAAGCCAGCCTGTTGATGTCCTCGTACATGAGCTACATAAAATCTTTGGAGCCCATACTTTACCTTGATCTGCGACCTTACATCCAAAATAGAGTTCAAAGGCTTTTCTCACAAATTGTGACAATGACTTCCGCCGCGAATTTAATGTCACTTCTCCGCAAATGGAGCAAAGGCTATCGGGCTTTTTTCGGGAAGAACGAGACATATTTCACGTGCTGTTGAGGTATGGGCACATAACAACACAAGTAAGAAATGGTAGATTTTTATTTCTAATTTAAACAGTTCGCTATTTACACTAATGCACGCAACACTTGTTTCTTCTTCTTCTTCTTCAAGAGGAGTGTTTCCATTTACAATGGGTTTCCTCAGCCTACAAGTTATTTTTTGGTAGGAATTTTTCCCGCCAAAATCTACGGTTCAAGGTGTCTCGATCAGTGAAACCTCGGGATGTCATGTACTGTACTCGCGTACTCCATCCGTCCATGTCCTCCTAGGTCTTCCTTTTCTCCTTTTTCATGGAGGTATCCATTCCAGGATAGCTTTTGATATCTGGTTTCTTGCATCCGTTTTACATGTCCATGCCGTGTTAAACGATTTTCTTTGATAGTATCCTTACATCCAAATAATATTCTTTTTCACTTCTATTTTCTCTCTTAAGTCTTCTTTCCGTTCCCTGTCTCCGGTGTTCCAAAAATCCATTTCTGTGGAGAGCAATTCGTTTTTCCCTCGCCTATTCAGCGTCCAGGTTTCCGGTCCATCCAATAGAAGACTTTGTGTAATATAGGTTTCTTTGTTTTATTTAGAATATTTCTGCTCCATAGAACAGAATTTAATACGCCGATAGCCTTTGTGCCGGTTTTCAATTCTCTTATTGATCTCTTCTTGGGACGATCCATCACCTTGTAAGATTGATCCCAAATATTTGAATTTATCGACTCGTTTGATTTTAAAACGTTCAATATTTCGAATGTGTCCTGATCCTGAAGACAACGTTTCAGTCTCGCTAAAATTGATTTTTAGACCCCCATCGTATATTCCTCAAACAATTGACGACACGCATTTTCTAAGACTTGTACTATCATCACCTGATCGTATGCAAAAAGTAAATTGTGAATATACAGAGTGGGTGGGAAGTCATTTCCTATTTTTAAATTGTTATATCCGGTAAAGTAATGCACGTGTTGGAATTAACTGTACGTTGTTTTATTGTGTCTTGTACGCCATTGCTTATGCTGTTTTCATTGTTTCAGATACCGGTGAAATCCCATAGAAATGGCCTCAAATATCCATTGAGGAAAGAACTAAAATTGTCGCCAGGTATGAGGCGTGGCAGTCAGTTATCCAAGTGCAACGGTGGTGGGAGAAGTCAACGTGGCAAGCATGTGTTTTGGATCGAAAAACAATCAAAAACTGTCACAAAAAGGTTATTGACGACTGGTAGTGTAGTGGACAGCAAGAGATCCAGTAGGCTTTCGACGTCAAGGTCTGAGAAAAATGTGAATCAACTGAAAGAGATTTTCGATCGAAGCCCTTCGAAATACACACGGCAAGCCTCAAGAGAGAGAGTGGTTTAACGCGTCATGCTGCGCTTGTTGTTCTCCATAAAGATTTACAGTATCGACCATGGAAACCACATTATGTGCTTCAATTGTTCCCGGAAGATTGGGACAGGCGTGTTGAATTTTGTGAAATGATGCTCGCATATGGGAGGAAGATTTATCAGACCTGTTCAAAAACATTCTTTCTACAGACGAGGCTGTGTTTCGTGTAGGGGAATTCGTTAATCAACGTAACAGTCTTTATTGGGCAGATAAAGATCGCCAGGAGACGGTTGAAAGAATGCAGAACAAGCCGAAAGTGGCGGTGTGGTGCGGTATAACTTCTTGCCGTATCATTGAACCATATCTGATACGAGACACCATGAAAGGTGAACGATACTTAGAAATGTTGCAAACTTTTGCGTGGCCTTCAATTTCTGCATGTGGAAACGCTGAAGAGTTTATGTTTATGCAAGACGGTGCTCCCCCGCAGTTTGCCTTGACCGTTAGGGAGTGGCTCAATGAGTATTTCCCAAGACGCTGCATAGGTCGTCGGGGACCCACAGAATGGCCTGCACGAAGTCCAGACCCAACCCAGTGTGATTACTTTTATGGGAATGGGTCAAGGAAGAAGTGTATGAGTAAATCTAAGAATATTGATGAACTTGAAAACAAGATCCGTTACGTCATCTCCGGTGTTCCTTGAGGAAGGTTGCAGAAAATGGACCCGTCCGTTAAAAAAAAAAAATGTGTGGAAAATACCTCTCATCGAGTTGTAACTTTTAGGGAACTAATGGCAAACAATAAGCTACAAATCAGAAAAAATGATGTGCGGTGCTATTTTGTATATTTTACGAAATATAACATTTTTAAAATAGGGAGTGACTTCCGACCCACCCTGTAGATGTTCTTATTGATCGGCAATCTCATTTTATTGCGTATTTTGACCAGGATCTTAGGCAGATGTCGATATTGCGTTTTGTATGCAATAAAGAGTTCTATATAAATTTTGAAAAGTGTTGTTGACATGCAACAGCCTTTTAATAAGCCTTTTGAAGTGTGGAATTCAGGTGACAAAGCTGATCCCACTTTAATTCTGCATCTGTTATTCCCGCAAATTGCCTTAATAATGTTAATCAATTGTCCTCCAATATTTGCCTCTCTCAGTGCTTTCCATAACAGTTTTCTTGGACCACTGTCATATGCCTTTTCAAGGTCAATGAAAATCATAAAGATTTCTTTTCCTTTCGACTGATAGTTTTCAAGGATCTGTCGTAATGTTGAGACATGGTCTATACATGATCTACCGGATGAAAAACCACTTTGTTCTTCTGATACCTTCTAAATGGTCCCTGATCCATTTTCCAAGAATCTTTAACAGCGGGTTCAGGACGCATATTCCTCTGTAATTCGAACAGCTTTTCCAATCGCCCTTCTTATAAATTGATGTAATACAGTATTACGATGCCACAGGTAGCCTTCGCTTTCTCATTTGAAATTTTTGAGATATTTGCACGCCGTTTTGGCCGATCCCCTTCCTCTTTCGCTCAGATGCAGCTCGGCAGGTGAAAACAGACGACTGTGGCTGCTCCATCGAGTCCACATCGCCTTCTAAGCTTCCTGCGTGCCCGCTGACACAGTCACCAAAGTTCTTTTCTCTTCTTTCTCTCCTTCTGCGGCGCTTTCATTGTCAGTTGTCAGACCGGAACCGGAAGAGGCGACGGACAGCCCTTCACTTAACAATCCGCTTAGCGACGACCTTTTCAACTCCCTCCGGAAACTGAGGCGAGCGAAGATGAATCACGGCAAATGACAACCGTAAAGTGACCCGGCGATTAATCTTTAACGCACCGTAAAGTGCGTTCCTCGATGACGAGCACATTCGCCGTGCTGTAACGCGATCCGAACACTAATCAAAAGGCTGACCCTCGGCGCTCTCGCGTTGCACAACGTCAGACCGATGAACAAAATTTCTGCCATCGATTCCGAATTGGTCGTCATTTCGAGAACCCGTTTTAGCATTAGTAGAGGCATATGATGCAAGAAAGCAAGCTTATGCAGCATCAGCCAAAACAATAAAAAAAACCCACTTCCACTTCACCCCTCCGTTCGTTCGAAATACCTGTCCAGCTGAGCCTTAAACTTATTTAGGCACGACAAGGGATGGAAGTCTGTTCCACCAACCAACCACCCGCTGGCTAAAGGCAAATTTCTGCACGTCTATCCTACATATAATTTATTTATTTATTTATTTGTTATTCATTTTATTACATATGCTTCACCCCTGAACAGCCTTCAGCTAGGAGGGTGCCCATGTACATTTGTACATTATAAGTTAGAGAGCAAACATAAAAATCGAACATAAATTACGCATATTATTATTTCTATTTTATAGAAACATTAGTTTCTATATAATATTATAAACATTAGTTTCTATATTCCAACAAATAACATCTAAAGTGAGCAAATAAAGCAGATACAAATATATACAGTGACACAAGCAAAAGACAGACACATATAAACACATACGCGTCCTAATATATGCATATATACAGCTAATACATATACATACAAAACACACATTGATTTAAAACAAATTAATTCTTCGGCAAAGTAGAGTTGATGGGAGATTCCATCCTGAAGGAGATAATCAGGAAACTTCTACAGTTGTATGTGGTGGTCCATGTCCTGTATCTTCTCAGATCTGTACGCTTTCTCATCACAGGACTTGTGGGGATCAATCTTCAGGGTGTTGTACGTTTCGAGGATGTTACACGGAAAACATCTTCTAAGCATAGTTAAAAATCCTGTAATAAGCTTCTCAGGGGAATCCATTCACTATTGCAAAGGACGCGGGAAAGCCTAGGACCTGCAACAAGATTATGGACATTTGGAGCGTCAAAGCGATCGGTGAGGAGTTGACAGAGATTACGCAGATTTCCTGTAATGTACTGATTCCAAGAAGTGCAACCAAGGTTAGCATACATGGTTGATGTCGAGATGGTGAAAGGGTAGCCACTAACACGGTTCAACCACCTTAAAATCCAGTATTCGATACCCATGAATTTTTTGATGTTAGTGAAGGAAGCCGAGGACCAGATCCTCGAGGCATACACGGGAATCTCCTGTCTTATTGCCCACATTGCTGACAGGGTTTTTGCTTTAGTGTTGGCAAAGTGCTGTTGGAAGGTCAGGCCTTCATCCCAGGTGAGCCCTAGATCAGTGTGATGAGAAAACTTGTGGACTATAATACCATTGATATTGATGTCTATGTTCATCTTCTTCTTCAAGTTGGTGAAAGACATTTGTGCTGACTTGGTCGGATTTATGCATAGGCCAATATTCTCAAGATAATGGTCAAGTTCTTCTATTAGGGCAGTGGCATGGGCATTGATTGCGTCAGATTTGTCACCGTGTTTTGACGAGATGAAGAGTTTTATGTCATCTGCGTAAGAGCTGCTGTCAGGATGCGTAGAGAAGAAGGGATCCAAAGCGGCAGCAAAAAAAAAGTCCGGAAAGGACGCCACCTTGGGGGACTCCTCTGTAGACGACGTGGTTCGATTGGAAGGTTGTATGTTCTACTCTCAAATGCCTTTGTTTGAGAATGGAAACGATGACTTTTAATAGGCCTCCCTGTATTCTGAAATGCCTTTCAAGTATTGTCATCAAGGAATTCATTGAGACATTATCGAAA
Organism: Mastigoproctus giganteus; assembly: GCF_048544385.1. Classification (NCBI taxonomy): domain Eukaryota; kingdom Metazoa; phylum Arthropoda; class Arachnida; order Uropygi; family Thelyphonidae; genus Mastigoproctus; species Mastigoproctus giganteus. Next base: position 1,659,973 of record NC_143577.1, on the reverse strand, counting down.
GCAGATTTAATGTCTAAAAATACTACATCAATCTGTTCTTTGGCGTTCAGAGTCGATTGGATCCGAAATAGGGTGTCCATTAGATTAGTCACAGTTGATCTTTTGGAATCACTGTGTGTAAATATGGTGGTCTTTTATGGAAAAAATGCATAACAAGAATTGGCAGCAGAGTCTTCTCGAACAATTTTAGTAAATTGCAGCTGATAGAGATGGGACGAAAATCTTTCTTGTCTTTCGGATGTTTGACTTTTGGCACGGATTTTACAATATAATGTTTCCGTATTTCAGGGATAATTCCAGTGTGTAGGGTTTCTCTAAATATGTGTAGCAAGACCTCGATTATGAATGGACTGCTTACTTTCATGATGAAGAGGGGAACATATCGGGGCCAGAAGTGGATTTATTTGGGAGACCATTTAATGCCTGAATTACATTTTCTTTGGTTATGGTGATTTCTGTTAGTAGAGGTCTGGTATCAAGATCGGATCCGGAAGGAGTCATGTTATTCATGTAATTTACCAGCCAACTGATATTCTCTGGTGCGAGAGAGTTATACAGTACTTTAAATTAGGATCTGGAGAGATTCCGAAGGTACTGTTCGCCCATTCCCTAAATAAGGTTTCGTCCATGGTGATATTCTTGTTGTTATTGATTCTTTAAGACTGTTTTAGCTTTTTAGAAATTGCAAAGTTGTACTCTTGGCGTTTGTGCTTTAAGAAACAAGCTCGTTCTTTTTTGTAGGCGATGTAGTCTTCAGCGATTCTGATTTTCTGCCATTTTCTGTAAGCCTTTTGTTTTCTTACAAACACAACCTTCATTCCACAATCTGAATTTATGCCCTCTCAGGTGATTATTCTGAGCAAGAGGAAAAATCCCATCAGCATTGAGCATGCTCAAACCATTCAAGGCTTTCTACACCTCTATCAGATCACCTCCCTGGTGCCTGGTCCCCAGACACTGTAATCTGCAAAACTTAAGCCTTTGTTCGTAAGAGCACCCCTTTGTTCCATTCACTAATCTTGTTGCCCTTCTCTGTACTCCTTCCAGCAGCTCTACATCCTTCTTGAAATGAGGCCTCCAGACCTGTATACAGTACTCTAGGTGTGGCCTGACCATTGCCTTATACAAGGGAATAATCACCTCCTTATCCCTGCTAGAAAAATTCCTGTATATCATTGATAAGACACCATGAGCTACTCTTGCAACCCGTCTGCACTGCTAAGAAAACTTCATATCTGATTGCACAATTACCTCCAGTTCCTTTTCATTCTCTACCACTGTCAGTGTAGTACCACAGACTTGATACGTAGCTTTGGGGTCGCTGTTTTCCATATGTAGTACTTTACATTTGTCAATGTTAAACTTCATTTGCCACCTCTCAGCCCATCTGTTCAACCCTTCCAGATCCTGTTGCAGCAGCATAGCGTCATTAGTGTCCTTAACAACCCTGCCAACCTTCTTAATGTCTGCAAACTTGGACATTAAGCTAGATATACCATCGTTAATATTATTTATAAATATAGAAAACAAGAATGGACCCAATACTGAACCCTGAGGGACTGCACTAAAAACATTAGTCCACAATGAGCAGTGTCCATTGATTACCACACTCTGTCTTCTGCCACTCAACCATCCCTTTATCCATAGCAGCAATTTGCCTCCAATGCCACACTGCCCCACTTTGTGCAGCAGTCTTCCATGTGCAACAGTATCAAAAGCCTTTCTAAGATACAAATATATCATATCAAAAATTATTCCCTGCATCCAGTTCCTTTGTGACTGCATCATAATATCCAATCAAATTGGTCAGGCAAGACTTCCCCTTAACAAAACCATGCTGTGTCCGAGCTATAACTGAAGTCTTGTCTAAATGATCCTGCAGTGCTTCTTTAACCAGTGCCTCCATTAATTTTCCTGGAACAGAAGTTAAGCTCACAGGTCTATAATTACTTGTGTCAGCCTTTGATCCTCCTTTGTGAATTGGGGTCACATTTGCACATTTCCAGTCTATGGGTACCTCCCCTGAGTCCAAGGAAGCTCTCATAATTATGGCTAAGGGTTTGCATACTTCCTTTGCTGCCTCCTTTAATATAACTGGATAGATCCCATCCACCCCGGGTGCCTTTTTTATGTTTATCCTCAACAATTTCTCCTCCACTTTTCTCCCAGTTATTACAAAATCATCTAGCTCACTACCAGAATTTAATGCACCTGTGGCATTCACCTTCCTCAAAAACTCCTCATGTGTGAACGTAGATGCAAACTCGTTTAGTTTGTTAGCTACCTGAGCATGATCATCAAGAGTTGATCCATCGATATCAAGTGGCCCAATGTGATTCATCCCCTTCCTTCTAGAGTTTACATAAGTAAAGAACTCCTTGTTGTTTTTTTTTGCATCCTTTGCCAAGGATTTCTCATAATCTGCCTTTGCCTGCCCAATCTCCTTTGTGACTTGGTTACAGACCATCTTATATCTATTATAGGCTTCCATGTCATCCATTAATTTGTATGTATCCCATGCATTTTTCTTCTCTGCCACATGTCTCATTAGTTCATCTGACAACCATTTAGGCCTAAACCTTGAACAATATTTCTTAGTTGGTACGTAAAGCCTAGTAGCTTCCAAGATAAGTTCTTTGAATGCTTCCCATTTTGAATTTGCTGTTGGTAACATCATCAGTTGGTCCCACTTCTTAGAATATAAATACTGTCTCAGACCAGCATAGTCGGCTTTACGAAAGCAATAACCCTTCCCTTTACCCCTAATGGTAGTTACCTCTTTGAGTAAATCCCACATCAGTACACTGTGTTCACTGCCACCTAGTGGTTCATTTATCTGCAGATTCTTAATGCATGAAGAATCACTGCTGATAATCAGATCAAGAGTATTACTCCCTCTAGTTGTCTCCCGAACATGCTGGTGTAGAAAACAATCATCCAATAAAACCACAAAAGCCTTGCTAGTGTGTGTGTGTGTGTGACCAACCCAGAAATTCCAGTCAATATCTGGGAAATTAAAATCTCCCATTATAAGACTCTCTGATTTACTGGCCCCCCTCTATTTCCCTGTACAGTTCCTTATTATACTCATCAGAGTCATTAGGCCTATAGCACACTCCTACTCTCAATTTTGATCTCCCAATGCTTATGTCACACCAAACTGACTCGACACCGCACTGTCCAGCGATGTCCACTGGATTTTATGTGTTTCTTAACTAATAGCATAACCCCTCCCCCTCTTCCTATCCTGTCTATCCTTTCTGTAGTCGTTGTACTCCCCAAATTGCAGTTCTGCATCCCTTATATCTGTGTGACACCACGTCTCTGAAATCTTCACAATATCTGCCTTTGATGTTTTGAGCAATACCTGAAATTCATCAAATTTATTTACTAAACTCCTAGCATTGGTGTATGCGGAAGTATACCTGCACCTGTTGCTGATCTTAGCTACCGTAACACAACCAATGTGTGTACATGTACCGCAATGACTCCCAGCAGTCCCTGAAATATCCTTCATCTTGTTTTGAAGGCGAAAGTGAAATGTTTCGGACTGCGGTTATAAATACGTCCACTTCCAAACTTCTTGGATTAATTAAGCGTTCTTCTTCGATCTTCAAGAGTGGCGAAGTTGTAATTCTTCTCTACAACAATCCGCCTGTCCTACAACAATCCTACGAGCAGCCTGTCCTTCCTAGTTTTGATTACTATTTGGTCCCCATAACTAGAGGGATTGTTGGTTGGATTAATCGTTAAAATATGCTCCTGTTCTTAAGATTATTTAAAGTTTTTTAAGCCTCCCCCTGCTATAAAATTATTTGCTTCTTAAAGACGAAGAGTTGGTGGGTTGTTCTGTTAAATTTTGGGTGTCGAAATCGTGGGGTTGTGCTGATATCATCGAGTGAAGTATTCTCTTTCATTATTTGAATACTATACATAGGAATACATAGAGTTAACACTGGAATATATACCGTTCTGAAATTTCCCATAGACTTAGCATTAGCCCATAGACTTTTCATGGGAGAAAATGGCTACCTGAGAAATTTTGTTTAAAAATATCCATGGAGATGGAAAACAATAACTAGTGCCATCTCAGTAAATACATAGTACTGAATAATATTAAATATAATATAATTCAAAATATACATATTTTGAAGTTGTGTGATTATTTTCGGGATATTTTGAAGAAGAGAAATCTATCCAACTATAAGATTTTTTATTTATGGCTTTTGTTTCTTCACTGAAACATACACTCTTAAACATGGATACGGATTTAGAAAAAACTTTAACTAGACATTCTGAAGCAGAGAATTCGTCTTCTGGATCGGAGTTAGTGGATTCGGGGAGGAGAAAGAAATCTTCAGACAATGTAAAAATGTCTAGAGGTAAAAAAACCCCGAATACTCCTAAAACGCCCAGAGTGCTTGCTCCTCGGTTGGACAAAGATAAAGACAAGGATAAGGATAAAAATCCTCAGGTGTGGGTGGAAGAGTCTACCCCATCAATAGAAACGGATGTTAATCTAATTACTACTACGATTAATACGGATAATCAAAATAGTTCTAGTGAAAATGATGTGGTTCGGGATTCGTCATTTACCGAGGGTTTGGACCTTGGTGGGTCCATAGAGGCTTCTGCGGTGTATTCAGCGGTAGCCAAAATCCGAAAGGCTTTGGGTGAGGTAATGTCAGCTGATTCAAGCAAAGTAACAAAGTTGGCCTCAAATCGCATCCATAGTTTGTGGGCAGATTTGGAGGCAGTCACAACAGCTTTATTGATTGACAATGAGCGATTAAAAGCTAAATCAGTTGAACTAGAAATTCGAGCAAATCATTTTAATCAGCTAATGGAGAGACGGGCAGCTCCTCATAGATTTTTTGCTGATGCTGTTAGGCAGAATTTGGTTTGTGAGAATTTAAATGGTGATACTATTGTTAGAGAGGCTACTGAGAGGCGCGCAATGGGTGTTGCTGCTGCAGATAAGGTTGTGCATGTGTCCTCGGTTAGTCCCCGTGGTATTTCGGACCCTAAGAATATTGTTATACTTAGACCAACAGAGAATTCTGCTTTGGATTCAAGCCAAGACGTCAGGAATGCGGTGGCAGACGCAATTAAGAAGGATTATAAGAATATGAAAATTAAAAATATTCGTCTCCTGAGGAATAAAGGGGTTTTATTAGAAACCACAAACTCAGAAGATGCAACTAGTATAGGGAACGTTTCAGCTTTAAAGGAGGTTGGTATATCGATCGAGAGGCCTAAAATGTCAGATCCAACAGTGCTTGTATACGGGGTTCCCAAGGAGTTTACAAAGGATGAAATCCTGGAGGATTTATATTATAAAAATTTTAAAGATTATGAATTTACTCAGGATGAGGTAAAAGATGAAGTAACATTCAGATTTAATTCTGGATCTGGAACTAATGCAACTAATTGGGTCATTGGTTTCAGCCCTCGATTATATAAATGCTTGTTTCATAATGAAAGAATTTTCCTTGGATTCGGTTCACATAGGTTTCGGAAATTCACGGTGGTGAACAAGTGTTTTAGATGTCTGGGTTTTGGACATGGTGCACAGTCATGTTCACACAAGACTGTTTCTTGTGGTCACTGTGCTAATGGGGGTCATGTTTTCGCTGAGTGCCCTCACAAGGAGGATCCTCCACAATGTATTAATTGTAAGAGAAGAAACAGAGATTGTAATCACTCCGTAAGGGACATTAAGTGTCCTGAGTACATGAGAGCAGTGGAATTAGCAAACATGCGCATCAATCATGGATAATAACTCCTCTGATTTTACCTCTGGAGCTTTGCAAGGACATAGAGATTTAAAAATTTTGCAAATAAATGGTCAGCGCTGTCGGGCAGTTGCTGATAAAATAAGGGTGATTGCCTTGGAGCATTGTATAGATATTGTTTGTATACAGGAGCCATTTTATTCCTCACAAGTGGGAGGGGCAGCTCATAAGATTATGGGTTTTCCTTCTTCTACTAGAATAGTAGCAGCTGTGGATGTTCCTCCAAAATCCGCTATTGTAATTTTTAATCAAGACCTTGTTGTAACGTCAATCACGGGTTTGTGCTCGGCGTGTATGACAAGCAGTATTGTGTCTTCACAAGTTTCTTCTTTCTGCCTAGTGTCACTGTATTGTCCTCCATCGGAAAATATTCAGATAGCGCTTCATAATTTGGAAAATATTTGTTTAAGATATGCATCCCATAATCTCATTGTGACTGCTGATTTTAATGCAAAATCACATTTTTGGCACAGTGGATATACTGATGTGAGAGGGAACCAATTTGAAGACCTCTTATTATCTCATAATCTTGTTGTTCAAAACCTTCCAAATAAGCCGTTCACCTTTTCATCTGTAAATGGAGAGTCTAATATTGACGTAACTGTGACATCTCTTCGTATGTGCGATTCTATTTTGAATTGGGAAGTCAATTCTGGTTTAGTAAATAGTGATCACCGTGCAATTTCATTTGATCTCTGTTTCGAAGTAAGGGAAAAGAGCTTCGCTACGAGTGATCTGTCTAGATTTTCTATGGACCGTGTTAACTGGAACAATTTTAAAAATTATTTGACTACAGTTTTCGATAGTGATAATTGTGAGATACCTGGAGAGAGTTTAAATGATATGAATATCATTAAATGCATAATTAAATGCTTATGAATATGTAAACTATGTACAGTATCATATTTTCCAGGCTTGTGTGCACTCTACGAGGAGAAAAAGGACTAAAAAGTTGTCTGTGCCGTGGTGGACTCCTGCTTTGTCTTCTCTGAGGTCTCAGGTATGCCAGGCTAGGAAAGTATACCAAAGAAATAGACATCTCTCTAGTGTTGATGTGGAATCATTTAAAAATGCCTATAAAGAGAGAAGAAAGGCCTTTCATAAGGCTATTGCTGAGAGCAAGAGAACTTGTTGGCAAAATTTGGTTAATGAAGTTGGTAACAGAGATCCCTGGGGTCTCGTGTATAAAATCTCACGTAATAAGTTGCTTTGTGGAGAAATATATAACACTGTATTGAACAATAATGATGAGACATTGGATTGGTTTTCTACTGTGGAAACGATTGTTAGAAGACTATTTCCTCAGGATCTTCCTCAAGATGATTCACCTGAACAAACGGAGATACGCCGGATGAACTCTGAGTTTACAGGAGCAGGTGACGCTGAAGCTGAACTCTTCAGTTTGGTGGAGTTGGGTGCAGCAGTAGCTAAATTGAACGTTAAGAAATGTCCAGGTTTAGACTTAATTGAAAATCAAGTAATCATTAAGTTTTATGATTACTTTCCTCAAATTATGTTAAATTTGTTTAATAAATGTTTCACTGAAGGTACTTTTCCAAGACCGTAGAAGATGGCACTGCTAAAGATATTGCATAAGCCTGGTAAGCCCAGGACTGATCCGAGAGCATACAGACCAATTTCTCTCTTGGCGAACATGGGTAAGGTTTATGAAAGGTTACTTGCTCCCAGAATTTCTGCGATGTTAGAGGATAAGCATCTGTGTTCTGCTGATCAGCATGGATTTAAGAAGGGGCACTCTACAGAGGACGCCATAACATCTCTTTTAAAGTATATAAAGGATTCTTCTGAGAAATATGTTCTTATGGTCTTTATAGACTTCGAAGGAGCATTTGATTCGGTATGGTGGGAAAGTGCCCTTCGATCTCTAGTGCTTGCAGAGTGTAATAGTTACATATTTAACACTATAAGGTCATACTTTCAGGACAGATTTATTACTGTGCGTGCACGTCATCTGTCATATAGTGCCAGTGTCTCGAGAGGCTGTCCTCAAGGTTCGGTTTTGGGACCTCTCTTTTGGAATGCAGTTTTAGATCAGTGGCTTGTTAAGGAGAGTACAGAGGTTGCTAAGATAGCTTATGCTGATGACCTTGTGATTGGAGTTTCTGGGCGCTCCAGACTTATATTGGAAAGAAAAATACAGTCAGTTTTAGATGATTTAATGGAGTGGGCCAATTTGAACAAATTGAAGATCTCTGCAAGTAAGACCTGTTTTATGGTTTTTAAGAAACAATTTGATTACGGCAGGCCTCCAAGAGTTCTTTTAGGTGGTGTTCAAATTCCTTATGTTGCTAAAACTAAGTATTTGGGATTAATCATAGATGACAAACTTTCCTTTTTCCCACATGTTTCACACCTAAATGTAAAAGTAAGACACTTTACAGGCTCCATTGCTAGGATTTCTCGTAAGGAGTGGGGATTGAATAAGAGAGTGTTGTCATTGTATTATAAGACTATTTTTCTCCAGATAGTGGCATATGCGGCTGTTGTTTGGTTTTCTGTGGTAACTAAAACTAGGATTCGATCGAAACTTTTATCGCTTCAGCGCTCTATGTTATTAACTTTATTGAAAGTACCTAGAACAGCGTCTACAAACGCCCTACAGGTAATTGCTGGTACCATGCCATTGGATTTATTTATTGTCTACAGAGGGTTTTTGTACAAATTGAAAAAGGGTACATCAGTAACGTTTTTGGATATTACAATTGATTTGGAGAATAATATTAAAGAAGAAAAACAACGAATATGGAATAAATTAATGGATTTATGGCAGACCAGATGGGAAAGTGGTGATGTTGGAGCCGTGACGAGGAAATATATTCCCCGGGTGAACTATGCATTGGCAAAAACCGTGGCATCTTGGTTTACGCCTTCTATGTACACTTCTTATTTGTTAACAGGACACACGGCTCACTTAGGGCCAAATTATATGAGAGAGGGTTGGAGACAGATCCTTTCTGTACATGTGGCGAGCAGGAGACTTGGATGCTTGTAATTTTTTTATGTCGGGAGTATGAAGACCAAAGGCGAATTTTGATGGCGCATATTCCTGACTTATCATTTGATACAGTGCATTTGCTTATTGCAAATCGTGACTGTTTTAATTTATTTCAGGAGTTTTCAGCTGCTGTTTTTGCAAGAAGAACTGTTCTCAGAGCCTTTCTTCAGAGGCAAACCTAGTGTCTTAATTGTCTTCATGGAGTTTCACTATTGGTTTCTGCATCTGGCTGGGGTGCTGGACCTGATTCATGGTGTTGGGTCTGGTGCTCTGGTTGGTTGTCTTTTGTGCTGCAATCATGAATACTCCATTCTGGATTCTGCCGTGCTGGATCAGATTCATTGCGTCGGGTCTGGTGGTCTAAAGCGTCTATTATCCATGGCGTACAGTTGGAGATTGCTGGATAGTACCGTTATTGGTTTTGGAGGTTCCAGTGCATGTGAAACAGCAGCTGAGGAAATATTCAATTGAACTGTGATTTTTGAAGTTTATAGTTGTGCCATCCAGACTATTGAATATTATTGTTGTTTTATTATATATATATATATATATATTTTTTTTTTATTATTATTTTTTTTTTCCCTGCTGGCTCCCTGGTATGGCCAACCCGGGGCGCGGGATTGCTGGCACTCACTGGTATTGCACTACCTCCAGTGGGTGCGGGATTTCAAGTGCGAATTGCGCTACAGTAAAATCAGACTCAGGTAATTTAACATACTTTTTAAGGACTGCTTTGTAAAGACTACATATTCCCAAGTTCTCAAGGTAGATTTGGGCTTATGTCTGGGAGCTACCCTGAATAAGAACACACTTGCACACACACACACACACGAGAGTTTAATGTTTGTCAGAGCATATAATTATATGTAAATATATCTTGTATATAAATCATGTATATACTTTTATGTACATAATGTTGAGACTATATTGTGTGTAATTAATAAATGAATGAATGAAAATGAAAAATGGTCCCCATAACTGGAATGTCTTTCTCGCAGACGTGAGACAATTCAAATTAAATTCTTTCGAAATCGCCTTTGTCTTTCACCGCCAAGCTCGTTGTGGTCGCTTCAGAATCGTTCGTGTTCACTCCAGACGACAATCTCTTTTTGTGGACAATATCATAAACTGGGTTATCGATTCTCCATCTCTTCTTCAACAAATGCCTTTCGTTTGAATTGTCGTGTAAAACTAATTTCCGTCCGTCCCTCGCACTCGACGGTCACTTGGAAGTCCCGTGGAATTGAATTTCCTTCAGGAATTGAACAAAATCTCGACATTTGAGTTCACACTTAATCCGTGTACGTGTAAGAAATTGCTCTTCACTCTGTTTTCTTAATGCAAAACTTTGCGTATATTTTTAATTTTGGTATCGATTTCAGCGTTCTCACCATTATCTACGGTCTGTGTGGCCCGTGGGTGAGATGTCTGCACGTAAATAAATAAATAAATAAACAATGTAGCCACACTCGCAATTAAAGTAAATTTCTTCCTCTGCTCTTTTTGCTTTTTTTTTTCTTTTCTTGTTCTAGCGTGGTTGTGTGAGAGCGTTTGTGTATAGGTAACCTCTTCGGAAACCGGCTATTACTAGCACCACTTAAAGCGGAGCTATTTTTCTTTTTTATTTTGCGCTTCTCTTTAGAGTAAAATTTTCTTTTCTTCTTTTTTTTTTTTTTTTTTCTTTTGCCAGTGTTGTGGGATTTCTCGATTCTGTACCTTGCTAGGGCGTTCATGGCAGTTCAATGCCGATACGTGTATTTTCGACCTTCGAGCGTGGAAGTACATAGTTACGGCCCGCATCCTCTTGGCATGAACGAGTCCTGGAAAGAGACGGTTACCTCTGCTCGTTGCTTCCTCCTTGAAAAATGGCTTTAATAAATTTAAAACTGTTTAATCGATCGATTCATTGCATGGGGCAACTGTTCGCTGGTCTTTCCGTCGTCTTTCGAATAATTCCATTGAAGATCCCTCCCCGCGGGCCACGAATTGGAAAGGGCTCTAAATCTCTACAGAAGGACCTCCCGCACAATCCAGGCAAAGAGCACTCCCCTTTCTATATCGTAAATCATCGCACTAGGGTCCCCGAAACTCTAGGGCCGGCCCCAATTTTATAGAGAGTCGTATAAGATAAGAAGAAGACTCTACTTTGCTTCGTCAGGCTGCAGCTGCACTCAAAGGAGAAGGGGGTGATGAAATCTGAGCTACAAAAAATGTCCTTTCCGCAAGTGTTTCTATTTAAGCCCTTCTCTGCTCAGAACAGCGGCGCAGTAGTGAAGTTTGTTAAGTAAAAGCGCATTCTTCATTAATCCATAAGTTCACCCCTCTCCTCCAAGCTGCTGCAGCCCCACCAACATCAAGCGCGTATACTCCTCCGAATACTGGCTCCTTCATTGGATTACGTAGAAACTTCGTCGTCTATCCCAGCAAAGAACAACTGCGATGGCAACCGCAGCCGGATTGCCAAATCTTGTAATGGAAAGACGCCTCGTCCTAATTGCCAAAATGACTACCGAAATGATCTCGGAGCCACGCATCTGGGGACTGTGTGGCTGGAGAATCCCTCAACCCGGACTGAGGTCAGATCCCACGCCCATAGCCGATCCTAACAGACCAGCCCTTAGTGGCCGTTTTCTCCCTGGGCAGATGCTCCCCACAGTCCAAGCAATCGATGGTGACCTGTACAAGTTTGAAAGGATCGGAAATACCGGAGACAAATCCTTATGAGCCTAACGCAAACCAGGCAAACTGGACAGAAACGGGCAGTACAATAATGTCCAATGGATTGTGAATAATGTCAAAAGTGTAATATCTTTATGAGTACATTGTAAATGATAAAGTCAAAACGTGCAATGTCTGTGTAATACTGCAAGTAATGTCAAAAATATGTCTGTACAAATATATTGTAAATAATTCCAGAAACTTGTTCTGTTGCTGGCTTTGGGGGACGAACCAGAATCTCAATGATAGCTCCGTTCCCCAATTCCAATTGGATCTTCGCAGCATTGCTGCTGTGAAGGGTACATTGTACGTGTCACTTTTGTATACAACAAAGATTATATTATTATTATTATTATTATTAATATCAATTTATTTCCAAAGAAATGTCCTTTTACAGCTATCCAGCTGAAGGACACGGATAGACGATAATAATGAATAAATAAATATTGATATAGAAAAGTAGAAGTGATATGCATGGATTGCACTGGAGGACAGAAAGCATTGAAAATCAGAAACAGAAGACAAGAAACGAATTGAATTCGGAGGAAAACAAATCAGAAAGAATTGCAAAACTACAAGACAGCCAAATAATATGTGAATCTCAAGCCCAGCCGCGAACTGTCTGTTTGCAGCAGGACCTCGCAAGCAATAGCACCAAATCCAATGAAACTTTAGGGGCAGCACAAGGAAATGGCTCCACACATTCCACTAGGAAAAGTCGAAACCAAAATAAAGAAGCCTCAGAAATATTAGGACAACTGAAATGATTGGGGCATGCATGTATTCCAAGAGTACGATCGCGAGAGTTACATCTTCCCCCTCAAATCATGTTCCTGCAAACCCACTCACTTATGCGCACATCACTATGCTACCTAAAAAGCATAACACTTTTGAGGGTAGAAAAACCCGCCCATCCCAAAATTTCATGCCTACTCTTGCCGAGGACAGCCGACGACGTAATCCAGTTCACAGAGAAAGTATTAACGTGTCTTCCTGTAACACACCTGAAACAAACAAACGGTTTTCTGAAATGTACAACATTACTTCCGTTGCAACCAGAGAGCAAATTTTTGTATCAAGGCTGGGACCCACAACACAGCCCAGAAATATTAAAGCCATGTGTGAGGGCGAACATGGGATAACTGTGGAAGTCAAGCAAGTGAAAACACGACACCCAGCTTACTCCTCCTTTATAATCTCTTGTCCACCACATAAAGCAACTTGCCTACAAGACGCAAGCTCCTGGCCAGTAGGTACCTTAGTCAAGCCCTGCAGAGACAGATGGGCCAGACCACTGGTTAAAAATGATTCAAGGAATCGGGCTCAATAGCAATCAAAAAACCTCCCCCCAGCTGGGGATGCAGAACATCACATCCACCTGTTTGCACAAAACGTGAGGAGCATCTCAAATAAGCTCCACACCTTAGCGAGTTCCTTAGCTTGGTCATGCCTGTTGTAATAGAGTAGATCGTCTTCGTTTCTTTCATGATAGTGTGGCAACTTATTAGGGCTCTTAACGGCGTGGTTGGCACCGATTGCGTCCTGTAGCCGTTTGTCAATTCGTTTCATTTTCCTCTTCTCATCTCGCTTCTCTAGAGATTTCAGAAACTGACAGTAGTCTGAATCTTTTAGGAGAGTTTCATTTTTCCTGGCCATCATACTGGAGTTCTCGTGTTTCTTTCCGCTATGAATGGGCAGCTGACCACACTCCTGGGGTGTTGTTTGAGTGGCTGCATCTCGTTTTGTGACTGTGCTGAGGTCACGAGGGCAGCCACATCGTTCGGTACGTAATTCTTGTAGGGTGCTGGCAATTGTCTTGAGGGCTTCGCATAATTTCCTCGTTGCTTGCCCCAATGATATTGGTTTTCTCTTCGGATCAGCCTCATGCACCTTCAGAATCTGTTCCGCGAATTCCTTCTCTTTCTTTGCCACGTGAGATTTCAATGACGATGATGACGGGTCTTTTTGTATCATCATTAAGCTGAGAAGTTTCTTGCAGTTGACGCTGTGCATTTCGATGCACGTGTTGCTTTAATAATTTTGATTTGGCTATTACACTTCAAATTATTATCCTTTAGGAGTAAGGGGGTTATCGCAAACTGGCTTTTTGTTTTTGTTTTGCCGCGGGTAGTCTTGTTTGCGACTCATTCTCGCGCGTTTCATGCAGTCCACGGTAAATTTCGAGACTTCGTTGTTGCGAGATGATGTCGTTGAAATATTGTGGTGGCTAGCGATAGATTTGTCCTCTTCAGTGACGTTCCCTTTGCTTCCGGGTATGTCGGGATGGCTGTAATTGGGGATCACCGCGCAACTAATGCCTGGATGGCGCTTCTTTCATATTGACGGACAGGGCTGTTATTGATATTCTAGAAAGTATTAAATTCTGCCAAGTCACGACTCTCAAGGACAGGTGTATAGGGTTCTTCGGCATTAGAACAATTGTCGCACGCAGTGAAGCGCAGTTCGCACGGGCGACCTTGAGAGGAGATTAGGATTAGGGAACACACACACAAAGGCAATTTAAGCATTGATTAGTTTTCGATATTGCTTTATAAAAATCTAAATATCTGTTTACCTTATAGCTTCTTTCTTGAATCTCTTACAACCTGGATAGATGATTTCAATCTGCGTCGGAAGGCATCAAACCTGAAGCCATTGTATAACTATGGCACTGAAATATTACGCATTATTGGAGGAGCTCTTTGAAGGGCTTCCACACTCAAACGTGGGACTCATTTGTGCTGTTCGTCGCAATAAACATTAAACGAAGTGTTCTCCACCGGAGGAAGGGAAATAGTTCAGGAATGCGGGTACAAACAAGGTGGCAACCTTTAATAAATTAAATTAAGTAAAATAAAGCAAAAGTAGCTTTTGAGTCTGAGGGACTCTTCGTCAGCTTGAACATAAACGTTAGAACGAAACAAAGAATGCTCGGGCTTGATATAATAATACGTTTACATTTAAACTTATTTATTGCTTCAAAATCGCGTTATTAGAGGTTTGAGATTTTTTTGTTGGCGCAGATTTCTTACTTAAATCTTAACGGTTGCTTTCACGTATTTTGTGGGGTGGGCGTTTTATTTTTGAAACTGATTCTCTCGCGTTGTGATTATCAATATAAAAAAGCGATGGGAAAATCGTCGCCTTCCACCCTCAGCTTTCCAGCAACGCGCAGTGGTCGTAAATCGAGAAGCTGCTGTACACGGGAACAAAATCCTCCCACTTTAAACCCTCTCAGTCCTCCCTTTTTGACCCTCCTTTTATGATCATGCCCGATGTTTATTCTCAGATGAGGCAGACTCATCTGAGAATAAGCTATGGTGACTTGCAACAGAATAATGAAGGCAGTGTTCTGCAACACTAAGAAGGCCCAGGCAGGGCAGCCTTGCCCCATCTCTCTCTCTCTCTCTCTCTCTCTCTCTCTCTCTCAATCAGAATATCCGTCCAATCACGGAGGATGTTGATCAGCGTATTGAATGGTGCCGATTTATCGGTGTTTCTAATTTTAAAGTTTGGTTTGGACATGAATGAAGAGAGACGGCCTAAACTGATATCGTTGGGCACCACAAGGGAAGAGAAGGCGAGGACTCCCTAGAAAAACATGGAAGGAAGGTGCACTGTCCACAGTCACGAGAAAGAGATATTTGAAAGCTGAAGATGCCCAGGTCCGGCGACTTTGGAAAATGAGAACGACATTGCGGCGATCTGTCGTATAAAGTGGAACACACAGATTTAAATTAAAGTTCTCTCTCTCACAAAACTACGTTTTATGGCTGCAATAAGAAGAGAGCCACAGAATATGAATCGGATTGAGAAGGAACCGATGAAGCGGGTACTTACCCCGGGCATGATGACGCGTTCGATGTCTTTCAGGACGTCTTCCCACTTCTCGCTGTGCTCGGGAGCTGAGTCCGGGAGCAGATCTCGGATATATCCGGGTTGGACATCGGGAAACACGGGTCGAGACCGGATGTTCTCGATGTAGTCGGCCACGTAATCCACCAACTCTTTCCCGCATCGGCGGAAGTTTTCGGCATCCATCGGGCCTACGGAGACAGAGTGTCCACGGACTGAGTTCGGATCTGAAACAGAATGGAAGCAATTAGGGGAACTGGGCCGATAGCCGATTCACTGTTTCTGCTACGGTTTAAAGAAGTTCGTCCCGGCTTCTGTTCGCTCGATTTTAATAAGTGGTTGGGAGAAGAGTGGAGGAGAGCTGTCCATTGCAAACTCAATCGCACCGACCGAATGAAAAAGACGCTGTTTGCGCTGCTCCCTATTTTAACGAAACGTTATCGATACATTCACTAACAACACTGCGCTCCACTTTTATAGATTCCACCGAATCGAGCTCCATCTGAACTAGCAAAATTATATCTGAAAATGCAAAATCACGAGCACTCGCCCAAAGCTAAATGAACACGTAATTGCGGCACAAATTTTATCGCGTATCGCTGGTCACAAAGAATTCGTCGTCGTTTTTCCAACTGACGCTTCGTTTATGCCACACATTCCTCGGGACACACCCCCAATTATTTCAAAATGCCTCGTTAATACGATATCCGTAGCCATTGTACAATCCGCCATCTCGAAATTTGATACCCAACCATAGAATTGCAATCGGTACAGAAACGAGCATTCGGATCGCTGAAGTACATTATTATTATTATGGTGCAAGGAAACCTGAGGCTTATGCTGCACCAGCCAAAAAAATTCCGAATCACCCTGAGAGAGAGAGAGAGAGAGAGAGAGAGAGAGAGAGAGAGAGAGAGAGGAGAGAGAGAGAGAGAGGCAGAAGTTGAAAGGAATCACCAAGAAAGAGAAGAATGATGATATCCAGCTCAGGACCCTGGGTGTGCCAAGCCCATACCCATTATTATTATTATTAGCTGTATGGTGCAAGGAAGCCTGAGGCTTATGCTGCAACAGCCGAAAAAAAAAGAAAAAAAGAAATCCCTAGTTACCCTGAGAAAGAGAGAGCGAGAGAGAGAGAGAGAGAGAGAGAGAGAGAGAGAGAGAGAGAGAGAGAGAGAGAGAGAGAGGCAGAAGTTGAAAGGAATCACCAAGAAAGAGAAGAATGATGATATCCAGCTCAGGACCCTGGGTGTGCCAAGCCAATACTTACCAGATATGAGCCCCTGAGATGATGGTCCTTACCATTTTCGTCTGATACTATCCAATGTACGACTCCATTATATATACTTATCCAATGTACGACTCCATTCTTTATACTTATCGATAAGTATTTGCCCTCACCCAGAAGTATTTGAGTTAGGAAACGTGGCAGCCAATTTCATCCTTCTCGATGTAGCTACGTTCTAGAACGCTGCATATTTTATCTATTTGTGGACAAACTGTTTCGAGCTTCTTGAAGAGAACTCCTCGCTTGGAGCAGAAACCCGGGTTTCCACTTCACTGATGACCTCCTCATCAGTCTGGAACGTGCGCCTCCATAATGGTTTCTTTCAGTTTATTCACCTTGATTTCATCCGTGTATTGATAATCTTGATTTCACCCCCCCCCCGGTTGGCTAGAAGGGTGTACTTAGAATTATGAGCGAAAAATACATTAAAAGGACAAAAGATAACATTTGACAACGCGCTTGCGTGGAATTGGTTTTTTTTTTGTTTGGTTATTTGGTTTTTAGGAGCATTAGCAACTAAGGCCATATTGCTCCGGGGGATATGCGGTGGTCAATTCCTGATCTTTCCGCATCCTCCGTATTTGGTGGTGACGGGCTCGAACCCCGGTCTAATCAAGAAACGGGTGCTACGCACTGCTGCTCCTGCCCACCCGGCTACGGAGGTGCCCCGTGGAATTGGATCAGCATTTGTATACTTATTTACAAGAGGGAGAAAACTCACATTTGAACTTACATTTACATAAATACAGACAAGTTTACATAAATTCAATTTATTAAATGGCGGCCAAAGTGTTGAACTTCAGAGAATTTTATGCGTCTGTCGATGGCACGTGATGGACTGGTATATGAAGTGACTTGACCGTGTTTGCCGAGATTCATTGGAGGTCGGTGCTTCGATGCGAGTCTTCCAGGGTATTCTTCCTCTATTTCTTGTCATCCAATGTTGGGATTAATTTGCAGATTGTTGAAACGTTCCATAATGTTTGCTGGGAACATATATCTCTAAGGCGGACAAAGTTGGTAAGAGTCGACTATACAGTTGTTTATGTCATTCTCTTGGATGGGTACTTGAGGCTAAGATGATTTCTTGCACGTTGGGAGGATCAATTTGGCAAGAGCGATGAGGTTCTTTTCCAGAATTTTGATCTTCCATGGTGTCATGTTCATGTGCACATGTAGAATAGATCTGGAGATGGCGAACAGGTTCCCATGGATCCTGTTCAACCATCTCAGAACCCAATATTCAATTGCCGGTATTTCTTTACAATATTTCATGGAACTGAAGACCATAACTCAGACGCGTATAAAGCGATGGGAGTGAGACACCTTTCAATGTATTTGCATATTAGGGACTTATTTCGGCAACCAACAAGATCCTACCGGATCGCCCAGAGGGCTGCATATCTTTTCCTTTTTGTATATATGAAATGGTCGTGGAAGTAAGATTTTCGTCCCAGGTGAGACCAAAGTCTGTGTGAGTTGAAACCTTTGTGATCTTATTGCCATTTATTAGAGCTTGGATTTCATTTTTGTTCTGCTTCTTGGTTATAGATAAATGAGATGACTTTTTCTGATTTAGTTGGAGCCCTGCCATGTCTAAGAAGTCAACAAGATGATTGATTTGTGTAGCAGTGTTTTCATTTATTTTTTTAATGTCATCAGAGATGACGAACAACTTCAAGTCATCAGCGTAAGAGCTGAAGTTTGTAAACCTCGCTAGATATGGTTGTAAGATTATTAGTGCAAAGAGCGTGGTAGATAACACTCCACCTTGTGGTACTCCTCTTCTTACCGTTGTCCTAGTCTGATAGTGACTATGGGATATTATCAGTATCCGTTCGTTAAGGAGGTTGCGAAGGATGGAGAATAGTGAGGCAGTTGCCTTGTAGTGGTTCTTTAATAAATGAAGTAGTGTTTGAATTGAGACAGTGTCGAAAGCTGATTTTATGTCAAAGAAAATGATATCTATTTGAAATTCGTTACTGATGGCATATCGAATCGGAAACAACGTGTCAAGAAGGTTTGGTGTTGTAGATCGGTGTTGTAGATTTTAGGGAGAAAAATTTTCAAAGATTTTCAGGAGGGAGCATTCAATGGATAAAGGACGGAAATCAGTTGGTAACTTTGGATGTTTCTTTTTTTGAACAGCTTTGACATAGTAGGTCCTCCAAAGAGACGGGATAGTCCCAGTTTCCACTATGCGTTGGAAAATATGTAAAAGGAGTTCGACAATATAAATTGAGGATATTTTAATCGCAAATAGGGGAAACCGCCCGGCCCAACAGTAGCTTTATTTGGTAAGGTGTTAATAACATTAATTAACTGTTCCTTAGTAATGGTGATTTCTTTCATGGCCTGTGGGAGACAACCGTCCACAACAGGTAGAAGGCGCCGGTAGTTGCGATTGTTGTCCTCTGAAGGCCTGTTCAGCCCACTTTGAAAAGAGGTCTTTGTCCATATCAAACTTGTGGTCTCGTCGTGCAATCCTTCTAGACTGTTTTATGCTCGAAAGGATAAGATTGTTGTGGGCGGACTTCTTTAATCTGAGGAAGTGAGCACGGTCCCTTTTGTATGTTTCCTGGTTGTCTAAGATTCTTGATTTCAGCCACCTTCTATATGATTTTTGCTTTCTTGTGAAAGCCACCTTGATGTCTTTATTGAACCAGTTTCTGGTATGGACAGATATTGTGAGTTCTTTTGATGCTCCAGTTGTAATAAGTTTGAGCTGGTGTGAGAGTTCAATAATTGCTTCTTCTATATTTAAACGTTTTATGCTGAGCCAGTCATAAGCAGTCAGGTGAGACATAAAAACCTGCGGATTGAGGGAGTAGGTTAGTTTATGCTGTGATGCGTCTGCTTGGGAGCTTATGGAGGTGTTTAACCCCCCCCTTTTGTGACAATGATGGTACATGTGAGGGGTAGGTGGTCTGACGTAAAGGAAAACTGAGAAGGCTGCAATTTTACAACTGGTAAGCTGTGGAAGATGAGGTCGAGAGCTTGTCCATTTCTTGTAAGTGGCGTATCAAGTCTTATAAGGTCTGCAGAGTTTAATGTTAATGTTAAGTCATGTAGTGCCGAGGCATGTCTTGGAAGTGGCATGTTGAAATCACCACCAACAATGATAAGGAGTGCTGGGTTTAGATTAGTCACCTGTCAGGATTGAAGCTCAATCCTAGATGCATCTGTGCGGTCAGGTGGAAGGTAAACTAGGCGTATCTGAATCGTCCAATCCTAGTGCATCAAGGTGGTACATTAGGCCTCAAAATTCTCAGTTCATTGTAGGGAAGAGGAACAAGTCAGAAGGTGGGAGGCCGGGAGAATAAGACGGTTGCTGCATAATTTAAAAGCGACACCTATTGACAAGTCTACTGTGAGAGCACCCTTGTGAGCGGGACCATTTTCCGCTATGAGGCGGGCTATGGATCGCTCCCTGCATCTCTTCATCTTCAAAGCCTGCGTCTCTTCTCTCCCAAGAAGTGTCTGTAATTTTTTTCTTTTTTATTTCTTTTTCTTTAATAATAATTATTATTTTAACATTTTATCTAATTAAATTTATTATTATTATTTTATTTATTTATTTTATATTTTTTTGAAAAGTAAAATAATATTTTGTCCATTAATTTTTTTTCTAAAATTGTTAATTATGCTATAGTCCCTTGGGAAGAGTTTTTTTTTTTCTTGATCCCTTAGGGGGCAGAATTCGCTGGTCTCCACTTTTTTATTAGAGACGGGATTTTTTAACTGCTTGTACCAAGATTTGGGCATCCTGTGTGCAGGAACTACTGGCATCCATTGCTATTACACTTTCTCCAGTGGATGCGGTATTCTTTGTGGTATTCACCACCGTACGTGATTAAAGGAGACTGCGACACCCATAAGACTTATGCTTCTTCCTATGGGTGCTGGAAATATTATATTTAGTTTAGTACGTGTATAGTTTGGCCCGCCTCCTCGTGGCCTGGACGGGTACTGAAAAGCAGCCTTCCCGGTAACAAAGCGGCCAGAAACAGCTAAAACACACACACACACACACACACACACACACACACACACACACACACACACACACACACACACACACACACACAGTGGTGCCGTTGCTACTAGGGTGAATATTGAATGGAAATCAGTAATGATGATACCTTCAAAGTCCCAGGAAACCGTAGCGCACATATTTTCTGAAAACATAGGTGGCATGGCTAGAGATAACCAAAATTTTATACATTGGAGAGCCTTTCGCACGCAGCTGATCTAGAAAATAGCCTCCTGGCTAGCGCAGTGGCTACAACCGTGTGTTATGTAAAAGTCGTTGGCTCGATCAATTTCCGGTTGCTTTGGTTTTTTTTCCCAAGAAGGAGGAGCCCAGAAAGGTGTTATTTCTAGGCTCCTCTTTACGGCTGCTATTCCCCCATTCCTGTGCCAGCAAACAGAATTTATCAGTTATGCAGAAGACTTGAAGCTTCTGTATCGGATCTACGGGACCGCCCGACCTGATTCTGCTTCCGAAACCATCATTAACAGCCTTAACAATTTGATTACATACTTAGCTCAGTTTTCTCTTAAAATAAATCCAAATAAATCCGCATAAATGGTGTTGTCGCTTAAATCAAACCTAACCCAACTAAACCTGGAAACCAGTGGAACCTCCATCACTCCGTTAACCAAGCACAAAGGTCTCGGAGTTATCTTCGACCCCAAACTCAGTTTCAAACACCATGTTGCAGACATTCACAACAAGGTCTGCAGAGCAAGATGGCTTGCCAAACAACATCTCCTTCATGTCACAGAGCATGAGTACACGCTCCAATACATATACCGGTTTCTGCAGCCAGCCATCACCTACGGATCGGAAATCTGGACATCGGCAACGAAAACCACGCTAAAAGCCATTGCATCTGATGAGTACTGGCTTCTTCAGTGGATCCTCTTCAAGCATAAACTGCCACCCCTGAGACACACGTCAGATATTACCAAACTTCTAAAATACAGAAAAGTCTCCAAACGGATATTCACCATCCGCTTGCTCGTGTCAATTAAAATGATAACGGGTGAAATCAATACGGAAAGTTTTTGGCAGAAGTGCAATTGGAGGATCCCCCCCCCGAAACCCTTAAAAGCCCTCCCCTTTCTGCAGTGTGAGGCTCAAGATAGGCGACAGATTCCTGCCCATGGAGATGCTCCACAACGTACAGGAGATGGAGGTCAACTACAAGAAGTGGTTAAGGACAAATCGTACAGAAGACGCATCATCAGGGAACAGAGCTTTCGTCTTCAGCTGAGTGACTGCCATCGTTTTTTCATGGCTCTGTGTGCAGCGTGAAGAAAAAAAAAGTTCTTTCATTTCCCGTATTAATATATAATTTCTAAAATGTAATTATTCGTTTTACGTTTTTTGTAATTTTTCCTGAATTGGTCAATTTTATGTTAAACCAGCAGCATTGTCGCTCGCTATAACGGGCATTGCATCAGGCATCCGTGGAAACAGTCACACGTTGCAATAAAGATATATAATAATATAAAAAATCCCGAGTTCCCGGGAGAAAAACTACTCTACCCTCCCCTGAAACCGACAAATTCAGCCACATTGTAGAAACGTAGAAAATTCTTCTCGTCACTGACGAGATTCAAACCGAGGTCTTTTCCACCCGGTGGGCCGCTACCCACGAGAGCTGCTTCAGAGTTGAACACGCTCTCTTTGCTGATGTCGTACACACTGAGTCCCGTCCATCGTCTTTTGTATTTAAGAAATGTTTTCCTTTTTTCCCTATTCATTCTTTCTTAGATTTTATTTTATTTAATTTATTCTGTTTTATTTATTTTTATTCTATTTGATTTTATTTTTATAGCTGCGTGTTTCAAGCAAATTTAAAAAATTACGGAGAGTAAGAGGGAGAGAGAGGAAATATTCATTTCTTCGCAGGTCTGAAAACTGGGAACAACCAAAACAGATTGCAGCGAAAAAGGGGAAACGTTCTTACCAACGGTCAGAGCGAATGAGGCAACCAGGGCTACAATACGCCATTAAATAGGCGTCGTAGGACTGCTCTAAATGGGGGTCGTCACTCCGGACACGCCATTTGTACCGCACGGTGATAGGACGTCGATGTCCAGAAAACTGAGGGCATCGTGGTTGGATTTCCGTTTCATTTGGGGTCACAATTTCAGCGGCCACTCATCGATGGCTCGATCAACGCGTATTCGTACTTTTCCTATTTCGCATTTGTACAGACAACCGAACTCCATCCAACTCTTGCGCGTGTCCGTTTACTACACGCATCCCCACACGCTGCCCCCCCACCGATGGCTGCCGTGTTCATTCGAAACCCTCTCGTCCAGATGACTTCACTATTTTTAACTGTCGTCTTTATTTCTCTCATTTCTCGCGTGAGCGCCTGATCAGGACGTTCACTGAACAGTTTGTGGCGCCCGCCCTTAACTTTTAATGCGCGAACTTAAAAAACAAAAGGAAACACTTGCCTGGGTTGACCCCCTTCTGGTCCAGATGTAGAAATTCGCGCGAAAGCGAAGACCGCTTCTTATTACTACATAAGGGGGTGGGTTCTTCCCGAGTGCCGATGACTAATCAGACATGGAATTTGTACGAGCAAGTCCGCATAAGATAAGATAAGATTGGAAGAACGGAGAAAAGAAACGGCGCTCCTTTGACCTGAAATAAAAAAGCGTTTTATCTGAGAACAACATTTCGTCACTGCCACCGAGGCTCTTATCACTTTGTGCAGCCCAGAGTGCGTCTAAATATACACTCCGGTCCCTCATCCACAAATCTGCCCCACACCAAGCCCTAGCTGCTGTTTTCAGATGCTTCCTTCTTGTTTCCTTAGAAGAGGAAAGAGACGTCCAGGCGCATCAGGAACTTAAGCGATATTGGGCCATATGTAATGTGTGTGTGTGTGTGTGTGTGTGTGTGTGTGTGTGTGTGTGTGTGTGTGTGTGTGTGTGTGTGTGTGTTCTTTGGTCGATTTTCCGTTTGCTGGACAAAAAATCCCGAGTTTCCGAGAAAAAATTCCATGCGACCCTTTCCTCAGACCTACTAACTCGGCTACGTTGTGAAAACACTCACAAAAATTCCTCACGTCATCGACAAGATTCAAACTCCGGTCTTTTTCCCCACTCGGGGCTTTTTACGGATAAGAGGCGATTGTATCAGCTGTGCTACCGCAAAAGCCCAAGACGAAGAGTGTGGGTGGAAACAACTCGCAAAAAATCTACTCCACTATCTTCCCTCGAGGAGTGGCTTTCCCCCCAAAAGCCCCCAAACACAGAAACCAGATCTCTTTACAAACATTCTGAAGGAGAGACTCAATCTAAAACCGCCACGAGTGTCCTCCATAAACCCAAATTATTTTGGACGGAAGGTGCGACCACAGTTAGTTAAGCAGCCAAGCGGAGTTGCCACAGGGACAATCGCAAGGCCACGATTGGAACCCGATGCTGTAGGTAAACCGAGAGGAACTGCCTACGAATCTGAATCGGATCCCCCCCCCCCCACCAACAACACCTCTAGTATGGCAGACATCATGTCTGTCGTTGTTGTTACCTAGAAACGTGATTTGCCGGAAACGGTGCAGGAAAGATACACAGCATCGGAAGAAACAGAAGGATCCGCCAACTAGCGATTGGAACCACATCAACCACAGTCCCCCAGATTTCCTACATTTTTTTTTTTTTTTTTGTGAAAACCCCAAACGCGAGAGGTATTAGAAACTATAGTACTCAGTACCGTGCTTGGGTTGGAGGTTGAGAAGACGAAAGAAGATATTTATTGACATTGGACTTGAACTTCTGTAGACTGTAATTTTCAGGAAATACGTATGAAGGAAGGTTGTTCCAGAAAACGGCAGTTGATGAATAAATGAGGAAGATGAAAAGTTGGTTCTGTGGGTTTGAAGTTGGACAGTAAATGGATGTTGGCTGGTGGCGGCACGTGTTCGGATTGTTTTGAAAAATAGAGCAGGAATTATAGAAGACAATTCAGACGAACAGTACCCATGGAAGTATCTGTAGAAGAGGCATGCAACTGGCTGGATATGAGCAAATTTCCAAGCAGAAGGAAAAACACTTTTGGAATAAGAAAGAGAAAAAAGGTGGTAAAGAATAGGAGTAAGTTCAGGAGCAGAGGTTTTGAGAACAAGTAGAGAAATACCATCAAGACCTGGAGCTTTCTTAGCATCAAGATTCATCAAAATCCTTCTGACATCCTTTTGACGGAAGACGACAGGAGGCATTGAATGGGGCGTGTTGAGAATGGTGTGAAGTGTTTTGCCAAGATTATTAATACATGAGCTGGAAGAAAAATGGGATGCTAGCAGGTCAACTTTATCCTTGGCTGAAGTGGCAACAGAACCATCTGGTTTGGACAGAGGTGGAAGCAGAGATGGGCAAAAGTTGCGGCCAATAGCTTTGGCAAGAGACCAGAATGCTGGGCTACCATTAGGGCAAGAAGCAAGTTTTCTACTCTTAGCCTGTTCAAAATCTAGTTTGGACTGATTAATAACTGCTTTACAATTGTTGCGAGCTTTGGTGTAGGCAGAAAATGAAACTGAAGAATTAGAAACAAGCCAATTACGATATGCAACATTCTTCTCTTGGACAGCCTTAGCACATTTATTGGAAAACCAAGGTTTAGATAAAGGACGAGATTTTAAAGTGGAGTGTGGGATAAAGGATTCCATTCCTGCAAGAATAATTTCAGTGACACGATCTGAGCAAACGTTGACATTTGAAGTTCTGAAACTGTAAATAGACCAAGGAAAAGAAGAAAAGAAGTCTCGCAGGTCATCCCATTTTGCCTTCTTGTAATGCCAAACAACACGAGATTGGGAATAGCCATGAGATAAAGGTTCCGTTGAAGAAGAGACAATCACCAAGTTGTGATCTGAAGTGCCTAAAGGACCTCTCACTTCAACCTTGTACTTAGAAGGGTTGTTGGTGAGAAAACGATCAAGCGTATTGGCTGTATGATTAGGACTGTCCGGTATTCTTTTAGGTAAATGAACAATCTGCGCAAGGTCATTAGTAATTGCAAAAGCCTCAGCATCTCGACCTGCTGGGTCGGTGTAACTACAAAACGGAAGCCAGCTGGAGTTGTGAACATTAAAATCACCAAGGAAAATTACCTCACTGTTAGGTAAGTTGGACTGGAGAAAGTCAAGTTGCAAAGAGAGGAAGACAAAGAGCTCAAAGTGATTAGTGGAGTTGGGAGAACGGTAGAGACAACAGATGAATTTGACACAATGAGGTAGAGAGATTTAAAGTCACAAAATGTGGAAAAGAGGAAATTCCAAATGACCAAGTCTCTCACAGTGAATATCAGAACGGACATATGCACAAGTACCACCTTTGAGTACCACCACATACATCGTAACGCCATTGTTGTCTGTTCCTGCGATGGCAAAGACGATTAGCGTAGGAGTGTGAGATGTAGCGTTGTGTTGTTGTCTTACGTCTGCCTCAGACGCCATGCAATCGTCGTCTGCAGTGGTGCAGGGAGGGAAGGAACTGCTCGGGGTATCTTTCCCAACGAATGAGGTTTCTGTTTCGTATCCACTGACGTTTTCACGCGCGGGCGCACACACCCAGGTGTTTTCTGGGAGAGTCACGTCTGACTGTGATGTGACCACTTCATCTACGCTCAACCAAAATACTATTGCCCCTCGGGATAATGCCCGCCCACATACCCTGATATGTACTTAGCACCCTCCTGGCACTTTGCCGTCCCGGGGTGGTTTCCTTATGGAAATAAACAGATAATAATAATAATAATAATACCGTTGTTTCATAGCAAGAGAGCGCACGCGATGCGGACTGGCCTCGTTGGCCTGCACGTTAAAAAAAAAAAAAGCTATTATTTTTAGGCCACCCGAATAATTAAATTCATCTGCTGTGCTGTGTCTTATGTCTGTTAATAGCGTGTGTTCTAAGGTCGATCTGTCTGTTTTTTGGACGAAAAACTGCAGATTCTATTGGGAAAGACGCTATCTACTCCTGAGGCCAACTAACTCAGCGACGGAGGGAAAAAAGCCCATTAAAGTTCCTCGCGTCATCGACGGGTTTGAACCAGGGTCTTTTCGACACGGTATGCGGAGGACGATAACAATGTCATTGTGCTACACGCGCAATGCACATAAAATCCAACAGCAAAAATTTGTCGCAGATCATTACGAAAAGGACAGTAAAATGAGAGATGTCGCCAATCCTGTAAGGAATCGAGCCACAAGCATCGGTAAGTGTTAGATTAAACGGATGCAATTTCGTGTTCAGCAAAAGCACATCCAGTTGAAAGCTAGGACCAGTAAAGTTCAGGACTGTATGTATGTGTGTGTGTGGATATCGCTCGTGGCTCCTAGGCATTTGCCCATCTCCACCGTGTTCATCTGTGTTGGTGCAGAATCTCTGCAGAGCGGGCACGAAAAAAGTGTTGGCGCTCGTGTGTCAGCCTAATGTGCTGATTTGGGTCCACTATCACCTGTAGTGTTGAAATGCACAAAATCCCTCACCAACCGGAGACAGTGCAATACCTGTAATCCTGCTCCCAGATTGCCCAAACCAGGAAGCCAGCAAAAAAAAAAAAAAAAAAAAAAGCTCTGTGTAAATTAACCTATTAATTATTTTACTCAGAAATTCTGATTTTCACCTTACTTAAATTTAACTTTAAGATATTGCGAGCAAATTTTGAAGTTAAACTTTAGCTATGTACAAGAGACCATTTAAAAGGATAGTCGGTGGTGGTGGGAAGCAGTCACGATGAGACTACTGCCACAGGAAGCACGTTGATATTCGTCTCTTCTGCTCCAAGATACGCAGCAATGAAATACATCTGTTCAGTCTTCCACGAGAAGAGGCGTACTAGAAGAAGATGATAAAGCCAGTAGCGTCAACAGGGAAACAACAGCCGCAATGAGGCTGTTTCTCTATAAAGCACTGATTGCCATGCTGTCAAAAATTCAGGAAAATTTTATCAGAATTTAATGGTTTTCTAAGAACAGCCATAATGAGACTGTCAAAGCCCATTAATATTAGCCGGTCCAAAGAGACAATGCTCAACTTGAATTATCAACCTTGCAAGAGACCACTGCCACGGAACAGCGTAAATGATCCTCGTCATCCTCCCAGTCGAAGGTACTCAACAATTAGAAATCTTGCTTTTCAATCTTCCACAGAAGATATCTACTGGATAAAGATGACAAAAACCTCAAGCGTCAGGAATTATGTCAACAGCCACAATGAGACCGTTCCTCTATAATACACTATTTAACAATTCATCATTTTACACGCAGTCCAGGAAATCTTTTGTTCAGAAAATTAGGGTGATGAAAGTTGCTGTGAACAGTCGCATTGAGAATGTCACGGCACGATTTATATTATCTAATCCAATAGTGGTGCTTTGGAGCATGTAGTTTGAATTTTATATTGAGCTATGTGGGGTTCCATCAGTATGATATCTGTTTCCAGAGTCCAGCAAGCAGGAGGTTACAAGATTTTTTTTCCCCAAGTATTTCAAGTAGATCTTCCCTCCTAGAATTGATATTTTTGTTATTTCCATTGTTTACTTGATATCTGCCTTATTTACAACGAGTGGTATTCCAACGAAACACAGTAGGCTATTTTGTTCATTAAAATGCAGCTCCTGCAATTCGTACACCAATTTGAGTTCAATTTAATTAAACAAGTTGATTCCTAAGTTCAGTTCTCTTCTGAAAAACTGACACTGAGAAGATCTGGAGGGCGGTAAAATTTTGTTCATTTTCTAGAAGGATACGAACATTTTCCATCGATAGGTTAGGGACCCTATTTATAAGACGTCGTCTCTGTTTCTAATACAGTGGACAGATTAACAGGACATGTTCCCAATCCTCGTTCTGACCACAAGTGCAGAACGGATCTGGCTCAACCCCCCAGCCCCTGTCATGGAGCTTAGCCCTGAGAGAACCGTGACCAGTCAAGTTCAGGACTGAACGAATATTCTTAAAAGGCGGAAATTGACATGTTTGGGATAAGACATTTGGTGGTAGATCCTTTTGAAAGGATTGAACATCTTCGCTGCCATTTTTCTGCATGTTATTCCAGCATTTTTGCCATCCTACCCACAATTGGTAGGATCGCCATCCTCCCCACACCGGGTGGAAAAGACCCGAGTTCGAGGACGTGAGCAATTTTTACGGGTCTTTTTCACATATAGTGGCTGGGTGAGTTGTTTCAGGCGAGGGTAACATGGTTTTTTCTCCTGGAAACTCGGGTTTTTCCTCCAGCAAACATAAAATTGACTTCACAACACACGCAATTTACAGACAATGTACACGGAGCACCATGGCCTTAGTCGCCGATGCTCCCGAAACCCAATAACAAAAAAAAAAAAAAAAAAAAAAAAATCCAAGACTTTTGTCTCTCCACCCTCTTTTTTTGGCAACTTCGCTGATGAAATATCAGCGCAGTTAAACAGTACGGTATCACCCAGCAAACATCACTGAAAGGAATCGATATGGCGGTCGAGGTGTTCTCGTCTGGGGAGGCGTTATCTTGGATGGACGTACACAACTCTAGATACTGGAAGTCGGTACTGTAACCGGTGCACCCTACTGTACTGAGGTAATCCTTGCCCATGTGTTCCGAGGTGCCATTAACCGCGAGTTCGTGTTTATGGATGATAACGCCACACCCCATCGCACTGCAGCTGTTGATATTCTTTTGGAAAGTGACGACATTGTTCGTATGGATTGGTCTACCCATTTCTGCCGATCTAAATCCCATCGAACATATATGGGACACTCTGGGGAGACTCCTAGTGGCACGTCCACACCCACCAGAAAATATTCACCAGCTGAAGATGGCACTGACAGAGGAATGGATGATGTTACCGCAAGAACTTATCAACAACGTTGTTCTAAGTATGGACAGGCGGTGCAAAGCTTGCAGTTATATCTCATCTATCAAGGCCGTATCTCCTACTGAGGACCACCTCTTCCATTTGTTCCATCTTTGGCAGTGATGCATCTGTATCATGGCAGCCAGTGCTCATGTTGCCATTTTTGAATAAAGTCCCTCTGTACCATTTTGTTTCCGTTGTTGTGTCGGTGTTGTTTCCTTCATCACATCTGTACCTGACGAGGTTCCTTTGGTATGCTTTTCCCATATCCATGCCACTCCTCTGAGAAGCTACAGGTGAAAACCTGACTGGTCCTTAAATTTTGCACACACCAGTGTAGTTGGCGAAGAAGACAGGTTCGTTTGAACCAGATACAGTACACGTGTTCCTACAGGTATGATACTGTATTATAAAGAAAGCTTGAAGTCTTATTCACTGACCCTTGTTCATAGCGTGATACACTGAAGACGGACCACTACAACGACGTTTTTATCCTTGATGCTTAGATTTTGGATAAACGGAGAAAAAGAAAAGCCATCATCAAGAAGAACAACAAGATGCTTGCGTCTTTACGAGATTCCCAGCGATTCCGAGTTCCATAATTCAATTTACCCTTAAAAATAATCATTTTGGATTTTGTTACCGGCATAATTAGGGTATTGGCAGGTGTTTAATCAAATTGCCTAGAGAGAAAGGTGCTTGCTTGTGCTTCCATTTTAGCTCTAAAATTTCCTTGGATAATAATTGACAGGTCATCGATGCAAGCTAGCATTTGAATAGTACCTGTGGCAGAATTACTGGTTAGTCAATTGTCTAATTTACCCCTGGAGAACAAAAATTTACTCCCGGGGGCTACCTCGAAAGACAGATCTGGAAATGGTTTGGAATTTTGTCCTAACTTGAATGGAACGGTTTGAGGAATAGTTTTAGTGAGGAAGATAAGTGAATTTGAACAAGGACCCAATTGGAGCTGAGGGAGGACACCCCCCCCCCATACATCAGAGGGTATCGAAGAAGCATTCAAAACCTATAATACAGCCAGTGTGTATTTAAGGTAGAATCTTCGGTGAATTTTTTCATTTGAAATAATAAATTGGGCTTCAAACCTGGCCACATCCATGGCCAGGTTTGAAGCCCAATTGAAGAGGGGCCCAAATTAGTTCCGACGTGTGGCACGTGGCAGGATCGATCCGTGGATTCGCTATTTTCAATATAATCTATTGCTTTGATCAATGTAAAAATACAGAAACCGAGATTCATTGGATCAGGGAACGTTTTTCTATTCCTCTACTGTTCCTGGAGGAATGGGAAAACTTGGTTAGAGTGGGGTCGGGAAACCACTTTAACCATGCCTTTTTGTTTCTTTCCTAACATTAGTGGAATTCGGTTCAGTCTTCGGCTGCGAGATCCTATCCGTGACAAGGTACCTCGAGCTGCACATTCTGAAATGCTATTTTTGACCAGAAGCTCTCCTTTATATCACACATAGACCACCTGCAAAAAAAATTCTGTCGACTCCGGTGGATGCTTAAGCAACAACTTATGCATGTCCATGACCAGGCCGTTGGGTGCAGGTATATTAAGACGTGTGTCTATCCGGTCATTCTTTATGGAGCAGAAGTCTGGACCTCAACTGCCGCAACGCATCTAAGACGGATTTTTGCGGGCGAATTTTGGCTATTGAAGTGGGCCATATGGAAATTCCGACTTCCCCCTGCACGAAGGACCACCCAGATGGCAGCATCTCTAAACATTAGACGTCTTCCTGCCATTATTCATGAGAGAAGACTCGTCTTTTCTGTAAAAATGATGGTTGGCATTATTTCGCATCCAGACTTCTGGGCCAACTGCGGTTGGAGGATCCCGGTCCCAAGCCTTCGGGCCAATCCAGTCCTCCAGGCCACCCCAAACCGGTTAAAGTTATCCGATCGCTTCATACCCGTGCAAATGCTGCAGTACGTATACTCCTTGGATGGCGACCTCTACAAGTTCGCATTGGATAAAAAATACAGGCAGAACTTACTCCATCGACTTCCTTCTCAAGACCATGTCACAGGGCATTAGAACCTGCTCCCAAGGACCTGTCCATCACTGCCATGGATCCCTCACTACATTGCTCCAACTTTCTGCGCCTGCTCAGATGACTCCAACACTGTAAGAGGACTGCTCCCTGGAGGATAAATTAGCATGATAACATGCTGTTGTGTATTTACGTTCCTTGTTTATTGCAGTGTATTAGCCTTTGTAACCTTTATATTAGACTTTTACCTTGTGTTAACCTTTACTGTAAACCCCTGGCTTCTAGCCGTGAAGGGTATTGTGCACGGCATATGCATTTTGTATACAATAAAGATTTCTTCTTCTTCTTTAGTCACCAATACTTGGTCTTTTATTAAAAACCACACCGGTGGGGACTTCGTCGTGTTTTGATACAGTCGGACATGGGCAGTTAGCAAAAAGCGTAAGCGTGCGGGCAGAATGGGCCTTATCAGTGTCATATCAATGATTTACCGGACCTTTGCATCTAGAGAGAGTGGAAAGACCATATTCATCGAGGTTCTTGAAAGATTCGAAAGATAAGTGACCCGTCTGGTGAGAATAGCAAATGAATGTCCACAGCAAAAGAAATTACAAAGATTGTAATTGAAGACTGTAATACACAGAAAAGATTGTAATACAAAGATCGTTGCAGAGTTTGGAAAAGAAGTATCTCTGAGGATATCTGATTGAGGATCGTTTTTCTGTTTACTGCTGCAATCTGCCCACTGATCGTGTTGTTATAAAGGACTCGATTATTTAGGCGGTAAGAAGACAGAGTTCTGGATGAACTGAAGATGTTCTGGTGAATTAATAACAGACATCCGTTAATAATAGATCCTGGTATTAATGAATAACGCGTTTAGTGATTTAATAGCAAATTTAATTAATAACATCCCGATTAATCTTAATAATAAGAATAAAACAAATCGAGAAACTAAACATTTAGGCAAATTATTAGTTTAATCCGAACAGCGCTAGGATTAGACGAAAGGGATTAGTCCACTTACTATCAATCAGTTGCGTGAAAAGTCGAAATGAGTACTCGTCAATTTTGGCTGCGAAGAAAAAGGAAATTTAAAAATAATACAATCGCTCAATCTGATCATAAAAGTTACGTAACTTCAATAAATCATCTTTAATGAATGTCACAGCAGCCTCATCGTCGATCTAATTCGTCGTTATTTTTAAAATAACTTTCGATCGACACTTATTTTAAAAGCGTTTCTTTTCAGAGTTCGACTCTTTTTCATCATCGACCGAAAATGGAAATTTTAATTTTCATCGAGAATTTCAATTCCTCGAAAATGGAAACATGCGCAATTGAGATTAGAAACTACAAATATGTAATCTGAAATAAATAAAAACATCGATTTTTATACTTTAAGATTCGTTTCAGTTTAAGTTCAATTTGTACGTGCGAGATTCACTTTATATTAAAATTCAAAGACAGATCAATTCTGAAAAAATTGATTTTTTAAAAATTAGTTTAATAATTGCTGTGGAAATAATTAGAATTAAAAACATCGCGTGTATGCGATTTGTAATCTCACCGCTCTTAAAAATTGGTAAGAAATTAATTTTAGTTCTGCGCAGAATAAATAGGCGCCTTCTCCAATTTTTTGTCGAGGGGGGGGGAGAAGTATCTGAAAAATGTAGTTTTGCACATTTTTCAAATCGCCTGCGTCGATAATTGAGATAATTGGCGTAAAATCTTATTTTAATTAAAGCAGAAGTAGCTGGAAGATTAAGACGGATTTGCTCCTCCGTCCATAAGGATTCCAAATGGGCGAATTAAATTACCGTATTTGCCAGATTATAAGACGCACTTTTTTTCCTTATACATACCTTAAAAAATCGCCCTGCGCCTTAGAAGCCTAAAGTGGCAAAACAGCACATGCGCAGAAGTCGGCGAACGACAAAATGTAGTTAACGGGAAGTTTACATCGCGATCAGGGTCGGTACACTTTTCAGTAATTACCAGGCTTGGTCCTTAGAAAGTGTGGCATAAGTAATGCGACGGATGGCACTGAAGGTCATTTATTGCGTGAGAGAGACAGCGATACTAGTGAAGAGGATGACGAATGATGAGGAAGTGAGTGATGAATCTGAAGTTGAATAAATACTAAGAGTAATAATCCTATACCTTTCTTCATAGGGTTTTCGGTTTTACTTTTATTAAATTTTAAATTTCCGTTGTATCAACAACAAATTTTTTCAAAAGTTTTTTTTTTTCTTAAATGTACCGTTCCAAAATTAGGCGCGTCTTCCACCACTCAGCGTCTTATAAGCCGACAAATACGGTAATTTGATTAAATTAACGATTGGCATTACAATCCCATCGATTTTTACAAATTCTGGATTATTCCAGTTCCTGCAAATTCTTTTGATGAATTCCAACTCTCTTTTGGCGCTGTTTACAAATTGCGAGTTGACTGTGGTTTTTGAAGCGGGCCACTTCGCAGAACGTCACGCACGAATTTGTTTCTGGGTTTAAAAGTCGTTTCCGGTTTGTAACCAAATTTTACAGTTTGTAATGAGAAATCGTGGAACGTTTCGCCGCACTGAGTGTTAGGGGGTTCCATCCCTCCGTGATCGCACTATCGACGAATGTTGAGTAGCGAGCGGTGGAACTGGTTGAGGGGCATCGCACACTTTGGGATCGTCGGTATTTTAATTTCGGGGGGGGGGCCTCATTTTGTAACGACGTCACTTCTACGTTACATTAATGGAAAGAAGTGCCGCCCCGAGAAAGATCCCTGGGACGCGCCTCGTTAACCGTGGGTCCAGTTGGCTACCGATCCTTCAATTTAATAACCATCGAGCGATTTTCCAAAAATGTTTCCGCCTCGCATTTGATAATTAATACGCCGCGAGCGGTCACGAGTGACTGATTTAAAAGTTTTCGTCACGCGCAAATAAATAGCGTCTCGCTGTAATCGCGTCTACAACTTTCTGGAGACTCGCGTCCATAATTACCAGAAATCCCGAAAGACATCTGATGAAAAGAAGGCCACAAACTGTTGGAAATTATTATGGCCAGTCTGTCGATGACACGGATCGGACGGTACTAATTTGTCTCCTCCTTTAAAAGGCTCGTGGAAATTGTGGAAAGAAATAAGCGATCTGATGTGGCCCAGATGAGATTCCGCCTCTACTCGGGAAGAAATTCCACCTACGAAATACGTAAAGTTCCGCGTGTTCAATGTTTCTATGGAGACTGCCCCACTCGCCACAAAACAGTTAACGTTACTCCAACCCCTAAAAGAGGGATCGATCTTATTCGGGGACTGCACAAGCAGCCGCGGAATTTGTCTCGTCTGTTCTCCGATGTTGCGGGTACTTCGTCAATTACGTCGCTCACCACCACTTTTCGTCTACGTTTCGACAGTTAGAAAACTGCGGGCTGCAGTTGATGGTTCGAAGATTTTCCCCGACGCTAATCCGAGAGGAGTACCACAGGGATCATTTCTTTTATTCACCATCTTTATCAACGATCTACCGCAATTTGTTGAGAGAGGTGGAATCAAGACACTAATGTTTGCCGATGATGTGAAACTATATTCACGTATCAGCAGTCAAGATGATGCTGTCAACCTTCAGACTGCTCTCAACTCTTTTGCTGATTGGGTTGCTTTGAATGGTTTGGAGGTTAACACTAGGAAGTGCAGCTCTATTTCCTTTGCCGCTACGAGGAAAACTAAGACTTTAGTTAATGAATATTTCATCAAGGAGATGCCGATTTCCAGAGTTGACGAAGTTAAAGATCTGGGAGTTACTTTTACTGCTACATGTGGGTTTGAAAAACATGTTAGGAATATATTAAGCCAAGCGAAAAAACAAATTGGCTTCATTAAACGGCAGACGTGCAGATTTCAAGATCCTCAGTTCTCCGTGCTCCTATTCAACACAACTGTACTCCCTATAGTGGAGTTTGCTTCTCCTATATGGAACCCACACTATGCATACTTGATAGAGCAAATAGAATCGCTCCAGATGAAATTTATCCACTATCTTTCAAGACGTAACCCCATGTTTTACCACGGAATCTTCTACCGGAATCTCTGTTCCTACTTCAAGCTTCAAAACTTGGAAACTCGACGAACTGCTCTTGATCTCAAATTGTTGTACCACATTTTCGCTGGTTCAACCTACCTGCCGGATCTTCTATGCCATATTGACCTTCACGCTCCAGTGGTGGCTACTAGACAGAAGACTACATTCCACATCGGTAATTCTAGATTAGAGATATCCAGGAACTCCTTCTTCAAAAGAACATTGGCACTCATGAACAAGTTTGACTTGGATATGGCTATCAACAAGAAACAATTTCACAGAACTATTTGGAGTAAGTTGACCGATTGATGGATGAGCTCTGGGCTAAAGATGTCCTCATTATTCGTGTGTGTGTGTGTGTGAGAGATGATGTCTTCTGCAGCAAACTGCTTTCTGCGAGTTTACATAGCGCTGGACTTGACGTCATGAATATCTTTTTTTATTTTTGTGAATTCCAGTTTGAATTAACTTTCATTGTACGAAGTATATTAGTCTACCATTTATTTTTATGTTTTGTACAACCTTTGCTCTATTACACACTTTAACACACTTTAACTGGGCGAATGCGTGTTGTGTTAAAAATAATTACTTTCGAGATGTGACTCGGTTCGTTAAGAGCGACAATTCAAAAACAGGATCGCAAATTAACCTTCAGCAGTTGACCGCAAAAATTTAACGGAATGTTTTGCGAGATGCGGGGTCGGGAAACACACTTCGGAGACCGCGGACACTTCTCGACCTTTGACCTGCCTCGATTCGCGTTCAAGTTTAAAGATCTCGCGGCAATGCCGATTCACAGGACGGCGGTGTCGTCGATGAATGCGAGGAACAGCGAAGACGTCGATCGCGCAATGGCCGTGAACTGCGGCGGCCATTTTTTAAAATTACTTCCGGTTGGAAAGGGAGGACTTTTTTGGCTCTATTTTAAAGGGGGGCAAAAGGTCGTGTAATGTTTTTTTTTTTTCCTTCCTGGATTTTCGGGTTTTTCATCCCGAATAATGAGCAAATCGACCGCAGAAGCCAGAGACACCATTTGTGGTGTTGTGGCTTCTCGCAAACAACCCCGAAAGCGGCGGGAGATGGAAAAGTGGCGTTGCGGGGGTTTTCTGTCGAAAGCCGCGCAAAATTATGGGTGAGCGATCAGACGATCAACGCGCAGAGCCAAACCCAAGCACGGTACTAAGTACTATAGGTTATAATACCTCTCGTGTTTGGGGTTCTCATAAAAAAAAAAAAAAAAAAAAAAAACAGATGTCGGCGATACAGCGGGTTTCACTAAACGTCGCGAACGTAAACAAATAATTTTCTGTTGGTAACACCGGAGGTCAAGCAGGGTGAGAGGGCGGTTCCCCAAAGAGACTTCCTTCCCAGGACCACGTTAGAGGACAGTAGACCCTGCTCCCGGAGATCTATTCATCACTGCCCTGAATCCATCATCTCAGTGTACAAACTTTTCAGGAGTCATAATGCTTTTTTTGTTTTGTTTTTTTGTGTTTATTGTATTATATGATTTCTTTTATGTAAACCCCTGGCTTGTAGCCGTGAAGGGAGTTGCATACAGCAGTGTGCTTTCTGTTTATAATGAAGAGTTCTTCTAATATCTCATCGTAACCGACGTGACACTAAGACGGATGAAAGTCACTGAGAATAAATAATCCGGGCGAAATTCCCTTACGGGTAATCGTTGTTGGATAACGGGAAATTGGATGAAAGGGGAGGGGAGGGGCGACGAAAACGCTGGTCGCTTTGTAACTCTTGCCGCTTTCTGTGCGACAGACAGAACAGAAAGAGCGAAACAGATCGAATGTGACACACTTGTGTTTCGACACGCGAAAGGGGCAAAAGGAGGATTGCTTCGAGGAGGGAGGGCAGTTTCACGGTCGGTACACGGGGGGGAGAATGAACTCCCCGATAACTTCCGCCCGATGTCGGTGTTTCAACGAGAGAAGCGACTGCACACGGGTGATCTCCGACAGTGACACGGGTCAAGCGCTACAACTTGCTACAAGAGCGTTCTCTAGAAGGAGAGGGTGGATCGAGGGGGGTCGTCAATTTCGTGCGCGTTTAAAGTTTTCAAAGCGTGTTTTGCGCTCGCTGTGCGAACGATCCTCTCCGCAGAAGGGTGGTCCGACGGAATAACTTAAACAGAAACAACAGCCAGCGAGGGAAAAGCGCTCGATTGAGAAACTTACCCCTTCCTGGCCGACCTTTCGTCGCGAGCTTCGGAGCCTCTGACGAAGTGCCCTCCACTCTGTGCCGAGCAATTTGGCGTTCAGCCGCTTGTCGGACATGCGCAGTGCGCGCTCCACGATTAAAATGTCACAGTGTCGACCTCTCCTTTTGTTCGCGGTCCTTCGACGGAAATGGTAACGTCACGTGAGTGTGCACGGGGGTGGAGGGATCTCGTCCGCTGCAGTTGGGGTTTGAGCATTCCAGGGCCCTCGCCCGTCGTCACGGTAACAGCAGACGCCTTCCCTCGGACGAGAATGTCGTTCGTCTGTCGGTGCTGCGTAGGTGGGGGTTGCCTCAGAAACTGAACGCTTTCGTCGTCTTGTGAGCGAAACTTCTTCGTTCGTTTCGGAGCAACGGCGTCGTGGGGTGGGGGGAGAGGAAGAGCCAAAGCGGCCTTAAGGTCGCCGTAAGAAGCAACAGTAAGCTCCGTAATGAGGTTAATTTCCGCGAAGAATGTCTCGCGTTTCCATGGCGACTGCCCGCAAGATGGGAGTAAAAGGCCGCATCGATCGGTCTCCGTAAGAGAGGAGGGCAGCGGCGATAAGAAGCTGAGCGAAGCGGGGGTTATCGGTTATGACCCCCCGCAGCTCGGAGGATAAAGACGTCATTACGGGACTGAAAAGGCTGTTCAGATTGACGGAATGATGAAGCCTGTTACGGCAACCCTTTTCGCTCTCTTGAGCGGAACGGCGGCTTGATGAAAGCGTGAAAAATGGTCGTGGGGGGAAGGGGGGACGGAGAGGAGGAGGAGGATATCGAGCGAACGAAATGCTGGCCGTCCGATGTCCGCCAATAAATTACGAGATCAGAAACAGTTCCATCAATGCCACTAGCGAGGGGTGGGGTGGAGTGGAGTGGAGGGCTGAGTGGAAGAGATTTTTCTTCGAATTTCAGGTACCAGGAGGAGGACAGGTCACACATGGGGTGCAATTGGCCCGCTCTTTCTATCAGTTGAGAATCGCATTTACTGCCGTCGCGTTTCGACTCGTGATTCGCGTTTTGTGAAGCGAACTTTCACCCAGGGAAGGCGATGACGAAATTGAAAGGAGTGATCCGCTCGCTGGATCAGCGTCGATTGCTATTTGGCGTTTGGGTGGTGTCTTTGTAGCGTTTAGGAGCATCGGCGACTGTTGCTCCGCGCAAATTGTAAATTTCGTGTTGTGAGGTCGATTTTCTGTTTTGATGGACGAGAAACCCGAGTTTTGGGAGAAAAAAAATCAGACTACCTTCGCCCGAGACCCACTAACTCAGCCATTGCGAAAAAGGCCCATAAAAATTCCTCATCATTCGACGGGATTCAAACTCGGGTCTTTTCCATCGGATGTGGGGTCTTTTCCATCCGACGCCGATTGCACCCACCACGAAGGCGCTACTCGGCGAATAAAACGGGAAGTCGTCTTCTGCCGATGCTTTCTTTTTTAATTAAAAAAGGGCATTAACAAACACACAAAAGAAATTAACAACACTAATATTCCCCTCAGTAGGGGTCCAGCGGCTAAACGACCAGATGAACAACGGTACATGACATTACACATATACAATATCCATACACTTTTAAATCTCTGGCATTTCCAGTGAACTGGTTCACTCACAATGAAAGCAACGCGGAGATGGGGGAAACCCCTGGTGCCGTTTGACCCTAAACACACTTTACACTTTACACTTATTCCCAATGGGCACCACCACCACCACTACCCTGTCTGTGGTGTTGGTGCCCGCTGGGAATAAGTGACGAACAATAATGTTGTGTGTTCTTTGAAGCTTTGCTTATTCGAGGTAGTGCAACGCGTGGCAACTCGTTGTGGAGGATGAGTGCAATATGAAGTACTGTATGGAGCGAATGATGCCTCCCACACTCCCGTCGTAGTTTTTCCTTTAAGAGTTGTCTGTGGCGTGTTCACACCGATATTGTACGGTGTATTTTAAACTAATAAGCCTCGAGCATTTGCATTTTATTTACGTATTCTTCTACAAGTATTGAAATCGATGTCGAACGTATTGAGCGCCATAACTGCGGTTTATCGAATTCATATTTTGAACTCTCGTTCACTGTACACGCAATTATGGCACATTTTTCAACATCTGTTGAAAACCGATGGCTTTTACGCTACTTACATAGTTTTTCATAGCGCAAAATTACATCGCATTAACACTAAGATCTTCTTCTTCTTCTTCCGGTGACATAGTTCCCCGAGGAGCTGTTGTGGCCATCAACAAAATCCTCCAACTGCGTCGATTGTACGCTATACGAGCGGAACCGCAAAATGTTACGCCCAAAAGTTCACCGATCCCATCCTTCCACCTAGTTGCGGGTCTTCCTTTAACGGCAGTTTTTGCAGTCGGTTTTTTACGGTCTCTGTGGCATCAGAGAATGCGGTGGTGCCACTGCCTACCACACCAAGATACTCGGCCCAAATTTCTTTCCTAAAATGTTGCCTTCAGAACAACTTCGTTCCGAAGTTTGCCAGGGTCAATTTAAATCGTAAAATTTCGGCCGTTAAGCACTTTGCCACATCGCCTGATATATTGTTAAGCTTGCCTTAAGATCTCGATATTCCGATAAACAAAAGTACCTTTCCCAAGTCAGGAAATTTCGCGACAAATTAAAAAGATTATCCGCATCCTAACGATTGGTGTATCGAAGACCTGCTCAGATTTGCGACACGAAGCACGGGCCTCGGAAATAAAAAAAAACGGACAAATTGAATACATTATCGGGGTCAAGACACGTTCGTTCGAGTTCAAACAAATGCGTACGAGTTGAGTGACACCCCCCCCCCCCCCCGCATACGCCCAACGTGCTGCCACAGAATGCTCCGGCTAGTCCCCCCGAACACCCCTTCGCTCAGCATTCAACGAACCGACGTGTCAACGGGTTACAAAT
This sequence comes from Mastigoproctus giganteus, assembly GCF_048544385.1. Taxonomy (NCBI): domain Eukaryota; kingdom Metazoa; phylum Arthropoda; class Arachnida; order Uropygi; family Thelyphonidae; genus Mastigoproctus; species Mastigoproctus giganteus. The sequence continues at coordinate 1,619,209 of NC_143577.1, read as the reverse complement.
GTTTCCTCGTCTACGCTATCGCGGGCGGGACCACACTTCTCTTTTGCCCAAAAGGATTAAAAAACCACCCAGAAAACTCCCTAAAAAACAGCGCGTAATTCGTATTGGATTTGGACGATAGTGACAGTATTACGATTATCAGTTCATTCACGTAACACCCCCGTACAGACATTATCTAGGAGATTATCTAAGAGGGTGGCTAATACAGACATCCTAAACAAATTAGACGGCAAAGTTTAAAATCAGAAAATGGGCAAGAATAAAAAAAACAATAAATAAATAAAGAAATAAATATGTAAGAATAAAAGCAGATGAACTGCAACTCGATGCGAGCAACATAAACAGAAGCAACAGTTGTACGAATGAATGTGAGCAGTCCTCGCAGAGTCTTCTGAAGACACAAAAATCGTTCATTCATTGCACGCGATCAACAGTTCAAATTCCAAACACTCTCCTCTTCGTTCAATTTCTAATATTTTATGGAAGTCCGTCCGCCGCTATCAGCTTCCTGCGGGTTTTGTGATGGGCCCTTTCTGTTCGGGTCCCTTTTGAAGTGTCCACAGAGTATTGGCAGGAAACAGACTCGCAGACTGAACAGTGGCACGAGCAGTTTCGCAGATCCTTTAAAGACACCGAATTTAAGATCGCGGATACGGAAATTGCGCGCTATACCGAACAATCGCGACGCAAACAAATGACCTCGTATACATTTCTTGAAGCGATTGCGACAGCGATTAAATTTCAGAGAAAAACAGCACGCATCCGTCCGTCCGTCCGTCCGTCCTCAGTTCGTGCTTCTCGTTCAGCAGAGTGACAATTAGCCTTTTAACGAAAACCATCGATTTTTATTGAACGAGGCCAAAATTCTGGGGGTTCGACGCAGTTAAGGAGAGTTATACCAATCGTAGAAACCGTCGAAATCAAATCACGCGAGAATTCCGTTAATGTTCGCCGGCCGTATCTAATCTCCGATTCGTGGTCTTTTGCGCGCATGCGCGAAGACAAATAATCTCTATTTAAGATTGCCGCTCACACATATCCCCCGTAATTTGGACCCGATGAGTTCTATTCGTTGTGAAGACTCTGAAACTGTACATTGGCTCGGCAGTATCTACGTTATATTTGACCACCCCATCGATGGATCTCTTCATCGGATGGATCGGGTGAAGCATTCTGACAGTACTGATCGGTTAGATCGCGGTTGTGTTAGCGAGGTTCAAAAGGAACCGTTTTCGATGGAAGGTCTTAATTCAGCTGTAAACAAAGTTCGTAATAACGGGTGTCCCGCTATGGGCCTCATTGAGGGAGAAGTTATTAAACGTTTCTTCGAACACTTTCCTCGGCATATTCTTCTTGTTTCCAATAAATGCCTGCTTCAAAGAATTTTCCCCTTGTCTCGGAAGGATGCTCTACTTAATATCATTTGAAGTCAGCTGAAAAATCTAAAACTGAGCCCTCTTCTTATCGTCCAATTGCGCTTCTTCCAGGTTTCGGCAAGGTCTATGAAAGCGTGCCTTCGCAGCGAATATTGCAAATATCACGAATATTACGCAAATAAGCAATATGGCTTTAGTCCTGGTCGTACTACGGAGGATTCTTTAAAATCTTTGGTTAAATTCGTTAGAGGTTCGAGTGCAAAATATGTTCTTGGCATTTTCGTTGATTTTGAAGGAGCTTTTGATATCTCTTGGGACAGTGTGGTATCGATGCTTCGCCTCTCAAAATGCTCCCATCAGCTTTATAGCGTCATGGTGAAATATTTTCAGGAAAGATCTTTTTCAGTTGTCTAGTTGGAATTCGGTAACTAGATCTGATATTCGAGAATGTCCACACGCCTCGTTCTCACTGTCAAAATGACAACCAGAATGGTCTCGGAGCCAAGCATCTGGGAACTGTGTCGCTGGAGGATCCCTCTACCCGGACGTTTTCATTTTTTTTTTTCATTTAATCAAACTACACCTAACTGGCCACCTGAGCTGTCGCTCATCTGCCAATTACATCACAATTGTTTTCTCTAACATAACCTTCAATAGTCAATTTAAAACACAATTATGATAGTCTAATTTGACTAAACAACATAAAACTAGATAGCACAACCTTTAGCCTCGCGGCGGAGACGACATCTTCGCCCCCACCACAAGTTACCGTCCCCACCACGAGGAGGTAGGTTGCCCTATCCAGGAAACCACGTTTGACAATCTGTCAAACAAATAATCACAAAATTGATCTACATTATTCAACATAATAAATAATAATAACACTCCACCATTACACAGAAAAATCACTTCAGTCCGATCCCTATGAATCCCCACAAACAGCGTCAACTGTAACTGACGACCCCCGGTCAACACCAGGAGAAGCCATACTTCGTCAAACAGGAAAACATCTCACACCACGTCTTACATTTCTGTTCGACGTTTCAAAATATCAATCGCACGCAAATAGTCAGGACATGCCCGACTATTTGCAGCATGTTCTGAGGGCAATTTCCTTCTTTGACAATTGACACACTGCGGGATATCCTCCCGATTAGTACAAGATCTAAAAGTATGGCCCCCTCCCGGCACAATGACCGCAGACTTCGCCTGCTTTACAGTGCCGGGCCACATGGCCATACGCCATACATTTAAAACATTGTGTAGGGGTCCATAGTTCACGGACTCGGTGCGAATTCCATTTCAAGAATACTCTGGAACAGTTTATCAATTTTCTTCTTATACGTGGGGAAACCTCCACCACATAATTGTATCCATTAGAGTTCCTTGCTTTATTCCTAGCCAACACCTTGATTTCTGATAGTACCTGATCCTTGGTGAGACAATCATCAGCAAAGTTCTTTCCCCACAATTCCTGCTTTAAGATATCTTGACTAATCTCTGAGTCCACATCAAAAATCACGAATCTCGGCAGTCTTCGGAGGGTCTTCTCAACCTCCAATTCAATGTCCTGGACTTCTGGACAATTTTTTATCTTATCGACATCGGATTCTGATGCAGCCTCAATGATCACCCGTTTATCTCGTATCGGACGTACCGACACTGTCCTAACATCTGTTAAGACAGGAGCAACTCGGCCTATTATCTCAGTCTTAACTTCGTCACCTGTCTGATATTTATCTGTTGTTGCCTTCAATATTATGGTTTTATTCTTGGATTGTTCCTTCTGAGAATAAACAGCTTCAGCGTACGTCTTTTGATTAGATACCTTCTCTTGCTTAAAATATCCAACTTTTCCTTTAGTATTCGATTCTCGAACATCAAGGAATGTACTAAATCCGCCATTCTATCCCAGTACTGCATAACTATATCCACATCATGACCTGATGCATCCGGAAGGATTGCGACAAAAAGCCTCAATTTACTTCTCAGGGAGCTCAATTCCTCTAATCCGATCAGATCAGAGGAGAGATCTACTTCCTGGTCAGTTTGAGACTCCTGTTCTCGTAACTTCCTTCTAGGACTCGCCTTAGCCGGAGTTCTTCTTTGAGATAATTCCTTTGGGATCTCTACCTCTTCTTCTGAAACTGTCTCAGGCTCTTCAACCAGAAGTGCCTGGACTTTCTTTTTAGCTTTTGGCATTATTAAACCAAAGCTGTAATCTAGACAAAATTTTAGCACACGGAATTTCAAACAGAATAGCCAAAATAAGCTCAATCTGCCAGCAGGGGGACTATCACCCCATCTGCCCAGCCCAGACCACTTGGAGGAGGAGCTTCTTCAAGCAGTTTGCCAGACAGGGATTTCAAAAAGAAACCGCACTTATCACTAGATCAATTCAATTTAGCACAATGATAATCAATCTGACCAACTATCTGACAAAACACTTGGCACCTGGGCCAAGTGTTTTGTCAGATAGTTGCACCTCTACCCGGACTGAGGTAGAGGGATCAATTTGGCCTCCTCATGGGAGGTCAGCTCCCACGCTCACAGCTCACTATAACAGACTATCGCTCAGTGACCGCTTTCTCCCCAGAGAGATGCTCCCCACAATAATTTCAATTGACGTCGACCTCTGTAGGTTTGTGAAGGATAGGAGGTACCAAAGAGGGATTCTTAAGAGCCTGACCTTGGCCAGGCAAAGTGCACATTAATAAGAGCAGCATAATAATAATGCCCAATGTATTGTACATAATATTCAAAGCACGATATCTTTATTAATATGTTGTAAATAAAGTGAAGAATATCTTTATGAATATAAATATTAATATAACATAATGTAAATATGAATATCTTTATTATTTCATTGTAAATACAAATTTGTACTGTCAAAAGCATAAAATGTCCTGTAAATAATCTGTAAATAAAATCTGATTCTATTTTATTGTTGGCTCTGGGGGATGAGCCCGAACTTCGATGTGGACCCCGTTCTCCCAAGGCTAGTATTGTACACCATCCAATGTAAAACCCCTGGCATTGCTGCTGTGAAGGGTCTATTGTATATACCATGTTTGTATACAATAAAGATTATATATATATATATATATATATATATATATATATATATATATATATATATGTTTTTAGGCCACTGATGTGAAAATTGGTATTAGAGGATTGGTTACAAAAGGAATACAGTCACATTCATGTGGTTGCATATGCAAATGACCCGGTAATATTAGTGAAGGCTTTTCACGCGCACAAATTGAACAACGATCTAATGAAATAATAAAAGATCCGAATGCCTGGTGGGAGTTCCATAAAGTAACGATATCCAGGTCGAAAGCAAAAATATTATTGCTGAAATGGAACCAATGTGTTCGTAGAGAACCTCTTGTGCTGATTGGTTGTGAAAGTATAAAGCTCTTAAAAAAATTAAATAGCTCGGCGTCTTTATTAGAGGTCTTAGATTTAGCACACATATCATCAATTTTCTATCTGAAAAGGTTGCAAAATTTGTTAACACGATAGCAAGAATAGCTAGGAAGGAAAGAGGTATGAGACATACTATCTGTTCTTTATCACTGTGTTTTCCTTCCTATTGTTTCATGTGATTTTTCAGCTTGGATAGACTGTGTTAATTTTAAAAAATATATAAAAAACTGTATTCAGGGGATGATGCTCCTGAAGATGGCACTACTTTGTAGAACTGTTTCCACTGATGCGCTGCAGATTGTCACAAGGAAAATGCCAATTGACCTCTTTCTCATTTACAGAGTAATGCCTTTCGACATTCGGTGTGGATCTCCTTTTTTTATTTCTGATCTTCAATTGGATTTGGCTAATTATCCTAAGAATGAGGCCAAGTGAACCTTAGCTATCTTAATGACTCTTTGGAATCATAGCTGGGCTAGATGAAATAACTGGTAGGTTCTTTCCCTCTGTTGTAGATGTTCCGTCAGAAAAATGGTTCGTGTCTAGTCTACAAACTGCGGTTTTATTAACGGGCCCTGGCTCATTGTAGCAAAGCTGAATCAGCTGGGCGTTTCAGAAAGGTCTCAGTGTCACCGCACGGCTCTGGAGACGTGGAGTCGTGCGTTATATTATTGTCACGAGCACTTGGATCTCAGAAATGAATTTTTTTTGCTAGTCCAAATCTTGCTCACCTCACTGAGGGCGATGAGGCTCGATTAATTAAGACCGAGGAAGATTTTCAGGCTTTCTAAGAAATTGTTCCAGAGAAGATTAGATTGCCGCTTGAACTTGAGGAAAGAAGAGTAGAAGGCTGGGTTGGACTATCGTCTCTTGTTGACTTGGTAAGATCAGTGGCTCCCTGCGCCATTTTGGTCTTATTTATTTCGTACCCTCGTTGTAGTTATTTCCGATTTATATTTTTGTTTATCGTATGAAGGTGTGTATATAGCGGAGTGGCCAGTTTCTGGCTAGGGGCGGCCTGCTAATAAAAATGAAAAGTAATTTGCATTCCTGTGATCACGACATGCGGTCGACAAGCTCTGTCAACTTCAGGAAGGAAAATCGTTTTTCAAAATTTGCGTTAAACTTCTTTTAATTTTTTAAATTAATTTCTTATTTGTGTTCAATTGATTTTTTAATTATTTTCTCTTCGTTATATTTTACCGAAACTATTTTGCGTTTATTTCACGTTCGTTCTGTTTTCTGTAGAGTGTCACGCGGAAGTGTTCTACGTGTCATATCGAGCTAAATTTCCCTTTCCTTCTACAAATATACGTATAAATATGCCCTTCCATGACTCGAGGAACTTGAGTACACTCTTTTCACTCCGTGGCTGAGTTAGTCGGTCTTAGGCGTAGACGGCAGAGTTCCTCTCCCCCAGAAACTGGGGTTTTTCGTCCAGAAAAACAGGCCAATGGACCAGAGAACACGCGCAATTTACAGACACAATACGTATATGGGAATATGGAGGCGATTCTGGGCGACTCTAATAAAATAGTTCGGAATTTGATTTCGTTACTGAAGTGGGCACGCATGGCCCGCCCCTGCGGCCTTCGGGCAATTATTCGAACCGCTGTTGCTGTAGAAAGCGCGAATTCCAAACTTGGAATGCAGAAGTTTCAATGGTGGATAGCGAAGTTTTAATTTTAAACGTTTATGGATTTATGCGAAACAGGCAAAATATGGACAAAAGTGTTAAAACTACATTCAAACTGGTGCTGGCAAGAAAACATAATACCATTTATTTGTTTTTTTCTGGCTGAAAGTAACGACAGTTCTGATTTTCTGATGTTAATCTGTAAAGCGCTAATAAATAAGTAGAATTAGTCCGTGTTTTTCATTACTTCAGCTTTTATAGGTACACTTTCTCTTTTCCTAAAAATATCGCGTCGCATTTTACTATCGTTTTTTTAAGTTTGCCCTTTTTTAAGTTTCTTAAAAAGAAACTTAAAAAAAAATAAACTTTCTACAACAAATTACAGCCCGCGTGGAGCTTAAATAAAAAATATTATATTTTCAATCACGGCCTAAAAAAAAGGCAGCGATTGCTAACACCCATCGATTTAATGTGGGGTTTCCATTTGCAGTTAACATTAAATGAATTTTAATTTAAGACTATTGTCATCATTTAAATCGTTTTTGTCGCATTAATAGATTAATTATGTCAATTAATTATGTCAATTGTCACGATTTAAATTTTGAGTTTTCTTCTCGATTCCCACACGAACACTGCTTAACCTAAATTCCGTTGTTCCAGGCAAATCCGGGTCTACTGTTCGTAAGTTTTCAACCAATCAGCAACATGGCTTGGGACGCGGTAACTTACAAGGTGAGCACCGATTTTTAAGCATTCGCTGTCCTTAACTAGTAAATTGTACGTAATATTGTATGTAATAAATTTCATGTTTTGTTTTCACTCGAGTCCTGTTAGTCTCATCAACACACGCCTTACTTGCCTAGTTAAGAACCTGCTCTCCCGCAATTAGGTAAGAGAGTCCTGGTCTCTGATTAAGGGGAATCAATGGAAATTACCCTCAACAGCTTGAGAATCTTCTGTGATATTTGCAGAGCAGAGCAGTCAGGTGGCAAAGAGTGGGGCTTGTAGGGGTGAGGGCACCTAAGAATATCTGAGTAAAATATAAAATAAGTCAAAAGAAGATAATAATAATAATAAAATAATAATAATAAAGAAGTAATAATAAAAGGATAAAAAAAAAAAGAAACAAAAAAAATTTGTTGGTGGCCACAACAGCTCCTCAGGGAACTATGTGACTGGAAGAAGAAGAAGGTCAATACATGTCTATATACACACTTTTCCCCACCCGGGATGAAATCTGCATAAGAGTTCCCTAAGGCGAAATTTCAGATCTCAGCCCCTAATGGACAGGGGCCGCCACAAAATTATGTACCAAATAAGTAATTACGAAAAGTTTCTTTTCTTCAAATTAAAGATACCAAAATCAAGAGAGTTAAAGCCACTTAAAGTTTCTTTAAAAGTAGCCCAGAACTAACCCCATGTTAGCCTGCGGGATTTCCCCAAAATGTAAATGTGAATTATAAGTAACAAAACACTAATATGTCCACAGTAAATGATCACATTTAAATATTTAATGGCTTTCCCTAAAGGTGGCTAACCCAAGCCACTAAATATCTAAGGCAACGAGTCTCCATTTTGTTTAATGTTATTGCAACGGAACAACGTAAAGTCCATAGGAATTTTCACAAGGGAAAATCCTCTGTGGTAAGCCTATGAGGCTGTCTATACACACTGTGCTGTCACTTTATTAGGTACACCCCTGCTGTGCACACAAATGGATTGTCCGACAACGTTTGCAAGTCACATGACCACAGTTGTGGATATAAATGCAGCAAAACAACCTTTCTGCTATCAGTTAAGCATACAAACCGTATCAAGAATACGGAAAAGGAATACTCTAAGGGACTTCGAACGTGGCATGGTAGTAGGTGCAAGACGTGCTGAACAAAGCATCTCTGAAACGGCATTTCTCGCACCACAGTTTCAAGGGTGTATCGAGAATGGTGCAACGAACAGAAAACATCCTCTCAACGGCACTCCAATGGAAGAAAATCGCTTGTTGATGAGAGAGGTCAGAGGAGGAGGGTTAGAATTGTGCAAGCAAACAGACAGGCCACAATGTCGCACATCACGTCAGAATACAACCTTGGTGCGTACAACAAAATATCGCAACGGACCACTAGTCGCACTTTGTCACGAATGGGCCACAACAGAAGACGGCCACATCGCTACCTTTGCTATCAATGAAGAACAAGAGAGCACGCCTCCTATGGGCACAGCAACAGCACCACTGCACTAACGAGGATTGGAAAACAGTTGCTTGTTCTGACGATTCCACGATGCACCAAGTCAAAGTTCCTGTTGCATCATGTTGATGGAAGGCTCAGAATTTGGCGAAAACAACATGAATCCATAAACCCGTAATGTCTGACGACAACTGTTTAGGTGTTTGGGTCAGTGTTAAGGTGTGGGGAATGTTTTCTTAGCACACGTTGGTTCTATTGATACCCATAGATTCACGTCTGAATGCCACATCGTTCCTAAACATCGGTCAGCACATCGTTGCTGACCAAGTGCATCCGTTCATGTTGACACTTTATCCTCACCCAGATGGTTACTTCCAGCAGGATAATGCGCCGGTGCACAAAGTCCGAATCACTGTGGAATGGTTCAAGGAACATGACAATGCCTTTTCTTTGTTACAGTGACCCTCTCAGTCGGCGGATCTCAATCCTATTGAACATCTTTGGGATGAGCTGAAAAGGGCTGTTCTCAGCAGGCCTACACCTCCGTCGAATCTCAAGGAACTGCGTAACACACTCATGTCTGCATGGAACTCCATTAATGCACAACGTTTTCAGCATCTTATTCAATCCATGCCTAGACGTATTCAGTTTGTTTTGAAGGCTAAAGGAGGCTCAACACGCTACTAGGTAGGTGTACCTAATAAAGTGGCAGCACAGTGTATGTGTCGCTATTGGAGACAAAATTTTCAAACACCAATATCTTGTATGTCTCTTCAGCACCTGCAATACAATTTTATCCTATGACTCACCAATGTTATCTCTATCCATGTCATATATTTAATAAACGTAACTACTCTTTAAACCACCCTTATATATCAAAAAGGCACAAAAAATCAAATAGGACAATACTTGGACACACTTAAGCAGATCCTCCTCACACTCAACAAGAGACTACTCCGATACGAAGAGAGCTCCCAGACGGAAATAAACAACAGAATCTTCGATGAGAACTAAAGAGCCTTCTACAGGAGTCTCGGAGAAAAAAGAGAACGGGCCACCCGAGCAGAAGATGATTTATTGAGGAGTTCTGGGGCAACTTATGGAGCAGGGAAGTAAGACATAACAGCCGAGCATCCCCCTGAATAGAACTAGAACGCAAAAATACCAAGGACGTACAAGAAATGAGAGGATGGGAGATTCGGGAATAAGAAGTAAAACAGACGATCAAGAACTCTCACAACTGGCGAACTCCAGCAATAGATAACGTCCACAACCACTGGTTCAAGAAGCTCACTTGCACATACGAGCACCTGGCAGAGCAGTTCACCCGAATGATAAGGCACCCAGAGGCAATCCCGAAGTTTCTCACTCAAGGAATCACATACCTAAAGACGAAGATACAAGAAAACCGGCGAAATATAGGCCAATCACCTGCCTCCCAACAATGTACAAGATCCTGACCAGCTGCATAACCAGGAAGAGATAAAAGACCACATGGAGAGCCAAAACATAATGGCCGAATAGCAAAAAAAAAAAAAAAAAAAATCCAATCAACCAAACTATTACATTTAGGCCACCCGAATAATTAAATTCATCTGCCGTGCTGTGCCAAGTCTGTTAATTGCATGTGTTCTATGGTCGATTTGTCTGTTTGCTGGACTAAAAACCCCAGCTACTGGGGAAAAAACCTTGCCATCTACGCCTGAATCCGACTAACTCAGCCACAGAGTGAAAAAAGCCCATTAAAGTTCCTCGCGTCATCGACGGGATTCAAACCTGGGTTTTTTGCAACCGGTGTGGGGAGGACGGTAACGATACCGCTGTGCTACCCGCGCAGACATGGCCAAACAGCAGAAAGGATTCGAGCGAATGAGCAAAGGATGCAAGGAGCAATTAACCGTAGATGCCATGGTTCTGGACCAAGCCTTCAAGAAGCGCCGCAACATGCACACAGTCTACATCTATTACCGCAAGGCCATCGACTCCGTACTTCATAGCTGGCTAATGGAGGCGCTGAACATCTACAAAGTCAATCCAATAGTGAGAAACCTCCTAGGAGGAACGATGGCGAAATGGAGTACCACCATTAAGATCGAGAATATCACAACTAGGCCAATCCCCCATCAGGAATGGGGATTGTCCTAGTTGTGATATTCTCGAAGTTGTGATATCTCGTTGTGATATCCTGAGCCATCTTCGATTGGCATCGAAGATGCTCAGGGCATCCCTGAGCATCGAAGATTTCAGCAATGATAATAGAATGGAATTTGGTCTACACAAATGCAAGTCAGACGGATTGAACCAGGGAAAATTAGTCAACCGAAACTACCAGCTGCAGACTGGTAAAGGGATCGAAGCCATGGCAGAGGAAGAGTCCTACAATACTTGGGAATGATGCAGGCTCAGTAATTATAGCACAAGGAAATTAAGGCCTGCCTAACCAAGAAATACCATCAGAGACTCAGAAGCCTGCTGAAAGAAAAGCTGAATGGAGGGAACACAGTTAAAGCCATAAATACCAATGCAACTCCAGTACTAACATTCTCCTTTGGGGTCACAGATTGGACTAATACCGAGCTAGAGGATATCATGCGAAAGAAAGACAAGAACAATGATGACCAAGAGCCGCCAACACCACCCAAAGTCAACCGTGAGAGACTGACAATTGCTTGACAAGAAGGGGGAAGGGAGGTTAGCAATCGCTGTTTTCTGTTGCTTCAGGAGGCCTGATAGACCTCATGAAGCAACAGAAAACAGCGATTGCTGCTGTATGTTTCTGGAAGGATTTCTTCCAGAAACATACAGCAGCACTCCACCAAGCAATAACGAAGATAGACAAGCGGTATACCCCACTCAACCTAAGCGAGGAGTCCTCTCCCAACCAGGAAGCACAAACGAAGCTAGAAAGATGGGCAAAGAAGACACTGCATGACAGACACTACAATAAACTCCATCAAGATCACATAGATAAAATTGCTTCCAATGCATTTCTATCGAGATGGACGCTCTTCCCCGAAGCTGAAGGATTCTTTCTCGCCATCCAAGATCAGGTAATCAACACCAGGAACTATAGAGAATACATCGCCAAGAGCCCGGAGTGTCCGATGACACATGTCCAAGATGCAAATGGCCTTAGAAACGATCCAATACATTATCACCGCAGGATGCAAAGTGATCACCCAGACTGATACACTCATAGACACGACCAGGTAGCCAGGATAATACATCAGAAGCCAGCAAGGCAATACCAGTTGATCGAAGAAAGTGTACTGTATTACAAGTACGAACCCGAGGCAGTACTAGAGACCCCAACCCACAAGCTGTACTGGGACCGCGCCATAATAACGGATAGGACAGTCCTCCACAACAGACCGGACATAACCCTTGTGGACAAGAAGGAAAAGGCTACCTATGTGATTGACATAGTGGTACCCAACACAGGCAACCTGCAGAAAACCAATGGGGGAAAATCAGGAAGTACACGAACCTAGGACAGGAGATCAAAGAGATGTGGCATATGCAACAAGTAAGGACCATCCCGATCATTGTGTCGACCACAGGTATGGTGCCATAACAGCCTAGCAGCAATAGGAATAGGTCTCCCAGCGAATACCTACAAGAAATTCCAGAAAGTCACAATCTTGAACACCTGTAGGATAGCCAGAGAATTCCTCGACCACTAGTAACACCAGACATTACAACTACCCTGTGTATTTGGTAGCAATACCCGTCACGAGGTGGACCCCCAATCAGGAAGAAATAATATGTAAGAGCAATAATAATAATAATAATAATAATAATAATTATTATTATTATCAAACGATAAATAATATATGTCGTTTATTATTAATAATATAATTAATAACAAACTATACTATTAATTTTTCGCGGTATATGAGTGGTATTAAATATAGTAATAATCTCAATAAATTTAAAATCGTTCACCTGTAAAAATATTTCTCCCTTCCACTTTCAATATTTTCAGTGCGCGTTCCAACGAACACTTTATGGAAATGTCCAGCGATGGACTTTAGTAAACCACCCCTCCCGCTCTTTCCTCCATGATAAGTTTTCACCCGAAAATTACTGGACATCCGCTGAATTGCAGGAGGGGTTCATTGGCAGTTTATTGGTGAATTTTAGAGTACCAGTTCACCCGACAGCTAAAGGGATTAACGTTCCTCAATTCAGTGACGTCTGTAAAACATACCCCATCGCATACCGAGAAGTTGCATTGGTCAACTGCTTTCTATGCGTTCAGAGCCAGTGAGAAACTTCAGCCGCATGTCGGTGCTGGTTCCAGATAAGCCGTCCCCTGCGTTATACGTGTGTGCACCCGTAGATTTTCTGTCAGCTGGATGGAAAAGGCAAGTTTCCCGAGGGAAAAACCACGCTATTCTCTCTTGTGACCGATTCACTCCGCAACGTTGTGAAAATGGCCAATAATAATTCCTCGTGTCATCGAAGGGATTCGAACCCCGCTCCTTTCAACTCGGCGTGATGAGAATTGCATCCCACTGGCTGCGGTGCCCACTGTGCTGCCTACTAAATGGGCTTCAACCGGTGTAGTTTAATGTTAATGTTATGTTTGCAATTCGTTTTTCTATTTTTCATTTCTTCCTCTGGAAACTGCACGTATTCTTTTATTGATACCAGTCAAAAAAAAAAAAAAAAAAATTCCAAGTTACCCTGAGAGAGAGAGAGAGAGAGAGAGAGAGAGAGAGAGAGAGAGAGAGAGAGAGAGAGAGACCCCTGGGGTTAACCTAACAGTTGGGCTCCACGTTATTAATTCACCAGCCATATTTGTAAATCCCTGGCGTTTTGGTTCTGAAGGGTTAAATTTTTATATCCGGGGACTCACATCTGGTGAGTATGGGTTTGGCACGCCCAGGGTCCTGAGCTGGATATCATCATTCTTCTCTTTCTTGGTGATGCTTTTCTACTTCTGTCTGTCAGTCTCTCTCTCTCTCTCTCTCTCTCTCTCTCTCTCTCTCTCTCTCTCTCGGGGTAACTCAGAAATCTTTTTGGCTGATATGCAGCATAAGCCTCAGGCTTCGTTGCACCATATGAATAATAAAAATACATTTTATGCGCATGTCGAGAGATAAATAATTATTCATTTATCGCTAAAGAGCGAATTTTTCGAGTGAATTATAATTCTCTCTAAAATGAAATGTTCATGACGCTGCAGTGCCGCCATCTTTTGTCATAGCCCGGCACTACCACTGTCAAAATACATTTTAATTTTTATTAATAACACAACCATCGAGCTTCTTAAGAGTTATCTACGGTGTATTTACACCGATATTATACAGATATTAAACTCTTAACTCTTAAAGTATTATGCCTCGTTGTTTAGATAATTTTAAAAATTAATAAAGAGATACACAACACGTAACCATTAACAGTGTATAAGATTCAGTTGATTGCTTGTTAGCATTAGCAGTGGCACGCGATGCAAGAAAGCGAGCTTATCCAAGCATCAACCAAAAAGAAACCTCCCATTTCACCTGTTCATTCGCAACAAAAGTTTGTCCAGTTCCTCCTTGAATTTAATTAAACTGTCAACTTCCACAACGACAGATGGAAGTTTGTTCCAGCAATCAACCACCCGCTGGCAAAAGGCAACTTTTCACACGTCTATTTTACAATTGTCTTTCCTCAATTTGAATTTTTGCCCCCTTACGTTCGCAAACTGAGCGGGAGGAAAAATCCCACCAGAATTCAGCTTGCTCAAGCCATTCAAGGCCTCATACACCTCAAAATGAGATCACCTCGCAGGTGCCTAGTCTCCAGCAGCTGCAGTTTGCAGAATTTTGGCCTTTCTTGGTAAGAGCACCCCTTTGTTCCTCTCACCGATCTTGTTGCCCTTCTCTGTACTCGTTCTCGCAACTCTACATCCTTCCTGAAATGAGTCCTCCAGACTTCTATACAATACTTAAGATGCGTACAGTGCATAAGCCCTTCTTGGTAAGAAATGCTTAACCTTTGCTCCTCTTTGTACCCCTCACAAATCTCTTTGACCTTTTTTGTGCTCATTCCCGCAGCTCTACATCCTTCCTAAAATGGAAGCCTCATTTTAGGAAGGATGTACGCAGTACTAAAGGCCAGGCGTGACCATAAAGGGATAATCAACTCCTTATCTCTGCTAGCAAAATTCCTGTATATCTTTGGAAAAACGCCATTACCTACCCTGGCAGCCTGTCTGCACTACTCAGAAAATTTCAAATATCACTGCACAATTACCCGCAGGCTCTTTCATTCCCCACTAACCTGAGTGTAGTACCGTACCAACTGTATGTCCCGCATAGTTCGTACGTTACCGTTGGGTTACTGCTACCAACAAACAGTATTTTCCATTTGCTAATGTAAAACTGCAGTTGCCACTTCTCAGCACATGTGGCCAATTTTTCTAGATTCTCTTTCAGTAGTATGCTGTCATTAACAACAACCTGACCAACCTTTGTAGCATTTAAAAACTTCGACATTAAGCTCGTTGTACCTTCATCAATATCATTGCTAAATACAGAAAACAACACTAATGTTGTTATTAGTGGAGTTCCTTAGGGAACTCCACTAATAACCACAGACCACAAAGAACAGTGTCCATTGATTACCGCTCTCTGTCACACTCAACCGCTTCTTTATCTATAACAGCAACTTGCCCTCAATACCACAACACTCCAATTTGTACAGCAGTCTTCGATGTGCAACAGTATCGAAAGTTTTCCTGAAATCCAAATATATGATATCAAAATTATTTTTTTCATCCAGTTCCTTTGTGACCACATCGTATTATCCAATCAAATTGGTCACACAAGACTTCCCCTTAACAAACCCATGCTGTGTCTTAACTATTACTGCAGTCTTCTCTAGATGATCCCACAATGCTTCTTTAACCAGTGAATCCATTATTTTCCCGCAACAGAAGTTAAACTAACAAGTCTATAATTACTCATTTCACCCTTTGATCCTCCTTTCTTAATTGAGGATGGTGAATAGAACGTGCTGCCAGTCTTCTGGGCTCCCACAGTTACAGAGGTGAGAATCAGACAGGTTAAACAAAGCAAGTTTAGCACGAAGGGAACCACGACCAGTTAGAAGAAAAAGATTGCGGAGAAATGGACTGAACCATTTTAGAATAATCTTTTGTAAGGCAAAGGACAAAGATGGAATAAACTTTCTTGTGGCCATACCTCAGGAAGAAGAAGACCACCGATCTTGTCACGGTTGAACCAGGTGGTTCCAGCAACGAGTTTTTTCGGTTTTAGGATCGCAGTGGATATTAACTGTTAAGTCTAAAAAGTCAACTGAATGGCATGTCTAAGGTAATAGCAAAAACCTCGATAAGCGTTTTGGCCTGCATGTATGTATGTATTTGTGCAGGGCAGCACCTGGAACGTTAGTTCATCTCCTCTTCGTTTCACTTTTAAGAAACAGGACTCTGTAGAAATGTCCAGAAATGAACTGGCTGTTTGGCTATCTGGAATCAGCAGGTCGATTTGGCCTGCATGGCTCGGATGAGAAGCGATATGTCAGAAGACGAAACTCTGAGGCATACCATCCTGACTGCATAACACCATCTGTAAAGTTCCCCGCCAGTGAGATGGTCTGGGGATGCATAACAAGCAAAGGGGTGGGGCAAATTAAGTTTTTTAACGGAACGGTGAATGCAGAAACTTACACTGCTATCTTGGAGGAGTGCCTGAAGCCCGTTATTAGGGGCTCACCACACAGACGTCCAAAACTGCATTTTTCAACAGGACTCAGCACCTTGCCACACAGCAAAATGGGTAAGTTTTATGCTAATTAGATTTAATGATGAGTTTGTCTTCTTGTCTCACAAGGCTTCAAATATACTTACACCAATGTTTTCCCTCGTTTTTCTCCCTTAAGGTCCAGTCATACCTTAGAAATGCTGGCATTACAGTGTTGGACTGGCCCGGCAACAGTGCAGATTTTAACCCTATTGAAAATTGCTGGTAAATAATGTTGTCTAAAATTGCTCAGAAGCCTAGAAGTAAGATTCAGCTGCAGAAGAGCATTGTGAGGAGCCAAGAAGTAAGATTCAGCTGCAGAAGAGCATTGTGAGGGTGTGGTATCACTAAATTGGGCAATCGTATATCGTGTATCAGGCAATCTGGTTCTAATTCTAATAGAATTAGATGACGATATGCTGCCTGAGGAAATGTGGGAAAATACAGAAAGCATTATTAAGGATTCAGCAAATAGACACATTAGAGAAAGGTCAAATATCAGGAAACCTTGGATTACAGAAGCCACTTTTAAACTTATTGAACAGAGAAGAACTGCAAAAGCCCAGGGTGTACAAGGAAACGAAGAGTATCAGGAACTAAGAATATCCAACCCTCAGCAGCAGCAGATACAAGTCAATTTGGAAAACTCCAATAAACTTAACGAATAAACTTATTTACATTTGTACAAGATAATAGAATTTTAACTCTAAATTCTAGCAATCCAATTAAATTTATATATCTTACAACAAGTCATTCTATTTATATTTAATGGGATACAAGCATATATTAACTACTCAGCTGTCAGATTTATATTCGATTTTGGATTTGAGTTCTCAGTTCAAGTCTTTTCTTAAAGACCGATTCTGCAAAGGTCTGCAAAGTCTCAAAGTTTGTTTTGTTCTCAACTAGTATTTTCACGTTGTCCTCAGCTAGACCTGGAACCTGATTAAGTAGCAATACTCGATGGTCTGTATATTGAGGACAAAACAGTAAAACATGGATCCAGTCTTCCATTTGACCACAGGTGCAAAAAGGATCCGGCTCCAAACCTCTGTCGAAAAGTTTGGCCCTCAAAGACCCATGGCCTGTTAATAAATATATGGTAAACATGCTTGGTGCAAACCATGAAACAGAAGGTTGAGTAGAAGCAAACTCAACATGTTCAATATACCTGCAGTCCTTTCTTATGTTTATAAATCATGACACGGTATAAGATAAATAAATCTAAAGGCAGTTCTCCTCCAAGGATTTGGAGGGCATTGTTTGATACTGTACGAGGGGCATTGTTTAGTGCCAGAAGCATTGTCCTTTGAATTGATAGTAGCTTATTTTTGATTTTCACCTTAACGATGTTCTGGTGCCAAATACCTGCTCAGTACGTATGATACTATAGGCAGAAATATTGCTTTATAATATAGTTTCAAGGTCTTTTTATTCAAACCCCAGTCTCTTTTGGAGATTTTTATGACCGAAGCAGTAAAATTTCTAATTTTTTCCTTCAGTTTGGTGACATGAGGGAGAAAGGTTAATTTATCATCGAGAATTATGCCAAGATATTTGTTTTGAGGAACATAAGGTATCTGTAAACCATTCAGTTGAATTCTTGGTGGTCTTCCATTATTAAAGTGGTTTTTAAATGTCATAAAATTTGTTTTACTCGGAGATATCTTGAGCTTGTTGATTTCAGCCCATGCCACCAAATCATCTAAGATGGATTGAATTTTGTCCTCTAATACCTTACGTGACCTTCCTTCTATGGCAATCACGAGATCATCGGCGTAGGCCACCTTTAGAGAAACCTCATGTGTTCTCGTGAGCCACTGATCTAATACGGCATTCCAGAGGAGAGGCCCCAACACCAACCCCTGGGGGCATCCTCTCGAAACCTGGGCCTTATAAGACAGATGCTTTGATTTAACCATGATGTATCTCTCATTAAAGTATGATCTCAGTACCCTGTACACATAATTATCACATTTAGCCAGCCTTAAAGACCTGAGGGCACTCTCCCACCAGAGGGAGTCAAAAGCGCCCTCAAAGTCCACAAAAATTGCCAAAACATATTTAGAAGATGAATTATGGATAAAGTTAGTCAATGTAAGAATAGCATCGTCGGTGGACCTCCCTTTTTTGAAGCCAAACTGACAGCTTGAGCATAATTGTTTTTCCTCAAATTTCTTTAGTATTCTGGGAGCCAGAAGATGTTCGAATAACTTTCCCAGATTAGCAAGTAAGGAAATTGGCCTGTAAGCACGGGGATCGGATGTGTTTTTCCCTGTCTTGTGAAGAATCTTGAGCAATGCCAACTTCCACTCGTACGCAATTTCCACTTATAACGTACGCAGCAGGCATCTGAAACCCAAAGCCATCACTGTTACTCGTAGAAGAATCCTCGAATCCTCGAATCTCTGCAAAGGAACATCCTGCTCACCACTAACCGTGCCTATTGCACTGTCAGTACCCATCTCTGCAAATCCTGGCATGCGCCATGCCACTGGACATGGAGGTGGTCTGCTGTGGACTACTCTTCCACCTCTCCAAAGCAAATTTCAAGACCATCCTCGACTTCACAACAGATCCCACAAACGACAGAACAGCAGAAAAGAAGCGTCTTCTCACGCATCTGCAGCAGTCGTGGTAAGCGAGATGAACTACTTCCAACAAAGATGAAATCATTAGAAGGTTCTTCCCTTACAATATCAGGGTATTTCCCAGGCTTCCCCCTGGTTTTCACCTGTCCTTTATGCTACATACCTATTAACTGGCCATGGATCATTAAAAGGCAAACTGACGGCCCTGGGAATCATCGATTATCCCACTTGCACCGGTGGTGGGACTGAGAGAGTTGGTCGCACCTTACGTACGACTGCCCCCTGTATGAGGATCTCCGCTGCACCTTCATCACTTCCTTGACATACATAACTCAAAGATCAAGAAATACATCTGCTTGAAAGTAGGGAGGAATATACAGCTTTTACGCGTTTCGCACAAGACCACTTCAGCCAAAGAAAATCCTTATCAACAGTATCTGTACTGGCACTACAAGGGTTCCAAGAAAGACAACAGACAATTTGAGACCATGATGGACTTTCATCCAGACTAACAGTCATGAACTTAACCATCAAAAGGACAACTATCCGTCGATTGGAGTTTGATAGCTACCACTGGATTGACTTAAACCCCTGGACTGGACACCATCCGGACTTGACAAAAGCGCCAAATGGCGATCCTATCTGTGCCCCCTTGCAGAGTCACTTTCGACCCAGTTCCTTCCCCCTTTCTTCACCTTCCCCTGATGGACTGAGTGCCCATTGACTGGTTGGGGATGCCTTCGCCTATATCCCCTTACCCTTACTTTCATTCCCCCTCTTCTTCCGTACAACCTCACTCTCTCTCTAATCGCTTTTTTTTATTATTAATTCTTTCTTTCTTTTTTTTTTCTTTTTATTATTATTTTTTTTTAACTTAGTCTTCCCTCAGGAAACTGAGGCAACCCTGACGAAGACTAGCCAGAGATAGGCAGCCTGGCTACATCCTAGTGGTATGTGCGGGCAACATGGGGTTCCACCAGGGGGCCTGCGGCCAAATGCCAGGACATACAACAGAACCCAACAAAATACTGCACGTTCAACACTTTTCTGGCATTTACAGTAGTAAATGCATTTGCAGTATGATTGAGGACTTTTGAGGTTATTATGAACATCGTGGCGAGATCCAATATTCCTTACATTTCGAGGGTACAGCTCTAAAACGGTTTTCGCAGGCCGGCCTCTAGTTAGTACACTGGACCGAACCTATTGGTAACTCTCTAGGAGGCTTCCGGATCAGCTAGTGTATAATCTTGCTACCTCTACTCTGCCAGATAGTGACTGGAGGGAGTCCGAGTAGTGTGTATGCGGGGAGCATTGTCGAGGCCACGTTATGCCAAGGATCTGGGTATATTCTTCCCATGTGTACGACATATCCAAAAATTTCATTACTTTATAGAGCATGTCCCACTCACTCTTTCTTACTATTGAATACACCAGGAATTGTCAAACTAATAGAATAAGCTTATCTGCGAAAAGATCTAAACCTCCCAAACACTTCCTAGTTCATTTTACAAACAGATGTGGTCTCAATGCTAATTTCAAAATTTCCTATAGTTCCAAAATTTCCAAACCTTTTTCTGACAGAATCACAGTTATCTGTTGATTCAACTACTGTGCATCTCAGATGCCCAAATTATTCGTTTTGTGATTTCTTTCGCCTCAAAGGTGGTACTTGCGGATATGTCCGTTCTGATGTTCCCTGTCAGAGACTTGGCAATTTGGAATCTCCTCTCTTTGATCTTCTCTGGCTTAAAATCTCTCTACCTCATTGTGTCAAATTCATCTGTTGTCTCTACCGTTCTCGTAACTCCACTAATCACTTTGAGCTCTTTGTCTTCCTCTCTTTGCAACTTGACTTTCTCCAGTCCAACTTTCCTAAAAGTGAGGCAATTTTCCTTGGTGATTTTAATGTTCACAACTCCAGCTGGCTTCCGTTTTCTAGTCACACCGACCCAGCAGGTCGAGATGCTGAGGCTTTTGCAATTACTAATGACCTTCCACAGATTGTTCATTTACCTACAAGAATACCGGACAATCCTAATCATACAGCCAATACGCTTGATCTTTTTCTCACAAACAACCCTTCTAAGTACACAGTCGAAGTGGGAGCTCCTTTAGGCACTTCAGATCACAACTTGGTGATTGTCTCTTCTCCAATGGAACCTTTATCTCATGGCTATTCCCAACCTCGTGTTGTTTGGCATTACAAGAATGCAAAATGGGATGACCTGCGAGACTTCTTTTCTTCTTTTCCTTGGTCTGATTGCTGTTCCAAAACTTCTGATCTCAATGTTTGCTCAGATCGTGTCAGTGAAATTATTCTTGCAGGAATGGAATCCTTTATCCCACACTCCACTTTAAAATCTCGTCCTTTATCTAAACCTTGGTTTTCCAATAAATGTGCTAAGGCTGTCCAAGAGAAGAATGTTGCATATCGTAATTGGCTTGTTTCTAATTCTTCAGTTTCATTTTCTGCCTACATCAAAGCTCGCAACAATTGCAAAGCAGTTATTAATCAGTCCAAACTAGAGTTTGAACAGGCTAAGAGTAGAAAACTTGCTTCTTACCCTAAGGGTGCATACATATAGAATGCAGGTAGCCACTTACCAGAAACCAGCAGCAATAGGTAGCTGAAGCTTCTGACTGGTTGTGAATACATAGAAAGCAGTGGACCAGTGCAACTTCCCGGTATATGATGGGGTAAAGTTTTCAACTGGTCAACCTGTGTTCTATGTAACCTGTGTTCAACCTGTGTAAGCAACTTAAGGGTGCTTCCACGTATAATTTGTACTGGTCAACTGCTTGTTTTCTATGTGTTCATAGCCTAATGGTAGCCGAGCATACTGGTCTCTTCCCAAAGCTATTGGCAACAACTTTTGCCCCCACCTCTGTCCAAACCAGATGGTTCTGTTGTCACTTCAGTCAGGGATAAAGCTGACCTGGTAGCATCCCATTTTTCTTCCAACTCATATATTAATGACCTTTGTAAAACACCTCCCACCATTCCCAAACACTCCATTCAGTGCCTCCTGTGGCCTTCCGTCAAAAGAATGTCAGAAGGATTTTGATGAATCTTGATGCTAAGAAAACTCCAGGTCCCGATGGTATTTCTCCACTTGTTCTCGAAACCTGTGTTCCTGATCTTACTCCTGTTTTTTGCCGCCTTTTTTCACTTTCTTATTCCAAAGGTGTTTTTCCTTCTGCTTGGAAATTTGCTCATATCCAGCCAGTTCCTAAAAAGAGTGACAAATCCCTCCCATCCAATTATCGTCCCATTGCAATTACTTCTACTCTTTCTAAAGTAATGGAGAAATCAATTAACCGCCAACTCTTAAACCACCTAGAAACCTTCCGTCTGATCAACGATCGCCAGTATGGATTCCATCAATGTCGGCCCACTGGTGATATTCTGGCTTATGTTACCCATTTATGGACTAATTCAATGGAAAGGTTCGGTGAAACACAAGTAGTTGCTCTTGACATCTCAAAGGCTTTTGATCGTGTTTGGCATAAAGGGCTTCTAAACAAGCTTTAATCTTATGGTTTGCCAACTGTTTTTAGTAATTGGTTATCCAGTTTTTTCTCTCTCTGATCGCTCACTGAGGGTGATGGTAGATGGCTCTCTGTCTTCTAACTTCTCCACTAATGCCGGTGTCCCCCAAGGTGAAGATCTTTCCCCCACCTTTCCCTCTTGTATATCAATGACCTTCTTCCATTCACTGGGAATCTTATCCATAGTTTTGCCAACGATAGCACATTGCATTCAACTTTCCATTTTGAGAGACCTTCCATGTTCAATCAGCTTCAATATTTCAAAAATCTGCTACCAATTCCTTAAACGCTGATCTTCAGGTAAATCTCCAGTGGGGCAAAGACAACTTATTTGATTTCAACCCTTCTAAAATTCGATTGTGTTGTCTCAGTCTTGTCTTATATCTCGCAAAAAGGATTCTTCTGCTTCTATGCTTATCTTTAGTGACACTCCGATTTCTAGGCAAAATGATATATCTCTTTTGGGGATTACCCTGACTTCTAATCTCTCTTGGCACAAGCACATTACAAATATTGCTTCCTCTGCATCTAAAAAACTTGGTTTTCTCTATCGCTCTCGGCTTTACTTTTCTTCCAAACAGCTGCTCACTCTGTATAAATCGCAAATCCGCCCTGCCATGGAATATCGTTCCCACATCTGGGGTGGTGCCCCCAAAACCTCTCTCAGGCTTCTTGATTCCATTCAGAAGAGGGCAGTTAGGTTAATTAATGATTCATCTCTAACAGAGTCTCTCCACTCGCTGTCTCATAGATGCACTGTTTCTGCTGCATGCCTCTTCTACAGATACTTCCATGGGCACTGTTCTTCTGAATTGGCTTGTATAATTTCCGCTCTCTCTTTTAAAACAGTCCGAACACGTCGACCAACATCCATTTACTGTCCAACTTCAAACTCACAGAACCAACTTTTCATATTACTCATTTATTCATTCAACTGCCGTTTTCTGGAACAACCTTCGTATTTCATGAAAATTACAGAAGTTCAAATCCAATGTCAACAAATATCTTCTTTCGTCATCTCAATCTCCAACCCCAGCATGGTACTAAGTACTATAGGTTCTAATACCTCTTGTGTTTGGGGTTTACATAAAAATAAATAAATAAAAGTAGTACTGTATTTCTTTACAGTGCATAGTAATTGTACCTGAATTTCCCTCGAAATTGAGGTACCATTACTATACGTATCCCTGCTTCCTTTCTCTTTATTTCAGCAGCTTTCTTCAACTGAAATTGAAAATTATGGTTGGCCCTCTATTTTCTATATATTCGTTTCGAAGTTATCTGTCGGGCTAGCTGTTATCTTGCCTGTTTGCTGTTAAATTTAAATTATAACCAAATTAGCCTTTATGTTTAAGTTTAAGAATTGGACTTAGTTAAACAAGCAGATTGCAATCAGAAACAGATAGCCCCGTTAATTATTGGCGGGGTACTGAAAGGGGTTAGCCCTAGAAAAAGGTCCTTTCAATGTATCTATATATCAATAATTAGCTACATAATCATTATTGTAATATATATTGGGCCACCCTGGTGGTTGCTGACCCCCTCATTACTGTAACAAAAATGCATGTGCATGCTTGGAAGGCTGTTTTGGAAAAATTAATGTGGTTTCTCTGTATGCTCAATGTAGTCAGGCCGGGCAGACCATAGAGCCATTTCTAAATTACATGGAAGACGTTTCGAACCGTTTATCTGGTTTCCTGTCATTTTTATGATGGATGCTAATGCTCTCTCCCAGCTTTAGAACATTCATTCATGCATTTATTAATTACACACAATATAGTCTCAACATTATGTACATAAAAGTATATGCATGATTTATATACAAGATATATTTACATATAATTATATGCTCTGACAAACATTAAACTCTCGTGTGTGTGTGTGCAAGTGTGTTCTTATTCAGGGTAGCTCCCAGGCATAAGCCCAAATCTATCTTGAGAACTGGGGAATATATAGTCTTTACAAAGCAGCCCTTAAAAAGTATGTTAAATTACCTGAGTCTGATTTTACTGTAGCGCAATTCGCACTTGAAATCCCGCACCCACTGGAGGTAGTGCAATACCAGTGAGTGCCAGCAATCCCGCGCCCCGGGTTGCCCATACCAGGGAGCCAGCAGGGAAAAAAAAATAAAATAAAATAAAAAAATAATAAAAAAAATATATATATAATAAAACAACAATAATATTCAATAGTCTGGATGGCACAACTATAAACTTCAAAAATCACAGTTCAACTGAATATTTCCTCAGTTGCTGTTTCACATGCACTGGAACCTCCAAAACCAATAACGGTACTATCCAGCAATCTCCAGCTGTACGCCATGGATAATAGAACCTTTAGACCACCTGACCCGACGCAATGAATCTGATCCAGCACGGCAGAATCCAGAATGGAGTATTCATGATCGCAGCACAAAAGACAACTAACCAGAGCACTAGACCCAACACCATGAATCAGGTCCAGCATCCCAGCTGTAGAAACAAATAATGAAACTCCATGAAGACAATTAAGACACTAGGTTTGCCTCTGAAGAAAGGCTCTGAGAACAGTTCTTCTTGCAAAAACAGCATGACATGTAGACATGTATAGTATCTTATGTAGGACGCACCTGAACGAAAGTTCATCTCCGTCTTTGTACACTGTGATGGTTACAGAAAGCACTGTAACAGGCCAGAAATGTGTGTAACGTTATGTTCGTGCAGTGTATATGTTGTTGTGTTGTTTAGTTGTTTCTGGCCGTTTTGTCACCAGGCAGGCGATCACCTGGAAAGCCTGCCCAGTGTCCGTCTACACCACGGGGAGGTAGGCCACAACTGCGCAAGAACCATGGCCAACCTCAACAGTCACGTACTGAATGTCCAAAGAGGATTTGGAGCCATTCAAAAGAACCCCGCGCCAGCAAGCCGGCAACAGCGCGCGCACGCACGCACACACACACACACACACACACACACACACACACACACTCCCAGGAGAAAGGACAGCAGAAGACGAAGAAATAAGGATGAGAATAGCATAAAGTAAAAAAAAAAAATAAAAAAAAAAAAATAAAAATAAAATCTTTATCCATTTCTTGCCCACATCTGTATGCAGTGCTGCCCAAAGTGGTCCACAAAGAGAAAAGGTGTATTGTCAAACAGAAGTTGTAATGTCATTCAATCATGATCGGCAGGAACAAGTTCTAGATATAATTCTGAATTCTGTTAATCTGGAGTGGTGTCAGAAGTCTCTGGTAGATGACGGTATCACTGAGCAGAGGTTTAGTTGAAGAGAGTCTTGATAAAGGATGAGTCAGAGAAGTGCAGCATCTGTCAAAATCTTTGTGTGTTCTTGAAAGCCACAACAATTTTGTATATGACGTCATCAGGACGACGAGGCAGCGCACAGTTGTATTATGATTTATGATGCATTTTCAGTTTCATTTCTTGAATTAACATTGAGGTTGAGAGCCTTCCTGCGATTAAAAGCAGCATTGCAGAAGGTTTGAAGGGCCTGGAAATTGTTGACAGAAATGAGTATCTTCTCACCTCCGGGACACAAGTTTGGTACTGTTGCCTTAAGAGCCGATCTTAGATCATCGTAAATGGAGCATTCAAAAAGTACGTGAGGAGAGTCTTCCGGTAGCCCACATCGACAGGAGACTGTATTGGAAAGTCTGAATTGGTAGAGTTTTGCGTTAAGCGAACCATGCCCAGTTAGTATGTAGGAGGTAAACAGTGAGGGTGAAAACCATTTTCTGGTGGATGATGAGAGTAGTGCAGTTAGGTCGGGAACGAAGTTTTTGGTGACAGCTCCTTTTTCGGTAGAATTCCATCTATTCTGCCAGGTATTCACTAACAAATTCCAGCATCTGGTTCGCTCAGTTTTGGGATCAGTCTGAGGGTTAACAATGATTCCCTGAAATTCCACAGAAATGCCTTTGCGGATGTAAAAGCAAAGCCCTCTAAACACAACATGCAAGTCAAGTGGTATGGTGCCTGCAAGGGTCTGTAAAGCTGGAGTTGATACTGTTCGGCAAACGTGAAGTAGGCTGAGGAGAAAGCAACGTTGAATAGTGGATAACTTGGTTTGTACTGTTTTGAGTGCAGTACGTCTAAACCAAAGGCTGGCAGCGTAGGTTGTAATTGGGATTATGGCAGCATTGCAAAAACAGCAGCTGAAAACTCCTGAAATAAATTAAAACAGTCACGATTGGCAATAAGCAAATGCACTGTATCAAATGATAAGTCAGGAATATGCGCCATCAAAATCCGCCTTTGGTCTTCATACTTCCGACATAAAAAAATTACATGCATCCAAGACTCCTGCTCGCCACATGTACAGAAAGGATCTGTCTCCAACCCTCTCTCATATAATTTGGCCCTAAGTGAGCCGTGTCCTGTTAACAAATAAGAAGTGTACACAGAAGGCGTAAACCAAGATGCCACGGTTTTTGCCAATGCATAGTTCACCTGGGGAATATATTTCCTCGTCACAGCTCCAACATCACCACTTTCCCATCTGGTCTGCCATAAATCCATTAATTTGTTCCATATTCGTTGTTTTTCTTCTTTAATATTATTCTCCAAATCGATTGTAATATCCAAAAACGTTACTGATGTACCCTTTTTCAATTTGTACAAAAACCCTCTGTAGACAATAAATAAATCCAATGGCATGGTACCAGCAATTACCTGTAGGGCGTTTGTAGACGCTGTTCTAGGTACTTTCACTAAAGTTAATAACATAGAGCGCTGAAGCGATAAAAGTTTCGATCGAATCCTAGTTTTAGTTACCACAGAAAACCAAACAACAGCCGCATATGCCACTATCTGGAGAAAAATAGTCTTATAATACAATGACAACACTCTCTTATTCAATCCCCACTCCTTACCAGAAATCCTAGCAGTGGAGCCTGTAAAGTGTCTTACTTTTACATTTAGGTGTGAAACATGTGGGAAAAAGGAAAGTTTGTCATCTATGATTAATCCCAAATACTTAGTTTTAGCAACATAAGGAATTTGAACTCCACCTAACAGCCCTACTACAGATTCTAAAGGTGAACTTTTTAAGGAGCTTATTCAGTCCAATAACCTCACTCTGTGGAATGTCCCAAGCCATCCGCCTACTTTTGTTTCTTCTCTGGGTCAATCTTATATTGACATTACCCTTTGAAACTGCACTCTTGGTTATGACATTTCCAACTGGCTTAGCCATACTTCGTGGTGCTCGAGCGATCACAATGTCATCACTTTTATGATCAGTCTAAGCAACAATCCTAGGGTTATTAGGTGCTGTTTTGACTTCCCGCGGTTTAAGACAAAACACTTTGATTGGAATATCTTTGATGTGAGCTTATTTCAGAAGAAATAATCGTCCAACTTGGCTCGCTTCCTACTGATATGCAGGTTTCTAGGGTTCAAGAGATTCTAATCACTGTCTCTGAGTCCACTCTAAAAAAGAAAAAACGAAAAATGAATAGTGTTTCATGGTGGACCCCAAATCTCACAATTCTCAGAAGAAACTTACAAAATGCTCGTCGTAATTTTCAGAGAGTAAAGAGAGCTAACAGGCCCAGAGATGAGATTGACAGACTTGGTGAGTCCTATAAATCCAATAGAAGGAGTTATTTCAATACCATTTTCCAAGAGAAGAAACTTGCCTGGGCAAGGTTTGTTCAGCGTAACATAAATGAAGATCTGTGGGGATTACCCTACAAACTTGTTACTAACAAGGTTCATCCCGGCGATGTTCTTTCTTCTATTATTGTAAATGGTAATGAAACCCTGGACTGGAGTTTGTCAATTAATGCCATCTTGGACGGCTTGCTCCATGAAGACACTGCCTCCTGTGAAAACACCATCCAAACTACAATGAGATTAGATCATTTATCATACCAAGGGCCTCGAACCGAAGCTCCTTTTACGGATACTGAGCTGGAATCTGCTATCTCAACCTTAAGCGATGGTAAATGTCCTGGACAGGATCTCCTTGAGGTTTCTGTACTTAAAAGATTTTGGAAAAATTACCCATTAATTAAATTAAATCTTTTGAATGCTTGTCTATCTTTGGAATTATTCCCGCTGGCTTGGAAACAGGGTAGACTTAAACTTCTGTTTAAGTCCTTTGACAAACCCTCCAAAGATCCGGCCTCTTACAGGCCCATTGCACTGCTGCCCATCCTTGGCAAAGTCTTGGAAAAATTAATCGTTTCTCGTCTTCTAAATTACTATTTAGACAGAAACCTAAGTTCTCCACTTCAATTTGGCTTTACACGTGGAAGGTCTTCCGTTCGCACTATTTGTCAGGTTTTGAGTTCTGTTAAAAATTCTAATTCTAAATATGTCCTCGGTCTCTTTGTTGATTTCCAAGGGGCATTCGACACTGTTTGGTGGCCGAGTGTCCTGGCGAGGTCCACAGAGGACGGGGTTTCTGCTCCTATTTACCGTCTCCTTTCGAATTACTTTGATTCTCGCAGCATCACAGTTTCCTCAGGATTCTGCTCTGTCTCCAGATCTGTTTCTAGGGGCTGCTTTCAGGGCTCTGTTCTTGGCCCTGTGTGCTGGAACATGGTCCTTGATGGGTTGCTCTAGGTTGATCGAGACAACATCCTTCAGACAGCTTACGCAGACGACCTTGCTATTCTGATTTTTGGTAATTCCCGCCGAGAGCTAGAGTACAGAGCAAATGAAGTTCTAGAAGACTTGAATATCTGGTGTCCAACACATAAACTTCAAATCTCGACTAATAAAACAAAACAAATGTTGCTAAAGGGCTCTCTCGATGTGAATAGACCACATGTTATTAAGTTGAATGGAGAAATGATTAGGAGCACTCGGCAGCATAAATACTTAGGAATTTATCTCGATGACCGTCTTAATTTTAATTACCACGCAAAATATGTACTTCAGAAAATAAAAGCTATGACCTATAAAATTATTAAGATTACCAGGAGTACTTTTGGTGTAAAGAAATCTTCCATTAAATTATACTACTCTTGTATATTTATACCAATTGTGTGTTATGCGGCTGGGGCCTGGGGATACACAATCGGTAACTCCCTTGTTCAAAAACATCTTACCCAAGCTCAAAGATTCTTTCTTCTCGCTGTAAGCAGAGCTTGTCGAACTGTCTGTACAGTTGCTCTGCAGGTCCTCAGTCATCGACTGCCAATCCAATATGAAGTAATGTTACATTATCTTTTATATTGTAGAAGAAAAAACATTCCTGCGATTGTAAATGGTATAACATATAATACTGACTTACAAGAAAATGTAGACATCAAAAGAATGAGAAAGGAATGTTGTTAGAGCGTGGAAAAATACTTGGTCTACTTCTACCTTGGGTAGGGAGACTTTTCCCAGATTGCTGATTACGACAAGAAACTGGACTGGTTCAATCCTGGCTTATATGTTACGTTTCTATATACCGGTTATGGCAGTCTTAACTCCAAACTGTTCTCATTCGGATTAAGTAACACTCCTCTCTGCAGTTGTGGTGCTCAAGAAACTGTTGAGCACCTCGTCTTTCAATCTCCTCTGTATGATGATTTAAGACAGGACTTTCAACTGACAAATGTATTCGATTGCTCTGATCTGCCAAGGTTAGTCAACTGTCCTGAGTATTATGCTGCCTTCTCCACCTATGAGGAGAAAATGTTTAAACGGAGGAAAAGAATTCTTACTCCTGAGTTCAGTAAAATACTAACCTAATGTTAATTGATAGAAAAATACCGCCGTCTGTCGGTTAGTTGGAAAGATTTTACTGGTTTTTTTTTTTTTTTTTTT
Organism: Mastigoproctus giganteus; assembly: GCF_048544385.1. Lineage (NCBI taxonomy): Eukaryota > Metazoa > Arthropoda > Arachnida > Uropygi > Thelyphonidae > Mastigoproctus > Mastigoproctus giganteus. The sequence goes on along the minus strand of NC_143577.1, from coordinate 1,588,910 downwards.
GAACTTTAGATGGAAGGGTTTAGGGCCCTTTTTATTGTTTTGGAAACCAGCAATTGTAACTAACTATTCTTTTGAAGTATAAATCTTTGTAACAATCAGCTGGTTGTTGGGGACTGATAACATCTCTTATCTGATGTACTAATCTGTCTGCTGGACTCCAAAGTCCAGTGTTTATTTTGTATCATTATCATTACCATTGTAAACAGCCTTTATGTATCATCATCATCGTCTATAGTTGCTTTAAATTGTACACTATGTATACTGTACCTTTTAGCGGCGGATAGGGGAAAACCTGGAGCCCGCAAAACTTTAATAAAATACTTTGAATATATATTTATATGTTATTACTAATTATATGTTTGTTTCCAGGTATGGCATTGTAGACCTACACTAGCTATCTTAGTCTTTATAAGTTATTTTGGCCTTATGGCCCGCTGTATACGGTTATGTTCATATACATATTCAGCATCTATATAGTACATATTATACTTTTACTATAATAACTATATATCCAAGGTATGTAAAATGCATAATCGGTTTCTCGGTATATTCTATAACCTGCTAAATTTTGATTATAAATATACCATTAGACTCTACCACTAAAACTAACATCTTAAATAATAAAAAAAATATATTGTATATATATTGGTCGATTTTATTTAAATAAATGTTATGGATTTGTAATTTTGTAATTTGGATAATAATAATAATAATAACAACAACAACAACAATAATAATAATAATAATAATAATATATTTATTGTTATCATTATTATCGTTTATTGTAAACAAATTTCTTAATAAAAATAAATTGTATTGTATTGTATTATTATTATTATTAGTTATATGAAGCCTGAGGCTTATGCTGTACCAGCCAAAAAAAAAAAAAAATTCCAGAATTACCCTGAGAGAGAGAGACAAAAGTAGAAAGGAATCACCAAGAAAGAGAAGAATAATGATATCCAGCTCAGAACCCTGGGTGTGCCAAGCTCATACTCACAGATGTGAGCCCCTGGGGTAAATATCGATATATATATAATAAAAATAGATACCAGAAAAATTTAAGTAATCTAAGCAATCAAAATAAAAAAATAATAAAAATAATATATATAATAAATATAAATATAATAAATATTATATATATATATGATAAAAGATAGGAGGTTATGCTTTGCATAACCTCCTATCTTTTATTCAGGAGCGGATTAAGGTCGGTTGAGGCCCCGGGCGCAGAAGAAAATATTGGGCCCCTTAAAAAAAAAAAAAGAGAGACAGGGAAAATAAAAATACATGTTAATAATTTTTTAAATAAATAAAAAATATTATGTACCATTAATGTTTTATTTCCGATAAAATTTGAATATATTATGTATAATATAATTAATAATAATCAAAGTTTTGAACTAATATGTTCAACTAATTTGTTCGGGTTTTGCGTGGGCCCTTCAGAAGTCGGGGCCCAGGGCGCGCGCCCGGTGCGCCCGCCGTTAAATCCGCCTCTGCTTTTATTTATTTATAGTCGTTGGGTGCCTTCTACTCTACATAGTAGTAACCCAGTTCTTCCAATTCCTTCATATATTCCTCTTATTACAACTCCCGTACCTATTACTTCTATTCTATAATATATTTTTAATTAATATTTATTTTTTTGTTTACGACCAATTTGATTGTTTATTGGAAGTTGGTCAGCTGCTGAGATCAGAACCTTCGATCTGCGCAGTTTCATTTTCCTCTGGAAATTTTCTTCGAATATAAAATACGTTGGAAGTTGCAGTCTGTGATTGTTCGTACAGGCCAGTGCGACCCTTGCAAGAGCCTGCGCAATTCGGCGACCTTTGGTTCTTCACGTTCTTCCGAGAGGTCTATAATATGTCATTATTCGTGATCGAGTAAATGTGTCTGTCATTACGTTAGTCATCGGCTATATTGGACGCCCTGCTGGTTCAAAAGAAACACGAGATCTCCGAAGAAGAATTCAGCGAAGAACACGATTCACGGGAGACTTTGATACCTGCATTGTCTTTCCCCCCAACCCCAACCGACCACAAATCGTTTGATCGGTGTTGTTCGAACACTTTGTTCCTTGTCGAAGGCCGATGTCTCTCTTATCCGGTCTTCAATACTCGTCATCCGCTAGGAACATTCAAAAATGAATGAAATTTTGAACGTTCGGTTGCCAATCCATGCGGTTGGAATCAAACCTGATTCCAAATCAAGTAAATAAAATTAAAAAATAATAATAGTACATAAATTAATAAATAATAATAAATATATAATAAATAAATAAATAATAATAAATTACAAATAAATAAATAAATAATAAATTACAAATAAATAATGTCGACGTGTATCTTATGTAGGACTGCACCTGAACGTCAGCTCAACTCTGCCTTGATACATTGTGATGAACACAGAACTCTGTAAAAGGCCAGAAATGTATACGATGCTATGTTTGTGCAGTGTGTGTGTGTGTGTGTGTGTGTGTGTGTGTGTGTGTGTGTGTGTTGTTTCTGGTCATTTTGTCACCAGCAAAATAATCACCGGGAAAGCTTGTCCACTTTCTCGAGGAGTAGACGGACATTGGTCCGTCTGGGATTATTTGCTGGCACCTACTGGTCTTGCTAGACCAGTATGTGCCAGCAAATAATCCCATACGCTGGCCAGCCCAAACCCAAGATACCAGCAATAAAAATGAATTAATTAAATTTTTAAAAAATTGAATAGGGAACATCTAAATAAAAAAAAAAAGAAAAAGGCGTAGAGACTGACTTTGTCGGTAGCCAAAACAAAAATGGAACCAATTCCGATTAGACAATTAATAATAAATGAATACTCTAAAAACATTTTAATTAATTTGTGTTTTATTAATTAAAAACTATAAAATATCGGTGTAAATATGGCGAAATCGTAATGAAAAACTACATAAGTAGTGTAAAGACATCGATTTGATTGTATCTCATATTGGATATAATTTCACAACTGGGCTGGCATGGTTGCAACACCAGGGTACGTGTCAACCCACCGATGATAAGCCTTGGGTAGTGGTGCTGCCCACCGAGAATAAGTAACAATAGTCTTCTCTATTAGTGAAGCGTTACTTATTCGAGGTAGTGCAATACATGAGCAACTCGTTGTGGAGGTAGTCACAATATGAGATACAATCAAATCGATGCTTTACAGTATTATTATTATTATTATTATTATCCGGTTATTTCCATAAGGAAACCACCCCGGGACGGCAAAGTGCCAGGAGGGTGCTAAATACATATCAGGGTACGAGATACTACGTGCAGTGGGTTACATATACTGAACACGTAGTCTCGTCCCGAAATACATTTTATACACATTTTATGTTTAATATATACAGTATTTACACATTGATGATTCTGTACATACATTATACAACTGATATATTTATAATTCACTAATAATTCCATCTATAAATTACATATTTACATAACGATTGTAGTACGATTGTAGATTTTCATTATGAGTTCACTATGGTGTATCTACACCGGTATTTTGTACAGTATTTTAAACTCGTGATATATTATAGCCTCGAGCATTTACATTTTATTTAAGTATTAATTAAAAGAAAATACAAGCAGCATTTTAAGAAATATAACTTGAAATAGTTAAGCAAGAACTGTTTGCAAAAATCAGTTCAAATACACCGATGAGCCAAAACATTATGACCGGCAAGTCGTAATGCAAATCGAAGTAACTGGAAGTGAACTACGGCGCGTGCCCGGGTCGGGACACGGTATAAAAAGCACCCGATACTGAGCTCCCTTAATCGGTGTTACTCTTGTTCTTCAGATGGGAAAGGCAGCGGACTTAAGCAAGTTTGACAAAGGTCAAATTGTAATGGCCAGACTGGGTCAGAGCATATCCGAAACGGCACGGCTGGTGGGATGCTCACAGTCACTCGTGGTTAGTACCTACCAAAAGTGGTCTGAGGAGGGAAAACCCGGACGACCACAGCTCATCGATGCTCGAGGTGAGCGAAGGCTCTCCCGCCTTAATTTTTCTGCGGTGATGTACTAAACCTACTGGAAAGAACATAAATTTGACGTACATCACTCCGAATCTCACCGGGTCAAACATTTCAGTATTTTGGGGTTGCTCTTCCACAAACTTCTAACGTAACACCAATATGAAGAATAACCATTAATCACACCTCTCTGCCTCCTAGCTGCAACCACCCTGCGATCCACCTTAGAATCTTGCACACGAATCTGACACGTTCCAGATTATACGGTAACGTCTCGTTAGTTGAATGCTTTGCCGAATTTAAATGTCAAAATTATATCCAGCTCATGAGAAAGAAATTTTGTCAAAGTATCTAACCACATTATTTATATTCGGTACCCCCTTAACAAAAGTTAAGCGTGTTGCGCATCCTTCCGAATTCCATTTTTAACTAAATGTCCCTGGATTGAACTCTTAATCATTGCGTCCAAAATCTTCCCTACCACTGAATGCAGACTAACCGGTCTGTACTTACTGGCTTCGATCTTAGAATTGCGTTTATACTGGTGGTACATTAGCACTCTAATTCAATGCCGAGAATCTCTCTCTCTCTCCAGAGTACAATGATACACTCATAATTAGCCCTAATCGTTCAATACAAGCATTCACCGGCAGCCTCCTTCAATATCTTACAGATAAACTTTAAGGCTTCCTTATGTTTCATCGCTCACTAACTGTTGCACAACATCTTTTAGTGCTCTATTAGACTGCCCAGCAATCTGTATTCTGAATTGGTTATTCAGAACTTTTATGTGACAGGTATTTTTGCGAAGTTCTCAAATAGAACAGAAAAGGCCTTCTGAGTAGAGATTGAACGACATCAGAATTTTATTAACATTATTAAAATTACGAACTCCAACCAACTGTACAAACAGTTAAAAGCAGAGACAAAAATATAATAACATAATTACAAATCAAACTATTGATTTAAAATAAGATAAAAGCAAGATATAAACATGAATGAACCACGGTAGCTTTCGACATCTTCGTCAGCCATTAAAACTGTTAAGCGTTGCTATGAAGATAAATGATTGAATGAAGCGGTACCAGAATAACGAGTTGTTGTACCCAACGTTGGAGCAATGGAGGCCGACAGCAAAATATCTTGATCGTACGAGATTAATTTTCAGAAATCTGCAGCTAATTAGACAAAATTAATTTCATCAATGACTAATCCCGCACGGTTCTCAGATTCACATTATCGCTCCTGACTTTATAAAATCCTGTTCTTCCGCGGGCATCCTTATGCGGTAATTGCCGATATTGCAACGATGAACTTGAAAAGATTGGTGCTCTTCTCACTGTTTTTAATTTAAGGTTCTCCCCTCTCGCTTTTTTTTTCTTTTTCGTGTGACTACCGGTATTGTTCTGTGCGGCGCACTTCACAAAGATGGTATTCTTTCATGCTTTCCCATCTCTCAGTTTTTCTTTCTTTTCCACCTTTCAACTTTCGCAATGGAATTTACGCACAATTAAGAGTTCAGTTATATCTCGTTTATGATTACTATTTGGAAAAAATGTCCTCCAGGGTTGTGCAACTCCAACCCTGGAGGACTGGACGTTGCACGACCTGTCTTACTTAAAGTGGGCTGCATGTAAATGCATCATCCTGATGGGGTTGGTAATGAAATCAGTATTATACTCCGCGATGATACCCCTGGGCTGGAAAAGGCAAATGTCTTTCTACTCCACAAAGGAGGTGAGAAAGACTAGAAGGGCAACTATGGACCAGCAAGTGTCACTCCAGTGGTGGGAAAGATCACGGCGTGTCTGGTTAAGAATACAACAGAAGAGAAAAATGGATTCTTAATAATCACAGCATGGGTTTGTCAAGAAATTTACCGTTGCTATAATGAGAATTAACCGTGTCGAGTGGGGCCTGAACAAGGAAACAAAGCTTCTTTATTATAAAGCTGTATTCATTCCGATTGTTTTCTTTGCGTCTGGAGTCCGGCTCCAGAGGGCTACTCTAATAAAACCATACAAACTAAAATGATGTCCGGACAGCGATCTATGCTTCGGGCCCGCAGAACAGTATCTTCTGCTGCTCTACAAATTCTAGCCGTAGTTTTATCTGTCGACCTTAATGTGATATATAAAGGCCTTTCCTACAGGTTAAATTCCAACCGAAATTTTAGGCATTACCTGCGATTTAACAGTCGATATTAAAAGCGAAAAACGCCGCACCTGGAACGAACCACTAAACATCTGACAAACCCGTTTGGCTGCAGAATAGGTTACTGCGCATTTATCCCACAAGTCACTTTTGTATTTTCATCTAATTTATGGATGACAAACAGCGCATCGCGTCATAATGGTAAAGAGAACATAACAAATTTTGTTATGTTCTCTTTACCATAACATAACAAATCTTGCTGTTTGTAAAGGACATTTATGTAAGTGCCGATCTCAGTTAGTTAGCCGATGTCATTTCATGTTCTGCTCAACTTGTAGTCCGTTTTCGCTGTAATTACTACTTCATTCATTTTACATTCTGTTTATCATCTTTGCTTTGATCTATTAATTATTATTATTATTATTATTATTATTATATATACATATATATATATATATATTTTTTTTTTTTTTTATATAAAACAAAATCACTTGTATAAACAACAAATTGTAAGATTCCTCTGGATTTCTGTGTACGGAATCATTATTGTATAAAATTTATGTTAATAAAGAATCTTATTATTATTATTTCCATCACCTTCCCCGTCCTCCACATTAATCAGATCGAAATCCTATTGAGAATGCATGTAATATGCTGGAGAGAGCTATCCGGCAATGAATTCCTCTTCAATTTTGTCTCAACTACGCGATATTTTGATGGAATAATGTTAGAACAAAACATTATTAAAATTAGACCAAAACGCACTGCAACGCCTTATAGAATCCATGCTGTGCCAGTACACTCGCTATTATTCGAAACAAAGGCGACTCCATTCGATACAGAATAATGCTTCGGATATTTTTGGACAGTACAGTATATAGTACATTATGCGTTTGATTAAACTATTTTGAAATAAATGCCACTCATTTTTAACATAGTAGATATATTACTATCTGTATTACTATCAAATTTCAACGCATTTTCAATAGATTCGTGATAAAGACGTGGTACTCTTGGGATCAGCGGTCATTTAAAATTTGCAAATTTTATTCCAGAGGTACGAATATTTTTCCAGTGTTATTAGAGGGGGATGGAAAGATGAAGTTGTGTATTTTTTATTTTTTTTGTATAAACTTGCTTTCTTGCATCGTTTTTCAGCACTAACGCTAATACTAATGTAAATTGTCTGAAAATGGCATCTGCAGCTTAATGCGTCGAAACGTATGATTTCGTAACTGTGAAAGAGAAATGCAAGCGTTACTTACTAGGAGGAGGAGGAGGAGGGGGAGAGTGCAACCGAAGTGTTCTTCAGGACGACGACTATTTAGTCTTACTTTTCAGTAAGATATGCAGTTTTCCATGCAAGTGGCTATGGTTGAACATGGTATCTGCATATGACAATAATAATAATAATAATACAATACAATTTTATTTTATCAAGAGAATTTGTTTACAATAAAAGTTTGTTGACAAAATTTGTTTACAATATAATAATAATAATAATAATAATAATAATATTCTTTATTAAGTTAAATGGTATATAATTGTGATTCCATGCACAGATAACCAGAGGAATCTTACAAAAAAGTTAACTGTACATGTGACCAAGCACAGAAATACAAAGTTCAGTTACAAAATGACCATTACAAATAAAATACGAGAATATAAAAATCATCGTAATTAAAACACGCAAGACTATAAATTAAGCGTAGCATAAAATGACATCAGCATACTACGACCGGCACTTGCACACCTGTCCTTTACATACAGACAGTAAGGTAGTCCAAGATGTCATCTCGATATGATTTGTCAATACACCATAGGTCAATGTCGATGCTGAGCGAGTTGGGAGTGTCCAAAGTCACACTTGGGAAGTGTCTCTTGAAACTTTGTAACCTCTGAAGTCTTGAACACAAAAAGAGAGTACGGCGAAGGTTTTTCCCTAACAAACGCCAACCAATCGTGTTCCAGATGTTCAAGTAATCATGCTTCAATGAACACAGACGAAGGAATGCCTTTATTTTCCTCACATGGGCTCTGTGGACTGTGGGCGTGTATAGCAGGTTGTAGCATAGGGCAAATTTGGATGTCGTGTAGATCTGGTGAGACCACAAGTTGGTCCACTTCAGCACCCAGAATTCTAGACCCCATAGTTTCTTGAGGCTGGTGGGAGGTGAGGCAGACCAGCCACACCTCCCACCAGCCTCAAGAAACTATGGGGCTGGTGGGAGGTGCGGCAGACCAATTTCCACGGCATAGGACAGCACGCTAGAGAAGTGCGTTTCGGGGTATTTCCTGATTATTTGTTTATTGTGAATTCTGAACAGATCTATTTTCATTGCCCAGAAGGCTCGCAAGGTTTTGAAATACTGAGCTTGTATTTTACACTTCCACTGTAAAATACAAGCTCAGTATTTTACACTTTAAAATACAAGCTCAGTATTTTACACTTTAAAATACAAGCTCAGTATTTTTGCATTTTACACTTCCAGTGTAAAACACAAAAATTTCTGCCAGGAATTTTACACTTCCAGTGTAAGATTAAATAACTTGACTTCTCTGGATTCACTGACAGGCCAAAAAAGTTAGTCGTTTACACTTTCTGAGGCGGGTTGTCTTGTTTGGGGATCAACGACCTAGCGTTGGCATGGCAAGTAACACACAATATCATCAGCATGTGACAAGAACGCTGGAACTTTATCCATAAGTAGCACGAATATTGCAGCGCAGAGAGGGTACCACCTTGTGGGATGCCTGCATCTGTGTTTTTACAGATTGTACTCTTATTACAAGTAAAGTGGAGCATTCTCCTAGATAGCAGACTTTTGAGGAGCGCGAGTATATTGCCGGATATTCCGTAGAATCTATTAAGTAAGGCAAGAAGGGATGTGATTTGTACTGAGTCGAATGCAGATTTCATATCCAGAAATATGGTGTGAGATCTTCATTGTCATTCCAGGCATGAATTATTTTCTGTAATAAGGACTGTAGACAAGTAATACAGTAGTAGATCTATTTGGCATGGCATAATGATATGCTCGGTCCTATGCGCAAAGATTGCGAGTGCAACATCGTTGTAGATGCACTTCTCCAGGCATTTCAGGAAAGGAGAGGCGATTGATATTGATCTGAAGTCCGCAGATGTTTTTGCATGAGGCTTTTTTGGAACTGCCACGACTCTATAAATCAGCCAGCTTGCAAGCACCTGTGCCTTTTTGAGTATTTTGTTGTAGAGGTGGGTGAGCTTCTACTGATGAAATAAGAAACAATTTTAAGACTAAAAACAGGTATTGCGTCAGTTCCTATGGTGGACGAGTTACAATGTGAGTTTATTATTTTTATTAGCTGTTCTTCGGAAATTTTGATATTACTGGTAGTTGAAGAAACGCTGAGCGCTTCTTTCCATGGATTTTGGTGTTGGCATTCGTGGTGAGCGGACGCGCTTCGTCAGGGCTCCTCAGTTTTTTGTTATTTGATTTTTAGGAGCATTAGCACCTAAGGCCATATTGCTCCGGGGATAGAGAGAGAGAGAGAGAGAGAGAGAGAGAGAGAGAGAAAGAGAGAGAGAGAGAGAGATAAACTTTATTGCCCTTCACGGCCATAAAGCCAGGGGTTTACAGCCTCCCGAAACTCTTCCGGGAAAATCGAACAATTATTTACAAAAAAAAAAAAAAAAAAGGTACAAACGAAAACATATTTTAATACAAAGGAGAGAACTCCTTACGAGAGTTAGGTCTGATTGAGCTGACTTAACATCGAGATAAGAGCACCAGCTCAATCAGACAGGAACAGATGCAAGGTACACATGTCAATGCAGATTAGTCCTACTAGACATAATTTTTTTTCCGGTAAGTCCGGTCAGCGGCGAATTTGTTCAGGTCTGCGTGAAGTGCCTGGGTTTGCTTGAACATCTGCTGAGGGAGGAACCTGTCCGAGAGATGGAGTCGCGCTGAATGCGAGTAGAGCTCGGGATTGGCCCTAAGGGCAGCGGGGGGGGGATCCTCCAGCCACAGGTATCCCAGAATGAAGGTGTTGCCATTATGCCTGTTATCATCTTGACTGTTGCTAGGAGGCATTTGTCGTCGACTAAGGTGGGAAGCCGTGGAATCCCGAGAGAGTAGGCAAGCTGCGTGGTACGAATCAGAGTTGGAAGGTTGTGCTTCCTGTTGGCCCACTTTAGGAGTCAGAATTCTGTGGAAAAGAGTGGTTTCTTTATTGACGGTGACGCTGCATAGAGTAAAGGTGGAAAGATGATTGTTCTTATGTACCTCACGGTTGTCTTTTTATCTCTGATATGAAGGAGATGCTGTTTTGCCATCCACCGGAGTCTTGAAGCACGTGTGAGGAGCATGTCTATGTGGGTGTTGAATAGAAGTTTTGAGTCGAATACAACGCCCAGGTTACGATGACCGGACAGAATTGGGATGAGGGTGTTGCCGACCGAAGAAGGCGTTTGCTTCAATGAATACACCATGAATTCGGACTTAGCAGGATTGACACTCTCACCGCAGTCACAGTCTCACTGTGACTGCAGTGAGAGTGTTGTTAATTTCCACTTTTACCAGATCTAGGTCTTGACCGGGGGATGATGGGAGTGAGTATCTTGATATCATCCGCATAGCTCAGTAGACATCGAGAATGTGAAACCAGTGGGAAGATAATAGATCAAAACAGAAGGCCCAAAAGGACCCCTCCTTGTGGGACTCCTGCGGTGACGGATCTAGTAAGGGTGCGATCTTTTGTATGAAGCTTTATAACTCTGTTATGCAGAAGAGAGGAGAGAAAGCATAATATTTTCCCTGTGATCTGGAAGTGGCATTCCAGGAGAGTGAGTAGTTGGTTTACTTGGACGGCATCAAATGCAGCCTCAATTTCTAAGTAAGTAAGTAACAGCTAGTTCGTGCCTTTTCTCAAATGCTGACAAGACAGTATTCGTGGTCGCTAGCAGATTGGTGATCGTTGATCTGTTTGGAAGGGAGTAGTGAATTTGGGCTGGATTACTGGGCAAGATCTACTTAGTGAGGATGGGGAGTAAAGCCTTCTCCAGGAGCTTCAGCAGGCTACAGGAGTTGGAGATGGGTCGGAAGCGTTTTGGTTTCGATGGCGACTGAACTTTAACTAAAGGTTTGATGAGATAGTTTTTCCACTGCTGTGGGAAAATCTGGTTCGAGAGTAACTGGTTGAAGATAATTAAAAGTGGCTGAATAATGTACGGACTTAGGCATTTGAGCATGAATTGGGGAACTCCATCATCACCGGTTGACGTGGCAGGTAGACAATTGATGGCTACGATCAGCTGTTGTTTTGTGATTTGAATGACGTTCAACACTTCGTGTTGGGTGGGCTCTTTTAGTAGAGCCAGATCTGTTTGGCCTAGGATTACAGTTAAATCTTGTGACGAAATTGAGCCACAATTCAGGATCAAGTTGCAAAGGAAAATGAAGGTTCACTTTCTTGTATGGAATTTTTCCTTTAGCCAGATCTCGGTTAACGTATAATTTGATTGCCTCAGATTTCAGGCGATCATTGACATTTTGCAACTGTTTCCATGTGCGATGGAGCTCTTGCTTCAGCTGGAACCTCATTTTGAGTTCTGAATTCCACCAAAGTCTTGTATATGGACTGATTGTGATTTTTTTAGAGGCAGCATATTTGGCAACCGTGTTGATCCAGTTTGTGAGAATGTTCACATCAAGTTCTTGGTCACAAGTCTCTAAGGCCACCTAGGGAATGAGAGAGGCGGCTCTGATGCGCTTATCTACATCACGTAAGTTGAGGCTAGTGATGTCAAACTTTTTTGTTGTCCTTCTGGCTTCTAATTTGGGGGCTGGCAGATATGCAGTCACATGTATTGGGACATGATCAGAGTCAAATGACGTTTCTGCAATGTAATCAAGGGTGCAAGGGATCAAGGCTAGAACTAGATCTAAGAGGTTATTCCCCCTGGTTGGAGCTTCGTTAATAAGTTGTAGTTCAGCACATCTTAAGTGTGCAAGAAGATCCTTTTTCAGATTAGATAGCTGAAGAGGTAAATTGAAATCACCACAAACTAAGTGAGAAGCTGTGGGATGCAGCTGATTGATTAACCAGTTGGAAACTTCAAGGATGATTTTCTGGGAAGGCGTTGGGGGTATATACCACACAGACGTCAAACGTCACGAAGTTGTATCCTAACGTAATGAGGATTGCTTTATAATTGGGGGAGTTGCTGGATTTATTATCCAATAGCTTGAAAGCGGATTTCTTGTTAAATATCGCGACGCCTCCACCCTTGCGTGCAATCCGAGATGTGAATACCACCCCATAATCAGCTGGGGCAGCTGCCACTAGGAAATCTTGATCATCATTGAGCTAGGTTTCGGTGATGGCGAGCAGGTCAAAATATCCGGGGAACAGAATTTGCTCCATAGTGTCAAGCTTGTAAACGGGAAACGTAAACGGGAAACATGGAAGGAGTTTGTTCACAGTGCTGGTAATGATAATCCTTGGGGTCTTATTTATAAGATAGCTCGTAATAAGATTCACTCTTTAGACGTATACGGTACTGTGAAAGAAGATTTCCTGGAGACTACTGATTGGATAAATACAGTTAATGTTATTCTTGACAGACTATTCCCGGTGGATGATCTAACTACTGATTCTGTTGTACATTCAAATATTCGAGTTGCAAATTCGCTTTATACCACCAATATTCAGACAGAAGAATTTACCATTGATGAGTTAACCTCTGTTGCTAAAAAGATTAATATTAAGAAATGTCCAGGGATAGATCTGGTTGAAAATACATTTATTTTGCGATTTTTCAAATTGCGTCCACAAGTACTGCTTTTACTTTTTAATAAATGTCTTCAAGAAGGTCTCTTTCCTGATATGTGGAAAATTGCGCTTTTAAAACTGATTAAAAAACCAGATAAACCAGCATTAAATCCTAGATCTTATAGGCCTATTGCACTTTTGCCAAATCTTGGGAAGTTGCTAGAGCGCCTAATGACTCTGCGTGTTACTGATCTTCTTCAGTCGAAAAATATGGTGTCCTCTAATCAATACGGGTTCTGTGTAGGGAAGTCTTGTGAAGATGCACTTGTTGAATTTGCTCGCAGCATTGAGAATTCAACATCAAAGTACACGTTAGCTACCTTTGTTGATTTCGAGGGCGCATTTGATTCTCTATGGTGGCAGAGTGCTCTCGAACGGTTACGATCAGCTGGATGCTCTCAGCAACTGTACCATCTGTTCGCAAGCTATTTCAGTAATCGTCACATTTTAGTGAAATCTAAATTTCAGGAGGTGTCTAGAGAAGTCTCACGAGGATGTCCCCAGGGATCTATCTTAGGGCCTCTTATATGGAATATGGTATTACAGGATTGGATTTCCCGTTGTTTCAGTAGCACTAAAATCATCGCTTATGCCGACGATCTCACTATCTTAATTCATGGTTCATCTAGATCTGCTATCGAAAGTAATGCCAATGATGTCTTACAAAATTTATTTCAATGGACAGTGGATAATAAATTGACAATAAGTTTGTCTAAGACTAAAATAATGATCTTTGGATCACATTTAAACCCTCAACGACCCCCTTTAGTGAAGATTAATAATAACAGGATTCCACTTGTCTCTGAAACTAAATTACTTGGGATTACAATCGACTCAAAGCTTAATTTTGTCTCTCATTTAAATAATGTAACAACAAAGATCAGAAGATTCACTGGTGCTATTGTAAAAATTTCTCGTTCAGACTGGGGACTTTCTAGACGTACCATGAGAATTTATTATAATGCCGTATTCCTTCCTATGGCTACTTATGCGGCAGGTGTATGGTTTCACAGGCTTAGAACTGTTAAATTTCGATTGAAGTTGGCTACTATGCAACGCACAATATTATTATGTATGTTAAGAGCTTGTCGTACTGTTTCAACTTCTGCACTGCAGGTTCTTGCAGGTGTATTGCCATTGGACCTTCACGTTGCTTACAGAGGTCTTTGTTATAGGTTAAAAAACCAACTATCAACTGAATTTATGGGTTTGGTTCTGAACATTAATTCAGATATTAAGCAAGAACGTAATCGTTTGTGGAATGAAATGATAAATCTATGGCAGACACGCTGGGATACGTCATCTGTCGGATCTGTTACTAGGACTTTTTTCTCTGAGGTGACCTTTTGTGTAAAGCAGAAACCTGTCTGGTTCTCTTTGGATTTATATACATCCTTCCTCTTAACGGGACATGGATCTCTTAACGAAAAACTATGTCGTTTTGGTCTTTCTAGGACGGAAGCTTGTCAATGCGGGGAAAATGAAAATTGGAGCCACATTTTATTTGAATGTCCGCTGTATAATGACTTTAGAGATGTTCTTCGTTCGTCAGTTTCTACACTCTCTCATGGGCATGAAACTTTGCTGGTGGGAGACAAGAATTCTTATGTTGCTCTTCAGCAGTTTGCATCCGATGTTTTCACAAGAAGAAGAATTTGTTATACGTCTACGAATAATTCTACTTCTTTGTCTGGTGAAGCTACTCAATAGGGAGCAACATTCCCAAATTTTTTTTTTTTTTTTTTATATTTATTTTTATTTATTTTTTATTTATTTATTTTTATTTTTATTTATTTATTATTTTTTTTTATTAGTTTATTCATTTATTTTCTATTTATTTATTTATTCATTTACTTTTTATTTATTTGTTTATTATTTATTTTATTTTATTTTATTTATTTATTTATTTTTTTTTTTTTTTTTTAACACCACGGGAAATCCTTTTTTTTTTTTTTTTTTTTTCTCTCCTCTGGAGTGGGCCCCCAGAGGAATCTGGCCCATCTTTTGCCAACATCAGGTGGGTCAGAGTCTCGAATTGAGACAGTGCGAGCTCCATTGAGACTGGCCCACCTTCCCGTGGTGTGGACGAGTACCCAGAATCATCTGTCCAGGTGACTGATGATTCTGGGTAGCCAAGCGGTCAGACACAACAACAGAACACACACATAATACACACAAACATACACTACTTATTTCTGGCCCTTCTACAGTGGTACTGTTCTTCACAGAGATACGAGGCGGAGATGAACTGACGTTCTAGGTGCCGCCCATTACAAAAACACATGTCCACATGTCCACAGTGTCAAGCTTGTTCCTAAGACTACGCACATTCTGATAAAAGATAGTGCAGGCAGGTACTCTGGGTACTTTGATGCGGACGGGTGGTCTCTGATATGGCACTACTCGATTCAGCGGGGTGTGTCTAGGATTGACGAGCACAGGGATCGGCATATTGGTGTTCTGTGTCTATTGTTCTGGTTGCGGTGACGAGATTGGGATTGCTATGAATCAGGGTACCATTGGTGGGAGTTCTTTCCATTACTTCTATATCGCTGCCCTGTATGCCCGAGATATGGCATAACAAGAGCTCCAGCAGGCCAGATTTCAGGATTGAAGAGTGCTTCAAAATCTGTAGCAGCTACATCGATCTTAAAGGAGGATATGCGGTAGTCATTCCCTCACCTTTCCGCATCCTCCTTATTTGGTGGTTACGTGCTCGAACCCCGGTCTAATCAAGAAGCGTGTGCTACGCACTGCTTCTCCTGCCCACCTGGCTATGGAGGCGCCGCTCCTTAGTTAATTTTTTTTTTTATGAAAACCCCAAACACGAAAGGTATCAAAACCTATAGTACTTAGTACGGTAGGCACCTCCGTAGCCAGGTGGGAAGGAGCAGCAGTGTGTAGCACATGCTTCTTGATTAGACCGGGGTTCGAGCCCATCACCACCAAATACGGAAGATGCGGAAAGGTCAGGGAATGACCACCGCATTTCCCGGAGCAATATGGCCTTAGTTGCTAATGCTCCTAAAAATCAAAAAAAAACAAACAAACAAACTTAGTACCGTACATGGGTTGAAGGAGAAGTATGGGGGAGGGGATGCCGGAAACTTTGCTCTAGAGACTAAACATGGGTTTCACCACTTCAAGCCTCCAATAAGCAAAGTGGTGGTATTTCACCGGTTGATGAAAGTCATCTACCACCTACTAAATTTGATTGGATTATGTTGATTATTGCTTTTAAATATTTGATTTATTTAGATATTGTTGGATTATTTTGTTATAGGTTTTCCTGTAACAGTTTAATTTTTATAATATTATAGATATAATTTTTTTAACGTTAATTTTCATTGCTATTTAGCTAATTTTATAATGGCAATTACGAAATCTGCCTTAAACACGCCACAGGGTATCGTGACTCACACGGAAATAGCCGATGGCGATTTACGGGTGAGTCATGATTTAATCCATTGCGGAACCTGTGGAATGTTTTGCAGTGTCGTACTGGTGACTAATCATAGCTCACCTGGGTATTCTTTTCTTTGTGATCGATGTAAGGAGTGCACCGATCTTAAATTACAATTTGGTGCACTGATGGAACAAATTGAGTCACTGAAAATACGGGTGCTTCCCCTCGAGAATAATGCATCTGGGAGCTTGTCAGGGTCTCAAGACTCCAGCAATCTACCAAGTGATGCTCACCCGATTCGGGCCTCAAAACAGAAAAACCAAGTGGAAACTACTCTGGTTCAAAAGGACTTTGTTTTATTAGGAGACTCCATTTTCAGGAAACGGGGAATATTTTTTGTAATAAGGAAAGGCATGTCTACCGGGAGCAACTATTAATGATGTCACCAACAGATTGTCGGATGATAGGTTTCATTTCCTTTTCTTTTATTAATTATTATTATTATTAATAATTTTTTTATCATTGTTTTATTCGGTTTTTTTTTTTTTTTTTTGACTGGTTCAGCATAAGCCATAGGCTTTCTTGCACTATGCGGCCATTACTAATCATCATCATCATCATCAGCCATTTTCAATCCACTGCAGGATGAAGGCCTCTCCAGCAACTTTCCAGTTCCTTCTGTTTTGAGCACTGGCCATCCATTTACTACTCAAAAACTCATGAATTTCATCTATCCATCTCCGCCTTTGTCTTCCAGGTTTTCTTCTAGCTCCTCTTGGGTACCATTCTGTTATTTTCTTAGTCCATCTGTCATCATGTCTTCGAGCTATGTGTCCTGCCCAAGACCATTTTACTTCTTTAGTTTTGATAAGAATGTCCTTTACTTGAGTTTGCTGCCTAATCCATGTGTTTCTCTTCTTATCTAACAGTCTGATTCCCAATATAATTCGTTCCATTCTTCGCTGTGTAGTTCTCAGCTTCTCTTCCAT
This sequence comes from Mastigoproctus giganteus, assembly GCF_048544385.1. Taxonomy (NCBI): domain Eukaryota; kingdom Metazoa; phylum Arthropoda; class Arachnida; order Uropygi; family Thelyphonidae; genus Mastigoproctus; species Mastigoproctus giganteus. Next base: position 1,571,551 of record NC_143577.1, on the reverse strand, counting down.
TCTTTTGGTGAGTGCCCAAGTTTCACTTCCATAAGTCATGGTGAGGAGTATACATTGATTCATTATTTTACGTTTCAGACAAACTGGGATATTTCTCTTCAGTATGTGACTATATTTCCTGAATGCTATCCATCCAAAATTTATTCTTCTCTTGACTTCCAGCCATTTATCATTATTACAGCTAATAACTTGTCCCAGATAAGTATATGACTCCACCTTTTCAATTACTGCTCCTCCAATCATTATTTCCTTTTCCGTGGCATACTTGTTCATCATTACTTTTGTTTTAGCCATATTCATCTTGAGTCCAAAATCCTTACTAACTGTACATAACTGATTAAGATTTTCCTCTAATTCTTTGGGATCGTGGCTTATGACCACAATGTCATCTGTAAATCGTAAATGGTTTAGGTACTCTCTGTTCACATTGACTCCTTTCTGCGACCAGTCTAATCTTCTGAAAGCTTCCTCAAGGGCAGCAGTAAACAGCTTCGGAGATATTGTGTCTCCTTGTCGAACTCCTTTCTCGATTTTAAATTTGCTACTGTCTTTGTCTAGTCTAGTCTAATAAATTTGCTACTGTCTTTGTCTAGTCTAGTCTAATAAAGGAGGTAGCACTCTCATATATTTTCTTCAAAATCATAATATATGGAGTATCTATGCCTTGTCTTTCCAGTGCCCGAAATATTGCCTTATGCTGTATGGAGTCAAATGCCTTTTCATAATCCACAAATGCCAGGCATAATGGTGTTTTATATTCATTTGTTTTCTCCATTAGCTGTGATATTACGTGAAGGTGATCCATAGTTGAGAATCCTGTCCTAAAGCCAGCTTGCTCTTTCGGTTGATTCTCATCAAGTATTCTTTCTAATCTGTTAGTAATGACCCTTGTGAACAACTTGTAGATATGGGATAACAAGCTAATTGGTCTATAATTTCCAATTTCTGATTTATGTCCTTTCTTATGCAGCCAAACTATGATTGCATTATTCCACTGCTTAGGCATCACACCTTTTCTAATGCACTTTGTGAAGAGCCTTGCCAGTTTTTGTGTTATGTCTCTTCCTCCCAATTTTAACAACTCTACAGTAACTTCATCTTCCCCCGGGGCTTTCCGATTCTTCATTTTCTTCAATGCATGTTCTACCTCATCAGGAAGAATATCGGGTATGTTGTATGTGTTGCTACTTTGCAATCCATCTTCCCCACTGCTGGTATCATTCCCTCGCTCCTTGTATAGTTCTCTATAGTAGTCTTCTGCTATTTGAATTATGCCTTCTCTGCTGTTTATAAGTACACCATCGCTATTCTTCAGTTTCAGTATCATTTGTCTTTCTGTATTACTGCTCATGGCTGCTGATTTAAATCCTTTGTTCTCCCTTAATGCTTGTTCTACTTTTCTTGTGTTAAATCTTCTTATGTCCTCTCTGAGTCTCTTTCTAATGGCTTTGCATAACTCAGTATACTCAATTTTCTCCCTGTCAGTGTTTTTCTTGCTCTTCATTTGTCGTCTTCAGTTCATCATGACAAGTGTTTCTTGACTAATTTTTTCTTCTTTGGATTTCTGTTTCCCTATAGGTTTCTTGGGCTTTATCACTTTCAGAAAGTTGTAATATTCCTCGTCGATATCTTGGTCCTGAGCAGTCTGCAGAAGCTCAAACTTGTTCTTAAGTTCCAGTACCTACTGCTTTTTCTCCTCCTCTGTTATTTCAAAGACCTTTGTATTATTTACTCGAGTCAGTTTTTTCCTTTCCTTTCCTAAATCTATATCAAGTGTACATCTTACCATTCTGTGATCACTTCCAACATTTACCTTATTCAGGACGGTAACATCATTCACAATATATCTTCTGTTAGTGAGGATGAAGTCGATTTCATTAGTTGTTAATCCATTTGGACTCTTCCATGTCCACTTTCTGTTCACCCTTTTCTTGAAAAAAGTGTTCATTACTGACAGTCCTTGAGATTCTGCAAATTCCACAAGTCTTTCGCCTCTTTTATTTCTTTCACCAATTCCAAAATTTCCTATAGTTCCTCTTTCTGCGCTGTTTTGCCTTTTTTCAACCGTAGCATTGAAGTCTCCCATAATAATAGTGTAGTGGGCTTTCTGCTCATCTAGAAGACTCTCAATTTCGGTGTACATTTCTTCAACCTCTTCATCATCATGGCTCGATTTTGGTGCATAAATCATTATAATCTTTAGCTTGTACCTCTTAGAAATGTTGAGTATTAGTCTTGACACCCTTGGTGATGTACTTTTGAATTCCAAAATGTTGTTTTTAAAATCTTTATGGATCAGAAACCCAACTCCACCTTCACTCCTTTCACTGTTTCCATTGGTGTACAGCAGATTTCCACTTGATAAACTTATAAGTGGTTCATTTCTTCTTCTTGTTTCAGCCAAACCGATGATATTCCAATTCACGTTTTCTAATTCCTTTTCCAGCTCTAATATCCTCTCTTCACCGATGAGTGATCGTACGTTATAACAGGCCAATTTCAATTTCCGTGCATGGCAGCCTGGTCGTACCCAGAGATTCATAGCACCCTCTGCTTCCACTCTGATCCTCTCGCTGTCGTAAGAGGGAGAGTGAAAGCTGCTGGGGACTGAGGGCCATTTGTATTGTTGTGCTCTCATTGCTGGAGGGTTTGGTCTTTTCCTCTTCACGCTGACCAGGCGTCTTGAAGAGAACCACTCTACACGTTCGTTGCCACCTAAGTGACGTAAAAGGGCTTACCATCGAAAAGGTGTGCATGAGTGGATTTTAGGGAGGCAGGCCAACCGGACTTCTCCTAAATCTTCTGTAATAGAGAGATATTGGATCCATCAGTGTTTTAGGCTGAGTGTCTGATAACACACAGGATACCTGTTCCCCTCTAAGCCCATTACTAATACTAATACTAGTACTAATATACTGCGGACACGCTGTGATCTCTCTTAAAATTTAAGACTTTCACAAGCAGGAAAAGGAAATCATTGTTTATCAATATAGAAGAGCGCATTTACAATAATGGGTCCAGTTCTGTAGGGACACACTTGAAGAAAGAAAAAAACATGGAATTTCTAGAAAGAGTTCAAAGAAGGCAATTCAGATTTGCGACGAATGCTAATCGATACCCATTAGCAAAACAGCTAAGAAGATTCGGACAGTAGAACTTGCCGCCGTGGGGGAACCTCATTGGTATGTAAGGTTCATTTTATTATTTCTTGACTGGAATAATAAATTGAACGAGAGTGGTATATTTTTACTGGCTGAAGAATGAAGAACAAGGAGACAAAAAATACAGGATTTCGGAAAGTTACAGAAAGCTGAATCTCATTACGTTTCGGAAAGCATATTATTGTAGAGGGTTGAAATAATTGTCCTACCACAGTGGTCGAACAAAGCGGAATTGTATAGTACTTTTCGATGACGGGGAAAGTATAGCGATAAAGATTGTTATTATCTCTAATAACTATATTAGATATAATGATAAAGAATTTTTTCCTTTCTTTTGGCCCATGCAGAAAAGTCTTCTTCTTCTTGTACCATTTAGCCATTGTAATACTTATACTTTATTTGCCTGAGCGTTTCACTCTCCCTGTTTATTGTTTTTAATGTAAATTAAATAATATATATATATTACTTAATTTACTTCCCTCCACCCACCGGAAAATTGTGTTTTTCTTCCAGTAAAACAGACAAATCGACCAGAGAATACTCGCAATTCACGAACGTAATATACAATGGGCTGATGAATGTATACTTCTGGTGGCCACAGCGAGACATTTTTTATATATACACTCGGGGATCAATGAATTATGACCACATACCTAATACCACGTTGGGCCACCGTTCGTACAGTTAATAGCTGCTATTCGCTAGACATTCTCCATATGCCTCAGTTCTCGTTTCAAAAGTGTTCAATTCGATTGAGATCAGGTGATTTGAGAATTTGAAGGCAAGTCAAGACAGATGATATCTAACTGTGTTCCTCGAACCGGTCGTGTACAGTGCGGATCAGATTAAACGGTGCATTGTCGTCTTGGAATATTATGCTTCTGTCCTGGAAAAACTGCAACATTGCAGGGTATACATGGTCTCCTACGATCTTCCAGCAGACCCCACCAGTGAAAACTTGGTCTATACGTACCACCGATCCTAGTTCTTGCCAGTGAAACATGTCCCATTTAAGCAATCACTGCCACCTGTCTAGTTGGTGGACATCATATACATGGTTAAATGTTGCTTGCGCCATATACGACGTCATCGGTGCTCGTGTTGTGCCAAGTATTTGGACTCATCCGTTCAGCACACTCATTTCTAGTCCTCCTCCAGCGTCCAACCAGCATGTTGTTGGCACCAGAATATTTGCAGTCAGTCTACGCGGTAGCACAGTGGTATCGTCACCGTCGTCCTCACACTGGGTGGAAAAGGCCCGGGTTCGAATCCCGTCGATGACCCGAGGAATGTTTTTCATTGCGTGGCGAGTTAGTCGGTCTCATGCGTAGATAGGAAGATTTTCCCCTGAAACACTGGGGTTTTTTATCCAACAAAAGAGGCAGGTCGACCAAAGTACACACGCCATTTGTAGATGAAATATACATGTGTAGTTGAAAGTTACTTTCCAGCTTACCCTAATGTAATAGTTTAGTTTAGTTTAGTATTTGCAGTCTACGAATTCTCTGGTACCCCATACGATGATCAGCAATAAGGAGAGGATCTTTTGGGTTGTCTGCTGTGAAACCTCATACATCTGAGCATCGGATAACCGTCATTTGGAATATGGTAAAGCGATGTCAACTTGCACAGTGACCTGCCGTTGAGCCCATACAATGCGCTGCACCCTTTCTCCACCACGAATATCCACCTTACGTAATCTATTGCCGGCGATAGGTGGTCTGACTAGTTCGACAGCATTCTTTGTACACCTTACAGCGGGCCGTGCGCAACTAACAAGACGTACCGTTTCTGATGCTCCTAGAATAACGCCCTTTTGACACTCCGTGATATCATTACTACATCCCTTAACTGCTACTTTATCACTTTCACGACCAGATGCAAATTATCACTGCTCTAGCGTACGAAGTTGTTCGGCTTTTCATACTGTGAGCAATGCAGTATTGTCTATTAGAGATCGGGGTGGTTACAATTTAGTGATCACTGAGTATACAGTGCCGGACCAAGGTATATTCACGCCCCAGGCAGAAAAAGAATATATATATATATATATATATATATGATTTGTAAAATTTGGGCGCCCCCTAAAGAATGACGTCCCGGGAAAGAGCTCCTGCTAGCCTGTGCCATAATCCAGCACTATGAGTATATATACGCAAGGTGGAAAAGACTCGAGCTAGCATTAACATTAGCAAGTGCACATGATTCAAGAAATCAAGCTTATATATAGCATCAGCCAAAAAAAAAAAAAAACATACACACACCCTTCTCATTTCGCACATCCACTCGCTCCAAATGTTTGTCTAGTTCTGCTTTGAATCTGTTTAATCTATCAACTTCTACAATGAAAGATGGAGGTTTGTTCCAGCAATCAACCACCCACTGGCTAAAGGCAAACTTCCGCACATCTATCCTGCAACTATCTTCCCTCAATTTGAATTTATGCCCTCTCAGGCGAATATTCTGAGCAAGAGGAAGAATCCCAACAGCGCCATCAGCATTGACCATGATCAAACCATTCAAGGATTTATATACCTCTATCAGATCACCTCGCCGGTGCCTAGTCTCCAGACACTGTAATTTGCAAAACTTAAGCCTTCCTTCGAAACAGCAACCCTTTGTTTCATTCACTAATCCTGTTGCCCTTCTCTGTACTCGTTCGAACAGCTCTACCTTTTTCTTAAATGAGGCCTCTAGACCTGTATACAGTACTCTAGGTGTGGTCTGACCATTGCCTTATACAATGGAATAATCACCTCCTTATCCCTGCTAGAAAAATTCCTATATATCATCGACAATACACCATGAGCTACTCTTGCAGCCCATCAACACTGCTCAGAAAACTTCATATGTGGTTTTCTTTTTCGAAAATCTAATCTCTGAGTTCACACTACTTACTCCAAAATTCATCGTGCCGCCAATTACTGTTGCCGTTCAATTTGGTGCCAGCTATGGCCAACGAAACTACTGACATGGAATGGAGAAGTGGTTAGAGGGATCCAATCATAAAATTTATGAGTTTTATTTAATGATGGCGTGAAGGATGAACAGGGCAGATATATTCAGAATATATATGCATTATATTTTAAAATATAATGCATATATATATTGCAAAACTTTTGCACGCTTCTCTTTTCGAAAAAAAAAAAAAAATAATAAATAAATAAAATAATGTAAATAAATCAGAGGGCGCTCTACACGGCTTATTGAAACCAGCTGTTGAACTTAACTGGTTATTATGAATTTGTTTTTTGTTAGCTGAGTGTTTGAATTAAGTTAATCCATTTTATTTATCGGGGAACTCTACTGCTGTACATTAGCTGGCGAGTGATCTAAAGGGATAGAAGTAGTCGTAATGAATCCAGCAGCTACTGGACAAGTTTCACCTAATCGGCCACCGGATGAATCACCATGGTGGATGAAGCAAGTGGTTCGCTTGGTTGCTACTGTCAGTTCATTAGGTATGCGTTTTGTCTTTCACTCTGCCTTTTACTTGCGGGACACTGCCCTATAATTGTTTGTCGTCATTTAGCGAAGTAGTGCCTGTGTCACGATTTTGCGTTAGATTTTATTTTTAACTTATTTTCAGTTTTTACTTTTTTTTTTGATTTTCAATTTTTACTGATAATGAAAAAAAAAAATAATGGTAAGCGTGAGCTGTTTTATAGATATTTAAATAAAGATGCAGCACAAAACCCTATTAGAAACAATCGAATTCAGATGAATCAAGACAGATATTTCGGCGAGGGCGATACGAGGATATGTATGTTATTAACAGTAATTTTAAAATTCATCTGGAATGTGGCATGAATTTATCTCGAATTTTTAACCAGCCTTTATCTAATACACACACACATAGAATAGTTACAGCTTAGTATATTATTATTATTAGCTATGTGGTGCAAGGAATTCGAGGTTTTGCTTTCTTGCATCAAATGCCACTACTACTACTACTACTACAAGCCAAAAAAAAATTGAGTACCCTGAGAGAGAAGTAGGAAGGAATTGCCATAAAAGAGAAGAATGATGATATCCAGCTCAGGACCCTGGGTGCAAGGCCGTGCGGTAGATTTTCTCAGTATGATGCAAGTCTTTGAAATGCCGCCCCTTAATGGTTCAAGTTGTATTTTGATTTCGCTGCTTATGCTGCCCCCTTACGGTGCTGCCTGATGCGGCCGCCTCTCTGTATCATAGCACGGCACGGCCCTGCCTGGGTGTGCCAAACCCATACTCACCAGATGTGAGTCCCTGGGGTTAAATATGCCAATTTGCTCAGGCACTGGGAGGAAGACACTCCTCTGGAAATTAAGGTCTCAGGCCCAGGTCAAAAAATTCATATTTGTTAGGAACTAGGAGAACATTATAAGTGAAATCAGAATGATTAGGCTTATATTTCGACAAGAAATAAACATTGAAACTGTGAAGTAGGTTTAAAATCTTGAATATATTTAACTGAACAAAACAGCATGCATCAAAACCTAGTTAAATTAAGATTCTTAAAGGGATTAAACTGAAATCCAGGCACCCAGAAATCCATTCTACATTCAAAACCTTCTTCATGGAAAGGTATCAGAGCTGTTTATCAAGCTCAGATATGTTCTCTGAAGGAGCTCTAGTTACAACAAATAAACCTCTGAAATACTCAAACAGGAAGAGCCAAAGATAGTAAATACTAACAGAAAATTTCCTAGTAGTAGTAATAGTGGCATGTGATGCAAGAAAGCAAGCGTATGAGCTTATTCAGCATCAGCCAAAAGAAAAAAAAAATTTACACAACAATTCCCTCTAAATGTTTGTCCAGTTCCTCCTTAAATTTATTCAACCCATCAACCTTCACAACAACAGATGGAAGTTTGTTCCAGCAATTAACCTTCCACTGGCTAAAGGCAAATTTCCGCACATCTATTCTACATCTGTCTTTTCTTAATTTGAATTTATGCCCCCTTAGGTTCGTAATCTGAACAAGTAGAAGGATCCCATCAGAATTCAGCGTGCTCAACCCATTCAAGACCTTATACAACTCAATCAGATCACGTCGCAGGTGCCTAGTCTCCAGCCACTGCAATTTGCAGAATTTTAAGCCTCTCTTGGTAAGAGTATCCCTTCATTCCCCTCACCAATCTTAGTATTAGTATTAGTAACGGCCGCATGGTGCAAGAAAGCCTATGGCTTATGCTGCACCAGCCAAAAAAAAAAAAAAAAAAAAAAAAAAATCCGAACAAAACAATGATAAAAACAAAAAAAAAAAAAATAATAATAATAAATAAATAACTAAATAATAATAATTAATAAATAAAAAAAAATAAAATAAAAAGGAAATTAAACCTATCATCCTATGTGCTTCCCTTACCCAAAAGTACTATCCAGATGACCTTTGAATTTCCCCAAACTGTCGGCCTCTACCACCCATGAAGGCAACTTATTCCAGTAATTTATAACTCGCTGGCTAAAATAGAACTTCCTGCAATCCAATCTAAACATTTCCCCCCGTAACTTGAATTTATGTCCCCTAGTTCTAGCATCATTTATAATCTTGAAAATTTTGTCCTCATTCATTTTACTGATGCCTCTCAGAGCCTTAAACACCTCAATCAAATCTCCTCTAAGGTGTCTAGTTTCCAAACTCTGCAACCCACATATTCGAAGTCTTTCTTCATAAGGACGCCCTTTTGCCGATCTCACCAGGCGAGTTACCCTTCTTTGCACCCTTTCAAGAAGCTCGATGTCTTTCTTCAGGTGCGGTCTCCATACTTGAACACAGTATTCCAAGTGTGGTCTAACATAAGCCTTATATAATGGGATTATCACGTCCCTATCTCTACTTGCAAAAGTTCGATAGATCATCGATAGGACACCATGGGCCTTCCTTGCAACCTGTTTACAATGCTCAGAGAATTTCATGTCTGACCGTATCGTAACACCCAAGTCCCTTTCCTCCAGTACTGGCTTTAGTTGAACTCCACCAAGTGAATAAGTTTTTTTGGGATTACTGTTTCCCAGGTGTAATACCTTACACTTTGTTGGATTAAAGCACAGCTGCCATTTTTCTGACCATTCCTGAAGTCTATCTAGGTCTCTCTGAAGAAGCTCAGCTTGACAGTGATCATTAACTACTCTCCCAATTTTAACATCATCTGCAAATTTAGACATCACGCCCTCTATCCCTTCATCAATGTCGTTTATGAAAATTAAAAACAACAGTGGTCCTAATACTGATCCTTGGGGAACCCCACTTCTTACATCAACCCAATCTGAGGAATAGCCATTTATCACAACCCTCTGCCTCCTGCCCTGAAGCCATCCTTCTATCCATCTAAGGATTTTCCCAGTGATTCCAACCTGTTCCAGCTTATAAAGCAACCGCTCATGTGGGACTGAGTCAAAAGCTTTGCTGAAATCTAAATAAACAATGTCGAAATTATTCCCTAAATCCAGCTCGTGAGTGACCCTTTCGAAATAGCGAACCAGATTTGTTAAACATGATTTTCCCTTTACGAAACCATGCTGAGTATCCTTGAGAATTTCAATTCGATCCAAATGATCCTGAATTCCACCCTTGATCATTGCCTCCATGATTTTCCCTACTACTGAAGTCAGACTGACAGGTCGATAATTTCCAACTTCACTTTTAGAGCCACCCTTATGTATGGGAGATACATTTGCACTTTTCCAATCCAAGGGAATCTCCCCAGAGTCTAATGATGCTCGCATAATTAGCCTCAATGGTTCAATGCACTCGCTTGCTGCCTCTCTTAAGATTATAGGATATATTCCATCAACTCCAGGAGCCTTACTGGTCTGTAGGCTCGAAAGTTTTTTCATTAAATAATCTTGCGAAATTTCAATATCACTAATTACATATTTTTTAACTTCGCTCCCACACTTTCCCTTTGCCACAAAAGGCTTTTCATTTGTAAATATCGATGCAAAATAACTGTTGAGTTCATCTGCAACGGCAGCTGGTGTATTTATTACTATCCCCTTTCCCTTACATAAAGGTCCGATCTGGTTTGTCCTGCTCTTCTTGGCATTTATATATGTGAAGAATTCTTTATCCCCCCTCTTTGCTCTGTTTGCTAGTGATTTCTCATAAACTGCCTTTGCCTGTCGAACCTTTTCTGTGGCTCTATTACACATCACCTTGTAGCTGTTATAGGCTTCAGTACTTTTTATTGTTCTGTAACCTTTCCATGCCACCTTTTTCTGCTCAAGTAATGCGGCAACTTCACTAGTCATCCAACTTGGAACCCTCCTCGTGGAGTATTTTTTTTAATGGTGTATACGCATTCAAGGTATCTGTGATTAATGTTTTAAAAGCGTACCACAGTTCAATTGTATTCATTCTCTGCGCGATATCTACCCAGTTAATAGAGGCCATGTAGTACCTTAAGGCATCGTAATTTCCTTTTCTGAAATTAAAACCCATTCCTTTGCCTTTTACTTCTGCTACCTCTCTCGTCATCATCCACCGTAGAACTCCGTGATCACTTCCTGCTACTGTTTCCTCTACTGTCAGCCCTGTTATGTCATCTGATTCATGTGTGATGATGAGGTCTAGGATATTCTTTTCTCTAGTATTTTCCCTGACATGTTGATACAAATAACAGTCATCTAGTTGATTTAAAAATTTTGTTCCCCATGTCGAGTTTCCTTCCCATTTACTCCAATCAATTAGAGGCAGATTGAAATCACCCATAATAAGGCATTGACGCTTACTTGCCCATTCCATTTGCATGTAGAGGCTTTTGTCATAATCTTCACAATCACCTGGTCTGTAGATTACTCCTACTCGCATTATACCTTTGTTTCCAACTATCTCACACCATACAGACTCTATACTAGCATGTGAGACGTCTGAATCCGGGAAAGCTATCGTCGCACTCAGGCTGCTTCTGATAAGAAGCATTACCCCACCACCCCTTCTATCTAACCTATCCTTCCTAAATACATTATACAAGCCGTACTGAAACTCATCATCCCCAATTTCCGGGTGGCACCACGTCTCTGTAAGCCCTATTATGTCCGCGTTACTTGTTTTAACCAGCAGTTCGAATTCGCTCATTTTATTGACGACACTTCTAACGTTACTGTATAAACAATTAAGATTTACTGTTCTTGTATATTTAACAACCCTAACACAACCCTTGAAGTTTTTTAGGCTCGCTACCCGCCCACGTGAAACGTTTGTGCCCCCAGAACATCTAGATAATACGTCCAGTTGGGGTAACAGATAAGAACTCTTGAGGTATGCGCAAGAGTTACTTTGACCAATATTATCAGATAAACGCGTGTCAGTATTACCCACATCCCCCCTAACTAGCAGTTTCCCTGAACCTTTAAGGTATCCTCAATAATACTGGCAAAAACTTTTGCACCACCTTTGTTTAAGTGTATCCCGTCTCTACAAAACAAATTCCTTCTACCTACAAGTGTGGGCCATGCTGATAGAAATTTACCCCCTAAAGCCTTGCAGATTCCTTCAAGTCTTGAGTTAATCCACAAGGCTCTTAACATATAATCCCTCCTATCGTGTCTGGGCAGAATTGCAGACACATAGACATTATGGCCTAGCTCGCGACATTTCCTCAGCATGGTCCTGTATTTTTCCAACAAATCGTCAGATCGTGTACGTTTAATATCGTTTGTCCCCACATGAATAATAATATTTTCTTTACCCCCTTTAAAATCTGACAGTCTGTTGGTGACATCATCAATAGTTGCTCCCGGCAGACATACCCTGGTTCTCCTCCACCTATCTTTATTACAAAAAATATTCCCCGTTTCCCTGACAATGGAGTCTCCTAATAATACAATGTCCTTTTTAACCAGAGTAGTTTGCACTTGGTTTTTCTGTTTTGAGGCTCGAATCGGGTGTGCATCACTTGGTAGATTGCTGGAGTTTTGAGTCCCTGACGAGCTCCCAGATGCATTATTTTCGAGGGCAAGCACTTGTTTTTTCAGGGACTCAAATTGTTCCCTCAGTGCACCAAATTGTAATTTAAGATCGGTGCACTCCTTACATCGATCACAAAGAAAAGAATCCCCAGGTGAGGTAGGATTAGTCACCAGGTCGACCTTGGAAAACATTCCACAGGTTCCACAACGGATTAAATCATGACTCACCCGTAAATCGCCATCTGCTATTTCCGTGTGAGTCACGATACCCTGTGACGTGTTTAAGGCAGATCTCGTAACTACCATTATAAAATTAAATAAATATCAATGAAAGTAACTTTAAAAAATTATATCTATAATATTATTAAAATCAAACAGTTACAGGAAAACCTATAACAAAATAATCCAACAATATCTAAATAAATCAAATATTTAAAAGCACTATCCAAAAGTAAACCACTTAACTGAGGAGCCCTGTCTATGCGCGTCCGCTCACCTCGAATGCCAACCTCGAATCGTGTTGCACTTCTCTGTACACGCTCAAGCAAATCTACATCCTTCCTAAAATGAGGCCTCCAGACCTGTACACAGTACTCAAGGCAGGGCCTGACCATTGCCTTATATGCAAAGAGAATAATCACCTCCTTTTCCCTGCTAGCAAAATTCCTGTATATCATTGACGAAACCCCATGATTTGCCCTGGCAGCCTGTCTGCATTGCTCAGAAAACTTCATATCTGACTGCACAATTACTCCAAGGTCTTTTTCATTTTCTACCACCTTAAGTGTAGTACCACGTAGTTGGTATGTTCCTCTGGGGTTACTTCTATCCATATGCAGTACTTTGCTTTTGTCAACGTTAAACTTCAGTTGCCACTTCTTAACCCATCAGCCCAAATTATCTAGATCCTGTTACAGTGGCACCTGCTATTACTGTCATTAACAATCCTGCCAACCTTTGTATCATCTGCAAACTTCGACACTAAGCCTGATATACCTTCATCAATATCATTGATAAATACACGAAACAACAGTGGACCCAACACCGAACCCTGTGGGACTCCACTAATAACATTAGTCCATGAAGAGCAGCACCCATAGATTACCACCCTCTGTCTTCTCCCACCCAACCATCCATTGTAGCAACTTACCATGAATACCATTCTGCTCAAATTTGTACAGTAGTCTTCCATGCACAACAGTGTCAAAAGCTTTCCTGAAATCCAAGTATATGATATCAAAATTAATTTTGCATTCAGTTCCTTTGAAACCACATCATAATATCCTATCAAATTTGTCAGACAAGACTTTCCCTTAACAAACCCATGCTGTGTCTGAATTATTGCTGCAGTCTTGTCTAGATGATCGTGCAATGCATCTTTAATCAGTGACTCCATTATTTTACCCGGAACAGAAGTTAAACTAACTGGTCTGTAATTACTCGTGTCACCCTTCTTAAAGGGATGAAATTTTGTTTTGCCCACACTTTACACAGTTTCTCCCCCTCCTTTCCACCAGAATTGTGTTGTTGTATTAGGCATACGTGTTCCCCCCACTCCTTTAATAAATATATTGTGTGGAATGCATTATGTCAATTCATGGGAGGAATTGACATTAGTGCACTATTTAGTGTATTGAACATGTTTGTAGGAAACAGTTTTAAGAATTTCTAATTTTGGGACCCAATAAACCATTTAAAATTGCAAAACAAACATTGAGTAAAGTCTAATTTTAGGAATTTTTATTAACTTAAGTTGAAAGGTTTCAGTATATTGTATATTGGTTTTTTTTTTTTTTTTTTTGGTAGCATAACAGAATATACTAATTAGTACAAAAGACAAATTTATACAAGAAAGCTGGAGTCATTTAGCCTTAAAAAACTGCTATTTTATTCTGTTATCTACCCAGTACTTCCTTAACTCAGCTGTGGCTGCACCAAGAAAGTCTCGTGAGCATCTTCTTGTGTCATCTGTGAAAGAAAAGAGGTACTTCAGTATTAACATTAGCAAAGGCTGCAAAAAAGCAAGCTTATATAGCATCAGCCAAAAAAAAAAAAAAAAACCCTTATATCACCCATCCGCTCGCTCCAAATATTTGTCAAGTTCTGCCTTGAATCTATTTAAGCTATCAACTTCTACAATGACAGATGGCAGTTTGTTCCAGCAATCAACCACCTGCTGGCTAATGGCAAACTTCTGCACATCCATCCTACAACTGTCTTTCCTCAATTTCAATTTATGCCCACTTAGGTTCGTAATCTGAGCAAGTGGAAGAATCCCATCAGCATTGAGCATGCTCAAACCATTCAGGGCTTTATACACCTTGCAGGTGCCTAGTCTCCAGACTCTGTAATTTGCAAAACCTAAGCCTTTCTTCGTAAGAGCAACCCTTTCTTCCATTCACCAATCTTGTTGCCCTTCTCTGTACTCTTTCCAACAACTCTACATCCTTCTTAAAATGAGGTCTCCAGACCTGTATACAGTACTCAAGGTGTGGCCTGACCATTGCCTTATACTAGGGGATAATCATCTCCTTATCCCTGCTAGAAAAATTCCTGTATATCATTGACAAGACACCATGAGCTACTCTTCTAGACCGTCTGCGCTGCTCAGAAAACTTCATATCTGCCTGCACAATTACCCCCAGGTCCTTTTCATTCTCTACCACTGTCAGTGTGTTACCACAGAGTTGATATGTTACTCTGGGATTACTGCTTCCCATATGTAGTACTTTACATTTGTCAATGTTAAACTTCATTTGCCACTTCTCAGCCCATCTGCTCAACTTTTCTAGATCCTGTTGCAGCAGCATACTGTCATTAGTGCCATTAACAACCCTGCTGACCTTCGTATCGTCTACAAACTTGGACATTAAGCCTGATATATACCATCATAAATATCATTTATAAATACAGAAAACAACAATGGACCCAACACTGAACCCTAAGGGACTCCACTAATAACATTAGTCCACAAAGAGAAGTGTCCATTGATTACCACTCTGTCTTCTCCCACTCAACCATCCCTTTATCCATAGCAGCAATTTGCCCCCAATGCCACACTGCTCCAATTTGTGCAGCAGTCTTCCATGTGCAATACAATCAAAGGCTTTTCTAAGATCCAAATATATGATATTAAAGTTATTCTTTGCATTCAGTTCCTTTGTGACTACATCATAGTATCCAATCAAATTATGCAGACAAGACTTCCCCTTAACAAACCCATGCTGTGTTCAAGCTATAACTGAAGTCTTGTCTAAATGATCCTGCAATGCTTCTTTAACCAGTGCCTCCACTAATTTCCCTGGAACAGAAGTTAAACTAACATGTCTGTAATTACCTCTCTCCCTTTGATCCTCCTCTGTGGATTGGGGGCACATTTGCACATCTCCAGTCCATGGGTACCTCCCCTGAGTCCAGGGAGGCTCTCATAATTATGGTTAAGGGTTTCCTTACTTCCTTTGCTGCCTCCTTTAATATAACTGGATAGATTCCACCCATCCCAGGTGCCTTTTGTTGTGTTTATCTTCAACAATTTCTCCTCCACTTTACTCTCAGCTATTACAAGATTATCTAGCCTACTGCCAGAGTTGAATACACCTCTGGCATTCCCCTCCCTGAATAACTCCTCATGTGTGAATGTCGATGCAAAATATTCATTTAGTTTTTTAGCTGCCTGAGCAGGATCATCAACAGTTGAACCGTCGATATCAAGTGGACCAATCTGATTCATCCCCTTCCTTCTAGAGATGACATAAGTAAAGAACTCTCTGCTGTTTTTCCTTGCATCCTTTGCCAACGATTTCTCGTAATCTGCCTTCGTCTGCCTAACTTCCTGTGTAACTTGGTTACAGACCAGCTTATATCTATCATAGGCTTCTGTGTCGCATGCTAATTTATATGTATCCCATGCATTTTTCTTCTCTGCCACATGTCTAATTAGTTCATCTGACATCCATTTAGGCCTAAATCTTGCACAATATTTCTTAGTTGGTATGTAAAGCCTAGTAGCTTCCAAGATTAAATCTTTGAATGCTTCCCATTTTGAATTTGCTGTTGGTAACATCATCTGTTGATCCCACCGTATAGAAATGAAACACTGTTTCAGACCACCGTAGTCACTTTTACGAAAGCAAAAACCCTTCCCTTTACCCTTGATGGTAGTTACCTCTTTGAGTAAATCCCACTTCAGCACACTGTGATCACTGCCACCTAGTGATTCCTTTATCTGGAGATTCTTGATGCATGAAGAATCACTACTGATAATCAGATCAAGAGTATTACTCACTCTAGTTGCCTCCCGAACATGCTGCTGTTGAAAACAATCATCCAGTAAATCCACAAAAGCCTTGCTAGTGTGTGTGACCAAACTACAAATTTCAGTCAATATCCGGGAAATTAAAATACCCCCCATTATAAGATACTCAAATTTACTGGCCCACTCTTTCTCTGCACAATTTCTCATTATACTCATCAGATTCGTTAGGCCTATAACATGCACCTACTCTCATTTTTCCTTTCCCAGTGCTTATGTCACACCAAACAGACTGAACATTGCGTTGTCCACCAACATCAATTGGGTGCACTTCCATAGATTTTGTGTTTCTTAACTAATAGCATAACCCCTCCTCCCTTGTTGTCCTGTCTATCCTTTCTGTACACATTGTATTCCCCAAATTCTGGTTCTGCTCTGCTTATGTCTGTGTGACACCATGTCTCTGATATTTAAACAATATCTGCCTTTGATGTCTTTACTAGCACTTCAAGCTCATCAAATTTATTAACTATACTCCTAGCATTGGTGTACATGCATCTGTTTCTACTCTTAGTTACCCTAACAGAGCCCATGTATTTATTTGTTCCACTATGACTCCCAGCAGTCCTAGTAATTCCCATTGCCTTGCTTTTCAGGCTGCTGCTCAATTGCATTTCAATAGAAGTAGTTCAAGAATCACTTTTACCTCTGCCAGTGGCTACTGTTAATCTATTAGTCCGTGTATCCCCCAAGCTAGCAGTTTTTAATATAGAAAAGGTTGAAATCAAAAGAAGAAAGTGAAGTAAATTAAGTAATGAAGTACCCCCTCTTTTCTTTATATTTAGAAAGAAAATGAGGTACTTTTTCTTATATAATATACATGTACATCCTTAGAAATGGCCAAGAGGACCCTGTGGAGTCTATTCTTAGTAATTGTAGACATGGAAATGAAAAAAAAAATAGAATTTAAAATCAAAACAAGGAGCTGTTGTACCTGTCAGTCATTGTTTTCTGATTTTGGTTTATGAATCTTAAAATTTTGGAATTTAATGAAAATGAATCATGTGGTATACAATTAGGTACAGGAGACAGTATTACATTATAAAGGAACTAATGACAAGGTATTTTACAAATTTATTTCTTTTATAAGTCTTTTGCGATTTTATATATATTTTTTAAAATTATAGCATTTTTGAAATAGTTCACTCTAATGTTATACAGCCAAGCTAAAATAAGAGTAAATTAATATACAAAGGCATTTATTCACAAATTTTTCATTTTTAGGACTTCAAAATTTCATGAAAAAACTCTCAACATATCTTGCTGCTAGCAAAAAATGCACCCACCAAGCATGTACATTTTGAAGAAACTCACTCTGGAAAAGGTTAAACAACTAGTCTCAAAACTTTGCAATCCACAAAACTAAGACTCACTCTGTAGGAATAAAGTAAAATTCTATTAAAATGAGTAACTTTTCAATGAAAATTTCACTGTTACAAAAACATTTCCAGGTCCTGGCCAACTTCAATAATTTCTTAAATCCTATTCTGTGAAATAGTTGTGATAAATAATTCAGTAAAATGAGTTATTCTTTTAGCCAATCAATGTTTAAAATGTATTGGTTTACACTCATATTGTTGTGGGAGCATTTAATTGAAAAAAATACACACTCTCCGTTTAAGCTTTCCCATTTTTAAATGATTATTATAACCCCACCCCCAAAAAAGATGCTGTCTGTGAGATGATAAATTCAAACTAGTTCCTTCCTAGTAGAAATAATAAATAAAAAAAGTTGAAATTAAAATTCAAGAGAATGGTGTTCACTTATATACAAAAAAAAAGAAGAAAAAAAGGTTTTAAATATTAACGTATTAATGCAACAAAAAATCTGACATTAAAAACAAACTTACATTGGCATTGCCAGTACGGTGCAAGAAGATGAAGTTTATACAGCACCACCAAAAGAACAGAAAAAAAAAATTGCCTGCTCCTTCCAATAATTCATCCAAATGTTCTTAAAATTATTCAACTTCACAATGTTGTTCAGTGTTTATTCCAACATCTGATTACTCTTCGTTGTAAATTCCACATATCTATTCTGCAAACCATTCTCTTTTGTTTTAAAGTTAGTATTAGTAGTGGCAATGATGCAAGAAAGCAGGCTTATGCAGCATCAGTGAGGGGGGGGGGAAGGAAAATCTTGCCATTTCACCAATCCATCACCTCCAATAGTTTGCCAGTTTGTCTAGTTATTTCTTGAATTTATTCAAAATATCTACTGACACAACAACAGATGGAAATTTGTTAGAACAAATAACTATCTACTGACACAGCAACAGAGGGAAATTTGTTAGAACAAATAACTACCTACTGGTTAAAGGCAAACTTCCATACATCTAGCCGATGCCATCCTTCCTCAGTTTGCATTTGTTCCCCCCCCCCACGTGTGTACAGTGGGGGGAACAAATCGATGCCATCAGCACTGATTGCTGTCCATTAACACCTCAATCAGGTCACCTCACAGGTACCTAAACTCCAGATGATGCATTTTGCAGAACTGAAACCTTTCTTTGTAAGACCACTCTTGTTCCCTTCACCAATTGTGTGCCCTTCTCTGCGTCCATTCCAGCAGATCAACATCCTTTCTAAAATGAGGCCTTCAGACTTCTGTGCAGTAGTCAAGATCTGTTGGACATAGTGTTATTATTGTTGCTCTTATATTATTTCTTCCTGATTGGGGGATTCCACTTCGTGACAGGTACTGCTACCAAGAACACAGAGCAGTTGTAATGTCTGGTACTGTTGGTCGAGGAATTCTCTGACTATCCTACAGGTGTTCAGGATTGCAACTTTCTGGAGTTCCTTGTAGGTGTTCTCTAGGAGACCTATTGCTGCTATGTCTTTTGCACCATACCGGTGGTTGACACGATGATCAGGATGGTCGTTACTTCTTGCATATGCCACATCTCCTTGACCTTATGTCTCAGGTTCGTGTACTTCCTAGAATTTATTATTATTAGCCATATGGCGAAAGGAAGCCTGAGGCTTATGCTGCACCAGCCAAAAAAAAAAATTCCTAAGTTACCCTGAGATAGAGAGAGAGAGAGAGAGAGAGAGAGAGAGAGAGAGAGAGAGAGAGAGAGAGAGAGAGAGAGAGAGAGAGAGAGAGAGAGAGAGAGAGAGAGAGAGAGAGAGAGAGAGAGAGAGGTATTTAGCATTAGTAGAGGCATACGATGCAAGAAAGCAAGCTTGTGCAGCATCAGCCAAAAATAAAAAAAATAAAATGTTCCAATTTCACCCCTCTGTTTGTTCCTAATACCTGTCCAGCTCAGCCTTAAATTTATTTAAGCTATCAACTTCCACCACAAAAGATGGAAGTCTATTCCACCAATCAACCACCTGCTGGCTAAAGGCAAACTTCCGGACATCTATCCTACAACTGTCTGTCTTCATTTGAATTTATGTCCTTTCAGGTGATTATTCTGAGCAAGAGAAAGAATCCCATCAGCATTGAGCATGCTCAAACCATTCATGGCTTTATACACCTCAATCAGATCACCTTGCAGGTGCCTAGTTTCCAAATACTGTAATCTTCAAAACTTAAGCATTTCTTCATAAGAGAATCCCTTTGTTCATTCACTAATCTTGTTGCCCTTCTCTGTACTCATTCCAACAGCTCTACATCCTTCTTAAAATGAAGCTTCCAGACCTGTATACAGTACTCATGGTGTGGCTTGACCATCGCCTTATACAAGGGAATAATCACCTCCTTATCCCTGCTAGAAAAATTCCTGTATATCATTGACAAGACACCATGAGCTACTCTTCCAGACTGTTTGCACTGTTCAGAAAACTTCATATCTGCCTGCACAATTACCCCCAGGTCCTTTTCATTCTCGACCACTGTCAGTGTAGTACCACAGAGTTGATACATTAATCTGGGGGTTACTGCTTTAGATATGTAGTACTTTACATTTGTCAATGTTAAACTTCATTTGCCACCTCTCAGCAAATCTGCTCAACTTTTCTAGATACTGTTGCAGCAGCATATTGTCATTAGTGTCGTTAAAAACCCTGCCAACCTTCATATCGTCTGCACTCTCGGACATTAAGCCTGATATATACCATCATCAGTATCATTTATAAATATAGAAAACAACAATGGACCCAACACTGAACCCTGAAGGACTCCACTAATAACATTAGTCCACGAAGAGCAGTGTCCATTGATTACCACTCTGTCAGGTGAAGAACTGCTCCAGTTTGTGCAGCAGTCTTCCATGTGCAACAGTATCAAAAGCCTTTCTAAGATCCAAATATATGATATCAAAGTTATTCCCTGCATCCAGTTGCTTTGTGACCACATCACAGTATCCAATCAATTGGTCAGACAAGACTTTCCCTGAACAAACCCATGCTGTGTCCGAGCTAAAACTGAAGTCTTGTCTAGATGATCCTGCAGTGCTTCTTTAACCAATGCCTCCATTAATTTCCCTGGAACAGAAGTTAAACAAACAGGTCTATAATTACTTGTGTCACCCTTTTTTCCTCCTTTGTGAATTGGGGTTACAATTGCACATCACCAGTCCATGGGTACCTCCCCTGAGTCCAAGGAAGCTCTCATGATTATGGCTAAGTGTTTGCTTACTTCCTTTGCTGCCTACTTGAATATAACTGGAGAGATCCCATCCACCCCAGATGTCTTTCTTATGTTTATCTTCAACAATTTCTCCTCCACTTGGCCAGAGTTTAGTTCATTTCTGGCATTCCTCTCCCTTAATAACTCCTCATGTGTGAATGTAGATGCAAAATACTCATTTAGTTTGCTAGCTACCTGAGCAGGATCATCAGCAGTTGAACCATCGATATCCAGTGGACCAATCTGATTCTTCCCCTTCCTTCTAGTGTTTACATACGTATAGAACTCTTTGCTGTTTTTCTTTGCCAAAGATTTCTCATAATCTGCCTTTGCCTGCCTAACCACCTTTGTGACTTGGTTACAGACCAGCTTATATCTCTCATAGGCTTTGATGTCACCCATTAATTTATATGTATCCCACGAATTTTTCTTCTCTCCCACATGTCTCATTACTTCATTTGACATCCATTTAGGTCTAAACCTCAAACAATATTTCTTAGTAGTAGCTTCCAAGATAAATTCTTTGAATGCTTCCCATTTTGAATTTGCTGTTGGTAACATCATCTCTTGGTCCCACCGTATAGAATTTAAATACTGTCTCAGACCTCCACAGTCGCCTTTACGAAAGCAAAAAACCCTTCCCTTTACTCTTGATTGTAGTTACCTCTTTGAGTAAATCACACTTCAGCACACTGTGATCAATGCCACTTAGTTGTTCCTTTATGTGCAGATTCTTAATACATGAAGAATAACTACTGATAATCAAATCAATAGTATTACTCCCTCTAGTTGGCTCCCGAACATGCTGCTGTAGAAAACAATCATCCGAGAAATTCACAAAAGCCTTGCTAGTGTGTGTGACCAAACCACAAATTCCAGTCAATATCCGGGAAATTAAAATCCCCCGTTATTAGACTCTCTGATTTACTGGCACACTCTATTTCCCTGTACAGTTTTTTATTATACTCATGAGAGTCATTAAGCTATAACATACTCCTACTCTCAATTTTGATTTCCCAGTGCTTATGTCACACCAAACTGACTCGACACTGCACTGTCCAGCGATGCTGACTCTCTGCACTTGAATTTGATGTGTTTCTAAACTAATAGCATAACCCTTCCTCCCTTCCTATCCTGTCTGTCCTTGCTGTACACATTGTACTCCCCAAATTCGAGTTCTGCATTCCTTATATCTGGGTGCTTCCATAGCCAGGTGGGAAGGAGCAGCAGTGCGTAGCACACGCTTCTTGATTAGACCGGGGTTCAAGCACGTAACCACCAAATATGGAGGATGCGGAAAGGTCAGGGAATGACCACTGCATATCCCGGAGCAATATGGCCTTAGTTGCTAATGCTCCTAAAAACCAAACAACTAACTAACTAACCTTATGTCTGTGTGAAACCTCGTCTCTGATATCCCAACAATATCTACCTTTGATGCTTTGACCACCACCTCAAATTCATCAAATATATTTACCAAATTCCTAGCCTTGGTGTACACGCAAGTATATATTCATCTATTCCTATTCTTAGCTACCCTAACTCAACCCATGTGTTACCTTGTACTGCAATGACTCCCAGTAGTCTCTGAAATCCCCTGCATCTTGTTTTCCAGGCTGCTGCTCATTTCAATAGAAGCAGTGCAAGAATTACTTTCACCTCTGCCAGCGGCTACTGTTAATCTATTAGTCCGTGTACCCCCCAAGCTAGCAGTTTTGCTAGCTTGGGGGGTACATTTACTTATTAACAGGAGAGACTGCTTCTACAGAGATGGGATACACTTAAATAAAAAGGGTACAAGAATATTTGCTGACGCTATCGAGGCAGTGTTAGGAGGGGTCCTAACACTGCCTCGATAGCGTCAGCAAATATTCTTGTACCCTTTTTATTTAAGTGTATCCCATCTCTGTAGAAGCAGTCTCTCCTGTTAATAAGTACAGACCAGGCTGAGAAAAATTCTATCCCTTGAGATTTCACAATCTCTCTCCAGGGCCGAATTGATCAACAAAGCTCTCATTATATACTCCCTCCTATCGTGTCTGGGCAGAATTGCAGACACTTTCAAATTTAACCCTAATTCACAGCTTTATTTCAACAGTGAAAGTAGAAAGGAATCACCAAGAAAGAGAAGAATGATGATATCCATCTCAGGATCCTGCCAAGTTTGCCAAGTCCATTCTCACCAGATGTGAGCCCCGGCGGTTATGTTATTTGTAACGTGGTCAAGGGTGTTCCCCCCTTCCGCGTTTAACTCTGTGATGAGTACATCCCTGTAAAGTACTGATTTTTTTTTCATTTAGTTCATTTAGTTGTTTGTGAATGTTGTTTGTGTCGTTCATCTGGCCTCTCAGGCCTGTGTTTTGCCACAAAAAAACCTGTAGTTTACTGTCCTGTGCCACGAGGAAGCTGGCTGGGCAGTAGGGAGTGTAAGAGCTCTGGAGGGGCAAACCCTGAAGAAGCCGAGGCTACAGTTGGGGAGGACCTAAAAAAAAGTGAAAGTTGGGAAGGAGTGGGGAAATAGGAAGTAGGGGATAAACTGGTAGAAAGATAGAGGGGCAGTAGTGAAGTTGCCCATCCTGGTGAATAGATGGGGATTGAAAGTGAGCAGTTGGTTGAACCACCAGGCAAAGGGGGCCACCCAGGGTGTGGATGTGGTAGGCAAGTTGAGAGCACCCCACCAGGTGGTAGGAATAAAAGACCATAGGGAAAGGGATCCCTATGTTGGAGTGCCTCTAGGAGCTCTGTCCCACACTGCAAGGGTCAGACCTGATGTCCAGTGTCAGGATCGGCTAAAAGGAACTGTATGGCATGGTGTCTGTTTAGATCAGCATAGGGCCATAGGTGGTTCACATGTTTTATCAGTTTGTCTGATGAGGGAGTAGGAGAAATATACAATTTATTACACTCATTCACTCAGCTTTCATTCAGATTTTGTAATTTTTGATGTGAAAAACATCTTTGGTGGCACCTACTAAATTTTTCGGACTGAAGTAAAACTGATTGGTGACGAAATGCGAGACTGAAATGATGCAAGGTAAGCAGCAGGCGTGAGCATAAAATGTCACATTGTTCATAACTTTGATTCTAGCTGTTCGATTTTAAAAATTTAAACAGTTTTGACTTTTGTCAAAGATACTTTCACATAAAATAAAACATCTATTGTGTGTGTGTAGGGTACATACCCATTTTTTTTTTTTTTTTTTTTTCCTACATTTTCTATTTTAAAGGTTTTTTTTTTTTTGGATATGATTTTTTTTTTTTTTTTTCATGCCTGCATCCAACCTCTTTCACACACCAGGGGAGTATGCAATGGGTGTGTAGTGTGATATTAAACTAAAGTAAAGGTAAATTCAAGATATAGGTACTTAATCTAATTAAATAATATATAATATTGTTAGTTTAAACATAAAAGTATGTATCCTTTCACACTGTCCAAACATATTTCCACATTTACTTCCAGCATCAGTCATTCCCATTAATCATAACCCACAGTCTCTCCCTTTCACCACAATTCCTCTCACTCACAGGGTATGCACCCCTTACATTCAATAAGCATTCATTCCCACCATTCTGCCTATTTTCTTGCACATATGCATCCTTTCATTCACTCAGTTTCTCACACATATATTTCGCACATTCAGTTCTTTTCTTTTGACATTGCACCCACTGGCACCTCATGTTACTATCGTTATTCAGCTGAGGTGCAGCCACAGGTGAGCTCTCACTTACCAGAGAGGTATGCAGTGTATGTGTTGGTCTTATGTGTTAACAAAGTTATATAGCTAGTAAACATAATAAATGAGATATATCTATACTAATTATATACTCAGATATATAGTAAATGTGTTTTCTTTCGCACAACCACATTCACTCATCTCAGTCATTTCCATTTACCATAACCCTCAGACATTCCCTTTTACCACAACTATTATTACTTGTAGGGCTAACACCCTATTACAATCATACTATCACTTTCTGCTCTCGTCCACTCATTCACTTAATTTCTCTTATTCATTTCATATGTTCATTTCTTTCTCTCTGCATTGCATCCCCAGGTATCCCAGCTTACTACTATTTTTCGGCTGAGATGCCTCCCTGGCTGCATATACTTCCCCCCTCCTCTTTGGTGTTATCTAGTTACTATGGGCACCTCCAGCAAGGCAGGGTGACCCAGGAGAGGGGGAGGGGGGATCTGTTGGACAGTGGAATAATATACAATAGTACTTATACAATGGGATAATCACCTCCTTAATTTTTCTAGATCTTTTAGCAGTAGCATATCTTGATGATCATCATTAATCACCCTGCCAACCTTCATATCATCTGCAAACTTAGACATTCAGCTTGATATACCTTCATCATTATCATTAATAAATATAGAAAATAACAATGAGCCCAACACTAAACCCTGTGGGACTGTTTTAATAATATTAGGCTAAGAAGAGCAGTCAATTGATAACTACTGTCTTCTCCCACTCAACCATCCCTTTATCCATATCAACAACTTGCCCTTAATACCACACTGCTCCAATTTATACAGCAGTTCTTTATGTGCAACTGAATCAAAAGGTTTTCTGAAATCTAAATATATAATATCAAAATTATTTTCCCCATTCCTTTGTTACTAAATGGTCAGTCTTTAGGGTGGACCAGTGTAACAAGTGGCATCCCTCGGGGTGATATTGTGTCTCCTCCTATTTCTAATTTTTATAAATGATATTGACAAAGGTTTTTCAAGGGAAGCTGCCAACGTTTAACGGATTTAAATGAAAGTGGGAAGTGTGGTTAACGATTTTAGTTAGATCATGATAATTCAAAAAAGACTTGGATCAATTACATGTATTATCCAAAAAATGGCAACTAAAGTTTAATGTTTCTAAATGTAAGGGTATACGTTTGGGGAACAGAAATTGTGGTGTCACATAAGCTGTGTGTGGGGGGGGGGGGCTGGAAGTAGTTAGAGACAAAAAAGACTTAGGTGTATGATTCAATGTGATGAAATTTTCTTAGCAGTGTAAACTGGCTGTTAGGAAATTCCTGCCTACAATTTATAGAACCTTTGCCAGTAGGGATAAGGATACCATTATTTTTATATATAAAATGATGGATTAGACTGGAGACCACCTGAAAAAAAAGACAGAACTTTTGGTGAGGGTTCAAGAGCAATTGATGAGTGCAAATCAATGCACATATGAAGAACAGCTTAGAACATTTGAATTGCAGAATTAGTTTTATAGATATCTAAGGAAAGATCTGACTGAGATGCCTAGTGGTTGAATAAAATGAATGAGGAAGGTTTGCCATGTAGGTAGAACAAGGACCAGGAGGTGCAGATATAAAATCTTAACGAATAACAGAAGATTGGATCTCATGAAATTTACCTATGGGCAGCAGGTTGTTGAACAAATTCAAAATGTTTTTAGCATGAGTAATTGGATTTGGCAGTGTGCATCAAGTTCAGTTGCCTTTGCTGCACATTGCATGTGATTGCAGTTGCATATAATTAATGGAAGTTATTCATGAAAAGTAAGTAAATGAAATACAAATTTATTATATTTATTTTATAATGTTACAAATAAAATAAAAAGTATGTTATTAGTAACATTTTACTTGTTTAACCTGAAATGTGAATATTTCTTTCAGCTGCTCTCTGTTTAGGATTATGGGCTTGTGTTACTGTTACTCCTGCCTGCTTGCTAGGTGGCATCATGCAAATGTAAGGGTCTTCTGTATGTGTATGTTTTTTTTTTTTCCTTCAAATGCTTTATTTTGTGGTAATCGGATAAGTGGATTGTATTAATGAAGTATTTTCTTATATATATATATATGATTTAAATGTGCAACAGTTTAAAATATTATTAATAATGGAAATAAAAATAATAATAATAATGGATTATGGACCTGGGACACTGCTGTATGCAGAAAGTACCCAACGACCATAATTTCTACATAAGTTAGTAGGCGTGAAGGGCAATGTGCTAATGTTACTTGACTGGTAACACTGGTTATGGAGAACAAAGGGCGAGCGGAATTGTGATTGCAATCACGGTGAACAAAGCTGGGAGCTAAGATAAAGGGGAAGTAATAATGATTACTTTATATATATATATACACAGGAGACTCTTGATTAACTAGGATCAGATTAGCCAGGATACTCAAGACTCCAAATTAAAAAAAAAAATCAACCAGAAATCAAAAAATTCAAGTAATAACTAGAATAGGTATAAACAGATATTTTTCAAGTCGTAAATAAATGACAAGCAGAATTAAGTCGCCACTGGGAGATTAGCATACCTATTATCTTGCAATCCCCGCTGTCTTCACAGCTGCCGCTCAAAAAAAAAAAGAGAGAGAGAGAGATCAAATGTTTAGTTTGTTTTAGTGCATCGCATCGATTGTTGTGTTCTGTTGCAGTGCAAAAGGACAAATTTTGTTTCATTATTTATGTCAGGGATGTCAGAATTTTTTTTTTAGTAAATTTTTTTTGTTGTTTAGAAATCACGAAAATGATGGGTAAATGCAAAAGAGTTGCGTTTTCAATTAAACAAAAACTTGAAATTATTCAAAAGTTTGAAAACGATGCATCTGTTAAATCTCTAAGGAATCATTATAATAAGGATGTATCAAAATGGCCAAACATCAAACATTAACAAGTATTGTGCGGAATTCAGATTTGTCAATAATAGTATAGTAGCAATATGTTATTAGTCATTCCCGAGTTACGTAAAACTCAACGAAGTTAGAAGTCCTGGAACGCATCTCTTACATATGTCGGGGACTTTTGTATTTTTGGATTAACCGGGAAATCGATTATCCAGGATTTGTTTTTTACCATCTATCCCGGATAATCGAGAGTCTACTGTGTGTGTGTGTGTATATATATATATATATATATATATATATATATATATATATATTTAGAAACAAAATTACAACTTATGCTAATAGAAAACTGTATCTGCATTTGATTTGATGTCCTTAAAACCGAGAATCAATGACCCAATTCAAAGGAGATTAATAACAACATCTTTTACATGATGTTTAATTTTGTGCATATCTTTGCATAGATATTTCCAAATTGCCATCTAATTCTGTCACTCCTAAACCAGTAAAAATATGTGGCAACCAGCTGCTGTTCTGTTTATGATTCGGATCAAACTACCTTTTCTTCATCTATTTCCTCTGCTCTAAAGAAGATAAAATAGAGGGAATCAATGGACAGCCATCTTCATATTGTACATCTATAGAAATCGAATATTAATTTCAGGTTTTAGCCAGCTTCTCATTCCTCAGTCAATCCTGGTACTGAAGTACCATTGGTTTAGGCAGCCTCATGCATTTTGGATTTTCCATATAAATAAAGACCTTGGCCCAATGTGAATGATGCACTAGACTTCTTGATATGTGTGTGTTAAAAAACCCAGAATAACTCATGGAGAATTGTGGGGGTGGGTGATCTACTACCTTCACTTGAGATTGGCTGGCTGTATACACCTGATTGAAGGGGCTTTGAAGAACTCATTCAGTCTGAGGGATTTCAAATCCAAGCCTCTTCAAATGAAGGATAAGTGATGTATTCAATGTGATGTTAAAAGAAATGTTTTTTTTTTTTAAAGAAATATGGTCATTGGCATAGCAATGGCAATACCAGTAGCAATTAAGCCATTGACCATATTTCCATTATGTTGCAATAGACAATTCTAGTTGCATTATTCCTGTAAAAAAATAGGCTTTATATCTGTTTGTGAGACACCACATGGGATTATCATACATGTAACAATATTCTGGAGATTCACAATCTCTCTCTCTCTCTCTCTCTCTCTCTCTCTCTCTCTCTCTCTACTCTCGTAGATGTTTTGTTTCTGCTGCATGCCTTTTCTCTAGATACTTCCAATGGTACTGTTCTTCTGAATTGGCTTCTATAATTCCCCCTCTCTCCTCCAAACCATTCCAAACGTGTGACACAATCAGTCAGCATCCTTTTTCATCCAGTCCAACTTTAAACTCATATAACCAGCTTTTCTTTTTCCTTATATATTCCTTCAACTTACGCTTGTCGGTACAACTTCCCTTTGCACATATTTCCTGAAAATTACAACCAACAGAAATTCAAATCTAATGTCAATAAATATCTTTTTTTTTTTTCACTTTCTCAATCTCAACCCATGCACAGTACTTGATCTGAACCAAGTACTTATTACCATGTTTGGCAGTTTCATAAAAATAAATCCAAATAAAACCTTTTTTACTGTTTACCTATTCAAATTTGTGGAAAGTAGTCTCATCACTAAGAAATATTTGGCAATCTTTTGATAAAGATCATCGGCGAAGGTAAAGAAAGCCAACACAAGAACGACAAGAAACGTCGGATAACTTAGTGGAAAATTAGTTTCTAGATACAGCACTCTAGTGCTTCTCGCTCGGTAAACAGATGGTACGTGTTATCAGTCTGGAGCAAAGTCGAGAACGATATATTGATTGGCAGGTAGGTGGGGCAAACAATGTGCTGATTGGTGCGTGTACACAACACAAGACACGATAACATCTGCTTAGTATCATTTTAGTAGCACTCAGAAGCACTAATGGTAACTTGCCCTAATGAACGCTTTCCATAATGGTGAATGGTGAAAAAAGGTCAGGTTACCTCCACTTGAATCCCATGGGAGCTTGAACCTCTCCCGAAATGGAGGGGGATAACATAACTTTTTTTATTTAGAATCATGTGGACTAGTACATAAATTGCTTATTAACAAAATATTATTTTTTTATTACTGTACTTTTATTTTTAAAAACACTTGTGCAGATACACGTGTGTATCATAACGTCAATCAACACCTCAACAGCTATTCACTATATATATATATAGAATCTTTCTTTTCTTATATTATTTCCTAACCTAACGTTTAAGGTTAGGTTACTAAACATAAGGAAACTGTTTCTATTATTTCCTAACCTACAATTTAACGTCAGGTTATGAAATATAACGAAAAATAAAGAAACCTTTTCCTTTTTTTGTAACCAAACTTAAATCAACAGTATAGTAAAAACACATTAATGCCAAAAATCTGCTTTTAATAATGAGAAAAAAAACATAATGAAGAACATAAAAATGAAGAGAACGAAACTTTTATTAATTTAGTTTTCATCAAAAAATCAACCACTTTTCTTTACAAATTTCTTCCATCTTTAAAAGATTCATCGCTACTATTACCTGTTTATCATTCATTACAAAACTATTATGTACCGTTCTTTACTCATAAATACACATTATAATGCCAACCAATGACTACACAGTAGCTTGTCCTCTGTTGCTCCCACCACCACCAATCATTTTCTCTCGGCTCCAGACCGATAACAACTATCGTCTGTTTACTGAGCAAGCAGTGCTAGAGTCTGGTGTCGGGGAAACTAATTTTCCGCGTAAGTTATCTGACGTTTCTTGGGTTGACTTTCTTTACCTTAACCAGATCATATAATTTTAATTGTTAAATTTTTTTTTTTTTTTTTTTTTTCTGTAAACCCCAAACACGAGAGGTGTTAGAACCTATAGTACTTAGTACATGGGTTGGAGGTTGAGAAGACGAAAGAAGATATTTGTTGACATTGGACTTGAACTTCTGTAGACTGTAATTTTCAGGAAATATGTATGAAGGAAGGTTGTTCCAGAAAAACGGCAGTTGAATGAATAAACGAGGAAGATGAAATGTTGGTTCTGTGAGTTTGAAGTTGGACAGTAAATGCACGTTGGCTGGTGATGGCACGCGTTCGGACTGTTTTGAAAGAGAGAGCAGGAATTATAGAAGCTAATTCAGAAGAACAGTGCCCATGGAAGTATCTGTAGAAGAGGCATGCAGCAGAAACAGTACATCTATGAGACAGCGAGTGCAGAGGCTCTGTTAGAGATGAGTCATTAATTAACATAACTGACCTCTTCTGAATGGAATCAAGAAGCCTGAGAGAGGTTTGGGGGCACCACGCCAGATGTGGGAACAATATTCCATGGCAGAGCGGATTTGCAATTTATACAGAGTGAGCAGCTATTTAGAAGAAAAGTAACGCCGAGAGTGAAAGAGAAAACCAAGTTTTTTAGATGAAGAAGAAGCAATATTTGTAATGTGCTTGTGCCAAGAGAGATTAGAAGTCAGGATAATCCCCAAAAGAGATATATCATCATACCGAAAAATCGGAGTGTCACCAAAGATAAGCATAGGAGCAAAAGGATCCTTTTTGCGAGATATAAGACAAGGATGACTTTTAGAAGGATTGAAATCAACCAAGTTGTCTTTGCCCCACTGGAGAATTACCTGAAGATCGGCATTTAAGGAATTGGTAGCAGATTTTCGAGAAGTTGAAGCTGATTGAGCAGGACAAGGTTTCTCAAAATGGAAAGTGGAATGCAATGTGCTATCATCGGCAAAACTATGGATAGGATTTCCAGTCAATGGAAGGTCATTAATATACAAGAGGAAAAGAGTGGGGGAAAGAACTGATCCTTGGGGGACACCGGCATTAGTGGAGAAGTTAGAAGACAGAGAGCCATCTATCATCACCCTCAGTGAGCGATCAGAGAGAAAACTGGATAACCAATTACTAAAAACAGTTGGCAAACCATAAGATGGAAGCTTGTTTAGAAGACCTTTATGCCAAACACGATCGAAAGCCTTTGAGATGTCAAGAGCAACTACTTGTGTTTCACCGAACCTTTCCATTGAATTAGTCCATAAATGGGTAACATTAGCTAGAATATCACCAGTGGATCGACACACCAACGGAATCCATACTGGCGATCGTTGATCAGACGGAAGGTTTCTAGGTAGTTTAAAATTTGGCGGTTAATTGATTTCTCCATTACATTAGAAAGAGTAGAAGTAATTGCAATGGGACGATAATTGGATGGGAGGGATTTGTCACCCTTTTTAGGAACTGGCTGGATATGAGCAAATTTCCAAGCAGAAGGAAAAACACCTTTGGAATAAGAAAGTGAAAAAAGGCGGCAATGAATAGGAGTAAGTTCAGGAGCACAGGTTTTGAGAACAAGTGGATAAATACCATCGGGACCTGGAGCTTTCTTAGCATCAAGATTCGTCAAAATCCTTCTGACATCCTTTTGACGGAAAACCACAGGAGGCATTGAATGGAGTGTGTTGGGAATAGTGGGAGGTGTTTTACCAAGATCGTTAATGCATGAGTTGAAAGAAAAATGGGATGCTAGCAGGTCAGCTTTATCCTTGGCTGAAGTGACAACAGAACCATCTTGTTTTAACAGAGTTGGGCAAACGTTGTGGCCAATAGCATTTGGCAACCAGAATGCTTGGCTACCATTAGGGCAAGAAGCAAGTTTTCTACTCTTAGCCTGTTCAAACTCTAGTTTGGACTGGTTAATAACTGCTTTACAATTGTTGCGAGCTTTGGTGTAGGCAGAAAATGAAACTGAAGAATTTGAAACAAGCCAATTACGATATGCAACATTCTTCTCTTGAACAGCCTTAGCACATTTATTGGAAAACCAAGGTTTAGATAAAGGACGAGATTTTAAAGTGGAGTGTGCGATAAAGGATTCCATTACTGCAAGAATAATTTCACTGACACGATCTGAGCAAATGTTGACATCAGAACTTTTGAAACAGTAATCCAACCAAGGAAAAGAAGTCTCACAGGTCATCCCATTTTGCATTCTTGTAATGCCAGACAACATGAGGTTGGGAATAGCCATGAGATAAAGGTTCCATTGGAGAAGAGACAATCACCAAGTTGTGATCTGAAGTGCCTAAAGGACCTCTCACTTCGACCGTATACTTAGTAGGGTTGTTTGTGAGAAAAAGATCAAGCGTATTGGCTGTATGATTAGGATTGTCCGGTATTCTTGTAGATAATTGAACAATCTGTGCAAGATCATTAGTAATTGCAAATGCCTTAGCATCTCGACCAGCTGAGTTGGTGTGACTAGAAAATGGAAGCCAGCTGTAGTTGTGAACATTAAAATCGCCAAGGAAAATTACCTCACTGTTAGGAAAGTTGGACTGGAGAAAGTCAAGTTGCAAAGAGAGGAAGTCAAAGAGCTCCAAGTGATTAGTGGAGTTGGGAGAACGGTAGAGACAACAGATGAATTTGACACAATGATGTAGAGAGATTTTAAGCTAGAGAAGATCAAAGAGAGGAGATTCAAAATTGCCAAATCTCTGACAGAGAATATCAGAACGGACATATGCACAAGCCACCTTTGAGGCGAAAATAATCATACAGCGAATAATTTGATCATATGAGATGGGCAGTAGTTGAATCACCCGATAACTGAGATTCTGTTAGAAAAAATACATGGGGTTTGGCAGACTGCAAGTGGAAATGGATATCGTTGAGATTAGAATTGAGACCATGTATATTTGTGAAATGAATTAGGAAGTGCTTGGGAGATTTAGATCTTTTTGCAGATAAGCTTGCTCTATTAGTTTGACAATTCATGGTGTATTCAATAGTAAGAAAAAGTGGGTGGGACATGCTGTATGAAGTAATGAAATTTTTGGATATGGCGTACACATGGTAAGAATATACCCAGATCCTTGACATAACATGGCCTCGACAATGCTCCCCGCATACACACTACTTGGACTCCCTCCAGTCACTATCTGGCAGAGTAGATGTAGCAAGATTATACACTAGCTGATCCGGAAGCCTCCTAGAGAGTTACCAATATGTTCGGTCCGGTGTACTCTCTAGCGGCCGGCCTGCGAACACCGTTTTAGAGCTGTACCCTCGAAATGTAAGGAATATTGGATTTCACCACGATGTTCATCATAACCTCAAAAGTCATCAATCATACTGCATGATGGAAGAGATGGGGAAGGGTTGACCAGAAGTTAGCTCTAGAGACTAAACATGGGTTCCACCACTTCAAGCCTCCAATAAGCAAAGTGGTGGTATTGCACTAGTTAAAATTGTTTAATTGTTAATTACCATGAAATAGTAATTACCAATTTAAATTAAAATACCTAACTCTATATATGATCAGATAAGAAAAAGATATTTAACATGAAATATTTAACCAAATAAATATTCAGTTTAGTTAAATTAATCACTGTCTTAAATGATGTTAAGCCGACTGGGCTAGCCGGGTGAGTAAAGTGCCTGCCTGGCAACCCAAAGGTTGTGGGTTCGAATCCCGCCTCGGGCTTGGATCAAAGTACTGCAAAAACCTTGGGAGGTGCACTATGGCCACAGAAGCCGATGCGCCAACAACTACAAAAAAAAAAAAAAAAAAAAATGATGTTAAAATTATAGTGCTGAAATTCCAGCACATTACATATTTATGTTACTACTACTGTTACCAAAAAAATAAAAATAAAAAAAATTAATGAACTGACCAAGTTAATTCAATAATGGAAACCTACTTTTGACATGGTAATAATTATGAGCACTTCACAGTGCTGTGACTTGCACAAAAAGACTGAAGGAATCCATTCCGAAAGACAAAAGCACACTCCCAAATAAAAAATAAATAGAAATCATAAAATAATAAGAAAGAATTAAAGAAATGAAAAATATAGGGTGTCACAAGCATGGTTTCTTTATAGCGCTATGAGTGCCCCATAAAGAAACCTCACCCAAAAAGATCCTGTTTTCATAGTGACCTAAGGTTCAGTGTTGGGCCCACTATTGTTTTGTATATATATATCATATTGATGAAGGTATATCAAGCTTAATGTCGAAGTTTGCAGATGATACAAAGGCTGGCAGGGTAGTTTAATCACAGTAATGGCAGTGTGGTACTGCAACAGGATCTAGAAAAGTTGGGCTGAGAAGTGGCAACTGAAGTTTAACATTGACAAATGCAAAGTGCTGCATATGGGTAGAAGTAACCCAAGAGTAACATACCAACTGTTTTGTTCTATACTTAGGGTGGTTGAAAATGAAAAAGACCATGGAGTAATTGTGCAGTCAGATATGAAGTTTTCTGACAGTGCAGACAGGCTGCCAGAGCAGGTCGTGGTGTCTTGTCAATGATATACAGGAATTTTGCTAGTAGGGAAAAGGAGGTGATTGTCCATTTGTATAAGGCAATGGTCAGGCCACGCCTTGAGTACTGCGTACAGGTCTTGAGGCATCATTTTAGGAAGGATGTAGAGTTGCTTGAGTGAGTACAGAGAAGGGCAACAAGATTGGTGAGGGGAATGAAAGGGTGGTCTTACAAAGAAAGACTTAAGTTCTTCAAGTTGTAGCATCTGGAGACTAGGCACCTGCAAGGTGATCTGATTCCTTGAATGGGTTGAGCAGGCTCAATTCTGATGGGATTCTTCCTCTTGCTGAGATTACTCACCTGAGAGGGCATAAATTCAAACTGAGGAAAGACAGTTATAGAATAATGTGCAGAAATTTGCCTTTAGCCAGTGGGTTGTTGATTGCTGGAATAAATTTCCATCTGTTGTGGAAGTTGATAGCTTAAATAAATTCAAGGAGGAACTGTACAAATGTTTAGAGGGAATGGATGTGTGAAATGGTTTTTTTTGGCTGATGCTACATAAACTTGCTTTCTTGCAACATATGCCTATGCTAATTTTAACTGCCAAAAGGCAACCAAGCATTAAATGGTGTCCCTCTGTGATATATGGCCAGTGCTGGAACTAGAGTGGGGCAAGCTCGAGGCTCCAGGCACAGCATTCTAAGGGGTTCACTGGAACACTATTTTAAAATGTTTAATTTTTAATTTATAATTTATTTCTGGTGCCTTATTATTAGTAAAGCATTCTTTCTATCATATAAACTTTATTTGTTATTTATCTTTAAATTGGCATTATTAGTACTTAGCAGAAATTTCAACAACGTTCATTGCATATTGTTATTTTTGGAGCAATTGATTTTTGACCCTCCCCACCAGATCTCTTGTTTTGTACTACCTTGTGTTGTACCACACAGTTGGTATGTTATTCTTGGGTGCAAGGTACTGCTATTCACATGCAGTGCCTTTTCCTCTGTCAATATTAAACTTAGCTTGCCACTTGAAGTTTAACATTCATTGATTAACTGTCATTAATCACTCTACCAACCTTTGTGTCATCTGCAAACTTAGACATTATTCTTGATATGCCTTCATTATTAATACATATAAAAAACTGCGGTGGGTCTAGCACAAAGTTCTGGAAGACTCCACTAATAACTTTAGTCCAAGAAGAGCCATGCAGTGTGCTTTGATAAACAGTCTTCTCCCCACTCGACCATTTCTTCATCAGTAAACAGTAATTTTCCCATATTGCCTTACTGCTGCAATTTATACAAGTCTTCTATGTAAAGTATTGTCAAACGTTTTTCTGAAATCTAAGTATACAATATCAGAATTACATTTTGCATCCAGTTCCTTTGTTACTGCATCATAACATCCAATCAGATAAGGTCAGACAAGATTGCTCCTTAACAATATCCACGTTGGTGACCACTTGCCTGTCTAGATAGTCATGCTTTATTACATAAACCAGTATTTCATTTTTTTTCATGGATCAAGCTTACAGGTCTGTAGTTACTCACTTCACCCTTTATTCATTTTGAATTGGTTTTACACTTGCACATCTCCAGTCCATAGAGACTTCCCTTGAATTTGTGAATGCTCTCATTATTAGTCTAAAGGTTTGCTGAACTCTTTTGCTGCTTTCTCAAAATAATTGGAAAGATCCCATCTGTCCCATGTGCCATATTTATATTTGGCTTCCATGATGCCAGAAGTATATCAGATTACCCTGTAATTGGATAAACTTCTGGCAACAGCCCCAAAAATTCTTTGTATGAATGTCATGTCAACAAGGAACTGTTCAGGCAAGTGGATGGTTGGTAATGGTCTGGAGCATGTTCAACTGGCACACTTTGAGACCCCTAATACGTCTAGATGCATCTCTCCAGGTTATGTGTCCATCCTTGCAGACCATGTGCATCCCTTCATGGTCACCGTGCGCGCACACACACACACACACACACACACACACACACACACACACACACACACACACACACACACACACACACACACACACACACAGGGCAATGGACTCTTCCAGTAGGACAATGCGCCTCCCCACAGAACCATGGTAACTAGAACATGGTTTGAAGGGCATTCCGCAGATTTACCACCGTGGATTGGCCTCCCTGTTCACGGGACACGAACCTTTTGGAGCATCTTTGGGATGCTATGGAAAGGTCCGTTCGAGCTTTGGGTCCTCCACCCGGGAATATGATGGAATTATGGACAGCGGTGCAGCAAGCATGGATGGAAATACCTGTGTAATGCTTTCGTGGACTCAGTGCCTTGCTTTGTGACTGCCCTTATCCGAGCAAAAGGTGGGCCTACCCATTACTAGGTTAGGTATCCAGTGATTTCTGTCTACTCAGTGTACATTCACACATGGGGAATTTTTTTTAGGGATGGGGATGCTGGATCAGCCACCCATCAGAATGACTCACCTCGTGGCAGCTAAATGATTTTGTGATAACTGAAAGGAAAGTGGAGGAGAAATTGAAGCTAAGTGTAAACAAGTCACCTCAGGTGAATGAGACTATCCAGTTATATTGAAGGAGTCAGTAAAAGAGGTAGGC
Source organism: Mastigoproctus giganteus (assembly GCF_048544385.1). NCBI lineage: Eukaryota > Metazoa > Arthropoda > Arachnida > Uropygi > Thelyphonidae > Mastigoproctus > Mastigoproctus giganteus. The sequence goes on along the minus strand of NC_143577.1, from coordinate 1,534,032 downwards.
AAACCTTTAGCAATGATTTGGAGATGTGCAAATGTGTCCTCGTTTTGCAAAGGAGATCAAAGGGAGATATGAGTAATTATAGATCTGTTAGCTTGACTTCTATTTCAGGGAAAATGGATTCACTGGTTAAATAAGTAATGCAGGACCATCTAGATAGGAATGCAGTTAACTGCAGTCACAGCAAGGATTTGTTAAGGTTCTGACCAATCTTAGTGGATACTTTGATATGATAACAAAGGAACTAGATGCAAAAACTAATTTTGAAATCATATGCTTAAACTTCAGGAAAGTTTTCATGCTGTTGCGTATAAAAGACTGCTATGAAAATTGGATCAGTGTGGTAATAAGGGCAAGCTGCTGCTGCTATGGATAAAGGGATAGTTGAGCGGGAAATGACACATTGGTTATCAGTGGGCACTTCTCTTTTTGGACTAATGTTATTAGTGGTGGCCCACCAGAGTTCAGTGCTAGGCTCATTGTTGTATACTGTATTTATTAATAATATTTATAAAGGTGTATTAGTCATAATGTTTTAAAATCTAGACAAATTAGGCAGATGGGCTGAGAAGTGGCAACTTTATATGGGGAGCAGTAATTCCAGATTAATGTACTAGGTGTGTGTGTGTGGTACCACACTCAGGACAGTGGAAAATGAAAAAGATGTGTGGGATGTTTGTGCAGTCACTGCTCAGAAAAGTTCTTTAACAGTGCAGAGTGACTGCCAGGACAGCTCATGAGGTTTCATCAATGATGTATATGAATTTTGCCAGCATAGAATGAGAGGTGAATTAACTCTCTTGTACAAAGGGTGATTATCCCTTTTGTACAAGATGGAGAATTCTGTGTCTTGTACAAAGGGATAATCATCTCCCTAACCACATCCTGAATACTTTGTATGTAATATTCTGGATGTGGTTAGGCCACATTTTAAATATTGCATACATGTCTGGGGCACCTCCGTAGCCAGGTGGGAAGGAGCAGCAGTGCATAGTACATGCTTCTTGATTAGACCGGGGTTCGAGCCCGTCACCACCAAATATGGAGGATGCGGAAAGGTCAGGGAATGACCACCGCATATTCCTGGAGCAATATGGCCTTAGTTGCTAATGCTCCTAAAAAACAAAACAAACAAACAAGCATACATGTCTGGAAGCCTCATTATGGGAAGGACATGAATTTGTTGGAACGGGTGTGGAGAATAGCAACAAGATTGGTGAGAGAAGCAAAAGGGTGCTCTCATCAGGAAAGTATTAGTAGTGGCAAATTATGCAAGAAAGCAAGCTTAGCTTGCTTTGTATACAAATGAGGTGGGAAGTGCTGACGTTTTTATTATTTTTTTTTTTGATTTTTGGCTGATGTTGTGTGAGCTTGCTTTCTTCCATCATTTGTCACTACTACTATTTCTACCTTACCCAGATGATAGTTCTCTAAAGTTTTGGGATCTTATAGGATAATCAAGACATTTAAAATCAGATCGTTGTCAGCATGGTTTATCAATTATATGGAGGGAAGGGGAAGAAGATCTGAATACTTGTTTTAACTTTTTACTGCCTTTGAAAACATTTTAATGTTTTATCCCCCTGGCTATTCTGTCCATTTTCTTACCAATTCTGGATCTGGAGTAACAGCATTGGGTGATAGTGGGAGGATGTGAGTTGTGGGGGGTGGAGTAATGGAAAAAGTGGTCATAGCTTTCTGCCTGACTTTTTTGTATAAAACTTAATAATAGCTCTTTTTTAGATAGAAGTTTGACAACCAAGAATCCCTCCCCCCAAATTTGGGGAGGGGTTCTTAGTTGCATCTCTTAATAATCCTTGTTTTTATGCTACTGCTGCTGGAGAAGTTGGAATGATGATTTAAAACCATACTTATGGAAGTGAGTTTTGGGAGGATTTCAAAGTTCACATTGGTCAATACAGTGAGCTTATCTTATGAGTGATTAACAAGTCCAAAAACAGACTATTGAAACAATGCTGACATCTTTTAAATGGGAAATTTGATCATACTATATATTTAAAAGTAAAACTATACTAAGTCAACTTTCAGTTTAGGCAAGTTTGTTCTTTTGTAAGAATTTAGACCAATGCATTAACTAGCAGTTCAAACCCTGCTAGACATTAAAGATGAAAAAAAAGTTCTACTTTTCATTATTTTAAAGAGGCCAAAATAGCATTATCAATTTTATCTATGAAATTCAGCAGAAGATCTCCTTTTAGCTCATTCCAGCTGCATGCAACACTAGTTATTAATTTACTTTAGTTCATTCCAATTACTTGCATCAATAGAGGTATACACTATATTCAATTTAAAAACTTAATTGCAAATGAACAAAAATTTGAAGATAACTTGTTTGTCAGTCTGATATAAAGGTGCAGTTATATATGAAGGCTTTGGGACCTAAATTTTGGGAGAAATTTAATTGTTTATTATTTTTTTAATTTGGTTTTTATTTCTAGGCTAGCTGGCTTCTTGGTAGCTGTAATTGAAGCCCCATGCTTTTGTGCATTTTTGGACTTTGCTCAAGCTCCAAGTCTTTATTTTGATCGCAAGCCATACTGGCACAGAGCAGCTTTATATATAGTGTAAGTAAATATTCTTTAGCAAATTATTTAATTTTTTAATATAAGAAACTATACCAGTCAGATCTGGTATTATCTCAAGATGAAAATTCATGATCTTATACTTTTTAGATATCTCATACCCTTTTTTGCTTAATTGTCCAGGCTAGACAAAAATTTTAGATGAATTTTTACTAAGACTGTGTTAGGATAGCTTGTGGTGTCTCTTGTTTATTCCCCTTTACTTTTGGCCATGTGACTTTTCCTATGATAATTGTAACAAATGAAATGATTGCCAGGCTAGGACAAAAAACACGTACCCTCGGCAACCAGGGGTTGTTGTAATGCCTGGCTGCTGCAGCATTGGGTTGCATTGTGATTTTAAGGTTGGGTGATCACTGGGTGTTGTCCAACCTCCCACTTTTAACCCTTTACTGGTTTGTACGTGTTTCTTCTGGTGTATTCTTCTTCTTCTTCTTGGTCCTTAGCTGGCAGCTGGGGGAGGCGGTTGGCCACGCAACCAGTATGCTGCTGTAGGTGCCGCAGGGTTTCGGACTTGCTCTGTGATGTTCTTCCATACTTTATGATCCATGGCGTCAGTGCTGGCCTGGTTAAGGTCGAGACGTCGGCTCTTCAAGTCATTTTCCACTTGCTTGGCCCACGTTTTCCTAGGCGCGGCCCGTTGGATGCTCCATTGGGTGGGTCGTTGTCTCCAAAGGAGTGTGGATGGTATTCTGTTCCTGCCCATTCTACATATGTGGCCAAACCATCTAAGCCTTCGCTTCAGGATTTGGATGTGGTGCGGATGGTATCATTAGTGATGCGGTCACGAAGTGAGATGCCCAAAATCTGCCGCAGGCATCATATTTGGAATACCTCAAGTTTGTTTAAATCTAGCTTGAGACAAATCCATGTTTCTGATCCGTAAAGGAGAATGGGCAGGATCAAAGTCCGGAAGAGTCGGATTTTAGTCTTTGAGGAAATGTTGGTCCTCTTCCACAGACACCATTTGAGCGAGGCGAACGCAGTGGCCGCCTGTCCAATTCTGCTGTGGATTTCCATGGTGGATGCAACTTTCTTCTCCTGGACCAGCGACCTAAGGTATTTAAAGTCCTGCACTTGCTCGATCTGGACGCCTTCGAGATAGATGGTGGCTTGCGACCCATCTGTTGTCAGGGCCTTTGTCTTATCAGCATTGATCTTCAAACCGTATGGCCAGGCAATGCGGGCAATGTCGTAGAGGATGTCCGTGGCTTCAGAGTCGTTACCAGCAAAGATAGCACTATCATCGGCAAACATCAGGTCAGTCACATAGTGATCCTTGTCATATTGTATGCCCCGTCTGTTTCTGGTGTATTAGAATATTGGCAGTGAGAACGGGACCTGCAATAACACATAACATTTATTAAAACAAAAGAAAACATGTATACAGACTTGCACTCTATCTGGTTTAAATGTAAAACATACATTGCTTCCCAATCAAAGCTCAAAATAATAGTATTAATAATATCAAGGGTTTGATTAAAGTTATAAAATCATACATTTAACCGTTCATAGAGTTCTGAAACTATTCATTCATTAACTTTATTAATTTTACTGTATCGCTCTAGGCTGAATAACCATAATGTTCATAAGCACCTTTGCATCTCTTTGTTAAAAAAGGAAAATATAGGCCGGTCATATTATTAGGAGTCCAGTCATCTCTCACCACCTATTCTCATCATGATTAAAGGACTAACATTGGTCCACGTTTGATTATTTTGGCTCCTTTGGATGTTCTATTTACCAGGGAAGACTCTCAGGTACTTTAAGAGCATTATAGCCATTCCACACATCAAATTAACAAGAAGTTCAAATAAATATGAAGGGAGCAATTAGTTGTATCAATTAATGTTATTTCTGACATTTTCATTCACACAAATAGAATAGTTTGCTAACCAGTTAGATCACTTGCTCCAGAGCAGGTTATGAGACCTTCCCTCTGGTGGAAACTAGAGTTGCGGTCCTTTCCGAGCCTTGATTCCTTTGTTTCAGCTCCTCTATCTTTCTTAAGGCTTCAGCTACCGCAACCCACTGGAACGATAATGACTGCGAACTTTCCCTTCACATTCCCAAGACCCTTCTCATTCAACTCTGTTACCAGCTTCCTTCAGTGCTTCTCAGAACCATTTATACACAGCCATAATCTTGTTCTGCATCACAGAGACAGTCATCCAAGAATGCCCATTTTACAGTGACACTACCTATTTTGGTAATCATCCCATGAAAACATCTGGACATCCCGTCTGTAGTGTAGCGATAAAATCCTTTTTAGTGCCCCTGTGGGCGTGAGAACGGAGGCACTCTCCTCTCCTTCCGCTATGTTGATGAGAGGCCCATGACAGAGAACTCGAGCTAGAAATTGCACAATATCTGTACATACATTCTCTCCCTGGAATATAAGTTTCTCCTCCCTTATTGTATTAAACCGTGGGCTCCAAATGAATACAGTTTTATAATTTTATCCTAAAGATTCCCAAGATACGATTCTAGTTATGCAATAGATAGTTAGATCTGCCTGATCGTAGAGACACACGAGAATTCTTGGTCTCACAACTACACCCCTTCCTCTCCCCCATTCAGTTAGCCTAAACAAGTCATACTGTGAAAGGTCGTTATCATTTTAACGTAGCCATCTACCAAAGTAGTTAAATAAATTGGCATCGTTTTGGTTATATCTCATATTGTGAATGCCTTCACGAGTTGCCATGGTATTGTACTACCTCGAATAAATAACACTTCACCAGTGGAGAAGACTACTGTTCTTTATTCTCAGCAGATACCACCACCAATAATAAATACCATGATACTATCATGGTAGCAGGTCAGCTTTATCCTTGGCTGAAGTGACAACAGAACCATCTGGTTTGGACAGAGGTGGGGGCAGAGATGGGCAAAAGTTGCAGCCAATAGCTTTGGCAAGAGACCAGAATGCTCGGCTACCATTAGGGCAAGAAGCAAGTTTTCTACTCTTAGCCTGTTCAAACTCTAGTTTGGACTGGTTAATAACTGCTTTACAATTGTTGCGAGCTTTGGTGTAGGCAGAAAATGAAACTGAAGAATTAGAAACAAGCCAATTACGATATGCAACATTCTTCTCTTGAACAGCCTTAGCACATTTATTGGAAAACCAAGGTTTAGATAAATGACGAGATTTTAAAGTGGAGTGTGGGATAAAGGATTCCATTCCTGCACAAATAATTTCACTGACACGATCTGAACAAACATTGACATCAGAAGTTTTGAAACAGTAATCCGACCAAGGAAAAGAAGAAAAGAAGTCTCGCAGGTCATCCCATTTTGCATTCTTTTAATGCCAAACAACACTAGGTTGGGAATAGCCATTGAGATAAAGGTTCCATTGGAGAAGCGACAATCACCAAGCTGTGATCTGAAGTGCCTAAAGGACCTCTCACATTGACCGTGTACTTGGAAGGGTTGTTTGTGAGAAAAAGATCAAGCATATTGGCTGTATGATTAGGATTGTCCAGTATTCTTGTAGGTAAATGAACAATCTGTGCTAGGTCATTAGTAACTGTAAAAGCCTCAGCATCTCGAACTGCTGGGTTGGTGTGACTAGAAAACGGAAGCCAACTGGAGTTGTGAACATTAAAATCACCAAGGAAAATTACCTCACTGTTAGGAAAGTTGGACTGGAGAAAGTCAAGTTGCAAAGAGAGGAAGTCAAAAGTGATTAGTGGAGTTGGGAGAACGGTAGAGACAACAGATGAATTTGACACAATGAGGTAGAGAGATTTTAAGCCAGAGAAGATCAAAGAGAGGAGATTCAAAATTGCCAAGTCTCTGACAGGGAATATCAGAACGGACATATGCACAAGTACCACCTTTGAGGCAAAAGGAATCATACAGCGAATAATTTGGGCATCTGAGATGAGCAGTAGTTGAATCAACCGATAACTGAGATTCTGTCAGAAAAAGTACATGGGATTTGGCAGACTGCAATTGAAAATGGACATCGTTGAGATTAGAATTGAGACGCGTATATTTGTGAAATGAATTAGGAAGTGTTTGGGAGGTTTAGATCTTTTCACAGTTAAGCTTGCTCTATTAGTTTGACAATTCATGGTGTATTCAATAGTAAGAAAAAGAGGGTGGGATATGCTGTATGAAGTAATGAAATTTTTGTATATGGCATGCACATAGTAAGAATATACCCAGATCCTTGACATAACATGGCCTCAACAATGCTCCCCGCATACACACTACTTGGACTCCCTGCAATCACTATCTGGCAGAGTAGAGGTAGCAAGATTATACACTAGCTGATCAGGAAGCCTCCTAGAGAGTTACCAATAGGTTCGGTCCCGTGTACTAACTAGCGGCCGGCTTGCAAACACCGTTTTAGAGCTGTACCCTCGAAATGTAAGGAATATTGGATCTCGCCATGATGTTCATCATAACCTCAAAAGTCGTCAATCATACTGCATGATGGAAGAGATGGGGAAGGGTTGACTGGAACTTAGCTCTAGAGACTAAACACGTGTTCCACCACTTCAAGCCTCCTGTAAGCAAAGTGGTGGTATTGCACCGGTTGATGAGAGTTATCTACCACGTAGTACTGTCTGGTAACATTGAGGGGTGGCATTCCTCCATGTGGTGTGGGCACCACACCTCGACCCCTGCATATGTTGGTTCACACCTGGGTGGTCACGCACCATATACTTGTGCATGGAGGTTATACCCAGGATTACTAACAGTCGCACCATCATGAAGGTGCAAGCAGAGGATTTGGCTGTCACAGACCGTCCGGACTTTCCCGAAATTGGGTCCACATGACTTGAATGTCACCCGAATATCAGTTCCATCAGCGTTTTAGACTCCCACGTAGCAAGTACAGCTTGTCTGGCATATCGAGAGAATGTCTGTGACAGCCTCAATGACCCATTTATTTTTGTTTTTTGAATTCTACTTTAACAATGCCAATATTTCATACTTTCTTAATAGACTGCAATACTTAACTGCATGTAGCTTAAAGTTTTAAAAAAAATATATTAAAATTTGTGAAATGCTGTTTAGACCTTTTATTTAAAAAAAACAAAACAAAAATTAATTCTGCTAAAAAGCACGAGAAAAATGTTTTAGACATAAAATAGAAGCATCGGTCTCTTAATCTGTTATTTTCTAATTTAACAGTCCTTGAGTTTGTGAAATTTCAAACATATGCATATATTTCTGATTATATATATATAAATATTATTAAAAAATTTAAAAATCATATATTCAATCCTTTAGTTACTTCCATTTTGAAGTTTATTTCAAATTTGGTGCCCTTCACAGCATGTGAAATTTGAAACTACCTAAGTTGTTTCCACAGAATAGTGGCCACTTACAGAGAACATTGAGTTTCATGTTATCATATGTTGCTCATTGAACTAACAAGACAGGGAAAAAAGCAACCTGGAACTTTAAACAGTGTTGACACTTTTCCAGTACCATGCCACTCTTCAAACAAAAGACAGATAGTTGCAAAAACAGTGGCAGGGCACCTGATAAGTTTGTGCATGCAGCTTCTGTATGAAATTAAGAAAATAACTTTATAACCTACTGCAGTAAACTTTTCTCTATATTTAGGAAGATAGAAAAAATTTCAAAATTTTGATCACTGATTAATGGTTAAAATGGGAATGCTGTTTACAGGAACCTGTTAGGTGCCACCACCACCACAAGGTGAAACCAATAAACAAAATGGTAAAATTAAAATATCTGACATAATAAACAAAAACATACTGTTTATAAATATAAAATATATATAAATAACATAAATTGCAGAAAATTTACGTAAGAGAAACAATGCAGATCATAGATAGGCAAGGAAGAACATACACAAAATGTGAATAAAAGACAACACAAGGATTGAGTATATTTGGCAAGAACATGTAAAATAGAAAAAAAAAAAAAAAAAAATGGATTACCTTATCACAGTTTAAAATAAACAATCAAACAGATTGCTCAGTGAGGATGTTAAAACCTGGCTCTAGGATTATGGTATCATCAGATACTGATTGCTTATCTTTTTACTGTTTTAAATTTTGACCCCCACCCACAAATGTCAGTGAACAGAAATGTCAACTAGTTAGTATGTACATATTACAGTATGTATTAATTATTCCGATTATCACATATATTCTTCAGATTTTCACGTATCATTTAATGTTTTAATTGGTAAGGTAATAATATTAAGCACAAATTTAATTTGTGCTTAATATATCTTTACTTTTATAGCCCGTGGACAATAATATTCCTCCTATTTTTGTTAATTAGAATCACTGTTTAATAGAATTAAAATTCAATTCACAAATGTGATCACAATGACCAACGCTTACTACACATCGTATAGGGAACAGTGCTTTACTATGGTGAGTCCATCATAACATGATTTGATTGTACAGTGAACCAATTGTAAAGTGGGGGGGGTCCATTTATTTTTAACTATTTATGTGAAACTTCGCATAATTGGAGCAGCCGCTTAATCAGGCCAAAATACACTAGTCCTGATGTGTCGCAAATAACTGGAATTGACTCTATTTGAATAGTTAATTTCTTGATTTACTTTAAGTACATTGAGCAAAAACTGTTTAAAAATGAGGGAAGATTGATATTTTAGATGCAGCTCATCCTGCTATAATTCATGATATTTCTGAAAAAAATGGCGCATTGTTCTTACAACTTATAGTAGGAGTGCACACTCTAGCATGCACATTTTCTGATAACAGTCGGGTTTAATTTTGTGAAAGCTCTAAGTTGTTAATACTTATTCCTTTTCTATTTTTTTAACAATACATATTATTCTATGGTTGATAAATAAAATATTAATATTCAGAGGTTAATTAAATAAAAAATTTATGAGCAGTATTGCAGTAACCATTTTCACCAAAATTTTAAGACTTTCACTTTTATTTTGATATTTGATGCTTTCCATTTTTATTTTTAACAGTTGTCTTCTTTTGTTACTCCTTAATTATAATAAGGGCAATAAGAATATGTACAGTAAAAGTCCGAAAATCCTCAATTTGAATTTATGCCCTCTCAGGCGATTATTCTGAGCAAGAGGAAGAATCCCATCAGCATTGAGCATGCTCAAACCATTCAAGGCTTTATACACCTCAATCAGATCACCTTGCAGGTGCTTGGTCTCCGGACACTGTAATTTGCAAAACTTTAGCCTTTCTTCGTAAGAGCAACCCTTTGGTCCTTTCACTAATCTTGTTGCCCTTCTCTGTACTAGTTCTAACAGCTCTACATCCTTCTTAAAATGTGGCCTGACCATTGCCTTATACAAGGGGATAATCACCTCCATATCCCTGCTAGAAAAATTCCTGCATATCATTGACAAGACACCATGGGCTACTCTTACAGACCATCTTCATTGCTCAGAAAACTTCATATTTGCCTGCACAATACCCCCAGGTCCTTTTCACTCTCTCTCTGTCAGTGTGGTGCCACACAGTTGATACGTTACTCTGGGGTTACTGCTTCCCATGTGCAGTACTTTACATTTGTCATGTTAATCTTCAGTTGCCACCTCTCAGCCTATCTACTCAACTTTTCTAGATCCTGTTGCAGAAGCGTACTGTCATTAGTGTCATTAACAACTCTGCCAACCTTCGTATCATCTGCAAACTTGGACATTAAGCCTGATATACCATCATCAATATCATTAATGAATACCGAAAACAACAATGGACCCAACACTGAATCATGGGGGACTCCATTAATAACATTAGTCCATGAAGAGCAGTGTCCATTGATTACCACTCTCTGTCTTCTCCCACTCAACCATCCCTTTATCCATAGCAGCAATTTGCCTCCAATGCCACACTGCTCCAATTTGTTCAGCAGTCTTCTGTGTGCAACAATATCAAAAGCCTTTATTTTAAAATTCAAATTTAAGATAGAATAAAGAGATGACCAGGTAAATTTTGACAGTTTATTGATTAGTGAATAAAGCATGCTTCATATATCGAAATGAGCAGTTTTAAAGAAAAATAGTCAACACCTACCAAAGATGTAAACATAAAAATTTTCACCACAAAAAAATTCAAGTGTGTAATGCTTGAAGTCGTGATTAAAAATGAACAGTGTAAAAGAAAAATACTGTATATAAATGAAAGTAGAAGATACATGTTTTATATAAATTATTTCTTTTTAGTATCTTTACGAAATATTTTCATATAAAATACAATACAACGTTCGAAAAACAAACAAGTATTTATTTGTTCTTTTCCGTGATTTCTGTTGCAATGCTTGTGGTTGAACACTTGCAGCTTCTACTCTGTCTGCTGCACTGCTTGATGCTTCTATGGCTTTCTTTAAATACTTTCGTATATCATCTTGTTTATCATATTGTATATTATCTTGTAATTTCTTTGTGATAAAATTATTATACACCATGTGTGCATGCATGATGTCTTGAAGACTGTAGCTATGGTTCTGTTATATAAATTTAATAACCTTTCAATGGACTTTTCTGCAGTAGCCCAAGATATCTTTTCTTCTTCAACTTTGTCATTTTCTTTACCAGATTCTTCTGAATAATTCTCTTCTATCTTATCAGGAGTCATAATGCTTTGAATAATTTCTTGATCAGTGAATGTCGCTGCAACTTCAACATCATCTTCAATGCATACCTACTCTTCTATGTCTTCAGTGTTGTTTGCGTAAGAGGATTGTATTCCATACATAATTTAACAGTTTCCATCAGTTCTTTCACTTCAGATGCCTTCAGCTTTATGTGAAATCCTTCAAAATCTTCGTTTCAATCAGATTGTAGATCTGCAAACATCATGTTTGACCATAACTTTCGCCACACTCTTAAGAGTTACAGGCTTGATTGCATTCCATGCAGTCGCGAGTGAAATGTTACATCTTTGATTGTAAAACTGCATTGAAATTCTGAAGGGTCGATATTCTTATGCATCATTTTCGTCATGAAATCATTTTTATAGTGACATTTAAACTTCCTAATGACTCCTTGATACATGGGTTGAATTAATGGTGTTATGTTTGGTGGAAAGTAACGTGCAAAAATATTCCCGCAATCAGACACTAATTTTGATTTGCGTAGGTGGGCCCTACAGTTGTCGAGAAGTAGCAGGCACTTTGTATTTGCAGGCTTCCCCAATTTTCTCAAGTTCTGACGAACTGATGGAACAAAATCGCAAACAAACCAATTGCAAAATATATCTTTGTCCATCCAAGCATTATTTTGGGCTTTATAGGTCACAGGTAAGTGCACAATTCCTTTAAAGGTGTGCGCTGAAATTTGCCAATCACCAAAAGCTTAATGTTATGCTGACCTGAAGCACTAGTACACATAAGAACGGTTACTCTTTCCTTATTAAACTTAAACTCTGTTGCATTTCGTTCTTGGTTTCCAGGCAAAGTTTTTGTGGGCAAACACTTCCAGTAAACCACTGTTTCATCAGCATTATAAATTTGATCGGCTAAGGTCATAGTCAAATACAATTTTTTGAAATGTTGCACTGTATTCTGTTGCTGCTTGTGTATCAGCCAACTGTCTTTCTCCAGCAATATCTGTCTAATACCATTACGAGCCTTGAAATTCCTAAGCCATCCATCACTAAATGTGCACTTTGATTCAATGTTCATTTGCTTCTTAAAAGATCTTGCTTTGGCAATAAGCATTGGTCCACAAATTGCCATACCTTCCGATTGTTTTAACAAAAACCATTCGTACAACACTTTATTGAGATTCTCTAATTTTGGTCAATGTAAACTTTTTCTCTCAGCAATTTTATTGTAAGGCTGAGACGAGGCTGTGAATTCTAGAATTTTATTCTTTGCCTTTTTTATGTCATAAATTGTAGACTTTCCGCTATTGTATGTTTACATTAGAACAGCATTGCTCACACCACTTTCTAGTTTCTTAATTATTTCAAGTTTTTTGCTCAAGTTCAATGTGCTCTTTCTCTTCACATCATGAAGTTTATCTATTTTAGGAGCCATTATTATGGGCTTGTAAATATGTAAGTTATATATGGAAAGAGTAGGACAAAATTTTTATTAGCAAAGTCTTGTTTTAGGTAGGAAAGAATAGGACAAAATGGAAAGAGTAGGATAAAATTTATAGCCATTGGTTTGATTGCTCATTTCAAAATGCCGACCGCGAGCTCGCTTGTTGTTGCTGGGCATCTGCGGCGTGCACACATGCACATACACACACAAAAATCTGCTAAATTTAAAATGTTTGTGAGTTTGAAAAGTCTGGATTCTTGAGTGGTCTGTATTTCTGGCATCCGGATTTTTGGACTTTTACTGTATATACTGTATAACATTGCAACTGTACGTACATTTTTACACAAAATATATAAAAAATCAAAATATGAATGTGTGCTGCTTATGGCACTCTATAAACTGAAATGAGTTTTGTCTGCATGACTTTAAATTTTTGTGCATGTAACTTGAAAGGTGCATTATTGTAAGATGGTGCATTTTAGCATGATGAACTGTGGGTTCAAAGCTGATATAGATAAGTTCAGACAAGCATTTTAAACTTGTATTTAAAGCTGTTAATGTTATTTTTTCTGATAATGCAAAAAAAAAAAAATTTTTTGTAGCATATCAATCCTGCCAATAACACTCTGCCGTGAGCTTTCCACCTACTTGGGATCTGGTCTTATTTTCGTAACTGGTGGGCTATATGGAGTATTGTCATTAGGAAAAAAGTAAGCATTGCTTTTGCCAGTTGTTTTATGGATGTTAAAAAAATGAACTTATGAACTTCAACTCAACAAGGGTGTGTGTGTGTGAATCCTTTTTTTTTTTTTTTTTTTTTCTATAAAATTCCACAATAAATTTTGAAATATAATAGTTGTTTAGTTTTGGGTTGATTTTAATATAAAATAAACATTTGTAAATTTGTTTTCAACAGCCCAATACACTGAGCTTAAATATTGATATAATACAGGGTCTTTTTATTTTGAATAGTCATTGTCATTAATTTGGGCCTGTCCTATATTTCAGCCCTTTATCCCCCAACCTTATTTTTCCCTCCAAATCTTAATTTTTTGGGTTGGAAAAGAGATCTCTCTCTAGGGGATGAAAGTGTGCTATGTTCTGTTCAAACACGACGCAAAAACTTACCAACCACCTTTTCAATTTTACAGATTTTCAGATTTTGGAAATTCTCTTTTATGTAAAGTTTACTTTTCTTCCACATTTTGATGAAATTTGATGTATATTTCTCAAATAATCTACAATATATATTCTTGTTATTTTTCAAATATTGACTTTGCAATAGATGTAATAGATTTGCATAGCGGTGGTCCTGATGATGCATTACGGAGGACCACTGTTATGCATCGGCAGTTTGATCTATGTGTCATTCTGTCGTGGCATGGATTTGTTTAGAATTCAAAATGCAGTGGTTCCCTAACTATGGCTTCGTGGTCCTCCGACGAGATGAGGCATAATGGTCAGTGTTTCCTAATCCATTTTATTTTATGTTCTATTATTTTAATTTTTATTTTTGTTTATTGTGTTGTATGGTTGGTAGAATACATTTCAACATTAGTGATATTTCACACAATTCGGAAACTAGTGCCATCATGGGGGTGCCATTAAATTTGGACTTAATTTTCTAAATTATTTAGGAGCATTTCTACAGCAATACCCTAATTCTTTCCCCCCCCTCTTTTTCTTGTATTTTATGCTGTTTTATCTGTTAAGTTCTTCACTCTACTAGTTTGCCATGTTGCTGGCATAAATTTTATTTATTTTTACTTTACCTTTTATTTAGTTATATATACAGGGTGTTTCGAAAATGATGGTCAATAATTTAAAGGTGAAAAGTACAAACTAAAATAAGCAAAAAAGTCCCAAGTTCCAAAAGGCTGAAAATGAACCGTTTTCAAAGATAATGCATATTTTCTGTTAACTTCTGTCACCGACTATGGGAGCACTCTGGGAGGGTAGTCTGTATTGCTGAGACCTTGTACATACTGGATATGGGGGGTACAGTAATTGGCGATGTAAAATTTGCCACACACTGCTATGACTCAGTACGTGCTCTTGCAGAGCAACCCTCCTTGTCGAAATTCCTGGATTTTGTACTTTTCTTTCTAACACCCTTTCCTGAACATCAGGTGTTATGCTTTCTGGGCCTACCTGCTCGTACTCCATGTGCGAAGTGCCAGTGTTCTCTAATGCGTTGTTGTACCCTGATGACTGTGCACCTGTTGGGCTGGCTTCACGGGGAAATGCTTCTTGGTACAAACGTGCAGCCTCGAGTGCACTGCCATTGGCTTTACCATACATGAAGTGCATGTCCACATACTCTTCGTTGATGTAACCTCTTTCCACGTTGACTATCCTTTGACAAGTATTAATATGCCTGCTACATCTCAGAGCATTGAGAAAGGGGAAATGGAGAGAATGAGCATAACCTAACCCAAACGAACAAGTCAGTGGTGGATCCCAACTAGAAATGTGCAATATCTCGAAAATGATTCACTTAAGGACCAATTTACTAGGCTTTTTTTTTGCATATTGTAATCTGTACAGTTCACCTTTAAATTATTGACCATCACTTTTGAAACACCCTTTATATATACAGGGTGATTCACTACCAGTGCGACAAACTTGCAGGAGGTGTAGGGGCACAAAGACGAATCGGAATCACATAGCATTGCAGGGTCCGAAATGCCTTCGTCATGCGGTAGAGGACGTTGAACGGGAGGTCGCGTGAACAGCAATCCCGCTGGAAGTCAGCATTTGCGAACCGTTTCTGTTGAAGAAACCAAGTAGCAAAAGTCCTCCGGAGTGGATAATCTGCAGGCTCCAATGATTGGATGCGTTGCAGATGGTATGAACTCATTTGGTTTGTTGACAGTATCCTCCATACAGTGGATTGGGAAATACCCAATCGTTGGCCTGTCACTTGAGTACTCGTACTCGAATTGCCTTCTGCAAGACGTAGAACATTCTCCTCACTGTCTGGCGTCCTCTTCATTCGCTCTCGATTCATGGTACCTCTCGTGAAACAACCAGTCTCATGTAACCTTCTTTGCACACGTGCAAAAATCGTATGATGAGGAGCATGCCTGTGCGGGAAATGTTCCTGGTACAAGCGCAGAGCGGCGCACCCATTACAGTCCGCAGCTCCATACGCGAGGTGCATGTCGGCCAGTTCAACGTTTGAATATTCTTCCATCCTACTGCCTCGGGAACCGGTTCGCAAATGCCGACTTCCAGCAGGATCGCTGTTCACGCGACCTCCCGTTCAACGTCCTCTACCGCATGACGAAGGCATTTTGGACCCTGCAATGCTATGTGATTCCGATTCGTCTTTGTGCCCCCTACACCTCCTCCAAGTTTGTCGCACTAGTAGTGAATCCCCCTGTATATATGTTGTATTAAAAAGTTGTATTAAATATGCAAAAATGGATGTGATAGTTATACAAAGTACTGGCAGGGTGAGGAAAGTAGAAAAAAGAAGTGTAGTAGATTAATGAAAGGTGAAAGAATATTAAAATCCTAGAGGTTATGATAAATTAAGAAAAATTATGGGCTGAATTACCTATCATTATAAAGTGGGGAACTGTAAAGGAAAATTAGTACATCAAAATAATAATATAATGCAAATAAAATGGAAATAAAAATTAAAATGAAAATGTTATAGCTGTCATCAGATATGGGGGAGAACATATTTAGAAATGGTCGAGTATAGGTGATGCAAATATGCATGATCTGATGTCAGCAGAAATAATTATTGATACATGATCAGGTATTTCATCAGGGCTCATATCCTGGGAAATGAAGCAAACATAAAAGAACTTGTAATCTATTTAAAATATATTGGTCTATATAGGAGTATTTAATTTAACATCTTCAGCGGTATATTTCGACTAAATAAACTATGAGCAGACACAATTTGGCCTCAGTAGCCCTTGTGTCGTTAAGCCAAATAATAATAACAACAACAACAACATTACATCAGGGGACTACACCTGACCATGTATCAGGAACTGCGTTTCTATACTTGTCCATAGTAGTAGAAGAAAAGTGAATGGCCAAAACAAGTCTGATAAAGAAATTAGCATATCAATCCTACCAATAACACTCTGCCGTGTTTTGAAAGAGAGAGCAGGAATTATAGAAGCTAATTCAGAAGAACAGTGCCCATGGAAGTATCTGTAGAAGAGGCATGCAGCAGAAACAGTACGTCTATAAGACAGCGAGTGCAGAGACTCTGTTAGAGATGAGTCATTAATTAACGTAACTGCCCTCTTCTGAATGGAATCAAGAAGCCTGAGAGAGGCTTTGGGGGCACCACGCCAGATGTGGGAACAATATTCCATGGCAGAGCAGATTTGCAATTTATAAAGAGTGAGCAGCTGTTTAGAAGAAAAGTAATGCCGAGAGTGAAAGAGAAAACCAAGTTTTTTAGATGCAGAAGAAGCAATATTTGTAATGTGCTTGTGCCAAGAGAGATTAGAAGTCAGGATAATCCCTAAAAGAGATATATCATCATACCGAAAAATCGGAGTGTCAACAAAGATAAGCATAGGAGCAAAAGAATCCTTTTTGCGAGATATAAGACAAGGATGACTTTTAGAAGGATTGAAATCAACTAAGTTGTATTTGCCCCACTGGAGAATTACCTGAAGATCGGCATTTAAGGAATTGGTAGCAGATTTTCGAGAAGTTGAAGCTGATTGAGCAGGACAAGGTTTCTCAAAATGGAAAGTGGAATGCAATGTGCTATCATCGGCAAAACTATGGATAGGATTTCCAGTCAATGGAAGGTCATTAATATACAAGAGGAAAAGAGTGGGGGAAAGAACTGATCCTTGGGGGACACCGGCATTAGTGAAGAAGTTAGAAGACAGAGAGCCATCTATCATCACCCTCAGTGAGCGATCAGAAAGAAAACTGGATAACCTGGATAACCAATTACTAAAAACAGTTGGCAAACCATAAGATGGAAGCTTGTTTAGAAGACCTTTATGCCAAACACGATCGAAAGCCTTTGAGATGTCAAGAGCAACTACTTGTGTTTCACCGAACCTTTCCATTGAATTAGTCCATAAATGGGTAACATTAGCTAGAATATCACCAGTGGATCGACACACCGACGGAATCCATACTGGCGATCGTTGATCAGACGGAAGGTTTCTAGGTAGTTTAAAATTTGGCGGTTAATTGATTTTTCATTACTTTAGAAAGTGTAGAAGTAATTGCAATGGGACGATAATTGGATGGGAGGGATTTGTCACCCTTTTTAGGAACTGGCTGGATAAGAGCAAATTTCCAAGCAGAAGGAAAAACACCTTTGGAATAAGAAAGTGAAAAAAGGCGGCAATGAATAGGAGTAAGTTCAGGAGCACAGGTTTTGAGAACAAGTGGAGAAATACCATCGGGACCTGGAGCTTTCTTAGCATCAAGATCCGTCAAAATCCTTCTGACATCCTTTTGACGGAAAACCACAGGAGGCATTGAATGGAGTGTGTTGGGAATAGTGGGAGGTGTTTTACCAAGATCGTTAATGCATGAGTTGAAAGAAAAATGGGATGCTAGCAGGTCAGCTTTATCCTTGGCTGAAGTGACAACAGAACCATCTTGTTTTAACAGAGTTGGGAGCAGAGATGGGCAAAAGTTGTGGCCAATAGCATTTGGCAAGAGACCAGAATGCTCGGCTACCATTAGGGCAAGAAGCAAGTTTTCTACTCTTAGCCTGTTCAAACTCTAGTTTGGACTGGTTAATAACTGCTTTACAATTGTTGCGAGCTTTGGTGTAGGCAGAAAATGAAACTGAAGAATTAGAAACAAGCCAATTACGATAGGCAACATTCTTCTTTTGAACAACCTTAGTACATTTATTGGAAAACCAAGGTTTAGATAAAGGACGAGATTTTAAAGTGGAGTGTGGGATAAAGGATTCCATTCCTGCAAGAATAATTTCACTGACACGATCTGAGCAAATGTTGACATCAGAACTTTTGAAACAGTAATCCGACCAAGGAAAAGAAGAAAAGAAATCTTGCAGGTCATCCCATTTTGCATTCTTGTAATGCCAAGCAACATGAGGTTGGGAATAGCCATGAGATAAAGGTTCCATTGGAGAAGAGACAATCACCAAGTTGTGATCTGAAGTGCCTAAAGGACCTCTCACTTCGATCGTGTACTTAGTAGGGTTGTTTGTGAGAAAAAGATCAAGTGTATTGGCTGTATGATTAGGATTGTCCTTGATCTGCTCACTGTTGACTAGCGCGACTCCTCCGTATGTGGGATAGGTGGTCGGATTGGTTTTACCAGGTACCACTAAGTTGTAGAATGCTTTAGTTCTCTTAATTCGCGCAGCAGGACTAATTGACTGAAGGCGAAATGTGAACAGTGTGTACTGTGTTAATTTTCTCCTAATCCATTCACTATATGAAAATTTTCTTCGCTCAACGGAAACTATTTTAAATGTAACTTCCAAGGGGAATTCAAAATAATTTGCTATAAAAGGACTTCATGAAACAGAAGCCCGACTGAGTAATTTAGAATTATAAAAATGGTTATACAGTTTTATATAAAAAATATCTTAACAATAGACAGTAAAAAATGCAAATTTAGTTAAATAATTTTAAGCTTATTTGAACAGTAGGGAAAAGTTGAAAAAAATTTACGAAATATTACAAATTTCGAAGTGCACTGCATCCAAATGTCACAAGTCACTGTTAATAAAGGTGCCGGTACGCCGTACCGTTGCATACCGTCCCAAAAAAAGCACTGTATATATACACACATGCACACGTTTCAGTATAGCGTTTTTATCTCCAACCGAATTACATTATATAAACTTGGTATCTCCTATCACATGTACTAATTTATAACATTACGTTTGTAAAATCTGAGTAGTTATAATAGATAATAAATTTAACTATGTATGTAGTGGAGAGTTTGAACCACCCGCCTGGTTCAAACTCTGCACCAGCTATCTATGCTAAATCACCAATTCTAAAAGCTCTACGAATATTACTGTCGTACATTATGATCTACGTGACAAATTCATTTATTAATCATGTAAGTAGTGCTATAATTTATCATTATAATCCTCTGCTGATACTGATTACACTGCTAGAAATTACGTAGAAACTACCAGTATCCGCTGTATTGAGATGAAAACAATGCCACCAGAAATCGACTGGTTTTCTACCAATTACAAACCCGAGTAAAAAAAAATATGCAGCAATTTAATGAGCAAATCACTAAAAAAACTATACAACTAAATTTAAATCAAAATTTGTACAAAAACAATTTCAAATCAATAAATAAAAAAGTTCACGTAGCAGCTTTGAACACGTCTGGCTTCCACTAGCCTTGTCTATATTTCGTATTAATCTTTCAGTTTTATTTTGGATTTCATATATATATATACACACATTATATATAATTAAAAATAATAGCTTGTATAGGTTGTAGTGATGCTATGGAAAGTCTAAAAATGACAAAAAATTAATAATAATATCTTAGAATGGATTATGGATCCTGGACATTACTAGTAATAGCAGAAATGCCCAGCAACTATAATGAAATATAGGGAAATAGATTAGATAAATGTATGGGTAACCGGCCTCCATAGCCGAGTGGGCAGGAGTGGGAGTGCAGTAGCACACTCTCTTTGAGTAGACCAGGGTTCAAGCCCCTGACTGCTGAATACGGTCGATCTGCCAACCCACACTGGACCAGTGTGGTAGATTATGGTCCATTTCTCTCAGCATGAATTGTTGAGGAGGCTTCCATCCTGCAGTGGGTTGATAATGGCTGCACTTTATCTTTTTTTTTATGGGCAGGAGTGCTGACCTGACAGGTGTGGCAACAATGGAAAAATTAAGAGTGCCTGAACAATAAAAGCAGATTAAATAACAAATTAATATAATTAAATTAAATTAAAAAATATAAACAGTATTTAATACTGTACATCCCAAGATTTGAACTACATCATCATGGGCCGACAGCCTAAACCAAGGGATGCACAGCAATCAGCAAGGTCTCTGTTTCTGTTATGATTATGTGGCAGCCAGAAAAAGCAAGCAGACGTATACATCATAGCCAACCCGACAGAGACCAGACATCATCATCAGCCATTTTCAATCCACTGCAGGATGAAGGCGTCTCCAGCAATTTTCCAGTTCCTTCTGTTTTGAGCACTGGCCATCCATTTACTACCCAAAAACTCATGAATTTCATCTATCCATCTCCGCCTTTGTCTTCCAGGTTTTCTTCTAGTTCCTCTTGGGTACCATTCTGTTATTTTCTTAGTCCATCTGTCATCATGTCTTCGAGCTATGTGTCCTGCCCAAGACCATTTTAGTTCTTTAGTTTTGATAAGAATATCCTTTACTTGAGTTTGCTGCCTAATCCATGTATTTCTCTTATCTAACAGTCCGATTCCCAATATAATTCGTTCCATTCTTCGCTGTGTAGTTTTCAGCTTCTCTTCCATTCCATTCTTTTGGTGAGTGCCCAAGTTTCACTTCCATAAGTCATGGTGGGGAGTATACATTGGTTCATTATTTTACGTTTCAGACAAATTGGGATATTGCTCTTCAGTATGTGACTATATTTCCTGAATGCTATCCATCCAAAATTTATTCTTCTCTTGACTTCCAGCCATTTATCATTATTACAGCTAATAACTTGTCCCAGATAAGTATATGACTCCACCTTTTCAATTACTGCTCCTTCAATCATTATTTCCCTTTCTGTGGCATACTTGTTCATCATTACTTTTGTTTTAGCCATATTCATCTTTAGTCCAAAATCCTTACTAACTGTGCATAACTGATTAAGATTTTCCTCTAATTCTTTGGGATCGTGGCTTATGACCACAATGTCATCTGCAAATCGTAAATGGTTTAGGTACTCTCTGTTCACATTGACTCCTTTCTGCGACCAGTCTAATCTTCTGAAAGCTTCCTCAAGGGCAGCAGTAAACAGCTTCGGAGATATTGTGTCTCCTTGTCGAACTCCTTTCTCGATTTTAAATTTGCTACTGTCTTTGTCTAGTCTAGTCTAATAAAGGAGGTAGCACTCTCATATATTTTCTTCAAAATCATAATATATGGGGTATCTATGCCTTGTCTTTCCAGTGCCCGAAACATTTCCTTATGCTGTATGGAGTCAAATGCCTTTTCATAATCCACAAATGCCAGGCATAATGGTGTTTTATATTCATTTGCTTTCTCCATTAGCAGTGATATTACGTGAAGGTGATCCATAGTTGAGAATCCTGTTCTAAAGCCAGCTTGCTCTTTTGGTTGATTCTCATCAAGTATTCTTTCTAATCTGTTAGTAATGACCCTTGAGAACAACTTGTAGATGTGGGATAACAAGCTAATTGGTCTATAATTTCCAATTTCTGATTTATCTCCTTTCTTATGCAGCAAAACTATGATTGCATTATTCCACTGCTTAGGCGTCACACCTTTTCTCACTTTGTGAAGAGCCTTGCCAGTTTTTGTGTTATGTCTCTTCCTCCCAATTTTAACAACTCTACAGTAACTTCATTTTCCCCCTGGGCTTTCTGATTCTTTATTTTCTTCAATGCATGTTCTACCTCATCAGGAAGAATATCGGGTATGTCGTATGTGTTGCTACTTTGCAATCCATCTTCCCCACTGCTGGCATCATTCCCTTGCTCCTTGTATAATTCTCTATAGTAGTCTTCTGCTATTTGAATTATGCCTTCTCTGCTGTTTATAAGTACACCATCGCTATTCTTCAGTTTCAGTATCATTTGTCTTTCTGTATTACTGTTCATGGCTGCTGATTTAAATCCTTTGTTTTCCCTTAATGCTTGTTCTACTTTTCTTGTGTTAAATCTTCTTATGTCCTCTCTGAGTCTCTTTCTAATGGCTTTGCATAACTCAGTATAATCAATTTTCTCCCTGATAGTGTTTTTCTTGCTCTTCATTTGTCGTCTTCGGTTCATCATGACAAGTGTTTCTTGACTAATTTTTTCTTCTTTGGATTTCTTCTTTCCTATAGGTTTCTTGGGCTTTATCACTTTCAGAAAGTTGTAATATTCCTCGTCGATATCTTGATCCTGAGCAGTCTGCAGAAGCTCAAACCTGTTCTTAAGTTCCATTACATAGTGCATTTTCTCCTCTTCTGTTATCTCAAAGACCTTTGCATTATTTACTCGAGTCAGTTTTTCCCTTTCCTTTCCTACATCTATATCAAGTGTACATCTTACCATTCTGTGATCACTTCCAACATTTACCTTATTCAGGACGGCAACATCATTCCCAATATATCTTCTGTTAGTGAGGATGAAGTCGATTTCATTAGTAGTTAATCCATTTGGACTCTTCCATGTCCACTTTCTGTTCACCCTTTTCTTGAAAAAAGTGTTCATTACTGACAGTCCTTGAGATTCTGGAAATTCCACAAGTCTTTCACCTCTTTTATTTCTTTCACCAATTCCAAAATTTCCTATAGTTCCTCTTTCTGTGCTGTTTTGCCTTTTTCCAACCTTAGCATTGAAGTCCCCCATAATAATAGTGTAGTGGGTTTTCTGCTCATCTAGAAGACACTTAATTTCGGTGTACATTTCTTCATCCTCTTCATCATCATGGCTCGATGTTAGTGCATAAATCATTATAATCTTTAGCTTGTACCTCTTAGAAATGTTGAGTATTAGTCTTGACACCCTTGGTGATGTACTTTTGAATTCCAAAATGTTGTTTGTAAAATCTTTATGGACTAGAAAGCCAACTCCACCTTCACTCCTTTCACCAGAGTGGAGACCAGACAGAAAAGGAATAAAAACCAATAAACTTCTAAAATTAATAAAAAGTAAAATGCACAATTACTCTAAAATTAAAACTAATAGATTCCAGTTAAAGAAAAAATGAAAGACAGCAAACAGTCCTATGTAAATTTCAATGAAAAAGGTAATTTCAGGATGACAGAAAATAGTCAGGAAATGACAACTTACTGACAAACCGAGGGCATCAACAGCAAGGCTGTAACACAGACCAAAGAAGTTAGCTGAAAGTTCCCAGCAAATTTATAACAACTGAAGTAACCCCAAGTGTGTGTGGTGGGGGAAGAAGGTGTAAATTGGTCAGAGTGAACCATACCTGTGTGAATGTTTGGGGTTTCCATAAAAAAAAAAAATAATAATAATAAAAGAAGACTATCAC
Organism: Mastigoproctus giganteus; assembly: GCF_048544385.1. NCBI lineage: Eukaryota > Metazoa > Arthropoda > Arachnida > Uropygi > Thelyphonidae > Mastigoproctus > Mastigoproctus giganteus. The sequence goes on along the minus strand of NC_143577.1, from coordinate 1,510,259 downwards.
ATTCTGAATGCAATTTTTTTTTTTTAAAAAGCTTATGATTTTGTGATGTTTAACATTTGTTTACTTCATTTAATTTTTGAAGAAGGTGATTAATTTTCATTGCAATTTATTTATAGAGCTCCAGTGGATGAAATGAAACTTAAAGCAAGGAGCACTTCTAATCTGCTACCCAACCAAGAAGATCCTGTTGCACGTGTTCATCAGCAGCCTTCTGCTATGGTCTAAAGTATAATTTCATGAAGCCTACTTACTTGGCATCAGTGGTTAGTGAAAGTGATTAAAATAAGGTGCACAGGGGCAATATTTACAGGAATGGGACTTGTTAAGAAATTTGTTTTAGATGTGAAGGTGTTAATTTATATTGAATTCGAAAAAATAGGCAGCTGCTGTTGTGAATTTAAGTTATTGGAAACAAAATGCACAAAGAATTAGAATTCCCAATTCTTTTCCATTTCTTTTCTACCAACATGATATTTTTCTTTTATAGTATATTAGAATAGACCTCCCTGTAATAAATATTGAACAAATGTACCAATGTACCTGTTTTGTGGGTAGTGGTGTATCCACACCTCATAGAAACTCAATGCATGTAATTTCTATGAAGTTAGATATGTGCATAAATTTTAGACGGGGGGGATAGGGGGCTCTGCTTTTATTCTCGATGATTGGTAATAATTTAGAGATTGTAATACCAAGTATGATAATATTGTGTTTTTCTCCCCCACAACATTTTCCTTTTCTTTTTAATGGATGTAAAATAAATTATGTAATTATTTGAAATTATATGGCATTCTTTTTTATAAAGAGAAAGTAAAAGAACTGGAATTTTTATTTCATATTGTATTCTTTCACTTGTACTTAAGAAGATTGTTTTAAACAAACTTATCTTCCACGACGTGACGTTTTTACTTGTTTAGTAATGAAGTTTGTCTTTGTAACTTTTCGAAAGATTTATTTTCGTATAAAATAAAATTGATGTGTGTTACGTTTTGCTTGCTTTTTTCACAACAGACATATCATGGCATTGCACTGAAATTTGCACATAAGTACATGTTCATGCTGATTATAATTTCCAATAATTATGGAAGTGATGTTTCCATTGTCTTTTTGACCAGGAATGCAGCTAAATCATTTATTTTCAAAAGGGGTTAACTTAGTAATTTTACAAAAAAAAAAAAAAAAAAAAGTCCTAAATATTTTACTCTTATGAAAATGGATAAGCATTAGCATTAGCATTAGTAGAGGCATATGATGCAAGAAAGCAAGCTTATTCAGCATCAGCCAAAAAAAAAACCCTCTCCCATTTCAACCCTCCGTTCGTTCGAAATACCTGTCCAGTTGAGCTTTAAATTTGTTTAGGCTATCAACTTCAACAACAAGTGATGGAAGTCGGTTCCACCAACCAACCACCCGCTGGCCAAAGGCAAATTTCCGCACATCTATCCGACATCCGTCCTTCCTCAATTTGAATTTATGCCCTCTGAGGTGATTATTCTGAGAAAGATGAAGAATCCCATTGGCATTGAGCATGCTCAAACCATTCAAAGCCTTATACACCTCTATCAGATCACCTCGCCGGTGCCTAGTCTCCAGACTCTGTAATTTGCAAAACTTAAGCCTTTCTTCGTAAGAGCAACCCTTTGTTCCATTTACTAATCTTGTTGCCCTTCTCTGTACCCGTTCCAGCAGCTCTACATCCTTCTTGAAATGAGGCCTCCAGACCTGTATACAGTACTCAAGATGTGGCCTAACCATTGCCTTATACAAGGGAATAATCACCTCCTTATCCCTGCTAGAAAAATTCCTGTATATCATTGACAAGACACCATGAGCTACTCTTGCAGCTCGTCTGCACTGCTCAGAGAACTTCATATCTGCCTGCACAATTACCACCAGGTCCTTTCCATTCTCCACCACTGTCAGTGTAGTACCGCAGAGTTGATACATTGCTCTGGGGTTACTGTTACCCATATGTAGTACTTTACATTTGTCAATGTTAAACTTCATTTGCCGCCTCTCAGCCCATCTGTTCAACCTTTCCAGATCCTGTTGCAGCAGCATAGCGTCAGTAGTGTCCTTAACGACCCTGCCAACCTTTGTATCATCTGCAAACTTAGACATTAAACTTGATATCCCATCATCAATATCATTCATAAACACCGAAAACAACAATGGACCCAACACTGAACCTTGAGGAACTCCACTAATAACATTAGTTCACGTTGAGCAGTGTCCATTGATTACCACTCTCTGTCTTCTACCACTCAACCATCCCCTTATCCATAGCAGCAATTTGCCTCCAATGCCACACTGCTCCAATTTGTGCAGCAGTCTTCCATGTGCAACAGTATCAAAAGCCTTTCTAAGATCCAAATATATAATATCAAAGTTATTCCCTGCATCCAGTTCTTTTGTGACTACCTCATAGTATCCAATCAAATTGGTCAGGCAAGACCTGCCCTTAACAAAACCATGCTGCGTCTGAGCTATAACTGAATTCTTGTCTAGATGATCCTGCAGTGCTTCTTTAACCAGTGCCTCCATTAATTTACCTGGAACAGAAAAGCGCTTCATCTTGTATGAAACTAGAAGTATTCAGTTCATATTATATCTATGGCTAAACTGGCTTGAAAAGGATGCAAGTCATTGAATACTACTTTCAAAATAAATTAAGTGAATTTCCTTTATACGTTAGTTTATTTATCTAACACCCTTGTACAGCCATTATCTAGGAGGGTGGCTAATAGAGGCATTCTATAAAAAATTAGATACCAACAAAAAAATCAGAAAATACATAAGAATAGATATATCAACAGTCACTTGGTGCAAGCAACAGCCACTATGAATGAATCTCATAGAATTTCTGCAGTCCTCAGAGCCTGTTGAAGACAAAAATCATTCATTATAGATGATCAAGAGTTCAAATTCCACAGAAATGTACACTCTTCTCTTCATTCAATTTGTAGTGTAGTATACAAGTCTGCTGCTATCAGCTTCCTGTAGGTTTTGTCATGACAGTATCTATTCGGGTTGATTTTGAAGTCTCTAAAGAGCTCCAGAGGATTGGCAGGAAACAGCTGCCTTAATCCCACCATGTGATTGGGAATGCTTCAGAGACTAAAGGTAGTAGAGCTGGACCTCGTGGCATTGCCGGACCACAAGATTATCAGTTGTTAAAATAATGAAATTATTATAGGTAATCAGTTTGTTTTGTTGTTTCTGTTGGGACTCCAGCTGCATATATGTTGTAATGGCATTAGTGGCAAATTGCTATAGTGGATAAAAGGATTGAATGGGAGAAGACAGAGTGGTAATCAGTGGACACTGATCTTCATGAACTAATGTTAGTGGAATCCTCTGGGTTCCATGTTGGGCAAATTATTGTTTATCAATGATATTGATGAAGTTATATCAGGGTTAATGTCTATGATTGCAGATGATACAAAGGTTGTTAATAACAGTAATGATAGTACGCTATTGCAACAGGATCTGGAAAAGTTGAGCAGATGGACTGAGAGGCGGCAACTGAAGTTTAACATTGACAAATGATCTGCATAGGGGTAGCAGTAATCCAAGAGTAATGTATCAACTGAGTGGTACACTCAGGGTAGTGGAGAATGAAAAGCACAAGTGAGTAATTATGCAGTCAGATATGAAGTTTTCTGAGCAGTGAAGACAGGCTGCAAGAGTAGCTCATGGTGTCTTGTCAATATACAGCAATTTTGCTAGCAAGTGTAAGGAGGTGAATGTCCCCTTGTACAAGGCAGTGGTCGGGCAACACCTTGAATACTGTATACAAGTCTGGAGGGCCTCATTTTAAGAAAGATGTCGAGCTGCTGGAATGAGTACAGAGAAGAGCAACAAGATTGGTGAGTGAAAAAGGGTTGCTGTTACCAAGAAAGGTTTAAATTCTGCAAATTGCAGCTTCTGGAGGCTAGGCACCTGCGAGGTGAACTAATTGAGGTGTATTAAGGCCTTCAATTGTTTGAGCAAGCTCAATGCTGATGGGATTCTTCCTCTTGCTCAGTTTACTCACCTGAGGGGACATTGAAATCTAGGAAAGACAATTGTAGAATAGATATGCAAAAATTTACCTTTAGCCAGTGGATAGTTGATAGTTGGAACAAACTTTCATCTGTTGTAGTGGAGGTGAGCAACTTAATAAGTTCAAAACACAAAGTAGCTGTTCTTATCAAAGCATTTTGAAAACTTTTGCTGTGGATACCTGCATAAAAAATCTTCAAAGGAAATTCACTTGAAATTTCCTTTGAAATTCTTCAGAGAGACTTCAGAAATAAATTCACTGTGCATTGAAGTCCTCTAATTTCAGTATCGATTACAAATGATGACCAAAATTTTTCGATCAGATGGTATCACAACATGGAGAACGTTCTGTTGGTACAGGCTGGGTCTTTTGATACCAGTTGAAGTTCGAATGTCACTTGAATTTTGTATCAGATCTACTGCACCCTGCAATGTCAGTCATTTACCCTGAAGGTGGGCCTCATGCCAGAATCTTGAAAGTGGTTTGGAGAACACAGATTTCCATCCTCTTCCTTGGCTCCTAATTCATGTGATCTCAGTTCTATTGAGAATGTGAGATATGCCGGAGAGAGCTATTTTTCAACAAAGTTGTGTTCAACTTTATTGCAATTACGCGATATTCTGCTGACACGATATGCTATTCAAAACAAACTACTCGGTCAGACTGGGAGATAAACACCCTGTTCTCTCTGCACAATCTAATCTAACTTATTTCCTGCTGAGCAACTTCAAGGTGTTGCTACTAAAAAGCGTACAATCGGAAATCGACAGCTTCTACAATAGGTGTTTTGACTATTACTCGGGGCTGGGCCCTGTTCAAGTATTACTTGCGGTGCCCATTTGGTTTGGAGAACATAAATTTCCATCATTTACCCCCAGGGGCTGACATCTGGTATGGACTTGGCACACCTAGGGTCATGAGCTGGATATCATCATTCTTCTATTTCTTGGTGATTCCCTTCTATTTCTGATTCTCGGGGGTAACTCAGAATTTTTTTTTGGCTAATGCAGCAAAAACCACAGGCTTCCTTGCACCATATGGCTAACTATAATAATAATAATCGTCCTGGCTCCTCATTCATGTGATCTCAATCCTATTGAGAATGTGAAATATGCCAGAGAGCTATTTATCAACAAAGTCGTCTTCAACTTTGTTGCAGCTACGCAATATTTTGCTTGCACGACACGCTGTTATTCAAAACGAACTACTCTGTCAGACCGGGAAATAAACACCCTGTTCTCTCTGCCCAATCTAATCTATCTGCCGATTTCCTGCTGACCAACTTCAAGGTGTTGATACTACAGATTGAAAGTGGGTATAACATAAAAGTTACATTTTTAAATAATTAATATGTTCGATACCAAAAGAAACACACATTGAGAACGAAGTAAATGCTCTGCTACAGGCAATTTTTAAGGTGACTAGCGTAAGTGCTCTTGAAGTGACTGGGTAATTGTAAGCTCGCTGATAGAAATGCCAAAAAGCCGCAAATTATATTATTATTGGACTATTTGAATGCGAAGCCTTGTTTTGCAGAACTAGTAGAAAAATGCTTATGGCCAGCCCTGCTACTAACGAATATTGTGAGGATCTGAAACAGCATTCCCTTGCTATCAATTCAAATTGCAAAATTAGCCCAGTAATAAAAGCATTGGTCTTCTACTTTTGATTCTGCTCAAAAAAATTGAAATATAAAATGCATGCAACAGCTATAGGATTCGCTAATCAGCCAACAGTGATACATTTATTATGGAAATTATCAGAAGGAAAGGAAGTGAACATCCATGAATACCTGCAGTGTAGGACAGCTTTCTGGCCTGTGTCCAAAAAAAATCGGTGTACAAAACAACATGGGAGGAGATAATGGAGTAAAAGCAGGTACTACTCCAATTAGCAGATGGCTTTACTCATTGGGATTAGTAGCCCAATGAGTAAAGATTGATACTTGCCCAAGGAAAACAAAAAGCCACTTTTGACACAAGAAGTGAAACCAACATCTAAAATGGACAAAAGAGCATGCTTAAAATGGACAAAAGAGCATGCTAGTTGGTTTGAGGATTAGTGGAAATGTGTTATTTTCTCTGATAAATCAAAATTAAATTTTTATGGTTTTAATGGCCAGCAGATTGTTAGACAAAAACAAATTCATCCTGACAGTAGTCTCCACAGTGAAACATTCTGCATCTCACGTTGCAGGGTTTTGGAGCACCAGCAACTAAGGATATATTGCTCTGTGCATGCTGCCTATAAATTGCGTGTTCTGTGGTCGATTTTCTGTTTGCTGAATGAAACACTCGAGTTCAGTGAGGGAAAGCCTTGCCTAAGACTGACAGCCACATTGTGAAAAGGTCCATATGAAATTCCTCATGTCGTCAAGGGGACTCTAACTCATGTCTTTTCCAACTGGTGTAGGGAGGATGGCAATTCTAACAACTGAAACCCACGAGGTCTGCATCTTAAGTGATTAATAAATTTTTCACTTATACTTCGGGATGTACACACAGTTGGACACCACACCCCAAAGACAGGGATCACAAGTGACTAATACAACTAAACGCAAGACTATCCTGCTGACACCGCATCTGGTCATCCTCAGAACAGCATTGCACCAATGAGGAGGTCAAGAAGACTATAATTGCAAATCTCTTGCAGGACGTCAGGACAACAACAACAACAACAAAAAAAAAAAATCTGTTCGCAAATGACGTCCGCGCAATGTGGGCATCATCATTGAGATGCAGACAAAGAAAGATGCCAACAAGATACTCAATAACCCCAAGATATAGACACTTGGCCTGGAAGCTCTGCCCCCTAAAAGAAAGGGCCCCAATGTAGTAATATACAATACCAACAAAGACCTAACCCAGAGGCACTGCAGGAGGAACTATACACCAGGAACCTCCAACATGAGCATCCAGATGTGGAACCAACCACTCTGATAACACCAAGACATTAAACAAAGGCCAGAGCTGGAAGTAACAAACTGCGTAGTGGAATTCTCACCAGTGGCATGGAAGACAATCAGCGAGAACAACAGTTTTCATACAATGGGGCAGCCACTGCTTCGATGAACACGTGTCTTCCCAAACTGTTGACATTTTGGGAACACTTCCCAGACTCAGCCATTGTGCAGAAAGGGGCCATGATTATGGCATAAGCCCCAAAGAGGAGGAACTGCCAACAGTAAATCCCAGAACCTACAAGCCAACCATTCCATCAGGGACAGAAATTGCCCTGTATATTGCAAGGCAAAGAGCGCACAACAAATGAGGATAAATTATGGGGACACACCTTAGACCGTTCAACCATAACAAAGTGAACTTCCTCCAACTAAATAACCAACGATCCAAAGTGGTCGCCGTACAATTAACTAAAAAGGCCAACGAAGAGAATCTTGACATCCTCCTTATCCAGGAGCCATACTACATGGCAAACGGGTCAGGGGTACTCTGCTGGCTTACAAAGTGCAAGATGAAAGCAAAACCCACTGGCCCGCTATCTTGGTTAGAAATCCTAAACTGACTGTAACAAAGATCTCAAACCACTGTCTTCCTTGGGCCGCTTGCACCCACATAATCACCCTGCTAGGCAAAATCTATGCAGCATCATTATGCTATCGAACCAGAGGAAATCCAGCCACTACATAACTGCAACGTAACCTCACCAACTTTCTAAATACCAGGATCATTCTGGGGGCCGTCGCCGGCTTAGTTCAGCAAGACCCAGGACAGTGGTGGTGCCACTACTAGAAGAATATTTAACAAACAGCTCCTATGCTGTCCTCACTCAACCAAATAATCTGTCAACATTCTCGAGCTCGATGTGGGAATCCACCATCGACATCAACGAGACTACCAGATCCATTGCAGGACACATCGCATCATGGACTGTCAGAGAAAGCTGAACCACAGAGCCATCACTTTCCACCTCCACCACTCATTAGCCAGATAAGCAAATGGCAGGCAAATCCAAATCAAATCTATTGACAAGGCGGACTGGCCCAAATTCCAGACATTACTATGCACTGCACCCAAACTCTACAAATAAATGGACTAAACCCGGATAAACAACAGGCTACCATCGTCAGGCTCATAACTGAAGTGGCATCCAACTCCATCAGGAAGAGGAAACCAGTCCCTGTGTCAGTCCCGTGGTGGTGGCCGGAGCTACAACAGCTCTGAAGAGAGGTACAAAGCAGACGAAAACTTTTCATTGTGCATGGAGCTCCTGAGGCCATACTGCTACAGCAATATCGCGAAGTGTGTAAAAACTACACAGCTGTGGAAACAACACTCATGGGAGCAGTTCATCTCCACTATCGGTAACAATGAACCCTGGGGTGGTCTGCAAGGTGACCACAGATAAACTCCCCAGGGGAGAGGTCATCCCTGCAACCAGCACACTGCAGGGCAACTACACCAAGATGTGGGAAGAAACCACTAACAACAAAAAATAATAAAACCAAACAATTATATTTAGGCCACCATTATAATTAAATTCATCTGCCGTGCTGTGTCTCATGTCTTATCTATGGTTGATTTGTCTATTTGCTGGAGGGAAAACCTTGTTATCTACCATTAGAATTAGCATTAGAAGGTGCATATGACGCAAGCAAGCAAGCTTATGCAGCATCAGCAAAAAAAAAAAAAAAAAAAAAACACTCCCATTTCACCCTTCCGTTCGCTCTAAATACCTGTCCAGTTGAGCCTTAATTTTATTTAGGCTATCAACTTCCACGACAAAGGATGGAAGTCTGTTCCACAAAGGCAAATTTCTGCACGTCTATCCTAAACTTGCCTTTCCTCAATTTGAATTTATGCCCTCTCAGGTGATTATTCTGAGCAAGAGGAAGAATCCCATCAACATTCAGCATGCTCAACCCATTCAAGGCTATATACACCTCAATCAGATCACCTCGCAGGTGCCTAGTCTCCAAACACTAATCTGCAAAACTTAAGCCTTTCTTCGTAAGAGTAACCCTTTGTTCCGTTCACTAATCTTGTTGCCCTTCTCTGTACTCGTTCCAACAGCTCTACATCCTTCTTGAAATGAGGCCTCCAGACCTGTATACTCTAGGTGTGGCCTCACCATTGCCTTATACAAGGGAATAATCACCTCCTTATCCCTGCTGGAAAAATTCCTGTATATCATTGACAAGGCACCATGAGCTACACTTGTAACCCGTCTGCACTGCTCAGAAAACTTCATATCTGCCTGCACAATTACCCCCATGTCCTTTTCATTCTCTACCACCGTCAGTGTAGTACCACAGAGTTGATACGTTGCTCTGGGGTTATTGTTTCCCATATGTAGTACTTTACATTTGTCAATGTTAAACTTCATTTGCCACCTCTTAGCCCATCTGTTCAACCTTTCCAGATCCTGTTGCAGCAGCATACTGTCAGTAGTGTCCTTAACAATTCTGCCAACCTTTGTATCGTCTGCAAACTTGGACATTAAGCTTGATATACCATCATCAATATCATTTATAAATACAGAAAACAATGGACCCAACACTGAACCCTGAGGAATTCCACTAATAACATTAGTCCACGTTGAGCAGTGTCCATTGATTACCACTCTCTGTCTTCTCCCCCTCAACCATCCCTTTATCCATAACAGTAATTTGCCTCCAATGCCACACTGCTCCAATTTGTGCAGCAGTCTTCCATGTGCAACAGTATCAAAAGCCTTTCTAAGATCCAAGTATATAATATCAAAGTTATTCCCTGCATCCAGTTCTTTTGTGACTCCATCATAGTATCCAATCAAATTGGTCAGGCAAGACGTTCCCTTAACAAAACCATGCTGTGTCGCGCTACAATTGAAGTCTTGTCTACATGATCCTGCAGTGCTTCTTTAACCAGTGCCTCCATTAATTTTCCTGGAACAGAAGTTAAGCTCACAGGTCTATAATTACTTGTGTCAGCCTTTGATCCTCCTTTGTGAATTGGGGTTACATTTGCACATCACCAGTCTATGCGTACTTTGCCTGAGTCCAAAGAAGCTATCATAATTATGGCTAAGGGTTTGCTTACTTCCTTTGGTGCCTTCTTTAATATAACTGGATAGATCCCATCCACCCCGGGTGCCTTTCTTGTGTTTATCTTCAACAATTTCTCCTCCACTTTTCTCTCAGTTTTTACAAAATCATCTAGCTCACTGCCAGAGTTTAACTCACCTCTGGCATTCCCCTCCCTGAATAACTCCTCAGGTGTGAATGTAGATGCACAATACTCATTTAGTTTGTTAGCCACCTGAGCAGGATCCTCAACTGTTGAACCGTCAATATCCAGTGGACCAATCTGATTCATCCCTTTCCTTCTAGAGTTTACATAGGTAAAGAACTCTTTTCTGTATTTCTTTCCATCCTTTGCCAAGGATTTCTCATAATCTGCCTTCGCCTGCCTAACTTCCTTTGTGACTTGGTTACAGACCAACTTATATCTATCATAGGCTTCTGTGTCACTTCTTATTTTATATGTATCCCATGCGTTTTTCTTCTCTGCCATATGTCTCATTAGTTCATCTGACATCCATTTAGGCCTAAACCTTTAACAGTATTTCATAGTTGATATGTAAAGCCTAGTAGGTTCCAAGATTAATTCTTAATGATCCCCATTTTGAATTTGCTGGTGGTAATATCGTTAGCTGGTCCCACCGTATAAAATTTAAATACTGTCTTAGACCATCATAGTCGCCTTTACGAAAGCAATAACCCTTCCTTACCCATGATGGTAGTTTCATCTTTGAGTAAATTTTTCCTGATTTATTTTCTGCTTTATTAGTTTAAATTGTCATATTACCTTATTTTCTAGAGTAGCTTTATATTCCTAGTTACGATACTTAGTTTAAAGTTTAACTTAGACAGAGATTTTGTAGATATTACTTAGTATCGGTAACGGTATCAAATCGACGTGTCACAAACCAAATTTTTTTTTTTAACCAAATTTAGTCGATTTATTAACCAACTGTTATATCAAATTATCTTCTATAAGTAGATTATAGACCTAGTCAGGATCCTTAGTTTATTCTAAATTGAGATAGCGAGATTTGGAAGCTAATCAATATTTACGAGTCCGTAGAAGTACCGTTCGAGAATTCCCCCCATTTTTACACGATAGCATAAGCTTAGTGTCGTATAGTGCATAATATAATATTGCCAATTAATCAGTAAATCTATTAATCTTGATAAACTTTATTGTCAATTAAATTGTACTTTTAACTCTATATATATATAAATAACGACTTAATCGTAACAAATAATTAATACATAACTATAGTGGCACACGTGATACGGAAGTTGTATAAAGGGAACTCGTAGAAAACACTAGATACCGAAAAAAATATATATATAACATAACTGTTTTGGGATATAACTTAAGGATTTAATTTTTGTTTTGAATTTTATTGAATTAAATCGGAATCATGACTCTGACCAGAGCAGCAAAGCAAAAGGCTCAAGCTAATGGGAGTGCTGTGGTTCAGGGGAGAACTGAGGGGGGGCAGTTGCCCTCTGAATCACAGTCTATTAAAATGCACTGTTTGCTTGATGTTTGCGGAGCAGTCGGGTACGGGACATGATACTGCCAAGGGGGATGTCTTTGTGTGTGCACGATGCAAGGAGTGCAAGGAAATCAGGCGACAACTCAGCGTTGTTATGGGCCTTTATGAGAGCTTGAAGGACAGGGTGGATGCCCTCGAAGGAAATAAATTGAGGGGCCCATCAAGCTCTCAGCTGCCCACATCAACGCCAGAGCTTGCACTTGGTCATCAGGCAACACAGAAGCAGCCCCCTAGGCAGAATGCGCTGGTCCCACAGGAACTAGTAGTTGTTGGTGACTCTATTGTCAGGGAAACGGGGAACATCATTTGTAAAAAGGATAGGTGGAATAGGACCAGGGTATGTCTGCCAGGGGCAAAGGTTGATGACGTTGTAGAACGGATATCATCTTTTAAGGGCACAAAAGGTGATATAGTTGTACACGTTGGCACTAATGATATTAAGAGTAGGAGACCGGCGGAATTACTTAGCAAGTACAGGTCACTGTTGAAAAAAAGCCGTGAATTAGGGTTGAACTTGAAAGTGTCTGCAATTCTGCCCAGACACGATAGGAGGGAGTATATGATGAGAGCCTTGTCGATCAATTCGGCCCTGGAGGGATTGTGCAAGGCTCAAGGGGTAGAATTTTTTTCAGCCTGGACTGTACTTGTTAACAGGAGAGATTGCTTCTACAGGGATGGGATACACTTAAATAGAAAGGGTGCAAGAATTTTTGCTGATGCTGTCGAGGCAGTGTTAGGTGGGTCGGAAAACTGCTAGTTGGGGGGGATACAAGGACTAATAGATTAACAGTAGCCAGTGGCAGAGGTGGAAGTGATTCTTGCACTGCTTCTATTGAAATGAGCAGAAGTCTGAAAAACAGGATGCAGGATATTTCAGAGACTGCTGGTAGTCATTGCGGTACAAGTAAACACATGGGTTGTGTTAGGGTAGCTAAGAATAGAAACAGGTGCATGTATACCTGCGTGTACACCAATGCTAGGAGTTTGGTAAATAAATTTGATGAATTTCAGGTATTGCTCAGAACATCAAAGGCAGATATTGTTGGGATATCAGAGACGTGGTGTCACACAGATATAAGTAATGCGGAACTGGAATTTGGGGAATACAATGTGTATAGAAAGGATAGACAGGACAGGAGGGGAGGAGGGGTTATGCTATTAATTAAGAAACACATAAAGTCCAAGGAAGTGAAGCCAGTCGACATCGATGGACAGGGCAGCGTCGAGTCAGTTTGGTGTGACATAAGCATAGGGAAATCAAAATTGAGAGTAGGAGTGTGCTATAGGCCTAATGACTCTCATGAGTATAATAAGATATTGTACAGGGAAATAGAGTGGGCCAGTAAATCAGAGAGTCTTATAATGGGGGACTTTAATTTCCCAGATATTGACTGGAATTTGTGGGTTGGTCACTCGCACACTAGCAAGGCTTTTGTGGATTTATTGGATGATTGTTTTCTACATCAGCATGTTCGTGAGGCAACGAGAGGGAGCAATACTCTTGATCTGATTATCAGTAGTGATTCCTCATGCATTAAGAACCTGCAGATAAATGAACCACTAGGTGGCAGTGATCACAGTGTGTTGAAGTGGGATTTGCTCAAGGAGGTAACTACCATCAGAGGTAAAGGGAGGGGTTTTTGTTTTCGTAAAGGCGACTATGATGGTCTGAGACAGTATTTAAATTCTATACAGTGGGACCAACTGATGATGTTACCAACAGCAAACTCAAAATGGGAAGCATTCAAGGAACTAATCTTGGTGGCTACCAGGCTTTACATACCAAGTAAGAAATATTGTTCAAGGTTTAGGCCTAAATGGTTGTCAGATGGACTAATGAGACATGTGGCAGAGAAGAAAAATGCATGGGATACATACAAATTAATGGGTGACATGGAAGCCTATGATAGATATAAGTTGGTCTGTAACCAAGTCACAAAGGAGATTAGGCAGGCAAAGGCAGACTATGAAAAATCCTTGGCAAAGGAGGCAAAGAAAAACAGAAAAGAGTTCTTTACCTATTTAAACTCAAGAAGGAAAGGGATGAATCAGATTGGTCCACTGGATATTGATGGTTCAACAGTTGAGGATCCTACTCAGGTGGCTAACAATCTAAACGAGTATTTTGCATCTACATTCACGCATGAGGAGTTATTCAGGAAGGAGAATGATGTAGGTAAAGTAAACATTGGCAGTGAGCTGGATGATTTTGTAATAACTGAGAGGAAAGTGGAGGAGAGATTGTTGGGGATAAACATAAAAAAGGCACCTGGGGTGGATGGGATCTATCCAGTTATATTAAAGGAGGCAGCAAAGGAAGTAAGCAAACCCTTAGCCATAATTATGAGAGCTTCCTTGGACTCAGGGGAGGTACCTATGGACTGGAGATGTGCAAATGTGACCCCAATTCACAAAGGAGGTTCAAAGGCTGACACAAGTAATTATAGACCTGTTAGTTTAACTTCTGTTCCAGGTAAATTAATGGAGGCACTGGTTAAAGAAGCACTGCAGGATCATCTAGACAAGAATTCAGTTATAGCTCAGACGCAGCATGGTTTTGTTAAGGGCAGGTCTTGCCTGACCAATTTGATTGGATACTATGATGTAGTCACAAAAGAACTGGATGCAGGGAATAACTTTGATATTATATATTTGGATCTTAGAAAGGCTTTTGATACTGTTGCACATTGAAGACTGCTGCACAAATTGGAGCAGTGTGGCATTGGAGGCAAATTGCTGCTATGGATAAGGGGATGGTTGAGTGGCAGAAGACAGAGAGTGGTAATCAATGGACACTGCTCAACGTGGACTAATGTTATTAGTGGAGTTCCTCAAGGTTCAGTGTTGGGTCCGTTGTTGTTTTCGGTGTTTATGAATGATATTGATGATGGGATATCAAGTTTAATGTCCAAGTTTGCAGATGATACAAAGGTTGGCAGGGTCGTTAAGGACAATACTGACGCTATGCTGCTGCAACAGGATCTGGACAGGTTGAACAGATGGGCTGAGAGGTGGCAAATGAGGTTTAACATCGACAAATGTAAAGTGCTGCATATGGGAAACAGTAACCCCAGAGCAACGTATCAACTCTGCGGTACTACACTGACAGTGGTGGAGAATGAAAAGGACCTGGGGGTAATTGTGCAGGCAGATATGAAGTTCTCTGAGCAGTGCAGACGAGCTGCAAGAGTAGCTCATGGTGTCTTGTCAATGATATACAGGAATTTTTCTAGCAGGGATAAGGAGGTGATTATTCCCTTGTATAAGGCAATGGTTAGGCCACATCTTGAGTACTGTATATAGGTCTGGAGGCCTCATTTCAAGAAGGATGTAGAGCTGCTGGAACGGGTACAGAGAAGGGCAACAAGATTAGTGAATGGAACAAAGGGTTGCTCTTACGAAGAAAGGCTTAAGTTTTGCAAATTACAGAGTCTGGAGACTAGGCACCGGCGAGGTGATCTGATAGAGGTGTATAAGGCTTTGAATGGTTTGAGCATGCTCAATGCCAATGGGATTCTTCATCTTTCTCAGAATAATCACCTCAGAGGGCATAAATTCAAATTGAGGAAGGACGGATGTCGGATAGATGTGCGGAAATTTGCCTTTGGCCAGCGGGTGGTTGGTTGGTGGAACCGACTTCCATCACTGGTTGTTGAAGTTGATAGCCTAAACAAATTTAAAGCTCAACTGGACAGGTATTTCGAACGAACGGAGGGGTGAAATGGGAGTGGGTTTTTTTTTTTTTTTTTTTTTTTTGGCTGATGCTGAATAAGCTTGCTTTCTTGCATCATATGCCTCTGCTAATGCTAATGCTAATGCTAAATCCCACTTCAGCACACTGTGATCACTGCCACCTAGTGGTTCATTTATCTGCAGATTCTTAATGCATGAAGAATCACTGCTGATAATCAAATCAAGAGCATTACTCCCTCTAGTTGCCTCTCGAACATGCTGATGTAGAAAACAATCATCCAATAAATCCACAAAAGCCCTGCTAGTGTGTGAGTAACCAGCCCCCAAATTCCAGTCAATATCTGGGAAATTAAAATCTCCCATTATAAGACTCTCCGATTTTCTGGCCCACTCTAATTCCCAGTACAGTTTCTTATTATACTCATCAGAGTCTTTAGGCCTATAGCACACTCCTACTCTCAATTTTGATCTCCCAATGCTTATGTCACACCAAACTGACTCGACACTGCACTGTCCAGCGATGTCGACTGGCTTCACTTCCTTGGACCTTATGTGTTTTTTAATTAATAGCATAACCCCTCCTCCCCTCCTGTCTTGTCTATCCTTTCTATACACACTGTATTCCCCAAATTCCAGTTCCGCATTCCTTATATCTGTGTGACACCACGTCTCTGATATCCCAACAATATCTGCCTTTGATGTTTTGAGCAATACCTCAAATTCATCAAATTTATTTACGAAACTCCTAGCATTGGTGTACACGCAGGTATACATGCACCTGTTCCTATTCTTAGCTCCCCTAACACTACCCATGTGTTTACTTGTACCGCAATGACTCCCAGCAGTCTCTGAAATATCCTGCATCTTGTTTTTCAGACTTCTGCTCATTTCAATAGAAGCGGTGCAAGAATCCCTTCCACCTCTGCCACTGGCTACTGTTAATCTATTCGTCTTTGTCTCCCCGCAAGCTAGCAGTTTTCCGACCCACCTAACACTGCCTCGATAGCATCAGCAAATATTCTTGCTCCCTTTCTATTTAAGTGTATCCCATCCCTGTAGAAGCAATCTCTCCTGTTACAATCTACGCCTGAGACCGACTAACTCAGCCACGGAAAACCCCTAACAATATCATGAAAGCCATTTTTCCAAAGCACATTGAACCCTGCACTTAAACAAGCAGCTGTTCCAACAAAACAACTGCTACAGCACGCCAACTGCCGAGGCCAGAGATCACCAAGAAAGCCGTCGAGTGCTTTCCAGGAGGAAATACTACATCTCTTCAACCACTGTGCCTCCGAGGATATATATCCCGCTAGCATGGCGAACCACAAAACTGCGTCTCATATTAGAGAATCTCACCACCAGTAGATAGGACCTCCCGGAGTCCTATCGTCCCATCACACTCCTGTTTGTGCTAAGTAAACGCCTAGATTCTCCTTCGGAACCGAATCGAAACCCACTACCCTGCATCGGATCTACAGTCACTATGGTGGCCAAGCGTCCTTGGCAAGCTTCGGGAGGCAAACCTGCCCACTAACCTTCACAACTGCATCAAGGCATATATTACAAACAAATTGGGCATATTCCAAACCCCCTACAGTTCAGTGACATGCCAAGTTCACAGAGGGCGTCTGCAAGGTTCAGTCCTAGGTGCTCTCTTCTGGAACCTTGTCTGCAAGTCTGGGTGGATAGAAATAAGCTAAAAATATCACCTAACGAGATATCATCCTATTGCTTAAAGGATCCTTAGACATCAGGAGATCTCCTCAAATCCATAACCAAGGCACTATTATCAAGCTGACTACTGAACTGAAGCAACTCGGCGTAATCCTGGATAAAAACCTGTCGTTTACACCAAACATGGGCCTACATCAGGATGAAGATCAGAAATTACCCCACTTTGGTTATGAGGGTTACCTGTAAAGACTGGGGCCTTAGAAAGGAGACAATGGAACTGATCTATAAAGCCATGGTTGGTTCAAAAAGGCCAAAACTGCGGTTAATAAAAGAAAATTTGATACAATACAGCAGCTTTAACTCCTGATGACTTCAAGGACCTGTAATACTGTTAATACCCACGCATTCCAGGTCCTTGTGGGTGCCTCCTCCTCCTGAATCGGGAGATTGTTACCGTTGGCTGCTCAACTGCCTGTCCAAAGGCAGAGAGGCCACCTGCCTGAATTTCACAAATAACAGTATTACAGGTCCTTGAAGTCATCAGGAGTTAAAGCTGCTGTATTGTATCAAGCTCTACACGGGAACCGGGAAGCAATTCCAGCAAATACTCCGGATGACCGAAGAATTCAGTAATGATATTAGGATGGAATGTGGTCTAGACAAATGCAAGACCCACAGATTGCACAAGGGAAAATTAATCAATCGAAACTACTAGCTGCAGACTGGTAAAGAGATCGAAGCCATGGCAGAGGGCGAGACCTACAAATACTTGGTGATGATGCAAGCTCAGCAGTTATGGCACAAGGAAATTAAGGCCTGCCTGACCGAAAAATATCATCAGAGACGCAGAAGCCTGCTGAAAGCAAAGCTGAACGGAAGGAACACAGTTAATGCCATAAACACCTGTGCAGTCCCAGTGCTAACATACTCCTTTGTTGTCATAGATTGGACTAACACAGACTGGAGGATATCATGAGAAAGACAAGGACAATGATGACCAAGAGCCGCCATCACTAACTGAAGTCAGCCGTGGAGAGACTGACAATTGCTCGGAACGAAGCAGGAAGAGGGCTGACAGACCTCATTCAGCAACTGAAAACAGCGATTGCTAACCTGAAAGATTAATTCCAGAAACACACAGCAGTACTCCACCAGGCCATAGGGAAGATAGACACCGTTTCGGCTGAGTGGGTACACCCTACTCAGCCGAAACGAGGCATCTCATCCCAACCAGGAGGCACAAACAAAGCTAGAAAGATGGGCATAGAAGACACTCCATGCAGACACTACAATGATCCACATCAGGATTACATAAATAAAATTGCTTCAAATGCATCGCTGACGGCACGCTCTTCCCCGAGACGGAAGGATTCATGCTGCCATCCAAGACCAGGTAATCAACACCAGACTATAGAAAAAACAATCCCCAGGAGCCCAGAGTATCCGAGGACACGTATCAACGATGCTACCTGACATTAGAAACGATCCAACCATTAACCGTAGGAGCCATGGTAAGTACCCAGACTGATTATGCTCGTAAACACCACCAGGTACCCAGGATTATACATCTGAATTTTTTTTTTTTTTGTAGTTGTTGGCGCATCGGCTTCTGTGACCATAATGCACCTCCCAAGGTTTTTGCAGTACTTTGATCCAAGCCCGAGGCGGGATTCGAACCCGCGACCTTTGGGTTGCCAGGCAGGCACTTTACCCACCCGGCTAGCCCCGTCGGCATACATCAGAAGCTAGCAAGGAAATACTAATTGATCAAAGGAAGTGTACTATACTAAAGTAGGAACCCCAACCCACAAGCTGTACTAGGACTGCGCCATAGTAACGAATAAAACACACAACCAATTCACAAAAGAGGATCAAAGGCTGACACAAGTAATTATAGACCTGTTAGTTTAACTTCTGTTCCCGGAAAATTAATGGAGGCACTGGTTAAAGAAGCACTGCAGGATCATTTAGACAAGACTTCAGTTATAGCTCAGACACAGCATGGTTTTGTTAAGGGGAAGTCTTGCCTGACCAACTTGATTGGATACTATGATGCAGTAACAAAAGAACTGGATGCAGGGAATAACTTTGATATTATATACTTGGATCTTAGAAAGGCTTTTGATACTGTTGCACATTGAAGACTGCTGCACAAATTGAAGACTGCTGCTCCAATGCCACACTGCGGAGCAGTGTGGCATTGGAGGCAAATTGCTGCTATGGATAACGGGGTGGTTGAGGGGGAGAAGACAGAGAGTGGTAATCAATGGACACTGCTCAACGTGGACTAATGTTATTAGTGGAGTCCCTCAGGGTTCAGTGTTGGGTCCATTATTGTTTTCTGTATGTATAAATGATATTGATGATGGTATATCAAGCTTAATGTCCAAGTTTGCAGATGATATGAAGGTTGGCAGAGTTGTCAAGGACACTACTGACACTACACTGCTGCAACAGGATCTGGAAAGGTTGAGCAGATGGGCTGAGAGGTGGCAAATGAAGTTTAACATTGACAAATGTAAAGTACTACACATGGGAAACAGCAACCCCAGAGCAACGTATCAACTCTGCAGTACTACACTGACAGTGGTGGAGAATGAAAAGGACCTGGGGGTAATTGTGCAGGCAGATATGAAGTTCTCTGAGCAGTGCAGACGGGCTGCAAGAGTAGCTCATGGAGTATTGTCAATGATATACAGGAATTTTTCTAGCAGGGATAAGGAGGTGATTATTCCCTTGTATAAGGCAATGGTCAGGCCACACCTAGAGTATTGTATACAGGCCAGGAGGCCTCATTTCAAGAAGGATGTAGAGCTGCTGGAAGGAGTACAAAGAAGGGCAACAAGATTAGTGAATGGAACAAAGGGGTGCTCTTACGAAGAAAGGCTTAAGTTTTGCAAATTACAGTGTCTGGAGATTAGGCACCAGCGAGGTGATCTGATAGAGGTGTATAAAGCCTTGAATGGTTTGAGCATGCTCAGTGCTGATGGGATTCTTCCTCTAGCTCAGAAAAATCACCTGAGAGGGCATAAATTAAAATTGAGGAAAGACAGATGTAGGATAGACGCGAGGAAATTTGCCTTTAGCCAGCGGGTGGTTGGTAGGTGGAACAGACTTCCATCCCTTGTCGTGGAAGTTGATAGCCTAAATAAGTTTAAGGCTCAGCTGGACAGGTATTTCGAACGAACAGAGGGGTAAAGTGGAAGTGGTTATTTTTTATTTACTTATTTATTTATTTATTTATTTTTTTTTGGCTGATGCTGTATAAGCTTGCTTTCTTGCATCAAATGCTTCTACTAATGCTAATGCTAATGGTAATGCTAAAACAATCCCACACAACATACCGGACACAACCCTTGTGGACAAGAAGGAAAAGGGTACCTATCTGATTGACATAGCCGTACCCAACACTGGCAACCTGCAGAAAACCCATGGGGAAAAATCAGTAAGTACACGAACCTGAGACAGGAGATCAAAAAGATGTGGCATATGCAACAAGTTACGACCATCCCGATCATCGTGTCAACCATCGGCATGGTGTCAAAGACCCTACAAAAGAGCCTAGCAGCAATAGGTGTCCCAGCGAACACCTACAAGGAACTCTAGAAAGTCGCAATCTTGAACACCTGTAGGATAGTCAGAGTTCCTCGAACAACAGTAACATAGTGTTGCATAGTGTGCATAGTGTTAGGGTCGGGCGCCACCTGTGGTTTCCCACAACTGCGCCATATGTACACTGTGAAGAAATACAGAACACTGTAAATGCCAGAAAAGTGTTGTGTGTTGAGTGTGTAGTTTTGTGTTGGGTTCTTTTGTTGCCTTGGCATTTGGCCGCAGGGCCTCTGGTGGAACCCCACGTTGCCCGCACACACCACTAGGAGGTAGCCAGGCTACCCATAGTTCTCTGGCTAGTCTCCGTCAGGGTCGCCTCAGCTTCCTGAGCGAAGACCAAGTTTAAAAAAATAATAATAAATAAATAAAAAAATAATAATAATAAAAAAATAAATAAAAAATAAAAAAAATAAATAAAAAATAAAAAAAATAATAAATAAAATAAAATAAAAATTAAAAAAAAAAATTAATTAAAAGAAAAAATAATAATAAATAATTAATTAATTAAAAAAAAAAAGCAGCGATTAGATAGAGTGAGGTAGTACAGGGTGTACACAGAAGAGGGGGAATGAAAGTAAGAGTAAGGGGATATAGGCGAAGGCATCCCCAACCAGTCAATGTACACTCAGTCAATCAGGTGAAGGCGAAGAAAGGGGAAGGAATGGGGTCGAAAGTGACTGTACAATTGAGCACAGATAGGATCGCCATTTGGCGCCTCTGTCATCGACATCGGGTGCTGTCCAATCCAGGGGTTTAATTCGATCCAATGGTAGCTTTCAAACTTCAATCATCGGATAGTTGTCCGTTTGATGGTGTGGCGGTCAAGTTCATGACTGTCTAGTCTGGATGAAAGTCCATCATAGTCTCAGACCGTCTGTTGTCTTCCTTGGGACTGCTGTGGCGCAGGTACAGGAACTGTAGATAAGGATTTCCTTCGGCTGAAGAGCTCTTGTGCGAAACGCGTAAAAGCTGTATATTCCTCCCTACTATCAAGCAGGTGTGTTTCTTGGTCTTTGGGTATGTAGGTCAAGGTAGTGATGAAGGTGCAGCGAAGATCCTCATACAGGGGGCAGTCATACATAAGGTGCGACCAACTCTCAGTCCCACCACAGGTGCAAGTGGGATCATCGATGATTCCCAGGGCCGTCAGTTTGCCTTTTAATGATCCATGGCCAGTTAACAGGTATGTAGCATAAAGGCCAGGTGAAAACCAGGGAGGAAGCCTGGGGAACACCCTGTTAATGTAAGGGAAGAACTTTCTAGTGATTTCGCCTTTGTTGGAAGTAGTCCATCTCGCTTGCCACGCCTGCTGCAGATGCGTGAGGAGACGCTTCTTTTCTGCTGTTCTGTCGTTTGCGGGATCTGTTGTGAATTCGAGGATGGTCTTGGAATTTGCTTTGGAGAGGTGGAAGAGTAGTCCACAGCGGACCACCTCCAGGTCCAGTGGCATGGCGCCTGCCAGGATTTGCAGAGCATGGGTACTGACAGTGCAGCAGGCACGGGTAGTAGCGAGCAGGATGTTTCTTTGCAGAGAGTCGAGGATTCTTCTACCACTAACAGTGATTGCTTTCGGGTACCAGATGCCTGCTGCGTACGTTATAATTGGGGTAAATATCACTTTATAGAATAAGGACAGAGTGTGCCTATTGAGTCCCCAGTCCCGTCTGGAGATCCTGGTGACAAGGGCGGTGTAATTGCGTATCTTTCTTCTTAAGTATTTAAGATGTGGCTGGAAATTTAGTTTGCTGCCAAGTACGACTCCTAGATACTTAAGTTGAGTGGAGAATTTTATGGTCCTGTTGTCGATTTTTATCTGTGGCGGTCTGGCTTCATTACTGGACATAACAACAACCACCCTGTGTACTTGGTAAGGTGTAAGGTGTATTGATGTCATGCGGCACCAGGAGTTTCCGCCATCTCCGAGTTGCTTTCATTGTGGATGTACCAGTTTGCTGGGAATGCCAGAGATTTAAAAGTGTGTGGGTATTGTACATGTGTAATGTCATGTACCGTTGTTCATCTGGTCATTTAGCCGCTGGACCCCTGCTGGAGCCCAACGTTGCCCTACCTTTGCCCCGTGGAGGCAGACCAGGAACTCAGTAGACTCAGTTACTCTGGCAGGTCCTGCCGCTTAGATTCCTGAGATTTCGGCGGCTAGGACCTATATAAAAAAAAAAAATCATAATATGTATGTGTATATACACATGTATATACTCATTTCACTTGTCTGCATACACCATACGTTGTATGCCTATACACACCGCTGGGGGGTTTGATATTACGTAGATGGATAGGCCGAGACTGGGCAAAGATTATTTTGAGTGTTGGTAAATTTAGTGTGTGGGGCGTTCGCGTTGTATATACATAGTTAGGAGGGGGGACAGAAGACTGGGGGGTAAAGAGAGAAATATGGGAGCGATAGAGGAGATGCCCCCAGTTGGTCAGTGAGGCATGCCCATGCCTCACCAAAGAGGAAAGGGAAGGGGGGGTTTCGAGGGGAGACAAGGAGTCTCCGCCCCGCCGTGGAAGGGTTGGAAAGGAATCGAGTCAAGTGCTCGATTCTGGTCCCCAACGAGTCTTGATGGCAGCGAAGCTGCATGGTTCAAGTCCGTGTGGCCCCTTTGCAGATTCATGGTTCAGTCAGTTGCAGAGTTATAGACCATGTCCTTTTATTCTCGTTGGAGGTATGGAATTTATTGTGGGAATAGTAGCTTGTGCCATTTAGTTTCCAGTTGTGTTATTTGCTTGTTGGGCCAGAGTGGCTCGGCCTCTGTTAAACAGTTTCTGTGCAAATTCGGTTAATGCCAAATATGGTCCTTTATCGTCAAGAATGAATTGCTCCTGGTCCTTGGGTGAATGTTGTAGTCTTGTCACCAGCTGGCAGCGGATGTCGTCGTATTGGTGGCAGTCATACATTAGATGCGTCCAAGTTTCTGGAATGCCACAAGTGCAATTTGGATTTTCAATTATTCCCAGAGTTGTTAGTTTGGCGTTTAAGGCACCATGTCCTGTGAGTAGGTACGTCACAAACAGACCAGGTGCGTACCAGGTTGGTAATTTAGATTGGAATCTATCTATATTTGGAAAGAATTTATTTGTTATCCGACCTTTGATGGAGACATCCCGTCGTGCCTGCCACGCCTGCAGCAAGTGGGTCTGGAGTCTTCTTTTTTCAGCAATGCGGTTATTTCCTGGATCTCCGTTGAAGTCAAGGTGTGTACAAGCATTGCTTTTAGCGAGCTCGTGGAGGATGCCTCTCCTCACCACCTCTAGGTCTAAGGGGAGGGTTCCTGCGATGACTTGCAGAGCGTGTGTGCTCACTGTGCTGCAGACGCGAGTAGCAGTGAGTAGCACGATTCTATGTATGGAATCAAGTATTCTTAGGTTTGCAGCTGTGCTGGCCTTTTTGTACCAGGCACCAGCTGCGTATGTTGCGATTGGTAAGAAGGCTGCTTTATAATAAAACATCATCGTTCTCTGTTTCAATCCCCAGTCTCTTCGGCCAATTCTGTTTATTAAGGTAGTGCAGTTTCTTATTTTTCTTCTTACGTAGTTTAGGTGCGGTTTGAAGGATAAGCGGGTATCCAAGATGATACCCAGGTATTTGAGCTCTGTGCTGAGCCTTATTGTTCTAGTGCCAATCTTAATTTGGGTGGTCTGTGGATGTTCAGTGTTCCCTTTAAGAGGATGGAGTTGGTCTTCGTCGGTGAGATTTGTAGTAAATGGTGTGTGGCCCAGTCTTGGAGAATTTGCACAGCGCGGTTTGCCAGTATTTCCAGTTGTGCCCTGGAATTAGCTTCTATTGTTAAGATGAGGTCGTCCGCGAAGGCTTGTGAGCGAATCCCTTCCAGATCCTCGTTTAGAAACTGGTCCATCAGGAGATTCCACATTGTTGGTCCAAGTACTGACCCCTGTGGGCACCCTCTATATATTTTTCTTTCTATTTCTTTGTAGGGAGCTTTTATCTTGATTGCTCTGTTGGTGAGATAGCTTTTAAGCACATTGAAGAGGTTGCCAGGAACCCCTGCCTCCCGGAGCCGACCCAGGACGTTCGGCCACCATAGGGTGTCGAACGCCCCGACAAAATCAATTGAGATAGCTAGCACGTATTTTTTCTCAGATTCTTGTGCTTGGGCAATTAGGCTTTGGAGTGCGTCAACTGTGGATCGACCTGGTTTGAATCCGTACTGGTTTGGTGAGGATAGGTTTGCCTGTTGGTAGTGGTGATTTATTCTGGATAACAGTAGCCGTTCAAAAAGTTTACTTAGTACTGTGAGTAGTGTGATCGGTCTGTAGGAGGATGGCTGTTCTGGTGGTTTGTTTGGATTCTTAATTATTAGTTTAACATTGGCCATTTTCCAATCTTGCGGGTATGCTCCCACTGTGAGGCATAGGTTAAAGAGTTGGAGCAAGAGTTCCGGTTCTATGTCTACGACTTTTTTGATTATTTCCGGCTCCAGGAGGTCTGGACCTGGGCATTTTTTCGCTGCTATACGTGAAGCCGCCAGAATGAGCTCATCCGTAGTGAATCGCGGTTCTGCATTATCTGTTCCGTACTTATCATTTTCCCTACAGGTCTGGATCTGCTCCTCCGTTTGTGGGTCTTTGTGGGGATGAAAGGTGACATCTAGTATGTTGTTTATTGATGCCTCCCACGAACAGGTTTCTTCTCCTTGGGGCGTGACAGTGGTTGTAAGCACTTCACCTCTGGGGAGCTTTTTTGTGACAACCTTGTACACAACACCCCAAGGGTCAGTGTTCCCTGAGTTTGCTACTAGTCTCTCCCAGGTTTCCTTTTTATTTTTTCTTATGAGGGCGGTATAAGCATTTCATGCTTCTCTATACAGATTTCTGAGCGCGTCCACCTCCTGCTCAGGCCAAGTTCTTCATGCCTTTTGGAAGTTTGTCCTTTTGGTCTGGACGTCCTTGCGAAGCTGTTGAAGTTTTTGGTTCCACCAAAGTACAGCACCAGGTTTGGGCCGTCTCCGTTTGATTGAGGTGTTTGCAGCCACTGTTATAATTTCGGTGATGGTCTTCTGGAGTTCATCAGGGTTCCCAGCCGTTTTGATCTCTTGCATCTTTCTGTTTTTGTTGTCTGTGAGGGTTTTCTGGAACAGGTCCCAGTTTGCAGTTTGCAATGCATAGCGTTCGGGTATTCTTTCTGCTGGCGGTTGTCGCTTCAGGTTCCTGTTGAGTTGGAATGTCAGGGCCCTATGGTCTGAAGTGGTCCAAGCATCCTGGACCATCCAGTCTGTGATGTTTCCTGCTATGTTTCGAGTGGCAAGAGAGACATCTATTGTAGCCTCCCAACGGAGGTTGCAAAAAGTTGACAGCTGGTTTGGTTTATTGAGGACTACGATAGATGAACTCGTAATAAATTCCTCCAGTCTCTGGCCATTCCTAGTACGTTGGCTGTCGGGGGTTTGGCTGTGCCAGGCTGGTGATCTACAATTTACATCCATTCCAATGATAATTCTTTCCCCTCTTAGTAAGTTGGTAGCATGTTGTAGGTATCTGGTGGCTGTGGTGATGTCTTCACCAGGTCTGCAATATAGCGAGATTATGTAGAGGGCACCTAGTGCGGTGATAATTTGAGCGCAGGCCGTCCAGTCCGTGCACAGGTGGGAGACTTTGGTTGCAGTGATGTCGGGATTTCTGATTAGGATTGCAGCCCACGGGGTAGTATCATCTGCTTGTATTAGTTTGTAGTTGAGGGGATTCCCTCTGACTAGCTTGGAGTGGGTATACGGTTCTTGCAATATGATTACATCTGCATTAATTTCATCGTCCTTGAGCCTGACTTGGTCGGCTACGGCCCTTGCCCGTTGTGCATTCAGTTGGATGAATTTGATTTTTGTGGTATTATAGTGGTTATGGTGTGCTGCCGTAATTGATTCTGGCTTGGTTTAAACTCTTGTTTTTGACGTAAATAGGACATTTGTTGTCACGAACTGAGTGTGAAGCGTTCAACTTCTGACTCTTACAGTTGGCACATGTTGGTTCCTCATCTTTCTTTGGGCACTCCTTGTAGTCATGGCCTTTGTCGGCGCAGTGACCACAGTGTACTTGGTAAGGTGTAAGGTGTAAGGTGTAAGGTATATTGTTGTCATGCGGCCCCAGGGGTTTCCCCCATCTCCGCGTTGCTTTCTTTGTGGGTGTACCAGTTTCCTGGGAATGCCAGAGGTTTAAAAGTGTGTGGGTATTGTACCTGTGTAATGTCGTGTACCGTTGTTCATCTGGTCATTTAGCCGCTGGACCCCTGCTGGAGCCCAGCGTTGCCCCACCTTCGCCCCGTGGAGGCAGACCAGGAAACACCAGTAGACTAAGATTTACTCTGGCAGGTCCTGCCGCTTAATTTCCTGAGATTTCGGCAGCTAGGACCTAAAAAAAAAAAAAAAACTTATGTACACATACACATATATGCACATATACACAACAGTGATACATAATATATACGCATCCATGCAATCGTAATTACTTTGGATGTTTGCATACAGCACGTGTGCATGCATTCATATGGCAGGAGTAGGGCATTGCGTAGGATAATTAGGCCGAGACTGGGCGAAGATTATTTTTTGCTAGATTAAATTTAGTGTGTAGGGCGGTCGCGTTGTGTATAGATAGAGTGGGGGAGGGGAGGAAGAAGGTTGGGGGGAAAAGGCAGAAGTATGGGGGACACAGAAGAGATTCCCCCAGGTGGTCAGTGAGGCATGCCCATGCCTCACCAGAAGGAAAGGTGGGGTAGCAGGGGGCGAGGCGACTGGTCATCTCGTCCTCCTGCCAGGAAGGGATATTAAAGGAGAGCCAGGCTAGTGCTTGGCTCAGGCCGCCAGAACAGCTGCTATTCGTCCTTCATTCAGATTTTTTGTCTATCTTCATGGTTGCTTAGTAGTCCATCTTTGGTGTTATGCACATTTTGGCTTCTAGCCATTATGTGGCTAATGTGCATTCAGGTCCCGTCTTCTTCTGTACAGGGCTTCAGCGAACTTTGAGAAGGCAATATATTCCTGTCTCCCATCCAGGAGGTGTTGTTCTCTATCTCTGGGCAAAAAAGTGATCCGAGTGATGAGTTGGCAGCGGAGGTCATCATAAAGCTGGCATTCATGCATGAGGTGGTGCCAGCTCTCCAGCTCTCCACAGCAGCAAGTAGGGTCATCTGTAATGCCCAGGACTGTAAGTTTAGCCTTAAAGGCACCATGTCCTGTTAGCAGGAAGGTCGCGTGGAGTCCCGGCGTGAACCATGCTGGAGCCATTGGATAGAGTTTTCCAACGTTGGGGAAGAATCGTTTGGTGACTTCTCCCTTTGGGGAATTCTCCCATCTGGTTTGCCAGGTTTGCATGAGATGATTTGCAAGTCTCTTTTTCTCAGTCAAACGATTTGTGGTAGGATCTGCGTCGAAGCCGGCGAAGGTGCAGGCTCTTCCCTTGGAGAGTTCATATAATACTCCACATTTAGCTACTTCGAGGTCTAAAGGTGGGGTTCCTGCCAGCACCTGCAGCGCGTGGGTGCTAACTGTTCTGCAGGCCCGGGTTATAGCGAGCAGCATGGCTCTATGGATAGAGTCGAGGATTCTGCGATTTACAGCCATGGTGACTTTGGGGTACCAAGCTCCGGAAGCATAGGTAGCTATCGGCAGGAAGGCGGCTTTGTAAAACAGCTTGAGGGTCTTCTTTTTCAATCGCCAATCCCTTTTTGCGACTCTGGTAACAAGGGCTGTATAGCCCCGTATCTTCATACGGATGTATTTCAAGTGTGCCTGGAAGCAGAGAGTGGGGTCCAGTATTACTCCCAGGTATCTAAGTTCCTTGGACAGTCGTAATGTGATACCATCAATCTTAATCTGTGGGGGTCTCCTGTAATCTAGGGCACCCTTGAGGAGAATGGAGTCCGTTTTGGTTGCTGAGATCCTAAGGAAGTGGATATTGGTCCATTCTTGTAGGATTTTAAGGGCATGATTTGCCTTTCTTTCCAGCTGGATTCTGCTGTTTCCCTCTATCATCAGGATGAGGTCGTCTGCAAAGGCTTGTGAAGACGCCTCTCCAATATCGGTATTTAGGAATTCATCCAAAACGATGTTCCATAACGTAGGTCCTAAAACGGAGCCTTGTGGACAGCCTCTGTTGATTTTTCTGGTGAGTATTTTATATGGAGCATTCACCATGATGAGTCTACTGGAGAGGTAGCTTTGGATTACTCGATAGAGGTTGCCTGGCATCCCATTCCCCCGGAGCCGGGCCAGGATGCTCGGCCACCAAAGGGTGTCGAACGCCCCAGCAAAGTCGATAGAGATAGCCAGGAAATATTTGTTTTCTGTGGCAGCTGCACGTGCAAGGACGTTCTTCAGGGCATCTACAGTCGACGTTCCCGGTCTAAAGCCGTCCTGGTTTGGGGACATTAGGGAACTTACTAAATTCTAAACTTCCTTTAGATGACTTCATTAAAGAAATTAAGTTGCTCTTCAAAATCAAAGCTAAAAACAAGAATAACAGGCATTGGATCCTGGAAGTTTCTCCCAGGTTAAGAAGTTATTTTCTTGAACTTAAAAGTCGTCTATACTTTGAATGCGCTTTGCACACAATCAAGGACTATTACATCACTACTCGCTGTACAAATTGCTTGCAGTATGGACACATCGCTCGCTACTGTAGGCAAACAACTTCCACATGTGGTCACTGTGGCCTCTCGGGCCATCAAGCCTCCTCGTGCCCTTCCTCTGATTCTCCTGTAACTTGTCCTAATTGCTTGATTAGGAAGAAGGATGCCCATCATTCATTTAGGGACCACAATTGTCCCGTATACTTGGCTGCCTTGGCTTCTGTTAAAGAAAAAACTAATTATAGTTTGGCTTAAAATTATTAATTTTAAATCTGTTTGCTTAAACAAAATTGTAGGTTCTAATTTATGTTGTTATTTAATTAGATAAACCTGATTAGTCCAGCGGATTGCTGGGACTTGCCTGTCCGGGGGTAGCCATCACGGACTTGGTTCCTTGGCAGGTTAAAATGTTAAATTGTAAATTTATGTTTAATAATGGTCTGTTTATAAATTATTTTTGGTATTGTTCATAAATTACCTTTGTAATTATTGACAATTTCTCATCAGACAAATCCTGTTTTAATTGTGTTATAAACTGTATATAAGATGTACCTTGATAGACCAGCTGGCTGCTGGGGCTTGTCAATTGGGGTGTAGCCATTAGAGACTTGGTTCCCTGGCAAGTTTAACTATTGTATCATAAAATTAATGTTCTTAAATGATGATTATTATAAATTACTTTTGTCTAAATTAGATAAAATATTAAAGAATTGTATTATATGTTTGTTGGGTCTTTTGCCTGGCTGGGGTTAACCATGGGTTTTGGTTCCTCGGCTGGGTTGGAAGACTAGTTTGTTTTAATAGTTTGTCTTGATTCTGACCTTACAGTTTAAAACAGTGCTTACAATGTACATTGATGTGATTAACATGTGTCCAGTGGACTTGGTTCCCTGGCAGGTTTATATACTTCGTTAGTAAGCTTAATACTCACATATGATATATATTAAAATTACCTTGTTTATTTATGTATGTCCTGCCAGTTTAGTGGGCCTTCCTGGCTGGGGTTTTGCCAAAGTTTTGTTGAGTGTGATGTTTTGGCTTATAATGATAAGTTTTTAATTATTGTACCTCCTGTTTTGGTGGGTTATTGGCCTGGCTGGGGTTTACCATAAGTTTTGGTTCCTCGGCTGGGTTGGAGAACAAGTTATGTATTGATTGTTTTATGATTTTGGCCTTCATAATTTTACAGATCTTAGCATACTTGCTATAATAGATTAACTTCTGGTATTGTATCTCCCCAGGTTGTGGATTTTGCTAACTTGTAATTAATTTATCTAAACTTGTTTAAATTTTTCCCCTTCCCCCTTTTCCGGGACCTTATGATAATATGACTTTGTTTTTGTCAACTCTTTTGTAAATTTTACCTCTTTTCCATTGTTCTAAAAATGCTTTGTTTACTAATCTAAATTTCTCCAACTAGTCAAAAAAGTTATTCTTCCTAAGTAGTTTCGCATAGTAGTTCCTGGCTGCCTCCCCGTGGCTAGGGACGGGAGTGGGGGGTTGGAGCATCTCTTCGCTCTCAACCCCCTGCTGCTAAAGCCAGGTGCCGGCATACACAACAACATAAACAACATACTACCCAACACTAATTACAATTCTATCCTCCTTTGTAGTTCTTGCTTTCTTTAGAAGATTCTCTTTTTTTTTTTTTTTTTTTTTTTCATGCCGGCAGTTGGCGCTCTCGCCTAAAACTCGACGGGTATAAGGGAAACCTTGGTTACCGTCATTAACCTACAGAAAATACTTTGAATACTTTGTAGGTAGTGAGCCTGTATTCTGGTTAACAGGAGTCGTTCCAAGAGTTTACTGCAGACTGTTAGTAGGGCTATTGGTCTGTAGGAAGTTGGTTGGTCTGGTGGTTTTGTCGGGTTTTTAATTATGAGTTTAATATTTGCTTTTTTCCAGTCCTTCGGATAGGTTCCAGTTTGGAGACATAGATTGAAGAGGTTCAGTAGCATGTCAGGGGCTATCTCCACCACCTTCCTGATGATTTCGGGCTCCAAGAGGTCCGGACCCGGACATTTCTTACTTTTAATAAGGTGCGCAGCCGCTTGTAGTTCCTCTATTGTGAAATCCGGTTCCCTGTCTTCTGTTCGGTAGTCGTCATTCTCTGTGCACATCTTGATTTGTTGGGGTGTCTGTGGGTCTACATGAGGGTGGAAGGTTGCATCCAAAATATTGTTAACAGATGCCTCCCAAGAATTGGTAGCATCTCCCTGTGGTGTTATAGTGGTTGAAATTACCTCTCCCCTGGGAAGTTTATTAGTGGTTACTTTGCAGACCACCCCCCAGGGGTCAGTGTTGCCAGTGGTTGCGACCAGATTTTCCCACGAGAGTTGTTTACTTCTGCGTATGAGCGAGGTGTACTGGTTTCTGGCCTCTTTGTAGATTTCCCGTAGTGCATCCACTTCAGGGGCAGGCCAGGAGCGTCTGGCTCTCTGGAATGCTTTTCGTTTGTCCTGGACTTCTCTTCGGAGCCTCTGGAGCTCCGGACTCCACCATGGTACAGCACCTGAGGCAGGTTTTCTTCGTTTTATGGCAGCATTCGCTGCTTTAGTAATGATCGCTGTGACTATTTTTTGGAGTTGGTCAGGGTCTTGGATTGTTTGAATTGCAGCTTGCTGTGTATCTTTTTCTGCTATTAGGGTGTCTCTGAATTGGTTCCAGTTTGCAGTGTTCACCGCATATCTCTGCAGCATTTTTCTCTCAGGATATTGTCTCTGATGGTCTCTGTTGAGTTGGAAGGTCAGGACCCTGTGGTCGGACGTTGTCCAGGCATCCTGAACCGTCCAGTCTGTTATATTGCCAGCAATGTTTCTAGTGGCTAGGGAGACATCGATGGTTGATTTCCATCGTAGGTTGCAGTAAGTCGGTAGTTGATTAGGTTGGTTTAGCACTGTTATCGTTGATGTTGCTAGGAATTTCTCCAGGCGCTGCCCATTCCTTGTCCCCTGCCTGTCCGGGGTATGGCTGTACCAAGCTGGTGACCTGCAGTTCACGTCCGCTCCTATTATTAGTTTCTGGTCAGGGAGGATATTTGTTACATGTTCTAGGTACCTTGTAGCCATCGTTATGTCCTCTCCAGGGCGGCAATAAAGGGCTACGACGTAGAAGGCTCCCAGTGCTGAGAAAAGATGCGACCAGACTGCCCAGG
Organism: Mastigoproctus giganteus; assembly: GCF_048544385.1. Lineage (NCBI taxonomy): Eukaryota > Metazoa > Arthropoda > Arachnida > Uropygi > Thelyphonidae > Mastigoproctus > Mastigoproctus giganteus. The sequence continues at coordinate 1,477,916 of NC_143577.1, read as the reverse complement.
CCGTGCAGAGGTGAGTGATCCTGGTAGCTGTTATATCTGGGTTTCTGACCACAATAGCGGCCGAGGGGATTTCATTTTCAGGTTGTATGATCTTGTATTGTAGGGGGTATCCCCTTACTTGATTGGCGGCTGCGTATGGTTCTTGGAGTATGATGATATCTATATTTTCGTCGTCGGCTTTCATCCTGACCTGGTCGGCCACTGCCCTGGTTCTATGAGCGTTTAGCTGGAAGAATTTGATTACTTTAGTGTTGAATTGTTTATGGTGTGGTGCCATAATCTGTTCTGGATTGGGTCAAGCTGTTGTATTTTTGGTATATGGGACACATGCTGTCTCTGAGGGAATGGGAGGCATCCATTTTCTGACTTTTGCAGTTTGCACAAACGGCGTCTGTGCTCTTATTTGGGCAGTCGGTGAAGTTGTGGCCCTTGCCAGCGCAGTGGCCGCAGGTTCGCACAGCCTGGGAGCATGTGTTCGCACAGCCTACAGGAGTCAGATCTCCGATGAAATGAAGAAAAATAATCCAACCGAGTAATTGCAACTGAAAGCCAAATGTCCTGTTCTGCAATTTTTTTAAACTGTACTTGGTAGCAACACCCGTCACGAGGTTGAAATCCCAAACAGGGAGAAATAATATAAAAGCAATAATAATAAGAAGAATAACTAGGGACTTCGCCACCAATCCCCGCGCACGCTTTTCTACGTAAAATGTAGAGGTATGACGGAGTAAGTTTTATCTTTAAAATAATAATAATAACCCTCTTCTATTTCCAAACCACGAATCACAATAGGACTTCCTGCATTCGATCATCAAGACAGAAAAGCAGTCATTAAGCATGTTCAAAGATGCATCTTTCCCATTCTGTCCTATGCTTCCGAAATCTGGTCTGGTGCTCCTCAAGTAACCGTCAAGAAATTCCTTGCCCTAGAATATTGGGTTCTTAGATGGCTCAATAGTAAGCTTCGTTTTCCCCATACAATATCCAGGCAACAGCTTTATGAAAACCTAAAAACAAAGCCTCTGCAACAGATGATCAACGAGTCTGGAGTCATGCTTCTTGCAAAGTTAATCACCTGCTCATGCGATTCACCAAACTTAGCCAATATAATAGCTGTCCCCAACAGGGAAAATACAAGAAACCAGCGATTCAAATCCAACCTCTCCAAGCTCAAACAAATGTTCCTCAATGCATCTCTTCACCTCATAAATCATCACAACATTGATTGCAACAGGTTAATCAACTCTGAAGCCTACACGAGTCAGATCTCCGATAAAATGAAGAAAAATAATCCAACCGAGTAATTGCAACTGAAAGCCAAATGTCCTGTTCTGCAATTTTTCTTTTAAATTCATAGCCAAAATCCGTAGCCATTGTTAATATCTATGAAAATCTGCTATGTACATCTGCTCGATTATTTTATGTCATTCCCGTTGTATTTTTACCTGCCCCTAGCCATGTGCTGTGATGGGCTTGCTGTATTTGCAATAAACGAATATTTATTTATTTATCTCTACACACAGTGCAAGGCTAGATATTTCGTGGGATTGGGTGTAAACATTGAATGCGGGGCCTCTTATTATTTGTATTATTATTCCTCCCTGTGGCATGAGAGCCTGTGGTGTGTCTCCTGAAGCCCTCAGCAGTCGTTGGTTTTCTGTAGGGCAGAGCAGAGTGTCTTAACCAATACGGGGAAGTAAAATGTCTAGTTCTACGTGTACTTAATTACTATAATAGTAATATGAAATTATTTCGTATTACATATTACAATATAAAATATTTTAGTTAATTTAAATTTTTTTAAACATTTTTTGCAATTTAATATTTTTTTAAAAAATAAATGCCTGCCCAAGTTTGGGACCTTTCCGAGTGTCGAGCCGGGTGCAGTTGCGCTCGCTTCAAGCTGGCGCTGTCTGTACACCAGCAATAAATTTACTGTACAAATTTATTGCAAATTTATGACAGTAGCAATAAACCTGCTTCAAGAGAATGCAACCACTGATTCCGACAAAGTGCCACAATGTATGATTAAATGTCTCAGCTGGTTCATCCTCCAATCACTCAGGTTTCAATGGATTTCTGACCACAAGAATCTTTCCTAAAGTCTGGAACAGTTATCTCATGAAACCACAACCAAAAGTTTGAAACCCCACTCTGCCCATGCACTTTTGGCCGATATCTAACTCCCCAACACTCCTAAAAATCCTGGATAAAACTGTTCTGCCCATTTTGGAGACAAGCTACCACAGATCCACTATGCCATCAGTAACTGGTTCACAGTGACAACCCCCCCCCCACATACTATATTGTCTGCCTCTGATATCTTTTACATTTTACACCTTTTTGACTTGGCGCATTATAGCCTTAGACGCTCATGCGCCATAAAATCCTTAAACAAGCAACCAATGTGCCTTTGATCAGCATGAAGAGCCTGCTATCAAGTGCCCATATATTGAAACTGTCTTGGATGCCATCAACATGTCAGCACTCATCGACTTACTTGAATCCAACCATCTATTCCAGGGTGATATCCTCTGATCATAGCATCAGTCCTCCATGATAGGGGACTACAGATTTCGTGGAATTGGGTGTAAACATTGAGTGCAGGGCCTCTTATTCTTATTATTTGTATTATTATTATTCCTCCCTAATAATAATAATACAAATAATAACTGAAAGGACAGAATGATGCCCATGGACAATCTCACAAGAAAACAATCGGTTGGTGTTCCATAAGGAGGAGTTCTGTCTCTCCTATTATTTACAACCTATTAATAACAGTCTTATAAACATTGCCTCACATCTCCAACAGTATGGACTATCAACTAATCCACAAAAAATAAAGCTAGTGGTTTTTCCCCCTCAAACAAACCTGAACCATAATTGATCTAATGCGCGATGGAACTGTAATAGCAGCCACTCCTACCCACGCAGATTTGGGAAATAGTACTCAAAACTTTGGTTTTATAGACAACCTTATGTCCAAAGTTGCTTCTGTTCGATGGAGAGCTAAACAACATGTAATCTATGTTTATGATCTTCAGATAATAAGGAAATACATTAGAACTGGAATATATACTCCACTCCTTTACGTCGCTGAAGTGTAGGCTTTGCAGCTACAACAACGAAGAAGCCAATCCTGCAGCAGAATTATGGCTCTGTAAATGGGCTAACCGGAAGCCTTGTCTCTCACCACAGGACAGAACTATAACCTCAGCTTCTTCCACGGGTATGCAGCTACTACGTGATATTATTAAAATACAGCAACTAGTAGCCACATTTAAAAACATTACAGACGAAATCTCAATACTGTCCTTTCAGGATTCGTGTTAGTAGCGAATACCAAGCCAGAACTTTAGTCAACCAAGATGCACTGCCCGAAGCACTGGAGACCGTCTCTCAAATCGTTTGCTTCCAAATCAAATGCCAACTGAAGTACAGCACCTCGATGCCGACCTCATTAAGTTTTTCACTAAAAAAACCTATAGGAAAGGAGTGCCTCCGCCGACACAGTATATTAGCAGTTCGCTATCATCCCGGAAGTCCAGGGTGAGGTCATTGCTACCCTCGTTGCCATGTGCCAAGCTCTCCTGCATGCTATATCAAACTCCACGCCTCTGTAAACCAGAGAGAATCGACGTGTATCTACAAAGTGTCGGTATAAATATTTATCTAACATATATTATCTTTATTGTACAATGAAAGGACAGAATTCATGGGATACCTGGTTCCTGGGCAACGCGACTATGTTTCTCTCTCGCTAGTGGACGAACCCACCACTTGGCAAGTATATAGGTACACTGCATCACTACATTCACGTAGACGGTAATTGGATGTCAGTATGGATAAACGTCGTGAGTTAACAGACTTTGAAAGAGGAATGATAGTGGGTGCCCGACGTATGGGTCACTCTATCCCGAAGGTGTACAGAAATTGCACCATCCTCGTTCCACAGTATCAATAGTGTACCGGTAATATGAAATTTCCAGAATAACATCTCATCATGGACAGCATTGTGGGCGGAGAAAGGTGGTGTATGAGTGGCCGTCTGTCTTGCATTGTTTCAGCCAATAGGAGTGCGACAGTGCCACAAATCACCGCCGTCTTCAACAAAGTAGGTGTCAGAAACGTCTCCACCAAGACTATCAGGCGATCATTAGCCCGAATAGGTTATGGGAGTCGCCGACCCATCCGCGTCCCATTGCTAACCCCCATCACACAGGAACCTTCAACTGGGTGAAAGAACGTCGGCACTGGACCTTGGGGGATTGGACACGGGTCTCCTGGTCCAATTAGTCCTGTTTCTAGTTATTTCGACGGACGGGAGATTGCGCAACTGGCAAAAACTGCACGTAGCTGTTCACTGGTCATGTAAACAACGAATGTTCAGGCAGATGGATGATCGATAATGGTCTGGGGCGTGCTCAACTGGCACACGTTGGGACCTCTGGTATGTCTAGATGCATCTGTGAATGGTCCCGGTTATGGATTACACACAATTATTCCATAACCTGGACCATTCAGAAATGCATCTAGACATACAAGATACGTCCCAACGTGTGCCAGTTGAACACGCCCCAGACCATTACCGACCATCCATCTGCTTGAACATTCCTTGTTTACAAGACTGGTGAACAGCTACGCGCAGTTTTTGTCAGATACGCAATCTCCCGTCCGTCGAAATAACTAGAAACAGGACTCATCGGACCAGGAGATCCGTGTCCAACATCCAAGGTCCAATGCCGACGTTCTTTCACCCAGTTGAGAGTTCCTATGTGATGGAGTTAGCAATGGGACTCGGGTGGGTCGGCGACTTCCATAACCTATTGGGGCTAATGATCACCTGATGGTCTTGGTGGCGATGTTTCTGACACCTCCCTCGTTGAAGACGGCGGTGATTTGTAAACAAGGAATGTTCAGGCAGATGGATGGTCGGTAATGGTCTGGGGCGTGTTCAACTGGCACACGTTGGGACCTCTAGTATGTCTAGATGCATCTCTGAATGGTCCAGGTTATGTGTCCATCCTTGCAGACCATCTGCATCCCTTCATTGTCATCGTGCATTCACAGGGTAACGGACTCTTCCAGCAGGAAAACGCGCCTCCTCACAGAGCTGTGGTGATTAGAACATGGTTCGAAGAGCATTCTGCAGATTTTTACCACCGTGGAATGGGCTCCCCGTTCATCGGATATGAACCTGTGGTGCATCTTTGGAATGCTCTGGAAAAGTCCGATCGAGCTTCGGATCCTCCACCCAGGAATGCGACCGTATTATGGACAGCGGTGCAAAAAGTATGGATAGAAATATCTGTGGAACGCTTACGTGAACTAGTGGACTCAATTTCTCGCCGTGTGACTGCCTTTATCTGGGCGAAACGTGGGGCTATCTGTTACTAGGTGGGTATCCCTGATTTCTGTGCACTCAGTGTAAATATTGTCACCGTTGTAAGGAGTGCATCAATCTTAAGTTGCAATTTGGTGCATTGCTAGAACAATTTGAGTCACTGAAAAAACGGGTGCTTGCCCTCAAGAATAATGTATCTGGGAACTCGTCAGGGACTCAAGACTCTAGTAGCCTACCAAGCGATGCACTCCAGATACCGGCCCCAGAACAGAATAACCAAGTGGAAAGTACTCTGGTCCAAAAGGATTTACTTCTATTAGGAGACTCCATTGTCAGGGAAACGGGAAATATTTTTTGTAATAAGGATAGGTGGAGTAGAACCAGGGTATGTCTGCCGGGAGCAACTATTAATGATGTCACCAACAGATTGTCAGATTTAGATTTTAAGGGGGGTAAAGAGAATGCTATTATTCATGTGGTGACTAATGACAATAAGCCTACGCGATATGATGATTTGTTAGACAAATGCAGGACCATGCTGATGAAATGTCGCGAGGTAGGCCACAATGTGTATATGTCTGCAATTCTGCCCAGACACGATAGGAGGGATTATATGTTAAGAGCCTTGTGGATTAACTCAAGACTTGAAGGAATCTGCAAGGCTTTAGGGGGTAAATTTCTATCAGCATGGCCCACACTTGTAGGTAGCAGGAATTTGTTTTGTAGAGACGGGATACACTTAAACAAAGGTGGTGCAAACGATTTTTTGCCAGTATTATTGAGGATACCTCCTATCCTGTGTACTGTTCGCCGTTGAACCCTTCCTCGCAAGGTATACCGATTTCTCATCGTATGCAGACGACCTCAAATTATACATAACGTCTAAAGAAGCTGAACAAACTCACCTGACCAATCAGCGAGTCTCCGTCCTGATTGACAGCCTTGTAGCATATCTACTGCAGATAGGTCGGGAAATAAATGCATCAAAGTCAGCTCAACTTACCTTCACAAAAAAGAGAATAAAAAATGACATCACAACGGAGTGCAGATGAGGAAAGTGAAGTCTCACACCGACCTCGGCTTGACTTGGGACGAGGGCCTCAAGACTTTTCAGACCCACTTCTCGACCATGAAAACGAAGACTTTCTCAGCGATGCGGGCAATTCGACAAGAGCTGACGGGGTTACTGAACGTAGATGTAGTCGGAGGATACGTTCAGCGGTGCCTACAACCCATTGTGATCACGTGTATGCATCAGCAATCTGGTCTTCTGCCCCGACGTCGTACATAAATAGATTCCTCGCAGTCGAGTAGTGGGTAATGCGATGGATGAACAGGGTCACGGGCAATGCTTTCACCATCTCCAGGGCTGTGTTATATACCAACTTAAATATCACTCCCTGGAGAGTTCACATTGCATCCAGGAATATTCTTCTTCTTTCTCAGATGCTTACTAGTGTGATTGACGCCCCCAGTCTTCGAGGACTTATCTCTACTCCACGTGCTGGACGCAGTAATGACAGTCCCTACTTACCTTTGCATTCTAAACTATCCAACCTGTGCTGTCTGAAGAACTTCTTCCCAAACAACGCAGTGAACCTTTTCAATTGATTGGCAATAGACCACCCTGTGAAATACTCCGAAAGCAAGCAGTAGAGAGTGAAGAGCCTCTCAGAAGCGCACAGCTTACTTCAACTGTAATCTTGACAATGAGTGAACTTGTAAACAATATTGTAAATATACGCACTTGTGTAAATATTTGTATTCGTGCATTTTGTACACCCTTCTTATATTGTAAATACTGTAAATAATTGTAATCTGACATTTTTGTACACCCTTCTCATATTGTATATAATTGTAATAATTGCAATTCTTGCATTTTGCACACCCTTCTATCCGGTCGGCTGTGTATAAGGGGTGAAAGCAAACACTTGCTATTTTAATAAACGGATTTTAATAATAATAATAATAATTAAAGGTTCAGGGAAACTGCTAGTTAGGGGGGGATGTGGGTAATACTGACACGCGTTTATCTGATAGTATTGGTCAAATTAACTCTGCACATACCTCAAGAGTTCTTATCTGTTATCCCGACTGGACGTATTATCTGGATGTTCTGGGGGCAGAAACGTTTCACGTGAGCGGGTAGCTAATAACAGGGAAGAGAGCCTAAAAAACTTCAAGGGTTGTGTTAGGGTTGTTAAATATACAAGAACAGTAAATCTTAATTGTTTATACAGTAACGTTAGAAGTGTCGTCAATGAAATGAGCGAATTCAAACTGCTGGTTAGGACAGGAAACACTGGCATAATAGGGCTTACGGAAACGTGGTGCCACCTGGAGATAGGGGATGACGAGTTTCAGTACGGCTTGTATAATGTATTTAGGAAGGACAGGGAAGATAGAAGGGGTGATAGGATCATGCTTCTTATAAAAAGCAGCCTGAGGGCGACGAAAACTTTCCCGGATTCAGATGTTTCACGTGCTACTATGGAATCTGTATGGTATGGTGTGAGATACTTGGAAGCAAAGGTATAATGAGAGTGGGAGTAATTTACAGGCCAGGTGATTGTGAAGATTATGATGAGAGCATCAACATGCAAATGGAATGGGCAAGTAAGCGTCAATGTCTCATTATGAGTTAATTTAATTTGGCTCTATTTGATTGGAGCAAATGGGAAGGAAACTCCACGTGGGGGACAAAATTTTAAATCAACTAGAATCAGGGGTGGCCAACGAGTCGATCGCGGATTTAATTTCGGTCGATCACGACGAATTTTAAATATACAGTCATCCCTCGATTTGTGCAATGAAATTTTTGAGGTGGTAGATCGCGGCACATTTTGAAGGAAAAAAGCAGATCGCATCACAAATTAAGTTGGCCACTCCTGAACTAGATGACTGTTATTTGTATCAACATGTCAGGGAAAGTACTAGAGAAAAGAATATCCTAGACCTCATCATCACACATGAATCAGATGACATAACAGGGCTGACAGTAGAGGAACCAGTAGCAGGAAGTGATCACGGAGTTCTACGGTGGATGATGACGAGAGAGGTAGCAGAAGTAAAAGGCAAAGGAATGGGTTTTAATTCCAGAAAAGGAAATTATGATGCCTTAAGGTACTACATGGCCTCTATTAACTGGGTAGATATCGCGCAGAGAATGAATACAATTGAACTGTGGTACGCTTTTAAAACATTAATCACAGATGCCTTGAATGCGTATTTACCATTAGAAAAATACTCCACGAGAAGGGTTCCAAGTTGGATGAATAGTGAAGTTGCCACATTACTTGAGCAGAAAAAGGTGGCATGGAAAGGTTACAGAGCAATAAAAAGTACTGAAGCGTAGAACAGATACAAATTGATCTGAAATATTGGGGCCACAGAAAAGGTTAGGCTGGCAAAGGCACATTATGAGAAATCGCCAGCAGAGAACAAAGAGGAGGGATAAGGAATTCTTCGCATATATAATTACAAAGAGAGAAGGCAAACCAGATCGGACTGTCCCGCATAATCCGGGACGTCTCCTCACTTTGTCCCAACCGTTCTGTAACTCATTTTACATTGCACTGACTAAGTGAAGAGAATTAAGGTACGGATTTAGGTGTGGTCCGTACATCCTACTCTATGTTCTCCAACACAGGGCATCCACGAAGTAGAACAGCTTATTTGGACAACCAGCCACAAACAGTTTATGAAGTGACGGGTTTTTCCTCTTTAAAAGCCTTGCTGTACAGGAATATAATTGTTCGCACAAATGTAAATAAATAAATAAATATACACTGTGCTGCCACTTTATTAGGTAGACCTACCTAGTAGCGTGTTGAGCCTCCTTTAGCCTTCAAAACAGCCTGAATTCGTCTAGGCATGGATTGAACAAGATGCTGAAAACGTTGTGCAGAAATGGAGTACCATGCAGACATGAGTGTGTCAAGCAGTTCCTTGAGATTCAACGGAGGTGTAGGCCTGGAGCGAACAGCCCTTTCAATAGGATCGAGTTCTGTGGACTGAGCGGGCCACTGCAGCAAAGAAAAGTCATTGTCATGTTCCTGGACCCATCCCATAGTGATTCGGGCTTTGAGCACCGACGCATTATCCTGCTGGAAGTAACGATCTGACTGAGGATAAACTGTCAAAATGAAGGGATGCACTTGGTTAGGTACGATGTGCCATTCTGACGGGTATCAATGGATCCAACGTGTGCCAAGAAAACATTCCTCACACCATAACACTGCCCCACTACCTTGCCGGTAGTCGCAGGCATGACGGGTCCACGGATTCATGTTGTTTTCACCAAATTCTGAGCCTTCCATCAACATGATGCCTCAGGAACTTAGACTCGTCAGACCAAGCAACTGCTTTCCAATCCTCGATAGTCCAGTGCTGGTGTTGCTGTGCCCTTGTTCTTCATTGATAACAAAGGTACGCGATGTGGCCGTTGACTGTTGCAGTCCATTCGCGACAAAGTGCGACTAATGGTCCGTTCCGATATTTTGTTCTGCGCACCAAGGTTGTATTCTGACGTGATGTGCAACATTGTGGCCTCTCTGTTTGCTTGCATAATTTTGGCCATCCTCCTGTGACCTCTCTCTCATCAACAAGCGAGTTTCTTCCACAGGAGTGCCGTTGAGAGGATGTTTTCTGTTCGTTGCATAATTCTCGATACACCCTTGAGACTGTGGTGCGTGAAAAGTTCAGGAGAACTGCCGTTTCAGAGATGCTTTGTCCAGCAGGTCTTGCACCTACTACCATGCCACGTTCGAAGTCCGTTAGATCACTCCTTTTCCCCATTTTTACTACGGTTTGTACGCTTAACTGATACTAGAAAGGTTGTTGTGCTGCATTTATAGACACAAATTTGGTCATGTGACTTGCAACGTTGTCGGACAATCCATTTGTGTGCATTGCAGGGGTGTACCTAATAACGTGGCAGCAGTTTTAAAAGGTTGAATTGAGAGAGAAAGAGATTATTTATTTTTTAGTTAATTATTTTTTTTTTCAGTCGATGGCTCCCTTGCTACGCAATAAAAGTTTGGTTTTTCTCTCCTTTCCACCATTTTTAAGTTTATTTATTTGTTATTATTCATAACATAATAAATAATAAAATTCAAAATGATGTCGAATTGGCAGTTTTGTCACAACAAAGTACAATCATGACATGTTTAAACTGGAGAAATGTCGATTGGTTATGTGAATAAGTTCTATTACGAAACCCATGTAAAATAGGCAACATTCCCCGAAGTGATGTAATAAGTGGCACAATCATTAACCCAGTAATATCAAAAATAATCTTTCGAAGAAGAAATGAATAAGCGAAGTTAGGGATTCGTGCCAAATTCGGGAGCGTTAATTAGCCTTTTAAAACAACTTCTGACACACACAAAATGTCTTCATAACATCGTTTCACGATAGATGGCAGCAACTACAAAATAAATCTTTATTGAGAGGATCTGGAATGCCTCTTTTGTTTTTATTGCTTTTTATTTCATCCGAATCAGGGGCATATTCAGTGGTGGACAGAGGGAGCATATGTCGCCCCTTAACCAACAATTTGACATTAAAGAAAAAGAACCCAGGAGGCATTCTTAAAAAAAAAAAAACCGAAAAGCTTGGTCGTGATGCCCCCCTCCCTTACGATGATATCTGGATCTGGTCGCCACGCGCCCCCATTACGATGATACGCCATTGATCTGCGTGGATGCACTACAGGAACCGCCCAGTAAACAGACACATAAAAATAAACATAGGTTTGAAAACGCAGTTAAAAGAGAAAGCGTAGCTATTTTAAAAGTGTATTGACTGCATTCCTCTTTCACTCTCTCTCTCTCAGGGTAACGCAGAACTTTGTTTTTTTTTTTTTTTTGGCTTGTGCATCAAAAGCCTCAGGCTTCCTCGCATCATTATGGCTAATAAGCGGCGCAATACTGAGGCAACTTTCGGCAACTGTTGGAATGAACAAATGTAATTGGACAGAGGACACTTTGCAGAGCATTGCTTAGTGTTCGACAGTATGTGTCCGATCACTTTTGGTCGGTTTGAGCGTGTTCGAAGAGGCTTAAATATTTCTAAATTAGTAGTAACCAATTCGAGTGAAAAGCAGGAAGTGCACCCATTCGTGCCTTTCGTCAGTTTCTTGTCCAATTTTGTGAATTGTTCATAAATATTGTCCAATTAATATCTATCGCCCGGTGAAGATAAATTCAGAAATTTTGACGTTATATCTTCACTAAACACTATGATCTGCCTTGCTGTGGGCAGCAATACAGCCCCCCCCCCCAATAATCAATAAAGAAATTCGCGTGATCGGTTCCTGATAATGTTCTACATCGACGAATGTACGCGAATTGAAACGGAATAGCGGCACAGTGTCATACTTGGAACGTAAACTTAACAGCGTAACACGTACGATTACATTTAGATATCTATTAGTTTAGTGCATTAAACTGATTTTAAATAGAAATCATGACTGAAACTAAAGCAGCACAACACTGGGCTCAAATCAGCGCTGTGACTCGGGGGAGGGACTGTAGAGGGCCTTTTCCCTACGAAACACAGCTTTAAAAAATGTGCCGCTTGCGCGATGTTTGCAGATATTTGTAAGTGGACATGGCACATCCAAGAAGGATGTTTAGTGTGTGTTCGATGCAAAGAGTGTGAGGCAATTAGACGCGAACTCAGCTTTCTGATGGCTGTCTATAAAAACGTGGAGAGTAAGGTGGATGTCATCGAAGGAATTAAAATGGAGGATCATCAAGCTCTCAACTACCCAACTGATTATCAGAGCTCACACTTAAGCATGAGGCAACATAGCGACAATCCCCAAGGCAGATTGCCCTGGTCCCTCAACAGGAAGTTATTGCGAGTGACTCTGTTGTTAGGGAACCGGGAAATATATTGTGCAAAAATGATAGGTGCAACAGGATCGCATTTGCTTTTGTTCCTACGTAAATGGCATAAATATGTGGTCTAAAGTAAATAAAGAAAATAACGTTGTGGACCAGATACCATTTTTTACGGCACGAAAGATGATATTGTTGTATGCGTTGGTACTAAATGCTATTAAGAGTACATCTGAGGACTCATTTAACAAGTACAGGGCAATGTCAGGAAAAAGTTTCCAGTTAGGATTAAATTTGAGAGTGCCTGGAATTCTTCCAAGACATGATAGGAGGGAATACATGTTGAGAGCTTTGTCAATCAATTTGGCCCTGCAAAGACTGTGCAAGGCTAATGGTTGGTTGGTTAGTTATAGTGTTTTAGGTGCAACAGCAATTCAGACCATATTTAGCTAATATGGTAGATAGATAATATGTCTGTAAATTTCGTGTGTTTTGTGGTCCATTTGCAGTTTTCTGGAATGAGAGGATCTAGAAAAGTTGGGCGGAGGGGCTGAGAAGTGGCAACTGAAGTGGCAACTGAAGTTTAACGTTTTGACAAATGTTAGCAACCTTCTTACGTTTTTAACTGCTGCGAGTGTAATTTACAGACATAACACATAAACGGGTGTACGTAATCATTTACGGGAGACCCTAATGTAATCATTTGATTCGAATAATTTTTGCCGCGAGTGTAGGGATGTGTGAGTTATTGCATAATTCTTTTATCAATTAAACCGCTGGCGGTAGCGTGTGGAGATGGTGCGAAGTGATTTTTTTTTTCTGCCTAAACCATGTTGTGTGTACATCTTAATTATAGCGGGCCCCGTAAGTTGTAGATGAAATGCCGCCAGGGTTTTTTGCGAAGTGTCAGGGCTCTGTAATGTATCCGCCAGTCAACACAAATAGTTCGCCGACCTGCATCCTTTTGCTTCTCGCCGAAGCCGTGACGTGCACCGGAAGCTCAATCCGTACCATCCTGTATTACTCGGAAACGCAGCATTACTTAGAAACGGTGAGCCGAGAGGAAGAGCTTCCTCGACTGCTGCCAAGTTTAAATGGTGGAGGAATGTGTCTGTGGTTGGAAATGGCTTGTCGCGATGTGTGGGCCTCGCTCGTCCGGCGAAGGAAGTACGACATTTGTAAGTGTCACCGTTGTGTGCTTCTCTTATTAACCTGTCGTTTCCGTTTGCTTCTTAACTCTTAAGCAGAACTCGCAAATATTCCCCCCCCCCGCCACACCCTTCGTTAGTTGTCAGTTCTGAACTAAAAGGAAACGGAACCAAGGAGTGGCCCTTCTCTTCGATCGCGACAAACCCTTCACACCAAGAGTCAATTGCGATCCACTCGTGACTCGTCCATACGACAACCTGATGGACGATGTCTCTCTCGATACGGATCGTACCCAGACTCACCACTCGTGGTTTTACCAGAAGTGTCTCTCTCGATACGGATCGTACCCAGACTCACCACTCGTGGTTTTACCAGAAGTGTTCGGGTTCAAGCACACCACAGTGGGACTCTGGGATTTTATGAACTTTCTCCGGGCAGTACGATCGTGGAGATAAAAGGAAACTTCCCTTTGGAGGCAAATGCAATATTAATACAATATGTACACGCGTTTCCAAAAAACATAACTTACGAAATTACTTAATATTTGTATTATGATGTTTTTCACAAGGGGTCTCACCCTCTCCTTCAATATTAGCTCCTTTAACAAGAAATAAGGTTTCTAGATCGACCTATCACAAATTTTTCACAAGTAGATCTCTATTATAACTAAAATAATCTAGTTACGCAGAATAAAAATGATAATAATAGTAATAATGATAATAATCATGTTATCACACACCGGAATGGTGCCAAAAACCCAACATAACAGACAACAGCAATAAATCTCTCAGAGAAAACCCTACTAGGAACTCCACAAAGTCGCAATCCTGAACACCTGTAGTCAGATAGTCGGAGAGTTCCTGGACCAACAGTAACGCCAGACATAACAACCACCACCACCCTGTGTACTTGGTAGCAATACCCGTCAAGAGGTGGAATCCCCCAAATCTGGGAGAAATAATAATAATTATTATTATATATATGGTCTTTACTGTAAAATCCTGACTTCGTAAAACCCTTCACGGCACTAAGCCAGGGATTAACAAGCGGCAATATAATACAGGATTCGTACAATAGCTTTAATGCGATTAAATTGAAGAAAAATTATATATAAACAGCATAATGCACATTATATTAACTTAAAAATAATAAAATAATAATAATACATCAAATTAAAGATTAATAAAATAAATGAAAATAACACAGGACAATTTTCTTGAGTTCGGTTTCCTAAAATTCTTGGCGAGCCGGAGCGATCTCACATCAGTTGATGGTTGTGGAATACCCGTGAAGATCTACGATGAGACAGACGTAGGTACTTCTTGTCATCTACAATTTTACCCGGGTCACCATCCGAGGATTGGGCTAGATGAAGCTTTTGATGAGAGAGGAAGAGATGTTTTTTGCTCTTTCCAAGCTTCTTGCTCTTCGAAGGAAGTGCAACAAGCTTGAGAGTGGAGTGGAGAGCTGGTTGGGGAATCTGCCAACATACGGTGTCCCACATAATGGGCGCCGAAATTTTCCCAGGGATCATTTTTATGGCGAAGATGAGTCTTCTTCTTTCATGCATTAAGGCTGAAAACCTGGTTATATTCAGTGCTTTGACCATTGGCGTTTTGTGGTGCTGTGGTGGGAGATGACACTTCCAGGTCGCCCACTTCAGGAGCCAGTGTTCTGTAGGGTTTAATCGTTTGATTATATCGACTACTGCAGGAGGGACACATGGAGGATAACGCACAAACATTCTCACTGCTGCTCCGCACAGCTAAGAAAGCCGGTTCAGAACTATTACTGTGAAAGCACATTGGCGAGGAAATATTTTGAAGCCATCTCGAAAACTAAACTCCTCTGACCATTTGGTCGTCCCGGAGTATAAACAGAAAATTTATTTATTTATTTATTACATGAGGCAAATGGTTATTCGGAGACTCCTCAACTTTAGTTTTATGATTGACCTTGTGTACCGCTATGTAAGATTTAAGGTGTACTGTGTGTGTGTTTAATACTAAAGCACTAAGTATTAACATTTCGTAGCGCACATTTCCAAATAACTTTCGACAAGCGAAATTTTCAAAAATATTTTCTCACGAAGTTTCTCACCAAGTTAACCTTTAATCTTTGAAATGGTGCCTTTTTCTATTGTAGAAAGACCCACCTTTTCAAAACCAGAATGAGCAATGCTTTATTATTATTATTATTTGTTTATTTCACAAAAGGAATTTAATGATTCTGTATCTGCATTATATTTACGATTCACTAATAATTCCATCTATAACTTACATATTTACATAACTGTTAGAGAACGTATATTTTCCCAGTCAACAGCTTACCAAATTATTATTGTTCTTAAAGCAGAGAGTTTCACTTTTACTCACAATTCTTTGGAATATTGTCACTTTGCAGCCGATTCATATTTTCATTAGAAATTCTGGAAGATCTCTTTCCGGTATGTTGCATCCTCACAGTTTTTCGACATCTATGTGCACAGAGTTAAATATTTTTGCTGCATTTGATGATTAGAGTCTTTGCAGGCTACTAAGATTGGTCTGGACTGGACGCGGTTGATGATTTACTCCTCCGCAACGTCTAGCAGTGGCACGTGGTTTGACTACATATTATCCAGAGCTGGAGCATCCACTCTGCCTGTGAGCATTTTTGCGAGAGTGTGTATGTTCCTGTTAATTCCTGGTAAGTGTGTATGTTCCTGTTAAGGTTTGAGTAGAGAATGGCCCTTCAGATGGCAAAAGGGTCGCCAACAACTCTGTTAAATCATCGCAAGAACCAGTACTCGATCCCATGGACAGACTTATAATGTGAATCTGGAGCTGAGCACCAGATTTGAGAGGCGTACATTGGAATTGGCAGGACACACTTTAAAATGTACTTGGTCGCTAGCCGAGGATGAGGATCCCTAATTCCTACCAGTTCTTGTCTAGTAGCCCATATGGGCGAAGTGTTGGATAAAGGTGAGTCTGTCATCCCAGGTACAGGTGAGAGTGCACTTTTGCCACACTATACCCGTTCACAGAGGTGGAGATGTCATTTTTATTCTGCATGTAAGTTATGGTCATTTGACCAGACTTCTGTGCATTAACACAGAGCCCAATGCAATCAAGATACTGTATCTCTCAAATTCTCGGATTGCGCTATTCGCCATCTGGCAGATACCTTCTGTTGATTCGTGGTCTTTGGGCGTGATGAAGAATTTCACATAGTCAGTATATGTTATAAAACTGCAGTGCCGAGCAAAAAACGGCTCCAGGGCGGCCGCGAAGAGGATAACCGAAAGAACTGCCCCCCTGTGGCACTCCTCGAGAGACGGTAAAGCAAGATTGTTTTCTTTGTAAGTTTTCTTTGTTCGAACAGGCTGCTCATTATGTTTAACAAAATTCCTCTTATATTAAAATCCCAATGAGGGCTGGAATTGAGATGTTGTCGTAGGCCGCAGAGATATCCAAAAAAATAATATCGATTTGATTTTACTCATTTGTTTTTACTCATAGTGCTTTCTGCACGCGGAAAATGGTTTCTAGTAAGTTTGTTATTGTTGATCTACCTGAAATGACTGAGTGCAAATGTGATGGTCTATGGTTGAAGCAGTGTTTGGTTGATGGTGGGAAGCAGTGTTTTTTCAAATACCTTCTGTAGGGTGCAACTAACAAAAATTGGTTTGCTGTTGTTTGGTTTTTAGGAGCGTTAGCAACTAAGGCCATATTGCTCCGGGGTATGCGGTGGTCATTCTCTGACCTTTCCGCATCCTCCATATTTGGTGGTGACGGGCCTGAATCCCGGTCTAATCAAGAAGCGTGTGCTACGCACTGCTGATCCTTCCCACCTAGCTACGGAGACGCCCAATTGGCTTGCAATTCTTAGCCAATTTTGGGTGTTTAATCTTCGGATTTGGGGTTACAATGTAATTTTTCCAAGCTTTCGGGAACGCTCCTGATTTGATGATTTCCTGATAGATGTGTAGTAATAGATCTATTATAAATGGGCTACTTATTTTAAGGATGAACATTGGAAATTTGTCTGGTCCAACAGTGGATTTATTGGGCAGATCGTTGAGTGCTTTCATTGTGCTCTCTTTAGTGATTTGAATATCATTCAAAGGAATTTGGAGCAGATTGGATCTTAATTCGCAGATTGAAGAAATTTTGTTGTTTAACTTTTTCAGGAGGTTCAAAATTTTGTTCCTATTATCAGAAGTGTCAGTCCAGAAGGGTTACCAAATGTGTTATTAGCCCATTCCTTGAAAATGCATTCAGTCATATTCCCTGTGCTATTTTTATTTCTAGTAGTCCTTTTTGTTTATTTTAGTTTGTTATAAATAACAGAGTGTCTGTCTTTTTGATTTGATGAAATGTGATCTCTCCTTCTTATAACGAATGTGATCGGTGGGATGACCCGTTCTTTACCATTTTCTCTACAGTTTTTGCTTCCTGGGGAAACTTGCTTTCAGTTGTGGGTTGAACCATTCTTTCGTTCTCTCAGATATTTTGATTCGTTGGTGTAGTTGCAAATTAGCAGTCTGTAATAAACGAATTAAAATAAAAATACTGTAATTAGAATCATTAAAATATTCGAAATTTGTCGTGGCTTACTTTTCTGAGTTTATTTTTCTAAATATAAATTAAAGTAGCCGCTGATATTTAATTAAATCTATCGTCCACTTAAATAAATTTTGCTCAATTAGACGTTGGCTGCAAATTGGTAGAAGGCATCAACACCCGTTTGATATCGCGCAGCACCCTCGCGTACCTCAAACAGGAGCACGCGCACACGTTGGCAGTTTTGCTTCATTTTAAGAAAACATTTGACAGGCGTCCATTTTGCATTAATCGGGTTAGTGAAAGAGCCGCTTAATTGGGCCGTTCAAGCATTTCTTATTCCTCGCTTAGCTTTAATCTCCTGCCATTCAATATTACTATTTCGCGTTGAATACTATCAGTTGGCTCAATTTTCCTTTATGCTGGCTGCTTTCCCGTGGATCTTTGCGACAACGAGAGAAGTGTTTACTGTCAAACGACACCAGGGGGTTCCCCTTCTCCACTACAAAGAGAAGTGCTGGCTAATAAAGGGGGTAAATCTAGTCTCGGTTTTAAACCAGCGCCAAAGGGGGAAATAGTTTCGGTCCCCCCTGGTGCTGGTTTAAAATCAGCAAGTTGCGCGCAAGAACATCGATCGTTGCAATCACTGCGAACCAGTGGGCGGAGCGAGACTCAGTTCGTCACTCGTCGCAAAGATCCATGGGTAAGCGCCATAAAGTAAATTTAAACCTATTGGTTTTGCTTCGTGACCCGGTTTTTTTTTATTTTCTTTACGCCTACTTTTAACTATAATGCGCTAACTTCGTTTCTATTTGTGTGTGCGATGCGCGCCTTTATTTATTTAATTTTGTTTTCAATATTTCCCGTTATCAGTTTCGAAATGCAAATACATACAGTAATTCTAAAACCAATTTTAAAATTTGGCTCGCGTGTACCTCGCACATTTATTTTGCCCGCCATTTATAAAGGTTGCACACCTACCCCTGCCTTACGCAGATGACATTAAGCTGTACGTGGCTAGTTTACAGCGCGCCCTACACAAGCAGGCACACAACATTTCTCAACGTTTCAAAATGTACTGCGGTCACGTATGCCGACCCTGAAAAGAAAAAGAACTCCCCCCCCCCTACGATATTAATAATGACTTCATTACCCGTAAATCCCATTAGAAGGAATTCGGGGTGTTGTTTCCTGCGGCGCTTCTTTCGTTCCTCATATTTTGGAAACTTTTAAGAAGACGTGTAAGGCCCTCTTATGTCTTCAATAATGCAGCGTTCACTACATATTAATTTGTGTACCAGTAATTTCTAGAACTCAGCAACTTAGTCGTTCTATCCTCGACTATGCCCACAAGGTTGGGTGCTTGGTCCACTCGTCTGGGATTTGGTTCTAGATGAGTGGCTTCTCCGTTCAAATCCCAATGCTTCTAAAATAGCATATGCCGATGATCTAACCCTTCTTGTTCTTGTTAATTCTCGAGCTTCTTTGGAAAGTACTGCCAGTAGCATTATGAATGATCTGTGCTCTTGGTCTGCTATTAATAAATTTACCATTTCTCCTAACAAGACTAAGCTTCTTTATCTTAAGGCCAACCTTAACACTTTCAGGCCTCCGACTGTTAAACTTTTTGGGTGTTCTCTCTCCATGGTTAGCTCGCATAAATTTTTGGGTATTATTCGAGATCGAAAGTTAAACTTTCAGAAACATATCTTCCACCTTCATGATAAAATAGGCAAGTATACATCTATGCTTGTCCGTCTTTCGCATCAATCCTGGGGTATTAACCGTCATACCCTTCGTTTTTCGTACAAAGTGGTGTTTGTTCCGATTTGTACCTATGGCACTGGTGCCTGGTATACTAAGAAGATTGCCATCCAAAAGAAACTCTCCTCTATCCAAAGACGTATGCTCTTAATGAAGAGTCGTACTTGTCGCTCCAGCTGTCGACAGATGCGCTCCAGGTTTTAAACGGTTGCCTACCCCTGGATCTCCAAATCGCTTATCGAGGTTTTTGCTATTACCTTAGACATGCCATTCCAGTTGACTTTTTAGGCTTCACTGTTAATATCCACTGCGACCCTAAAACCGAAAAAACTCGTTGGTGGAACCACCTGGTTCAACTCTGGCAAGATCGGTGGTCTTCTTCTTCAAAAGGTATGGTCACAAGAAAATTTATTCCATCTGTGTCCTTTGCCTTACAAAAGTCTATTCTAAAATGGTTCAGTCCGAGTCTCCGCACTCTTTTTCTTCTAACTGGCCATGGTTCCCTTCGTACTAAACTTGCTATGTTTAACCTGTCTGATTCATCCATCTGTAACTGTGACAGCCCAGAAGACTGGCAGCATGTTCTTTTCACCTGTCCATATTACTTGGATCTTCGTCAGCCTCTGTCTACTCTGTGTCAACAATTCTCCCCAGGCAATGAGTCTTCTCTCTTGGACTCCAAAGAAAAATTTCAACTTCTGCAAGATTTTGCACATAAAGCCTTTGCCAGACGCGGTCAAATCATCAGTAGTGCCCGAATTTCAGGAACTACTCCCATTCCAGCTCTACCTCCAGTCCAGACCAGCATCTCTATCATCTCCATCTCGTGATACCATCACCATCGTCACTACCACCATTTTTTTTAGCTGAAGTACCATCTTCACCACCATCTTCGACTTGGACAGTTGGTTAACAAACGTGTATGACGCCGAGTGACATCACTGTCTTCTTCACTTCTATTTCCTGCTAACCTCAGGCAGGGTCTGCATCCTTACACTGGTGCAGGATGATTTATTATTATTATTATTTATTATTTTTTTCCCATTTTATTAACTTATTTTTAACTTTATTTTTACTGAATTTTATTTTTATTTTATTTATTTTTTTTTTTACTTATTTTTATCTTTAATTTTTCTGATTATTTTATTATTATTATTTATTTTTTTTTAAATTTATTGTTAAAATTAACTTTATTTGCTCATACTTTGAATGATCTCGACATTCAGTACTCGAGGTTTGCTGCGGTTCGCGCTCAGTTGTGGCCCGCCTCCTCGCGGCGTAGATGGGTATCAGGACGCACCACCCTGGTGCTTGTTGCTTCCTGATAGCAAAGCGGCCAGAAACAACTAAACAACATAACAAACACATCCATGGCACAAACATAACATTACACACACACATTTCTGGCCTTTCTGCAGAGTTTTTGTAACGTTACAGTGTACCACGGCAGAGTTGAACTAGTGTTTGGGCGCCGCCTTACGTAAGACACTATACATGCCTACATATTAATTTGTGTAATCCAACCTGTTCCCAGGAACCGAAGACTTGTATTGTTGTATTAAACGACAAGATTGATGTAACTGTCATTAATGGTCTCTGTCACCAAACTGCAACTTGTACCCTTGTCTCATATTCTTCCATGACCTTTTATACCATCTCAATATACTGCCCTCCATCTGAAGACTTAAATAATTCGTTAAATTATCTAGAATCCACATTAAATTTTCTGGGTCCTCATAACGTCGTTGTTTCAGCCGATGTAAACTCCAAGTCTAAGTTTTGGTTTAGTGCACGCTGTGATGCTCGAGGACATTTACTGGAATAATTTATTATTAATAATAACATGAAGATTTTTAACAGACCTCAACAGTTCACTACGTTCTCCAGCTTCTACGGCGAATCAAACATTGATATCACTTTCTCAAATTCCTTCTGTAATCTAGCTATCAACGATTGGACTGTACAGCCTAACTGGACAACTAGTGACCATCGGACAATTTCTTTCTCGGCTTCCACACTTTCTAGTTCCTCAGTTTCGAGTATCAGTGTGCCTGATTTCATTCGCTTCTCAATTAATATTAATTGGGACATATTTCAATACTCTGTAAATGCTGATTTCTCCAAATTGACTCTCATTTTGACGTGATGTCTGTGACTGAAGCTGCGACACAGATTCAAAAAATTCTGAATATAAATCATCAAGGAAAAAACGTGTCAAATCCAGAACTTGTTCCTGGTGGTCGTCAGAATTACCTTCGCTTCGGAAACAGGTCACCACGCTCGACGCACCTATCAGCGCAATCGTCATTTGTCTCAGATTGATGTTCCCACCTTTCATAATTGTTTCTTTGGTCTCAAGAAACGTTATGCGAAGGCGATTGCTAACAGAAAGGAAGAAACATGGACAGAATTTGTGCACAACTCTGGCAGTGCAGATCCGTGGGGGCTACTTTTTACTATAAAATTGTAAGAAATAAATTATTTACGCAAGAAGTGTATGGACCGATCGTATACAATGGCTTGGAGACCACTAACTGGATGAATTCTGTAAACATTATTCTGGATAATCTTTTCCTACACGACAATGTGAGCTCTGATTCTGATTTTTACACTACTATTTGTTTTGCCAAGACTCTGTATGTTTCTTCAATTAAGACTGAGTCTTTTAGGGCCATCGAGTTGAACACAGTGGTCAAGCAAGTGAAAGTTAAGAAATGCCCAGGAATGAACATGCCGGAGAATGCCTTTATTGTGTGTCTCGCCAAGGTTAAGCCCAATATACTTTTACAACTTTTCAATAAATGTTTAGATGCTGGAACTTTCCGGATCTGTGGAAGATTGACCTTATCAAGCTGATTAGGAAACCAGACAAGCTCTCTCAGGAACCGAGGTCTTATCGGCCTATACGCTTATTGGCCAATCTTGGTAAGCTACTAGAACGTTTAATTGCCCTGCGATTAAACAACTTGTTATTGGAAGGGGGGCTAATTGCGCCTTATCAATATGGATTCACTTCTGGAAGGTCCAAGGAGGACGCCCTTGATGACTTCATTGCTTCAGTTGAACACTTCAGTTTCAAGTATATTCTTGCTATCTTTATTGATTTCGAGGGTGCTTTTGATTCCCTTTGGTGGGAAAGTGATCTCGAACGTTTACGTCATGCCGAATGTTCCCAGCAACTTTATCTTCTAATTGAGGGCTATTTTTCTAACAGATTTATCACCGTGAGATATAGGTACAGAAATTTTGCGTCAGGTCTTTCGAGAGTGTCCTCAAGGCGCCATTTTGGGACCACTTTTCTGGAACTTTGTTTTTCAAGGTTGGATTGCCCGAACTTTTGACAACGTGAAGATCATCGCATATGCTGATGATTTCACAGTCATTATTAGTGGCAATTCAAAATCAAAATGCCGATGATCTGAGACTCATTATTAGAGGAAATTTTTAAATGGATGTCAGATGAACTAATGAGACATATGGTAGAGAATAAAAACACAGGGAATACATATAAATTAATGGGTGAACTGGAAGCCTATGATAGATATAAGCTGGTCTGTAACCAAGTTACAAAGGATATTAGGCAAGCAAAGGCAGATTATGAGAAATCTTTGGCAAAGGATGCAAAGAAAAACAACAAAGAGTTCCTTACCTATGTAAACTCTAGAAGGAAAGGGATGAATCAGATTGGTCCACTTGATATCGATGGGTCAACAGTTGATGATCCTGCTCAGGTGGCTAATAAACTAAACGAGTATTTTGCATCTACAGTCACACATGAGGAGTTATTCAGGGAGGGGAATGCCAGAGGTGAGTTAAAATCTGGCAGTGAGCTAGATGATTTTGTAATAACTGAGAGCAAAGCGGAGGAGAAATTGTTGAAGATAAAATTAAAAAAGTCACCCGAGGTGGATGGGATCTATCCAGTTATATTAAGGCAGGCGGCAAAGCAACTAAGCAAACCCTTAGCCATAATTATGAGAGCGTCCTTGAACTCAGGGGAGGTATCCATGGACTCGAGATGTGCAAATGTGACCCCAATTCACAAAGGAGGATCAAAGGCTGACACAAGTAATTATAGACCTGTGAGTTTAACTTCTGTTCCAGGAAAATTAATGGAGGCACTGGTTAAAGAAGCACTTCAGGACCATCTAGACAAGACTTCAGTTATAGCTCAGACACAGCATGGTTTTGTTAAGGGTAAGTCTTGCCTGACCAATTTGATTGGATACTATGATGCAGTCACAAAAGAACTGGATGCAGGGAATAACTTTGATATTATATACTTGGATCTTAGAAAGGCTTTTGATACTGTTGCACATGGAAGACTGCTGCACAAATTGGAGCAGTGTGGCATTGGAGGCAAATTGCTGCTATGGATAAAGGGATGGTTCAGTGGGAGAAGACAGAGAGTGACAATCAATGGACACTGCTCATCGTAAACTAATGTTATTAGTGGAGTCCCTATTTATAAATGGTATTGATGATGGTATATCAAACTTAATGTCCAAGTTTGCAGACGAAACGAAGATTGGCAGGGTTGTTAAGGACACTAATGACAGTACGCTGCTGCAACAGGATCTAGAAAAATTGAACAGATGGGCTAAGAGGTAGCAAATGAAGTTTAACATTGACAAATGTAAAGTACTACATTGGGGAAACAGTAACCCCAGAGTAACGTATCACGCTGTGGTACTACACTGACAGTGGTAGAGAACGAAAAGGACCTGGGGGTAATTGTGCAGGCAGATATGAAGTTTTCTGAGCAGTGCAGACTTTCTGCAAGCAGGAATTTTTCTAGCAGGGATCAGGAAGTGATTATCCCGTTGTATAAGGCAATGGTCAGGCCACACCTTGAGTACTGTATACACATCTGGAGGCCTCATTTAAGAAAGATGTAGAGCTGTTGGAACGAGTACAGAGAAGGGCAACAAGATTAGTGAATGGAACAAAGGGGTGCTCTTACGAAGAAAGGCTTAAGTTTTGCAAATTACAGTGTCTGGAGACTAGGCACGTGCGAGGTGATCTGATTGAGGTGTATAAATCCTGGAATGGTTTGAGCATGCTCAATGCTGATTGAATTCTTCCTCTTGCTCAAAATAATCACCTGAGAGGGCATAAATTCAAGGAGGAAAGACAGATGTAGGATAGATGTGCGGAAGTTTGCCTTTTGTTAGCGGGTAGTTGGTTAGTGAAACAGACCTCCATCCTCTGTTGTGGAAGTTGATAGCCTAAATAAATTTAAGTCTGAACTGGACAGGTATTTTGAACGAACGGAGGGATGAAATGGGAGTGTTTTTTTTTTCTTTTGGCTGATGCTGCATAAGCTTGCTTTCTTGCATCATATGCCTCTACTAATGCTAATGCAAATGCTAATCTGCGAATTAAGTTCAGAAATTTCACCGGCGCTCTTGTCAGAGGTTCTGGAACTGAGTTGGGTCTTTCTAGAAGATCTTTAAGAATTTATTATAACTCCGTGTTTCTCTCTATGGTTGCATGTGCTGCTGGTGCTTGGTTCTATAGGGTGCGGACTGTGTTATTTCAATCAAAATTGATGTCAATCCAGCGTACAATGATGCTTTGGATTTTGAAGATTTTTCGAATGGTTTCAACATCTGCTTTGCAGGTTTTAGCTGGAACGTTACCATTCGATCTCTCTGTAATTTTCAGAGATTTATTTTATCGCCTGAAACGTCAGATCCCTGGAATTTCTATTAATACTGAAGTCGATGTTAAAGCTGAACGACGAAAAATTTGGCAAGAGTTGATAAATTTGTGGCAGAGTAGGTGGGATAGCACAACACTGGGTAGTGTAACATGTAAGTTTTTTTTCCTGAAGTTGACACTCTTATGGATAAAAAAGATACAGTCTGGTTTAGTCTTGATTTGTTTACCTCCTATTTGTTATCAGGACATGGATCATCGAATCAGAAACTGTTTAAATTTCGCTTGTCTCTTATGGAACTCTGTCAATTGCAGAGGTGTGGAAGATTGGCAGCACGTGTTGTACTCTGGTGCCACATACAATGAATTTCGAGTAATTCTGCAGAATGCAATTCCTAACTTTTCATCAGAATTGGAACCTAATTTTGTATCAAATGCCACCAGTTACCGCACCATTCAGGACATTTCTAAGGCAGCTTTCAATAAAAGAGTTGCCATTCTTTTCTGAAATGACTGCAAATGTCTCAAATTCAGCTCAAGACTCTTTACCTTCACTACAATGACGTCCATTTTCTCAGCAAGATCTACAATTTTGGACTTGTTTTTTTTTTTTTTTTTTTTGGAAACTCTACAAGTGTTTAACCTACAACTCAATTTAACCACGAGAATTCGTGTGCTCCCGAAATTGCTTGGCTGGCACCTGAAATTGTTAACTGACTGTGACTTTGTTATTGGTGATTGACTGACTGTTACTTTGCTACTGAAAATTGCAGGACTTACTGGAAGTTACATTTAACCAAATCTGTTTTTAAGATTTGTGCCTGCTTCTGTGCTGAAATGCGTGTGTCAAGTTTTGTCGGTTTAATGGTACTGGCCTAGGGTTTTTTTTTTTTTTTTTGGTTAGGGATTATTATCCTTAATTATTTTCTTTGATCTTGTATATAACCTTTAATTTTTGATATTTATGTTAATTTTTAAAATGTAATGAGATTACTTGCGTTGTTTACTTTGAAAACCTGAAAGTATGTTAACTTCAATATGTTGAGGTTATCTTGTGTATACTGTTTAATTTTTGTGTAGTTGTTAAGATACTTTTTTTTTTTTTTAACGATTTTTGGCTATGGCTAGGGTCTTTGGCTCGAACCTTGTTGGGCTCTTTGCGTCCCTCTTCTGCGGCTGGTGACTGGTAGCCCCTCGTCTACTTTCAGTGGTGGTGGTGGCGGCGGTGGCGTGTTTCCGACCTGCTGATTCGGGTAGCCAAAGAGCCAGTTCATTTGTGGCCACTTCTACGGAGTCCTCTATGTGAACAGTGAAACGAGGCGGAGATGCCGCCCTACACAAATTAATTTGTGTGGTAAAAGAGTGTTGCCGATTCTTGAATACGCTGTCCCTCTATGGGCCCAGAACAGCAGAACATTGCTCAAGAGTTGGAAAATATTTCAAAGTGCATAAGACTGTCCCGAAAATTAGATGGCGCTAAATGTTTCCACAAGAAATATTGTTGCGTGTACCTCTTAAGATTTTGCTCATCTTATTTATCAAACAGACGCACTCTGTTCAAACTTAAATTTGTTTCTAAGCTTCTTTTACATCATAAACTCTTAGATACGAGCTAAGTAGAATCATAACTTATTCCTTTCACCTCATTTCGGTCTCGCTCTCTCATTTCAATCAAACACAGCGCCGAGTGCTTTGAGTTTGTTGAACAACTTGCAAGTGGATCGTTTCATAAATTACTGAAATTTCATTGACATTTGTCAAAATTGAACGTAGTAATTCGGATTTATCTGTAATTTCTGTATAAAGAAAAGAATCGGCCTGTTTTCTTATGTTCAGTCATCATCTAAACACTAATGGATTGTCCGTGTGCTTATTACATATGCGTATGTGCACCATTCCTAAATGAAGCGTTCTTTTATTTTCCTTAAAATACTGCACTTTGTCACTGAAGTGAACTCTCTAATGTATATTATCGAATAAAAACTAATGAATTACAATTAAATAAATAAATTTCCTGTTTATACTCCGGGACGACCGCACAGTCAGAGGAGTTCACAAGGTTGAGAGAGAGAATACAAGAAACAGCGCCGCATTTAGCGGTCACGATCTTGAATGCAGATCACTCAAGGCACGTTGTACTGAAGCACCCTCGCGCCTGACCACGGCTATACAGTTTGTACAGTTCGCTGCTTGTACATGTTCGTATTCATTGTACGAGTATTTTGTAAAGGAAATAAATAAACCGAATTACGTTTGCGGTGTTGCTGCGCTATCGAAGTAATTCTTCCAATGGAGATTCTTACCTACCCTACCGCAGGCCGGCCGCTTTGATTTCGAAGAAAATTAGGTCAAGTTGCGTTCTGTTATTTGTTTTCTTTTCTGCCGTAAAGCTGTGGCCGATTAGGGTTTAGTTGATAACTGTTCAGTATTTCAGCCCTGTAATAAACATTATTTGTTTACTAATACGATTCGTTTCTCGCAGGGATCGAGGACTGCTCGTTGAGGAGACACACCCTTGGAACCACGGAGATACCGGGGATCGGCACTGGCGAACAGTTTTTTGGTGAGTAGATGAACCTTGTCCCAGTGTGTGTGTGTGTGTGTGTCAGAGAAGAGCGGCTACCGTGAACCCTACATTTTTGTAGGGTTCTTCGCGTGGTGATTCTCAATCTCTTCCAGACTTTTGAGCAACGCTTGCGTTTCGCCCACGAATGCATCCGTTCAACGATTTTTTCCGGGCGGTTAATTCATTCGTTTAACATATTTTTATGTAAATCCCTGGCTCGTAGCCTTCAAGGGTGATGTGTACAGCAATGTGCCTTCTGTATACAATAAAGAGTTCTTTTTCTTCTATATTTTTGCATATTGCACGAACTTCCACGGTTCTAATAGTGGGCCAGGAATAGTCTTATGTGGAGTGCCTCCAGAATAGTAGATCAACTATGTGGTACACTGTAAAGATACAGAACTCTGTAGCATGGCCAGAAGTCAGTGTAGTCCTGTGTGTGCGTGGGTGTACATGTGTTTGCAGTCGTTCTATGCCAAGAAAAGTGACTGCCAAGAAACAGGAATCACGATGATAGATGCTTCCCTTTTACGCCTCGTGGAATTCAGCCACAACTGTTCTCGACCTGGTCTCAAGACGCTGCAATTTGCAGAACATCCCTTTGTTCCATTCGCTAATCTTGTTGCCCTTCTCTGAACCCGTTCCAGCAGCTCGACATCCTTCCTAAAATGGGGACTCCAGATCTGTATACCGTACTCAGGATGCGGCCTGACCACTGCCTTATACAAGGGGCTAATCGTCTCCTTATCTCTGCTAGCAAAATTCCTGTATATCACTGACAAAACCTGTGAAGTGTTCTGGCCGCCTGTATGCACTGTTCAGAGAACTGTAGTAGAGTTTTAAGAGCATCAGCGACTAAGGCCATATTAGTCCGTATATATTGTCTGTAAATTGCGTGTGTCCTCAGGTCCATTCTGTTTTCTGGAAGAAAAACGCAAGTTTCTGGGGAAAAAACAATGCTACCCTCGCCTGAGACCGACTAACTCAGCCACGTTGTGAAAAAGACCCACAAAAATTCTTCCCGTCATTGACGAGACCCCAACTGGGATGTTTTCCACCCGGTGTGGGTGGACAGCGATCCTACCAACTGTGCTACTCACGAGGGCCCCACCGCTCAGAGAAGAGGCTTTCAAGAATCCGTCCATTCCAGATAGGACATAAATTAATAACTGCAGTTTCTGACAGTTAGCGTTCACTTGAAGTGTGACTGCAAATCAGATTTTCCAAAAAGTGATGATTCCTTCCCTCTTCTGTCCTTTCTTCATTTGTACATTGCGTATTAGTGAAGGAACGATATTACTGAAGACTTGTGCCTGTACTTCAATCTCAAATACCACAATTTTTCAATCAGATTTTCTTCATGTTTTCTGTTTATTAAGTGTTGCCCATAAGAGGCGGCTGCTACTGCCCAATTGCAACGTTCGACCTTGCGCGATACGTACGTAAGAAAAAAAATAACATTTTGTAAAGCATATAATCATACCACGAATAACACAATCTCTCCTTCCAACCTCATCTCAAGCAACTAAGAATAAAAATTAGAAACTACTCTGCACTGGTTGCCCGTGTTACAAGGCGTGACTGGGGCCTGAAAAAGCGAACACTCTCTCTCTACTATAAGGCTACATTTATACCAGCAATCTCATATGCTGCTCCAATCTGGTTCCACAAGACAGCCATGGCCGTAAATAAAAGAATTCTTGATTCAATCCAGAGATCAATCCTTCTAACAAAGGGAAAAGGCCGCTAGGAGGCGAAGGTCAGTGAGTTACTGAATTATGTGCTCCTAAAAATACTCAAATACCTAAGTTAATCTGAAAGAATCATAAATGAACTGCATATTGACAGAGAGCTTATGAGAAGTGGAATCTGGATATAGTGTCTACTAATGGAATCCTGAACAGGTAATATGTCTAATCTTGATTTTAAGCATTCATACTTCGCGTAATAGTTGAAAGGAACGGTTGGTTTATAGCGATTCAGTGCAGCGGAACATAGCAATATTCTGCTTAAGGCAATACGGCACTTAAGCTCTGGACAAGGTCAAACGGTGACAAAGTTAGGGATTAAAACCTCCCCCATTTCCACCTGCATATTTCATAGGCTAGTCATCGAACGATAGAAGTGCCCTATCTTGTTGTACTAAAGACTACCTGCCTCGAAATTACTGAAATTCCGGCTCCATTTGCATTTCAGAATGACAGATTTCAGCGCATCAGCCGTGCCGCTTACTTGCTGCATATGTCTGACCAATGATGACTTCATAATTAAATGCGTTACTTGTCACAAAAACTATTGCAATAAGCCTGATTGTACTTCTGTAGATATTAAGAAATTAAACAAAACTAGAAAACGCAAGTTTGAATGTAACGCCTGTAGGCAACAAATAGGGAAAAATAATGAAGAATTACCTAATGAAGTCATTTGTGAAGATTCTTGCACAGAACAGATTAATGACCTTGAACAAGCAACAAGAGAAATCCTCTCGCAGACTGACCTTGGAAATGGCATCTTGGGCCATCCTGAAGGATCAATTTTTGAAACCTTGGGATGCGATATTTGCCCGGAAGACTGCGAGCACTCTGAAGGGGCTTTCGCTAGACAGAGGAGCAATCATAGCCCGAATGAAAGGCAGGAG
This sequence comes from Mastigoproctus giganteus, assembly GCF_048544385.1. Lineage (NCBI taxonomy): Eukaryota > Metazoa > Arthropoda > Arachnida > Uropygi > Thelyphonidae > Mastigoproctus > Mastigoproctus giganteus. Next base: position 1,447,402 of record NC_143577.1, on the reverse strand, counting down.
GAGAACCGTAAAGAATATGTCTCGCGTACGGAATTAAAGGATATCCTTGCAGACTGCATCAGCCCCTTTTCGATGCAGGCTGTGGAATACGCTGAAAACCTCGCGAGCAATTTCATCCCTGTACATAAAATGCTACAGGAACTGCAGGAAGAGAATTTTCTTCTCAAAGAACAAAACAGTAAAATTTTGCACACCCTTAAACGACTGGAGGAAAAGCTAGGATGCTTTGAATCAGTCTTCGTTGCACAAGGTGGCTCAGCGGCCCCCGTAACCGACGAAACTTGCTATGCGAGGCAGAGCTACCCAAAGAAAAGTAGAAGTGGTATGCATGGATTGTACAGGAGGACAGAAAGCATTCAAAATCAGAAACAGAAGACAAGAAAAGAATTGAATTCGGGGGAAAACGTATCAGAACGAATTGCAAAACTACAAGACAGCCAAATAATATGTGAATTTCAAGCCCAGCCGGGAACTGTCTGTTTGCAGCAGGACCTCGCAAGCAATAGCACCAAACCCAGTGAAACTTTAGGGGCAGCACAAGGAAATGGCTCCACACATTCCACTAGGAAAAGTCGAAACCAAAATAAAGAAGTCTCAGAAATATTAGGACAACAGGAATCAACTGAAATGATTGGGGCATGCATGTATTCCAAGAGTACGATCGCGAGAGTTACATCTTCCCCCTCAAATCATGTTCCTGCAAACCCACTCACTTATGCGCATATCACTATGCTACCTAAAAAGCATAACACTTTTGAGGGTAGAAAAACCCGCCCATCCCAAAATTTCATGCCTACTCTCGCCGAGGACGGCCGACGACGTAATCCAGTTCACAGAGAAAGTATTAACGTGTCTTCCTGTAACACACCAGAAACAAACAAACGGTTTTCTGAAATGTACAACATTACTTCCGTTGCAACCAGAGAGCAAATTTTTGTATCAAGGCTGGGACCCACAACACAGCCCAAAAATATTAAAGCCATGTGTGAGGGCGAACATGGGATAACTGTGGAAGTAAAGCAAGTGAAAACACGACACCCAGCTTACTCCTCCTTTATAATCTCTTGTCCACCAGATAAGGCAACTCGCCTACAAGACGTAAGCGCCTGGCCAGTAGGTACCTTAGTCAAGCCCTACAGAGACAGATGGGCCAGACCACTGGTTAAAAATGATGCAAGGAATCGGGCTCAATAGCAATCAAGAAAACTACCCCCAGCTGGGAATGCAGAACATCACATCCACCTGTTTGTACAAAACGTGAGGAGCATCTCAAATAAGCTCCACACCCTACAAACGATGATGATGTACGAGGACCTGGATTTCATTTGCCTAATCGAAACCTGGTTGGGAAATGGAAAACAGTTAGATCGGCTAACTGCGGCAGCAAACTGCAAATGTGTGGGAACCGGAAGAACAGATAGGCGAGGAGGGGGAGTTATAATTTGCTATCAAAATAAATACCAGTCTATAAGAGAACGAAAAACCAATTCAAATAATTTTGAAGGGATTTGCGTTACCTTTTCAAAAGAGCACGTGAAAATACAGATATGCATCATATACCTCCCACCTGAGCACACAAAGGAGACAAGAAACGAACTCTATGCTTGGCTTGCTGCAAATCTAAAGCCATCAGTCGACACAGTAATAGCGGGAGATTTTAATTTGCCTCTTCCGAAACACAGGGAGGCCAAGAAAGAGCTGGATGCGACATTGGGTGCATTGCACTTAACGCAGCTTCCGACACCAGTGACAAGGGGAATGCAGCAACTTGACCTGTTGTACCATAGTTCCTTAGACATAAGGCTAACGCAAAACTGCATAAAATTTAAGTCGGACCACAATCCCATTGAAATAGAAGCAGCACTGAAGATACACAAATACATGCAGGGTAACCACACGAACTGGGAAAAGCAAAGGAAGTATCTTTTCTCCGTGAAGTATATTAATGCAGAGGTCATTCTCAGTCACCTGACTAGTTACAACTGGAATGACCTGCAAGAAAAGCCAGTAGACGAAGCTTTAGAAATGATCACTAAAAAGCTATACCAAACAGCATTGGAAGGAGCAGCAAAAGAAATCAAAATATCTGAGAGAACAAAAGAATGGTTTAACCCACAACTGAAAGCAAGTTTCCTCAGGAAGCAAAAACTGTATAGAAAATGGCAAAGAACGGGTCATCCTGCCGATCACATTCGTTATAAGAAAGAAAGAGCACATTTCATCAAAGCAAAACGACAGGCACACTGCAGTGTTATTCATAACAAACTAAAACGAGCAAAAAGAATTACTAGCAATAGAAATAGCACAGAGAATATGACCGAATGCATTTTCAAGGAATGGGCTAATAACACTTTTAGTAACCTGCATGGACTGAATCAAATTGAGAACACTGATAATGGTAACAAAATTTTGGAATTCCTGAAAGATTTAAACAAGCGAAACTATTCGGCAAGAGAGGAACCAACAAGACCTCCATTGAGTGAAATACTAATCACCAAAGAGAGCGTAATGAAAGCAATCAACGATCTGCCCAATAAGGCCACTGTTGGACCAGACAAATTTCCAATGTTCATCCTTAAGATAAGTAGCCCATTTATAATAGATCTATTACTGCACATCTATCAGAAAATCATCAGGACAGGAGCTTTCCCGCAAGCTTGGAAAAATTACATTGTAACCCCAATACCAAAGATTAAACACCCAAAATTGGCTAAGGATTACAGACCAATTTCTGTTAGTTGCACCCTACAGAAGGTATTCGAAAAAGCGCTTCTTCCCACCATCAATCAACACTGCTTCAGCCATAGACCACCACATTTGCACTCAGTTATTTCGGGTAGATCAACAATAACAAACTTACTGGAAACCCTTTTTCGCGTGCAGAAAGCACTAAATGAGAAAAAGCAAATTGATATTATTTTTTTGGATATCTCCGCAGCCTACGACAACGTCTCAATTCCAGCGCTCATTGCGATTTTAAAGAATTATTTTAATGTAAGAGGAAATCTGTTAACTATAATAAGCAGCCTGCTAGAACATAGGAAACTTATTGTTAAGCACCAAAAGCTACAATCTTGCTTTACCATCTCGCAAGGAGTGCCTCAAGGGGGAGTTCTTTCGGCTACTCTCTTCGCGGCCGTCCTGGAGCCGTTTCTTGCACGGTACTACAATTTTATAACATATGCTGACGATGTAAAATTCTTCATCACTTCCAAAGACCATGAATCAGCAGAAAGTATTTGCCAGATGGCAAATAGCACAATCCGAGAATTTGAGAGCTACCTGGATTGCATCGGGCTCCGTATTAATGCACAGAAGTCTGCCCAAATGACCATAAGTTACAAGCAGAATAAAAATGACATCTCAATCTCTGTGAACGGGTCTAGTGTGGAAAAAGTGCACTCTCACCTGGACCTGGGTCTTAAGTGGGATGACAGACTCACCTTTGCTCAACACTTCGCCCATATGAAGACAAAAATATTCGCCGCTTTATGGGCTACTAGGCAGGAACTGGTAGGAATTAGGGATCCTCAGCTAGCGACCAAGTACATTTTAATGTGTGTCCTGCCAATTGCAATGTATGCCTCGCAAATCTGGTCTTCAGCTCCAGATTCACATTATAAGTCCGTCCTTGGGATCGAGTACTGGTTCTTGCGATGGCTTAACAGAGTTGCTGGCCACCCTTTTACTATCTCAAGGGCCATTCTCTACTCAAACCTTAACATCACACCCTGGATGCAGCGGACAATTAACAGGAACATACACACTCTCGCACAAATGCTCACAGGCAGAGTGGATGCTCCAGTCCTGGATAATATTCTAGTTAAACCGCGTGCCACTGCTAGACGTTGCGGAGAACTAAATAATCCACTGCGTTCAGTCCTGAACAATCTTAGTAGCCTGCAAAGATTCTTCCCATCAAATGCAGCGAGAATATTTAACTCACTACACATAGATGCCGAAAAACTGTGTAAGGATGCAACATACCGGAAAGAGATCTTCCAGGATTCGTACAGACTTACCGAAATATGAATCGGCTGCAAAGTACCAAAGAATTGTGAATAAAAGTGAAGCTTTCTGCTTTAAGAACAATAATCTGTTGACTGTAAAAATATACCTTCTGTAACAGTTATGTTAATATGTAAGTTATATGTGCTGTATAATGTATGTACAGAATCATTAATGTGTAAATACTGTATATATTAAACATAAAATGTGTATATAATATTTCGGGACGAGACTACGTGTTCAGTATATGTAACCCACTGCACGTAGTATCTCGTACCCTGATTTGTACTTAGCACCCTCCTGGCACTTTGCCGTCCCGGGGTGGTTTCCTTATGGAAATAAACAGATAATAATAATAATAATAATAACAATAACCTGCGCAGGCAGGACTGTCAGTGCGCATGCGCTCCAAGTGCTGGCGGGGGTTCTCCCGCTGGACCTGGAGATTGTCAGGTGTGGCTTGTCATACTACCTATCTAAAGGGATGCCCGTCACATTCATGGGGTACACCATCGAACCTAGGAATGACAGAAAGATAGAAAAGACCCAATTATTGGGACATCTAAAACAAGAATGGCAAACCCGCTGGACAAACAGCACCAAAGGAGAAGTGACAAGGAAATTTCTTCCGGACATACACAAAGTGTACCCTAAATCACCGCCTTGGCTCCACCCAGGACTGCACTCCACTTACATCCTGACGGGTCACGGACCTTTCAATGAAAAACTTGCAGCCTTCCACAAGCTTCGGCTTGTGGAGGACCCACATTGTCCATGTGGGGAATGCGAGAGCTGACAACATTTGATGCACCAATGTCCACTGTACGACGACCTACGTGGAATCCTAATCACCAGACTAACTTACTTACCTCAGGACCGGGAACACCATCTCCTGGACAGCTTCGATGAATATAGTGCGCTAGCCAAATTTGCACAAGACTTATTTGCAAGAAGGAGAACACAAATTGGATTCAATAATGCACGCCGATAGCCCAGGGCTCCCTGCACATGAGCATCTAAACTGAACCAGTCTATGGCCGTTATGGTGGTTCCTCACTCTCTCTCCTAGGATTAAACATCCATCGCAAATGATAGACGATCCGACTCCATATATGCGGACTTCTACTAGACAATGATCTCTCTCTCTCTCTCTCTGGACGGGACTCTTTCTCCCATGTGCGACACAACGACTGGACCACATGACCACAGCAACTCTGCTGCAGCACGTCGCCTGGCGTTCTGAACTGGGCACGTTTTCCCAGTTCACCTTTAAAACCCCATCCCTAGGCAGGGAAGGGGAAGAGATGGGCCTCTGTCTCATCCCCTCCCCTGCTCCACCCTTTCTCCCTGGTGGGGCTTGCTCCACTGACACTCCTGGGATCGCCTTCTCTTTCGTCCCCATACTTCTACCTGTTCCCCCCAATCTTCAGTCTTCCCCCACTCTACCTTTACCGACCGTGAATGTCTCACTGCAAGCTACTAAACTTCAATGTGAAAATTTAACCTAACCTTCATTTAAAACTTATCTCGGCCTTACTTAAACTTCTAGTGTCTACCCCCCCTTTTTTTTTTTTTTTTTTTTGACATAGGCCCTAGCCATTGAAATCTCAGGAAATTAGGTGGCAGGGCCTGCTGAGTAAATAATTGTAATACTGGTGTACCTGGTCTGCCTCCACGGGCCAAGTGTGGGCAACGTTGGGCCTCAGTAGGGGTCCAGCGGCTAAATGACCAGATGAACAACGGTACACGGCAGTACACATGTACAAAATCCATACACTTTTAAATCTCTGGCCTCAACAGTGTTCTGTTTCACATGACAATGTATACTACGCGGAGATGGGGGAAAACCCCTGGTGCCGTTTGACACGAATACACTTTACACTTACCACGAATAACAGAGTTCAAGCTTGTTAAGACAAGCAGAAAGTATAAAAAATAGTTGTCGAGATTTGAATGGAGAATTGTTTATTTGAAGAGAATTATTCATGGAGAATTGTTTATTAAGAAGCGAACTGATCGAATCTTAAATAAATTGTTCCACGGAGGTAAAAAAAGGATTTAAATTCAAAAACCCGACACATACAAGGATCCACTGAGCGTACATGGCTGCGTCATTTCCGGTCCACACTCTCTATGAACTTCCGACAGGTGTCGTTCCCAGGTGAACAGTCATCGCCCCGATCAGTGTACTATGAATCGCTGTGTGATTACATTCACCTGAGTCCTCTGAGCACTAGAAGAGTCATTGCTGGTATCACCGTTCTAGCCAAATATCCTCAATAAAACCAACTTCTGCTCCTTGTAGAAGAGTCAGGAATCTTACGCTGTTTCGCTTGACTCTGCTACCACGGACTCTATGAAGTTCAGTCCACTAAACAGAATCAGCGAATGATTCTCTCTGATTGACTTTTCTGACAATTCCCAATCACCGATGAACTCCATCTACACTTCTCTTGAACTTCAAAGTGGCTCATTTAATTAATGTAGTTTATTTATTTTTTTAAAAGTTTTTTCTTAAATTCATTTATTTATTATTTGTTGTAACTTAACTTAATGCACTACTTCTTTTGTACATCTCGTTTTAATGTTCTTGTAGGACTTTTCGCAGCAATATATACGTAGCCACGTTGTCCGTATAATTTTCTGTGTGCTGGACGAAAAACCACCTTACCCTCGCCCGAGACCGACTAACTCAGCCACGGTTTGAAAAATACCCATAGAAATTCCTCCCGTCATCGATGGGATTCGAATTCAAGTGTTTTGCAATTACTAATGAACTGTGGGGAGGACGGCAATCCTATCAACTGTGCCACCCACGAGGGCATGATTTTGATGTTTGAACCTGTTCGTGTCAATCGTTTATCTCCCTGACGAGTTTCTTGTTATTGTTTTCAACTCTGCTCTCAGATACAGTCTTGGTTACCTGTTGCGTATCTTGTTATTAATAAATTTTTAAAAAAATAGATAAAGTAAAGGCTGCGCGAGCGGGCGTTATTCCTCCTCATCTGCGCTCAATTTCTCCGCAACTTCGTTTCGGGAAGTAGCGTGCAACGGGCAATGGTCGGTCACGTGGGCTCGCTTTCCAACCCCGCTGACTCGGACATCCGTTCTCGACTTCGGTGGATGTTTCCTGAAGTTACTTCCGCTCGCCCGCCCGTGCACACAACACGCCGAATTAGGGTAGGCGTCACAACTCGATTCCCTGCGATGGGACCACAAAATGCCGAAACCAGAGCATTTCCCGAAGATTCGGTCCACCCACTGAGCCATGCCGTATGCCCTGTCGTGTTGTTACAAGTCCGCCGGCCCTGTCAGCAGAGGATCTTCGCCACCGACCAGTGAGTAACCTTTTTTTTGTGTCCGCTCCTTAGCCCGTGTCAAACTACGCGCATTTGCCGAATGGCTCTTCTTAGAATGATGACGTCACGATCAGCCTACCTTGTGACGCCCGAACTCCTCACAAGGTGCACTCTCAATGAATTTATGACCGTTTTTTCTCTTCTTCTGCAATAAAAATTTGCAATCCTTGATTGAGTTTGCTCCAATTTTGAGTGCTTCTGTTGTCCTAACTTTACGGGGTAAACATCGATTTTCGATTGTGTTAGGAATGAAATATATTTTGTTATTATTTATTATTATTATTATTATCTTTATTTTGATTAATATTTTGATTAATTAGTATTACTATTAGTATTAGTAACGGCCGCATGGTGCAAGAAAGCCTATGGCTTATGCTGCACCAGCCAAAAAAAAAAAAAAAAATCCGAACAAAACAATGATAAAAACAAAAAAAAAAAAATAAATAAATAACTAAATAATAATAATTAATAAATAAAAAAAAATAAAATAAAAAGGAAATTAAACCTATCATCCTATGTGCTTCCCTTACCCGAAAGTACTATCCAGATGAACTTTGAATTTCCCCAAACTGTCGGCCTCTACCACCCATGAAGGCAACTTATTCCAGTAATTTATAACTCGCTGGCTAAAATAAAACTTCCTGCAGTCCAATCTAAACATTTCCCCCCGTAACTTGAATTTATGTCCCCTAGTTCTAGCATCATTTATAATCTTGAAAATTTCGTCCTCATTCATTTTACTGATGCCTCTCAGAGCCTTAAACACCTCAATCAAATCTCCTCTAAGGTGTCTAGTTTCCAAACTCTGCAACCCACATATTCGAAGTCTTTCTTCAATAAGGACGCCCTTTTGCCGATCTCACCAGGCGAGTTACCCTTCTTTGCACCCTTTCAAGAAGCTCGATGTCTTACTTCAGGTGCGGTCTCCATACTTGAACACAGTATTCCAAGTGTGGTCTAACATAAGCCTTATATAATGGGATTATCACGTCCATATCTCTACTTGCAAAAGTTCGATAGATCATCGATAGGACAACGTGGGCCTTCCTTGCAACCTGTTTACAATGCTCAGAGAATTTCATGTCTGACCGTATCGTAACACCCAAGTCCCTTTCCTCCAGTACTGGGTTAAGTTGAACTCCACCAAGTGAATAAGTTTTTTTGGGATTACTGTTTCCCAGATGTAATACCTTACACTTTGTTGGATTAAAGCACAGCTGCCATTTTTCTGACCATTCCTGAAGTCTATCTAGGTCTCTCTGAAGAAGCTCAGCTTGACAGTGATTGATCATTAACTACTCTACCAATTTTAACATCATCTGCAAATTTAGACATCACGCCCTCTATCCCTTCATCAATGTCGTTTATGAAAATTAAAAACAACAGTGGTCCTAATACTGATCCTTGGGGAACCCCACTTCTTACATCAACCCAATCTGAGGAATAGCCATTTATCACAACCCTCTGCCTCCTGCCCTGAAGCCATCCTTCTATCCATCTAAGGATTTTCCCAGTGATTCCAACCTGTTCCAGCTTATAAAGCAACCGCTCATGTGGGACTGAGTCAAAAGCTTTGCTGAAATCTAAATAAACAATGTCGAAATTATTCCCTAAATCCAGCTCGTGAGTGACCCTTTCGAAATAGCGAACCAGATTTGTTAAACATGATTTTCCCTTTACGAAACCATGCTGAGTATCCTTGAGAATTTCAATTCGATCCAAATGATCCTGAATTCCACCCTGGATCATTGCCTCCATGATTTTCCCTACTACTGAAGTCAGACTGACAGGTCGATAATTTCCAACTTCACTTTTAGAGCCACCCTTATGTATGGGAGATACATTTGCACTTTCCAATCCAAGGGAATCTCCCCAGAGTCTAGTGATGCTCGCATAATTAGCCTCAATGGTTCAATGCACTCGCTTGCCGCCTCTCTTAAGATGATAGGGTATATTCCATCAACTCCAGGAGCCTTACTGGTCCGTAGGCTCGAAAGTTTTTTCATTAAATAATCTTGCGAAATTTCAATATCATTAATTACATATTTTTTAACTTCGCGCCCACAATTTCCCATTGCCACAAAACGTTTTTCATTTGTAAATATCGATGCAAAATAACTGTTGAGTTCATCTGCAACGGCAGCTGGTGTATTTATTACTATCCCCTTTCCCTTACGTAAAGGTCCGATCTGGTTTGTCCTGCTCTTCTTGGCATTTATATATGTGAAGAATTCTTTATCCCCCCCCCCTCTTTGCTCTGTTTGCTAGTGATTTCTCATAAACTGCCTTTGCCTGTCGAACCTTTTCTGTGGCTCTATTACACATCACCTTGTAGCTGTTATAGGCTTCAGTACTTTTTATTGCTCTGTAACCTTTCCATGCCACCTTTTTGTGCTCAAGTAATGCGGCAACTTCACTATTCATCCAACTTGGAACCCTCCTCGTGGAGTATTTTTTAATGGTATATAGGCTTCAGTACTTTTTGTTGCTCTGTAACGTTTCCATGCCACCTTTTTCTGCTCAAGTAATGCGGCAACTTCACTAGTCATCCAACTTGGAACCCTTCTCGTGGAGTATTTTTTTAATGGTATATACGCATTCAAGGCATCTGTGATTAATGTTTTAAAAGCGTACCACAGTTCAATTGTATTCATTCTCTGCGCGATATCTCCCCAGGTAATAGAGGCCATGTAGTACCTTAAGGCATCGTAATTTCCTTTTCTGAAATTAAAACCCATTCCTTTGCCTTTTACTTCTGCTACCTCTCTCGTCATCATCCACCGTAGATTTTCTCCTAAGAGACACCCGCTTACAGCTATTAACCAGGGGGTGCACATTCATATATACAAATATAATTTATATACATAGTTATCTATTTATAATTTATACAAATCAGTCTTTATAAATTATACAAATTATACAATGTCTAAATTATACATTTTCTAAATCATACATTGTCTAATTAATTATATTATACACATCGTTGCCTTATTTTGCATGACAGGCAGATAGAAAGAGAGCACAAGCATAATTTACAATTTTACAAGGAACTAGAGAAAGTTCACATCTACACCACTATTCTCACAGCGAGTTCACAGAAAGACAAGACGTCCAATATAAATTTAACACGAGCACCAGTGCGGAGCAAAAACAGTCCTGACCAGTTCAGTTTTCATTTCCTACATTCTCTTTTGTTTTAATCTGTCGGCATCACTCAACATTTATAGGTGGAGTAATGCCTTTCTGGGTCTGCTTGTAGATCGTTGAACATCTTAATGGTGTTCAAAGGAAAAAATCGCCGAAGGCTTTCCAGCTGTGTGAGCGCGCTACTGATTGGAAGGGATGTTGTTCTATTCGCCCACCTTTGTGTCATGTGGGGCCGAGTCAGCAGGTGGTCAGTTTTCGGCGAGTCGACTCTTCCGGTCAGTAGTTTTGCAAGCGTGAGGATGTTCATGGTGACAATAATGTGAGACCAAGGCGTGACATCCAAGTTGGCATATAAAATGGTTCTTGAGATTGTAAATGGCTTCGTAGTGATCCTGTTTAACCAACTCAGCATCCAGTACTCTAAACCCCGGAAAGCCTTGATGGTAGCATCTGGGGCAGAAGACCAAATCTGAGATGCGTAGAGAGGGACGGGGATGACGCATCTTAAAATACATCGATTAACAAGGTCAGGGTTCCTGATACCTACTAGTTCTTGTCTGGAGGTCCATAGCGCTGCGTAAGTTTTCTTCTTTACATGTCCGAAATGGGGTGTGAAGTTTAGGTTTTCGTCCCATTTCAGACCAAGATCAATATGTGTCTTGACTTTTTTGACCACGCTGCCATTGACGCGTATTGATATGTGGTTCTTTATTACCTTGTTGGTGAAAACCATTTGGGCTGTCTTGTGTTCATTTAGTCGGAGCCCCATGCAATTAAGGTATTCTTGCAACTCGGCGATTTTGGAGTTTGCTTCGTTGTTGCATTGTAAAGATGTGTTTTGGTCATTCGAGGTGACGAAATATTTCAAGTCGTCTGCATGTACGACAAATTGCTTTTGATTTTGGGTCAGGAAGGGATGCAGTGCTGTTGCGAAGAGAGTAGCAGAGAGGACACCACCTTGTGGGACTCCCCTGTTGACTTGGAAGGTCTCTTTGGAAGTTCCATTTATGGCAGTGATGTGTCTCTCCCTCAAAGAACTCGTTATTATAGCTAATACGTGCCCAGTTATATGGAAATATTCCTCCAAGATGATAGTAATAGCCGAGATGGATATTCTGTCGAAAGCGGATGCAACGTCTAAGAAGACAATGTCTAATTGCTGTCTGAAGTTAAGGGCGTGTTGTATTCGAAATAGAGTCTCCATGAGATTGGTGGTAGTAGATCTTTGTGGGATCACTGAAGGAAGGTACCCCGGTCTATGGCCAAAGCAGTGATGGTTGATGGTATTTAAAATGGATTTCTCAAATATTTTTTGAACCGAACATCCAATTGCAATAGGCCTGTAGTCTTTGGCGGATTTAGGATTGTTATTTTTGGGAACAGGTTTAACGAAGTACGTATTCCATATCTTCGGAAAGTGGTTTTCACTTAAAATTTTGTGGAAAATGTGAAGGAGCAGATCTATGATGTATACACTACTGATCTTAATCATGAAGAATGGGAATTTATCAGGCCCAATTGTGGCTTTATTCTTGAGGCTATTCACAGCGGCTTTAATGTCATCTCTAGCGATACTGATTTGAGACAGTTCAGGATAGAACTCTGTCTTCAGTTTGCTAATTGCTTCACGGATTTTCTCTGTGTTGACTTCACTTTCAACTTGATTTTCTGCTAGAGGAGTTCCAAAGGTGGCTTGGGTCCATTCTGAGAAGATGTGCTCGGGCATTATATCCGTACCCCTTTTCTTATTATATATCCTGCTTCCTTTCTTTAAATGTGATCGCACCATGTCATAGTGAGCTTGACGTTTCAATCGAATGAACCGCGCTCTAGCTTCTTTATATCGAATATAATCAGGTGGGTGTTCAGTTTTTTTCCATTTTCTGAAGAGTTTTTGCTTCTTTTTAAAAGCATATTTTACTTGTGGACTAAACCAGGAATTTGCTCGATGGGAAATTTTTGTGTGTTTTGATGCGCCCTCAAGAGCAAAAGTGCTTCTAAGGCATCGTCTACGGGGAGTTGGAAGAGATTTTGCCAGTTGAAATTCACGAGCCGTTTCAAAATTACGTCTGGTTTTATATACTTGGTTGAGAAGATAACATCAGCGTTGTTTTCCCTCTTCCAGTTCTCTTTTTGTCTACAAGCTTGACTTCTCAGGTTGACTTGGATTGAGAGAGGGATGTGATCCGAAGCGAAGCGAGTCGTACTGTCAGTTAATGTGATGTCTAGAGCATTATAGTATACCAGGTCAAGGCGCCGTGTGCCTCTTGTGAGGGGCGTTTCCAGTTGTTTCATCGAGAGGGTTTCCATAGTATCATCCAATTCGCTCTTTGCATCTTTGTACTTAGGAAGAGGCATGTTCAAATCTCCCATCACAATAGATTCTACATTTGGGTTCAAGTTTGCAACGAGCCAAGTAAGGAGTTCATTTCTGGCTTCGCTGTCATGGTTGGGTGGAAGGTATATAATACAAATTTGTACATTCTCTGAAGGTTGCTGAGACGGCTTCAAAATTTTCCGAGTGTGACTCTTGGTTTTTAGTTACAGAGAAATTATTCTTATAGAGTATCATTACTCCTCCTCCTCTTTTGTTTTCTCTTCCTCTTGTAACGCATTTAAAACCAAAATTGTCAGCCAGAGCATCTAGCTGTCTATTATTATGAAGCCAGGTTTCTGTCAGGCAGATGAATTCATATTCGGAGCTTAATAGAAGGTTCTGCAAAGTGTGAAGTTTATTGGCTATGCTGCGCACATTTTGAAGGTAAAGAGAGACTTGCATATTTTCTTTCGAGTCTGATGAGGAATTCCTTAATTGCTACTGAGCAGCCCTGGTTGAGAGCCTCGAAGCACGTTCCCTGAAGCGTTTAACCAGGGTGCCAGTGGGCCAAATGGTTTTGTCTAGTAATCGTGCTTCACAATTAATAGGGCATGAGATAGTGAAGGAGGAATATGCTGGATGTCTTGTTCGTACTTGTCGTACTTCCACGTCAATACCCATCCCCTCTACGCACATTTCTTTAATGACGCTCGGTGTGATACTGGGTTCAATCCGCGAGACAAATAGCTTTCCTCTTGTTTGAACTGAGGTGATGCTGTATCTTTCTGCAAGACAAGGGTGATAATCAGATGGCTGGGATGTTGGAGGATGATCAGTAGGATCGCCATTTGTCCGTATGGCATGTTGTTGCTGATGGGCATTTAGGTGAGGGGGGTCCTTTTTAGTGGAATTTTGAGGGGCCGATTTTGTCGGCAGAGAAACAACCTGAGCAAAAGTAGGTTTCTGGTTCATGTTTGGCTCCGATGGAGGGGTTGATTTCTTTTTATTGCCATCTTGGTTTGCAGAAGAAGTAGAGCTGGGGATAGCGGTCGCTGGACCGTTTTCCGACCTGTGCATTTGTGCATACCTTTTATTGGAGGATTGGTTTTTTGAATTATCAAAATTTTGAGGAGGTGGCTGCTCTTTGCAGGGATCAGCATCTTGCAACTCAGCCGTACATTTGAGGGTAGTCGTCCGTTGTGATTTAATGTGCGGGTTCTCCATCGGTTTCCCTCTTGCAACTTTCGAGGTGCCAGCTGGGCAAGCCTGTGGGTTTTCGAGTATCGGGATATTTCGTCCGACTGTTCCGTTAATTGCACGTAGTTGAGTTAGGACTGTGTCTAATTTATCATCAATTAGTTTCTGTTTGGCTATTAAAGTTCTATTCTGTTCATGCAGTTCATGGTTTTCTTCTTTGATCCCTTGCAGAGTTTTGTGGATTGGAAGAAGGAGTTCCTCGAGTAACTCTTTTAGCATTTGAGACTCATGCTTAAAGTAATCCTGACCTGTTTGTCTTTCTTGATCATTCCGAGCCCCACTACAGCCTATTTTGAGTCGCTGAGGAAGGGGGTCGATGCTCAACAGCAAATGCAGTCCGGAGATTCGTCGGATACTCAAGTGGCTGAACCCCGTGTCAGGCGATGTGCTCCAGAATGCAGCCCACAGATGGATCAGCCGGTGCAGAACGCTTTGGTTCCACAGGAGATAGTCTTATTTGGGGACCCAAATGTTAGGTAAACAGGGAACCTACTAGAGGAATGTCTACTAGAAGATAAAATTGCCAATGTAACAACCAGTTTATCAGTTTGTTGTTGTTGTAAGACTTTAGGCCCATCAGCAACTCAACCCATTGTGCCGTATCTGTAAATTGCGTCTATTTTCTCTTTGATGGACGAAACACCCGTTTCCTGGAGATAAAGCCATGCTACCCTCTCTTGAGACCGAATAATTCAGACGCATTGTGAAAAAAGCCCATAAAAATAACTCACGCCATCGTTGGGATTCGAACCCGGGACCTTTCAAGTCGATGTTTGCACCGATACTTATGAATGATATCTACAGTGGAGAGCAGGCTGGAAAGTGAAGAGGGTTAAGGTACGAAACTGCTGTAAAATAACTGATTTAGAGATCTGAGAAAAGCGGTTGATAGAAATAGAAAAGCTAACGAGATTAAAGGCCGCTGGGGAGGATGGTACTGTTCATTTGTAATTAAAAAAGCTTTTTTTTTTTTTTTTTTTAATAAAACCCCAAACACGAGAGGTACTAGAATCTATAGTACTTAGTACCGTGCATGGGCTGAAGGTTGAAAAGTTGAAAGAAGATATTTGTTGACTTGAATGTCTGTGTTGACTTGAATGTCTGTAGATTGTAATTATCAGGAAATACGTGTGAAGGAAGGTTGTTCCAGAAAACGGAAGTCGAATTAATAAATGAGGAAGAAGAAGAAGCATGGAGCAGAAACATAATGTCTACCAGACAGGGAATGGACAGATTCTGTTAGAGTTGAGTCATTAATTAACCTAACCGCCCCATTTTTAATGGCATCTAGAAGCCTGAGATAGAGGTTTTTGGGGCACTGCACCAGACGTGGGAACAATACTCAATGGCAGGGCGGATTTGTACAGAGTGAACAGTTGTTTGGAAGAAAAGTAACGCCGAGAGCGAAAGAGAAAACCAAGTTTTTTAGATGCCGAGGAAGCAATATTTGTAATGTGCTTGTGCCAAGAGAGAGAGATTAGAAGTCAGGGTAATCCCCAAAAGAGAGATATCATTTTGCCTAGAAATCAGAGTGTCATCGAAGATAAGTATAGGAGCAGAAAAATCCTTTTTTTGAGATATAAGACAGGACTGACTGAATTTTAGAAGATCTGAAATCAACTGCGTTATCTTTGCCCCACTGGAGAAATACCTGGAGATCAGTATTTAAGGAATTGGTAGCGGATTTTCGAGAAGTTGAAGCTGTTTGAGCAGGACACGGTTTCCCAAAGTGGAAGTTGGAATGCAATGTGCTATCATCAGCAAAACGATGAATGAGATTTACGTTCAATGGAAGAATGTCATTAATACACAAGAGGAAAACAGTGGGAGAAAGAGCTAAACCTTGGAGAACACTAGCATTAATGGAGAAGTTACGTAGAACGCAGAGAGCCATTCACCTTCACCGCAGTGAGCGGTCAAAGAGAAAACTAGATGTCCTATTACGAAAAACAGTTCGCAAACCACAGGACGGAAACTTATTTAGATCACCTTTATGCCAAAAACGAACAAAAGCCTTTGAGATGTCAAGAGCAACTACTTGTGTTTCACCGAACATTTCCATTGAATTTGTCCATAAATGGGTAACAAAAGCCAGAATATTACCAGTGAATTGACACAGATGGAATCCATACTGGAGATCGTTGATCAGACGGAAGGTTTCTAGGTAGCTTAAGAGTTGGCGGTTAATTGATTTCTCCATCACTATAGAAAAAAAAAAAAAAGTAGAAATAATTGAATGCAAGAGATTTGTCACCCTTTTTTAGGAACTGGTTGGATGTGAGAAAATTTCCAAGCAGAAGGGAAAATACCTTAGGAATAGAAAAGTGAAGAAAGGCGATATAGAAACGGAGTAAGCTCAGGAGCACAGGTTTTGAGAACAAGTGGAGAAACACCATCAAGAACTGGAGCTTAGCATCAAGATTGTTCAAAATCCTTCTGCAATACTTTTGACGGAAGACCACAGGAGGAAATGAATGGAGCGCACTGGGAATGATGGAAGGTGGTTTACCAAGATCATGAATACATGAGTTGGAAGAAAAATAGGATTCCAGCAGTTCAGCTTTATCTTTGGCTGAATTGGCAACAGAACCATCTGGTTTGGACAGAGGTGGGAGCAGAGATTGGCGAAAGTTGCGGCCAATAGCTTTGGCAAGAAATCAGAATGCTCGGTTACCATTTGAACAAGAAGCAAGTTTTCTAGTCTTAGCCTGTTCGAAATCTAGTTTGGACTGATTAATAACTGCTTTGCAATTATTTCTAACTTTAGTGTAGGCAGAAAATGAACCCAGGAATTTGGATGGAAGTCAAGTGCGATAAGCAACATTGTTCTCTTGAACATCCTGAGCACATTTATTGGAGAACCAAGGTTTAGATAAAGGAGAAGATTTTAGAGTGGTGTGTGGAATAAAGGATTTCACCTTACAAGACTAAAAAGAAAAAAAAAAAAAACTATTTATTAGGATCACGCCGAAAGTTATTTCATTTACGCATGTGTATTGCTTGTGTTGTGTGGTCGATTTGCCTGCTTTGCTGGACTAAAAACTCTGGGTTCCGGGAGAAACTTTGCTATATGCTCCTGAGATATCAGCATCCTGGACTTCCAGGCAGGAACAAGCGGGCATCAAGAAGCCCGACCTGATCAAGAAATATACTTGAAAATGCGTGTGACCTTTACCAGCGTACTCCCCCAGAAGAAATTTTTTCTGTTTATACTCCGGCACGACAACCAAGTCAGTAGAGTTTACAATAAATCGTCAATACAAATATTTATCGTATTTAGTAGTCACGGGCTTGAACCCCCGGTCACTCAAGGAACGCGTGCTATGCACTCTCGCTCCTGACCACTCGGCTACGTCAAAGTCACGTTACATCCCACACGCTGTTCTGCCGTGAATATCCGTGTTAATGTAACTGTGGTGGCGATCCTCCCATTGCTTTGTCTCAAATCAGTTGTTACGCTTTAATTGCAGCACTTCCGTTTCCCTCGTTAATATTTATTGTATTCAGCAGATTACGAGTGTCCTATAATTGTGATAACGTGTCACATATAATGTCAAATTGGATTATTTTCTCTCGCGTAATAGAAGATGTATCTTCACCTCCTAGTCAATGGCTGTTAACTGGAGGTCTGTTACGAGAAATAATAATAATGATCGCTCAAACTGAGTACACTCATAGACTCGACCAGGATAATACATCAGAAGCCAGAAAGGAAATACCAGTTGATCGAGGAAAGTGTACCGTACTACAAGTACGAACCCCAGACAGTACTAGAGACCCCAACCCACAGGGTGTACTGGAACGGATAAGACCATCCCGCACAATAGATGGAAAAGGCTACCTACTGATTGACATACCGGTGCCCAACACTAGCAAAGTCCAGAAAACCCATGGGGAAAAAATCCGGAAGTACACGAACCTAAGACGGGAGATCAAAGAGATGTGGAATATGCAACAAGTAACGACCATCCCGATCATCGTGTCAACCACAGGAATGGATGGTGCCAATGACCCTACATACACCCTAGCAGCAATAGGTCTCCCAGCGAACACCTACAAGGAACTCCAGAAAGTCGTATTCCTGAACACCTGTGGGATAGTCAGAGAGTTTCTCGACCAACCATAACAACAGACATAAATACCAGACATAACAACAACCAACCTGTGTACTTGGTAGCAGTACCCGTCACGAGGTGGAACCCCCAATCGGGGAGAAATAATACAAGGGCAATAATAATAATAAAAGACCACGCGTGTGAAGTGAAGGAGGAACTGTTTGGGAGGTTTATATCTTTGTTTGTTTCTTTCTTTTTCTTTCAGTTCATGGTGTATTCGGTAGTAAGAAAACGTGGGGTGTATGAAGTAATGACGTTTTTGGATATGGCGTACACATGGCAAGAAAGAACCCGCGGGTCTCGGCACTTCAAGCTCTGGTAAAGTTCAAGCCGCAATTTCCGCTAATCTGCAATGAACGCTGTTTGAAAGGTTTTCAAATTTGCTCGTGGCGGATGTCTAGTTTCAATTTTCACTTACTTTTTTGAGTTCAGACGTTGTCCGCTTGTCAGCACTCTTTGTTAGGGGTGTCGCGAACTGCGTGACCTCTCTCCTTCTTTTCGCAGCCTTCCGATGACACTTCTCCTCTCCAATCGTTGATTCCTGCAGTTGGCCCGCAGAACTAATAATTCAGCGATCCGTAGGATCTTCTTGCCCTCTGTGGGTCACATCCCTTTTCTCCGCTGTCCGATCTTAGTGAAGCTGATTCGTATTTGAGAGTTTAAAGGCCGTACAATTACTTCTTGCCAGGAAACTGCTTTTTACTTTTCTGCGCAACGCTCTCCGCGTGCCGACTTCCGACTTCACTTCCCCCCCAATCCTCCTGGGGAACTCGTCTTCTCCCCTCGGCGAGTGCACCGTTTGTTCCCGTTGAACAGAATGATCAGTCTTACCTGCCCGAAGTTTTTTTGTCCTTTTATTTGTTTATTTTTCTTTCCTGGCTGCCCGTTTCCCACGGTCAGGGCGCCTCATCTGACTGAGCCTGACAATTAATTAATTTTCCGTAACTGCGAGGCGTTGGTCACTTTGCTCGCGTCAATTTCTCAACGAGCGCTTTTCCTTGGACTGCGATGTGGCGACATATTTTCGTCTACTTTTTTTTCACGGAGGGTGAACTCTCAATGACGACGGATCGGCGAGTTGCTGAATCGTTCAGAGGTGAGATTAGAAGCGCACTTTTCAACGTGTGCCGGTCCTTTGGGTGCCTTCGTCTTTCTCGGCACACAGCCGGTCGGGAATGGTAAAATCCATTCGGATGATGCGTTTGCGAAACAAATTGTGGGGGTTCTTTGAAGGTGGGAGGCAGAGCCTGCCCGAGGGGGGTGCGAACGGTGCGAGCGCACAGCCCCCAAGTTTCTGAAGGTCCCGCGCCGCTGACTGATTTTTCAAAATAAATGGTTTCATTTTTTTTTTTTTTTTTGTTTTAATACTGTCGCAAAATCTAGCGACATCGCCATATTTTGAATATACATAAGAAATAAAATAAGAAATAAAATGTCAATAAAACATTATCTGAAAGCCCGCCAAGAATTCTCCGAAGAACACGAAAAAATATATTTTCTTTCAAATGTCTCTCCTTACAAATAAAAATAATAATTTATTGGAGTTTCATTTGAAATCATTGAATAAATATTCCCCACAAACACGAATATATAAGCCGTAGTAGCCGTAGGTCAGGCGCGCGGATTCACTACTCTCAATTTTTAACCGTATCTTAACGCAGCACTACTTTCCCCCCTCTGTGGAACAGATATGCTGTGAGGCCACATCCTAAATGCCAATCTGCATCCCTCATTAAACAGTTCAGGCCAATCTCTCGCTCTTCCAGCCTCTTGAAACTTATGGAGAAGGCATTACTTTCAACCATTACCAATCAAATCATGCCGCACAAACCCCCACAAATTCACTATGCCATTCCCGGAAGATCCACCGTCACCAATTTAACTTCCATAACCAGCACCATTCTCAGTGCACTCGAAACCAAAGCAGAACTTGCTGTTACGTATGTCGACCTGGAAGCTGCCTTCGACTCAATCAGCATTCCCTCACTCGTTCACCTCCTAGAAAATTACTTCCATATAAAAGGTGACTTGTTGTGGTTTTTCACAACCCTGCTATCAGACAGAATCATTGTTCTTACAGCGGATCAAGATATAATCTCAAGAAAAATCACTGCAGGAGTTCCCCAAGGCGGAGTCCTCTCCGGAGCATTATTTACTGCACTCATTATTCCGTTTGTTCAAGAGAGAGAAGACATAATCTGCTATGCTGATGATATTAAGTTACACACCCAGATTCACCCGGGGGAACATATCTCAAAAATTAATGAAAAGATCAATCGAAAGCTACACGATTTAGAATCCCAACTCCATCAATTTGGACTACTTATTAATCCTGCAAAATCAGCCCAAATTGTCTTTTCGTTGAAGCAGCAACCCACTGAAGTCCAAGTTTCTCTAAATGGCATTCTCCTTCGAGTGGTAAATATACATACAGACTTGGGAGTAGTTTTCGATTGCAAACTGACCTTCAAGCCCCACATTGACAAGCTCATAACAAAATTCTGCAAAATGCGGTGGATTCAAAGTATTCAAAGTATTTTATTATATTTTTTTGGCGGGCTCCAGGGTTTCCCCTATTCACTGCTGAAAGTAATCTATACATTGGGTACAATTTATAATGATTAATTGTACATACAAGTACAATGATTAGTTATACATAAAGAGTACAATGGTTAATTATACATAAAAAGACTATATACAATGGTGGTACATAAAAAGACTATATACAATGGTGGTACATAAAAGACTATATACAATGATGATACATAAATAAATACTGGGCTTCGGAGTCCAGCAGACTGATCAATACATCAGGTAAGAGTAATTCAAAGAGACAGTCTAGCATTTTACTGAACCTCAGGAGCAAGAATTCTTTTCCTCCGTTTAAACAATTTCTCTGCATAGGTGGAGAAGGCAGTATAATATTCGGAACAGTTAACCAATCTTGGCAGTTCGGAGCAGTCAAATACATTTGTGAGAATTTGAAAGTCCAGTCTTAAATCATCGTACAGAGGACAATGAAACACGAGGTGCTCGACAGTTTCTTGAGCACCACAACTACAGAGAGGAGTGTTACTTATTCCTAGTGAGAACAATTTAAAGTTGAGACTTCCATGACCGGTATATAAAAACGTGACATATAAACCAGGATTGAACCAGTCCATTTTCTTGTCGTAATCAACAACCTCGGGAAAAAACTTAAAGGTCTCCCTACCCAAAGTAGATGTAGACCAGGTATTTTGCCATGCTCTACAACATTCATTTCTCATTCTTTTAATGTCTACCTTTTCTTGCAAGTCAGTATTATACAAATGTTATACCATTTACAATCGCAGGAACATTTTTTCTTCTACAATATAAAAGATAGTGTAACATTACTTCATATTGGATTGGCAGTCGATGACTGAGGACCTGGAGAGCAGCTGTAGAGACAGTTCGACAAGCTCTACTTACAGCGAGAAGAAAGAATCTTTGTGCTTGTGTAAGATATTTTTGAACAAGGGAGTTACCGATTCTGTATCCCCAGGCCCCAGCCCCGTAACACACAATTGGTATAAATATAGAAGAGTAGTATAATTTAATGGAAGATTTCTTTACACCAAAAGTACTCCTGGTAATCTTAATAATTTTATAGGTCATAGCTTTTATTTTCTGAAGTACATATTTTGCGTGGTAATTAAAATTAAGACGGTCATCGAGATAAATTCCTAAGTATTTATGCTGCCGAGTACTCCTAATCATTACTCCATTCAACTTAATAACAGGTGGTCTATTCACATCAAGAGAGCCCTTTAGCAGCATTTGTTTTGTTTTATTAGTCGAGATTTGAAGTTTATGTGTTTGACACCAGATATCCAAGTCCTCTAGAACTTCATTTGCTCTGCACTCTAGCTCCCGGCGGGAATTACCAAAAATCAGAATAGCAAGGTCGTCTGCGTAAGCTATCTGAAGGATGTTGTCTCGATCAACCGCGAGCCACCCATCAAGGACCATGTTCCAGCACACAGGGCCAAGAACAGAGCCCTGAGGGCAGCCCCTAGAAACAGATCTGGAGACAGAGCAGAATCCTGAGGAAACTGTGATGCTACGAGAATCAAAGTAATTCGAAAGGAGACGGTAAATAGGAGCAGATACCCCAGCCTCTCTGGACCTCGCCAGGACACTTGGCCACCAAATAGTGTCAAATGCCCCTTGGAAATCAACAAAGAGACCGAGGACATATTTAGAATTGGAATTTTGAACAGAACTCAAGATCTGACAAATAGCATCAACAGAAGACCTTCCACGTGTAAAGCCAAACTGAAGTGGGGAACTTAGGTTTCTGTCTAAATAATAATTTAGAAGACGAGAAACAATTAATTTTTCCAAGACTTTGCCAAGGATGGGCAGTAGTGCAATGGGCCTGTAAGAGGCCGGATCATTGGAGGGTTTGTCAAAGGACTTAAGCAGGAGTTTAAGTCTAGCCTGTTTCCAAGCCAGCGGGAATAATCCTGAAGACAGACAAGCATTCAAAAGATTTAATATAATTAATGGACAATTTTTCCAAAATCTTTTAAGTACAGAAACCTCAAGGAGATCCTGTCCAGGACATTTACCATCCCTTAAGGTTGAGATAGCAGATTCCAACTCCGTATCCGTAAATTGAGCTTCGGTTCGGGGCCCTTGGTAAGATAAATGATCTAATCTCATTGTAGTTTGGATGATGTTTTCACAAGAAGCAGTGTCCTCATGGAGCAAGCCGTCCAAGATAGCATTTATGGACAAACTCCAGTCCAGGGTTTCGTTACCATTTACAATAATAGAAGAAAGAACATCGCCGGGATGAACCTTGTTAGTAACAAGTTTGTAGGGTAATCCCCACGGATCTTCATTTATGTTATGCTGAACAAACCTTGCCCAGGCAAGTTTCTTCTCTTGGAAAATGGTATTGAAATAACTCCTTCTATTGGATTTATACAACTCGCCAAGTCTGTCAATCTCATCTCTGGGCCTGTTAGCTCTCTTTACTCTCTGAAAATTACGACGAGCATTTTGTAAGTTTCTTCTGAGAATTGTGAGATTTGGGGTCCACCATGAAACACTATTCATTTTTCGTTTTTTCTTTTTTAGAGTGGACTCACAGACGGTGGTTAGAATCTCTTGAACTCTAGAAACCTGCATATCAGCAGGAAGCGAACCAAGTTGGACGATTATTTCTTCTGAAGTAAGCTCTTGAGCCTTTACATCAAAGATATTCCAATCGATGTGTTTTGTCTTAAACCGCGGGAAGTCAAAACAGCACCTAACAACCTTAGGATTGTTGTTTGGACTGATCATAAACGTGATGACATTGTGGTCGCTCGAGCACCACGAAGTATGGCTAAGCCAGTTGGAAATGCTATAACCAAGAGTAGAGTTTGAAAGGGTAATGTCAATATAAGATTGACCCAGAGAAGAAACAAAAGTAGGCGGATGGCCCGGGGTATTCCACAGAGTGAGGTTATTAGACTGAATAAGCTCCTCCAAAAGCTCACCTTTAGAGTCTGTAGTAGGACTATTCCAAAGCTGGGAGTGAGCATTAGCATCCATCATAAAAATGATGGGAAAACCAGTTAAACGGATCAAAACGTCTTCCATGTAATTTAGAAATGGCTCTATGGCCTGCCCAGCCTGACTACATTGAGCATACAGAGAAACCACATAAATTTTTCCAAAACGGCCTTCCAAGCATGCGCATGCGGCATGTGTGGTGCAAAGACTAGAAATTTTTGTTACAGTAATGAAGGGGTCGGCAACAACCAGAGCCGCCCAAACCCTGGTGGCGTTACCACGGTCACCGACCGTAACAGGGTTTGAAGAAATAATGCGACAGCTGAGAGGGAGGCCCTTGACCATACCCTTATAAGAATACAGTTCTTGTAACCCTAAAAGTTGAAATTTGTGTTGGACCATTAACTTAGAAAGATCACTTAAAACCGATAAAGATCGCTGACAATTTAACTGTAAAGTATATATACAAGACATTTCAGAGTTAGGTAAAGTCGGTCCGAATTTTTGTTACCTCTTGGGCTTTCACAAATTCAGGGCACTTAACGTCCTTGAAGGAATGGTCCGCATTCTTCTTCTTAAGCCGACAATTTGGGCAAACAACAGGTTCCTCCATTTTAGGACAGTCTTGAATTTGATGACCCAGGTCACCGCAATGTCCGCAGGTAAACTCGGACTGGTGGCAGTTTTTAGCCGAGTGTCCGTAGCCAAGACATTTAAAACAGCGTGATGCTGTGAAAAAATCCTTCATACCATGGACGGACCATCCGACAAAAACCTTGCAATTTGAAGCCAAAAACGCTTTCCTAATTTTATTTGGGATCTCAAGAACCCAATGTTGATTGTTTTTGTTCCGAGACCTGATTTTAAAACGAACCTTAACAGACTCGAAATCTTCCTGGGAAATCCCATGATCCACAAGGTTTTTATTGAATACGTCCTCTAGAAAATCAGAGTCATTGACATCTTTAGGTATGTCATATATTATGACAGTGGGATTTAATTTTTTAGGGGAATCCACAGAGAATTTTAACTCCTTGAACTTAGGGCAGGATTTAAGTTTATTTAGATCCTTGCTGTTGTCAGTTTCGATTAGAACTCCCTTTTCTCTTATTTTTCTTATTGATTTAATCTTTAATTTTTTTTAAATTCAGGTTTAAGACTTTTAGAAATTTCAGCTTTAACTTCCTCACTAGTTTTACAATTACTATCTGCATTTGCTTTAACTATGAGTACGTGCTTTGTTTGGACGTCCGATAAGTTAACAATACTCTGAGATTGTTTGCCAGCGCCTAAGGCAACCACACCCGAATAGGTGGGAGCCGGAACGGTTGGCAAGACATTTTGTTGTTTCCTCTGAATTTTAAAATCATTTAATTTTGTTCTTAACTTTTCATTCTCTATAGTTAGATCTATCACTAACCTTTCCATATTGTTCCAATTTTTGGACATCTCGACAAACATAAGAGGTGTCACAGTAGAGCTCTCGATAAAAACATCAAGCATATTTGCTTTCAATCCAAAAAGATAGTCCAGAATAGCCGAGCTACCAGTTTGTTCACAATCTTGAAAATCATTAAACGTATTAGTAGAGTTTAAAGGTCCTTTTATAGGGGGAAATTTGTCTTCCAGTGTTTTTTCCATCATAGCTGGAGGTTCCTTGAAACTGGTGTCTGCAACTTCAGAGAAAGTCAATTCACCAGACAACTCGGCTATTGAAACACTATAATCCGACATTTTGGACGACAGAAATTTGTATGGGGGAGGATCGTAAAGCTTTCCAGGAACACGAAGCCACCTTTTCCATTTGGCACTTTGCAAGGGCTTTGTGACTGACGCTGTATGTCGTTTCGCCCTACGGCGAGACGTCACTTTAAGAAACTTCACCTGAGGGGGGAATTATCACTCCCCTCTGACCTTGATTCGGGCTGCAATCCAGTAGGCAGAAATCCGAACTGCTGAAAACGACGATCTTCTACTGCAGAACGTGCTTGGTTCGATTAAAATTACACACAATTTGAAAGCGTTAGAATAAACGGATCCGGGATATACTCACCTCGGGAGAGGTAGAACCATTTGGCCGTTGCACTGTAACATGTGAGAACCTTTTAACATTCACTTATAACATAAAAATCGAGTGACAATCAGGAGCACTTAAAACAACCGCTTCACCGTGTCCGCGCCCGATCCCCAACCAATGCGGTGGATTACCAAACAACAACTACTTCACGTTAAGGATCTGGATGTGACTCGGCGGTACATATACACCTCTGTATACTCCGTCGTGTTATACGCCTCAGAAATATGGGCATCTGCAGCCCCCACGAATATCAAGCGGGTGTACTCCTCCGAATACTGGCTCCTTCGTTGGGTCACACATAAACATCATCGTCCACCCCAGCAAAGAACAACTGCGATGGCAACCGCACTGAACTTTGCACGACTGCCAAACCTTATAATGGAAAGACGCCTCACCCTAACTGTCAAAATGACCACTGGAATAATCTCGGAGCCAAGCATATGGGTACTGTGCAGCTGGAGGATCCCTCAACCCGGACTGAGATCAGCTCCAACCCTTATAGCCAACCATAACAGACTAGCCCTTAGCGACCGCTTTCTCCCCAAGCAGATGCTTATCACAGTCCAAGCAATCGAAGGCGACCTCTACAAATTTGTCAAGGACCGCAAATACCGGAGGGAGATTCTTGATGACCTACACTCAACGAGGCAAACTGCACAGTAATGTCGCAGTATAATAAATTTAAATAGGATATCTGTATAATATTGTACATAATGTCGCAGTATAATAAATTTAAAAAGGATGTCTGTATAATATTGTATATAATGTCAAAAATATTGTATAACATTTTTATGAATATTGTGAATAATTTAACTGAAACGTACTATATTGTTGGCCCTGGGGGATGAACCCGAACTTCGATGTGGGCCCCGTCCTCAAGGCCTTTGGACACCAGCCAATGTGAGGCCCTTGGCATTCCTGCCGTGAAGGGTAAATTGTATACATTCTTTGTACACAATAAAGATTATATTTATTTATTTATATATAAGTACACGTGCCTTGAGTGACCGGGGTTGAAGCCCGTGAATGCTGAATACGGTTCTGTTTCTTGTATTCTGTCTATCTTGTGAACTCCTCTGACTGTTTGATCGTCCCGCATTATAAACAGAAAATTTATTTATTTATTTATGACAGCTGATCGTACATCGTACATTTTTATCGCGAGGTGGGAAAATAACATGTTCGTATCTATTTGGCAAGGTGAGTAGTAGAGACAGAGATGCACGAAGAAAGTAAATGTGTGGCTCTGATAAATTGAAGAAAGAAAGAAAGAAAGAAGAAATTACGGAAAAACAGAGGAACTCCCTCCCAAAATTTTTAAAAACCGAAATGTGCAACAAACTGAAGAAACGCATAATTCGCAGTTACTGCAAGATCAAAGTCATAATTTGAATTTAGTTATTGGGAGACATTTCAAAATCATCTTCTCTCGCAAATTCATTTTTTGGGACTTTACAAAACATATGTAATATTTGTGCAAGTTCTGCGATACGCTGGGATATATTAAAAGAGCGTGCCAAACATCTTACTTCAAAACCACTGTCAGCAACGAGTTGGGAATGTCGCCTCGAAAGTGTGAAATGTGTGAGATACCGCAATTTTCTTTAGCTTTGAAATACCTTTATGAACGTACCAGTGACACGAAAACGAAATCCAATCGATCGAAAATAAACTTACTTCATTCGAATTTTTATTAAGTTTGGTCATTTGGTATGACATACCGAATGAAGTAAATATTGTGAGCGAGATATTTCAAAATTCAAATATAGATATTGCGAATTCACATTTAAAAGGCCTTTTAAAGTTTTTTTGAACAGTATCGTGAATCGGGATTCAAATCTTCTTTAATAACCGCAAAGGAAAGAATTACGAGTGACACCTGAATTTAAGAATCAAAGAACTGGACGAAAAACAAAGCAATTTGTTAAGAAGGAACCGATCAGCCAATTTCATCATCGGGCGAAGAATATTCCAGAATTCAATATTTTCTAGTCGTAATCGATAGTGCGTTTATTTCTTTTAGAAAAGATTCGAAATTTATCACGAACACGAGACATCATATGGTTTTTTATATAATTCGGATAATATTCGAAAACTGACTGTGAAGACGATCTTCTTAAATGTTGCAAAGACTTAATTGCGACCTCGCGAGACGACATTGATTGCGTCGATTTATTTAATGAAATCAAAATTTGTCGTCGTCTTTTGCCTTCCACGATCACAATGTTACAAATATTACCGAAAAATAATTTATTTGAATTGTATCCAAATTTTGTTACTGCTCTGAAAATTATATTAACCTTACCAATTATTATTATTATTATTTATTCATTTTATTACATATGATTCACCCCTGAACAGCCTTCAGCTAGGAGGGTGCCTATATACATTTATACATTATACGTTAGAGAGCAAACATAGAAATCGTACATCTAAAGTGAGCAAATAAAGCAGATATAAATATATACAATGACACAAGCAAAAGACAGACACATATAAACACATACGCGTCCTAATATATGCATTTACAGCTAATACATCTGTACATACAAAACACACATCGATTTAAAACAAATTAATTCATCAGTAAAGTAGAGTTCATGGGAGATTCCATCCTGAAGGAGATAATAAGGAAACTTCTACAGTTGTATGTGGTGGTACATGTCCTGTATCTTCTCAGATCTGTACGCTTTCTCATCACAGGACTTGTGGGGATCAATCTTCAGGGTGTTGTACGTTTCGAGGATGTTACACGGAAAACATCTTCTAAGCATAGTTAAAAATCCTGTAATAAGCTTCTCAGGGGATTCCAAGCACTATTGCAAAGGGAGCGGGAAAGCCTAGGGCCTGCAACAAGATTATGGACATTTGGAGAATCAAAGCGATCGGTGAGGAGTTGGCAGAGATTACGCAGATTTCCTCTGATGAGCAACTGATTCCAAGGGGTGCAACCAAGGTTAGCATACATGACTGATCTCGAGATGGTGAAAGGGTGGCCATTAACACGGTTCAACCACCTTAAAATCCAGTATTCGAGACCCATGAATTTTTTGATGTTAGTGAGGGAAGCAGAGGACCAGATCGTCGAGGCATACATGGGAATCGGAACAAGACATGTTTGTATGTAGTGAGTGGCAAGTTTTTGGTTGTTTACACCAGTAAGTTCCTGTCTTATCGCCCACATTGCTGACAGAGTTTTTGCTTTAGTGTTGGCGAAGTGCTGTTGGAAGGTCAGGCCTTCATCCCAGGTGAGCCCTAGATCAGTGTGATGAGAAACCTTTTGGACTCTAATACCATTGATGTAGATGTCTATGTTCATCTTCTTCTTCAAGTTGGTGAATGACATTTGTGCTGACTTGGTCGGATTTATGGATAGGCCAATATTCTCAAGATAATGGTCAAGTTCTTCTATTAGGGCAGTGGCATGGGCGGTGATTGCTTCAGATTTGTCACCGTGTTTTGACGAGATGAAGAGTTTCATATCATCTGCGTAAGAGCTGCAGTCAGGATGCGTAGAGAGGAAGGGGTCCAAAGCGGCAGCAAAAAATAGTGCGGAAAGGACTCCACCTTGGGGGACTCCTCTGTAGACGACGTGGTTCGATTGGAAGGTTCTATGTTCTACTCTCAAATGCCTTTGTTTGAGAATGGAAACGATGACTTTTAATAGGCCTCTCTGTATTCTGAAATGCCTTTCAAGTATTGTCATCAAGGAATTGATTGAGACATTATCGAAAGCAGATTTAATGTCTAAAAATACTACATCAATCTGTTCTTTGGCGTTCAGAGTCGTTTGGATCCGAAATAGGGTGTCCATTAGATTAGTCACAGTTGATCTCTTTGGAATTACAGTGTGTAAATATGGTGGTCTTTTATGGAAAAAATGCATAACAAGGATTGGCAGCAGAGTCTTCTCGAACAATTTCAGTAAATTGCAGCTGATAGAGATGGGACGAAAATCCTTCTTGTCTTTCGGATGTTTGACTTTAGGCACGGGTTTTACAATATAATGTTTCCATATTTCAGGGATAATTCCAGTGTGTAGGGTTTCTCTAAATATGTGTAGCAAGACCTCGATGATGAATGGACTGCTTACTTTCATGATGAAGAGGGGGAACATATCGGGGCCAGAAGTGGATTTATTTCGGAGACTGTTTAATGCCTGAATTACATTTTCTTTGGTTATGGTGATTTCTGTTAGTAGAGGTCTCGCATCTGCAGAAAGATCTTTCTCGATTGAAAATAATAAAAAATTACTCGAGATGTAGCATTAGTGAAGAACGATTAGCCATTTTATGTATCGAATCCGAAATAGGCAAAAAACTAAATTATGACGATATTATCAACGAATTTGCTATAAAACGTAAGAAAATGAAACAAAATTCGCATATTGTGACCTTATTCGATTAAGCTGCATACCAAATTGTATTTTGTAAGTATATGAAGCAATTATTTTCCTTATTTCATTTTTTTGTGATTGAAATGTTGTTTTTATTAAAATAATTTAATTATTTATCATTTCCAAGTAATCCTCACTAAACCAATTTGTGCGAAGTAAGAAACATCAAAATGCAATCAATTGTTTTGTTGAACGAAATTTGTCAACTTTGCACCGGGCTCCGCTTTTGTTCGGTCCGGCTCTGGTGGGAGGAACGAAGGGGATGCGCCTGTTTACCTGCCGCTTTTCTTTGTTTTAAGCTCCCCTTTTAAGAGTACACCGATAAACCCTCCAATACACCGACCTGTGCGGTTTGCCGGAGAACTCAACAATTTTAATCGAAACAAATTTGTGTTCCGATTACGCCTTCTTCGGGGGTCGCACTCTGTCAAATGCACAATGCCGATGACGTCGCAATTTCCAGTTCGGAAAATACTAAAAAAAAAACGTATTTGTGGGGAGGGGAGGCGAACTTTTTTGGCTACAAAACCAAAAGCTACGGGTATACGAAGCGTCGCTCTTGTGTGCCCGAACACGGGAGGCTTTCGTTGCCGACAGTCATTTTGTCGCCTTCCGTTAGCAACGCCGCGGATTCCCCGCAGAAATTGCGTCGATTCATTCTACAAACGGGGGAGGGGGAGGAGGAGGAATGAGTTATAAAAACGATTTAATTTTAAATTTCTCGGAAAGTAAATCCGAAAACGAAACAAATTTTCGTCATTGCGGAGAACAACCAGCGGGGGCGCCCCGAATACGCTTTCATCGATGAGGGGAGAATTTCTCGGCGGCAAAAGGGCAATCAGCGAAGGGTATTCTGCGCAATAAACGCACGCATGAAACAGCAACCGCCGACACCGCGCATTACTGAAAACGACGAAAATTTGGGGTCATCGAAAAGGAGGTTGGGGGAACCGACTGTATTATAAGTCAAACATTATAGGAATAATGTCGTTAGAACTGCGCCTGCCAATTACACACTCGACGCGAAAACCGTTAATCGATTAATTAATGGACGACCGCCGAAGAAAACAATCGTCGTTAATCGAACACGATCGCCGAAGTTCTCTTATCCTCCGTCTTTCGACCTTCCACATCCGTATTCCCGACAGCTTCCCTCCTTCCCTCCCTCCGATTCCTCGATTTTGTCCAGCTCCGTATTAACGTTATCGAGCCGAATGCGGCCCATCCTCTCCCCCCCTCCCTTGTGACGTCACAATGAGCACGCCTTCCACGCGCTCTTTGTCGCCAGATGTCAGTGCCAAACGCCTTCCTCGCAAACGTGCGAATTGACACGAAATGCGGTGCATTGGATTACGACGGACACCAATGGAGCCACCCTCGCTTCGCGGTCAGGGGTCACGGGATGGCCACACCGCCGAGGTAAGTGCGCATTTCGTATTTTGTGTCGCTACACCTTCGCCAAGCATCTTGCCGGAGCCCTCCCCGGATTCGTGGCGGTGCTGACCGGCATTGTGGAAAGGTCAGAGAAGTTGGCAGGAAGCCAAATGCGAGACACACGGTGCAACGAATACGGAGTTCGAGCTTTTGGTTGGCACAGCGGCGGGGTCATTGGCACCGCCAGCATCTCCGGAATTGTAACGCAAGTTCCGAGCGAATACCCCCTCCGTTAGTAAACCAAAATACTTTACGAGTTTCGCCGCGGCAGCTCGCATTGATCCTCGACACAGAGGGGTAAGGGGGGGGGGGAACGGAACAGTTCCTCTTACTGCAGAGACTTCTTTGTGCGGTTTTGGTCTTTGTGCGATGCTTCCGTCGTGTGTTCGCCTGCCGAACTGCACACCGAAATTTTGAAAATAATTCTTCGGGGACGGACGCGGAACCCACGAGTGACTTAAGGAGGAGATAATGCGGCCATAATTAAAGAAATTTCGCGATGCGGGGAAGGGGAAGGTGGAGGGAGGGTTCTACGCTGGAACCTAACCCCGACCACCGCCTTCCTTTTTAACTGCGAAAGGGACTGGAATCGCATTGAACTCGTGCCATTGAAAACAACAACAACAGGAGGAGGAAGAGGAGAGTGTCCTTCTGCCGTGTCTCCTGCGAGGACTCCTCGTGCGACAGCTGTCATGAGACCCAGTCGTCTTCGTCGTCGGCTGAAGCAGCAAATTCGGTCGATTTGGGAGATGCCAGGGGCCACGAGCGCAACGGGGGGCGATCAGTTGGTGAGCACCGCAATGTGTACTCTGCACGGGAGTGAACACGAAACGGAAATACCGCGAGTGGCCGTTTACGCAGTCCTTCCAATATTTTCTTTTGGGGGAGAGGGGGGGGACTATCTGCAGTTGCAAAGGGAAAACTGAACGAAGCTCGTGCAAAAACAAAGAAATTAGTTCATGGAATGTCGCGGCAGTCCTTGAGAGCGAGGCGAGGCGAGGTGGGAGTGGTTACTAAAAGTGCAGCAGCAACATCTCGGAGTGTTCGCTCAGCAGCACGAACATCACTTGACACCGGAAGATGACAAGCGGCCTGTGTCTTCTACGTACACGAGGAACCTGCTCCACTTGACGTCATTTTTATTATTATTTTATTTATTTTTATTTTTTTGGGCCCAAGCAGAAAGCTGTATGGGTCCAGCCAAAGCGTAGCCCTCTCTGATAGCTGGCCTACCTGCACGTGGTGATTGGTGATGGGCAACGTGGGGTCCCATCCAGGAGGAGCCCCGGGGCTAATCGGCTAGAAGAGCGTGTGGACACGTGTTATGGTTGGGGCGGCTCCTCGAACGTCAGTTCAAATCCGTCTCGTGTTACTGGTTTCACCGGACTCTGTAAACCAGGCCACACTCGAACTTGTGTCATGTGTCTGTATTTTGCGTTGTTGCGATGTGCTGGCCAGAAGAGCAAACCCCTGGCTTTTTGGCAATGAAGAGCATTAAACATTATCTCTCTCTCTCTCTCTCTCTCTCTCTCTCTCTCTCTCTCTCATAATGTTAGGGTCAGGCGCCACCTGTGATTTCTCACACCTGCGCCATATGTACGCTGTGAAGAAATACAGAACGACTGTAGATGCCAGAAAAGTGTTCTCTCTTGTATATGACGTATTGCGTTGGATTCTGTTCGGTGTCCGGGCATTTGGCCGCAGGGCCCCTGGTGAAACCCCACGTTGCCCGCACACACCGCTAGGAGGTAGCCAGGCTTCCCTTAATATCTGGCTGGTCTCCGCCAGGGTCGCCCGAGCGTCCTGGACAAAGGCCAAGTTAAAAAAAAAAAAGATGAAGAGAAGGCCCGGGGGAACAAGAGGAAGGGAGGTCTGAACGTGGGGAAAAATCTAAAGTGGATTGATAAGGCAGTCCAGCCGAGTAAGGCGAAATAGGGGTTGGGGAGTGGGATCAAACGTCACGAGTGTCAAAGGCCACGCACTCTCTGGAAGTCGGCATTCCAAGGAGTTCCAATCTTAATCATCTTAATCTTCGGTACAACCTTTTCTCTTAATCTTTTATCAGTTGAGAAAATGCTATCCGATTCCGGTTTGTGTTTGCACTTGAGGGTTGATTGTTCAGCAAGCTTTGCCCTTCTGATGGTAAAGACAGCTTGCGTATCACTCGTTAGGGCTTTGTATCAGTGGTGTGCACGGCCTCCGTAGCCGAGTGGTCAGGAGCAGGAGTGCAGGAGCACACGTTCTTTGAGTAGACCGGGGTTCAAGCCCCTGACTGCTGAATACGGTCGATCTGCCAACCCGCACTGGACCAACGTAGCAGATTATGGTCCATTTTCCCTCAGCATGAATTGTTGGGGAGGCTTCCATCCTGCAGTGGGTTGATAATGGCTGCACTTTACCTTTTTTTTTTTATCAGTGGTGTATTCGGGCAGGAATGCACCGGAAATATGTTCCGGTACTTTTTCTAAATGTCATAATAGAAAATCATTAAATTATGAAAAAAATTAATATTATGAAACAATGGCATAATCAAAGGGGGAGGAGAGAAATATCTATTCTACCCATTGCTACTAAAAATATATATTAATAGTATTCTTTAAAATTAATAGACTTCTTTAAGAACTTAGTTTCTTACTAAAGTACAATGTGTTAGACAAAGAATTCCAACGAATGAAATATACTGTGATGCGTGCGAACTCTGCATTTTGATTCTCCATGAGCTGAACGCTAGATTATTATTGATGGTTAATGACGAATTGATGATTGATATTGATGACGAACTGATGATTATTATTATTATTATTATTAGCTACATGGTGCAAGGAAGTCTGAGGCTTATGCTGCACCAGCCAAAAATAAAAAAATAAAAAAATAAATTCCGAGTTACCCTGAGAGAGAGAGAGAGAGAGTGCCCAAAGTAGAAGAGAATCACCAAGAAGAGAAGAATGATGATGATTTTGTTCTGTGAACCGTGAGCCTCAAGTCTGATTCAGTTACTGTACAGTCGATGTGGCGTTATCCTATAATCTTCTCAAGAACGAACGTTCCAGTACTATTTTTTTTAGCAATACACCTCTTTGTATGTTGTTTCATCCCGAAGCAGGTATGTTTTCTGGTTGCGAGGGTTCCCTGGATTTCAGTAAAAAATTTGAGCCTACGATCGTCCTAAGCAGGGCACTCATACATGAGATGCCTCCGTGACTCCTCTTCGCCACAGTGGCAGAACGGATTTCTTTAAATTCCCATTGCTATCAATTTCTGTTGAAAGGGCCCATGTCCTGTGATCATGAATGTAACTTGCGAACCAGGTGAAAACCAGGAAGGGGACTTTGGGAAAATCATGTCAGTGGATGAGAGGAATCTTCTGGTGATTTCTCCTTTTGGCGTGGTTTCCCATGAATGTTGCCAAAGTCCTTGAAGGTGTTTGAAAATACCATTGCTTTCTTGTTTCAGGTAATTGGTAACCTCCATTTGAAGATTTAACAACTGCGTCGTAATTCTCTTCTTTAATCGATGGTAAAGGCCCTTTTTAATCACCAATCAAGATAGAGCGGCAAACATCCAGTGATACCCTGAGGGGCAGGGAGTGCTGACAGTGGTCAAAAGAGCAAATTCAAAATTCAAATTATTATTTCAGGGCCACCCGTAATCTCTTACATACACTCATGTATGTATTATGACTGTAAATTTCGTGTGTTCTCTGGTTGATTTTCCTGTTTTGCTGGACGAAAAAAACCCAGTTTCTGGGGAATAAAAACCTTGCTATCTACGCCTGAGACCGACTAACTAACTCAGCCACAGAGTGAAAAAAGCCCACTAAAGTTCCTCGCGTCATCGACGGGATTCGAACCCAGGCCTTTTCCACCCGGTGTGGGAAGGACGGTGACGATACCACTGTGTTACCCGCGCAGACACTGGCCAAAAGAGCAACACAACACACCCCTAAACTTACACATACACATTCTGGCTTTTACAGTGACCCGTATGCATCACGCAGCACCAGACGACTAACAATATCACTGTGTACTTGGCGTTGGTGTCATATCCGATCCAATTACTCCATCGGCGGCAAGTTCGAGGGTAGTAATCGTTCGAGGAGCACCGATCTGTTGTTTTGTGTCAAAAGTTGGAGAGGACCGTAGGCGGAGAGGTCCAACATAAATAAAATAATAAATTTTCTGTTTATACTCTGGGACGACCACACGGTCAGAGGAATTCACAAGGTAGAGAGAATACAAGAAACAGAACCATATTCAGCACTCACGGGCTTGAACCCGGGTCACTCAAGGCACGTGTACTTGTTAGGATCACTAATGGCGCCCGAGAGCACTTTTTCCGCCACAAGTCAGACTCGTTACTCGAAAACTTTTAGTTTCAATCCGGATGGCGTATGGAGGAACCCTGGACACCGCAAACAAGAGTGAATCCAGATCAATGTATGCCAAACCAAGACACGAGATGGAAGCCAGCAACAAGCTGGTACAGCCGCACCCATCACTGGACGCACCCAGACCCTGCCAAGCCAGAGTTTAAAACCTTGCCAGATTCAAAACGCGATGACAGAGTTAACAGAAGTCGTGAAAAAGATCAGATTGCTCGAAGAGGTCAGTCAGATTGCGGGTCCCGCCAACGCAGTCTGGACAGCCTCAATTGCTTGAAAGCAGATTTTCCCGTAAAAAGACGTGGCGAATAATGTGCAGCTCAATGTGCACAAAGGCTGTGATCAGATGACCTACGAAGCCACGAAACAGGCACCAACAAACCTGAAAAGAATGAAAAAAGAAAAATGCGAAATTTAATCTGAAATCATCAAATGAGAATGGAGAGACTTTGCAAGAGATGATCCGTTAATTAACCTAACAGCGGTGATTATTCACGAATTAAGAATCTGCAGATAAAGGAACCACGATGTGGCAGTGATCACAGTGCACTGATACATCTTTAAGTGAAAGATGGTAGTTACATCTATCACTTAAAGATGTAACTACCATCGAGGGTAAGGGGAATGGTTTTTCTTTTCGTAATGGTAATTTATTGGTCTCAGACAGTTTTCAAATTCTTTGCACTGGGACCAACTGATGATGTTACCAACTGGAAACTCTACGTGGAAAGCAATTAGGGGAAAGAATCGTAGAAGCTTCTACGCTTTTAGCCCTCGTGCGTAGCACAGGTGGTAGAATTTCCGTCCTCTCCACACAGAGTGGAAAAGAACGGAGTTCGAATCCCGCCGATGACGATAGGAATTTTTATGGGCCTTTTCACAACATGGCTGAGTTCGTCGATCTTAAGGATGTAGCATGGTTTTTTCTCCCCTAAACTAGGGTTTTTCTTCCAGCAAAATAGAAGTCGACTTCAGAACACACGCAATTTACACACAATACACACTTAAACTTTTAGGAGCATCACCGGCTTAGGCGGTGATGCTCCTAAAAGCAAGGACATCAGGATGGAATTTGGTTTAGACAAATGCAAGACCCACGCACTGCACCAGGGAAATTTAGTCGGCTGAAACTATCAGCTGCTCACCGATAAAGAGATCGAAGCTATGACAGAAGGAGAGACCTACAAATACATAGGGATGATGCAGGCTCAGCAGTTAGAGCACAAGGAAATCAAGAAGTGCCTGACCGAAAAATATCATCAGAGACTCTGAACCCTGCTGAAAGCAAAATTGAATGGAGGGAACACAGTTAAAGCCATAGACACCTATACAGCTCCAGTATTGACATACTCCTTTGGGGTCATACATTGGACTAACACCGAGCTAGAGGATATCATGCGAAAGACAAGGACAATGATGACCAAGAGCTGCCAACACCGCCCAAAATCAGCAGTGGAGAGAGTTTCCTAGCTACTAACAATAGCTTGGAAAGAGGAAAGAAGTGGCTGATAGAGCAACAGAAAACAGCGATAGTTGACCTGAAAGATTACTTCGAGAACAACACAGCACCACTCCAACAGGCCATAAGGAAGACAGATGAGTGGTACACCCCACTCCACCTAAACGGGGAGCCCCCTTCCACCCAGATGGCACAAGAAACGAAGCTAGAAAGATGGGCAAAGAAGACACTCCATGGCAGACAATACAATGACCTCAATCAAGATCACATCAATAACATTGCTTCCAATGCTTGGCTCACAAGCGGGACGCTCTTCCCCGAGACTGAAGGATTCATTCTGGCCATTCAAGACCAGATAATCAACACCAGAAACTATGAAAACACATCGCATAGGAGCCCGGAATATCAGATGGCACATGTCGACGATGCCACCTGCCCTCAGGTGCCACCTGATCCAACAGGTCACAGGGGGATGTAAGGTGATCACCCAGACTGAGTACTCTCAAAGACACGACTATAGCCACGATAATACATCAGAAGCTCAGTTAACCAAAGAAAGAGTACCGTACTACAAGCACGAACCTCAGGCAGTACTAGAGACCCCGACCCACAAGCTGTACTGGGACCGCGCCATAATAATGGACAGGACGATCCCGCACAACAGACCAGACATAACCCTTGTGGACAAGATGGAAAAGGCTACCTACCTGATTGACGAATACTAGCAATGTCCAGAAAACCCATGAGGGGAAAAAATTAGGAAGTACACAAACCTGAGACATGAGATCAGGGAGATGTGGCATATGCAAGAAGTAACGACCATCCCAATCATCGTGTCAACCACCGGTATGGTACCAAAGACTCTACATAGCAGCCTAACAGCAACAGATCTCCCAGAGAACACCTACAAAAAAAAAAAGAAAAATCAAATTATTGTATTAGGGCCACCATTATTTCTAATATATACCCATATATGTATTTTGTCTGTAAATTGTGTGTTCTCTGGTCGATTTGCCTGTTTTGCTGAAAGAAAAACCCCACTTTCTGAGGGGGGAAATCTTGCTATCTACGCCTGAGACCGACTAACTAACTCAGCCACGGAGTGAAAAAAGCCCACTAAAGTTCCTCGCGATATCGACGGAATTCGAACCCGGGCCTTTCCCACCCGGTGAGGGGGAAGACGGTGACGATTACCACTGTGCTACAGCACAGACAGAGACACCTACAAGGAACTCCAGGAAGTCGCAACCCCGAACACGTGTAGGATAGTGGGAGAGTTCCTCGATTACAACCACCCTGTGTACTTGGTAGCAATACCCGTCACGAGGTGGAACCCCCAATCAGGGAGAAATAATATAAGAGCAATAATAATAATAATATAAGAGCAATAACAAGGTTTAGGCCTAAATGGTTGTCAAATGAACTAATGAGACTCGTAACAGAGAAGAAAAATGCATGGGATGCATATAAATTATCAAGAGACTCAGAAGCCTATGGCAGATATAATCTAGTCTGTAATCAGGTCACAAAGGAGGTTAGGCAGGCGAAGGCAGATTGCGAGAAATCCTTGGCAAAAGATGCTAAGAAAAACAGCAAGGATTTCTTTACTTATATAAACTCTAAAAGGAAGGGGATGAATCTGATTGGTCAACTGGATATTGATGGTTCAAATGTTGATGATCCTGCTCAGGTAGCTAACAAACTAAATGAATATTTTGCATCGACATTCACACATGAGGAGTTATTCAGCGAGGGGAATGCCAGAGGTGTATTCAACTCTAGCAGTAAGCTAGAGAATCTTGTAATAATTGAGAGCAAAGTGGAGGAGAAATTGTTGAAGATAAACACAAGGAAGGCACCTGGGGTGGATGGGATCTATCCAGTTATATTAAAGGAGGCGGCAAGAGAAGTAACCAAACCCTTAGCCATAATTATGAGAGCTTCCTTGGACTCAGGGGAGGTTCCCACGGACTGGAGATGTGCAAATGTGTCCCCAATTCACAAAGGTGGATCGAAGGGTGACACGAGTAATTACAGACCAGTTAGTTTAACTTCTGTTCCGGGTAAAATAATGGAGTCACTGGTTAAAGATGCATTGCAGGATTATCTAGACAAGATTGCAGCAATAATTCAGACACAGCATGTTAATTATTTTTTGCATCCAGCATGGAACTGGATGCAAAAAATAATTTTGATATCATATATTTGGATTTCAGGAAAGCTTTTGACACTGTTGCGCATGAAAGACTATTGTACAAATTGGAGCAGAATGGTATTAAGGGTAAGTTGTTACAATGGATAAAAGGATGGTTAAGTGCGAGAAGACAGAGGGTGGTAATCAATGGGGGCTGCTGTTCTTGGACTAATGTTATTAGTCGAGTCCCACAGGGTTCGGTGTTAGGTCCACCGAACCATGTTTTGTATATTTATCAATGATATTGATGAAGGTATATCAGGCTTAATGTCGAAGTTTGCAGATGACACAAAGGTTGGCAGGGTTGTTAATGACAGTAATGGCAGTTTGCTACTGCAACAGGATCTAGATAATTTGGGCAGATGGGCTAAGAAGTGGCAACTGAAGTTTAACCTTGACAAATGCAAAGTACTGCATATGGGTAGAAGTAACCCCAGAGAAACGTGCCAACTGTGTGGTACTACACTTAAGGTGGTAGAAAATGAAAAAGACCTGGGAATAATTGTGCAGTCAGATATCAAGTTTTCTGAACAATGCAGACAGGCTGCTAGGGCAGGTCATGGGGTTTTCTCAATGATATATAGGAATTTTGCTAGCAAGGAGAAGGATGTGATTATCCCTCTGTATAAAGCAATGGTCAGGCCACACCTTGAGTACTGCATACAGGCCTGGAGGCCTCATTTTAGGAAGGATGTAGATTTGCTTGAGCGTGTACAGAGAAGGGCAACAAGATTAGTGATGGGAATGAAGGGACCCTCTTACCAAGAGAGGCTTAAATTCTGCAAATTCCAGTGGCACTTGCGCGGTGATCTGATTGAGGTGTATAAGGCCGTTGAGCACGCTGAATTCTGATGGGATCCTTCCACTTGTTCAGATTGCGAACCTAAGGGGGCATAAATTGAAATTGAGGAAAGACAGATGTAGAATAGAAGTGCGGAAATTTGCCTTTAGCCAGCGGGTGGTTAATTGCTGGAACAAACTTCCATCTGTCGTTGTGGAAGTTGATAGGTTAAATAAATTTAAGGAGGAACTGGACAAATATTTAGAGGGGATTGTTCTGTAATTTTTTTTTTTTT
The DNA here is from genome assembly GCF_048544385.1 of Mastigoproctus giganteus. NCBI lineage: Eukaryota > Metazoa > Arthropoda > Arachnida > Uropygi > Thelyphonidae > Mastigoproctus > Mastigoproctus giganteus. The sequence goes on along the minus strand of NC_143577.1, from coordinate 1,406,653 downwards.
TTTTTTTTTTTGGCTGATGCTGCATGAGATCATACGCTTGCTTTCTTTCATCACATGACACTACTACAATAATAATAATAATATACTTAAACTATACCATCTGTAATCAAGCGCATTGTGAAACAGTGTCAATCGTCTTAGAGAGAGAGAGAGAGATAATCTTTATTGCCCTTCACGGACAAAAAGCCAGGGGTTTACATTTTTACAGCCTCCCGAAACTTCCGGAAAAATCGAACAATTATTGAGATAAAAAAAAGTCATTTTACAAATGAAAACATATTTTAATACAAAGGAGAGAACTCCTTACGAGAGTTAAATCTGCTTGAGCTGGCTTAACATCGAGATAAGAGCAGCAGCTCAATCAGACAGGAACAGATGCAAGGTACACATCAGTCATTGCTGATTAGTCCGGCTAGTCATAATTTTTTTCCGGTAAGTCCGGTCAACAGCGAATTTGTTCAGGGCAGCGTCAAGTGCCTGGGTTTGCTTCAACATCTACTGAGGGAGGAACCTGTCCGAGAGATGGAGTCGTGCTGAATGCGAACAGAGCTCGGGATTGGCCCTAAGGGAAGCAGGGGAACCTCCAGCCACAGGTATCCCAGAATGAAGGTGTTGCGATTATGCCTGTTATCATCTTGATTGTTGCTAGGAGGCGTTGGTCGTCGACTAAGGTGGGAAGCCGTGGAATCCCGAGAGAGTTGGCAAGCTCTGTGGTACGATCAGAGCTAGAAGGTTGTGCTTCCTGTTGGCCCACTTTAGGAGCCAGAATTCTGTGGCAAAGAGTGGTTTCTTTATTGATGGTGCCGCTGATGCCCAAATTTCAGCAGCATAGAGTAAAGGTGGAAAGATGATTGTTCTTATGTACCTCACAGTTGTCTTTTTTTCCCTCTGATATGAAGGAGATGCTGTTTTGCCATCCACCGGAGTCTTGAAGCACGTGTGAGGAGCATGTCTATGTGGGCGTTGAATCGAAGTTTGGAGTCGAATACAACGCCCAGATCACGATGGCTGGACGCAATTGGGATGAGGGTGTTGCCGACCGAAGGCTGGAGAGAAGAAGCAGTTTGCTTCAATGAATACACCATGAATTCGGACTTAGCAAGATTGATCTTGAGCCCAAACTGGCAGAGGTAAGATGTGACTGTGGTGAGAGCGTTGTTAATTTCCACTTTTACCAGATCTAGGTCTTGACCGGGGATGATGGGAGTGAGTATCTTGATATCGTCCGCATAGCTCAGCAGACATCGAGAATGTGCAACCAGTGGGAAGATAATGGATGAAAACAGAAGGCCCGAAAGGACCCTTCCTTGTGGGACTCCTGCGGTGACGGATCTAGTAAGGGTGCGATCTCCTGTATGAAGCTTTATAACTCTGTTATTCAGAAGAGAGGAGAGAAAGCATAATATGTTCCCTGTGATCTGGAAGTGGCATTCCAGGAGAGTGAGTACTTGGTTTACTTGGACGGCATCAAATGCAGCCTCAATGTCTAAGTAAGTCACAGCTAGTTCCTGCCTATTCTCCAATGCTCACAAGAAGGTGGCTAGCAGATTTGTGATCGTTGATCTGTTTGGAAGGGAGTAGTGAATTTGGGCCTTTTAATGTATTTGTTTTTATAAATCTGAATACATTTTTATAATTCTGTGCCCACCCTTCTAGCCAACCAGCTGTACAGGAAGGCGAATTCACACTTAATAAACTGGATAATATAATAATCTAAAAGTGGTCCAACTCAGCAAATGGAAACACTGATTTCGCTACTTTGTATGGCGCCCTCTATTAACGAAATATTGCACTACGGCTTGGTTTTTTCTGGCGTGGCAGCAGCGAGCCCGAATCAAAATGAACGAAAGGCTATCACGCGCGCCGAGAGTAGCCGAGTGAGCGAATTGTCCCGTGACCGCGAGTTCAGAGTGTTGCTAAGATTCGAAGAGCGGGCAGCTTTTTGCCGAGAAAGCGAAGTATTTCGCTTGAATGTTCCGGGCGAACAACGGCTGGAGAAGCAGAAGGGGGGTGGGGAATTTCGGAATTGGGGAAGACCGCTAATTGTGGGCAGTGACGCTTGCAAAGAAACCATTCGTGCTGAGGAGAGGCCGTGCGAGTGAGGCTGAGCCATACGAAATTAATGGTTTCGAAATTATTGGAAAAACTTTCGACCATAAGGCAATTAAGGCTCCCAGAAAGAACGCCATAGCCGAGTGGTCTTGCCAAACAGTGTATAAGTACGCGTGCTTTCAGTGACCGGTGTTCAAGCCCGTGACTGATAATTACGGTGCTGTTTCTTGTATCTTTCCTATCTTGTGAAGCGCCTCCGTAGCCAGGTGGGTAGGAGCAGCAGTGCGTAGCACACGCTTCTTGATTAGACCGGGGTTCGAGCCCGTGACCACCGAGTACGGAGGATGCGGAAAGGTCAGGGAATGACCACCGCATATCCCCGGAGCAATATGGCCTTAGTTGCTAATGCTCCTAAAAAAAACTAAATAACAAATAAATAACTATCTTGTGAACTCCCCCTATCATGTTGTCATCCTGGAGTATGAACAGAAAGTTTATTTTTATCTTTTAATTTCGAGGAAGGCCGCCTGAAAGTGTATCGAGCCATTGAGGTTAATTATGAGGGTATCTTTGGACTCGGTAGAAATTGCTTTGGATTTGAGAAGTGCCAACATCATAAAGGCCGTTCTGATAGCGAAGTCGGTAACCACAGACCGGGAAGTCTGACTTCAGCGGTATGGTAAATCTTAGGGGTAATGATTAAGAGTGGAATCCAGGGACATTTAGATAGATATGAAATTCTGGATGACACACAACATAACTTTGTTGACAGTAAATGCCTAACTAACTTACTCAGCTATTTTGACATACAGTAGGTATATGTAATAACTTACTGGGTGACCTTAATATAAAGTGCGATTGTTTTTGTGTGTCTACAGTAATGCCAGGAGCGTTATCAATAAAATGGCTGAATTTCAACTATTGGTTAGGAAAACTATTCTTAACAAAATAGGACTAACAGAAACGTGATGTCACCAGGAAATTGGACATGATGAGTTACATTACGGTAGAAAAAGAACAGCTTTTGCCCAGTCTCAAATTCCACAATCTTCTGGTGTGTAGTCTGTAGTCTGCACACCAGAAGATTGTGAACAATATGACAAGCCTTTGCGTGCAGATGAAATGGGCAAGCAAGCACGAATGTCTTATTACGGGTGCTTTTAATCTCTCCAGAATTGATTGGAATAAGTGGGAGGGGGAAAACTCACCTTATGGTAAAATTTTTCTAAATAAAATAGATTATTATTTGTACGAGCATGTGTTAGTTGTCGGACGGCACCAAGGGTTTCCCCATCTCCATATGTACCAGCATGTCAATAATACCAGCAGTAGGAGTGAGAATATTCTTGACTTCATCATTACTGAAGAATTAGATGACATCACAAAGCTTAAAATACAAAAAACATCGGTAGGTGGTGATAACGTCAGTTGGATGATGAAGAAAGAAATTGCGGTAGTTAAAGGTAAAACGCGGGTTTTAATTTCGGAACAGAGTACGTTGACAGTTTAAGTCGCTATATGGCATTTATTAATTCAGCAGATTGCAGAGTGAGGGCGAGTACAATTGACTTATAGAATACCTTCAAAATCACAGAAGTCATGAACGCATACATACTATTAAGAAAATATTCCAGAAGTATGCCGAAATGGATGAATGCAGAGCTGGTCAGTGAAATTAGCATTTGCATTAGTTGTGGCATATGATGCAAGAAATCAAGCTTATACAGTATCAGCAAAAAAAAAAAAAACTTCCCGTTCACCTATCCAATCGCTCCAGACGTTTATTCAGTTCTTCCTCAATTTACTTAAGCTATCAACTTCCACAACGACAGATGGAAGTTTGTTCCAGCAATTAACTACACGGCTAAAGGCTAATTTCGGCACATCTATTTTCTAACAAGGTTTCCTCAATTTGAATTTATCCCCCCAGGTTCGTAATCTGAGCAAGAGGAAGAATCCCATCAGAATTGAGCCTGCTCAACCCATTCGAGGCCTTATACACCTCAATTTTATCACTTTGCAGGTGCCAAGTCTCCAGAAGCTGAAATTTGCAGAACTTAAGTTTTTCTTGGTAAGAATACGCCTTTGTTCCCCTCACCAATCTCCTTGCCCTTCTCTCTACTCGTTCCAGCAGCTCTACGTCCATCCTAAAATGAGGCCTCCAGACATGTATGCAGTACTCAAGGTGTGGCCTGACCATTGCCTTATACAAGGGAATAATCACCTCCTTATCTCTGCTTACCTCCTTATTGACGAGACCTCATGAGCTGCTCTGGCAGCCTGTCTGCACTTCTCTGAAAATTTCATATCTGCCTGCACAATTACCTCCAGGTCTTTTTCATTCTCCACTATCTTCAGAGTAATACAGCACAGTTGGTCCGTTACTCTGGGGTTATGCTACCTATGTGCAGTACTTTGCATTTGTCAGTGTTAAACTTCAGTTGCCACCTCTCAGCCCATCTGCCCAACTTTTCCAGATCCTGTTGCAGCAGCGTACCGTTTTTATCACTAACAACCCTGCCAACCTTTGTATCATCCCCAAACTTGGACATTAAGCCTGTTATATCATCAATATCATGGGAAAATATAGAAAACGACACCTAACCCTAGTGAACTCCACTAATAACATTAGTCCACGACGAACAGTGTCCGTTTATTTACACTCTCTGTCTTCTCCCACTCAACCATCCTTTTATCCATAGCAGCAACTTTCCTTTAATGCCATACTGCTCAATTTGTACAGTAGCAGCCTTTCATGTGCAACAGTATCAACAGCTTTCCTGAAATCCAAGTATATGATATCAAGATTATTTTTCGCTTCTAGTTCCTTTGTGACACGTTGTACCACCCAATCAAATTGGTCAGGCAAGAGTTCCCCTTAACAAACCCATGCTGTGTCTGAACTATAGCTGCAGCTCTTTGTAGATGATCTTACACTGCTTCTTTAATCAATGACTCCATTACTTTCCCCGGAACAGAAGTTAAACTACCATGTCTGTAATTACTCGTGTCACCCTCTGATCCCCAGAAGGTGACACGAGCAATCGAGAGGGTGATAAAAAGTACTGAAGTCTACAACAGCCAAAGGTTGATCTGTAATGGCACCACAAATAAGGTGAAGGAGGTCAAGCGAGAAATCACTTGCTAAGACAGCAAAGAATGGGGACAAGGAATTTTTCATGTATGTGAAAACAAGGAAGAAAAAAGTGAATCAGATTGGACCCTTGTGCACTGGGTGTGAGAAAGTCTCAAACAACTCATCAGCTGGTTTGTCTTAGACAACCCAGCTGATGTTGTGGATGAATTGAACAGGTACTTTGCATTTGTCTTTACTGAAGATAGACCCTTCGTGCTGACAAGAGGGCGTGCAAGTAAGGCTGTCTTGTGAAATTGGCGATTTTGAAATTACAGATTTTCTGTTTATTAGAAAATCTGTCGATCATGAAGGCAAGTAATGCTCCCGCAGTTGATGTCATGTACCTAGTAATTTTGAAAGAGGCCTCCAGGGAGTATATTTAACAACTGAAGTTAATTTTGAGGGAATCTTTGGACTCGGGAGAGAATCCTTTAGATTGGAGAAGTATAACTGTATCACTGATGCATAAATGCGGTTTTAAGAGTGAAGTTGGTAACTACAGTCCAGTTAGTCTGACATTAGTGGGATAGAAAATCGTAATGACAATGATTTAGAGTGCAACCCAGGGACATTGCATAGATATGGCATTTTGAATAATACACAACCTGGTCTGTTAAGGGGAAATCATGTTTAACTAACTTAGTAAGCTATTTTGACACAGTTACTCATGAGCTGGATGTAGAAAACAATTTCAACAATTTCATCATGATAGATTATTGTATAAGCTGGAACATCTTGTTATTACTGGAAAGATTCTAAGATGGATTGCCGGGTGGGTGCAAGGCGAAAGGCAGAGGGCTGGAATTAATGGACGTTCTTCAGATTGGTGTAAATTCCGAAGTGGAGTTGCCCAGGGATTGATTCTTGGTCCACTGTTGTTTTTGACATTGGCGATGGGATAAAAGGAGTGATATCAAAATTTGCAGATGACGTAAAGATTGGCAAAGGCGTTAATGATCAGTGGAAAACAGCGCTCCTTCAGGATGACTTGAACAGGCTTCAAAGATGTCAGAGAAGTGGCATCGATGTTTTAACGCTGCTAAATGAAAGGTCTTACACTTGGGGAATACCCTACCCAAAAACTTAACATATCTAAATTACCTTACGCCCATAACTTGGCCTAGCAAAACTAAGCGATTCTACCCCTACGTCGACGCGTTTCTGTCTTTTTTTTTTTTTTAAGGTCCTAGCCGCCGAAATCTCAGGAAATTAAGTGGCAGGACCTGCAAGAGTGAAACAGACTACTGGGTTCCTGGTCTGCCTCCACGGGGCGTAAGTGGGGCAACGTGGGCCTCAGTAGGGGCCCAGCGGCTAAATGACCAGATGAACAACGGTACAAGGCATCACACATATACAAAGTCTATACACTTTTAAATCTCTGGCTTTTCCAGTCAACTGGTTCACCCACAATGTAAACTACGCGGAGATGGGGGGAACCCCTTGTGCCGTTTGACCCTAAACACACTTACACTTACACTTACACTTACTTGGGGAATAGCAACCCACAAAAAAAATATTCACTTGGTGAGGCTAAATTAAAAAGAATGTAGGATTAAGAGGGAATCAGGAGTTACGATATGGGCAGGTATGAAGATTTGTCAACAGCGTAAGCGGACAGCCAGGAAACCCATGGTCTCCTCTCTAAAATTTATTGAACAATGTCCTGTAGAGATGGAGAGGTCATAATCCCACTATACAGAGTGTCTCAAAAATACACGGCATAACTTCAGGAATGAGTTCCTCATATGTAGACAATATTTTATATCAACATAGTTCTGGAAATGCTTGGTTCCCGAGTTATTAACCGGAATGTCTCATCTCCCTCAGGTTATTTCCTTCATCACAAGGCACTGACAGAATCTGGTGGTTTTCCATTCTAACCATGTGCTCAAATCGGAAGCAAGCGGATATGCACTTTATGTACGGTTTGGCGGACGGCAATGCTCTGGAGGCTCGTCATTTGTACCACGAAAGGTTCCTGAACGAAGATGTCCAGACAGGAAAAGGTTTGAAGATATCCATCGCCGCCTTTGTGAACATGGGACCTTTACACCTCGTGCTGCCGACAGAGGACGACCAAGATCTATGACTCCTGAAGTACAGGGGTGGACCAACTGCCTGGCCTCCACGATCACTGATTTAAACCCACTAGATTTCTTCTTGTGGGGCCATTTAAAGTCATTGGTGTATTCGACTCCGGTAGTTGACGTGGAAACTCTAGCAATCGAATTATGGCAGGTTGTGAGACAATACGAAACGTGCCAGGAATTTGGCATCGTTTTCTCGAGTCCATGAGACGTCGATGTGAGGCCTGTATTCAGGCCTCACAATTACTATATGGTGATGTGAACAGTTAAGTGTCATAGACAGACCTTCAAAACTCGGAAACCAAGCATTTCCGGAACTATGTTGATATAAAATATTTTTTATTGTCTGCATATGAGGAACTCATTCCTGAAGTTATGATGTGTATTTTTGAGACACCCTGTATGAGGCAATTGTAATACTGTGTTCAGATATGGAGACCTCATCCGAAAAAATACATTAAGCTTCTTGAAAGGGTCCAATGACGGGCAACTCGAATGGTGAGATCGGCAGAAGGACGACTGTATGAGGAAAGACTTCGATCATGTGGTGTACAGAGCTTGGCAACCAGGCACCTCAGAGGTGACCTGACAGAGGCTTATAAGGGTCTGAGTGGGGTTAGTATAATGAATGAAAGTGGAATTTTCACTGTTATGGAGAATTCCAGAACTCAGGAATAAATCCATATTACAGATTTAGACTAGATTGTCGGAAGTTTTGTTTTAGCAAGCGAGTCATTGATTGCTGGAATAGTTTGTTCACGGGTAGTGGAGGCTGTCAATTTGAATAAATTCAAAGGTCAATTAGATAGTTACCTGTGTGAGGAGAAGGGGTTATTAGTATTACTATTAAACCTAATTTTATTTAAATTTTAAAGTATACTCTGTAATTATCTCCTTTCTCACAACACGGTTTGCACACCCTTAGACGGAATATTAATAAATAAATATTTTAAAATGTTAGCAAATTACAGTAATTTTATCGTTAATGGTAAAATATTAAATATTAATTATATGTAGTAATAACGTTGAGTGCGAACAATATTAAAATACATAAACTTATCGATTATGTAATATGTTTGCGTGAATGGGTTACGTATTTTCTTTACTGAAACAAAGGTCGCATTTTAGCATTTGGTCTTTAGAGCGCCGTAATCAGTTTTCTCGTTTCTATAATATCACTCGTTTTTTTTTTGTAAAAGGAATCAAAAATAGATAGGATTGGGAAAATAAAATGAAAAAGAAGACGTGCAACATCCACAGGCAGTGCTGGCACAAAGTACTTTCGCGTCCCGGATAAAAGGATTTTTCGACGCCCCCTTTACTACGGATATTTATACGGGCAAACCCTGTATAACACGGTACTTCTACAACACGGTTAGAGAATTTTGGTAAATCTCGCATAACAGGGTATTTTTTGAGCTTTTGTGAAGAAAACCTGAGAAACCCTGCCATTATGATGGATGTAATTTTTCAACTTTTCCACTCTTTTTGAATCCCCGTTGTTGACTCGCTGGTGAATAAAAATTATTGAGAAATTCCCGTATTTTATTTTGTTAGGAAATCCCCGTGTTACGTTCTGTGCTATTGAACTTGTGGAATCGTTTTTTTTTTTTCGTTACAATGGTTACAATTTTTTTTTTCGTTACAATTTTTCGTTACAATTTAATCGTTACAATGGATTTTGGAAAAAACATGATTCCGAATCTATTGAAGTAATGGAGGCATGGAAAAATTCTCAATTATGGACTGTATCAGAACCATAGCTTTATCGCTGAAAGAAGTAAAACCAACAAGGTTAAATGCGTGGGGGAAAATGTATGGCCAGAGTCAGTTCATTGAGGAAATATGGTCGAACCGGCAGAAAACGTTAATCGGTGCGATAGTAGAACTTGCTACGTCAGTAGGAGGGGAAGGTTTTGATAGTATGACTACTGAGGCCCTCGTGGGTAGCACAGTTTATAGAATCGTCCTGCTCCAAACACCGGCTGGAAAAGACCCGAGTTCGAATCCTGTCGATGAAGGGAGGAATTTTTATTGGTCTTTTTCACAATGTGGCTGAGTTAGTCGGGCTCTGGCAGCATGTTTTTTTCTCCCGGAAACTCGGGTTTTTCGTCCAGCAAAACAGAAAATCGACCTCAGGACACACGCAATTTATAGACAATTTACAGAGTAACATGGCGATGCTCCTAAAAAAATAAAACAAGATATGATTATTGAAGACGTTCAAGAATTACTGGTAGAAAAAGAAGACGGCGTAGCGCATTTGGTGCAAATGGCATCGGAATAATTAACTAGGCATAGTGCATAGTGTGCATAGTGTTAGGGTCGGGCGCCACCTGTGGTTTCCCACATCTGCGCCATATGTACACTGTGAAGAAATACAGAACACTGTAAATGCCAGAAAAAGTGTAGTGTGTTGAATGTGTAGTATTGTGTTGGGTTCTGTTGTGTGTCCTGGCATTTGGCCGCAGGGCCCCTGGTGGAACCCCACGTTGCCCGCACACACCACTAGGAGGTAGCCAGGCTGCCCATTATTCTCTGGCAGGTCTCCGTCAGGGTCGCCTGAGCTTTCTGAACGGAGACCAATAAAAAAAAATAAAATGAAAAAAAAAAAAAATAAATAAAATAAATAAATAAATAATAAAAAAAATTTAATTTAAATTAAAAAAAAAAATAATAATAATAAAAAAAAACCGATGATAATAATAATAATAATAGAAAATAATAATAATAAAAAATATATATATAATAAAAAAAAATAAAATAAAATAAAAAAAATAAAAAATATTAAAAAATAATAATAAAATAAAATAAAATAAATAAAAATAAAATAAAATAAGTAAATAAATAATAAAAATAAATAAAAAATAATGTAGAGTGCGGCAGTACAGGGTGTACGGAAGAAGATGGGGGATGAAAGTAAGAGTAAGGGGATGTAGGTAAGGGCAAATTGACAGTGGAGCATATGCCCCACCAGGAGAAAAGGGGGAGGGGATAACTCCAGAAGGGTAGAAAAACCACTCAGCGAGAGTGCTGAGTGTGACTTGTATTTTGCGGTGGAGTGGTCAGGACCACTGGAGCCTACCCAACCATATGGAAAGTTAGCAGGTAATCCTACTTTGGATGTTCCAGGGTTAGCAAGTCGATGCTGGTAAAACAGTCAAGTAGATTTTTTATTTCAAGTTTGAGTAAGTCCTTTACAGGTTTCTATCCCTGGCTTGAGTTGGTTGTAGAGTCCTGCGCCTAGAAAAGAGGTTCTGTGCGTACTCAGTTAATGATTTATAATATTGTTCTTCAGAAATTAGCAGGTGCTCCTGTCCTTGAGGTATGTGTTGTAGCCTGGTGTACAGTGTTCCTCGAAGATCGTTATAAATTGGGCAGTTATAAAGAAGATGGTCCCAATCTTCAATTTCTCCACATGTACAGTAGGGGTTATTGATGATTCCCAAGGTAGTCAACTTATGATTTATAGAGCCGTGTCCAGTTATAATATATGTACAGTAGAGGCCAGGAGAGAACCAAGGCGGCGACTTTGGATAAACTAGTTTGACATCCGGGATGAATTTCTTAGTTATCAGGCCCTTGTCCGTCTCCTCCCATCTTGTCTGCCAGATTTGAAGTAGTATGGCAGCTAGTTTTTTCTTTTCTTGCTTGCAGTCAGTGCGGGTGTCAATGGTATGTCCAAAGATGGTAGCTGGGATTCCCCGCGACAGGCAGTAGTGCAATCCTCGACGGATAACCTCCAAGTCAAGGGGGAGGACACCTGCAAGAACCTGTAGGGCCGGAGAACTTACTGTGCAACAGGCCCTGGTAATGGCAAGCAGTATACTTCGCTGAATTGTTTCCAGTTTGCATTTATTGCGAACAATTATTGCTCTATGGTACCAAATCCCGGATCCGTATGTAATAACAGGGAGGAATATAGCGTTATACAGGAGTTTGAGTGTTCTCCGGTTCAGACCCCAGTCACACCTGCTTACTCGGACGATTAAGGCTGCATAATTTCTGATTTTTACTTGAAGGTATGAGAGGTGCGGGAAGAAGGAGAGCTTTGAATCCAGGATGATACCCAGGTGTTTTAGGGAAGTTACCAGCTTGATGGTTTTTCCTTGTACCTTGATCTGAGGTGGCCTTGATATTTGTAGGGTGCCTTTGAGAAGTATGGATTGTGTCTTCTGTGGAGAAATCCGGAGCTTGTGTAGAGTTGCCCAGTCCTGTAAGATCTCTAGTGCCTGATTTCCAGCTGCCTCGAGAGCTGCTCTGGTGTCCGCTGCGATGGAGATGGTAATATCATCTGCGAATGCTTGGATAGTAACAGGGCCCAGATCCAGACCAAGTAACTCATCAAGGACGATGTTCCAGAGGAACGGGCCGAGGACCGAACCCTGTGGGCAGCCTCTGTAGATAGATTTGGTGAGCTTCTGGTATGGTGAGGAGACGGTGATCTTCCTGTTGGAAAGGTAACTTTCTATACACCTGTATAAGTTGGCTGGTATGCGTGCCAATCTTAGCCTGCGAAGAATGCTTGGCCACCAGAGCATGTCAAAGGCCCCGGCAAAGTCAATGGTTATGAGGAGGAAGTACTTGTAATTAGTGTTGGCTGCAGCTTGGGTTATTTGGTAGAGAGCATCCTCTGTGCAGCGTCCTGGGCGAAATCCATACTGTGAATTGGATTGTAGGCCAGCTTCTGTGTAGTGTGTTAGGAGTCTGGTATGGAGGAGGCGTTCAAGTAGTTTGCTCAATGTGGACAAGAGGGCAATGGGTCGGTATGAGTTAGGCTGTTCTGGAGGCTTCGATGGATTTTTCAGTATTAACTTTAATTCAGCTATTTTCCAGCTTTCTGGGAAGGATCCCTGGGTTAGGCATTTATTGAACAGGTTAAGCAGAAATTGGGGATTTACCTGGGCGACCTTTTTTAGTATTTCTGGTTCAATGTGATCTAGTCCTGGGGATTTTTTATCCTTCATTTTGCCAAGGGCTTGCTGCAGTTCTTCAGTGTTAAATTCTTCCTCCACAGAGTCAATGTGGTAATTGTCATTATCTAGACAAATTTGCTGCTGTTGTGTTGTGAGATGATCGGTGTCGCTGATAAAGAGAGTATCCAAGATATTCATCATGGATTGCTCCCATAACGTTGTCATGATTCCTTGTGGTGTTATTGTGGAATGGACTACTTCTCCTCTTGGCAATTTGTTGGTAGTAACTCGGTACACCACTCCCCAAGGGTCCGAGTTACCAGTGGTGGTAACCAGCCGCTCCCATGTAGTTCTTTTTCGCTGCCTGATCATGGAAGTGTATTGGTTCCTGGTCCTCTTGTAGTCTTCACGAAGGGCTTCCACATCAGTAGCTGGCCAAGAGGTGCGAGCTCTCTGAAAAGCTTTCCTCTTGTTATGAACAGTCCAGCGTAGACGTTCGAGTTCCTGAGACCACCATGGTACAGCACTTGGAAGAGGTTTTTTCTTGGGCATAGATTGATTGCAGGAGAGGGTGATGATGTTAGTTACAAGCTTTTGATGCTGCTCGGGATTCAAGGAGAGGATATCAGAAGGGTGATCCATGATTGTTGACTGGAGAGAAGTGGTGAACAGCTCCCAATTGGCTTTGCTAATGGCATAGCGGTTGATAACTAGGCATCAACCCTGATAAGTTCTGTGAGGACAAGCTCTACAGAAAGGACTGCCTCAAGAACTGTTACCAAATATTGAACCTGTGACGACCGCCTACACCTGAATTTTTTGCCTGCTGCATTTTTATTTTTACTTTTTTTTCTATTTATTTGTTTATTTTTTATATATTTTTAAATTCAGATGTCTACTGCTATAAACTTTGTTTTATTTGAAGCGTATGTAAGTTCAATTATGTAAATATCTCGGGTGGAGCACGCATGTACTCTTGTACATCGAACATGCCGTTCCTCGCACCTCAGTATGTAAATCTCTCACCCTCCTGGCACACTGCCGTCCCAGGGTGACCCACAGTTTCGTGTGATTAATAAACGCATAAACGGTTTCGCACAACAAGACATTTTACAGGAATCTAATAACCGTGTTATACGAGGGCTACCTGTATATACACTGTGCTGCCACTTTATTAGGTACACCTACCTAGTAGCGTGTTGAGCCTCCTTTAACCTTCAAAACATCCTGAATTCGTCTAGGCATAGATTGAACAAGATGCGGAAAAGTTTGTGCAGGAATGGAGTACCATGCAGACATGAATGTGCCACGCAGTTCCTTGAGATTCGACGAAGGTGTAGGCCTGCAGCGAACAGCCCTTTCCAGCTCATCCCAAAGATGTTCAATAGGATTGATATCTGTGGACTCAGCGGGCCACTGCAGCAAAGAAAAGTCATTGTCATGTTCCTGGAACCATTCCACAGTGATTCGGACTTTGTGCGCCGGCGCATTATCCTGCTGGAAGTAACCATCTGCCTAAGGATAAATTTTCAACATGAACGGATGCACTTGGTCAGCAACGATGTTTAGGTACGATGTAATATTCAAACGTGAATCTATGGGTATCAATGAACCCAACGTGTGCCAAGAAAACATTCCCCACACCATAACACTGTCCCCACCACTTTGCACAATAGTCGTCAGACATAACGGGCCCATGGATTCATGTTGGTTTCGCTAAATTCTGAGCCTTCCATCAACATGATGCACCAGGAACTTCGACTCGGACAAAACAACTGTTTTCCAATCCTCGATAGTCCAGTGCTGGTATTACTGTGCTCACAGGAGGCGTGCTCTCTTGTTCTTCATCGATAACAAAGGTACGCGATGTGGCCGTCGGCTGTTGTAGCCCATTCGCGACAAAGTGCGACTAGTGGTCCGTTGCGATATTTTGTTCTGCGCACCAAGGTTGTATTCTGAGGTGATGTGCGACATTGTGGCCCGTCTGTTTGCTTGCACAATTCTAGACATCCTCCTATGACCTCTCTCATTAACAAGCGATTTTCTTCCACAGGAGTGCCATTGAGAGGATGTTTTCTGTTCGTTGCATAATTCTCGATACACCCTTGAAACTGTGATGCGTAAAAAGTTCAGGAGAACTGCCGTTTCAGAGATGCTTTGTCCAGCAATTCTTGCACCTACAACCATGCGACGTTCGAAGTCCGTTAGATGACTCCTTTTCCCCATTCTTGCTACGGTTTGTACGGTTGTTCTGCTGCATTTATAGACACAAATTTGGTCATGTGACTCGCAACGTTGTGGGACAAACCATTTGTGTGCATAGCAGGGGTGCACCTAATAACGTGGCAGCACAGTGTATGTGCATTCAGTCTGTAAATTCCGTGTGTTCTCTGTGGTCGATTTGCCTGTTTTGCTGGACGAAAAACTCCAGTTTCTGGGGAAAAAACTGAGACCGACTGACTCAGCCATGGAGTGAATAAAGCCCATAAAGGCGTCATCGATGGAATTCTAACCCAGCCCTTTTCCACTCGGTGTGGGGAGGACGGTGACGATACCACTGTGTTACTGCGCAGACTACCGTAGACACAGTTAAGGTTACGTATCCTTCTATAATTGACATCCCTGACATTCCCGTTGAAATCGAAATTATTTAGGCTCGTTTTCCCATCTTTCTCGTCCCACTCATTTGAAGCGTTGCTAACCTTAGAACATCTTGCCAAAATCAGCTGTTGCGACAACAAACATGAATTCTTGTGATGAGAAAATGCGAAAATTCTTGAGGTAATGAAACAGAGTGGAAGATAATTTCTTGTGCATAGATGGATTAAGCGTATAATCAATGCGGTGACTACCCTCTACGAGAATTCAAGCGGGGTACAGTGAAAGATTGATTCAACTATCACTGAACCAACAACAAAGTGCTGTATAGTTTTGACAGTGAAGAAAGACGATTTTGAAAGAAGGAATTAAATGAATTTTATATAAATTCGTTCAAGTCTGTTGTGGTGACCAAATAATATCACAATAATCAAAAACAGGAAGATAAAATGCTCGGTGAGAAGAATTATACATTTAAGATCACTTTGTGTTTTCTAAAAGTGGAGGAAGAAAGGTAGAACGCCGTGTGATCCCATCATTCGGTAAAGATGCACCAGGACCCCGAGCTCCGGAAAAGAGAAAAATGACCTCGAAGTCGTTTTTCTCTTTTCTTTTAATGTCAGTATAAAGCGTTGCACCAGAAACCCCAGTTTGCGAGAGATCATCGCTGGGCTACTCTTTAAGCCAAGTGTGGGAGGAGGGGGTGGGGTGTTATGGGCTCTTACAATGCGGTACTCAAGGAGAGAGAGAATTTGACAAATGCCGCGGAATAGGCTTTTAAATAATGAGGAATTGGAGTATTTTGCTACATAATAATTAGGAGTGGGGGATAAAAGCTGTCATGTTTATTAAAAAGGTGTTACTGAAGGTATATCTGTCGTTACTTTTTTTAATTAACTTTTCATTCCCTTTTGCAGATTGCTTATAACTGCTCGTATCTTTAATTTGTAGATGAAATATTTTCTTCAAAAGCCAGGATTAGTCAAACGTATTTTAACCGTATGCTGTTAAAGAGTTGCGCCGTTAAATACGGTGATGTTTCTCGTATTCTCTCTACCGTGTGAGTTCTTCTAAACATGTGACCGTTCCGGAGTATAAACAGAAAATTTATTTATCGACCGATTATAATCTTAGTATTCGTTTAACGCAGTGTAAGGCGATAATTCTGTTCTTATATATTTACTTTTAGCGCAGTTATTCAAATTTATTTCGTACAAAATTCATTCCGTGGAAACGAATTGAATTCTGTGGTCCGAGAAGGGTAAATAATGAATACACGCGGCCGGCCCTCTTCTTCCCGAAAGTCTAATTTCAAATTTCACTGCGTTGCCTCTCGGAGGGGCTTCTGATGGAACGCTCGTAACTTTGGCTTCTTGCCAGGGTTTGAATATTTCTGTGAAGGAGCAAAAGTGAATGTAGGTGACGGTAGGGTTTTTTTTACTCGATTGGTGGCCAAGTTCAGTCGAAGCATCGGCTATTGTCCGAGACGCTGTGTGTTCCCGAGATGCCGATAAAAGAACGGAAGGTAACGACTGAATATCGCGCTGTTCCGCTTTTGTGTGCGTCCATTAATGCCGCTTTCGAGTGCGAGCTCGACACGAGAAGTTCGAGCGCACGATCGCTTCCAGCCCATCATTACCTGTGTCTCTGTTGTGTTTGCGCCACACCAGTTTACGTGCAGTGCGTCGCAGAAGCTTTAGCCTACATTGTGCGTGTGCGTTCGCATCTTGTGGATCGTCTGCAAAAATGACTTCGGCCGAAGAAACAGAAGGCGACGTTAGCCGCCGCAGTTTGTGTCCCTCGGCATCGCATCCCACCCGAGCCCCGATCGACAATTATGTGATGTGCCGTTCCACCTGGGAGTAGGCAACGAGAGCACCACGAGGAACGGAGGCCTTTTTGGTTCGTCATGAAACGACCGGGGAAAAAGAGACGATTTTTTCTGTGCAGATGTTTCGTGTGCATCGGCGCCTTTGGTTTGTTCTTCCCACTTCTCCTTTTCACTTTAGTATTTAAAGAAAAGTTAAAAGAAAGGGCAACGCGTAAATTTTGCGCATCTTTCTTTATTTAAATTTTCCGTTACTAGGCCAAGTACCCGCATTTTTTAAATTCGCTTTTCAACTCATGTGACAAATAGGCTTCTCATCCATGTTACAAACGAGTCGATTCTCTGGTCGTAATTGCTGAACACAGTGGACTTCTTCGAAGTGTTTTCATCCACAGCACGACAATCTTCGCAGGAATGATCGGTGGCATTTGTGCTATGCCATCATAACTTTCTGGAGGAAGCGTTGACGAAATGTTTGCGAAGGAACATTAGAAAGGAATCCTCTAGCTAAAGCTTGGAAGGAAACCATAGTCCAAGTGTGGAACAGAATTTCCCTAATGAACGAAAGAAAGAGAACTGTAATCCGAAGAAGCGGAAAGCATAAATGTCGAGATATGCTGAAGTAGAAAGGTTGGGCTAATGATTAGCCCTACAATTGCAGTTCATTCAGATAATGCTTTGATTTATCACGGAATATTTTTGCAAGAAAACAAAAAAAAAAAAAAAAAAAGAAAAGAAATGCTGTGCTTTGTGTAGGGGCCGCTCCTAAACGTTAGTATCAACTCCGCTGTGTGATGACACATAACTTTTTGAAATGTCCAGAATAGTGGATATAATGTCATGCTTGTGTATGAGTTGTTTAGTTGGTTCTGGCCACTTTGGTACCAGGAAGCCGCAATTATCAGGAAGGCTGCTCCCCAGTATCCTTCCACGCCACGAGGATGACAGGCCACCACTGTTCGCGTACTGTCTTTTGTGGATTAAATCTCGCATCCATTGGTAGTAACCCAAGTCCTATTGGCTCTAGAAATCCCTAAAATAAAATAAATTTCGCTTTAAAATGAGGCCAGAAAAATATATCTGCAGACAATCACAAAAACACGAAAGAAAAGTTGATAGAAAAAAAAGAGAGAGAAGAGTTACAAGTAAAAAGTTGAAGAAAATTCTTCAATGATCAGCAGTGACCTAGTTGGGGACAGCAGTAATGTGCAGGCAGAATATGACAATGCTCGAAGAGTTAACGGGCAAAATCCTGAAGTAGCTAAATGTTTCCATTGGAACTTAGGAAGGATCTTTTAGTTATGGAAGCAGTAGCACCATTGCAGGCAAGAGGGCGACAGAGGTCTTGGTAAAAATCATGACAGAGTTCCCAGTCCTCATGGATACCATAAAAAAAACACAGTACCATTGAAGCTAGGCAATTTTGCATTAAAGGGACCGTGAGAGGACAGAACAGATAGGGTTTGAGACCTGGATGGAACTATTTAAAATTAGATTTGTGAGTTGCAAAGAAAACCTGATGCAGAAACTAATAGTTAACAGGGCATTTAGAAGAATCCTTCTAGAGGTTTTGCCAACGTGCATTAAGAGATTTCAGCAGCGTTTCTTTCATTGTCTGCTCGAGATTAACATTCTCTGCCTGAGATTAGAATGAATTACGAACACATTGTCCCAGTTTCAAATATGGGCTCCTTCAACACAGCTTTTCTATTAATGAAGCGCAGGACTTTGGAAAGTGCTAAAATGTCACACGATAACTTAAACTGATCCCTTTAAAACGATAGTTCAAAATTCTATTTTATAAATCATAGTCCGCTTCAACATATATATGAAATATGGACCTCGAGGTGACATTTTCTCATAGTACTCATGTTTTCAGACACATTGGAATTACAAGTATAGCTGCTGCACTACGAGCTGCACAGGGTGATAAGCCACTGCTTGTAAACTTTTATTAAACAATTAGCAAAACTATGCTCACCTTATCACATTTATTCCCGAAAAATAACGAGTTAAAATATAATTTTTAATTTAAACTTGTTTTTTTTTTTTTTCGGGAATAAATGTGATAAGCTGAGCATAGTTTTGCTAATTGTTTAATAAAAGTTTAAAGCCGGTCATCCTGTGGAGCTCCTAGTGCAGCAGTGCAGCAGCTATACTTGTACTTCGAATGGGTCTGGGAAAATGAGTACTATGAATACTATGAAAATGAATACTATGAGAAAAAAATATCATCTCGAGTTCCATATTTCATATATGTGATGAAGCGGAATATGATTTATAAAATAAAATTTTGAAATATTTTGAGATAAAATAGCTAAAATAGAATTTTGAGCTATATGTCTTTCTCCAGTTACCCACAGTAACTTAAGCATTTATAAACGAAAAATAAAATTTCTCTTTAAATTCTGGAAAGGACACATAAGGTCCCATCAGTTCAGAGTACAAGAATGTCACAGTTTCAGCAATAAGCTGAAACGCGAGGGTACTACTATACCCTGGCGACGAGCGCGCCAGGAGTTTGCAAAAGTTTATACGGCGCCCCATTAATTAAAAAGATCAGAAGATAATACTCGTTTTGTCGCCTTCGTTTTGTCTATACTGTATTAAAATATGCTTGCATACTTTGTTTCTCCGGAATATTCAGCTAATATAATCTGAAGCTTTCATTATTTGTGAAATTTCTGATGAAAATTAAGAAGCGCACCAGTTTTCACAGACATCCATTACGGCTAATATTTAACGCGATATAAATTACAACCGCTGCTTAAAGGGGATGGTATTAGTAATAGTAATAGTGGCATGTGATGCAAGAAAGCAAGTGCATGAGCTTATGCAGCATCAGCCAAAAAAAAAAAAAAATTTACACAACCATTCCCTATAAATGTTTGTCCAGTTCCTCCTTGAAATTATTCAACCTATCAACTTCCATAACGACAGATGGAAGTTTGTTCCAGCAATTAACCACCCGCTGGCTAAAGGCAAATTTCCGCACATCTATTCTACAACTGCCTTTCCTCAATTTGAATTTATGCCCCCTTAGGTTCGCAATCTGAACAAGTGGAAGGATCCCATCAGAATTCAGCGTGCTCAACCCATTCAAGGCCTTATACACCTCAATTAGATCGCTTCGCAGGTGCCTAGTCTCCAGCGGCTGCAAATTGCAGAACTTAAGCCTCTCTTGGTAAGAGAATCCCTTCATTCCCCTCACCAATCTTGTTGCCCTTCTCTGTACACGCTCAAGCAAATCTTCATCCTTCCTAAAATGAGGCCTCCACACCTGTACGCAGTACTCAATGCGTCGCCTGCCCAATATCTTATACAGAGGGACAATCACCTCGTTTTCCCTGCTAGCAAAATTGCTATACAATTTGTATATCATTGACAAAACCCCATGACCTGCCCTGGCAGCCTCAGAAAACTTCATATCTGCCTGCACAATTACTCCCAGGTCTTTTTCATTTTCTACCATCTTAAGTGTAGTACCACACAGTTTGTACATTTCTCTGGGGTTACTTCTACCCATATGCAGTACTTTGCATTTAGAGAGAGAGAGAGAGAGAGAGAGAGATAATCTTTAATGCCCTTCACGGCCAAAAAGCCAGGGGTTTACATTTTTACAGCCTCCCGAAACTTCCGGGAAAATAGAACAATTAATTTACAAAAACAGGTAATTTTACAAAAGAAAACATATTTTATACAAAGGAGAGAACTCCTTACGAGAGTTAGGTCTCATTTGTCAAGGTTAAATTTCAGACTACGCATTTCTTGTTTCTGCTTATACAAGGTTTTAAATAATGAAAGTTTAAATGATATATTATTTAAATGTATTCAATTTCATATTTATAGAAACCAAAAAAGATTTTTTTGTTTGAAACTTTTGTTGCGATTTATTATTATTATTATTATTATTATTGTTAACAGCTACAAAACAGCAAACAAACGTGCCTGAGGGTGCAGCTACAAGGCATTATAACACAGCTTCAAAGCAGAAGCTTGGAGTATACAATTCCCAAAGTAAAGAGAAAAGTAAATGTAAGAAGACTACTGAATTGACTATTGAAATGTACAGATTAAATAAATGAAAGTAGAACTCATCCGTCCTATTTAAGGGAACAGATAGGAGTAATGCAAAGCACTGGTATTTCTTCACACACATTACACAATCAGAGTCTTAGAACTTGCAAGAAGAGTCCAATATTAAGTCAGGTAACGGATGAGATTAGCGATTTCAGTTGCCTCTTGAAGTGTCCGGGAGTGTCAAATATCTCCATATTTTCTTTGTTCATTGATCTTGCAGTCCTTCTTATAGAAGTTGTAGTATCCATAATTTGTTCTCGCATAGGATGGTTTCAGCAGTGGATGGTTACTTAACGGTGCGTTAAGAAACCATCTTGTCGGTGCGTTGAAATTTATTTGTGAGACGAGATGAGGGCAATTCAGGGTACCATTTAACAGCTGGTTAAGAAGGAGTAAGTCGGCTTTATCTCTTCTTTTTTCTAGCGTTTTGAGTCCAAAGAATACACACCACTCTTGGTAGGATTTAATTTGTTCTGTTTTAGTACTTAGTATTTTCGTACATTGTAAATGGAGCAGTACTTCTGTGTA
This sequence comes from Mastigoproctus giganteus, assembly GCF_048544385.1. Classification (NCBI taxonomy): domain Eukaryota; kingdom Metazoa; phylum Arthropoda; class Arachnida; order Uropygi; family Thelyphonidae; genus Mastigoproctus; species Mastigoproctus giganteus. The sequence continues at coordinate 1,385,428 of NC_143577.1, read as the reverse complement.
ATGTACGTTTGAAAAGTCAATAAAAAATAAATATACATTTTAATGGTGCCCGGTACTTGCCAGGTGTTGTGGTATCGATTTTTAATTTTAAACTTGCGATGACTGTCCTCTGGAAGGAAGAAGTGCCACTGACCCACGAACACGGTGCTGGCTGCTTAATGCTTTTCCTATTTGGCTGAAGGCAACTTATTCCAGTAAATTAATATGCGTAATGCGCCTATTTGTCTTCATCCTATCAGTTCGTCCGCATCTGATAACTGGACTCCCAGTGAAAATTATTATTTCTTTGTCAGCTCGCATGGTAATCTACTCCCACTGAATGGATCGTGAAATTATAAAAGGATTTTCGAAGCCTTCCCAACTTTTATTAAAATCAAACAATAGAAATCCAGCAATTATTATTATTTCTTTATTTATCATTTTCATACATATCACGTAGGCTATCCATGTACCCTTATGTTGCAGCTAAAGCGCTGGATGTTGTGTTAGTGTTCGTTGCTATGAGCGGCTTGGAGGAAAGCGAAATGCTCTCAGTTCGTTCAGAAAAAAAGTTGCTTTTTGCTCGTTTTTTTTTTTTTTTTTGTTATAAATCGTGTTTTATTACTATTTGCTAATGTACCTAAAAATAAAATTAACGTCTAACGCATTGCGTACATTACACGTTAATTTTATTTTTTAAATGTGCACCAAAACGTGCAAGGACAAGTTTTAAAAGTCGTTTAGAAATACTTTTGTTTGTCGATCAATGTTTCGTTATCGAGGACAATAAAACAATACGATATTCTATTTTGGGGATCGAAAAATGTCAAGAAAAAACGTTTTCATGACCCTGCTTTAGAAGGATATTCTAATCTAAAAAAAGTCGTGAAATTTTACAAAGGATCGTGGTTGCTGTTCAGAATTTTTATTTATTTAGAATGTTTCTGTAGGGGGTGGGGAAAACGTGGGTACAGAATCGGACCATGAACGTATGATGTCGATCCGACTTTTCCTTCTCCAGTAATGCCCGCCCATTTAAAGTATTTCTAATAATTTGCATTAATTCGTAGTGGAGAGGCGGATCTGAAGTGGTTTAAGGCTGTTAAAATGGAAGCAAGGATTGAAAATGGAAAATTTTATGAAACTGAATTCTCGTTTATAACATACCTGATATTTAATAACGAAGTATCTATATGGCATTACCATTGCGAGTGAAGAACCGGAACGTTCCTGGGTGCTCCGCTCCATTCGGAGCTCTGATGTCGTGGACAAATTCGAGGACAAAACGTACTCTGAAGAAAGTATCGCTCTGACTTTTCCTTATCGAATAATGCCCAAATATATTTTATAAATATGAAATTCTGGATTTCTATTAGTTCGATTTTAACGAAAGTTAGAATAGCCAAACAAATCTGTTTTATTTTAAATTCCCAAAGTCGTGTCATTCATTATTGAGTTGTGACATGCGGATAGAAAGCCGAATGCGGTGAACAAAATAGGCGCATTTTCGAAAGCGCATAAAAACAATCTCACCGATGCTGTACTGTCAAGCCTGTCCCACTGAAGTTATTTAACAGTTTTCTGTACCGTGTTCATCTAATTGACTCTTTCTGATTAATATTACATTCCGCATAATCTTAAGCCACAAAACTGAACCTCTACAGCGCTTTAATGGCTCCGCTCTCAGTCAATATTTAGCATCTGCCATACAACGGAAGTACGACTAATCGTTCAGTACAGGCTGTACCAGCCGAAAAGTAATAATAATACTAAAAATAATGAGGATAAAAAATAAATTGTAAAATGATAATAATTAAACTAGCTATCGAATTCCCTCCTCATCCAGTTAACCTTTGAAGCTGTTCGTCTCGACCACTCATGGAAGCAAATTATTTCAGCAATCAACAACTCGCTGTATGAAAGAAAACTATTTACAATTCGCTCTAAACTTGTTCCCTCGTAATTTGAATTTATGGAATCATCTACAACAGGGGATTCAGAGGATTCAAGTGTTGTTGCGGACCCCGGGGTTTACCCCATTAGCCGCTTTTTATACACCATGTGAAGAAGCTTTCGCCATATCCAGGCAGGCTCACATCTTGTGAGTATGGGCTTGGCACACCCAGGGTCCTTAGCTTGATATCACCATTCTTCTCTTTCTTGGTGATTCCCTTCTACTTCTGACTCTTGTTCTCTCCCCCCCCACCTCCCAGGGTAAATATTTTTTTTGGCTGGTGCAGCAAAAGCCTCAGGCTTTTGCTGCACCAGCAAAATAATAATAATAATAATAACCAGCAAAATAATAATAATAATAATAATGTGTATGTAGTGTATTGTGTGTAGTGTTGTATGACTGGCGCCTGGCATCTTAGCAGGTGAGAAGCGGCAACGCCTGGTCACCATGTCCCACCCCCCATCCCCGCCACGTGGAGGCATGCCAGGATCTGCAATCACTTGCTAGGCAAACCTGGGAAAGTCCCAAGAGAACCCAAATAAGAGCAGAGAGAGAGTATTTCTCTCTCTGCTCTTATTTGGGTTCTCTTGGGACTTTCCCAGGATCTGCAATCACTTGCTAGGCAAACCTGGGAAAGTCCCAAGAGAACCCAAATAAGAGCAATAAGAAGGAGAAGATTACAGAAGGAGAAGTTTGGGAACTGGGAGGAAAGGAATAACAAAGAGGGACGATCAGGCAGAGGGACCCGCCTTGCAATTTAGAAGATATAAGAAGTCAAAGCAAGAAGTGTAAAGAAGGAAGAAGGAGAAGTGGAACTTGCTTCTTCTTCTTCGGATCAGAGCCGTGCCGAGGATGAGGTGAACGAGACTCTTGTCTCACCTGAAAAGGGCCCCATTAAATAATTGCCAACGTTGTCGTTTGTTGGGTTTTTAGGAGCATTAGCAACTAAGACCATATTGCTCCGGGATATGCGGTGGTCATTCCCTTACCTTTCCGCATCCTCCTTATTTGGTGGTGACGGGCTTGAACCCCGGTCTAATTAAGAGGCGTGTGCTACGCACTGCTGCTCCTTCCCACCTGGCTACGGAGGCGCCAAGCCAACGTTGTCATCATTAACAATATGGCGCAATTTTTCATTGTTGCCTCAGGTACTAAAATGGCTCGGCACAGCCCTGCATAGGATAATATCCTATGAGAATCCCATCCTATTTCTTTAGGATCAGCAGCAATAATTTAATCATCATGATATCTGTCAAGCAGAAAAATCCAAAACTTAGTAAGAAAATCATGCCCCATGGATACTACCAATTCATTGGGCATTAAAGTTACAACAATATATACACTATATATATGCAGGCAGTATTGTCTTGGACTTGACTGGACACTGTCCAGTCTAGCAAAACATGTCATATTAAACTATAAATCCTGTCACAATGGAAATACAGTATGAATTCTATCACAATATGAATCGCATCACAGTAACAATCCAAAGTCAAGTATGTCCAATTCAAGTGAAAAAAAAAAAAGTTGCTTCAAGATAACATGTCCAGTTTATATATATATCCTGTCCCCACTGTAGTTTTGTCCATTCTGTCTCAATAAAAGTTCTAGAGTCAGATAAGTCCAAGTCAAGTGAAAGTCGTCAAACAAGACATCCAAAATTTTTGACTTGTCACAATATCGTTCTGTTACAATATAGGTCACTATATTAGCCCAGTCACTATTTATGTACAGTATATCAATTTAACAACCCAAATTCAGTAAAGTCCAATTCGAGTGAGAATCATCAGAAAAATATGTCCACTAATTTGTATATCCTGCCACCGAGCTAACCGTAACAGAAGTTCTCACAATAGAATTTTTCTGAAGTCAGTTAAGTAAAGCAAAACATATCCGAAATTTAAGTGTCCTATCACAACAGAAGTTCTGTTACAATATAAGTAGTCCAGTCACTATATAAATATCTTACAATAGAAAATCCCAACTACAGCAGCGAAATCATCTACAGCGGTGAAAATTTCACCTTCATTCATTTTACAGTTTTCTCCTCATAAGCTTCAATAAGATCGCCTGTAAGGACTGGATTTAGAAAGCCGAGCCAGCGCACCAAAAAATCTATCTCTCCTGTCTGTCGCATTTCCGCAATACACAATATGTCCCCAATTCACAAAGGGGGATCGAGGGGTGACACGAGTAATTACAGACCAGTTAGTTTAACTTCTATTTCCGGGTAAAATAATGGAGTCACTGGTTAAAGATGCATTGCAAGATCATCTAGACAAGACTGCAGCAATAATTCTGACACAGCATGGGTTTGTTAAGGGAAAGTCTTGTCTGACAAATTTCATTGGTTATTATGATGTGGTTACAAAGGAACTGGATGCAAAAAATAATTTTGATATCATATATTTGGATTTCAGGAAAGCTTTTGACACTGTTGCGCATGGAAGACTATTGTACAAATTGGAGCAGAATGGTATTAAGGGTAAGTGCTACAATGGATAAAAGGATGGTTAAGTGGGAGAAGACAGAGAGTGGTAATGAATGGGAGCTGCTCTTCGTGGACTAATGTTATTAGTGGAGTCTCACAGGGTTCTGTGTTGGGTCCACTGTTGTTTTGTATATTTATCAATGATATTGATGAAGGTATATCAGGATTAGTGTCGACGTTTGCAGATGATACAAAGGTTGGCAGGGTTGTTAATGACAGTAATGGCAGTGTGCTACTGCAACAGGATCTAGATAATTTGGGCAGATGGGCTAAGAAGTGGCAACTGAAGTTTAACCTTGACAAATGCAAAGTACTGCATATGGGTAGAAGTAACCCAAGAGAAACGTACCAACTGTGTGGTACTACACTTAAGGTGGTAGAAAACGAAAAAGACCTGAAAGTAATTGTGCAGTCAGATATGAAGTTTTCTGAGCAATGCAGACAGGCTGCCAGGGCAGGTCAGGGTGTTTTGTCAATGATATATAGGAATTTTGCTAGCAGGGAAAAGGAGGTGATTGTCCCTCTGTATAAGGAAATGGTCAGGCCACGCCTTGAGTACTGCGTACAGGTCTGGAGGCCTCATTTTAGGAAGGATGTAGATTTGCTTGAGCGTGTACAGATAAGGGCAACAGGATTGGTGAGGGGAATGAAGGGATCCACTTACCAAGAGAGGCTTAAGTTCTGCAAATTGCAGTGTCTGGAGACTAGGCACCTGCGCGGTGATCTGATGGAGGTGTATAAGGCCCTGAATGGATTGAGCACGCTGAATTCTGATGGGATCCTTCCACTTGTTGAGATTACGAACCTAAGGGGGCATAAATTCAAATTAAGAAAAGACAGATGTAGAATAGATGTGCGGAAATTTGCCTTTAGCCAGCGGGTGTTTAATTGCTGGAACAAACTTCCATCTGTCGTTGTGGAAGTTGATAGGTTAAATAAATTTCAGGAGGAACTGGACAGGCATTTCGAGGGAATGGTGTAATTTTTTTTTTTTTTTTTTTTTTGCTAATGCTGCATAAGTTTATACACTTGTTTTCTTCCATCACATGCCACCACTACTACTACTACTATCACAATCGCTTATATCTCTGCTTCCAGAAATTATTTATTTACTTTTCGCTAATTCTGAAAGGTTATTTGACAACAGATTACCTTTCAGAATTAGTCTTTTGTTTATTATTTTTTATTTTGCTATGTGAACCTTTCGCAAAGTACATAATGAGACCAGAATCCGTCTGCTTGCGGCCCATGCGGACACACAGTTTTCATGCCATTGTTCTTTCATTTCTTTAAATTTCTTTAAATGTAAACTTTCATTTCTTTAAAAGATGAAATTAATTACTACCTTATGAACAAATATTTGTTCATAAGGTAGTAATTAATTTAATCTTTTAAAGGGTACTTTCATTTCTATATTATAAAATATTTTAAAAAGTTTTTTTATTCCAATTGTTTTTGTTAGTTTGCATACTGAAAAACTGAGAGCCATCTATTCACTTTGATTGGATTTTCTCTGAACAAATTTCAAATTCTCAGTATACAATTCAACTATAATTTAAAATTATTAGTTAGTTCAAAAAGCTTTTCCAAAAAATCAGAGGGCGCTGTTGTTTTTGGTTTAAATTTATTTAATTTAATTAGTTTTCAGTTCTTTAGTCTTCAGTATTGCGAGGGCGCTGTTGTCACTAATTGTTTGGTATAAAGTAACATGCGCTCAACATTTTCATTCTTTCACTTAGAACGGTTTAATGTGGTAAGCAGTTTTTTCCTTTTTATTTATTGATAGGACATATGCAATTTATTTATTGATAGAACATATGCAATTTAGAAGTAATGGGATAATTTAAATGATCGGTAAAGATGTCTATAATTTATTATAAAATCAGTTAGTATTTAGGTATTTTGAATTAGCCATTCCTTTATTTCCTTATTATTCTTTATTTTATCATTATCTCTATCTACCATAGTGTGCATAGTATTACGGTCAGGCGCCACCTGTGGTTTCCCACATCTGCGCCATATGTTCGCTGTGAAGGAATACAGTACTACTGTAAATGCCAGAAAAGTGTTGTGTGTTGTATATGACATATCGCGTTAGGTTCTGTTGTGTGTCCTGGCATTTGGCCGCAGGGCCCCTAGTGGGACTCCACGTTGCCCGCACACACCACTAGGAGGTAGCCAGTCTGCCCATTATTCTCTGGCTTGTCTCCGCCAGGGTCGCCAGAGCTTCCTGGACGGAGACAAAAAAAAAAAAAAAAAGGTAGAGTTGGGGAAGTACAGAGTGTACGCAAGAAAGGAGGGTATAGCTAGAAATATGGAGGATGTAGGCGAAGGTATCCTCCAGGTTATCAATGGAGCAATAAGCGCCATCAGTTGAAAGGGGAACCCGGGAAGGACAATAAATAAGGCAGCAAGAGAGCTGTGTGCAATTTGCCACTGAGGAATGAGATGGTCCATACGTCAGTTGATCCTATCCAGGTTAAGATCGGTTGGCCAGTTAGGTTAGGATCAGATGTTTGGGTTGTTCCTATTTTGTGTTGGCAATAGGGTGCTCCGTCTTGTGAAGAGGGCTTGTGCAAACATGGTAAACTCATCTCTATCTACCAGCGTAGCTACCCTTTTTCCGTCCCGGAGGAAAAGAGCGTGTTCGGCCCCTACTTAATTAATGAAAATTGCAAAAACAGGAGACAGCCAAAGACGCCGAGCTCCTAAAGAGTCCCCACCCAGAGGCAATTGCCTTGCCTGCCTACATGGTAGCTACGCCACTGTCTCTATCTATTAAACACCTACTGGTGTCCTCTTATAGACATACCAGGATCCCCTACTAAAGGGTCGGGCAGTTATGCTCCCGGTATATATCCTAAGTACCTTTTACTATTTAACCCTAATTTTTCATACCTCAAGATCTATTAGAGCAATTCGAGGGAAATTGAGGTACTATTACTATACTTATCTCTACTTTCTTTCTCCTTAGGGCAGCAGTAGTAGCTTTCTTTTGCATGAATACAAATCAAATAAAACTACCACATCAGAATTTGAAAATTATAGTTGGCCTTCTATTTTCTATATATTCCTTTCGAAGTTATCTGTCGGGCTAGCAGTTATCTTGCCTGTTTGCTGCTAAATTTATAACCAAATTATTCTTATGTTTAAGTTTAAGAATTGGACTTAGTTAAACAGTCATATAGCAATCAGAAACAGATAACTCTGTTAATTATTGGCGGGATATATTGAAAGGGTTAGCCCTTGGAAAAGTACCTTTCAATGTATCTATATATCAATAATTAGCTACATAATCATTATTGTATTATATATTATTACTAATTATGTTTATTTCCAGGGTTTGGCAATGTAGTAGTAGTAGTGGCCTAGTGGTCAGGCGCGCGGGTGCATAAGTACACGTGCCTTGAGTGACCGGGGTTCAAGCCCGTGACTGCTGAATACGGTGCTGTTTCTTGTATTCTGTCAATCTTGTTAACTCCTCTGACTGTTTGGTCGTCCCGGAGTATAAACAGGAAATTTATTATTATTAGTGGCATATGATGCAAGAAAGCAAGTGTATGAGCTTATGCAGCATCAGCCAAAAAAAAAAAAAAAAAAAAAAAATCACACCATTCCCTCCAAATGCCTGTCCAGTTCCTCCTTAAATTTATTCAACCTATCAACTTCCACAACGACAGATGGAAGTTTGTTCCAGCAATTAACCACCCTCTGGCCAAAGGCAAATTTCCGCACATCTATTCTACATCTGTCTTTTATTAATTTGAATTTATGCTCCCTTAGGTTCGTAATCTGCACAAGTGGAAGGATCCCATCAGAATTCAGCGTGCTCAACACATTCAAATCCTCATACACCTCAATCAGATCACCGCGCAAGTGCCTAGTCTCCAGCCATGCAATTTGCAGACTTAAGCCTCTCTTGGTAAGAGAATCCCTTCATTCCCCTCAAAAATCTTGTTGCCCTTCTCTGTACACGCTCAAGTAAATCTACATCCTTCCTAAAATGAGGCCTCCAGACCTGTACGCAGTACTCAAGGCGTGGCCTGACCATTGCCTTATACAGAGGGACAATCACCTCCTCACTGCTAGCAAAATTCCTATATATCATTGACAAAACCCCATGACCTCTCCTGGTAGCCTGTCTGCATTGCTCAGAAAACTTCATATCTGACTGCACAATTACTCCCAGGTCTTTTTCATTTTCTACCACCTTAAGTGTAGTACCACACAGTTGGTACGTTTCTCTGGGGTTACTTCTACCCATATGCAGTACTTTGCATTTGTCAAGGTTAAAATTCAGTTGCCACTTCTTAGCCATCTGCCCAAATTATCTAGATCCTGTTGCAGTAGCACACTGCCATTACTGTCATTAACAACCCTGCCAACCTTTGTATCATCTGCAAACTTCGACATTAAGCCTGATATACCTTAATATCATTGATAAATATACAAAACAACAGTGGACCCAACACCGAACCCTGTGAGACTCCACTAATAACATTAGTCCACGAAGAGCAGCACCCATTGATAACCACTCTCTGTCTTCTCCCACTCAACCATCCTTTTATCCATTGTAGCAACTTACCCTTAATACCATTCTGCTCCAATTTGTAGAATAGTCTTCCATGCGCAACAGTGTCAAAAGCTTTCCTGAAATCCAAATATATGATATCAAAATTATTTTTTGCATCCAGTTCCTTTGTAACCACATCATAATATCCTATCAAATTTGTCAGACAAGACTTTCCCTTAACAAACCCATTCTGTGTCTGAATTATTGCTGCAGTCTTGTCTAGATGATCCTGCAATGCATCTTTAACCAGTGACTCCATTATTTTACCTAGAACAGAAGTTAAACTAACTGGTCTGTAATTACTCGTGTCACTCTTCGATCCCCCTTTGTGAATCGGGGATACATTTGCACATCTCCAGTCCGTGGGAACCTCCCCTGAGTCCAATGATGCTCTCATAATTATGGCTAAGGGTTTGCTTAGTTGCTTTGCCGCCTCCTTTAATATAATTGGATAGATCCCATCCACCCCAGGTGCTTTTCTTATGTTTAACTTCAACAATTTCTCCTCCACTTTGCTTTCAGCTATTACAAAATCATTAAGTATCCTGCTACAATTTGATAAACTTCTGCCATTTTCAAACCTTAATAATTCCTCACGTGTGAATGTAGATGCAAAATACTCATTCAGTTTGTTTGCTATCTGAGCAGGATCATCAACAGTCGAACCATCGATGTCAAGTGGACCAATCAGATTCACCCCCTTCCTTTTAGAGTTTATATAAGTAAATATATATATATATATATATATATATATATATATATAGTTATTATAGTAAAAGTATAATATGTACTATTATAGATGCTGAATATGTGTATAAACATAACGGTATACTGCGGGCAATGAGGCCAAGATAACTTATAAAGACTATGACAGCCTGTGTAAGTCTACATTGCCATTCCCTGGAAACATAATTAGTAATAAATTTTCAGCCTGGACTGTGCTTGTTAACAGGAGAGACTGCTTCTACAGGGATGGGATACACTTAAATAGAAAAGGTGCAAGAATATTTGCTGATGCTATCGAGGTGTCAGGTGGGTCGGAAAACTGATAGCTTGGGTGGGGATACAAGGACTAATAGATTAACAGTAGCCGTAGGCAGAGGTGAAGGTGATTCTTGCACAACTTCTATTAGGATAAGTAGCGAACTTGACGGAGGGGTGTTGGGGGTTTCAGGGACGGATGGCAGTCATCCTGAAATAGATGGGTGTATGGGATGTGTTAGGGTAACTAGGAATAGGAATAGGAGCATGTATGCTTGCATGTATACCAATGCTAGAAGTATAGTAAATATATATATATATATATATATATTTACAGAGAGAGAGAATCGGATCTAACAGGCAGAAAATTGAGAAAATAAAATAAAATAAGTTATGGGTGCCATTATTACAAAAAAGTTCGAAAACCGCTTCTAAACCTAGTGGCGTAGCCACGGTAGGGTCAGCAGGTATGTTGTACCACCTGACGCCTAAATCTGGTATTGTGGCGCTTTTTTTTTAGAAAGCAAATGACGCCCTTTTTTTGTGAATTGCAATTTGCGCCTTTTTTGTGAATGTACCTGCTGACAAAAGATCCTCGCTACGCCTTTGTCTCAACTATCGCATCAATAGTAATAGTAGTAGTAGCATGTGATGCAAGAAAGTATGTGTATGAGCTTATGCAGCATCAGCCAAAAAAAAATAAATAAATAAAAAAATCACACCATTCCCCCAAATGCCTGTCCAGTTCCTCCTTAAATTTATTCAACCTATCAACTTCCACAACGACAGATGGAAGTTTGTTCCAGCAATTAACCACCCACTGGCTAAAGGCAAATTTACGTACATCTATTCTTCATCTGTCCTTTCTTAATTTGAATTTATGCTCCCTTAGGTTCGTAATCTCAACAAGTGGAAGGATCCCATCAGAATTCGGCGTGCTCAACCGATTCGAGGCCTTATATACCTCAATCAGATTACCGCGCAGGTGCCTAATCTCCAGCCACTGCAATTTTCAGAACTTAAGCCTCTCTTGGTAAGAGGATCCCTTCATTCCCCTCACCAATCTTGTTGCCCTTCTCTATACACGCTCAAGTAAATCTACATCCTTCCTAAAATGAGGCCTCCAGACCTGTATGCAGTACTCAAAGCGTGGCCTGACCATTGCCTTATACAAAGGGATAATCACCTCCTTTTCCCTGCTAGCAAATTTCCTATATATCATTGACAAAACCCCATGACCTGCCCTGGCAGCCTGTCTGCATTGCTCAGAAAACTTCATATCTGCCTGCACAATTACTCCCAGGTCTTTTTATTTTCTACCACCTTAAGTGTAGTACCACACAGTTGGTAAGTTTCTCTGGGGTTACTTCTACCCATATGCAGTACTTTGCATTTGTCAAGGTTAAACTCTCCAGTTGCCACTTCTTAGCCCATCTGCCAAAATTATCTAGATCCTGTTGCAGTAGCACACTGCCATTACTGTCATTAACAACCCTGCCAACCTTTGTATCATCTGCAAACTTCGACATTAAGCCTGATATACCTTCATCAATATCATTGATAAATATGCAAAACAGCAGTGGACCCAACCCAATAGGTTGTTTCCATATCCTGTGTGCTCTTCCCCACTCTGAGGCGGGTCTCAGCTACCAGATGAGTCGCAGGTGGCGGATAGCGAATGGCCCATAGTATGTGGGTTAGCTGCGAATAATCAATAATGAATCCCGGACCGAGGCGGCAGAGATAACAGTTTGTGGAGGGATGAACTGTGGCAGATTCATTCCAAAAAATTAAATGCCACAATAACTCAATGACGTCTCTGTGTCAAGATGAGGAAGCGCTGCCAATTTGCTGCCTTGCAGGATGAGCTGTTGGATCAGCAGAGGCTCGTGGAAAGTAACCTTGATATCAAATCCCTGGTTGAGGGTTAATGCGTCGGGCGAGCAGCCTGGCACTTGGCTAAAACTACCATTATTGCAAAGAAGCCGGATGGACTAAAAGGAAAACTACTTAAGCGCTGAAAAAAGACTATTTATATTGGTACATGGAACGTTCTTAGAAGCTCACACAAGGCACAAGAGATAATTACAGAAGCATAAGAGATGCGCCTTGATATTCTTGTCATGACGGAAACAAAGATAACTGGAAAAGGTAATGAACAGATTGGAGAATATGCTCATTACTGGAGTGGGGTTAAAAAATTAAAAAATCAGAAAGAGTTAAAGCAAGTGTGGTGTTCTAGTGGGTAAGAGACTAAAAGGATTTGTTAAGGGCTATGATCAAATTAATGAAAGATGCATTAAAGTCATTTTCAACATGACTTTAATGTTAGGAGGTCAGGAAATGGTTATGATGGGTATATATGCACCTGTAGACGATGTGCTTGATGCTGAAAAGGATAAGTTCTACCATATGCTCTATGAACAAATGGATTTGGTTAAGAAGAATCAACAAATAGTTGTGACAGGAGATCTAAATGGATGCATTTAGATCAAAAAGGAATGACGACATTGTGGGTCAATTTGGAGCAGTGACTGTGTACGACAACGCCGAGAGACATCGATTTCTGTAAACAGCACCGCCTCTAAAATTCTTAACTTTTTTTCAACACAAAAACATCCATAAATATACATGGGAGCGACCATCACTCCAGCAGAAATCAATTATAGACTTTATAATTACTTGCCAGAATTCGGTAAGGACAACAAAAGACTACAGAGTAATAACAGGTGCCAACTGCGGGTCAGATCATTTCCTGGTGATTGCGGATATATTAAAACCGCCATACACAAGGCTGCTAATGAAGCACTAGGCCTAATGGATAACAAACATAAACAACAGTATTGGTGGAATGTGGGGTATTGGATTTGGAGAAAGAAAAGGGCCTATAACAAATGGTTAATGAATAAAAATCAGGAAAATAGAGAAGAATTTTAAGTGCAATTAACACTTAAAAGTGCAATACTGAAGTTAAAAGTAAAATTGCTGAATCGAAGAATGCAGCATGGAAGAAAAGATGCAAAGAAATTGACAGCTCATTAGGAGGAACACAGTCATTCAAAGCCTGGCGAAGCTTGAGAGCACTGAAAACAAATAAATCTCCATTGAATAAGAACTTTTTAAATATGCCAACATGGGAAAATCACTATAATAACCCCCTAAACGGAAGACGATCTCAATAGAGCATAATTATCCCTCCATCAGTAGATAAAAAGGAGATAGAAATTACGAAACATCAAGTTCTTGACTGTGCAAAATTAATGAAGAACAAAATATCTCCAGACCCTGGGAACATAGTGATGGAGCTAATTAAATATGGACCACTAAGTTTTTTCGATCTGAAAGCACAGCTAATTAATAGAGGTATACAGCTATGGAAAACTCCAAATGAATGGAAAGTAAGTATTCATCCATATATAAAAAAAGGAAATAAGCTGTATCCGGGGAACTATATAGGCTTAAGTGTTAATTGCACTATGTCCCCTGTACATAGTGCAATTAACACTTAAGATAAGAACAAAGTGGAGTTAGGTTAGGTCGCTCTTGTGTGGACAATTTGTTTGTTCTACAGCAGCTAGTGGAGAAAACTGTAGAAGTTTGTTCTACAGCAGCTAGTGGAGAAAAAACAAAGAATAAAGATACCTTCTTTGCCTAATCGATTTAGAAAAGGCTTACGACTCCGTTCCAAGAAAGGAATTATGAAAAGCCCTTCAAAATATGTCAATTGATCCAGAGCTTGTGGAAGTGATTAGGGAATTGTACGATAACAACATAGCATGTATTAAAGTTGGGAACGCCTTATCTAACCCAATCTATTCAACAAAAGGGCTGAGAGAAGGATGCGGCTTATCACCTTTATTGTTTTTTTGGAATGTGCTTTTACAAGAATGGAAAAGAAGCCATTATGGAATGGAGTACCACTTAACGACAGATATTTTTGGAGTTTAAATTTTGCCGATGATCAGGTTATCATTGCGAAAGAAGCTTATGATTTAGAATACATATTGAGAAAATTGCATCTTACATACGACTAATGGGACCTCAATATCAATTTTACAAAGACAATATCTAAGCACTGCAGAATATCCTGATGAATTGGAAGTTAACGTCTAAAACTAATCGACTTTTTCAAATATCTTGGATATAGATTAACTAAGGAAGGATTGGGGAAAAAGAAAGTTTACACATGAATTCATTTAGGGTTCTTAGTGCCCTAAACTCCATGGTGGGACAACAATATCTCCTGTAGAACTAAAAAATATATCGGACAGTCGTTAAAGGAATCGATACTTTGCTATGGTTGTGAGGTGTGGACACTGAAAGGTGACAAATAGAAGCTTAGGGCCATAGAGATGGACTACCTACGTCTGAGTGCTACGATTTCTAGGCTAGAGAGAGGATAACGAACGAGGAAATAAGAAGACGCAGAAGAAATTATAGAACGAATAGAAAATAGGAGGTTGAGATGGTTTAGACATCTGCTGTCCATGAATGAAGAGAGATGGCCTAAAATTATATATGAATGGATACCACAAGGGAAGAGAAGGCAAGGACGCCCCAGAAAAACATGGAAGGAAGGTGCACTACTATGAGAAAGAGAAAATAGAAAGAGAAAGAGAAAATCTTTGTTGCTCCGGTTAATCAGTTAAATTAACAGAATTATGCTCAGGTTTATATGATGATTTTATGTTGGTGTATTCCTAATTTGATGCTGAACAAGAGGATATCCATTGTGTGGCGACCTGGACATCCAGGTATTTATTATTTATAGTTTTCTTATACTGCAAAATTTGCTGTTTTTGCTACTCACGGCTGACCAGAGATACCTATCGCTTCCGGCTACAGGTCAAGGTCAGGCAAATGCGCTGTGGGTTTGTACTTGCGGTCAAGTGACCATGGCAACACACGTCGTTTACTGCCTCCTAGCAATTATCCACGCCTCGGACAAGCGGATTTCTACATCCAACAGTAACAAGTCTAGCCAACTAAAATAAGCCGTAATTTTTGACTTATTTTGTATCTGATCGGTAAACGTATCACTTGGAATACGATACGTAGTTAAGGCAACTACTAAACACAATTGTAAACTCTTTTCCAGCCCACTACTCGTAATCCTTTTATCTGCGCCTAAAATCTGAAAATGCCTTTAAAGCAAGATCACCCAAATAATGAAAGCTGTGTAATTTGTGGAATTGTTCCGGACGTAGCTATAAAATGTACTTCCTGTCTCAAGACATACGGAAGCGAATGTCTCGCGTTGGACCTAAAGAGGCTCGGAAAGCAGCGACGGAAAGTTTGGCAGTGTCCCCCCTGTAAGGGAGAAAATTATATGCATTCACTCGGAACAACTGGTGAAACTTTTAACGACGTTAACCAAATTTCGGAATCACCTGAGCACAGGACCCAACCCGAACCTGAGGTAGACACGGAAAAATTGACATCGCCAGATGCACATGTGGAATTGACACCCGACTCATTACAGGAAGAACAAAATGACCATTCAGATCTCATCATGCAAAAATCTAGTAGCTCCCAACAGGATAACACCCTATCAACAGAGATCTCCGCAATAATTAATCAAACATCACTCGAACACAGTCCACTCCTGGTCTCGCTCCTCACAAATATTGAGACAACTCTATGTATAAAGCTGTCGCCAATTCATAATATCCTCGCAGACCTACTGCTAGAAAACAAGCGACTACGAGAACACAATGAATGCATACACAAAACATTGGAGGTGTTGCGGAAAAATTTTGAGGACCTGAAGCAATCGGTTTGTAATCTTGCTGTTCAAACTAACCATCATGAGCAGCAGCCTCCGGACGAACACTTTCACGCGAAACCGAGAGCTCCTACCCAAACCACCCCATCTTTATTACCACTTGATCCCTCTCCAGCCCCCATTCTTACAACATGTGAGTCTGAAGTTGTGTGCCCTGAACGTAGCACTAGACCAGTATATATTGAAATCACAGCAGATGCCAACGGATACTCAGGAAATACTGCCTCACAGAAGACCCAAAGAATTCATCAGGAGCAGAATCGGCCAAATCGCACCTATTCGCGATCACAAAACTCACATATGGGGTCCTCGCGCTCAAAACCGGATAATGCTTTGGCTGCTGAAGTACATCGCAATTGTAGTTCCGCTTCAAACAACGTGAGAGGTAACCATTATGCAGGGACTACGATTGCATCTAATGTAAAGACCCATAGAGACACTACAACGTATGCAATGATTGCAAGCCAACGAACAAAAGAACAAACACTGACCCGTAATCCAACTGTTAAGGAACTGAGCCCCAATCTTAAAGTTATTGGAACCAATTTGCACTTCAGCAAGATGCAAATTGCGAACACTGGAATGATGAGCAAGCGGATCCGTAATGTCTTCATTAGTAGGCTCTCCCCTGCTACCACAGCTGATGATGTGGAACACCTTCTTGCTGCTTTCAAAATGAATGGTAGAGTCACCAAGCTATCCACAAAATATCCCACCTACGCCTCCTTTAAGATCGATGTGGCTGATGCAGATTTTGAAGCACTCTTCAATCCTGAAATCTGGCCTGCTGGAGCTCTTGTTATGCCATATCTCGGGCATAAAGGGCAGCGATATAGAAGTAATGGAAAGGACTCCCACCAATGGTACCCTGATTCATAGCAATCCCAGATCTCGTTACCGCAACTAGAACCACAGACACGAAACACCAATATGCCGATCCCTGTGCTCATCAGTCCTAGACACACCCCGCTGAATCGAGTCGTGCGATGTCAGAGACCACCTGTCCATATCAAAGTACCTACAGTACCTGCCTGCACCATATTTTATCAGAATGTGCGTAGTCTTAGGAACAAGCTTGACACTATGGAGCAAATTCTGCTCCCCGGATATTTTGACCTGCTCGCCATCACCGAAACCTGGCTCAATGACGATGAAGAATTCCTAGCAGCAGCTGCCCCAGCTGATTATGGGGTCGTATTCACATCTCGGATTGCACGCAAGGGTGGAGGCGTCGCAATATTTTACAAGAAATCCACTTTCAAGCTATTGGATAATAAATCCAGTAACTCCCCTAACTATGAAGCAATCCTCGTTACGTTAAGATACAACTTCGTGACGTTTGACTTCTGTGTGGTGTACATACCTCCAACGCCTTCCCCGCAAATCATCCTTGAAGTTTCCAACTGGATAATCAATCAGCTGCATCCCACAGCCTCTCACGTAGTTTGTGGTGATTTCAATTTACCTCCTCAGCTATCTAATATGAAAAAGGATCTTCTGGCACACTTGAGATGTGCTGATCTACAACTTATTAATGAAGCTCCAACCAGGGGGAATAACCTCTTAGATCTAGTTCTAGCCTCTATCCCTTGCACCCTTGATTACATTGCAGAAACGTCATTCGACTCTGATCATGTCCCAATACATGTGACTGCATATCTGCCAGCCCCCAAATTAGAAACCAGAAGGACAACAAAAAAGGTTGACATCACTAGCCCCAACTTACTTGACGTAGATAAGTGCATCAGAGCCGCCTCTCTCATTCCCTGGGTGGCCTTAGAGACTTGTGACCCAGAAATAGCTGTGAACATTCTCACAAACTGGATCAACACGGTTGCCAAATATGCCGCCTCTAAAAAAATCACAATCAGTCCATATACAAGACTTTGGTGGAATTCAGAACTCAAAATGAGTTTCCAGCTGAAGCAACAGCTCCATCGCACATGGAAACAGTCGCAAAATGTCAATGATCGCATCGTTTATTCTAGGGCACGGGCTCAATTTAATCGCATGAAATCTGAGGCAATCAAATTATATGTTAACCGAGATCTGGCTAAAGGAAAAATTCCATACAAGAAAGTGAACCTTCATTTTCCTCTGCAATTTGATCCTGAATTGTGGCTCGATTTCGTCACAAGATTTAATCGTAATCCTATCAAAAACTCAGATCTGGCTCTACTAACAGAGCCCACCCAGCAAGAAGTGTTGAACACCATTCAGATCACAAAACAACAGCTGATCGTCGCCATCAATTCTCTACCTGCCTCGTCAACCGCTGGTGATGATGGAGTTCCCCAATTCATGCTCAAATGCCTAAGTCCGTACATTATTCAGCCACTTTTAATTATTTTCAACCAGTTACTCTCGAACCAGATTTTCCCACAGCAATGGGAAAACTATCTTATCAAACCTTTAGCCAAAGTTCAGTCGCCATCGAAACCTAAACATTTCCGACCCATCTCCAACTCCTCCAGCCTGCTGAAGCTCCTGGAGAAGACCTTACTCCCGATCCTCACCAAGCAGATCATGCCCAGTAATCCAGCCCAAATTCACTACTCCCTTCCAAACAGATCAACGATCACAAATCTGCTAGCCACAACGAATACTATCTTGTCAGCATTCGAGAAAAGGCACGAACTAGCTGTGACTTACTTAGACATTGAGGCTGCATTTGATGCCGTCCAAGTAAACCAACTACTCACTCTCCTGGAATGCCACTTCCAGATCACAGGGAACATATTATGCTTTCTCTCCTCTCTTCTGAATAACAGAGTTATAAAGCTTCATACAGGAGATCGCACCCTTACTAGATCCGTCACCGCAGGAGTCCCACAAGGAGGGGTCCTTTCCGGCCTTCTGTTCTCATCTATTATCTTCCCACTGGTTGCACATTCTCGATGTCTACTGAGCTATGCAGATGATATCAAGATACTGACTCCCATCATCCCTGGTCAAGACCTTGATCTGGTAAAAACGGAAATTAACAACACTCTCACTGCAGTCACATCTTACCTCTGCCAGTTCGGGCTCAAGATCAATCCTGCTAAGTCCGAATTCATGGTGTATTCATTGAAGCAAACTCCTTCTTCTCTCCAGCCTTCGGTCGGCAACATCCTCATCCCAATTGCATCCAGCCATCGTGATCTGGGCGTTGTATTCGACTCCAAACTTCGATTCAACGCCCATATAGACATGCTCCTCACACGTGCTTCAAGACTCCGGTGGATAGCAAAACAGCATCTCCTTCATATCAGAGATAAAAAGACAACCGTGAGGTACATAAGAGCAATCATCTTTCCACCTTTACTCTATGCTGCTGAAATTTGGGCGTCAGCGGCACCATCAATAAAGAAACCACTCTTTGCCACAGAATTCTGGCTCCTAAAGTGGGCCAACAGGAAGCACAACCTTCCAGCTCTGATTCACACCACGCAGCTTGCCAACTCTCTCGGGATTCCACGGCTTCCCACCTTAGTCGAAGACCAACGCCTCCTAGCAACAGTCAAGATGATAACAGGCATAATCGCAACACCTTCATTCTGGGATACCTGTGGCTGGAGGATCCCCCCTGCTGCCCTTAGGGCCAATCCCGAGCTCTACTCGCATTCAGCGCGACTCCATCTCTCGGACAGGTTCCTTCCTCAGCAGATGTTCAAGCAAACCCAGGCACTTGACGCCGACCTGAACAAATTCGCTATTGACCGGACTTACAGGAAAAAAATTATGTCTAGTAGGACTAATCTGCATTGACATGTGTACCTTGCATCTGTTCCTGTCTGATTGAGCTGGTGCTCTTATCTCGATGTTAAGTCAGCTCAATCAGACCTAACTCTCGTAAGGAGTTCTCTCCTTTGTATAAAATATGTTTTCTTTTGTAAAATTACCTGTTTTTGTAAATTAATTGTTCTATTTTCCCGGAAGTTTCGGGAAGTTGTACAAATGTAAACCCCTGGCTTTTTGGCCGTGAAGGGCATTAAAGATTATCTCTCTCTCTCTCTCTCTCTAAAATAGAAGGTCGAAGATGCCCACGTCCTGCATATTTGGAAAATGGGAACGACAAGGCGGCGATCTCCCGTATTAAGTGGAACATAGACAGACCCCTTCCCCACTCCAAAAGTTCGTTAATGTAAAAGAACGTTTGTATTAACGAACGTTTCGTTTCGATTCTTGAAAATAAGAATATACACTATATTATTTTTAATAATCATATACTCTCTATGCATATGTACTGGGAAAGTGTTCCGGTACCTTGCAATGGAAAGGAGTAATATACGGAATAGAATTCCCTTCTATTCCAAGCCCTACAACCGTAACAACAAACACACAAAAAAAAAAAAAAAAACTGGTTTAAACAACTGTATGTAAAACTCCAGATCTTGGGTACTAGTCTTGGGAGGGGGATACACGGACTAAAAGGTTAACAGTGGCTGCATGCAGAGGCAAAAATGATTCTTGCACCGCTTCTATTAGAATGAGCAGCAGCCTGGAAATCTAAGGTAGTGCATCCAGTTGATGTTGGTGGACAATGCAATGTTGAGTCTGTTTGGTGTGGCACTGGGACTAGACACTAGGAAAGAAAAATGAGAGAAAGTGTGTGTTATAGGTCTAATGAATCTGATGAGTATAATGAGCAATTGTGCAGAAAAATAGAGTGGGCCAGTAAATCAGAATGTCTTGTAATGGGGGATTTTAACTTTACAGATATTTACTGGAACTTGTGGATTGGTCACTCGCACATAGCAAGAGTTTTGTGGATTAATTGGATGACTGTTTCTACAGCAGCATGTTCGATCTAATTATCAGCAGTGATCATTCATGCATTAAGAATTTGCAGATAAAGGACCCACTGGGTGACAGTGATCACAATGTACTGATGTGGAAATTACTTAAAGATGTAACTACCATCGAGGCTAACGGGAAGGGCTTTTGCTTTCGTAAAGGTAACTACAGAGGTCTCAGACAGAGTTTAAATTGTGTCAAGTGGGATCAACCGATAATGTTACCAACGTTTAATTCGGAAATTTTGGAGGCTACTAAGCTTTTCATTCCAACTAAGAAATACTGTTCAAGGTTAAGGTTTTAATGGAAGTTTATTGGCACAAGGGCAAAATGTGCCTGTCACAGCAATTCTGCAAATTATTATTATTATTAGCCATATGGTGCAAGGAAGCCTGAGGCTTTTACTGCACCAGCCAAAAAAAAAAAAAAAACATTCCTGAGTTACACCTGTGTGTGTGTGTGTGAGAGAGAGAGAGAGAGAGAGAGAGAGAGAGAGAGAGAGAGAGAGAGAGAGAGAGAGAGAGAGAGAGAGAGAGAGAGAGAAAGGAAGGGAATCACCAAGAAAGAGAAGAATGATGATATCCAGCTTAGGACCCTGGATGTGCCAAGCCCATACGCACCAGATGTGAGCCCATGGGGATGATGAGAATACTGTTCAAGATTTAGGCTTAAATGGATGTCAGATAAACTAATGAGACTCGTGGAAGAGAATAAAAATGTATGGGATTCATATAGAGTATCAGGTGACAGGTATAAACTAGTCTGTAATCAAGTCACAAAGCAGGTTAGGCAGGCGAAAGTAGATTACAAGAAATATTTGGCAAAGGATGCAAAGAAAAACAGCAAAGAGTTCTTTACTTATGTAAATTCTAGAAGGAAAGGGATGAATCAGATTGGACCACTTAACACAGATGGGTTGACTATTAATGATCATGCTCAGTTATCTGATAAATTGAATGGGGATTTGGCATCTACATTCACAAATAAGGAGTTATTCAAGAAGGGGAGTGCCAGAAGTTTATCAAACGCTAACAGAGAGTTAAGTGATTTGGTAATAACTGAGAGCAAAGTGGAGGAGAAATTGTTGAAGTTAAACATAAGGAAGGAACCAGGGGTGGACGGGATCCATCCAGTTATATTAAAGAAGGCAGCAAAGGAAGTAAGCAAACATGTAGCCATAATTATGAGAGCTTCCTTGGACTCAGGGGAGGTCCCCGTGGAAAGGAGGTGTGCAAATGTTACCAATTCACAAGGGGGGTTCAAAATGTGACACAACTAACTACAGACCTGTTAGTTAAACTTGTCTTCTGGGGAAAATAATGGAATCACTGGTTATAGAAGCATTACAGGATCATCTAGGCAAGACTACAGTAATAGTTAAGACAAAGCATGGGTTTATTAAAGGGAGGTCTTGTCTGACCAATTTGATTGGATATTATGATCACAAAGAAACTGAATTTTGATAGCATAAACATGGATTTCAGGAAAGCTTTTGATACCGTTGCAGATGGAAGGCTGCTTTATAAATTGGAGAGGTATGCCATTAAGAGTAAGTTGCTACAATGGATAAAAGGATGGCTGAGTGGGAGTTGATAGAGAGTGGTAATCAATGGACACTGCTCTTCGTGGACAAATGTTATTAGTGGAGTTCCCCAGGGTTCGTGTTGGGCCCATTGTTTTTTTTTGTATATTTATCAATGATATTGATGAAGGTATAGCAGATTTAATGTCCAAGTTTGCAGATGATACAGAGGTTGGCAGGGTTGTTAACGACAGTATGCTACTCTAACCGGACCTAGATAAGTTGGGCAAATAGGCTGAGAAGTGGCAACTGAAGGTTAACATTGACAAATCCAAAGTACTGCTTTTGCGTAGCAGTAACAGAAGAGAAACGTACCAACTGTGTGGTACTACACCTAGTAAAGTAGAAAGTGAAAAAGACCTGCGGTTAATTGTACAGAGAAATATGAAGTTCACTGAGCACTTAGGACGGGCTGCCAGGGCAGGTCATGGAGTCTTATCAGTGATATATAGGAATTTAGCTAGCGGGGACAGGGAGGTGATTATTCCGTTATACAAGGCAATAGTCAGGCCACACCTAGAGTACTGTGTACAGGCCTGGAGGCAACATTTTAGGAAGGATGTAGAGATGCTAGAACGAGTTCATAGAAGGAAATCAAGATTGGTGAGGGGAACAAAGGGTGCTCTTACCAAGAAAGGCTTAAGCAAATTGCAGCGCCTGGGGATTAGTCATCTGCCAGGTGATCTGATTGAAATGTATAAGGCCTTGAATGGGTTGAGCAAGCTGAATGCTGATGGGATTCTTCCTCTTGCTGAAACTAAGAAACTGAGGGGACACAGTTTCAAATTCAGGAAGGATAGTTGTAGAAAAGACGTGCGGAAATTTTCCTTTAGTCAGCGTGTAGTTGATTGGTGGAACAGGCGTAGGCGTCCATCTTTTGCTGTGGAAGCTAATAGCCTAAATAAATTTAAGGCTGAGCTGGACTGGCATTTGGAACGAATGGGAGGGTTTTTTTTTTTTTTTTTGGCTGATGCTGCATAAGCTTGCTTTCTTGCATAGTATGCGTCTATTGATGCTAGTCCATATTTCAACAAACGAAGTGATTCGTAGGTGCAAAGAGGAACAAAGTGATTCGTAGGTGCCACTGACTGCTTTGACCCACCCACTGGCCTAGGTTGATATCCATAACAGTGTTGAATCCAGAGCGTTTGCAACTGCCAAGATTGGGGAGAAGAATGTAAACTTCGGTGGTACATGCACGGCAGTGAGGGAAAAATATCGAACCTTCAATTTGTCACACAGACATTCTCTCAGATATGCCAGACAAGCTGTACTTGCTACTTGGGAGTCTAAAACGCTGATGGAACTGATATTCGGTTGAAATTCAAGTCAAGTGGACCCAATTTCGGCGAAGTCGGGACGATCTGTGAAGCCAAATCCTCTGCTTGCACCTTCACCAGGGTGGCACTGTTAGTAACAATGGGTATAACCACCATGCACATGCACACTGTCGGTTGTGGGTGACCACCCAGGTGTGAACCAACGTAAGCAGGGGTCGAGGTGTTGCGTCCACACCACATTGAGGAATGCCACCCCTCTGTGTTATCAAGCAATACTAGGTGGTAGATGACTCTCATCAACCGGTGAAATTCCACCACTTTGCTTATTGCAGGCTTGAAGTGGTGGAACCCATGTTTAGTCTCTAGAGCTAAGTTCCGGTCAACCCTTCCCTATCTCTTCCATCATGCAGTGGCGCCTCCGTAGCCAGGTGGGAAGGAGCACCAGTGCGTAACACACACTTCTTTATTAGACCTGAGTTCGATCCCGTCATCACCAAATTCGGAGGATGCGGAAAGGTCAGTGAATGACCCCTGTATATTCCCGAACAATATGGCCTTAGTTGCTAATGCTCCTAAAAACCAGATAACAAACAAACAAACCATCATGCAGAATGACTGATGACTTTGAGGTTACGATGAACATCATGACAAGATACAATCTTCCTTACATTTCGAGGGTACAGCTCTAAAACGTTGTTCGCCGGACGGCCACTAGTTAGTACACCAGACCAAACCTATTGGTAACTCTTTAGGAGGCTTGCGGATCAGCTAGTGTATAATCTTGCTACCTCTATTCTGAGTAGTGTGTATGGGGGGGGGGGTATTATCGAGGCCACGTTATGTCAGGGATCTGGGTATATTCTTACCATGTGTACGCCACATCCAAAATTTTCATTACTTCATACAGCATGCCCCCCACCCCACTTTTTCTTACTATCGAATACATCATGAATTGTCAAACTAATAGAGTAAGCTTATCTGCTGGGAAAAGATCTGAACCGCCCAAACAGTTCCTAATTAATTTCACAAATATACGTGATCTCAATTCTAATCTCAACGATATCCATTTCCACTTGCAGTCCGCCAAACACCATGTACTTTTTCGGATAGAATCTCAGTTATCGGTTGATTCGAGCACTGCTCATCTCAGCTACCCAAATTATTCTGTATCATTCCTTTCGCCTCAAAGGTGGTACTTGTGCATACGTCCGTTCCGATATTCTCTGTCAGACTTGGTAATTTGGAATCACCTCGTTTCGATCTTCTCTGGCTTAAAATCTCTCTACCTCATTGGGTCAAATTCATGTGTTGTCTCTGCCGTTCTCCAAACTCCACTAATCACTTCAAACTCTTTGACTTCCTCTCTTTGCAACTTGACTTTTTCCAGTCCAACTTTCCTAACAGTGAGGTAACTTTCCTTGGTGATTTTAATGTTCACAACTCTAGCTGGCTTCCGTTTTCTAGTCACACCAACCCAGCTTGTCGAGATGCTGAGGCTTTTGCAATTACTAATGACCTTGCACAGATTGTTCATTTACCTACAAGAATACCGGATAATCTTAATCATACAGCCAACGCTTGATCTTTTTCTCACAAACAACCGTTCTAAGTACACGGTCGAAGTGAGAGGTCCTTTAGGCACTTCAGATCACAACTTGGTGATTGTCTCTTCTCCAATGGAACCTTTATCTCATGGCTATTCCCAACCTCGTGTTGTTTGGCATTACAAGAATGCAAAATGGGATGACCGGCGAGACTTCTTTTCTTCTTTACCTTGGTCGGACTACTGTTTCAAAACTTCTGATGTCAACGTTTGCTCAGATCGTGTCAGTGAAATTATTCTTGCAGGAATGGAATCCTTTATCCCACACTCCACTTTAAAATCTCGTCCTTTATCTAAACCTTGGTTTTCCAATAAATGTGCTAAGGCTGTTCAAGCGAATAATGTTGCATATCGTAATTGGCTTGTTTCTAATGCTTTAGTTTCATTTTCTGCCTACACCAAAGCTCGCAACAATTGTAAAGCAGTTATTAATCAGTCCAAACTAGATATTGAACAGGCTAAAAGTAGAAAACTTCCTTCTTGCCCTAATGGTAGCCGACCATTCTGGTCTCTTGATAAAGCTATTGGCAGCCACTTTTTTCCTTCTCTACTCCCACCTCTGTCAAAACCAGGTGGTTCTGTTGTCACTTCAGCCAAGAATAAATCTGAACTGCTAGCATCCCATTTTTTTCCCCACTGCTGTATCAATGATCTTGGTAAAACATCTCCCACCATTACCAACACTCTCCATTCAATGCCTCCTGTGGTCTTCCATGAAAAGGACGTCAGAAGGATTTTTGATGAATCTTGATTCTAAGAAAGCTCCAGGTACTGATGGTATTTCTCCACTTGTTCTCAAAATTTGTGCTCCTAAACTTACTCCTGTTTTTTGCCGCCTTTTTTTCACTTTGTTTTTTCAAAGCTGTTTTTCCTTCTGTTTGGAAATTTTCTCATATCCAGCCAGTTCCTAAAAATGGGGGCAAATCCCTCCCATCAAATTATCGTCCCATTGCAATTAATTTTACTCTTTCTAAAGTAATGGAGAAATCAATTAACTGCCAACTCTTAAACAACCTAGAAACCTCTCGTCTGATCAACGATCGCCAATATGGATTCCGTCAGTGTCGATCCACTGGCGATATTCTGGCTTATCTTATCCATTTATGGACAAATTCAATGGAAAAGTTTGGGGAAACACAAGCAGTTGCTCTTGACATCTCAAAGGCTTTCGATCGTGTTTAGCATAAAGGTCTTGTAAACAAGCATCCATCTTATGGTTTGCCAACTGTTTTTTGTAATTGGTTATCCAGTTTTCTCTGTGATCGATCAGTGAGGGTGATGGTAGGTGGCTCTCTGTCTTCTAACTTCTGCACTAATGCTACTTTCCCCCCAAGGTTCAGTTCTTTTCCTTACTCTTTTCCTCTTGTATATTAATGACCTTCTTCCATTGACTGGAAATCCTATCCATAGTTTTACTGATTAAAGCACATTCAACTTTCCATTTTGAGAAACTTTGCCCTGCTCAATCAACTTCAACTTCTCGAATATCTGCTACCAATTTTTTAAATGTCACTCTCCAGGTAATTCTCCAGTGGGGCAAAGACAACTTAGTTGATTTCAATCCTTCTAAAACTCAGTCTTGTCTTATATCTCGCAAAAATGATTCTTCCGCTCCTATGCTTACCTTTGATGACACTCCAATTTCTAGGCAAAATAATATATATCTGTTTTCGGGATTAGACTGAATTCTAATCTCTCTTGGCACAAGCAGATTACAAATTTCTTCCTCTACATCTAAAAAAACTTGGTTTTCTCTTTCGCTCTCGGCGTTACTTTTCTTCTAAACAGCTGTTCACTCTGAACAAATCGCAAATCAGCCCTACCATGGAATATTGTTCCTGCATCTGCGACAGTGCCCCCCCCCCCCCCAAAAACCTCTCTCAGGCTTCTAGATTCCGTTCAGAAGAGGGCAGTTAGGTTAATTAATGACTCCTCTCTAAAAGAGCCACCCCCCACTCGCTGTCTCATAGACGTACTTTTTCTGCCTCATGCCTTTTCTTCAGATACGTCCACGGGTACTGTTCTTCTGAATTGGCTTCTGTAATTCCCGCTCTCTCTTTCAAAACAGTTCGAACACGTACCGCCACCATCCAACATTCATTTACTGTCCAACTTGAAACTCACAGAAACAACTTTTCATCTTCCTCGTTTATTCATTCAACTTCCGTTTTCTGGAACAACCTTACATCATACGTATTTCCTGAAAATTACAGTCTACAGAAGTTGAGATCTAATGTCAACAAATATCTTTCGTCTTCTCAACCTCCAACCCAAGCACGGTAATAAGTACTATAGGTTCTAATACCTCTCGTGTTTGGGATTTTCATTAAAAAGAATAAAAAAAAAAAAAAAAATATATATATATATATACATATATAAAAACATTGAGGATTACTTGTAGTATATGTGTATATTATTTAATATTTACAACATGTATACAGGGTGATTCACTACCAGTGCGACAAACTTGCAGGAGGTGTATTGGGCACAAAGACGAATCGGAATCACATAGCATTGCAGGGTCCGAAATGCCTTCGTCATGCGGTATAGGACGTTGAACGGGAGGTCGCGTGAACAGATATCCCGCTGGAAGTCAGCATTTGCGAACCGTTTCTGTTGAAGAAACCAAGTAGCAAAAGTACTCCGGAGTGGATAATCCGCAGGCTCCAATGATTGGACGCGTTACAGAT
This sequence comes from Mastigoproctus giganteus, assembly GCF_048544385.1. Taxonomy (NCBI): domain Eukaryota; kingdom Metazoa; phylum Arthropoda; class Arachnida; order Uropygi; family Thelyphonidae; genus Mastigoproctus; species Mastigoproctus giganteus. The sequence continues at coordinate 1,357,731 of NC_143577.1, read as the reverse complement.
GGTATGAACTCATTTGGTTTGTTTACAGTATCCTCCATACAGTGGATTAGGAAATACCCAATCGTTGGCCTATCGCTGGTGTACTCGTACTCGGATTGCCTTCTTTTTTTTTTTTTTTTTTTTTTTATGAAAACCCCAAACACGAAAGGTGTCAAAACCTATAGTACTTAGTACCGTGCATGGGTTGAAGGAGAAGTATGGGGGGAGGGGGATGCCGGAAACTTTGCTCTAGAGACTAAACATGGGTTTCGCCACTTCAAGCCTCCAATAAGCAAAGTGGTGGTATTTCACCGGTTGATGAAAGTCATCTACCACCTGACGTAGGACATTCTCTTCATTGTCTGGCGTCCTTGATTCATTAGCATTAGCATTAGTAGAGGCATTTGATGCAAGAAAGCAAGCTTATGCAGCATCAGCCAAAAAAAAAAAAAAAAAAAAAAATCCACTTCACCCCTCTGTTGGTTCAAAATACCTGTCCAGCTGAGCCTTAAACTTATTTAGGCTATCATCCTCCACCACAAGGGATGGAAGTCTGTTCCACCAACCACCCGCTGGCTAAAGGCAAATTTCCGCACGTCTATCCTACATCTGTCTTTCCTCAGTTTGAATTTATGCCCTCTCAGGTGATTTTTCTGAGCTAGAGGAAGGATCCCATCAGCATTGAGCATGCTTAAACCATTCAAGGCTTTATACACCTCTATCAGATCACCTCGCTGGTGCCTAGTCTCCAGACACTGTAATTTGCAAAACTTAAGCCTTTCTTCGTAAGAGCACCCCTTTGTTCCATTCACTAATCTTGTTGCCCTTCTCTGTACTCGTTCCAGCAGCTCTACATCCTTCTTGAAATGAGGCCTCCAGACCTGTATACAGTACTCTAGGTGTGGCCTGACCATCGCCTTATACAATGGAATAATCACCTCCTTATCCCTGCTGGAAAAATTCCTGTATATCATTGACAATACTCCATGAGCTACTCTTGCAGCCCGTCTGCACTGCTCAGAGAACTTCATATCTGCCTGCACAACCACCCCCAAGTCCCTTTCATTCTCTACCACTGTCAGTGTAGTACCACAGAGTTGATACGTTGCTCTGGGGTTGCTGTTTCCCATGTGTAGTACTTTACATTTGTCAATGTTAAACTACATTTGCCACCTCTCAGCCCATCTGCTCAACCTTTCCAGATCCTGTTGCAGCAGCATAGTGTCAGTAGTGTCCTTGACAACCCTGCCAACTTTTGTATCGTCTGCAAACTTGGACATTAAGCCCGATATACCATCATCAATATCATTTATAAATACAGAAAACAAGAATGGACCCAACATTGAGCCCTGAGGGACTCCACTAATAACATCAGTCCACGATGAGCAGTGTCCATTGATTACCACTCTCTGTCTTCTCCCCCTCAACCACCCCTTTATCCATAGCAGAAATTTGCTTCCAGTGTCACACTGCTCCAATTTGTGTAGCAGTCTTCCATGTGCAACAGTATCAAAAGCCTTTCTAAGATCCAAGTATATAATATCAAAGTTATTCCCTGCGTCCAGTTCTTTTGTGACTGCATCATAGTATCCAATCAAGTTGGTCAGGCAAGACTTCCCCTTAACAAAACCATGCTGTGTCTGAGCTATAACTGAAGTCTTGTCTAAATGATCCTGCAGTGCTTCTTTAACCAGTGCCTCCATTAATTTTCCTGGAACTGAAGTTAAGCTCACAGGTCTATAATTACTTGTGTCAGCCTTTGATCCTCCTTTGTGAATTGGAGTCACATTTGCACATTTCCAGTCTATGGGTACCTCCCCTGAGTCCAAGGAAGCTCTCATAATTATGGCTAAGGGTTTGCTTACTTCCTTTGCTGCCTCCTTTAATATAACTGGATAGATCCCATCCACCCCGGGTGCCTTTCTTGTGTTTATCTTCAACAGTTTCTCCTCCACTTTACTCCCAGTTATTTCAAGATTCTGTAGCTGACTGCTAGAGTTGAATACACCTCTGGCATTCCCCTCGCTGAATAACTCCTCATGTGTGAATGTCGATGCAAAATATTCATTTAGTTTGTTAGCTACCTGAGCAGGATCATCAACACTTGACCCATCAATATCAAGTGGACCAGATATGTAATCTGGTACCTCCCCTGAGTCTAGGGAAGTTGTCATAATTACGGCTAAGAGTTCGCTTACTTGCTTTGCTGCCTCCTTTAATATAACTGGATAGATTCCGTCACCCATGTGCCTTTCTGCAAGACGTAGGACATTCTCTTCATTGTCTGGCGTCCTTGATTCATGGTACCTCTCGTGAAACAACCAGTCTCAAGTAACCTTCTGTGCATACGTGCGAAAATCGTGTGATGAGGAGCACGCCTGTGCGAGAAAGGCACATGGGTGACGCAATCTATCCAGTTATATTAAAGGAGGCAGCAAAGCAAGTAAGCGAACTCTTAGCCGTAATTATGACAACTTCCCTAGACTCAGGGGAGCTACCAGATTACATATCTGGTACAAGCGCAGAGCGGCGCGCCCGTTACAGTCCGCAGCTCCATACGCGAGGTACATGTCGGCCAGTTCAACGTTTGAATACTCGTCCATCCTACTGCCTCGGGAACCGGGTCGCAAATGCTGACTTCCAGCGGGATCGCTGTTCGCGCGACCTCCCGTTCAACGTCCTCTACCGCATGACGAAGGCATTTTGGACCCTGCAATGCTATGTGATTCCGATTCGTCTTTAGCATTAGCATTAGTAGAGGCATATGATGCAAGAAAGCAAGCTTATTCAGCATCAGCCAAAAAAAAAAAAAAAACCCTCTCCTATTTCACCCCTCCGTTCGTTCGAAATACCTGTCCAGTTGAGCTTTAAATTTGTTTAGGCTATCAACTTCAACAACAAGTGATGGAAGTCGGTTCCACCAACCAACCACCCGCTGGCCAAAGGCAAATTTCCGCACATCTATCCGACATCCGTCCTTCCTCAATTTGAATTTATGCCCTCTGAGGTGATTATTCTGAGAAAGATGAAGAATCCCATTGGCATTGAGCATGCTCAAACCATTCAAAGCCTTATACACCTCTATCAGATCACCTCGCCGGTGCCTAGTCTCCAGACTCTGTAATTTGCAAAACTTAAGCCTTTCTTCGTAAGAGCAACCCTTTGTTCCATTTACTAATCTTGTTGCCCTTCTCTGTACCCGTTCCAGCAGCTCTACATCCTTCCTGAAATGAGGCCTCCAGACCTGTATACAGTACTCAAGATGTGGCCTAACCATTGCCTTATACAAGGGAATAATCACCTCCTTATCCCTGCTAGAAAAATTCCTGTATATCATTGACAAGACACCATGAGCTACTCTTGCAGCTCATCTGCACTGCTCAGAGAACTTCATATCTGCCTGCACAATTACCCCCAGGTCCTTTTCATTCTCCACCACTGTCAGTGTAGTACCACAGAGTTGATACATTGCTCTAGGGTTACTGTTACCCATATGTAGTACTTTACATTTGTCAATGTTAAACTTCATTTGCCACCTCTCAGCCCATCTGTTCAACCTTTCCAGATCCTGTTGCAGCAGCATAGCGTCAGTAGTGTCCTTAACAACCCTGCCAACCTTTGTATCATCTGCAAACTTAGACATTAAACTTGATATCCCATCATCAATATCATTCATAAACACCGAAAACAACAACGGACCCAACACTGAACCCTGAGGAACTCCACTAATAACATTAGTCCACGTTGAGCAGTGTCCATTGATTACCACTCTCTGTCTTCTGCCACTCAACCATCCCCTTATCCATAGCAGCAATTTGCCTCCAATGCCAGACTGCTCCAATTTGTGCAGCAGTCTTCCATGTGCAACAGTATCAAAAGCCTTTCTAAGATCCAAATATATAATATCAAAGTTATTCCCTGCATCCAGTTCTTTTGTGACTACATCATAGTATCCAATCAAATTGGTCAGGCAAGACCTGCCCTTAACAAAACAATGCTGCATCTGAGCTATAACTGAATTCTTGTTTAGATGATCCTGCAGTGCTTCTTTAACCAGTGCCTCCATTAATTTACCTGGAACAGAAGTTAAACTAACAGGTCTATAATTACTTGTGTCAGCCTTTGATCCTCCTTTGTGAATTGGGGTTACATTTGCACATCTCCAGTCTATGGGTACCTCCCCTGAGTCCAAAGAAGCTCTCATAATTATGGCTAGGGGTTTGCATACTTCCTTTGCTGCCTCCTTTAATATAACTGGATAGATCCCATCCACCCCAGGTGCCTTTTTTATGTTTATCCTCAACAATCTCTCCTCCACTTTCCTCTCAATTATTACAAAATCATCCAGCTCACTGCCAATGTTTACTTTACCTACATCATTCTCCTTCCTGAATAACTCCTCATGCTTGAATGTAGATGCAAAATACTCGTTTAGATTGTTAGCCACCTGAGCAGGATCCTCAACTGTTGAACCATCAATATCCAGTGGACCAATCTGATTCATCCCTTTCCTTCTCGAGTTCAAGTATGTAAAGAACTCCTTTCTGTTTTTCTTTGCATCCTTTGCCAAGGATTTTTCGTAGTCTGCCTTTGCCTGCCTAATCTCCTTTGTGACTTGGTTACAGACCAACTTATATCTATCATAGGCTTCCATGTCACCCATTAATTTGTATGTATCCCATGCATTTTTCTTCTCTGCCACATGTCTCATTAGTCCATCTGATAACCATTTAGGCCTAAACCTTGAACAATATTTCTTAGTTGGTATGTAAAGCCTGGTAGCCACCAAGATTAGTTCCTTGAATGCTTCCCATTTTGAGTTTGCTGTTGGTAACATCATTAGTTGGTCCCACTGTATAGAATTTAAATACTGCCTCAGACCATCATAGTCGCCTTTACGAAAACAAAAACCCTTCCCTTTACCTCTGATGGTAGTTACCTCCTTGAGTAAATCCCACTTCAACACACTGTGATCACTGCCACCTAGTGGTTCATTTATCTGCAGGTTCTTAATGCATGAAGAATCACTACTGATAATCAGATCAAGAGTATTGCTCCCTCTTGTTGCCTCACGAACATGCTGATGTAGAAAACAATCATCCAATAAATCCACAAAAGCCTTGCTAGTGTGCGAGTGACCAACCCACAAATTCCAGTCAATATCTGGGAAATTAAAATCCCCCATTATAAGACTCTCTGATTTACTGGCCCACTCTATTTCCCTGTACAATATATTATTATACTCATCAGAGTCATTAGGCCTATAGCACACTCCTACTCTCAATTTTGATTTCCCTATGCTTATGTCACACCAAACTGACTCGACACTGCCCTGTCCATTGATGTCAACTGGCTTCACTTCCTTTGACTTTATGTGTTTCTTAATTAATAGCATAACCCCTCCTCCCCTCCTGTCCTGTCTATCCTTTCTATATACATTGTATTCCCCAAATTCCAGTTCCGCATTACTTATATCTGTGTGACACCACGTCTCTGATATCCCAACAATATCTGCCTTTGATGTTTTGAGCAATACCTCAAATTCATCAAATTTATTTACCAAACTCCTAGCATTGGTGTACACGCAGGTATACATGCACCTGTTTCTATTCTTAGCTACCCTAACACAACCCATGTGTTTACTTGTAACGCAATGACTACCAGCAGTCTCTGAAATATCCTGCATCTTGTTTTTCAGACTTCTGCTCATTTGAATAGAAGCAGTGCAAGAATCACTTCCACCTTTGTTCCCCCTACACCTCCTGCAAGTTTGTCGCACTGGTAGTGAATCACCCTGTATGTTACAAACAAATCTGTATATTTATGAATCTTATAATAAGAGAAAACGAAATAGGAAACAAAAGGAAATATTTATTATTTAACATCTAAACAGTCAGTTCACAAAAACCACATTACTGTCAATAATCAGAGTTTAATAATATGAAAATCACCGATTAAAATTCGGAAAAAAAGAAGAAAAAAATATATATATACGAATTATAATCAAACATGCAAGCACTGTATTCCAATAATCTTAACCTTCTTTGCGTGTTTATCAATGACTGCATTGATTAGAATTTCCAATAATTCAATTGGACCCTCTAAGCTTATCTTCTTGCAGTATTACAGTACAGATACATATGTATACCGTGAGTATTAAACTCTGACAGTAAGCTAATAATCTTGTGAGAACTGAGAGTAAAATGGAGGAGAAATTGTTGAAGATAAACATGAGAAAGGCACATGGGGTGATGGAATCTATCCAGTTATAGTAAAGGAGGCAGCAAAGGAAGTAAGCGAACTCTTAGCCGTAATTATGACAGCTTCCTTAGACTCAGGGGAGGTACCCATGGACAGAAAATGTGCAAATGTGACGCAATCCACAAAGGAGAATCAAAGGGAGACACAGGTAATTACATACCTGTTAGTTTAACTTCTGTTCCAGCAAAATTAATGGAAGCACTGGTTAAAGAAGCATTGCAGGATCATCTAGACAAGACTTCATTTATAGCTCGGACACAGCATGGGTTTGTTAAGGGGAATTCTTGTCTAACCAATTTGATTGGATGCAATGATGTAGTCACAAAGGAACTAGATGCAAAGAATAATTTTGATATCATATATTTGGATCTTAGAAAGACTTTTGATACTGTTGCACATGGAAGACTGATACACAAATTGAAGCAGTGCGGCGTTGGAGGTAAATTGCTGCTATGGATAAAGGGATGGTTGAGTGAGAGAAGACAGAGTGGTAATTAATGGACAGTGTTCTCGTGGAGTCTCCCAGGGTTCAGTGTTGGGTCCATTGTTGTTTTCCGTATTCATTAATGATATTGATGATGGTATATCAGGCTTAATGTCCAAGTTTGCAGACGATACGAATGTCGGCAGGGTTTTCGATGACACTAATGATGCTGCTGCAACAGGATCTAGAAAAGTGGAGCAGATGGGCTGAGAGGTGGCAGCTGAAGTTTAATATTGGCAAATGTAAAATACTGCGTATGGGAAGCAGTAACCCCAGAATAACGTATCAACTGTGCACTGACAGTGGTAGAGAGTGAAGAGGACCTGGGGGTAATTGTTCAGGGAGATATGAAGTTTTCTGAGCAGTGCAGCCAGTCTGAAAGAGTAGCCCATGGTGTTTTGTCAATGATATACAGAAATTTTTCTAGCAGGGATAAGGAGGTGATTATCCTCTTGTGTAAGGTAATGGTTAGGCCACACCATGAGTACTGTATACAGGTCTGGAGGTCTCATTTTAAAAAGGATGTAGAGCTGTTCGAACGAGTACAGAGAAGGGCATCAAGATTAGTGAATGAGTGAATGGAACAAAAAGTGTCTGAAGACTAGCCACCTGTGAGGTGATCTGATTGAGGTGTATAAAGCCTTGAATGGTTTGAGCATGCTCAATGCTGATGGGATCCTTCCTGTTGTTCAGAGTAATCACCTGAGAGGGCATAAATTCAAATCGAGGATTGTAGAACAGATGTGCGGAAGTTTGCCTTTAGCCAGCGGGTGATTGATTGCTGGAACAAACTTTTATCTGTCGTCTTAGAAGTGCATAGCTTAAACAGATTCAAGGCAGAACTAGACAAACATTTGGAGCGGGTGTTTTTTTTTTTTTTTTTTTTTTTTTTTGCATCCTGTGCCCTTGCTAATGCTAATATATAAGTTATAAAAAAGTTTATAAAATGTATTGTTTATAGGCTGCGACCAAACCATCTTGTTTGCAGTATACAAAAGAAGAATTAGCCACAAGTAGATTCTTGATGTGAAAAAAAAAAAACAAATACAGGGAATCTGAAAACATTAAAACGGAACTGCCGACAATTGAATTAGTGGCTGCAGTAGACTCCTCTCTCTGCTGAGACAGTTGGCACCTCCTGAAAGCCGCGGGACACTTTATAATTATGATAGTATCTGTCAGGATCCAATTCAGGTGAACCTATTTGTGGCCTGCGATCTTGTTTTGCAATATACAAACAAAGAATTAGTTGCAAGTAGACCGTTTGTGTGAAACACTATCAAGAGATGATTTGGGTGAAAATAGAGGGAAACTGAAAACCATAAAACGAAAATGCCGACACTGTAAATAATGGCTTTAGGTTACAATGTATGCAACCAGAAGCGTTGCCCATTTAATTATCTTTAACACTGGTAAGAGTACTGCACTCTGGGAAACACTGCTTTAGTTGATGTGATTTTTTGAATTAAGTGAATTCATATTTTATGAATTAAGTGAACAAATAAATTAAGTTAATTCATATATTATAATTTCAGCACTGCATAAACTGATAAAATAGCCACCAAAGAGTGCAGTAAGAAGAAAACAGCTTTAAAAATTAAACAAAAAATGTGGCGAAAATTTCTCAACATCTGAGGTCTTGGAACTAATATTAAAAATAAATACAGTATTACTATTTTTCGCAAGGGGGAACTTTATTCCACTGGAGGGAACTCACCTCCCGTGGATTCAACACTAATGCCTAGGCTGTTTTTAAATCGGGAACTTGTTTTCTAAATTTAAAACAGCGGGACTGGGGGGATAAACACCCTACCTAAGCTAAGCACCCCCATCCTCGACGATAGAAAATAATCAGAAAAAAGAAACACCTTCACAATAATCACCCAATCACAGAACTCCATCGTTCAGTCACTCCGTTCTACAACCGCACCCACTGCGCAGAGAGAAGTGGTACCAAAATAATGGAGTTTTGTCCAACTGTATTACTTTTTTTTTTTTTTTTTTTATGAAAACCCCAAACATGAGAGGTATTAGAACCTATATTAACTTAGTACCTTGCTTGGGTTGTAGGTTGAGAAGACGAGAGAAGATATTTGTTGACATGAACTTCTGTGGACTATTATTTCCAGGAAATACATATGAAGGAGGGTTGTTCCAGAAAACAGTAGTTGAATGAATAAACGAGGAAGATAAAAAATTGGTTCTGTGAGTTTGAAGTTGGACAGTAAATGGATGTTGGCTGGTGGCGTCATGTGTTCGGACTGTTCTGAAAGAGAGAGTGGGAATTATAGAAGCCAATTCAGAAGAACAGTGCCCATGGAAGTATCTGTAGAAAAGGCATGCAGCAGAAACAGTACGTCTATAACACAGCGAGTGGAGAGACTCTGTTAGAGATGAGTCATTAATTAACCTAACTGCCCTCTTCTGAATGGAATCTAGAAGCATGAGAGAGGCTTCTCCCATACTTTTGGGGCACCGCCCCAGATGTGGGAACAATATTCCATGGTAGGGCGGATTTGCGATTTGTACAGAGTGATCAGCTGTTTGGAAGGAAAGTAACGCCCAGAGCGAAAGACAAAACAGAGTTTTTTAGATGCAGAGGAAGCAATATTTGCATGGTGCTTTTACCAAGAGAGATTAGAAGTCAGGATAATCCACAAAAGAGATATGCCAACTTGCCTAGAAATCGGAGTGGCACCAAAGATAAGCGTAGGAGCAGAAGAATCCTTTTTGCGAGCTATAAGACAAGACTGAGTTTTAAAAGGATTGAAATCAACTAAGTTGTCTTTGCTCCAATGGAGAATTACCTGAAGATTGACATTAAAGGAATTGGTAGCGGATATTCGAGAAGTTGAAGTTCATTGAGCAGGGCAAGGTTTATCAAAATGGAAAGTGGAATGCAATGTGCTATCATGGATGGGATTTCCAGTCAATGGAAATTCCATCCATGGAAAACTATGGATGGGATTCCAGTCAATGGAAGAAAGTCATTAATATACAATCGGAAAAGAGTGGGAAAAAGAAGTGAACCTTGGGGAACACCGGCATGAGTGGAAAAGAAAGAAGACAGAGAGCCATTTACCATCAACTTCAGTGAGCGATCAGAGAGAAAACTGAATAACCAGTTACAAAAAACAGTTGGTAAACCATAAGATGGAAGTTTGTTTAGAAGACCTTTATGCCAGACACGATCGAAAGCCTTTGAGCTGTCAAGAACAACTGCTTATGTTTTCCCAAACTTTTCCATTGTATTTGTCGATAAACGGATAACATAAGGCAGAATATCACCAGTGGATCGACACTTACGGAATCTATACTGGCAATTATTGATCAGATGGAAAGTTTATAGGTAGTTTAAGAGTTGGCAGTTAATTGATTTTGCCATTATTTTAGAAAGAGTAGAAGTAATTGCAATGGGACGATAATTTGATGGGAGGGATTTCTCACCATTTTAGGAACTGGCAGGATATGGAGAAATATCCAAGCAGAATGAAAAACACCTTTGGAATAAGAAAGTGAAAAAAGGTGGCAAAGCAGGGGTAAATTCAGGAGCACAGGTTTTGAGAACAAGTGGAGAAATACCATCAGGACCTGGAGCTTTCTTAGCATCAAGATTCGTCAAAATCTTTCTGACATCCTTTTGAGGGAAGACCACAGGAGGCATTGAGTGGAGTGTGTTGGGAATGGTGGTAGGTGTTTTACCAAGATCATTAATACATGAATTAGAATAAAAATGGGATGCTAGCAGGTCGCTTTATCCTTGGCTGAAGTGACAACAGAACCATCTGTTTTTGACAGAGGTGGGAGCAGAGTTGGACAAAAGTTGCAGCCAATAGCTTTGGCAAGAGACCAGAATGCTTGGCTACCATTAGGGTAAGAAGCAAGTTTTCTACTCTTAGCCTGTTGAAAATCTAGTTCAGACTTTTAATAACTGATAGATAGAGGTGATCTGATAGAGGTGTATAAGGCTTTGAATGGTTTGAGCATGCTCAATGCCAATGGGATTCTTCATCTTTCTCAGAATAATCACCTCAGAGGGCATAAATTCAAATTGAGGAAGGACGGATGTCGGATAGATGTGCGGAAATTTGCCTTTGGCCAGCAGGTGGTTGGTTGGTGGAACCGACTTCCATCACTTGTGGTAGAAGTTGATAGCCTAAACAAATTTAAAGCTCAACTGGACAGGTATTTCGAACGAACAGAGGGGTGAAATGGGAGTGGGGTTTTTTTTTTTTTTTTTTTGGCTGATGCTGAATAAGCTTGCTTTCTTGCATCATATGCCTCTACTAATGCTAATGCTAACTGATTTACAATTTTTGCAAGCTTTGGTGTAGACAGAAAATGAAACTGAAGAATTGGAAACAAGCCAATTATGATATGCAACATTCTTCTCTTGAACAGCCACTGCACATTTATTGGAAAACCAAGGTTTAGGACAAGATAAAGGAGGAGATTTTAAAGTGGAGTGTGGGATAAAGGATTCCATTCCTACAAGAATAATTTAACTGACACAACCTGAGCAAATGTTGATATCAGATGTTTTGAAACAGTAATCCGACAAAGGGAAAGATGAAAAGAAATTTCGCAGGTCATCCAATTTTGCATTCTTGTAATGCCAAACAACCCGAGGGTGGGAATAGCCATGAGATAAAGGCTCCATTGGAGAAGAGACAATCACCAAATTGTGATCTGAGAAGCTAAAGGACCACTCACTTCGAAAGTGTACTTAGAAAGGTTGTTTGTGAGAAAAAGATCAAACGTGTTGGCTGTATGGTTACGATTGTTTGCTATTCTTGTAGGTAAATGAACAATCTGTGCAAGGTCATTAGTAATTGCAAAAGCCTCAGCATCTCGATCAGCTGAGTTGGTGTAACTAGAAAATGGAAGCCAGCTGGAGTTGTGAACATTAAAATTACCAAGGAAAATTACCTCACTGTTAGGAAAGTTGGACTGGAGAACGTCAAATTGCAAAGAGAAGTCATAGAGCTCCAAGTGATTAGTGGAGTTGGGAGAACAATAGAGACAACAGATGGATTTCACATAATGAGGTAAAGAGATTTTAAGCCAGAGAAGATCGAAACGAGGTGATTCCAAATTACCAAGTATCTGACAAGGAATATTGGAAGTACTACATTTGAGTCGAGAAGAATCATACAGCGAATAATTTGGGCAACTGAGATCAGCAGTAGTTGAATCAACCAATAACTGAGATTTTTTCAGAAAAAGTACATGGCATTTGGCAGACTGCAAGTGGAAATTGACATCGTTCAGATTAGAACTCAGACCACTTATATTTGTGAAATGGACTAGGAAGTGTTTGGGAGGTTTAGATCTTTTCGCAGATAAGTTTACTCTGTTAGTTTGACAATTCATGGTGTATTCAATAGTAAGAAATTGTGGTGGGGGGGACATGCTGTATGAAGTAATGAAATTTTTGGATATGGTGTACACATGGTAAGAATATGCCCAGATCCTTGACATAATGTGGCCTCGACAATGCCCCCCCGCATACGCATTGCTCGGGCTCCCTTCACTCACTGTCTAGCAGAGCAGAGGTAGCAAGATTATATACTAGCTAATCTGGAAACCTCCTGAAGAATTACCAATAGGTCCGGTCCCGTGTACTAACTTGCTGCTGGCCTTCGAATACCGTTTCAGAGCTGTACCCTCAAAATATAAGGGAGATTGGATCTCGCCATGATGTACATCATAACCTCCTAAGTCCTCAGTTATACTGCATGATGGAAGAGATGGGGAAGGGTTGACCGAAACTTAGCTCTGGAGGCTAAACATGGGTTCTACAACTTCAAGGCCTCAAATAAACAAAGTGGTGGAATTGCACCAGCTGATGAGAGTCATCTATCACCTAGTATTGCCTTGTGACACAGAGGGGCAACATTCCTTCATGTGGTGTGGGCACCACACCTCAACCCCTGCTTACATTGGTGCACCCCTGTGTGGTCGCCCACAGTGTTCTTGTCACAGGGTTTGTTATTATTATTACTGTTATCATAATTATTATTAGCCATATGGTACAAGGAAGGCTGAGGCTTTTGCTGCACCAGCCAAAAAAGAAACAATTCTGAGTTACCCCTGAGAGAGAAAGAAAGAGAGAGAGAGAGAGAGAGAGAGAGAGAGAGAGAGAGAGAGAGAGAGATAAAATGGAATAATCAAGAAATGGAAGAATGATATATTCAGGATTACTAACATTTCCACCATCGTGAAGGTGTAAGCAGAGGATTTGGCTGTCACAGATCATCCGGACTTCACCGAAATTGGTTCCACTTGATTTGAGTGTTACCCGAATATCAGTTGCATCAGTGTTTTAGACTCCCAGGAAGCAAGTTCAGCTTGTCTGGCTTATTTGAGAGAATGTCTGTGAGAACCTCAAGGACCAACTACAATGACAACTAATGTTTTCATTTACTGAGAACTAACTCGGCCTCCATAGCCGAGTAGTCAGGAGCGGGAGTGCGGTAGCACATGCTCTTTGAGTAGACCAGGGTTCAAGCCCCAGACTGCTAAGTATGGTAGATCTGCCAATCTGCATTGGACCAGCATGGCAGATTATGTCCATTTCCCTCAAAATAAATTATTGAGCAGGCTTCCATCCTGCAGTTAATTGATAGTGGCTGCTGCTTACCCTGTAGAATAATCCATTACTTGAATTATTCTAAAAAAATAAATACAGCATAAGCAATACAAAAAAATAAATCTCAATATACGAATTTAATATGAATGTACAATAAATAATAATATGCAATTACTTCCAGATTTGTACAAAAGTAAAATATGCTGTGGGGGGGAGGAATTGCTGATATCTGTTTGTCGAGCATAGAGGCGTATGGCCTGGTCACATTGGTAATGTAGGCACTAAATCAACTGCCATATGGATTTAAAGAAAATCTTCAGAATTCCTTTTTAAAAATATTCTACAATTGCCATTATCGAAATAATAAGATGATCTGTAATACAGCCACAGAAAAGGTTCGACAGGCAAAGGCAGTTTATGAGAAATCACTAGCAAACAAAGCAAAGAGGGGGGATAAATGCCAAGAAGAGCAGGACAAACCAGATCGGACCTTTACGTAAGGGAAAGGGGATAGTATTAAATACACCAGCTGCCATTGCAGATGAACTCAACAGTTATTTTGCATCGATATTTACAAATGAAAAACTTTTTGTGGCAATGGGAAATTGTGGGAGCGAAGTTTAAAAATATGTAATTAATGATATTGCATTTTCGCAAGATTATTTAATGAAAAAACTTTCGAGCCTACAGGCCAGTAAGGCTCCTGGAGTTGATGGAATATACCCCATAATCTTAAGGGAGGTGGCAAGTGAGTGCATTGAACCATTGAGGCTAATTATGCGAGCATCACTAGACTCTGGAGAGATTCCCTTGGATTGGAAAAGTGCCAATGTATCTCCCATACATAAGGGTGGCTCTAAGAGTGAAGTGGGAAATTATCGACCTGTCAGTCTGACTTCAGTGGTAGGGAAAATCATGGAGGCAATGATCAAGGATCATTTGGATTGAATTGAAATTCTCAAGGATACTCAGCATGGTTTTGTAAAGGGAAAATCATGTTTAACAAATCTGATTCGCTATTTCAAAAGGGTCACTCACGAGCTGGATTTAGGGAATAATTTCTACATTATTTATTTAGATTTCAGCAAAGCTTTTGACTCAGTCCCACATGAGCGGTTGCTTTATAAGCTGGAACAGGTTGGAATCACTGGGAAAATCCTTAGATGGATAGAAGGATGGCTTCAGGGCAGGAGGCAGAGGGTTGTAATAAATGGCTATTCCTCAGATTGGGTTGATGTAAGAAGTGGGGTTCCCCAAGGATCAGTATTAGGACCACTGTTGTTTTTAATTTTCATAAACGACATTGATGAAGGGATAGAGGGCGTGATGTCTAAATTTGCAGATGATGTTAAAATTGGTAGACTAGTTAATGATCACCGTCAAGCTGAGCTTCTTCAGAGAGACCTAGATAGACTTCAGGAGTGGTCAGAAAAATGGCATCTATGCTTTAATCCAACAAAGTGTAAGGTATTACACCTGGGAAACAGTAATCCCAAAAAAACTTATTCACTTGGTGGAGTTCAACTAAACCCAGTACTAGAGGAAAGGGACTTGGGTGTTACGATACGGTCAGACATAAAATTCTCTGAGCATTGTAAACAGGTTGTAAGGAAGGACCATGGTGTCCTATCGATGATCTATTGAACTTTTGCAAGTAGAGATAGGGACGTGATAATCCCATTATATAAGGCTTTTGTTAGCCCACACTTGGAATACTGTGTTCAAGTATGGAGACCGCACCTAAAGAAAGAAAGACATCGAGCTCCTTGAAAGGGTGCAAAGACAGGTAACTCGCTTGGTGAGATCGGCAAAAGGGCATCTTTATGAAGAAAGACTTTGAATATGTGGGTTGCAGAGTTTGGAAACTAGACACCTTAGAGGAGATTTGATTGAGGTGTTTAAGGCTCTGAGAGGCATCTGTAAAATGAATGAGGATGAAATTTTCAAGATTATAAATGATGCTAGAACTAGGGGACATAAATTGAAGTTGCGGGGGGAAATGTTCAGATTGGACTGCAGGAAGTTTTATTTTAGCCAGCGAGTTATAAATTACTGGAATAAGTTGCCTACATGGGTGGTAGAGGCTGACGGTTTGGGGAAATTCAAAGGTCATCTGGATAGTACCTCCGGGTGAGAGAAGTGCATAGGATGATAGGTTTAATTTCCTTTTCTTTTATTAATTATTATTATTTATTTTTTTATCATTGTTTTATTCGTTGTTTTGGCTGGTGCAGCATAAGCCATAGGCTTTCTTGCACCATGCGGCCATTACTAATACTAATTGGATAGTTCCAATCCACCCCAGATACTTCTTTTTACATTTAACTTCAACAGTTTCTCTTCCACATTCCTCTTAGTTATCAAAAATCATTTAGATCCCTGAATCTTAACCCTCGAATCTCTTTTGTCATGAACCAACTTTTAGCTCTTCTCTACCTAGCTTATATGTGACTCCAGAATTTGTGTTCCCCAAACTTTACATTTAGAATCGTTAAACTTTATTTTCCTGGACTACACTGCAACCAGTGCAAGTGTTTTTGAAGCAATTGTTCCCCAAACTTTACATTTAGAATCGTTAAACTTTATTTTCCTGGACTACACTGCAACCAGTGCAAGTGTTTTTGAAGCAATATGGCATGACCAACTTTTTAACTACCCTTCCCATCTTCATATCATCAGCAAAATTTGACAGCTTTCTTTGGTTTCCCTCATCTGTATCATTAATGAAAATTAGAATTAGGAGGAAATCCAGTGCCAATCCCTTTAGGGGATCCATTTGTTATACTGGTCGACACTGAAGTTGACCATTTTTGACAATCCTCTATCTCCTATCCTTTAGCCAGCATTCAATCCAGTGTAGAATCTTCTCTCTTCCTATTTGTTCCAGTTTATGTGGCCATCTTTTGTGCTGGATTGTATACCTTGACTTTAGTAAAGATTTACTAAAGTCAAGGTATATAATGTCAAATGATTTCCTGCATCCAAATGTTAAATGGCTTCGTGATAATAATTTACTATCTACCTGGGATCTGTTAGAGCATACCATTTTTGTCAAGATGGTCCTGGATCTCATTCTTAATCATAGACTCCATGATTTTTATTATAATGATTCTTTTTAAGAGATTGGGAATGAAATATGAACAATATTCTTGTCAACACTGACTAGACAGGAAGTGTGACTTAAATTTTTGAAATAATAAAGCAAGACTGCTTATACAGTAAAAAGGAATAAGAGGAAAAGGAAGCAAAACTCTAAAAATTAGTGAAATAGTATGTTCCTTTGCATTTCAGAGTTTTCATTTCTTCTGTTCATTCTCTATTCAAAATTTTCTTCTATTCATTCTAGTTTAATTTTTGAAAACTCTAAACCTGAAAAGAGACATGCTATTTCAATATTTTCTTTGCTGTTTCCCTTCTTTTTCATAGAAGTGGACTGAGCTTAAAAATTTTAGTCGCAGTTCCTGTCTGGTCAGTGTTGACAAGAATATTATTCGTATTCCATGATCTTTCTTGCTATAGAAGTTAAACTCACTAACCTATAGTTACCGAACTCTTCTTTAGCATCTCTTTTGTGGATTGGGGAGATATTAGCACATCTGCTGTCCAAGGGGGGGGGAATCTTCCTGCAGTCTAATGATGTCATTAACATTCCCATTGGGTTTGATATACTCACATACAGACTTTTTAGTCGTAATTGGATATACACCATCCTTCCTAGGAGCCTCGTTTTCCTTTAATCTAAGTATCTTTTCAGACAAATACTTTTCAAAGGTCATTACACCACTTATTTTGCAGTAGTACAACTCCTTTTTATTTCCTCAGAGATTCCATCTTTCTTTGACTCTAAATATTGTTGCACGGTACCATGTAGGCTAGGGTTATTTCTAGTATGGCTGCTCTCAGTTATTATGTTACAGTTACATGGATAATTGTTTGTAGAGTCACATCATTGTTATTTATAGTGATCTGATGTTGCTTGCCTTTTTAGACTACTAAAGTTTTAGTTCTATTTTAGTGAGTCTCTAATATCCCTCAGTGTGTTAGGAATACATTGTGTTTGATACTGCCCATAGCTATGTGATTAGCATAATGATAGTGAAGTCTGAATCTTCCATTCTTTTATTTTGCATAGTGCCCACTGCCCAAAATGGAAAATTTTGTGAAACAGAACACTCATCAGGATAGCAGAACAGAAGAGTATATTTGACACTAAGAGTTATACCTCTTGTTACTGATGAGTACGATCAATTCCAATTTATTCCTATTCTAGAATGCCATTTTGGCATTCTAGAATAGGAATAAATTAGGGTCCATCCTGAACCCTGATTATGCCACTAAATGTTTTCATTGCTAACAGTAATTTCTATAATGTGGCCATCTCAGACTATAACTTTATTAAACATTCTGGTTTAGTGGTTAGCATGTGGGACACCAAGTAAAGAGGGTGTGGGTTTGAACCTGTGTTTTTATGAAGAGTTCACGTTCCTTTGTGAGCTATGGTAAACCATAAAATCTGGTTGCAGTCACAATGAACATGTAAATTTTTCTGGCCTTGGCTGTATTGAGAATAACAAAAATTAAATTATTTATTGTATGCAGATAGTGTTTGTTGTTAATCACTGAAAGGAAACTGCTTAAACATAATTTCATTTTTTATCTAAAAGTTGTACTGTTCAATAATAATTATATAAGACAAAGACTTTTTAGGCATTTAGGTATTTTTTCTTTTTATAGAGTCCTCTTATGATAAAGTGAATTCAGATGAGCGAAGGGGTTCTTCTCAGACTCCAGATATCCTTCAGAATAGCATGATGGAAATTTCATCATCCTCATCATCAAGATTAATGGTAAGCTTTCCCTTCTGTTATTACTAGTAGAAGGTGGGATAAATTAGTTCTCCAGTAAATTTTCTATATATAGCATAATACACACTGCATGTCTAAAATGCAAAAAATATCGATTTGTACAAATTTTTTTACTTCAGAAATTGTATGAATTTTTTTATATATTGAATTTTGAAAGAGAAACCTGACTTTTACCTTAATTTGAAAAAAAAAAAAAAATGGCTAAATACAAGAAGAGTAAAATAAAACAAACTGCACTGCAGCAAGGTCTGTAATGTACTGGCAGTGGCTACATGACAGTGCATTGGCAGTGTGCTCATCATCACACTACAGATTTTATTGCAGAGCAGTTTGTTCTCCTCTTCTTATATTCAGCCAAAATTTCTGCTAGGTAAAAAAAAACCCCGCATAAAACAAAGATTAGATAACTTATTAAAGTTTGTCTTTCTTAAAGTTTAAAGTCTTTCACCTTTTAGCAATGTCATAGTGCCAATCACTGGTCCCAGGATTTTCTGACGGAGGCCTTAAGCATCCAATTTGTAATATATATATATATATACTGTATATATATATATTTTTTTTTTCCCTTTTTCTGAAATACATTTACTTATCTTAAAAAATCATTTCTTTCTTCAGATTTGAGGAAATCATTGAGCTGTAATCATCATATAGCCAGAAAAAATCCACATTATTTTTATCATGGGCAGACTGTGGCTCCTTTAGCACTTATCTGGACCATCACTGGCACTAATTAAGCCTGTCACCCCAAAGGCCAATTCACTGACAGAACTGATGTTCAGCCCATGCTCTTTGAACAGAATTTTGCAATTGTTTGTGGTCTATCAAAAGTCCATTTGTTATATTCTCATAATATTTGTCCCTTTAAATAACTCGAAGGTACATTTCCCAGAAAAAACCATACAGCTATCACTGTCTTCTCTGGCAGCTTACCGACCGGGCTAGCCGGGTGGGTAAAGTGCCTGCCTGGCAACCCAAAGATCACGGGTTCGAATCCCGCCTCAGGCTTGGATCAAAGTACTGCAAAAACCTTGGGAGGTGCATTATGGCCACAGAAGCTGATGCGCCAACAACTATCAAAAAAAAAAAAAAAAAAATCTGGCAGCTTAGTTGGTGTGATACATTGCCATCTGTTACTTATTTGAAGAGGTATGAGCAATAAGCTCGAGTAATGTCAAAATAATAACTTGTTTTTGAATGCATTAATGTCTGGAGCATTTAGATATGAACTAGGTATTAATTTTTTGCACAAACAGGAAAAAGCTGCAATAGGATCTAGAAAAGTTGAGCAGATCGGCCGAGAGGTGGCAACTGAAGTTTAACATTAACAAATGTAAAGTACTGCATGTGGGAAGCAGTAACCCCAGAATAATATATCAACTGTGTGGTACTACACTGACAGTGGTAGAGAATGAAAAGGACCTGGGAGTAATTGTGCAGGCAGATATGAAGTTTTCTGAGCAGTGCAGACGGTTTGCAAGAGTAGCTCATAGTGTTTTGTCAATGATATACAGGAATTTTTCTATCAGGGATAAGGAGGTGATTATCCCCTTGTATAAGGCAATGGTCAGGCCACACCTTGAGTATTGTATACAGCTCTGGAGGCCTCATTTTAGGAAGGATGTAGAGCTGCTAGAGCGAGTGCAGAGAAGGGCAACAAGATTAGTGAATGGAACAAAGGGTTACTCTTACGAAGAAAGGCTTAAGTTTTGAGTGTCTGTAGACTAGGCACCTGTGAGGTGATCTGATTGAGGTGTATAAAGCCTTGAATGGTTTGAGCATGCTCAATGCTGATGGGATTTTTCCTCTTGCTCAGAATAATCGCCTAGAGGGCATAAATTCAAATTGAGGAAAGGCAGTTGTAGGGTAGATGTGCGGAAGTTTACCTTTAATCAGCATGTGGTTGATTGCTGGAACAAACTTCCACCTGTTGTTGTAGAAGTTGATAGCTTAAATAGATTCAAGGCAGAACTAGACAAACATTTGGAGCTAATGGATGGGTGAAATCAGAAGATTTCATTTTTTTTTTTTTTTTTTTTGGCTGATGCTATATAAACTTGCTTTCTTGCATCATGTGCCTTTACTAATGCTAATGCTAAAATGCAAACAGTAATGAACTTCACTATAGACTGAACAGGCTAACATACTTAATACAGGTAACTAGCCCTGAAAAGATTCTTGTTAGAGGTGTATAAGGCTTTGAATGGTTTGAGCATGCTCAATGCCAATGGGATTCTTCATCTTTCTCAGAATAATCACCTCAGAGGGCATAAATTCAAATTGAGGAAGGACGGATGTCGGATAGATGTGCGGAAATTTGCCTTTGGCCAGCGGGTGGTTGGTTGGTGGAACCGACTTCCATCACTTGTTGTTGAAGTTGATAGCCTAAACAAATTTAAAGCTCAACTGGACAGGTATTTCGAACGAACGGAGGGGTGAAATGGGAGAGGGTTTTTTTTTTTTTTTTTTTTTGGCTGATGCTGAATAAGCTTGCTTTCTTGCATCATATGCCTCTACTAATGCTAATGCTAATGCTTAAGTGATTTGAAGAGGAGCAGTGTGAAAAATTACTTAAGTATACAAAAAAACATAAATGGTAATAATAAACACAGATATGAGTTGATCAAACAGCCATTCAAATTGAAATGTGTAGAATGTGATTTCTGTTCCAATGTTACTCATTAGTATGCGATGCTGATTTAAAAATATAATAATTTTTTTTTTTTTTTTTTTTGAATCATGAAAGGATTTCAATAGATATTAGTGATAATAGGTATTAATGAGAGAACTCCACCGTGTATGACATTAAAGCTATATTTATTACATGGCGTACTGCAGTGGTCTCAAACTGGTGGCCCTCATCCAGCCCCCAAAGCAATTTTACACGGCCTGCGAATACATTTCAATTATGTATTTGTTGTGCCGACCGGGCTAGCCGGTCGGCACAACAAATACATAATTGAAATGTGCCTGCCTGGCAACCCAAAGGTCACGGGTTTGAATCCCGCCTCGGGCTTGGATCAAAGTACTGCAAAAACCTTGGGAGGTGCATTATGGCCATAGAAGCCGATGCGCCAACAACTACAAAAAAAAATGTATTTGTTGTAAATACAGTGCTTATAGTTTTAGAGACATAGAAATATGGACTGAGCTTATGTGTGCCACTGCTATTGAAGAAAAAAAGAGACAGAATGAATAGGTTGGGGCTTTGGCTTTGTATGCTTGTATGCCAGGCCACGTGACTGGGGTAAGGTGGGAGAACTTCCCACGTCGGTACAATCAGTAAATTTAGTTCGCCAGCCAACAGCTGGTAGCGCTTCAGAATTGTGGTGTTTCTGATTTTTTCTATTGAGTTAGTACTTCTGATATATATTTTCCTTGAGTCAGTCACTAGTTGGTTAGCTGGATGCACAGAAGCTGTGCATCCAACTAACCAACTAGTGACTGACGTACAGCTTATAAAACCTGTTTATTTGTGCTTGTTGTTAGATCTACAATGTAGATCTAACTATAAACAATAGGTATTGATATAATGTAGATTCTACATTACATCAATACCTATTGTTTAGAATTGTGTATAACTTTTGAGTGTTGCTTTCATATGAAAATTCATCTTGTTAAATTAAATTTGTACATAAAATTATAATAGTGATTTTAATTAAGAGATTAAACTGCAAGCCATGTCTTTAACAAAGGGTAAAAGAAAAGTGGACGAAGAAGGACGTGTTTTTCAAGATAAATGGGAAATTATGTACTTTTGTGGTGTTGTGCGCAATAAAATTGTGTTTTATTTGTAATAAGGGAATATCAGTTCTAAAAGAATACAATTTATGTCGCCATTACGAAACAAATTATAAAGAAAAATTTGAAATGTTGGAAGGCAAATTGAGGGAAGAAAAGTTAGTTTCTGAAATCTGGCTTACAACGACAACAAAATTTTTTTACTGAAGCAAATAAATCTAATGACGCAGCAGTTCACGTAAGTTTTGCTCTCGTGCACATCATTGCAAAACGATCAAAACCATTTACTGATGGCGAATTGCTTAAAGATTGTTTGATTAAGTCTGCTGAACTTCTTTGTCCTAACAAACAACAATTATTTAAAAATATTAGTTTGTCAGCCAACACGGTAGCGGAATGTATTAACAAAATCGCTAGGGATTTACGATGTCAGTTAAAAGAAAAAAAGTATAGATTTTGCAGCATTCTCAACAGCAGTTGATGAGAGTACTGACATCACAGATATAGCACAACTTGCCGTTTTCATACGAAGTGTTACATTAGCATTAGCATTAGTAGAGGCATTTGATGCAAGAAAGCAAGCTTATGCAGCATCAGCCAAAAAAAAAAAAAAAAAAACCACTTCCACTTCACCCCTCTGTTCGTTCAAAATACCTGTCCAGCTGAGCCTTAAACTTATTTAGGCTATCAACCTCCACCACAAGGGATGGAAGTCTGTTCCACCAACCAACCACCCGCTGGCTAAAGGCAAATTTCCGCACGTCTATCCTACATCTGTCTTTCCTCAATTTGAATTTATGCCCTCTCAGGTGATTTTTCTGAGCTAGAGGAAGAATCCCATCAGCATTGAGCATGCTTAAACCATTCAAGGCTTTATACACCTCTATCAGATCACCTCGCTGGTGCCTAGTCTCCAGACACTGTAATTTGCAAAACTTAAGCCTTTCTTCGTAAGAGCACCCCTTTGTTCCATTCACTAATCTTGTTGCCCTTCTCTGTACTCGTTCCAGCAGCTCTACATCCTTCTTGAAATGAGGCCGCCAGACCTGTATACAGTACTCTAGGTGTGGCCTGACCATCGCCTTATACAATGGAATAATCACCTCCTTATCCCTGCTGGAAAAATTCCTGTATATCATTGACAATACTCCATGAGCTACTCTTGCAGCCCGTCTGCACTGCTCAGAGAACTTCATATCTGCCTGCACAACCACCCCCAAGTCCCTTTCATTCTCTACCACTGTCAGTGTAGTACCACAGAGTTGATACGTTGCTCTGGGGTTGCTGTTTCCCATGTGTAGTACTTTACATTTGTCAATGTTAAACTTCATTTACTTATGAATTACTTATGAAAGTTACTAATGAATTTGAAGTAATTGAGGAATTATTGGAAATAATTCCTATGAAAGGAAAAACTGGTGCACATGATATTTTTTCTGAAATAAAAACTGTAATAGATAATATAATATAAATTAAGTAATATAAATTAAGTTGGGATAAAATGGTTGGATTTGCAAGTGATGGTGCAGCTGCTATGGTTGGTAAAAAAAAAATGGAGTAGCGGCAAAATTAAGAAATATAGTGAAAGAAGAAAAATTTCGGAATAATTTTTGCACTATACATTGCATTATTCATCAAGCAGCAATTTGTGCCAAAAGTTTGCATAATGTTATGGAAAATGTTATGGAGACAGTAACTAAAACAGTAAACTTTATCCATGGACGAGCTCTGAATCATCGAGAATTTGTTGCATTGCTTGAAGAAATTGAAAGCGAGTACGGAGAAATGATTTATTATAATGAGGCGAAGTGGTTAAGTCGAGGAGCTGTATTAAAACGATTTTTTGATTTCATAAATGAAATCAAAATTTTCATGACACAAAAAAATAAACCATCGACGAGCTACATAATGATACATGGGTAACAGATTTAGCATTTCTTGTTGACTTAACTGGCCATTTAAATATTCTCAATAAAGAGCTGCAAGGAAAGAATAAACTTATCACTGACATGTATGCTTGTATTAAAGCTTTTAAAGTTAAATTGCAATTATGGGAAACACAACTGGAATCAAAAAATTCCGTACATTTCCTACATCTTAAATCCTACCCTACCCTATTATTTCAAATGAAAAATCTCAAGAATATGCAAGAAAAATAGCATTATTACGACAAGAATTTGAAGTAAGATTTAAAGATTTTAATGATTTGGAGTCCAATTTTACATTATTTTCATTACCATTAAAAATGAACATGAATAATGCACCAGAAAATCTACAAATGGAGCTAATTAATTTATAGTGTGATATAAATCTTATTCAAAGATTTGAAGTACAGATTTGATTAACTTTTATTCGTACTTGTCAAAAGATAAATACCCTCAGTTACGAATTTTTGCAATAAGAATAATTGCTTTCTTTGGGAGTACATTTATATGTGAACAGTTTTTTTCGCAGTTGAAAATTATTAAGTCTAAGAAAAGAACCCGATTGACCGATGAGCATCTCCAATCCGTGATGAAGATAGTTTCTAGTAATTTTTCTCCAAGGCTACAAACTTTATCAGAATCGAAACGCCATCAAGTGTCAAGTTGTAGTAAGAAATAAAGAAGTTTATAATTATTTACATACAAACATAAGTATTTTTTCTGTATGTGTTGAAGAAAAATTTAATAAATAAAAGAAAGCGAATAGGTTCAGAAAGAGAAAGAGAATTTCCAAACTTATTATAAACTTACATGCAACACACCACACACACGTGCGTCACGCATAACACTAGGTTATAAAGGGGTGGTATCCAGACATTAGGGGTAAGTACGGTGCAATATATATTTATATATATTCACTCTCATTTTATTAAAAAAAAAAATTCCGGCCCATCAGCTGCTTTCTGATCGTGCATTCGGCCTGCATGCAATTTGAGTTTGAGACCACTGATGCACTGTAATCTTGCATTACAAAATATGAAATAAGCAATTTGATAGGAAAAGTAATTTGATTCCAAAATATGTAATGAATGACCAATTTGCAGAATTTGCAGATGCATAGAGATAACCACAGAAAGATAAACTAAAATACAATAAGTATAATAGATTAATAAAACATAAATAGAAAGAGAAACCATTTGTTACTGAATTGTTACTATTTCATTAATTTGCAGGAAAAGTAAACTGTGGCTCAATAAATGTAGCCCTTAATCAAGCAGAATGGTTGTCCTTCATTCGTGTCAGATGCTCTTCAACTTATATATTGCAGTTTTCCTTTTTTGTATATGTTATTTAATTTATTCAAATAACAAGTTATGTTACTTTTTTTATAATAAAATGGGAAAAAGACAGTTAAAGTGAAGGAAATAGAAGAAAATTGGTACAAAGTGAATGATTTTACAAATTTATCAGATTTATAAAATCAGATTTATCAGATTACAAATTTATCGGATGTGATATAACATATGATGTCGAAGAAGATATGAACCAGAAATTGGCGAAATTTCAAAATATATGTAGAACAATAAAAATAAATCTGGCTAAGAAAACAAGGAAAGAAACACAATTGAAATTTTCCAAAGTAATGGCAATACCAACACTTCTTTATGGTTCTGGAACATGGATACCGAAACAAAGAGACATTAATAGAATACAAGCAGCAGAAATGAAATTTTTAAGATATGTTAAAGGATGTGCAAAATTAGATAAAATACCAAATGTAAATATTATAAAGGAATTAAAGATTTACTCAATTAATGGAAAAATTATAGAATATAGACAAAGATGGAAAGAACATGTAGAAAGAATGGAAGATAATAGATTCTCTAAATTAGCTTATACCTATAGAGCAAAAGGAAAAAGAGACAGAGGAAGACCAAAGAAAAGATGGGCAGACCTCTTTGAGATCGGAACAGGCGGATCGCCTAATCCATGAAGGAAGATAAGATAAGATCAGATTTCTTTGAATAAATTTTAGGTCTTTTGGGCTCAACTAAAAGATTTTTTGTGGTTTTTATTTTATGCATTATGTCACTTTCCCATTTCAAAGACCAGCAGTAATCTGCCATCATCATGATAGAATTGCTCTCCTGTTTGTCACTGATAAAACCAAGTTTTTCAGGAACCTTCAAAGCTATACTGATTTATGATATTTATTAAGCATGGTTTCAGTGAAAGACTAATCTACGTAGTAAAACAGTTTTTTTCCAAACAATAAGAATTGCTAAGATACACATTCCATGTACATATTTCTTAGGATACACATTCCATGATATGTACACTACTTCCTTTGGTACTGACAGGTAGAGACCTGCCCAGACATGTTTACACATGTTTAAGACACACAAGTCAGGTAGCTATACAAATCTGAAGTATTTATTATTATTATTGTTAGCCATATGGTGCAAAGAAGCCTTCCTTGCACCAGTCAAAAAAAAATTTCTGAGTTACCCAGAGAGAGAGAGAGAGAGAGAGAGAGAGAGAGAGAGAGAGAGAGAGAGAGAGAGAGAGAAAAGCAGAAGGGAAGAAGTGAATCACCAAGAAAGAGAAGAATGATGATATCTAGCTCAGGACCCTTGGTGTGCAAGCTCATACTCACAAGATGTGAGCCCTTGGGGTAAATTTCAACAACTGGTGAATTTGTTGGCATGACTGCACCCCTTTTTGAACTGAAACTTCTTTAGGTGCACTCTAGGCAGTTTTCAGTGGGAGTAACTTGCGTTCGTGGATTGACAAAAAATGCAATGAAACTGTGACCATTGCCATAAGTAAAGGCATTACAGGTACTCTGAACAGCCAACTATCGTACTAAGTGAAATGTCCCAGTTCACATGCAATCACCGAAATTAAGCAGCATTAGGTGCAGTTGGTAATTGGGAGGGTAACCACCTGGGAATACCTGGTGTGGTTCCTGTCTTTTTTTTTCTTTTATTAACCTTTGGAAATATTTTCATGTATCATTTAATTTTGTTAATTGGTAAGATAATAAAGTGTAAATCTGTGCTTTATATCTTTACTTTTATAGCCTGTGGATAATATTCCTCCTATTTTCGCTTATTAGAATCTCCGTTAATAAAATTCAAATTCAAATTTGTAAATGTGATCAAAATGACCCGCTCTTACTACATATTGTACAGTGAACGGTATTTTGTTATGGACTGTCCATTGTAAAGCGATTTGATTATACAGTGAATCAATCATAAAGCGAGGGCCCACTGTAGTGAGCGTTGTGAGGCGTATAGAGCACGTTTACGTGCAATGCATCTGTGGATTGATAAAAATTGCCAAGAAAATGTGACACAAAATGATTCATCCCCACACCATTGTACCACTCCGTACCAGGCATGAGTGATGCATGACCCAATCAATACTCCTGATTGTGTCATGCTATTTCTTTCATCATTCTCAACCATATTTAATCAAAAAAAATTTCGACAAAAAAAAAATTTATAATTCAACATGTCAAAGACGTATAGAGTGTGTATATGTGCAGTGTGATCACTGAAACCATCTCCATTGAGTACAAAGGAGAGATCTAAGCTAGTTTAACAGTGGAAGAAATTGCAGCAAGCGATGGAGTTGAACGAATGAGCCCGAGAAGTTCCTACCACATCATCAGAGCCTTGCATCTCCCCAGAAATGTTAGAAGTGAATTTGGAAGAAGGAGTCATGGAAGTTGATACTGCAAATGAAAATGATGAAGAGTCCTCAATGCTCAGTTTTAAATGAAAAGCAAAGAAGCCAAAACCAACTGCCAGAAGTACTCCATCAAATCATTCAACATAATACACAGCAGGAGCAGCAACAGGATTTTAAGAAACACTGAAGCATCCACACACACAGTTTAAACATACATTCCTAGATAATGATTTTGGTTCAGTCTGCTCTGTATGTGATCGGCTTTGGTTGAAGAACGATGTGAAGATTGTAGCAACACGAGATCATGCCCTTCTTCAAACAGCATTTGCCAAAACTAGATTTGGTAATGGAATGTCTCATACCTCTGAAGCTCCCATTCATGCAGATTCATAGCATGTGGCATTCATACGGTCAATACGGGATCCACGATAAAGTGATAAATGTTCACCTAAAGAAGCTTCACTTAACTTCCGCTATGCGTGCTTGGCACACAATTTTTTTTCTGATGTTTCTAACTAGTATCTGCTTCTAATGTGATTTTCATATTTTGTCTCTGACAATGGCAAATCATGGTTATTATTATTATAATTTTTTTATATTATTAGCACTATGGTGCAAGGAAGCCTGAGGCTTTTGTGTACCAGCCAAAAAAATAAATAAATTTCTAAGTTATCCTGAGAGAGAGAGAGAGAGAGAGAGAGAGAGAGAGAGAGAGAGAGAGAGAGAGAGAGAGAGAGAGAGAGAGGAACAAGAGTTAGAAGTAGAAAGGAATCACCAAGAAAAAGAAGAATGATGATATCCAGCTCAGGGCCCTGTGTGTGCCAAGCCCATACTCACCAGATGTGAATCCCTTGTCTGAACAATTCAATATTTGTTATATTTGCAGTAACTGTGTTGTGGCAAACCAAAGTCAGAAAAAAATATTACTTGCAAAAAATTTATGTGCTGGATATTTTGGAATTAAATTAGGTGACCAAGGTAAACCAGGGGGGGGCTCTCATAAAGTGTACTGTACATGTGTGGAGGGCTTGCGATTGTGGAAGTGTGGTAAAAAGAAAGGCATAACATTTGCCATTCCCATGGTGTGGACGGCACATATCAATGACTGCAGCTGTGCCATAAATGTGGCAAGTTATGACGTGAAGAACGAGTATAGTATTGTTTACTCTAGACTGTATGCCATGGACCTAAAATACCAGTTGTTTGTTTGTTTGTTATTTGGTTTTTTAGGAGCATTAGCAACTAAGGCCATATTGCTCCAGGGATATGTGGGGTCATTCCCTGACCTTTCCACATCCTCCGTATTTGGTGGTCATGGGCTCGAACCCCAGTCTAATCAAGAAGCGTGTGCTACGCACTGCTGCTCCTGCCCACCTGGCTAGGGAGGCACCATTAGAGAGAGAGAGAATCATAGAAGCCAATTCAGAAGATTTGGCATTTGATATTTGTGATCTAGAGAATGATTAAAAACCATTGGGATGAAGAAATTCACAATCCTGGACCACAGCTATTTACAAAAAGAAGTTTTGATTATCTCATGAGAGGTTTACATCTACCAACAGTTCTGCAGAGCTTTTAGGGTCAGCACTGAAATCCAAGAATCTTCTGGCCTCAGGAATGGCAAAAGGCCAAGAATTTTCAGACCCAGAGGCTTAAATGAATGAAAATTCATTTCCCAGAGGAAAGCAAAAATGAGAGTAGGAGTGTTTTATGGTCTTAATGATTCTGATGAATACAATGAACAGTTCAACAGAGAAAATGAGTGGGCCAGTAAATCATAATGTCTTATTATGTGGGATTTTAATTTTACAGATATTGACTGGAACTTGTGGATTGGTCACTCGCACAATAGTAAGATTTTGGGGATTTGTTGGATGACTCTTTTCTACAGGAGCATGTTAGAGAGGCAGCCAGAGGGAGTAATACTCTTGATCTGATTGTCAGCAGTGATTACTCATGCATTAAGAATCTGCCGATAAAAGGAACCACTATGTGGCAGTGATCATAGTGGACTGATGTGGGATTTACTTAAAGATTTAACTACCATCAGTGGTAAAGGGAAGGGTATCTGCTGGCATAAAGGTGACTGCAGTGGTCTCAGGCAGTTTTAAAATTCTATACAGTGGGACCAACTGATGGTGATACCAACAAAAAATTCTAAATGAGAAGCATTCAAAGAATTAATCTTGGAAGCTACTAGGCTTTTCATACCAACAAAGAAATATTGTTCAAGGTTTAGGCCTAAATAGATGTCAGACAAACCTTTTAGAGATATGAAATTTTAGAGAGATAAATAGTTCAGTAATATAACAAAATTTTCAATTTCCAAGGACTTGGAACAAATTACAAAAAAAAACAAAAAAAAAAAAAAACAATATGTTATCGGGTTGACATTATGATATTTTGATGATACCTTGATTTATTCCTACAGGATGCAAAGTACATTTCCACGATTTTTTTAAGTTTGCATCAGCCGGCAAAAACTTCCGTAAAGTCAAATTTCCATAAGTCGAGTATTATGTAAGTCAGGGAGTTCCTGTACTAATGGTATGTGACTCTCATCAACCGGTGCAATACCACCACTTTGCTTATTGGAGGCTTGAAGTGGTGGGACCCATGTTTAGTCTCTAGAGCTAAGTTCCGGTCAACCCTTCCCCATCTCTTCCATCATGCAGTATGACTGATGACTTATGAGGTTATGATGTACATCATGGCGAGATCCAATCTTCCTTAAATTTTGAGGGTACAGCTCTGAAACGGGGTTCGCAGGCCAGCTGCTAGTTAGTACAACGGACAATTGGTAACTCTTTAGGAGGCTTCCGGATCAGCTAGTGTATAATCTTGCTACCTGTACCCTGCCAGATAGTGACTGGAGGGAGTCCGAGTAGTTTGTATGCGGGGGGGGGGGGCATTGTCAAGGCCACATTATATCAAGGATCTGGGAATATTCTTACCATGTGTACGCCATATCCAAAAATTTCATTACTTTATACAGCATGCCCCTCCCACTTTTTCTTACTATTGAAT
Organism: Mastigoproctus giganteus; assembly: GCF_048544385.1. Taxonomy (NCBI): domain Eukaryota; kingdom Metazoa; phylum Arthropoda; class Arachnida; order Uropygi; family Thelyphonidae; genus Mastigoproctus; species Mastigoproctus giganteus. The sequence continues at coordinate 1,327,164 of NC_143577.1, read as the reverse complement.
ACACCACAAATTGCCAAACTAATAGAGTAAGCTTATCTGCAAAAATATCTAAACCTCCCAGTTCATTTCACAAATATATACGGTCTCAGTTCTAATCTCAATGATGTCCATTTAAACTGGCAGTCTGCCAAACCCCATGTACTTTTTATGAGAGAATCTCAGTTATTAGTTGATACAAATACTGCTCATCTCAGCTGCCAAATTATCGACTGTATGATTCCTTTGCCCTCAAAGGTGGTACTTGTGCATATGTCCATTCTGATATTCCCTGTCAGAGACTTGGCAATTTGGAATCTCCTCTCTTTGATCTTCTCTGGCTTAAAATCTCTCTACCTCATTGTGTCAAATTCATCTGTTGTCTCTACCATTCTCCCAACTGCACTAGTGACTCGGAGCTCTTTGATTTCCTCTCTTTGCAACTTGACTTTCTCCAGTCCAACTTTCCTAACAGTGAAGTAATTTTCCTTGGTGTTCAGGATAAATTCACAACTCCAGCTGGCTTCCGTTTTCTAGTCACACAGACCCAGCTGGGTCTGTGTGACTAGAAATGCTGAGGCTTTTTGCAATTACTAATGACCTTGCATAGATTGTTCATTTACCTACAAGAAAACCGGACAATCCTAACCATACAGCCAACGTGCTTGATCTTTTTCTCACAAACAACCCTTCTAAGTAAACGGCCGATGTGAGTGGTCCTTTAGGCACCTCAGATCACAGCTTGTTGATTGCCACTGCTCCAATGGAGCATTTATGGCTATTCCCAACCTAGTGTTGTTTGGAATTACAAAAATGCAAAATGAGACGACCTGGGAGATTTCTTTTCCTTGGTCAGATTACTGTTTCAAAACTTCTGATGTCAACGTTTGTTCAGATCGTGTCAGTGAAATTATTCTTGTAGGAATGGAATCCTTTATCCCACACTCCACTTTAAAATCTCGTCCTTTATCTAAACTTTGGTTTTCCAATAAATGTGATAAGGCTGTTCAAGACAAGTATGTTGCATATCGAAATTGGCTTGTTTCCAATTCTTCACTTTTATTTTCTGACTACACCAAAGCTCGCAACAATTGTAAAGCAGTTATTAATCATTCCAAATTAGATTTTGAACAGGCGAAGAGTAGAAAACTTGCTTCTTGCCCTAATGGTGGCCAAGCATTCTGGTCTCCTGACAAAACTATTGGCTGCCACTTTTGCCCTTCTCTAGTCCCACCTCTGTCAAAAACAGATGGTTCTGTTGTCACTTCATCCAAGGATAAAGCTGATCTGCTAGCACCCCATTTTTCTACCAACTCATGTATTAATGATCTTGGTAAAACACCTACCACCATTCCCAACATGCTCCATTCAATGCCTCCTGTGATCTTCTGTCAAAAGGATGTCAGAAGGATTTTGATGAAACTTGATGTTGAGAAAGCTCCAGGTCCTGATGGTATTTCTCCACTTGTTCTCGAAAACTGTATTCCTGAACTTATTTCTGCTCTTTGGTGCATTTTTACACTTTCTTATTCCAAAGGAGTTTTTCCTTTTGCTGCTATCCAGCCAGTTCCTAAAAAGGGTGACAAATCGCTCTCTTCTGATTATTGTCCCATTACAATTACTTCTAATCTTTCTAAAGTAATGGAAAAATCAATTAACTGCCAACTCTAAAAATTAGCATTAGCATTAGTAGAGGCATTTGATGCAAGAAAGCAAGCTTATGCAGCATCAGCCAAAAAAAAAAAAAAAAAAACCCACTTCTACTTCACCCCTCTGTTTGTTCAAAATACCTGTCCAGCTGAGCCTTAAACTTATTTAGGCTATCAACCTCCACCACAAGGGATGGAAGTCTGTTACACCAACCAACCACCCGCTGGCTAAAGGCAAATTTCCGCACATCTATCCTACATCTGTCTTTCCTCAATTTGAATTTATGCCCTCTCAGGTGATTTTTCTGAGCTAGAGGAAGAATCCCATCAGCATTGAGCATGCTTAAACCATTCAAGGCTTTATACACCTCTATCAGATCACCTCGCTGGTGCCTAGTCTCCAGACACTGTAATTTGCAAAACTTAAGCCTTTCTTTGTAAGAGCACCCCTTTGGTCCATTCACTAATCTTGTTGCCCTTCTCTGTACTCGTTCCAGCAGCTCTACATCCTTCTTGAAATGAGGCCTCCAGACCTGTATACAGTACTCTAGGTGTGGCCTGACCATTGCCTTATACAATGGAATAATCACCTCCTTATCCCTGCTGGAAAAATACCTGATGAGCTACTCTTGCAGCCCGTCTGCACTGCTCAGAGAACTTCATATCTGCCTGCACAACCACCCCCAAGTCCCTTTCATTCTCTACCACTGTCAGTGTAGTACCACAGAGTTGATACGTTGCTCTGGGGTTGCTGTTTCCCATGTGTAGTACTTTACATTTGTCAATGTTAAACTTCATTTGCCACCTCTCAGCCCATCTGCTCAACCTTTCCAGATCCTGTTGCAGCAGCATAGTGTCAGTAGTGTCCTTGACAACCCTGCCAACCTTTGTATCATCTGCAAACTTGGACATTAAGCTTGATATACCAGCATCAATCTCATTTATAAATGCAGAAAACAATAATGGACCCAACACTGAGCCCTGAGGAACTCCACTAATAACATTAGTTCACGATGAGCAGTGTCCATTGATTACCACTCTCTGTCTTCTCCCCCTCAACCACCCCTTTATCCATAGCAGCAATTTGCCTCCAATGTCACACTGCTCCAATTTGTGTAGCAGTCTTCCATGTGCAACAGTATCAAAAGCCTTTCTAAGATCCAAGTATATAATATCAAAGTTATTCCCTGCATCCAGTTCCTTTGTGACTGCATCATAGTATCCTATCAAGTTGGTCAGGCAAGACTTCCCCTTAACAAAACCATGCTGTGTCTGAGCTATAACTGAAGTCTTGTCTAAATGATCCTGCAGTGCTTCTTTAACCAGTGCCTCCATTAATTTTGCTGGAACAGAAGTTAAGCTCACAGGTGTATAAGTACTTGTGTCAGCCTTTGATCCTCCTTTGTGAATCGGGGTCACATTTGCACATTTCCAGTCTATGGGTACCTCCCCTGAGTCCAAGGAAGCTCTCATAATTATGGCTAAGGGTTTGCTTACTTCCTTTGCTGCCTCCTTTAATATAACTGGATAGATCCCATCCACCCCGGGTGCCTTTCTTGTGTTTATCTTCAACAGTTTCTCCTCCACTTTACTCCCAGTTATTTCAAGATTCTGTAGCTTACTGCTAGAGTTGAATACACCTCTGGCATTCCCCTTGCTGAATAACTCCTTATGTGTGAATGTCGATGCAAAATATTCATTTAGTTTGTTAGCTACCTGAGCAGGATCATCAACAGTTGACCCATCAATATCAAGTGGACCAATCTGATTCATCCCCTTCCTTCTAGAGTTTACATAAGTAAAGAACTCTTTGCTGTTTTTCTTTGCATCCCTTGCCAAGGATTTCTCGTAATCTGCCTTCGCCTGGCTAACCTCCTTTGTAACTTGGTTGCATATCAACTTGTATCTATCATAGGCTTCTGTGTCATGTGTTAATTTGTAAGTATCCCATGCATTTTTCTTCTCTGCCATATGCCTCATTAGTTCATCTGACTTCCATTTTGGCCTAAACCTTGAACAATATTTCTTGGTTGGTATGTAAAGCCTAGTAGCTTCCAAGATAAGTTCTTTGAATGCTTCCCATTTTGAATTTGCTGTTGGTAACATCATCAGTTGGTCCCACTGTATAGAATTTAAATGCTGTCTCAGTCCTTCGTAGTCGCCTTTACGGAAGAAATAACCCTTCCCTTTACCCCTAATGGTAGTTACCTCTTTGAGTAAATCCCACTTCAGCACACTGTGATCACTGCCACCTAGTGGTTCATTTATCTGCAGATTCTTAATGCATGAAGAATCACTGCTGATAATCAAATCAAGAGTATTACTCCCTCTAGTTGCCTCCCGAACATGCTGATGTAGAAAACAAAAGAAAATAAAATAAATGCCCTTTGTTGAGGTTGAGGGTAAAATGATTGTCAAGTTATTGTTGACACCAACAAATGAAAGATGAAGCTTGAAAATATCAGCTGAGGCAGTACATCTCCCTGTGTTAACTTAAAATTTTGACAACAATAATGGTAATTTAAAAGAAATAAAATTAAACTCTCCCAATGCATAAAGTATAGCATTAGTACTACAAATTTATCTGTTGTCTCTACCATTCTTCCAACTCCACTAATCACTTGGAGCTCTTTTAGCATTAGCATTAGTAGAGGCATGTGATGCAAGAAAGCAAGCTTATGCAGCATCAGCCAAAAATAAAAAAAAATAAAAAAACCTTCCACTTCACCCCTCCGTTCGTTCGAAATACCTGTCCAGCTGAGCCTTAAATTTATTTAGGCTATCAACTTCCACAAGAAGGGATGGAAGTCTGTTCCACCAACCAACTACCCGCTGGCTAAAGGCAAATTTCCGCAAATCTATCCTACATCTGTCTTTCCTTAATTTGAGTTTATGCCCTCTCAGATGATTATTCTGAGCAAGAGGAATAATCCCATCAGCATTGAGCATGCTCAAACCATTCAAGGCTTTATACACCTCTATCAGATCACCTCGCCCGTGCCTAGTCTCCAGACACTGTAATTTGCAAAATATAAGCCTTTCTTCGTAACAGCAACCCTTTGTTCCATTCACTAATCTTGTTGCCCTTCTCTGTACTCGTTCCAGCAGCTCTACATGCTTCTTGAAACGAGGCCTCCAGACCTGTATACAGTACTCAATGTGTGGCCTGACCATTGCCTTATACAAGGGAATAATAACCTCCTTATCCCTGCTAGAAAAATTCCTGTATTTCACTGACATGACACCATGAACTACTCTTGCAGCCTGTCTACACTGCTCAGAGAACTTCATATCTGCCTAGAAAATTACCCCCAGGTCCTTTTCATTCTCTACCACTGTCAGTGTAGTACCACACAGTTGATACGTTGTTCTGGGGTTGCTGTTTCCTATATGTAGTACTTTACATTTGTCAATGTTAAACTTCATTTGCCACCTCTCAGCCCATCTGCTCAACCTTTCCATATCCTGTTGCAGCAGCATAGTGTCAGTAGTGTCCTTAACAACCCTGCTAACCTTCCTATTGTCTGCAAACTTGGATATTAAGCTTGATATACCATCATCAATATCATTCATAAATACATAAAACAACAATGGACCCAATACTGAACCCTGAGGGACTCCACTAATAACATTAGTCCACAATGAGCAGTGTCCATTGATTACCACTCTCTGTCTTCTCCCACTCAACCATCCCTTTATCCATAGCAGCAATTTGCCTCCAATGCCACACTGTTCCAATTTGTGCAGCAGTCTTCCAGGTGCAACAGTATCAAAAGCCTTTCTAAGATCCAAGTATATAATATCAAAGTTATTCCCTGCATCCAGTTCTTTTGTGACTGCATCATAGTATCGAATCATATTGGTCAGGCAAGACTTTCCCTTAACAAAACCATGCTGTGTCCCAGCTATAACTGAAGTCTTGTCTAGATAATCCTGCAGTGCTTCTTTCACACATGAGGAGTGTAACTCCTCATGTGTGAATGTCAATGCAAAATATTCATTTAGTTTGTTAGTTACCTGAGCAGGATCATCAACAGTTGAACCATCGATATCAAGTGGACCAATCTGATTCATCCCCTTCCTTCTAGAGTTTACATAAGTAAAGAACTCTTTTCTGTTTTTCTTTGCATCCTTTGCCAAAGATTTCTCATAATCTTCCTTCGCCTGCCTAACCTCCTTTGTAACTTGGTTATAGATCAACTTATATCTATCATAGGCTTCTGTGTCATGTGTTAATTTATATATATCCCATGCATTTTTCTTCTCTGCCATATGTCTCATTAGTTCATCTGACATCCATTTAGGCCTAAACCTTGAACCCTATTTTTTAGTTGGTATGTAAAGCCTAGTAGCTTCCAAGATAAGTTCTTTGAATGCTTCCCATTTTGAATTTGCTGTTGGTAACATCATCAGTTGGTCCCACTGTATAGAATTTAAATAATGTCTCAGACCATTGTAGTCACCTTTTCGAAAGCAAAAACCTTTCCCTTTTCCCCTGATGGGAGTTACCTCTTTGAGTAAATCCCACTTCAGAACACTGTGATCACTGCCACCTAGTGGTTCCTTTATCTGCAGATTCATAATGCATGAAGAATCACTACTGATAATCAAATCAAGAGTACTGCTCCCTCCAGTTGCCTCCCGAACATGCTGATGTAGAAAACGATCATCCAAGAAAAACCCCAAAAGCTTTGCTAGTGTGTGAGTGACGAACCCACAAATTCCAGTCAATATCTGGGAAATTAAAATGCCCCATTATAACATTCTCTGATCTACTGGCCCACTCTATTTCCCTGTACAGTTCCTTATTATACTCATCGGAGTCATTAGGCCTATAGCACACTCCTACTCTCAATTTTGATCTCCAAATGCTTATGTCACACCAAACTGACTGGACACTGCACTGTCCAGTGGAGTTGACTGGCTTCACTTCCTTGAATTTTATGTATTTCTTAACTAATAGCATAATCCCTCCTCGCTTCCTATCCTGTCTATCCTTTCTGTACACATTGTATTCCCCAAATTCCAGTTCTGCATTCCTTATATCTGTGTGACACCACGTCTCTGATATCCCAACAATATCTGCCTTTGATGCTTTGAGCAATACCTCAAATTTATCAAATTTATTTACCAAACTCCTAGCATTTGTGTACACGGAAGTATACATGCACCTGTTCCTATTCTTAGCTACCCTAACACAACCCATGTGTTTACTTGTACCGCAGTGACTCCCAGCAGTCTCTGAAATATCCTGCACCTTGTTTTCTAGGCTTCTGCTCATTCCAATAGAATCCATGCAAGAATCACTTTTACCTCTGCCAGTGGCTACTGTTAATCTATTAGTCCTTGTATCCCCCCAAGCTAGCAGTTTTCCCACCCACCTAACACTGCCTCGATAGCATCAGCAAATATTCTTGCACCCTTTCTATTTAAGTGTATCCCACCCCTGTAGAAGCAGTCTCTCCTGTTAACAAGTACAGACCTGGCTGAAAAAAATTCTACGCCCTTGAGCCTTGCACAATCTTTCCAGGGCCGAATTAATTGACAAGGCTCTCATCATATACTCCCTCCTATTGTGTCTGGGCAGAATTGCAGACGCTTTCAAATTCAACCCTAATTCATGGCTTTGCAACTTGACTTTCTCCAGTCCAACTTTCCTAACAGTGACCACATCTCCTATTGCTACATCCCTGGAACAAGGTGATAAATGAACAGACATGTTTTTGTGTCTCTTCTCAAATCTGTTATATTTACAAACATAATGGAGATAGTCCCTTCTGATGACAATTGTACGTTGCATCTTCATCTTAATGATAACACCTCCCAAAATACGACCTCGTATGCTAACATCACCAGTGAATGGACATTTTTTGTCAATATAGGTACCTTCAATAGCCTCTCTTGGAGTTTTGAAACCCAAACCAACATTCCTCACATAACGAAGCGTTTTCTTTGATTTTGTTTTTGTAAGTCCTGGCTTCCTGTTCAAGAAAACAGTAGGCTGTTTCTGGTGGTTTTCCTTGGTGATTTTAATGTTCACAACTCCAGCTGGCTTCTGTTTTCTAGTGACACCGACCCAGCTGGTCGAGATGCTGAAACTTTTGCAAATGCTAATGACCTTGCACAGATTGTTCATTTACCTCAAGAATACCGGACAATCCTAATCATACAGCCAACATGCTTGATCTTTTTCTCACAAACCACCCTTCGACTGTGTACTTAGGTACATGGTCGAAGTGAGAGGTCCTTTAGGCACCTCAGATCACAGCTTGGTGATTGCCACTGCTCCAATGGAGCAGTGGGAATGGAGCAGTTGGGAATAGCTTTATGGCTATTCCCAACCTCGTGTTGTTTGGCATTACAAGAATGCAAAATGGGATGACCTGCAAGATTTCATTTCTTCTTTTCCTTGGTCGGATTACTGTTTCAAAACTTCTGATGTCAACGCTTGCTCAGATCGTGTCAGGGAAATTATTCTTGCAGGAATGGAATCCTTTATCCCACACTCCACTTTAAAATCTCATCCTCTATCTAAACCTTGGTTTTCCAATAAATGTGCTAAGGCTGTTCAAGAGAAGAATGTTGCATATCGGAATTGGCTTGTTTCTAATTCTTCAGTTTCATATTCTGCCTACACCAAAGCTCGCAAAAATTGTAAAGCTGTTATTAATCAGTCCAAACTAGTGTTTGAACAGGCTAAGAGTAGAAAATTTGCTTCTTGCTGTAATGGTAGTCGAGCATTCTGGTCTCTTGCGAAAGCTATTGGCCGCAACTTTTGCCCATCTCTGCTCCCACCTCTGTCCAAACCAGATGGTTCTGTTGTCACTTCAGCCAAGGATAAAGCTGAACCTGCTAGCATCCCATTTTTCTTCCAACTCATAAAATAAAAATAAATTTTCTGTTTATACTCCGGCACGACAACCAAGTCGGTAGAGTTTACAATAAATCATCAATACAAATATTTATCGCATTTAGTAGTTACGGGCTTGAACCCTGGTCCACTCAAGGAACGCTTGTTATGCACTCTTGCTCCTGACCACTGGGCTACGTCATGATCTTGGTAAAACACCTCCCACCATTCCCAACACACTCCATTCAGTGCCTCCTGTGGTCTTCCGTCAAAAGGATGTCAGAAGGATTTTGACGAATCTTGATGCTAAGAAAGCTCCAGGTCCCGATGCTATTTCTCCACTTGTTCTCAAAACCTGTGCTCCTGAACTAACTCCTATTCTTTGCCGCCTTTTTTCACTTTCTTATTCCAAAGGTGTTTTTCCTTCTACTTGGAAATTTGCTCATATCCAGCCAGTTCCTAAAAAGGTTGACAAATCCCTGCCATCCAATTATCGTCCCATTGCAATTACTTCTACTCTTTCTAAAGTAATAGAGAAATAAATTAACCGCCAACTCTTATACCACCTAGAAACCTTCTGTCTGATCAACAATCGCCAGTATGGATTCTGTCAGTGTTGATCCACTGGCGATATTCTGGCTTACGTTACCCATTTATGGACTAATTCAATGGAACATGTTCAGTGAAACACAAGTAGTTGCTCTTGACATCTCAAAGGCTTTCGATTGTGTTTGGCATAAAGGTCTTCCATACAAGCTTCCATCTTATGGTTTGTCAACTGTTTTTTTGTAATTGGTTATCCTGTTTTCTCTCTGATCGCTCACTGAGGTGATGGTAGATGGCTCTCTGTCTTCTAATTTCTCCACTAATGCTGGTGTCCCCCAAGGTTCAGTTCTTTCCCCCACTCTTTTCCTCTTGTATATTAATGACCTTCTTCCATTGACTGGAAATCCTAATCATAGTGTTGCCGATGATAGCACATTGCATTCCACTTTCCATTTTGTGAAACCTTTCTCTGCTCAATCAGCTTCAACTTCTCAAAAATCTGCTACCAATTCCTTAAATGCCAATCTTCAGGTAATTCTCTAGTGGGGCAAAGACAACTTAGTTGATTTCAACCCTTCTAAAACTCAGTCTTGTCTTATATCTTGCAAAAAGGGTTCTTCTGCTCCTATGCTTATCTTTGGTGACACTCTGATTTCTAGGCAAAATGATATATCTCTTTTGGGGATTACCCTGACTTCTAATCTCTCTTGGCACAAGCACATTACAAATATTGCTTCTTCTGCATCTAAAAAACTTGGTTTTCTCCTTTGCTCTCGGCGTTACTTTTCTTCCAAACAGCTGCTCACTCTGTATAAATCACAAATCCCACTACCATGAAATATTGTTCCCACATCTGGGGTGGTGCCCCCAAAACCTCTCTCAGGCTTCTTGATTCCATTCAGAAGAGGGCAGTTAAGTTGATTAATGTTTCATCTCTAACAGAGTCTCTCCACTCGCTGTCTCATAGACGCACTGTTTCTGCTGCATGCCTCTTCTACAGATACTTCCATGGGCACTGTTCTTCTGAATTGGCATCTATAATTCCCGCTCTCCCCTTCAAAACAGTCGAAACATGTGCAGCCACCAGCCAACATCCATTTACTGTCGAACTTCAAACTCACAGAACCAACTTTTCATCTTCCTCGTTTATTCGTTCAACTGCCGTTTTCTGGAACAACCTTCCTTCATACGTATTTCCTGACAATTACAGTTTACAGAAGTTCAAGTCCAATGTCAACAAATATTTTCTTTCATCTGCTCAACCTCCAACCCAAGCACGGTACTAAGTACTATAGGTTCTAATATCTCGTATTTGGGGTTTACATAAAAAAAAATAAAATCCACTTGAGAAGAAAAATATTGGGAGTTTCCTTGTATCTAGCAACTGTTGCACTATTCTTTAAGCAGGAAACCATACCTTTGTATTGTCTACATGAGTGTAAGCCCCTATTTATTTATTCTATGTTTTTAATTAATTTATTTTGTTTGGTAGTTTGATTTTTAATATTTACTTGAAGGAAGGCAGCAGTTGTCACCTATTCAGAATTAGGCAGGAAAATTATTTAAAATTGAGCAAAAGTGCTGAAAGCAAATAGTAGGAGAAAGTTGTAGGAGTGTGATCATTAATTATTAAGTATGTTGTAGGAGTGTGATCATTAACTAAAATGGCAAAACCAGATTAACCTAGAAAGGACTTGTTATATCAGAATGAAATTAAAATACTGAAAGAATAAAACCTGAAAAATTATATTATTCATGAAGATTAATAGAAATAATAGTTTAAAGAAATTTGTAAATTAAAAGAAATTTAAAGAAATATGTTTCAATAACCCTCAACCCTCTTGGTTGAGGGTTATTATTGTTAAAATTATCATAATCATTTCAAAATTATATTCTCCAGTGAATGCACAGTTTTTCAGTGCAAAAATGAGAAGTGTTTATTTCTGGAGAAAGAGTCTGTTCCAGTACTTCTTAAAAGAACTGGAACAAAGCCTTCCATGTATGATAATGCATTGTCTGTTACATGCTTGTTTGGTCCACAACTTACTTCAACACGTTGTGGGAATGGTTGATGCATAATGGTTAGGGTTTCTGATTTTTCTGTCTAATCCTTCTTTCCATTTTTGCTGTTCTCATTTTTTTTTTTAAAATTAGTATTAGTACTATATTAGAATGACCAGTGATGTAACAAATTAGACATTATCTGCTTGTCCAAAAAAAAAAAAAGAAAAAAGAAAAAATCTGCAATCATTCACACTTTTCCTATTGAAAAAGTAACTATACAATTCTTCCTTTAACTGCAAACTTCCTACTTCAACCACCTTATTAGGCAACTTAATCCAATGACCCACATTGAGCAGGTGCAGATTGCAGTGCTTGATGTCAATGGTTGTCAAACTCTGCAATCTGCTTCTTCTCAGCCTTTTCTAATAAAGGCAACAATTAGTGCTCTTTAGCTAGTTTGCCTTTCATCTAGTTGCTCTTCTTTGAGCCCAGTCTAGAAGGCCTATGTCTTGTGATAAATTACACCCACTCTCTTTTACTATAATTTTTTTCTTAATTTCAGGTTTGATGCATACAAATACATGCAGTTTATATAAATTCTTCTGTAATTTACATTGGGCAATTTCAGATTGTGCTTTGTAGAAATGTATTCAACAACTCTATCTACATTAGGCTGATTCATACAAAAGACACACATAGCATTAAAACGTGCATTTAGTTGTTCCATCCAGTACAGGATGCTTTCCTTTTTGAATTCTTTTGGTTCCATACAAAATTCACTGATTCTGTTGTCAGGGAAATATAATTTTTTTTTTCTAAAATGGATTGTGTTAGTATTAGTAGTATGATGCAAGGAAGCCCTGAGCTTTTAGCATTAGCATTAGTTGAGGCATATGATGCAAGAAACAAGCTTATATAGCTTTTGCTTCACCTGCCAAAAAAAAAAAAAAAAAAAAAAATATATATATATATATATATATATATATAATAAAATAATTATAAACCACCTATTTGACTCCCACCTTTTGTAGGCATCTATCCAGCTAAGCTTTGAATTTAACGAAGCTGTCAGCCTCAGACCACCCAAGGAGGCAATTTATTCCAATAATTAACAATTTTCTTGCTAAAAGAAATCTTCCTGCAGTCCAGCCTAAACCTCTCCCACCCTACAATTTGAATTTATGGCCCCTATTTCTGGAAGCATGCAAGGCTACTTCAATGTGCGTACCTTTGAAAAATAAACAAAAAATAATTCAAAATTGTCCACTTTTTTGATGCCACCTTTATTTTTAATCTTTTCTGAACACAACAGTGAAAAATCTATTTTCTGTATTAAAAACATATTTTTAATAAATTTTTTAAATTAAACAAACCTGTTGGCAAGCAGGTTTGTTTAATTTAAACAAACAAAATGCAAATTGAAAAACTCACACACTTTAATGAATTCTTGCAAATGGACAGCAGCCTGTAACAGGAGTACCCACTGCATGGAATATGAAGCACACAAATCAACACTTTGATTACAGGTGATGCTTCAATTTCATGAAGCCAGACTGTTATTAATTGATGGAAAGCATGCTTCAGTAAAGTCAGCTCACTATCAATAATTTTATGTGACAGATGTCACTAAACACATGCATATTGTGATACCGTACTAGATATACCGTAGGCTATATACCGTACTAGATAGCGTTAGTTGAACTTCGTTAGCAGTTAAATTGTACGTTTAAATAAATACATATAACGACTTAGATTACAAACGTAATATAATTAATAACATAACATATTTAATTAATAAATTAATAGAATCATGACTCAGACCAGAGCAGCAAAGCAAAAGGCTCAAGCTAATGGAAGTGCTGTGGCTCAGAGCAGAACTGAGGGGGGCAGTTGTCCTCTGACTCACAGCCTTATAAAATGCACTGTTTGCTTGATGTTTGCAGAGCAATCGGGTACGGGACATGATACTGCCAAGGGGATGTCTTTGTGTGTGCACGATGCAAGGAGTGTATCGATATCAGGCAACAACTCGGCGTTCTTATGGGCCTATATGAGAGCTTGAAGGACAGGGTGGATGCCCTCGAAGAAACTAAATTGAGGGGCCCATCAAGCTCTCAGCTGCCCACATCAACGCCAGAGCTTGCACTTGGGCATCGCGTGACACAGAGACAACCCCCAAGGCAGAATGCGCTGGTCCCGAAGGAACTAGTAGTTGTTGGTGACTCTATTGTCAGGGAAACGGGGAACATGCTTTGTAAAAAAGATAGGTGGAACAGGACCAGGGTATGTCTGCCAGGGGCAAAGGTTGATGACGTTGTAGAGCGAATATCATCTTTTAAGGGCACAAAAGGTGATATAGTTGTACACGTTGGCACTAATAATATTAAGAGTAGGAGACCGGCAGAATTACTTAAAAAGTACAGGTCACTGTTGAACAAAAGCTGAGAATTAGGGTTGAATTTGAAAGTGTCTGCAATTCTGCCCAGACACGATAGGAGGGAGTATATGATGAGAGCCTTGTCGATCAATTCGGCCCTGGAAAGATTGTGCAAGGCTCAAGGGGTAGAATTTTTTTTCAGCCTGGACTGTACTTGTTAACAGGAGAGATTGCTTCTACAGGGATGGGATACACTTAAATAGAAAGGGTGCAAGAATATTTGCTGATGCTATCGAGGCAGTGTTAGGTGGGTCGGAAAACTGCTAGCTTGGGGGAAGACAAAGACCAATAGATTGACAGTAGCCACTGGCAGAGGTGAAAGAGATTCTTGCACTGCTTCTATTAGAATGAGCAGAAGCCTGAAAAATAAGATGCATGGTATTTCAGAGACTGCTGGGAGCCATTGCGGTACAAGTAAACACATGGGTTGTTTTAGGGTAGCTAAGAATAGAAACAGGTGCAGATATACTTGCGTGTACACCAATGCTAGGAGTTTAGTAAATAAATTTGATGAATTTGAGGTATTGCTCAAAACATCGAAGGCAGATATTGTTGGGATATCAGAGACGTGGTGTCACACAGATATAAGGGATGCGGAACTGCAATTTGGGGAGTACAACATCTACAGAAAGGATAGACAGGATAGGAAGGGGGGAGGTGTTATGCTATTAGTTAAGAAACACATAAAAACCAAGGAAGTGAAGCCAGTCGACATTGCTGCACAGTGCAGTGTGGAGTCAGTTTGGTGTGACATAAACATTGGGAAATCAAAATTGAGAGTAGGAGTGTGCTATAGGCCTAATGACTCTGATGAGTATAATAAGGAACTGTACAGGGAAATAGAGTGGGCCAGTAAATCAGAGTGTCTTATAATGGGAGATTTTAATTTCCCAGATATTGACTGGATTTTGGGGGCTGGTTACTCACACACTAGCAGGGCTTTTGTGGATTTATTGGATGATTGTTTTCTACATCAGCATGTTCGGGAGGCAACTAGAGGGAGTAATACTCTTGATTTGATTATCAGCAGTGATTCTTCATGCATTAAGAATCTGCAGATAAATGAACCACTAGGTGGCAGTGATCACAGTGTGCTGAAGTGGGATTTACTCAAAGAGGTAACTACCATTAGGGGTAAAGGGAAGGGTTATTGCTTCCGTAAATGCGACTACGATGGACTGAGACAGTATTTAAATTCTATACAGTGGGACCAACTGATGATGTTACCAACAGCAAATTCAAAATGGGAAGCATTCAAAGAACTTATCTTGGAAGCTACTAGGCTTTACATACCAACTAAGAAATATTGTTCAAGGTTTAGGCCAAAATGGATGTCAGATGAACTAATGAGGCATATGGCAGAGAAGAAAAATGCATGGGATACATACAAATTAACACATGACACAGAAGCCTATGATAGATACAAGTTGATATGCAACCAAGTTACAAAGGAGGTTAGGCAGGCGAAGGCAGATTACGAGAAATCCTTGGCAAGGGATGCAAAGAAAAACAGCAAAGAGTTCTTTACTTATGTAAACTCTAGAAGGAAGGGGATGAATCAGATTGGTCCACTTGATATTGATGGGTCAAGTGTTGATGATCCTGCTCAGGTAGCTAACAAACTAAATGAATATTTTGCATCGACATTCACACATGAGGAGTTATTCAGCGAGGGGAATGCCAGAGGTGTATTCAACTCTAGCAGTAAGCTACAGAATCTTGAAATAACTGGGAGGAGTGGAGGAGAAACTGTTAAAGATAAACACAAGAAAGGCACCCGGGGTGGATGGGATCTATCCAGTTATGTTAAAGGAGGCAGCAAAGGAAGTAAGCAAACCCTTAGCCATAATTATGAGAGCTTCCTTGGACTCTGGGGAGGTACCCATAGACTGGAAATGTGCAAATGTGACCCCAATTCACAAAGGAGGATCAAAGGCTGACACAAGTAATTATAGACCTGTGAGCTTAACTTCTGTTCCAGGAAAATTAATGGAGGCACTGGTTAAAGAAGCACTGCAGGATCATTTAGACAAGACTTCAGTTATAGCTCAGACACAGCATGGTTTTGTTAAGGGGAAGTCTTGCCTGACCAACTTGATTGGATACTATGATGCAGTCACAAAAGAACTGGATGCAGGGAATAACTTTGATATTATATACTTGGATCTTAGAAAGGCTTTTGACACTGTTGCACATGGAAGACTGCTACACAAATTGGAGCAGTGTGACATTGGAGGCAAATTGCTGCTATGGAT
This sequence comes from Mastigoproctus giganteus, assembly GCF_048544385.1. NCBI lineage: Eukaryota > Metazoa > Arthropoda > Arachnida > Uropygi > Thelyphonidae > Mastigoproctus > Mastigoproctus giganteus. The sequence continues at coordinate 1,311,447 of NC_143577.1, read as the reverse complement.
AAAGGGGTGGTTGAGTGGGAGAAGACAGAGAGTGGTAATCAATGGACACTGCTCATCGTGGACTGATGTTATTAGTGGAGTCCCTCAGGGCTCAGTGTTGGGTCCATTATTGTTTTCTGTATTTATAAATGATATTGATGATGGTATATTGGGCTTAATGTCCAAGTTTGCAGACGATACAAAAGTTGGCAGGGTTGTCAAGGACACTACTGACACTATGCTGCTGCAACAGGATCTGGAAAGGTTGAGCAGATGGGCTGAGAGGTGGCAAATGAAGTTTAACATTGACAAATGTAAAGTACTACACATGGGAAACAGCAACCCCAGAGCAACGTATCAACTCTGTGGTACAACACTGACAGTGGTAGAGAATGAAAGGGACTTGGGGGTGGTTGTGCAGGCAGATATGAAGTTCTCTGACAGTGCAGACGGGCTGCAAGAGTAGCTCATGGAGTATTGTCAATGATATACAGGAATTTTTCGAGCAGGGATAAGGAGGTGATTATTCCATTGTATAAGGCGATGGTCAGGCCACACCTAGAGTACTGTATACAGGTCTGGAGGCCTCATTTCAAGAAGGATGTAGAGCTGCTGGAACGAGTACAGAGAAGGGCAACAAGATTAGTGAATGGAACAAAGGGGTGCTCTTACGAAGAAAGGCTTAAGTTTTGCAAATTACAGTGTCTGGAGACTAGGCACCAGCGAGGTGATCTGATAGAGGTGTATAAAGCCTTGAATGGTTTAAGCATGCTCAATGCTGATGGGATTCTTTCTCTAGCTCAGAAAAATCACCTGAGAGGGCATAAATTCAAATTGAGGAAAGACAGATGTAGGATAGACGTGCGGAAATTTGCCTTTAGCCAGCGGGTGGTTGGTTGGTGGAACAGACTTCCATCCCTTGTGGTGGAGGTTGATAGCCTAAATAAGTTTAAGGCTCAGCTGGACAGGTATTTTGAACGAACAGAGGGGTGAAGTGGAAGTGGTTTTTTTTTTTTTTTTTTTTTTTTTTGGCTGATGCTGCATAAGCTTGCTTTCTTGCATCAAATGCCTCTTCTAATGCTAATGCTAATGCTAATACTTGTTTTAGCAACTCTACATCCTTCCTAAAATGAGGGCGCCTCCGTAGCCAGGTGGGAAGGAGCAGCAGTGCGTAGCACACGCTTCTTGATTTAGACCGGGGTTCGAGCCCGTCACCACCAAATACGGAGGATACGGAAAAGTCAGGGAATGACCACCGCATATCCCCGGAGCAATATGGCCTTAGTTGCTAATGCTCCTAAATAACAAACCAAGAAACCTGGCTGATGCTGCATAAGCTTGCTTTCTTGCATCAAATGCCTCTACTAATGCTAATGCTAATATAATTACCAGGAGAAGCTTAAATTCTGTCAGCTGCAGCATCTGGAGACTAGGCACCTGTGAGGTGATCCGATTGGGGTGTACAAGGTCTTGAATGGTTTGAGAAGGCTAAATGGTGATGGGATACTTCCACTTGCTGAGATTATCAATCTGAGGGGGCATAGATTCAAATTGAGGAAAGACAGTTGTAGGATAGACATGCGGAAGTTTGCCTCTAGCCAGTGGGTAGTTGATTGCTGGAACAGACTTCCATCTGTTGTTGTCGAAGTTGATAGCTTAAATAAATTTAAGGCTGAAATGGGAATTTTTTTTTTTTTTTTTTGGCTGATGCTCTATAAGCTTGCTTTCTTGCATCATATGTCTCAACTAATGCTAATGCTAAAGAAAGAACAATTTTTTTGTGCATGCTGACTGGTTAAGATGACATATGCATTATTGAATGATATTTGAAATTGGTTGCTCATTAAATTACTAGAATTCAGTATATCTTTCAATGGAGACACGAGAGAAAAAAGTTTCTATTTTTGCACTCAGCAGATTAGATTCCTTTAGAATCTGCAACTTTTGCTGTGGTATGAAAAAAAAAAAAGAAGTATATAAAAAAAAAAAAGTTATTTTTGTTGGCAGTGAATTATTAGAGGGGATGGACAAGGAGAGGTGTAATTTTTTTTTTTTTTTCTTTCCCAATTGAGACAGTAATCTTGCTCTTGCTTAAGTATAATTTCCCACTGAGTACTGGCACTAATACTCTTTTTTTGTTAGTTGTTGGCACATCAGCTTCTGTGGTCATAATGCACCTCCCAAAGTTTTTGCATTTACTTTGATCCAAGCCCAAGGCGGGATTCGAAAAAATATGAAAAAATAAATTCAAGGAGGAACTGGACAAACTTTTAGAGGGGAATGGTTGTGTGAATTTTTTATTTTATTTTTTTGGATGATTCTGCATAAGCTCATATGCTTGCTTTCTTGCATCACCTGCCTCTATTGCTGTTACTATTACTATTTCTTCTTGTTGTAGACATTATTATTTTAATGTTATCTGTTGCTTATATTATTATTTATTATTGTTTTTTACAGAACTTTTTTTCCAAACGCTCCTTCAAATCTAATGCTCTCAAGCGAACCAAAAGTTCAACCAAGTTAGAAAGGAGGCAGTTTTCAAATGACAGTGAAAGGTGTGATTAATACTATAAAAACTAAACTTACAGTATATATTACTTAAAAAACTAAGCTTATAGCATGAACTTGAATAATATACTAGTAATTCTTCTTTATGATGGAATTTAAGTTTAATTTTTTATTTTCTTTTGATGATGTTTCAAAATCCTTGAGGATATCATTATCAAGTTTGTGTAAATATTATAGAGATGATCATAAGCTAGACATATCAGTGATACCCTCTTGGATTTTGAAATGTTATCAAACCTGGCATAAAAAAGGTTTGGGTTATTGGTAAATGTTTTTTGTAAAGCTTATTTCTTTCATTTTCATCTATTTTCAATGCAGTCAATAATTTTTTTCACTATAGTGCAGTGTTTTGGTTTTGATCTGTAATTAGAATTACTTATCTCCATGTGTGTGGAGATAACTAATTCTGATACTCTTAAAAAAATGATTTCTGTCAACACTATTGATGAGTTACACGATGATCCATCATAGTAAAATCAACGATATTAAAGTTTCTGAGACCTCAGTATGAAACAACTATAGCAATTTGTAATTTGGCCTCTTGAATGAGCTAAAAATATTCATTATGATTTTTATGTGACATTTGAAACATTGTCATTTATTTATTTGATATTATTGGACAAAATTATCATAAGCAGTAGTGTCACCAGGAACAAATAACCATAAACACAAAATAGAAAATGAATCTCCTGACACTTTCAGGAGTGAGCAAATTGTCTTATGTTTTTCATGTTGGCTCTGTTCTTTTATGTATGAATTGGCTTTTCCAGTTCTGCCATCTCTTATTTATATTTCCAGTCGATAGTAGACAAAGGTTTTAATACATAGTAGTCTGAAAATATCTTTGAATCAGATGAAAACATTGTACTTGTCAGCAGCTACTGCCTGATTTTAGAGTGATTTACTAGACATGTTTTGGCTTTCATCATCAAAAGATTTTGTTGATGAAAGCCAAAATTCTCTGCAATTCAGGTTCACAGGTTGATGACAGTGAATTAAGTGATACATAAATAGATGTCAGTGATATTATTGCTTCAAAAAAGTTGTTAAATTAGTGCATGTAACTCATGAACTAATGAGTGCATGATGGGCAGTCATGTAACTATTTTTCTTATTTTAAATTATCCTTTATTCAAATTAACTCTTAAGCTTGCATTTGTTGAATGGTCAAGCATGGAGTGCAATGCCAACCGGGCTAGCCAGGTGAGTAAAGTGCCTGCATGGCAAACCAAAGGTCGCGGGTTTGAATCCCACCTTGGGCTTGGATCAGAGTAAAATGCAAAAACTTTGAGAGGAGCATTATGGCCACAGAAGCCAATGCACCAACAACTAAAAAAAAAAAAAAAATGGAGTGCAACATGCTTATGAAAGGCCATGGTTCAAGACGGCTAAATATGGTTAACAGTTGTATTCATTATTGAAATGATTAATTGTAAAATCTGACTCATTGGTCATGCTGAAAGATAAATTGAACATTTTTTATTTGCTTTTAGTTGAAGAGTTAGACTACTGGAATGAATTTTCATTTACTTATGTGGAGGCTGGACGTTGAAGGGAAGCAGATGAATACCTGAAAGTGAAAGAAATAATTAAACAATGTGAAGAAAACACTGACACTGGTTACACTTAGTTTGCTTTATTTTTCTTTAACCTGATGCTACATAAGTAAGCTTGCTTCCTTGCATCATTTTGCCAATATTAACCTTTTACTCGTATATTTTTTGTTTTATATACTGATTATCTCTGATCCTCAGTACCAATGTTACATGTTAAGAAGTTACTTGGAATCTTGGTCTTACTGTGAATTCATGAAATGTAGGAACAGAGGAAACAGCTCATTATGCTTGTGAATGAACTGAATGTAATGAAATCATTGAAAAACACATTTCTGGCAGACATCATCCATCAGGTAGCATAAAAATTACCATTCCCCTTCCAGTAAAATCTTTTCAAAGTAGTTCATTTCCCCCAAATCTTGAAGTACCTTCAATTTAAATAATTCGTAATTTGTTTTGATAACAATAAAATTTTTTCTTGCTATTAAATGGATGAACAGGGTGGTGGGCCACCCTTTTACCATTTCCAGATCCATCCTCCAAGCAAATATAGGCACCACTCCTTGGAGACTTCTCATCACGAAAAGAAAGGCACTCACGCTGGCTCAGTTTATCACAGGTCGAAGTGATGCTCCATCTATATCTCCATTAATCTAAAAATATATATAAATTCATACACCGACCATTGAATTTAAAATTTAATATGACTACAATCTTTACACAAAAATATTTACAATAAACTATTGCGGAATGCTAAAAACTGTAATAAAAGATCATTTACAATAAAATTTGCTAAAATATAAAACATTAAAAGCGCTAAAAACCTGAAGCTTTTGGGAGCGTCAGCTCCCTTCTTCAACAGTGATATGACTTCCTGCAACATCTCCTTAAGTAGCAGGCTCACGGTACCTCCACACGTGGTATTTCTCCACGTGGTTCAATCGGCACATGGTCAGAACTGGAAGCGGAAATGTCTCGGGAACGTGGCAAAGAAAATCGTTCATCCGACCTTAATATAATTGTTTCAAAGATAGGATTAATATGTATACCTCTATCTCTATTGATGGTATTCCTACTGGATGAACTAATCCGTAAACCCTCGAGCCATTTACGCTCCCAGTATCCATGTGCACGATCCAAAATAATAGCGTCCTCCGGGGGATTTGATGCTGCTTCTCCCAAAAATGTTCGGCCACAGCAGACTTGTTGTATTCAGTGGTTCTTATGGCATTTAAATGTTCCCCCAGATGATCCCTGAGCCGTCGTTTTGTTTCCCCCACATAACACTCCCCACAATCCGGGCATTCTATTCTATAAACCACTCCACTACTAAGATCTTTTGGTATGCGGTCTTTGACCTGAGACACAGCTGTGGACAGCCTCTGCCCAGGAAGCTGTACACAGCGTGTCCCATAACCCCGTAAAATTCTTGCCAGATGTTCAGTAAGGCCCGGATAGTAGGGGATGTATGCGGTGGCTACCGGAACGAATTAAGCCAGCTTAATAGCTTCTCCCAATACATTGGGAGATGTATTGGGAGAAGCTATATTGGGAGAAATAAATTGGGAGAAGCTATTAAGCCAGCTTAATAGCTTCTCCCAATTTATACAATTCACCTCAGAGGTGGAAACGGGTGGTACCCTGTCATTTTTGGATGTATTGATCTCCAGGGTGGGTTTTAGACTTAAGACGTCAGTTTTTAAAAACCCCATGTGTGTAGAGGTCAATACACCCATTTCAATTCAGCACAAGCTGGACAATACAAGAATAGTGTAGCAAAAGCTTTATTTGACAGAGTAAGATCACACTGTACCACTTCTGAGGATAAAGAAAAAGAAATTAATCGTGTCACGGCAGAACTTAGAAAGTGCGGATACCCCCAGAGGATCCTGGATAGATATAGTAGAGAAGTGTCCGAACGTAGGGAGTCGTTCGTTCCGGTAGCCACCGCATACATCCCCTACTATCCGGGCCTTACTGAACATCTGGCAAGAATTTTACGGGGTTATGGGACACGCTGTGTACAGCTTCCTGGGCAGAGGCTGTGCACAGCTGTGTCTCAGGTCAAAGACCGCATACCAAAAGATCTTAGTAGTGGAGTGGTTTATAGAATAGAATGCCCGGATTGTGGGGAGTGTTATGTGGGGGAAACAAAACGACGGCTCAGGGATCGTCTGGGGGAACATTTAAATGCCATAAGAACCACTGAATACAACAAGTCTGCTGTGGCCGAACATTTTTGGGAGAAGCAGCATCAAATCCCCTGGAGGACGCTATTATTTTGGATTGTGCACATGGATACTGGGAGCGTAAATGGCTCGAGGGTTTACGGATTAGTTCATCCAGTAGGAATACCATCAATAGAGATAGAGGTATACGTATTAATCCTATCTTTGAAACAATTATATTAAGGTCGGATGAACGATTTTCTTTGCCACGTTCCCGAGACATTTCCGCTTCCAGTTCTGACCATGTGCCGATTGAACCACGTGGAGAAATACCACGTGTGGAGGTACCGTGAGCCTGCTACTTAAGGAGATGTTGCAGGAAGTCATATCACTGTTGAAGAAGGGAGCTGACGCTCCCGAAAGCTTCAGGTTTTTAGCGCTTTTAATGTTTTATATTTTAGCAAATTTTATTGTAAATGATCTTTTATTACAGTTTTTAGCATTCCGCAATAGTTTATTGTAAATATTTTTGTGTAAAGATTGTAGTCATATTAAATTTTAAATTCAATGGTCGGTGTATGAATTTATATATATTTTTAGACATGAGTTTTCCCGACCTCAGAGGCCTCTTTCAGGATCTCCATTAATCAATGGACCAAAGAAGACAAGAGGAGAACACCCCGACTCCTGCCTCCCTCTATGGCTTACGCTTACAAACATTGATTCCCTTAGAGAATCAATGTTTGTAAGTGTAAACATGTCCTGAGGGACATGTTTCTATCCAAATGACTTCAGATCTGCAATAAATTAAGCATCCACCCTGATAAGTTCTGTGAGGTCAAGTTCTGCAGAAAGGAAATACTTAAGAACTGCTACCACCTATTAAATCTATGACATTCACCTACACCTGGACTTTTTTTTGCCTGCTGCATTTACCTTGCTGTTTATTACAAACTTTGTTTTTAATTCGAGCTCTTGTAAGTTGTGTCGTGCAAAGGAACCACTAGGTAGCAGTGATTACAGTGTCCTGAAGAAGGATTTACTCAAAGAGGTAACTACCATCAGGGGTAAAGGGAAGGGTTTTTGCTTTAGTAAATGTGACTACGGTGGTCTGAGACAGTATTTAAATTCTATACGGTGGGACCAACTGATGATGTTACCAACGAATTCAAAATGGGAAGCATTCAAAGAATTAATCTTGGAAGTTACTAGGCTTTTCATACCAACTAAGAAATATTGTTCAAGGTTTAGGCCTAAATGGATGTCAGATGAGCTAATGAAACATGTGGCAGAGAAGAAAAATGCATGGAATACATATAAATGAACTGGTAACACAGAAGCCTACGATGGATATTAACTGGTCTGTAACCAAGCCACAAAGGAAGCTAGGCAGGCAAAGAACCTCAGGGGCTTACATCTGGTGAGTATGGGCTTGGCACACTTAGGGTCCTGAGGTGGATATTACCATTCTTCTCTTTCTTGGTGATTTCTCTCTCTCTCTCTCTCTCTCTCTCTCTCTCTCAGGGTAACTTGGAATTTTTTTTTTTGGCTGGTACAGCATAAGCCTCAGACTTCCTTGCACTATATGGTTAATAATAATAATAATAATAAAGGCAGATTATGAGAAATATTTGGCAAAGGATGCAAAGAAAAACAGCAAAGAGTTCTTTATATCATCAAAGTTTCTTGCGACGACCGACTAACTGGTTAAAATAAATTTATTAAAATAAAAATACAATATATACATAAGATAAAACAGAAATAAAGTAAAAGCATTAAAATACAAAAAGATAAGAGTTAAAGTATATATAATAAAAGTGTTAAAATATATAGTAGCTTTCAAAGCGAAGTGCTTCTTCATCAGCTAGTCTGTGACTGGTGTACTTCAGTATATATTAATGGTTACAATAGCACAAGTCAGCTGGGCATTATCATGAGTCTGGTGTCGGTAAGGCAGAATTATGTACGCATGATGATCGCCAGCGCTCATCGCACTGCAATACAGTACATTCTATAATAGGATGTAATGTAAATTTTATAATAGGGTGTAAATTACATCCTATTATAGAATGTACTGTATTGCAGTGTGTTGAGCATTGGTGATCATCACATGTACGTAATTCTGCTTTACCAACACCAGACTCGTAATACATGCCCAGCTGACCTGTGCTGTTCTAACCATTAATATATATTGAAGTACACTAGTCACAGACTAGCTGATGAAGAGGCACTTCGCTTCGAAAGCTACTATATATTTTAATGTTTTTATTATATATATTTTAACGCTTTTATTATATATATTTTAACTCTTTTATCTTATTGTATTTTAACACTTTTATCTTATTGTATTTTAACACTTTTATTTTATTTCTATTTTATCTTATGTACATATTATATTTTAATTTTAATAAATTTATTTTAACCAGTTAGGCAGTCGTCGCAAGAAACTTTGATGATATAATGCAATCCGACGCACAAGGCCGGTTTCTAAAGAGTTCTTTACTTATGTAAATTCTAGGAAGGAAGGGAATGAATCAGATTGGTCCACTTGATATCGATGATTCAACTGTTGATGATCCTGCTCAGGTAGCTAACAAATTAAATGAGTATTTTGCATCTACATTCACACATGAGGAGTTATTCATGGAAGGGAATGCCAGAGGTGAATTAAACTCTGACAGTGAGCTAGATGACTTTGTAATAACTGAGCAAAGTGGAGGAGAAATTGTGAAGATAAACATAAGAAAGGCATGTGGGGGCGGATGGGATCTATTCAGTTATATTAAAGGAGGTGGCAAAGGAAGTAAGCAAATCCGTAGCCATAATTATGAGAGCTTTCTTGGACTCAGGGGAGGTACCCACGGACTGGAGATTTGCAAATGTGACCCCAATTCACAAAGGAGGATCAAAGGGTCTGTAATTAATTGCAACACAAGTAATTACAGACTTATTAGTTTAACTTCTGTTCCAGGGAAATTATTGGAGGCACTGGTTAAAGATGCATTACAGGATCATCTAGACAAGACTTCAGTAATAGCTCAGACAGGAAGAGTGCTGCACAAATTGTAGCAGTTTGGCCCTGGAGGCAAATCGCAGCTATGGATAAAGGGATGGTTGAGTGAGAGAAGACAGAGAGTGGTAATCAATGGACACTGCTTTTCATGGACTAAAGTTATTAATGAGGTCCCCCAGGGTTCAGTGTTGGGTCCCTTGTTGTTTTCTGTATTTATTAATGATATTGATGATGGTATATCAAGCTTAATGTCTGTCTAAATTTTCAGATGATACAAAGGTCAGCAGGGTTGTTAATGACACTACTGACACTATGCTGCTGCAACAGGATCTGGAATGGTTGAACAGATGGGCTGAGAGGTGGCAATTGAAGTTTAACATTGACAAATGTAAAGTACTGCATATGTGCAGCAGTAACTCCCAGAGTAATGTATCAACTGTGGTAGAGAAGGAAAAGGACCTGGGGATAATTGTGCAGTCAGATATGAAGTTTTCTGAGCAGTGCAAACAGTCTGCAAGAGTAGCTCATGGTGTCTTGTCAATGATATACAGGAATTTTTGTAGCAGGGATAAGGAGGTGATTATCCCTTTGTATAAGGCAATGGTCAGGCCTCACTTTGAATACTGTATACATTACATCTGGTGGCATCATTTTAAGAAGAATGTAGAGCTGCTGGAATGAGTACAGAGAAGGGCAACAAGATTATTGAATGGAATAAAGGGTTGCTCTTATGAAGAAAGGCTTAAGTTTTGCAAATTACAGTGTCTGGAGACTAGGCACCTATGAGGTGATCTGATTGAGGTATAATGAGTGTATAAGGTAAAATGAGTGTATAAGGCCTTGAATAGTTTGAGCACGCTTAGTGTTGATGGGAACCTTCCTCTTGCTCAGAATAATCACCTGAGAGGGCATAAATTCAAATTGAGGAAAGACAGTTGTAGGATAGATGTGCGGAAGTTTGCCTTTAGTTATCAGGTGGTTGATTGCTGGAACAAACTTCCATCTGTCATTGTAGAAGTTGATAGCTTAAATAGATTCAAGGCAGAACTAGATAAACATTTGGAGAGACTGTATGGGTGAAATTAGAAGTTTTTTTTTTTTTTGGCTGATGCTATATAAGCTTGCTTTCTTGCATCATTTGCCTATACTAATGCTAAAAGTTCATCTCTGTAAATATGTCAGGTCCACCATGCACGTTCTCTTACTCTTGTACGTTGTATCTGTGGTTCCTCGCACCTTAGCATGTAAATCTCACACCTTCCTGGCACATTGGCTTTGGGGTAGCCCACAGTTTCCTGGGGTAATAAATTGATAATAATAAAATAATAATAATAAACCAATAGTAACACCAGACATAACAACAATCACCCTGTCTACTTGCTAGAATACCTGCCATGAGGTGGAATCCTGAATCAGCGAGAAATAATAATAATAAATATCTATAGCAGTATTTGACACAGTGGAGAATAACATGATCAGAAGTCATAATGATGTGGTTATAGTTTCTCCATTGTGAACCTAAATACATATTGCTGTAATCTATGTGAACCTTTCAAAAAAAACTGCTCCCGTATTCATTCATATTTTACATCCCACCTTGTCATGATCACCGTGTCCCACCCTCTTATCACAATCACTATGTTCTGTTTCTTGCATGACACATTATGCCTTGAAAGAAGGCTGCACACAGTGTTTGTGATATTGTGGGACATTCTCTTACTAACAGCGTATACAGCGAACTTTAACTCTTTTTCACATGATTACAGGACAGTTAGTAGTACAAGAAAAAAAAAAAAAAAAATTTTTCTGTTTATACTCCGGCACGACAACCAAGTCAGTAGAGTTTACAATAAATCGTCAATACAAATATTTATCGTATTTAGTAGTCACGGGCTTGAACCCCGGTCCACTCAAGGAACGCGTGCTATGCACTCTCGCTCCTGACCACTGGGCTACGTCAGGCCAAAGATGTTCAGAAAACTTTTCATTCATTTTTTCCAGTCCTTTGTTATTTTAATCACTGGTGAACAAAAACAGTTTGGCCTGCAGATGAATTCCACTATTAAAGCTGCAGACAGAGGTATAAATGATTCTAGCATTGCATTCTTGCTTTTCATTTGTTCTAGTGGAAGCAATGTAATTTACCACTTCCATTAGAACAAGTGGCAGCCTGGAAAGCAAAGTGTCAAGGATTTCAAGGCTTACTTGGGGGGGGGGGGGAGAAATATAAGCAAATATAAGAAGTTTTAGGTTACTAAGCATAAAAACTGGTGCTTTTAGCATTAGCATTAGCATTAGTAGAGGCATTTGATGCAAGAAAGCAAGCTTATGCAGCATCAGCCAAAAAAAAAAAAAAAAAAACCCCACTTCCACTTCACCCCTCTGTTCGTTCAAAATACCTGTCCAGCTGAGCCTTAAACTTATTTAGGCTATCAACCTCCAACACAAGGGATGGAAGTCTGTTCCACCAACCAACCACCCGCTGGCTAAAGGCAAATTTCCGCACGTCTATCCTACATCTGTCTTTCCTCAATTTGAATTTATGCCCTCTCAGGTGATTTTTCTGAGCCAGAGGAAGAATCCCATCAGCATTCAGCATGCTCAAACCATTCAAGGCTTTATACACCTCTATCAGATCACCTCGCTGGTGCCTAGTCTCCAGACACTATAATTTGCAAAACTTAAGCCTTTCTTCGTAAGAGCACCCCTTTGTTCCATTCACTAATCTTGTTGCCCTTCTCTGTACTTGTTCCAGCAGCTCTACATCCTTCTTGAAATGAGGCCTCCAGACCTGTATACAGTACTCTAGGTGTGGTCTGACCATTGCCTTATACAATGGAATAATCACCTCCTTATCCCTGCTGGAAAAATTCCTGTATATCATTGACAATACTCCATGAGCTACTCTTGCAGCCCGTCTGCACTGCTCAGAGAACTTCATATCTGCCTGCACAACCACCCCCAAGTCCCTTTCATTCTCTACCACTGTCAGTGTAGTACCACAGAGTTGATACGTTGCTCTGGGGTTGCTGTTTCCCATGTGTAGTACTTTACATTTGTCAATGTTAAACTTCATTTGCCACCTCTCATCCCATCTGCTCAACCTTTCCAGATCCTGTTGCAGCAGCATAGTGTCAGTAGTGTCCTTGACAACCCTGCCAACCTTTGTATCATCTGCAAACTTGGACATTAAGCTTGATATACCATCATCAATATCATTTATAAATACAGAAAACAATAATGGACCCAAAACTGAGCCCTGAGGGACTCCACTAATAACATTAGTCCACGATGAGCAGTGTCCATTGATTACCACTCTCTGTCTTCTCCCTCTCAACCACCCCTTTATCCATAGCAGCAATTTGCCTCCAATGTCACACTGCTCCAATTTGTGTAGCAGTCTTCCATGTGCAACAGTATCAAAAGCCTTTCTAAGATCCAAGTATATAATATCAAAGTTATTCCCTGCATCCAGTTCTTTTGTGACTGCATCATAGTATCCAATCAAGTTGGTCAGGCAAGACTTCCCCTTAACAAAACCATGCTGTGTCTGAGCTATAACTGAAGTCTTGTCTAAATGATCCTGCAGTGCTTCTTTAACCAGTGCCTCCATTAATTTTCCTGGAACAGAAGTTAAGCTCACAGGTCTATAATTACTTGTGTCAGCCTTTGATCCTCCTTTGTGAATTGGGGTCACATTTGCACATTTCCAGTCAATGGGGACCTCCCCTGAGTCCAAGGAAGCTCTCATAATTATGGCTAAGGGTTTGCTTACTTCCTTTGCTGCCTCCTTTAATATAACCGGATAGGTCCCATCCACCCCAGGTGCCTTTCTTGTGTTTATCTTCAACAGTTTCTCCTCCACTTTACTCCCAGTTATTTCAAGATTCTGTAGCTTACTGCTAGAGTTGAATACACCTCTGGCATTCCCCTTGCTGAATAACTCCTCATGTGTGAATGTTGATGCAAAATATTCATTTAGTTTGTTAGCTACCTGAGCAGGATCATCAACAGTTGACCCATCAATATCAAGTGGACCAATCTGATTCATCCCCTTCCTTCTAGAGTTTACATAAATAAAGAACTCTTTGCTGTTTTTCTTTGCATCCCTTGCCAAGGATTTCTCGTAATCTGCCTTCGCCTGCCTAACCTCCTTTGTAATTTGGTTGCATATCAACTTGTATCTATCATAGGCTTCTGTGTCATGTGTTAATTTGTAAGTATCCCATGCTTGTTCACTTGCATATACAGGTGCATGAATACATTAATGCTAGGAGCATAGTAAATATATTTGAAGAAGTACTGGTCAAGGTCATCAAATGTAGACATTGTGGGGATGTCAGAGACATGGTATCACACAGATATAAGGAATGCAGAATTTGAATGGGGAGAGTTGCACTGTTCTACAGAACAGGAGGAAGGAAGCATTATGCTCTTGGTTAAGAAGCACATAAAATCTAAGGGAGTTCATCGAATTGACATGAGTGGCCAGTATGATGTTGAATCAGTTTGGTTTGTGAGAAGCACTGGGAAAAATGGATTATCCGAACTGTGAAGTCGAAAAATTTTGAGATTCTGGGAACAGATAAGTGGTTGAAAATTGTATTCTATAAAGAACTTTATTTCTCTAGTCGTGTATATTAGTCTGGAACAGGATGTGGTCTAGACAAGGAGGACATTTTTGTGTGTGCAGAGAGTGTCAAGAAATTAGGCGCCAACTTAGTGTTCTAATGGGCAACTACGAGAGTTTGAAAAGTCAGGTAGATTCACTCAAAAGTATTAAAGTGGGGGCCCAAGTTCTCAGCTGCCGAACTCAATGTCACAGCTCACTCTTGTCCATCAGGAAATGCAGCAGCAATCTCCAACACAGAATTTGCAGGTCCCATAGGAGCTAATTATTGTCGGCTACTATATTGTCAGGGAGATGAGTAATATATAGTGAAAAACGGATAGGTGGAATAGGACCAGAGTATGTCTGCCAGGGGCAAAAGTTAATAGCATTGTAGAGCAGATATCATCTTTTAAGGGCACAAAGGGTGATATTGTTGTGTACGTTGACACTAATGACATTAAGAGTACGAGATCTGCAGATTTACTTAGCAAGTAGAGGGCAATGTTGAAAAAAAGTTGTGAGTTAGGGTTAAATTTGAAAGGGTCTGCAATTCTTCCCAGCAATGGGAGGGGGTATATGATGCGAGCCTTATCAATCAATTTGGCCCTAGAGAGATTGTGCAAGGTTCATGGCATAGAATTGTTCTCAGCGTGATCTATGCTTGTTAATAGGAGAGATTGTTTCTACAGGGATGGGATACACTTAAATAGAAAAGATGCAAGAATGTTTGCTGATGCTATCAAGGCAGTGTTAGGTGAGTCGGAAAACTGAAAGCTTGGAGGGAATTCACAGACTGAAAGATTAACAGTAGCCACAGGCAGAGATGAAAGTGATTCTCGCATTGCTTCTATTAGAATGAGCAGCGGCCTGGAGGGCAGGGTGCTGAGGTTTCAGAGACATATGGGAGTCATCATGGAACAAATAAATATATAGGCTGTGTTAGGGTAGTATTAGTAATAGTGACATGTTATGCAAGAATCACATACTGCTATTACTACTAATACTACTACTCAGCCAAAAAAAAAAAAATTTACACGACCATTCCCTCTAAATGTTTGTCCAATTCCTCCTTAAATTTATTTAACCTATCAACTTCCACAACGACAGATGGAAGTTTGTTCCAGCAATTAACCACCCGCTGGCTAAAGGCAAATTTCCGCACATCTATTCTTAATCTGTCTTTCCTCAATTTGAATTTATGCCCCCTTAGGTTCATAACCTGAACAAGTGGAAGAATCCCATCAGAATTCAGCATGCTCAACCCATTCAAGGCCTTATACACCTCAATCAGATCACCTCGCAGGTGCCTAGTCTCCAGCCGCTGCAATTTGCAGAACTCAAGGTGTGGCCTGACCATTCCCTTATACAGATGGACAATCACTTCCTTTTCCCAGCAAAATTTCAGTATATCATTGACAAAACCAAATGAACTGTTCTTGCAGCCTGTCTGCATTGTTCAGAAAACTTTATATCTGACTGCACAATTACTCCCAGGTCTTTTTCATTTTCTACCACCTTAAGTGTAGTACCACACAGTTGGAACATTCATCTGGGGTTACTTCTACCCGTATGCAGTATTTTGCACTTGTCAATGTTAAACTTCAGTTGCCACTTCTCAGCCCGTCTTCCCAAATTTTCTAGATCCTGTTGCAGTAGCAAACTGCGATTACTGTCTTTAACAAGCCTGCCAACCTTTGTATCATCTGCAAACTTCGACATTAAGCCTGATATACCTTCATCAAGGCCTCCGCAGTCGAGTAGTCGGGAGCGGCAGTGCAGTAGCATACGCTCTTTGAGTTGACCGGGGTTCAAGCCCCTGACTGCTAAATACGGTCGGTCTGCCAACCCGCACTGGACCAGCTTGGCAGATTATGGTCCATTTCCCTCAGCATAAATTGTTGAGGAGGCTTCCATCCTGCAGTGGGTTGTAATGGCTGCAGTTAACTTTTTTTTTTAACCTTCATCAATATCATTGATAAATATACAAAACAACGGTGGACTCAACACTGAACCCTGTGGGGCTCCACTAATAACATTAGCCCATAAAGAGCAGTGCCCAATGATTACCACCTTCTGTCCCACTTCTCCCACTCAACCATCCTTTTATCCATTGTAGCAACTTACATTAATACCATTCTGCTCCAATTTGTACAGTAGCCTTCCATGCGCAACAGTGTCAAAAGCTTTCCTGAAATCCAAGTGTATAATATGAAAATTATTTTTTATTATTTTTTGCATCCAGTTCCTTTGTAACCACATCATAATATCCAATAAAATTTGGCAGACAAGACTTTCCCTTAACAAACCCATGGTGTGTCTGAATTATTGCTGCAGTCTTGTCTAGATGATCTTGCAATGCATCTTTAACCAGTGACTCCATTATTTTACCCGGAACAGAAGTTAAACTAACTGGTCTGTAATTACTTGTGTCACCCTTTAATCCTCCTTTGTGAATTGGGGATATATTT
The DNA here is from genome assembly GCF_048544385.1 of Mastigoproctus giganteus. Classification (NCBI taxonomy): domain Eukaryota; kingdom Metazoa; phylum Arthropoda; class Arachnida; order Uropygi; family Thelyphonidae; genus Mastigoproctus; species Mastigoproctus giganteus. The sequence goes on along the minus strand of NC_143577.1, from coordinate 1,295,083 downwards.
GGGGAAATCAGAGACTCTTATAATGGGGGATTTTAATTTCCCAGATATTGACTGGAATTTGTGGGTTGGTCACTCACACACTAGCAAGGCTTTTGTGGATTTATTGGATGACTGTTTTCTAAATCAGCATGTTCAGGAGGCAACTAGAGGGAGCAATACTCTTGATTTGATTATCAGTAGTGATTCTTCATGCATTAAGAATCTGCAGATAGAGGAACCACTAGGTGACAGTGATCACAGTGTGGCGAAGTGGGATTTACTCAAGAAGGTAACTACCATCAGGGGTAAAGGGAAGGGTTATTGCTTTCGTATGACTATGAAGGTCTGAGACCATATTAAAATTCCATACAGTGGGACCAACTGATGATGTTACCAACAGCAAACTCAAAATGAGAAGCATTCAAAGAACTTATCTTGGAAGCTACTAGGCTTTACATACCAACTAAGAAATATTGTTCAAGGTTCAGGCCTAAATGGATGTCAGATGAACTAATGAGACATATGGCAGAGAAAAAAAATGCATGGGATATATATAAATTAACATGTGACATAGAAGCCTATGATAGATATAAGTTGATCTGTAACCAAGTTACAAAGGAGATTAGGCAGGCGAAGGCAGATTACGAGAAATCTTTGGCAAGGGATGCAAAGAAAAACAGCAAGGAGTTCTTTACTTATGTAAACTCTAGAAGGAAGGGGATGAATCAGATTGGTCCACTTGATATTGATGGTTCAAATGTTGATGATCCTGCTCAGGTGGCTAACAAACTAAATGAGTATTTTGCATCTACATTCACACATGAGGAGTTATTCAGAAGGGGAATGCCATAGATCAAGTAAACACTGGCAGTGAGCTTGATGATCTTGTAATAATTGAGATTAAAGTGGAGGAGAAATTGTTGAAGATAAATACAAGAAAGTCACCTGGGGGTGGATGGGATCTATCCAGCTATATTAAAGGAGGCAGCAAAGGAAGTAAGCAATCCGTTAGCCATAATTATGAGAGCTTCCTTGGACTCAGGGGAGGTACCCACAGACTGGAGATGTGCAAATGTAACCCCAATTCACAAAGGAGGGTCAAAGGCTGACACAAGTAATTATATACCTGTGAGTTTAACTTCTGTTCCAGGAAAATAAATACAAGCACTGGTTAAAGAAGCACTGCAGGATCATCTTGACAAGAATTAAGTTATAGCTCAGACACAGCATGGTTTTGTTAAGGGAAGGTCTTGCCTGACCAATTTGATTGGATACTATGATGTAGTCACAAAAGAATTGGATGCAGGGAATAACTTTGATATTATATATTTGGATCTTAGAAAGGCTTTTGATACTGTTGCACATGGAAGACTGCTGCACAAATTGGAGCAGTGTGGCATTGGTGGCAAATTGTTGCTATCGATAAAGGGATGGTTGAGTGGCAGAGGACAGAGAGTGGTAATTAATGGACACTGCTCATCGTGGACTAATGTTATTAGGAGTCCCTCAAGGTTCAGTGTTGGGGCCATTGTTGTTTTCAGTATTTATAAATCATATTGATGATGGTATATCAAGCTTAATGTCCAAGTTTGCAGACGATACAAAGGTTGGCAGGGTTGTTAAGGACGCTACTGATGCTATGCTGCTGCAACAGGATCTGGAAAGGTTGAGAAGATGGGCTGAGAGGTGGCAAATGAAGTTTAACATTGACAAATGTAAAGTATTACACATGGGAAACAGCAACCCCATAGCAACGTATCAACTCTGTTGTATTACACTGACAGTGGTAGAGAATGAAAAGGACCTGGGGGTAATTGTGCAGGCAGATATGAAGTTCTCTGAGCAGTGCAGGTGGATGCAAGAGTAGCTCATGGTGTCTTATCAATGATATACAGGAATTTTTCTAGCAGGGATATGGAGGTGGTTATTCCCTTGTATAAGGAAATGGTCAGGCCGCACCTTGAGTACTGGATACAGGTCTGGAGGTCTCATTTCAAGAAGGATGTAGAGCTGCTGGAACGAGTACAGAGAAGCACAACAAGGTTAGTGAATGGAACGAAGGGTTGCTCTTACTAAAAAAGGCTTAAGTTTTGCAAATTACAGTGTCTGGAGACTAGGCACCAGCGAGGTGATCTGATAGAGGTGGACAGGTATTTCGAACAAAAGGAGGGGTGAAGTGGAAGTGGGGTTTTTTTTTTTTTTTTTTTTGGAATGCTGCATAAGCTTGCTTTCTTGCATCATATGTCTCTACTAATGCTAATTTGCACATCTCCAGTCCATTAGGGACCTTCCCTGAGTCACGGATGCTTCATAATTATGGCTAAGGGTTTTGCTTACTTCCTTTGCCTAAGGGTAAGAACATGTTCATATATACTTGCATGTAAACCAATACTAGGAGTAAAGTATATAAATTTGATGAATTTGAAGTGCTGGTCAAAACATCAAATGCTGATATTGTTGGGATATTAGAAATGTGGTGTTTCACACAGATACAAGCAATGCAGAATTGGAATTTGTGGAGTATGATGTGTACAGAAGTGATAGACAGGATAAGAAGTGGGTGGGGGGGGTTACGCTGTTAGTTAAGAAACACACAAAATCTAAGTAAGTGCCTCCATTTGACATAGATGGACAGTGCAATGTTTGAGTAAGTTTTGTCATCTAGATTCACACAGTGAGGAGTTTTCAGGGAGGAAAAGGCCAGTGTATCAAACTCTAACAGGGAGTTAAATGATTTTGAAAAACAGCAAGGACTTCTTTACTTATATAAACTCTTAAAGGAAGGGGATGAACCAGGTTGGTCCACTTGATATCGATGGTTCAAATGTTGATGATCTTGCTCAGATAGTAGACGAACTGAAGTATTTTGCATCTACATTCACATATGAGTGATATTATGTACTAATGATATTAAGAGTAGGAGACCGGCAGAATTACTTAACAAGTACATGTCACTGTTGAAAAAAAGCCGTGAATTAGGGTTGAATTTGAAAGTGTTTGCAATTCTGCCCAGACATGATAGGAGGAAGTATATGACGAGAGCCTTGTCAATCAATTCGGCTCTGAAAAGACTGTGCAAGGCTCAAGGGGTAGACTTTTTTTTCAGCCTGGTCTGTACTTGTTAACAGGAGAGATTGCTTCTACAGGGATGGGATACACTTAAATAGAAAAGGTGCAAGAATATTTGCTGATGCTATCGAGGCAGTGTTAGGTGGGTCGGAAAACTGCTTGCTTGGGGGGGGATACAAGGACTAATAGATTAACAGTAGCCACTGCAGAGGTGAAAGTGATTCTTGCACTGCTTCTATTGGAATGAGCAGCAGCCTGGAAAACAAGGTGCAGGATATTTCAGAGACTGCTGGGAGTCATTGCGGTACAAGTAAACACATGGGTTGTGTTAGGGTAGCTAAGAATAGGAACAGGTGCATGTATACTTGCGTGTACACCAATGCTAGGAGTTTGGTAAATAAATTTGATGAATTTGAGGTATTGCTCAAAACAACAAAGGCAGATATTGTTGGGATATCAGAGATGTGGTGTCACACAGATATAAGGAATGCAGAACTGGAATTTGGGGAGTACAATGTGTACAGAAAGGATAGACAGGATAGGAAGGGAGGAGGGGTTATGCTATTAGTTAAGAAACACATAAAATCCAAGGAAGTGAAGCCAGTCTACATCACTGGCCCGTGCAGCGTCGAGTCAGTTTGGTGTGACATAGCATTGGGAGATCAAAATTGAGAGTAGGAGTGTGCTATAGGCCTAATGACTCTGATGAGTATAATAAGAAACTGTACAGGGAAATAGAGTGGGCCAGTAAATCTGAGCATGTTATAATGGGGGATTTTAATTTCCCAGATATTGACTGGAATTTGTGGATTGGTAACTCACACACTAGCAAGGCTTTTGTGGATTTCTTGGATGATTGTTTTCTACATTAGCATATTTGGGAGACAACTAGCATTAGCATTAGCATTAGTAGAGGCATTTGATGCAAGAAAGCAAGCTTATGCAGCATCAGCCAAAAAAAAAAAAAAAAAAAAAAAAAAAAAGTAACATAAATAAATAAAAATAACCACTTCCACTTCACCCCTCTATTCGTTCGAAATACCTGTCCAGCTGAGCCTTAAACTTATTTAGGCTATCAACTTCCACGACAAGGGATGGAAGTCTGTTCCACCCACCAACCACCCGCTGGCTAAAGGCAAATTTCCGCACATCTATCCTACATCTGTCTTTCCTCAATTTGAATTTATGCCCTCTCAGGTGATTTTTCTGAGCTAGAGGAAGAATCCCATCAGCATCGAGCATGCTCAAACCATTCAAGCCTTTGTACACCTCTATCAGATCACCCCGCTGGTGCCTGGTTTCCAGACACTGTAATTTGCAAAACTTAAGCCTTTCTTCGTAAGAGAACCCCTTTGTCCCATTCACCAATCTAGTTGCCCTTCTCTGTACTCGTTCCAGCAGCTCTACATCCTTCCTGAAATGAGGCCTCCAGGCCTGTATACAGTACTCTAGGTGTGGCCTGACCATTGCCTTATACAAGGGAATAATCACCTCCTTATCCCTGCTAGAAAAATTCCTATATATCATTGACAATACACCATGAGCTACTCTTGCAGCTCGTCTGCACTGCTCAGAGAACTTCATATCTGCCTGCACCACCACCCCCAGGTCCCTTTCATTCTCTACCACTGTCAGTGTAGTACCACAGAGTTGATACGTTGCTCTGGGGTTGCTGTTTCCCATATGTAGTACTTTACATTTGTCAATGTTAAACTTCATTTGCCACCTCGAAGCCCATCTGCTCAACCTTTCCAAATCCTGTTGCAGCAGCATAGTGTCAGTAGTGTCCTTGACAACCCTGCCAACCTTCGTATCGTCTGCAAACTTGGACATTAAGCCTGATATACCATCATCAATATCATTTATAAATACAGAAAACAATAAAGGCCCCAATACTGAACCCTGAGGGACTCCACTAATAACATTAGTCCACAATGAGCAGTGTCCATTGATTACCACTCTCTGGCTTCTCCCCCTCAACCACCCCTTTATCCATAGCAGCAACTTGCCTCCAATGCCACACTGCTCCAATTTGTGCAGCAGTCTTCCATGTGCAACAGTATCAAAAGCCTTTCTAAGATCCAAGTATATAATATCAAAGTTATTCCCTGCATCCAGTTCTTTTGTGACTGCATCATTGTATCCAATCAAATTGGTCAGGCAAGACTTCCCCTTAACAAAACCATGCTGTGTCCTAGCTATAACTGAAGTCTTGTCTAGATGATCCTGCAGTGCTTCTTTCACCAGTGCCTCCATTAATTTTCCGGGAACAGAAGTTAAACTCACAGGTCTATAATTACTTGTGTCAGCCTTTGATCCCCCTTTGTGAATTGGGGTCACATTTGCACATCTCCAGTCAATGGGTACCTCCCCTGAGTCCAAGGAAGCTCTCATAATTATGGCTAAGGGTTTGCTTACCTCCTTTGCTGCCTCCTTTAATATAACTGGAGGGAGTAATACTCTTGATCTGATTATCAGTAGTGATTCTTCATGCATTAAGAATCTGCAGATAAAGGAACCACTAGGTGGCAGTGATCAGTGTGCTGAAGTGGGATTTACTCAAAGAGGTAACTACCATCAGGGGTAAAGGGAAGGGTTTTTGCTTTCATAAAGGCACCTACGATGGTCTGAGACAGTATTTAAATACTATACTAACTGATGATGTTACCAACAGCAAATTCAAAATGGGAAGCATTCAAAGAACTTATCTTGGAAGCTACTAGGCTTTACATACCAACTAAGAAATATTGTTCAATGTTTAGGCCTAAATGGATATCAGATGAACTAATTCGAAACTATTCGGTTTCATCATCAGTGGGCGGGCAGGTACAGGTAACACGCCCACTGATGATGAAGCCGAATAGTTTCGAAACGATCATCTGGGTGGTGGTACCGCTGAAAATAAATAACAGTAGTCTTCTCTACTAGAGAAGCGTTATTTATTTGATGTTATGCAATAGTAGCTATCTCGTTGTGAACGATGCCCTCTTTGCTACATACGTAGTTCAAGTTTATGGGTTAACAATGGTGTATTTACACCGATACTATATAGTTAATTATCAAAACCCATAAGGATTATGCCCTGTGCATTTCATTTTCAAAACACATTACCACCACACCCTTTTGGCATCTCTCATATTGTGGATATAACTTCGCAACTGTGATGGCTTGTTGTATTACCTGGGTACCTGCCCGCCCACTGATAATGAAGCCGAATAGCTTCGAAACGATCGTCTGGGTGGTGGTACCGCTGAAAATAAATAACAGTAGTCTTCTCTACTAGAGAAGCATTATTTATTTGAAGTAAGGCAATAGTAGCTATCTCGTTGTGAAAGCAAGCACATTATGAGATACAATTTAAACGATGCCCTCTATGCTACATACGTAGTTCAAGTTTATGGGTTAACTATGGTGTATTTACACCGATACTATATAGATAAAATAATAATAAAAATAAATAAATAATAATAATAATAAAATAACAAAAAATGAATAAAATAAAATGATAAGAATAAAATAACAAAAAAATAAATAAAATAAAATGATAAGAATAAAATAACAAAAAAATAAATACAATTAAATGATAAGAATAAAATAATAATAAGAAGAAGAAGAAAATTAAAAAAATGCTGTGGATTGGATCTTCTCGAGGTTGTGATTTTGTAAAGAATTGGGCATGTGTGTTCACAGTTCATTTTAAATGTAGTTAATTCTTGTGTAAGGGATGGTTCTTTCCCTAGTATTTGGAAATGAGCCAATCTCAAAATTTTGTTTAAACATTCAAACAGGTCTTCTAATGATGCATCGTCCTATCGGCGAATTGCCCTCTTGCCTATGTAAAGCAAGGTGTTAAAGAAGTTAATCATAGGCAGATCTTTGGTGTATTATCAGGATAAAAATTTGCAGGTATAATCCCAGTATGGTTTTAACAAGCATTTTTTAACATGCACAATTGATGCTATCAGACAAGTGATTGATTCTGTTTCATCTACAGAATCAAAGTATGTCCTCGGCCTCTTTGTGGACATCAAAGGGGCCTTTGACACTCTCTCCCCTTATCTATAGGCTTACATCTGACTACTTTAATAGACATCTTTTAGTCTCATTGGGCTATTGCTTTGTAAGTAGACCGGTTAGGCCTGACGTAGCCCAGTGGTCAGGAGCAAGAGTGCATAGCACGCGATCCTTGAGTGGACCGGGGTTCACCCCCTAGTAACTCCTCCAATTTTTCTTGTCGACAAGAGTAGAGAATTTCTCTATTGATTTGGACATGGCAGTGAAGGAGGGCAATCTTAGAATAAGATCAGAGTTTATAAACGACTGGCAAATGGTCTGGTCCAAATGGTGTTGGAATGCGGTCCTTGATGGGTGGCTCGCTGTTGAGAATGAGAAGGTCCTGAAAATAGTGTTTGCTGACAACCTTGTGGTCCTAGTATTTGGAGAATCTAGACCTGAGTTAAAAATGAGAGCAAACAACACACTAAGTGATTTAAATTGTTGGTCCAAAACTCATAAGCTACAAATTTTGACATCTAAGACAAAACAGATGCTTCTAAAGGGCTATTTTAACTTGAACAGACCACCAAATATTAGACTCAATGACAATGCTATTCAAATTGTAAGATCTTATAAATATTTAGGGAACTGAAGCATCATGATGGATGACTGCTTCAGTTTCATTATTCATGCTAATATTTGCTTCAAAAAATTAAGGCACTTACAGGGAAAATAATTAGAATTTCAAAATGTGTCTGGGGTGTTAAGTCTGCTACTTTAAAGCTTTATTACAAATGTATCTTTATTCCGATAATATGTTATGCTGCAGGTGCATGGGGCTCTCTTATCACAAATTGCCAAGTGAAAAATATATATAATACAAGCACAATGCTTTTTTCTACTTACTATATCTATAAATTGTAGAATCGTCTTCAATTTAGCCCTGCAAGTTGTAAATGGAAAGCTACCAATAAATTATTAGCATTAGCATTAGCATTAGTAGAGGCATATGATGCAAGAAAGCAAGCTTATTCAGCATCAGCCAAAAAACAAAAAAAAACACACCACTCCCATTTCACCTCTCCGTTCGTTCGAAATACCTGTCCAGTTGAGCTTTAAATTTGTTTAGGCTATCAACTTCAACAACAAGTGATGGAAGTCGGTTCCACCAACCAACTACCCGCTGGCCAAAGGCAAATTTCCGCACATCTATCCGACATCCGTCCTTCCTCAATTTGAATTTATGCCCTCTGAGGTGATTATTCTGAGCAAGATGAAGAATCCCATTGGCATTGAGCATGCTCAAACCATTCAAAGCCTTATACACCTCTATCAGATCACCTCGCCGGTGCCTAGTCTCCAGACTCTGTAATTTGCAAAACTTAAGCCTTTCTTCGTAAGAGCAACCCTTTGTTCCATTTACTAATCTTGTTGCCCTTCTCTGTACCCGTTCCAGCAGCTCTACATCCTTCTTGAAATGAGGCCTCCAGACCTGTATACAGTACTCAAGATGTGGCCTAACCATTGCCTTATACAAGGGAATAATCACCTCCTTATCCCTGCTAGAAAAATTCCTGTATATCATTGACAAGACACCATGAGCTACTCTTGCAGCTCGTCTGCACTGCTCAGAGAACTTCATATCTGCCTGCATAATTACCCCCAGGTCCTTTTCATTCTCCACCACTGTCAGTGTAGAGTTGATACGTTGCTCTGGGGTTACTGTTTCCCATATGAAGTACTTTACATTTGTCAATGTTAAACTTCATTTGCCACCTCTCAGCCCATCTGCTCAACCTTTCCAGATCCTGTTGCAGCAGCATAGCGTCAGTAGTGTCCTTAACAACCCTACCAACCTTTGTATCATCTGCAAACTTGGACATTAAACTTGATATCCCATCATCAATATCATTCATAAACACCGAAAACAATAACGGACCCAACACTGAACCCTGAGGAACTCCACTAATAACATTAGTCCACGTTGAGCAGTGTCCATTGATTACCACTCTCTGTCTTCTGCCACTCAACCATCCCCTTATCCATAGCAGCAATTTGCCTCCAATGCCACACTGTTCCAATTTGTGCAGCAGTCTTCCATGTGCAACAGTATCAAAAGCCTTTCTAAGATCCAAATATATAATATCAAAGTTATTCCCTGCATCCAGTTCTTTTGTGACTACATCATAGTATCCAATCAAATTGGTCAGGCAAGACCTGCCCTTAACAAAACCGTGCTGCGTCTGAGCTATAACTGAATTCTTGTCTAGATGATCCTGCAGTGCTTCTTTAACCAGTGCCTCCATTAATTTACCTGGAACAGAAGTTAAACTAACAGGTCTATAATTACTTGTGTCAGCCTTTGATCCTCCTTTGTGAATTGGGGTTACATTTGCACATCTCCAGTCTATGGGTACCTCCCCTGAGTACAAAGAAGCTCTGTTAATTATGGCTAGGGGTTTGCTTACTTCCTTTGCTGCCTCCTTTAATATAACTGGATAGATCCCATCCACCCCAGGTGCCTTTTTTATGTTTATCCTCAACAATCTCTCCTCCACTTTCCTCTCAGTTATTACAGAATCATCCAGCTCACTGCCAATGTTTACTTTACCTACATCATTCTCCTTCCTGAATAACTCCTCATGCGTGAATGTAGATGCAAAATACTCGTGTAGATTGTTAGCCACCTGAGCAGGATCCTCAACTGTTGAACCATCAATATCCAGTGGACCAATCTGATTTATCCCTTTCCTTCTCGAGTTTAAATATGTAAAGAACTCTTTTCTGTTTTTCTTTGCGTCCTTTGCCAAGGATTTTTCGTAGTCTGCCTTTGCCTGCCTAATCTCCTTTGTGACTTGGTTACAGACCAACTTATATCTACCATAGGCTTCCATGTCACCCATTAATTTGTATGTATCCCATGCATTTTTCTTCTCTGCCACATGTCTCATTAGTTCATCTGACAACCATTTAGGCCTAAACCTTGAACAATATTTCTTAGTTGGTATGTAAAGCCTGGTAGCCTCCAAGATTAGTTCCTTGAATGCTTCCCATTTTGAGTTTGCTGTTGGTAACATCATCAGTTGGTCCCACTGTATAGAATTTAAATACTGTCTCAGACCATCATAGTCGCCTTTATGAAAACAAAAACCCTTCCCTTTACCTCTGATGGTAGTTACCTCCTTGAGTAAATCCCACTTCAACACACTGTGATCACTGCCACCTAGTGGTTCATTTATCTGCAGATTCTTAATGCATGAAGAATCACTACTGATAATCAGATCAAGAGTATTGCTCCCTCTTGTTGCCACACGAACATGCTGATGTAGAAAACAATCATCCAATAAATTCACAAAAGCCTTGCTAGTGTGCGAGTGACCAACCCACAAATTCCAGTCAATATCTGGGAAATTAAAATCCCCCATTATAAGACTCTCTGATTTACTGGCCCACTCTATTTCCCTGTACAATATCTTATTATACTCATCAGAGTCATTAGGCCTATAGCACACTCCTACTCTCAATTTTGATTTCCCTATGCTTATGTCACACCAAACTGACTCGACACTGGCCTGTCCATCGATGTCGACTGGCTTCACTTCCTTGGACTTTATGTGTTTCTTAATTAATAGCATAACCCCTCCTCCCCTCCTGTCCTGTCTATCCTTTCTATACACATTGTATTCCCCAAATTCCAGTTCCGCATTACTTATATCTGTGTGACACCACGTCTCTGATATCGCAACAATATCTGCCTTTGATGTTTTGAGCATACCTCAAATTCATCAAATTTATTTACCAAACTCCTAGCATTGGTGTACACGCAGGTATACATGCACCTGTTTCTATTCTTAGCTACCCTAACACAACCCATGTGTTTACTTGTACCGCAATGACTCCCAGCAGTCTCTGAAATATCCTGCATCTTGTTTTTCAGGCTTCTGCTCATTTCAATAGAAGCAGTGCAAGAATCACTTCCACCTCTGCCAGTGGCTACTGTTAATCTATTAGTCCTTGTATCCCCCCCCAACTAGCAGTTTTCCTAACACTGCCTCGACAGCATCAGCAAAAATTCTTGCACCCTTTCTATTTAAGTGTATCCCATCCCTGTAGAAGCAATCTCTCCTGTTAACAAGTACAGTCCAGGCTGAAAAAAATTCTACCCCTTGAGCCTTGCACAATCCCTCCAGGGCCGAATTGATCGACAAGGCTCTCATCATATACTCCCTCCTATCGTGTCTGGGCAGAATTGCAGACACTTTCAAATTCAACCCTAATTCACAGCTTTTTTTCAACAGTGACCTGTACTTGCTAAGTAATTCCGCTGGTCTCCTTCTGCCGGTCTCCTTCCGCCGGTCTCCTTATGAAGTGATGTATCACTATCTTCAGTATTTCAGGCAGAAAGTCTTGCCGGCAAGAGTAGAGAATTTCTCTATTGATTTGGACATGCCAGTGAAGGAGGACAATCTTAGAATAAGATCAGAGTTTATAAACGACTGGCAAATGGTCTGGTCAACTGCTGAACAAGGTAGAGTAACTAATAAATTTATCCCAAATGTGATGGAGTATAGTAAACAGCAAATTGCTTGGTTTAACCCAAGTACGAATGCGTTTTTTTTTATTGACTGGTCATGGTAGCCTTAACTCTAAGCTATACAAGTTTGGGTTGGCTGCCACACCCTTCTGTAAATGTGGAGGCTCAGGAGACTGTTATCCATTTAATATTTGAATGTGATTTTTATTTAGATTTACAAAATAGCCTCCAACTCTTCACAAATGTGTGCAACGACAATGATTTGCCTCAGTTTCTTAGTTGCAAGGAAAATTTTTATGCTTTTTCAGATTTCACAGATAAATTGTTTAGACGAAGAAAGCAAATTTATGATAATGAATTGGATGCAAATGATTAACTCGGAGTAGTAAATTTAATGATGAATAGTGTTCAGTTTTATATGTTTTACTACATCAGAGGTTGTAGTAAATGTTAATATGTATGGAAGTCTATATAATCCAAGGCATTATACTTGTTGAAAATTGCAAGGAAAATTCTTGTAATGGATTTCTTGGAGTTTTGAGTTTTTTTCTGGATTACCTGACAAATTGAGTCAGAATGAGGGTTTTTGAGCAAGTGTTTGATGCTCAATTGAAACGCCATTGGTCTTGTGGATTGGGCATAAATTATGTTCTTTAAATTATAGAACTGTTCAATTGCAGATCTTTATGTTTGTATCTGAGCTGGAGACTGTAGGGTCGAAGTGAGACTGTTGCACTGATTATTAATGTAGCAGTGATTTGGTAAAGTGACGAGAACTGGATATTTTATTGGACAATAGAAATGGGTTGTATTGAATGTTGTCTAACTATTCTGTCAAATGAGTGCAATTGATTTTGAATACCGGTAAATCGTTTGCAGTTGGATAATGATGTGACAGCTGTTTTGTCATGAGTGCTGAAATGAGGTATTGTGATTGTTAGACCGGTTGATGGTTGTTCAGGTTGAGGACGTTTAAAAAACTTTAACTTAGGGAATTGTAACCTGAGACATTGTACAGTTCTTAATGAATATTTTGGTGGCTGGACATCTTTGCCTGATGTATTGTTGGATAATGGTAGGTAGACTAATGTTGATGGCATTTATTTAGACTTGTAAATAAATTGTCAATGTCTTCTGCTTCATCCTGGGTGCTTGGGCTGCACCCGGATTGTTTGCAGGAAAAGAATGGGTTTTATAATTGATGTTGAAGTTTTGTTGGTCTATGGATGGAGCTTTTAGACAATTGGTTATATGTTAAGTATAACTTGTGGCCTAATATAATAGATTGTTCTGGTGGTAGGCAAATTATATGAAATGTAGGGACGCTTTTATTTTGTTCAACTGATCAGGAACTGTGTGGATTGAATGCCCATTTATATTGGGTTTGCTTGGATTCATACTTCTAAGTTATGTTTTGATTGTGAACTATGTTTTAAGTTGACAACAGTTTGTGTTGTAATTCTTGTGGTCTAAGATTGAGATAAAAGAATTTCTCTGATTCTGTCTGCAGTTGGCAGACTAGAATAATTGTATATATGTAAATAGCTATGTTGCTAGATCTACACCTTAAAACATTATAGTTTTAGTTTTAAGGATTTTAGGTGTTTAAGGTTATGTTAAAATTGATCCACTATATGTTTCTTTTCCTATAAACTTTTTTACGCTGCTCTCTTCTTACTCAGAGGATGTCTTTTCTTTCTTCCCCTGCTTTCTGTCCACTTTCCTTCCCCTTCATTTCCCATACTATTCCCTCTAAATCCCATTTCCTTTCCTTGAATACCTTGGGGCTCCCAGGCTTGTTTGATATCCCCATTAAGAGTCTATTTTTGGTGGTTCATCCTGGCTGCCTCCACGTGACTAGGGATGGGAGTCAGGGGACCAGGCTACGAAATACCAGGTGCTGACACTCAACATTCAACACAACCCACACATACACTGTACATACCTACATATACACACACTTGCCGGCATTGCTGCTATGTCTTGTCAGATGAATCAGCGGCTTATAGGAGAAACCCTCGAGACTGCCATACAATACACAAACACTTTAAATACTTTAAAATCCCAGATTGTGCTGTGCAGTAAATATAATACTATTGTGTTTCTAGATAATGCTATTGACTTTTTAAATTCATAGCTAAATACAAAGATGTGCCAGCCTATGTGATTAGGACCTCTGAGCTACTTATTTACTAATTCAATATGCTGCAATTACTGCTATAATGTAAACTACAAGTTAACTAATTATGATATATGATGTTCACACTAAAATCACTGATAACAAATGCTTTATGAATATTAAGTCATAACATAATAAATCCTTAGCTAAATAAGCTAACATACACCGATGAGCCAAAACATTATGACCAGCAAGTCGTTATGCAAATTGAACCAACTGCAGGCGAACTATGGCACGTGCACAGGTCGGGACATGGTATAAAAAAGGCAGAATGCGCTGGTCCCACAGGAACTAGTAGTTGTTGGTGACTCTATTGTCAGGGAAACGGGGAATATACTTTGTAAAAAGGATAGGTGGAATAGGACCAGGGTATGTCTGCCAGGGGCAAAGGTTGATGACGTTGTAGAGCGGATATCATCTTTTAAGGGCACAAAAGGTGATATAGTTGTACACGTTGGCACTAATGATATTAAGAGTAGGAGACCGGCGGAATTACTTAGCAAGTACAGGTCACTGTTGAAAAAAAGCCGTGAATTAGGGTTGAACTAGAAAGTGTCTGCAATTCTGCCCAGACACGATAGGAGGGAGTATATGATGAGAGCCTTGTCGATCAATTCGGCCCTGGAGGGATTGTGCAAGGCTCAAGGGGTAGAATTTTTTTCAGCCTGGACTGTACTTGTTAACAGGAGAGATTGCTTCTACAGGGATGGGATACACTTAAATAGAAAGGGTGCAAGAATTTTTGCTGATGCTGTCGAGGCAGTGTTAGGTGGGTCGGAAAACTGCTAGTTGGGGGGGGATACAAGGACTAATAGATTAACAGTAGCCAGTGGCAGAGGTGGAAGTGATTCTTGCACTGCTTCTATTGAAATGAGCAGAAGTCTGAAAAACAAGATGCAGGATATTTCAGAGACTGCTGGTAGTCATTGCGGTACAAGTAAACACATGGGTTGTGTTAGAGTAGCTAAGAATAGAAACAGGTGCATGTATACCTGCGTGTACACCAATGCTAGGAGTTTGGTAAATAAATTTGATGAATTTGAGGTATTGCTCAAAACATCAAAGGCAGATATTGTTGGGATATCAGAGACGTGGTGTCACACAGATATAAGTAATGCGGAACTGGAATTTGGGGAATACAATGTGTATAGAAAGGATAGACAGGACAGGAGGGGAGGAGGGGTTATGCTATTAATTAAGAAACACATAAAGTCCAAGGAAGTGAAGCCAGTCGACATCGATGGACAGGGCAGTGTCGAGTCAGTTTGGTGTGACATAAGCATAGGGAAATCAAAATTGAGAGTAGGAGTATGCTATAGGCCTAATGACTCTGATGAGTATAATAAGATATTGTACAGGGAAATAGAGTGGGCCAGTAAATCAGAGAGTCTTATAATGGGGGACTTTAATTTCCCAGATATTGACTGGAATTTGTGGGTTGGTCACTCGCACACTAGCAAGGCTTTTGTGGATTTATTGGATGATTGTTTTCTACATCAGCATGTTCGTGAGGCAACAAGAGGGAGCAATACTCTTGATCTGATTATCAGTAGTGATTCTTCATGCATTAAGAACCTGCAGATAAATGAACCACTAGGTGGCAGTGATCACAGTGTGTTGAAGTGGGATTTACTCAAGGAGGTAACTACCATTAGAGGTAAAGGGAAGGGTTTTTGTTTTCGTAAAGGCGACTATGATGGTCTCAGACAGTATTTAAATTCTATACAGTGGGACCAACTGATGATGTTACCAACAGCAAACTCAAAATGGGAAGCATTCAAGGAACTAATCTTGGAGGCTACCAGGTTTTACATACCAACTAAGAAATATTGTTCAAGGTTTAGGCCTAAATGGTTGTCAGATGAACTAATGAGACATGTGGCAGAGAAGAAAAATGCATGGGATACATACAAATTAATGGGTGACATGGAAGCCTATGATAGATATAAGTTGGTCTGTAACCAAGTCACAAAGGAGATTAGGCAGGCAAAGGCAGACTATGAAAAATCCTTGGCAAAGGATGCAAAGAAAAACAGAAAAGAGTTCTTTACATACTTGAACTCGAAAAGGAAAGGGATGAATCAGATTGGTCCACTGGATATTGATGGTTCAACAGTTGAGGATCCTGCTCAGGTGGCTAACAATCTAAACGAGTATTTTGCATCTACATTCACGCATGAGGAGTTATTCAGGAAGGAGAATGATGTAGGTAAAGTAAACATTGGCAGTGAGCTGGATGATTTTGTAATAACTGAGAGGAAAGTGGAGGAGAGATTGTTGAGGATAAACATAAAAAAGGCACCTGGGGTGGATGGGATCTATCCAGTTATATTAAAGGAGGCAGCAAAGGAAGTATGCAAACCCCTAGCCATAATTATGAGAGCTTCTTTGGACTCAGGGGAGGTACCCATAGACTGGAGATGTGCAAATGTAATCACAAAGGAGGATCAAAGGCTGACACAAGTAATTATAGACCTGTTAGTTTAACTTCTGTTCCAGGTAAATTAATGGAGGCACTGGTTAAAGAAGCACTGCAGGATCATCTAGACAAGAATTCAGTTATAGCTCAGACGCAGCATGGTTTTGTTAAGGGCAGGTCTTGCCTGACCAATTTGATTGGATACTATGATGTAGTCACAAAAGAACTGGATGCAGGGAATAACTTTGATATTATATATTTGGATCTTAGAAAGGCTTTTGATACTGTTGCACATGGAAGACTGCTGCACAAATTGGAGCAGTGTGGCATTGGAGGCAAATTGGTGCTATGGATAAGGGGATGGTTGAGTGGCAGAAGACAGAGAGTGGTAATCAATGGACACTGCTAAACGTGGACTAATGTTATTAGTGGAGTTCCTCAAGGTTCAGTGTTGGGTCCGTTGTTGTTTTCGGTGTTTATGAATGATATTGATGATGGGATATCAAGTTTAATGTCCAAGTTTGCAGATGATACAAAGGTTGGCAGGGTCGTTAAGGACAATACTGACGCTATGCTGCTGCAACAGGATCTGGAAAGGTTGAACAGATGGGCTGAGAGGTGGCAAATGAGGTTTAACATCGACAAATGTAAAGTGCTGCATATGGGAAACAGTAACCCCAGAGCAACGTATCAACTCTGCGGTACTACACTGACAGTGGTGGAGAATGAAAAGGACCTGGGGGTAATTGTGCAGGCAGATATGAAGTTCTCTGAGCAGTGCAGATGAGCTGCAAGAGTAGCTCATGGTGTCTTGTCAATGATATACAGGAATTTTTCTAGCAGGGATAAGGAGGTGATTATTCCCTTGTATAAGGCAATGGTAAGGCCACATCTTGAGTACTGTATACAGGTCTGGAGGCCTCATTTCAAGAAGGATGTAGAGCTGTTGGAATGGGTACAGAGAAGGGCAACAAGATTAGTAAATGGAACAAAGGGTTGCTCTTACGAAGAAAGGCTTAAGTTTTGCAAATTACAGAGTTTGGAGACTAGGCACCGGCGAGGTGATCTGATAGAGGTGTATAAGGCTTTGAATGGTTTGAGCATGCTCAATGCCAATGGGATTCTTCATCTTTCTCAGAATAATCACCTCAGAGGGCATAAATTCAAATTGAGGAAGGACGGATGTCGGATAGATGTGCGGAAATTTGCCTTTGGCCAGCGGGTGGTTGGTTGGTGGAACTGACTTCCATCACTTGCTGTTGAAGTTGATAGCCTAAACAAATTTAAAGCTTAACTGGACAGGTATTTCGAACGAACGGAGGGGTGAAATGGGAGTGGTTTTTTTTTTTTTTTTTTTGGCTGATGCTGAATAAGCTTGCTTTCTTGCATCATATGCCTCTGCTAATGCTAATGCTAAAAACATCTCATACTGAGCTCCATTAATCAGTGTTACTCTTGTTCTTTAGATGGGAAAGGCAGTGGACTTAAGCGAGTTTGACAAAGGCTAAATTGTAATGGCCAGATGACTGGGTCAGAGCATATCCAAAACGGCACAGCTGGTGGGGTGCTCACAGTCAGCCATGGTTAGCACCTACCAAAAGTTGTCCGAGGAAGGAAAACTCACAAACCGCCAGCAAGGTGTTGGACGACCATGGCTCATTGATGCTCAAGGTGAACAAAGGCTCTCCCGGATGGTACGTGGCAACAGAAGGGTGACTGTGGTGCAACTAGCCGGTAATTGGAATGTTGGTGATGGGAGTAATGTGTCACAACACACAATACATCGAACCCTGCTGCAAATTGGGCTGCGTAGCCGCAGGCCACTCCTAGTGCCCATACTAACCACGGTTTACGGGCAACAGCGCCTACAATGGGCACGCAAGCATCGAAACTGGACCTTGAGTGATTGGAAAAAGGTCATCTGGTCCGATGAATCACGTTTCCTGTTGCACCATGTGGACAGCCAGGTACGTGTGCATCGTTTACCTGGGGAAAGTGATGGCACCTGGATGCACTGTGGGAAGAAAACAAAGCCGGTGGCGGCGGCGTCATTCTTTGGGCGATGTACTGCTTGAATACCCTGGGTCCAGTCATCCATATGCCAAGCACTCCGACATCTACCACCTACCTAAACATCATTGCTGACCAGGTACACCCTTTCATGGCTATGGTATTCCTCTCTGACGGTGCTGTCTTTCAGCAGGATAATGCGCCATGCCACACCACCCGGATTGTTCGAGACTGGTTCACGAAACATGAGGAAGACTTCCAGGTGTTGCCCTGGCCTCCAAATTCCTCAGACATCAGTCCCATCGAGCATGTGTGGTTTGTGTTGGAACAGCAACTCTGATCTGTGGAATCTCAACCACGGACCATACAGGAGTTAAAGAATCTGTTGGTTATGTGTTGGTACCAGATACCACAAGACACATTTAGAAATCTTGTAGCATCCATGCCTTGCCAGGTACAAGCTGTTTTGGTTGCACGTGGAGGACCAGCATCATATTAGGTAGGTTGTTATAATGTTTTGGCTCATTGGTGCATGTTATTAGGATAATTAAAACTATTTCTTAAACACTATTTACATTCAAAATTTCCCAAGAATTTAAACATTTTCAGAAGCTGGAAATCTCCCACTGTCACACACTATATTCTTGTATTGGCATATGTTATTAGTAGTGACAAATGATGTAAGAAAGCCAGCTTATACAGTAACAGAAAAAAAAAAAAAAAAAAACCTTCCCACATCACCTATCCATTGCTTCTTTAGTTTATTTAGTTCTTAACTGAATTCATTTAAACTGTCCACTTTTACAACAGATGGAAGTTTGTTCCAACAATCACCACCTGCTGGTTGAATGCAACTTCTACATATATATTCACAACCATCCTTCCTCAGTTTGAATTTATGCTTCTTTATGTGGAAAGTCTGAGCAAGAAGAAGAATCCTATCAGTATTGAGCTTGCTCAATTGATTCAAACCCTTAATCACCTCAGTCAGATCACCTCACAAATGCTTAGTCTCCTGATGCTGCAATTTGCTGAACTGTAATGTTTCTTCAGAAGAGCAACTGTTTGTTCCCCCTCAACAACCTTGTGGACCTTTTCTACACCTATTCTAGTGGAACGGGTTGATGAGATAATCACCTCCTTATCCCTGCTAGAAAATTCCTGTATATCATTGACAAAATGCTATGAGCTGTCCTGGTAGCCTATCTGCACTGCTCTCAGAGAATTTTGTATGTTATTGCACAGTTACTGTGGGTCTTTTTCATTTTCCATCATCCTGAGTGTAGTACCACAGTTGAGTGTTAATCTGAGATTGCTGCTACCCATATTCATAATCTTGCATTTGTCAATATTAAACTTCAATTGCCATTTTTCATCCCATCTGCTTAATTTTTCTATATCTTGTTGCAGTAGCATACTTTGATTACTGTCATTAACCATCATGAAAACCTTTTATCATCTGAAAACTGAGATGTAGCATGATATACCCTCATCAATATCATTAAAAAATATAGAAAACAAAAAAGGCTCCAGTACTGAAACCTGGCCGTGAACTCCACTAATACTGTTGAACATAAAAGGCTACTGTATAAATTCGAGAAGTGTGACATTAAGGGTAAATTACTACTTGGGATAAGCAGATGGTTGAGTGGGGGAGAGAGAGAGAGAGAGAGAGAGAGAGAGAGAGAGAGAGAGAGAGAGAGAGAGAGAGAGAGAGAGAGAGAGAGAGAGAGAGTGTGTGTTAGTAATAGATACTACTCCTCATAGACTAATATTATTTATTAGCAGAGCCCTCCAATTCACAATTCAGTGCTATCAAGAGTTTTGTAAAATCAGATATCAAGTCTTGGAGCAATGCAGACAGGTAGCCAGGACAGCTGATGGGATTTGTCAGTGATATACAAGAATTTTGTGAGGAAAAGGAAGTGATTATTCCATTGTACAAGACAGTGGGCTGCATCTTGAGTACTACATAAACATCTGGAGGTCTAATCTTAAGAAGGATGTAAATCTGCTGGAATTGGTGCAAAGAAGGGTGATGATGTTGAAGGGAACAAAAGGATAATCTTTCCATTAGTTCTGCAAATTGCAGCATCTAGAGACTAGGCAGCACCTGTGAGGTAATCTGTTGAGTTGGTTTTGGTTTTTATGTGTTGAATTGTTTGAGTGAACTCAGTGATTGATGACATTCTTGACTACACACTTGAGGTGACATAAATTCAAATTGAGAATGGATAACACCAAACAACAAATTTTGGGTCATATCTTGTTACAGAATGAAATCTTGTTACACGAAAATAAGGTTACTTTATAGATTTTGGGGTGCTAAACATGGAAATAATGCTTAAAATGGCAGATTGGATCTTGTTTTTGAAAAAAAGTAGTTTTTTTTTATTTATATAGCTTTCCACACTGATTTCTTGTTCTCATTAAGGAGAATGTAAATCTGAACTGTTCATTTCAGAACTGTTCATCTCTGAAAAGTTGCCTTATTTGTAGACCAATGAAAACATCTGCCTTAATCTTCTCTGTACTAAGTCTTGGAAATTTTTCTTGCAAGTATGTAAATGCAGGACTACTCACTTCCAAAGCCTTCATGAATTTTTTTATGACCCATAGTTTTATGTGGAGTGGTGGAAGCAGAACTTTATTTGGATCTACCAGAGGTTCAAATGCTACGTTCTTCATTCCAGATGTTAATGATTTTTGTTGAGGCCAATTCCTCTTCTCGTAGTGCATATCCTTGGCATGACTATTCCACTCACGGAGAAAGCAACAATACTTAGTGTAACCCTTTTGTAATCTTAATAAAATGGTGATTACCTTTAAATCACCAGATATCTGCCATTCATACTTCTGATAGTGCATGCCTAAGAGGACGTTCTCCATGTTTGTGTATGTTTATTTTTTGTGGACAGCATACGCAAGACGTATCGAAGGCAGCATGTTTCCATTGATTAATAACACAGCTCTAAGGCTAAACTTAGAAGTGTCTGTAAATAGACACTTCATTCACCATTCTTCTGGAACATGCCTCATGTTCATTACTGCCGTTAAACCGTCAACATCCTTACAAACAGAGTTCACCTTCTGTTTGATAGAATTTATCATAGTCTTTATTTTGAGTATGAAATGTTGTCACTTTTACAGAATGAACTAGACGATTCCACTGTTGTAACCTCGCGGCCAGAAGATCTGCCCTATTCTTTGGCAGTTCGAGATCCGTGACAGGCCTTTAAGCTTATTTCTGTGTTCTTATGTGGTTCAGAAGTATAAAGGTTTGAACAAAATGGTGGATCCCTTGATGTAGGCGGCTGCTGTACTACTTTGTGTATATCAAGTTGATGTTCATCAGTGTCTTCATCTTCATCAGAGTGTAGAAAAACTGTCAGGTGGTTCAGGAATAGGTAGCACTTCACCATGAGACACAGGAATTTCAGATGGTATATCTGGGTATGTCACTGTCCACTTTTTCTTCTTTGTCATCCCTTTTCTAATAGGAGGCATCATACAGAAGTAACAGCCTGTGACGTGATTTTTTGGCTCCCTACATATCGTGGGCACTGCGAAAGGCATAAAACGTCCACCTTAGGTGGATGGAGCTATCCAGTTATATTAAGGGAAGCAGCAAATGGCTTTTTTATGTTTTGATTTAATAATTTTTCTTCCACTTATGACATCAACATATAAACTATTGGTCAAGTGGACCAATATGATTCACTCCCTTCCTTTGAACGTTTACATAAGTCTGTGCTGTTTTTCTTTGCATCCTTTGCCAAAGTCTTCTCATCAACCCCAGGAACTCACATCCGGTAAGTATGGGCTTGGCACACCCAGGGTCCTGAGCTGGATATCATTATTCTTCTCTTTCTTGGTGATTCCTCTCTCACTCAGGGTTACTCGGAAATTTCTCTTGACTGGTGTAGCATGAGCCCCAAGCTTCCTTGCACTATATGGCTAATAATAATAATCTCCCTAAGCTTGCTTAACCTGCTTTGTGACTTGATTGTAGACTGTTTTATATATCTACTCTAGGCTTGTGTAATGCCTGATAATGTTAGAATTTGCTGTTGGTAAAATCAACAGTTGATCCCACTTTATATAATTTAAAAACTGTCCCAGACCATAGTTACATTTACAGGTCTTTCCCTCTACCCTTACAGTAGTTATAAATCTCCTATCAGTACGCTGTGATCAATAACACCCAGTATGTCTTTTATATGTAGATTCTTAATACATGAAGAACGCTGCTGATAATCACATGAAAAATATTATTTTCTCATGTTATATTCTCTAAAATGCTGATGTAAAAAAACAGTCATCCAATAAATCCCCAAAGTATTGCTACTTTGTCAGTAACGAACCAACAAGTTCCAGTCAGTACCGTTAAGTTAAAATCTTTTATGCCCAAGTGACACCACATCTCCAATATCCCTACAATGTCCATATTTAATTACGTAACTAATACTTCAAATTCATCAAATTTATTTATTATGCTCCTTGCATTAATGTACATTGCAAGTATACATGCACTTGTTCATACTGTTAGTTATCATAACACAGCCCACGTAGTTACTTGTTCCATGAGGACGTCCACCCAGCAGTCCTGAAGTCCCTGACACTTGCTTTCCGGGCTGCTGCATATTTTGATAAAAGCAGTGTAAGAATCACTTACATTTCTGCCTGCAGCTGTTTTTAATATATTAGTTTGTGTATCCTCCTAAGCTAGCTGTTTTATGATGCACCTGACATTGTCTCGATAGCATCAGCAAATATTCTTGCACCCCTTCTATTTAAGTGTATCCCAATCCTATAAAAACAGCCTCCTGCGTTTATCCCAGGCTGAGAAAAATTGAACCCCATGAGCCTTGCACCATCTGAACCAGTGCTGAATCGATTGGCAAGGCTCTCACTCTTTCCTATCATGTCTATTCAGAACTGCAGATGCTTTTAATCCTAACTTACAATTTTTTTCAACATTTCCCTGTACTTGTTAAGTAAGTCTTCAGATTGCCTACTCTTAAATATTATTAGTGCCAACATGTATAACAGTATGACCTTTCATGCTATTAAGTGATATATGCACTACATCTTTTTCCTCTGTCAGACTTACTCATGCCCAATTTCACCTATTGTTTTTGTAGAATATATTTCCTGTTTCCCTGACAATAGAGTCACTGGCAATATACACCTCCTGTGGGACCTGTGTATTGTGCCTTGGGGATTGCTGCTGTGTTCTTTAAGCTCTAATAAACACCAATCAAAACTCTGAGTTTGTGCTTAATTTCCTCATACTCTTTGCACTGAACATACAAAGAAATCCTTCTTGGCTCTATCATGGCCTTTTCCACTGAATCTTTTTTTTTATGAAAACCTCAAACACAAGAGGTATTAGAATCTATAGTACTATGCATGGATTGGAGGTTGAGAAGATGAAAGAAGATATTTGTTGACACTAGACTTGAACTTCTGTAGATTGCAATTTTCAGGAAATACATAAGAAGGAAGGCTGTTCCAGAAAACAGAAGAAGAAAAGTTGGTTCTGTGAGTTTGAAGTTGGACATTAAAAGGATATTGACTTGTTTCAGCATGTGTTTTAGAAAAGAGAGCAGGGATTATAGAAGCCAATTCAGAACAGTGCCCATGGAAGTATCTATAGAAAAGGCATGCAGCAGAACTGCAAACATTGAACATGTAGCACCTTTTGTAAGGCCATGAATTGTAGGAGAGCTGCTCTCTTCAGACCTGCCCCCACCCTGAGTCACAGCACTCCCATTCCTTTGTTGACTTGGTGCATTATGGTCTAAGCTGTCAATGCGCTATAAAAAATGAAACCAGCCATACCTGTTTCTTTGAGCACTTTTTTTTACTGCTGTAGTCTGAGGCATGATTTCCATTTAAATTCAACTTAATTTGAGAATACTACATTAAACTAATGGATCCCTGAATCCAAATAAATACCATTCTGTTGTGCTATTTCTTGTATTCCTCTATCTTGTGAACTCCACTGGTCATCCCAGAGTATAAAAAGAAAATTTGTTTATTATTTATAATAACTGCACTGTTTCTATTTACAGGTTGTGCAGTGGTAATATGTATTATGCTAGCAAGTTTATGTTATTATATATATTGCACTATCAAGTTTATGTTATATGTATTATGCTGTACCATTCATAAAGTTATAAATAGTTATAGTAAAGCCATACTAGATAATAAAATTTCTTAACTTATAACAAAAAAATATACCAACCTATGTTATTAGAACCTTTGAGCTACTTATTTACCACAATTAAAATACTACAATTCCAGTAACCATGTACTACATTGTTATCATTTTGTGTTTCATGTTGAAGTTTGCTGCATTCTGACAGTGATATATAGGAGCTTTGCTAGTAAAGACAGAGAGGAGATTAAACTACGAGGAGCAGTACGAAAGTAATGCCTCCTATTTTTCCCTCAGAAAATTTAATTCCTACAACTATGCCTTTTACATCAATTAATCCTCAATCATTAATAAACACACTGTTATTTTTCCACAAAAGCACCATCATTTTGAAGCTGCTGTATTCCAATCCTGTAAAAGTCCTTACTCTTGAACCGGAGGGCTTCATGAACACAGTGCTTGAACTGGCCATTGTCCACAAAATGGATTTTTATGGAGTTCATCCTTCAGTGGGTCAAAGAGGTGATAGTCAGAAGGTGCAAGATCCTGGTTATGAGAGGGGTGAGGAAGAACGGTGAAACCCAGTTTTGCAATGTCTTCCACAGATGACTTTCTGGGCTTCTTTGTGCTCCTGTGTCAGAATTTTCAGGACCTACCTGCCACAAACCTTGTTGTAGCCTAGTTCCTTTATGATGGTTACACAGCAGGTTTCCCTATACATACTATATCACATCACACAATTTGCATGTTGTGATGCAGCGGTCCTCTTTGGTCAGTGCGTCGATCCACCTCTTGTTGTCTGTTATCACTGACGTTATTGGCCGGCTGCTTTGGGGCTTGTCAACAATGTTACTTTCCCCCACTCTTAAAGTGTCTTACCCAATGTCTAACTGTACTCACAATCTAGAATATTGTCACCATTAACATTTTTGAGATGTGTATGGATTTCAATAGGTGTCACTTTTTCTTAGGTAAGAAATTCAATCATCACGCATATCTGTAACATCCACCATTTTGAACTATCTGTGTGCTGTATTCACAAGACCGATCACAGCACCACTCAGTATGGTGAACTAGAGACCTCTAGTGATCACTCAGTTACACATGAAATGATCTATGGCACCACATTTGAAAGCAAAAATTTAGGAGGCATTACTTTCGTACCAGTCCTCGTATTATATAAAGTAATGTGCAGTAAGGTTACATCTTGAATATTTCATGGAAGATAGGAAACAACATTTTAGGAATGAGAAAAGCTATAATATTGGTTAGGGAAACAAAGGGATGTTTTTATCAAGAGAGACTTGTCTTCTATAAGTTCTGTGTGACAACATTTGGAAACTGGGGAATTGCAGGATGACTGCACAAAGGTGTTTAAGGCATTAAATTACAATGAAAATGTTAAATTGAGGGAATAATTATAGAATAAATATTACATCCAATTTTTTCTTTCCTTTTTTTTGCTATTACTTATGCTTGCTTTCTTTCTCCACTATTTTTCCAATAGTAATCTTGGAGAACCAAGTTTTTTTTTTTAATCTGGAATAAACAATATGTACAATCATATATACAAATATATATATATGGCTGTGTGTGTGTATTTTATATTTTCAGTGTCAATCCTGCACAGATGCGGACAGCCCATTCTCATGAATCACTTCTCCAATCAAGTTCCAGTCTCCTATCTACAGACATCATTGGGGATGATGTGACTGATACCCATGATTCCAATGGATCTAATCACAGATTTCACTTTCATCGGATATCTGATAACAATATGGAAAATTCAGATGATGTAGATAAAAATGACAGTTGGATCCATAGGTGAATATATGATTTAAGTTATATACAAGTGCTTTTATATCACTGCTCAAAGAAATAAAGATGAACTAATGGTCTAATTTGGGATAATAGGATAACAAAACTATAAAGTTCCAATTAACAAACATAATGCAAAAATTAAAATCATTATTTTATACTAAACTTATTACAACTTATTTTTCATTGTATTTGACCTTAATTTTACTTATTAATATGTTAACTATTTTCAGCATTATTAATATGTTCACTACCAGTTTACTAATGTCTCTTAGAATCCTCATATCTCGATATGGGTTGACTAACATCTAATCAATTTAAAGATCTGCTTTGAAGCCCCGACTATCTAGCATTGAAAGGCATTTTGTTTGGATTGTGTTAGTCTTGTGACTTGCAGACAAGCAACATAGAAAAAGTAACTGGCTTGGTTTTTTGAAATAATAGTAATAGAGGCATGTGATGCAAGAAAGCAAGCCTATTTAGCATCAGCTAAAAAAAAAAAAAAAAAAAATTCGCACAACCATTCCCTCTAATGTTTATTCAGTTTCTCTTTAATTTATTTCAGCTATTAACGTCCACAATGACAGATAGAAGTTTGTTCCAACAATTAACCACTCACTGGCTAAAGGCAAATTTCCGCACATCTATTCTGAAACTTTCTTTATTCAATTTGAATTTATGCCGCCTTAGGTTCATAATCTGAGTAAGTGGAAGAATCCCATCAGAATTCAGCATGCTCAACCCATTCCAGGCCTTATACACCTCAATCAGATAACACGCAGGTGCCTAGTCTCCAGGCACTGCAATTTTACGATTAGCATTAGTAAAGGCATATGATGCAAGAAACCAAAATTTATACAGCATCAGCCAAAAAAAAAAAAAAAAAAAAAATGCTCCCAACACAGAAGCCTATGATAGAAATATCATAGGCTTCTGTGTTACAAGTTAATTTATATGTATCCCATGCATTTTTCTTCTCTGCCATATGTCTCATTAGTTCATCTGGCAACCATTTAGGCCTAAACCTTGAACAATATTTCTTAGTTGGTATGTAGAGCCTAGTAGCTTCCAAGATAAATTCTTTGAATGCTTCCCATTTTGAATTTATTATTGGTAACATCATCAGTTGCTTCCACCGTATAGAATTCAAATAGTGTCTCAGACCACCGTAATCGCCTTTACGAAAGCAAAAACATTTCCCTTTACCCCTGATGGTAGTTGCCTCTTTGAGTAAATCCCACTTCAGCACACTGTGATCACTGCCACCTAGTGGTTCCTTTATCTACAGATTCTTAATGCATGAAGAATCACTACTGATAATCAGATCAAGAGTATTACTCCCTCTCGTTGCCTCCCAAACATGCTGATGTTAGAAAACAATCAAAAGCCTTGCTAGTGTGTGAGTGACCAACCCACAAATTCCAGTCAATATCTGGAAATTAAAATCCCCCCATTATAAGACTCTCTGATTTACTGGCCCACTCTATTTCCCTCTACAGTTCCTTATTATACTCATCAGAGTCATTAGGCTTATAACAAACACATGCCTACTCTCAATTTTGATCTCCCAATGCTTATGTCACACCAAACTGACTCGACACTGCACTGTCCAGCGATGTTGATTGGCTTCACTTCCTTCAATTTTATGTGTTTCTTAACTAATAGCATAACCCTCCTCCCTTCCTATCCTGTCTATCATTCCTGTACCCATTGTACTCCCCAAATTCCAGTTCTGCATTCCTTATATCTGTGGAATTTGCAGAACTTAACCCTCTCTTGCACAGTGGATCCCTCTATTCTCCTCACCAATCTTGTTGCCCTTCTCTGTACACGCTCAAGCAAATTTACATCCTTCCTAAAATGAGGCCTCCAGACCTGTATGCAGTACTCAAGGCATGGCCTGACCATTGCCTTATACAAAGGGACAATTCCCTGCTAGCAAAATTCCTGTATATCATTGACAAAACCCGATGACCTGCTCTTACAGCCTGTCTACATTGCTTAGAAAACTTCATATCTGACTGCACAATTACTCCCAGGTCTTTTTCATTTTCTACCACCCTAAGTGTAGTACCACACAGTTCGAACATTCCTCTAGGGTTACTTCTGTCCATATGCAGTACTTTGCATTTGTTAATGTTAAACTTCAGTTGCCACGTCTCACCCCATCTGCCCATATTTTCTAGATCCTGTTGCAGTAGCACACTGCCATTACTGTCATTAACAATCCTGCCAACCTTTGTATCATCTGCAAACTTTGACACTACGTCTGATATACATTCATCAATTCATTGATAAATATACAAAACAACAGTGGGCAGATGGGCTGAGAAGTGGCAACTGAAGTTTAACATTGACAAATGCAAAGTACTGCATATGGAAAGTACTTCCATGCATAACAGTGTCAAAAGCTTTCCTGAAATCGAAATATATGATATCAAAATTATTTTTTGCATCCAGTTCCTTTGTTATCACATCATACTATCCAATCAAATTTGTCAGACAAGACTTTCCCTTAACAAACCCATGCTGTGCCTGAATTATAGCTGCAGCCATAGTCTAAATGATCCTGCAATTCAATCTTTAAACAGTGACTCCATTATTTTACCCGGAACAGAAGTTAAACTAACTGTAATTACTCGAGTCACTCCTCGATCCCCCTTTGTGAATTGGGGGATACATTTGCATATCTCCAATCCGTGGGGACCTCCCCTGAGTCCAAGGATGCTCTCATAATTATAGCTAAGGGTTTGCTTAGTTCCTTTTCTGCCTCCTATAGTATAACTGGTTAGAAAACATCCACCTCAGGTGCATTTCTTATGTTTAACTTCAACGATTTCTCCTCCACTTTGCTCTCAGAATTCTATTATTACAGAATCATTTAAACTCCCTGTTAGAGTTCGATAAACATCTGGTCCTCCCCACTCGATATCAAGTGGACCAATCTGATTCATCCCCTTCCTTTTAGAGTTTATATATTTTTCTTTTAGAGGTTATATATATATTGAGGAAATATTGTTCAAGATTTAGGCCTAAATGGTTGTCAGATGAACTAATGAGACATGTCAGATGAACTAATGCAATTCTGCCCAGACACGATAGGAGGGAGTATATGATGAGAGCCTTATCGATCAATTTGGCCCTGGAAAGATGTGCAAGGTTCAAGGGGTAGAATTTTTTTCAGCCTGGACTGTACTTGTTAACAGGAGAGATTGCTTCTACAGGGATGGGATACACTTAAATAGAAAGGGTGCAAGAATATTTGCTGATGCTATCGAGGCAGTGTTAGGTGGGTCGGAAAACTGCTAGCTTGGGGGTAGACAAAGACTAATAGATTAACAGTAGCCACTGGCAGAGGTGAAAGAGATTATTGTACTGCTTCTATTGGAATGAGCAGAAGCCTGAAAAACAAGATGCAGGATATTTCAGAGACTGCTGGAAGTCATTGCGGTACAAGTAAATACATGGGTTGAGTTAGGGTAACTAAGAATAGAAACAGGTGCATGTATACTTGCGTGTACACCAATGCTAGGAGTTTAGTAAATAAATTTGATGAATTTGAGGTATTGCTCAAAACAACAAAGGCAGATATTGTTGGGTTATCAGAGACATGGAGTCACACAGATATAAGGAATGCTGAACTGGAATTTGGGGAGTACAATGTCTACAGAAAGGATAGACAGGATAGGAAGGGAGGAGGGGTTATGCTATTAGTTAAAAAAACACATAAAATCCAAGGAAGTGAAACCAGTCGACATCGATGGACAGGGCAGTGTCGAGTCAGTTTGGTGTGACATAAGCATAGGTAAATCAAAATTGAGAGTAGGAGTGTGCTATGGGCCTAATGACTCTGATGAGTATAATAAGATACTGTACAGGGAAATAGAATGGGCCAGTAAATCAGAGAATCTTATAATGGGGGATTTTAATTTCCCAGATATTGAGTGGAATTTGTGGGTTCGTCACTCACTTTTGTGGATTTATTGGATGATTGTTTTCTACACCAGCATGTTCGGGAGGCAACTAGAGGGAGTAATACTCTTGATGTGATTATCAGTAGTGATTCTTCATGCATTAAGAATCTGCAGGTAAAGGAACCACTAGGTGGCAGTGATCACAGTGTGCTGAACTGGGATTTACTCAAGGATGTAACTACCATCAGAGGCAAAGGGAAGGGTTTTTGCTTTCGTAAAGGCGACTATGATGGTCTCAGACAGTATTTAAATTCTATACAGTGGGACCAACTGATGATGTTACCAACAGCAAATTCAAAATGGGAAGCATTCAAGGAACTAATCTTGGAAGCTACTAGGCTATACATACCAACTAAGAAATATTGTTCAAGGTTTAGGCCTAAATGGATGTCAGATGAACTAATGAGGCATATGGCGGAGAAGAAACATGCATGGGATACATACAAATTAACACATGACACAGAAGCCTATGATAGATACAAGTTGATCTGTAACCAAGTTACCAAGGAGGTTAGGCAGGCAAAGGCAGATTATGAGAAATCCTTGGCAAAGGATGCAAAGAAAAACAGAAAAGAGTTCTTTACATACTTGAACTCGAAAAGGAAAGGGATGAATCAGATTGGTCCACTGGATGCTGATGGTTCAACAGTTGAGGATCCTGCTCAGGTGGCTAACAATCTAAATGAGTATTTTGCTTCGACATTCACACATGAGGAGTTATTCAGGAAGGGGAATGTCGTAGGTGAAGTAAACATTGGCAGTGAGCTAGATGATTTTCTAATAACTGAGAGGAAAGTGGATAAGAAATTGTTGAGGATAAACATAAAAAAGGCACCCGGGGTGGATGGGATCTATCCAGTTATATTAAAGGAGGCAGCAAAGGAAGTAAACAAACTCCTAGCCATAATTATGAGAGCTTCTTTGGATTCAGGGGAGGTACCCATAGACTGGAGATGTGCAATTGTAACCCCAATTCACAAAGGAGGATCAAAGGCTGACACAAGGAATTATAGACCTGTTAGTTTAACTTCAGTTCCAGGAAAATTAATGGAGGCACTGGTTAAAGAAGAACTGCAGGATCATCTAGATAAGAATTCAGTTATAGCTCAGACACAGCATGGTTTTGTTAAGGGCAGGTCTTCTCTGAACAATTTGATTGGATAATATGATGTAGTCACAAAAGAACTGGATGCAGGGAAGAACTTTGATAATATATATTTGGATCTTAGAAAGGCTTTTGATACTGTTGCGCATGGAAGACTGCTGCACAAATTGCGGCAGTGTGGCATTGGAGGCAAATTGCTGCTATGGATAAAGGGATGGTTGAGTGACAGAAGACAGAGAGTGGTAATCAATGGACACTGCTCAACGCGGACTAATGTTATTAGTGGAGTTCCTCAGGGTTCAGTGTTGGGTCCATTGTTGTTTTCTGTATTTATAAATGATATTGATGATGGTATATCAAGCTTAATGTCCAAGTTTGCAGACAATACAAAGGTTGGCAGGGTTGTTAAGGACACTACTGATGCTATGCTGCTGCAACAGGATCTGGAAAGGTTGAGCAGATGAGCTGAGAGGTGGCAAATGAAGTTTAACATTGACAAATGTAAAGTACTACATATGGGGAAACAGTAACCCCAGATCAATGTATCAACTCTGTGGTACTACGCTGACAGTGGTAGAGAATGAAAGGACCTGGGGGTAATTGTGCAGGCAGGTATGAAGTTCTCTGAGCAGTGCAGATGAACTGCAAGAGTAGCTCATGGTGTCTTGTCAATGATATACAGGAATTTTTCTAGCAGGGATAGGGATGTGATTATTCCCTTGTATATGGCATTGGTCAGGCCACACCTTGTGTACTGTATACAGGTCTGGAGGCCTGATTTCAAGAAGGATGTAGAGCTGCTGGAACGAGTACTGAGAAGGGTAACAAGATTAGTGAATGGAACAAAGGGTTGCTCTTACGAAGAAAGGCTTAAGTTTTGCAAATTACAGAGTCTGGAGACTAGGCATCGGCGACGTGATCTGATAGAGGTGTATAAGGCTTTGAATGGCTTGACCATGCTCAATGCCGATGGGATTCTTCCTCTTGCTCAGAATAATCACCTGAGAGGGCATAAATTCAAATTGAGGAAGGACGGATGTCGGATAGATGTGCGGAAATTTGCCTTTAGCCAGCGGGTGGTTGGTTTGTGGAATAGACTTCCATCCCTTGTCATTGAAGTTGATAGCCTAAACAAATTTAAGGCTCAGCTGGACAGGTATTTCGAACGAACAGAGGGGTGAAGTGGAAGCAATAACCCTTCCCTTTACCCCTAATGGTAGTTACCTCTTTGAGTAAATCCCACTTCAGCACGCTGTGATCACTGCCACCTAGTGGTTCATTTATCTGCAGATTCTTAATGCATGAAGAATCACTGCTGATAATCAAATCAAGAGTATTCTTCCCTCTATTTGCCTCCTGAACATGCTGATGTAGAAAACAATCATCCAATAAATCGCCAAAAGCCTTGCTAGTGTGTGAGTGACCACCCCCCAAATTCCAGTCAATATCTGGGAAATTAAAATCGTCCATTATAAGACTCTCTGATTTACTGGCCCACTCTATTTCCCTGTACAGTATCTTATTATACTCATCAGAGTCATTAGGCCTATAACACACTCCTGCTCTCAATTTTGATCTCCCAATGCTCAGGTCACACCAAACTGACTCGACACTGCACTGTCCAGCGATGTCCACTGGCTTCACTTCCTTGGATTTTATGTATTTCTTAACTAATAGCCTAACCCCTCCTCCCTTCCTATTCAGTCTATCTTTTCTGTAGACGTTGTTCTCTCCAAATTCTAGTTCTGCATTCCTTATATCTGTGTCACCATGTCTCTGATATCCCAACAATATCTGCCTTTGATGTTTTGAGCAATACCTAAAATTCATCAAATTTATTTACTAAACTCCTAGCATTGGTGTACACGCAAGTATACATGCACCTATTTCTATTCTTAGCTACCCTAACAGAACCCATGTGTTTACTTGTACCGCAATGACTCCCGGCAGTCTCTGAAATATCCTGCATCTTGTTTTTCAGGCTTCTGCTCATTCCAATAGAAGCAGTGCAAGAATCTCTTTCACCTCTGCCAGTGGCTACTGTTAATCTATTCGTCTTTGTGCCGAACCAACCGGTTGGTTCGGCACCATCATGATATCCAGCCCGAGGCGGGAATCGAACCCGCGACCTTTGGGTTGCTAGGCAGGCACTTTACCTACTCGGCTAGCCCGGTCGGCAGGTGATCTTGTTGAGGTAGTATGACAAGTTCTAATAGAAAGATGCCAAGATGTGAAGGTATTCATCTGCTTCTTGGATTATGAAAAAGCCTTTGATCAGGTAAGACATGGCAAACTGTTCCAAATCTGCCAACCTCATATCGTCCGCAAACTTGGACATTAAGCTTGATATATCATCATCAATATCATTTATAAATACAGAAAGTAACAATGGGCACAACAATGAACCCTGAGGGACTCCACTAATAACATTAATCCACAATAAGCAGTGTCCATTGATTACCACTCTCTGTCTTCTCCCACTCAACCATCCCTTTATCCATAGCAGCAATTTGCCTCCAGTGCCACACTGCTCCAATTTGTTCAGCAGTCTTTCATGTGCAACAGTATCAAAAGCCTTTCTAAGATCCAAATATATGATATCAAAGTTATTCCCTGCATCCAGTTTCTTTGTGACCACATCATAGTATCCAATCGAATTGGCCAGGCATGACTTTCCCTTAACAAAACTGTGCTCTGTCCGCGCTATAACTGACATCTTGTTTAGATTAGCCTGCAGTGCTTCTTTAACCAGTGCCTCCATTAATTTTCCTGGAACAGAATTTAAAATAACAGGTCTATAATTACTTGTGTCGCCCTTTGATCCTCCTTTGTGAATTGGTGTCATATTTGCACATCTCCAGTCCATGGGTACCTCCCCTGTGTCTGCTCTCATAACTATGGCTCAGGGTTTGCTTACTTCCTTTGCTGCTTCCTTTAATATAACTGAATAGATCTCATCCACCCCGGGTGCCATTTTTATGTTTATCTTCAAAAATTTCTCCTCAACTTTCCTCTCAGTTTTTACAAAATCATCTAGCTCACTGTCAGAGTTTAACTCACCTCTGGCATTCCCCTTCCTGAATAACTCCTCATGTGTGAATGTAGATGCAAAATACTCATTTAGTTTGTTAGTCACCTGAGCAGGATCATCAACATTTGAACCATCAATATCCAGTGGACCAATCTGATTCGTCCCTTTTCTTTTAGAGTTTACATAGTAAAGAACACTTTGCTGTTTTTCTTTGCATCCTTTGCCAAAGATTTCTCATTATCTGCCTTTGCCTGCCTAATCTCCTTTGTGATTTAGTTACAGATCAGCTTATATGTGTCATAGGCTTCTGTGTTACCAGTT
The DNA here is from genome assembly GCF_048544385.1 of Mastigoproctus giganteus. Lineage (NCBI taxonomy): Eukaryota > Metazoa > Arthropoda > Arachnida > Uropygi > Thelyphonidae > Mastigoproctus > Mastigoproctus giganteus. The sequence goes on along the minus strand of NC_143577.1, from coordinate 1,260,485 downwards.
AATTTATATGTATCCCATGCATTTTTCTTCTCTGCCATATGTCTTATTAGTTCATCTGACATCCATTTAGGCCTAAACCTTGAACAATATTTCTTAGTTGGTATGTAAAGCCTAGTAACTTCCAATATAAATTCTTTGAATGCTTCCCATTTTGAATTAGCTGTTGTAAAGTATCAACTGTGTGGTACTACACTGACGGGTGTAGAGAATGAAAAGGACCTAGTGGTAATTGTGTAGTCAGATATGAAGTTTTCTGAGCTGTGCAGATGGTCTGCAAGAGTGACTGTGGTGTCTTGTCAATGATATACAGGAATTGTTCTAGCAAGGATAAAGAGGTGATTATCTGCTTGTATAAGGCAATGGTCAGGCCACACCTTGAGTACTGTATGCAGGTCTGGAGCATCATTTTAGGAAGGATGTAGACCTGCTGGAACGAGTGCAGAGAAGGGCAACAAGATTAGTGAATGGAACAAAGCATTGCTCTTATGAAGAAAGGCTTGCTTTTTGCTAATTGCAGAGTCTGGAGATGAGGCACCTGTGAGGTGATCTGATTGAGGTATATATTAAGACCTTGAATGGTTTGAGTATGCTCAATGCTGTTGCTCAGAATAATCGCCTGATAGGGCATAAATTCAAATTGAGTAAAGATGGTTGTAGGATAGATGTGCAAAAGTTTGTCTTTAGCCAGTGGGTGGTTGATTGCTGGAACAAATTTTTGTCTGTTGCTGTAGAAGTTGATAGCTTAAATAGGTTCAAGGCAGAACTAGACAAAAATTTGGAGTGAGTGGATGGGTGAAATTAGAAGTGTTTTTTTTTTGGCTGGTGCTATACAAGCTTGCTTTTGTAGGGTGTCGCCTTCATCTTGTGGATGGCCCTGTTCTCTTTGGTTACGTGGCACTTCTTGGTTGGGTTGGTTGATTCAAGCGCCATCTTGTTTCCTCTCGTTTCTGTGGGGCGACGCCCTTTTTCTGTCTAGTCACTCAACTCACTATCTTTTAGGACAAAATCCCCGCCCTCGGTCTCCAGAAATTATATAACCCCTGTGACTGCAGCAAAGAATTAGCGCTGTGTTAAAGAATAGACCAATCGCAATGCGTTGGTTCGTTTCCCCGCAATAACTTATTTTAGTAGGTTCTTACCTGTGCTGGTGTGATTGGATATGGGCAGAGAGGATGAGACTTAGTAAAACACATAACAATATTTATTAACACAAAACAAAACTAAATATACAACACTTGCACTCCGCTTAAGTGATCAGTTTAAATAGTCGCATTCAGGCATTATTTACATTTCATAATGTCATTGTGTGAATCAGGTATTAAGCTAGTACATTCTGCTCTTCATAGAAATTCAATAATTTATCTTGCAACATTAACTCTTCACAATTCTTACCTTTTGTAGTGTACTAGATTATTCTAGGTTAACCGTCCAGAATGCCCATAGACCTTTTTGGTACTCCTCATATTCTGAGGCTAAACGCGAGTGGGTGTGTTTAATTCTCCTGTCCGCTAGTTATCTCTCAGTGCATCCTTCGTCATCATCCGGAGCTTAGCGCTTGATCATGCTCGATTAGGCTGCACTTTTCTTATGGACATCAGGATGGGGATTTTCGTGTCTATGGGAGCATTCTAGTCGTTTAACCTACAGTGTATTAACATGTAATTCATTTGTGGTTAGGAAAGAAGCATTGAACAGGTTATCATTTTGGTTTCGGTTTCGGATTGTTACATTCACACGAATAATATAATTGCTTACCAGTTAATTTGCTCGCTCCTAGAATTCAGTGATACGGCCTCCTTCTCTTCAGCGAAATCTGGGCGGGGTCCTCTACGGGTTTTCGGGCGACTTTTCTGGTGGCCGCTCTGCTCCTTCTCAGCCTTTGTCTCTCGCTGCCTTGGCGATCTTTCGACTCGATGTTCGTCTATGAAGAGCCAACTCTCCTCTCCTCTGTGTCCTCTCTCCGTCTCTGTCTCAGTCCTCCTGTATTCTCCTCGACTCCGGCGCTACTTCCCTCTTTTCTTTTCCCTCGTTGATTACTCAACAATGAGGAATTCTTTGCTCCCTCCCAATGACAGTGGGGAAAGTCGTAAATATGCCCGAGTTCTGTTCTTTTTGTTGCCCAGGTCTGCGTCACAGGCAAGTGTGTCTGGTTTCGCTATCACCCTAAACCTTGCTTTTTTGTTTATTATCGTTAGCGCGGGGCCGAAGTTCTCGCTGACTCTTTCTACCCCCGTTACGATCCCCTGTTCAAATCGAAAGTAAGTTTGTGTTAGTCATGGGCTCTTGCCTTCTCATTGGCTCACTCACATCTTCTCTTCAATACTTTCGGTTTGGCTTTCCCTACCTTGAATATTACGAATTCTAATTGAAAACTGTTTTTCGATCATTTCGCCCTAATACCCTACATATCGGTTTTATTTATTGAACAAAAATTAGATTTATCCGATCGTCGTGAGCTGAGAATTTATCAGTCTCACACTTTCTTGCATCATATGCCTTTATGAATCATAATTCTAACTAGGATATCTCGATTAAGCAGGAGAGCCAAAGTTCCACCCTCCCCCCACACATATACACACTGTGTCACCAACTATGAGATGTACAGATAGAATTCGCTCCAGGTTTTTGAGTAGATTTGTGGCAAGAAAAGCATTATCCATCATTTGAATACATTTTGTACTGCTGCGCACCGTCATCTTTTGTAAAGTTCTGTGCTTGAGATCATACTAGAAATAGGTAACCAGTCTTCTCCAACTTTTTAATAATAAAAAAATGCAATATGTTTTGCTTGTTCTATTGAAAAACAAAAAAAACAGTATATTGGATTGCAAAAAATCTATATGGAGAAAAATAGATGTATTTCTGAACATTATCGTCATCATCAGCCATTTTAAATCCACTACAGGATGAAGGCCTCTCCAGCAACTTTCGGTTCCTTCAGTTCCCTGTAGCTCCCCTTGGGTACCATTCTGTTATTTTCTTAGTATATCTGTCATCATGTCTTCGAGCTATGTGTCCTGCCCAAGACCATTTTAGTTCTTTAGTTTTGATAAGAATGTCCTTTACTTGAGTTTGCTGCTTAATCCATGTGTTTCTCTTCTTATCTAACAGTCTGATTCCCAATATAATCTGTTCCATTCTTCGCTGTGTAGTTCTCAGCTTTTCTTCCATTCTTTCAGTGAGTGCCCAAGTTTCACTTCAATAAGTCATGGTGGGGAGTATACATTGGTTCATTATTTTGTGTTTCAGACAAATTGGGATATTGCTCTTCAGTATGTGACTATATTTCCTGAATGCTATCCACCCAAAATTTATTCTTCTCTTGACTTCCAGCCATTTATCATTATTACAGCTAATGACTTTTCCCATATAAGTATATGACTCCACCTTTTCAGTTACTGCTCCTTCAATCATTATATCCTTTTCTGTGGCATACTTGTTCATCATTACTTTTGTTTTAGCCATATTCATCTTTAGTTCAAAATCCTTACTAACTCTGCATAACCAATTAAGATTTTCCTCTAATTCTTTGGGATCGTGGCTTATGACCACAATGTCATCTGAAAATCGTAAATGGTTTAGGTACTCTCCGTTCACATTCACTCCTTTCTGCGACTAGTCTAATCTTCTGAAAGCTTCCTCAAGGGCAGCAGTAAATGGCTTCGGAGATATTGTCTCTCCTTCTTGAACTCCTTTTTCGATTTTAAATTTCCTACTGTCTTTGTCTAGTCTAATAATCAACAAATGCCAGGCATAATGGTGTTTTATATTCATTTGCTTTCTCCATTAGGTGTGATATTATGTGAAGGTGATCCATAGTTGAGAATCCTGTCCTAAAGCTAGCTTACTCTTTCGGTTGATTCTCATCAAGTATTCTTTCTGAACTTATAAGTATATCTCTGAACTGAAAGACACGTATAATTAGTTAGGTACCAAAACCATTTTAGGCTTCTGTTATATATAATAAGATTGTTATTTTCTTATATTTTAGAGTAACCCCATCAAGTCATCAAAGCTTGAAACACACAGAAAAATCTCTTCTCATTTGGATACTTGAAGCAAAAGGCATTACTACAAAAAAAAGGCAAGTCTAATGATTCCAATATTTTTTTGAATTATAAAAATTGAACAAGTCCTTCTAAAAGTAAAGAGATAATACATTTTGAGTTCAAGAAAAATTAAGTATTCAAGTTTAATAACCAAATGATCATTTAAAAATTAAGCTCTTAAGATGTTGAAATGATATTCAAACATATAACCTGCATTAAACGTTTAAACTGCATTTTGATTAAAAAATACAGTAACAAGCAGATGCTGTGTGTGTGTGTGTGTGTGTGTGTGTGTGTGTGTGTGTGTGTGTGTGTGTGTGTGTGTGTGTGTGTGTGTGTGTGTGTGTGTGTGTGTGTGTGTGTGTGTGTGTGTGTGCGTGTGTTATCACTGAAATGTATATCATAAAATTCAGCTTGGAAAATGTTATTTTTAATCTTAATTTTTCTTCCTTATATACTTGCTTGACAAACTTTCCACTTACTTTAATGTTCCAGTAATTCAAGATAAATATATAAAGTACTAACACATATGTAGTTTCATTGAGCTTTTAAAGCATGTATAAGGAAAAAACTCTTCAGTATGCCAATTGGAACCCCATCCCTTTTGGATTTGATATATAATATTGGTTATAAATAGTCATAGGAACTCCTTTTCCTAATCATATGTGTATGGATTTGTAGTAATAGTAGTATTGAAAAGTGGTGTGTGTGTGTGTGTGTGTGTGTGTGTGTGTGTGTGTGTGTGTGTGTGTGTGTGTGTGTGTGTGTGTGTGTGTGTGTGTGTGTGTGTACACATGCACAGATAATTTTTATTTATTTTTTATGTAAACGCCAAACACGAGAGGTATTAGAACCTATAGTATTTAGTACCGTGCTTGGGTGGAGGTTGAGAAGACAAAAGAAGATATTTGTTGACATTGGACTTGAACTTCTGTAGACTGTAATTTTCAGGAAATACGTATGAAGGAAGGTTGTTCCAGAAAACGGCAGTTGAATGAATAAACGAGGAAGATGAAAAGATGGTTCTGAAGGCAGTTGAATGAATAAACGAGGAAGAAGAAGTTGGACGGTAAATGGATGTTGGCTGGTGGCGGCACGTGTTCGGACTGTTTTAAAAGAGAGAGAGAGCGGGAATTATAGAAGCCAATTCAGAAGAACAGTGCCCATGGAAGTATCTGTACAAGAGGCATGCAGCAGAAACAGTACGTCTATGAGAGAGCGAGTGGAGAGACTCTGTTAGAGTTGAATCATTAATTAACCTAACTGCCCTCTTCTGAATGGAATCAAGAAGCCTGAGAGAGGTTTTGGGGACACCACCCCAGTTGTGGGAAGAATATTCTATGGCAGGGCGGATTTGCGATTTATACAGAGTGAGCAGCTGTTTAGAAGGAAAGTAATGCCGAGAGCGAAAGAGAAAACCAAGTTTTGCCAAGAGAGATTAGAAGTCAGGGTAATCCCCAAAGAGATATATAATTTTGCCTAGAAATCGGAGTGTCACTAAACATAAGCATAGGAGCAGAAGAATCCTTTTTGCAAGATATAAGACAAGACTGAGTTTTAAAAGGGTTGAAAACAACTAAGTTGTCTTTGCCCCACTGGAGAATTACTTCAAGATCGGTGTTTAAGGAATTGGTAGCAGAGTTTCGAGAAATTGAAGCTGATTGAGCAGGACAAGGATTCTCAAAATGGAAAGTGAAATGCAATGTGCTGTCATCGGCAAAACTATGGATAGGATTTCCAGTCAATGGAAGAAGGTCATTAGCATTAGTAGAGGAATTTGATGCAAGAAAGCAAGCTTATGCAGCATCAGCCAAAAAAAAAAAAAAAAAAAAAACACTTCCACTTCACCCCTCTGTTCGTTCGAAATACCTGTCCAGCTGAGCCTTATACTTATTTAGGCTGTCAACTTCCACGACAAAGGATGGAAGTCTGTTCCACCAACCAACCACCCGCTGGCTAAAGGCAAATTTTTGCACATCTATCCTACATCTGTCTTTCCTCAATTTGAATTTATGCCCTCTCAGGGATTATTCTGAGGAAGAGGAAGAATCCCATCAGCATCGAGCATGCTCAAACCATTCAAGGCTTTATACACCTCGATCAGATCACCTCACTGGTGCCTAGTCTCCAGACACTGTAATTGGCAAAACTTAAGCCTTTCTTCATAAGAGCACCCCTTTGTTCCATTTACTAATTAATATACAAGAGGAAAAGAGTGGGGGAAAGAACTGAACCTTGGGGGACACCAGCATTAGTGGGGACGTTAGAACACAGAGAGCCATCTACTATCACCCTGAGTGAGCGATCAGAAAGAAAACTGGATAACCAAATACAAAAAACAGTTGGCAAACCATAAGATGGAAGCTTGTTTAGAAGATCTTTATGCCAAACACGATCGAAAGCCTTTGAGATGTCAAGAGCAACTACTTGTGTTTCACCGCACCTTTCCATTGAATTAGACCATAAATGGGTAACATAAATTCAGGAGCACAAGTGGAGGTTTTGAGAACAAGTGGAGAAATGCCATCAGGATCTGGAGCTTTCTTAGCATCAAGGTTCGTCAAAATCCTTCTGACATCCTTTTGATGGAAGACCACAGGAGGCATTGAATGGAGCTTGTTGGGAATGGTAGGAGGTGTTTTACCAAGATCATTAATACATGAGTTGGAAGAAAAATGGAATGCTAGCAGGTCAGCTTTATCCTTGGCTGAAGTGAAAACAGAACCATCTGGTTTGGACAGAGGTGGGAGCAGAGATGGGCAAAAGTTACGGCCAATAGCTTTGGCAAGAGATCAGAATGCTCAGCTACCATTAGGGCAAGAGGCAAGTTTTCTACTCTTAGCCTGTTCAAACTGTAGTTTGGACTGATTAATAACTGCTTTACAATTGTTGCGAGCTTTGGTGTAGGCAGAAAATGAAACTGAAGAATTGGAAACAAACAAATTATGATATGTAACATTCTTCTCTTGAACAGCCTTTGCACATTTATTGGAAAACCATGGTTTAGATAAAGGACGAGATTTTAAAGTGCAGTGTGGGATAAAGGATTCCACACCTGCAAGAATAATTTCACTGACACGATCTGAGCAAACGTTGACATCAGAAGTTTTGAAACAGTAACCTGACCAAGGAAAAGAAGAAAAGAAGTCTCACAGGTCATCCCATTTTGCATTCTTGTAATGCCAAACAACATGAGGTTGGGAATAGCCATGAGATAAAGGTTCCATTTGAGAAGAGACAATCACCAAATTGTGATCTGAAGTGCCTAAAGGACCTCTCACTTCGACCCTGTACTTAGAAGGATTGTTTGTGAGAAAAAGATCAAGCATATTGGCTGTATGATTAGGATTGTCAGGTATTCTTGTAGGTAAACGAACAATCTGTGCCAGGTTATTAATAATTGCAAAAGCCTCAGCATCTCGACCAACTGGGTCGGTGTGACTAGAAAACGGAAGCCAGCTGGAGTTGTGAACATTAAAATCACCAAGGAAAATTACTGTTAAGAAAGTTGGACTGGAGAAAGTCTAGTTGCAAAGACAGGAAGTCAAACACTTCCAAGTGATTAGTGGAATTGGGAGAACGGTAGAGACAACAAATGAATTTGACACAATGAGGTAGAGAGATTTTAAGCCAGAGAAGATCAAAGAGAGGTGATTCCAAATTGCGAAGTCTCTGACAGGGAATATCAGATTGGACATATGCACAAGTACCACCTTTGAGGCGAAAAGAATCATACAGCGAATAATTTGGGCATCTGAGATGAGCAGTAGTTGAATCAACTGATTACTGAGATTCGTCATAAAAAGTACATGGGGTTTGGCAGACTGCAAGTGGAAATGGACATCATTGAGATTAGAATTGAGACCATGTATATTTGTGAAATGAATTAGGAAGTGCTTGGGAGGTTTGTGGAATAGACTTCCATCACTTGTTGTTGAAGTTGATAGCCTAAACAAATTTAAGGCTCAGCTGGACAGGTATTTCGAACGAACGGAGGAGTGAAATGGGAATAGTGGTTGTGCTTTTTTTTTTTTTTTGGCTGATGCTGAATAAGCTTGCTTTCTTGCATCATATGCCTCTACTAATGCTAATGCTAATTAAAATTAGATCTTTTCGCAGATAAGCTTGCTCTATTAGTTTGACAATTCATGGTGTATTCAATAGTAAGAAAAAGTGGCCTGAACATGCTGTATGAACATGCTGTAAGCAAAGTGGTGGTATTGCACCGGTTGATGAGAGTCATCTACCACCTAGTACTGCCTGGTAACATAGAGGGGCGGCGTTCCTCCATGTGGTGTGGGCGCCACACCTCGACCCCTGCTTACGTTGGTTCACACCTGGGTGGTCACCACCATATACTTGTGCATGGAAGTTATACCCAGGATTACTTACAGTCCCACCATCGGGAAGGTCCAAGCAGATTATTTGGCTATCACAGACCATCTGGACTTCTCCGGAATTGGGTCCACTTTAGCATTAGCATTAGTAGAGGCATTTGATGCAAGAAAGCAAGCTTATGGAGCATCGGCCAAAAATAAAAAATAAAATAAAATAAAATAAATAACTAAATAAATAAAAAAAATAATAATAAAATAACCACTTCCACTTCACCCCTCTGTTCGTTCGAAATACCTGTCCACTTGACTTGAGTGTCACCCGAATATCAGTCCCATCAGTGTTTTAGGCTCCCAGGCAGCAAGTACAGGTTGTCTGGCATATCTGAGAGAATGTCTGTGACAACCTCAAGGACCTGAAGGACATTAAATTAAGAAACTAACATTAGTTTATTGTTCACAGAAACTACATATTTTCTTTCTAAAAATATGCTTTTTAAAATTATTTCATTATTCAAAGGAATCTGCAGGTTTTTTAAAGCCATCAGATCTGTCTTTCTTTCTTAGACAGATATCATGCTGCATGAGAACTTGGAGTGGTAGCTCTGCTATTTATCTCCTCTTTGCATCTTGAGTTATGCATTGTCTTGTGTGCTGCCAAGAGTTTCAGCTTGGACTATATTCTGATTTAGTGATCTTATATACTTGACAGACTGCTGATGATAGGTGGCCTTAATTTGGTTTATATTGACTGTTAAGAGTCTTTGCAGTCTGCTAAGGTGTACTTGGCAGACTGCAAATAAGAGCAGGAGTGTGTTATAGGCCTAATAACTCGAATGAGTACAATGAACAGTTGTACAGAGAAATAGAGTGGACTAGTAAATCAGAATGTCTTATAATGGGGGATTTTAACTTCCCAGGTATTGACTGGAACTTGTGGGTTGGTCACTCACAGACTAGTAAGACTTTTGTGGTTTTATTGGATGATTGTTTTCTGTACCAGCATGTTTGAAAGGCAACCAGATAGGGTAATACTCTTGATCTGGTTATCAGCAGTTATCATTCATGTATTAAGAATTTGCAGATAAAGGAACCACTAGGTAGCAGGATTATAGTTTATTGATGTGGGATTTACTTAAAGATATAATTACCATCAGGAGTAAAGGAAAGGAAAGGTGAGTACAGTAGTCTCAGACAGTTTTTAAATTCTGTACACTGGGATCAACTGACGATGTTAAAAACAGTAAATTCTAAGTGGGAAGCATTCAAGGAATTAATCGTGGAAGCTACTAAAAGTTTCATACCTATTAAGAAATACTGTTCAAGGTTTAGGCCTAAATGGTTATCAAATGAACTAATGCGACTCGTGACAGAGAAGAAAAATGCATGGGATGCATATAAATTATCAAGCTACTCAGAAGCCTACGGCAGATATAAGCTAGTCTCTAATCAGGTCACAAAGGAGGTTAGGCAGGCTAATGCAGATTACGATAAATTTTTGGCAAAAGGTGGTAAGAAAAACAGCAAGGATTTCTTTACTTATATAAACTCTAAAAGGAAGGGGAGGAATCTGATTAGTCTACTTGATATCGATGGTTCGATTGCTGATGATCCTGCTCAGATAGCAAACAAACTGAATGAGTATTTTGCATCTACATTCACATATGAGGAGTTATTAATGTTTGAATATGGCAGAAGGTTATCAAATTGTAGCAGGGTGCTTAACAATTTTGTAATTACTGAGAGCAAAGTGGAGGAGAAATTGTTGAAGTTAAACATAAGAAAGGCACCTGGGGTGGATTGGATCTATCCAGTTATATTAAAGGAGGCGGCAATGTGAATAAGCAAACCTTAGCCATAATTATGAGAGCATCCTTGGACTCAGGGGAGGTCCCCACGGACTGGAGATGTGCAAATGTATCCCGAATTCACAAAGGGGGATCGAAGTGTGACACGAATAATTGCAGACCAGTTAGTTTAACTTCTGTTCCAGGTAAATTAATGGAGTCACTGGTTAAAGATGCATTGCAGAATCGTCTAGACAAGACTGCAGCAATAATTAAGACACAGCATGGGTTTTTTTAAGGGAAAATCTTCTCTGACAAATTTGATAGAATATTATGATGTGGTTACAAAGGAAGTGGATGCAAAAAATAATTTCGATATCATATATTTGGATTTCAGGAAAGCTTTTGACACTGTTGTGCTTGGAAGACTATTGTACAAATTGGAGCAGAATGGTATAAGGGTAAGTTGCTACAATGGATAAAAGGATTTTAATAGAATCTAATAGTGTGGGAGAAGACAGAGGGTGGTAATCAATGGGTGCTGCTCTTCGTGGACTAATGTTATTAGTGGAGTCCCACAGGGTTCTGTGTTGGGTCCACCATTGTTTTTTATATTTATCAATGATATTGATGAAGGTATATCAGGGTTAGTGCCAAAGGTTGCAGATGATACAAAGGTTGGCAAGGTTGTTGATGACAGTAATGTAAGTGTGCTACTGCAACAGGATCTAGAAAATTTGGGCAGATGGGCTAAGAAGTGGCAACTGAAGTTTAATCTTGACAAATGCAAAGTACTGCATATGGTTAGAAGTAACCCTGGAGAAACATACCAACTGTGTGGTACTACACTTAAGGTGGTAGAAAATGAAAAAGACCTGGGAGTAATTGTGCAGTCAGATATGAAGTTTTCTGGGCAATACAGACAGGCTGCCAGGGCAGGTCATGGGGTTTTGTTAATGATATATAGGAATTTTGCTAGCAGAGAAAAGGAGGTGATTGTCCCTCTGTATAAGGCAATGGTCAGCACACGCTTCTTGGTTAGATTGGGGATTCGAGCACATCAATACCAAATACGGAGGATGCGGAAAGGTCAGGGAATGACCACTGCATATCCCGGAACAATATGGCCTTAGATGCTAATGCTCCTAAAAACCAAACAAGCAAAAAAGCAAGCAAAAGCAAAAGGCCACGCTCTGAGTACTGCGTACAGGTCTGGAGCCCTCATTTTAGGAAGGATGTAGATTTGCTTGAATGTGTACAGAGAAGGGCAACAAGATTGGTGAAGGGAATGAAGGGATCCTCTTACCAAGAGAGGCTTAAGATCTGCAAATTGCAGTGGCTGGAGACTAGGCACCTGCTTGGTGATCTGATTGAGGTGTATAAGGCCTTGAATGAATGCATTGTGCACACTGAATTCTGATGGGATCCTTCCACTTGTTCAAATTACGAACCTAAGGGGGCATAAATTCAAATTAAGAAAAGACAGATATAGAATAGATGTGCGGAAATTTGCCTTTATCCAGCGGGTGGTTAATTGCTGGAACAAACTTCCATCTGTCATTGCAGAAGTGGATAGATTAAATAAATTTAAGGAGGAACTGGACAGGCATTTGGAGGCAATGGTGTGATTTTTTTTTTTTTTTCGCTGATGCTGCATAAGCTCATACACTTGCTTTCTTGCATCATATGCCACTACTACTACTACTACTACTACTACTTCTTCTTCTGGAGAGTGCATCTTTTGTAAACCCATCGCCCCTTTTGGACTTTGTTGAATTAAGTTAGCTAATGTGGATTCTTCTTTCTGGTGACATCTTCATTACGTCTAAACTTCAGTGGTCACTTTTTATAATTGAAGGACTGATGTCATTTTAGTGTGTTTCCTCTCTAATGGGGTTGTAGTCCTTAAGTGTCTTTTACTGAACTCGATTAACTGGATCTGTGTGTTAAATATATGTATTTATGTATATTTTATAATTCGATTCATGTTTCTATATTTCTAATTTGGCATGGTTGTTAATGACAGTATGCTGCTGCAACAGGTTCTTGGGGAACTCCACTAACAATATTTGCCCATGAAGAGCAGTGTCCATTGATTACCACTTTGTCGACTACCACTAAAACCTCCCTTTATCCATTGTAGACACTTGCCCTTAATGCCATATCTCTCCAATTTGTACAGCAGTCTTCCATGTTCAACAGTATTAAAAACTTTCCTGAAATCCAAGTATATGATATCAAAATTATTTTTGGCATTCAGTTCCTTTTTGACCACATCATAGTATCCAATCAAATTGGTCAGACAACACTTTCCCTTAACAAACCCATGCTGTGTCTGACCTATTACTACAGTCTTGTCTAGGTGTTACTGAATCACCTCTTTAAACAATGACTCCATTATTTTCCCCAGAACAGAAATTAAACTAACAGGTCTATAATTATTTGTGTCACCCTCTGAACCCTCTTTGTGAATTCAGGATACTTTTGCAAATCTACCGTCCATGGTGACCTACTTTGAATCTTAGGACGTTCTCATAATTATAGCAGACAAGTCATAATTATAGCAGTCAGGCAAGACCTCAGTTTAACAAACCCATCCTGTGTCTTAATTAATACTGCACTCTTGTCTTAGATGATCCTGATTGTTTAACCAGTGATTCCATTATTTTCCACAGAACACAAGTTAAACTAACAGATCTGTAGTTATTTGTGTCACCTTTTGAACCCCCTTTGTGAATTGGTGATAAATTTGCACACCTACAGTACATGGGGCCCTCCCCAGAGTCCAAGGAAGCTCTCATAATTAGGACTAACAGTTTGCTTACTTCCTTTGTTGTCTCCTTTAATATAACTGGAGAGATCCTGTCCATCCTAGGTGCCTTCTATGTTTAACTTCAACAATTTAATCTCCACTTTGCTGTCAGTTATTACAAAATCACTTAGCTTCCTGTTAGTATTTAGCATTTAGCATTAGTAGAGGCATATGATGCAAGAAAGCAAGCTTATGCAGCATCAACCAAAAAAAAAAAAAAAAAAAAAAAAAAAAACCACTTCCACTTCACTCCTCTGTTCAGCTGAGCCTTAAATTTATTTTGGCTATCAACTTCCATGACATGGAAGTTGATAGCCAAAATTTGTTGGTGGAACAGACTTCCATGGAAGTCTGTTCCACCAACAAACTACCCGCTGGCTAAAGGCAAATTTCCGCACGTCTATCCTACATCTGTCTTTCCTCAATTTGAATTTATGCCCTCTCAGGTGATTACTCTGAGCAAGAGGAAAAATCCCATCAGCATTGAGCATGCTCAAACCATTCAATGCTTTATACACCTCTATCAGATCACCTCGCTGGTGCCTAGCCTCCAGACACTGTAATTTGCAAAACTTAAGCCTTTCTTCATAAGAGCACCCCTTTGTTCCATTCACTAATCTTGTTGCCCTTCTCTGTACTCGTTCCAGCAGCTCTACATCCTTCTTGAAATGAGGCCTCCAGACCTGTATACATGTGGCCTGACCATTGCCTTATACAAGGGAATAATCACCTTATCCCTGCTAGAAAAATTCCTGTATATCATTGACAAGACACCATGAGCTACTCTTATAGCCCATCTGCACTGGTCAGAGAACTTCATAACTGCCTGCACAATTACCCCCAGGTCCTTTTCATTCTTTAACACTGTCAGTGTAGTACCACAGAATTCATACGTTGCTCTGGGGTTACTGTTTCTCATATGTAGTACTTTACATTTGTCAATGTTAAACTTCATTTGCCACCTCTCAGCCCATCTGCTCAACCTTTCCAGATCCTGTTGCAGCAGCAGCATAGTGTCAGTAGTGTCCTTGACAACCCTGCCAACCTTTGCATCATCTGCAAACTTGGACATTAAGCTGGATATACCATCATCAATATCATTTATAAATACAGAAAACAATAATGGTCCCAACACTGAACCCTGAGGGTCTCCACTAATAACATTATTCCACGATGAGCAGTGTCCATTGATTACCACTCTCTTGTCTTCTTACCCTCAACCACCCCTTTATCCATAGCAGCAATTTGAAACCCAGGGCCACACTGCTCCAATTTGTGCAGCAGTCTTCCATGTGCAACAGTATCAAAAGCCTTTCTAAGATCCAAGTATATAATACCAAACTTATTCCCTGTATCCAGTTCTTTTGTGACTGCATCATAGTATCCCATCAAATTTTTCAGGCAAGACTTCTGCTTAACAAAACCATGCTGTGTCTGAACTATAACTGAAGTCTTGTCTAGATGATCCTGCAGTGCTTCTTTAACCAGTGCCTCCATTAATTTTCCTGGAACAGAAGTTAAATTCACAGAAGTTATTATTCACAGAAGAATGGAACAGAAGTTAAATTCACAGGTCTATAATTACTTGTGTCAGCCTTTGATCCTCCTTTGTGAATTGGGGTCACATTTGCATATCTCCAGTCTATGGGTACCTCCCCTGAGTCCAAGGAAGCTCTCATAATTATGGCTAAGGGTTTGCTTACTTCTTTTGCTGCCTCCTTTAATATAACTGGAGAGATCCCATCCACCCCAGATGTCTTTCTTATGTTTATCTTCAACAATTTCTGCTCCACTTTCCTCTCAGTTATTACAAAATCATGTAGCTCATGGCCAGAGTTTAGTTCATCTCTGGCATTCCCCTCCCTGAATAACTCCTCATTTGTGAAGGTCAATGCAAAATATTCATTTAGTTTGTTAGCTACTTGAGCAGGATCATCAACAGTTGACTTATCAATATCATGTTGACTAATCTGATTCTTCCCTTTTCTTCTAGAGTTTATATAGGTAAAGAACTCTTTTCTATTTTTCTTTGCATCCTTTGCCAAGGATTTCTCATAATCTGCCTTTGCCTGCCTAATCTCCTTTGTGATTGGTTAAAGACCAGCTTATATCTATCATAGGCTTCCATGTCACCTATTAAATTATATTTATCCCATGCATTTTTCTTCTCTGCCATATGTCTCATTAGTTCATCTGTCATCCATTTAGGCCTAAACCTTGAACACCTGATCTGATATCAAAAGTAAAGTGCTCTTCGCACTCAGCTGATATCAAAACTAGGTTGATATCAGGGAGTGGAGGACAGAAGCTTGTCAAACTAATCAGGAGTTAAATGATTTTGTAATAACTGAGAGCAAAGTGGAGGAGAAATTGCTGGAGTTAAATATAAAGAAAGCAGATGGGACCAGTTATATTAAAGAAGGCAGCAAAGGAAGCAAGGAGGCCCTTAGCCATGATTATGAGAGTATCCTTGTACTCAGGGGGAGGACTCCACTGACTGCAGATATGCAAATGTATCCCCAATTCACAAAGGGGAATCAAAGGGTGATACGAGTCATTACACATCTGTTAGTTTAACTTCTGTTCCAGGGAAAATAAAGGCGTCACTGGTTAAAGAAGCACCACAGGATTATCTAGACAAGGGGAAGCTTGTTAAGGGGAAGTATTGTCTGACCAATTTGATTGGATACTATGATGTGGTCACAAAGGAACTGGATGGAAAAATTAATTTTGATATCATATACTTGAATTTTAGGAAAGTTTTTGAAACTGTTGGATATGTAAGACTACTGCACAAGTTGGAGCAGTATGGCAGTAAGGGAAGTTGCTACAAGAGATAAAGGGATGGTTGAGTGGGGGAAGACAGAGAGTGGTAATCAATGGACACTGCTCTTCATGGACTAATGTTATTAGTGGAGTTCCACAGGGATCTGAGTTGGTCCCATTGTTGTTTTCTGCATTTGTCAATGATATTGATGAATGTATTTGTTTGTTTGTTATTTGGTTTTTAGGGGCATTAGCAACTAAGGCCATATTGCTCTGGGGATATGCGGTGGGCATTCCCTGTCCTTTCCACGCATCCTCCGTATTTGTTGGTCACGGCCTCGAACCCTGGTCTAATCAAGAAGCTTGTGCTACGCACTGGTGCTGCTTCTGCCCAGCTGGCTACGGACGGGCCTGATGAATGAATATCACGCTTAATCTCCACATTTGCAGACGAAACAAAGGTTTGCAGGGTTGTTAATGACAATAAGGACAGTACACTACTGCAACAGGATATAGAAAAAATGAGAAGTTTGACTGAGAGTTGGCAACTAAAGTTTAATATTGACAAATGCAAAGTACTGCATATGGGTAGCAGTAACTCCAGAGTAACAAACCAACCATGTAATAGTACACTCAGGCTAGTGGAGAATGAATAAGACGTGGGGGTAATTGTGCAGTCAGATGTGAAGTTAGTTTTCTGAGGAATGCAGATGGGTTGCAAGAGTAGCTCCTGGTGTTTTGTCTATGATATACAGGAATTTTGCTAGCAGGTATAAGGGGGTGATTGTCTCATTGTATAATGGTCTGGCCAGATCTTGAGTACTGCATATAGGTCTGGAGGGCTGATGTTGAACTACCAGAATGAGTACAGAGAAGAATAACAAGATTAGTGAGTGAAACAAAGGATTTCTGTTACCATTCGAGTGTTGGCATTCAAGGTGAGCAGATGCGCTTCATCAGGGCTCCTCAGTTAAGTGGATTGGTTTATTTTTGACTATTGCTTTTAAATATTTGTTTTATTTAGATATTGTTGCATTATTTTGTAATAGGTTTACCTGTAACAGTTTGATTTTTATAATATTATAGATATAATTTTTTAAAGTTAATTTTCATTGATATTTAGCTAATTTTATTATGGTAGTTACGAGATCTGCCTTAAACACGTCTCAGGGTATTGTGACTCAAATGGAAATAGCCGATGGCGATTTACGTGTGAGTCATGATTTAATTCGTTGCGGAACCTGTGGAATGTTTTCCAAGGTCGACCTGGTGACTAATCATAGCTCACCTGGTGACTAATCATGGGGATTCTGTTCTTTGTGATCGATGCAAGGAGTGCATTGATCTTAAATTACAATTTGGTGCACTGATGAAAAAATGAGTCACTGAAAAAACGGGTGCTTGCCCTCGAGAATAATGCATCTGGGAGCTCGTCAGGGACATAAGACTCCGCAATCTACCAAGTGATACACACCCGATAAGGGCCTCAAAACAAAAAAAACCACGTGCAAACTACTCTGGTTCAAAAGTACTTTGTTTTATTAGGAGACTCCATTGTCAGGGAAACGGGGAATATATTTTGTAATAAGGATAGGTGGAGTAAAACCAGGGTATGTCTGCCGGGAGCAACTATTAATGATGTCACCAACAGATTGTCAGATTTTAAAGGAGATAAAGATATTATTATTATTCTTGTGGGGATTGTTGACATTAAGCATACATGATCTGACAATTTGTTTGAAAAATACAGGACCATGCTGAGGAAATGCTGCGAGCTAGGCCACAATGTCTATGTGTCTGCAATTCTGCCCAGACACAATAGGAGGGATTATATGTTAAAAGCCTTGTGGATTAACTCAAGATTTGAAGGGCTCTTTGAGGCTTTTGGGGAGAAATTGCTATCAGCATGGTCCACACCTGTAGGTAGAAGGAATTTGTTTTGTTGAGACGGGATACACTTAAACAAAGGTGGTGCAAACGTTTTTGCCAGTATTATTGAGGATACCTTAAAGGTTCAGGGAAACTGTTAGTTAGAGCAGATGTGGGTAATACTGACACACATTTATCCGAAAATATTGGTCAAAGTAACTCTTGCACGTACCTCTCAAGAGTTCTTATCTGTTTCCCCCAACTGGACATATTACCTAGATGTTCTTGGGGGCAGAAACGTTTCAAGTGAGCGGGTAGTTAATGCCAGGGAAGCGAGCCTAAAAAACTTTAAGGGTTGTGTTAGGGTTGTTAAATATAAAAGAAAAGCAAGTCTTAATTATTTATATAGTAATGTTAGAAGTGTTGTCAATAAAATGAGGAAATTTGAACTGCTGGTTAAAACAAGTAACGCGAACATAATAGAGCTTACTGAGACGTGGTGCCACCTGGAAATTGGGGATGATGAGTTTCAGTACGGCTTGTATAATGTATTTAGGAAGGATAGGGTAGATAAAAGGGATGGTGGTGTAATGCTTCTTATCAGAAGCAGCCTGAGTGCGACGATAGCTTTCCCGGATTCAGATGTTTCACGTGCTAGTATAGAATCTGTATGGTGTGAGATAGTTGGAAACAAAGGTATAATGCAAGTAGGAGTAATCTACAGACCAGGTGATTGTGAAGATTATGTCGAAAGCTTCTACATGCAGCTGGAATGGGCAATTAAGCATCAATGTCTTATTATGGGTGATTTCAATTTGGCTCTAATTGCTTGGAGTAAATGGGAAGGAAACTCGACATGGGGAACAAAATTTTTAAATGAATTAGATGACTGTTATTTGCATCAACATGCCAGGGAAAGTACTAGAGAAAAGAATATCTTAGACCTCATCACACCCACGAATCAGATGACATAACAGGGCTGACATTAGAGGAACCAGTAGCAGGAAGTGATCACGGTGTTCTACGGTGGATGATGATGAGAGAGGCAGTAGTAGTAAAAGGCAAAGGAGGGTTTTAATTTCAGAAAAGGAAATTACGATGCCTTAAGATACTACATGGCCTCTATTAACTGGGTAGATATCGCACAGAGAATAAATACAACTGAACTGTGGTATGCTTTTAAAACATTAATCACAGTTGCCTTGAAAGCGTATTTACCATTAAAAAAATACTCCACGAGGAGGGTTCCAAGTTGGATGAATAGTGAAGTTGACATATTACTTGAGCAGAAAACGTGGCATGGAAAGGTTACAGAGCAATTAAAAGTACTGAAGCCTAATTTGATGAATTTGAGGTATTGCTCAAAGCATCAAAGGCGGATATTGTTGGGATATCAGAGATGTGGTGTCACACAGATATAAGTAATGCAGAACTAGAATTTGGGGAGTACAACGTCTACAGAATGGATAAACAGGATAGGAAGGGAGGAGGAGTTATGCTATTAGTTAAGAAATACATAAAATTCAAGGAAGTGAAGCCAGTCAACACCGCTGGACAGTGCAGTGTTGAGTCAGTTTGGTGTGACATAAGCATTGGGAGATGAAAATTGAGAGTAGGAGTGTGCTATAGGCCTAATGACTCTGAAGAGTATAATAAGAAACTGCACGGGGAAATAGAGTGGGCCAGTAAATCAGAGAGTCTTATAATGGGGGATTTTAATTTTCCAGATATTGACTGAAATTTGTAGTTTGGTCACTCACACACTAGCAAGGCTTTTGTGGATTTATTGGATGATTGTTTTCTAAATCAGTATGTTCGGGAGGCAACTAGAGGGAGCAATACTATTGATTTGATTATCAGTAGTGATTCTTCATGCAGATACATTTGATTATCAGTAGTGATTCTTAAGAATATGCAGATACAGGAACCACTAGGTGGCAGTGATCACAGTGTGCTGAAGTGGGATTTACTCAAGGAGGTAACTACCATCAGGGGTAAAGGGAAGGGTTATTGCTTTCGTAAAGGCAACTACGATGGTCTGAGACAGTATTTAAATTCTATACAGTGGGACCAACTGATGATGTTACCAACAGCAAACTCAAAATGGGAAGCATTCAAAGAACTTATCTTGGAAGCTACTAGGCTTTAAATACCAACTAAGAAATATTGTTCAAGGTTCAGGCCTAAATGGATGTCAGATGAACTGATGAGACATATGGCAGAGAAGAAAAATGCATGCGATACATATAAAGTAACATGTGATACAGAAGCCTATGATAGATATAAGTTGATCTGTAACCAAGTTATAAAGGAGGTTAGGCAGGCAAAGGCAGATTACAAGAAACCTTCGGCAAGGGATGCAAAGAAAAACAGCAAGGAGTTCTTTACTTATGTAAACTCTAGAAGGAAGGGGATGAATCATATTGGTCCACTTGATATCGATGGTTCAACTGTTCATGATCCTGCTCAGGTAGCTAACAAACTAAATCAATATTTTGCATCTATATTCACACATGAGGAGTTATTCAGAAAGGGAAATACCATAGATGAAGTAAACACTGGCAGTGAGCTAGATGATCTTGTAATAATTGAGAGTAAAGTGGAGGAGAAATTGTTGAAGATAAATACAAGAAAGGCACCTGGGGTGGATGGGATCTATCCATTTATATTAAAGGAGGCAGCAAAGGAAGTAAGCAATCCATTAGCCATAATTATGAGAGCTTCCTTGGACTCAGGGGAGGTACCCACAGACTGGAGATGTGCAAGTGTAACCCCAATTCACATAGGAGGATCAAAGGCTGTCACAAGTAATTATAGACCTGTGAGTTTAACTTCTGTTCCAGGAAAATAAATGGAAGCACTGGTTAAAGAAGCACTGCATCATCATCATGACAAGAATTCAGTTATAGCTCAGACACAGCATGATTTTGTTAAGGGAAGGTCTTGCCTGCCAATTTGATTGGATACTATGATGTAGTCACAAAAGAATTGGATGCAGGGAATAACTTTGATATTATATATTTGGATCTTAAAAAGGCTTTTGATACAGTTGCACATGGAAGACTGCTGCACAAATTGGAGCAGTGTGGCATTGGTGGCAAATTGTTGCTATGGATAAAGGGATAGTTGAGTGGCAGAAGACAGAGAGTGGTAATTAATGGACGCTGTTCATTGTGGACTAATTTTGTTGGTGACTCTATTGTCAGGGAAACGGGGAACATGCTTTGTAAAAAGGATAGGTGGAACAGGACCAGGGTATGTCTGCCAGGGGCAAGGGTTGATGACGTTGTAGAGCAGATATCATCTTTTAAGGGCACAAAAGGTGATATAGTTGTACACGTTGGCACTAATGACATTAAGAGTAGGAGACCAGCGGAATTACTTAACAAGTACAGGTCACTGTTGAAAAAAAGCCGTGAAGTAGGGTTAAATTTGAAAGTGTCTGCAATTCTGCCCAGACACGATAGGAGGGAGTATATGATGAGAGCCTTGTCGATCAATTCGGCCCTGGAAAGATTGTGCAAGGCTCAAGGGGTAGAATTTTTTTCAGCCTGGAATGTACTTGTTAACAGGAGAGATTGCTTCTACAGGGATGGGATACACTTAAATAGAAAGGGTGCAAGAATATTTGCTGATGCTATTGAGGCAGTGTTAGATGGGTCGGAAAACTGCTAGCTTGGGGGGGAGACAAAGACTAATGGATTAACAGTAGCCACTGGCAGAGGTGAAAGAGATTCTTGCACTGCTTCTACTGGAATGAGCAGAAGCCTGAAAAACAAGATGCAGGATATTTCACAGACTGCTGGAAGTCATTGTGATACAAGTAAACACATGTGTTGTGTTAGGGTAGCTAAGAATAGAAACAAGTGCAGGTATACTTGCGTGTACACCAATGCTAGGAGTTTAGTAAATAAATTTGATGAATTTGAGGTATTGCTCAAAACATCAAAGGCAGATATTGTTGGGATATCAGAGACGTGGTGTCACACAGATATAAGGAATGCAGAACTGGAATTTGGGGAGTACAATGTGTATAGAAAGGATAGACAGGACAGGAGGGGAGGAGGGGTTATGCTATTAGTTAAAAAACACATAAAATCCAAGGAAGTGAAGCCAGTCGACATCGATGGACAGGGCAGTGTCGAGTCAGTTTGGTGTGACATAAGCATAGGTAAATCAAAATTGAGAGTAGGAGTGTGCTATAGGCCTAATGACTCTGATGAGTATAATAAGATACTGTACAGGGAAATAGAATGGGCCAGTAAATCAGAGAGTCTTATAATGGGGGATTTTAATTTCCCAGATATTGACTGGAATTTGTGGGTTGGTCACTCACACACTAGCAGGGCTTTTGTGGATTTATTGGATGATTGTTTTCTACACCAGCATGTTCGGGAGGCAACTAGAGGGAGTAATACTCTTGATCTGATTATCAGTAGTGATTTTTCATGCATTAGGAATCTGCACATAAAGGAACCACTGGGTGGCAGTGATCACAGTGTGCTGAAGTGGGATTTACTCAAGGAGGTAACTACCATCAGAGGCAAAGGGAAGGGTTTTTGCTTTCGTAAAGGCGACTATGATGGTCTGAGACAGTATTTAAATTCTATACAGTGGGACCAACTGATGATGTTACCAACAGCAAATTCAAAATGGGAAGCATTCAAGGAACTAATCTTGGAAGCTACCAGGCTTTACATACCAACCAAGAAATATTGTTCAAGGTTCAGGCCTAAATGGTTGTCAGATGAACTAATGAGACATATGGCAGAGAAGAAAAATGCATGGGATACATATAAATTAATGGGTGACATGGAAGCCTATGATAGATATAAGTTGGTCTGTAACCAAGTCACAAAGGAGATTAGGCAGGCAAAGGCAGATTATGAGAAATCCTTGGCAAAGGAAGCAAAGAAAAACAGAAAAGAGTTCTTTACCTATTTAAACTCAAGAAGGAAAGGGATGAATCAGATTGGTCCACTGGATGTTGATGGTTCAACAGTTGAGGATCCTGCTCAGGTGGCTAACAATCTAAATGAGTATTTTGCATCTACATTCACACATGAGGAGTTATTCAGGAAGGGGAATGTCGTAGGTGAAGTAAACATTGGCAGTGAGCTAGATTATTTTCTAATAACTGAGAGGAAAGTGGAGGAGAAATTGCTGAGGATAAACATAAAAAAGGCACCAGGGGTGGATGGGATCTATCCAGTTATATTAAAGGAGGCAGCAAAGGAAGTAAGCACACCCCTAGCCATAATTATGAGAGCTTCTTTGGACTCAGGGGAGGTACCCATGGACTGGAGATGTGCAAATGTAACCCCAATTCACAAAGGAGGATCAAAGGCTGACACAAGTAATTATAGACCTGTTAGTTTAACTTCGGTTCCAGGAAAATTAATGGAGGCACTGGTTAAAGAAGCACTGCAGGATCATCTGGACAAGAATTCAGTTATAGCTCAGACACAGCATGGTTTTGTTAAGGGCAGGTCTTGTCTGACCAATTTGATTGGATACTATGATGTAGTCACAAAAGAACTGGATGCAGGGAATAACTTTGATATTATATATTTGGATCTTAGAAAGGCTTTTGATACTGTTGCACATGGAAGACTGCTGCACAAATTGGAGCAGTGTGGCATTGGAGGCAAATTGCTGCTATGGATAAGGGGATGGTTGAGTGGCAGAAGACAGAGAGTGGTAATCAATGGACACTGCTCAACGTGGACTAATGTTATTAGTGGAGTTCCTCAGGGTTCAGTGTTGGGTCCATTGTTGTTTTCTGTATTTATAAATGATATTGATGATGGTGTATCAGGCTTAATGTCCAAGTTTGCAGACGATACCAAGGTTGGCAGGGTTGTTAAGGACACTACTGATACTATGCTGCTGCAACAGGATCTGGAAAGGTTGAGCAGATGGGCTGAGAGGTGGCAAATGAAGTTTAACATTGACAAATGTAAAGTACTACATATGGGAAACAGCAACCCCAGAGCAACGTATCAGCTCTGTGGTACTACACTGACAGTGGTAGAGAATGAAAAGGACCTGGGGGTAATTGTGCAGGCAGATATGAAGTTTTCTGAGCAGTGCAGACGAGCTGCAAGAGTAGCTCATGGTGTCTTGTCAATGATATACAGGAATTTTTCTAGCAGGGATAAGGATGTGATTATTCCCTTGTATAAGGCATTGGTCAGGCCACACCTTGAGTACTGTATACAGCTCTGGAGGCCTCATTTCAAGAAGGATGTAGAGCTGCTCGAACGAGTACAGAGAAGGGCAACAAGATTAGTGAATGGAACAAAGGGTTGCTCTAGCATTAGCATTAGCATTAGCATTAGTAGAGGCATTTGATGCAAGAAAGCAAGCTTATGCAGCATCAGCCAAAAAAAAAAAAAAAAAAAAAAAAAGTAACATAAATAAATAAAAATAACCACTTCCACTTCACCCCTCTGTTCGTTCGAAATACCTGTCCAGCTGAGCCTTAAACTTATTTAGGCTATCAACTTCCACGACAAGGGATGGAAGTCTGTTCCACCCACCAACCACCTGCTGGCTAAAGGCAAATTTCCGCACATCTATCCTACATCTGTCTTTCCTCAATTTGAATTTATGCCCTCTCAGGTGATTTTTCTGAGCTAGAGGAAGAATCCCATCAGCATTGAGCATGCTCAAACCATTCAAGGCTTTGTACACCTCTATCAGATCACCCCGCTGGTGCCTAGTTTCCAGACACTGTAATTTGCAAAACTTAAGCCTTTCTTCGTAAGAGAACCCCTTTGTCCCATTCACCAATCTAGTTGCCCTTCTCTGTACTCGTTCCAGCAGCTCTACATCCTTCCTGAAATGAGGCCTCCAGGCCTGTATACAGTACTCTAGGTGTGGCCTGACCATTGCCTTATACAAGGGAATAATCACCTCCTTATCCCTGCTAGAAAAATTCCTATATATCATTGACAATACACCATGAGCTACTCTTGCAGCTCGTCTGCACTGCTCAGAGAACTTCATATCTGCCTGCACCACCACCCCCAGGTCCCTTTCATTCTCTACCACTGTCAGTGTAGTACCACAGAGTTGATACGTTGCTCTGGGGTTGCTGTTTCCCATATGTAGTACTTTACATTTGTCAATGTTAAACTTCATTTGCCACCTCGAAGCCCATCTGCTCAACCTTTCCAAATCCTGTTGCAGCAGCATAGTGTCAGTAGTGTCCTTGACAACCCTGCCAACCTTCGTATCGTCTGCAAACTTGGACATTAAGCCTGATATACCATCATCAATATCATTTATAAATACAGAAAACAATAAAGGCCCCAATACTGAACCCTGAGGGACTCCACTAATAACATTAGTCCACGATGAGCAGTGTCCATTGATTACCACTCTCTGGCTTCTCCCCCTCAACCACCCCTTTATCCATAGCAGCAACTTGCCTCCAATGCCACACTGCTCCAATTTGTGCAGCAGTCTTCCATGTGCAACAGTATCACAAGCCTTTCTAAGATCCAAGTATATAATATCAAAGTTATTCCCTGCATCCAGTTCTTTTGTGACTGCATCATAGTATCCAATCAAATTGGTCAGGCAAGACTTCCCCTTAACAAAACCATGCTGTGTCCTAGCTATAACTGAAGTCTTGTCTAGATGATCCTGCAGTGCTTCTTTCACCAGTGCCTCCATTAATTTTCCGGGAACAGAAGTTAAACTCACAGGTCTATAATTACTTGTGTCAGCCTTTGATCCCCCTTTGTGAATTGGGGTCACATTTGCACATCTCCAGTCAATGGGTACCTCCCCTGAGTCCAAGGAAGCTCTCATAATTATGGCTAAGGGTTTGCTTACCTCCTTTGCTGCCTCCTTTAATATAACTGGATAGATCCCATCCACCCCAGGTGCCTTTCTTGTGTTTATCTTCAACAATTTCTCCTCCACTTTGCTCTCAGTTATTACAAGATTCTCTAGCTTACTGCTAGAGTTGAATACACCTCTGGCATTCCCCTCGCTGAATAACTCCTCATGTGTGAATGTCGATGCAAAATATTCATTTAGTTTGTTAGCTACCCGAGCAGGGTCATCAACAGTTGACCCATCGATCTCAAGTGGACCAATCTGATTCATCCCCTTCCTTCTAGAGTTTACATAAGTAAAGAACTCTTTGCTGTTTTTCTTCGCATCCCTTGCCAAGGATCTCTCGTAATCTGCCTTCGCCTGCCTAACCTCCTTTGTAACTTGGTTACAGATCAACTTGTATCTATCATAGGCGTCCGTGTCACGTGTTAATTTGTATGTATCCCATGCATTTTTCTTCTCTGCCATATGCCTCATTAGTTCATCTGACAACCATTTAGGCCTAAACCTTGAACAATATTTCTTAGTTGGTATGTAAAGCCTAGTAGCTTCCACGATAAGTTCTTTGAATGCTTCCCATTTTGAATTTGCTGTTGGCAATATCATCAGTTGATCCCACTGTATAGAATTTAAATACTGTCTCAGTCCATTGTAGTCGCCTTTACGAAAGCAATACCCCTTCCCTTTACCCCTAGTGGTAGTTACCTCTTTGAGTAACTCCCACTTCAGCACACTGTGATCACTGCCACCAAGTGGTTCATTTATCTGCAGATTCTTAATGCATGAAGAATCACTACTGATAATCAAATCAAGAGTATTACTCCCTCTAGTTGCCTCCCGAACATGCTGATGTAGAAAACAATCATCCAATAAATCCACAAAAGCCTTGCTACTGTGTGAGTGACCAGCCCCCAAATTCCAGTCAATATCT
Source organism: Mastigoproctus giganteus (assembly GCF_048544385.1). Lineage (NCBI taxonomy): Eukaryota > Metazoa > Arthropoda > Arachnida > Uropygi > Thelyphonidae > Mastigoproctus > Mastigoproctus giganteus. The sequence goes on along the minus strand of NC_143577.1, from coordinate 1,234,086 downwards.
GGGAAATTAAAATCCCCCATTATAAGACTCTCTGATTTACTGGCCCACTCTATTTCTCCGAACAGTTTCTTATTATACTCATCAGAGTCATTAGGCTCTGACGAAAAAAGGCTTAAGTTTTGCAAATTACAGAGCCTGGAGACTAGGCATCGGCGAGGTGATCTGATAGAGGTGTATAAGGCTTTGAATGGCTTGAGCATGCTCAATGCCGATGGGATTCTTCCTCTTGCTCAGAATAATCACCTGAGAGGGCATAAATTCAAATTGAGGAAGGACGGATGTCGGATAGATGTGCGGAAATTTGTCTTTAGCCAACGGACAGTTGGTTTGTGGAATAGACTCCCATCGCTTGTTGTTGAAGTTGATAGCCTAAATAAATTTAAGGCTCAGCTGGACAGGTATTTCGAACGAACGGAGGGGTGAAATGGGAGTAGTGGTTGTTTTTTTGGCTGATGCTGAATAAGCATGCTTTCTTGCATCATATGCCTATACTAATGCTAATGCTAATGCTAATGCTAATGTTATTAGTGGAGTCCCTCAGGGTTCAGTGTTGGGTCCATTGTTGTTTTCTATATTTATAAATAATATTGATGATGGTATATCAAGCTTAATGTCCAAGTTTGCAGATGATACAAAGGTTGGCAGGGTTGTTAAGGATGCTACTGACACTATGCTGCTGCAACGGGATCTGGAAAGGTTGAGCAGATGGGCTGAGAGGTGGTAAATGAAGTTTAACATTGACAAATGTAAAGTACTATATATGTGAAACAGCAACCCCAGAGCAACGTATCAAATCTGTGGTACAACACTGACAGTGGTAGAGAATGAAAAGGATCTGGGGGTAAATGTGCAGGCAGATATGAAGTTCTCTGAGCAGTGCAGACGGGCTGCAAGAGTAGCTCATGGTGTATTGTCAATGATGTACAGGAATTTTTCTAGCAGGGATTGGGAGGTGATTATTCCCTTGTATAAGGCAATGGTCACGTCGCACCTTGAGTACTGTATACAGGTCTGGAGGCCTCATTTCAAGAAGGATGTAGAGCTGCTGGAATGAGTACAGAGAAGGGCAACAAGGTTAGTGAACGGAACGAAGTGTTGCTCTTACGAAGGAAGGCTTAAATTTTGCAAATTACAGTTTCTGGAGACTAGGCACCGGCAAGGTGATCTGATAGAGGTGTACAAAGCCTTGAAAAGTTTGAGCATGCTCAGTGCTGATGGGATACTGCCTCTTGCTCAGAATTATCACCCGAGAAGGCATAAATTCAAATTGAGGAAAGACAGATGTAGGATAGCTGTGCGGAAATTTGCCTTTAGCCAGCGGGTAGTTGGTTGGTGGAACAGACTTCCATCCCTGGTTGTGGAAGTTGATAGCCTAAATAAATTTAAGGCTCAGCTGGACAGGTATTTTGAACGAACGGAGGGGTGAAGTGGAAGGGTTTTTTTTTTTTTTTTTGGCTGATGCTGCATAAGCTTGCTTTCTTGCATCATATGCCTCTACTAATGCTAATGCTATAACAGCTACAAGATGATCTGTAATAGAGCCACAGAAAAGGTTCGACAGGCAAAGGCAGTTTATGAGAAATCACTAGCAAACAGAGCAAAGAGCGGGGGGAGATAAGGAATTCTTCACATATATAAATGCCAAGGTGCACAGGACAAACCAGATCAGATGTTTATGTAAGTGAAAGGGGATAGTATTAAATACACCAGCTGCCATTGCAGATGAACTCAACAGTTATTTTGCATCGATATTTACAAATTAAAAACCTTTCGTGGCAATGGGAAATTGTGGGAGCGAAGATGAAAAATATGTAATTAATGAGATTGAAATTCCGCAAGCTTATTTAATAAAAAAACCTTCGAGCCTACAGGCCATTAAGGCTCCTGGGGTTGATGGAATATACCCTATAATCTTAAGGGAAGTGGCAAGTGAGCGCATTGAACCATTGAGGCTAATTATGCGAGGATCACTAGACTCTGGGGAGATTCCCTTGGATTGGAAAAGTGCCAATGTATCTCCCATACATAAGGGTGGCTCTAAGAGTGAATTGGGAAATTATCGACCTGTCAGTCTGACTTCAGTGGTAGGGAAAATCATGGAGGCAATGATCAAGGATCATTTGGATTGAATTGAAATTCTCAAGGATACTTAGCATGGTTTTGTAAAGGGAAAATCATGTTTAACAAATCTGATTTGCTATTTTGAAAGGGCTCCTGGAGTTGATGGAATATACCCTATAATCTTAGGGTATATTCCACACACAGGATACCTGTTCCTCTCTCTAAGGCGATTAGAAGGGAACAGGTATCCTGTGTGTTATCAGACACTCAGTCTGAAACACTGATGGATCCAATATCTTTCTATTACAGAAGATTTAGGAGTAGTCTGGTTGACTTGCCTTCCTAAAATCCAGTCATGCACACCTTCTTGATAGTAAGCCTTGTTACGTCACTTAGTGGCAACGAACGTGTACAGTGGTTCTCTTCAAGATGCCTGGTCAGCGTGAAGAGGAAAAGACTAAACCCTCCAGCATATGACAGCACGACAAAACCAATGGCCCTCAGTCCCCAGTGGCTTTCGCTTCCCCCTCTTACTGCAGCGAAAGAATCAGAGTGGAAGGAGAGGGTGCTAAGAATCTCTGGGTACGACCAGGCTGCCATGCACTGAAACTGAACTTGTCCTGTTACAACGTGAGATCACTCATCAGTGAAGACAGGCTATTACAGCTGGAAAGGGAATTAGAAAATGTGAATTGGAATATCATCGGTCTGGCTGAAACAAGAAGAAATTAATCACTTATAAGTTTATCAAGTGGAAATCTGCTGTACACCAATGGAAACAGTGAAAAGAGTGAAGTGGAGTTGGCTTTCTGGTCCATAAAGATATAAAAAACGTTTTGGAATTGAAAAGTACATCACGAAGGGTGTCAAGACTAATACTTAAGATTTCTAAGAGGTACAAGCTAAAGGTTATAATGATTTATGCGCCAACATCGAGCCATGATGAAGAAGAGATTGAAGAAATGTAAACCGAAATTGAGCGTCTTACAGATGAGCAGAAAACCCACTACACTATTATTATGGAGGACTTCAATGCTAAGGTTGGAACAAGACAAAACAGCACAGAAAGGGGAACTATAGGAAAATTGGAATTGGTGAAAGAGGCGAAAGACTTGTGGAATTTGCAGAATCTCAAGGAGGTCAGTAATGAACACTTTTTTCAAGAAAAGGGTGAACAGAAAGTGGACATGGAAGAGTCCAAATGCATTAACAATTAATGTAATCGACTTCATCCTCACTAACAGAAGATATATTGTGAATGATGTTACTGTCCTGAATGCGGTAAATGTTGGAAGTGATCACAGAATAGTAAGATCCACACTTGATATATATATATATATGTAGGAAAGGAAAGGAAATTAAAGGAAAAAACTGACTCAAGTAAATAATACAAACGTCTTTGAGATAACAGAAGAGGAGAAAAAGCAGTATGTACTGGAACTTAAGAACAAGTTTGAGTTTCTGCAGACTGCTGAGGACCAAGATATCGACGAGGAATATTACAACTTTCTGAAAGTGATAAAGCCCAAGAAACCTATAGGGAAAAAGAAATCCAAAGAAGAAAAATTAGTCAAGAAACGCTTGTTATGATGAACCGAAGGCAAAAAATGAAGAGCATGATAAACACTGACAAGGAGAAAATTGAGTATACTGAGTTATGCAAAGCCGTTAGAAAGAGACTCAGAGAGGACATAAGAAGATTTAACACAAGAGAAGTAGAACAAGCATTAAGGGAAAACAAAGGATTTAAATCATCAGCCATGAGCAGTAATACAGAAAGACAAATGATACTGAACCCGAAGAATAGCGATGGTGTACTTATAAACAGCAGAGAAGGCATAATTCAAATAGCAGAAGACTACTATAAAGAATTATACAAGGAGCGAGGGAATGATGCCAACAGTGGGGAAGATGGAATGCAAAGTAGCAACACATACGACATACCCAATATTCTTCCTGATGAGGTAGAACATGCATTGAAGAAAATGAAGCACCAGAAAGCCCCGGGGAAGATGAAGTTACTGTAGAGTTGTTAAAATTGGGAGGAAGAGACATAACACAAAAACTGGCAAGACTCTTCACAAAGTGCATTAGAAAAGGTGTGATGCCTAAGCAGTGGAATAATGCAATCATAGTTTTGCTGCATAAGAAAGGATATAAATCAGATATTGGAAATTATAGACCAATTAGCTTGTTATCCCACATCTACAAGTTGTTCACAAGGGTCATTACTAACAGATTAGAAAGAATACTTGATGAGAATCATCCGAAAGAGCAAGCTGGCTTTAGGATAGGATTCTCAACGATGAATCACCTTCATGTAATATCACAGCTAATGGAGAAAGCAAATGAATATAAAAACACCATCATACCTGGCATTTGTGGATTATGAAAAGGAATTTGACTCCATACAGCATAAGGCAATGTTTTAGGCACTGGAAAGACAAGGCATAGATACCCCACATATTATGATTTTTTTTTTTGAAGAAAATATATGAGAATGCTGCCTCCTTTATTAGACTAGACAAAGACAGTAGGAAATTTAAAATCGAAAAAGGAGTTCAAGAAGGAGAGACAATATCTCCGAAGCCGTTTACTGCTGCCCTTGAGGAAGCTTTCAGAAGATTAGACTAGTCGCAGAAAGGAGTGAATGTGAACGGAGAGTACCTAAACCATTTACAATTTTCAGATGACATTGTGGTCATAAGCCACGATCCCAAAGAATTAGAGGAAAATCTTAATCAGATATGCACAGTTAGTAAGGATTTTGGACTAAAGATGAATATGGCTAAAACAAAAGTAATGATGAACAAGTATGCCACAGAAAGGGAAATAATGATTGAAGGAGCAGTAATTGAAAAGGTGGAGTCATATATATATACTTATCTAGGACGAGTTATTAGCTGTAATAAAGATAAATGGCTGGAAGTCAAGAGAAGAATAAATTTTGGATGGACAGCATTCAGGAAATATAGTCTCATACTGAAGAGAAATATCCCAGTTTGTCTGAAACGTAAAATAATGAACCAATGTATACTCCCCACCATGACTTATGGAAGTGAAACTTGGGCACTCACCAAAAGAATGGAAGAGTAGCTGAGAACTACACAGCAAAGAATGGAATGAATTATATTGGGAATCAGACTGTTAGATAAGAAGAGAAACATATGGATTAAGCAGATTAGGCAGCAAACTCAAGTAAAGGACATTTTTATCAAAACTAAAGAACTAAAATGGTCTTGGGCAGGACACATAGCTCGAAGACATGATGACAGATGTACTAATAAAATAACAGAATGGTACCCAAGAGGAGCTAGAAGAAAATCTGGAAGACAAAGGCGGAGATGGATAGATGAAATTCATTCATGAGTTTGTGTGTAGTAAATGGATGTCCAGTGCTCAAAACAGAAGGAACTGGAAAGTTTCTGGAGATGCCTTTGTCCTGCAGTGGATTGAAAATGGCTGATGATAATGATGACCCTATAATCTTAAGGGAGGCAGCAAGTGAGTGCCTTGAACCATTGAGACTAATTATGCGAGCATCACTAGACTCTGGGGAGATTACGTTGGATTGGAAAAATGCCAATGTATCTCCCATGCATAAGGGTGGCTCTAAGATTGCATGGGAGATACATTGGCACTTTTCCAATCCAACGGAATCTCCCCAGAATCTAGTGATGCTCACATAATTAGCCTCAATGGTTCATTGCACTCACTTGCCGCCTCCCTTAAGATTATTGAGTATATTCCATCAACTCCAGGAATCTTACTGGCGTATAGGCTCAGACGTTTTTTCATTAAATAATCTTGCGAAATTTCAATATCATTAATTACATATTCTCAAGGATACTCAGCATGGTTTTGTAAAGGGAAAAAATATTTAACAAATCTGGTTCGCTATTTTGAAAGGGTCACTCACGAGCTGGATTTAGGAAATAATTTCGACATTATTTATTTATATTTCAGCAAAGCTTTTGACTCAGTCCGAAATGAGCGGTTGCTTTATAAGGTAGAACAGGTTGGAATCACTGGGAAAATCCTCAGTGTTTCCATTCTAGCAGGATGGCTTCAGGGCAGGAAGCAGAGGGTTGTGATAAATGGCTATTCCTCAGATTGGGTTGATGTAAGAAGTGAGGTTCCCTAACGATCAGTATTAGGACCACTGTTGTTTTTAATTCTCATAAACGACATCGATGAAGGGATAGAGGGCGTGATGTCTAAATTTGCAGATGATGTTATAATTGGTAGAGTAGTTAATGATCACTGTCAAGCTGAGCTTCTTCAGAGAGACCTAGATAGACTTCAGGAGTGGTCAGAAAAATGGCAGCTATGCTTTAATCCAACAAAGTGTAATGTATTACACCTGGGAAACAGTAATCCCAAAATAACTTATTCACTTGGTGGAGGTCAACTAAACCCAGTACTGGAGGAAAGGGACTTGGGTGTTACGATACATAATTACTGAAATTCAGACATGGAATTCTCTGAGCATTGTAAACAGGTTGCAAGGAAGGCCCATGGTGTCCTATCGATGATATGTTGAACTTTTGCAAGTAGAGATAGGGACGTGATAATCCCATTATATAATTCTTTTGTTAGACCACACTTGGAATACTCTGTTCAAGTATGGAGACTGCACCTAAAGAAAGACATCGAGCTTCTTGAAAGGGTGCAAAGACGGGTAACTCGTCTTGTGAGATCGGCAAAAGGGCGTCCTTATGAAGAAAGACTTCGAATATGTGGGTTGCAGAGTTTGGAAACTAGACACCTTAGAGGAGATTTGATTGAGGGGTTTAAGGCTCTGAGAGGCGTTAGTAAAATGAATGAGGATGAAATTTTCAAGATTATAAATGATGCTAGAACTAGGGGACATAAATTCAAGTTATGGGAGGAAATGTTTAGATTGGACTGCAGGAAGTTTTATTTTAGCCAGCGAGTTATAAATTACTGGAATAAGTTGCCTACATAGGTGGTAGAGGCTGACAGTTTGGGGAAATTCAAAGGTTATCTGGATAGTACCTTCGGGCGAGGGAAGCGCATAGGATGACAGGTTTGATTTCCTTTTCTTTTATTAATTATTATTATTATTTATTTATTTTTTTGTATTTTTGTATCATTGTTTTATTCATTTTTTTTTTTTTTTTGGCTCGTGCAGCATAAGCCATAGGCTTTCTTGCACCATGCGGCCATTATTAATACTAATACTAATATTAAGATAGGCTTAATTTCTGCAAATTGCAATGTCTTGAGATGAGGCACCTGTGAGGTGATCTGATTGAAGTGTTACTAATGCTTTGAATGGTTTGAGCAAGCTCATAGGATTGATAGGATTTTTCCTCTTGCTCAATTTCTACATCTGAGGGACAAATTCAAATTGAGGAAAGACAGATGTAGAATAGATGTGTGGAAATTTGCCTTGAGCCAGTGAGTGGTTCATTGCTGGAACAAATTTCCATCTGCCTTTGTGGAAATTGACAACTTAAATACATACTTTTAGAGTGAATGGATGAGCATCATGTGCCTCTACTAATGCTAATATCATAACGTTCCATACATATTGGCACAGATCCATGATTTTAAAAGTCAAAAGAGAGATTTTACTCCATATATTAATGACGTATTGTAAGATGTAAAATCTTACAAATATAATATTTTGTGGAGGAGTGAGATTTATTTAAAGTAAAACTTATAATATGACAATATGGGGGAGTGAACCTTAGAAGCCAAGGGATTAAATTAGACAACGTCTATACAAGGGGAGCGGTAGTGAAAAGCTATTAGCAACCTAGGGACACTTCGACTCTCAGCTCACACAAACAAACCAAACAATAGAAACTAGTAGCAACTGCTATTAGTAGAAGGGTCAACTCTGGTAAACAATAGCGCGGCGGACCATGTGTTGACGGGACATTTCTTTAATCGGTGACACCTGAAGAGGATAATAAGGTGGTAAAAACGGAACAAATGCTGGGAATTAGATTTAAGTCTGTCTGGCTGGCAGTGATGGCAAGTTTTATAGATCGTGGGAAATTAGTCTGCTAAAGTATAACTATAAGCGGCGAACTTCAAAGGTACAGACAGCCTGAGAAAGTTTACAAATTTCTTAAAATAAGAAGTTAGATCGAGCAATAAGGAATCAGCTTGAGAAAATAAAACGGGCAAATAAGAAGAGAGTGGAAGTTGATAAAATGAGTAAGATTGGTTAAACTAAAAACTAGGGCGGATTTGACATATGTAGGCGGTACAGAAATTGAGATGAACAAAAAGTGAGTGAACAGGGGGAGACGGAGACAGTCATATCCCGAGTTGAGATTCATGTGGGTGTTTATGGAAATGAGTTAGGGGAGACACAGTTGAAGTTTTTGTCAGTACTTGGGAAAGTGAGACAGACACAGATTCCCGAGTTGAGTTATGTGGGTGTTTATGGAAATGAGTTAGGGGGAAACAAAGTTTAGATTCTTGTCGGTGTTTGGGAAAGTGAGTTAGGACGGACAGTTGAGTTTTTGTCGTGTTAGAAAATGTGAGTGGCGAACACAGAGTTGAGAATTTGGGAGTGTTTTGCGAAGATGAGTTAGACACAGATCCCCGAGTTGAGTTATGTGGGTGTTTAGGAAAATGAGTTAGTGGGATTCTAAGTTGAGTTTTTGTTGGTGCTAGGGAAAATGAAATATTCAGCGGACACAGCAGTCAAGATTTTCGTCGAGATAAGTGAAATGAGTTAGCAACATGGACAATTGAGGGTTCTGTTGTTGTAGGAAATATGTGTCAGTTAACAGTGGAGTGTTTGGTCATGGTGGGAAAAAAGAAGGGTAGCACCCTAGGAAGTTTTCTTCTTGAAAGAGTTCTTAATAGGTGGAGCGGAAAAACGAGGGTAGCACCCTATGAGTTTTTCCTTGTGATATGTTTTAATAAAGTGGAGTGGAAAAGGAGTTAGTGTGAGATGCCCTATGAGTTTTCCTTGTGATAAGTTTTAATAAAGTGGAGTGGAGAAGGGGTTAGAGTGAGATGCCCTATGAGTTTTTCCTTGTGATAGGTTTTAATAAGGTGGAGAGAAAGGGAGCGAAATCCGCAGAATCAGTAGCTCGAGAGAAAGGAGCGAAAATGCGAAATTAGTAGCTCGAGGAGAAGGAAGGAAGCAGCGAATGGATGGTAGCCCAAATAAGGTGGAGAAAGAATGCCAGTCCCATGCAGCCAAGAGTTCCAAAAAAAAAAAAAAATTATCTGTAGCAAATTCAGGTGAAAGCAGATGAAGGAGATCCTCAGAGAGCCAAATGGAAAGCTTGAAACCGCCCCGGAAAGCAAAGGAAAGAAAAAGGATAATAGTAAGTACTGTAAGTTAACAAGGACTGTGAGTGAAACAGTATAGTGATTAATTAATGAAAAAGGGATAGCACTAGAAGTAAATTGATTGATAAATTATCTCTTAAGTAAATTATATATATACTAACAGAGTTTAATTAATTCAAAAAGGTTATTGTAAAATGCAAGAGAAATGAAAGATAAGTAATAGATTAAATTGTTGTTCAGATGATTATAATATGTTAGAAGGATAACTGAACTATATATAAAAAACAAACCTTGAATGTTTTAAGGACAGATAATTGAATCCTATGAGAAGTTTTGATTATGTTTAAGGATAGGTAATTGAATATAGTGTTTGTATTAATGAAGAACTGTTGGCCCAACTGAAAGACTAATAACAAATAGAGACTTTAGGAAAGTTACGATTGGTCTTCAGTGTATTGTAACAGAATGGCGAGAACACAGAGTATAATGATGAAAATAGCATATTGATTGTTAATATAAGAATAATATATGCAAGGTATCCTTGACTTAACCTTGTATGCATATTACATGTTTTTTTTTTTTAATTGTATATTATGTTGTATATATATATATGTAAATAAACTTTGTTGTTTATTAATTTGTGAGTTTGTTATTCCTGAACACTCAGCCTTTCCGAAGGGAATTATACACAATTGAGAAGTTCCCACGAATCTGGAATTCTCCTGTAAAGCAAAGTCAGATGTGTATGTGGGGGTGTAAGGAATAGAGGTCTATAGTTATAAGGGAACAGAACAAATAAGGAATATTTAATAAAGCATTATTATTATATATATTCAAAATAAAATTTAAAGAAGAGTAAAGCCATATGTATATTTATGTATATAAATTAAAGACCTTCTTTTCCACCCCCCACAGTATAATTCCATATAGTAATATATGGAATTATGGAATACGTGAGAAAAGTATACAGTTCATATAGCAACATACTGTACAAATAGTTACTTATTGTCAAGTTAACAAAATTATAATTCAAATCTTCACAATTTTAAAATACGATTACAAAATAATTTTTAATTGTATTTGTAGAAGCAGGTGTAGAAGCATTATGTGGTATTGGTTGAAGTTAAAATACACCGCATTAAGAAGGAAGTGATGCTTCCTGTACCATTTTTTCAGTGAATCTAAAGACATCAGAACTTGTAAATTATGGTGATATGATTAGCATTAGCATTAGCATTAGTAGAGGCATATGATGCAAGAGAGCAAGCTTATTCAGCATCAGCCAAAAAAAAAAAAAAAAAAACCCCTCTCCCATTTCACCCCTCCGTTCGTTCGAAATACCTGTCCAGTTGAGCTTTAAATTTGTTTAGGCTATCAACTTCAACAACAAGTGATGGAAGTCGGTTCCACCAACCAACCACCCGCTGGCCAAAGGCAAATTTCCGCACATCTATCCGACATCTGTCCTTCCTCAATTTGAATTTATGCCCTCTGAGGTGATTATTCTGAGAAAGATGAAGAATCCCATTGGCATTGAGCATGCTCAAACCATTCAAAGCCTTATACACCTCTATCAGATCACCTCACCGGTGCCTAGTCTCCAGACTCTGTAATTTGCAAAACTTAAGCCTTTCTTCGTAAGAGCAACCCTTTGTTCCATTTACTAATCTTGTTGCCCTTCTCTGTACCCGTTCCAGCAGCTCTACATCCTTCTTGAAATGAGGCCTCCAGACCTGTATACAGTACTCAAGATGTGGCCTAACCATTGCCTTATACAAGGGAATAATCACCTCCTTATCCCTGCTAGAAAAATTCCTGTATATCATTGACAAGACACCATGAGCTACTCTTGCAGCTCGTCTGCACTGCTCAGAGAACTTCATATCTGCCTGCACAATTACCCCCAGGTCCTTTTCATTCTCCACCACTGTCAGTGTAGTACCGCAGAGTTGATACATTGCTCTGGGGTTACTGTTACCCATATGTAGTACTTTACATTTGTCAATGGGTAACAGTAACCCCAGAGCAATGTATCAACTTTCATAAAGATGTTAATTTTGATTACACATTAGCATTAGCATTAGTAGAGGCATTTGATGCAAGAAAGCAAGCTTATGCAGCATCAGCCAAAAAAAAAAAAAAACAAACCCACTTCCACTTCACCCCTCTGTTCGTTCAAAATACCTGTCCAGCTGAGCCTTAAACTTATTTAGGCTATCAACCTCCACCACAAGGGATGGAAGTCTGTTCCACCAACCAACCACCCGCTGGCTAAAGGCAAATTTCCGCACGTCTATCCTATATCTGTCTTTCCTCAATTTGAATTTATGCCCTCTCAGGTGATTTTTCTGAGCTAGAGGAAGAATCCCATCAGCATTGAGCATGCTGAAACCATTCAAGGCTTTGTACACCTCTATCAGATCACCTCGCTGGTGCCTAGTCTCCAGACACTGTAATTTGCAAAACTTAAGCCTTTCTTCGTAAGAGTACCCCTTTATTCCATTCACTAATCTTGTTGCCCTTCTCTGTACTCGTTCCAGCAGCTCTACATCCTTCTTGAAATGAGGCCTCCAGACCTGTATACAGTACTCTAGGTGTGGCCTGACCATTGCCTTATACAATGGAATAATCACCTCCTTATCCCTGCTGGAAAAATTCCTGTATATCATTGACAATACTCCATGAGCTACTCTTGCAGCTCTTCTGCACTGCTCAGAGAACTTTATATCTGCCTGCACAACCACCCCCAAGTCCCTTTCATTCTCTACCACTGTCAGTGTAGTACCACAGAGTTGATACGTTGCTCTGGGGTTGCTGTTTCCCATGTGTAGTACTTTACATTTGTCAATGTTAAACTTCATTTGCCACCTCTCAGCCCATCTGCTCAACCTTTCCAGATCCTGTTGCAGCAGCATAGTGTCAGTAGTGTCCTTGACAACCCTGCCAACCTTTGTATCGTCTGCAAACTTGGACATTAAGCTTGATATACCATCATCAATATCATTTATAAATACAGAAAACAATAATGGACCCAACACGGAGCCCTGAGGGACTCCACTAATAACATTAGTCCACAATGAGCAGTGTCCATTGATTACCACTCTCTGTCTTCTCCCCCTCAACCACCCCTTTATCCATAGCAGCAATTTGCCTCCAATGTCACACTGCTCCAATTTGTGTAGCAGTCTTCCATGTGCAACAGTATCAAAAGCCTTTCTAAGATCCAAGTATATAATATCAAAGTTATTCCCTGCATCCAGTTCTTTTGTGACTGCATCATAGTATCCAATCAAGTTGGTCAGGCAAGACTTCCCCTTAACAAAACCATGCTGTGTCTGAGCTATAACTGAAGTCTTGTCTAAATGATCCTGCAGTGCTTCTTTAACCAGTGCCTCCATTACTTTTTCCTGGAACAGAAGTTAAGCTCACAGGTCTATAATTACTTGTGTCAGCCTTTGATCCTCCTTTGTGAATTGGGGTCACATTTGCACATTTCCAGTCTATGGGTACCTCCCCTGAGTCCAAGGAAGCTCTCATAATTATGGCTAAGGGTTTGCTTACTTCCTTTGCTGCCTCCTTTAATATAACTGGATAGATCCCATCCACCCCAGGTGCCTTTCTTGTGTTTATCTTCAACAGTTTCTCCTCCACTTTACTCCCAGTTATTTCAAGATTCTGTAGCTTACTGCTAGAGTTGAATACACCTCTGGCATTCCCCTTGCTGAATAACTCCTCATGTGTGAATGTCGATGCAAAATATTCATTTAGTTTGTTAGCTACCTGAGCAGGATCATCAACAGTTGACCCATCAATATCAAGTGGACCAATCTGATTCATCCCCTTCCTTCTAGAGTTTACATAAGTAAAGAACTCTTTGCTGTTTTTCTTTGCATCCCTTGCCAAGGATTTCTCATAATCTGCCTTCGCCTGGCTAACCTCCTTTATAACTTGGTTGCATATCAATTTGTATCTATCATAGGCTTCTGTGTCATGTGTTAATTTGTAAGTATCCCATGCATTTTTCTTCTCTGCCATATGCCTCACTAGTTCCTCTGACATCCATTTTGGCCTAAACCTTGAACAATATTTTTTAGTTGGTATGTAAAGCCTAGTAGCTTCCAAGATAAGTTCTTTGAATGCTTCCCATTTTGAATTTGCTGTTGGTAACATCATCAGTTGGTCCCACTGTATAGAATTTAAATACTGTCTCAGTCCATCGTAGTCGCCTTTATGGAAGCAATAACCCTTCCCTTTACCCCTAATGGTAGTTACCTCTTTGAGTAAATCCCACTTCAGCACACTGTGATCACTGCCACCTAGTGGTTCATTTATCTGCAGATTCTTAATGCATGAAGAATCACTGCTGATAATCAAATCAAGAGTATTACTCCCTCTAGTTGCCTCCCGAACATGCTGATGTAGAAAACAATCATCCAATAAATCCACAAAAGCCCTGCTAGTGCGTGAGTAACCAGCCCCCAGATTCCAGTCAGTATCTGGGAAATTAAAATCTCCCATTATAAGACTCTCTGATTTACTGGCCCACTCTATTTCCCTGTACAGTTCCTTATTATACTCATCAGAGTCATTAGGCCTATAGCACACTCCTACTCTCAATTTTGATCTCCCAATGCTTATGTCACACCAAACTGACTCAACACTGCACTGTCCGGCGATGTCGACTGGCTTCACTTCCTTGGTTTTTATGTGTTTCTTAACTAATAGCATAACCCCTCCCCCTTTCCTATCCTGTCTATCCTTTCTGTAGACGTTGTACTCCCCAAATTGCAGTTCTGCATCCCTTATATCTGTGTGACACCACGTCTCTGATATCCCAACAATATCTGCCTTTGATGTTTTGAGCAATACCTCAAATTCATCAAATTTATTTACTAAACTCCTAGCATTGTTGTACACGCAAGTATACCTGCACCTGTTTCTATTCTTAGCTACCCTAACACAACCCATGTGTTTACTTGTACTGCAATGGCTCCCAGCAGTCTCTGAAATACCATGCATCTTGTTTTTCAGGCTTCTGCTCATTCTAATAGAAGCAGTGCAAGAATCTCTTTCACCTCTGCCAGTGGCTACTGTCAATCTATTGGTCTTTGTCTCCCCCCAAACTAGCAGTTTTCCGACCCACCTAACACTGCCTTGATAGCATCAGCAAATATTCTTGCACCCTTTCTTTTTAAGTGTGTCCCATCCCTGTAGAAGCAATCTCTCCTGTTAACAAGTATAGTCGAGGCTGAAAAAAATTCTACCCCTTGAGTCTTGCACAATCTTTCCAGGGCCGAATTGATCGACAAGGCTCTCATCATATACTCCCTCCTATCGTGTCTGGGCAGAATTGCAGACACTTTCAAATTCAACCCTAATTCTCGGCTTTTGTTCAACAGTGACCTGTACTTGTTAAGTAATTCTGCCGGTCTCCTATTCTTAATATTATTAGTACCCATTAATTATTATTAGTACCCATTAATTTGGATTACACATTAGTACCCATTAATTTGGATTACATATTACGTATTTGTTAAAGTTAGGTCTTGAATTAGTTAACAAATAGCTATTAGCAAACATTAGGTAAAGAATTGTTTTAATAATTTTAAATAATTTTAGATTAGTTATTAACTTGGTTAATAAGATTAATAATAAATCATTTAACATAAAGTAAATGGATAACTTACACTCCTTTAATACTGTCCTTATGATACCATTAGTCTCGCTTACGAAGACGGGGGGGGTTGGTGCAGGTATATCAAGAATGGAAAAATTGTGAAATAATGACCACTTAAAAACTTGTAGGGAGTATAATCTGCCTTTAATTTCTTAAATAATTCCAGATTATTTTCAGATGTTTTGTGATAGTTCCTGTATCACTTCTTCAGTGATACATGAATTGACTATTAGTAACTTGGTGTAAAATTAGTTTCAGAGCCCAGCAATTTGTAAACCTGATTGTCAGCAATAGAACCAGTAATTGAAAAGAGTTAGGTTCTGAAATCATTGTAATTAGGACATGATAGCAAAACATTAGAAAGCAAAACCACATAAATATAAACCAGTTTTCAATGAATTAAAATATGCCAGTTTGGCATTTAAACTACCATGACCTGTCAAGATGAAGCTGGTAAATAAATGTGATGAAAATCATTTTAAGTTAGATTTTGAAAGAAAGGATACCCTGAGTATGAATAATTTAGTGGTTCTGCTTTTGATAGAAGTGAGTCAGTGTTCTTGCTACCTGGTTGCAGGAATTAAGTAAGAGTCTTCTTACTCTTACTTAAACTTATGCTTCCTTAAGAGTAGCAGATACAGTAATGAAAATACCTCCAAATTCAGTAGGCAAATTCCTTCTTATGGAATAGTAAAGACCATAGTTAAAAAATAAGTCCAAAGGAATACATCCAGTTAAGATTAGTAATGCAGCAGTAGAGTATCTCATGTATTTCACACAGCAGAAACAGAAAAGTACACATACATCCTAATATATCCCGGATTGTAAAGAGACTGACCTTGCATTATCAGGCACCAGCCCCGATCAGTGCAACAACAGCTATGTAAGAATTCTAAGAACCTTAATAAGGCCTCATTCTTGCCTAGTGATATCAAGAATCAATGAAGGGAACTTATAAAGCTTTTCTGAAATGCAGGTTAAATGTGGATCAAATGGCATGACTATCAATCATTAGTCTCAGAAATTTAGTGATACTGACAAAAGATATACCGTATTTCCCCATGTAAAAGACGCACCTTTTTTCGAAAAATTTGGGGTCTAAAAACTAGGTGCGTCTTATACAGTGGTTGTAGATTTTTTTTACTTGCATTTCACGCTTGTCTTTGCGCTCATTGTTTCGCACTTGTTACCGGTATATTAGGTTACATTTTGCCCAGAAATGGCTCAGAAAAGATTTTCGTACAGTGCTGAATTCAAGTTAAGTGATCCAGTTTGCAAAAGTGAATGGAAATTGTGCTGCTGAACGTAAGTTTGGTCCTCCTTCAACTGAGAAAACAATCCGAGACTGGCTACGGGAAGAAGAAACCCTACTGAAAATGCCACGGCAGAAGGCGATGAGAGGCAAGTCAGCAAAATGGCCTGATTTAGAGAGGGAATTGAAGATATGGATTGAAGAGCAAAAGGCAATTGGAATTCCTGTGTCCACAAAGATGGTTCAAGCATGAGGCAAGAAGAATTGCTGATGAAAAAGAAGTTACTGATTTCAAAGGAGGACACAATTGGTGCTTTAGGTTCATGAAATGGAATGGACTAAGCATGCATACACACACCAGACTTGCCCAAAAGTTGCCTGAAAGCTATGAGCATAAGGTCCTTGAATTTCATCGTTTTGTCATTCAATGTCGGAAGACACATCAGTTTGAGTTGGGCAGATTGCAAATATGGACAAAGTCCCCCTTCAATTTGATGTCCCAAGTAACAGAACTGTTGATAAGAAGGGGGTGAAAACTGTAACTGTGAAGACAAGTGGACACGAAAAGAGCCATTATACAGTTGTTCTAGCTTGTTGTGCCGACGGAACCAAGCTGCCTCCTATGCTGATTTTCAAACGCAAAACAATGCCAATAGAAGACATTCCTCAAGGAGTGATTGTCCACGCTCATGACAAGGGTTGGATGGATTAGGATGGGATGAAGATCTGGTTTGAGAAAGTTTGGAGCAGGAGACCAGGTGGGCTCTTACGCAAACCTGCCCTATTAGTGCTTGATCAGTTCAGGGCATACAACAAAAATTACAAAGAAGATTGCTGCAGAGCCAAAAACAAAACTCGCCATCAAACCTGGAGGCTTGACATCCCAGCTCCAACCACTTGATGTCAGCATTAACAAACCCTTCAAAGCTGCCATGAGAGACGAATGGAACCAATGGATAAAGTCTTCTGGGGACAATTTGACACAAGCAGGAAGAGTGATGAAACCAACTATAGGAGAAGTTTGTACCTGGATGAAAAGATCCTGGGATAATATCAAGATTGAGATCGTTATCAAATCATTTAAGAAGTGTGGCATTTCAAACGCCATAGATGGAACTGAGGATGAGGCAATATATGAAGACATTGATTCGTCATCAGACACAGATGAGAACAAGCTAATGGATGGGAGTTTTGACAGTGATGAGTTGTATGAATTTTATGATGAATAAAACTTGAGTTCAATAACTTTATGTAATACATTTTTTTTTTAAATTTCGGGCCCCAAAATTAAGGTGTGTCTTATACATGGGGAAATACGGTAGGTTGTCCATTAATTTCGAAAAGTGGAGGTCCAGTAGAAATAAAAATACCTATGAAAACCAGCATGTTGGTTTTAGAAGTGCAAATTTTCAATTTGCTTGTAATGGACTATGGAGACACTTGACTAAGGTTTACATTTTCTTCCAATTGACATCTTGAATTGCAATGAAAATATAATGTGAGAGCATCTGTATATGCCATGGAAGAATAATTGTTAAATTCTTTGATAAGCTGCTGATTTTAAGTACAAGGTTCCATAACAGAAGATTCAGTGTGTAACTCTGGGTGGGGGTAGGTTATAACCATGGTTATTTGTTTTTTTTTTAAGAGCATTAGCAACTAAGGCCATATTGCTCCGGGGATATGCGGTGGTCATTCCCTGACCTTTCCGCATCCTCCATATTTGGCCACAGGCTCGAACCCTGATCTCTAACCATGGAAGCTCTGTTGAGTAACTGAAAAGAAGACATGACAGTAACAAACCTGCTAGTGAAATAATCTCTAATCCTGGGTACAGAGAAGGGCAGCAAGAGAGTAACAAAGGGGGGTCCTCTTAACAAGAAAGGCTTCAGTTTTGCAAATGGCAGTGTCCTATAATTTGCGGAACTGAGTAGGTGGACTTTGAACTGAATAGGTAGAACGTGTAGTAAAATTTCATCAGAAATGTTTTGCTCAGATAATATTTACAAAATATTATTGATAAGGGAAGTCAGCCGAGATCTGGAATATTTCATTGTAGGGAAATTTTCATTAAAATGATATTTGCTATAGCAGGATTTTAACAGAGGGCTTTTTTTTAAAGATATATTTCTTATATGAGGCAGTGAGTTTTGAAATTAAAAATTAATTTATTCACATATAAAATAAAATATAAATTATTTTAATATTATTAATATTAATTTTCTAATTTGTGTTTTTTTATTGAATTTATGGCAACTAGAATTTTTAATTTTCAGATATTTCTGTGAGCTTTACCTTGACAATACTCTGTATGCTCGAACTTCATCAACATACAAACATGATATGTGTTTCTGGGGAGAACGTTTTGAGCTCAAGTAAGTTTCATCATTATTTTCCCCACTTTTAATTATACATATCTTGAAGTATAGCTTGAAACATTTTATAATTGCATAGATTGAAAGTGAATATGTAATCTATGCAATTTATGACAAAATTATCCCTGTGTGTTAGAATTTTCTCATGATTAGTATTAGCATTAGTAGAGGCATATGATGCAAGAATGCAAGCTTATGCAGCATCAGCCAAAAAAAAAAAAAAAAAAAAACCCACTGCCATTTCACTCCTCTGTTCATTCAAAATACCTGTCCAGCTGAGCCTTAAATTTATTTAGGCTATCAACTTCCACAAGGGATGGAAGTCTGTTCCACCAACCAACTACCTGCTGGCTAAAGGCAAATTTCCGTACATCTATCCTACATCTGTCTTTCCTCAATTTGAATTTATGCCCTCTGAGGTGATTATTCTGAGCAAGATTATTCTGAATCCTATCAGCATTTAGCATGTTCAAACCATTCAAGGGTTTATACACCTCTATCAGATCACCTTGCCGATGCCAAGTCTCCAGACTGTAATTTGCAAAACTTAAGCCTTTCTTTGTAAGAGCAACCCTTTGTTCCATTCATTAATCTTGTTGCCCTACTCTGTATTCCTTTAAACAGCTCTACATCCTTCTTGAAATGAGGCCTCCAGACCTGTATACAGTAGTGAAGGTGTTACCTGACCATTGCCTTATACAAGGGAATAATCATCTCCTTATCCCTGCTAGAAAAATTCCTGTATATTATTGACAAGACACCATGAGCTACTCTTGCAGCCCATTTGCACTGCTCAGAAAACTTCATATCTACCTGCACAATTAGCCCCAGGTCCTTTTCATTCTTACCACTGTCAGTGTAGTACCACAGCGTTAATACGATGCTCTGGGTTACTTTTTCCCATATGTAGTACTTTACATTTGTCAAGGTTAAACTTCATTTGCCACCTCTCAGCTCATCTGTTCAACCTTTCCAGATCCTGTTGCTGCAGCATACTGTCAGTAGTGTCCTTAACAATCCTGCCAACCTTTGTATCGTCTGCAAACTTGAACATTAAGCTTGATATACCATCATTAATATCATTTATAAATAGAGAAAACAACAATGGACCCAACACTGAACCCTGAGAGACTCCACTAATAACATTAGTTCACGATGAGCAGTGTACATTGATTACCACTCTCTGTCTTCTCACACTCAACCATCCCTTTATTCATAGCAGCAATTTACCTCCAATGCCACACTGCTCCAATTTGTACAGCAGTCTTCCATGTGAAACAGTATCAAAAGCCTTTCTAAGATCCAAATATATGATATCAAAGTTATTCGCTGCATCCAGTTCTTTTGTGACTGCATCATAGTATCCAATCAAGTTGATCAGGCAAGACTTTCCCTTAACAAAACCATGCTGTGTCCGAGCTATAACTGAAGTCCTGTCTAGATGATCCTGCACTGCTTCTTTAACCAGAGCCTCCATTAAGTTTCCTGGAACAGAAGTTAAACTCACAGGTATATAATTACTTGTATCAGCCTTTGATCCTACTTTGTGATTTGGGGTCACATTTGCACATCTCCAGTCTATGGGTACCTCCCCTGGGTCCAAAGAAGATCTCATAATTATGGCTAAGGGTTTGCTTACTTCCTTTGCTGCCTCGATTAATATAACTGGATAGATCGCATCCACTACGGGTGCCTTTTTTATGTTTATCCTCGACAATTTCTCCTCCACTTTCCTCACAGTTATTACAAAATCATCTACCTCACTGCCAGAGTTTACTTCACCTCTGGCATTCTTCTTTCTGAATAACTCCTCATGTGTGAATGTAGATGCAAAATACTCATTTAGTTTGTTAGCCACCTGAGCAGGATCATCAACAGTTGAACCATCAATATCCAGTGGACCAATCTGATTCATCCCTTTCCTTCTATAGTTTACATAGGTAAAGAAGAACTGTTTTCTGTATTTCTTTGCATCCTTTGCCAAGGATTTCCCATAATCTGCCTTTGCCAGCCTAATCTCCTTTGTGACTTGGTTACAGACCAGCTTATTTCTATCATAGGCTTCCTTGTAACCCATTAATTTATATTATCCCATGCATTTTTCTTCTCTGCCATATGTTTCATTAGTTCATCTGACATCCATTTAGGCCTAAACCTTGAACAATATTTCTTAGTTGGTATGTAAAGCCTAGTAGCTTCCAAGATAAATTCTTCGAATGCTTCCCATTTTGAGTTTGCTGTTGGTAATATCATCAGTTGGTCCCACTGTATAGAATTTAAATACTGTCTCCGACCATCGTAGTCGCCTTTACGAAAGCAAAAACCCTTCCCTTTACCCCAGATGGTAGTTACCTCTTTGAGTAAATCCGACTTCAGCACACTGTGATCACTGCCACTTAGTGGTTCATTTATCTGCTGATTCTTAATGCATGAAGAATCACTACTGATAATGAGATCAAGAGTATTACTCCCTCTAGTTGCCTCCCAAACATGTTGATGTAGAAAACAATCATCCAAGAAATCCACAAAAGCCTTGCTAGTGTGTGAGTGACCAACCCACAAATTCCAGTCAATATCTGGAAATTTAAATCCCCCATTATAAGACTCTCTGATTTACTGGCCCACTTTCTTTCACTGTACAGTTCCTTATTATACTCATCAGAGTCATTAGCCCTATAGCACACTCCTACTCTCAATTTTAATCTCCCAGTCCTTATATTACACAAAGTGACCTGACACTGCACTGTGCAGTGATGTCGACTGACTTCACTTCCTTGGATTTTATGTTATAAGACTCTCTGATTTACTGGCTCAATCTATTTCCCTGTACAGTTCCTTATTATACTCATCAGAGTCATTAGCCCTATAGCACACTCCTACTTTCAAATTTAATCTCCCAGTCCTTATATCACACAAACTGACTCAACACTGCACTGTGCATCGACGTCGACTGGCTTCACTTCCTTGGATTTTATGTCTTTCTTAACTAATAGCATAACCCCTCCTCCCTTCCTATCCTGTCTATACTTTCTGTACACATTTACTCCCCAAATTCCAGTTCTGCATTCCTTATATCTGTGTAACACGACATCTCTGATATTCCAACAATATCTGCCTTGGATGTTTTGAGCAATACCTCAAATTCATCAAATTTATTTACCAAACTCCTAGCATTGGTGTACATGCACCTGTTCATATTCTTAGCTATCCTAACACAACCCATGTGTTTACTTGTAGAGCAGTGACTCCCAGCAGTCTCCAAAATACCCTGTATTAGTATTAATTAGTATTAATATTAGCCAAATAGTGCAAGGAAACCACAGGTTTTTGATGCACCAGCCAAAAAGAAAATAAAGATAAGAAACAACAAATTATGTATTTCTCTCCTCATGAAAGTAACTATCTAGTTACTTTCATGAGGAGAGAACTACCTGTGCGGGCAACTTTTCTAGAAGTAAATTTGAGAGAGAGAGAGAGAGAGAGAGAGAGAGAGAGAGAGAGAGAGAGAGAGAGAGAGAGAGAGAGTTTATTCCAACAAGGGAAAGTCTTGTCTCAAAATTTGATAGGATATTATGATGTGTTTACAAAGGAACTGGATGCAAAAAATAATTTTGATGTCACATATTTGGATTTCAGGAAAGCTTTTAACACCGTTGCGCATGGATGACTATTCCACAAATTGGAGCAGAATGGTATTAAGGGTAAGTTGCTACAATGGATAAAAGGATGGTTGAGTGGGAGAAGACAGAGGGAGGTAATTAATGGGTGCTGCTCTTCCTGGACTAATGTTATTAGTGGAGTCCCACAGGGTTCGGTGTTGGGTCCTCTGTTGTTTTGTATATTTATCAATGAAATTGATGAAGGTATATCAGGCTTAGTGTCGAAGTTTGCAGATGATACAAAGGTTGGCAGGGTTGTTAATGGCAGTAATGGCAGTGTGCTACTGCAACAGGATCTAGATAATTTGGGCAGATGGGCTAAGAAGTGCGAACTGAAGTTTAACCTTGACAAATGCAAAGTACTGCATATGGGTAGAAGTAACCCCAGAGAAACGTACCAGCTGTGTGATACTACACTTAAGGTGGTAGAAAATGGAAAAGATCTGTGAGTAAATGTTGATATTTCTGAACAGTGCAGACAGGCTGCCAGGGCAGGTAATGGGTATTTGTCAATGATATATAGGAATTTTGCTAGCAGGGAAAAGGAGGTGATTGTCCCTCTGTATATGGCAATGGTCAGGCCATGCCTTGACTGCTGCATACAGGTCTGGAGGCCTCATTTAAGAAGGATGTAGATTTGCTTGAGCATTTACAGAGAAGGGCAACAAGATTGGTGAGGGGAATGAAGGGATCCTCTTACCAAGAGAGGCTTAAATTCTACAAATTGTAGTGGCTGGAGACTAGGCCCCTGCTTGGTGATCCGATTGAGGTGTATAAGGCCTTTGAATGGGTTGAGCACGCTGAATTCTGATGGGATCCTTCCACTTGTTCAGATTACGAACCTAACGGGTTCGTAATCTGAACAAGTGGACTTTATGCACATGGAATGGGTTCCATGCGCATAAATCCAAATTAAGAAAAGACAGATGTAGAATAGATGTGCAGAAATTTGCCTTTAGCCAGCGGGTGGTTAATTGCTGGAACAAACTTCCATCTGTCATTGTGGAAGTTGATAGGTTAAATAAACTTAAGGAGGAACTGGACAGGCATTTGGAGGGAATGGTGTGATTTTTTTTTTTGGCTGATGCTGCATAAGCTCATACACTTGCTTTCTTGCATCACATGCCACCACCACCACCACTACTACAACTACTACTACAACAACATTATATTGTAATTGGTTTCAATTTTAAATAGTGTTGCATTTTCCCTTCATGGTTAAAAGGCCAGGGGTTTACAGTATTTGTACATTAAACAACATAAGACTTGAATAATATAGGGTGCCATCAATTTACATAGGACATTAAGGTGACGAGAACTGGTATTAAACAAATTACATTACAAAGATGGCGTACCGCCAGATTTAGAACATTAAACTTAAATAAACCTAATGACAACAGATATATATATACACAATTCACAGTACTGACTATTGTCCTCACCGTTCAAGAGAGAGAGAGAGAGAGAGAGAGAGAGAGAGAGAGAGAGAGAGAGCAGCATGTGCCAGGCTCATTTTCTGTTATGCCCATTAGTTAATTCACAGGGATTTCCAAGTGGTAATAAAAGGTATGCTGTCTTTGAACTTGAAGAAAGAAGGCGTGTGCACACTGTCTGGACCAACATAGAGTATTCCTTACTGGGAGCAACCGGGGCAGTTTCACTTCTGTCTAGACGTGCCTCCATAGCCAGGTGGGCAGAAGCAGCAGTGCGTTGCACATGCTTCTTGATTAGACTGAGGTTCGAGCCCGTGACCACCAAATACGGAGGAAGTGGAAAGGTCAGGAAATGACCACCGCATATCCCCAGAGCAATATGGCCTTAGTTGCTAATGCTCCTAAAAACCAAACAGCAGCAACAACAACAACTTCTGTCTAGACAGTTGCAATGGGTTGTAATGCTTTGCATTAGCTTTAGTAGAGGCATATGATGCAAGAAAGCAAGCTTATACAGCATCAGACAAAAAAAAAAAAAAAAAAAAAAGCCCCTTCCCATTTCACCCATCTAGACAAATGTTTGTCTAGTTCTGCCTTGAATTTATTTAAGGTATCAACCTCCACAACAGATGGAAGTTTGTTTCAGTTAACAATGACCCGCTGGCTAAAGGCAAATTTCCACATATCTATTCGAAATACTGTCTTTTTACTCAATTTCAGTTTATGCTCTCTCTCAAATCTGAGCAAGAGGAAGATTCCTCCTGCTCAGATTTGAGCCTACTCAATTCATTTAAGGCCTTAGACACCAATCAGATCACTTTGCAGGTGCCTAGTCTCCAGATGCTGCAAATTGCAGAACTTAGTCTTTCTTGGTAAGAGCACCCCTTTGTTCCCCTCCCCAATCCAATCTTGTTGCCCTTCTTACTTGTTCTAGCAACTCTACATCCTTCCTAAAATGAGGCTTCCAGACCTGTATGCGATACTTAAGGTGTGGCCTGACCATATACAGAATGTCAAAATAGACAGTGCAGCTGCAGACTCTCCCTGGAACAGTGCACACTACGACATAACTAATCTCACTGACATGATGATTGGCAAAGAGAAGCTAATCAAAGCGATCAACGCCCTGTCCAATAAAAGATCAATGGGAAGTGACTCTATTCCCACCTTTTGCCTTAAAGTTGCCTCCTACTTCATCAGCGACGAGCTGACAAAATTGTTCTATAGAATTTTACAACAGGGAGTCGTCCCAAATGCTTGGCTAAATTATACAGTCATCCCTATTCCAAAGGTGCTGAATCTGACCTCTACTGCTGAAGGTATATTTCAATCTCCTCCCCTTTTCTCAAATGCGTGGAGAAGTGCTTGTTTAAAGTGGTTGCCAATCAGATCCTTTCCCAGAGACCTCAGCATACACATTATGCGCTCTCACAAAGATTGCCGATAACATGCATACAGGCTCTGAATTTGAAAACCCTTCAAGCCTGGGAGCAAGGCTATGTTATGCATGCTGTTTTTCTGGATCTGAAAGCGGCCTTCAACTCAGTGCAAGTTAAGCCACTTATGTGCCTCCTGGAGAACTACTACAGTTTCATGGGTAATGTCTCGAAGCTACTCAGAAATTTGCTGACCAAGAGGTGCCTTACCTTCCAGCAAGGGAATAACTGCATCACAAAACAGGTGGAAGTCAGTATACCCCAAGGTGGATTTTTTCCATTAATGCAATATTTATTCCATTAATGAATGAAATATCTGCATTTATGGCCTACGCTGACGACATTGTATGTTACCTCTCAAGCCTGGCTAACACCTTACCGGACCTGGCAGAGGAATTATCGAATTCTATTATCCTGAACAAATATCTGTCCTCTTTCTGTGAATACGCTACTTATTAAAATAAACCCTGGAAAATCCAAATATATCATCTTCTCACCTAGAGCACAAGCAGACCTCAATCCAGCAGCCTCTCTGCAGCCCTTCATTGCAGGGCATGTTCTCGTCGCCACTCATTCCGTAAGGCACCTCTTGGTCAGCAAATTTCTGAGTAGCTTTGAGACATTACCCGTGAAACTATAGTAGTTCTCTAGGAGGCACATAAGTGGCTTAACTTGCACTGAGTTGAAGGCTGTTTTCAGATCCAGAAAAACAGCATGCATAACATAGCCTTGCTCCCAGGCGTGAAGGGTTTTCAAATTCAGAGCCTGTATGCATGTTATCGGCAATCTTTGTGAGAGTGCATAATGTGTATGCTGAGGTCTCTGGGAAAGGGTCTGATTGGCAACCACTTTAAACAAGCACTTCTCCAGGCATGTACGCCACACTGAGAACCCAGCACGGCCAGTACACACCAATTTACACAAATGGGTCTAAAACTGACAATCATGTTGGTGCAGCAGCAGTATTTCCTAACATCACTATGTCCAAAAAACTCCCCACTGAAAGTAGCAGTATACTGCAGAACTCTGTGCTATCCACATAGAATTAAACTATACACTCTTAAGAACTACACTGCAGAGCGTTATTTATACTGACTCCATTAGTGCTATCCAAGCTATACAATGCAATACAGAAAATGATAACCCCTTACTTAGACAGATCTGGAATACTCTGACTAAATTAAACCAGAAGAAACAACAAGTTCTGTTATGTTGGATCCCTGGTCACACTGGAATTTCTGGAAACAAACAGGCCGACCTAGCTGCCAAAACTGCTACCAATCCTATAGACTAATCCTTCACTACACCCGCATCTGACTATAAGTACATTATAAATAAACAATGCCTTGAACAATGGCAACATATCTGGCAGAATCAAGTCAACAATAAGCTACTTGGCATAAAAAAAGATCTAAAACCATGGAGATCTAGTATACGTGAGAACTGATATGAAGAAGTCGTATTAGCCCGATTAAGGATAGGCCACATGCACCTGACACATCTTTATTTGCTTGCAGCCACTGACCCACCACTGTGTATAAACTGTAACACCCAGCTTACTGTTCATCATCTACTTATTGATTGTCCCAAGTACAGTACTGAGCGACAAGCTATGTTTATCTCATTTCCCATGACGAACTCCTCTCTCAGCTTTTCTGACCTACTAGCAGGCACACCACATGGGATCAAAATTTTTGATTTCCTCAAACAGATAAAACTATACAACACGATATAAACTTGAATAACATCTATACAGATAGAACTATGTATTTAACATCACCATAGTTAGGCGCATTATGGCCTTTGCTGTCCTTGCGCCGTAAAGCCCCTAAGCAACAACAACAACCGTAAAATTCCTAAGAGTGGTAATGGGTAATGGACGAAAACCTAACGTATAAGGAACAAATCCAGCATTAGCATTAGCATTAGTAGAGGCATTTGATGCAAGAAAGCAAGCTTATGCAGCATCAGCCAAAAAAAAAAAAAAAAAAAAAAAAACCCACTTCCACTTCACCCCTCTGTTCGTTCAAAATACCTGTCCGGCTGAGCCTTAAACTTATTTAGGCTATCAACCTCCACCACAAGGGATGGGAGTCTGTTCCACCAACCAACCACCTGCTGGCTAAAGGCAAATTTCCGCACGTCTATCCTACATCTGTCTTTCCTCAATTGGAATTTATGCCCTCTCAGGAGATTTTTCTGAGCTAGAGGAAGAATCCCATCAGCATTGAGCATGCTTAAACCATTCAAGGCTTTATACACCTCTATCAGATCACCTCGCTGGTGCCTAGTCTCCAGACACTGTAATTTGCAAAACTTAAGCCTTTCTTCGTAAGAGCACCCCTTTGTTCCATTCACTAATCTTGTTGCCCTTCTCTGTACTCGTTCCAGCAGCTCTACATCCTTCTTGAAATGAGGGCTCCAGACCTGTATACAGTACTCTAGGTGTGGCCTGACCATTGCCTTATACAATGGAATAATCACCTCCTTATCCCTGCTGGAAAAATTCCTGTATATCATTGACAATACTCCATGAGCTACTCTTGCAGCCCGTCTGCACTGCTCAGAGAACTTCATATCTGCCTGCACAACCACCCCCAAGTCAGTTTCATTCTCTACCACTGTCAGTGTAGTACCACAGAGTTGATACATTGCTCTGGGGTTGCTGTTTCCCATGTGTAGTACTTTACATTTGTCAATGTTAAACTTCATTTGCCACCTCTCAGCCCATCTGCTCAACCTTTCCAGATCCTGTTGCAGCAGCATAGTGTCAGTAGTGTCCTTGACAACCCTGCCAACCTTTGTATCATCTGCAAACTTGGACATTAAGCTTGATATACCATCATCAATATCATTTATAAATACAGAAAACAATAATGGACCCAACACTGAGCCCTGAGGGACTCCACTAATAACATTAGTCCACGATGAGCAGCAGTGTCCATTGATTACCACTCTCTGTCTTCTCCCTCTCAACCACCCCTTTATCCATAGCAGCAATTTGCCTCCAATGTCACACTGCTCCAATTTGTGTAGCAGTCTTCCATGTGCAACAGTATCAAAAGCCTTTCTAAGATCCAAGTATATAATATCAAAGCTATTCCCTGCATCCAGTTCTTTTGTGACTGCATCATAATATCCAATCAAATTGGTCAGGCAAGACTTCCCCTTAACAAAACTATGCTGTGTCCGAGCTATAACCGAAGTCTTGTCTAAATGATCCTGCAGTGCTTCTTTAACCAGTGCCTCCATTAACTTTCCTGGAACAGAAGTTAAGCTCACCGGTCTATAATTACTTGTGTCAGCCTTTGATCCTCCTTTGTGAATTGGGGTCACATTTGCACATCTCCAGTCTATGGGTACCTCCCCTGAGTCCAAGGAAGCTCTCATAATTATGGCTAAGGGTTTGCTTACTTCCTTTGCTGCCTCCTTTAATATAACTGGATAGATCCCATCCACCCCGGGTGCCTTTCTTGTGTTTATCTTCAACAGTTTCTCCTCCACTTTACTCCCAGTTATTTTAAGATTCTGTAGCTTACTACTAGAGTTGAATACACCTCTGGCATTCCCCTCGCTGAATAACTCCTCATGTGTGAATGTCGATGCAAAATATTCATTTAGTTTGTTAGCTACCTGAGCAGGATCATCAACAGTTGACCCATCAATACCAAGTGGACCAATCTGATTCATCCCCTTCCTTCTAGAGTTTACATAAGTAAAGAACTTTTTGCTGTTTTTCTTTGCATCCCTTGCCAAGGATTTCTCGTAATCTGCCTTCGCCTGCCTAACCTCCTTTGTAACTTGGTTGCATATCAACTTGTATCTATCATAGGCTTCTGTGTCATGTGTTTATTTGTAAGTATCCCATGCATTTTTCTTCTCTGCCATATGCCTCATTAGTTCATCTGACATCCATTTTGGCCTAAACCTTGAACAATATTTCTGAGTTGGTATGTAAAGCCTAGTAACTTCCAAGATTAATTCTTTGAATGCTTCCCATTTTGAATTTGCTGTTGGTAACATCATCAGTTGGTCCCACTGTATAGAATTTAAATACTGTCTCAGTCTATCGTAGTCGCCTTTACGGAAGCAATAACCCTTCCCTTTACCCCTAATGGTAGTTACCTCTTTGAGTAAATCCCACTTCAGCACACTGTGATCACTGCCACCTAGTGGTTCATTTATCTGTAGATTCTTAATGCATGAAGAATCACTGCTGATAATCAAATCAAGAGTATTACTCCCTCTAGTTGCCTCCCGAACATGCTGATGTAGAAAACAATCATCCAATAAATCCACAAAAGCCCTGCTAGTGTGTGAGTGACCAGCCCCCAAATTCCAGTCAATATCTGGGAAATTAAAATCTTCCATTATAAGACTCTCTGATTTACTGGCCCACTCTATTTCCCTGTACAGTTTCTTATTATACTCATCAGAGTCATTAGGCCTATAGCACACTCCTACTCTCAATTTTGATCTCCCAATGTTTATGTCACACCAAACTGACTCAACACTGCACTGTCCAGCGATGTCGACTGGCTTCACTTCCTTGGTTTTTATGTGTTTCTTAACTAATAGCATAACCCCTTCCCCCTTCCTATCCTGTCTATCCTTTCTGTAGACGTTGTACTCCCCAAATTCTAGTTCTGCTTCCCTTATATCTGTGTGACACCACGTCCAATGATGCCGTGAAACCTTCAAAACTCGGTAGGCACTTGCAGTCAAAACACACAGATTTAGCTAAAACGTCAGTTGAATACTTCCAAAGGATGCGTGAAAGTTTGCAAAAGCAAAAAAGTTCATTAGCAACAATAATTGTTGCTAATAATTGTTGCTAATGAACTTAGTAAAATCTTATCTGATAGTGCCTCAAATCACGAGATGCAAAAAGCCGTATTCGATTGGAGAAGAATTAATTAAGCCTGTCAAGTTATATTGTGGTGAACAGGCTGTCCAGAAACTGAAAGGAATTAGTATGTCCGCTAAAATTGTGAATCGCAGAATTGAAGACATGGTACTTGTGTAAAATTGTACGTTTTATTCAATTCAACTTGACGAATCAACAGACATAACTAACAAGGCAGTTCTTCTTTGTTTTGTGAGGTTTGATTGCCAAGGAGAATTAATGGAAGAACTCCTCTGTTCACTAATCTTGTCAGGTAGAACAACCAGCTCTGAAATTTTCAATGCACTTGATGGTTATTTCCTGAAACACAGTATTGAATGGAAGAAATGTGTTGGGATATGCACAGACAGTGCCACAAGCATGACTGGATATCATTCAGGAGTTGTTGCAAAAGTGAAAGACGTTGGACACCCATACATCTTGTTTACTCATTAGCATTAGTAGAGGTATATGATGCAAGAAAGCAAGCTTATGCAGCATCAGCCAAAAAAAAAAAAAACCTTCCACTTCACCCCTCCGTTCGTTCAAAATACCTGTCCAGCTGAGCCTTAAATTTATTTAGGCTATCAACTTCCACAACAAGGGATGGAAGTCTGTTCCACCAACCAACTACCCGCTGGCTAAAGGCAAATTTCCGCACAGCTATCCTACATCTGTCTTTCCTCAATCTGAATTCATGCCCTCTCAGGTGATAATTCTGACAAGAGGCAGTATCCCGTCGGCATTGAGCATGCTCAAACCATTCAAAGCTTTATACACCTGTATCAGATCACCTCGCTGGTGCCTAGTCTCCAGACACTGTAATTTGGAAAACTTAAGCCTTTCTTCGTAAGAGCAACCCATTGTTCCATTCACTAATCTTGTTGCACTTCTCTGTTCTCATTCCATCAGCTCTACATCCTTCTTGAAATGAGGATTCCAGATCTGTATACAGTACTCGAGGTGTGGCCTGACCATTGCCTTATACGAGGGAATAATCACCTCCTTATCCCTGCTAGCAGAATTCCTGTATATCATTGATAAGACACCATGAGCTACTCTTGCAGCCCATCTGCACTGCTCAGAGAACTTCATATCTGCCTGCACAATTGCCCCCAGGTCCTTTTCATTCTCAACCACTGTCAGTGTAGTACCACAGAGTTGATAAATTGCTCTGGGGTTGCTGTTTCCCATATGTAGTACTTTACATTTGTCAATGTTAAACTTCATTTGCCATCTCTCAGCCCGTCTGCTCAACCTTTCCAGATCCTGTTGCATAGCATAGCATCCTTAACAACCCTGCCAACCTTTGTATCGTCTGGAAACTTGGACATTAAGCTGGATATACCATTATCAATATTATTTATAAATACAGTAAACAATAATGGACCCAACACTGATACATGTCTATGTGTCTGCATTTCTGCCCAGACACGATAGGCGGGATTATATGTTAAAAGCTTGATTGATTGATTGATTGATTGATTGATTGATTTGGGTTTTATTGGCGCACTAGCAACTAAGGCTATAATGCGCCAAGACCAGGTACTGTTAAAAGCCTTGTGGATTAACTCAAGACTTGAAGGACTCTGCAAGTCTTTTGTGGGGGAAATTTCTATCAGCATGGCCCACACTTGTAGGTAGAACAAATTTGGTTTGTAGAGACGTGATACTCTTAAACAAAGGTGATGCAAAAGTTTTTGCCAGTATTATTGAGGATACTTTGAAGGTTCAGGGAAACTGTTAGTTGGGGGGGGGGGGAGATGTGGGTAATACTGACATGCAATTATCTGATAATATTGGTCAAAGTAACTCTTGCACTTACCTCAAGAGTTCTTATCTGTTTCTCCAACCGGACATATTATCTAGATGTTCTGGGGGCAAAAATGTTTCAGGTGAGCGGGTAGATAATGCCAGGGAAGAGAGCCTAAAAAACTTCAAGGATTGTGTTAGGGTTGTTAAATATACAAGAAGAGTAAGTCTTAATTGTTTACATAGTAATGTTACAAGTGTCGTCAATAAAACAGTGAATTCGAACTACTGGTTACAACAAGTAATGCAAACATAATAGGGCTTATGGAAACGTGGTGCGAATTGTGGGAGCGAAGTTGAAAAATATGTAATTAATGATATTGAAATTCCACAAGATTATTTAATGAAAAAACTTTAGAACCTACAGGCCAGTAAGGCTCCTGGAGTTGATGGAATATACCCTATAATCTTAAGGGAGGCAGCAAGCGAGTGCACTGAAAAATTGAGGCTAATTATGCGAGCATTACTAGACTCTGGGGAGATTCCCTTGGATTGGAAAAGTGCAAATGTATCTCCCATACATAAGGGTGGCTCTAAACGTGAAGTTGAAAATGGTCGACCTGTCAGTCTGACTTCAGTAGTAGGGAAAATCATGGAGGCAATGATCAAGGGTAGAATTCAGGATTATTTGGATAGAATTGAAATTCTCAAATATACTCAGCATGGTTTTGTAAAAGGAAAATCATGTTTAACAAATCTGGTTCGCTATTTCAAAAGGGTTACTCACGAGCTGGATTTAGGGAATAATTTCGACATTGTTTATTTAGATTTCAGCAAAGCTTTTGACTCGGTCCCACATGAGCGGTTGCTTTATAAGCTGGAACAGGTTGGAATCACTGGGAAAATCCTTAGATGGATAGAAGGATGGCTTCAGGGCAGGAGGCAGAGGGTTGTGATAAATGGCTATTCCTCAGATTGGGTTGATGTAAGAAGTGGGGTTCCCCAAGGATCAGTATTAGGACCACTGTTGTTTTTAATTTTCATAAACAACATTGATGAAGGGATAGAGGGCGTGATGTCTAAATTTGCAGATGATGTTAAAATTGGTAGAGTAGTTAATGATCACTGTCAAGCTGAGCTTCTTCAGAGAGACCTGGATAGACTTCAGGAATGGTCAGAAAAATGGTAGCTATGCTTTAATCCCACAAAGTGTAAGGTATTACACCTGGGAAACAGTAATCCCAAAATGACTGGAGTTCAACTAAACCCAGTACTGGAGGAAAGGGACTTGGGTGTTATGATACAGTCAGACATAAAATTCTCTGAGCATTGTAAACAGGTTGCAAGGAAGGCCCATGTTGTCCTATCGATGATCTATCGAACTTTTGCAAGTAGAGATATGGACGTGATAATCCCATTATATAAGGCTTATGTTAGACCACACTTGGAATACTGTGTTCAAGTATGGAGACTGCACCTAAAGAAAGACACCGAGCTTCTTGAAAGTGTGCAAAGACGGGTAACTCGCCTGGTGAGATCGGCAAAAGGCCGTCCTTATGAAGAAAGACTTCGAATATGTGGGTTGCAGAGTTTGGAAACTAGACACCTTAGAGGAGATTTGATTGAGGTGTTTAAGGCTCTGAGGGGCATCAGTAAAATGAATGAGGACGAAATTTTCAAGATTATAAATTATGCTAGAACTAGGGGACATAAATTCAAGTTACTGGGGGAGATGTTTAGATTGTACTGCAGGCTTATTACAACTTATTACTGGAATAAGTTGCCTTTATGGGTGGTAGAGGCCGACAGTTTGGGGAAATCCAAAGGTCATCTGGATAGCACTTTCGGATAAGGGAAGCGCATAGGATGATAGGTTTAATTTCCTTTATTTTTATTAATTATTATTATTATTATTTTTTTTTTTGTTTTTATCATTGTTTTGTTCCGATTTTTTTTTTTTTTTGGCTGGTGCAGCATAAGCCATAGGCTTTCTTGCACCATGTGGCCATTACTAATACTAATACTAAAATGTAAAGTACTACATATGGGAAGCAGTAATCCCAGAGTAATGTATCAACTCTGTGGTACCACAGTGACAGTGGTAGAGAATGAAAAGGACCTGGGGATAATTGTTCAGGCAGATATGAAATTTTCTGAGCAGTGCAAATGGTTTGCAAGAGTAGCTCATGGTGTCTTGTCAATGATATACAGGAATTTTTCTAGCAAGTATAAGGTGGTGATTATCCTCTTGTATAAGGCAATGGCCAAGCCACACCTTGAGTATTGTATACAGGTCTGGAGGCCTCATTTTAAGAAGGATGTGGAACTGTTGGAATGAGTACAGAGAAGGGCAATAGGATTCGTGAATGGAACAAAGGGTTGCTCCTACGAAGAAAGGCTTAAATTTTGAAAATTACAGTGTCTGGAGACTAGGCACCGGCGAGGTGATCAGATAGAGGTGTATAAAGCTTTGAATGGTTTGAGCAATTCTGCCTCTTGCTCAGAATAATCACCTGAGAGGGCATAAATTCAAATTGAGGAAAGTCAAATGTAGGATAGATGTGCGGACGTTTACCTTTAACCAGCAGGTAGTTGGTTGGTGGAACAGACTTCAATCCTTTGCTGTGGACATTGAAAGCCTAAATAAATTTAAGGCTGAGCTAGACAGGTATTTGGATCGAGCCGCGGGGTGAAATGGGAGCGTTTTTTTTTTTTTTTGTTTTTCTTGGCTGATGCTACATAAGCTTGCTTTCTTGCATCATACGCCTCTACCAATGCTAATGCTAATTAATCTTGATAGGTACTATGCTTCTCATACTAACTAAGAAATATTGTTCAAGGTTTAGGTCTAAATGGATGTCAGATGAACTAATGAGACATGTGGCGGAGAAGAAAAATGCATGGGATACATATAAATTAATGCGTGACACGGTAACCTATGATAGATATAAGCTGGTCTATAACCAAGTCACAAAGTAGGTTAGGCAGGCAAAGACAAATTACGAGAAATCTTTGGCAAAGGATGCAAAAAAAAAAAAAAAACAACAACAAGGAGTTCTTTACTCTTTATTCTGAGCAAGATGGAATTCTCTATCTTGCTCAGAATAATTGCCTGAGAGGGCATAAATTCAAATCGAGGAAAGACAGTTGTAGGAAAGCTGTGCAGAAATTTGCCTTTATCGAGCGTGTGGTTAATTGCTGGAACAAACTTCCATCTGTTGTAGAAGTTGATAGCTTAAATGGAGTCACAGCAGAACTAGACAAACATTTCGTGGAAGTGGATGGATGAAATTAGAAGATTTTTTTTTTTTTTTTTTTGGCTGGTGTTATATAAGCTTGCTTTCTTGCATCATGTGCCTTTACTAATGCTAATAACATCAAAAGTCATAAAGAAGGTTCACTGTATATTAAGTTAAAGCATGTGTATTTAGCAACTGTTGGTGTTAAAAGAGAATAAAGATATTTTGCTTTACATGTTATTATCCGGCTTTTTATTGTTAATATATTTTATCCAATGTAAAATAAATGGATACTCTGCCAGGCATGAATGTGTGTGTGAATGTCTTCTGGTTCCTAGATTGTTTCGAATAATAAATCCAGCTCTGTGTGTGTGTGCGTGCAGATGTTTGATAATTATGGCTTGCTTGGACCATGCTTGTTGTGGATCACACAAATTATACCATGAAGTTAGTAGTATAAAGTAAAAAAACATACTGTTATATCTTTTTTACAGTACAAATGATTTTTTTTACTTTAAGTAAATATTAAAAAATATTAAAAGCCTCTAACAATTTTACAGTAATTTGCCATCTTTATCGAACATAACTGTGAGTCTGTACAAAGAACCAGACAAGAAAAAGAAGAGAGATAGGACAGTGCTTGTAGGTGAGTACTAATTCTGTGAATTTGTGCACACTGTTGATTCATTTATTAGTAAGTAATGGCAGTAACTATTTTAATTCATTCTTAGGTTCTGTAAATATACCTGTGTCAGTTGTAAATAGTCGTCATTTAGTGGAAAAATGGTAAGTATAAAAAATATATATTTTATTGATACAAGTAGGTTTTTTTTTAGCTCCTATTTCTGTCTCTGATTCTTTCTCTTTCTTTCTTATATTTGAAATTATGTTTCCTTTAGATATCCATGTGTGGGACAAGATTTTGCAGCTCTGGAAAACACTAAATTTTTATTTATATTTAGCCATTTTATTGACTTAATTGTTATATTAAATTATTTTCTATAAGTAGCTTTATAGTTCTAGTCAAGCTCCTTGGTTTATTTTGAATTTATATAGCGATTTTGAAAGTTAATATTTGGTGTCTGTAAATTTTACCATTCGTAACTTGCTGCCATTGGTATACGATATGGAATAGCGTAATGCATATATCCTAAACTTTATAGAGTAAGGTTTAATATAAACCTAGAAAGTGAAATTTATAGCACTGTATGAGAAATCTGGTAACTTAGTATAATATTATTAATTAATCAGTAAAAATTAATCTTATTAAATTTCATTGTTAATTAAATTGTACTTAAACAGAATCATGATCCAGACTAGAAGAGCAAAGCAACGTGCAGAGATTAACGGGAGTGCTGTGGCTCAGTGGAGAACCAAATGGGGTGATTCTCCAACATATCACAGTCTAAAAAAATGTGCGAAAAGTGAAATGTTTGTGGATCTTTATAGAACAGGACATGATCTAGCCAAGGAGGATGTCTTTGTTTGTGCTTGGTGCTGAGACTGTGAAAAAATTAGGTGCCAACTCAGTGTTCTGATGGGTGGCTACGAGTGTTTGAGGTGTTGGCTAGATGCTCTTGAAGAAATTAATATGAGTGGCCCATCAAGCTCTCAGCTCCCTAACTCAATGCCAGAGCATCTCCTATGCATCAGATAACACAGCGGTAATCTCCAAGGCAGAACGTTCTGGTCCCACAGGAGCTAGTTAGTATTTTCAAGGTTGGCGTCTCCATAGCGAGGTGGGAAGGAGCAGCAGTGCATAGCACACGCTTCTTGATTAGACTGGGGTTCGAGCCCGTCA
This sequence comes from Mastigoproctus giganteus, assembly GCF_048544385.1. Classification (NCBI taxonomy): domain Eukaryota; kingdom Metazoa; phylum Arthropoda; class Arachnida; order Uropygi; family Thelyphonidae; genus Mastigoproctus; species Mastigoproctus giganteus. The sequence goes on along the minus strand of NC_143577.1, from coordinate 1,197,229 downwards.
CCACCAAATACGGAGGATGCGGAAAGGTCAGGGAATGACCACCGCATATTCCCAGAGCAATATGGCCTTAGTTGCTAATGCTCCTAAAAACCAAAAAAAAAAAAAAAAAAAAAAAAAAATACTATTATCAAAAAGGCCTCTGAGGTTGGGAAAGTTCATATTCACAATATTACATTAATACACCAACCGTTGAGTTAAAATAACTTAATACTGTATATATAGATATATATAGTATATCCTCTGTATTATATATAATACAGAGGATACTGTAACATAATCTATTTACAATAACTGATATTGAATAAAGCCTAAAAACAAAATAAAATACTAAATTTTTAAAATACAATAAAATATATAAGATTAAAAGCATTAAAACTATTAAAACTATAGAATTCTAGCTTTTGGGGGTGTCCGCCTCCTTTCTCAACAAGAAAAAATACTTATGCAGCACATCCTTAAGTATCAGGTTCATGGCACACGTGGTTGATCAGATGCATGAACAAAAGCTTCTACACGTGTCCCAGAACTGGAAGCAGCTCGGGGAACGTGGTAAACAGAAACGCTCATCTTTTGAGAGGACTATAGCCTCAAAAAGGGGGTGAAGCCACACACCCCTATCCCTATTCATAGTATTGTTATTGGATGAGCAAATCCACAAGCTCTCGAGCCACTTGCTGTCCCAGAACCTATGCGCCCGATCAAGGATGACAGGATTTTCTGGGGAGATGTAGTGCTGTCTTTCCCAGAAATGTTCAGCAACAGCGGACTTGTTAAACTCTGCAGTCTGTATGGCACTCGCTATGTGGGGGAAATGGGGCCGTGGCTTAAGGATCGTCCTTAAGCTGCCACCCTGTTTCCCCCACATAACATTCCCCACAATCCGGGCATTTAATCTCATATATAACCCCACTACTGGAGTCCCTTGATATGGGGTCCTTAATTTGCGACACTACTGTGTGCAACCTCCGACTCAGAAGTTGCACACGGCGTGCTTGATAATCCCGAAATACTCTTGCAATGCATTCTGTGAGGCCCAGATAGTAGGGAATGTAAGCTGTGGTAACCGGAACAGCCAATTTTCTATGGATAGACTCCACTCCTCTACTATATTTATCCATGATCCTCTGGGGGTAACCGCATTTCATGAAGTCCGCTGCAATTCGTTAAATTTCTTTCTCTTTCTCCTCAGAGGTACTACAGTGGGTTCCAGTCCTATCAAATAGTGCCTTAGCGACACTATTCTTATGTTGCCTAGTCTGCGCTGACCTATAGTGGGCATACTGGCTCCGGCACATTGGTTTCTTATATATTGTGGTTTTTAGCCTGGAGCCATCTCTCTGTATACCATTACATCCAGGAATGGGACGATACCATCTGCTTCTACCTCTGAGGTAAACTGTATAAACGGAGAAAAACTGTTGAGAAGACTAAGCACATCTTCCTCTCTCCCCTTTTGAACAATAGTGAATGTGTCATCCACATACCTTTTCCACTTACGCATAGGGAACTCCAATCCTTCAAAGATCCTGTTTTATAATTCCTCCATGGCTAGGTTCACCACAATAGCACTAATAAGAGGCTATAGTCCTCTAAAAAGATGAGCATTTCTGTTTACCACGTTCCTGAGCTGCTTCCGGTTCTGGGGCACGTGTAGAAGCTTTTGTTCATGCGGCTGATCAACCATGTGTGTCGTGAACCTGATACTTAAGGATGTGCTGGGTAAGTATTATTTTTTGTTGAGAAAGGAGACAGATGCCCCCGAAAGCTACAATTGTATAGTTTTAATAGTTTTAACGCTTTTGATCTTGTATATTTTATTGTATTTTAAAAATTTAGTATTTTACTTTGTTTATAGGCTTTATTCAATATCAGTTATTGTAAATAGATTATGTTATGGTATCCTCTGTACTGTTAGCATTAGCATTAGCATTAGTAGAGGCATTTGATGCAAGAAAGCAAGCTTATGCAGCATCAGCCAAAAAAAAAAAAAAAAAAAAAAAAAAACCCACTTCCACTTCACCCCTCTGTTCGTTCAAAATACCTGTCCAGCTGAGCCTTAAACTTATTTAGGCTATCAACCTCCACCACAAGGGATGGAAGTCTGTTCCACCAACCAACCACCCGCTGGCTAAAGGCAAATTTCTGCATGTCTATCCTACATCTGTCTTTCCTCAATTTGAATTTATGCCCTCTCAGGTGATTTTTCTGAGCTAGAGGAAGAATCCCATCAGCATTGAGCATGCTTAAACCATTCAAGGCTTTATACACCTCTATCAGATCACCTCGCTGGTGCCTAGTCTCCAGACACTGTAATTTGCAAAACTTAAGCCTTTCTTCGTAAGAGCACCCCTTTGTTCCATTCACTAATCTTGTTGCCCTTCTCTGTACTCGTTCCAGCAGCTCTACATCCTTCTTGAAATGAGGCCTCCAGGCCTGTATACAGTACTCTAGGTGTGGCCTGACCATTGCCTTATACAATGGAATAATCACCTCCTTATCCCTGCTGGAAAAATTCCTGTATATCATTGACAATACTCCATGAGCTACTCTTGCAGCCCGTCTGCACTGCTCAGAGAACTTCATATCTGCCTGCACAACCACCCCCAAGTCCCTTTCATTTTCTACCACTGTCAGTGTAGTACCACAGAGTTGATACGTTGCTCTGGGGTTGCTGTTTCCCATATGTAGTACTTTACATTTGTCAATGTTAAACTTCATTTGCCACCTCTCAGCCCATCTGCTCAACCTTTCCAGATCCTGTTGCAGTAGCATAGTGTCAGTAGTGTCCTTGACAACCCTGCCAACCTTTGTATCGTCTGCAAACTTAGACATTAAGCTTGATATACCATCATCAATATCATTTATAAATACAGAAAACAATAATGGACTTAACACTGAGCCCTGAGGGACTCCACTAATAACATTAGTCCACGATGAGCAGTGTCCATTGATTACCACCCTCTGCCTTCTCTCCCGCAGCCACCCCTTTATCCATAGCAGCAATTTGCCTCCAATGCCACACTGCTCCAATTTGTGCAGCAGTCTTCCATGTGAAACAGTATCAAAAGTCTTTCTAAGATCCAAATATATGATATCAAAGTTATTCCCGGCATCCAGTTCTTTTGTGACTGCATCATAGTAAACAATGAAATTGATCAGGCAGGACTTCCCCTTAACAAAACCATGCTGTGTCTGAGCTATAACTGAAGTCTTGTCTAGATGATCCTGCAGTGCTTCTTTAATCAGTGCCTCCATTACTTTTTCTGGAACAGAAGTTAAACTTACAGGTCTATAATTACTTGTATCAGCCGTTGATCCTACTTTGTGAATCGGGGTCACATTTGCACATCTCCAGTCTATGGGTACCTCCCCTGAGTCCAAGGAAGCTCTCATAATTATGGCTAAGGGTTTGCTTATTTCCTTTGCTGCCTCCTTTAATATAACTGGATAGATCCCATCCATCCCTAGTGCCTTTCTTGTGTTTATATTCAGCAATTTCTCCTCCACTTTACTCTCAGTTATTACGAGATTATCTAGCTTACTGCCAGAGTTGAATACACCTCTGGCATTCCCCTCCCTGAATAACTCCTCATGTGTGAATGGCGATGCAAAATATTCATTTAGTTTGTTAGCTACCTGAGCAGGATCATCAACAGTTGAACCATTGATAATCAAGTGGACCAATCTGATTCATCCCCTTCCTTCTACAGTTTACATAAGTAAAGAACTCTGCTGTTTTTCTTTGCATCCCTTGCCAAAGATTTCTCGTAATCTGCCTTCGCATGCCTAACCTCCTTTGTAACTTGGTTACAGATCAACTTATATCTATCATAGGCTTCTGTGTCACGTGTTAATTTCTATGTATCCCATGCATTTGGTTGGATACTATGATGCAGTCACAAAAGAACTGGATGCAGGGAATAACTTTGATATTATATACTTGGATCTTAGAAAGGCTTTTGATACTGTTGCAAATGGAAGACTGCTGCACATATTGGAGCAGTGTGGCATTGGAGGCAAATTGCTGCTATGGATAAAGGGGTGGGTGAGGGGAAGAAGGCAGAGAGTGGTAATCAATGGACACTGCTCATCGTTGACTAATGTTATTAGTGCAGTCCCTCAGGGTTCAGTGTTGGGTCTATTACTGTTTTCTGTATTTATAAATAATATTGATGATGCTATATCAAGCTTAATGTCGAAGTTTGTAGACGATGCAAAGGATGGCAGGGTTGTTAAGGACACTACTGATACTATGCTGCTGCAACAGGATCTGGAAAGGTTGGGCAGATGGGCTGAGAGGTGGCGAATGAAGTTTAACATTGACAAATGTAAAGTACTACATATGGGAAACAGCAACCCCAGAGCAACGTATCAACTCTGTGGTACTACACTGACAGTGGTAGAGAATGAAAAGGACCAGTGGGTAATTGTGCAGGCAGATATGAAGTTCTTTGAGCGGTGCAGACGGGCTGCAAGAGTAGCTCATGGTGTCTTATCAATGATATACAAGAATTTTTCTAGCAGGGATAAGGCGTTTATTCCCTTGTATAAGGCAGTGGTCAGGCCACACCTTGAGTGCTGTATACAGGTCTGGAGGCCTCATTTCAAGAAGGATGTAGAGTTGCTGGAACGTGTACAGAGAAGGGCAACAAGATTAGTGAATGGAACAAAATGTTGCACTTAGGAAGAAAGGCTTAAGTTTTGCAAATTACAGTGTCTGGAGACTAGGCACCGGCGAGGTTATCTGATAGAGGTGTATATAAAGTCTTGAAAGGTTTGAACATGCTCAATGCTGATGTGATTCTGCCTCTTGCTCAGAATAATCACCTGAGTGGGCATAAATTGAAATTGAGGAAAGACAGATGTAGGATAGATGTGTGGAAATTTGCCTTTAGCCAACGGGTAGTTGGTTGGTGAAACAGACTTCCATCCCTTGTTGTGGAAGTTAATAGCCTAAATAAATTTAAGGCTCAGCTTGACAGGTATTTCAAACGAATGGAGTGGTGAAGTGGAAGTTTTTTTTTTTTTTTTTTTTGGCTGATGCTGTATGAGCTTGCTTTCTTGCATCAAATGCCTCTACTAATGCTAATGCTTATGCATTTTTCTTTTCTGTCATATGTCTCATTAGTTCATCTGACATCCATTTAGGCCTAAACCTTGGTAACATCATCAGTTGGTCCCATTGTATAGAATTTAAATACTGTCTCAGACCATCGTAAACGCCTTTATGAAAGCAATAACCCTTCTCTTTACCCCTGATGGTAGTTACCTCTTTGAGTAAATCCCACTTCGGCACACTATGATCACTGCCACCTAGTGGTTCCTCTATCTGCAGATTCTCAATGCATGAAGAATCACTACTGATAATCAAATCAAGAGTATTACTCCCTCTAGTTGCTTCCCGAACATGCTCATGTAGAAAACAATCATCCAATAAATCCACCAAAGCATGGCTAGTGTGTGAGTGACCAATCCACAAATTCCAGTCAATATCTGGGAAATTAAAATCCCCCATTATAAGACTCTCTGATATACTGGCCCACTCTATTTCCCTGTACAGTTTCTTATTATACTCTTCAAAGTCATTAGGCCTATAGCACACTCCTACTCTCAATCTTGATTCCCCAGTGCGTATGTCACACCAAACTGACTCCACACTGCACTGTTCAGCGATGTCGACTGGCTTCATTTCCTTGGATTTTATGTGTTTCTTAACTAATAGCATAACCCCTCCTCCCTTCCTATCCTGTCTATCCTTTCTGTACACATTGTACCTTATTTGCCTTATATAAGGAATGTAGATTGTACTACATTGTACATTCCTTATATCTGTGTGACACCCCGTCTCTGATATCCCAACAATATCCACCTTTGATGCTTTGAGCAATACCTCAAATTCATCAAATTTATTTACCAAACTCCTAGCATTGGTGTACACGCAAGTATACATGCACCTGTTCTTTTTCTTAGCTACCCTAACACAACCCATGTGTTTACTTGTACCGCAATGACTCCCAGCAGTGTCTGAAATATCCTGCATCTTGTTTTCCAGGCTTCTGCTCATTCCAATTGAAGCAGTGGAAGAATCACTTTCACCTCTGCCATTGCTACTGTTAATCTATTAGTCCTTGTATCCCCGCAAGATAGCAGTTTTCCGACCCACCTAACACTGCCTCGAGAGCATCAGCAGGATCATCAACAGTTGAACATATTTAATCAGGATCATCAACAGTTGAACATATTTAATCAGGATCATCAACAGTTGAACCACCAATATCAAGTGGACCAATCTGTTTCATCCCCTTTGCGAGTTTACATTGTTGTTTGTTTTTCAAAACAAAAATGAAAAACAACAAGTTGTTTGTTGTTTTTCACTGCATCCTTCGTCAAGGTTTTCACATAATCAGTCTTCACTTGTCTAACCTCCTTTTTGAATTTATTGCACACTAGTTTATACCTACCATTGGCTTCTGTGTCAACTGATAATTTATATGCATACCACACATTTTTCTTCTCTGCCATGAGCCTAATTAGTTCATCTGACATCCATTTAAGTCTAAATCTTGTACAGTATTCCTTAGATGGTATGAAAAGCCTAGTAGCTTCCAAGATTAATTCCTTGAAGGCATTCCATTTAGAATTTGCTGTTTTTAACATCATCATCATTCGATCTCACTGTAAAGAATTTAAAAACTGTCTGAGACCACTGTAGTCACCTATATGAAAATAAAAACCCTTCCTTTACCCTTGATGGTAGTTACATCTTTGTGTAAATCCCACATCAGTACACTGTGATCACTGTCACCTAGTGGTTCCTATACCTGAAAATTCTTAATGCATGAATAATCACTGCTGTCAATCAGATCAAGAGTATTATTCATTTGGTTGCCCCTTGAATATGTTGCTATAGAAAACAATCCTCCATTAAATCAACAAAAGGCTTGCTATTGTGTGAGTGACCAACCCACAAGTTCCAGTCAATATCTAGAAAGTTAAACCCCCCCCATTACAAGACATTCTGATTTACTGGCCCACTCTGTTTCTCTGCAGAATTGTTCATTGTACTCATCAGAGTCATTAGGCCTATAACACACAGCTACTTTCATTCTCATTTCCTAGTGTCCCACCAAACTGACTCAACATGCCACCCATATCAACTGGATGCACTTTCTTAGATTTTATGTGTTTCTTAACTAACCGTGGTGGGAATGAGATTAGCTCGGTGCGTGCAAAGTTTTTATGGTTCCAGCTAACAGAGAAATTTTTCTTAAATTTTTACCATTTTATTGACTTCATTGGCATATTAATTTATTTTCTAAAAGTAGTCTGATGTAGGCAACTGAAGTTTAACATTTGTCAATGGTAAACTTCATTTGCCATTTCTCAGCACATCTGCCCAACTTTTCTAGATCCTGTTGCAGTAGCATACTGTCATGGTGCCTCCATAGCCGGGTGGGCAGGAGCAGTTGTGCATAGCACACGCTTCTTGATTAGATCGGGGTTCGAGCCCATGACCACCAAATATGGAGAATGCGGAAAGGTCAAGTAATGACCACCGCATATCCTCGGAGCAATATGGCCTTAGTTGCTAATGCTCCTAAAAATCAAATAACAAACAACAAACAGCATACTGTCATTAAGAAAACTGCCAACCTTCATATCGTCTGCAAACTTGGATATTAAGCCTAATATACCTTCATTGATATCATTGATAAATATACTGAACAACAATGGGCCCCCACACTGAACCCTGGGGGACTCCACTAATAATATTAGTTCACAAAGGGCAGTCTCCATTGATTACCACTCTCTGTCTTTTTCCACTCGATTATCCATTGTAGCAACTTGCCCTTAATACTATACTGCTCCCATTTTTTTATACAGTATTCTTCCATGTGCAACAGTATCAAAAGCTTTTCTGAAATCCAAGTATATGATATCAAAATTATTTTTTGCATCCAGTTCCTTTGTAACCACTTTTCTCTCAGTTTTTTAAAAAATTATTAAGCTTCCCATTAGAGTTTAATAAGCATCTCTCCTCCACTTTCCTACAGAATTCCTTATGTGTGAATGTAGATGCAAAATGCTGATTTAGTTGTCAGCTATCTGAGCAAGATCATCAACAGCCGAACCATCTATATCAAGTGGACCAACCTGATTCATCCTCTTCCTTCAGTTTATATAAGTAAAGAAATCCTTCCTGTTTTTCTTTGTATCCTTTTGCTAAAGCTTTCTCATAATCTGCCTTCACTTGACTACCCTACATTGTGACTTGATTACAGATTACCTTATATCTGCAATAGGCTTCTGTGTCGCCTGATAATTTATATGCATCCTATTAATATTTTGTTTCTCCCACAAGTCATTAGTTTATCTGACATCCATTTAGGCCTAAACCTGGAACAGTATTTCTTGAAAAGCCAAGTAGCTTCCAAAAAAAAAAACCCAAGGGGCTCACATCTGGTGAGTATGGGCTTGGCACACCCAGGGTTCTGAGCTGGATATCATCATTCTTCTATTTTTTGGTGATTCCTTTCTACTTCTCTCTCTCTCTCTCTCTCTCTCTCTCTCTCTCTCTCTCTCAGGGTAACTCGGAAATTTTTTTTTGCTGGTGCAGCATAAGCCTCAGGCTTCCTTACACCATATGGCTAATCATAATAATAATAGTAATAAAGATTAATTCCTTGAATGTATCCCATTTAGAATTTGCTATTGGCATCATAATCGGTTGGTCCCATTGATGATGTTGTCTCTGAGCAGTGCAGTTGGGCTGCTAGTACAACTTGTGGAGTTTTTTGAATGATATTCAGGAATTTTGCTAGCAAGAACAAGGAGTTTAATATGCCTTTGCACAATAATGTTCTCTGAGCAGTGCTGATTGTATGCATTTTGGCTGTATGGTTAGGATTGCCCCATATTCTGGTAGATAAATCTGTACGAGGTCATTAGTAATTGCCAAAGCCTCAGCATCTCTACCAGCTGGGTCTGTCTGACTAGAAAACGGAAGCCAGCTGGAGGAGCTGGAGTAAAACCACCTTTGACGCAAAAGGAATCATACAGCGAATAATTTGGGCAATTGATGAGCAGTGGTTGAATCAACCGATAACTGAGATTCTGTCAGAAAAAAGGACATGGGGTTTGGCAAACTGTAAGTGGAAATGGAGATTATTGAGATTAGAACTGAGCCAACGTATATTTGTGAAATGAACTAGGAAGTGTTTGGGAGGTTTACACCTTTTCACAGATAAGCTTGCTCTATTAGTTTGCCAATTCATGAGGTATTCAATAGTAAGAAAAAGTGGGGTGGGGGGATGTGATGTATAAAGTAATGAAATTTTTGAATATGGCGTACACGTGGTAAGAATATACCTAACATGGCCTCGACAATGCCCCCAGCATACACACTTCTCTGACTACCTCTGTCACTATCTAGTATTTGTATTAGTAATGGCCGCATGGTCTAAGAAAGCCGATGGCTTAATAAAAGAAAAGGAAATTAAACCTATTATTCTATGCGTTTCCCTCACCAGAAGATATTATTCAGATGACCTTTGAATTTCTCCAAACTGTCAGCCTCTACCACCCATGTAGGCAACTTATTCCAGTAATTTATAACTCACTGGCTAAAAGAAAACTTCCTGCAGTACAATCTAAATGTCTCCCCCCCCCCGTAACTTGAATTTATGTCCCCTAGTTCTAGCATCATTTATAATCTTGAAAATTTGTCCTCATTCATTTTACTGATGCCTCTTAGAGCCTTAAACACCTCAATCAAATCTCCTTTAAAGTGTCTAGTTTCCAAACTCTGCAACCCACATATTCGAAGTCTTTCTTCATAAAGACGCCCTTTTGCCAATTTCACCAGGCGAGTTACCCATCTTTGCATCCTTTCAAGAAGCTCGATGTCTTTCTTTAGGTGCAGTCTCCATATTTGAACAGAGTATTCCAAGTGTGGTCTAACAAAAGTCTTATATAATGGGTTTATCACGTCCCTATCTCTACTTGCAAAAGTTCAACATATCATCGATAGGACACCATGGCTAAGTAATAGTAATAGTAATTGTGGCATGTGATGCAAGAAAGCAAGTGTATGAGGCTATGTAGCAATAGCCAAAAAAAGTATATATATACACACAACCATTCCCTCTAAATATGTTTGTCCAGTTCCTCTTTAAATTTATTTAACCTATCAACTTCCACAACGACAGATGGAAGTTTGTTCCAGCAATTAACCACCCGCTGGCTAAAGGCAAATTTGCACACATCTATTCTACAGCTGTCTTTCCTCAGTTTGAATTTATGCCCCATTAGGTTTCTAATCTGAACAAGTGGAAGAATCCCTTCAGAATTCAGCTTGCTCAACCCATTTAAGACCACACCTCAATCAGATTACCTCGCAGGTGCCTAGTCTCCAGTCGCTGCAATTTACAGAATTTAAGCCTCTCTTAGTAAGAGCATCCCTTCATTCCCCGTCACCAATCTTGTTGCCCTTCTCTGTACACACTCAAGCAAGTCTACTTTCTTCCTAAAATGAGGCCTCCAGACCTGTACACAGTACTCAAGGCATGGCCTGATCATTGCCTTATACAGAGGGACAATCACCTCCTTTTCTCTGCTAGCAAAATTCCTGTATATCATTGACAAAACCCCATGACCTGCTCTGGTAGTCTGTCTGCATTGCTCAGAAAACTTCATATCTGACTGCACAATTACCCCCAGGTAATTTTCATTTTCTATCACCCTAAGTGTAGTACCACACAGTTGGTACATTCCTCTGGGGGTTACTTCTACCCATATGTAGTACTTTGCATTTGTAAAATGTTAACCTTCAGTTGCCTCTTCTCAGCCCATCTTCCCAAATTTTCTACATCCTGTTGCAGTAGCACACTGCCATTATTGTCATTAACAGCCCTGCCAACCTTTGTATCATCTGCAAACTTCAACACTGAGCCTGATATACCCTCATCAATATCATTGAAAAATACATAGAACAATGGTGGACCCAACACCAAAACCTGTGGGACTCCACTAATGACTCTTGTTTGACTAAGGACACAGAAGAGAGCATAAATTCAAATTGGGGAAGGATGGTTGTAGGATAGATGTGTGTTAATTTGCCTTCAGCCAGCAGGTAGTTGATTGTTGGAACAAACTTCCATCTGGAGTTGTGGAAGTGGGTAGTGTGAATAAGTTCGAGGAAGAATTAGACTATTAGACTGTATGGGAAGTGGTTTTTTTTTTTTTTTTAGCCAATGTTCTATAAGCTTGCTTTCTTGTCTCTGTTTTTTTTTTTTTTTTTTTTTTTAATGAAAACCCCAAACACGAGAGGTATTAGAACTACAGTACTTAGTACCTTGCTTAGATTGGAGATTGAGAAGACGAAAGAAGATATTTGTTGACATTAGACTTGATCTTCTGTAGACTGTAATTTTCAGGAAATACGTATGAAGGAAGGTTGTACCAGAAAACGGCAGTTGGACGAATAAACGAGGAAGATGAAAAGTTTGTTCTGTAAGTTTGAAGTTTGGACAGTAAATGGATGTTGGCTGGTGGTGGCACATGTTCGGACTGTTTTGAACGAGAGAGTGAGAATAATAGAAGCCAATTCAGAAGAACCATGCCCATGGAAGTATCTGTAAAAAAGACATGCAGCAGAAACAGTACATCTATGAGACAGTGAGTAGAGAGACTGAGTTAGAAATGAGTCATTAATTAACCTAACTGCCCTTTTCTGAATGGAATCTAGAAGCCTGAGAGAGGTTTTGGGGGCAATGCTCCAGATGTGGGAACAATATTAGGGTAACTCGGAATTTTTTTTTGACTGGTGCAGCATAAGCCTCAGGCTTCCTTGCACTATATAGCTGGCAATAATAATAATAATAATATTCCATGGTAGGTCTTATTTGCAATTTGTACAGAGTGAACAGCTGTTTGGAGGAAAAGTAACGTCTAGAGCGAAAGAGAAGAACAAGATTTTTAGATGCAGAGGAAGCAATATTTGTAATGTGCTTGTGCCAAGAGAGATTAGAAGCCAGGGTAATCCCCAAAAGAGATATATCATTTTGCCTAGAAATCGGAATGTCACCAAAGATAAGCATGGGAGCAGAAGAATCCTTTTTGTGAGATATAAGACAAGACTGAATTTTAGAAGGATTGAAATCAACTAAGTTGTCTTTGCCCCACTGGAGAATTACCTGGAGATCGGCATTTAAGGAATTGGTAGCAGATATTTAAGAAGTTGAAGCTTATTGAGCAGGACAAGGTTTCTCAAAATGGAAAGTGGAATGCAATGTGCTATCATCTGCAAAACTATGGATAAGATTTCCAGTAAATGGAAGAAGGTCATTAATACACAAGAGGAAAAGAGTGAGGGAAAGAACTGAACCTTGGGGGACACCCGCATTAGTGGAGAAGTTAGAAGACAGAAAGCCATCTACCATCACCCTCAGTGAGCGATCGGAGAGAAAACTGGATAATCAATTACAAAAAACAGTTGGCAAACCATAAGATAGAAGCTTGTTTAGAAGACCTTTATGTCAAACATGATCGAAAGCCTTTGAGATGTCAAACATGATTGAAAGTCTTTGAGATGTCAAGAGTAACTGCTTGTGTTTCACCAAACTTTTCCATTGAATTAGTCCATAAATGGGTAACATAAGCCAGAATATCACCAGTGGATCAATAGAGCGAAAGAGAAAACCCAATTCTTTAGATGCAGAGGAAGCAATATTTGTGATATGCTTATGCAGAGATCAGAAGTCAAGGTAATCCCTAATAGAGATATGTGATCTTGTCTAGACATCTGAGTGTCATCGAAAATAAGCATAGGAGCAGAAGAAATCATTTTGTGAGATATAAGACAGGACCAAGTTTTAAAACGATAGAAATTAACTAAGTTACCCTTACCCCATGGAGAATTACCTGAAGATCTGCATTTAAGGAATGGTATTGGATATTTGAGAAGTTGAAGCTGTTTGTGCAAGGCAAGATTTTTCAAACTGTAAGGTGGAATGCAGCGTACTACCATCAACAAAACTATGGATAGGGTTTCCAATCAATGTAAATAGGTCATTAACATACAAGAGGAAAAGATTGGGAGAAGTAATGGAGCCCCGGGAGAACACCAGCATTATTGTAGAAGTTAGAAGACAGAGCCCTATCTGCTATCACTATAGTGAGTGGTCAGAGAGAAAACTGGATATCCAATTATCCAAAAACATTTGGAAAACCATAATATTTAATTATTTAGAAGACCTTTATGCCAAACATGATAAAAAGTCTTTGAAATGTCAAGGGCACCTGCTTGAGTTTCACCAAACTTTTTTCTCCACAGACGTGTAAAATAAGCCAGTATATCACCAGTGGACTGACAGTGATGAAAAAATATTGGCAATCATTGATCAGATGGAAGAGTTATGTGATCTTTTAGTTTGGGAACTGGCTGGATATAAGCAAATTTCCAAGCAAAAGAAAAAAGTGAAAAAAAGAAGACAGAAAATACGAGTAAATTCAGGAGCACAGGTTTTGAGAATAAGTGGAGAAATGCATCAGAACCTGGAACTTTCATGATCAAGACTATTCAGAAATCTTTCTGACATCCTTTTCATAGAAGACCACAGGAGGCATTTAATGGAGTATATCTGAGAATTGTAAGAGATGGTTTACCAAGATCATCAATAAATGCATTAGAAGAAAAGTAGGATGCTAGCAAGTTGACTTTATCTTTGGCTGAGGTGGCAATAGAACCATTGGGTTTTAACAGAGGTGGGAGTAAAGATGGGCAGAAATTGCGACCAATAGCTAAGAGACCAAACTGCTCAACTACCATTTAGACAAGAAACAAGTTTTCTACTCTTAGCCTATTCAAAATCTAGGTGTAAAAAGTGATTAGTGGAGTTGGGAGAATGATAGGGGAAAGAGATGATTTTAACAGAATTGCATAGAGAGATTTAAGCCAGAGAGGATCGGAAAGAAGAGATTCCAAATTACTAAGTCTTTGACAGGGAATTACTAAGTCTTTGATGTATGCAGAGGTACCACCTTTAGAGCAAAAAGAATCAGCAAATAATTGGGACAACTGAGATGAGCAGAGTTTGAATCAAACTATAATTGGGATTCTGTCAGAAAAAGTAAGTGGAAAGACAGTTATCATAATAAATACAGGATTATTCTAATGTCTTATAAGATTATTCTAAGTTCAGCATTTTCTTGATGATAAATATCATATCAATGGCCATGAGCATTAAAAAATTTCAATCCAGAAAATATCAGACTTCACCACTTTTTCAACTTTGTCTTATTTTCTTAATGATAATAACTTATAAATTTCGTAAATCCAAATAAATTTCACTGAAATACAAGTACTTTCAGTCATTACTATTCTGCATTGTTGTCCAGTGCAATGAATTGCTATTCTTTATTCGAGTTCTTGAGGTTGTCATATGCAGAATTAAAAAAATGTTTTTCTTATCCTTTTGGAACACTGGACAAGTCCTCTGAAACCAGTACCATTCCATAGTGCTTGTTCAGTATCCCAAAGGGCCAAGTAACTTATCACTTTAACCACTTATCAACCATGACTTCCATGCTGAGGGTCTTTTTAGAGAAGAACAAGACGTATTCATATAAAAAATTGCTTTCTTTACTCTAAAAAAACTGACTCCAAATTACTGAGTCTCTGACAGGGAATATCCATCAGAGACTTAGTAATATATAATTGCATTACATATTTAGGTTCAGAGGAATATTTTTACTAGGTTATGGGAAGAAATTTGGCCAGAAAAAAAGTTTTGTTTGATAGAAAAAAAAAAAAAAAAAGAAAGCTTTCAAATATATTTTAAAATTTATGATACCTTTAACATAGAAATAAAATACAAAAAGCCTGTTCAGTAAAGTTAATTATGAAGACTAGACATTTTTCATTTAAGGTATGACAGAAATATATTTAAAAATTAAATACTACTTCATAAGCAATTTTTGGATCATATTTGAGAGTACTGATTGATTGATTTTGGTTTTTATGGCACATGAGTGACTAAGGCCATGATGTGCCAAGCTTGAATATTTGAGAGTAGAGCAGCTCCAGATATCCAAACTAAAATGCCTTAATCTCATATTAGCCCAGCAAAAATAAACTTGGCCCATTTTTTAAATTGAAGACTGGCCCCTGAGCCTTCTTTCAGTCTCCCAGCAGCCCAGTCTTCCACTGTTAACTGTTATTACTAATATTATGTGACTTTCCACCGAAAGCTGTATAAGAGTACGCATTCTGTATAAAAGGCTTCTTGGTTTGGTTTCTTTGCTCATTTTTTTTTATACAACTAATCAGGCTGCTAGTTAAATTATCTTCTCATTCTTACTTGGAAGTAATGGGATTTTTTCTCCTTAGGTACCCAGCTATTATGGGAAAATCTAGTCCAAAAGAATGCCCTTCTTTAAGGATAAAAGCCCGTTTTCTTCAAATAGACATTCTTCCAGAAGAGAAATATTATGAGTTTTTGCAGGTTAAAAACATTTTATTATTAAATATATTTTGTTGCCTGTGAAATTTCTGTTATTTTTGTTTAAATGGGAGCCATTTGCAGCACAGTTTTAGAGTTAAACCCAGCCTCTCTCTCTGTTAAAAAAAAAATCTCAGCTTTTTGAATATATTTAAATTGCATGGTAAATTGACTAAGCAAATTTAAATGTATAGTATTTTAAAATTACTAATTGAATTGAAATGATATCATTTAATGATAGGAAAGAGCATGACAGAGAACTTTTTCTGAATTTGTGTAATTTAGAGTATCACTATGTGGATTTAGTAATGATATGTTTCTGAAATACAGTTACTTTTTTTGTTATAATTTGGAATGACTCTAAGGAGTTCTTTTTTCTTAAGGTTGTTAGAGTCAGTGCCTTGCCAGTTTGAGTGGCAGATCCAGAACATTTGATGGAAGGGGCATAGTAAAAAAATAAATTGCTAAACAAAGAAAAATTATAATTTACACAAATACATTGATAATCTTTGGTGACCAAGCAGTTTTCTTGAAATAAATTCCTAAGTAAATGCTAAAATAAGTATCATAATGGATGGTAAAATAAAGTTAATTAGAAAAATCAGTGATTGAAAATTTTTATTTTCTCAATTGTTTCTGAGAAAGTGAAAAAGTGAGGAAAAGAAAGTAAAAATCAAACTTTAGTAGATATTATTTTTAAATAACATTCATAGAAAAGAATAGCGAAAGCTTAAAAAACGGTACTCACCTTGAAATTAATCTGCGATGGTTTACTTAGGTAGCGTGGTTAATGTTTACGTTGAATTGTTAAATTGAAAAATTAAAAGGGAGGGAAGTAAGTAAAGGTTGACTGAGTTAAATGGGCCCAAGGAAACAGAAGTGTACACATCCAATCCTTGGTTGTCATCGAAATAAAAAAAAGAAGAATAATTAAAAACTATGTAAGTGAAGCCAATAGTCTTTACGAGGACTTTCGTTAGTTAAAGAACGTCTTCAGTTGGCAATGTGTGGGGAGAGAACGCGTATGGTATTTTAAGAATAAAAAATTATACTCTCGTGATGCCTTTTTTGACATGTGGGAACTTTAATCTCGAGAGGTTCCAAATTGGGGAAAGATTGAAGGGGAGTTTAGAATTCAGAATTTGGAGGTTAGAGTGGTGCTTGTACCATTCAATAACTAGAGCTTCATATTGAAGTATTCTGTAGCTGGATTTTAGTTTAATGATGGAAATGGCAGAATCGATGAGCGGGTTGTGGTTGTGAGTCTGGGCATGAGTTGTAAGTTCTGTGACAGATTGGTTAGACGTGAGACTATGGAAATGGTAGTATGCACGGGTGTTGGATGTTTTTGATGAGCCAAATTTGGTAGTGGTACTTCCGATATAACATGTGTTGCAGTTTGGTTGACAATTAATGAGGTATATAATATTATTAAGGTCGTTTGTAGAATATTTGTATGTGTCTTTATAGGTGCTGAAGAAGGATCCTAATTTGTTGTAGGTGGAAAAAACAAGGGAGATATCAGTGTTGTTAAATAGGCGTCGGAACTGTCCTGCTAGTTCATTGTGGTAAGGGAGGACTATGCGGATGTTAGTTTTATTTTTGTCTTTGGTTGGGATGTTAGATTTAATTTTATTTTTAGCGTGAAGGATTGTATTTAAAATGAGTTGGTGGGGGGTAACCTCTGGATATAAATTTGTCGGTAATATACTGTATTTCATTGTGAAGGTCGGTGGGTGAGGAACTGTACTTTAGTGCATTGTGAATTTGGTTATATAAAACTGCCTTTTTAGTGTTTAGAGGGTGATGAGAAGCAAAATGTAAGTATTTACCGGTGTTTGTATTTTTCCTGAAAATTTTCGTATTTAATTTTGTGCCTGTTATATAGATAGTGAGATTAAGGAAATTTATCTGATTGTTCTGTCCAATTTCAAGGGTGAATTTAAGTCTATCATGTACAGAGTTAAGTTTTACGAAGAGGTTATTAATAATGGGTCAGTTGCCTACTACAAGAATGTCGTCGGCATAGCGCATGTATAATTTTAGTTCAGGGGGAAAGGGGTGTAGGATTTGGCTTTCAATGGCGGCTAGGTAGATTTTGGACAATAGGGCCGAAATCCCCAGTCCCATTGGTAAGCCATATATTTGTTGGAGGATTTTTTCGTTGAATCTAAAAAATCTTGCTTCTAATAGGAGGGTGGTGAGTTCAAGGATATGGTCTATAGAAAGGGGGGTACGTTTTGTTAAGGTATCGTCTGTTTCTAAGAACTTGCGTAAGGCTTGTAAAGTAAATGGAATATGGACATTTGTGTAAAGAGAAGTAACGTCATAGGAAGCTGGGATGTTTGTATCGGATATTGTGATGTTATTAATTTTTTGAAAAGCTTGATTGGTGTTATTGATCTTGAATGTGGAAAATTTTGTAAGGGGGGTTATAATTTTGACCAGGAAGGAGGATAAATTAGCGAAAGCTGAATTGCTATATGATACAATTGGTCTTAAAGGGTGGTCTGCTTTATGTAACTTGATAATCCCAAACATGTGGGGGAGGATGTTATTGTGGATTCCAATTTGTTGTAGTGTGGAAAGGTTGATTTCCTTATTTTGCCTGAGTTTTCTGAGAATTATGTCGAGTTTATTTTTGAGTCTGACGATGTTATGGTTATTTACATTTATATATGTGTTTGGATCTGCTAAGATGGATTCTAATTTTTCGGTGTAGGTGTCTTTATCTATTATAACAATCATGTCACCTTTATCGGCTTTTTGAATAATAACGTTGGAAGTTTTACTGAGTTTGTGTAAATCCATAAGCTGTTGTTTTTTTATATTAGAGCAAGAAGATAGTTTGGTATTAATAATACTATTTGTTTGGTGCATTAGACGCCATTTATCGGGATGATGTTCGAGTTTGGACTGGAGTTCAACAATGCAGTCTTTTATAGGGTAATGTTGATTTTTGATGGCAAAATTAAAGCCATATTCCAGGCCAGAATGTTCAGCGGGTTTAAAAGATCTGGAAGAGAGGTTAACGGTGGTGATTTTTGCCGGGGAGCGAGTCGTAAGGGAATTCCATTTTTTATTATGTCTTTGTATTATTTCTTGGTTGGTAGCATTAATACGTATATTGTTTTTGTTGGTGAACTCAATCCAGTCATGAGGGGTCATTTCTTTTTTAAGGTAAAATTATCAAGTTACATAAAGCAGACCACTCTTTAAGACCAATTGTATCATATAGCAATTCAGCTTTCGCTAATTTATCCTCCTTCCTGGTCAAAATTATAACCCCCCTTACAAAATTTTCCACATTCAAGATCAATAACACCAATCAAGCTTTTCAAAAAATTAATAACATCACAATATCCGATACAAACATCCTAGCTTCCTATGACGTTACTTCTCTTTACACAAATGTCCATATTCCATTTACTTTACAAGCCTTACGCAAGTTCTTAGAAACAGACGATACCTTAACAAAACGTACCCCCCTTTCTATAGACCATATCCTTGAACTCACCACCCTCCTATTAGAAGCAAGATTTTTTAGATTCAACGAAAAAATCTTCCAACAAATATATGGCTTACCAATGGGACTGGGGATTTCGGTCCTATTGTCCGAAATCTACCTAGCCGCCATTGAAAGCCAAATCCTACACCCCTTTCCCCCTGAACTAAAATTATACATGCGCTATGCCGACGACATTCTTGTAGTAGGCAACAGACCCATTATTAATAACCTCTTCGTAAAACTTAACTCTGTACATGATAGACTTAAATTCACCCTTGAAATTGGACAGAACAATCAGATAAATTTCCTTAATCTCACTATCTATATAACAGGCACAAAATTAAATACGAAAATTTTCAGGAAAAATACAAACACCGGTAAATACTTACATTTTGCTTCTCATCACCCTCTAAACACTAAAAAGGCAGTTTTATATAACCAAATTCACAATGCACTAAAGTACAGTTCCTCACCCACCGACCTTCACAATGAAATACAGTATATTACCGACAAATTTATATCCAGAGGTTACCCCCACCAACTCATTTTAAATACAATCCTTCACGCTAAAAATAAAATTAAATCTAACATCCCAACCAAAGACAAAAATAAAATTAACATCCGCATAGTCCTCCCTTACCACAATGAACTAGCAGGACAGTTCCGACGCCTATTTAACAACACTGATATCGCCCTTGTTTTTTCCACCTACAACAAATTAGGATCCTTCTTCAGCACCTATAAAGACACATACAAATATTCTACAAACGACCTTAATAATATTATATACCTCATTAATTGTCAACCAAACTGCAACACATGTTATATCGGAAGTACCACTACCAAAGGCGCTTCCGTAGCCAGGTGGGCAGGAGCAGCAGTGCGTAGCACATGCATCTTGATTAGACCAGGGTTCGAGCCCGTGAGCCACCAAATACGGAGGATGCGGAAAGGTCAGGGAATGACCACCGCATATCCCCGGAGCAATATGGCCTTAGTTGCTAATGCTCCTAAAAACCAAACAACAACAACAACAACAACCACTACCAAATTTGGCTCATCAAAAACATCCAACACCCGTGCATACTACCATTTCCATAGTCTCACGTCTAACCAATCTGTCACAGAACTTACAACTCATGCCCAGACTCACAACCACAACCCGCTCATCGATTCTGCCATTTCCATCATTAAACTAAAATCCAGCTACAGAATACTTCAATATGAAGCTCTAGTTATTGAATGGTACAAGCACCACTCTAACCTCCAAATTCTGAATTCTAAACTCCCCTTCAATCTTTCCCCAATTTGGAACCTCTCGAGATTAAAGTTCCCACATGTCAAAAAAGGCATCACGAGAGTATAATTTTTTATTCTTAAAATACCATACGCGTTCTCTCCCCACACATTGCCAACTGAAGACGTTCTTTAACTAACGAAAGTCCTCGTAAAGACTATTGGCTTCACTTACATAGTTTTTAATTATTCTTCTTTTTTTTATTTCGATGACAACCAAGGATTGGATGTGTACACTTCTGTTTCCTTGGGCCCATTTAACTCAGTCAACCTTTACTTACTTCGCTCCCTTTTAATTTTTCAATTTAACAATTCAACGTAAACATTAACCACGCTACCTAAGTAAACCATCGCAGATTAATTTCAAGGTGAGTACCGTTTTTTAAGCTTTCGCTATTCTTTTCTAGTCTACTAACACGGTACTTGAAGATTTCTAAAAATTTCGTATAACATTCATACTAAGTAGGCACTGTGAATGAAAATCATGAATTAACGTGCATGTGCTCAAAGTATAGTCAGTAGTCTGGGTCCAGCCTTGACAAGATATGTGAAAGAATTTTAAAATTTATAGCTGGGCAAATTAGATATCCTAGAAAAAAATATGGCACTGTAGCTTCACACATTAGTCAACTTCAGGAATCTTCAGATGCAGCTCAATTGCAACTGCATATCTGAACAGCTCATGCAGTTCAGATATGCAGAATGCAGCTCTTTTATTTTGATATACACTCAGTGATCACTGAATTATGACCACCTACCAAATACTATGTTGCATTTGCATGGATAACAGCTGGATAACTATGTTATACTTTTGCATGGATAACAGATGCTAATCGCCTAGGCTAGCATTTCCCAAACTTTTTTAGTCAAGGAACACTTGCCTCAGGGGCTCACATCTGGTGAGTATGGGCTTGGCAAACCCAGGGTCTTGAGCTGGACATCATCATTCTTCTCTTTTTGCCTTCTTGGTGTTCGAGGTGTTCCCTTTTACTCTCTCTCTTTCTCAGGGTAACATGGGAATTTTTTTTTTTTTTTTTTGGCTGGTGCAGCATACGCCTCAGCCTTCCTTGCACCATATGGCTAATAATAATAATCTCACAACATATTCATGGAACACTTACGAAACACAAGTTTAGTTGGAGCCAAAGAACTGTTTGCTAGCTAATATTTTATTACATATGGTGCACTGTGCATCATTATTTTTAACACATATAAAGCTGGAATTCAAATAACTGCCATTATACTTTTGTTTTGGTCTTTTATTAGTTGGTTCCTGTTTTTTCACTTTGGATTTTTGGGGAACAAAAGGCTGCGATTGTTCATCCTCACTTTGAAATGTGACAATATTTTGTGTTCGTTTTCACTGACCACAGTTGCACTACTAGAAGTACTTTGCTTCTCGTTTTAAAGTTCCTTTTTCAATCACAAATCTATGGTCATATATTTTAATAATAATATTTCGAAATATGGATAATATCGAAATATGGTGTAATAAGGATAGGTGGAGCAGAACCAGGGTATGTCTGCCGGGAGCAGCTATTGATGATGTCACCAACAGATTGTCAGATTTTAAAGGGGGTAAAGAAAATATTATTATTCATGTGGGGACAAATGATATTAAACGTACACGATCTGACGATTTGTTGGAAAAATACAGGACCATGCTGAGGAAATGTCGCGAGCTAGGCCATAATGTCTATGTGTCTGCAATTCTTGCCAGACGCGATAGGAGGGATTATATGTTAAGAGCCTTGTGAATTAACTCAAGACTTGAAGGAATCTGCAAGGCTTTAGGGGGTAAATTTCTATCAGCATGGCCCACACTTGTAGGTAGAAGGAATTTGTTTTGTAGAGACGGGATACACTTAAACAAAGGTGGTGCAAACGTTTTTGCCAGTATTATTGAGGATACCTTAAAGGTTCAGGGAAACTGCTAGTTAAGGGGGATGGGTAATACTGACACGCATTTATCTGATAATATTGGTCAATGTAACTCTTGCACATACCTTAAGAGTTCTTATCTGCTACCCCAACTGGACGTATTATCTAGATGTTCTGGGGGCAAAAACGTTTCATGTGAGCGGGTAGCTAATATCAGGGAAGAGAGCCTAAAAAACTTCAAGGGTTGTGTTAGGGTTGTTAAATATACAAGAACAGTAAATATTAATTGTTTATACAGTAACGTTAGAAGTGTCGTCAATAAAATGAACGAATTCGAACTGCTGGTTAAAACAAGTAACGCGGACATAATAGGGCTTACAGAAACGTGGTACCACCCGGAAATTGGGGATGATGAGTTTCAGTATGGCTTGTATAATGTATTTAGGAAGGATAGGTTAGATAGAAGGGGTGGTGGGGTAATGCTTCTTATCAGAAGCAGCCTGAGTGTGACGATAGCTTTCCCGGATTCAGACATTTCACATGCTAGTATAGAGTCTGTATGGTGTGAGATAGTCGGAAACAAAGGTATAATGTGAGTAGGAGTAATCTGCAGACCAGGTGATTGTGAAGATTATGACAAAAGCCTCTACATGCAAATGGAATGGGCAAGTAAGCGTCAATGCCTTATTATGGGTGATTTCAATTTGCCTCTAATTGATTGGAGTAAATGGGAAGGAAACTCGACATGGGGAACAAAATTTTTAAATCAACTAGATGACTGTTATTTGTATCAACATGTCAGGGAAAGTACTAGAGAAAAGAATATCCTAGACCTCATCATCACACATGAATCAGATGACATAACAGGGCTGACAGTAGAGGAACCAGTAGCAGGAAGTGATCACGGAGTTCTACAGTGGATGATGACGAGAGAGGTAGCAGTAGTAAAAGGCAAAGGAATGGGTTTTAATTTCAGAAAAGGAAATTACGATGCCTTAAGGTGCTACATGGCCTCTATTAACTGGATAGATATCGCGCAGAGAATGAATACATTTGAACTGTGGTACGCTTTTAAAACATTAATCACAGATGCCTTGAATGCGTATATACCATTAAAAAAATACTCCACGAGAAGGGTTCCAAGTTGGATGAATAGTGAAGTTGCCACATTACTTGAGCAGAAAAAGGTAGCATGGAAAGGTTACAGAGCAATAAAAAGTACTGAAGCCTATAACAGCTACAAAGTGATGTGTAATAGAGCCACAGAAAAGGTTCGACAGGCAAAGGCAGTTTATGAGAAATCACTAGCAAACAGAGCAAAGAGGGGGGATAAAGAATTCTTCACATATATAAATGCCAAGAAGAGCAGGATAAACCAGATCGGACCTTTACATAAGGGAAAGGGAATAGTAATAAATACACCAGCTGCCGTTGCAGATGAACTCAACAGTTTTTTGCATCGATATTTACAAATGAAAAGCCTTTTGTGGCAATGGGAAAATTGTGGGAGTGAAGTTAAAAAATATGTAATTAATGATATTGAAATTTTGCAAGATTATTTAATGAAAAAACCTTTGATACCCTATAATCTTAAGAGAGGCGGCAAGCGAGTGCATTGAACCATTGAGGCTAATTATGCGAGCATCACTAGACTCTGGGGAGATTTCCTTGGATTGGAAAAGTGCAAATGTATCTCCCATACATAAGGGTGGCTCTAAAAGTGAAGTTGGAAATTATTGACCTGTCAGTCTGACTTCAGTAGTAGGGAAAATCATGGAGGCAATGATCAAGGGTGGAATTCAGGATCATTTGGATCAAATTGAAATTCTCAAGGATACTCAGCATGGTTTTGTAAAGGGAAAATCATGTTTAACAAATCTGATTCGCTATTTCAAAAGGGTCACTCACGAGCTGGATTTAGGGAATAATTTCTACATTATTTATTTAGATTTCAGCAAAGCTTTTGACTCAGTCCCACATGAGCGGTTGCTTTATAAGCTGGAACAGGTTGGAATCACTGGGAAAATCCTTAGATGGATAGAAGGATGGCTTCAGGGCAGGAGGCAGAGGGTTGTAATAAATGGCTATTCCTCAGATTGGGTTGATGTAAGAAGTGGGGTTCCCCAAGGATCAGTATTAGGACCACTGTTGTTTTTAATTTTCATAAACGACATTGATGAAGGGATAGAGGGCGTGATGTCTAAATTTGCAGATGATGTTAAAATTGGTAGACTAGTTAATGATCACTGTCAAGCTGAGCTTCTTCAGAGAGACCTAGATAGACTTCAGGAGTGGTCAGAAAAATGGCATCTATGCTTTAATCCAACAAAGTGTAAGGTATTACACCTGGGAAACAGTAATCCCAAAAAAACTTATTCACTTGGTGGAGTTCAACTAAACCCAGTACTGGAGGAAAGGGACTTGGGTGTTACGATACATAATTACTGAAATTCAGACATGAAATTCTCTGAGCATTGTAAACAGGTTGCAAGGAAGGCCCATGGTGTCCTATCGATGATCTATCAAACTTTTGCAAGTAGAGATAGGGACGTGATAATCCCATTATATAAGGCTTATGTTAGACCACACTTGGAATACTGTGTTCAAGTATGGAGACCGCACCTAAAGAAAGACATTGAGCTTCTTGAAAGGGTGCACAGAAGGGTAACTCGCCTGGTGAGATTGGCTAAAGGGCATCCTTATGAAGAAAGACTTCAAATATGTGGGTTGCAGAGTTTGGAAACTAGACACCTTAGAGGAGATTTGATTGAGGTGTTTAAGGCTCTGAGAGGCATCAGTAAAATGAATGAGGACAAAATTTTCAAGATTATAAATGATGCTAGAACTAGGGGACATAAATTCAAGTTAAGGGGGGAAATGTTTAGATTGGACTGCAGGAAGTTTTATTTTAGCCAGCGAGTTATAAATTACTGGAATAAGTTGCCTTCATGGGTGGTAGAAGCCCACAGTTTGGGGAAATTCAAAGGTCATCTGGATAGTACTTTCGGGTAAGGGAAGCGCATAGGATGATAGGTTTAATTTCCTTTTTTTTTTTTTTTTTTTTATCATTGTTTTGTTCTGATTTTTTTTTTTTTTTTTTGGCTGGTGCAGCATAAGCCATAGGCTTTCTTGCACCATGCGGCCGTTACTAATACTAATACTAATACTAATAATTATGAAAAAAAAATGTATACAAGGGAGTGAGTTTTGTTATGATATCGGTTCACTTCCTCTTCTCCTTCAACCTGCATACTCCAGGCTAAATCGCATATGAATGGCATACTAGATTACCACATTTCTACTTTTTCTTAGGTGTCATTACCTCTACACATACTTCTCTATGCAAAACCCACCAAAATAAAGTGTTCTGCGGTCTATTTGATTATTAGTCTATGCCAGTATATTAATAACCAAAAAATTATTTTAAATATTATAATGATACAAAAGTGGTATACACCACAAATATGCAAATTTATTTATTTTATTTTTTTAATTATTAATTAATATTTTTTGCGGAACCCTTGTTCACATCTCAGTTTGAGATGTGAATAAGTGTTCATGGAACACAGTTTGAGAAACGCTGGCCTAGGCATTGACTCCACTAGATGTTGGAAATCCATGCTTCTGCAAAGCTTTCCACAGTTTCAGAATAATAATGGTTGTATGTCCATATCCCTCACTTCCCATTCCGAAACATTCCACAGGCGTTCAATTTCTGAGATCAGGCGAATTTGGAGACCAATTAAGCAGGCAATAATCTTTACTGTGTTCCTTCAATCACTTGTGCACAGTATGTGCTCAATAACATGAAACATCATTGTCTTGAAAGATCCTGCTTCTGTCCAGGAAAAAATTCAACATGGCAGAATGCACCTGGTCTCCTAAGAGACCAAACTTGGAATACTGTGTTCAAGTTGGAGACCGCACCTAAAAAAAGACATTGAGCTTCTTGAAAGGGTTCAGACATGGGTAACTCGCTTGGTGAGATCAGCAAAAGAGTGTCCTTATGAGGAAAGACTTCGAATATGTGGGTTGCACAGCTTGGAAACTAGGAGGAGACTTGATCGAGGTGTTTAAGACTTTGAGAGGCAAAAGTAAAATGAATGAGGACGAACTTTTCACGGTTATAAATGATTCTAGAACTAGGGGCATAAATTGAAGTTACAGGGGAGATATTTAGGTTGGATCGCAGGAAGTTTTATTTTAGCCAGCAAGTTATAAATTACTGGAATAATAAATAATAAATTACTAGAATAAGTTACTTACATGGGTGGTAGAGGCTGACAGTTTGAGGAAATTCAAATTTCAGCTGGACAGTTACGTACTGGTGGAAGGAAATGCTTAGGTGCTTATTTCCTTTTCTTTTATTATTTATTAATTATTTATTTAATTGGCACCTCCATAGCCAGGTGGGAAGGAGCAGCAGTGCATAGCACACGCTTCTTGATTAGACCAGGATTAGAGCCCGTGACCATCAAATATGGAGGATGCAGAAAGGTCAGGGAATGACCACCACATATCCCCGGATCGTTATGGCCTTAGTTGCTAATGCTCCTAAAAACCAAAAAACAAACATTTATTTAATTTAATTTATTATTATTATTATTTTACTCACGCACCAGGGTTCTAGTTCTTGCCAGCTAAACATACTCATATATTAAGTAACCACTACCACCTGCCTGAATAGTGGGCACAATGCACATAGTTACATAGTATTTGGGGTCAGTTGCAGCTGGTGGCTTCCCACTTCTGTGCCGTATGCACTCTATGATGAAATGCAGAACTACTGCAAAAGCCAGGAAAAGTGTAGTGTATGGTTTATATAGTATTGTGCTTTGTTCTGTTCTTGTGTCTGACTGCTCAGCCACAGGGCCCCTATGTTGACCTCTATACTGCAACTGGAAGATGAGCCAGGCTGCCCATTATACTCTGGCTGGTCTCTGCCAGGGTCACCTGGGCTTTCTGGATGAGGACCAAGTAAAATGATATTGATGATGGTATATCAAGCTTAATGTCCAAGTTTGCAGACGATACGAAGGTTGACAGGGTTGTCAAGGACACTACTGACGCTATGCTGCTGCAACAGGATCTGGAAAGGTTGAGCAGATGGGCTGAGAGGTGGCAAATGAAATTTAACATTGACAAATGTCAAGTACTACATATGGGAAACAGCAACCCCAGAGCAACGTATCAACTCTGTGGTACTACACTGACAGTGGTAGAGAATGAAAGGGACCTGTGGGTGGTTGTGCAGGCAGATATGAAGTTCTCTGAGCAGTGCAGACGGGCGGCAAGAGTAGCTCATGGTGTATTGTCAATGATATATAGGAATTTTTCTAGCAGGGATAAGGAGGTGATTATTCCCTTGTATAAGGCAATGGTCAGGCCACACCTAGAGTACTGTATACAGGTCTGGAGGCCTCATTTCAAGAAGGATGTAGAGTTGCTGGAACGAGTACAGAGAAGGGCAACAAGATTAGTGAATGGAACAAAATGTTGCTCTTACGAAGAAAGGCTTAAGTTTTGCAAATTACAGTGTATGGAGACTAGGCACCAGCGAGGTGATCTGATAGAGGTGTTCAAAGCCTTGAATGGTTTGAGCATGCTCAATGCTGATGGGATTCTTCCTCTTGCTCAGAATAATCACCTGAGAGGGCATAAATTCAAATTGAGGAAAGACAGATGTAGGATAGATGTGCGGAAATTTGCCTTTAGCCAGCGGGTGGTTGGTAGGTGGAACAGACTTCCATCCCTTGTCGTGGAAGTTGATAGCCTAACTAAGTTTAAGGCTCAGCTGGACAGGTATTTTGAACGAACAGAGGGGTGAAGTGGAAGTGGTTATTTTTTATTTATTTATTTTACTTTATGTTTTTTTTGGCTGATGCTGCATAAGCTTGCTTTCTTGCATCAAATGCCTCTACTAATGCTAATGCTGAAACAAAATGAGGTCAAGTGGGGGTAGATAGCATGAGAGGGATTCATAGTCAGGAGGAAGATAGAAGGACGAGGAAGGAAGGCATCTTTCGGTTGAGATAGATACGTGGGGGGGCCAAGAATGAGTTTCTCCCTGTTCTGGGCCCCCTCCCCCCCAATAGAATGGGAAAAGTTGAAACAGTTGCAAGGCTAGAGTGCCTGCATAGAGAGAGAGAGAGAGAGAGAGAGAGAGAGAGAGAGAAAGAGAGAGAGAGACAGCATTTGGCAGCTGTTTTCAATGATTAATCCAAGTTGAGTTTCCTTCAATTAGTTTACTGGTCTTGCCACTGGCTGAGCTGTGATAGAATTGTCCTCCTGATTTCAAAAGCAGCTTATGCGAAGATTGAGAGCTGTTTGTAGGTGTCTTCGTTAGCAGGGAAGTAGTGCTCACCACGAGAGAGAGAGACAGTAGAGAGGTGAGCATGTGGCTTCTAGGAGCATGGTAAAGGTGGCAGTTGTAAAGCATATGCTCCTAATTTTTGTCTTCTCTGCACACAAAGAGGGTTATGGTCAATTCCTAGATCAGTTAACTTGGCTTTGAAGAAACCATAGTTGGTTAAAATATATGTAACTCATGCCAGGAGCGTACCAAGTTGGTGGGTTCGGATGGGTCATCAAGACATCTGGCACAAATCTCTGGGTGACTCGTCCTTTGGCCGAGGCATGGCAGTCCGACTGCCATCTACAGAGGAGGTGGGATATAATATTTTTCCTTTCCTGTTTCTGGTTGTTGATGAGGTTAAGAACATAGTTCATGATTGTCATTGGCAGGGTTTTCCAATGGTGGTATAAGAGCCCTCTCGCAATCACTTCCATATGCAAGGGGAGCACACCCACCAGGACTTGAAGTGCAGATATTCGGACAGTGCAGCATGCCCTGGTGATGGTGAGTAGGATATGCCTTTGTATTGTATCCAATTTTCTTCTATTTATTTTGAGGATTACTCTGTGTCACCAGGTACCTGCACCCTAGCAGATAGCAGGTAGCAAGGAAAACCTTATAGATGATTGTTAATGTTCTTCTTTTTAGACCCCAGTCACACCTTGTAATTCTGGAAATCATGCTTGTGTATTTCCTGATCTTTTCTGCAAGATGTTGTAGATGCAGGTGGAAGGTAAGTTTATTGTCAACTATAACTCCTAGATATTTTAATTTAGTTACAAGTTTTACTGGCCTGCCATCAATCCTGATTGTTGATGATCTAGTGGCACTGAGGGTGCTTTTGATTACAATTGCTTGAGTCTTCTGCTGATATTTTTAGTTTGTGTGATAGTCCAATCATAGATAACTTTTAGGACTGAATTTGTCCTTTCTTCAAGCTGAGTGCATGTATTTGCATCTATAATGATAATCAGGTCATTCACGAAGGCTAGAAGTCTTGCATACTCTATGTTGGTATTTGGGAGCTCATATAGTGTGATTGACCGGAACAATTGCCCAAGCACAGACCCTTGTGGGCACTTTATTGGTGACAACTCTGTAGGATTCTTTGTATTTTGTATGGATCATGACCGTGTGACTTGTCAGATAATTCTGTAGGCAGGAGTAGAAATTTTTTGGGAAGGCAGCAAGCCTCAGATGCCTCTTGATGCTAGGCCACCAGAGGGCACTGAAGGCTCCCTCAACGTCTATAGAGACAGCTGTTGTTGTTGTTATTTGGCTTTTAGGAGCATTAGCAACTAAGGCCATATTGCTCCGGGAATATGTGGTGGTCATTCCCTGACCTTTCCGCATCCTCCGTATTTGGTGGTGACGGACTCGAACCCCGGTCTAATTAAGAAGCATGTGCTACGCACTGCTGCTCCTTCCCACCTGGCTACGGAGGCACCATGGAGACAGCGAGCTGATATTTTTGTCAGTTGTGGATGGAGGAGTGGTAAGTGTTGACAGAGTGTCCTCATTGCAGCTGCCTTTATTGAATCCATGTTGGTGTGGGAATTGTAAATTTGCCTGATTGTAGTAGTTGGTTGCTCTAGTATGCAATAATCATTCCAATATTTTTCCAAGAAGGGGAAGGGCAATTGGCCAGTAAGAAATTGGGCTGTGTTGTTAGTTTGTCTGGTTTCTTGAGGATTAAGTAAATGCAAGCTAGCTTCCATGTGGATGGAAAGGTAGATTTTTTCAAGGCAATTGTTATAAAGGCAATTGTTATAATAGGTGCTCTGGAAAGTGCTCGTAGAATTTGTGAATAATCTCCACTTCATGGCCTGGATCCTTATTGGGTTTTGTTTTTGCAAGTGTAGCTGCAGGTTCTTGCCTACTGTTCGCCCCCACCCAAGTGGCGAGAACAGTAGGCAAGGGCTACCTGCTCAGGGACAGAGTAGGTTAAAGAAGCAAGTTCACCATATCTGACTATCAACAATCAACATTGGCACACTTACTAGCCGCAGCCACAAACTAGCTGATGCCTTGAAAAAGCACTATGTCGACATCACTTGTTCGCAAGAGACAAAGTGGACAGGATTGAAAGCTGGAGACATTGGAGAAGGATATAAAGTGCTATACTATGGAAGAAAGGCCAGGCAAAATAGCTTTGCTGTGATCATCGGTTAGAAATACCATGACAACATCACTGAAGTCAAGTGGATTTCAGATTACCTAATGTTGGTTAGGATCAACATTATATCCAGCACCCTACAAATCATCTCGTTCTGTGCACCACAAACTGGGTGATCAAATGAGGAAAAAGGTAAATTTTGGAAAAACTTTGAGACATACCTCCAAACATTTGACAATGATGAGATCCTCCTCATAGGTGGAGACTTAAATGGATGTGTATGCTACACTAGACAAGGCTTCAAGTGAGTCCACGGAGGATAAGGGTATGGTGTACACAATGATGATGGTATCTGCATTTTAGAGTGCAGAAGCCAACAATCAGGGAATCGCAAACACCTTTTTTAAGAAGAGGCTTTCACACCTCATCGCCTACAGCAGCAGTACCACATAAATTGACTACTAGCTCCTGCAATGGGAGATCGAAAGCTGGTGACTAATGCAAAAGTCATACCATCAGACAACATTGCCACCCAACACTGACTACTGGTCTTTGACTTCCAGCTACAACTCTACTTATTCCTCAAAATGTACACAACTGAGATAGAATGCATTAAGTGGTGGAAGCTACCCTACCACCAAGCCCAGCTGAGAATATTGCTGAGCACATTGCAAATGGACCCGGGCCAAATTCCAGCGGTCATATGACACAACATGGCTGCACATATCAGCACTTGTGCTACAACTGTCCTAGGAATTACAAAACCTGGCTGCCGCTGCATTGACAAACAAGTCTTTTTTTTTTTTTTTTTTTTATGAAAACCCCAAACACAAAAGATATCAAAACCTAAGTACTTAGTACGATGCATGGGTTGAAGGAGAAGTATGGGGGAGGGGGATGCCAGAAACTTTGCTCTAGAGACTAAACATGGGTTTCACCAAGTCTGGTGGTGGAATGCCATATACAGCAAGCAATTAAAGTGAAGAAATGTGCATACAAAACATGGCTAAAGACAAGAAATGGTGATGACTTCAAATGTTATAAGGAGCTGAAAGCTGCAGCAAAATAAGACGTTGCAAGTACCAATGCCACACACTACAAGGGTTTGTATGATGAATTAGACACACCTGTTGGCGCAAATAAGATTTACCAGCTAGCTGCATCATGCCACCGCTCAAACCAGGACTTCCGACATAT
Source organism: Mastigoproctus giganteus (assembly GCF_048544385.1). Lineage (NCBI taxonomy): Eukaryota > Metazoa > Arthropoda > Arachnida > Uropygi > Thelyphonidae > Mastigoproctus > Mastigoproctus giganteus. The sequence goes on along the minus strand of NC_143577.1, from coordinate 1,165,376 downwards.
TGTAAACATCAAGAATGAGAACCAGCAGCTGCTGCAAAATCCAGCTGATATCCTATGCCGCTGGAATGACTATTATATGAAAATATGCAATCAGGAATACCCCTCATCCACCAATTCCAACTACTGTGGCGATTCCAGAACCTGTGCTCCCTATTATAGCTGACGAGGTAGCAGCTGCAATTAGTAAAATGAAGAATGAAAAAGCAACAGGCCTATACAACATACAAGCTGATGTCTGGAAGGTACTTGGCTGGCATGGAGCAAAACTCTTAGAAGAACTTTTCAATAAGATTACTGAGAAGAAAAAGAAGAAGAATGAAATGCCGCCAAGCTGGCAGACAAGCATCATAATCCCAATCTGGAAGAGAAAAGGCGATGTCGACTGCTTGAACTACAGGCCGATATGTCTGGTGTGCTACACAATGAAGATCTTTGAGCACATACTCGACACATGCAACTGCAATATCATCACAATCTCACAAACCCAGTGTGGCATAAAGGGATGTGGAACAACAGACACTGTTCATGCTGCTTGTTTGCTGATGGAAAGCTACCATGAAAAGATAAAAGTGGTGCACATGCTGTTTTTAGACCTATAAAAAACCTTTGACAGGGTGCCATATGAGCTCATATGACACACACTATGATCCCATGGAGCTACATCCACTGGACCCAGCTGCTGTACCAAAATGTCACCAGCTCAGTCTGCTGTGCTGCTGCCACCTCACCGTTTGCCATCTGCATAGGCGTGCATCAAGGCTCTGCCCTATCATTGCTTCTCTTCAATCCTTGTATGGACAAAGTGTGAGCAGACATCCAGATTCCCCACCTGTGTACCCTATTTTATGCTGATGATGTTGTAGCATATGAAACATGCCAGGGCCTTAAACAGCAGTCACAGGAATGGAAATCACATATGGCGAAGTTCAGATTGCAACAGAACATCAAGAAGACAATATCTAGAATGCAGTGCCCAGACAGATGGCTCAATTACAATCAATGGACAGGCATTAAATAAGGTCACCCAGTATAAATACCTGCTTATATGTTTCCTCTGATTGCGACACATTACAAAATGCTCAGATGTGAGTCAATGCTGCCTGGCTGAAGTGGTGGCAAACTACCAGAGTCCTGTGCAACCACAAAATCCCAATATAGTCGATTCCAGTTATTTGGGACACATCGAGACTAGTGCATTTTGGCCCGATTAAGTGGCTGCCCCAATTATCCGAAGTTTCACGTATATAGTTAAAAATACAATGCCCCCCCCCCCTTTACAATTGGTTCACTGTACAATCAAATCACGTTACGATGGAGTCACCATTGTAAAGTACTGTTCACTATATGATGTGTAATAAGCGTCGGTCATTGTGATCACGTTTGTGAATTGAATTTTAATTCAATTAAACAGCGATTCTAATTAGCGAAAATAGGAGGAATATTATCCACAGGCTATAAAAGCAAAGATATATTAAGCACAGATTTACCCTTTATTATCTTACCAATTAAAAAATTAAATGATACTTGAAATTCGTAAGAATATATGTGATAATCGGAAGAATTAATACGTACTGTAATATGTACATACTAACTAAACTAGTTGACATTTCTGTTCACTGTCATTTGTGGGTGGGGGTTAAAATTTAAAATAGCAAAAAGATAAGCAATCAATAACAAAGAACACAGCACATACAAATTGCAAGTAACACGATACGCATAAGTGAGAACGAAGTAACAAATTACGAAGCTTTAAAAATAGGAATGAAGAAAAGATTCTGAAAATTATTTTTTTTATATGATTGAAGATTCCATAGAAGTGTAAACACATTTTACCATAATAACCACAGAATTCCAGCTGTCGGTATTATCGCAAATTCAATAAGATTGAGTTTACTATCAGTTTATGATAGATTTCACTAACACAAAAGCCCAATAAACAGGTAACCGCTAATTGTTTTTATTGTTTTATGGTTGTGACCTCCAGAAATCCGACTGAACTACGTGGAATGGTCGGAGACAATCGTAGGGTAATCTTCAGTGCTGCGGTCTCCTGCCCCGATTAAACAGCATGTTGTCCCAATTAAGCAAAGTAAACCCTGGCTATTTTCTCGATTGGGTTCTGTTTTTTAAGATTTGTCCCAAATAAACGGCTGCCCCGATTAACCGGTGGCCATATAACCAGAATCCACTGTACATAAAATCAAAAGTTTACAAGACGATCATCAGACCGGTGGTGTTGTATGAGGCAGAATGCTGGCCAGCAACAAAGAAGCATGAGCAGATCCTGCATGTTATGGAAATGCAAATGCTCAGGAGGTCACTTGGCCTGACTAGACTTGACCACATCACAAATGTGCATCTACGAAGGACTCTTGGTTTAGCTCCTATACATGAAAAGATGTATAGGGGCAATGACGATTCAATAGCAAAGACGGCACTAAACCTAAGTCTAGATGGTAGGCAACCACGTGGATGACCAAAGAAGTGATGGCTCGATCAACTGAATGAGGATATGCGAACTGTTAATATCAAACCAAATGATGCTGCAGATCACATGAAGTAATGAATGAAGTGCAGACAAGCAGATCCTGCTCCGATGCCAGACAAATGCTAGGAGGAAGAAGAAAGAGAAGCTGCAAGTTCTTTAAGCCAGATAGGCGGTTCAGTCAGGTGTATTTGTGAAGAAAACACATTGGTGTTTTCTTCACAAATGTGTTTCATTTTCTTGTCAGTCATCTTCTAGAAACAAACAGATAAGAATGTTTCCCATCAAGTCCTCCCAAGTATTGGTCAGAATTCCATTTGGTGTGATTGTTGCATTTGGGACCTCTCCACAAGGTAGTTTGCTAGTGATGATTTTATAAACTACACCATCCCAAGGGTACGTGTTGCCAGTACTGGAGACAAGGTTTTTCCAGAATTGCCTTTTCTTTTGCCTGATCTCATTTGTGTATCAGTTTCTTAAGTTGCAGTTAGTGTTCTGAAGGGCCTCTACTTCTGATTGTGGCCAGGATCTGTGGGCTTGCTGAAAGTTTCTGTACTGAGTGGACTTATCTTCTCAGCATAATGGGTCCAGTCGTGGATCCATTTTCTCTTATCTTCTCAGCATAAGTCATGTTGCTTGCACCACACACACACACACACATAGGCAGCAATTGGCATGTTGCATCAGGTATTCGGATTCATCCAACCAGCACGCTTGTTTCCTCCTGTCCTCTAGTGTCCAAACAGCATGTTGTTGACACTACAGCATTCAGTGATCAGCAGGTGTCTCTTGGGTCATCTGCTGTGGAACCACATATGTCTGAGTATGTGATGCATTGTCATTTGGGATGTTGTTCTTGCATCCCCCCCCCATATTCTATTTTGATGTTAACTTATGCACAGTGATCTGCCATTGATTGAAACGATGAACATAATTCAACCATGGAAGACCAACATGGAACAGAACATCAGTGTTCCACAAATTCTTTCCAAAATAAGAAATTGCCTGACTCCAATGAGATTTTAAAAGATGAACTTGAGTCGGAAATTAATGAAATACTTTTAACTATTTTTGCTAAAAAAGTTCAAAACCTAGAAAATATGGACTGGATCATCTACTATTATCTATGTACAATAGTACCAGAATAGAATCCGAAAGGGCGTTTTCTGCCGCTAATCAAATATGTACCAAAAATTAGATCCATTTTAAACGATCATACTATTGATTGCTTATGTTTCTTAAGCTCATTTTATTCGGACAGGTAGTGTGCATGCTTAAACATAACTAAACTTTGCAGTAACAATATGTATTTTTTTGTATTTTTTATGATTTTTTTCAGAATATTTATTATTGCAATAAATGTTTATTTAAAACTTGAATTCAAGTAATTACAGTACTTTTTATTTCCTTACTTTATTGAGAAAAACGTTTGTTTTTGGAATACCGGTATCTCGGTTTCATAAATTAAAAATACCGAAATACCAGTATTAAGGTTTTGACCGGTATTGTAAGCCCTAGTGACACTTATGTGGCCAACACGTCTTCTCAAAAAATAAAGTAACCTACTGGGCCATGTCGGCCACATATATGCGACATAAAAAAAAATTCTAATTTTTTATATATTTTAAGTGAAAAAACGACAACACTGACATTACAATATTTATTTTAGAATTACCAATCAAATTATTTGCTAAACATTTTTTGGTTCCTGGGGAATTTTTTTCTTAAATTGGCTTGGCAGTCAACATGTTAAAGGTAGTAGATTAACTGTTGGATAAACTGTATGCTCTAAAATAACCACTGGTGATCCGGCAAACTCACTAATCTGGCACCCCACAGGTCCCAATGATGCTGGATTAGTGACGGTCGACCTCTATCTAATTTGGGATAAAAAATGGATCAGATACATGCGCACAACAGTGGAAAGATAAATTTCTGAAATGTCTAAATTACCTTTCCACTATTTATGAATAGTGGAAACGTAAATTTATATACTTTATTCGAAACGTAATAAAATTTCCTTCTATTAGGAGTCTAATCAGGTAAAAATCTCTTTAAAGGGCAGTTTGGTATGGTTAATTGGTATAGTGTTATTGCTTAATATATTCCACACTACATCTAAAGTACTCAATGTTTACATTTGTGTATAAGGATATGACATCTAGGGAGAACAGGTTATCATTTATGTAGACTACAATCCTTCAGGCTATTAAATAATGCATCATAATTCTTAACACCAAATTTAATTGACTGTCTAAAAGGTTTGATAATATTGTATACATGGGTGGCTAGTTATACAAAAGCAGAATTTCTGTAGGAAACAATTGAGCGAAATGGGAAATCCTGTTTTGTGAAGCTTTACTTGACCAAAAAGAGTGAGAATATTAAAAGTTCTGGCTTTCAAGTCTTTTAAACTGGGACAAAGTGATGAAATTGTTTTTTCGATAAGTAGTTAAAGTTTTATTCTATTGCATGACCAAGTTTGTAAACAAAGAAGGGTTTACTTCAAGCTATGTAGACATGTCCGAAATAATTGAGTTTAAATTATTGATATAATCTGATTTATCGAGAATTAATACCATATCCCCCTTGTTGGCTTTATGAATCATAATATCTTTGTTCTTCCATAGATCATATAAGGCCTTACTTTCTTGACTGCTTAATTTTGGTAGCCTCTCTCATAATAAATTACATGCTGAACAAAATAATCATTCAATCATGTTGCAGTTTGAAAGTAGATAAATGATCTAGTATGTAATGTTTCATGTAGTGAATGTGATGGAACCTATCAAGGATCGACAGCACTTGGCCTCGGTGCATGCTTCTAGAGCAAGTGCCTTGGAATTACCTTTTCATGCTATCAATGAAAACTGCACTTTTTTATTTAACTTATTTAACGAGTCTAAAATACTAAGTATACACCTTAACTACACTAAATTAATAATTGACGAAACCCTGGAAATCAAAATGCACAAGGTTTGATTAATGTACATTGCCCATGTCATATATCTGATTCATGGTCATTTTCACACATGCACCAAGATACCGAATAATCTACATATTAAAGTTTCATTCATTTAAATTGCGTTACTCCTCTGCTGTGACCAAGATGTATATTAGCATTAGCAAGGACACATGATGCAAGAAAGCAAGCTTATATAGCATCAGCCAAAAAAAACAAACACAAACACCTCTCATTTCATCCAATCCACTTGCTCCAAATGTTTGTCTAGTTCTGCCTTGAATCTCTTTAAGCTATCAACTTCCACAATGGCATATGTAAGATTGTTCCATCAAACAACCACCTGCTGGCTAAAGGCAAACTTCCGCACATCTATCCTACAACTGTCTTTCCTCAATTTGAATTTATTCCCTCTCAGGCGATTATTCTGAGCAAGAGGAAGAATCCCATCAGCATTGAGCATGTGCAAACCATTCAAGGCTTTATACACCTCAATCAGATCGCCTCGAAGATACCTAGTCTCCAGACAGTATAATTTGCAAAACTTAAGCCTTTCTTTATAAGAGCAACTATTTGTTCCATTCACTAATCTTGTTGCCTTTCTCTGTACTCGTTCCAACAGCTCTACATCCTTCTTAAAATGAGGCCTCCAGACCAGTATACAGTACTCAAGGTGTGGCCTGCCCATTGCCTTATACAAGGGGATAATCACCTCCTTATCCCTGCTAAAAAAATTCCTATATATCATTGACAAGACACCATGAGCTACACTTGCAGACCATCTGTACTGCTCAGAAAACTTCATATCTGCCTACATAATTAACCCCAGGTCCTTTTCATTCTCTACCACTGTCAGTGTAGTACCACACAGTTGATAAGTTACTGCTTCTCATATGCAGTACTTTACATTTGCCAATGTTAAACTTCAGTTGTCACCTCTAAGCACACCTGCTCAACTTTTCTAGATCCTGTTGCAGCAGCATACTGTCATTAGTGTCATTAACAACCCTTCCGACCTTCGTATAATCTGCAAACTTAGACATTAAACCTGATATATCATCATCAATATCATTGATGTATACAGAAAACAAGAATGGACCCAACACTGAAACCTAGGGGACTCCACTAATAACATTAGTCCACAAAGAGCAGTGTCCATTGATTACCACTCTCTGTCTTCTCCCCCTCAACCATCCCTTTATCCATAGCAGCAATTTGCCTCCAATACCACACTGCTCCAATTTGTTCAGCAGTCTTCCATGTGCAACAGTATCAAAAGCTTTTCTAAGATCCAAATATATGATATCAAAATTATTCTTTGCATACAGTTCCTTTGTGACCACATCATAGTATCCAATCAAATTAGTCAGACAAGATTTCTCCTTAACAAACCCATGCTGTGTCCGAGTCATAACTGAAGTCTTGTCTAGATGATCCTGCAATGTTTCTTTTTTTTTTTTTTTTATGAAAACCCCAAACACGAGAGGTATTAGAACCTATAATACTTAGTACCATGCTTGGATTGGAGGTTGAGAAGACGAAAGAAGATATTTGTTGACATTAGACTTGAACTTTTGTAGACTGTCATTTTCAGGAAATAAGTATGAAGGAAGGTTGTTCCAGAAAACGGTAGGTGAATCAATAAAGGAGGAAGATAAAAAGTTGGTTATGTGAGCTTGAAGTTGGACAATAAATCAATGTTGGCTGGTGGCGGCACGGGTTCAGACTGTTTTGAGAGAGAGAGAGAGAGGGAGGGAAATATAGAAGCCAATTCAGAGGAACAGTGACTACGGAAGTATCTAAAGAAAAGGCATGCAGCAGAAACAGTATGTCTATGAGACAGCGAGTGGAGAGACTCTGTTAGAGAGGAATCATTAATTAACCTAACTGCCCTCTTCTGAATGGAATCTAAAAGCCTCAGAGAGGGCACCGCCCCAGATGTGAAAACAGTATTCTATGGTAGGACAGATTTGCGATTTGTGTAGAGTGAACAGCTCTTAGAAGAAAACTAATGCCCAGAGCGAATGAGAAAACCAAGTTTTCTAGATGCAGAGGAAGCAATATTTGTAATGTGCTTGTGCCAAGAGAGATTAGAAGTCAGGGTAATCCCCAAAAGAGATATATCATTTTGCCTAGAAATCGAAGTGTCACCAAAGATAAGCATAGGAGCAGAAGAATACTTTTTCCAAGATGAAAGAAAAGGCGGAGTTTTAGAAGGATTGAAATCAACTAAGTTGTCTTAGCCCGATTTCTATGGAGATCAGTATTTAAGAAATTGGTAGCGGATATTCGAGAAGTTGAAGTTGATTGAGCAGGGCAAGGTTTCTCAAAATGTAAAGTGGAATGCAATGTACTATCATCGGCAAAGCTATGAATAGAGTTTCCAGTCAATGGAAGAAGGTCATTAATATACAAGAGGAAAAGAGTGGGGGAAAGAACTGAACCTTGGGGGACACCGGCATTAGTGGAGAAGTTAGAAGACTGAGAGCCATCTACCATCACCCTCAGTGAACGATCAGAGAGAAAACTGGATAACCAATTACAAAAAACAGCTGGCAAATGATAAGATGGAAGCTCGTTTAGAAGAACTTTATGCCAAACACGATCAAAAGCCTTTGAGATGTGTAGAGCAATTGCTTGTGTTTCATCGAACTTTTCCATTCAATTTGTCCATAAATGGGTAATTTATGGAGGTAGTTTAAGAGTTGGTGTTTAATTGATTTCTCCATTACTTTTGAAAGAGTAGAAGTAACTGATATTGGACGATAATTGGAAGGGAGGGATTTGTCACCCTTTATTAGGAACTGGCTGGATATGAACAAATTTCCAAGCAGAAGGAAAAACACCTTTGGAATAAGAAAGTGAAAAAAAGTGGCAAAGAACAGGAGTAAGTCTAGGAGCACAGGTTTTGAGAACAAGTGGAGAAATACCATCAGGGGCTGGAGCTTAGCATCAAGATTCGTCAAAATCTTTCTGACATTCTTTTGACGGAAGACCACAGGAGGCATTGAATAGAGCGTGTTGGGAATGGTGGGAGGTGTTTTACCAATATCATTAATACATCTTGTTCTTCTCTACTCGTTCCAGCAGCTCTACATCCTTCTTAAAATGAGGCCTCCAAGCCTGAATGCAAAATTCAAGGCATGACCTGACCATTGTCTTATAGAAAGGGATAATCACCTCCTTATGCCTGCAACCAAAATTCCTGTATATCATTGACAAGACCCCATGAACTGCTCTTGCAGTCTGTCTGCACTGCCCAGAAAACTTAATGTCTGACTGCGCAGTTACTCCCAGGTCTTTTTAATTCACCACTAACCTGAGTGTAGTACTGCACATTTCGTACATTACTCTGGGATTACTGCTACCCATATGCAGGGCGCCTCCATAGCCAGGTAGGCAGGAGCAGCAGTGCGTAGCACATTCTTCTTGATTAGACCGGGGTTCGAGCCCGTGCCCACCAAATACGGAGGATGCAGAAAGGTCAAGGAATGACCACTGCATATCCACAGAGCAATATGGCCTTAGTTGCTAATGCCCCTAAAAACCAAATAACAACAACAAATAACCCATATGCAGATGGGTAGCAGTAATCCTAGAGCAGTAAACTTCAGTTGCTACTCTCAGCCCATCTGCCCAACTTTTCTAGATCATGTTGCAGTAGTATATTTTGTCACTGTTACTGTCATTAACAATCGTGTTAATGTTGTTACTGTCATTAACAGTTGTGCCAACCTTCATATTGTCTGCCTAAGCCTGATGTATCTTCATCAGTATCATTGATAAATACACAAAACAACAATGGGCCCAGCACTGAACCCTGGGGATTCCACTAATAACATTAATCCACGAACAGCAGCATCCATTGATTACCATTCTCTGTCTTCTCCCACTCAACTACCCTTTTATCCATTGTAGCAACTTGCCCTTAATGCCATACTGCTCCAATTTGTACAGTAGCCTTCCATGTGCAACAGTAACAAAGGGTTTCATGAAATCGAAGTACATAATATCAAAATTATTTTTTCCACCAGTTTATCTGTGACTACATTGTAGTATCGAATCATATTCTTCACACAAGACTTAACCTTAACAAACCCATGCTGTGTCTGAATTATAACTGAAGTCTTGTCTAGATGATCCTTCAATGCTTCTTTAACCAGTGTCTTTATTGGTCCTTGAGGTTAGCATTAGCATTAGTAGAGACATATGATGCAAGAAAGCAAGCTTATTCAGCATCAGCCAGATAAAAAAAAAAAAAAACACACCACTCCCATTTCACCCCTCCGTTCACTCAAAATACCTGTCCAGTTGAGCCTTAAATTTGTTTAGGCTATCAACTTCAACAACAAGTGATGGAAGTCGGTTCCACCAACCAACCACTCGCTGGCCAAAGGCAAATTTCCGCACATCTATCTGACATCCGTCCTTCCTCAATTTGAATTTATGCCCTCTGAGCTGATTATTTTGAGCAAGATGAAGAATCCCATTGGCATTGAGCATGCTCAAACCATTCAAAGCCTTATACACCTCTATCAGATCACCTCGCCGGTGCCTAGTCTCCAGACTCTGTAATTTGCAAAACTTAAGCCTTTCTTCGTAAGAGCAACCCTTTGTTCCATTCACTAATCTTGTTGCCCTTCTCTGTACCCATTCCAGCAGCTCTACATCCTTCTTGAAATGAGGCCTCCAGACCTGTATACAGTACTCAAGATGTGGCCTAACCATTGCCTTATACAAGGGAATAATCACCTCCTTATCCCTACTAGAAAAATTCCTGTATATCATTGACAAGACACCATGAGCTACTCTTGCAGCTCGTCTGCACTGCTCAGAGAACTTCATATCTGCCTGCACAATTACCCCCAGGTCCTTTTCATTCTCCACCACTGTCAGTGTAGTACTGCAGAGTTGATACGTTGCTCTGGGGTTACTGTTTCCCATATGTAGTACTTTACATTTGTTAATGTTAAACTTCATTTGCCACCTCTCAGCCCATCTGTTCAACCTTTCTAGATCCTGTTGCAGCAGCATAGCGTCAGTGGTGTCCTTAACAACCCTGCCAACCTTTGTATCATCTGCAAACTTGGACATTAAACTTGATATCCCAACATCAATATCATTCATAAACACCGAAAACAACAACGGACCCAACACTGAACCCTGAGGAACTCCATTAATAACATTAGTCCATGTTGAGCAGTGTCCATTGATTACCACTCTCTGTCTTCTGCCACTCAACCATCCCCTTATCCATAGCAGCAATTTGCCTCCAATGTCACACTGCTCCAATTTGTGCAGCAGTCTTCCATGTGCAACAGTATCAAAAGCCTTTCTAAGATCCAAATATATAATATCAAAGTTATTCCCTGCATCCAGTTCTTTTGTGACTACATCATAGTATCCAATCAAATTGGTCAGGCAAGACCTGCCCTTAACAAAACCATGCTACGTCTGAGCTATAACTGAATTCTTGTCTAGATGATCCTGCAGTGCTTCTTTAACCAATGCCGCCATTAATTTACCTGGAACAGAAGTTAAACTAACAGGTCTATAATTACTTGTGTCAGCCTTTGATCCTCCTTTGTGAATTGGGGTTGCATTTGCACATCTCCAGTCTATGGGGACCTCCCCTTAGTCCAAAGAAGCTCTCATAATTATGGCTAGGGGTTTGCTTACTTCCTTTGCTGCCTCCTTTAATATAACTGGATAGATCCCATCCACCCCGGGTGCCTTTTTTATGTTTATCCTCAACAATCTCTCCTCCACTTTCCTCTCAGTTATTACAAAATCATCCAGCTCACTGCCAATGTTTACTTTACCTACATCATTCTCCTTCCTGAATAACTCATGCGTGAATGTAGATGCAAAATACTCGTTTAGATTGTTAGCCACCTGAGCAGGATCCTCAACTGTTGAACCATCAAAATCCAGTGGACCAATCTGATTCATCCCTTTCCTTCTTGAGTTTAAATAGGTAAAGAATTCTTTTCTGTTTTTCTTTGCATCCTTTGCCAAGGATTTTTCGTAGTCTGCCTTTGCCTGCCTAATCTCCTTTGTGACTCGGTTACAGATCAACTTATATCTATCATAGGCTTCCATGTCACCCATTAATTTGTATGTATCCCATGCATTTTTCTTCTCTGCCACATGTCTCATTAGTTCATCTGACAACCATTTAGGCCTAAACCTTGAACAATATTTCTTAGTTGGTATGTAAAGCCTGGTAGCCTCCAAGATTAGTTCCTTGAATGCTTCCCATTTTGAGTTTGCTGTTGGTAACATCATCAGTTGGTCCCACTGTATAGAATTTAAATACTGTCACAGACCATCATAGTCGCCTTTACGAAAACAAAAACTCTTCCCTTTACCTCTGATGGTAGTTACCTCCTTGAGTAAATCCCACTTCAACACAATGTCATCACTGCTCACTGCTACCTAGTGTTTCATTTATCTGCAGATTCTTAATGCATGAAGAATCACTACTGATAATCAGATCAAGAGTATTGCTCCCTCTTGTTGCCTCACGAACATGCTGATGTAGAAAACAATCATCCAATAAATCCACAAAAGCCTTGCTAGTGTGCGAGTGACCAACCCACAAATTCCAGTCAATATCTGGGAAATTAAAATCCCCCATTATAAGACTCTCTGATTTACTGGCCCACTCTATTTCCCTGTACAATATGTTATTATACTCATCAGAGTCATTAGGCCTATAGCACACTCCTACTCTCAATTTTGATTTCCCTATGCTTATGTCACACCAAATTGACTCGACACTGCCCTGTTCATCGATGTCGACTGGCTTCACTTCCTTGGACTTTATGTGTTTCTTAACTAATAGCATAACCCCTCCTCCCCTCCTGTCCTGTCTATCCTTTCTATACACATTGTATTCCCCAAATTCCAGTTCCGCATTCCTTATATCTGTGTGACACCACGTCTCTGATACCCCAACAATATCTGCCTTTGATGTTTTGAGCAATACCTCAAATTCATTAAATTTATTTACCAAACTCCTAGCATTGGTGTACACGCAGGTGTACATGCACCTGTTTCTGTTCTTGGCTACCCTAACACAACCCATGTGTTTACATCTACCGCAATGACTCCCAGCAGTCTCCGAAATATCCTGCATCTTGTTTTTCAGGCTTCTGCTCATTTCAATAGAAGCAGTGCAAGAATCACTTCCACCTCTGCCAGTGGCTACTGTTAATCTATTAGTCCTTGTATCCCCTCCAACTAGCAGTTTTCCGACCCACCTAACTCTGCCTCGACAGCATCAGCAAAAATTCTTTCACCCTTTCTATTTAAGTGTATCCCAACCCTGTAGAAGCAATCTCTCCTGTTAACAAGTAAAGTCCAGGCTGAAAAAAATTCTATCCCTTGAGCCTTGCACAATCCCTCCAGGGCCGAATTGATCGACAAGGCTCTCATCATATAGGTTGTCAGACATTCTCTAAGATATGCCAGACAAACTGTACTTGCTACCTGGGAGTCTAAATATCATTTCAGTGTCACCTGAGTTCCTGATAGAACTGATATTCACAGGACACTCATGTTAAGTGGACCCAATTTTGGTGAAGTCCAGATGGTCTGTGTCGGCCAAATCCTCTGCTTGCACCTTCACGATGGTGGGACTGTTAGAAATCCTCAGTTTAACCTCCATGCACAAGCACACGGTGAGTGATCACCCAGATGTGAACCAATGTAAGCAGGCATCGAGGTGTGGTGCCCACACCACATGGCGGAATGCCACCCCTCTGTGTTACCAGGCAGTACCAGGTGGTAGATGACTCTCATCAACCAGTGCAATACCACCACTTTGCTTATTGGAGGCTTGAAGTGGTGGAACCCATGGTTAGTCTCCAGTGCTAAGTTCTGGTCAACTCTTCCCCATCTCTTCCATCATGCAGTATGATTCATGACTTTTGAGGTTATGATGGACATTGTGGTGAGATCCAATTTTCCTTACATTTCGAGGGTACAGCTCTAAAACGGTGTTCGCAAGCCGGCTGCTAGTTAGTTCACCGGGCCGAACATATTGGTAACTCCCTAGGAGGCTTCCGGATCAGCTAGTGTATAATCTTGCTACCTCTACTCTGCCAGATAGTAACTGGATGGAGGGAATCTGAGTAGTGTGTATGCAGGGGGCATTCTCGAGGTCACATTACGTCAAGGATCTGGGTATATTCTTATCACGTGTACGCCATATCCTAAAATTTTAATTACTTCATACAGTATGTCCCACCCACTTTTTCTTACTATTGAATACACCACGAATTGTCAAACTAATAGAGTAAGCTTATCTGCGAAAAGATCTAATCCTCCCAAGGACTTCCTAATTCATTTCACAAATCTGTGTGGTCTGAATTCTAATCTCAATTATGCCCATTTCCACTTGCAGTCTGCCTATTCCTGCGTACTTTGTCTTACAGAATCTCAGTTATCAGTTGATTCAACTACTGCTTATCTCAGTTGCCCAAATTATTCACTGTATGATTGCTTTCACCTCACAGGTGGTAATAGTGCATATGTCTGTTCCGATATCCCTTGTCAGGGACTTGGTAATTTGGGATCTTCTCTGGCTTAAAATCTCTCTCTCTCTCTACCTCATTGTTTTAAATTCATATGTTGTCTCTAGCGTTCTCCCAACTCCACTAGGCGCCTCAGTATCCAGGTGGGAAGGAGCAGCAGTACGTAGCACACGCTTCTTGATTAGACCGGGGTTCGAGCCGTCACCACCAAATACGGAGGATGTGGAAAGGTCAGGGAATGGCCACCGCATATCCAGGAGCAATATGGCCTTAGTTGCTAATGCTCCTAAAAACCAAATAACTAACTAACCCAACTCCACTAATCACTTGGAGCTCTATGATTTCCTCTCTTTGCAACTTGACTTTCTCCAGTCCAACTTTCCTAACAGTGAGGCAACTTTCCTTGGTGATTTTAATGTTCACAACTCCAGCTGGCTTCCGTTTTCTAGTCACACCGACCCAGCTGGTCGAGATGCTGAGGCTTTTGTAATTACTAATAACCTGGCACAGATTGTTCATTTACCTACAAGAATACCGGACAATCCTAACTATACAGCCAAAACGCTTGATCTTTTTCTCACAAACAACCCTTCTAAGCACACGGTCAAAGTGAGAGGTTCTTTAGGCACCCCAGATCACAACTTGGTGATTGTCTCTTCTCCAATGGAGCCTTTATCTCATGGCTATTCCCAACCTCATATTGTTTGGCATTACAAGAATGCAAAATGGGATGACCTACGAGATTTCTTTTCTTCTTTTCCTTGGTTGGATTACTGTTTAAAAACTTCTGATGTCAACGTTTGCTCAGATCATGTCAGTGAAATTATTCTTGTAGGAATGGAATCCTTTATCCCATACCCCCTTTAAAATCTAGTCCTTTATTTAAACCTTGGTTTTCCAATAAATGTGCTAAGTCTGTTCAAGAGAAGAACGTTGCATATCGTAATTGGCTTGTTTATAATTCTTCAGTTTCATTTTCTGCCTACACCAAAGCTCATAACGATTGTAAAGCAGTTATCAATCAGTCCAAACTAGAGTTTGAACAGACTAAGTGAAGAAAATTTGCTTCATACCCTTATGGTAGCCGAGCATTCCAGTCTCTTGCTAAAGCTATTGGCTGCAACTTTTGCCCATCTCTGCTCTCACCAAACCAGATGGCTCCATTGTCACTTGAACTAAGCATAAAGCTGACCTTCTAGCATCCAATTTTTTTTCCAACTCATGTATTAATGATATTGGTAAAACACTTTCCACCATTCCCAACATGCTCTATTCAATGCCTCCTGTGGTCTTCCGTCAAAAGGATTTTGACGAATCTTGATGCTAAGCTCCAGCTCCTGGTGGTATTTCTCCACTTGTTCTCAAAACCTGTGCTCCTAAACTGACTCCTGTTCTTTGCCACCTTTTTTCACTTTCTTATTCCAAAGGTGTTTTTCTTTCTGCTTGGAAATTTACTCATATCCAGCCAGTTCCTAAAAAGGGTGACAAATGCCTCCCATCCAATTATCGTCCCATTGCAGTTACTTCTACTCTTTCTAAATTAATGGAGAAATTGATTAACTGCCAACTCTTAAACTATCTAGAAACCTTCCGTCTGATCAATGATCGCCAGTATGGATTCCGTCATTGTCGATCCACTGGTGATATTCTGGCTTATGTTATCCATTTATGGACTAATTCAATGGAAAAGTTTGGTGAAACACAAGCAGTTGCTCTACACATCTCAAAGGCTTTTGATCATGTTTGGCATAAAGGTCTTGTAAACGAGCTTCTATCTTATTGTTTGCCAAATGTTTTTTGTAATTGATTATCCAGTTTTCTCTCTGATCGCACACTGAGGGTGATTGTAGATGGCTCTCGGTCTTCTAACTTCTCCACTAATGCTGGTGTCCCTCAAGGTTCTGTTCTTTCCCCCACTCTTTTCATCTTGTATATTAATGATCTTCTTCCATTGATTGGAAATCCTATCCATAGTTTTGCCAATGATAGCACATTGTATCCACTTTCCATTTTAAGAAATCTTGCCCTGCTCAATCAGCTTCATCTTCTCAAAAATCTGCTACCAATTCTGTAAATGCCGATCTCCAATGGGACAAAGACAACTTAGTTGATTTCAATCCTTCTAAAACTCAATCTTGTCTTATATCTCAAAAAAAGGATTGTTCTGCTCCTATGGTTATCTTTGGTGACAGTCCAATTTCTAGGCAAAATGATATATCTCTTTTGGGTATTATCCTGACTTCTAATCTCTCTTGACACAAGCACATTACAAATATTGCTTCCTCTGCATCTAAAAAACTTGGTTTTCTCTTTCTCCCTTGGTGCTACTTTTCTTCCAAACAGCTGTACAAATCGCAAATCCACCCTACCATGGAATATTTGGAGGCACTACCCCAAATGTTCCCGCAGCTGGGGTAGTGCCTCCGAAATCTCTCTCAGGCTTCTTGATTCCGTTCAGAAGAAGGCAGTTAGGTTAATTAATGATTCATCTCTAACAGAGTTTCTCCACTCATTATCTCATAGACATACTATTTCTGCTGCATGCCTCTTCTACAGGTATTACCATGGGCACTGTTCTTCTGAATTGTCTTCTATAATTCCCTCTCTCTCTCTCTCTCTCCCCGAACAGTCTGAACTCGTGCCACCACCAGTCAACATTCTTTATTGTCCAACTTCAAACTCACGAACCAACTTTTCATCTTCCTCGTTTATTCATTCAACTTCAGTTTTCTGGAACAACCTTCCTTCATACTTATTTCCTTTAAATTAGTCTGCAGAAGTTCAAGTCCAATGTCAACAAATATCTTCTTTCGTCTTCTCAACCTCCAGCACAAGCACGGTACTAAGTACTATAGGTTCTAATACCTCTCATGTTCGGGGTTTACATAAAAAAAAAAAAAATTATTTCTCCCAGAACAGAAGTTATACTAACAGGTCTGTAATTACTTATGTCACCCTTTGTGAGTTGGAGATACATTTTCACATCTCCAGTCCCTCTGAAGATGTACAGGTCTAGAGGTTTAGGAAATGTGTGATTTCTTTTCTCTTATTTACAGAGAAGAGCAATGAGACTGGTGAGAAAAAAAATAATGCTTTTGCTACAAAAGGCTTCAATTCTGTAAATTGCAGCAACTGGAGACTAATCACCTGCAAAGTTATCTGAAGGAGGTGTTTAAGACTTTGAGTGGATTGAGCAATCTCAGTGCTGATGGGATTCTTCCTCTTGCTCTGACTACACACATGAGGAGCATAAATTCAAATTCACGAAGGATGGTTGCAGAATAGATGTGTGGAAGTTTACCTTTAGCTAATGGATGGTGTGGTTGATTGCTGGAACAAAACTTTCATTCCCTCTGTTATTGTGGAAGTGGAGAGCTTCATAAATTCAGGGAAGAACTAGATAAACTATTGGAGCAATGGAAAGGTGAATTGTGAAGTGGTTTTTTTTTTTTTTTTGTCTGATGTATAAGCTTGCTTTCTTGCATCATCATCACTAATACTAATTAATATGTATTCATGAAAAATGCGTTTTGCTCTTTCTGAATTTGTGATATATTAGCGTTAGCATTAGATGCAAGAAAGTAATCTTATGCAGCATCATCCAAAAAAAAAAAAAAAAAAAACCCTTCCATTTCACCCCTCCATTTGTTCCAAATGCCTGTCTAGCTCAACCTTAAATTTATTTAGGCTATCAACTTCCACAACAAAAGATGGAAGTCTGTTCCACCAATGAACCGCCCGCTAACTAAAGGCAAATTTACGCACATCTATTTTACAACTGTCTTTCCTCAATTTGAATCTATGCCCCCTCAAGTTCTTAATCTGGGCGAGAGGAGGAATCCCATCAGCATTCAGCTTGCTCATCCCCTTGAAGTCCTTATACACCTCAATCAGATGACCTCGCAGGTGCCTACTCTCCGGGTGCTGCAATTTGCAGAACTTAAGCCTTTCTTGTTAAGAGCACCCCTTTGTTCCCCCTCACCAATCTTGTTGCCCTTTGTACTCATTCTAGAAATGCTAATCCTTCCTAAAATGAGGCCTTCAGACCCATACACAGTACTCCAAGTGTTGCCTGACCATTGCCTTGTGGCTTTCCATGATCCTCCCTACTGGCTTTTTATGATCATTCCATGATCCAAAACAAAAAAGTTAAATGTTGAAGAGAGCATAGCAATTTGGAGGGTAACATATTAAACATTTTACACATTTAAATTTCCAGGCCAGTATAATCGACTTGTATTTGTGCTTATTGTTTCAATTTATATTTTATTATATATTTCAGTAATTTATTAAAGTGCTCCTCTTGGAATCACATGAGAATAAGCATCTTTTCAAGGCCAGTTATCTGATCCAGGTAACTAGCCTCTTCCATGTTAGTCTGTTCATTATACAGTGAAATTCATTATTGTTTACATATTTTCCTGTTTTGTGCAAAAATTAATACCTAGTTCATAACTAGATGCCTCAGCAGGTAGACATCGATAAATTCAAAATCAGTCATTATTGTAACAATAACGGAACTTTTTTTTGCTCGTAACTCATCAAACTCATGACATATGACAAAGCATTACCATCTGCCACGAAGTAGACTATTGTGGAAGACATTAACAATTGCATATTTTTTTCTTGGGGAATTTTCTGTGGTTTCTAAATGGAAAGACATAAGAATATAATAAAATGATTTTGAATAGGCCAAAAAAAATTGTGAAATTCTGCTCAAAAAGAATGACCTAAACATCAGTCCTATCGGTGATTTTGAATTAAGAGTGAAAGACTTGGTTAGAACCAGTGGCAGTTCAGAAAAGTACTAAAATCCCCCCAGTGATTAAAAAAATAAAAAAATGTGGTGTTTTTTTTGTGCTACTTAATATAGGAATTTTGGTAGCAGAGACAATCATCAAGACTTGATGATTAAAGATAAATGATTTCCCCAAATTTGGAGAAAAATGATTTCTTCTGAATAAGAAAATGTACTTCAGAATATGACAAAATGCAAAATACCAAACTACAATGTATTACAAATTGCATGCTGCTTTAGCTTTCCACCCCCTTCAGAAAATCCTGTGACTACCACAGGATTTTCTGAAGTGGAGGGATCACACATGGCAGCAATGCCATGTGTGACTGCCATATGGCATTGCTACAACGTGAAAGACATAGACACTGAAAACTAGAAAATTAGATAACTTTACTCAGTTATTAATTTTCACTTTATGAGTTTTTCTTAGCAGAATTCTTTTCTAAAATTAAGATAAGTCACATTTGTCTTATAGAATTCAGTTTTACTTCATATTTACTGCATTCCGTTATTTGGTTTGTCTCAATATTTTTTTTGAGACATGAAGTAAATGAATATCATGCTACATCTAGAAATTTGTGACATCTATAAAAATCTATACAGAGCTACAGGAACTAAGTGGGATACATTTTCGTGTTACCCAATAAAAGACCAGCTGATAATTATAAATAAGATTGTCATTCTAAAATCCAGAAATGTTTTTGCACCTGGGTTGTAAAAGTTTAGAGTTTATTATGTAGTATGTATCATATTTGTTGTTCCTTCCTTACAAAATGTGTGTTTCATAACTCATTTTAGTTTTTGGTAATGCCATTTGTTAAAAGATATTAGCAACACACATCAACTAAGGCTATTGTTAGATCACACTTGAATTACTGTGTTCAAGTATGGAGACCGCACCTAAAAAAAGACATCAAGCTTCTTGAAAGGGTCCAAAGACAGTTAACTCACCTGGTCAGATCGGCAAAAGGGCATCCTTATGAGGAAAGACTTCGAATATGTGAGTTGCATATATTCAGAAAGTGAAGAAAGAAAAAGGCCTGGGATAATTGTACAGTCAGATATGAAGTTCTCTGAGCAGTGCAGATAGGCGGCCAGAGCAAGTCATGTAGACCTGTCAATGATATATAGGAATTTTGCTAGCAGAGACAATAAGGTGATTATCCCTTTGTATAAGGCAATAGTTAGGCCACACCTTGAGTACTGCATACAGGTCTGAAGGCCTCATTTTAGGAAGGATGTAGAGTTGCTAGAACAAGTACGGAGAAGGGCAACAAGATTGGTGAGAGGAACAAATGAATGCTCTTACCAAGAGAGGCTTAAGTTCTGCAAGTTGCAGCATCTGGAGACTAGGCACCTGTGAGGTGATCTGATCTGATTGAGGTGTATAAGGCCTTGAATGGTTTGAGCAGGCTCAATGCTGATGAGATTCTTCTGCTTGCTCAGAGTAAGAACATGAGGGGCCTAGACTGAAATTGAGGAAAGACAGTTGTAGAATAGATGTGCAGAAGTTTGCCTTTACCCAGTAGGCAGTTGATTGCTGGAATAGACTTGCATCTGTTGTTGTGGAAGTTGATAGCTTAAATTTAAGTCCAAACTAGACAAACATTTGGAGTGACCGGATGAATGAAATGGGTAAGGTTTTTTTTTTTTTTTTTTTGCTATTGTTGTATAAGCTTGCTTTCTTGCTGTTTGGGAACTAGCCATCTTAGAGGAGACTTGATTGAGGTGTTGAAGACTTTGAGAGGCAAAAGTAAAATGAATGAGGATGAACTTTTCACAGTTATAAATTATTCTGGAACTAGGGGCCATAATTTGAAGTTACTGGGGAGATGTTTAGGCCTAATCACAGGAATTTTTATTTTAGCCAGTGTGTTATAAATTACTGGAATAAGTTACCTACATGGGTGGTAGATTTTGTTAAAATATAATCCTACAACTGTAATTATCAAAATTTAATTTTTGATCACCTCTCATATATGTAGTTATCTATTTACATAAAAATTAGGGGACTAATATTCCTCTTCACAGAGGAGAAAGAAATTATTCAACTCTTTTCATCCATTGATTTTGTTGGTATGAAGTAGTAGTGGGCTGAGTAAACTTGTAAACAAAGTGCAGGTTGAATAGAAATGCTTATTCATTGTTAATTGATTGTCACTTAATAAATTCTGTGAATGTTTTTAAATATATTTAGTGCTAATATTTTAATGTTAATACAGATATGGTTTTGTTTTTAGTATTTGAAAGATGAATATAAGGTTCTATGTGATATGTTGGAGCCTGTAATTACTATTCGAACAAAGGTAAGATTGCATTTTGTTGTTTTATTATTTTTTTTAATATTGTTTGTTATTTGGTTTTTAGGAGAATTAGCAAATAAGGATATTGCTCCGGGAATATGCGGTGGTCATTCCCTGACCTTTCCGCATCCTCCGTATTTGGTAGTGACGGGCTCAAACTCCGGTCTAATCAAGAAGTGTGTGCTACGCACTGCTGCTCCTTCCCACCTGGCTACGGAGGCGCCTTTTTTAAAATTAGTGCTTGAATCTGTATAATAAATACTATTGTATTTTAAGAATTATGAAAATTTTCACTTCTTTCAAAGTGTTTTAGATGTCAGATGAACAAATGAATGCAGGCAGTTTCTCAGTTTGAGCTCCACCTCTAGAATGGAATTCCATTATTCAGTTTGAAAATTTCCGAACTGAATTAACCTTTCTGTTTTGCTTGCTCTTTAAATTTAAAGAGCAATTTAAGGAGAATTAAATGTGCTAAATGGACAATTTAAAGAGAATTAAAAGGAGAATTAAATGTGCTAAATTTTAAATGTGTAATTGTACATTTGATTACATGATTAGTGGACATTGTAAATAAAATTATTATAAGAAAATATTTTTATTATTAATATTCTAAAATGATGCAAGAAAGCAAAAGAGGAAGTAAATGATGCAAGAAAGCAACATTAGCCAACAAAAAAGAAAAAAGACTTCCCATGTCACCTGTTCATCCTCTCTAATGGTGCTTACATGTAGAATGCAGACAGCTGCTTACCGGAAACCAGCAGCAACATAAAGTGGAAGTGTCTCACTGGCTATGAACACATAGAAAGCAGTTGACTAGTGCAACTTCTACGTGTAAGCACCCTAGGATGCTTACATGTAGAATGCTGGTAGCTACTTACCTGGAACCAGCAGCAACATGCAGGTGAAGCTTCTCACTGGCTCTGAACACAACAGAAAGCAGTTTACCAATGCAAAATGTTACTCCATCGCATACCAAGAAGTTGTACTGGTCAACTGCTTTCTATGTGTTCATAGCCTGTGAAAAGCTTCCGCTTTATGTCACTGCTGGTTTCCGGTAAGAAGCTACCTGCATTCTATGTGTAAGCACCCTAACAGTTTATCTAGTTCTTTCTTGAATTTATTCAAGGTACCATTTCGACAATCAAAGCCTTAAATACCTCAGCAACATAAAGTGGAAGTGTCTCACTGGCTATGAACACATAGAAAGCAGTTGACCAGTGCAACTTCTACGTGTAAGCACCCTAGGATGCTTACATGTAGAATGCTGGTAGCCACTTACCTGGAACCAGCAGCAACATGCAGGTGAAGCTTCTTAGATCTCAAGTCAGATCTCTTTGCCGATGCCTAGTGTCCAGATATGGCAATATGAGAACTGAAAACTTTCTTGGTGAGGGCACTCTTTTGCCTCTCTTACTGATCTCATTGCTTTTCTCTGAACCCATTCCAACAATTTCCAAGAATGGGTTCCAATTTCCAAGAAACCTTTATGCTGTATTCAAGATGTCACCTAAATGCTATTTTTTACAACAGGATAATCACCTCCTTTCATTGCAGGCTAAATTTCTGTATAACATTGACAAAACTCATGAGCTGCACTGCTCAGAAAAACTTCATGTTGGTATGTCTGGAATTAATACTACCTATATGCAGAATCTTGCATTTGTCAATGTTAAATTTCAACTTCCACTTCTCAGCCCATCTGTCTAATTTTTTTTATATCTTGTTTCAGTAGCATACTTTAATCACCCTGCTAACATTTATTGTATATGCAAACTTAGGCATTAAGCTTGATAAACTTTTATCAATCATTATCATAGGGTCTGGGTGCGAGGTTAGCCTGTGCGGCCGTTGCTCCTTAAAGCTCTTGAAACAGAGAAGTTTTTCCTGATTTATTTTCTGCTTTATTAGTTTAAATTGTCATATTAACTTATTTTCTAGAGTAGCTTTATATTCCTAGTTACGATACTTAGTTTAAAGTTTAACTTAGACAGAGATTTTGTAGATATTACTTAGTATCGGTAACGGTATCAAATCCACGTGTCACAAATTGAACGAGAGGTCTTTTTTTTTTTTTTTTTTTTTCTAACCAAATTTAGTCGATTTATTAACCAATTGTTATATCAAATTATCTTCTATAAGTAGATTATAGACCTAGTTAGGATCCTTAGTTTATTCTAAATTGAGATAGCGAGATTTGGAAGCTAATCAATACTTACGAGTCCGTAGAAATACCGTTCGTGAATTCCCGCCATTTTTACATAGTGTAGTATAGTGCATAATATAATATTGTCAATTAATCAGTAAATCTATTAATCTTGATAAACTTTATTGTCAATTAAATTGTATTGGCTTCAACCGATTTCAACCGAAGACGTTGAAATCACAACATTTTCAGCACTAAGTTCTTTTTATTTTTCCTTGTATCTTCCATGCCTTCTGTAGTTCCAATTCCCGTTTAGCTCATTTCCTATTCTCTTCCTCTTACTCTACCAAATTATATATATATATATATATATATATATATATATATATATATATATATAAAGCATCCATAAAATTACTGAGTTTAGGTTGTAAAGATGTAAAATTATAGTTAAAGTGTAATATATAGAACACCCAATTAATGCCATCAAACGATCGAACATTTTATTTATATTTTGGTTTTCATGTATACTGGAGATATGGCAGGACTATGGCTATATGGATTTTCAAACTTTAAAGATATTAACTTTACACTATAACGTATCTATTTAGTATGTATCTATTTAGTATATATATATATATATATATAGACAAATATGATCCATAAACTAGTAAAATATATTATTATTTTTTTTTTGTTCTTTTTTAGCTGTTCTGATTTTACCCCATAACTTATAAATTATATATATATTATATATATGAAGTTATGTAAAAGAATATAAGAAATAGAAAGAGAAAGAATTGCAGATCAGATTAATGCCATCAAAATTATGATTGTACATTACATCTGTCTGTACATAACAATATTTTAGTTAATTATAATACTAACTAGATAAATTGGACAAAAGTATTATAGGTGAAAGCTATACTCATTAATTCAAAGTGTCAAATTTAATTAACCCAAGTTGGACTTCTTTGTTGTACCATATAAATAAACACATATAATAAAATAAAATGAAATAGTAAAAATAAAATGATAATATAGCTCATTACAGATATATTAGCATTAGCATTAGTAGAGGCATATGATGCAAGAAAGCAAGCTTATTCAGCATCAGCCAAAAAAAAAAAAAACAACCACTACTCCCATTTCACCCCTCTGTTCGTTCGAAATACCTGTCCAGCTGAGCCTTAAATTTGTTTAGGCTATCAACTTCAACAACAAGCGATGGGAGTCTATTCCACAAACCAACTGCCCGCTGGCTAAAGGCAATTTCCGCACATCTATCCGACATCCGTCCTTCCTCAATTTGAATTTATGCCCTCTCAGGTGATTATTCTGAGCAAGAGGAAGAATCCCATCGGCATTGAGCATGCTCAAGCCATTCAAAGCCTTATACACCTCTATCAGATCACCTTGCCGATGCCTAGTCTACAGGCTCTGTAATTTGCAAAACTTAAGCCTTTCTTCATAAGAGCAACCCTTTGCTCCATTCACTAATCTTGTTGCCCTTCTCTGTACTCGTTCCAGCAGCTCTACATCCTTCTTGAAATGAGGCCTCCAGACCTGTATACAGTACTCAAGGTGTGGCCTGACCAATGCCTTATACAAGGGAATAATCACATCCCTGTCCCTGCTAGAAAAATTCCTGTATATCATTGACAAGACACCATGAGCTACTCTTGCAGCTCGTCTGCACTGCTCAGAGAACTTCATATCTGCCTGCACAATTACCCCCAGGTCCTTTTCATTCTCAACCACTGTCAGCGTAGTACCACAGAGTTGATACGTTGATCTGGGGTTACTGTTTCCCATATGTAGTACTTTACATTTGTCAATGTTAAACTTCATTTGCCACCTCTCAGCCCATCTGCTCAACCTTTCTAGATCCTGTTGCAGCAGCATAGTATCAGTAGTGTCCTTAACAACCCTGCCAACCTTAGTATCGTCTGCAAACTTGGACATTAAGCCTGATACACCATAATCAATATCATTTATAAATACAGAAAACAACAATGGACCCAACACTGAACCCTGAGGAACTCCACTAATAACATTAGTCCACGTTGAGCAGTGTCCATTGATTACCACTCTCTGTCTTCTGCCAATCAACCATCCCTTTATCCATAGCAGCAATTTGCCTCCAATGCCACACTTCTCCAATTTGTGCAGCAGTCTTCCATGCGCAACAGTATCAAAAGCCTTTCGAAGATCCAAATATATAATATCAAAGTTATTCCCTGCATCCAGTTCTTTTGTGACTACATCATAGTATCCAATCAAATTGGTCAGACAAGACCCAAGACCTGCCCTTAACAAAACCATGCTGTGTCTGAGCTAAAACTGAATTCTTGTCCAGATGATCCTGCAGTGCTTCTTTAACCAGTGCCTCCATTAATTTTCCTGGAACCGAAGTTAAACTAACAGGTCTATAATTACTTGTGTCAGCTTTTGATCCTCCTTTGTGAATTGGGGTTACATTTGCACATCTCCAGTCCATGGGTACCTCCCCTGAGTCCAAAGAAGCTCTCATAATTATGGCTAGGGGTTTGCTTACTTCCTTTGCTGCCTCCTTTAATATAACTGGATAGATCCCATCCACCCCGGGTGCCTTTTTTATGTTTATCCTCAACAATTTCTCCTCCACTTTGCTCTCAGTTATTATAAAATCATCTAGCTCACTGCCAATGTTTACTTAACCTACGACATTCCCCTTCCTGAATAACTCCTCATGTGTGAATGTAGATGCAAAATACTCGTTTAGATTGTTAGCCACCTGAGCTGGATCCTCAACTGTTGAACCATCAACATCCAGTGGACCAATCTGATTCATCCCTTTCCTTCTTGAGTTTAAATAGGTAAAGAACTCTTTTCTGTTTTTCTTTGCATCCTTTGCCAAGGATTTCTCATAATCTGCCTTTGCCTGCCTAATCTCCTTTGTGACTTGGTTACAGACCAACTTATATCTATCATAGGCTTCCATGTCACCCATTAATTTGTATGTATCCCATGCATTTTTCTTCTCTGCCATATGTCTCATTAGTTCATCTGACAACCATTTAGGCCTGAACCTTGAACAATATTTCTTGGTTGGTATGTAAAGCCTGGTAGCTTCCAAGATTAGTTCCTTGAATGCTTCCCATTTTGAATTTGCTGTTGGTAACATCATCAGTTGGTCCCACTGTATAGAATTTAAATACTGTCTCAGACCATCGTAGTCGCTTTTACGAAAGCAAAAACCCTTCCCTTTACCTCTGATGGTAGTTACCTCCTTGAGTAAATCCCACTTCAGCACACTGTGATCACTGCCACCCAGTGGTTCCTTTATCTGCAGATTCCTAATGCATGAAGAATCACTACTGATAATCAGATCAAGAGTATTACTCCCTCTAGTTGCCTCCCGAACATGCTGGTGTAGAAAACAATCATCCAATAAATCCACAAAAGCCTTGCAGTGTGTGAGTGACCAACCCACAAATTCCAGTCAATATCTGGGAAATTAAAATCCCCCATTATAAGACTCTCTGATTTACTGGCCCATTCTATTTCCCTGTACAGTATCTTATTATACTCATCAGAGTCATTAGGCCTATAGCACACTCCTACTCTCAATTTTGATTTACCTATGCTTATGTCACACCAAACTGACTCGACACTGCCCTGTCCATCAATGTCGACTGGCTTCACTTCCTTGGATTTTATGTATTTTTTAACTAATAGCATAACCCCTCCTCCCCTCCTGTCCTGTCTATCCTTTCTATACACATTGTATTCCCCAAATTCCAGTTCTGCATTCCTTATATCTGTGTGACACCACGTCTCTGATTTCCCAACAATATCTGCCTTTGATGTTTTGAGCAATACCTCAAATTCATCAAATTTATTTACTAAACTCCAAGCATTGGTGTACACGCAAGTACACATGCACCTGTTTCTATTCTTAGCTACCCTAACACAACCCATGTGTTTACTTGTACCGCAATGACTTCCAGTAGTCTCTGAAATATAATGGTTACATTAGCATTAGTAGAGGCATATGATGCAAGAGAGAAAGCTTATGCAGCATCAGCCAAAAAAAAAAAAAAAAAACACGCTCCTATTTCACCCCTCCATTCGTTCCAAGTACCTGTACAGCTCAGCCTTAAATTTATTTAAGCTATCAACTACCACAACAAAGGATGGAAGTCTGTTCTACCAACCAACCAACCACCTGCTGGCTAAAGGCAAACTTCCGCACATCTAGACTACATCTGTCTATCCTCAATTTGAATTTATGCCCTCTCAAATGACAATTCTGAGCTAGAGGAAGAATTCCATCAGCATCGAACATGCTCAAACCATCCAAGGCTTTATACACCTCAGTAAAATCACCTTGCAGGTGCCTAGTCTCCAGACACTGTAATTTGCAAAATTTAAGCCTTTCTTCATAAGAGCAACCCTTTGTTCCATTCACTAATCTTGTTGCCCTTCCCTGTACTCGTTCAAACAGCTCTACAACCTTCTTAAAAATGAGGCCTACAGATATACAGTACTCAAGGTGTGGCCTGACCATTCCCTTATATAAGGGGATAATCACCTCCTTATTCCTGCTAGAAAAATTCCTGTATATCATTGACAAGACACCATGAGCTACTCTTGCAGACTGTCTGCACTGCTCAGAAAACTTCATATCTGCCTGCACAGTTACCCCCATGTCCTTTTTGTTCTCTACAACTGTCAGTGTAGTACCACAGAGTTGATACGTTACTCTGGGGTTACTGCTTCCCATATGAAGTACTTTACATTTGTCAATGTTAAACTTCATGTGCCACATCTCAGCCCATCTACTCAACTTTTCTAGATCTTGTTGCAGCAGTGTACTGTCATTAGCGTCCTTATCAACCCTGCCAACCTTCGTATTGTCTGCAAACTTGGACATTAAGTTTGATATATCATCATCATTATCATTTATAAATACAGTAAACAGCAATGGACCCAACATAGAACCCTGAGGAACGCCACTAATAACATTAGTCCATGATGAGCAGTGTCCATTGATTACAACTCTCTGCCTTCTCCCACTCAGCTATCCCTTTATCCATAGCAGCAATTTGCCTCCAATGCCACGCTCCAATTTGTTCAGCAGTCTTCCTTATGCAACAGTATCAAAAGCCTTTCTAAGATCCAAATATATAATATCAAAGTTATTCCCTGCATCCAGTTCCTTTTTGACCACATCATAGTATCCAATCAGATTGGTCAGGCAAGACTTTCTCTTAACAAAACCATGCTGTCTCCGATCTATAATTGAAGTGTTGTCTAGACGATCCTGCAGTGTTTCTTTAACCAGGGCCTACATTAATTTTCCTGGAACAGAAATTAAACTCACAGGTCTATAATTACTTGTGTCAGCCTTTGTCCTACTTTGTGAATTGGGGGTCCCATTTGCACATCTCCAGTCCATGGGTACCTCCCCTGATTCCAGGGAAGCTCTCATAATTTTAGCTAAAGGTTTGCTTACTTCCTTTGCTGCCTCCTTCAATATAACTGGATAGATCCCATCCACCCCAGGTGCCTTTCTTGTGTTTATCTTCAACAATTTCCTCCACTTTACTCTCAGTTATTACAAGATTATCTAGCTTACTGACAGAGAGGAATACACCTCTGGCATTCCCCTCACTGAATAACTCCTCGTGTGTGAATGTTGATGCAAAATATTTATTTAGTTTGTTAGCTACCTGAGCAGGATCATCAACAATTGAACCATCGATATCAAGTGGACCAATCTAATTCATCCCCTTCCTTCCTTCTAGAGTTTACATAAGTAAAGAACTCTTTTCTGTTTTTCTTTGCATCCTTTGCGAAAGATTTCTCATCCATTTAGGCCTAAACCTTGAACAATATTTCTTAGTTGGTATGTAAAGTAGCTTCCAAGGTAAATTCTTTGAATGCTTCCCATTTGAATTGGCTGTTGGTAACATCATCAGTTGGTCCCACTGTATAGAATTTAAATACTGTCTTAGACCATCATAGTTGCCTTTATGAAAGAAAAAACTCTTCCCTTTACCCCTGATGGTAGTTACCTCTTTTGACTAAATCCCACTTCAGCACACTGTGATCACTCCCACCTAGTCGTTCCTTTATCTGCAGATTCTTAATGCATGAAGAATCACTGCTGATAATCAAATCAAGAGTATTACTCCCTCTAGTTGCCTCCCGAACATGCTGATGTAGAAAACAATCATCCAATAAATCCACAAAAGCCCTGCTAGTGCGTGAGTAACCAGCCCCCAAATTCCAGTCAATATCTGGGAAATTAAAATCTCCCATTATAAGACCCTCTGATTTACTGGCCCACTCTATTTCCCTGTACAGTTCCTTATTATACTCATCAGAGTCATTAGGCCTATAGCACACTCCTACTCTCAATTTTGATCTCCCAATGCT
The DNA here is from genome assembly GCF_048544385.1 of Mastigoproctus giganteus. Lineage (NCBI taxonomy): Eukaryota > Metazoa > Arthropoda > Arachnida > Uropygi > Thelyphonidae > Mastigoproctus > Mastigoproctus giganteus. The sequence continues at coordinate 1,135,716 of NC_143577.1, read as the reverse complement.
TATGTCACACCAAACTGACTCAACACTGCACTGTCCAGCGATATCGACTGGCTTCACTTCCTTGTGTTTCTTTATGTGTTTCTTAAATACAAGAAAGGCACCTGGGGTGGATGGGATCTATCCAGTTATATTAAATGAAGCAGCAAAGGAAGTTAGCAAACCCTTAGTCATAATTATGAGAGCTTCCTTGGACTCAGGGGAAGTACCTATGGACTGGAGATGTGCAAATGTGACCCCAATTCACAAAGGAGGATCGAAGGGCGACACAAGTAATTATAGACCTGTTAGTTTAACTTCTGTTCCTGGAAAATTAATGGAGGCACTGGTTTAAGAAGCACTGCAGGATCATCTAGACAAGACTTCAGTTATAGCTCAGACACAGCATGGTTTTGTTAAGGGGAAGTCTTGTCTGACCAATTTGATTGGATACTATGATGCAGTCACAAAAGAACTGGATGCAGGGAATAACTTTGATATTATATACTTGGATCTTAGAAAGGCTTTTGATACTGTTGCACATGGAAGACTGCTGCACAAATTGGAGCAGTGTGGCATTGGAGGCAAATTGCTGCTATGGATAAAGGGGTAGTTGAGGGGGTGAAGACAGAGAGTGGTAATCAATGGACACTGCTCATCTTGGACTAATGTTATTAGTGGAGTCCCTCAGGGTTCAGTATTGGGTCCATTATTGTTTTCTGTATTTATAAATGATATTGATGATGGTATATCAAGATTAATGTCCAAGTTTGCAAATGATACGAAGGTTGGCAGGGTTGTCAAGGACACTACTGACACTATGCTACTGCAACAGGATCTGGAAAGGTTGAGCAGATGGGCTGAGAGGTGGCAAATGAAGTTTAACATTGACAAATGTAAAGTACTACATATGGGAAACAGCAACCCCAGGGCAACATATCAACTCTATGGTACTATACTGCAGTGGAGAATGAATGAAAAGGATCTGGGTTAATTGTGCAGGCAGATATGAATTTCTCTGGGCAGTGCAGACGGGCTGCAAGAGTAGCTCATGGTGTCTGGTCAATGATCTACATGAATTTTTCTAGCAGGGATAAGGAGGTGATTATCCCCTTGTATAAGGCAGTGGTCAGGCTACACCTTGAGTACTGTATACAGGTCTCCAGGCCTCATTTCCAGAATAATGTAGAGCTGCTGGAACGAGTACAGAGAAGGGCAACAAGATTAGTGAATGGAACAAAGGGTTACTCATACGAATAGAGGCTAAAGTTTTGCAAATTACAGTGTCTGGAGACTAGGCATCGGCGATGTGATCTTGATAGCGGTGTATAAAGCCTTGAATGGTTTGAGCTTGCTCAATGCCGATGGGATTCTTCCTTTTGCTCAGAATAATCACCTGAGAGGGCATAAATTCAAATTGAGGAAAGACAGATGTAGGATAGATGTGCGGAAATTTGCCTTTAGCCAGCGGGTAGTTTGTTGGTGGAACAGACTTCCATCCCTTGTTGTGGAAGTTGGTAACCTAAATAAATTTAAGGCTCAGCAGGACAGGTATTTTGAATGAACGGAGGGGTGAAATGGGAGTGGTTTTATTTTTTTTATGATGCTGCATAAGCTTACTTTCTTGCATCATATGCCTCTACTAATGCTAATGCTAGGCCTAAACCTTGAACAGTATTTCTTAGTTGGAATGAAAAGCCTAGTAGCCTCCAAAATCAAGTCCCTGAAGGCTTCCCATTTAGAATTCAACTTTGGTAATATCGTCAGTTGATCCCACTGTACAGAATTTAAAAACTCTCTGAGACCCCTGTAGTCACTTTTAAGAAAGCAAAACCCCTTCCCTTTAGCGTGGATGGTAGTTACATCTTTAAGTAATTCCCATATCAGTACATTGTGATGACTATCACCTAGTGGTTCTTTTATCTGAAAATTCTTATTGCATGAATAATCACTGCTGATAATCAGAACGAGAGTATTAATCCCTCTGGCACATTATAGCCAAAGTAGCTTATGCGCCATGAAACCCCCCACAACAACAACAACAACAACAACAACATTAATCCCTCTGGTTGCCTCTTGAACATGCTGCTGTAGAAAACATCCAATGAATCCATAAAAGCCTTGCTAGCGTGCAAGTGACACACCCAGAAATTCCAGTCATTATCTGGAAAGTTAAAATCCCCCATTATAAGACTCTGTGATTTACTGGCCCACTCTATTTCCCTGTACAGCTGTTTATTTTACTCATCAGGGTCATTAGGCCTATAACACACTTCTACTCTCAATTTTGATTTCCCAGTGCTTATGTCGCACCAAACACTCTCACCACTGCACTGTTCACCAACATCAATTGTATCACTTCCTTAGATTTTATGTGTTTCTTAACTAACAGCATAACCACTCCTCCCCTTAATACAGGTCAATGTTGAAAAAAAAAATTACGGTTAAATTTGAAAGTGTATACAATTCTGACTATGAACAATAGGAATGAGTATATGATGAGAGACTTGCCAATCGATTTTGGCCCTGCAGAGACCTCCCTGCATGGATGGACATTGCACTGACCATCCTTTGTGGGTAGTTAGTGCAATGTTGAGTCATTTTTTTGTGATACAAGCACTGAGAAAGCAAAAATGAGAGTAGGAGTGTGTTATAGGCCTAATACCTCTCAGGAGTACAATGAACACCCATACAGAGAAATAATGTGTGGCAGTAAATGAATGTCTTGTAATGGGGATTTTAGCTTTCCAGATATTGACTAGAACATATGGGTTGGCCACTTGCATACTAGCAAGGCTGTTGTGGATTTACTGGATCACTATTTTCTATGGCAGCATGTGTGAGAGACAACCAGAGGTAGTAACCCTTTATCTGATTATCAGCAGTAATTATTCTTGCATTAAGAAATTGCAAATAAAAGAACCACTAGGTAGCAGTGATCACAGCGTACTCATGTGGGATTTACTTAAAGATGTAACTACCACCAAGGGTAAAGGGAAAGGATTTTGCTTTTATATAGGTGACTGTGGTGATTGCAGACAGTTTTTAAATTCTAAACAGTGGGAACAACTGATGATGTTATCAACAGCAAATTCTAAATGGGAAACATTCAAGGAATTAATCTTTGAATCTACAAGGTTTTTCATACCAACTAAGAAATACTGCGAAAATTTATTTTTATTTTTGTTACACAGAGCATTAAAACTACGATAAATGAATTAGCTTTCGGCTGGGTGGCAGCCTTCATCAGATTAAAATACTTTGAATGGCAGTTGGAATAGAGATGCACTGCCAGGATGGTGCATGAGGCACGTGGTTAATTGTTTGTTGATGTTTGTGGCTGTGACGTATGGTGGTGACGTGGCCAGCGTTTGTCTATGGACAGAATTACTGCTTCTGTGATGGGGTTAAGTTGACAACCACTGTTCCTGTTCAACGAGGTATCCGAGCATTTTATACTTAACGATTCCAACCAGGTGCGCCTTAGGTAATGGTGGGACTTGTCCACAACCACGACATCGCGGTGTGGGTCGATGTCGTGGTGGGTTGTCCAGACATGCTCGGCTATAGCTGAGTGCTCTACATCCACCAAACGGATTGCCCTTTTATGTTCTGAGAGGCGTTTCTCGAGTCGACGTCCAGTCTCTCCAAAGTAGCAGCTCGTGCAGTCACGGCAAGAGATGCGATAGACCAAACCACTCCGTAGAAGGGTGGGGACAGGTGTTTTTATGTTGGAAAGGAGAGAACGCAGTTTCTTGCCTGGGAGTTGGATGCACTTTATCCCATGCGATCTTAGGATTCTACCGATCTGCTGTGACAGGTTGGGGTAGTATGGGATGAATGCCCTCGTGGATGACTCGTCACTGTTGGCGTTGCTGTTGGTCGTCACGTTGTCGCGTGCTTGTAGATCACACCTGTTAAGGACGTCGATGGGGTAGCCACACCTCATAAGGTCTACTTTGACTCTGGTGATCTCTTTGCGCCTTTCATCTGCAGAGCTGGAGTGTGTCCAGGCGCGAGTTAGCAAGGTTCGGGCGGTTGAGAGGAGGTGGCCCCGTGCGTGTGCTGACTGGAAGTTGGTAAATTGGCCAGCACACATAGGCTTACGTTGGTTGTGGACAAGTCCCACCATTACCTAAGGCGCACCTGGTTGGAATCGTTAAGTATAAAATGCTCGGATACCTCGTTGAACAGGAACAGTGGTTGTCAACTTAACCCCATCACAGAAGCAGTAATTCTGTCCATAGACAAATGCTGGCCACATCACCACCATATGTCACAGCCACAAACATCAACAAACAATTAACCACGTGCCTCACGCACCATCCTGGCAGTGCATCTCTATTCCAACTGCCATTCAAAGTATTTTAATCTGATGAAGGCTGCCACCCAGCCGAAAGCTAATTCATTTATCGTAGTTTTAATGCTCTGTGTAACAAAAATAAAAATAAATTTTCGCATTATGAATCCAGAGCACGTAGGCCTGTTTTATTATGTAAGAAATACTGTTCAGAGTTTTGGCCTAAATGGATGTCAGCGGAACTAATGAGAATTGTGGCCTAGAAGAAAAATGTATGGAATGCATATAAATTATGAGATTATGCAGAAGCCCATGATAGATATAAACTAGTTTGTAATCAAGTCTCAAAGGAGGTTAGATAGGCTACGTCATTACAAGAAATCTTTGGCAAAGGAAGCAAAGAAAAACAAAACAGACTTTTTTACTTATGTAAACTCTAGAAGGATGGGGGTAAATCAGATTTGTCCACTTGATATCAATGGTTCTACTGTTGATGATCCTGCTCAGATAGTGGATGAAATGAATGAGTATTTTCCATCTACATTCACACATGAGCAATTCTGTAGAGAAATAGCAGCCAGAAGTTTATCAAACTCTATTAGGGAGCTAAATGACTTTGTTATAACTGAGAGGAAAGTGGAGGAGAAATTTTTGAAGTTAGACATAAGAAAGGCACCTGAGGTGAATGGAATTTCTCCACTTATATTAAGAGAGACAGCAAAGTAGATAAGTAAACCCTTGTACATAATTATGAGAGAGCATCTTTGTACTCAGGGAAGGTACCCCACAGACTGGTGAGGTGCAAATATAATCCCAGGGGGATCAAAAGGTGACAGGAGTAATTTCAGACCTGTTAGTTTAACTTCTGTTCTGGGAAAAATAAAGGAGTGATTGGTTAAAGGAATAATAAAGAGTCATGTAGACAAGACTAAAGTTATTGTTCAGATACAGCATGGGTTTGTTAAGGGGAAATCTTCCCTGACCAATTTGATTGGATACTACACTGTGGTTATAAAGGAACTGAATGCAGAAAATGATTTTGATATCATATACTTGGATTTCAGGAAAGCTTTTGATACTGTTACACATTAGCAAATGACGCGAGAAAGCAAGCTTATACAGTCAGTCCTCGTATAAACACGTGTTTACACTACAAGAATTCGATCATACACGATTTATAAATAGGGGAACGATATCTTATATAACATGAACTGAATTCGCTTATGCACGATTCGCCTTTTTATTTACAAAAAATGGCAGTCGAATGCAGAATCACCCCAACCGAACGCAATATGATAGGAATGAAGAGAAGATTCTGAAAATGTATTTATGTTTTTATATCAGTGAAGGGGAAACACATTTCACCATAATAACATAAAAACCAACAAAATTCCAGCTATCGGTATAATCGCAAATGCAATTAGATTGAGTTTACTACCAGTTTATTATTATTATTATTAATAGCCATATGATGCAAGGAAGCCTGAGGCTTATGCTGCACCAGGAAAAAAAAAAGTTCCCGAATTACCCTGAGAGAGAGAGAGAGAGAGAGAGAGAGAGAGAGAGAGAGAGAGAGAGAGTGTCAAAAGTAGAAGGGAATCACCAAGAAAGAGAAGAATGATGATATCCAGCTCAGGACCCTGGGTATGCCAAGCCCATACTCACCAGATGTGAGCCCCGGTGTTAATAACTGATTCCACTAGCAGAAACGCAACTGGAAATTGTTTTTGTTGTTTTATGGTAGTAACCCCTAGAAATGTGCTTTAGTAAAATGTGAGGTGTTAATAGTGTATCTCTGCCTTTACGGTGTTGTTTATTCAGTTGCTACACGCGCGCAGCTTTGTTTATGTGTATCAAGCGTGCCTCCTCCCTTTTGTAATTGTGCTTTATTCTCTAAAAATGAGTAAAATACTTAAAATGTGTGAAAAGGAAGTGTCCTGGTGAAGACCTACAGATTCAGAGAGAAAAAGAAAAGCAATATCGATAAACAGAGGCGGACTGGGTCAAAAATTCTTACCCGGGAAAATTTGTAGTAGCCTCATACTATGGTTTATGGCCAAAATCACACCGGCCTCCGGCCCACCGGGGTTTCTCCGTTAAGGCTTATGGCCAGTCCGTCTCTGTCGATAGAGAAAAAATATGAAATTGTGAAACGCTTTGAGCGAAATGAAAGACCATGTGATATTGCACGTGCTACAGACCTAAATGAGGCAACGCCGAGAATTACAAAGAATGCAGAGAAAATAAAAATAACTTTCATAGCAGGAACAACTCAAAGTGCAATTAAAATCAATTAGATTAAGACACAAAGAATTGGAAGAGATGGAACGGCTGTCATCTGTTTGGATAGAAAGCCAAACAAAAAACAAATTTGCTTATGATAGAAGCAAAAGAATTAGCAATATTTTATTACATAATAGTTGTAATAAAATATCTAAGTATTTTATTACAATTATTTATTGTGTTTGGTAATGTTTTGATTACAAATGTGTGTTCAATCTTGGGTGGTCGGCACCTAACCCTATTTTTCCCATAAGGCCTGTTGTTTATATTGCATGATTTTGCATTGCACGAGGGTTTCTAGGAACACAACTATCGTGCTAATCGAGGACTGACTGTATATTAAAAAAAAAAAAAAAAAACTTCCCATTTCACCACCCAACCATTCACTCCAAATGTTTGTTTAGTTCTGCTTTAAACTTATTTAAGTTGTTGACCTCAACTACAACAGATGGGAGTTTGTTCCAGCTATCAATGACCCCCTGGCTAAAGGCAAATTTTCGCACATCTATTCTACAATTGTCATTCCTCAATTTGAATTTATGTGAGTAATCTGAGCAAGAGGAAATATTCCATCAGGATTGAGCTTGCTCAAACCATTCATGGCCTTATACACCAAAATTAGATCACCTCGCAGGTGCCTAGTCTCCAGACACTGTAATTTGCAAAGCTTAAGCCTTTCTCCATAACAGCAGCCCTTTGTTCCATTCACTAATCTTGTTGCCCTTCTCTGTACTTGTTCCAGCAGCTCTACATCTTTTCTAAAATGCGGTCTCCAGACCTGTATACAGTACTCAAGGTGTGGCCTAACCATTGCCGTATACAGGGGGAAAATCATCTCCTTATCCCTGCTAACAAAATTTCTGTATATCATTGACAAGACACCATGAGCTACTCTTGCAGCCTTCTGCACTGCTCAATAAACTTCATATCTGCACTGCACAATCACTCCCAGGTCGTTTTCTTTCTCCACTACTTTGAGTGTTCCACCCATTTGGTACATTAGTCTGGGTTTACTGCTACCCATATGCAGTACTTTACGTTTGTCAGTGTTAAACTTCAGTTGCTACTTTTCAGCCCATCTGCTCAACTTTTCCAGATCCTGTTGCAGTAGCGTACTATCATGGCTATCATTAACACCCCTGTAAACCTTCGTATTGTCTGCAAAAATGGATATTAACCATATAGAAAGCTCCTGTAGAAATTGGAGCAGTAGGACATTAAGGGAACTTTGCTGCTAAGGCTAAAAGGATGGTTGAGTGGGAAAAGACAGAGAGTGGTAATCAATGGACTCTTCATCGTGGACAAATGTTATTAGGGAGTCCCCCTGAGTTTGGTATTGGGACCATTGTTGTTGTTGTTTATTTATCAATGTTTATCAGTGATATTGATGAAGGTATAACAGGTGTAATGTTGAAGTATGAAGATAATACAAAGGGTTGTTAACAAGAGTAACAACAGTATGTGGCTGCAACAGGATCTGAATCTGCCCTGCCGTGGAATATTTGTTTTTGCATGTGGGGGGGTTTCCCAAAAATCTTTTTCAAACCTTCTAGATTTCATCCAAAAGAGGACAGTCAGGTTAATTGATGACTTGTCTGTTACAAAGTCTATTTTCTGTCTCATAAAAACCCAGTTTCTACTGCATGCCTTTTCTATAGATATTTCCATTGGTACCACTCTTCTGAATTGCCATTTGTAATTCCCCCAGTCTCTTCCAAACTGCTCTGAATACATGCTGCAACCAGTCAGGATCTGTTCACTCTCCATCTCTAAACTCACAGAACCAATTTTTCATTTATCTCTTCATCTATCTTTTCTACATCTGTTCTCTGGAACACTCAGTATTCTTCCTTTAATATGCACTTCCTTATACATGTGTAATTATTGCTCTTCTTTATGGTCAGCTGCCAATGAGTCCTAAATTAAGCTGTCTATCATGTGAATGTTGGACATTAAAATGGATGAATGAAAACAGTAATGGACCTTATCAAGTAGCTAGATTTTAATATTAAAACAGTTCATACTGTGTGCAAGAAGTGATAATTAAGATATTCTTGAGCTCCCGGAGGGTAAGGCTATGATCTGTGGACAGTATTCTTTGGAGATTCCCTCTACCGCCTTTTGATTGAATCCACTGTTGCAGTAAAAATGGAATGGAATTGGAAACTGGACTTTATTTTGCATTTAATGTGAAATTTTATAATCAAAATTTATTTGAATTTTTTTAATAAACTTTTTGTTATACGAGTTAATGTAGAGCAGATTACACATAACTGTTTTTCTTTTTTTATTTTGGACAATAAAGAATATATATATTAGCATTAGCATTAGTAGAGGCATTTGATGCAAGATAGCAAGCTTATGCAGCATCAGCCAAAAAAAAAAAAAAAACACTTTAACTTCACCCCTCTGTTCATTCGAAATACCTGTCCAGCTGAGCCTTAAACTGATTTAGGCTATCAACTTCCACGACAAGGGATGGAAGTCTGTTCCACCAACCAACCACCCGCTGGCTAAAGGCAAATTTCTGCACGTCTATTCTACATCTGTCTTTCCTCAATTTGAATTTATGCCCTCTCAGGTGATTATTCTGAGCAAGAGGAAGAATCCCATGAGCATTGAGCATGCATGCTCAAACCATTCAAGGCTTTATACATCTCTATCAGATCACCTCACTGGTGCCTAGTCTCCAGACACTGTAATTTGCAAAACTTAAGAAACATTTCGTAAGAGCACCCCTTTGTTCCATTCACTAATCTTGTTGCCCTTCTCCGTACTCATTCTAGCAGCTCTACATCCTTCTTGAAATGAGGCCTCCACACCTGTACAGTAGTCAAGATGTGGCCTGACAAGGGAATAATCACCTCCTTATCCCTTCCTGAAAAAGGCACCTCTGTAGCCAGGTGGGAAGGAGCAGCAGTGCGTAGCACATGCTTCTTGATTAGACCGGGGTTCGAGCCCATCACCACCAAATATCGAAGATGCGGAAAGGTCAGGGAATGACCACCGCATATCCCGGAGCAATATGGCCTTAGTTGCTAATGCTCCTAAAAACCAAATAACAAACAAACAAACTTCTAGAAAAATTCCTGTATATCATTAACAAGACACCATGAGCTACTCTTGCAGCCTGTCTGCACTGCTCAGAGAACTTCATATCTGCCTGCACAATTACCCCAGGTCCTTTTCATTCTTTACCACTGTCAGTGTAGTACCATACAGTTGATATGTTGCTCTGGGGTTGCTGTTTCTCACTATGTAGTACTTTACATTTGCCAATGTTAAACTTCATTTGCCACCTCTCAGCCCATCTGTTCAACCTTTCCAGACCCTGTTTCAGCAGCATAGTGTCAGTAGTGTCCTTAACAACCCTGCCAACCTTTGTATCGTCTGCAAATTTGGACATTAAGCTTGATATACCATCATCAATATCATTTATAAATACAGAAAACAATAATGGACCCAATACTGAACCCTGAGGGACTCCACTAATAACATTAGTCCAAGATGAGCAGTGTCCATTGATTACCACCCTCTGTCTGCACCCCTTCAACCACCCCTTTATCCATAGCAGTAATTTCCCTCAAATGCCACACTGCTCCAATTTGTGCAGCATCTTCCATGTGCAACAGTATCAAAAGCCTTTCTAAGATCCAAGTATATAATATAAAAGTTATTCCCTGCATCCAGTTCTTTTGTGACTGTATCATAGTATCCAATTAAATTGGTCAGGCAAGACTTCCCCTTAACAAAACCATGCTGTGTCCGAGCTATAACTGAAGTCTTGTCTAGATGATCCTGCAGTGTTTCTTTAACCAGTGCCTCCATTATTTTCCTAGAACAGAAGTTAAACTCACAGGTCTATAATTACTTGTGTCAGCCTTTGATCCTCCTTTGTGAATTGCGGTCACATTTGCACATCTCCAGTCTTTGGGTACCTCCCCTGAGTCCAAGGAAGCTCTCATAATTATGGCTAAGGGTTTTCTTACTTCCTTTGCTGCCTCCTTTAATATAACTGGGTAGATCCCATCCACCCCAGGTGCCTTTCTTGTGTTTATCTTCAACAATTTCTCCTCCACTTCACTCTGTTATTGCAAGATTCTCTAGCTTACTGCCAGAGTTGAATACACCTCTGGCATTCCCTCTCTCTGAAGAACTCCTCATGTGTGAATATCGATGCAAAATATTCATTTAGTTTGTTAGCTACCAGAGCAGGATCATCAACAGTTGACCCATCGATATCAAGTGGACCAATCTGATTCATCCCCTTCCTTCTAGAGTTTACATAAGTAATGAACTCTCTGCTGTTTTTCTTTGCATCCCTTGCCAAAGATTTCTCATAATCTGCCTTCGCCTGCCTAACCTCCTTTGTAACTTGGTTACAGATCAACTTGTATCTATCATAGGCTTCTGTGTCAAGTGTTAATTTGTATGTAACCCATGCATTTTTCTTCTCTGCCATATGTCTCATTAGTTCATCTGACATCCATTTAGGCGTAAACCTTGAACAATATTTCTTAGTTGGTACGTAAAGCCTAGTAGCTTCCAAGATAAGTTCTTTGAGTGCTTCCCATTTTGAATTTGCTGTTGGTAACATCATCAGTTGGTCCCACTGTATAGAATTTAAATACTGTCTCAGTCCATCGTAGTTACCTTTACGAAAGCAATAACCCTTCCCTTTACCCCTTATGGTAGTTAACTCTTTGAGTAAATTCCACTTCAGCACACTGTGATCACTGACACCTAGTGGTTCCTTTATCTGCAGATTCTTAATGCATGAAGAATCACTACTGATAATCAAATCAAGAGTATTACTCCCTCTAGTTGCCTCCCGAACATGCTGATGTAGAAAACAATCGTCCAATAAATCCACAAAAGCCTTGCTAGTGTGTGAGTGACCAGCCCCCAAATTCCAGTCAGTGTCTGGGAAATTAAAATGCCTCATTATAAGACTCTCTGATTTACTGGCCCACTCTATATCCCTGTACAGTTTCTTATTATACTCATCAGAGTCATTAGGCCTATAGCCACTCCTACTCTCAATTTTGATCTCCCAATGCTTATGTCACACCAAACTGACTCGAAACTGCACTGTCCAGCAATGTCGACTGGCTTCACTTCCTTGGATTTTATTTGTTTCTTAACTAATAGCATAACCCCTCCTCCCTTCCTACCCTGTCTATCTTTTCTGTAGATGTTGTATCTGCCATGTCTCTGAAATCCCAACAATATCTGCCTTTGATGTTTTGAGCAATACCTCAAATTCATCAAATTTATTTACTAAACTCCTAGCATTGGTGTAACGCAAGTATAATTGCACCTGTTTCTATTCTTAGCCACCCTATATAGTAGAAGCCTGATTAATTTGCCCCTATGGGATCAGACCTCAGGCCGGATAAACGAATGGCCGGTTAATCTGAAAACACATACAAAATACCTTTTATAGGTTGTAAATAATTTAAATAAAAACAATATATATATATATATACAGTATGTTGTATATAAATATTTATTAAACATTTACTTAGATAAAAACGTGGTAATCTTCATTTGTCTTTTTGATTTAAATTCGTTTTTTGAATCAAAATCGTGCCACTTTTTCATAAGAATTATATCAATGGCAGATGAATTATCTTGCTATTCGATATATCTTATTGCAGTTTCAAGCACTTTCTTTCCTTCCGAGTGACTTATTTTTTTGTCATTTTATCTCCGTTCATAGTTTTTTGGTTCTCTGGTTCTTCATCTTCCACCATTTCTCCTTGACTAACTGCTTCGATAATTTCAACGTCTGTTAACATTTCATTCTCTAGAATGTTATTGCCTACAAGCCATTTATCAATGTCCCTTTGTTCCAGGTCTTTGAACTCTGATAATTGTTTGAAATCGTTAATTAGAGTAATGTTGTCAAGGTCTGTCAAATCCTCAGCACATGGCCCTTTGTCCAGATTGCAGTTTGCAATTAATTTTTCAACATCAGGCCATAGTTTTCTCTATGACCTCCTTGATGTCATCAGAAGATAGGTCAATGGGATGCATTGGAGCATTGTCAAGGAGAAGGACAGCCTTGAAGGGTAATTTCAAATGCATCAAATGTGCCTTAACTTTTAGAATGAATTCAGTTGAAAACCATTCTTCAAATAGAAAAGAATCCATCCAAGCTGACCTCTGGACTTTGCAGTAAACTGGTAGAGCATTGAAATTTACATTTTTAAATACTCTTGGTTTGGCTGACTTTCCTATAACGAAAAGGGGCAGTTTGTGACTCCCAGCAGCATTTGTACAAAGGGTCACTGATACTCTAGAGTTATTCATTTTGAAACCAGTAGCAAATGTTTCTTGTAGTGTTGCTACCATTTTCATTGGAAGAAGCTTTAAATTTATGTCTGTTTCATCCAAATTGTAGACTTGTTCAGGAGTAAGATTTTCTTTCTGTATAACATCTAAAAATTTTTGGGAAAATTCACTTGCAGCATTTTGATCTGCTGAGTTTCTCACCGCAAACCTAGATAATGAATTCCATGGTGCTTTTTCCATCGTGAAAGCCATCCCTCACTTGCTAATAATTTGTCTCCGCCGTTGACTTTCATGTGCAAGTGTACTGCCTTTTTCTTCAAAACTGACTTGCTAAGAGGTGTTCCTCTTTGTCGTTCTTGCATGAACCATATCCATAATGCATCATCAACAACTTCATTTCTTGGCTTCTTCATAGTGCACCTCTCTGAGAGTACTTTTTCTGATTATGTTTGCTTACTGAAGTCTTGAAGGGATTTCTGGTTTCTCCCAGTCAGTCACCATACTTTTTCCGACACCCATTTCATTGCATATCCATTTTACAGATTCTCCATTATCAATACGTTCCAGTGCTTTTAGTTTTGTTTCAATAGTTAACACATTCCGTTTACGCTTGTTTGAGCCTATCATTTCAAGTTAACGTAATTTAAAAAACAAAAATTAACAACAAAAATATGTACACACAGAGTAACTGAAATCCAAATGGCACAGATAGCAAAGACTAACTGAAGTGAAAAAAGTTATAAGATTGTTACGGTGCACTGTACTGTTTTCTGGAATCTTTTAATTTTGTTTTTCTACTGGGCCCATGACACAGGAAATCTGATTCTCAGAAAAATCTCTATGAAAATATGGCCAGTTAAAGTGAGACCAGATAAGAGGGAGTACTATATATATAAAGTATATAGTACTGTACAGTATATATAAAGCAGTCTATTATTTCCTAGAAAAAAAAGATAATGGGAAATATTCAGAAATGGTTGTACTGCAAGCATTTAAATTTTGGAATAGTTTTTATACCTACACACTTACTTGCTCACTTTGCAAACTTTAATGAATTTTCTTATGGAAATAACCTCTAACTCTATTCCAGAATATAATGATGAAAATAGGGAAATCAAGATGAAAATAATGTAAACTTAAATAATTTCATTTCTGTCCTCTTAGTTGATTAAACATTCATGAACAACAGGCTGAAAACTGCATATTTTGTTATAAAATTATTATAAAATTAACATTTTTTTTAACAGGAAGACATAGCTACTTCTTTAATCTACATAATGCAAAAAGAAAAAATGGCGAAGTCTTTCCTTGTTGACTTAATAATGGCAGATGTTCATAAGACAGGTACGTATATTTCCCTTTTAAGAGAGTAGGCAAAAATTTTTCCATGTGCAACAGATAAATATCTAAAAAATCTAATTAATTAGTAGTGGCAAATGATGTGAGTAACAAACTTAAACAGTATCATTCAAAAAAAAAAAAAAACTACCCAACTCTTCTATCCAGCCCCCTCTAATAGTTTATTTCTTCCTTTAATTTCTTCAAAATACCCACTTTTATATCAGATGGAAGTTTGTTCCAGCAATCAAATACATTTTGGCTGAATGTAAACTTCATCACATTTAATCTGCATAAATTCAATTTGAATTTATATCCCCATATTTTTTTTAGATTGAGCAAGAAGGATTCCATCAGCATTGAGCCTACTCAGTCCACTATCCTTAAACACCTCAATCAGGGCTACTTACAGAATTTCCTGATTTCCAGATGTTGAAATTTACACAACTGAAGCCTTTCTTCTGAACTTCTTTCATTTGTACAATTACCCGTCTCTTCTCCACCTCAGCTGTGGTACCACAAAATTGGTATGTGGGTCTGGATTATTGCTGATCATATGCAGTACCTTGCATTTCTCAATGTTAACCCTCAGTTGCCAATTCTCAGCGCATTTGCATAATTTTTCTAGATCTTGCTGTGGTTGCATGCCATGATTAATTACATCAACTGTCATATTAATTTTGGATCTGAAAACTTAGACCATAAACTCAATATGCTTTCATCAACATCATTAATAAATATTGAAAACAATAAGGGGCCCACCACTGAAACATAAGTGACTCAATTAACAACATTAGTTAGTCCTGGAAGAACCCTGCTCATTTATAACCACTGTTCTGTCACTCAGCCATCCCTTTATTCATAGCAGTCACTTGCCTCTAATGCTAAAATCTCTCTGTAATTTGTACAGCAATCTCTATGTGGGACATTGTGAAAAGCTTTACTGAAAATCAAAGTGTATGATGTCAAAGTTATTAGTATTAGTAGTGTCAAAGGATGCAAGAAAGCAAGCGTATAGAGAATCAGCCAAAAAGAAAAAAAAAAAAAAAAAAAACACTCCATTTCACCTATCCTTTCCCTCCTTCCTTGAATTTATTTAAGCTATCCACTTCCACAACAACAGATAGAAGTTTACTCCAGCAATCAATCACACCACCCACTGGCCACAGGCAAACATCTGCACATCTATTCTGCAACCATCCTTCCTCAATTTGAATTTATGCCCCTTCGTGCATATTCTGAAAAAGAGGTAGAATCACATCTGCATTGAACTTGCTCAATCCATTTAAAGCCTTAAACATCTCAATCAGATCATTTCACAAGTGCCTAGACTCTAAACGCTGCAATTTATAGAACTGAAACCTTTTGTGTAAAGAGCACCCCTTTGTATCCCTCACTTATCTCCTCCTCCTCCTCTTCCGTACCCATTACAGCAGCTCTACCTACATCCTTCCTAAAATGAGGCCTCCAGACCTGTATGCAGTACTCACGATGTGGCCTGGGCATTGCCATATACAATGGGATAATCACCTCCTTATCCTGCTAGCAAAATTCTTGTATATTATTGACAAAACACCATGAACTGTTCTAGCAGCCTGTCTACACTGCTCAGACTTCATATCTGACTGCATAATTACAATGCATTTTCCAATGCCTGAGTGTAGTAATACACAGTCAGTACTATAGTCTGGGGATTACTAACTATATGTGGCACCTCTGTGGGCAGGAGCAGCAGTGCATAGCACATGCTTCTTGGTTAGACCGGGGTTCGAGCCCGTGATCACCAAATACGGAGGATGCAGAAAGGTCAGGAAATGACCGCCGCATATCCCCGAAGCAATATGGCCTTAGTTGCTAATGCTCCTAAAAACCAAATAACAACATAACAACAACAACTAAACATATGTAAAGTTTTCTTTTATATGAAAACTCCAAGCATTAGAGGTATTAGAACCTATAATACTTAGTACCTTGCATTGGTTGAAGGGTGAAAAGATGAAAGAAGAAATTTGTTGACATGAGATAAATTTCTGTATATTGTAATTTTTTGGAAATATTTATTTCTCTTCACTCTCTGTCTTATAGGCATGCAGCAGAAACAGATTTCTTATGAGACAGAGAGTGGAAAGACTTTGTTAGAAATGAGCTATTAATTAATAAGACTGCCCTCTTTTGAATTTATATCC
This sequence comes from Mastigoproctus giganteus, assembly GCF_048544385.1. Taxonomy (NCBI): domain Eukaryota; kingdom Metazoa; phylum Arthropoda; class Arachnida; order Uropygi; family Thelyphonidae; genus Mastigoproctus; species Mastigoproctus giganteus. Next base: position 1,119,336 of record NC_143577.1, on the reverse strand, counting down.
CCATATTTCTTTTAGATTGAGGAATAAGCATAAGCAATATTTGCGATGTGCTTATGCCAAGAGATATTAGAAGTTGGGGTAATTCCCAATAGAGATATGTGATCAGAGTGCCATTGAAGATAAACATAGGAGCAGAGGTATAATTTTTGTGAGATATAAGACAGGACTGAGTTTTAGAAGGATTGAAATGAACTAAGATATCCTATGTATAAGCTATATACAAGGGGAAAAGAGTGGGAGAAAGAACTGAACCTTGGGGACCACCCGCATTAGTGGAGAATTTAGAAGACAGAGAACCTTCTACCTCCAGACAATCCATCACTCACAGTGAGCGGTCAGAGGGAGAGAACTGGGTACCCAATTACAGAAAACAGTTGGCAAATGATATGATAGAAGCTTCTTTAGAAGACCTTTATGCCAAACATGATCAAAAGCCTTTGAAATATCAAGAGCAACTGCTTAAGTTTCACTAAACTTTTCCATTGAATTTGTCCATAGATGGGTAACATAAGCCAATATATCACCAGTGTATTGACACTAACAGAATCCATACTGGCAATCATTGATCATATGGAAATTTTCTAGATAGTTTAAGAGTTGGCAGTTAATTAAATTCTCCATTACTTTAGAAAGAGTAGAAGTACGTGCAATAGGTCAATAACAGATGGGATTCATTTGTCACCGTTTTTAAGAACTGGCTGGATATGAGCAAATTTCCAAGCAGAAGGGAAAACACGTGTGAAATAAGAAAGGGAAAAAAGATGACACAGAACAGGAGTAAGTTCAGAAACAGTTTTGTGAACGAATGGAGAAATGCCATCAGGATCTGGAGCTTTATTAGCTTCAAGGTTGATCAAAATCCTTCTGACATCCTTTTGACGGAAGACCACAGGATATGGAGGTGGGTTACCAAGATAATCAAAATCCTGTCATTAAAACCAGTTAGAAGAAAAGTAGGATGCTAACAGGTCAGCTTTATCTTTGGCTGAAGTGACATAGAACCATTGTGCGCCTCTGTAGCCAGGTGGGCAGGAGTGGGAGTGCGTAGCACACGCTTCTTGATTAAATCGGGGTTCGAGCCCATGACCAACAAATATGGAGGATGCGGAAAGGTCAGGGAATGACCACCGCATATCCCCAGAGCATTATGGCCTTAGTTGCTAATGCTCCTAAATAACAACATAACATAACATAGAACCATCTGATTTTGTCGGAGGTGGGACTAGAGATTGGCAAAAGTTGCAGCCAATAGTTTTCGTAAGAGATCAGAATGCCTGACTACCATTTGAAAAAAAAGCAAATTTTCTACTCTTAACCTTCTGAAAATCTACTTTGAATTGATTAATAACTGCTTTACAGTTGTTGAAAGCTTTCGTGCAGGTAGAAAATGAACATGGAAATTTGGCTACAAGCAATTTGTAATGTGCATCATTCTTATCTTGAACATCCTTAGCACATTTATTGAAAACCAAGGTTTAGACATAGGACAAGATTTTAAGGTAGAGTGTAGAATAAAGGATTTCATCCCTACAAGAATAATTTTGCTGACATGATCTGTGAAAATGTTGATATCAGAAATTTGAAACAGAGAAAGAAGGAAAAGAAGAAAATAAATCTTGCACATTATTCCATTTTGCATTATTGTAATTACAAATAAAACTGAGGTGCCTAGAGGACCACTCACCTTGAATATATACTTAGAAGAATTGTTGTGAGAAAAAAATCAAGGGTGTTGGCTCTATGGTTAGGTATTCTGATGGGTAAATGAACAGACTGTGTGAGGTCATTAGTAATGGCAATTGGTTTAGCACCTTGACCAGCTGGATTTGTGTGATTAGAAAATGGAAGAGATCTGAAATTGTGAAAGTTAAATTCACCAAGAAAAACTCTGCCTCATTGATGGGAATGTGGCACTGCAGGAAGATATGTTTCAAAGAGAGGAAGTCAAAGCATTCCAAGTGATCAGTGGAGCTAGGAAAACAGTAGAGGCAACAGATGAATTTGACAGAATGTGAGAGAAAGATTTTAAGGAAAAGCAGATTGAAAAGAGGAGATTCCAAATTACCAAGTCCCTGACAGGGAATATCAGAACGGACATATGCACAAGTACCACCTTTGAGGTGAAAGCAATCATACAGTGAATAATTTGGGCAAATGTGATAAGCAGTAGTTGAATCAACCGATAACTACGATTCTGTAAGAAAAAAGTACATGGGGTTTGGCAGACTGCAAGTGGAAATAGACATTGTTGAGATTAGAATTGAGACCACATATATTTGTGAAATGAATTATGAAGTGCTTGGGAGGTTTAGATCTTTTCGCAGATAAGCTTGCTCTATTAGTTTGACAATTCATTGTGTATTCAATAGTAAGAAAAAGTGGGTGGAACATGCTGTATGAAGTAATGAAATTTTTGGATAGGGTGTACACATGGTAAGAATATACCCAAATCCTTGTCATAATGTGGCCTCGATAATGCTCCCCGCATACACACTACATGGACTCCCTCCAGTCACTATCTGGCAGAGTAGAGGTAGCAAGATTATACACTAGCTGATCCAGAGGAGGCTTCCTAATAGAGTTACCAATATGTTCTCCAAGATTGAAAAGAAGAGATTCCAAATTATTGTTTATGAGAGGGAATATCAGAGCAGACATGTGCACATATGTCTGGCAAGGGATGCAAGGGATGCAAAGAAAAACAGCAAAGAGTTCTTTACTTATGTAAACTCTAGAAGGAAGGGGATGAATCAGATTGGTCCACTTGATATCGATGGGTCAACTGTTGATGATCCTGCTCAGGTAGCTAACAAACTAAATGAATATTTTGCATTGACATTCACACATGAGGAGTTATTCAGCGAGGGGAATGCCAGAGGTGTATTCAACTCTGGCAGTAAGCTAGAGAATCTTGTAATAACTGAGAGTACAGTGGAGAAGAAGATCAGTAATCCTGGGTATAACCTCCATGCACAAGTGCATGGTGAGTGACCACCTAGGTGTGAACCAATGTAAGCAGGGGTCAAGGTGTGGTGCCCACACCACATGGAGGAACGCCGCTCCTCTATGTTACTAGGCAGTACTAGGTTGTAAATGACTCTCATCAACCGGTGCAATACCACCACTTTGCTTATTGGAGGCTTGAAGTGGTGAAACCCATGTTTAGTCTCTACAGCTAAGTACCAGTCAACCCTTCCCTATCTCTTCCATCATGCAGTATGATTGGTGACTTTTGAGGTTATGATGAACATCGTGGCAAGATCCATCGTGGCGAGGAGAAATTGTTGAAGATAAACACAAGAAAGGCACCTGGGGTGGATGGGATCTATCTAGTTATACTAAAGGAGGCAGCAAAAGAAGTAAGCAAACTCTTAGCCATAATTATGAGAGCTTCCATAATTCCATAAATGTGACCTCAATTCACAAAGGAGGATCAAAGGCCGACACAAGTAACTATAGACCTGTGAGTTTAACTTCTGTTCCAGGAAAATTAATGGAGGCACTGGCTAAAGAAGCACTGCAGGATCATCTAGACAAGACTTCAGTTATAGCTCGGACACAGCATGGTTTTGATAAGAGGACGTCTTGCCTGACCAATTTGATTGGATACTATGATGCAGTCACAAAAAAACAGGATGCAGGGAATAACTTTGATATTATATACTTGGATCTTAGAAAGGCTTTTGATACTGTTGCACATGGAAGACTGCTGCACAAATTGGGGCAATGTTGCATTGGAGGCAAATTGCTGTTATGGATAAAGGGGTGGTTGAGGGGGCAGAAGACAAAGAGTGGTAATCAATGGACACTGCTTATCGTGGACTAATGTTATTAGTGGTGTCCCTCAGGGTTCAGTTTTGGGTCCATTATTGTTTTCTGTATTTATAAATAATATTGATGATGGTATATCAAGCTTAATGTCCAAGTTTGCAGACGATAAAAAGGTTGGCAGGGTTGTCAAAGACACTACTGACACTATGCTGCTGCAACAGGGTCTGGAAAGGTTGAGCAGATGGGCTGAGAGGTGGCAAATGAAATTTAACATTGACAAATGTAAAGTACTACATAGGGGAAACAGCAACCCCAGAGCAACATATCAACTCTATGGTACTACACTGACAGTGGTAAAGAATGAAAAGGACCTGGGGGTAATTGTGCAGGCAGATATGAAGTTCTCTGAGCAGTGCAGACGGGCTGCAAGAGTAGCTCATGGTGTCTTGTCAATGATAAACAGGAATGTTTCTAGAAGGGATAAGGAGGTGATTATTCCCTTGTCAGGCCACACCTTGAGTACTGTATACAGGTGTGGAGGTCTCGTTTCAAGAAGGATGTAGAGCTGCTAGAATGAATAAAGAGAAGGGCAACAAGATTAGTGAATGGAACAAAGGGGTAGTTCCCTTAAGTTTGCAAAACCTAAGCCTCTCTTATGAAGAAAGGCTTAAGTTTTGAAAATTACAGTGTCTGGAGACTAGGCACCAGCGAGGTGATCTGAAACGAGGCCTGACTATTGCCTTATACAAGGGGATAATCACCTTCTTATCCCTGCTAGAAAAATTCCTATATATCATTAACAAGCCACCATGAGTTACTCTTGCAGACCATCTCCACTGTTCAGAAAACTTAATATCTGCCTACACAATTACTCCCAGGTCCTTTTCATTCTTTAACACTGTAAGTGTAATACTACATAGTTGATATGTTACTCTGTGGTTACTGCTTCTTATATGCAGTACTTTACATTTGTCAATGTTAAACTTCAGTTGCCACCTCTCAACCCATCTGCTCAACTTTTCTAGATCCTGTTGCAGCAGCGTACTGTCAGTAGTGTCCTTAACATCCCTGCCAACCTTCATATCATCTGCAAACTTGGACATTAAGCCTGATATCCCATCATCAATATAATTAATAAATACAGAACACAACAATGGACCCAACATTGAATCCTGAGGGACACCACTAATGACATTACTCCATGAAGAGCAGTGTCCATTGATTTCCACTCTCTGTCTTCTCACACTCAACCATCCCTTTATCAATAGCAACAGTTTGTCTCCAATGCCACACTGCTCCCATTTGTGCAGCAGTCTTCCATGTGCAACAGCATCAAAAGCCTTTCTAAGATCCAAATATGTGATATCAGAGTTAATACCTGCATCCAGTTCCTTTGTTATAACATCATAATATCTAATTATTATTATTATTATTATTATTATTATTATTAGCTATAGGATGCAAGGAAGGCTGAGGCTTATGCTGCACCAGCTAAAAAAAAAAAAAAAAAAAAAAAAAAAATCCCAAGTTACCCTGAGAAAGAGAGAGTCAAAAGTAGAAGGGAATCACCAAGAAAGAGAAGAATGATGATATCCAGCTCAGGACCCTGGGTGTGCCAAGCCCATACTCACCAGATGTGAGTCCCTGGGGTTGGTCAGACAATACTTCACACTAACAAAACCATGCTGTGTCTGAGCTATAACTGAAGTCTTCTCTTGATGATCCTGCAATGCTTCTTTAACCAGTTCCTAAATTAATTTCCCTGGAACAGAAATTAAACTAACTGGTCTATAATTACCTGTGTTGCCCCTAGATCCTCCTTTGTGAATTGGGGTCACATTTGCACATCTCCAGTCCATGGATACCTCTACTCAGTCCAAGGATGCTCTCATAATTATGGCTAAGGGTTTGCTTACTTCCTTTGTTGCCTCCTTTAATATAACTGGATAGATCTAATCTATCCCAGGAGCCTTTCTTATGTTTATCTTCAACAATTTCTTCTCCACTTTGCTATCAACTATTAGAAAAGGTCTCCATAGCCGATTGGTCAGGAGTTGAAGTGCTGTAGCACACGCTGTTTGAGTAGACTGGGGTTGAAGCCCCTGACTGCTAAATACGGTTGATCTGCCAACCCTCACTGGACCAGTGTGGCAGATTATCGTCCATTTCCTTCAGCATAAATTGTTGAGGAGACTTCCATCCTGCAGTGGGTTGATAATGGCTGCAGGTTACCTTTTTTTTTCTTTTTCTTTACAAAATTATCCAGCTCACTACCAGAGTTTAATTTGCCTCTGGCATTCCCCTCTGTGAATAACTCCTCGTGTTTGAATGTAGATGAAAATACTCATTTAGTTTGTTAGCTACCTCAGCAGGATCATCAACAATTGAACCATCAATATCCTGTGGACCAATCTGATTCATCCCCTTCCTTCTAGAAGTTACATAAGTAAAGAACTCTATGCTGTTTTTCTTTGCATTCTTTGCCAAAGATTTCTCGTAATCTGCCTTTGCCTGTCTAACCTCCTTAGTGACTTGGTTACAGACCAGTTTATATCTATTATAGGCTTCTGTGTCGCATGCATTTTTCTTCTCTGCCACATGTCTAATTAGTTCATCTGACATCCATTTCGGCCTAAATCTTGAGCAATATTTCTTAGTTTGTATGAAAACCTTAGTAGCTTCCAAGATTAATTCTTTGAATGCTTCTCATTTTGAATTTCCTGTTGGTAACATCATCAGTTGGTCCCACAGATTTTATGTAATGTGTCAGACCTCTGTAGTCGCCTTTATGAAAGCAAAAACACTTCCCTTTACCCCTGATGGTAGCTAAGTCTTTGGGTAAATTCCACCTCAGCACACTGTGATCACTGCCACCTAGTGGTTTCTCTATCTGCAGATTCTTAATGCATGGAAATTCACCACTGATGATCAGATCAGATCAAGAGTATTACTCCCTCTAGTTGGCTCTCGAACATGCTGCTGTAGAAAACAATAATCCAATAAATCCACAAAAGCCTTGCTAGAGTGTGAGTGACCAACCCACAAATTCCAGTCAATATCTGAGAAATTAAAATCCCCAATTATAAGACTCTCTGATTTACTGGCTCACTATATTTCCCTGTTCTGTTGTTTATATATCCTCACCAGAGTCATTAGGCCTATAAAAAACTCCTACTGTCAATTTTGATTTCCCAGTGCCTATGTCACACCAAACTGACTTGACTCTGCACTGTCCAGCCATGTCGACTGGCTATACTTCCTTCAATGTTATGTGTTTCTTAACTAATAGCATAACCCCTCCTCCCTTCCTATCCTATCTATCCTTCCTGTACACATTGTACTCCTCAAATCCCATTTCTACATTCCTTATATCGCAGATATAAGGAATGTAGAAATGGGATATTGTTGGGATATCAGAGACATGTGACACCACATCTCTGATATCCCAACAATATCTGCCTTTGATTTTTCACCAACACTTCAAATTCATCAAATTTATTTACCAAACTCATAGCATTGGTATGAGTTTGGTAAAATATTCAACTATACATGCACCTGTTCCTATTCTTAGCTACACTAACACAGGCCATTTATTTACTTGTTCCATAATGACTCCCAGCAGTGTCTGAAATCCCCTACACCTTGTTTTCCATGCTGCTGCTCATTCCAATAGAAGCAGTGCAAGAATCACTTTCACCTCTGCCAGCAGCTACTGTTAATCTATTAGTCCGTATATCCTCCCCCAAGCTAGCAGTTTTCTGATTCACTTAACACTGCCCAAATAGCATCAACAAGTATTCTTGCACCCTTTCTATTTAAGTGTATCCCATCCCTGTAGAAACAGTCTCTCCTGTTAACAAGCAGAGACCGGGTGGAGAAAAATTCTACCCTTTGAGCCTTGTACAATCTCTCCAGTGTCGAATTGATCGACAAGGCTCTTATCATACACTCCCTCCTATCATGTCTGGGCAGAATGCAGATGCTTTGAAATTACATTGAGCCTGTTCAAACCATTCAAGGCCTTATACACCTCAATCAGATCACCTTGCGGTTGCCTAGTGTCTGGATGTTGCAGCTTGCAGAATTTAAGCCTATCTTGGTAAGAGCAACCCTTTGTTCCTCTCACTAACCTTGTTTCCCTTCTCTGTACTCGTTCTAGCAACGCTACATCCTTCCTAAAATGGGGCCTTCTGACCTGTATGCAGTACTCGAGGAGGCACCTCCGTAGCCACGCGGGAAGGAGCAGCTGTGCATAGCACATGCTTCTTGATTAGATCCGTGTTCGAGCCCGACACCAACAAATACAGAGGATGCGGAAAGGTCAGGGAATGACCACTACATATACCAGGAGCAATATGGCCTTAGTTGCTAATGCTCCTAAAAACTAAATAACAAACAATAGTACTCAAGGTGTGGCCTGACCATTGCCTTATACAAAGGGATAGTCACCTCCTTGTCTCTGCTATCAAAATTGCTATATATCATTGACAAGATTCCACGACCTGCTCTTGCAGCCTATCTGAACTACTCAGAAAACCTCATATCTAACTGCACAATTATCCGCAGATCTTTTCATTCTCCACTTCTCTGAGTGTAGTACAACATAGTCGGTACATTTCTCTTTGGTTATTGCTACCCATATGCAGTACTTTGCATTTGTCAGTTATATGGCACCTGTGTAGCAAGGTGGGCAGGAGCAGCAGTGCGTAGCACACACTTCTTGATTAGACCGGTGTTTGAGCCCGTGACCACCAAATATGGAGAATGCAGAAAGGTTAGGAAATGACCACGCATATCCCCGGAGCAATATGGCCTTAGTTGCTAATGCTCCTAAAAACCAAATAACAATAACAGCAACATCAGTGTTATACTTCAGTTGCCACTTCTCAGCCAATCTACTTAACTTTTCTAGAGCTTGTTGCAGTAGCATAATGTTTTGCCATCTTAAGAACCCTGCCAACCTTTGTATCATCTGCAAAATTGGACATTAACCTGATATACTGTCATTGAAATCATTGGTAAATGCACAAAACAACAATGGGTCCAGCACCGAACGCTAGGGGACCCCACTAATAACATTAGTCCATGTGGAGCAGTGCCATCCCTTTATCTATTGTAGAAAATTGCCTTTAATGCCATATTGCTCCAATTTTTACTGTTGCATCTTTCATGTGCAACAGTATCAGAAGCCTTCATGAAATCCAAGTTTATGATATCAAAATTATTTTTTTCATCCTTTCCTTTGTGACCACATTGTAGTATGCTATCAAATTGGTCAGACAAGACGTCCCCTTAACAAACCCATGCTGCGTCTGAACTATTACTGTAGTCTTGTCTATGTGATCCTGCAACACTGCTTTAACTAGTGACTCCATTATTTTCCGAGGAAAAGAAGTTAAACTAACTGGTCTATGATTATTTGTATCACCTTTGAAACCCTTTTATGAATTTAGATTCCATCCACACCAGGTATCTTTTTTATATTTAACTTGAACAATTTCTCCTCCACTTTGCTCTCCATTATTACAAAATCATTTAGCTCCCTATTAGAGTTTGGTAAACTTCTGTCCTCTCCTTCCTTACAGAATTTCTCTTGTGTGAATGTAGGAGCAAAACACTAATTCAGTTTGGCAGCTATCTGAGATTGATCATCTACAGTCAAACCATTAATATCAAGTGGACCAATCTGATTCATCCCCTTTCTTCTAGAGTTTACATATGCTTTAGAAGAAGTTTTTTTGTTGTTTTTCTTTTCATCCTTTCCCAAGGATTTCTATCAGCTTTCACTTGCCTAACCTCCTTTGTGATTTGATTACAGACTAGCTTATATCTGCAATAGGCTTGTGTGTCACCTGATAATTTATATGCATCCATGCATTTCCTTCTCTGCCACGACCCTCATTAGTTCATCTGTTATCAATTAAGGTCTAAATCTTGAAGAGTATTTCTTAGTTGGTACGAAAAGCCTCGTAACTCCAAGATTATTTCCTTGACTGCTTCCCATTTAGAATTCACTGTTTTTAACATCATCAGTTGATCCCAGTGTGTAGAATTTAAAAACTCTCTGAGACCACACACAGTTTACAGGAATTTTGCCAGTAGGGAAAAGGAAGTGGTTATTTCTTTGTATAAGACAATGGTCAGGCTTTGAGTACTGCATACAGGTCTGGAGGCCTCATTTTAGGAAGGATCTAGAGTTGCTTGAGTGTGTACAGAAAGGAGCAACATGATTGGTGAGGGGAACAAAATGGTTGCCTTACCAAGAAAGGCTTAAGTTCTGCAAAATGCAGCAGCAGCTGGAGACCAGTCTCCTGCAAGGTGATCTGATTGAGGTTTATAAGGCCTTGAATGAGTTGAGCATGCTTAATTCTGATAAGATTCTTCCGCTTGCTCAGATTATGAACCTGCGATGGCATAAATTCAGATTGAGGAAAGACAGTTGTAGAATAGATGTGTGAAAATTTGCCTTTAGCCAGCAGGTGATTAATTTCAACAAACTTCCATCTGTCGTTGTGGAAGTTGATAGCTTTAATAAATTCAAGGAGGAACTGGACAAACTTTCAGAGGGAAATGTGTGAAAAAAAAATTTTTTTTTTTTGACTGATGCTAAGCTCATATGCTTTCTTTCTTGGCTCACATGTCTTCTTTTTACTACTATTACCACTGTAGTTACCTTTATGAAAGCAAAAACCATTCCCTTTACCCTTGATCGTAGTTATATCTTTAAGTAAATCTCACATCAATACACTGTGATCACTGCCACCTAGTGTTTCCTTTATCTTCAAATTCTTAATGCATGAATAATCACTGCTGATAATCAAATCGAGAGTATTACTCCCTCTGGTTGCCCCCAAACATGTTGCTGTAGAAAACAATCCTCCAATAAATCCACAAAAGTCTTGCTAGCATGCGAATGACCAACCCACAAGTTCCACTCAATATCTGGAAAGTTACAACCCCCCCCCCCATTACAAGACATTCTGATTTACTGGCCCATTCTATTTCTCTGCACAATTGTTTTGTACTCATCAAAGTCATTAGGCCTATAACACACTCCTACTCTCATTTTCCCTTTCCCAGTGTTTATGTAATAATTTGGAAAACTGAGATGAGCAGTGGTTGAATCAACTAATTATTGGGATTCTGTCAGAAAAGTACTTGGGGTTCAGCAGACTGTAAGTTAGTTGAAATGGTCATCAGAGATATTTGCGATATGTCAATTGAGATATCACAAATATATGCTGACCGTGTACATTTGTGATATGAATTTATTTAGTTCTTTGCATTTGTCAAGATTAAACTTCAATTGCCATTTCTCAGCCCATATTTTTCTATATCCTGTTGTAATAACAACTGTCATAACTGTCATTAACCATCCTGCCATCTTTGGTTTATTCAACTTGAACTACTATTAACTTGAACAACTATTAAGCTTGATATACCTTTGTCACTATCATTTATATATATCGAAAACAGCAATGGGCCCTGCAGAAAACCACCAGTAGCATTAGTCAATGAGGAGCAGTGTTCATCTTCCAATCAACCATCCTTTTATTCTTAGCAGTAACTTGCCCTTAATGCCACACTGATCCAATTTGTACAGCAGTCTTTAATATGTCACAGTACCAAAATCTTTCCTGAAATCCAAGTATATGATATCAGAATTATTTTTTTGCACCCGGTTTCTCTGTGACTGCATAGAGGTATCCAATCAAATTGGGTCACACAAGATTTTCCCATACTGTGTCTGAACTATAACTACATTCCTCTTTAGATGGCCCTGCATTACTTCTTTAACTAGAGACTCCATTATTTTATTTGTAACTTAAGCTAACAGGTCTGCAATTACTTACATCAATCTTTGACCCCCTTTGTGAATTGGGGGATACATTTGTACATGTCCAGTCCATTGGGGCTTCCCCTGAATCCACAGATACTCTTATAATTTTGGCTAAGGGTTTGTTTGTCTATCTTTCTGTCTCCCTTAATATAATTGGATAGAACCCATCTAATCCAGATGCCTTTCTTATGTTTAATTTCAACAATTTCTCCTCCACTTTCGTCTCAGTTATTACAAAATTATTTAGTTTCCTGTTAGAGTTTTATAAACCTGTAGCATTCACTTCCCTTAAGAATTCCTCATGTGTGAATGTAGATGCAAAATATTTATTCAGTTTATCAGTAAAATGAGCAGGATCATCAACCAGTGAACCATTCATATCAAGTGTTTCCGTAAGTAAACAAGTCTTTCCATTTGTTTCTAAAGATTTCTCATAATCTGCCTTGGCTTGCCTAACCTCCTTTGTGATTTGATTGTAGACTAGTTTATATCTACCATAGACATTGGAATCACCTGGTAATTTATATGTATCCCATGCATTCATATTCTTTGTCGTGTCTTATTAGTTCATCTGACATTGGTTTTGGTTTAAACCTGTAACATATTTCTTAAAAGTATGAAATGTATGGTATTTCTTAATTGGTATGAAAAGACTAGTAGCTTCTATGATTACTTCCTTGAGTGCTTCTCATTTAGAATTTGCTGTTAGTAACATCATCAGACTGTCCACTGTATAGAATTAAAAAATATTTGTTAGACCACTGTAGTCTCCTTAAAAAAAGTAAAAACCCTTCCTTTTATCCTTCTTAGTAGTTCATTAAATAAATCCCATATCAATACACTGTTATCACTGCCACATAATGGTTCTTTTATGTGCCGATTCTTAATTCATTGTGTCCAGTTTATTTCATCATCATAGTAGCTAATCATATTGGTCAGACAAGTTGACTGGTCAGAACATTGGTCTGATAATTCCATTCCTGTCAGGGTGATCCTGCAATGCTTCTTTACCAAGTATGACAGTGTCATACCTGTCAAAATCATTTGGCCTATAACATACTCCCATTTTTGTTTTGTGTGTGTCATGCCAAACTAATTCAACATTGCACTTGCCACCCATTTAACTGGGTGCACTGTCTTTGATTCTGTGTGCTTCTTAACCAAGAGCATAATTCCTCACCATCCTGTCTCCTCCTCCTCCTGGAGATGTTTACGGAAAAATATCTTGAACTGTTTTGTTTCCCATATCAGTGGTGAATCCAGCATTCTTTTAGAGTGTAACTTTTTTTTTTTTTTTTTTTTTTGCAGTTAGGAACTCAATAATATATTGTTTTAACTGCATGTTCACAGGTGATTTTATTTTAGATTGTGTAACTTGTAAATGAGCAACCACACAGAAACACTGTTGAATATGTGCTAACTGGAAACTATCAGCCACATGAAGAATATAGTTGGAACTTGCTGCACCATGTAATGCTGAGGTTATGAACTAAGAGTCATTACTTTTCTCAATGCCTTTGTGTATAAAATGTAATATTGGTCAATGTAATAATGAGATTTACTTTTTTTTCTGGTAGTGCACTGTGGCATTTCATCTTCCAGTTATTTTAAAGTTAAAATTTGAAGTGCCCCAAGTGTTGATAAAATTAAAATGCATGTATGGCAAATTTTACTTTATTTAAAGTAAAATTATTATTATTATTTTTTTTCATTGAAAAAAAATTTAAATGAAAAAAATGTCTATTTTTCAGTTTGTTTGTTCGAATTGAGAATGAAAAATACCAGGTTAAAATACCAGGTTAAATACCAGGAAAAATACATGAAGTTCTCTGAGGACAGCTCAGGGGGGTTTTAATGATGATATATACAGTATAGCAATTTTACTAGCAGGGATAAGGGGGTGATTATCTCATTATGTAATATCTGGAAATCTCATTTGAGGAATGAAGTGGTTGTTTGTTTGTTATTTGGTTTTTAGGGGCATTAGCAACTAAGGCCATATTGCTCCGGGGATATGCAGTGGTCATTTCCTGACTTTTCCACATCCTCCATATTTGGTGGTCACAGGCTCAAACCCCAGTCTAATCAAGAAGCATGTGCTACACACTGCTTCTCCTGCCCACCTGGCTATGGAGGCACCGGAATGAAGTGGATCTATTGCATGTGCAGAGATGAACATTGAGTTTAGTGAGAACAAAAGGTACTTTACCAAGAAAGACAAATTGTGCAAATTGCAGCATCTAGAAATTAGGCAGGCACCTGTGAGAAGCTTTGATTGAGGTATTCAAGGCTTTGAATAGACTGATTATGCTAAATGATGATACATTCTTACTTTTGCTGAGACAATCACATGATGGTACATAAATTTAAATTGAGAAATGATGGTTGTAGGGTACATGTGTAGAATTTTGCTTTCAACCAGAGGGTAGTTGATTGTTGGAACAAACTCAAATTTCATCTGGTGTTGGAATAAATTTTAGGCAGAGCTAGACAAATTATTAGAGGGGATGGGATGAATGAATGATTTTTTTTGTTTTTTTTTTGGGGGGGGGGTGCTGAGATGCTGTAAAAGCCTTCCTCCTTGCATCATTTTCCACTATTGATGCTAATCAATTTGAAAAAAAAAAAAATTTCCCTGTTATTATACAAATAGAAAAACAGTGTATTTATATAATGTATAGAAAAATTCATGTGTATACAGCAATTTATGGAAGTTACAAATTTTTAAAGGTTGTGCTTTTTTTTCCCAGATGATTTTCATTTAACATTCCGAGGTAATTCTTTGGCTACAAAGGCTACTGAAGCTTACATGAAGTTACTAGGAGAAAGGGTAAGCAGAATTTGGATGAAATATAAATATAGATGTTGTTTTTGAAAATAAATACAAGGGTGATTCAGAAGTAACTGCAATTTTATCATACAAAAAAAAACAGTAAATTATATAAGTAGTAAATTATAAATAAAACATTGGGGTCATATTAATAAGTGTTGCGCTTGTTCCATAAATGTAGCATGTTATAACATGAAGAACAAGAAGAGCACTGTGTACCTAGTGACCTGATCCACTCACCTCCTCATTGTTTTTGAACATATGCCATCAAATCCTGAATCTGACATTTGTTATCTAGAAGATATAATAATAATAATAAGATTCTTTATTAACATAAATTGTATACAATTGTGATTCCTTACACAGAAAGCCAGAGGAATCTTACAATATGTTGTTTATACAAGTGATTTTTTTTTATTAGAAAAAAATAAATAAATAAAATACAAGTTGAGCAGAACGTGAAATGACTGGCTAACTAAAACTAGCACTTACACAACTGTCCTTTACAAACAGAAAGATAGGCCAAGATGCCATCGCGATATGCCTTGTCTATAGTCCACAGGTCGATGCTGAGTGAGTTGAAAGTGTCCAGAGACATTTAAAATTCTGTAAGTTTTGCTCATGTTCCATAAACAAGAGCAACAAGTTCCCCCTCCTTGTGCTCAAGGCTCCTCTGGAGCCTTGAGCACAAGGGGGTCCAATCTATGACCTCCTTCGGGGTCATAGATTGGACTAAAACAGAGCTAGAGGATATCATGAGAAAGACAAGGAAAATGATGACCAAGAGCTGCCAACGCCACCTGAAATCTGCTATGGAGAGACTGACAATTGTCTGGGAAGGAGGAAGGGCCTGATAGATCTCATTGAGCAACAGAAGATAGCAACAGTTAACCTGAAGGATTACTTCCAGAAACACACAGCAGCACTCCACCAGGCCATAAAAAAAAATGGTAGAGAAGAAAAATGCACAGGTATCCATGTCTGGAGACTAGGCACTTGCGAGGTGATCTGATTGAGGTATATAAGGCCTTGAATGGTTTGAGCAGGCCCAATGCTGATGGGATACTTCCGCCTGCTAAGATTTAGAACCTGAGTGGACCTAGATTCAAATTGAGGAAAGACAGTTGTAGAATATATGTGTGGAAATTTGCCTTTAGCCAGTGGGTAGTTGATTGCTGGAACAGACTTCCATCTGTTGTCGAATTTGATAACTTAAATAAATTTAAGGCTGAACTAGAAAAACATTTGGAGTAAATGGATGGGTGAAAATGGTAAGGGTTTTTTTTTTTTTGGCTGATTCTCTATAATCATCATATGCCTCAACTAATGCTAATGCTAAGACTGCAGTTATAGTCCAGACGCATCATGGGTTTGTTAAGGGGAAATCTTGTGTAATCAATTTGATTGGATACTATGATGTGGTCACAAAAGAACTGGATGCAAAAAAATAATTCTGATATCACATACTTGGATTTCAGGGAACCTTTTCATACTTTTGCACAAGAAAGACTGCTGTAGAAATTGGAGCAGTACGTCATTAAGGGCAAGTTGCTGCTATGGATAAAGGAATGGTGAGTGGGAGAAGAGAGAGAGTGATAATCAATGGACACTGCTCTTTGTGGATTTTGTCCACTAATGTAATTAGAGGTGTTCCACTAACCTAAGGTTCTGAGTTGGGAGACAGATAGTGTTAATCAGTGGATACTTCTGTTTGTGGACTTTGTCCACTAATATTATTAGTGGAGCCCCCCCCCCCCCCCCACAAGTTTCTGTGTTGGGTTTTGTTGTTTTCTATATTTATATTAATGTTGAGTATTAATATCCGGCTTAATGTCCAAGTTTGCAAATGATACAAAGGTTGGAAGGGTTGTTAATGACAGCAATGATGGTATGCTACTGTGAGAGAGGTGGCAACTGATGTTTAACATTTACAAATGCAAAGTACTGCCTATGGGTAGCAGTAACCCAATGGTAACGTACCAACTGTAAGGTACTACACTCAGGGTAGTGGAGAATGAAAAAGACCCAGCAGTAAAGGGCCAGTCAGAAATGAAGTTTTCTGAGCAATGCCGACATGATGTCAATGATACACATGAGTTTTGTTACCAGGAGGTAGCAAAATTTGTTTATATTATTATACTGGTAACGAGGTGATTATCCCTTTGTATAAGGTGATGGTTAGGCCACACTTTGAGTACTGTATACAGGTTTGTACGCCTCATTTTTAGAAGTATGTAGAGCTGCTGGAAAGAATACAGAGAAGGGAAACAAGATTGGTGAGGGGCACAAAGGTGTGCTCTTATAAAGAAAGGCTTATGTTCTAGAAATTACAGCATCTGGAGACTAGGCACCTGTGCTGTGATCTGATTCAGAAGTATAATGCCTTGAATGGTTTGAGCAAGGTCAGTGGTGATGGAATTCTTCCTCTTGTTCAGACTATGCACCTGAGAGGGCATAAATTCAAATTTAGGAAAGATATGTGAAGAATAGATGTGGAAATTTGCCTTTAGTCAGCAGGTGGTTGAGTACTAGAACGAATTTCCTTCTGTTGTTGTAGAAGTTGATAATTTAAATAAATTCAAAAAGAACTGGGCCAACTTTTGGAGCGAAAGAATGGGTGAAATGGGTAGGTGCTTTTTTTTTTTTTTTTTTTTTTTTGCTGTAGCTATATAAGCTTGCTTGCTAATTTTTCTAGTGAATATGCTTCTGCCTACATATTTTCTGGACTTCAGTGAGCTGGTTGTCAACTCTTGATTTTACAGAATTTGTTTATTGTGATTTATTTATGCATTTTTGTTTATCTGTTTATGTATGTATTTTATTTTTCCTTTAGCCAGTGGATGGAACAAACTTCCATCTGTTGTGGAAGTTAGACAGCTTAAATAAATTCATGGGAAACCTTGACAAACATTTGTATTGAATGAATCTATGAAATGGGATGGGTCTTTTTTCCTTTCGCTGATGCTGTATGATCTTGCTTTCTTGCATCGTATGCCTCTACTAATGCTAATAATAATGTGCATATCTTTATATATTTATGTGATAGTAAATTCTTTTTTGCTAGTTGTCCTTCTTGACCCTTCTGTGCAGGTCCTTAGTCCTTAATTTAGTGTTATTTTTCTAATTGATAAATTTGTATTTTTAACCTACATGTACCTGTCTCTAACAGTAATCTTAAATGTTTAATATTTATATGTGTCATACCATGTTACTTTCCTGTTCGTCTAACTTCCTTCCTGCAATGAGCATTTTGCATTTTTAATACTAACCTCTTATGGGACATTAAAAATAAAGGTTATTTATTTATTTTTTACTTAAGTATTATATGGTGATTCTTTATTACTCTCTAGAATTCAGTTTTAAAGTTTGGTTTCTTCTGTATATTTTAGTATTTGCAAGATACACTTGGTGATATCATTAGAAGTATTCTAATATCCACAGATAATTGCGAGGTAAGACTATATATAATATATATGAAACATTAATATAATAAAAATTATATATTCATTCCACATTTACGCCATTTACATAAATTTCCTCCGCTCTAGTACATCATAAAAAATGCCTAATTAATATTTTAATATATATATATATTTTTTTTTATGACAACCCCAAACACAAAAGATATTATAACCTATAGTACTTAGTACCATGCTTGGGTTGGAGGTTGAGAAGACGAAAGAAGATATTTGTTGATATTAAACTTAAACTTCAGTAGACAGTAATTTTCAGGAAATATGTGTGAAGGAAGGTTGTTCCAGAAAACGGCAATAGAAAGAATAAACGAAAAAGATGAAAAGTTAGTTCTGTGAGTTTGAAGTTGGACAGAAAATGGATGTTGGGGGCGGTATGTGTTCCGACTGTTTTGAAAGAGAGAGCGGGGATTATAGAAGCCAATTCAGAAGAACAGTGCCCATGGAAGTATCTGTAGAAAAGGCATGGAGCAGAAACAGTATGTCTGTTAGACAGCGAGTGGAGAGACCCTGTTAGAGAGGAGTCATTAATGAACATAACTGCCCTCTTCTGAATGGAATCGAGAAGCCTGAGAGAGGTTTTGGGGGTACCGCCCCAGATGTAGGAACAATATTCCACGGTAGGGTGGATTTGCGATTTGTACAGAGTGAACAGCTGTTTGGAAGGAAAGTAACGCCGAGAGTGAAAGAGAAAACCAAGTATTTTAGATGCAGAGGAAACAATATTTGTAATGTGCTTGTGTCAAGAGAGGTTAGAGGTCAGGGTAATCCCCAAAGGAGATATATCATTTTGCCTAGAAATTGGAGTGAAACCAAAGATAAGTATAGGAGCAGAAGAATCCTTTTTGCGAGATATAAAATAAGACGGAGTTTTAGAAGGATTGAAATCAACAAAGTTGTCTTTGCCCCACTCGAGAATTACCTGGAGATCAGCATTTAAGGAATTGGTAGCGGATATCCAAGAAGTTGAAATTGATTGAGCACGGCAAGGTTTTTCAAAATGGAAAGTGGAATGCAATGTGCTATCATCCGCAAAACTATGGATAGGATTCCCAGTTAATGGAAGAAGGTCATTAATATACAAGAGGAAAATGGGGGGGGAAAGAACTGAACCTTGGGGGATACCAGCATTAGTGGAGAAGTTAGAAGACAGAGAGCCATCTACTATCACCCCCAGTGAACAATCAGAGAGAAACTTGGATAACCAATTACAAAAAACAGTTGGCAAACCATAAGATGGAAGCTTCTTTAGAAGACCTTTATGCCAAACACGATTGAAAGCTTTTGAGATGTCAAGAGTAACTGCATGTGTTTCACTGAACTTTTCCATTGAATTTGTCCATAAATGGGTAACATAAGCCAGAATATCACCAGTGGATCGACACTGATAGAATCCATACTGGTGATCTTCGAACAGACAGAACATTTCTGGGTAGATTTAAGAGTTGGCGGTTAATTGATTTCTCCATTACTTTAGAAAGAGTAGAAGTAATTCTACTTCTAAGTAAAGTAAAGGTGGAAAAGAACAGGAGTAAGTTCAGGAGCACAGGTTTTGAGAACAAGTGTAAAAATACCATCAGGACAAAGGAGCTTTCTTAGAATTAAGATTCGTCAAAATTCTTCTGACATCCTTTTGAGGAAGACCAAAGGAAGCAATGAATGGAGTGTGTTGGGAATGGTTGGAGGTGTTTTACCAAGATCATTAATACATGAGTTGGAAGAAAAATGGGTGCTATCAGGTCAGCTTTATCCTTGGTTGATGTGACAACAGAACCATCAGGTTTTGACAGAGGTGGGAGCAGAGATGGACAAAAGTTGCAGCCAATAGCTTTGGCAAGAGACCAGAATGCTTGGCTACCATTAGGGTAAGAAGCAAGTTTTCTACTCACCTGCTGAAAATATAGTTTTGACTGATTAATAACTGCTTTACAATGATTGCGAGCTTTGGTGTAGGCAGTAAATGAAACTGACGAATTGGAAACAAGCCAATTACAATATGCAACATTCTTCTCCGGAACGGCCTTAGCACATTTATTGGAAAACCAAGGTTTAGATAAAGGATGAGATTTTAAAGTGGAGTGTGGGATAAAGGATTCCATTCCTGCAAGAATAATTTCACTGACACGATCTGAGCAAACGTTGACATCAGAAGTTTTGGAACAGTAATCCAACCAAGGAAAAGAAGAAAAGAAATCTCGCAGGTCATCCCATTTTGCATTCTTGTAATGCCAAGCAACATGTGGTTGGAAATAGCTATGAGATAAAGACCCCATTGGAGAAGAGACAATCACCAAGTTGTGATCTGAGGTGCCTAAAGGACCACTCACTTCGGCCGTGTACGTAGGAGGATTATTTGTGCGAAAAAGATCAAGCACGTTGGCCGTATGGTTAGGATTGCCCGGTATCCTTGTAGGTAAAAGAACCATCTGTGCAAGGTCATTAGTAATTCCAAAAGCTTCAGCATCTTGACTAGTTTGGTCGGTGTGACTAGAAAATGGAAGCCAGTTGGACTTGTGAACATTAAAATCACCAAGCAAAATTACCTCACTGTTATTAAAGTTGGGCTCGAGAAAGTCAAGTTGCAAAGAGAGGAAGTGAAATAGCGCCAAGTGATTAGTGGTGTTGGGAGAACTGTAGAGACAACAGAAGAATTTGAAACAATAAAGTAGAGAGATTTTAAGCCAGAGAAGATCGAAAAGAGAAGATTTCAACTTACCAAGTCTCTGATAGGAATATCGGAACGGACATATGCACAAGTACCAACTTTGAAGCAAAAGGAATCATACAGGGAGTAATTTGGGCAACTGAGATGAGCAGTAGTTGAATCAACTGATAACTGAGATTCTGTCAGAAAAAGTTCATGGGGTTTGGCAGATTGCAAATAGAAATGGACATCGTTGAGATTAGAATTGGGACTACTTATATTTGAGAAATGAACTAGGAAGTGTTTGGGAGGTTTAGATCTTTTTGCAGATAAGCTTACTCTATTAGTTGGACAATTCGTGGTGTATTCAATAGTAAAAAAAAAAAATGGGTGGGGTGGGATGTATGAAGTAGTGAAATTTTTGGATATGGCATACACATAGTAAGAATATATCCAGATCCTTGACATAACGTGGCCTCGAAAATGCCCCCCTTTCCGCATACACACTACTCAGACTCCCTCTAGTTACTATCTGGCAGAGTGGAGGCACTAGCTGATCCAGAAGCCTCTTAAAGAGTTACCAATAGGTCTAGTCTGGTGTAGTAACTAGCGGCCAGCCTGCAAACACCATTTTAGAGCTGTATCCTCAAAATATAAAGAAGATTGGATGTCGTCATGGTGTTTAACCATAACCTCAAAAATCATCAGTCCTACTGCATGATGGTAGAGATGGGGAAGGGTTTATTGGAATATTGTTGAAGGTTTGGGCCTAAATGGTTATCAAATGAACAAATGAGACAAGTGACAGAGAAGAAAAATGCTTGGGATGCATATAAATTATCAAGCGTCTCAAAAGCCTATGGCAGATATAAGCTAGTCTCATAATCAGGTCACAAAGGAGGTTAGGCAGGCGAAGGCAGATTATGAGAAATCTTTGGCAAAATATGCTAAGAAAAACAGCAAGATTTCTTTACTTATATAAACTCTAAAAGGAAGGGGATGAATCTGATTGGTCCACTTGATATCGATGGTTCGACTGTTGATGATCCACCTGAGATAGCAAACAAATTGAATGAGTATTTTGCATCTACATTCACACATGAGGAGTTATTAAGGTTTGAAAATGGCAGAAAGTTATCAAATTGTAGCTTAATGATTCTGTAATAACTGAGAGCAAAGTGGAGGAGAAATTGTTGAAGTTAAACCTAAGAAAGGCACCTGGGGTGGATTGGCTTTATCCAGTTATATTAAAGGAGGTGGTAGAGCAACTAAACAAACCATTAGCCATAATTATGAGAGCATCGTTGGACTCAGGGGAGGTCCCCATGGACTGGAGATGTGCAAATATATCCCCAATTCACAGAGGGGAATCGAAGGGTGACACGAGTAATTACAGACCAGTTAGTTTAACTTCTATTTCCGGGTAAAATAATGGAGTCACTGGTTAAAGATTAATTGCAGGATCATCTAGACAAGACTGCAGCAAAATTCAGACATAGCATGGGTTTGTTAAGGGAAAGTCTTGTCTGACAAATTTGATAGGATATTATGATGTGGTTACAAAGGTACTGGATGCAAAAAATAATTTTAGTATTAGTATTACTATTAGTAATGGCCGCATGGTGCAAGAAAGCCTATGGCTTATGCTGCACCAGCCAAAAAAAAAAAAAAAAAAAAAAAAATCCCAACAAAACAATGATAAAAACAAAAAAAAAAAAAATAATAATAATAATTAATAAAAAAAAGAAAATTAAACCTATCATCCTATGCGCTTCCCTTACCCGAAAGTACTATCCAGATGACATTTGAATTTCCCCAAACTGTCAGCCTCTACCACCCATGAAGGCAACTTATTCCAGTAATTTATAACTCGCTGGCTAAAATAAAACTTCCTGCAGTCCAATCTAAACATTTCCTCCCGTAACTTGAATTTATGTCCCCTAGTTCTAGCATCATTTATAATCTTGAAAATTTCATCCTCATTCATTTTACTGATGACTCTCAGAGCCTTAAACACCTCAATCAAATCTCCTTTAAGGGGTCTAGTTTCCAAACTCTGCAACTCACATATTCGAAGTCTTTCTTCATAAGGATGCCCTTTTGCCGATCTCATCAGGCGAGTTACCCGTCTTTGCACCCTTTCAAGAAGCTCGATGTCTTTCTTTAGGTGCGGTCTCCATACTTGAACACAGTATTCCAAGTGTGGTCTAACATAAGCCTTATATAATGGGATTATTACGTCCCTATCTCTACTTGCAAAAGTTTGATAGATCATCGATAGGACACCATTGGCCTTCCTTGCAACCTGTTTACAATGCTCTGAGAATTTCATGTCTGACCAAATCGTAACACCCAAGTCCCTTTCCTGCAGTACTGGATTTAGTTGAACTCCACCAAGTGAATAAGTTATTTTGGGATTACTGTTAACCAGGTGTAATACCTTACACTTTGTTGGATTATAGCATAGCTGCCATTTTTCTGACCATTCCTGAAGTCTATCTAGGTCTCTCTGAAGAAGCTCAGCTTGACAGTGATCATTAACTACTCTACCAATTTTAACATCATCTGTAAATTTAGACATCATGCCCTCTATCCCTTCATCAATGTCGTTTACAAAAATTAAAAACAACAGTGGTCCTAATACTGATCCTTGGGGAAGCCCACTTCTTACATCAACCCAATCTGAGGAATAGCCATTCATCACAACACTCTGCCTCCTGCCCTTAAGCCATCCTTCTATCCATCTAAGGATTTTCCCAGTGATTCCAACCTGTTCCAGCTTATAAAGCAACCGCTCATGTGGGACTGAGTCAAAAGCTTTGCTGAAATCTAAATAAACAATGTCGAAATTATTCCCTAAATCCAGCTCGTGAGTGACCCTTTCGAAATAGCGAACCAGATTTGTTAAACATGATTTCCCTTTACAAAACCATGCTGAGTATTCTTGAGAATTTCAATTCGATCCAAATGATCCTGAATTCCACCCTTGATCATTGCCTCCATGATTTTCCCTACTGAAGTCAGACTGACAGGTCGATAATTTCCAACTTCATTTTTAGAGCCACCCTTATGTATGGGAGATACATTTGCACTTTTCCAATCCAAGGGAATCTCCCCAGAGTCTAGTGATGCTCGCATAATTAGCTTCAATGGTTCAATGCACTCGCTTGCCACCTCCCTTAAGATTATAGGGTATATTCCATCAACTCCAGGAGCCTTACTGGTCTGTAGGCTTGAAAGTTTTTTCATTAAATAATCTTGCGAAATTTCAATATCATTAATTACATATTTTTTAACTTCACTCCCACAATTTCCCATTGCCACAAAAGGTTTTTCATTTGTAAATATCGATGCAAAATAACTGTTGAGTTCATCTGCAACGGCAGCTGGTGTATTTAATACTATCCCCTTTCCCTTACATAAAGGTCCGATCTGGTTTGTTCTGCTCTTCTTGGCATTTACATATGTGAAGAATTCTTTATCCCCCCTCTTTGCTCTGTTTGCTAGTGATTTCTCATAAACTGCCTTTGCCTGTTGATCCTTTTATGTGGCTCTATTACACATCACCTTGTAGCTGTTATAGGCTTCAGTACTTTTTATTGCTCTGTAACCATTCCATGCCACCTTTTTCTGCTCAAGTAATGTGGCAACTTCACTATTCATCCAACGTGGAACCCTCCTCATGGAGTATTTTTTTAATGGTATATACGCATTCAAGGCATCTGTGATTAATGTTTTAAAAGTGTACCACAGTTCAAATGTCATTTTCTGCACGATATCTACCCAGTTAATAGAGGCCATGTAGTACCTTAAGGCATCGTAATTTCCCTTTCTGAAATTAAAACCCATTCCTTTGCCTTTTACTTCTGCTACTTCTCTCGTCATCATCCACCGTAGAACTCCGTGATCACTTCCTGCTACTGGTTCCTCTACTGTCAGCCCTGTTATGTCATCTGATTCATGTGTGATGATGAGGTCTAGGATATTCTTTCCTCTAGTACTTTCCCTGACATGTTGATACAAATAACAGTCATCCAGTTGATTTAAAAATTTTGTTCCCCATGTCGAGTTTCCTTCCCGTTTACTCCAATCTATTAGAGGCAAATTGAAATCACCCATAATAAGGCATTGACACTTACTTGCCCATTCCATTTGCATGTAGAGGCTTTTGTCATAATCTTCACAATCACCTGGTCTGTAGATTACTCCTACTCGCATTATACCTTTGTTTCCAACTATCTCACACCATACAGACTCTATACTAGCATGTGAAATGTCTGAATCCGGGAAAGCTATCGTCGCACTCAGGCTGCTTCTGATAAGAAGCATTACCCCACCACCCCTTCTAACTACCCTATCCTTCCTAAATACATTATACAAGCCATACTGAAACTCATCATCCCCAATTTCAGGGTGGCACCACATCTCTGTAAGCCCTATTATGTCCGCGTTACTTGTTTTAACCAGCAGTTCGAATTCGCTCATTTTATTGACGACACTTCTAACATT
This sequence comes from Mastigoproctus giganteus, assembly GCF_048544385.1. Taxonomy (NCBI): domain Eukaryota; kingdom Metazoa; phylum Arthropoda; class Arachnida; order Uropygi; family Thelyphonidae; genus Mastigoproctus; species Mastigoproctus giganteus. The sequence continues at coordinate 1,094,269 of NC_143577.1, read as the reverse complement.
ACTGTATGAACAATTAAGATTTACTGTTCTTGTATATTTAACAATCCTAACACAACCCTTGAAGTTTTTTAGGCTCTCTTCCCTGATATTAGCTACCCGCTCACGTGAAACGTTTCTGCCCACAGAACATCTAGATAATACGTCCAGTTGGGGTAACAGATAAGAATTTTAAGATTTTGATATCATATATTTCGATTTCAGGAAAGCTTTTGACACTGTTGCACATGGAAGACTATTGTACAAATTGGAGCAGAATGGTATTAAGGGGAAATTGCTACAATGGATAAAAGGATGGTTGTGTGGGAGAAGACAGAGGGTGGTAATTAATGGGTGCTGCTCTTTGTGGACTAAGTGGAACAGGGTTCGGTGTTGGGTCCTCTGTTGTTTTGTATATTTATCAATGATATTGATGAAGGTATATTAGGCTTAGTGTCAAAGTTTGCAGATGATACAAAGGTTGGCAGGGTTGTTAATGACAGTACTGCATATGGGTAGAAGTAACCCCAGAGAAACGTACCAACTGTGTGGTACTACACTTAAGGTGGTAGAAAATGAAAAAGACCTGGGAGTAATTGTGCAGTCAGATGTGAAGTTTTCTTAGAAATGCAGACAGGCTGCCAGGGCAGGTCATGGGGTTTTGTCAATGATATTTAGGAATTTTGCTAGCAGGGAGAAGGAGGTGACTGTCCCTCTGTATAAGGCAATGGTCAGGCCGCGCCTTGAGTACTGCGTATAGGTCTGGAATCCTCATTTTAGGAAGGATGTAGATTTGCTTGAATGTGTACAGAGAAGGGCAACAAGATTGGTGAGGGGAATGAAGGGATCCTCTTACCAAGAGAGGCTTAAGTTCTGCAAATTGCAGTGGCTGGATACTAGGCACGTGCGCGGTGATCTGATTGAAGTCTATAAGGCCTTGAATGAGTTGAGCACGCTGAATTCTGATGGGATCCTTCCACTTGTTCAGATTACGAACCTAAGGGGGCATAAATTCAAATTAAGAAAAGACAGATGTAGAATAGATGTGCGGAAATTTGCCTTTAGCCAGCGTGTGGTTAATTGCTGGAACAAACTTCCATCTGTCGTTGTGGAAGTTGATAGGTTAAATAGATTTAAGGAGGAGCTGGACAGGCATTTGGAGGGAATGGTGTGATTTTTTTTTTTTTTTTTGGCTGATGCTGCATAAGTTCATACACTTGCTTTCTTGCATCACATGCCACTAGTACTACTACTACTACTACTAATACTTAGCTCTGGAGACTAAACATGGGTTCCTCCACTTCAAGCCTCCAATAAACAAAGTGGTGGTATTGCAGCGGTTGATGAGAGTTATCTAATAACTAGTATTACCTGGTAACACAGAGGGCAGCATTCCTCCATGTGATGTGGGTGCCACACCTCGGATCCCCCCCCCCCCCCGTGCTTACGTTGGTTCACACTTGGGTGGTCACCCCACAGTATGCTTGTGCATGAGGTTATACCCAGGATTACTAACAGTCCCACCATCGTGATGGTGCAAGCAGAGGATTTGGCAGAGGATTCAGCAAAGTCCGAACAATCTGTGACTGTTCAGACTTTGCCGAAATTAGGTCCATTTGACTTGAATGCCATCCGAATATCAGTTCCATCAACGTTTTAGACTCACAGGTAGCAAGTACAGCTTGTCTGGCCTATCTGGCGCCTCTGTAGCCAGGTGGGCAGGAGAAGCAGTGCATAGCACATGCTTCTTGATTAGACCGGGGTTCGAGCCTGTGACCACCAAATACAGAGGATGCGGAAAGGTCAAAGAATGACCACCGCATATCCCCGGAGCAATATGGTCTTAGTTGCTAATGCTCCAAATAACAATTGGCATATCTGAGCATTGCAGACGGGCTGCAAGAGTAGCTCATGGAGTATTGTCAATGATATACAGGAATTTTTCCAGCAGGGATAAGGAGGTGATTATTCCATTGTATAAGGCGATGGTCAGGCCACACCTAGAGTACTGTATACAGGTCTGGAGGCCTCATTTCAAGAAGGATGTAGAGCTGCTGGAACGAGTACAGAGAAGGGCAACAAGATTAGTGAATGGAACAAAGGGGTGCTCTTACGAAGAAAGGCTTAAGTTTTGCAAATTACAGTGTCTGGAGACTAGGCACCAGCGAGGTGATCTGATAGAGGTGTATAAAGCCTTGAATGGTTTAAGCATGCTCAATGCTGATGGGATTCTTCCTGTTGCTCAGAAAAATCACCTGAGAGGGCATAAATTCAAATTGAGGAAAGACAGATGTAGGATAGACGTGCGGAAATTTGCCTTTAGCCAGCGGGTGGTTGGTTGGTGGAACAGACTTCCATCCCTTGTGGTGGAGGTTGATAGCCTAAATAAGTTTAAGGCTCAGCTGGACAGGTATTTTGAACGAACAGAGGGGTGAAGTGGAAGTGGGTTTTTTTTTTTTTTTTTTTTTGGCTGATGCTGCATAAGCTTGCTTTCTTGCATCAAATGCCTCTACTAATGCTAATGCTAATGCTAATATCTGAGAGAATATCTCTGACAACCTGAACACCATTCATTTTAAATAAATAAATATCCATTTATTCTCTGGATGGCTGACGCCAGAAGAGTTTATAACTTTGTTGTAACTGTTTTGTACTGTGTGCTGCTTGTGGTAGCGTATGGGTTTGACCTCACAATGTGCAGATTTTTATCCACACAGATTACTGCCAGGCCACAGCCAGCCCCAAAAAATTGGCTTTTACATTTAGGAAAATAAGCAGAAATTTTAGTTCTTTTACCAACAGTTGACTCAAGGTAGATTTCAATGTCTGTGGCTAGCTTTAGTCCCCTGGAATCATTGTATGGAAGACAGAAAATTTTTAGTATTTCAGCCATAGCTGACAGCCTGAAAATGTTTATTTTTTTAAGAAGTTTCTTCTTTGTTAATTTCATCTTCATCTCTCTCACAGTTTCCATTACTTCCTTCCATCATTTCTTGAATGCGTTCAATATATGAGTAATACAGTTGAAACTCTTTAGAGTAACCCCTCTAACAGAATGAAAAGTTTGTTTGTTTGGGGGAGGAGTCATAAAACAAAACCAGAATCTTTATTCTTAGGAAAATGAAAATAATGGTCATTGTATCAAAAAGACATTATATCGATAGTTCATAAAATCGGCAAAAGAACAAAGAAAATTTAAACTTTTAATATAATTCTTTAAATAAAATATAGTATAATCTAATTCAGAACATGTATATTACAGTATTAATCAAGAAAATGAAGATTGTACATTTTTCATTAATTGTACAGTATAAGATTAAATGTAACTTATGTATGTGCAATAATTGCTATATACAGTAGTGCACATGTGCATATCTATGTTTTTAGAAATGAATAATGAGTTACCTTTTATTCAGTCAGTAGGATTTCTTCTTTACCAATTCTGCTTATGCAAATATTTTCTCTTATACAAATAAATAATGAAATGATACGTTAAAACAATATTACATAATGTTCTATTATCATAATTTTATCTCATTTTAATAGTATTTCATTCATATTTCAAATTTGTGTTTATGACAAAATATCTTTCTTCACTAAAGGTTGCATGGAGTTGGATATTTCTGTGGTCGGGTTGGGCAGTCCAACACCCCAGGTTCACCACTGTGATCCTGGGGTGTTGGACTGCCCATGTGTCAGTAGTGAGGAACACATTGAGTTTTAAATGATTTTAATATTATGTAATATTGTTTTAACGTATCATTCGTAATTTATTTGCATAAGGAGAATTGGTAAAGAAGATATACTACTGACTGAATAAAAGGTAACTCCTTTATTTCAAAAATATTAATAAAATGTAGGAAAAATTGAGCATATATAAGCTCTCATTTATGTACTATGGATATGTGTAATATGTGTACATACATATGGGGGTTGTTTATGTCCTGAGTATGAAAGTGTAGTGGTGTTGTGTTAAAAATTTCTGTACTTAATGTATAACACTTCAAATAGTAACCCACGAAGTTATATGCAGTTTCAGTAATGCCTTTTTTTAATTACAGGTCCTGAAATCTTAGCAGTTGTGTGAATGAGGAAGGTTGGTCAGAATTAGATACCGTGCAGTCATCCAGTATTTGGGAAAAAAGATACTAATGCCAAAGGCAATTCATGAGGATGTGGTTATAATATTAACATTAGCATTAGCAGTGGCAAATGATGGAAGAAAGCAAGCTTATATAGCATCAGCCAAAAAAAAAAAAAAAAAAAACACACCACCTTCCATTTCACCTATTCATTCCCTCCAGTAGTTTGTCTTCCTTGAATTTATTTAAGCTATCAACTTTCACAACAGCAGATAGAAGTTTCCTCCCTCAATCAATTAACTGCTGGCTAAAGGAAAACTTCTGTACATCTGTTCTGTAATCATCCTTCCTGAATTTGAATTTTTGCTCTCTAATGTGTAGTCTGAGCAAGAGGAAGAATCCCATTAGCATTTGAGTGTGCTCAATCCATTCAAAGTCTTTAACTTCTCAGTCAGATCTCCTCATAGGTGCCTAGTCTCCAGATGCTGCATTGCAGAGCTGAAGTCTTTCTTGGTAAGTGTTGTTCATCCCTTTGTTCCACTGATCAGTGTCGAGCCCTTCTTTTTGCTCATTCCAGCAGTTCTACATCCTTGCGTAGCACACGCTTCTTGATTAGACTGGGGTTCGAACCCGTCACCACCAAATACGGAGGATGCGGAAAAGTCAGGGAATGACCACTGCATATTCCCGGAGCAATATGGCCTTAGTTGCTAATGCTCCTAAAAAAAAAACCAAACAACAAACAACAACAGTTCTACATCCTACCTAAAATGAGGCCTGCAGACCTGGTAGAAAAATTCTTCTGTATCGTTGACAAAATCCCATGATATTTATTGTAAGTCTGTCTGCATTGCTCAGAGAAACTCATACCTGACTGCACAATTACTCCCAGATCTTTCTCGTTTTCCACTACTCTGAGCGTAGTACCACTCAGTTGGCATAAATATAGAAAACAACAATGGGCACAAAACTGAACCCCAGGGGACTCCACTAATAACATTAGTCCATGAAAAGCAATGGACTAATGTATATGTCCAGTGATTAATACTCTCTGTCTTCTCCCACTCAATCATCCCTTTATCCATAGAAGCAAGTTGCCCTTAATTCCACACTGTTCCAATTTGCACAGCAGTCTTTTATGTTCAACGGTATAAAAAGCTTTCTTGAAATCCAAGTATATGATAGTGAAATTATTTTTTGCATCCAGTTCCTTTGTGACCACATCATAGTATCCAATAAAATTGGTCAAACAAGATTTCCCCTTAACAAATCCATGCCATGTCTAAAGTATAATTGCAGCCTTGTGAAGATAATCCTGCATTACCTCTTTTTCCAATGACTCCATTATTTTCCCTGGAACAGAAGTTAAACTAACAACATCACCACAGAACTTTTTGGTGATGGCCAACAAACTGACCTAAAATAAATTTATTAAATAAATATAAATAATATCTACATAAAATACTAAAACAGAGATAAAATAAAATAAAAGCATTAAAATAGAATAAATTTTGGATAAAACTAATAAAATATACAGTAGCTTTCGAGATGAAATGCCTCTTCATCAGCTTAGTCAGTGAATGGTATATTGCAGTTATATGTATGTTGGTTACAACAGCAAAAGTCAGCTGAGCATGATCATGCGTCTGGTGTTAGTAGAGCTGAATTATTCATATGTGATGATCGCCAGAGCTCATCGCACTGCAAAATAGAGTAGATTCCATAATGGGGTGCAAGTGCACTCCACTATCACAGTACTATTCATGGTACTATTACTGATAACTATGTGTAGTGCCTCAAGCCATGAGTGCTGGCAATAATCACACGAATAGTCTTCAATTTCAATATCCTGTCGGGGATCAAGATTGTGCTGCTCAACCAATAATGTTTGGTGACCGCAGAGCATTCAAAATTAGAAGTTTGAAGAGCCACCTCATGTTCAGAAAATTTATTAAATTTATTTTAATCAATTTATTTTGTCAGTTTGTTGGTTGTTGCCAGAAAGTTTTGTGATATGCAACCTGAAGCTCCAGGCCTGTTTCCTAATTAAACTAACAGGTCTTTAATTACTCGTGTCACCCTTTGATTCCCCTTTGTGAATTGGAGATACATTCACATATCTCCAGTCTGGGCACCTCCCCTGAATCCAAGGATGCTCTCATAATTGTGGCTAAAGGTTTGCTTACTTCCTTTGCTGCCTTTCTTAATATAATTGGATAGATCATATCCACCCCATGTATCTTTATTATGTTTAACTTCAACAATTTCTCTTCCACTTTCCTTTCAGTTATTACAAAATCATTTAGCTCCCTGTTTGAGTTTGATAAACTTCTGGCATCCCCTTCCCTAAAGGAATCCTCATTTTAGAGCCTTCCTCATTGTGAACCCTTCCTATGCTTAAGAAGTGGGCACCAGAATTTCAACAAGGAACAGTGAACCTGGACTCATGGTATGAAAGACCTGCAATGTCCATCTATCTGAAGTTGACGACAGTTTGCATGATATCTTGATATCGTGATCAATGAATAACAGTTTGGTATGATACATTGTCAGCATCTTGGGCATCTCATCAGAACATGTGTTCCATGTTCAAAAGGAATACATGTTCAAAACGTATTCCATGTTCAAAAGGAGTCAGCATGATGGGTCCAAAGTTGTTGAATGCATATAAAAACCATACAAGAGTTGTCAGGTAAGTGAACATTTGCATTGTTTTCAAGCAAATCCTACAGATTTCCTTGCAAAGTTTGTGACCATGGATGAGATTCGGGTCCATCACTTTTGGTTAGAGACTGAAACAGTGGGACAGTCAGCACTACAAACAATGGGAATCCAGCTCTTCTCCTCTTCCAAAGAAAGCCAGGTCTGTTCCTTCTGCTGGCAGGGTGATGCCACTGGATTTTTAAAATGCTAATGGAATATTACTAGTGGATTACCATTAGAAAGATGAGTCAGTCATGGGGACATATATTATTAGCATTAGCACAGGCATATGATGCAAGAAAGCAAGCTTATGCAACATCAGAAAAAAAAAAAAAAAAAACCATCCCATTTTATCCCTCCATTCGATCCAAATGCCTGTCCAGCTCTGCCTTAAATTTATTTAGGCTATCAACTTCCACAACAAAGGATGGAAGTCTGTTCCACCAACCAACTACCCGCTGGCCAAAGGCAAACTTCTGCACATCCATCCTACAGCTGTCTTTCCTCAATTTGAATTTATGCCCTCTCAGGTGATCATTCTGAGCAAGAGGAAGAATCCCATCAGCATTCAGCATACTCAAACCATTCAACGTTTTATACACCTCTTGCAGACCATTTGCAAGATGGTCTGCAAGAGGTGTATCGGAAATACCACTACTAAATTTGGCTCATCAAAAACATCCAACACCCGTGCCTACTACCATTTCCATAGTCTCATGTCTAACCAATCTGTCACAGAACTTACAACTCATGCCCAGACTCACAACCACAACCCGCTCATCGACTCTGCCGTTTCCATCATTAAACTAAAATCCAGCTACAGAATACTTCAATATGAAGCCCTAGTTATTGAATGGTACAAGCACCACTCTAACCTCAAAATTCTAAATTCTAAACTCCCCTTCAATCTTTCCCCAATTTGGAACCTCTCGAGATTAAAGTTCCCACATGTCAAAAAAGGCATCACGAGAGTATAATTTTTTATTCTTAAAATACCATGCGCGTTCTCTCCCCACACATTGCCAACTGAAGACATTCTTTAACTAACGAAAGTCCTCGTAAAGACTATTGGCTTCACCGGATTCACTTACAGTTTTTAACTATTCTTTTCTTTTCTTTTATTTCGATGACAACCAAGGATTGGATGTGTACACTTCTATTTCCTTGCACCTATTTAACTCAGTCAACTTTTACCTACTTCCCTTCCTTTTAATTTTTCAATTTAACAATTCAACTTAAACATTAACCACGCTACCTAAGTAAACCATCGCAGATTAATTTCAAGGTGAGTACCGCTTTTTAAGCTTTCGCTATTCTTTTTTAGTCTATTAACACGGTACTTGAAGATTTCTAAAAATTTCGTATTGTTAATTTTACTGATTAATTGTTAATATTATCTAATATATATACTAAGGTAATGCTGTCTAGTCCAGGATATAATGTTGTATCGTATAACAATGGCAGAAAGTTACGAATGGTAAATCTGCAGACACTTAAGTATTAATTAACTTCCAAAATCTTGTTGTCTCAATTCAGAATAATCCAAGGGTCTTGACTATGTCTATAAGCTATTTATAGAAAATAATTTAATATAACAATTAGTCAATAAAGCAGCTAAATATATCTAAAAAACTTACTGTTCGTCGGAACTGCAAAACTTGTAAAACACGTGGATTGGATACCCTTACCAATACTAAGTAATAAACTACAAAATCTCTAGCTAAGTTAAATTTTAAATTAAGTATCGTAACTAGGATTATAAAGCTACTAAAAAAATAAGTTAATATGCCAATTTAATTAATAAAACAGAAAAAACGTCTGTATTTTCCGGAGCAGTAAAAGCTTCGCCTGCACAAGGTTACTCTCGTTCCCGAATATTCAACATAATCGAATAAACCGAATTAACATATTTGACAACAAAATAGTCAAATACATTTCAGCACCTAAATACCTTAATCCTCTACTCTGTGTAGAAGCAGCATTCTGCATTCCTTGGGATGACCTCATTGACTATGACCTCAGCCTAGCAGTGACACTCTTGTCCAACTGGATAAAATCCGTCACCGACTATGCTGCCACCAAACGAGTAACAGTGACTCCCCGTTCCAGATTTTGGTGGACTGCTGACCTCAACAACAGCTTCAAAAAGAAACAAGTCCTACGTAAGAAATGGAAGCTTATGAATAGCAGTCAAGATAATCACTTTTTCCTGCGCTAGGGGGCCGACCGGGCTAGCCGAGTGGGTAAAGTACCTGCCCAGCAACCCAAAGGTCGCGGGTTCGATTCCCGCCTCGGGCTTGGATCAAAGTACTGCAAAAACCTTGGGAGGTGCAATATGGCCACAGAAGCCGATGCGCCAACAACTACCAAATCAATCAAACCTGCGCTAGGGCCCACTTTAATTGAAAGAAAGCTGCTAAAATCCAAGTAAATCTTAACCGGACTCTGAGGAAAGCCATTCTATGCTGCCCCACATTGTGGATTCAATGAAATGCTTAATCCTCAAGACTGGCTCAAATACATCGCCAGGTTTTCAAATACAACCACAATCCCATCTACAGCTGTCCAGCCAAACTATGAAAACCCTTCAGATGTCCGAGGGACTATTCAGATCACGAAACAGGAGCTAATACCTGCCATCAGTTCACTTCCCACAACAGCCACTGTTGTGGGGAGGATGGAATTCCACAATTTATGGTCAAATGCTTGAGCCTATTCATTATAGACCCTCTTCTCTCAATCTACAACAGATGCCTCACTGAGCATTATTTCCCACCCCAATGGAATAAGTACAGAGTGTACCCCATCCCTAAAACCAATTCGGCACAAACGTCAGCCTGTTCAGACCCATACCAGTTTCCTCTTGTCTGTTAAAATCTCTCTAAAAGGCTTTGCTACCCACAATTACCCACCAAATCCTCTAGATCAAACCACTGGAAATCCACTATGCCATCGCAGGAAAATCATCAATCACTAACTTGGCAGCCACCACAGAATGCATCCTCTCAGCATTTGAACAAAGAGCTGAGCTGGCAGCCACATATCTCGACATAAGCACAGCCTTTGATGCTGTGTCGATCCCGGCCTTCCTCCTTCTACTTAAGGAATATTTGAGGTGATATGCTGTGCTTTTTGGAATGTCTGCTCTGTCACAGAATACTTATTGTCCATCAGCAGCAACATACACTATCCTCCGACATTACTGCTGGAGTACTGCAGGGGGAGGGTCCTATCTGGTTTCCTGTTCATGGCTATCATCGTGCCCATTATTGCCTCCATGAATAGTCTCTTATGCTATGCCGATGACCTCAAACTGCTGATGCGAATTAACCCTGGTGACAACCTCGTTCATCTCAGCAACAGGATCAGTTCCCAGTGTAAGGATCTTGAATTGTACCTGACAAGCTTCAATCTAAAAATCAGCCCACAGAAGTCTGCTCAGGTTATATTCTCCCTTAAATCCGTACCAACACTATTTGGGGTACGAATACCAAACATAGCCTCGCACAGCGTGGCGTTCTGTTTGATCAAAAGATGTCCTTTGTCAACCAGATCGACAAAATCAGTACCAAATTTTCTCGTATACGGTGGATCTCAAAGCAACAGCTGCTATACGTCTGACATTCTCTCACTGTTAAAAGGTTCATCACCTCCACGATCTACCCCGCCATTCTCTATGGTGCAGAAATATGGGGCTCTGCAGCACCCACAAACCTTAAGAGGGTGTACACCGCTGAATACTGGTTATTGAAATGGGCCAATCGCTTTGTCTACCTCCTGCTACCACAACCACCATGATGGCACAAGCACTCAATATCCCAAGGATGAAGTTCCTGATCGTGGAAAAGCGGCTGGTCTTCACACCACACTCATCACAGGCTAGATATCATCTCCGAATATTTGGAATGCTTGCTCTTGGAGGATCCCACAGCCAAGCCTAAGGTCGGCACCTGCACTTGTGGCTTACCACAACAGTCTTCTACTCACTGAGAGATTTCTCCCCAAGCAGATGCTCGCCATCCTGAACTGTGTGGACACCGACTTCAACAGGATAATAAGTAACAAGCAGGACAGACAACTTTATCAAAGCCCTTGAACCCCAAATCATTGCCAAGTTGTATTTGTGTTCAGCTCTGTGTTTTTATGCTATATTTGTATTTCTTTTTGTATTTGTAATCTGTATTTTGTAACCTTTTTGTATTTGTTCACTGTATTTTGTAGCCTTTTGTATTTGTACCCTCTACTTATTCTGCTTTTCTCTAACTGCTATATGTGAACCCCTGGCGCTCGTTGCCGTGATGGGGTATTGTGCTGTAACTACTTCACAATAAAGATTTATTAATTAATTAATAATTACGTCGACACTAAGTATTTTGACCTCGTTAAATAAAAATGTATGTTTTCCATTAATGGCATGAAAGGCTAATTCTGATGCTGCTGAACGAGAAGCACGAACTGAGGGCATGTGTTGATTAACACGAAAATTCAGAGGAAACCACGTAGAACCCTAGATAAGAAGAGTTGCAATTACCTCAAGAAATGTTGTATACTAGGTCATTTATTTGTGTTGCAAATGAGGAAAGGACTGAGTGATTGTTCAGTATAGTGTGTAATTTTCGTATTGGCTTGGCTACAATTTTAAATTCGGTATCCTTAAAGAATCTGTTAAGTTGTTTGTGCCACTGTTCAACGTATGGGACAGAAATAAAGTATTTTTTGATATTACTATTGTTAGTTGGTGTATTTTTTTGTATTCTATCCTTAGCTTGTACCTTAATTCTGTCTATTGTAGCAAGTGGGTAACCCCTGTTTAAGAATCTGCTGGTTAATATTTATATTTTTGAGCCCAAAGCAGATTCTTCATTGAATATTTATAAACATTGAGAAATTGATTAAAGATAATCGATCTTTTGGAGGTGAACAGTTGATAGCTGTTATAATGCAGAAGCATACCGGTGTTTGTAGGTTTACGATAGATATGAAATTGGATTTTATTCGCGTCCTGAGTAAGCGTGAAAAATTTAGAAAATTTAATGACTTCGTATCCATATTCTCCCTCTCCAATGTAAATTTAAGTCTAGAATGAATATTATTAAATGAATGTAAAATATCTCTTGGATGGTGCTATTATCAGTAATGACTAGAACATTGTCTAAATATCTCCCATAGTATGTGATATGGAGTAGAAAAGGCGTCAAATATATATACGTTTAATATGTGAACGCATACATTTGAGAGATAACATCTCAGATATTAGGCTGCTCAGGCTTAATCCCATTGGCAAACCACAAATTTGTTTGTATACTTTATCTCGAAAGGTGATATAGTTGGCTTCAACTAAAAGTTTAATTAAGTGAAAAATTTCCTTAATAGGAAGCTTTGTATAATTAATCGGTATCGAATTATTATTTAACATATCCCAAAGAATATCTAATGTGTGTCAATGTTTACATTCATATATAATGAAGTATCATCTAGTGAGAATAAATTATCATTTCCGTCAAGTCTACAGTCTTTAAGATTATTAAATAATGTATCATAGTTCTTAATCCCAAATTGTATCACCTGTCTAAAGGAATTTACAATGCTATATGCATGTGTGGCCAAGGATGAAAATGCCGAGTTTCTGTAGGAAACAATATGCTGAATAGGAAATCTGGTCTTTGTAATTTTACTTGACCGAAAAATGCAGGAATATTGTATGTTCTTGCTTTCAATTCCTTTAACTGCGCCATAGTAATGTAGTCGGTTTTTCGATATGTGGTTAACGTTTTATTGTATTGATTGACCAAATTGGTAAATAGTGCTGGGTCTGCTTCAAGATAGGTAGAGGTATCTGAAACAACTGACTCTAACTTATTAATATAATCAGGTTTGTTGAGTATTACCACTGTATCTCCTTTATCAGCTCTCTACAAATTTTTTAGAGTATCATACAGAAGTGTTCTACATATCATATTGAGGTAAACTTTTCTTATTCTCTTACAAATATTGATTTCAACGTAGAATGTATTGATTTATATGAACGTATTATAGCTCTAATTCATACTATCAAATTCATTTTTAATCTCTTATTGACTGTTTATTCACTTCCTTTCTCTCCAGGTATAACCTATTGATACACACAATTATGGGGGATTTTTTGAATACCTTTCTGCAAAATTACATTAAATTAACACTAAGATACTCGGCCCAAAGTTACCATATTTCTTTTCTAAAGTATTACCTTCAAGACAACATTGTTCCGAGATTTCCCAGGGTCAATTTAAATCATAAAATTTCGGGGGTTAAGCAACTAGAACTTGCCACATGTTGTAATATAGTTAAGCTTGTCTTAAGATCTTGTTATTCTAATAAACAAAAATACCTTTCCCAAGTTAGGAAACTTCGCGACAAATTAAAAAATTATCTGCATCTTTACGATTGGTCTGTTTTGAAGACCTCCATAGATTTGCAACGTGAAGCACAGGCCTCAGAAATAAAAAACACACCTTACAAATTGAATACATTGTCGGGAGAGTCAAGACACGTTCATACGAGTTCTAACACATTGTCGTGAGCTTGCGACCAAATGTATGAGTTGTATGATGAGCCCCCACATATGCACAATGGTCTACGGCAGAATACTTCAGCTAGTTCACGAACACCCCCTTGTCCAAATTTCAACGAACCAACATATCAACAGGTTACAAATCTTTCCTCATATACACTATTGCAGAACCAGATTTCACTTTTGTCCAATGGATTAAATTACAGTTTACCACCTCGAAAACTACCTAAAAAACAGTGCATAATTGATATAGAATTTGGACTTTGTAATGTTCCACAAAAAGATTTATTTATTCAACAAGTGTTAACCAGGTGGTGAATAATATTAAAGAAATGCGACTTCCTAAATTGAATACACATAATAGTTTAGCTTTACATAAAGTTCAGGAAAATAAAGACATTATCATTCAAAGAGCTGATAAAGGAGATACAGTGGTAATATTCAATAAAAGTAATTATATTAATAAGTTAGAGTCAGTTGTATCAGATACTTCCACTTATCTTGACCTGGCACTATTTACTAATTTGGGCAATCTCTTTAATAAAATGTTAACCAAGTATCAAAAACACGACTATATTCCTGCACTTTTTGGTAAGGTAAAATTACATAAGACCGGATTTCCTATTCTGCCTATTGCTTCCTACAGAAACTCAGCCTTTTCATCCTTGGCCACACATGTATATAGCAGGAAATATACACATGTATATTCCTCACATGTGAATAATACTCATTTAGTTTGTCAGCTACTCACAATACTCATTTAGTTTGTCAGCTACCTAAGCAGGACATCAACAATCGAACAATTGACTTGATGACCCTGTCCATTTAAAAACCTTTCTCAAAATAATGTAAATTAGTCAGTACCATGTAGACTTAATCCATATCTACCTGTAATGCAACTGAAATTAGTAATAGTATTATATTGGAGGTTTGAAGTGGTGGAACCCAAGTTTAGTCTCCAGAGCTAAGTTCCAATCAACCCGTCCCTGTCTCTTTCATCATGCAGTATGACTGATGACTTTTGAGGTTATGATGGATATCATGGCGTGATCCAATCTTCCTTACATTTTGAGGATACAGCTCTAAAATTGTGTTCACTGGCCGGCTGCTAGATAGTACACAGACCGAACTTATTGGTGACTCTTTGGGAGACTTCTGGATCAGCTAGTGTATAATCTTGCTACCTCTACTCTGCCAGATAGTCTGGAGGGAGTCTGAGAAGTGTGTATGCAGAAGACATTGTCGAAGCCCCGTTATGTCAAGGATCTGGGTATATTCTAACCATTTGTATGCCATATTCAAAAATTTCATTACTTCATACAGCATGTAACCCCCACTTTTTCTTACTATTCAATACACCATGAATTGTCAAACTAAAAAAGTAAGCTTATCTGCAAAAAGATCTAAACTTTCAAAACACTTCCTAGTTCATTTCACTAATATACGTAGTCTCAATTCAAATCTCAACAATGTCAATTTCCACTTGCAATCTGCAAAACCCCATGTACTTTTTCTGACAGAATCTCAGTTATCGGTTGATTCAACTACTGCTCATCTCAGTTGCCCAAATTATTCGCTGTATGATTCCTTTTGCCTCAAAGGTGGTACTTGTGCATTTGTCCATACCGATATTCCCTGTCAGAGACTTGATAATTTGGAATCTCCTCTTATCGATCTTCTTTGGCTTAAAATCTCTGTACCTCATTGTGTCAAATTCATCTGTTGTCTCTACCGTTCTTCCAACTGCACTAATCACTTGGAGCTCTGCTACTTCCTCACTTTGCAACTTGACTTTCTGCAGTCCAATTTTCCTTGGTGATTTTAATGTTCACAACTTCAGCTGGCTTCCATTTTCTAGTCACACCGACCCAGCTGGTCGAGAAGCTGAGGCTTTTGCAATTACTAATGACCTTGCACAGATTGTTCGTTTCTCTACAGGAATACTGAACAATCCTAACCATACAGCCAACACGTTTGATCTTTTTCCCCACAAACAACCCTTCTATGTACACGGTCAAAGTGAGCGGTCCTTTAGGTGCCTCAGATCACAACTTGGTGATTCTCTCTTCTCCAATTGAGCCTTTATCTCATGGCTATTCCAAACACCGTATTGTTTGGCATTACAAGAATGCATAATAGGTTGAACTGCGAGATTTCTTTTCTTCTTTTTCTTGGTCGGATTACTGTTTCAAAACTTCTGATGTCAACGTTTGCTTAGATCGTGTTGCCGAAATTATTCTTGTAGGAATCGAATCCTTTATTCCACACTCCACTTTAAAATCTCGTCCTAAACCTTGGTTTTCCAATAAATGTGCTAATGCTGTTCAAAAGAAGAACTTTGCATATCGTAAATGGCGTGTTTCCAATTCTTTAGTTTCATTTTCTGCCTACACCAAAGCTCGCAACAATTGTAAAGCAGTTATTAATCAGTCCAAACTAGAGTTTGAACAGGTGGAACAGACTTCCATCCCTTGTCGTGGAAGTTGATAGCCTAAATAAGTTTAAGGTTCAGCTGGAGAGGTATTTCGAACGAACAGAGGGGTGAAGTGGCAGTGGTTTTTTTTTTTTTTGGCTGATGCTGCATAAGCTTGCTTTCTTACATCAAATGCCTCTACTAAGGCTAATGCTAACTTGCTTCATGCCCTAATGGTAGCTGAGCATTCTGGTCTCTTGCCAAAGCTATTGGCTGCAACTTTTGCCCATCTCTGTTCCCACCTCTGTTCAAACTAGATGGTTCTGTTGTCACTTCAACCAAGGATAAAGCTTACATGCTAGCATCCCATTTTTCTTCCAGCTCATGTATTAAGGATCTTGCTAAAACGCCTCCCACCATTCCCAACATGCTCCATTTAATGCCTTCTATGGTCTTCCGTCAAAAGGATGTCAGAAGAATTTTGATGAATCGTGATGCTCACAAAGCTCCAGGTCCTGATGGTATGTCTCGGCTTGTTCTCAAAACCTGTGCTCCCGAATTTACTCCTATTCTTTGCCACCTTTTTTCACTTTCTGATTCTAAAGTTGTTTTTCCTTCTGCTTAGAAATTTGCTCATATCCAGCCACTTTCTATAAAGGGTGACAAATCCCTCCCTTCCAATTATAATTGCATTGCAATTACTTCTACTCTTTCTAAAGTAATGGAGAAATCAATTAACCGCCAACTCTTAAACTCCCTAGAAACCTTTTGCCTGATCAACGACTGGCAGTATGGATTCCGTCAATGTTAATCCACTGGTTATATTCTGGCTTATGTTACCCATTTATGGACAAATTCAATGGAAAAGTTTGGTGAAGCCTAAGCAGTTGCTCTTGTCATCTCAAAGGCTTTCGATCGTGTTTGGCATAAAGGTCTTCTAAACAAGCTTCCATCTTATGGTTTTCCAACTGTTTTTCATAATTGATTATCCAGCATTTTCTCTGATTGCTCACTGAAGGTGATGGTAGATGGCTCTCTGTCTTTTAAATTCTTCATTAATCCTGGTGTTCCCCAAGGTTCAGTTCTTTCACCCCCACTCTTTTCCTCTTGTATATTAATGACATTTTTTCATTGACGTAGAAATCCTATCCATAGTTTTACTGATGATAGCAACTTGCATTCCACTTTCCATTTTGAGAAACCTTGTCCTGCTCAATTAGCTTCAACTTCATGAATATCGGCTACCAATTGCTTAAATGCCAATCTCCATGTAATTCTCCTGTGGGGCCAAGACAACTTAGTTGATTTCAATCCTTCTAAAATGCCCAAATTTCAATCCTTCTAAAACTCAGTCTTGTCTTATATAGCTCACAAAAAGGATTCTTCTACTCCTATGCTTATCTTTGGTGACACTCCGATTTCTAGGCAAAATGATATATCTCTTTTGGGGATTATCCTGACTCGTAATCTCTCTTGGCACAAGCATATTACAAATATTGCTTCCTCTGCATCCAAAAAACTTGGTTATCTCTTTTGCTCCCAGCATTAGTTTTCTTCCAAATAGCTTTTCACTCTGTACATATTGCAAATTCGCCCTACCATGGAATATTGTTCCCACATCTGGGCGGTGCCCCATAAACCTCTCTCAGGCTTCTAGATTCCATTCAGAAGAGGGCAGTTAGCTTAATTAATGACTCATCTCTAGCAGAGTCTGTCAACTCGCTGTCTCATTGACAAACTGTTTCTGCTCCATGCCTTTTCTAAAGATACTTTCATGGGCACTGGTCTTCTGAATTGACTTCTATAATTCCCACTCTCTCTTTCAAAACAGTCCGAACACATGCCACCACCAGCCAACATCCATTTAGTGTCCAACTTCAAATTCACAGAATCAACTTTTCATCTTCCTCGTTTATCCATTTAACTGCCATTTTCTGGGACAACCTTCCTTCATATGTCTTTCCTGAAAATTACAGTCTATATAAGTTTAAGTCTAATGTCAACAAATATCTTCTCTCGTCTTCTCAACCTCCAACCCAAGCATGGTACTAAGTACTATAGTTTCTAATACCACTTGTGTTTGGGGTTTTCATAAAAAAAAAAATATATATATATATATATATTTCACATATTAAGATCTGCTTCATATAACAAGACATATTTGGAAAGTTGTATAATTTGTCAGTTTTTATGTAAATTTATATTCTTATTTTCACATAGTTGTAGCACTATAAACTTGCATACATTAGCACCTGGACCACAAAACACAATACAAAATATGATTCGGCTATGTGCAGTCAACATGCCAAATGTTTGATTTCTGCCTCAACTGTATCCTGTGAGTTGGTAATTATAATGAGATAATGATGTCTGGTTGATGATATTTAATGTAGCTTGGTATGTAAATCTTGATATAATCTTTAATTTTTAATTATTATAATAATTATTTTATTTATTTTATTTATTTATTTTATTTTTTTTATTTTTTTTGTTGTCTAGGTTGATCCTATTAAGGTGGCTAGCAATACTGCTCTGCAGAAACAGCAGTCGAATTTGGTTGTATACGTAGAAAGGGTTTGGAGAAGTATAGTTAATTCTGCATCACAATTTCCCAAGTAAGTACAGGAAAACATATGAAGATAAATCTAAAATATATGGTGCTTCTTAACTATACATTGATACTGTATACTTTCTGCCCAATAAATCAAATGAAACAATATTAAGTTCCACTTCTCTACTACATTACCTCTTTGATTCATTTGATTTGTATGATTTTGCTTTTACTGAAAAAAAAAGTTTTGTTTTAATATTTTGTTGAAATTTTCACTAATAAAGTTAGTGTATTATACATTAATGTGGTCGAGTATTTTTAAACCATGATTCCATGAGCATCTCTGAGGGATTTGGAAATGTAACTTGTGAAATGTTGTGCAAACCAGTTTTCTAATTGGCTTGCACTTTTCCTTTCCAAATGCCGCAGTCTGTGACAAGCAACTGAACATTGGCATCATTCAGTGGTATAGTATTAGTATTGGCAAATAAACAATATAAGCAAGCAAATGTATATAGCACCACCCAAAATTTTGATTATCCAGGTTGTAGATTAACTGAAGTCTCTATGGCCTTTGGAGAAATTTAATTTAGATAATAAAAAGAAATAGTGGAGTCCGTTAAAAGATTCCATGTTTCGTTTCCTAGCTTAAACTAACCTTGTGTATTAAGGAGACTTCTGTAGATAGAACCCTTGAATTTATCAGAAACCATATCACCACTTCTGCCCAAAGAAACCATATTACATCTTCTGCCTTCTGAAGGAAGCCATCTCCATTCACATTCAAGTAATCCTTCAGTTTTACTACCTACAATTAATTTTAGCATTATTCTCTAAGTTTGCCTTTTTTTAATTTATTAATTAATTAATTTTTTTTTTTTTTGAGTTTACATATATCCTAAAATGAAAAGTGTTGTTCTTTCTATTAAAAACTTCAGCCCATCAGTAAACATGAATGGTTTGTTTGTTATTTGGTTTTTAGGAGCATTAGCAACTAAGGCCATATTGCTCCAGGGATAGGCGGTGGTCATTCCCCGACCTTTCTGCATCCTCCATATTTAGTGGTCATGGCTCGAACCCCGGTCTAATTAAGAAGTGTGTGCTATGCACTGCTGCTCCTGCCCACTTGGCTATGGAGGCGCCACATGAATGGTGCTAAAGCATAAACTTTAATGATTCTCTATTTGAGTACATGGAACAGAAGGAGACATCACCCTTGGAGACAAGGTGATACCTCAAAATTTACATGGTACCATTTGAAAGAAGGCAGACCAAAGGAAAATGCTAATTCTGACAGCATCCTTACTCTTTCTCAGATGATATATATATATTTTTTTTTTCCACTAGGGGGATGATTGTGTCCGACTGTTTGTATGAAGTGAGGGGCTCACATCTGGTGAGTATGGGCTTGGCACACCCAGGGTCCTGAGCTGGATATCATCATTCTTCTCTTTCCTTGGTGATTCCCTTCTTACTCTTGTTTGCTCTCTCTCTCTCTCTCTCTCTCTCTCTCTCTCTCTCTCTCTCTCTCTCTCTCTCTCTCAGGGTTACTTAGAAATTTTTTTTTTTTTTGGCTGGTGCAGCAAAAGCTTCAGGCTTCCTTGCACCATATGGCTAATAATAATAATAATAATAATAATAATAATAATAATAATAATAATAATAAGTGCTCCGTAAACTTTTCTTGATTTGTGTGTTTTTTTTAATTAAAGTATTAAGTTCCTATTAGTGCCACCACATAAAGATAGGCCCTTGGATTGCCAGGTGCAAGTACTTTATTATTTGACCAGACAACAGATAAGTATTGAATGAATTTCTGCATGTTCATTCGGCTACTCTATACAAGCGCTTTCAGCCATTATCTTGTAGTTCAACTTATACATGTGTCCAACAGACACTTGACCTTGACCAGGTATTAGAGTTTCGCATAACCGCTCTGCTCTCCCCTCCCCACATAGACCCATGTTACCTTTGGATTTCACTGCTGGCCAACTAAGGCGAACGGCTGGTCACAGTGCCAATTGCTTGCAAAACCACAACTGGTGGTGATATTAAATTGTCTAGTAACACTACAGTAACTGAATTCAATATGACAAATACTACCTTCTGTCAAAATTATAGCGTCTGACCCCATTGTCCAATATATTGAGTGTAAGCAATTAATATGCAATGACTGTACCAAATCTGACCTGAAAAAATTAAATAAAAGTCGTCGGAAATCATTCTGTTGTGATAGATGTCAACTCAGAAATTCTCAGAAAGGCCCTATAACTGTTGCAAAGTAAAACAGCATGGAAACTGAGACACTTTCCTCCTCTTCCACTAACAAAGTTGAAATGCCCTACTCTAGTTCATTTGAGACAAATATCATGCCAATAACTAGAAATACTGACTCTGATTCGTACGTGGATGAAGCCTCTAATCCATCTTTGTTGTCTTTGGGGTCACATCAACTTTCAGATGCATCAACTCAAACACATAGATCTGTGCTGTCAGAAGATCTCAGTGCTGACTCCCTCCCTACCGAAACTCTGAATCCAACTTTTTGTATTCTGCAATCAACTGAATTCCAGGAACTACTCTTTAATACTATGCAGAAAATCCTCATTCAAACTCAGTTAATCAGCATACCTCATACCGCGCATTATAGCCTTAGTAGCTAATGCGCCAATAAAAACAAAACAAATACCTCATACTGCAAAATCTGATATTCCCCTGGATTCTAATACACTCAATGAAGGAAACTGCGGGCTATCCATGGAGATTCGTGGTATAAAAACAATATTAACTAATCAATAGGCTGAGATTTCCAACATTAACACCCAAATTAAAAATCTCAAGTCAATTATGTCTTGCCGCTTAAGGGAAGCTAGGAAGAATTCTGAACCTACTCTTGAAACTAATGGGCTCAAGTGAATAGGAATTCTTCATTACCTGACGATGCCCTTAGTATTGAGACCAGATCTTCATCTTCCACCAGCCTCAATACTCCTACTGCTGCAAATATTAACTTGCCAAAGCCTGCTAACATTCATGATTCAAGTCATTCAACAGAGCAATTTATTGCCAAACAGACTCTGTCAGATGATTCTTCTGATGTAAATCGAACCACTCCTACCACCTGCTCTCCTCTGCGGAACGTTCTGTCTGTACCTCTATTTTACAAGCTCAAGGTCACCAAGTGAAATCCTCTTCAATATCAGTTAAGGCAACATATGCAGAAATAACTGCTGCCACATCTAATGAGGTCTGCAAACCTGTCTGGAGGGCTGCCGCCATAGTAAGTAAACCTGTTTCTGATTGACAGTCTCAAATATCATATCAAAGATTAAAACAACAAACCTTCAGAAAATGTTTAAAGCTTCTATATCTCAAGATACTTCTCCAAGCTTCCAGCCAAAATTCATAAAACAGAGAATGTAACTAATGCAGATAAATCTCAGTTACTCAAACAAAAGTACACTATCACAATTATTCCCACAAAAGACCGAATTTTTGTTTCTAGGCTTGGACCCGCCACTAAATCTGAAGATCTTATCAACTTAATTAAAGAAGAATATGGTTTCGGTGTGGATATCCGTTCTCTGAAGACACGGTGTCCCACCTACTCATCTTTTATAATAACATGCCTTCCATCACAAACAGAAAAAGTGCTGAATCTAAGATCCCTCTTATCAGGGGTTCTAGTAAAACGCTTCATGGACAGACTATCAAGGGAGTCCAAAATCTCTTCTCCACAGGCATAGCAATCAGAGGCCCTCTATCTACACATACTATGCTCTCCTCTCGTCATAGAATCCACAGATCCCAACTGTTCAGTGTTTACCTTCAGAATTGCAGGAGTATAATTAGCAAATAACTAGAAAGTTCAAGTTATTGAACTTGAACTCAAAAATCCAAGCCTCACATATTTACGACATTTACCTGCTCACTGAAACCTGGCTCTCCATAGATATTGATGATCGGGAGATTATAGATGGGCAATATACAATCCATAGACAGGACAGAGGATCTCGTGGAGGCGGAGTAGCTATTATACATTCTAACCATATACTCTGTGAAATTGCATCAAATTTCACAAATATTGAATCACTATACTGCCTTCTTCATCTTGGCAAGTTAAAAGTTTTAATTGTATTGCTTTATTTTCCACCTTGCTTAACTAATATTGACCTTCAGTACTTAGAAAGCGTGCTGCAATCTATCTTCCCATTAATTCAATCTGCCGACATAGGTTTTGGGTGATTTTAACTGTCAACTGGCCAATTTAGGATCTTCTTCTCCATCACTGAAAACTAGGGCTCTCTTTAATATGCTTCACAGCTATGGTCTTGAACAAATCTGCAATTTTCCAACCAGAGAAAATGCTTACCTTGACCTAATATTCTCTTCTACTCATATAGATGTTCACAATGACAACCCTATATTTCACTCGGATCATTCGCCAATTACTTTTGACATCACAGTGACTTCTCATAAGTTCAAATGCAGCTCCCGTTCTCCCTGATTCAATTTCAGAATGGCTGACTGGCCTCTGCTCAACCTAGCTCTCAGCAACGTAGACAAGCAGCTCTCTGACGCTATGGATGACATCGATGTGCTCACCAGCAACCTGATCAACTGTGTCCACTCAGTTATATCTGACATTGTTCCTCAATCCCATCTGACCGCATGTTCTACCTACGTGCACGTTCTACCTAATACATAAAATTAAATCCAAAGAATTCTATAGAAACAAGTATAAGCAATCAGGCGACAGTCAATACTATGAAATATTCAGCCAACTCCGCAAAGAAGTGAAAACTCTCATATTAAACTCTTACAATATGTATACAGAGCCAGTTCAGGATAGTCTGCTTACTCACAGAGATATCAAACCATTCTGGAATTACACGAAGCATAAGAATATAACCAGTAGAAAGTTACAACTCCATAACACAGATGGAATTCTCTTATCAGACGAATTCAGTATTGCTCAAGAGTTTGCCAAACATTTTTCCAGAATTCAAACAAATGATACACTGAGACCTGCCTCATTTCCTGACTTCACACCTCTTAAAGATGATATTCTCATTAACCTCTTTATCACTGATGAAGATTTAAATTTGGCATTAAAAAGCATGAGAAATGACTATACTAGAGGCCCAGATGACATTCGAGGCTTATTTTGGAAAATGACTGTCACTACCTTAAAACCCCTCATACTGCAGATCTTCAACCTGTCTCTCTCAGGCTGGGGAAGTATCCTAAGCACTTTAAGCAGGTCAATATAGTTCCTATTTTCAAAAAAGGTGATAAAAATGATGTAACTGATTACCTTGCAAAACTTTGCAAAACAGCCTGGCTAAACTCTTCGACACAGCAGTACACAAACATCTCTTCTAATTCTTCAGGCCTTTCATTGATCAGAATCAACATGGTTTCTGCAGTGGCAAGTCAGTAGTCAAAAATTTACTTCCTTTCTGGCAATACATCTCTGAAGCTCTTGATAACCACCTTCAAGTTGATGCAGTCTACAAAGACATATCTAAGGCAATTGATAAAGTCCCGCAAGAACAACTTCTGGAAAAACTTAAGCTATATGGTATCTGTGACCCTTTGCTCTCATGGCTACACAGCTATATTACGCATCGTTCCTTGAGCGTTATCATCAATCAAGTGAACTCAGACTGTTTTATACCATTAAATGGAGTACCACAAGGCTCCCCCTTAGGTCCTCTTCTCTTCATTGTTTTCGTAAATGATCTTCCTTCTTTCATCTGCACCTCCAATGTTCAAGTTGCTCTCTATGCAGATGATTTTAAGATCTACTCAGCAGTGAAGGAGATTACCGATTCTCAACAGCTTCAATGTGCTCTCAATAAATTCTTTCTGTGGCTATCTCTTTCTGTGGCTGTGCACTAATAACATTAGTCCACAATGAACAGTGTCCATTGATTACCACTCTCTGTCTTCTCCCCCTCAACCACCCCTTTATCCATAGCAGCAATTTGCCTCCAATGCCACACTGCTCCAAATTGTGCAGCAGTCTTCCATGTGCAACAGTATCAAAAGACTTTCTAAGATCCAAGTATATAATATCAAAGATCTCTGAATGGCTTGTCTGCTAACCCCTCGAAGTGCAAAGTAATCTCTTTTTCATCCGGCAGATCTCCACAACTAAAAAATACGGAGTACAGTATTAACTCTGTGATCATCAAAAGATGTGACCAAGTTAACGACTTGGGGGTTCTCTTCTCCAGCAGTGCTAAATTTGATGTTCATGTCCTTAAAATCACCAGCAAAACATTCAAAACACTGGAATTCATCAAACGGAACACATACAAGTTCAAAAACTACAGATATGCAGTTATACTTTATAAAACTATTGTCCTGCCAATCCTTGAATTCCGTTCACCCATCTGAAATCCTCACACAAAGACTTTAACTAACAAAATTGAAGCAGTCCAAAAAAATTTTGTCCATTACCTTACGTACCGCAATCCCCTACTCTTATCACTCAGTGTATTATGAATCGCTGTGTAATTACTTTCATCTGAGGCCTCTGTGCACCAGAAGAGTTACTGCTGACATCACCCTTCTAGTTAAAGTAATCACTGGAACTTATGAAGCATCTGATATCCTTAGCAAAATCAACTTCAATGCTCCTTGTAAATAAGTCAGGAACCTTACACCGTTTCACTTTGACTCTGCCACCACGGACTTTATGAACTTCAGTCCACTGAACAGAATCATCAAATGACTCTCTCATTGACTTCTTTGACAACTCCCAATCAATGATGAACTCCATCCACAAGTTTACCTCTTCTCTTAAACTGCAAAGTGACTAGCTCTCATCTAATTATTGTAGTTTATTAGTATTATGTGTTTTATTATTTTTCTATTCTCTGATTAATTATTACTTGTTTTACCGGTAACTTAACTTAATGCAATCCTCTTTTGTACATATGATTTTAATGTTTGAATCTATATCAATGTTTATCTTCCTGTTGGATTTCTTATTATTGTTATTGGCATTAGCATTAGTAGAGGCATTTGATGCAAGAAAGCAAGCTTATGCAGCATCAGCCAAAAATAAAAATAAAAATAAATAAATAAATAAATAAATAAATCAATAAGAAATAACCACTTCCACTTCATCCCTCTGTTTGTTCGAAATACCTGTCCAGCCGAGCCTTAAACTTATTTGGCTATCAACTTCCTCGACAAGGGACGGAAGTCTGTTCCACCAACCAACCACCCACTGGCTAAAGGCAAATTTCCTCACGTGGATCCTACATCTGTCTTTCCTCAATTTGAATTTATACCCTCTCAGGTGTTTATTCTGAGCAAGAGGAAGAATCCCATCAGCATTGCGCATGCTCAAACCATTCAAGGCTTTATACACCTCTATCAGATCACCTCACTGGTGCCTAGTCTCCAGACACTGTAATTTGCAAAACTTAAGCCTTTCTTCATAAGAGCACCCCTTTGTTCCATTCACCAATCTTGTTGCCCTTCTCTGTACTCGTTCCAGTATCTCTACATCCTTCTTGAAATGAGGCCTCCAGACCTGTATACAGTATTCTAGGTGTGGCCTGACCATTGCCTTATACAAGGGAATAATCACCTCCTTATCCCTGCTAGAAAAATTCCTATATATCATCGACAATACACCATGAGCTACTCTTGCAGCCCGTCTGCACGGCTCAGAAAACTTCATATCTGCCCGTGCAACCACCCCCAGGTCCCTTTCGTTCTCTACCAATGTCAGTGTAGTACCACAGAGTTGATACGTTGCTCTGGGGTTGCTGTTTCCCATATGTAGTACTTTACATTTGTCAATGTTAAACTTCATTTGCCACCTCTCAGCCCATCTGCTCAAACTTTCCAGATCCTGTTGCAGTAGCATAGTGTCAGTAGTGTCCTTGACAACCCTGCCAACCTTCGTATCGTCTGCAAACTTAGACATTAAGCTTGATATACCATCATCAATATCATTTATAAATACAGAATACAATAATGGACCCAATACTGAACCCTGAGACACTGCACTAATAACATTAGTCCACAATGAACAGTGTCCATTGATTACCACTCTCTGTCTTCTCCCCCTCAACCACCCCTTTATCCATAGCAGCAATTTGCCTCCAATGCCACACTGCTCCAAATTGTGCAGCAGTCTTCCATGTGCAACAGTATCAAAAGACTTTCTAAGATCCAAGTATATAATATCAAAGTTATTCCCTGCATCTAGTTGTTTTGTGACTGCATCATAGTATCCAATCAAATTGGTCAGGCAAGAATTCCCCTTAACAAAACCATGCTGTGTCTGAGCTATAACTGAAGTCTTGTCTAGATGATCCTGCAGTGCTTCTTTAACCAGTGCCTCCATTAATTTTCCGGGAACAGAAGTTAAACTAACAGGTCTATAATTACTTGTGTCGCCCTTTGATCCTCCTTTGTGAATTGGGGTCACATTTGCACATCTCCAGTCCATGGGTACTTCCCCTGAGTCCAAGAAAGCTCTCATAATTATGGCTGTGGGTTTGCTTACTTCCTTTGCTGCCTCCTTTAATATAACTGGATAGATCCCATCCACCCCAGGTGCTTTTTTTGTATTTATCTTCAACAATTTCTCCTCCACTTTACTCTCAGTTATTACAAGATTCTCTTGCTTACTGCCAGAGTTGAATCCACCTCTGGCATTCCCCTCACTGAATAACTCCTCATGTGTGAATGTCAATGCAAAATATTTATTTAGTTTGTTGGAACAAACTTTAGTTTGGTGAAATGAAATTTTTTCATTTCATTTTGTTGTGCAGGTGGGCAGTTTGAATAAATTCAAGGAAGAACAGGGATTTACTCAAAGAGGTAACTACCATTAGGGGTAAAGGGAAGGGTTATTGCTTTCGTAAAGGCGACTACGATGGACTGAGACAGTATTAAAATTCTATACAGTGGGATCAACTGATGATGTTACCAACAGCAAATTCAAAATGGGAAGCATTCAAAGAACTTATCTTGGAAGCTACTAGGCTTTACATACTAACTAAGAAATATTTTTCAAGGTTTAGGCCTAAATGGATGTCAGATGAACTAATGAGGCATATGGCAGAGAAGAAAAATGCATGGATACATACAAATTAACATATGAACAGAAGCCTATGATAGATACAAGTTGATCTGTAACCAAGTTACAAAGGAGGTTAAGCAGACGAAGGCAGATTACGAGAAATCCTTGGCAAGGGATGCAAAGAAAAACAGCAAAGAGTTCTTTACTTATGTAAACTCTAGAAGGAAGGGGATGAATCAGATTGGTCCACTTGATATTGATGGGTCAACTGTTGATGATCCTGCTCATTTAGCTAAAAAACTAAATGAATATTCCGCATCGACATTCACACATGAGCAGTTATTCAGCGAGGGGAATTCCAGAGGTGTCTGGAGACTAGGCACCAGCGAGGTGATCTGATAGAGGTGTACAAAGCCTTGAATGGTTTGAGCATGCTCAATGCTGATGGGATTCTTCCTCTAGCTCAGAAAAATCACCTGAGAGGGCATAAATTAAAATTGAGGAAAGACAGATGTAGGGTAGACGTGAGGAAATTTGCCTTTAGCCAGCGGGTGGTTGGTTGTGGAACAGACTTCCGTCCCTTGTCGTGGAAGCTGATAGCCTAAATAAGTTTAAGGCTCAGCTGGACAGGTATTTCGAACGAACAGAGGGGTGAAGTGGAAGTGGTTATTTTTTATTTTTTTATTTCACTTTATTTTTTTTTTTTGGCTGATGCTGCATAAGCTTGCTTTCTTGCATCAAATGCCTCTACTAATGCTAATGCTAATGCTAATTACTCGAGGGGTGGACAAGTGATGTGGGAATTTTCATTTTTTTTGGCTGATGCTTTTTAAGCTTTCTTCCTTGAATCACATGCCACTAATAACAATAATAATAATAAACTTCGAGAACAACACAGCACCACACCTCCAGCCCATAAGGAAGATAGATAAGTGGTATACCCCGCTGAACCTAAGCGAGGAGCCCCTCCCACCAATCGCACAAGAAATGAAGCTAGAAAGATGAGCAAAGAAGACACTCCATGGCAGACACAGCAATGACCTCCATCAGGATGACATCGATAACACTGCTTCCAAAGAATGGCTCACAAGCGGGACACTCTTCCACGAGACCTAAAGATTCATGCTGGCCATCCAAGACCGGAAAATCAACACCAGAATCTATAGAAAACACATCGAAAAAGAGCCCTGTAACATATGTCAAAGACGCCACCTGGCCTCAGAAACGATCCAACTCATCATAGGGGGATGCAAGGTGATCACCCAGACTGAGTATGCTCATAGACACAACTGCATACCCAGGATAATTCATCGGAAGTTAGCAATTAAATACCAGTTGACCAAAGAAAGCGTACTGTACTGTACTACAATTATGAACGTGATATGAATTGTCAGATGAACTAATGAGACATATGGCAGAGAAGAAAAATTCATGGGATACTTACAAATTAACACATGACACAGAAGCCTATGATAGATACAAATTGATCTGTAACCAAGTTACAAAAGAGGTTAAGCAGGCGAAGGCAGATTACAAGAAATCTTTGGCAAGGGATGCAAAGAAAAACAGCAAAGAGTTCTTTACTTATGTAAACTCTAGAAGGAAGGGGATGAATCAGATTGGTCCACTTGATATCGATGGGTCAACTGATGATGATCCTGCTCAGGTAGCTAACAAACTAAATGAATATTTCGCATAAACATTCACACATGAGGAGTTATTCAGTGAGGGGAATGCCAGAGGTGTATTCAACTCTGGCAGTAAGCTAGAGAATCTTGTAATAACTGAGAGTAAAGTGGAGGAGAAATTATTGAAGATAAACACAAGAAAGGCACCTGGGGTGGATGGAATCTATCCAGTTATATAAAAGGAGGCAGCAAAGGAAGTAAGCAAACCCTTAGCCATAATTATGAGAGCTTCCTTGGACTCAGGGGAGGTACCCACAGACTGGAGATGTGCAAATGTGACCCCAATTCACAAAGCAGGATCAAAGGCTGACACAAGTAATTATAGACCTGTGAGTTTAACTTCTGTTCCAGGAAAATTAATGGAGACACTGGTTAATGAAGCACTGCAGGATCATCTAGCCAAGACTTCAGTTATAGCTCGGACACAGCATGGTTTTGTTAAGGGGAAGTCTTGCCTGACCAGTTTGATTGGATACTATGATGCAGTCACAAAAGAACTGGATGCAGGGTGGTTGAGGGGGAGAAGACAGAGAGTGGTAATCAATGGACACTGCTCATCATGAACTAATGTTATTAGTGGAGTCTCTCAGAGTTCAGTGTTGGGTCCATTACTGTTTCCTGTATTTATAAATGATATTAATGATGGAATATCAAGCTTAATGTCCAAGTTTGGAGGCAATATGAAGGTTGGCAGGGTTGTCAAGGACACTACTGACACTATGCTGCTGCAACAGGATCTTGAAAGGTTGAGCAGATGGGCTGAGAGGTGGCAAATGAAATTTAACATTGACAAATGTAAAGTACTACATATGGGAAACAGCAACCGCAGAGCAACGTATCAACTCTGTGGTACTACACTGACAGTGGTAGAGAATGAAAGGGACCTGGGGGTGGTTGTGCAGGCAGATATGAAGTTCTCTGAGCAGTGCAGACGGGCTGCAAGGATAGCTCATGGTGTATTGTCAAAGATATATAGGAATTTTTCTAGCAGGGATAAGGAGGTGATTATTCCCTTGTATAAGGCAATGGTCAGGCCACACCTAGAGTACTGTATACAGGCCTGGAGGCCTCATTTCAAGAAGGATTTAGAGCTGCTGGAACGAGTACAGAGAAGGGCAACAAGATTAGTGAATGGAACAAAGGGGTGCTCTTACGAAGACAGGCTTAAGTTTTGCAAATTACAGTGTCTGGAGACTAGGCACCAGCGAGGTGATCTGATAGAGGTGTATAAAGCCTTGAATGGTTTGAGCATGCTCAATGCTGATGGGATTCTTCCTGTTGCTCAGAATAATCACCTGAGAGGGCATAAATTCAAATTGAGAAAAGATAGATGAAGGATAAACGTGCGGAAATTTGCCTTTAGCCAGCTGGTGGTTGGTTGATGGAAAAGACTTCCATCCCTTGTCATGGAAGTTGATAGCCTAAATAAGTTTAAGGCTCAGCTGGGCAGGTATTTTGAACGAACAGAGGGGTGAAGTGGAAGTGGTGTTTTTTTTTTTTTTTGCTGATGCTGCATAAGCATGCTTTCTTGCATCAAATGCCTCTACTAATGCTAATGCTCTACTAATTATAATGCTAATACTGTTGATCTGGTTATCAGCAGTGATCATTCGTGTATTAAGAATTTGCAGATAAAGGAACTACTAGGTAGCAGTGATCACAGAGTACTGATGTGGGATTTACTTAAAGATTTAATTACCATCAGGAGTAAAAGAAAGGGTTATTGCTTCCGTAAAGGTGAGTACAGTGGGATCAACTGACGCTGTTACTAACAGTAAACAGTAAATTCTAAGTGGGAAGCATTCAAGGAATTAATCATGGATGCTACTAGAAGTTTCATACCTATTAAGAAATATTGTTCAAGGTTTAGGTCTAAATAGTTATCAAATGAACTAATGAGACTCGTAACAGAGAATAAAAATGCATGGAATGCATATAAATTATGATGCGGCTCAGAACCTATATGGCAGATATAAGCTAGTCTGTAATCAGGTCACAAAGGAGGTTAGGCAGGCGAAGGCAGATTACGAGAAATCCTTGGCAAAATATGCTAAGAAAAACAGCCAGGATTTCTTTACTTATATAAACTCTAAAATGAAGGGGATGAATCTGATTGGTCCACTTGACATCGATGTTTCGACTGTTGATGATCCTGCTGAGATAGCAAACAAACTGAATGAGTATTTTGCATCTACATTCACACATGAGGAATTATTAAGGTTTGAAAGTGGCAGAAGGTTATCAAATTGTAGCAGGATACTTAATGATTTTGTAATAACTGAGAGCAAAGTGGAGAAGAAATTGTTGAAGTTAAACATAAGAAAAGCACCTGGGGTGGATGGGATCTATCCAGTTATATTAAAGGAGGCAACTAAGCAAATCCTTAGCCATAATTATCCTTAGCCATTCTTGGACTCAGGGGAGGTTCCCACAGACTGGAGATGTGCAAATGTATCCCCAATTCACAAAGGAGGATCGAAGGATGATACGAGTAATTACAGACCAGTTAGTTTAACTTCTGTTCCGGGTAAAATAATGGAGTCACTGGGTAAAGATGCATTGCAGGATCATCTAGACCAGACTGCAGCAATAATTCAGACACAGCATGGGTTTGTTAAGGGAAAGTCTTGTCTGACAAATTTGAAAGGATATTATGATGTAGTTACAAAGGAACTGGATGCCAAAAATAATTTTGATATCATATATTTGGATTTCAAGAAAGCTTTTGACACTGTTGCACATGGAAGACTATTATACATATTGGAGCAGAATGGTATTAAGGGTAAGTTGCTACAATGGATAAAAAGATGGTTAAGTGGGAGAAGACAGAGGGTGGTAATCAATGGGTGCTGCTCTTCGTGGATTAATGTTATTAGTGGGGTCCCATAGGGTTCGGTGTTGGGTCCACTGTTGTTTTGTATATTTATCAATGATATTGATGAAGGTATATCAGGCTTAGTGTCGAAGTTTGCAGATGATACAAAGGTTGGCAGGGTTGTTAATGACAGCAATGGCAGTGTGCTACTGCAACAGGATCTAGATAATTTGGGCAGATGGGCTAAGAAGTGGCATCTGAAGTTTAACCTTGACAAATGCAAAGTACTACATATAGGTAGAAGTAACTCCAGAGAAACGTACCAACTGTGTGGTACTACACTTAAGGTGGTAGAAAATGAAAAAGACCCAGGAGTAACTATGCAGTTAGCATTATAATGTAAAGGGAAAATCTTATAATGTAAAGAGAGGAGTACCTCAGGGCACTCATGCTGGGCCGATCATGTTCAACATCTATATAAATGACATATTCGAAGTAATTAAGAACTCCTTTATAAAAATTTATGCAGATGATATAATTAGCATTAGCATTAGTAGAGGCATTTGATGCAAGAAAGCAAGCTTATGCAGCATCAGCCAAAAAAAAAAAAAAAAAAACCCCCTTCCACTTCACCCCTCGGTTCGTTCAAAATACCTGTCCAGCTGAGCCTTAAACTTATTTAGGCTATCAACCTCCACCACAAGGGATGGCAGTCTGTTCCACCAACCAACCACCCGCTGGCTAAAGGCAAATTTCCGCACGTCTATCCTACATCTGTCTTTTCTCAATTTGAATTTATGCCCTCTCAGGTGATTTTTCTGAGCTAGAGGAAGAATCCCATCAGCATTGAGCATGCTTAAACCATTCAAGGCTTTATACACCTCTATCAGATCACCTCGCTGGTGCCTAGTCTCCAGACACTGTAATTTGCAAAACTTAAGCCTTTCTTCGTAAGAGCACCCCTTTGTTCCATTCACTAATCTTGTTGCCTTTCTCTGTACTCATTCCAGCAGCTCTACATCCTTCTTGAAATGAGGCCTCCAGACCTGTATACAGTACTCTAGGTGTGGCCTGACCATTGCCTTATACAATGGAATAATCACCTCCTTATCCCTGCTGGAAAAATTCCTGTATATCATTGACAATACTCCATGAGCTACTCTTGCAGCCCGTCTGCACTGCTCAGAGAACTTCATATCTGCCTGCACAATCACCCCCAAGTCCCTTTCATTCTCTACCACTGTCAGTGTAGTACCACAGAGTTGATACGTTGCTCTGGGGTTGCTTTTTCCCATGTGTAGTACTTTACATTTGTCAATGTTAAACTTCATTTGCCACCTCTCAGCCCATCTGCTCAACCTATCCAGATCCTGTTGCAGCAGCATAGTGTCAGTAGTGTCCTTGACAACCCTGCCAACCTTTGTATCATCTGCAAACTTGGATATTAAGCTTGATATACCATCATCAATATCATTTATAAATACAGAAAACAATAATGGACCCAGCCCTGAGGGACTCCACTAATAACATTAGTCCACGATGAGCAGTGTCCATTGATTACCACTCTCTGTCTTCTCCCCCTCAACCACCCCTTTATCCATAGCAGCAATTTGCCTCCAATGTCACACTGCTCCAATTTGTGTAGCAGTCTTCCATGTGCAACAGTATCAAAAGCCTTTCTAAGATCCAAGTATATAATATCAAAGTTATTCCCTGCATCCAGTTCTTTTGTGACTGCATCATAGTATCCAATCAAGTTGGTCAGGCATGACTTCCCTTTAACAAAACCATGCTGTGTCTGAGCTATAACTGAAGTCTTGTCTAAATGATCCTGCAGTGCTTCTTTAACCAGTGCCTCCATTAATTTTCCTGGAACAGAAGTTAAGCTCACAGGTCTATAATTACTTGTCAGCCTTTGATCCTCCTTTGTGAATTGGGGTCACATTTGCACATTTCCAGTCTATGGGTACCTCCCCTGAGTCCAAGGAAGCTCTCATAATTATGGCTAAGGGTTTGCTTACTTCCTTTGCTGCCTCCTTTAATATAACTGGATATATCCCATCCACCCCGGGTGCTTTTCTTGTGTTTATCTTCAACAGTTTCTCCTCCACTTTACTCCCAGTTATTTCAAGATTCTGTAGCTTACTGCTAGAGTTGAATACACCTCTGGCATTCCCCTTGCTGAATAACTCCTCATGTGTGAATGTCGATGCAAAATATTCATTTAGTTTGTTAGCTACCTGAGCAGGATCATCAACAGTTGACCCATCAATATCAAGGGGACCAATCTGATTCATCCCCTTCCTTCTAGAGTTTACATAAGTAAAGAACTCTTTGCTGTTTTTCTTTGCATCCCTTGCCAAGGATTTCTCGTAATCTGCCTTCGCCTGCCTAACCTCCTTTGTAACTTGGTTGCATATCAACTTGTATCTATCATAGGCTTCTGTGTCATGTGTTAATTTGTAAGTATCCCATGCATTTTTCTTCTCTGCCATATGCCTCATTAGTTCATCTGACATCCATTTTGGCCTAAACCTTGAACAATATTTCTTAGTTGGTATGTAAAGCCTAGTAGCTTCCAAGATAAGTTCTTTGAATGCTTCCCATTTTGAATTTGCTGTTGGTAACATCATCAGTTGGTCCCACTGTATAGAATTTAAATACTGTCTCAGTCCATCGTAGTCGCCTTTACGGAAGCAATAACCCTTCCCTTTACCCCTAATGGTAGTTACCTCTTTGAGTAAATCCCACTTCAGCACACTGTGATCACTGCCACCTAGTGGTTCATTTATCTGCAGATTCTTAATGCATGAAGAATCACTGCTGATAATCAAATCAAGAGTATTACTCCCTCTAGTTGCTTCCCGAACATGCTGATGTAGAAAACAATCATCCAATAAATCCACAAAAGCCCTGCTAGTGTGTGAGTAACCAGCCCCCAAATTCCAGTCAATATCTGGGAAATTAAAATCTCCCATTATAAGACTCTCTGATTTACTGGCCCACTCTATTTCACTGTACAGTTCCTTATTATACTCATCAGAGTCATTAGGCCTATAGCACACTCCTACTCTCAATTTTGATCTCCCAATGCTTATGTCACACCAAACTGACTCAACACTGCACTGTCCAGCGATGTCGACTGGCTTCACTTCCTTGGTTTTTATGTGTTTCTTAACTAATAGCATAACCCCTCCCACCTTCCTATCCTGTCTATCCTTTCTGTAGACGTTGTACTCCCCAAATTGCATTTCTGCATCCCTTATATCTGTGTGACACCACGTCTCTGATATCCCAACAATATCTGCCTTTGATGTTTTGAGCAATACCTCAAATTCATCAAATTTATTTACTAAACTCCTAGCATTGGTGTACATGCAAGTATACCTGCACCTGTTTCTATTCTTAGCTACCCTAACACAACCCATGTGTTTACTTGTACCGCAATGGCTCCCAGCAGTCTCTGAAATACCATGCATCTTGTTTTTCAGGCTTCTGCTCATTCTAATAGAAGCAGTGCAAGAATCTCTTTTACCTCTGCCAGTGGCTACTGTCAATCTATTGGTCTTTGTCTCCCCCCAAGCTAGCAGTTTTCCAACCCACCTAACACTGCCTCGATAGCATCAGCAAATATTCTTGCACCCTTTCTATTTAAGTGTATCCCATCCCTGTAGAAGCAATCTCTCCGGTTAACAAGTACATTCCAGGCGGAAAAAAATTCTACCCCTTGAGCCTTGCACAATCTTTCCAGGGCCGAATTGATCGACAAGGCTCTCATCATATACTCCCTCCTATCGTGTCTGGGCAGAATTGCAGACACTTTCAAATTCAACCCTAATTCTCGGCTTTTGTTCAACAGTGACCTGTACTTGTTAAGTAATTCTGCTGGTCTCCTACTCTTAATATCGTTAGTGCCAACGTGTACAACTATATCACCTTTTGTGCCCTTAAAAGATGATATTCGCTCTACAACGTCATCAACATTTGCCCCTGGCAGACATACCCTGGTCCTGTTCCACCTATCTTTTTTACAAAGCATGTGCCCCGTTTCCCTGACAATAGAGTCACCAACAACTACTAGTTCCTTCGGGACCAACGCATTCTGCCTTGGGGGTTGTCTCTGTGTCACGCGATGCCCAAGTGCAAGCTCTGGCGTTGATGTGGGGTCCCATAGGGTTCGGTGTTGGGTCCACTGTTGTTTTGTATATTTATCAATGATATTGATGAAGGTATATCAGGCTTAGTGTCGAAGTTTGCAGATGATACAAAGGTTGGCAGGGTTGTTAATGACAGCAATGGCAGTGTGCTACTGCAACAGGATCTAGATAATTTGGGCAGATGGGCTAAGAAGTGGCATCTGAAGTTTAACCTTGACAAATGCAAAGTACTACATATGGGTAGAAGTAACCCCAGAGAAACGTACCAACTGTGTGGTACTACACTTAAGGTGGTAGAAAATGAAAAAGACCCGGGAGTAACTTTGCAGTTAGATATGAAGTTTTCTGAGCAATGCGGACAAGCTGCCAGGGCAGGTCATGGGATTTTGTCAATGATATATAGGAATTTTGCTAGCAGGGAAAAGGAGGTGATTGTCCCTCTGTATAAGGCAATGGTCAGGCCACGCCTTGAGAACTGCGTACAGGTCTGGAGGCCTCATTTTAAGAAGGATGTAGATTTGATTGAGTGTGTACAGAGAAGGACAACAAGATTGGTGAGAGGAATGAAGGGCTCCTCTTACAAAAAGAGGCTTAAGTTCCGCAAATTGCAGTGGCTGGAGACTAGGCACCTGCGCAGTGATCTGATTGAGGTGTATAAGGCCTTGAATAGGTTGAGCATGCTGAATTCTGATGGGATCCTTCCACTTGTTCAGATTACGGACATAAGGGGGCATAAATTCAAATTAAGAAAGGACAGATGTTTAATAGATGTGCAGAAATTTGCCTTTAGCCAGTGGGTGGTTAATTGCTGGAACAAACTTCCATCTGTCGTTGTGGAAGTTGATAGGTTGAATAAATTTAAGGAGGAACTGGACAGGCATTTGGAGGGAATGGTGTGATTTTTTTTTTTTTTTTTTTTTTTGGCTGATACTGCATAAGCTCATACACTTGCTTTTTTGCATCACGTGCCACTACTGCTAGCAGTAGTAGCACTGATGATACACAATTCCCTGGAAAAGAAAATTGACAATTAAATTTATTAAAGCAAAGAAAACTACAAATCAACATTAAATTACATCAAGGATACTCGAATGTCATTGGGTTATATGCACTATTGGAAGACGAGGAAGAAATTAGTGATAGTAGTAGGCTTGTAATACAAGAAAGCAAGCTTATACAGCATTAGTCAACACAAATAAATCCCATTTCACAAAACTATCAACTTTCATAATCACAAATGGAAGTTTGTTCCAGCAATCACTACCTGCTGGCTAAAGGCAAATTTCCACACATCTGTTCTACAACTATCTTTCCTCATTTTGAATTTATGTCCCCTCAGGTTCGTAATCTGAGCAAGAGGAAGAATCCCTTCAGCATTAGCATTAGTTGAGGCATATGATGCAAGAAAGCAAACTTATAAAGCATCAGCCAAAAAAAACACTTCCCATTTCACCCATCCAGTTGCTCCAAATGATTGTCTAGTTCAGCCTTAAATTTATTTAAACTATCAACTTCCACAACAACACATGGAATTCTGTTCCAGCAATCAACTACCCACTGGCTAAAGGCAAACTTGCGCATATCTATTAGTAACAATAATATTAATCGTGGCATTGTTATTGTTATTTGGTTTTTTTTTATGAGCATTAGCAACTAAGGCTATATTGCTCCGGGGATATGCGGTCGTCATTTCCTGACCTTTCCGCATCCTCCGTATTTGGTGGTCATGGGCTTGAACCCCAGTCTAATCAAGAAGCATGTGCTATGCACTACTGCACCTGCTCATCTGGAGGTGCCAATCGTGGCATGTGATGCAAGAAAGCAAGCATATGAACTTATGTAGCCAAAAAAACAATTCACACAACCATTCCCTCTAAATGTTTGTCTAGTTCCTCCTTAAATTTATATTTATTTAACCTGTCAACTTCCACAACGACAAATGGAAGTTTGTTCCAGCAGTTAACCACCCGCTGGCTAAAGGCAAATTTCTGCACTTCTGTTCTACAGCTGTCTTTCCTCAATTTGAATTTATACCCCCTTAGGGATTGCTCACTGAGGGTGATGGTAGATGGTTCTCTGTCTTCTAACTTCTCCACTAATGCTGGTGTCCCGAAGATTCAGTTCTTTCCCCCACTCTTTTCCTCTTGTATATTAATGACCTTCTTCCATTGACTGGAAATCCTATCCATAGTTTTGCTGATGATAGCACATTGCATTCCACTTTCCATTTTGAGAAACCTTGCCCTGCTCAATCAGCTTCAACTTCTCAATTATCTGCTACCAATTCCTTAAATGCCAATCTCCAGGTAATTCTCCAGTGGGGCAAAGAAAACTTAGGTTGATTTCAATCCTAAAACTCCGTCTTGTTTTATATCTCGCAAAAAGGATTCTTCTGCTCCTATGCTTATCTTTGGTTTCACTCCAATTTCTAGGTAAAATGATATATCTCTTTTGGGGATTACCCTGACATCTAATCTCTCTTGGTACAAGCACATTACAAATATTGCTGCCTCTGCATCTAAAAGACTTGGTTTTCTCTTTCACTATCGGCGTTACTCTTCTTCCAAACAGCTGTTCACTCTGTACAAATCGCAAATCCCCCCTACCATGGAATATTGTTCCTACATCTTGGGCAGTGCCCCCAAAACCGCTTCTTGCTTAGACCAGAGTTCGAGCTCATGACCACCAAATACGGAGCATGCGGAAAGGTCAGGGAATGACCACTGCATATCCCCAGAACAATATGGCCTTAGTTGCTAATACTCCTAAAAAAACCAAATAACAACAAGAGCCCCCGAAACCTCTCTCAGGCTTCTAGATTCCATTCAGAAGAGGGCAGTTAGGTTAATTAATGACCCCCTCTCTAACAGAGTCTCTCCACTCGCTGTGTCATAGACATACTGTTTCTGCTGCATGCCTCTTCTACAGATACTTCCAAGGGCACTGTTCTTCTGAATTGGCTTCTGTAATTCCCGCTCTCTCTTTCAAAACAGTCCGAACACGTGCCGCCACTAGCCAACATATATTTACTGTCCAACTTCAAACTCACAGAACCAATTTTTCATCTTCCTTGTTTATTCAACTGCCATTTTCTGAAACAACCTTTCTTCATACGTATTTCCTGAAAATTACAGTCTACAGAAATTCAAGTATAATGTCAACAAATATCTTCTTTTGTCTTCTCAACCTCCGACCCAAGCACGATACTAAGTACTATAGGTTCTACTCTAGTACCTCTCGTGTTTGGGGTTCTCATAAAAAAAAAAAAAAAAAAACCATAAATGTGAGAAAAATTATTTGAGAATGGATGTACAGAAATTTGTATTCAGCCAGAAAGTAATTGATTGTTGGAATAAACTTCCATTGGGTATTATGGAAGTGTGTGTGGTTTAAATAAATTATAATAAACGATTGGATAATTTATTAGCAAAAAAAGTGTGTAATTGTTCTTTTATATCTTATGCTGTATAAACTTTGTTTCCTTACATTATTTTGCCAATAATAATAAAATTAAAAATGATAAGTAATTTATGGTAACTTGAACTGACTTTTATTAAAATAACCAGTATTCAGATTTATCACTTTTAATATAATACTTGTGGTAGGAATGTTTTTTTTTTTTTATATATATATATATCTTTTCAGGGAGCTTCAAGAAGTTTTCCATGATTGCCGAATCCGTTTAGCGGCTTGCAACAAAGATACCCTCGGGGATAATTTAATCAGTGCTTCTATCTTTTTAAGATTTTTATGTCCAGCAATTCTCTCACCAAGCCTCTTCAATATTACTCAAGGTAATTTTTTTAGCCTGTTATCCTCCTTTGTAATTTCCACTGTATATTTCCCATTATTCTCTATGCCATTCAGAGGTAAAAGAATATGTAGTAGTAAGTAAAATAAATTATTGAAATAATGTCACATGGAAATGAAAGAAAGAATAACAGGTTCACTTCTTTGGAAAAGAAGTATTATTAAAAAAAAAAACAAAACAGTTTACTAACTGCAACAATACTGTCATAATTATCCATAATTATGACAGTATTGTTGGAATCAGGGAAGCAAACACACACACACACACACACTGGTGATTTGCAAATGGCTCTCTTATTTACAAAGGGTGATCAAAGGGAAGATTGAGTAATTATAGTCCTGTAAGATTTACTTTTGTGCCAGTGAAAATAATGGAAGTAATACAAGTATATATCTTGATAGAAATATAGTTATTCCAAAGATGTCTCCAGAAAACTCAAAGACAGACTCAATTCTCAATTTTTTTTCATCCTTAATCCAGACATCAAATGTCCTTTAGAATGAAAAGACTGAAGATAGACATTAATGTCACCTTAAATAGACATCCTGTCCAGAGAGTGTGATGTCACATGATATAGAACAACAAACTCACCTTTGTCCCTCACCTCACAGATTCAAAAAAAGAAAATCCTGGGAGCATTGCAGTGTGTTATACAGGAGCTAATTGCGATATGGAGTTCATCCTCATAATTTGCTATGTGTGGTGAGATGTGTATCCCAAGTCACCATATATGTTTTGCTTTTATAAATCTATGCCTCACCATCAATCAGAGGGGATTCCTGTCTGTGGAATGCTGTATTCTGAAGTGACTGAACCATATTCTTCATGCAAAACTCAACTAGATCCCCTGGAAAAGGCATAATCAAACTTAACATGTCCATCCTGTCAAGACTGCCAATTTCAATGAGAGGTGGAATTTTTGTTCCACCTCTCATTGAAATTGACCTCCTACACCCAACCAGCAGCAGACCCCACTGTGGTAGCAAAACCACAAAGCACCACATAGGAATGGGATAAAGAAGCTTGATTTGTTGTCCCCTTCTAATATTGTTGAAATGTACCTCATCCTCAATATAGACTTTCACCAATTTTGTAAAAAAAAGGGCTACCAGTCTAAGATAGTTTGCCAAGTGTATACTCTCCTGCCCAGCACCTATCAGACTGTTGGGCATAAGGATGGTGTTGCCTATTAAGTAAATATGCACGTTTTTCTTTTACTTGTAATTTTTTTTTTTTTTTTTTTTTTTTTTTATGTGAACCCCAAACACGAGAGGTATTAGAACCTATAGTACTTAGTACCATGCTTGTGTTGGAGGTTGAGAAGATGAAAGAAGATATTTGTTGACAATGGACTTGAACTTCTGTAGATTGTAATTTTCAGGAAATACGTATGAAGGAAGGTAGTTCCAGAAAATGGCAGTTGAATGAATAAACGAGGAAAATGAAAAGTTGGTTCTGTGTGGGTTTGAAGTTGGACAGTAAATGGATGTTGGCTGGTGGCGGCACGTGTTCGGACTGTTTCGAAAGAGAGAGTGGGAATTATAGAAGCCAATTCAGAAGAACAGTGCCCATGGAAGTATCTGTAGAAGAGGCATGCAGCAGAAACAGAACGTCTATGAGAAAGCGAGTGGAGAGACTCTGTTAGAGATGAATCATTAATTAACATAACTGCCCTCTTCTGAATGGAATCAAGAAGTCTGAGAGAGGTTTTGGGGGCACCACTCCAGATGTGGGAACAATATTCCATGGCAGGGCAGATTTGCGATTTATACAGAGTGAGCAGCTGTTTGGAAGAAAAGTAACACCGAGAGCGAAAGAGAAAACCAAGTTTTTTAGATGCAGAGGAAGCAATATTTGTAATGTGTTGTGCCAAGAGAGATTAGAAGTCAGGGTAATCTTCAAAAGAGATATATCATTTTGCCTAGAAATCGGAGTGTCACTAAAGATAAGCATAGGAGCAGAAGAATCCTTTTTTGTGAAAAATAAGACAAGACTGAGTTTTAGAAGGGTTGAAATCAACTAAGTTGTCTTTGTCCCACTGGAGAATTACCCGAAGATCGGCATTTAAGGAATTGGTAGCAGATTTTCGAGAAGTCGAAGCTGATTAAGCAGGACAAGGTTTCTCAAAATGGAAAGTGGAAGGCAATGTGCTATCATCGGCAAAACTATGGATAGCATTTCCAGTCGATGGAAGAAGGTCATTAATATACAAGAGGAAAAGAGGTTGGGGGAAAGAACTGAACCTTGAGGGACACCTGCATTAGTGGAAAAGTTAGAAGACTGACAGCCATCTACCATCACCCTCAGTGAGCGATCAGAGAGAAAACTGGATAACCAATTACTAAAAACAGTTGGCAAACCATAAGATGGAAGCTTGTTTAGAAGACCTTTATGCCAAACACAATCAAAAGCCTTCGAGATGTCAAGAGCAACTACTTATGTTTCACCAAACCTTTTCATGAATTAGTCCATAAATTGGTAACATAAGCCAGAATATCACCAGTGGATTGACACTGACGGAATACATACTGGCGATCGTTGATCAGACATAAGGTTTCTAGGTAGTTTAAGAGTTGGCGGTTAATTGATTTCTCCATTACTTTAGAAAGAGTAGAAGTAATTGCAATAGGACGATAATTGGATGGGAGGGATTTGTCACCCTTTTTAGGAACTGGGTGGATATGAGCAAATTTCCAAGCAGAAGGAAAAACACACCTTTGGAATAAGAAAGTGAAAAAAGGCGACAAGGAACAGGAGTAAGTTGAGGAGCACAGGTTTTGAGAACAAGTGGAGAAATACTAAAAACAGTTGGCAAACCATAAGATGGAAGCTTGTTTAGAAGACCTTTATGCCAAACACAATCAAAAGCCTTCGAGATGTCAAGAGCAACTACTTGTGTTTCACCAAACCTTTTCATGAATTAGTCCATAAATGGATAACATAAGCCAGAATATCACCAGTGGATTGACAGGAGACAAAGACCAATAGATTGACAGTAGCCACTGGCAGAGGTAAAAGAGATTCTTGCACTGCTTCTATTAGAATGAGCAGAAGCCTGAAAAACAAGATGCATGGTATTTCAGAGACTGCTGGGAGCCATTGCGGTACAAATAAACACATGGGTTGTGTTAGGGTAGCTAAGAATAGAAACAGGTGCAGGTATACTTGCGTGTACACCAATGCTAGGAGTTTAGTAAATAAATTTGATGAATTTGAGGTATTGCTCAAAACATCAAAGGCAGATATTGTTGGGATATCAGAGACGTGGTGTCACACAGATATAAGGGATGCAGAACTGCAATTTGGGGAGTACAACGTCTGCAGAAAGGATAGACAGGATAGGAAGGGGGGAGGGGTTATGCTATTAGTTAAGAAACACATAAAAACCAAGGAAGCGAAGCCAGTCGACATCGCTGGACAGTGCAGTGTTGAGTCAGTTTGGTGTGACATAAGCATTGGGAGATCAAAATTGAGAGTAGGAGTGTGCTATAGGCCTAATGACTCTGATGAGTATAATAAGGAACTGTACAGGGAAATAGAGTGGGCCAGTAAATCAGAGAGTCTTATAATGGGAGATTTTAATTTCCCAGATATTGACTGGAATTTGGCAGCTGGTTACTCACACACTAGAAGGGCTTTTGTGGATTTATTGGATGATTGTTTTCTACATCAGCATGTTCGGGAGGCAACTAGAGGGAGTAATACTCTTGATTTGATTATCAGCAGTGATTCTTCATGCATTAAGAATCTGCAGATAAATGAACCACTAGGTGGCAGTGATCACAGTGTGCTGAAGTGGGATTTACATAAAGAGGTAACTACCATTAGGGGTAAAGGGAAGGGTTATTGCTTCCGAAAAGGCGACTACGATGGACTGAGACAGTATTTAAATTCTATACAGTGGGACCAACTGATGATGTTACCAACAGCAAATTCAAAATGGGAAGCATTCAAAGAACTTATCTTGGAAGCTACTAGGCTTTACATACCAACTAACAAATATTGTTCAAGGTTTAGGCCAAAATGGATGTCAGATGAACTAATGAGGCATATGGCAGAGAAGAAAAATGCATGGGATACATACAAATTAACACATGACACAGAAGCCTATGATAGATACAAGTTGATATGCAACCAAGTTACAAAGGAGGTTAGGCAGGCGAAGGCAGATTACGAGAAATCCTT
This sequence comes from Mastigoproctus giganteus, assembly GCF_048544385.1. Taxonomy (NCBI): domain Eukaryota; kingdom Metazoa; phylum Arthropoda; class Arachnida; order Uropygi; family Thelyphonidae; genus Mastigoproctus; species Mastigoproctus giganteus. Next base: position 1,050,283 of record NC_143577.1, on the reverse strand, counting down.
GGCAAGAGATGCAAAGAAAAACAGCAAAGAGTTCTTTACTTATGTAAACTCTAGAAGGAAGGGGGTGAATCAGATTGGTCCACTTGATATTGATGGGTCAAGTGTTGCTGATCCTGCTCAGGTAGCTAACAAACTAAATGAATATTTTGCATCGACATTCACACATGAGGAGTTATTCAGCGAGGGGAATGCCAGAGGTGTATTCAACTCTAGCAGTCAGCTACAGAATCTTGAAATAACTGGGAGTAAAGTGGAGGAGAAACTGTTGAAGATAAACACAAGAAAGGCACCCGGGGTGGATGGGATCTATCCCATTTATATTAAAGGAGGCAGCAAAGGAAGTAAGCAAACCCTTAGCCATAATTATGAGAGCTTCCTTGGACTCAGGGGAGGTACCCATAGACTGGAAATGTGCAAATGTGACCCCAATTCACAAAGGAGGATCAAAGGCTGACACAAGTAATTATAGACCTGTGAGCTTAACTTCTGTTCCAGGAAAATTAATGGAGGCACTGGTTAAAGAAGCACTGCAGGATCATTTAGACAAGACTTCAGTTATAGCTCAGACACAGCATGGTTTTGTTAAGGGGAAGTCTTGCCTGACCAACTTGATTGGATACTATGATGCAGTCACAAAAGAACTGGATGCAGGGAATAACTTTGATATTATATACTTGGATCTTAGAAAGGCTTTTGATACTGTTGCACATGGAAGACTGCTACACAAATTGGAGCAGTGTGACATTGGAGGCAAATTGCTGCTATGGATAAAGGGGTGGTTGAGGGGGAGAAGACAGAGAGTGGTAATCAATGGACACTGCTCATCGTGGACTGATGTTATTAGTGGAGTCCCTCAGGGCTCAGTGTTGGGTCCATTATTGTTTTCTGTATTTATAAATGATATTGATGATGGTATATCGGGCTTAATGTCCAAGTTTGCAGACGATACAAAGGTTGGCAGGGTTGTCAAGGACACTACTGACACTATGCTGCTGTAACAGGATCTGGAAAGGTTGAGCAGATGGGCCGAGAGGTGGCAAATGAAGTTTAACATTGACAAATGTAAAGTACTACATATGGGAAACAGCAACCCCAGAGCAACGTATCAACTCTGTGGTACTACACTGACAGTGGTAGAGAATGAAAGGGACTTGGGGGTGGTTGTGCAGGCAGATATGAAGTTCTCTGAGCAGTGCAGACGGGCTGCAAGAGTAGCTCATGGAGTATTGTCAATGATATACAGGAATTTTTCCAGCAGGGATAAGGAGGTGATTATTCCATTGTATAAGGCGATGGTCAGGCCACACCTAGAGTACTGTATACAGGTCTGGAGGCCTCATTTCAAGAAGGATGTAGAGCTGCTGGAACGAGTACAGAGAAGGGCAACAAGATTAGTGAATGGAACAAAGGGGTGCTCTTACGAAGACAGGCTTAAGTTTTGCAAATTACAGTGTCTGGAGACTAGGCACCAGCGAGGTGATCTGATAGAGGTGTATAAAGCCTTGAATGGTTTAAGCATGCTCAATGCTGATGGGATTCTTCCTCTAGCTCAGAAAAATCACCTGAGAGGGCATAAATTCAAATTGAGGAAAGACAGATGTAGGATAGACGTGCGGAAATTTGCCTTTAGCCAGCGGGTGGTTGGTAGGTGGAACAGACTTCCATCCCTTGTGGTGGAGGTTGATAGCCTAAATAAGTTTAAGGCTCAGCTGGACAGGTATTTTGAACGAACAGAGGGGTGAAGTGGAAGTGGGTTTTTTTTTTTTTTTTTTTTTTGGCTGATGCTGCATAAGCTTGCTTTCTTGCATCAAATGCCTCTACTAATGCTAAAATGCTAATATGATGCAAGAAAGCAAGCTTATTCAGCATAAACATTCTAGGATTCTAGAAAATTTATCACGTGGATTTTCTCACTTGTCAAATTGCCAGCCTTCAAGTTTGGCGGCTGGCAAGATTATTTGTAAGCCCTGGAGGGTCTTGGAAAAGAGAACTGAGTTCTGAATAAAGTAAACTAGGTGCTTTTACGTTATAATTTGTTTTGTCAGCCATATTATCAATTTCACGACGCTTTCAACATAGTGAACTTTTCTGGAAAGATTCTAACTTAATGCATATAACTTAAACTAGAATTCATATAACATAAACTTCATAGTAGATACAAAATACATATACTCTAGTCTTGATACTGAAATATGTAGTGTTATTACTGCTTTGGGATATAAATTTAGTGTAGTATTTTACATTGTATTGAAATTGAATCAAAATCATGCCTCAGACCAGAGCAGCAAAGCAAAAGGCTCAAGGTAGTGGGAGTGCTGTGGCTTAGGGGAGGTGGGGTGGAATTGAGGGGGATGGTTGTCCTCAGATTCACAGCCTTTTGAAATTTACTGCTTGTTTGATGTTTGCGCAGCTATCAGGGGACACCTCCATAGCCAGGTGGGAAGTAGCAGCAGTGCGTAGCACACGCTTCTTGATTAGACTGGGGTTTGAGCCCGTCACCACCAAATATGGAGGATGCTGAAAGGTCAGGGAATGACCACCGCATATTCCCGGAGCAATATGGCTTTAGTTGCTAATAACCAACAAACAGCAGCTATCAGGAACAGGACATGATATTACTAAGGGGGCTGTCTTCATGTATGCTCAATGTGAGGAAGTTAGGCACCAACTCAGCATTGTTAGGCCTTCATGAGAGTTTGAAAAACAGGGTGCATGCCCTCAAAATATTTAAATTGGGGGCCCTTCAAGCTCTCAGCTACCCACATTACTGGCAGAGCTTGCATTTAATTATCAGGCAACTCAGCAGCAATCCCCAAGACAGAATGTGCTGGTCCAACAGGAACTAGTTGTCAGTGGCTCTATTGTCAGAGAAATGGGAAATAGATTGTGCAAAAAGGAAGTGGAACAGGACTGTGGCATGTCTGCCAGGGCAAAAATTAATGATGTTGTAGAGCAGATATCATCTTTTAAGGGCAAAAAAAGTGATATTGTTGTACATGTTGGCACTAATGACATTAACAGTAGGAGAACTGCGAAATTACTTAAGTACAGGTCAATGTTTTAAAAAATCCATGAGTTAGTGTTGAATTTTAAAGTGTCTGCAATCCTGTTCGCACATGATACAAAGGAATATGTGATGAGCACCTTGTCAATGAATACGGCCCTGGGGAGATTGTGCAAGGTTTATGAGGCAGAATTTTTCTCAACGTATTCTGTGCTTGTTAACAGGAGAGACTGCTTGTACGGGGATGGGATACGCTTAAATCGAAACAGTGCAAGAATATTTGCTGATGCTATAGAGGCAGTGTTGGGTGGATCGGAAAACTGCTTGCCTGGTGGGATACACAACGAATAGATTAACAGAAGCCGCAGGCAGAAGCGGAAGTGATTCTTACACTGCTTGTATTCGAATGAGCAGCAGAATGGAATGGAAGGCAAGTTGCCGGAGATCTCAAGAGCTTTAGCATTAGCATTAGCATTAGCATTAGTAGAGGCATTTGATGCAAGAAAGCAAGCTTATGCAGCATCAGCCAAAAAAAAAAAAAAAAAAAAAACCACTTCCACTTCACCCCTCCGTTCGTTCAAAATACCTGTCCAGCTGAGCCTTAAACTTATTTAGGCTATCAACCTCCACCACAAGGGATGGAAGTCTGTTCCACCAACCAACCACCCGCTGGCTAAAGGCAAATTTCCGCACGTCTATCCTACATCTGTCTTTCCTCAATTTGAATTTATGCCCTCTCAGGTGATTATTCTGAGCTAGAGGAAGAATCCCATCAGCATTGAGCATGCTTAAACCATTCAAGGCTTTATACACCTCTATCAGATCACCTCGCTGGTGCCTAGTCTCCAGACACTGTAATTTGCAAAACTTAAGCCGTTCTTCGTAAGAGCACCCCTTTGTTCCATTCACTAATCTTGTTGCCTTTCTCTGTACTCGTTCCAGCAGCTCTACATCCTTCTTGAAATGAGGCCTCCAGACCTGTATACAGTACTCTAGGTGTGGCCTGACCATCGCCTTATACAATGGAATAATCACCTCCTTATCCCTGCTGGAAAAATTCCTGTATATCATTGACAATACTCCATGAGCTACTCTTGCAGCCCGTCTGCACTGCTCAGAGAACTTCATATCTGCCTGCACAACCACCCCCAAGTCCCTTTCATTCTCTACCACTGTCAGTGTTGTACCACAGAGTTGATACGTTGCTCTGGGGTTGCTGTTTCCCATGTGTAGTACTTTACATTTGTCAATGTTAAACTTCATTTGCCACCTCTCAGCCCATCTGCTCAACCTTTCCAGATCCTGTTGCAGCAGCATAGTGTCAGTAGTGTCCTTGACAACCCTGCCAACCTTTGTATCGTCTGCAAACTTGGACATTAATCCCGATATACCATCATCAATATCATTTATAAATACAGAAAACAATAATGGACCCAACACTGAGCCCTGAGGGACTCCACTAATAACATCAGTCCACGATGAGCAGTGTCCATTGATTACCACTCTCTGTCTTCTCCCCCTCAACCACCCCTTTATCCATAGCAGTAATTTGCCTCCAATGTCACACTGCTCCAATTTGTGTAGCAGTCTTCCATGTGCAACAGTATCAAAAGCCTTCCTAAGATCCAAGTATATAATATCAAAGTTATTCCCTGCATCCAGTTCTTTTGTGACTGCATCATAGTATCCAATCAAGTTGGTCAGGCAAGACTTCCCCTTAACAAAACCATGCTGTGTCTGAGCTATAACTGAAGTCTTGTCTAAATGATCCTGCAGTGCTTCTTTAACCAGTGCCTCCATTAATTTTCCTGGAACAGAAGTTAAGCTCACAGGTCTATAATTACTTGTGTCAGCCTTTGATCCTCCTTTGTGAATTGGGGTCACATTTGCACATTTCCAGTCTATGGGTACCTCCCCTGAGTCCAAGGAAGCTCTCATAATTATGGCTAAGGGTTTGCTTACTTCCTTTGCTGCCTCCTTTAATATAACTGGATAGATCCCATCCACCCCGGGTGCCTTTCTTGTGTTTATCTTCAACAGTTTCTCCTCCACTTTACTCCCAGTTATTTCAAGATTCTGTAACTTACTGCTAGAGTTGAATACACCTCTGGCATTCCCCTCGCTGAATAACTCCTCATGTGTGAATGTCGATGCAAAATATTCATTTAGTTTGTTAGCTACCTGAGCAGGATCATCAACACTTGACCCATCAATATCAAGTGGACCAATCTGATTCATCCCTCTCCTTCTAGAGTTTACATAAGTAAAGAACTCTTTGCTGTTTTTCTTTGCATCCCTTGCCAAGGATTTCTCGTAATCTGCCTTCGCCTGCCTAACCTCCTTTGTAACTTGGTTGCATATCAACTTGTATCTATCATAGGCTTCTGTGTCATGTGTTAATTTGTAAGTATCCCATGCATTTTTCTTCTCTGCCATATGCCTCATTAGTTCATCTGACATCCATTTTGGCCTAAACCTTGAACAATATTTCTTAGTTGGTATGTAAAGCCTAGTAGCTTCCAAGATAAGTTCTTTGAATGCTTCCCATTTTGAATTTGCTGTTGGTAACATCATCAGTTGGTCCCACTGTATAGAATTTAAATACTGTCTCAGTCCATCGTAGTCGCCTTTACGGAAGCAATAACCCTTCCCTTTACCCCTAATGGTAGTTACCTCTTTGAGTAAATCCCACTTCAGCACACTGTGATCACTGCCACCTAGTGGTTCATTTATCTGCAGATTCTTAATGCATGAAGAATCACTGCTGATAATCAAATCAAGAGTATTGCTCCCTCTAGTTGCCTCCCGAACATGCTGATGTAGAAAACAATCATCCAATAAATCCACAAAAGCCCTGCTAGTGTGTGAGTATCCAGCCCCCAAATTCCAGTCAATATCTGGGAAATTAAAATCTCCCATTATAAGACACTCTGATTTACTGGCCCATTCTATTTCCCTGTACAGTTCCTTATTATACTCATCAGAGTCATTAGGCCTATAGCACACTCCTACTCTCAATTTTGATCTCCCAATGTTTATGTCATACCAAACTGACTCCACACTGCACTGTCCAGCGATGTCGACTGGCTTCACTTCCTTGGTTTTTATGTGTTTCTTAACTAATAGCATAACACCTCCCCCCTTCCTATCCTGTCTATCCTTTCTGTAGACGTTATACTCCCCAAATTGCAGTTCCGCATCCCTTATATCTGTGTGACACCACGTCTCTGATATCCCAACAATATCTGCCTTTGATGTTTTGAGCAATACCTCAAATTCATCAAATTTATTTACTAAACTCCTAGCATTGGTGTACACGCAAGTATACCTGCACCTGTTTCTATTCTTAGCTACCCTAACACAACCCATGTGTTTATTTGTACCGCAATGGCTCCCAGCAGTCTCTGAAATACCATGCATCTTGTTTTTCAGGCTTCTGCTCATTCTAATAGAAGCAGTGCAAGAATCTCTTTTACCTCTGCCAGTGGCTACTGTCAATCTATTGGTCTTTGTCTCCCCCCAAGCTAGCAGTTTTCCGACCCACCTAACACTGCCTCGATAGCATCAGCAAATATTCTTGCACCCGTTCTATTTAAGTGTATCCCATCCCTGTAGAAGCAATCTCTCCTGTTAACAAGTACAGTCCAGGCTGAAAAAAATTCTACCCCTTGAGCCTTGCACAATCTTTCCAGGGCCGAATTGATCGACAAGGCTCTCATCATATACTCCCTCCTATCGTGTCTGGGCAGAATTGCAGACACTTTCAAATTCAACCCTAATTCTCGGCTTTTGTTCAACAGTGACCTGTACTTGTTAAGTAATTCTGCCGGTCTCCTACTCTTAATATTATTAGTGCCAACGTGTACAACTATATCACCTTTATCACAACTATATCAGCTGCTGGGAGTCACCAGAAATAAGTAAATACATGAGCTGTTTTGGGATAACTAAGAGTAAGAATAAATGCATGTATACTTGCATGTACACCAATGCTAGAAGCATAGTATATAAATTTGATGAATTTGAAAAGCTGGTCAAGACATCAAAGTCAGATATTGTTGTGATATTAGAGATGTTGTGTCATACAGATATAAAGAATGTAGAATAGGAATTTGGGGAGTACAATGTGTACAGAAAGGACAGGAAAGGAGGGAGGAGGGTTTATGCTGTTAGTAAAGAAACAATAAAATCTAAGGTAATGCATCCAGTTGACATTGGTGGACAGTGCAGTGTTGAGTAAATTTGGTGTGACATAAGCACTGGGAAAGAAAAATTAGTGTAGGAGTGTGTTATAGGCCTAATGTCTCTGAAGAGTACAACAAATACTATACAGAGATATAGAATGGAGCAGTAAATCAGAATCTTTTGTAACAAAGGATTTTAACTTCCCAGATATGACTGGAACTTGTCATTCACACACTAGCAAGGCTTTTGTGGATTTATTGTGTGATTGTTTTTTGCAGCAGCATGTTCGAGAGACAACCAGAAGTAGTAATACTCTTGATCTGATTATCAGCAGTGATTCTTCATGCATTAAGAATCTCCTAAGACAAATTCCTTTATGTCTTGTCTAAAATTCATTTAGACAACACATAAAGGAACCACTAGGTGGCAGTGGTCACAGTGTACTGATATGGGATTTACTTAAAAATATAACTACAGTACCATCAGTGGTAAAGGGAAGGGTTTTTTCTTTTGTAAAGGTAAATACAGTGGTCTCAGACAGTTTTTAAATTCTGTACTGTGGGACCAACTAATGATGTTACCAACAGCAAATTCTAAATGGGAAGTATACAAGGAATTAATGTTGGAAGCCACTAGGCTTTTAATACCAACTAAGAAATATGGTTCAAGGTTTAGACCTAAAACGTCAGATAAACTAATGAGACACATGGCAGAAAAGAAAAATGTTATATCTACCCTAGGCATCTGTGACACCTGAAAATTATCAGTTGTCACAGGTGAATAGGGTAGATATAACCTAGTCTTTAATCAAGTCACAAAGCAGTTAGGCAAGTGAAAGCAGATTACGAGAAACTTTGGTAAAGGATGCAAACCAAAATAGCAAAAACTTCTTTATTATATAAACTCTAGAAGGAATGGATGAATAAGATTGGTACACATACACTTTGAATGATTTAACTGTTCATGATCCTGCTCCGAACCTGAAAAACTGAATGAGTATTTTGCATCTACATTCACACATTGAGGAATTCTGTAGGGAAGTGAAGAGATTATTAAACTCTAACAGGGAGATATATGATTTTTTTAATAACTCAGAGCAGATTGCAGGAGAAATTGTTTAAGTTAAACATAAGAAAGGCATCTGGTGTGGATGGGATCTAACCAATTATATTAAAGGAGGTGGCTAAGGAAGTAAGCAAACACTTAGCCATAATTAAGAGAGAATTCTTGGACTTAGGGGACCCACAGAATGGATATATGCAAATTTATTCCCCAGTTAACAAAGGGGATCAATGGGTGACACCTGAATTACATTCCTGTAAGTTTTAACTTCTGTTCAGCAAGTTAAAAATAATGGAGTTACTTACTTGTTCAAGAATCATCGAAGCTTCATTTCGACAAGACTAGTAATAATTCAGGCACAGTATGGGGTTGTTAAGGGGAAGTCTTATCTGACCAATTTGATTGATAGTCACAAAGGAACAGGATACAAAAAATAATTTTGATATCATATACTTGGATTTCAGGAAAGCTTTTGATACTGTTGCACATGGAAGACTACTGTACAAATTGGAGTGGTATGGCATTAAGAGCAAGTTGCCATAAGTGAAAAAAGGATGGTTGAGTCTTTTTTTTTTTTCTATGTACACGCTCACTTTGACCGTGTACATAGAAGGGTTGTTTGTGGGAAAAAGATCAAGCATGTTGGCTGTATGGTTAGGATTGTTTGGTATTCCTGTAAAGTAATGAACAATCTGTGCAAGGTCATTAGTAATTGCAAAAGCCACAGCATCTCGACCAGCTAGATCGGTGTGAAAACGGAAGCCAGCTGGAGTTGTGAACATTAAAATCACCAAGGAAAATTACCTCACTGTTAGGAAAGTTGGACTGGAGAAAGTCAAGTTGTAAAGAGAGGAACTCAAAGGGCTCCAAGTGATTAGTGAAGTTGGGAGAATGGTAGAGACAACAGATGAATTTTACACAATGATGTAGAGAGATTTTAAGCCAGAGAAGATCAAAGAGAGTAGATTCCAAATTGCCAAGTCTCTGAGAGGGAATATCAGAATGGACATATGCACAAGTACCACTTTGAGGCAAAAGGAATCATACAGTGAATAATTCGGGCATCTGAGATGAGCAGTAGTTGAATCAACCGATAACTGAAATTCTGTAAGAAAAAGTACATGGGGTTTGGCAGATTGCAAGTGGAAATGGAGTGAGTTAAGATTAGAATTGAGGCCACGTATATTTGTGAAATGAATTAGGAAGTGCTTGGGAGGTTTAGATATTTTCACAGATAAGTTTGCTCTATTAGTTTGACAATTCATGGTGTATTCAATAGTAAGAAAAAGTGGGTGGGACATGGTGTATGAAGTAATGAAATTTTTGGATATGGCGTACACATGGTAAGAATATACCCAGATCATTGACATAACGTGGCCTCAACAATGCTCCCCGCATGGTGCCTCCGTGGCCAGGTGGGTAGGAGCAGCAGTGCGTAGCACACGCTTCTTGATTAGACCAGGGTTCGAGCCCATGCCCACCAAATACGGAGGATGCGGAAAGGTCAGGGAATGACCACCGCATATCCCCGGAGCAATATGGCCTTGGTTGCTAATGCTCCTAAAAACCAAATAACAAACAGCTCCCTGCATACACGCTACTCGTACTCCCTCCAGTCACTATCTGGCAGAGTAGAGGTAGCAAGATTATACACTATCTGATCTGGAAGCCTCCTAGAGAGTTACCAATAGATTTGGTTCGGTATACTAACTAGCGGCCGGCCTGCAAACACCGTTTTAGAGCTGAACCCTAGAAATGTAAGGAATATTGGACCTCGTCATGATGTTCATCATAACCTCAAAAGTCGTCAGTCATACTGCATGATGGAAGAGATAGGGAAGGGTTGACCAGAACTTAGCTCTAGAGACTAAACATGGGTTCCACCAATTCAAGCCTCCAATAAGCAAAGTGGTGGTATTGCACTGGTTGATGAGAGTCATCTACCACCTAGTACTGCCTGGTAACATAGAGGGGCGGCATTCCTCTGTGTAGTGTGGGCGCCACACCTTGACCCCTGCTTACATTGGTTCACACCTGGGTGGTCACCCACCATATACTTGGGCATGGAGGTTATTCCCAGGATTACTAACAGTCCCACCATTGTGAAGGTGCAAGCAGAGGATTTTGCTGTCACAGACCGTCCGGACATCGCCGAAATTGGGTCCACTTGACTTGAGTGTTACCCGAATACCAGTTCCATCAGTGTTTTAGACTTCCAGGTAGCAAGTGAAGCTTGTCTGGCATATCTGAGAGAATGTCTGTGACAACCTCAAGGACCCTGAGTGGGAGAAGACAGAGAGTGGTAATCAATGGACACTGCTCATCATGGACCAATGCTATTAGTGGAGTCTCTCAGGGTTTGGTGTTGGGACTATTGTTGTTTTCTATATTTATCAATGATATTGATAAATATCATTGATGATAAATGTCAAATTTTGCAGATGACACAAAGGTTGGCAGGGTTGTTAATGACAGTATGATACTGCAACAGAATCTAGAAAAGTTGGACAGATGGGCTGAGAAGTGGCAACTGAAGTTTAACATTGACAAATGCAAAAATACTGCATATGGGTAGCACTAACCCCAGAGAAATGTACCAATTGGGTAGTGTTACACTGAGAGTAGTGGAGAATGAAAAAGATCTGGGGATAATTGTGCAGTCAGATATGAAGTTTTTGGAGCAGTGTAGACAGGCTTCCAGAGCAGGTAATGGGGTATTGTTAATGATGTACAGGTATTGTGCTAGTAGGGATAAAGAGGTGATTATCCCTTTGTATGAGGAAATGGTCATGCCACACCTTGAGTACTGTGTACAGATTGGAGGCCTCATTTTAGGAAGGATCTAGAGTTGCTAGAATGAGTACGTAGAAGGGCAATGAGATTGGTGAGGGGAACAAAGGGGTGCTCTTAACAAGAGAGGCTTAAGTTTTTTTGCAGTGTCTGAAGGCTACGCACCTGTTAGGTGATCTGATTGAGGTGTATAAGGCCTGAATGGTTTGAGCAGGCTCAATGCTGATAGGATTCTTCCTCTTGCTCAGATTAAGAACCTCAGGGGGCATAGATTCAAATTGAGGAAAGACAGTTTTTTGGTGGAACAGACTTCCATCTTTTGTTGTGGAAGTTGATAGCTTAAATAAATTTAAGGCTGAGCTGGACAGGCATATGGAACGAATGGTGCGGTGAAATGGGAGGGTTTTTTTGGCTGATGTTGCATAAGCTTCCTTTCTTGCATCACATGCCTCTACTAATTTAATTTATACATGATAGTGGCATAGTGTGTTGTGAGAGGCACTACCGGTTGTTTCCCACATCTCTGCCATGGTACTTTGTGGAGAAGTACAGAACCTCTGTAAAAGCCAGAAAAAGTGTAATGTCTGGTTAGTGTCAGAATAGTGTTCTTCTGTTGTTGGTAACTGGCTAATTGGCCACAGAACCCCTAGTGGGATCCTACATTGCCTGCTGCCATCACTGCAGGAAAGTGAACCAGGCTGTACATTATACTCTGTCTTCTGTCTGCCAGTGTCACCTGAGCTTCCTGACAGAGACAAAAAAAAAAAAAAAAAAAAAAAGTTTGGAAGGAGCAAGTATGGAAATAGCAAAGAAGATGGGTCAGAATATAGTTAAATAAGAGCAAGCCATGGAGAAGGGCCATACTAGAGGTGGAGACAGGAAGGAGTGAAGAAATAGGCTTAGCCCTAGGGGATTAAAAGCATAGGGTCAGGTTGCCTTATGTGGGAGGTGATCACACAGAGGGCTATGGTTCTCTGCGTGTATTCCCACACCAGCCCGACCAGTTGTGGCTGGTGTCAGCATATCCCATGCAGTGCCACAAGCACATGATGTCAGCAGGGATGGGGGGTTTCTCTTCCCTGCTGACATCATGACATTTTCATTGAAAGAACTAATCCAAAATACTTAAGTATGGCTACTGAACATCAGCTGCTTTGGAAAGTTTCTATACCTCACAAAATCTTCAAAAGGAGCAGTTTTAAAACTGGAACATTGAAATTCTACAAAAAGGAATTCAAACCAAACTTAAAAGGTCAAAGAATGATTGTGGTAAAAGGAATGTAAACCAAGTGTAATAGTAACTTTATTACAGTGGGGACAAGTAGTTTTTCCCCACTGTAATCCAGTTTTGGGAAGGGATCTGCCAGAACAACACACACACAAACCATTTATTCCTATCAAATATACAGCTATCATACTAACAGTTACACAATTACACACTTTTTTTTTTTTTTTTTATATATATCTCTCTATACATTAAAAAAGTTTTCCTCCTAGTGATATTTATTCAAGCCAATTGGAGAAGAGGGTGGAGCAATTACATCAATACAAACGTGCAGGTAAATAATTACATAATGATATTTATTTTGCCTTGAGAATGCCACGTGGTGGGGGTGTGGTAACCAGTGAAGAGGGATGTGGGTCATGTGGTACAAGTGGGTGGTACAATTACATCACTGCAGATGCACAGGTAAATAATTGCATAGGTTATTTCTAGATTAGATATCATTATAGTGGCATAATGTTTGGGTAAGGCACCACTTGTAGTTTCCCACACTTGCACCATCAATACTCTTGTGATGAATATAGAACCTGTGTAAAAGCCAGTAAAGTGTTGTGTTGCATGTGTAGTTTAGTGTTGGGTTCTGTTGTTTGTGCTGGCTTCTTGGCTGCAGAGCCCCTAGTTGGACTTCATGTTGCCCATCACCACAACTGGGAGGTGAGTCAGGCTGTCCACAGTACTCTGGCTGCTCTCCATTGTGGGTCGCCTAAGCTTCCTGATGGAGAACAAAAGGGAAAAAAAAGCATGATTGAGGGAGATAGCTGAAGGATGGGAGTGAAAAGGGGAAGGAAGAACATCAGTATGTTTTGACAGGTGTCTTTTACGTAGAAAAGATTTGACTTAAAATGTCATACCTCTACATTTTACATAGCAAAGTGAGCAGGGGGCAAAACCCCTGCTCACTTTGCCCCTAAATAAAAAACTAATCTGCCCCTAAATAAGTATAAATATATACTTATTTAGGGGCAGATTAGTTACCCAAACTTACTCACTCATTTACCTTATTTCATCCATCATCACACACTCAGACAGGACACAGGTGCCACCGAAATGAGGATAACTATTTTTTAATCTGAAATCACAAAACATTCACTCAGCCACTTGATTGTTTGCACTGGTGACCACTGCTTTCATTCATGTTTGTACAGCCTAATCCGGGAAATTTAACACAATTTTTTTTTTTTAGCATACTTATTCAGGATGCAACGGTTGGCATATATCGGGCATTCTCATTCAGTCATCATTCACACACAGTTATTCCTTTTGTAACAGTACCCTGAAAAAGATGTAGTGCACATGCTTTGTAATTTTCCCCCCAGGTTAAGTCGACTTATTTCCCACCCTGAGAGCTACACAAATTTAAAACTAGCATCAAGGTGATGTGCATACATACACCTATTAACATACATGCATACACACATACAACATGCACACATACACACTCCCTGTACATGCATGCATGCATACATACATACAGGCACATTCCTGTAATGATCAGTGAATCTTCTTCTCACAGCTGTTATGGACTTCACTTCTACGAGCCATAAGAGAAGTGCCACTTGGTGACCAAACACAGAGGTTAGTATAGTTAGTACTACTAATTTAAATTAAAGAAAAAGATACTTTCCTTTTTTTCTGCACTTTCTTATTACTTTTAAGAAAACAGCTAATTAAAATAAAGATTTATAACTGGAAAACAAAGAAAAGTATGAGTCACAGTAGGAAACACTCTATAAAGTTGCCCTTTACTTATACTGTCGGCATTTTCAACCAATTAAAGGAACTGAAAAGAAATAAAAATTAATTAATCCAAAATTAACAACAATTTGTTTAAGAATTCACCTTTTATATACAATTTACAGTTTGTTTCTATCATGTGTACATCCAAAGTTATTAAAGTTTAAAGTTGCACAAGGACTTTATAATCATATAATAATCTATATTATTACCTTGATGAATAGTTATAGTATATTTATAAATTGCTTGCATTAGCATTAGCATTAGCATTAGCATTAGTAGAGGCATTTGATGCAAGAAAGCAAGCTTATGCAGCATCAGCCAAAAAAAAAAAAAAAAAACCCACTTCCACTTCACCCCTCTGTTCGTTCCAAATACCTGTCCAGCTGAGCCTTAAACTTTTTTAGGCTATCAACCTCCACCACAAGGGATTGAAGTCTGTTCCACCAACCAACCAACCGCTGGCTAAAGGCAAATTTCCTCACGTCTATCCTACATCTGTCTTTCCTCAATTTGAATTTATGCCCTCTCAGGTGATTTTTCTGAGCTAGAGGAAGAATCCCATCAGCATTGAGCATGCTTAAACCATTCAAGGCTTTATACACCTCTATCAGATCACCTCGCTGGTGCCTAGTCTCCAGACACTGTAATTTGCAAAACTTAAGCCTTTCTTCGTAAGAGCACCCCTTTGTTCCATTCACTAATCTTGTTGCCCTTCTCTGTACTCGTTCCAGCAGCTCTACATCCTTCTTGAAATGAGGCCTCCAGACCTGTATACAGTACTCTAGGTGTGGCCTGACCATTGCCTTATACAATGGAATAATCACCTCCTTATCCCTGCTGGAAAAATTCCTGTATATCATTGACAATACTCCATGAGCTACTCTTGCAGCCCATCTGCACTGCTCAGAGAACTTCATATCTGCCTGCACAACCACCCCCAAGTCCCTTTCATTCTCTACCACTGTCAGTGTAGTACCACAGAGTTGATACGTTGCTCTGGGGTTGCTGTTTCTAATGTGTAGTACTTTACATTTGTCAATGTTAAACTTCATTTGCCAACTCTCAGCCCATCTGCTCAACCTTTCCAGATCCTGTTGCAGCAGCATAGTGTCAGTAGTGTCCTTGACAACCCTGCCAACCTTTGTATCATCTGCAAACTTGGACATTAAGCTTGATATACCATCATCAATATCATTTATAAATACAGAAAACAATAATGGACCCAACACTGAGCCCTGAGGGACTCCACTAATAACATTAGTCCACGATGAGCAGTGTCCATTGATTACCACTCTCTGTCTTCTCCCCCTCAACCACCCCTTTATCCATAGCAGCAATTTGCCTCCAATGTCACACTGCTCCAATTTGTGTAGCAGTCTTCCACGTGCAACAGTATCAAAAGCCTTTCTAAAATCCAAGTATATAATATCAAAGCTATTCCCTGCATCCAGTTCTTTTGTGACTGCATCATAATATCCAATCAAGTTGGTCAGGCAAGACTTCCCCTTAACAAAACCATGCTGTGTCTGAGCTATAACTGAAGTCTTGTCTAAATGATCCTGCAGTGCTTCTTTAACCAGTGCCTCCATTAATTTTCCTGGAACAGAAGTTAAGCTCACAGGTCTATAATTATTTGTGTCAGCCTTTGATCCTTCTTTGTGAATTGGGGTCACATTTGCACATTTCCAGTCTATGGGTACCTCCCCTGAGTCCAAGGAAGCTCTCATAATTATGGCTAAGGGTTTGCTTACTTCCTTTGCTGCCTCCTTTAATATAACTGGATAGATCCTATCCACCCCGGGTGCCTTTCTTGTGTTTATCTTCAACAGTTTCTCTTCCACTTTACTCCCAGTTATTTCAAGATTCTGTAGCTTACTGCTAGATTTGAATACACCTCTGGCATTCCCCATGCTGAATAACTCCTCATGTGTGAATGTCGATGCAAAATATTCATTTAGTTTGTTAGCTACCTGAGCAGGATCATCAACAGTTGACCCATCAATATCAAGTGGACCAATCTGATTCATCCCCTTCCTTCTAGAGTTAACATAAATAAAGAACTCTTTGCTGTTTTTCTTTGCATCCCTTGCCAAGGATTTCTCGTAATCTGCCTTTGCCTGCCTAACCTCCTTTGTAACTTGGTTGCATATCAACTTGTATCTATCATAGGCTTCTGTGTCATGTGTTAATTTGTAAGTATCCCATGCATTTTTCTTCTCTGCCATATGCCTCATTAGTTCATCTGACATCCATTTTGGCCTAAACCTTGAACAATATTTCTTAGTTGGTATGTAAAGCCTAGTAGCTTCCAAGATAAGTTCTTTGAATGCTTCCCATTTTGAATTTGCTGTTGGTAACATCATCAGTTGGTCCCACTGTATAGAATTTAAATACTGTCTCAGTCCATTGTAGTCGCCTTTACGGAAGCAATAACCCTTCCCTTTACCCCTAATGGTAGTTACCTCTTTGAGTAAATCCCACTTCAGCACACTGTGATCACTGCCACCTAGTGGTTCGTTTATCTGCAGATTCTTAATGCATGAAGAATCACTGCTGATAATCAAATCAAGAGTATTACTCCCTCTAGTTGCTTCCCGAACATGCTGATGTAGAAAACAATCATCCAATAAATCCACAAAAGCCCTGCTAGTGTGTGAGTAACCAGCCCCCAAATTCCAGTCAATATCTGGGAAATTAAAATCTCCCATTATAAGACTCTCTGATTTACTGGCCCACTCTATTTCCCTGTACAGTTCCTTATTATACTCATCAGAGTCATTAGGCCTATAGCACACTCCTACTCTCAATTTTGATCTCTCAATGCTTATGTCACACCAAACTGATTCAACACTGCACTGTTCGGCGATGTCGACTAGCTTCACTTCCTTGGTTTTTATGTGTTTCTTAACTAATAGCATAACCCCTCCCCCCTTCCTATCCTGTCTATCCTTTCTGTAGACGTTGTACTCCCCAAATTGCAGTTCTGCATCCCTTATATCTGTGTGACACCATGTCTCTGATATCCCAACAATATCTGCCTTTGATGTTTTGAGCAATACCTCAAATTCATCAAATTTATTTACTAAACTCCTAGCATTGGTGTACACGCAAGTATACCTGCACCTGTTTCTATTCTTAGCTACCCTAACACAACCCATGTGTTTACTTGTACCGCAATGGCTCCCAGCAGTCTCTGAAATACCATTAGTATTGACCAGAAAAGTAACTTAAAAATATTCTTATATTTTTAAGTTACTTTTCTGAATAGAAAAGCACACTGTAAATGGCAGTGCATTGAGGTTGCACATTGTAAGGTATTATAATGCTGCATGACCACTTGAATTATAAAATGGAATAATAGAATTTGTGTATACACAAAGGTGTAATCAAATTATGTAGCTAGTGAGCAAACATTCTGAATCAGATATATTTTCCCTCAATCATTATTGTTAATTCTGAATACAAATGAAACTATCTTATTGAATAAAAAAAAAAAAAAAACTGTATTAAGTTACAGAGACTCATTACTGGAAAGGCTCTTTCTATTTCCAGCACCAAATGTGGTTATATTTCAGTGCTTTGTATTCATTTGGAAGACCAATTTCCAATCTTATGGCCCCAGGTGCCAAGTGTTTCCATAGCCAAATTATCTCTGCAACTTTATAGTGTTTCCTACTGTGACTCATACTTTTCTTTGTTTTACAGCTATAAATCTTTCTTTTAATTAGCTCTTTTCTTAAAATTAATAATCAAGTACAGAAAAAAAGGTAAGTGCCTTTTTCTTTAATTTTCGAGTCTGCTGACGAGGCCACTAGAGACGGTCGTGTTCCAAGCCGCTAAGTGGATTTTTCTTATTTATTGATTTGAAATTATTGTTTTTCTAAAACTTTTGATTTAAATTTAGTAGTATAACATTATTTTGTGATTTTCTGATTAACTTGGTGTATTTATTCTTTACTCGGCCTTGTAATTGCATAAAAGTATCGGTAAAGGTTTCCACGTGTTTCAACTCCGCTACGTTCATAATTTTCCCGCCATTGTGATACGATAGTTGTATGCCGTACTAGATAGCGTTAGTTGAACTTCGTTAGCAGTTAAATTGTACGTTTAAATAAATACATATAACAACTTAGATTACAAACGTAATATAATTAATTATATTTAACATAAGTAATAACATAACATAATTAATTATAATTAATTAATAAATTAATAGAATCATGACTCAGACCAGAGCAGCAAAGCAAAAGGCTCAAGCTAATGGAAGCGCTGTGGCTCAGAGCAGAACTGAGGGGTGCAGTTGTCCTCTGACTCACAGCCTTATAAAATGCACTGTTTGCTTGATGTTTGCAGAGCAATCGGGTACGGGACATGATACTGCCAAGGGGGATGTCTTTGTGTGTGCGCGATGCAAGGAGTGTATCGATATCAGGCAACAACTCAGCGTTCTTGTGGGCCTATATGAGAGCTTGAAGGACAGGGTGGATGCCCTCGAAGAAACTAAATTGAGGGGCCCGTCAAGCTCTCAGCTGCCCACATCAACGCCAGAGCTTGCATTTGGGCATCGCGTGACACAGAGACAACCCCCAAGGCAGAATGCGCTGGTCCCGAAGGAACTAGTAGTTGTTGGTGACTCTATTGTCAGGGAAACGGGGAACATGCTTTGTAAAAAAGATAGGTGGAACAGGACCAGGGTATGTCTGCCAGGGGCAAAGGTTGATGACGTTGTAGAGCGAATATCATCTTTTAAGGGCACAAAAGGTGATATAGTTGTACACGTTGGCACTAATAATATTAAGACTAGGAGACCGGCAGAATTACTAAACAAGTACAGGTCACTGTTGAACAAAAGCCGAGAATTAGGGTTGAATTTGAAAGTGTCTGCAATTCTGCCCGGACACGATAGGAGGGAGTATATGATGAGAGCCTTGTCGATCAATTCGACCCTGGAAAGATTGTGCAAGGCTCAAGGGGTAGAATTTTTTTCAGCCTGGACTGTACTTGTTAACAGGAGAGATTGCTTCTACAGGGATGGGATACACTTAAATAGAAAGGGTGCAAGAATATTTGCTGATGCTATCGAGGCAGTGTTAGGTGGGTCGGAAAACTGCTAGCTTGGGGGGGAGACAAAGACCAATAGATTGACAGTAGCCACTGGCAGAGGTGAAAGAGATTCTTGCACTGCTTCTATTAGAATGAGCAGAAGCCTGAAAAACAAGATGCATGGTATTTCAGAGACTGCTGGGAGCCATTGCGGTACAAGTAAACACATGGGTTGTGTTAGGGTAGCTAAGAATAGAAACAGGTGCAGGTATACTTGCGTGTACACCAATGCTAGGAGTTTAGTAAATAAATTTGATGAATTTGAGGTATTGCTCAAAACATCAAAGGCAGATATTGTTGGGATATCAGAGACATGGTGTCACACAGATATAAGTGATGCAGAACTGCAATTTGGGGAGTACAACGTCTACAGAAAGGATAGACAGGATAGAAAGGGGGGAGGGGTTATGCTATTAGTTAAGAAACACATAAAAACCAAGGAAGCGAAGCCAGTCGACATCGCTGGACAGTGCAGTGTTGAGTCAGTTTGGTGTGACATAAGCATTGGGAGATCAAAATTGAGAGTAGGAGTGTGCTATAGGCCTAATGACTCTGATGAGTATAATAAGGAACTGTACAGGGAAATAGAGTGGGCCAGTAAATCAGAGAGTCTTATAATGGGAGATTTTAATTTCCCAGATATTGACTGGAATTTGGGGGCTGGTTACTCACACACTAGCAGGGCTTTTGTGGATTTATTGGATGATTGTTTTCTACATCAGCATGTTCGGGAGGCAACTAGAGGGAGTAATACTCTTGATTTGATTATCAGCAGTGATTCTTCATGCATTAAGAATCTGCAGATAAATGAACCACTAGGTGGCAGTGATCACAGTGTGCTGAAGTGGGATTTACTCAAAGAGGTAACTACCATTAGGGGTAAAGGGAAGGGTTATTGCTTCCGTAAAGGCGACTACGATGGACTGAGACAGTATTTAAATTCTATACAGTGGGACCAACTGATGATGTTACCAACAGCAAATTCAAAATGGGAAGCATTCAAAGAACTTATCTTGGAAGCTACTAGGCTTTACATACCAACTAAGAAATATTGTCCAAGGTTTAGGCCAAAATGGATGTCAGATGAACTAATGAGGCATATGGCAGAGAAGAAAAATGCATGGGATACATATAAATTAACACATGACACAGAAGCCTATGATAGATACAAGTTGATATGCAACCAAGTTACAAAGGAGGTTAGGCAGGCGAAGGCAGATTACGAGAAATCCTTGGCAAGGGATGCAAAGAAAAACAGCAAAGAGTTCTTTACTTATGTAAACTCTAGAAGGAAGGGGATGAATCAGATTGGTCCACTTGATATTGATGGGTCAACTGTTGATGATCCTGCTCAGGTAGCTAACAAACTAAATGAATATTTTGCATCGACATTCACACATGAGGAGTTATTCAGCGAGGGGAATGCCAGAGGTGTATTCAACTCTAGCAGTAAGCTACAGAATCTTGAAATAACTGGCAGTAAAGTGGAGGAGAAACTGTTGAAGATAAACACAAGAAAGGCACCCGGGGTGGATGGGATCTATCCAGTTATATTAAAGGAGGCAGCAAAGGAAGTAAGCAAACCCTTAGCCATAATTATGAGAGCTTCCTTGGACTCAGGGGAGGTACCCATAGACTGGAAATGTGCAAATGTGACCCCAATTCACAAAGGAGGATCAAAGGCTGACACAAGTAATTATAGACCTGTGAGCTTAACTTCTGTTCCAGGAAAATTAATGGAGGCACTGGTTAAAGAAGCACTGCAGGATCATTTAGACAAGACTTCAGTTACAGCTCAGACTTTTGATTGATTTGATTTGGTAGTTGTTGGCGCATCGGCTTCTGTGGCCATATTGCACCTCCCAAGGTTTTTGCAGTACTTTGATCCAAGCCCGAGGCGGGAATCGAACCCGCGACCTTTGGGTTGCCGGGCAGGTACTTTACCCACTCGGCTAGCCTGGTCGGCTATATAGCTCAGACACAGCATGGTTTTGTTAAGGGGAAGTCTTGCCTGACCAACTTGATTGGATACTATGATGCAGTCACAAAAGAACTGGATGCAGGGAATAACTTTGATATTATATACTTGGATCTTAGAAAGGCTTTTGATACTGTTGCACATGGAAGACTGCTACACAAATGGGAGCAGTGTGACATTGGAGGCAAATTGCTGCTATGGATAAGGGGGTGGTTGAGGGGGAGAAGACAGAGAGTGGTAATCAATGGACACTGCTCATCGTGGACTAACGTTATTAGTGGAGTCCCTCAGGGCTCAGTGTTGGGTCCATTATTGTTTTCTGTATTTATAAATGATATTGATGATGGTATATCAAGCTTAATGTCCAAGTTTGCAGATGATACAAAGGTTGGCAGGGTTGTCAAGGACACTACTGACACTATGCTGCTGCAACAGGATCTGGAAAGGTTGAGCAGATGGGCTGAGAGGTGGCAAATGAAGTTTAACATTGACAAATGTAAAGTACTACACATGGGAAACAGCAACCCCAGAGCAACGTATCAACTCTGTGGTACTACACTGACAGTGGTAGAGAATGAAAGGGACTTGGGGGTGGTTGTGCAGGCAGATATGAAGTTCTCTGAGCAGTGCAGACGGGCTGCAAGAGTAGCTCATGGAGTATTGTCAATGATATACAGGAATTTTTCCAGCAGGGATAAGGAGGTGATTATTCCATTGTATAAGGCAATGGTCAGGCCACACCTAGAGTACTGTGTACAGGTCTGGAGGCCTCATTTCAAGAAGGATGTAGAGCTGCTGGAACGAGTACAGAGAAGGGCAACAAGATTAGTGAATGGAACAAAGGGGTGCTCTTACGAAGAAAGGCTTAAGTTTTGCAAATTACAGTGTCTGGAGACTAGGCACCAGCGAGGTGATCTGATAGAGGTGTATAAAGCCTTGAATGGTTTAAGCATGCTCAATGCTGATGGGATTCTTCCTCTAGCTCAGAAAAATCACCTGAGAGGGCATAAATTCAAATTGAGGAAAGACAGATGTAGGATAGACGTGCGGAAATTTGCCTTTAGCCAGCGGGTGGTTGGTTGGTGGAACAGACTGCCATCCCTTGTGGTGGAGGTTGATAGCCTAAATAAGTTTAAGGCTCAGCTGGACAGGTATTTTGAACGAACAGAGGGGTGAAGTGGAAGTGGGTTTTTTTTTTTTTTTTTTTGGCTGATGCTGCATAAGCTTGCTTTCTTGCATCAAATGCCTCTACTAATGCTAATGCTAATGCTAATTTAAATTAGTACTACTAACTATACTAACCTCTGTGTTTGGTTACCAATTGACACTTCTCTTGTCTCTGTGGCAAGGCTGGTAACTTGAGTAGAAAAAATAATCCTGTTGAGGTGCCAGATGTAGCTCAGATGACAGGCAGGGGAGATGACCCCCCCCAACATTATTTGGACCAATAATGTTCGGGGGGATCATCTGTCACAGTTGCAGAAGACTGATGTCAAGACATACCTGGTTTTGACTTGCATTCCTAATCACATATTCCACCAATGAACTCCAAGTTATCAAACTGTCCTTTTCAGGATTCAGAAATAACTGCAGAGCACCACTAGTAGTCTTTGGGAATTCAAATGAAGCAACATTTTCATTGAAAGAACTAATCCAAAATACTTAAGTATGGCTACTGAACATCAACTGCTTTGGAAAGTTTCTGTACCTCACAAAATCTTCAAAAGGAGCAGTTTTAAAACTGGAACATTGAAATTCTACAAAAAGGAATTCAAACCAAACTTAAAAGGTCAAAGAATGATTGTAGTAAAAGGAATGTAAACCAAGTGTAATAGTAACTTTATTACTGCATACAAGATAATTCTTATGTTTAACACATTACACTCAACATCCATCAGAATTGGATACTTAATTTTCAACATCAAACCTTACACCTTGAACTACCTGGGATGTTATAGATGATAGAAGTTTAGATATGTCCAAACAGCTCGCAGAGGAACTCTCAATTGTGCAAAATATGGATCCTCAGAACACAAATTGTTGTAACATAGTTGTACACGTTGGCACTAATGACATTAAGAGTAGGAGACCGGCGGAATTACTTGACAAGTACAGGTCACTGATGAAAAAAAGCCGTGAATTAGGGTTGAAATTGAAAGTGTCTGCAATTCTGCCCAGACACGATAGGAGGGAGTATATGATGAGAGCCCTGTCAATCAATTCGGCCCTGGAAAGATTGTGCAGGGCTCAAGGGGTAGAATTTTTTTCAGCCTGGTCTGTACTTGTTAACAGGAGAGACTGCTTCTACAGGGATGGGATACACTTAAATAGAAAGGGTGCAAGAATGTTTGCTGATGCTATCGAGGCAATGTTAGGTGGGTCGGAAAACTGCTAGATTGGGGGGATACAAGGACTAATAGATTAACAGTAGCCACTGGCAGAGGTGAAAGTGATTCTTGCACTGCTTCTATTGGAATGAGCCGCAGCCTGGAAAATAAGATGCAGGATATTTCAGAGACTGCTGGGAATCATTGGGGTACAAGTAAACACATGGGTTGTGTTAGGGTAGCTAAGAAAAAGAACAGGTGCATGTATACTTGTGTGTACACCAATGCTAGGAGTTTAGTAAATAAATTTGATGAATTTGAGGTATTGCTCAAAACATCAAAGGCAGATATTGTGGGGATTTCAGAGACGTGGTGTCACACAGATATAAGAAATGCAGAACTGGAATTTGGGGAGTACAATGTGTACAGAAAGGATAGACAGGATAGGAAGGGAGGAGGGGTTATGCTATTAATTAAGAAACACATAAAATCCAAGGAAGTGAAGCCAGTCGACATCGCTGGACAGTGCAGTGTCGAGTCAGTTTGGTGTGACATAAGCATTGGGAGATCAAAATTGAGAGTAGGAGTGTGCTATAGGCCTAATGACTCTGATGAGTATAATAAGAAACTGTTCGGAGAAATAGAGTGGGCCAGTAAATCAGAGAGTCTTATAATGGGGGATTTTAATTTCCCAGATATTGACTGGAATTTGGGGGCTGGTCACTCACACAGTAGCAAGGCTTTTGTGGATTTATTGGATGATTGTTTTCTACATCAGCATGTTCGGGAGGCAACTAGAGGGAGTAATACTCTTGATTTGATTATCAGTAGTGATTCTTCATGCATTCAGAATCTGCAGATAAATGAACCACTTGGTGGCAGTGATCACAGTGTGCTGAAGTGGGAGTTACTCAAAGAGGTAACTACCATTAGGGGTAAAGGGAAGGGGTATTGCTTTCGTAAAGGCGACTACAATGGACTGAGACAGTATTTAAATTCTATACAGTGGGATCAACTGATGATATTGCCAACAGCAAATTCAAAATGGGAAGCATTCAAAGAACTTATCGTGGAAGCTACTAGGCTTTACATACCAACTAAGAAATATTGTTCAAGGTTTAGGCCTAAATGGTTGTCAGATGAACTAATGAGGCATATGGCAGAGAAGAAAAATGCATGGGATACATACAAATTAACACGTGACACGGATGCCTATGATAGATACAAGTTGATCTGTAACCAAGTTACAAAGGAGGTTAGGCAGGCGAAGGCAGATTACGAGAGATCCTTGGCAAGGGATGCGAAGAAAAACAGCAAAGAGTTCTTTACTTATGTAAACTCTAGAAGGAAGGGGATGAATCAGATTGGTCCACTTGAGATCGATGGGTCAACTGTTGATGACCCTGCTCGGGTAGCTAACAAACTAAATGAATATTTTGCATCGACATTCACACATGAGGAGTTATTCAGCGAGGGGAATGCCAGAGGTGTATTCAACTCTAGCAGTAAGCTAGAGAATCTTGTAATAACTGAGAGCAAAGTGGAGGAGAAATTGTTGAAGATAAACACAAGAAAGGCACCTGGGGTGGATGGGATCTATCCAGTTATATTAAAGGAGGCAGCAAAGGAGGTAAGCAAACCCTTAGCCATAATTATGAGAGCTTCCTTGGACTCAGGGGAGGTACCCATTGACTGGAGATGTGCAAATGTGACCCCAATTCACAAAGGGGGATCAAAGGCTGACACAAGTAATTATAGACCTGTGAGTTTAACTTCTGTTCCCGGAAAATTAATGGAGGCACTGGTGAAAGAAGCACTGCAGGATCATCTAGACAAGACTTCAGTTATAGCTAGGACACAGCATGGTTTTGTTAAGGGGAAGTCTTGCCTGACCAATTTGATTGGATACTATGATGCAGTCACAAAAGAACTGGATGCAGGGAATAACTTTGATATTATATACTTGGATCTTAGAAAGGCTTTTGATACTGTTGCACATGGAAGACTGCTGCACAAATTGGAGCAGTGTGGCATTGGAGGCAAGTTGCTGCTATGGATAAAGGGGTGGTTGAGGGGGAGAAGACAGAGAGTGGTAATCAATGGACACTGCTCATCGTGGACTAATGTTATTAGTGGAGTCCCTCAGGGTTCAGTATTGGGGCCTTTATTGTTTTCTGTATTTATAAATGATATTGATGATGGTATATCAGGCTTAATGTCCAAGTTTGCAGACGATACAAAGGTTGGCAGGGTTGTCAAGGACACTACTGACACTATGCTGCTGCAACAGGATTTGGAAAGGTTGAGCAGATGGGCTTCGAGGTGGCAAATGAAGTTTAACATTGACAAATGTAAAGTACTACATATGGGAAACAGCAACCCCAGAGCAACGTATCAACTCTGTGGTACTACACTGACAGTGGTAGAGAATGAAAGGGACCTGGGGGTGGTGGTGCAGGCAGATATGAAGTTCTCTGAGCAGTGCAGACGAGCTGCAAGAGTAGCTCATGGTGTATTGTCAATGATATATAGAAATTTTTCTAGCAGGGATAAGGAGGTGATTATTCCCTTGTATAAGGCAATGGTCAGGCCACACCTAGAGTACTGTATACAGGCCTGGAGGCCTCATTTCAGGAAGGATGTAGAGCTGCTGGAACGAGTACAGAGAAGGGCAACTAGATTGGTGAATGGGACAAAGGGGTTCTCTTACGAAGAAAGGCTTAAGTTTTGCAAATTACAGTGTCTGGAAACTAGGCACCAGCGGGGTGATCTGATAGAGGTGTACAAAGCCTTGAATGGTTTGAGCATGCTCAATGCTGATGGGATTCTTCCTCTAGCTCAGAAAAATCACCTGAGAGGGCATAAATTCAAATTGAGGAAAGACAGATGTAGGATAGATGTGCGGAAATTTGCCTTTAGCCAGCGGGTGGTTGGTGGGTGGAACAGACTTCCATCCCTTGTCGTGGAAGTTGATAGCCTAAATAAGTTTAAGGCTCAGCTGGACAGGTATTTCGAACGAACAGAGGGGTGAAGTGGAAGTGGTTATTTTTATTTATTTATGTTACTTTTTTTTTTTTTTTTTTTTTTTTTTTTTTTGGCTGATGCTGCATAAGCTTGCTTTCTTGCATCAAATGCCTCTACTAATGCTAATGCTAATGCTAATGCTAAATGGCAAGACTGCAGTGGCCCTCAGATTGAATATCTAAACTGTCAAATAGATCAACCAGCCTGTTCAAAGACATATGATTGATAGAAAACTGAAAAATCCTTACAGAAATATAAAATACAACGTAATGTATGTTACGGAGAGGCTAAATGAAATGTCATTCCAAATAGCATTGAAAAACCGATATATGCATATTACTTGCAAATACCAATGCACAAAAATATAAACTAGTTTTTTTTAAGTATACATCCTAATAAACCTTTCTCAGCCATGTCTGAGAATTTGTAAAAAGGAAAGGTGGAATAGGGGCAGGGTATGTTTGCCTGAGGCAAAAGTTAACATTATAGAAAAAATTTTCTACATCATTATTGTCCTTAAGCTTCTTGTAATCTGCCTTAGCTTGCCTAACTTCCTTTGTGACTTGATTGCAAACTAGTCTATATCTTGTATATACATCTATATCACCTGATAAATTATATGTTTATCAGGTGATATAGATGTTGCATCCCTTGGCAAGGGATGCAAAGAAAAACAGCAAAGAGTTCTTTACTTATGTAAACTCTAGAAGGAAAGGGATGAATCAGATTGGTCCACTTGATATTGATGGGTCAAGTGTTGATGATCCTGCTCAGGTGGCTAACAAACTAAATGAATATTTTGCATCGACATTCACACATGAGGAGTTATTCAGCGAGGGGAATGCCAGAGGTGTATTCAACTCTAGCAGTAAGTTACAGAATCTTGAAATAACTGGGAGTAAAGTGGAGGAGAAACTGTTGAAGATAAACACAAGAAAGGCACCCGGGGTGGATGGGATCTATCCAGTTATATTAAAGGAGGCAGCAAAGGAAGTAAGCAAACCCTTAGCCATAATTATGAGAGCTTCCTTGGACTCAGGGGAGGTACCCATAGACTGGAAATGTGCAAATGTGACCCCAATTCACAAAGGAGGATCAAAGGCTGACACAAGTAATTATAGACCTGTGAGCTTGACTTCTGTTCCAGGAAAATTAATGGAGGCACTGGTTAAAGACGCACTGCAGGATCATTTAGACAAGACTTCAGTTATAGCTCAGACACAGCATGGTTTTGTTAAGGGGAAGTCTTGCCTGACCAACTTGATTGGATACTATGATGCAGTCACAAAAGAACTGGATGCAGGGAATAACTTTGATATTATATACTTGGATCTTAGAAAGGCTTTTGATACTGTTGCACATGGAAGACTGCTACACAAATTGGAGCAGTGTAACATTGGAGGCAAATTGCTGCTATGGATAAAGGGGTGGTTGAGGGGGAGAAGACAGAGAGTGGTAATCAATGGACACTGCTCATCGTGGACTGATGTTATTAGTGGAGTCCCTCAGGGCTCAGTGTTGGGTCCATTATTGTTTTCTGTATTTATAAATGATATTGATGATGGTATATCGGGATTAATGTCCAAGTTTGCAGACGATACAAAGGTTGGCAGGGTTGTCAAGGACACTACTGACACTATGCTGCTGCAACAGGATCTGGAAAGGTTGAGCAGATGGGCTGAGAGGTGGCAAATGAAGTTTAACATTGACAAATGTAAAGTACTACACATGGGAAACAGCAACCCCAGAGCAACGTATCAACTCTGTGGTACAACACTGACAGTGGTAGAGAATGAAAGGGACTTGGGGGTGGTTGTGCAGGCAGATATGAAGTTCTCTGAGCAGTGCAGACGGGCTGCAAGAGTAGCTCATGGAGTATTGTCAATGATATACAGGAATTTTTCCAGCAGGGATAAGGAGGTGATTATTCCATTGTATAAGGCGATGGTCAGGCCACACCTAGAGTACTGTATACAGGTCTGGAGGCCTCATTTCAAGAAGGATGTAGAGCTGCTGGAACGAGTACAGAGAAGGGCAACAAGATTAGTGAATGGAACAAAGAGGTGCTCTTACGAAGAAAGGCTTAAGTTTTGCAAATTACAGTGGGTGGAGACTAGGCACCAGCGAGGTGATCTGATAGAGGTGTATAAAGCCTTGAATGGTTTAAGCATGCTCAATGCTGATGGGATTCTTCCTCTAGCTCAGAATAATCACCTGAGAGGGCATAAATTCAAATTGAAGAAAGACAGATGTAGGATAGACGTGCGGAAATTTGTCTTTAGCCAGCGGGTGGTTGGTTGGTGGAACAGACTTCCATCCCTTGTGGTGGAGGTTGATAGCCTAAATAAGTTTAAGGCTCAGCTGGACAGGTATTTTGAACGAACAGAGGGGTGAAGTGGAAGTGGGTTTTTTTTTTTTTTTTGGCTGATGCTGATTAAGCTTGCTTTCTTGCATCAAATGCCTCTACTAATGCTAATGTACCCACACAATTTTCTTTTCTGTCACAAGTCTCACGTTTATCTGATATTCGGGTGACATTCAAGTCAAGTAGACCCAATTTCATCAAAGTCTGGACAGTCTCTGACAGCCAAATCCTCTGCTTGCACCTTCAACTGCTGGTGGGACTATTAGTAATCCTGGGTATAACCTCCATGCACAAGCACACTGTGGGTGACCACCCAATTGTGAACCAATGTAAGCAGGGGTCGAGGTGTCGCACCTACACCACATGGAAGAATGCTACCCCTCTGTGTTACCAGGCAATACTAGGTGGTAGATGACTCTCATAAACTGGTGCAATACCACCACTTTGCTTTTTGGAGGCTTGAAATGGTGGAACCGATGTTTAGTCTCCAGAGCTAAGTTCCAATCAACCCTTCTCCATCTCTTACACCATGCAGTATGACTGATGACTTTCGAGGTTATGATGAATATCATGGCAAGATCCAATATTCCTTACATTTCGAGGGTACAGCTCTAAAACGGTGTTTGCAGGGCTGCTAGTTAGTACACCAGAACGAACCTATTGGTAACTCTTTAGGAGGCTTCCGGATCAGCTAGTGTATAATCTTGCTACCTTTAATCTGCCAGATAGTGACTGGGTGGAGTTCGAGTAGTGTGTATGCAGGAGCATTGTCGAGGCCATGTTATGTCAAGGATATGGGTATATTCTTACCATGTGTATTCCATATCCAGAAATTTCATTACTTCATACAGCAAATTATTCGCTGTACGATTCCTTTCGCCTCGAAAGGGTGCAAGAATATTTGCTGATGCTATCGAGGCAGTGTAGGTGGGTCGGAAAACTGCTAACTTGGGGGGAGACAAAGACTAATGGATTAACAGTAGCCACTGGCAGAGGTGAAAGAGATTCTTGCACTGCTTCTATTGGAATGAGCAGAAGCCTGAAAAACAAGATGCAGCATATTTCAGAGACTGCTGGAAGTCATTGTGGTACAAGTAAACGCATGGGTTGTGTTAGGGTAGCTAAGAATAGAAACAGGTGCATGTATACTTGCGTGTACACCAATGCTAGGAGTTTAGTAAATAAATTTGATGAATTTGAGGTATTGCTCAAAACATCAAAGGCAGATATTGTTGGGATATCAGAGACGTGGTGTCACACAGATATAAGTAATGCAGAACTGGAATTTGGGGAGTACAATGTGTATAGAAAGGATAGAGAGGACAGGAGGGGAGGAGGGGTTATGGGTTATGCTATTAGTTAAAAAACACATAAAATCCAAGGAAGTGAAGCCAGTCGACATTGACAGACAGGGCAGTGTCGAGTTAGTTTGGTGTGACATAAGCATAGGTAAATCAAAATTGAGAGTAGGAGTGTGCTATAGGCCTAATGATTCTGATGAGTATAATAAGATATTGTACAGGGAAATAGAATGGACCAGTAAATCAGAGAGTCTTATAATGGGGGATTTTAATTTCCCAGATATTGACTGGAATTTGTGGGTTGGTCACTCACACACTAGCAAGGCTTTTGTGGATTTATTGGATGATTGTTTTCTAAACCAGCATGTTCGGGAGGCAACTAGAGGGAGAAATACTCTTGATCTGATTATCAGTAGTGATTCTTCATGCATTAGGAATCTGCAGATAAAGGAACCACTGGGTGGCAGTGATCACAGTGTGCTGAAGTTGGATTTACTCAAGGAGGTAACTACCATCACAGGTAAAGGGAAGGGTTTTTGCTTTCGTAAAGGCGACTATGATGGTCTGAGACAGTATTTAAATTCTATACAGTGGGACCAACTGATGATGATACCAACAGCAAATTCAAAATGGGAAGCATTCAAGGAACTAATCTTGGAAGCTACCAGGCTTTACATACCAACTAAGAAATATTGTTCAAGGTTCAGGCCTAAATGGTTGTCAGATGAACTAATGAGACATATCGCAGAGAAGAAAAATGCATCGGATACATACAAATTAATGGGTGACTTGGAAGCCTATGATAGATATAAGTTGGTCTGTAACCAAGTCACAAAGGAGATTAGGCAGGCAAAGGCAGATTATGAGAAATCCTTGGCAAAGGATGCAAAGAATGCATTAGCATTTGCATTAGTAGAGGCATTTGATGCAAGAAAGCAAGCTTATCCAGCATCAGCCAAAAAAAAAAAAAAAACCCACTTCCACTTCACCCCTCTGTTCGTTCAAAATACCTGTCCAGCTGAGCCTTAAACTTATTTAGGCTATCAACCTCCACCACAAGGGATGGAAGTCTGTTCCACCAACCAACCACCCACTGGCTAAAGGCAAATTTTCGCACGTCTATCCTACATCTGTCTTTCCTCAATTTGAATTTATGCCCTCTCAGGTGATTTTTCTGAGCTAGAGGAAGAATCCCATCAGCATTGAGCATGCTTAAACCATTCAAGGCTTTATACACCTCTATCAGATCACCTCGCTGGTGCCTAGTCTCCAGACACTGTAATTTGCAAAACTTAAGCCTTTCTTCGTAAGAGCACCCCTTTGTTCCATTCACTAATCTTGTTGCCCTTCTCTGTACTCGTTCCAGCAGCTCTACATCCTTCTTGAAATGAGGCCTCCAGACCTGTATACAGTACTCTAGGTGTGGCCTGACCATTGCCTTATACAATGGAATAATCACCTCCTTATCCCTGCTGGAAAAATTCCTGTATATCATTGACAATACTCCATGAGCTACTCTTGCAGCCCGTCTGCACTGCTCAGAGAACTTCATATCTGCCTGCACAACCACCCCCAAGTCCCTTTCATTCTCTACCACTGTCAGTGTAGTACCACAGAGTTGATATGTTGCTCTGGGGTTGCTGTTTCCCATGTGTAGTACTTTACATTTGTCAATGTTAAACTTCATTTGCCACCTCTCAGCCCATCTGCTCAACCTTTCCAGATCCTGTTGCAGCAGCATAGTGTCAGTAGTGTCCTTGACAACCCTGCCAACCTTTGTATCGTCTGCAAACTTGGACATTAAGCTTGATATACCATCATCAATATCATTTATAAATACAGAAAACAATAATGGACCCAACACTGAGCCCTGAGGGACTCCACTAATAACATTAGTCCACGATGAGCAGTGTCCATTGATTACCACTCTGTCTTCTCCCCCTCAACCACCCCTTTATCCATAGCAGCAATTTGCCTCCAATGTCACACTGCTTCAATTTGTGTAGCAGTCTTCCATGTGCAACAGTATCAAAAGCCTTTCTAAGATCCAAGTATATAATATCAAAGTTATTCCCTGCATCCAGTTCTTTTGTGACTGCATCATAATATCCAATCAAGTTGGTCAGGCAAGACTTCCCCTTAACAAAACCATGCTGTGTCTGAGCTATAACTGAAGTCTTGTCTAAATGATCCTGCAGTGCTTCTTTAACCAGTGCCTCCATTAATTTTCCTGGAACAGAAGTTAAGCTCACAGGTGTATAATTACTTGTGTCAGCCTTTGATCCTCCTTTGTGAATTGGGGTCACATTTGCACATTTCCAGTCTATGGGTACCTCCCCTGAGTCCAAGGAAGCTCTCATAATTATGGCTAAGGGTTTGCTTACTTCCTTTGCTGCCTCCTTTAATATAACTGGATAGATCCCATCCACCCCGGGTGCCTTTCTTGTGTTTATCTTCAACAGTATCTCCTCCACTTTACTCCCAGTTATTTCAAGATTCTGCAGCTTACTGCTAGAGTTGAATACACCTCTGGCATTCCCCTTGCTGAATAACTCCTCGTGTGTGAATGTCGATGCAAAATATTCATTTAGTTTGTTAGCTACCTGAGCAGGATCATCAACAGTTGACCCATCAATATCAAGTGGACCAATCTGATTCATCCCCTTCCTTCTAGAGTTTACATAAGTAAAGAACTCTTTGCTGTTTTTCTTTGCATCCCTTGCCAAGGATTTCTCGTAATCTGCCTTCTCCTGCCTAACCTCCTTTGTAACTTGGTTGCATATCAACTTGTATCTATCATAGGCTTCTGTGTGATGTGTTAGTTTGTAAGTATCCCATGCATTTTTCTTCTCTGCCATATGCCTCATTAGTTCATCTGACATCCATTTTGGCCTAAACCTTGAACAATATTTGTTAGTTGGTATGTAAAGCCTAGTAGCTTCCAAGATAAGTTCTTTGAATGCTTCCCATTTTGAATTTGCTGTTGGTAACATCATCAGTTGGTCCCACTGTATAGAATTTAAATACTGTCTCAGTCCATCGTAGTCGCCTTTACGGAAGCAATAACCCTTCCCTTTACCCCTAATGGTAGTTACCTCTTTGAGTAAATCCCACTTCAGCACACTGTGATCACTGCCACCTAGTGGTTCATTTATCTGCAGATTCTTAATGCATGAAGAATCACTGCTGATAATCAAATCAAGAGTATTACTCCCTCTAGTTGCCTCCCGAACATGCTGATGTAGAAAACAATCATCCAATAAATCCACAAAAGCCCTGCTAGTGCGTGAGTAACCAGCCCCCAAATTCCAGTCAATATCTGGGAAATTAAAATTTGCCAGATATTGACTCGAAATTTAAACTCAAGGAGGAAAGGGATGAATCAGATTGGTCCACTGGATGTTGATGGTTCAACAGTTGAGGATCCAGCTCAGGTGGCTAACAATCTAAACGAGTATTTTGCATCTACATTCACACATGAGGAGTTATTCAGGAAGGGGAATATCGTAGGTGAAGTAAACATTGGCAGTGAGCTAGATGATTTTATAATAACTGAGAGGAAAGTGGAGGAGAAATTGTTGAAAATAAATACAAAAAAAGCACCTGGGGTGGATGGGATCTATCCAGTTATATTAAAGGAGGCAGCAAAGGAAGTAAGCAAACCCCTAGACATAATTATGAGAGCTTCTTTGGACTCAGGGGAGGTACCCATGGACTGGAGATGTGCAAATGTACCCCCAATTCACAAAGGAGGATCAAAGGCTGACACAAGTAATTATAGACCTGTTAGTTTAACTTCTGTTCCAGGTAAATTAATGGAGGCACTGGTTAAAGAAGCACTGCAGGATCATCTGAACAAGAATTCAGTTATATATCTCAGACACAGCATGGTTTTGTTAAGGGCAGGTCTTGTCTGACCAATTTGATTGGATACTATGATGTAGTCACTAAAGAACTTGTGCAGGGAATAACTTTGATATTATATATTTGGATCTTAGAAAGGCTTTTGATACTGTTGCGCATGGAAGACTGCTGCACAAATTGGAGAAGTGTGGCATTGGAGGCAAATTGCTGCTATGGATAAAGGGATGGTTGTGTGGCAGAAGACAGAGAGTGGTAATCAATGGACACTGCTCAATGTGGACTAATGTTATTAGTGGAGTTCCTCAGGGTTCAGTGTTGGGTCCATTGTTGTTTTCTGTATTTATAAATGATATTGATGATGGTGTATCAGGCTTAATGTCCAAGTTTGCAGACGATACCAAGGTTGGCAGGGTTGTTAAGGACACTACTGATACTATGCTGCTGCAACAGGATCTGGAAAGGTTGAGCAGATGGGCTGAGAGGTGGCAAATGAAGTTTAACATTGACAAATGTAAAGTACTACATATGGGAAACAGTAACCCGAGATCAACGTATCAACTCTGTGGTACTACGCTGACAGTGGTAGAGAATGAAAAGGACCTGGGGTAATTGTGCAGGCAGATATGAAGTTCTCTGAGCAGTGCAGACGAGCTGCAAGAGTAGCTCATGGTGTCTTGTCAATGATATACAGGAATTTTTCTAGCAGGGACAGGGATGTGATTATTCCCTTGTATAAGGCATAGGTCAGGCCACACCTTGAGTATTGTATACAGGTCTGGAGGCCTTATTTCAAGAAGGATGTAGAGCTGCTGGAACGAGTACAGAGAAGGGCAACAAGATTAGTGAATGGAACAAAGGGTTGCTCTTACGAAGAAAGGCTTAAGTTTTGCAAATTACAGAGCATGGAGACTAGGCATCGGCGAGGTGATCTGATAGAGGTGTATAAGGCTTTGAATGGCTTGAGCATGCTCAATGCCGATAGGATCCTTCCTCTTGCTCAGAATAATCACCTGAGAGGGCATAAGTTCAAATTGAGGAAGGACGGATGTCGAATAGATGTGCGGAAATTTGCCTTTAGCCAGCGGGCAGTTGGTTTGTGGAATAGACTCCCATCGCTTGTTGTTGAAGTTGATAGCCTAAACAAATTTAAGGCTCAGCTGGACAGGTATTTCGAACGAACGGAGGGGTGAAATGGGAGTAGTGGTTGTTTTCTTTTTTTTTTTTTTTGGCTGATGCTGAATAAGCTTGCTTTCTTGCATCATATGCCTCTACTAATGCTAATGCTAAATGCTAATGCCTCAAAGGTGGTACTTGTGCATATGTCTGTTCCGAATTCCCTGTCAGAGACTTGATAATTTGGAATCTCCTCTTTTCAGTTTTCTCTGGCTTAAAATCTCTCTCTACCTCATTATGTCAAATTCATCCATTGTCTCTACCGTTCTCCCAATTCCGCTAATCACTTGGAGCTTTTTGACTTCCTCCCTTTGCAACTTGACTTTCTCCAGTCCAACTTTCCTATCAGTTGGGTAATTTTCCTTTGTGATTTTAATGTTCACAATTCCAGCCTACTTCCGTTTTCTAGTCACACTGACCCAGCTAGTTGAGATGCTGAGGCTTTTGCAGTTTCTAATGACCTTGCACAGATTGTTCATTTATCTACACGAATACTGGGCAATCCTAACCATACACTTGATCTTTATCTCACAAACAACCCTTCTAAGTACACAGTCAAAGTGGGTGGTCCTTTAGGCACCTCAGATCACAGCTTGGTGATTATCACTTCTTCAATGGAGCCTTTATGGCTATTCCCCACCTCTTGTTGTTTGGCATTAGAAGAATGCAAAATGGGATGACCTGCAAGATTTCTTTTCTTCTTTTCCTTAGTCAGATTACTGTTTCAAAACTGCTGATGTCAACGTTTGCTCTAATCATGTCGGTGAAATCATTGTTGTAGGAATGGACTCCTTTATTCCACACTCCACTTTAAAATCTCATCCTTTATCTAAATCTTGATTTTCCAATAAATGTGCTAAGGCTGTTCAAGAGAAGAATGTTGCATATCGTAATTAGCTTGTTTCCAATTCTTCATTTCATTTTCTGCCTACACCAAAACTTGCAACAATTGTAAAGCAGTCATTAATCAGTCCAAACTAGATTTTGAACAGGCTAAGAGTAGAAAACTTGCTTCTTGCCCTAATGGTAGCCGTGCATTGTGGTCTCTTGCCAAAGCTATTAGCTGCAACTTTTGCCCATCTCTTCTCCCAACTCTGTCAAAACCAGATGGTTCTGTTGTCACTTCAGCCAAGGATAAAGCTGACCTGCTAGCATCCCATTTTTCTTCCAACTCATGTATTAATGATGTTGTTAAAACACCTCCCACCATTCCCAACACGCTCCATTGACAAATCTTGATGCTAAGAAAGCTGCAGGATGTGATGGTATTTCTCCACTTGTTCTCAAAACCTGTGCTCCCGAACTTACTCCTGTTCTTTGCTGCCTTTTTTTACTTTCTTATTCCAAATGTGTTTTTTCTTCTGCTTGTAAATTTTCTCATATCCAGTGAGTTCCTAAAAAGGGTGACAAATCCCTCCTATCCAATTATCGTCCCATTGCAATTACTTCTACTCTTTCTAAAGGAATGGAGAAATCAATTAATCGCCAACTCTTAAACTGCCTAGAAACCTTCCGTCTGATCAACAATCATCAGTATGAATTCCATCAATGTCGATCCACTGGTGATATTCTGGTTTATGTTACCCATTTATGGACAAATTCAATGGAAAAGTTCGGTGAAACACAAGCAGTTGCTCTTGACATCTGAAAGGCTTTCGATCATGTTTGGCATAAAGGTGTTCTAAACACACTTCCATCTTATGGTTTGCCAACTGTTTTTTGTAATTGGTTTACCAGTTTTCTCTCTGATCGCTCGCTGAGGGTTATTGTAGATGGCTCTCTGTCTTCTAACTTCTCAACTAATGCTGGTGACCCCCAAGGTTCAATTCTTTCCCCCACTCTTTTCCTCTTGTATATTAATGACCTTCTTCCATCGACTGTAAATCCTATCCATAGTTTTGTCTCAGCTTCAACTTCTCGAATATCTGCTACCAATTCCTTAAATGCTGAACTCCAGGTAATTCTTCAGTGGGGCAAAGACAACTTAGTTGATTTCAGGCCTCCTAAAACTCAGTCTTGTCTAATATCTGACAAAAAGGATTCTTGTGCTCCTATGCTTATCTTTGGTGACATTCCAATTTCTAGGCAAAATGATATCTCTTTTGGGGATTACCCTGACTTCTAATTTCTCTTGGCACAAATATATTACAAATATTGCTTCCTCTGCATCTAAAAAACTTGGTTTTCTCTTTCACTCTCAGCGTTACTTTTCTTCCCAACAGCTGTTCACGCTGTACAAATCGCAAATCCGCCTTATCATGGAATATTGTTCCCACATCTGGGGCGGTGCTCCCAAAACCTCTCTCAGGCTTCTTGATTCCATTTAGAAGGGAGCAGTTAGGTTCATTAATGACTCCTCTCTAACAGAGTCTCTCCACTTGCTCTCTAATAGACGTACTGTTTCTGCTGCATGTGTTTTCTGCAGATACTTCCATGGGCACTGTTCTTTTGAATTGGCTTCTATAATTCCCACTCTCTCTTTGAAAACAGTCAAATACGTGCTGCCACCAGCCAACATCCATTTACTGTCCTACTTGAAACTCACAGAACCAACTTTTCATCTTCCTCGTTTATTCTTTCAACTGCCGTTTTCTGGAACAACCTTCCTTCATACGTATTTCCTGAAAATTACTGTCTGCAGAAGTTCAAGTCTAATGTCAACAAATATCTTCTTTCGTCTTCTCAACCTCCAACCCAAGCATGGTAGTAAGTACTATAGGTTATAATACCTCTCGTGTTTGGGGTTTTCATAAAAAAAAAACATACATTTAGGTCTAAACTTTAAACAGTATCTCTTAGTTGGTATATAGAGTATTTTTATGATTACTTACCTGAATGCTTCCCAATTAGAATTTGCTGTTGGTGGCATCATCAATTCTCCTCACTGCACAGAATTTATGAACTGTCTGAGACCATTCTGTCACCTTTATGAAAACAAAAGCCCTTACTTTTGCATTTGACAGTGTTACATTGTTAAGTTTATATGCTGTGATCACTGCCAGTTCTTCTAGTATTTCTGCTAGTACTTCCTTTATTTTCAGATTCTTAATGCATGAAGAGTCACTGCTAATAATCAGACAAGAGCATTACTTTCTCTTATTGCCTCCTTAACATACTTTTCCTATAAGAAGAAGGCATCCCTCAGGAGACAGTAATGGATCCTACCCTGTTCGTACATGCAGTACACTTTAGCATAACAACTGTCAAGATGGGCACAACACAATCTCCTGGCATTTCGAAAACATATGAATGGTGGAGAATATCACTGCAATGTGCCAACAATAAAGCCAGCTAATGGGCACAATCACATGGATTCCCATTATTCCCCTTAAAAAAATGCAGGCATCGATTGCTGTTGTTAGGATCTGAGCTGACACTGTCAGCTCAGGATTTGACTAGAGATTATGCTGACCAGAATTAGTTGATAGACAACTAATTCTGGTACAAAAAAGTATTTGTTTTTTAGGAATAATATTTTTGCAAACTAACCTACCTGAAACAAATTAAACAGCTTAGAACCACCTGCTTGAAAATGTTAAACATTCTGAGAGTCTTCTTATCTACCAAGTGGCGAGCTGATCACCTCACTCTACTCTGATTGTACAGAGCTATAATCAGGTCACATCTTGGCTACAAAGCACCATTGTAAAACCAAGTGCTCTTCACTTACTTGATCAAATCTTCCCAGTGATATATGTATCTCTTTGGAAGACTTTTGTACATCCCTAATTCATAACCTATATGCTGGAGCAAATGAACCTCTGCTCTTGACTGGATGACAGCTAAAGTTGCAGTATGTGTTGAAAATATGATATCTATGAATTTTGCATTGAGGAAGGATTGTTGGGATAGATGTGTAGAGGTTTGTCTTTAACCAGTGGCTGGTCGATTGTTCGAATAGACTTCCACCTGGTGTGGAAGTGGACAGTTTGAATAAATTCAAGGAAGAACTGGAAAGGTGATGTTGGAAGGTTTTTTTT
This sequence comes from Mastigoproctus giganteus, assembly GCF_048544385.1. NCBI lineage: Eukaryota > Metazoa > Arthropoda > Arachnida > Uropygi > Thelyphonidae > Mastigoproctus > Mastigoproctus giganteus. The sequence goes on along the minus strand of NC_143577.1, from coordinate 1,011,105 downwards.
CTTTTTTGTTGATGATCTATAAGCTTGCTTTCTTGCATCATATGCCACTACTAATAATCTATAATTAGGATTTTGAGTTCACCACACATTTTTTTCGACATGTCCGATCAATGATACTCTCATAACCTATGCATGACATATATAGCCCATAGCTACTGATTCACCAGTAAAACTTTAAACAAACAAAAAAAGAAATCTATTCGTATATCTGATGTACAAATGGTCACTAGATTATGAAACATTTTGTTGCACATTTTTCTCTTTCACACAGCTTTTATATTTTCATTTATGTAATTTCCAGAAATAATCTTGTGAGTTAAATGGTATGCTCATCTTTGCATTTTTCATTGTTATAAGGCATATTAGTAGAATATTTAACTTGATTTTGATTTTACGTTCTGCAAAGAAAGCTCATTTAAATAATGAAAAGTTATGTATATCCATAATCACAATTAAAATAGTGTAACACTGATTATTTCTACTGTTTTAGAATATCCTCAAGAAAGGGCATCACGTAATCTAACACTTATAGCAAAAAGCCTTCAAAATCTTGCAAATTTTACCAGGTAAGTGGACAGAGCAGGTATCTCTAAATTTAACATTTACTTATATAAATATGAATTGCAGACTCAGTTCAGTATAAGTTTAAACAATTAAAGCATTTAATGCCTTAATTATAACTTGAAAAGATTAAAATCATGGATTTTGATGATAGGTGACCCTTGATAGGTGACCTCAATTACTTTTGAAGTTATGAATCTATTAATTTCATTTCACTTGAAAGGAGTTGCTGTCTTGCCACATCCCTACATTTTTCCCCTTGTTCTTTATTGTGGTTCTGATGGTGGGTCTTGCTAAATTAAATGTTTTGTACAGGTCAGTCTGCTCTCTATAAAAATCCAGTCTTTCTAGAATTCCAATTTAATTTCTAGTGACAACCTTTTCTGGTAGCTTGACACTTTGTTGTTATTAGAAATTGCTGATTCACTTGAAATTAAATTGGTCATTTGAAATTAAAGGAGAAGTTGAAACTACATACATGGTAAACTAAATCAGTCCCTTGGATGCAAAATGAACATATATAAATTAGCATTAGCAAAGGCACATGATGCAAGAAAGCAAGCTTATATAGCATCAGCCAAAACAAAAAAAAAAAAAAAAAACTCTTATTTCACCCATCCACTCACTCCAAATGTTTAGCAAGTTCTGCCTTGAATCTCTTTAAGCTATCAACTTCTACAACGACAGATGGAAGTATGTTCCAGCAGTCAACCACCCGCTGTCTAAAGGCAAACTTCCGCACATCTATCCTACAACCATCTTTTCTCAATTTGAATTTATGCCCTCTCAGGTGATTATTCTGAGCAAGAGGAAGAATCCCGTCAGCATTGAGCATGCTCAGTGCTGAAGAGTGTATCTCATCTGATACACCTCGCACATGCAAGTGTATCAGATCACCTCGCAGGTGCTTAGTCTTCAGACATTGTAATTTGCAAAACTTAAGCCTTTCTTCATAAGAGCAACCCTTTGTTCCATTCACTAATCTTATTGCCCTTCTTGTACTCGTTCCAACAACTCTACATCCTTCTTAAAATGAGGCCTCCAGACCTGTATATAGTACTCAAGGTATGGCCTGACCATTGCCTTATAGAAGGGGATGGTCACCTCCTTATCCCTGCTAGAAAAATTCCAGTACAGTGAAACTTCCCTTTAACGGACAGCCATGGGGAACGAAAATGCGTCCGTTAGAGAGAAGTGTCCGCTAACAAGAAGTCTGAGGGAGGAAAAAAAAAAAAGAAAGAAAAAAAAATCGTTAAACGTTTAATGTAAAATTAAATTAAAATATATACAGATTTTGAACAATATTTTTGTAAATAATATACAATTACATACACAAGAGATAAAGACAAATCGTTAAACGTTTAATGTAAAATTAAATTAAATTATATACAGATTTTGCACAATATTTTTGTAAATAATATACATACAATTGTGCTATGCATATTATGACTTTATCTTAAGAAAAATACATACAGTAATCACTTATTTTCTTCTGCACCTTCTTCCGGCTGATAATTTTGTTTTCAACATTTGTTTGGAGTGAAGAAACCATCAAAAGTCCTTCAGTATCTTCTTCAGCGGCGAAAAACATTTTTAAACGATTGATTTGTATGAGCGCTTCTTCTATTTTCATCGGTGGTTCGTCGTTAATATGTTCTTCGACAGATGACCTCCTTCCATTTCTTCATCCTCATGAGGAACTTCTTGAAAAGTATCAATGATAATGTCGTTGATATCTAGAGCACCATCTTCTGTAGTGAGGTTTGAGTCTATATCTTTGTAGCCAGGGTCACTTGTAGCGGAAGTATCGTACATTATCAATAGATGTTGAAGTTCTTGTTCTTCTTGGTGCTCCACATTGCTGTTCACAACTTCAATTTTTGCGTTTGAGAAGCCAGACTTTACAAAACAGTTCACGACAGTTTGTTTTCTAATTGCGTTTACTGAAGAGGAAATCCATTGAATCGCAGCTAGGATGCTGATTTTCTTTGCAAGGTCACTCGCACATGTTACATCGTTCATGTTTGCAATGAGATGTCTTAAAACACGTTTTCTGTAGTGAAGTTTAAAATTTTTTATTATCCCTTGATCCAAGGGCTGACACTCTGCAGATGTGTTTGGTGGCAGAAAAATGATTTGAATGTTGGACAATTCAATGTGCGGGTGAGATGCAGCATTATCCATGAAAAGAATAATTTTTTTTCTGTTTTGACGAATCATGTTTTGGTTAAAGTGACTTATCCATTCACTCATGATATCTCGTGTCATCCACGCTTTTTTATTAGACTTCCAGTCAACATCCAAAAGATTCAACTTTATGCCCTTGAAACAACGAGGATTTTGTGGGTTTCCTATAACAAGAGGTTGTTCAAAGTCTCCCAGCATATTTGTACACAATAGTACAGTCAAGCGTTCCTTAGAAATTTTTCTGCCCTGGCACTTTTCGTTTTTTAGACTCATTGTGTTTTCAGGAAGAGCTTTAAAAAAACAACCCTGTTTCGTCACAGTTGTAAATATCCTTAGCTTCAAAATCATGACATAAATCTTCCAATTTGACGGTCCACTCTGTTACAACCCCAGTATCAACAGATCCACCTTCACCACTTACGGTTTTCCAAGAAATTTTATGCCGAGTTTTGAACTTGTCTAGCCATCCCACAGAAGCTTTGAACTCATTTACCCATAGATTTCGCAACCTCCAAAGCCTTTTCCCTAATAATAGGCCCATTAATGGGAATTTTTTTAGCACGTGCGCGACAAATTTGAAGTCCAACAGTTTTCGGGAATGATATTTGAACCTGGTCATTTACGTGTTGCCAAAATTATTTGAGCAGTTCATTTTTTTTCTTTAGGATGTTGCTTACCTGCGTCTTCCCGATTTTGAATTTTACAGCGAGATTGCGAACACTATTTTTTTGCCGATCATACGCATTAATGAGTTCGACTATCTTTTAAAGTTAAATGTTTACGAGAAGACATTGTGTACTTCACACGACACTGAACAAAACTGAAAATTGAAACTGAAAACACGAAAGGCCGACTATATTCCTCCCCTCCCTGCACACACCGAATTCATCAGAAGTTTTACACGTGCCTTAAAATTCTTGAAAAAGGGTTTAGAACCGCGACGTAAACCTTGATAAAATTCAGAGAATCGGAAATAGAAAATAAACACACGATTGAGTCAATACGTGGAAGAAAAGTTCCTAGAAAAAGGGCCGTGAGCTCGCCTGCTGTCCGTTATGGGGAGATCAAATTAAGTGCTAATCTAAACGAAACAGTGCAGATTGCCTGTCCGCATCTGTTACAGAGAATGTCCGCTAGACAGAAGCTGCAAACACGTTAAAACCAATGGAGGTGAGTTGGGGAATTTGAAAATGTCCGTTGTAGAGAGATGTCCATTAACAAGAGGTGCCTGTTAGGAGAAGTTTCACTGTATATCATTAGAACTGATTGGAAACCAAAACTAAACTGAAAACATCATTGGCAAGTGTTTAGTGTTTATCTACAAGCAACTCACTTGAGCATGCAGCAGTTCTTAAAGAGAAGTTTTATAAATGATACTTTGCATAATTAGAACCCTTGAGTGGATGCCGCTCACTTTCTCATGACAAGACCAGGCAGTTGGATGTATAAAGTGCACATTTGTAATATGTAAGAAAATGTGCATGTGATGAATTTGATATTTTTCCCGCCTATAGCATTGAGTGACTGTTTTATATCCACAGGAAACATTTGAACGGAAAACAGCTGCAGAAATTTTACAACAAAGATAGTAATTACTCATTAACATTAAATTAACTTTTGGGGGAATAAACAAACAACTTTCAAAGGTTCTCCTCATCATAAGTTGCAAATTCTCTGTATCATTTCCAGTTTTGTTAGCAATTTAGAACAGCCAAACAATTACAGTAAACAAGTACATAATTACATGTTGGCACTAATGACATTAACAGTAGGAGAACAGCGGAATTACTTAACAAGTACAAGTCAATGTTGAAAAAAAAGCTGCAAGTTAGGGTGGAATTTGAAGGTATCTGCAATTCTGCCTACACAGATACGACAGAGTATATGATGAGCATATTATCAATAAATTTGGCCCTGGAGCGATTGTGCCAGGCTCATGGGGTAGAATTTTTCTCAGCATGGTCAGTGCTTGTTAAGAGGAGAGACTGTTTCTATAGGGATGAGATTTTAGAAAGGGTGGAAGAATATTTACTGATGCTATTGAGGCAGTGTTAGGCAGGTCGGAAAACTGCTAGCTTGGGGGGGGGGGATACACAGACTAATAGATTAATAGTGGCCACTGGCAGAGGTGAAAGTGATTCTTGCAATGCTTCTATTGGAATGAGCAGCAGCCAGAAAAACAAGATGCTGGGGATTTCAAGAACTGCTGGCAGTCATCATAGAAAAAGTAAATACATGGTCTGTGTTAGGGGTAACTAAGAATAAGAACAGGTGAATGTATCCCAATGCTAGGAGTTTAGTAAATGAATTTGAAGAATTTGAGGTGCTGGCAGTAGTGTAGCTACCCTTTGTCAGGCCCGGAGGCAAAGAACATGTTCGAGCCTTTATTTAATTAATGAAAATTGCAAAAAGAGGAGACAGCGAAATACGCTGGGCCCCCAAAGGGCCCTGGCCTGGAGGCAATTGCCTTGCCTGCCTACATGGTAGCTACGCCACTGGGTGCTGGTCAAAACATCAAAGGCAAATATTGTTAAAATATCAGATGTGTGGTGTCACAAAGATATAAGGAATGCAGAATTGGAATTCGGGGAGTACAATGTCTACAGAAAGGATAGGAAGGGAAGAGGGGTTATGCTGTGAGTTAAGAAACACATAAAATCTAAGGGAGTGCATCCAGTTCACATGGGTGGAGAGTGCAACGTTGAGTCAGTTTGGTGTGACATAAGCACTGGGAAAGCAAAATTGAGAGTAAGAGTGTGTTATAGCCTAATGACTCTGATAAGTACAATGAAAAACTGTACAGAGAAATTGAGCGGGACAGTAAATCAGATTGTCTTATAATGGGAGATTTTAACTTCCCAGATTTTGACTGGAACTTGTGGGTTGATCACTGTCACACCAGCAAAGCTTTTATGGATTTATTAGATCAGCGATTCAAAACCTTTTTGCAATTAACTGTTACCCTATGTTTTCATGCTAATGGTATTTAAGAGTAGTGTTACGGGGGGGGGGGGATAGATAATAAGGGAGTGTAAAGTAAAGAGAAATTTAAACAATTGCACAATGTCCATGCAATAAAATTATATTTTACAGTAAGCCTAAATTAAGACACAACATAAAATAACTTATAAAGACACACAAAAATATCACATCAGTGATATGAACAATATTATTTACCTAATAAAATGTCAACCTAACTGCAATGCATGTTACATTGGTAGCACAACTTCAAAATATGGTTCTATTAAAACATCAAACACATGCGCATACTACCACTACAACAGCTTTAGGACAGGTCAAACCAACACAGAACTAGCATACATGTTCAATCCCACAATCACCCCCCTTAGTAGACTTAGCCATTCCCATTATCAAATTAAAATCCAGTTTTAAAATTTTCCAATATGAAGCCCTAGTTATAGAATGGTTCTGCAGCCATTCCAATCTCCAAGTATTAAATACCAAACTACCTTACCACATGGCACCGGATTGGAATCTCATGCACCTGAGATTTCCACATGTAACCAGGAGCATTACGGGAACTTAGCTTTCTTAAATACACGCGTTTACTCTCAACCCATCATTGCCAACTGAAAACGTGGATAACGAAAGCCACTTGTTATGGCTATTGGCCTCCAGTGTTAACCATTTATTTTCAACTTTAATATTGACAACCAAGGATGAAGATGTGCACGTCTACTTCCTTGCGCATATTTTAACTTCTGTTTTTAAAACCCCAACTTACTTACTCCCAATTTAAATTAAAATTATAATCCACCCTATTCAAATATCAATTGCAGATTATAAAAAAAGGTGAGTACCATAATAAATTAAGCTATGCTATCATATTAACACTATTGTACACATTGGAGCAGTATGGCATTAAGGGAAAATTGCTGCTAGGGATAAAGGGTTGTTTGAGTGGGAGAAGATAGAGAGTGGCAATCAATGGACACTGCTCTTCTTGGACTAATGTTATTAGTGGAGTCCCACAGGGTTCAGTGTTGTGTCCATTGTTTTCTGTATTTATTAATTATATTGACGATGGTATATCAGGCTTAATGTCCAAGTTTGCAGATGATATGAAGGTTGGCAGGGTTGTTAAAGACACTAATGACAGTACGCTGCTGCAACAGGATCTAGAAAAATTGAGCAGATGGGCTGAGAGGTAGCAAATGAAGTTTAACATTGACAAATGTAAAGTACTACATATGGGAAGCAGTAACCCCAGAATAACGTATCAACTCTGTGGTACTACATTGACAGTGGTAGAGAATGAAAAGGACCTGGGGGGTAATTGTGTAGGCAGATATGAAGCAGTGCAGACTGTCTGCAAGAGTAGCTCATGGTATCTTGTCAATGATATACAGGAAGTTTTCTAGCAAGGATAAGGATAGGATTATCCCTTTTATACGGCAATGGTCATGCCACACCTTGAGTACTGCTTACAAGTCTGGAGGCCTCATTTTAGAAAGGATAATAAAGTTGCTGGAACGTGTACAGAGAAGGGCAACAAGATGTGATTGGAACAAAGGGTTGCTATTATGAAGAAATTCTTTAAGTTCTGCAGATTGCTGTGTCTGGAAACTAGGCACCTGAAAGATGATGTGATTGGTGATTGAGGTGTATAAGGCTTTGAATGGTTTCAGCATGCTCAATACTGATGGGATTCTTCCTCCCAGATTAATCACCTAAGGGGACATAAATTCAAATTCAGGATAGGCAGTTGTAGAATAGATATGCAGAAATTTGGAGAAGTTGACAAGTTGACAGCTTAAATAAATTCAAGGCAGAACTAAACAAACAGTTGGAGTGAATGGATGGGTAAAATTGGAAAGGTGTTTTTTTTTTTTTTTTAGCTGATGCTGTATAAGCTTCCTTTCTTGCATCATAAGCCTCTACTAATGCTAATGCCAATGCTAAAAGTCAATTTTTTATAGTAAAATCAAGGAATACACCTTTAACGGCGTGTACTGTGAATTTAAGTTAATTAGAGAATTGGATTTACGAGCATTAAAAAAATTTTTTTTTGGTAAACTCTCTCATGCACTCAAATATATGTAACGGGCACTTCTCTCAAGGTATTTCGAGTGAAAATAGTGCAACTGTGGGAGAGGATATCAAAAAAAAACATAGCACTGTAGGGAAATGAAGAGATGAGAGCTAAGGTAAAGAAAGCTAACATGAGAACCATGCAGTGCTGGATTAATCGATAACAAAATAAGCACATTCTTAGGGCACCAAGGGAAAGGGGTATTACAGTTATTTTCCCCAGCTATCATGCCAACTTTAACTCTTTCACTGCCACATGCTACGTTAATTGATTTTTTGTTATTGTTCTTACCTGCCGTGTTCGACTTTCCACCGCATTTTTAAAAAAAGTTTTCTTCCAAAAAATCACTCTTCCTGTGATACTGAAGGTTAAACAAAATCCACTCTCAATTAGTGTACTTATTACAAATTTAAAATAGTAACTTTTGCAAGTTTGTGTATTTTTTAACATTCATTCTTCTGTAATTTTCATACACACAAGATGAAACATGTTCAAGTAGTGCAAAAAGGGGAAAACTGGCTAAAAAGAATCAACAAAAGACTTTGGATTTAGTGACCAAACTGGAAGGCTGACTAATTCCTTCACAAAATCAACTGGCACGAGTCTCACTACTGATCACACTTTTTGAAAGGTGATATTGTTGCACATACTGACACTAATGACATTAAGAGATCTTAACAAGTACAGGGCCACATTGGAAAAAAGTCATGAGTTACGGTTAAATTTGAAAGTGTTGTAATTCTGCCCAGATACAATACTAGAGAACCTTGTCAATCAATTTGGCCCTGGAAAGCATGTGCAAGCCTCGTGGGGGAAAATTTTTCTCATTTTGGTCTTTGCTTCTTAACCGGACAGACTGTTTCAACAAAGAAGGAATGCACTTAAATATAAATAGTGCAAGAATATGTGCTGATACCATTAAGGCAGTGGGTCAGAAAACTGCCAACTTGGGTGGGGAGGGGGGCACAAAGACTAATAGATTAACAATAGCTGCAGGTAGATCTGAAAGTGATTTTTGCACTGCTTCTATTGGAATGATTAGTAGCCTTGAAAACAAGGTGCTAGGGATTTCAAAAACTGGTGGGAGTCATTATGGAACAAGTAAATACATGGGCTGTCATACATTGGTTAAATAAGAGTAAAGATAGGTGCATGTATAAGATAGGTCATTGGTGTATTCGCATGTACACCAGTGCTAAGAGTATAATAATTTGTAAAATAATAAGAGGAGTTTACCTCAATATAGTACGTAGAACTATATATGTAGAACCGTATGATACTCTCCAGAAATTAAAACAAAAAAATCTAAAACTTACATTACAGTAAAAAATAAATAATTAAAAACCAATTTAACACAATTCAAATCAATTTAACACAATTAAAAATCAATTTAATGCAATTAAAAATTAAAAAGAATCTAACGAAAATATTCAAAATGATTTTCCTTCCTGAAGCTGACAGCGCTTTTCGACTATATGTCATGATCACAGGAGTGAAAATTACCAAATAGGGTTAAAATTGAAACTTAAATAGTGATTATTTGTCTTCGCGCATGCAGGTCCACACATCGGAGATCAAATATGGCCACCGAACAGTAACAGAATTCTCGTGTAATTTAATTTCTACAGTTTCTGCAATTAATAGTCGCATATAATTATGTTGAACATTAACTATTTTGGCCTCGTTAAATAAAAAAAGTATGTTTTTCATAATGGTATGAAAGGCTAATTCTCACGCTGCTGAACGAGAAGCACAAACTGAGGCTTCATGTTGATTTACATGAATATTCAGAAAAAATCGTGTTGAACCTTGGTAAGACAGTTAATTAGACAGGTATTTCGAATGAACGGAGGGATGAAATGGAAGTGGGTTTTTTTTTTTTTTTTGGCTGATGCTGCATAAGCTTTTTCTTACGTCATATTTCTCTACTAATTCTAATGCTAAAGACAAGTCGCAATCACCACAAGAAATGTTGTATACCAGATCATTCATTTGTGTTGTGAACGCGGAAAGAACCAAGCGATTGTTCAGTATAGTCCGTATTGGCCGGGACAAAATTTTAAATTTGGTATCTTTAAAGAATCTAATCTATTAAGCTGTTTGTACCACTGTTCAACATATGGGACAGAAATAAAGTATTAGCATTAGCATTAGCATTAGCATTAGTAGAGGCATATGATGCAAGAAAGCAAGCTTATGCAGCATCAGCCAGGAAAAAAAAAAAAAAAAAAAAAAAACTTCCACTTCACCCCTCCGTTTGTTCAAAATACCTGTCCAGCTGAGCCTTAAATTTATTTAGGCTATCAACTTCCACAACAAGGGATGGAAGTCTGTTCCACCAACCAACTACCCCCTGGCTAAAGGCAAATTTCCCCCACATCTATCCTACATCTGTCTTTCCTCAATTTGAATTTATGCCCTCTCAGGTGATTATTCTGAGCAAGAGGCAGAATCCCATCAGCATTGAGCATGCTCAAACCATTCAAGGCTTTATACACCTCTATCAGATCACCTCGCCGGTGCCTAGTCTCCAGTCACTGTCATTTGCAAAACTTAAGCCTTTCTTCATAAGAGCAACCCTTTATTCCATTCACTAACCTTGTTGCCCTTCTCTGTACTCGTTCCAGCAGCTCTACATCCTTCTTGAAATGAGGCCTCCAGACCTGTATACAGTACTCTAAGTGTGGCCTGACCATTGCCTTATTAGCATTAGCATTAGCATTAGCATTAGCATTAGTAGAGGCATTTGATGCAAGAAAGCAAGCTTATGCAGCATCAGCCAAAAAAAAAAAAAAAAAAAAAAAAAGTAACATAAATAAATAAAAATAACCACTTCCACTTCACCCCACTGTTCGTTCGAAATACCTGTCCAGCTGAGCCTTAAACTTATTTAGACTATCAACTTCCACGACAAGGGATGGAAGTCTGTTCCACCCACCAACCACCCGCTGGCTAAAGGCAAATTTCCGCACATCTATCCTACATCTGTCTTTCCTCAATTTGAATTTATGCCCTCTCAGGTGATTTTTCTGAGCTAGAGGAAGAATCCCATCAGCATTGAGCATGCTCAAACCATTCAAGGCTTTGTACACCTCTATCAGATCACCCCGCTGGTGCCTAGTTTCCAGACATTGTAATTTGCAAAACTTAAGCCTTTCTTCGTAAGAGAACCCCTTTGTCCCATTCACCAATCTAGTTGCCCTTCTCTGTACTCGTTCCAGCAGCTCTACATCCTTCCTGAAATGAGGCCTCCAGGCCTGTATACAGTACTCTAGGTGTGGCCTGACCATTGCCTTATACAAGGGAATAATCACCTCCTTATCCCTGCTAGAAAAATTCCTATATATCATTGACAATACACCATGAGCTACTCTTGCAGCTCGTCTGCACTGCTCAGAGAACTTCATATCTGCCTGCACCACCACCCCCAGGTCCCTTTCATTCTCTACCACTGTCAGTGTAGTACCACAGAGTTGATACGTTGCTCTGGGGTTGCTGTTTCCCATATGTAGTACTTTACATTTGTCAATGTTAAACTTCATTTGCCACCTCGAAGCCCATCTGCTCAACCTTTCCAAATCCTGTTGCAGCAGCATAGTGTCAGTAGTGTCCTTGACAACCCTGCCAACCTTCGTATCGTCTGCAAACTTGGACATTAAGCCTGATATACCATCATCAATATCATTTATAAATACAGAAAACAATAAAGGCCCCAATACTGAACCCTGAGGGACTCCACTAATAACATTAGTCCACGATGAGCAGTGTCCATTGATTACCACTCTCTGTCTTCTCCCCCTCAACCACCCCTTTATCCATAGCAGCAACTTGCCTCCAATGCCACACTGCTCCAATTTGTGCAGCAGTCTTCCATGTGCAACAGTATCAAAAGCCTTTCTAAGATCCAAGTATATAATATCAAAGTTATTCCCTGCATCCAGTTCTTTTGTGACTGCATCATAGTATCCAATCAAATTGGTCAGGCAAGACTTCCCCTTAACAAAACCATGCTGTGTCCTAGCTATAACTGAAGTCTTGTCTAGATGATCCTGCAGTGCTTCTTTCACCAGTGCCTCCATTAATTTTCCAGGAACAGAAGTTAAACTCACAGGTCTATAATTACTTGTGTCAGCCTTTGATCCCCCTTTGTGAATTGGGGTCACATTTGCACATCTCCAGTCAATGGGTACCTCCCCTGAGTCCAAGGAAGCTCTCATAATTATGGCTAAGGGTTTGCTTACCTCCTTTGCTGCCTCCTTTAATATAACTGGATAGATCCCATCCACCCCAGGTGCCTTTCTTGTGTTTATCTTCAACAATTTCTCCTCCACTTTGCTCTCAGTTATTACAAGATTCTCTAGCTTACTGCTAGATTTGAATACACCTCTGGCATTCCCCTCGCTGAATAACTCCTCATGTGTGAATGTCGATGCAAAATATTCATTTAGTTTGTTAGCTACCCGAGCAGGGTCATCAACAGTTGACCCATCGATCTCAAGTGGACCAATCTGATTCATCCCCTTCCTTCTAGAGTTTACATAAGTAAAGAACTCTTTGCTGTTTTTCTTCGCATCCCTTGCCAAGGATCTCTCGTAATCTGCCTTCGCCTGCCTAACCTCCTTTGTAACTTGGTTACAGATCAACTTGTATCTATCATAGGCGTCCGTGTCACGTGTTAATTTGTATGTATCCCATGCATTTTTCTTCTCTGCCATATGCCTCATTAGTTCATCTGACAACCATTTAGGCCTAAACCTTGAACAATATTTCTTAGTTGGTATGTAAAGCCTAGTAGCTTCCACGATAAGTTCTTTGAATGCTTCCCATTTTGAATTTGCTGTTGGCAATATCATCAGTTGATCCCACTGTATAGAATTTAAATATTGTCTCAGTCCATTGTAGTCGCCTTTACGAAAGCAATACCCCTTCCCTTTACCCCTAATGGTAGTTACCTCTTTGAGTAACTCCCACTTCAGCACACTGTGATCACTGCCACCAAGTGGTTCATTTATCTGCAGATTCTTAATGCATGAAGAATCACTACTGATAATCAAATCAAGAGTATTACTCCCTCTAGTTGCCTCCCGAACATGCTGATGTAGAAAACAATCATCCAATAAATCCACAAAAGCCTTGCTACTGTGTGAGTGACCAGCCCCCAAATTCCAGTCAATATCTGGGAAATTAAAATCCCCCATTATAAGACTCTCTGATTTACTGGCCCACTCTATTTCTCCGAACAGTTTCTTATTATACTCATCAGAGTCATTAGGCCTATAGCACACTCCTACTCTCAATTTTGATCTCCCAATGCTTATGTCACACCAAACTGACTCGACACTGCACTGTCCAGCGATGTCGACTGGCTTCACTTCCTTGGATTTTATGTGTTTTTTAACTAATAGCATAACCCCTCCTCCCTTCCTATCCTGTCTATCCTTTCTGTAGACATTGTACTCCCCAAATTCCAGTTCTGCATTTCTTATATCTGTGTGACACCACGTCTCTGAAATCCCCACAATATCTGCCTTTGATGTTTTGAGCAATACCTCAAATTCATCAAATTTATTTACTAAACTCCTAGCATTGGTGTACACACAAGTATACATGCACCTGTTCTTTTTCTTAGCTACCCTAACACAACCCATGTGTTTACTTGTACCCCAATGATTCCCAGCAGTCTCTGAAATATCCTGCATCTTATTTTCCAGGCTGCGGCTCATTCCAATAGAAGCAGTGCAAGAATCACTTTCACCTCTGCCAGTGGCTACTGTTAATCTATTAGTCCTTGTATCCCCCCAATCTAGCAGTTTTCCGACCCACCTAACATTGCCTCGATAGCATCAGCAAACATTCTTGCACCCTTTCTATTTAAGTGTATCCCATCCCTGTAGAAGCAGTCTCTCCTGTTAACAAGTACAGACCAGGCTGAAAAAAATTCTACCCCTTGAGCCCTGCACAATCTTTCCAGGGCCGAATTGATTGACAGGGCTCTCATCATATACTCCCTCCTATCGTGTCTGGGCAGAATTGCAGACACTTTCAATTTCAACCCTAATTCACGGCTTTTTTTCATCAGTGACCTGTACTTGTCAAGTAATTCCGCCGGTCTCCTACTCTTAATGTCATTAGTGCCAAAGTATTTTTTGATATTACTATTGTTGGTTGGTGTAGTATTTTATATACCATCCTTAGCCTGTACCCTAATGTGGTTTATTGTGGCAAGGGGATAACCCTGTTTAAGAACCTGCTAGTTAATATTTGTATTTCTGAGCCCAAAGCAGATTCTGTCGTTGAATATTTATAGACATTTAGAAATTGATTAAAGATAATCGATCTTTTGTAGGTGAACAGGTGATAGCTATTATAATGTAGAAGCATACCAGTGTTTTTAGGTTTTCGATAGATGCTAAATTGGATTTTATTCGAGTCCCGAGTAAGCGTGAAATTTAGAAAGTTTAATGACTTCGTATCCGTATCCTCCCTTTCCAATGTAAATTTAAGTCTAGAATGAATATTATTAAATGAATGTAAAATGTCTTGGATAGTACTACTATCAGTAATGACTAGAACATTGTCTAATTACCTGCCATAGTATGTGATACAGTGTCAAATGTATATGCTCAATCGTTGACAGATAGATCTCTGACATTAAGCCGCTCAGGCTCAAACCCATTGGTAATCTAAAAATTTGTTTGTACACCTTGTGTCGAAAGGTGATATAGTTAGCCTCAACTAACAGTTTAATTAAGTGCAAAATTTCCCTAATAGGTAGCTTCATATAATTAATCAGTATCGAGTTTTTATTTAACATATCCCAAATAATATCTAATGTGTATTCAATGTTTACATTCATATATAACGAGTTAACATCTAGTGAGAATAAATTGTCATTGTCGCCAAGTCTACAGTCTTTGAGATTATTAAATAATGTATCGTAGTTCTTAATCCCAAATTGTATTACCTGTCTAAAGGGTTTTATAATGCTATATACATGTGTGGATAAGGATGAAAATGCCGAGTTCCTGTAGGAAACAATAGGTCGAATAGGAAATCCAGTCTTGTGTAATTTTACCTGACCGAAAAGTGCAGGAACATTGTATGTTCTGGCCTTCAATTCCATTCCTTTAACTGGGCCATGGTAATGTAGTCATTTTTTCGATACGTGGTTAACATTTTATTGTATTGATTGACCAAATTGGTAAACAGTGTTGGGTCTACTTCAAGATAAGTGGAGGTATCTGAAACAACTGAATCTAACTTATTAATATAATCAGGTTTATCTAGTATTACCACTGTATCTCCTTTATCTGCCCTCTATATAATAATGTCCTTATTTCTACGAAGTTCTTGTAAAGCTGAACTGTCATGTGCATTCAATTTAGGAAGTCGCGTTTCTTTTTCGTTATTCACTACTTGGTTAACTTGTTGAATAAATAAATCTTTTTGTGGAACATTACGAAGTCCAAATTCAATATCAATTACGCATTGTTTTTTAGGTAGTTTTCGAGGTGGTAAATTATAATTTAGTCCTTTGGATAAAAGAGAAATCTGGTCCTGCGATAGCGTACACAAGGAAAGATTTGTAACCTGTTGATATGTCGGTTCGTTGAATACTGTGTGAGGGGATGTTCGTGACCTAGCTGACGTATTCTGTGGGTACGTTGTGTCTGGGGGGGGAGGATTGTCACCCAACTCGTATGTACTTGGTTGCAAGCCAGCGAATATGTGTTAGAATTTGCCTGAACGTGTCTTGACCTATCCAATAATGTTTGCAATTTATTAACGTGTCTGTTTTTTGTTTCTGAGGCCTGTGCTTCCCGTCGCAAATCTATGGAGGTCTTCAATACAGACCAATCGTTCGGATGTAGATAATTTTTTAATTTATTGTGAAGCTTGCTAACCTGGGAAAGACGAGTCGCAATCACCACATTTCTTGCGGTGATTGCGACTTGTCTTACCAAGGTGTGATGCAATTTTCTCTGAATATTCGTGTAAATCAACATGAAGCCTCAGTTCATTCTTCTCGTTCAGAACCTACAAACATCAGTATGCTTCTACATTATAATAGCTATCACCTGTTCACCTACAAAAGATCGATTATCTTTAATCAATTTCCAAATGCCTATAAATATTCAACGGCGGAATCTGCTTTGGGCTCAGAAATACAAATATTAACTAGCAGGTTCTTAAACAGGGGTTATCCCCTTGCCACAATAAACTGAATTAGGGTACAGGCTAATGATAGGACACAAAATACTACACCAACCAACAATAGTAATATCAAAAAATACTTTATTTCTGTCCCATACGTTGAACAGTGGCGCAAACAGCTTAATAGATTCTTTAAAGATACAGAATTTAAAATTGTGGCCAGGCCAATATGGACTATACTGAAAATTACACACTATACTGAACGATCGCTTGGTTCTTTCCGCATTCGCAACACAAATTAATGATCTGGTATACAACATTTCTTGCGGTGATTGCGACTCGTCTTACCAAGGTTCGACGCGATTTTCTCTGAATATTCATGTAAATCAACACGAAGCCTCAGTTTGTGCTTCTCATTCAGCAGCATCAGAATTAGCCTTTCATGCCATTAACGAAAAACATACTTTTTTATTTAACGAGGCCAAAAGACTTAATGTTCAACGTAATTATATGCGACTATTAATTGCTGAAACTGTAGAAATTAAATTACACGAGAATTCTGTTAATGTTCAGTGGCCATATTTGATCTCCGATGCGTGAACCTTTATGTGCATGTGCAAAGACAAATAATCACTATTTAAGTTTCAGGTTCAATCCTATTCGGTAATTTTCATTCCTGTGATCATGACATATGGTCAAAAAGCATTGTCAGCTTCAGGAAGGAAAATTGTTTTGAATATTTTCGTTAGATTCTTTTTAATTTTTAATTGCGTTAAATTGATTTTTAATTGTGTTAAATTGATTTGAATTGTGTTAAATTGGTTTTTAATTATTTATTTTTTACTGTAAGGTAAGTTTTCGATTTTTTCGTTTTAATTTCTGGAGAGTATCATATGGAAGTGTTCTGTTTACTATATTGAGGTAAACTCCTCTTATTATTTTACAAATATTCACTAATAGCATAACCCCTCCTCCCTTCTTATCCTGTTTATCCTTCCTGTACATATTGTACTCTCCAAATTCCATTTCTGCATTCCTTATATCTGTGTGACACCACGTCTCTGATATCCCAACAATATCTGCCTTTGATGTTTTGACCAACACTTCAAATTCATGTAGTAACTACATGATTAAGTTTCAGTTACCGTTAAATATTTACTAAAGCACTTGATCTGATTATCAGTAGTAAGCAAATAATAATTCTTTTGAAATCATTTCTTTCTGAAAAAAATGATCTGTGCATATCCAAGAAGTTTGTTGTAATGAATTTGACTGTATTATTGTTATTATTAAATTCAATGTAATATTTTATTACATTGAATTTAATAAAATTCATTGAATAATTTTATTGAATGAATTTTATTATATTATTATTATTATTATATGCTAAAGAGTTCCACTTGATTCATTTGGACTTTTATAGGTTTGGTGGGAAAGAAAACTTCATGGAATTCATGAATGAGTTTCTAGAGAGAGAGTGGAGTACAATGAAAATGTTTCTAGGCCTAATATCTGTAAGTATTAGAGAGTATTTTTACACTCACATACATGCACAGTATAATGCTTAATTAAGCATATTCTTTTTTTTTTGAGGGGGGGGGGGAGTAAAGGAAATTATATAGAATAGAAAGTTGTTCAAAAATATATACCACATATTTTCCTATATAAATTGTACTTTTAAGCCCTAAAATATCTTATAAAATTTTAGGTCCAACTTAACTTAGATTACAAAGACATGAATCAATACCAGTATATTTACATTTTATTACACATTTATTCAATATTCCTTCTTCCAACCCCGTCAGTATTATGGAGTTTTAAATGGCATTCATCAGTCCAGGTGACAGATTTCCATGTCACGGGTCCAGTGTTGATGCTGAAGTGCCCATTCTAGGTGCGGTTTCTTGTGTCTTGCGCTGAACATGGGTCACAGCTGTCATCTACCATAGCCTTTTCAATTAAATGGCTGGTGCATATTCCATGTGGATATTGGTCTTGTTATTCCTCTGTTGTACTGGGTAGTTAATTATGACACTGATACATTGCTACTGTGTTATGACACATGACACTCACCCCGGGCTGACCACATATAACTGTGCCATGTGTGATCAGTTATGGTAGTATGACTGGCTCCACAGTGATACAACCATAACCCATTGAGCCAGTTATAGTAGACTTGTAACACCACAGAATGGGCGTACTTTACTATGTTGGCTATAGTTGATATACGGGCACCTGCATATTTTACCGGCACCTGCCTAGCCAGGGGGGGCAGGAGCAGCAGTGCATAGCACATGCTTCTTGATTAGACTGGAGTTCGAACCCGTGACTACCAAATACGGAGGATGCGGCAAGGTCAGGAAATGACCACTGTATATCTCCAGACAATATGGCCTTAGTTGCTAATGCTCCTAAAGACCAAATAACAATGATAACAACAGCATGTTTTGCCCTACACATTGGCACTAATGATATTAAGAGTAGGAGACCAGGGAAATTACTTAACAAGTACAGGTCAATGTTTAAAAAAAGCCGTGAGTTAGTGTTGATTTTGAAAGTGTCTGCAATTCTGCCCAGACGTGATAAGAGGTAGTATATGATGAGAGCCTTGTCAATTAATATGCCCCTTGAGAGATTGTACAAGGCTCAAGGGGTAGAATTTTTCTCAGCTTGGTCTGTGCTTGTTAACAGAAGAGACAACTTCTATGGGGATGGGATTCACTTAAATAGAAAGGGTGCAAGAATATTTGCTGATGTTATTGAGGCAGAGTTAGGTGGGTTGGAAAACTGCTAGTTGGGGGGGATACATGGACTAATAGATTAACAGTAGATGCTGGCAGAGGTGAAAATGATTCTTGCACTGCTTCTATTAAAATGCAGTTGAGCAGTAGCCTGGAAAGCAAGGCAATGGGGATTTCCAGGACTGCTTGGAGTCATAGTGGAACAAGTAAATATATGGGCTGTGTTAGGGTAACTAAGAGTAGAAACAGGTGCATGTATACTTGTGTGTATACCAATTCTAGGAATATAGTTAATAAATTTGATGAGCTAGAAGTGCTAGTCAAGACATCAAAGTCAGATATTGTTGGGATATCAGAGACGTGGTGTCACACAGACATAAGCAGTGCAGAATTGGAATTTGGGGAGCACAAAGTGTACAGAAAGGACAGACAGGACAGGAAGGGAGGAGGGGTTATGCTGTTAGTTAAGAAACTCATAAAATCTAAGGAAGTGCATCCAATTGATGTTGGTGGATAATGCAATGTCGTGTCTGTTTGGTGTGATATAAGCACTGGGAAAGGAAAAATGAGAGTGGTGTGTTATATGCTTAATGAATCTGATGAGTATAATGAGTAAATCTGCAGAGAAATAGAGTGGGAGAGTAAATCAGAGTGTCTTATAATGGGGGATTTTAATTTTCCAGAGATTGGCTGTAATTTGTGGGTTGCTCACTCACACACTAGCAAGGCTTTTGTGGATTTATTGGATGAATGTTTTCTACAGCAGCATGTTCGGGAGGCAACTAGAGGGAGTAATACTCTTGATCTGATTATCAGTAGTGATTCTTCATGCATTAAGAATCTGCAGATAAAGGAAACACTAGGTGGCAGTGATCACAGTGTGCTGAAGTGGGATTTACTCAAAGAGGTAACTACCATCAGGGGTTAAGGGAACAGTTTTTGCTTTTGTAAAGGTGACGACAGTGGTCTGAAGCAGTATTTAAATTCTATACAGTGGGACCAACTGATGATGTTACCAACAGCAAATTCAAGATGGGAAGAATTGAAATAAATAATCTTGGAAGCTACTAGGCTTTTCATAAAAACTAAGAAATATTGTTCAAAATTTAGGCCTAAATGAGATGAATTAATTAGACATGTGGCAGAGAGGAAAAATGAAAACTTCTCCTGGGTCCAAGGAAGCCTGGACTCAGGTGAGATACCCATGGACTGGAAATGTTCAAATATGACCCCAATCCACAAAGGAGGATCAAAGGGACACTCAGCTAATTACAGACCTGTTTAACTTCCATTACAGAGAAATTAATGGAGGCACTGGTTAAAGAAGCCCTGCAGGATCATCTAGACAAGACTTCAGTTATAGCTCGCACACAGCATGAGTTTGTTAAGGGGAAGTCTTGTCTGACCAATTTGATTGGATACTATGAAGTAGTCACAAAGGAACTAGATGCAAGGAGTAATTTTGATATCATATATTTGGATCTTGGGAAGGCTTTTGATACTGTTGCACCTGGAAGACTGTTGCACAAATTGGAGCAGTGTGGCATTGGAGGCAAATTACTGCTATGGATAAAGGGATGGTTGAGTGGGAGAAGACAGAGAGTGGTAATCAATGGACACTGCTCTTCGTGGACTAATGTTATTAGTGGAGTCTCCCTGGGTTCAGTGTTGGGTCCATTGTTGTTTCTGTATTCATTAATGATATTGATGATGGTAAAAAAAGGTAAAAGGTGATGATGTTAAAAAAGGTAAACTGCAGCCATTATCAACACACTACAGGATGGAAGCCTCCTCAACAATTCATGCTGAGGGAAATGGAACATAATCTGCCATGCTGGTGCAGTGCGGGTTGGAAGATCAACTGCATTTAGCAGTCAGGGGCTTGAACCCCAGTCTACTCAAAGAGCATTTGCTACTGCAAATGCTCTTTGAGTAGACTGGGGTCCAACTCCTGACCACTTGGCTACAGAGGCCTGTTTGATGATGGTATATCATGCTTAATGTCCAAGTTTGGAGATGATACAAAGGTTGGCAGGGTTGTTAAGGACATTACTGATGCTATGCTGCAGCAACATGATCTAGAAAAGTTGAGTAGATGGGCTGAGCGGTGGCAACTGAAGTTTAACATTGACAAATGTAAAGTACTGCATATGTGAAGCAGTAACCTTAGAGTATGAACGGTGTGGTACTACACTGACAGAGGTAGAGAGTGAAAAGGACCTGGGGGTAATTGTGCAGACGGTCTGCAAGAGTAGCCCATTGTGTCTTGTCAATGATATATAGGAATTTTTCTAGCAGGGTGAAGGAGGTGATTATCACCAATGGTCAGGCCACATCTTGTGAGTACTGTCTGGAGGCCTCATTTTAAGAAGGAAGTAGATCTGCTGGAATGAGTACAGAGAAGGGCAAGAAGATTAGGAATGGAACAAAGGTTGCTCTTATGAAGAAAGGCTTAATTTTTGTAAATTACAGTGTCTGGAGACTAAGGTCTCCAGACACTGTAATAGGTCAAGTGATTTCCAACCAGTAGGGGTAGTAGGAGACTAGTAGGGGCCAGACGTGTTCAAAGCCGCTAAGTGGATTTTTCTTATTTATTGATTTGAAATTATTGTTTTTCTAAAACTTTTGATTTAAATTTAGCAGTATAGCATTATTTTGTGATTTTCTGATTAATTTGGTGTATTTATTCTTTACTCAGCCTTGCAATTGCATAAACGTTTTGGTAAGAATATGCATGTGTTACAAGTCGCAACTCCGCTGAATGAGAAGTGTTTTTTTTAGCCATATTTAGCCGCTTATTGAATATTTTTTACATCAAATTATTTTTTGTAAGTAGCTTATAGACCTAGTAAGGATCGTTAGTTTATTCTGAATTGAGACAGCGAGATTTGAAAGTTAATAAATACTTAAGTGTCCATAGATTACCGTTTGTAACTTCCCGCCTTTGTCTTTGTGATACGATCGTCATATATCGAACCTAGGTAGCGTTAGTATAGTATAGGTTATAATATTTTCAGTGATCGGTAAAATCTATTAAACTTCTTGAACTTCGTTGGCATTTAAATTGTACTTTTAACTAAATACATATACCGACTTAGATTACAAACGTAACATAATTAATTAATACATAACTGATACGGAAGTTATATAAAGGGAACTCGGAGATAATTCATACTTGAGACTAAAAAATATATATCCCGTTATAACTGTGTTGGGAGATAAGTTAGGGTTATAAACTGAAATTGAAATTTTATTTAAATTAAAAGAAACATGACTCAGACATGTTTCTTTTAATTGATATTGATAACCAGAGCAGCAAAACAAAAGGCTCAAGCTAATGGAAGTGCTGTGGCTCAGAGGAGCAGTGAGGGGGGCAGTTGCCTTCTGAAACACAGCCTTCTAAAATGCACTGCTTGCATGATGTTTGTGGGGCATTCAGGTACGGGACATGATATTGCCATGGGGGACGTCTTTGTGTGTGTTGTGCGATGCAAGGAGTGTATCGAAATCAGGCAACAACTCAGCGTTCTTATGGGCCTATATGAGAGCTTGAAGGACAGGGTGGATGCCCTTGAAGGAACTAAATTGAGGGGCCCATCAAGCTCTCAGCTGCCCACATCAACGCCAGAGCTTGCACTTGGTCGTCGTGCAAAACAGCGGCAACCCCCCAAGGCAGAATGCGCTGGTCCCAAAGGAACTAGTAGTTGTTGGTGACTCTATTGTCAGGGAAACGGGGAACATGCTTTGTAAAAAGGATAGGTGGAACAGGACCAGGGTATGTCTGCCAGGGGCAAAGGTTGATGACGTTGTAGAGCAGATATCATCTTTTAAGGGCACAAAAGGTGATATAGTTGTACACGTTGGCACTAATGATATCAACAGTAGGAGACTGGCAGAATTGCTTAACAAGTACAGGTCACTGTTGAAAAAAAGCTGTGAAATAGGGTTGAATTTGAAAGTGTCTGCAATTCTGCCCAGACACGATAGGAGGGAGTATACGATGAGAGCCTTGCCAATCAATTCGGCCCTGGAAAGATTGTGCAAGGCTCAAGGGGTAGACTTTTTTTCAGCCTGGACTGTACTTGTTAACAGGAGAGATTGCTTCTACAGGGATGGGATACACTTAAATAGAAAGGGTGCAAGAATATTTGCTGATGCTATCGAGGCAGTGTTAGGTGGGTCGGAAAACTGCTAGCTTGGGGGGAGACAAAGACGAATAGATTAACAGTAGCCACTGGCAGAGGTGAAAGAGATTCTTGCATTCCTTCTATTGGAATGAGCAGAAGCCTGAAAAACAAGATGCAGGATATTTCAGAGACGGCCGAGGGTCATTGCGGTACAAGTAAACACATGGGTTGTGTTAGGGTAGCTAAGAGTAGAAATAGGTGCATGTATACTTGCGTGTACACCAGTGCTAGGAGTTTAGTAAATACATTTGATGAATTTGAGGTATTGCTCAAAACATCAAAGGCAGATATTGTTGGAATATCAGAGACGTGGTGTCACACAGATATAAGGAATGCAGAACTGGAATTTGGGGAGTACAACGTCTACAGAAAGGATAGACTGGATAGGGAGGGAGGAGGGGTTATGCTATTAGTTAAGAAATACATAAAATCCAAGGAAGTGAAGCCAGTGGACATCGCTGGACAGTGCAGTGTCGAGTCAGTTTGGTGTGACATAAGCATTGGGAGATCAAAATTGATAGTAGGAGTGTGCTATAGGCCTAATGACTCTGATGAGTATAATAAGATACTGTACAGGGAAATAGAGTGGGCCAGTAAATCAGAGAGTCTTATAATGGGGGATTTTAATTTCCCAGATATTGACTGGAATTTGGGGGCTGGTCACTCACACACTAGCAAGGCTTTTGTTTTCATAAAGGGACTACGATGGACTGAGACAGTATTTAAATTTTATACAGTGGGACCAACTGATGATGTTACCAACAGCAAATTCAAAATGGGAAGCATTCAAAGAACTTATCTTGGAAGCTACTAGGCTATACATACCAACTAAGAAATATTGTTCAAGGTTTAGGCCTAAATGGATGTCAAATGAACTGATGAGGCATATGGCAGAGAAGAAACATGCATGGGATACATACAAATTAACACATGACACAGAAGCCTATGATAGATACAAGTTGATCTGTAACCAAGTTAAAAAGGAGGTTAGGCAGGCGAAAGCAGATTACGAGAAATCTTTGGCAAGGGATGCAAAGAAAAACAGCAAAGAGTTCTTTACTTATGTAAACTATAGAAGGATGGGGATGAATCAGATTGGTCCACTTGATATCGATGGGTCAACTGTTTATGATCCTTCTCAGGTAGCTAACAAACTAAATAAATATTTTGCATCGACATTCACACATGAGGAGTTATTTAGCGAGGGGAAAGCCAGAGGTGTATTCAACTCTAGCAGTAAGCTAGAGAATCTTGTAATAACTGAGAGTAAAGTGGAGAAGAAATTGTTGAAGATAAACACAAGAAAGGCACCCGGGGTGGATGGGATCTATCCAGTTATATTAAAGGAGGCAGCAAAGGAAGTAAGCAAACCCCCTAGCCATAATTATGAGAGCTTCTTTGGATTCAGGGGAGGTACCCATAGACTGGAGATGTGCAAATGTAACCCCAATTCACAAAGGAGGATCAAAGGCTGACACAAGTAATTATAGACCTGTTAGTTTAACTTCGGTTCCAGGAAAATTAATGGAGGCACTGGTTAAAGAAGCACTGCAGGATCATCTAGACAAGAATTCAGTTATAGCTCAGACACAGCATGGTTTTGTTAAGGGCAGGTCTTGTCTGACCAGTTTGATTGGATGCCATGATGTAGTCACAAAAGAACTGAATGCAGGGAATAACTTTAATATTATATATTTGGATCTTAGAAAGGCTTTTGATACTGTTGCGCATGGAAGACTACTGCACAAATTGGAGCAGTGTGCCATTGGAGGCAAATTGCTGCTATGGATAAAGGGATGGTTGAGTGACAGAAGACAGAGAGTGGTAATCAATGGACACTGCTCAACGTGGACTAATGTTATTAGTGGAGTTCCTCAGGGTTCAGTGTTGGGTCCATTGTTGTTTTCTGTATTTATAAATGATATTGATGATGGTATATCAAGCTTAATGTCCAAGTTTGCAGACAATACAAAGGTTGGCAGTGTTGTTAAGGACACTACTGATGCTATGCTGCTGAAACAGGATCTGGAAAGGTTGAGCAGATGGGCTAAGAGGTGGCAAATGAAGTTTAACATTGACAAATGTAAAGTACTACATATGGGAAACAGTAACCCCAGATCAACGTATCAACTCTGTGGTACTACGCTGACAGTGGTAGAGAATGAAAAGGACCTGGGGGATAATTGTGCAGGCAGATATGAAGTTCTCTGAGCAGTGCAGACGAGCGGCAAGAGTAGCTCATGGTGTCTTGTCAATGATATACAGGAATTTTTCTAGCAGGGATAGGGATGTGATTATTCCCTTGTATAAGGCATTGGTCAGGCCACACCTTGAGTACTGTATACAGGTCTGGAGGGCTCATTTCAAGAAGGATGTAGAGCTGCTGGACTGAGTACAAAGAAGGGCAACAAGATTAGTGAATGGAACAAAGGGTTGCTCTTATGAAGAAAGGCTTAAGTTTTGCAAATTACAGAGTCTGGAGACTAGGCATCGGCGAGGTGATCTGATAGAGGTGTATAAGGCTTTGAATGGCTTGAGCATGCTCAATGCCAATGAGATTCTTCCTCTTGCTCAGAATAATCACCTGAGAGGGCATAAATTCAAATTGAGGAAGGACGGATGTCGGATAGATGTGCGGAAATTTGCCTTTAGCCAGCAGGCAGTTGATTTGTGGAATAGACTTCCATCACTTGTTGTTGAAGTTGATAGCCTAAACAAATTTAAGGCTCAGCTGGACAGGTATTACGAACGAACGGAGGGGTGAAATGGGAGTAGTGGTTGTGTTTTTTTTTTTTTTTTTTATCTGATGCTGAATAAGCTTGCTTTCTTGCATCATATGCCTCTACTAATGCTATTTACTATGTTATCTACTTTTAATTTCTCATGGATATCTAAATTTCTTTGGTGGTCTAGTCGTGTAAAGCCTAATAATGGTCTTAAAAATCTCATTTGGGCTGCTTCTAGTTTGTGTGCACATTTCTTATTTATGACCCAAGTCTCACAGCTGTAGAAGAGGGCTGGTTTTTGAAGTGATGTTGTGCAGTTGTAATTTTGTTTCAGTTGTCATTTGTTTTCCGAAGTGGTTTAATCATTCCATTCATTTTATTATATTTTTGTAGTTTAGTGTGGATGTCTTTCCCTTCATTTGATATTAAATTTCCCAAATAGGTAAAGTCAGATATTTGTTCTATTATTTTTATTTTATCATCAATAACAATTTTGACTCTCTGTATGTTTTTTTCCACATAATCCCATTGATTTTGTTTTTGAGGTGGAGATTTTCATCTCGTACTTTTTACCTATTTTATTAAGTTCATTTGCTGCTATTTGTAGTTCATCTTCGGATTTTGCAATTATAACTTGATCATAAGCATATAATATAGTTTGGATTTTATTCCTGTTGTTCAACTGTATTCTGTTGTTAATTGTTTGTTTCCATTCTTTAAGAATTTTATTGATGTTGATATTAAATAAATTTGGTGATAGTCCACATCCTTGTTTCATTCCTTTATTGGTGTTAATTGGGTCTGATAGTTGGCCATTAGAATATTTTATACAGACTTGAGTTTTTATATAGGCTTTGGATCGCTTTCCGGAGTTGGTTGGGATATTTTCTTCACGTAGAATCTGCCAAAGTTTTTCCCTGTGTACATTGTCAATTTTGCTTCTACATTATGTCAATTTTAAAGTTCACAAGCCATTTTCTAATCAATCCCTCTTTTGATTTAGTAATTTATATTTTGCACCTTCCATTATATTGATAACTAAATTTTATTCTCATTTTCATTTATGTTTATGCTTTTTGCCCATTGGCTTATGGTTTACATCAGAAATGAAGACAACGTTGCTATTTTTCTTGCAGTTCCTGTTGTTAGCACTCGATGAGAGGCTGGTTTTCTAAGTTGTGTGGCAACTTTCTCTTTTGATAAATTTTTATTATGCATATTTTATTAGTTATCTCTTAGTTATTTTCACTATCTGTCCTGCTCACTATCTTTCTTTAACTTTATTCTTTTATTTCTATTCTTTCCGTTTTTTTTTTTTTTTACTATACTTTTATTCCTTTTCTTCTCATCTGATCACTTTATATATATAATATTATTTGTTAGAATATGTGTATTAGTGTTTGGCAGAAAGTAATGAAAAAAGGAAGACAATACTATTATGTCATTTAAATACCAGGTACCGTTTAACATCGTATTGTGCATATAACCTCAAAAGCCTATTTAAAATTGGTTTTGCCATACTGAATATTGATGATCACAGAAACAGAGAACCGCTTATTGTTATTTTCCTTTCAATTTGGGTGTTTGGACCCTAGAGAAAGTCAACAAAATTGTAGGTATACAATAATGAGTTTTGTATTTTATCATATGTATTTGTATTCTTTAAAAATCTAACATGTTTTTAGCAATCAAACATTTCTTTTTCAACAATTTAACATTTGTAATGTTAAATTGTTGAAAATTTTCATACTCTCTGCCAAATACTAATACACTCATTTTCTAACAAATAATACTATATATGACATTACGGTTGTAGTATATATATTGACTTCTTTACTTATGCAAACACTAGAAGGAAAGTGATGAGTCAGATTGGTCCATTCAATATTGATGGTTTGACTGTTGATGATTTTGCTCAGGTGCTGACAAACTGAATGAGTATTTTGCATTTACATTCACACATGAGGAATTATTTAGAGAAGGGGTAACGGAAATCTGTCAAGGAACTAAATGATTTTGTAATAACTGAGAGGAAAGTGAAAGAGAAAGTGATAAAGTTGAAGTCAAACATAAGAAAGGCCTTTGCAGTGGATGGGATCTATCCAATTATATTAAGGGAGGCAGCAAAGGAATTAAGCAAACCCTTAGTCATAATTATGAGAGCACCTTTGGATTCAGGGGAGGTCCCCGTGGACTGGAGATGTCTGAATGTATCCCCAATTCACAAAGAGGATCAAAGGATGATATGAGTAATTACAGGCCTGTAATTACTCATATCTAGGGTTCTAGGGAAAATAATGGAGTCACTAGTTAAAGAAGCACATGGTCATCTATACAAGACTGCAGTTATAGTTCAGACACAGCATGGATTTGTTAAGGGGAAATCTTGTTAGACCAATTTCAGTGGATACTGTGATGTGGTCACAAAAGAACTGGATGCAAAAGATAATTTTGATATCATGTACTGGATTTCAGGAAAGCTTTTGATACTGTTGCTCATAACAGACTGCTGTACAAATTGGAGTAGCGTGACATTAAGAGAAAGTTGCTGCTATAAATGAAGGCATGGTTGATTGAGAGAAGACAGAGAGTGGTAATCAGTGGACCTTGCTCTTTGTGGATGAATGTTATTAGTGGTCCCATGGGGTTCGAGTAACCCAAATGTCGCGGGTTCGAATCCCGCCTCGGACTTGGATCAGAGTAGAAAATGCAAAAAAGTTTGGGAGGTTCATTATGGCCACAGAAGCCAATACGGCAACAACTAACAAAAAAAAAAAAAAGGGGTTTGCCATTGGGCCCATTGTTGTTTTCTATATTTATCAGTGATATTAATCAAAGCATATCAGTCTTAATATCCAAGTTTACAGATGGTATGAAGGTAGGCAGGATGCAGGATGATTAATCACAGTAATGTGATTAATCATCGGGATCTAGAAATGTTAGGCAGATGGGCTGTGAAATGGCAATTGAAGTTTATACCTTGATAAATGCAGCAAAGTACTGCATATAGGTAGCAATAACCCCATAGTAATGTACCAAATGTGTTGAACTACACTCAGGATAGTGGAAAATTTAAAAGAACTGGGGATAATTGTTCTGTCTGATATGGTTTCTGAGCAATGCAGACAGGCTTCTAGGACAGCTCATGAGGTTTCGTTAATGATATACAGCTATCAGTTTTGCTAGCAGGGATAAGAATGTGATTATCCCATTATATAAGGCAATGGTCAGGTCACATTTTGAGTACTGCTACACATGTGAAGGCCTCATTTTAGGAAGGATGTGGAGCTACTGGAATTAGTACAGAGACAGTCAGTGAGATTCGTGAGCAGAACAAATGGGTGCTCTGGATTAAGGCTTTGAATGGATTGAGCAAGTTCAGTGCTGATGAGATTCTTCCTCTTGCTCAGACCAAACAGACACATATGAGAGGACACAAATTCAAGCTGGGAAAGGACAGTTGCAGACAGATGTGCAGAAGTTTGCCTTTAGCTAATGGGTGGTTGATTGTTGGAACAACCTTTCATCTGTTGTTATGGAAGTTGATACTTTAAATAAATTCAAGGAAGAACTAGATAAACTATTGGGGGGAATGAATAGGCAAAATGGGAAGTGTCTTTTTTTTTTATTTTTGTTGTTGTTTTGGCTGATGCTGTATAAGCTTGCTTTCTTGCATCATTTGCCACTTTTAATGTAATTTCCAGCCCATAAATACTGCATGCTAATACTAATATTAATAATTAACACCATACTATATACCCCCATATAATATATATATATATATATATATATATTTATATTATATGGGGGTATATAGTATGGTGTTAATTATTAATAATTATTATTATTAATAATTATTAATAATTAATAACAATAATTATTAATAATTATTGTTATTTATATATATATATATAATGTGTGGTTTGTAAAATAAATAAAGTGTCTGTGAACATGGAAATGAAAAGTACACACGGTGTTTTTTCATTTTCATTTTCACAGACACTTTATTTATTTTACGAACCACACATTATTTATATCCTTTTGCTTCCTTTACTTCCTTCACTGCATGTTTTGGAGCATTAAACATACAATAACTTTTGTTATTTTCCTCTTTCTGCTTATTTTTGCTTCTTAATAGTTTTATATTACTACTATATGTATATATATATATAAATTAGTAGTGGTGAAGGGTATTGTGCTAACGTTACTGGAATGGTAATGCTGGTTATGGAGAACTACTAACTTATGTAGAAATTATGGTTGTTGGGTACTTTCTGCTTATAGCAGTATCCCAGGTCCATAATCCATTATGATTTTTATTTTTATTTCTATTATTAATAATATTTTAAACTGTTGCTACCTTAAAAACACACACATATATATACACACACACAGTCGGGTCTCCATATAGTCGAGTCTCCATTTCGTGTTAACACTTCCCGCATAAATCTGTATTTTCTCCCAAGTAGCCCCAGATGTTTTCTACATACGCTAAACACTTATGCAACCATTTACAATTAACAGAAAAATGTTTAAATGTGTTTTACAATAATAAGTAATATTTTAGACCCATGTTTCAGAAATACTGTATCAAAATTTTATTACATAGTTGAGAACAAGGCATGCACCAGGGTATTCACTACAGGAGCCAGTACTCCTCAGTAGTAGGGGTCGCAGGTTCTGGAGAAGAAGCAGGATTGGCTGTCATTTATACTTCTGGTTTGGTGGCATGAGGAGTTTAGGTGTCGATGTAGAAGTTGTCCTTTTCGGGAACATTGTGATGGGAAACTGTTTCTTCTTCATCATATTCATAGAAGAAGCCTGCTAGGCGTTTTGGAGTCATGCATTGCCTGCGCTAAGTTTTCCAAGTCAAACTTCTTCTATTGGCGTGGTTCTTCCTCAACCTCGTCCTCATCTTCATAGTTGAAACAAACAAGCTCCTCAAGTTCATTATCCATCAGTGTTATTGCTTCCATCAATTAAATCATTGATGCCCTCCTCCTTGAAACTTCGCCCTCTAAAAGCTTTTGGAGGCCTCATTTTAGGAAACATGGAAAAGTAGGCCAGGCTTTTCATATGGACTGCTGCATTACTGCAAACTAACAGCATAACCCAGTCTTGTGCTGGCATCTTCTTCTTCCAGAATAATGCCATCTCATCAGCATTGAAAACCTGTTCAGGTTTATATCCCTTCTCCTTGATGAGCTTCTCGAGTTGCGCAGGGTAGGCCTTATGATCAGCTGAAGCAGACTCTCCTATAATCTTTACATTACAGAGTGAACAAAGCCTCTTGAATTTCTGGAACCAGCCTTTGCTGGCAATGAAAGTGGTTTCTGCAGAGCTGCTAGTACATGGGGGGGGGGGGTTGCTGCTCAAATCTGTTGTAAAGAACGAGGGCCTTAGCAGAAATCATACCAATGTTCACAGGCAAGTTCTTCTTGTGCTGGTCTTCGATCCAAACGAACAGTGCATTCTCCATTTTTAACACCACTTTATCACATAAATAAGCCGTGTATTTAGCAGTAAGAATTCCACCAGTTTGTACTGCCTCTCTGATCTCAGTTTCTTGTTTCCTTATGTATCGTACGGTACTTTCATTGATACCAAACATGTGGCCTATGGCTACGTATATGAGTCCTTCACAACATTTATCAGAATCTGCACTTTCTCGCACTTTGTACTTAGGTATTCACCTAAGCACAAGTAGCCAAATGCAAGCAGCCTCTGTGGACAAGTGGTCAGGAGTGGGAGTGCAGTAGCACACGCTCCTTGAGTAGACCAGGGTTCAAGTCTCTGACTGATAAATACAGTCAATCTGCCAAATGGCACTGAGCCAGCTTGGCAGATTATGATCCATTCCCTCAGCATGAATCGTTGAGGAGGCTTCCATCCTGCAATGGGTTGATAATGGTTGCAGTTTACCCTTTGCCTTTTTTAGCATAATGCAGATACACACAACACACAAAAGTCAAAAGCTGTCCTAATAGGATGGCACTCACTGCAAGACTGAAAAAAAAAACAACTATTTATTAGTGCCCAGCATGTTAATTTAACTATCCATGTACATTGTGTCTGTAAATTTCATGTGTTCTTTAGTCGATTTGCATGTTTTTCTGGACAAAAACCTCGGCTTCCGGGGAAAAACCTTGCTATCTAAGTCTGAGACCGACTAACTCAGCCACAGAGTGAAAAAAAGCCCATAAAAGTTCCTCGCATCATTGACGGGATTCCTCCTGGAGTGGGGAGGATGGCGATGATACCACTGTGCTACCCATGCAGACTGCTAGACTGAAGATGAACGTGCCTCAGGGTGATTGCAGCAAGTAGCAGCCAAATTTTTAGTATGATAAATTCCGCGACTGCTAACTCAAAAACACGAATCCGCAAATACAGATCTTGCGAATATGGAGACCCAACTGTGTGTGTGTGTGTGTGTGTGTGTGTGTATATATATATATATAATAAAAAATAAACTAAATCTGCAGCCATTGTCAATCTACTGCAGAATGGAGGCCTACTCAACAAAAAACCAAAAAACCTCAACAAAAAGTCATGTTGAGGAAAATGGACCATAATCTGCCTTACTGGTCCAGAGCAGGTTGGCAGATCAACTGTATTTAGCATTCAGGGGATTCAACCCCAGTCTACTCAAAGTGCACATGCTATTGCACTTCTGCTCCAGACCACTTGGTGGTCTGGAGGCATATATATATATATATATATATATGCCTCCAGAAGTGAACTTGACGAAATGGACAAGGAATGTAGTGATATATGGTAGGATGAGGTGACCAGGTAAGATATAAAAAAGAGAGAGATAAATAGTTGGCAAGAAATTAAAATAAGAAATGAAAAGGCGACCAAAATAAGACTGCATTGCAGTGTTTTTATCAGAGGCTATCCACCAAAATTATGAGAAAGACAGCAATGTTCTTGCTTCTGTTTCCAACATGTTCTGTATGCTATGGTGCACATGTGCTGTAGACACGTGTTAAGAACAAAATTTGAAAATTTGCGGCAAGAATAAGGTCTAATAAATTGTGCCAATAAATGTAAATATATTATGTAGGTCATACAGATCATGGATGACCTTACAGAAGCAAGTAAAAAGAATTTAAAAAACTGAAGTAATGATATTGGAATGTAGGAATAAGCAAGAAGAAAGGAAGTTACTGTTACCTTGTAAAACTGAAAATGACCAAGATGGCGGCGCGCCAGTATATTTATGTATAGTTACGCTAGCAGTTCCTATCATTAGAAAATGGTGCGAAAAAAAAAAAAAAAAAATTGTATGGTATGGTATCTGTGGGCTAGTTGGACATATAAATTGAAATGCAATATGTGGTGATGAACGCTGTTAAATACATGTTGCCCAAACTGCCTAGGATAGTTGAGGGATATAATAGCTTACAAAGTAGTGGTGAAAAGCAGCTAAACTTTGTTAAGGCAAAAAATAGATTGGGTAAAGTAAGAAGGTAGTATCCTGCATATTGCATTCGATAAACTAATGGCTCACAGGACATAAGAAGTATTGACAAATAAAGCAGAAAGATGAATGAAGTAGAGGAAAGTAAAGGCTCGGGTAATTCGGGGTTGCAAAACCCGTTCCTGTAGTTAGGACCTTGAACGAAAGTTTGGGAGTGAGTACATCATGTATTTAAGGCCAGTTGTGTGAGTGAGAAAAATATGACAGATAGATAATGAAATGAAAATTAAAAATTAAATTATATACATGGTTAATACACTGTGTTAGGCCAATTGGTGGGTACAGGTTTTCTAAGCTGTAAGAGGCCTAGTGTATATTGTATATACAGGGTGATTCACTACCAGTGCGACAAACTTGCAGGAGGTGTAGGGGGCACAAAGATGAATCGGAATCGTGTAGCATTGCAGGGTCCGAAATGCCTTCGTCATGCGGTAGAGGATGTTGAACGGGAGGTCGCGTGAACAGCAATTCCGCTGGAAGTCAGCATTTGCGAACCATTTCTGTTGAAGAAACCAAGTAGCAAAAGTCCTCCGGAGTGGATAATCCGCAGGCTCCAATGATTGGATGCATTGCAGATGGTATGAACTCATTTGGTTTGTTGACAGTATTCTCCATACAGTGGATTGGGAAATACCCAATCGTTGGCCTATCGCTGGAGTACTCGTACTCAGATTGCCTTCTGCAAGACGTAGGACATTCTCCTCATTGTCTGGCGTCCTCAACGTTCGCTCTAGATTCATGGTACCTCTCGTGAAACAACCAGTCTTACGTAACCTTCTGTGCACACGTGCGAAAATCGTATGATGAGGAGCACGCCTGTGTGGGAAATGTTCCTGGTACAAGCGCAGAGCGGCGTGCCCATTACAGTCTGCAGCTCCATTTGCCTCGGGAACTGAGGCAAATGGAGCTGCGGACTGTAATGGGCGCAAATGCTGACTTCCAGCGGGATCGCTGTTCACGCGACCTCCCGTTCAACGTCCTCTACCGCATGACGAAGGCATTTTGGACCCTGCAATGCTATGTGATTCCAATTCGTCTTTGTGCCCCCTACACCTCCTGCAAGTTTGTCGCACTGGTAGTGAATCACCCTGTATATATATATTATTTACAAAAATGTACATTGCTTCACCTTTTAAAATTTCATGAATTTATTTATCTTCTTTGTCAGACAGATAAACAATTCATGTAATTCTTCAGGAGTTATGATCTTGGGCTGACTTTTTGAGAACTGGAAAAAGAAAACTTTCAAGAGTGTTCAATTTCTTGTAGTAAGTGTGCTTCCATATGGAGGTGTTTTGTTTGCACTGAAATCAATTTGCATTACAGTATGAAACACAGACAATGAGGAATGACTGGATTACATAAAGTCTCCCATGTACACATATGTCAATAAGAGTGATGAAAAAACTTCACTTGTGTCTAAGATCATATGTCAGTATGATCTTAGCTTTCTTTAGTTTATTATGCAGTGTAATAAAATGCCATAACATAAAGTTTTAAAAGAAAGGGCCAAATATTGATCTAAATACAGCTTTTAATTTAATGTCTGTAGATGTTGCTTTTGTGACCTTCATAAAGAAGTACAGTATGCTCATTTTTTTTTTTTTTTTTAGTTTATTATGCATGGTAATGAAATGCTATAACATAAAGTTTTAAAAGAAAGGGCAAAGTAATGCTCTAAATACAGATTTTAATTTAATACACTGCTACAGGAGTTTGTAAATAAGATTTTGAGAATTTATAAGAGTTTGACTTATATTGGTATATTAGTATAATGGCTAAATGATGTCAGGGAAGTGAACTTATGGTATTAGTATTAGTGCTAGTTGTGGCAAATGAAGTATTAGTGCTAGTGGAGGCAAAAGCAAGGTTATAGAGAAACAGACAAAAAAAAAAAAAAAATAAACCACTTTACCCATTCATACTCCCCAAGAATTTGTTTTCCTTGAATTTATTCAAACTATCCTCTTTCACACAAGAGATGGAAGTTTGCTCCAACAGTCAAAAACCCCCTGGATGAAGACCAACTTTTGTGCATCTATTCTGCAACAATCCTTGCTTGAATTGAATTTATGGCCCTTCATGTAGTCCCATCAAGAAGAAGAATGCCATCAACATAGAGATTACTTAATCTGTTCAAGGCCTTAAACACCTTAATCAGATCTTTTCTCAGATGCCTAGTCTCAAGTGGTGCAATTTGCAAAACTGAGACCTTTCTTAGTAGGTGCACCCTTTTGTTCCCTTTACCAATCTCTTTACACCTGTTCCAGCAGATCTACATCCTCCCTAAAAGGTGGCCTTCAGACCCATATTTGGTACTCAAGATGCAGCCTAACTATGGCCTTATACAAATGGATAATCATTTCCTTATCCCTGCTAACAAAGTTCCTGTATATCATTTACAAAACACCATGACCTGTCCTGGAAGCGCACCTGCACTACTCAGAAAACTTATCTAACTGCACATTTTCCACTATGCTGAGTGTAGTAACCACATTTGATTATATTAATCTGTGATTACCGTTACTCTTATGCAGTACCTTGCATTTGTCAATTTTAAACTTCAACTTCCATTTCTCAGCCCATTGGCTTAATTTTTTTTAGATCTTATTTCAGTAGCTTACCTTGACTACTATCATCACCAAATTTCCAACCTTTGTATCATCTGCAAATTTATATATTAAGCATTATATACCTTCAACAATATCACTAATAGATATTAAAACAAAAATGAGGCCTCGGGTCTCCGCTAATAACATTAGCCCACTCTCTCTATAGAAGTAACTTGACTTTAACGCCATATTGGTGAAGTTTGTACAGAGCAGTCTTTTGTGTGTAACAATATCAAAAACCTTTCAGAAAACCAAGTATATGAAATCAGAATTATTTTTTGCTTGTTTGTTTGTTTGTTATTTGGTTTTTAGGAGCATTAGCAACTTAAGCCCATATTATTTTTTGCATCTGGCTCCTTTGTTACTGGATTATAGTAGCCAATTATATTGGTGAACAAGACCATCCATTAACAAAATCCATTCTGTAGTATAATTGCAAGAGTCTAGCTGGTTCTGCATTACTTAGTGACTACAGTGGTCTCAGAGTTTTTAAATTCTGTACAGTGGGACCAACTGATGATGTTACCAACAGCAAATTCTAAGGGGGAAGCATTCAAGGAATTAATAGTGGAAGCTACTAAACGTTTCATACCTATTAAGAAATATTGTTCGAAGTTTAGGCCTAAATGGTTGTCAAACGAACTAATGAGACTCGTGAAGAAAACTGCATGGGATGCATATAAATTATCAGGCGACACAAGCTATGATATATATAAGCTAGTCTGTAATCAAGTCACGAAGGAGGTTAGGCAGGCGAAGGCAGATTATGAGAAATCTTTGGCAAAGGATGCTAAGAAAAACAGCAAGGATTTCTTTACTTATATAAGCTCTAAAAGGAAGGGAATGAATCTGATTCCACTTGATATCGATGGTTTGACTGTTGATGATCCTGCTCAGATAGCAAACAAACTGAATGAATATTTTGCATCTACATTCACACATTAGGAGTTATTAAGGTTTGACAATGCCAGAAGGTTATCAAATTGTAACAGGGTGCAATGATTTTGTAATAACTGAGAAAAAATTGGAGGAGAAATTGTTGAAGTTAAACATAAGAAAGGCACCTGAGGTGGATGGGATCTATCCAGTTATATTAAAGGAGGCGGCAAAGGAAGTAAGCAAACCCTTAGCCATAATTATGAGAGCATTCTTGGACTTAGGGGAGGTCCCCATGGACTGGAGATGTGCAAATGTGTCCCCAATTCACAAAGGAGGATCGAAGGGTGACACGAGTAATTACAGACCAGTTAGTTTAACTTCTGTTCTGGGTAAAATAATGGAGTCACTGGTTAACCGTATTGCAGGATCATCTAGACAAGACTTCAGCAATAATTCAGACACAGCATGGGTTTGTTAAGGGTAAATCTTGTCTGAAAAATATGATTGGTTATTATGATGTGGTTACAAAGGAACTGGATGCAAAAAATAATTTTGGTATCATATACTTGGATTTCAGGAAAGCTTTTGACACTGTTGCACATGGAAGACTACTGTACAAATTGGAGCAGAATGGTATTAAGGGTAAGTTGCTACAATGGATAAAAGGATTGTTGAGTGGGAGAAGACAGAGGGTGGTAATCAATGGGTGCTGCTCTTCGTGGACTAATGTTATTAGTGGAGTCCCACAGGGTTCAGTGTTGGGTCCACTGTTGTTTTGTATATTTATCAATGATACTGATGAAGGTATATCAGGCTTAGTATCGAAGTTTGCAGATGATACAAAGGTTGGCAGGGTTGTTAATGACAGTAATGGCAGTGTGTTACTGCAATAGGATCTAGAAAATTTGGGCAGATGGGCTGGGAAGTGTTAAACCGAAGTTTAACATTGAAAAATGCAAAGTACTGCATATGGGTAGAAGTAACCCCAGAGAAATGTACCAACTGTGTGGTACTACACTTAGGGTGGTAGAAAATGAAAGAGACCCGGGAGTAATTATGCAGTCAGATATGAAGTTTTCTGAGCAATGCAGACAGGGCAGGTCATGGGGTGTTGTCAATGATATACAGGAATTTTGCTAGCAGGGAAAAGGAGGTGATTTTCCCTCTGTATAAGGCAATGGTCAGGCCACGCCTTGAGTACTGCATGCAGTTCTGGAGGCCTCATTTTAGGAAGGATGTAGATTTGCTTGAGCATGTACAGAGAAGGGCAACAAGATTGGTGAGGGGAAGGAAGGGATCCTCTTACCAGGAGAGGCTGAAGTTCTGCAAATTTCAGCAGCTGGAGACTTGGCACTTGCGAAGTGATCTGATTGAGGTGTATAAGGCCTTGAATGGGTTGAGCACGTTGAATTCTGATTGGATTCTTCCACTTGTTCAGATTACGAACCTAAGGGGGCATAAATTGAAATTGAGGAAGGACAGGTGTAGAATAGATGTGTGAAAATTTGCCTTTAGCCAGTGGGTGGTTAATTGCTGGAACAAACTTCCATCTGTCATTTTGAAAGTTGATAGGTTAAATAAATTTAAGGAGGAACTGGACAAACATTTAGAGGGGATTGTTTTGTAATTTTTTTTTTTTTTTTTTGGCTGGTGCTGAATGAGCTCATACACTTGCTTTCTTGCATCACATGCCACTACTACTACTTCTTTTACTAGTGATGCCATTGTTTTTCCTGGAACAGCCATTAAGCTAACAGGACTGTAATTAGTCATGTCACCTTTCAATCTGCTTTTGTGAATTGAGCATACATTTGCACATCATCCAAGTATACTCATAATTATGGCTAAGGGTATGCTTACCTCCTTTTCTGCCTCCCATAATAAAATTGGTTTGATTCCATTCACCCTATGTGCCTTTTTTATGTTTAGATTCAACAATTTCTCTTCCTCTTTCTTTTCAGTTATCACAAACTTATTTAGCTCCTTGTTAGAGTTTTATGAACTTCTGTTATCCTCTTCCCTAAGGAATTCGACATGTGTGAATGGCAAAATACTAAGATTGTCAGCAACCTGAGCAGGGCCATCAACAGTTAAAGTCATGACGTATCCCAATGTGATTCAACCCTTTCCTTCTGCTGAAAATATAAGCATGGAAGTCTTTGCTGCTGTTCTTTGCATTATTTTCCAGAGACTTCTATTGATTTCTATAGACTTCTATCTTCTATTATTAATATGCCTTAGCTTACCTAACCTCCTTTGTGACTTGATTACAGACCAGTTTATATCTACCATAGACTTCTGTATCACCTGATAATTTATATGCATCCCATACATTTTTCTTTTCTGTCACAAGTCTCATCAGTTTATTGGACATCTTAAACTAAACATTGAACAATATTTCTTAGTTGCTATGAAAAGCCTGGTAGCTTCTTTTATTATTTCTCTGAATGCTTCCCATTTAGAATTTGCTGTTGTTAATGTCATCATTTGGTCCCACTGCATGCAATTTAAAAACAGCCCAAGACCATCTCAGTCTCCCTTACAAAAGCAAAATTCCTTCCCCTTACCCTTAATGGTAGTTAAATCTTTAAGTAACTTCCACATCCACACACTGTGATCATAGTGTATCTTTTATCTGCAGATTCTGATTGCATGAAGGGTAACTGCTGATATTCATATCAAGAATATTGCTTCCTCTTGTTGCCTCTCTAACATGCTACTGTAGAAAACAGTCATCCAGTAAATCCACAAAAGTCTTGCTACTATGTGAGCAATCAACCCAGAAGTTTCAGTCAATACTTTGAAAGATAAAATCCCCCATTATAAGACATTCTGATTTACCGGCCCACCCTCTTTATTTTTCTGTACAGTTGTTTGTTATGCTCATCACAGTCCTTAGGCCTATAACAATCATACTCTCATTTTTGTTTTCCCAGCACTTATGTAGCACTGAACTGATCGAACATTGCACTGGCCACTGATATCAACTGGATGCACTGCCTTAGATTTTATGATTCTTAACTAAGAGCATAACCCTCCTCCCCCTTGTCCTGTCTGTTCATTCTGTACACATTGTACTCCCGAAATTCAAAGTCTCCATTCCTTATATCTGAGTGACACCATGTCTCCGAATCTCCGCAGTCTCTGTGTTTGATCACTTTCAAGCACTTCACCAATACTTCAAATTCATCGTATTAATTTAATATTCTCCTAGCATTAGTGTATATGCAAGTATACATTCACCTGGTTTTACTCGTATTAACCATAACACAGCCCATGTATTTGCCTGTTCCATGAAGGCTTCCAGCAGGCCTTGAAGCCACCTGTTTTCCTGGCTCCTGCATGTTCCTATAGAAACAGTGTGAGAATCACTTTCACCTGTGCCTTCTGTTAGTCTGTGTATTCCCCCCCCCCACAGCTAACAGTTTCCAATCAAGGTGTGGTTCTGCTGGAATGAGTGCAGAAAAAGATAACAGAAACAAAAGGGTTCTCTTACCAAGAAATGGATTCAGTTCTGCAAATTGCATCATCTGGAGACTAGGCGTCTGTGAGGTGATCTGATTTTGGTGTTTAAAGCTTTGAAATGGATTAAGCAAGCCCAGTGCTAATGGTATTCTTTCTCTTGCTCAAACTATGCAACATAAGGGGACATAAATCGAAATTGAGGAAGGATGGTTACAGGATAAATGTTGAAAATTTGCCTTCAGCCAGCAGGTAGTTCATTTTGGAACAAACTTCTATCTGTTGTTGTTGCAGTAGGCAGTTTGGATAAATTCAAGGAAGAACTAGACATACTGTTAGAGGTGATATGGGAAACGATTTCTTTTTTTTTTTTTCTCTGGCTGGTGTATTTCTTTAATGCATCATTTGCTTACTACTAATATTAATACTTTTTTTTTTTTTTTGTCCTCGCCTTTTCCCATTATTATATGGGGTCGGCGTTTTTATTGTTTTGGCATGCAATTTTTACGGCCAGATGCCCTTCCTGACGCCAATCCTCTCCCTTTATCCGGGTTGGGAATATGCGGTGGCCATTCCCTGACCTGCTGCATCCTCTGTATTTGGTGGGTACGGGCTCGAACCCCGGTCTAATCAAGAAGCGTGCGCTATGCACTACTGCTCCTGCTCATCTGGCTACGGAGGCACCACTACTAATATTAATACTAATTACACTAAATCTGACACAAAGATGATATTTCATAGCCCTTGCCATTCATGTCATCAGAACAATGAGCTAAAATTTAACAGCTGTTAACATCTCCTTATCTTTTGGCTGTCAATCTCACTGCTACTGCTTAAGCATGCAAAGTCAGGAGGCTGTGAAGAATGCTGCATCCTTGTACAGTAAGGATGGAGCATTGAGGATGCAGGAATGAGGACAAAGAAGTGAGGAGTTGTTATCAGGTATGTTGTATTAGATTGCAAGGTGTGTAAAATTAATTGATTTTTTTATTATTTAACTCTATTTTATTATTTATGTTATTGTGTAGCTTTTTATAAATTTTAATACTTTAAAAAATAAGTTAATTTTGTCATATGTTTATATATCACAGTGACTACAGTGGTCTCAGACAGTTTTTAAATTCTATGCAGTGGGACCAACCGATGATGTTACCAACAGCAAATTCCAAATGGGAAGCATTCAAGGAAGTATTCTTGGAAGATACTAGGTTTTCATACCAATTTTAAGAAATGCTCTTCAAAGTGTAAGCTTAAATGGATATCAGACGAACTAATGAGACTCAGGGCAGAGAAGAAAACTGCATGGGATGCATATAAATTATCAGGCAACACAGAAGCCTATGGTAGATATAAGCTAGTCTGTAATCAAGTCACAAACGAAGTTAGGCAAGTGAAGGCACATTATGAGAAACTTTAGAAAAGGATGCAAAGAAAAAGAGCAAAGACTTCTTTACTAATGTAAACTCTAGAAGGAAGGGGATAAATCAGATTGGTCCCCTTGATATCAACGATTCAACTGTTGATGATCCTGCTCAGATAGCTGAAAAACTGAATGAGTATTTTGTGTCTACGTTCACACATGAGGAATTCTGTAGAGAAGTGGAAGCCAGAAGTTTATCAAACTCTAATAAAAGATTTTGTAATAACTGAGAGGAAAGTGGAGGGAAAACTGTTGAAGTTAAACATAAGAAAGGCACCTGGGCATGTGGGAGCTATCCAGTTATATTAAGGAAGGCAGAAAAGAGAGTAAGCAAACCCTTAGCCATAATTATGATAGTATCCTTCGAGTCAGGGGTTGTCCCGGACTAGAGAAGTGCAAATGTATCCCCAATTCACAAAGGGTGACAAGAATAATTACAGAGCTGTTAGTTAAACTTCTGTTCTGGGGAAATAACAGAGTCACTAGTTAGAGAAGCTTTGCAGGATCATCTAGACAAGACTGCAGTAATAATTCAGACACAGCACGGGTTTATTAAGGGAAAGTCTTGCCTGACAAATTTGATTGGATACTATGATGGGGTCACATAGGAACTGGATGCAAAAATAATTTTGATATTATACACTTGGATTCCAGGAAAGCTTTTGATACTGTTGCATATGGAAGACAACATTACAAATTGGAGCAGTATGGCATTAAGGGCAAGTTGCTACAATGGATAAAATAATGGTTGAATAGGAGAAAACAGAGATTTGCAATCAACGAACACCACTCTTTGCGGACTAATGTTATTAGTGGAGTCCCCCAGGGTTCGGTCTTGGACCCATTGTTTTTATGTATATTTATGAATAATATTGATGACAGTGTATCAGGTTAATGTTCAAGTTTGCAGATGATACAAAGGTTGGCAGGGTTGTTAATGACAATAATGACTGTATTCTACTGCAATGGGATCTAGAAAAGTTGGGCAGATGGGCTGAGAAGTAACAACTGAAATTTAACATTGACAAACGCAAAGTACTGCATATGGGTAACAGTAGCCCTAGAGCAGGGGTGGCCAGCAAGCCGATCGTGCTTTAATTTTTGTCAATCACGACAAATTTTAAATATACAGTCATCCCTCAATTTGCGTGACAAGTATACTACCAAAATTTTATATTGCACAGAAGGGTTTTGCTACCTGCACGTTATTTTTTATGAAGCTTAAAAAATAGGAATGAAGAGCAGATTTTGAAAATTTATTCTTGTTTTTTTTTTTTTTTTTTTTGCATGATTGAAGATTTCATTGAAGGAGAAACAAATTTCACCACAATAACATAAAATACCACAGAATTCCAGCTGTCGGTATTATTGCAAATGCAATAAGATTGAGTTTACTACCCATTTATAATTAGATTGCACTAACAGAAAAGTGCAAATTGTTTTTATTGTTTTATGGTCATGACCTCCAGAAATAGCTTTAGAGAAATATCACAAAGGCATTCAAAACTGATTCTTATAAGGATATAACCAAACAGAGCAATAAACGGTGGTTGTTTGTCTGGTTATTTTGGAAACAACTTCCTCATTCAGGAATCCTCTTCATCAATTATCTTATGTTAGCTGTACAGACAGAATATTTACTGGTTCCCGCAACTTAAAGTGTTTTAATCAGTAAGCATTGCATTTGCTGATTTAATAACTGGACAGTATTTATGTTAATTTAATACCTTTTGATTTAAAATAAATACTACAAAAAAGAGTAAAACATATAATTTTCATCAAGAGTGGGAACTAGAATACTTTTTTTTGTAATGGTGAAAGAAAAATGTTGCTGTTTGATTTGCAATGCTTCCGTGGAACATTATACCCAAAAAAGGAAATTTAGAAAGGTACTTCAATGCACAACATGGTAGATACCAGTCAAATTTAACGCCAAATAGTGACCTTAGAAAAAATAAATTAGAACTTAAATCCAGATTATTTGCGTAACAAAATTTCTTCATGACACCTAATTTACAATCTAAAGCAGTAACTGTAGCATCATTTAAAGTGAATCATCTTCTTGCAAAAAAATGCAAATCATTTTCTGATGGTCAATTCATCAAAGACACATTTTTAGAAATAACAGATTCTCTTTTTGAAAATTTTAAGAATAAAAATGAAATTAAAAGTGCCCTTCAAGATTTGCAATTATCTTGAAATACTGTGATGCAATGCATTGGACAAAATGAGTAAAAATATGAGCGAACAATTGTGTGTCCTTTTCTTTACAACTGGATGAATCTACAGACGTCAGTGATACAGCTCAATTGCTTGTTTTTGTTGGTATGTTTTTCGATGATTCTGCCACTAGAGAAGAACTGCTGGGTATGGTTTCGTTAAAAGAAAGAACTAGAGGTCTTGATATCTTTAACTCATTCAAACATTTTATTGAAAAAATTAAATTACCACTATTTAAGCTTATATCAGTAACAACAGATGGAGCTACAGGGCATCTTAACGGATTCATCGCATTGTGCCAAAAGGATG
Organism: Mastigoproctus giganteus; assembly: GCF_048544385.1. Classification (NCBI taxonomy): domain Eukaryota; kingdom Metazoa; phylum Arthropoda; class Arachnida; order Uropygi; family Thelyphonidae; genus Mastigoproctus; species Mastigoproctus giganteus. Next base: position 967,108 of record NC_143577.1, on the reverse strand, counting down.
ATGAATTCCCAGATTTTTTGAGTTACCACTGTATCATCCACCAACAAGTGTTAGCAAGCAAAAGATTAAATACTAAAAGTATTATGTACATCACTTTCGAAATCATGAATTCCATCAGAGGACAATCTCTTCAAAGGAGACTTTTCAAAATGCAACTCGATGAAAATGAACCAGATCTGATATTACACACGGATGTGAGGTGGCTGAGTCGGAGAGATTTTCTACAGAGATTTCGAAATTTGCTGAATGAAATTTTAAAAAAATTGTTGATCAAAGGGGAGATGATTATCAGCAGCTAAAAGATACGGAGTGGTTGTGTGATCTGGCTTTTTTGGCAGATTTTACCAGTAAAAGTGATCTGCATTTGGAATTACAAGGAAAAAATAAAAATGTGGGTGACACGATTAGTAGTATTTCTGCTTATGAATATCAGTTTTTGGCAATGGCTAAGGATTTCAAAGAAAAAAAAATTCGACCATTTTGCAAATATGCAAGGTCATTTGCAAAAATATCGTGTTTTTGAACTTAATAGTGAGAAATATGTTTCTGAAAGTGAGAATGTTGTGGACGATTTTGAAACCAGAATCAGTGATTTTAAAATAATTGAAGATATTATTCAATATATATCTTATCCATTTAATGTCCACTTAGATATGAAACAAATGCAGAAAAAAATCGCTGTAATTTTTCACATGGAGAAAATGAAATTATTACATTGGGAAACGATATCTTCCTAAAAGCCAGATCATCAGAAGAAGACTTTTGTAAATATGTTTGCCGAGAAAACTACCCAAATGTAAAAAAATGCAGTGAACTTTTAAATTCCTGTTTTGGTTCCACATATCTGTGTGAATCAGCCTTTTCATATTTGAAACAAATAAAGACGAAGAATCACTGTGCTCTTACGGACTTGCATACAGAAGCTTCTTTATGGTTGGCCTTATCACAGTATATCCCCGATTTTGAAAGCTTGGCAGTTGAAATGAAGACAAACTTCGCATAAATTAAAATTTTAAATACGTATGAATTTAAAATAAGAATTCTGAATTGTATTGAATTTTAAAATTTATAAACAACATTTTTCAATATGTGTTCATTAACTTTTTTAACCTTGTGCAATGAAATTTTTGAGATGGTAGATCACGACACATTTTGAAGGAAAAAAAGTAGATCGCATCACAAATTAAATTGGCTGCCCCTGCCCTAGAGTAACATACCAACTGTACGGTACTACACTCAGTGTAGTGGAGAATGAAAAAGACCTAGGGCTAATTGTGCAGTCAGATATGAAGTTTTCTGAGCTGAGCAGAGCAGATCATCAGTCTTGTAAATAATATACTAGCAGGAATAAGGAGGTAATTATCTCTTTGTATAAGGCCACACTTTAATACTGTGAACAGGTCTGGAGGCCTGATTTTACGAAGGATATAGAGTTGTTAGAGTGAGTACAGAGAAGGGCAACAAGATTGATGAGGGGGAAAAAGGTGGTACTTTGGTCTTACCAAAAAAGGCTTAAGTTCTGCAAATTGAAGCATCTGGAGACTAGGCACCTGCAAGGTGATCTGATTGAGGCATATAAAGCCTTGAATGGGTTGAGCATGCTCAATGCTGATAGCATGAATTGTTGAATTTGATGCTGATAGCATCAAATTGTTGAAAGGCAGTTGTAGAATAGATGTGCAAATTTTGCTTTTAGCTTTTAGCCCCATCAGTTGTTGATTGCTGGAACAGACTTCCATCTGTTGTTGTGGAAGTTGATAGCTTAAATAAACTCACTGAAGAAATAGACAAACTTTTGGAGTGAATAGGTGAGTGAAATCGGAAGCGATTTTTTTTTGGCATCATTTAAAGTGAATCATCTTCTTGCAAAAAAATGCAAATCATTTTCTGATGGTCAATTCATCAAAGACACATTTTTAGAAATAACAGATGTTTCTTTTTTGCATCATATGCCTCTACTAATGCTAATGTTAATTTGCCCTTTTTGCTCTATTTAAATTTCAGCTCATATACAGGGTTTTTCAAAAGTGATGGTCAAAAATTTACTTAATAATTAATTTTGAAAATCTCGTGTGGTATAAAAGTATTTCATTATATAATTAATCTATTTTAAGGTTCACAAGGCATAATATGATAAATTATATATCATTAATTATACATAATTTATCATAAATTGACTATATAATATCAGTGTAGATACACCATAGTTTACCCATAAATTTAATTACATAAGTAGTGCAAAGGCATTGTTTAATTTTATCTCATATTGTGGCTGCCTTCACAACGAGATACCAGGTATTGCACTACTTCGAATATATAATGCTCCTTTAGTAGAGGAGACTACTGTTATTTATTCTTAGTGTGCACCACCACCCAGATGGCCATTTCGAAGCTGGTTGGCTTCATCACTGGTGGGCGGGCAGGCAGGTATCATGATATTGCAAACATGCCATCACAGTTGTGAAGTCATTCCACAATATGAGAGATGCCAAATGGTGTACAGAATGATAACGTATTTGAAGATTAAATGCACAAGGCATGATATGATATGGGTTTAAATTAACTATATAATATCGGTGTAGATACACCATAGTTTACCCATAAATTTATCTACATACATAGTGTAAAGGCAGCCACAATATGAGATAAAATTAAACAATGCCTTTACACTACGAATGTAGTTAAATTTATGGGTAAACTATGGTGTATCTACACTGAGATTATATAATTAATCTATGGATAAACACCACATATTGTCATTACTAAATTACATTATATCTTATATCCTTTTCACAGGATCCTGTAGACATTAGTCGCTATCCAACTCAGTATGAGTTTGATGGTCACATTGACACAGGAAGAGAATTAGCAGTACTTCATGGTCTTCTTGGTGAATGCATTTCCCGAATTACAGACAAGGTCAGTATATAATGTCCTTATTTTCATGAGTATGCAACAATGATTTCTCACAAATAAGCAAATGCTTCATAACCAGAGGCCATGAGTAACAAAAATAAAAATAAAAATAAAAGAAATTTATACAGAATGACAACAGGTCACTAGCATTGAGATTTAAGTTTCTAAGGGTCATGAGTCTGACCATTGCAGTACAGCCAACAATGTCTTCAAATTCTAATTCAGTATGAGACATGTGATGTGTCCAGGATGAGAAGACAAAATTTCTAATTTATAGATTGCATTGAGTAAACTATATAGTGTAGCTTTCTAGCTGCATATAGGCACGGAGACTTGCATAACATTGATTCGTAGTTTGCATTGTACATGATAGATGGTAGTGTCATTTTAACATATCCACAGGGGTTTTATGATTTAATTCTTTTACTGAGGCAGCTACTCTGTTAATTTTCATGTGCCAGCTTCTAACTATATGTCACCAGTTAATTAAATATGGATACATAACAATACAATGAATGATACTATTCTTTAGCTTTAATCATGTCTTTAAATAAGATGTTATCCATCAAGAAATAAGCTATCCAAACACATATACCATGATAAATAATTTTAATAAATGAGCACATTGCACACCCTTTACCAGGTCCTTGTTCACATGCATAATGAGTCAGAACAAGGATTACAAATTAGCCTTTCTCTAACTGCTGATGTTACATTGTATGAGATGTCTTCAATTCAGTGTCTAGTGTTCTCAAGTTCCCCAGAATTACCCCCCTTCTGCCATTAGCATTAGTAGAGGCATATGAAGCAAGAAAGCAAGCTTATGCAGCATCAGTCAAAAATAACAACAAAAAAACGCTCCCATTTCACCCCTCCTTTCGTTCCAAGTACCTATCCAGCTCAGCCTTAAATTTATTTAGGCTATCAACTTCCACAACAAAGGATGGAAGTCTGATCACCAACCAACCACCAGCTGGCTAAAGGCAAACTTCTGCACACTGATCCTAGATCTGTCTTTTCTCAATTTAAATGTATGCCCTCTCAAATGATTATTCTGAGAAAGAGGAAGAATTCCATCAGCATTGAGCATTCTCAAACCATTCAAGGTTTTATATACTTCAATCAGATCACCTCGCAGGTGCTTAGTTTCCCGACACTGTAATTTGCAAAATTTAAGCCTTTCTTCGAAAGAGCAACCCTTTGTTCCATTCACTAATCTTGTTGCCCCTCTCTGTACTTGTTCCAACAACTCTATATCCTTCTTAAAATGAGGCTTCCAGACCTGTATACAGTACTCATGGTGTGGCCTTATATAACGGAATAATCACTTCCTTATCCCTGCTAGAAAAATTCCTATATATCATTGACAAGACACTATGAGCTACTCTTGCACACCGTCTGCACTGCTCAGAAAACTTCATATCTGCCTGCAGAATTATCCCCAGGTCCTTTTCATTCTCTACCACTGTCAGTGTAGTACAACACAGTTGATACGTCACTCTAGGGTTGCTGCTTCCCAAATGTAGTACTTTACAGTTGTCAATGTTAAACTTTATTTGTCACCTCTCAGCCCATCTGCTCAACTTTTTTAGATTCTGTTGCAGCAGCGTACTCTCATTAGTGTCCTTAACAACCCTGCCAACCTTCGTATCGTCTGCAAACTTGGACATTAAGCCTGATATACCATCATCGATATCATTTATAAATACAGAAAACAACAATGGACCCAATACTGAACCCTGATGGACTCCATTAATAACATTAGTCTGCGATGAGCAGTGTCCATTGATTACCACTCTCTGTCTTCTCCCACTCAACCATCCCTTTATCCATAGCAGCTATTTGCCTCCAATGCCACACTGCTCCAATTTGTGCAGCAGTCTTCCATGTGAAACAGTATCAAAAGCCTTTCTAAGATCCAAATATATGATATCAAAGTTATTCCCTGCATCCAGTTGTTTTGTGACCACATCATAGTATCCAATCAAATTGGTCAGACAAGAGTTCCCCTTAACAAAACCATGCCGTGTCTGAACTATAACTAAAGTTGTGTCTAGATGATCCTGCAGTGCTTCTTTAACCAGTGCCTCCATTAATTTCCCTGGAACAGAAGTTAAACTAACATGTCTGTAATTACTTGTGTCCCTTTATTGATCCTCCTTTGTGAATTGGGGTCACATTTGCACATCTCCAGTCCATGGGTACCTTCCCCGAGTCCAAAGAAGCTCTCATAATTATGGCTGTGGGTTTGTTTACTTCCTTTACTGCCTCCTTTATTATAACTGGATAAATCCCGTCCACCCCAGGTGCCTTTCTTATGTTTATCTTCAACAATTTCTCCTCCACTTTGCTCTCAGTTATTACAAAATCATCTAGCTCACTGCAGAGTTTAATTTATCTCTGGCATTCCCCTCCGTGAATAACTCTTCATGTGTGAATACAGTTCCAAAATACTCATTTAGTTTGTTAGCTATCTGAGCAAGATCATCAACAGTGCCGACTGGGCTAGCCGCGTGGGTAAAGTGCTTGCCTGGCAACCGAAAGGTCGCGGGTTCGATTCGCACCTCGGGCTTGGATCAAAGTACTGCAAAAACCTTGGGAGGTGCATTATGGCCACAGAAGCCTATGCGCCAACAACTACCAAAAAAAAAAAAAAAAAATCATCAACAATTGAAGCATCGATATCCAGTGGACCAATCTGATTCATCCCCTTCCTTCTAGAATTTACATAAGTAAAGAACTCTTTGCTGTTTTTTTTTTTTTTTCCCTGCATACTTTGTCAAGATTCCTCGTAATCTGCCTTTGCCTGCCTAACCTCCTTTGTGACTTGGTTACAGACCAGCTTATATCTATCATAAGCTTCCGTGTCACCTGTTAATTTATATGTATTCCATGTATTTTTCTTCTCTGCCATGTCTCATTAGTTCATCTGACATCAATTTAGGCCTAATCCTTTAACAATATTTCTTACTTGGTATGAAAAGCTTAGTAGCTTCCAAGATTCATTCTTTGAATGCATCCCATTTTGAATTTGCTGTTGGTAACATCATCAGTTCGTCCCACTGTATAGAATTTAAACACTGTCTCAGATCTCCGTAGTCACCTTTACGAAAGTAAAAACCCTTCCCTTTACCCCTGATGGCAGTTACCTCTTTGAGTAAATCCCACTTCAGTACACTGTGATCACTGCCACCTAGTGGTTCCTTCATCTGCAGATTCTTAATGCATGAAGAATCACTACTGATAATCAGATCAAGAGTATTACACCCCTTGTAGTTGCCTCCCAAACATGCCGCCGTAGAAAACAATCATCCAATAAATCCACAAAAGCTTTGCTAGCGTGTGAGTGACCAATGCACAAATTCCATCTGTGGGAAATTAAAATCCCCCATTATAAGACTCTCTGATTTACTGGCCTACTCTATTTTCTTGTACAGTTGTTTATTATATTCATCAGAGTCATTAGGCCTATAAGACACTCCTACTCTCAATTTTGATTTTCCAGTGCTTATGTCACACCAAACTGACTCAACCCTGCACTGTCCAGCCATGTCGACTGGCTGTATCTCCTTGGATTTTTTGTGTTTCTTAACTAATACTATAACCCCTCCTCCCTTCCTACCCTGTCTGCCCTTTCTGTACACATTGTACTCCCCAAATTCCATATTCCATTTATGCATTCCTTATATCTGTGTGACACCACGTCCCTGATATCCCAACAATATCTGCTTTTGATGTTTTGGTCAACACCTCAACTTCATCAATTTTATTTACGAAACTCGTAGCATTGGTGTAGAAGCAAGTATACATGTACCTGTTCCTATTCTTAGTTACCCTAACACAACCCATGTGTTAGGGTAGCTAAGACTTGTACCTCAATGACTCCCAGCAGTCTCTGAAATCCCCTGCATCTTGTTTTCCTGGCTGCTGTTTATTCCAATTGAAGCAGCGCAAGAATCTCTCCTTTACCAGTGGCTACTGTATACCCAAGCTAGCAGTTTTCCGACTCACCTAACACTGCCTCATGCTCAGATTACTCACCCAAGGGATAAATTCAAATTAAAGAAAGACAATTGTAGAATAGATGTGCCAAAATTTGCCTTTAGCTAGTGGGTGGTAGGTAGTTGGAACAAACTTCCATTTTTCGTAGTGGAGGTTGAGAACTTAATTAAGTTCAAGTCATAACTAGACAAGCATTTTTGTGAATGGTTGGGTGAAATGGGAAGGTTTTTTTTTTTTTTGGCTGATGCTATATAACCTTGCTTTCTTGCATCATATTCCTCTGCTAATGCTAATATCCACCTTTGATGTCTTGACCAGTACTTTAAATTAATCTAATTTATTTACTTTACTCCTAGCATTGGTGTTCATGCAAGTATATATGCACCTAGTTCTTACTCTGTTACCCAAACACAACCCATATATTTACATGTTCCATGATGACTCCCAGGAGTTATAGAAATTCCCAGCAGTTTGCCAGGTTGCTGCTTATTCTAATAGAAGGAAGGCAAGAATCACTTTCACCTCTACCTGCGGCTATTTTTATTTGTTAGTCTGTGTATTCCCTCATCCAAGCTAGCAGTTTTCAAGCACACTGTATTGATAGCATATGCAAAAGGATCCACTTACCAAGAAAGGTTTAAGTTGTGCAAACTGCAGCATCTGGACACTAGCCACCTGCGAGGTGATCTGATTGAGGTGTATAAGGCCTTGAATGGGTTGAACCTGCTCAATTGTAATGGGATTCTTCCTTTTGCTCAGATCACAAACCTGAGGGGGGGTCATAAATTGAAATTGAAGAAAGACAGTTGTAGAATAGATATGCAGAAATTTGTCTTTAGCCAGCAGATAGTTGGTTGCTGGAACAAACTTCCATTTATCATTGTGCAAGTTGATAGCTTAAATAAATTCAAGGAGGAACTGGACAAACTTTTAGAGGAAAATGGATGTGCGTAATGGCTTTTTTTTTTTTTTTTTTTTTTTTGGCTGATGCTGCATAAGCTTGCTTTTCGGCATCATATTCCTTTTCTACCACTACTACTGCAGCATATGGACACTAGCCACCTGCGAGGTGATCTGAAGACTTTGTGTTTCTTAGTCTTTAATTTAACTTTTTAAAATTACTTTTAACGTGTATACCAGATATTAGTACTGAGATTTCTGAAAGGCATGGTAAAGTCAAATGAAAGATAAGAAAGAGAAATTCATTATTTCATTGTGATTATATATGTTATTGCTGGTGAGTTACACAGCAATTTAGGCATGTCTGTTGGAGATAATGAACAAATACAAGAGAAATGCCAGGAATAATTGCATTAAAAATTAACAAATCAGATGTCTAAATTCAAATAATCTTAGTTTTACTTTTGTGACAAAATACTTAAAAACAAATTAGAAAAAATTAAATGAAGACAAACTTACAAACAGACTGAAGAAATGATCAAAAATTAACATTTGTGCATTGTCTCCAACAGATATGTGATAATTCACAGTAATAAAAAATAATTACTAAAATATAGTGTGGGGTATCCTTTTTTTATCTTTCATACCAGATATTTCATTTAATTTTTTAAAAATTTTCTGTCTATGCTCCCACATGACCAGAAATATTAGAGGAGTTCACAGCTAATCATTTCAGTAAGAATAGTATCAAGAAATAAACTTTATACATCATGATAAATAATTTTAGTAAATGAGAATCACATTACAAATTCTTTACCTGTTATCAGATCCATGTTCATATACATAATGAGTCAGAACAAGGATTACAAATTAGCTGCCGACTGGGCTAGCCGGGTGGGTAAAGTGCCTGCCTGGCAACTCAAAGGTCGCGGGTTCGAATCCCGCCTCGGGCTTGGATCAAAGTACTGGAAAAACCTTGGGAGGTGCATTATGGCCACAGAAGCCAATGCCCCAACAACTACCAAAAAAAAAAAAAAAAAAAATAGCTTTTCTCTAACTGCTGTTGTTAAATCGTATGAGACATCTCCAATCCAAAGTCTGGTGTTCTTACATCCTCAAATTCTTCCCCAGCACACTTGCCATGCTCCTTCTTAATATTTACTGGGCTAAGGTAAATAAAGCCAACATGAGAACCACAGCAAACAATGGGAAACTTACTGGACAAACTGGTTTGCTGCTACCGAAGCTTCTGCATGCTCAGTAAACAAGTGGTGCATGCTATTGGTCTGGAGCAGAAATCGAAAACAATATATTGATTGACACTTAGGCATGAAACACACTGTGCTGATTGGTGCGTGAATACAACAAACAATAATATCATAGCCTTAAGTGATTGACTGACATTATGATATGTATATATTATTTTATTATTATCTTCTTCTTCAAGAAGAGTGTTTCCATTTACAATGGGTTTCCTCAGCCTACAAGTTATTTCTTGTTAGGAATTTTTTCCCGCCATAAAGTGCGGTTCAAGGTGTCTTACTTCATCCATCCATGTCCTCCTAGGTCTTCCTCTTCTCCTTCTTCCAGGAGGTATCCATTCCAGGATAGCCTTTGGATATCTGTTTTCTTGCATCCGTTTTACATATCCATACCATGTTAGATGCTTTTTTTTGATGGTGTCAATAATAGTCTTTTTCACTTCCATTTTTTCCCTTATGTTTTCATTCCATTTTCTGTCTCTTCTAGAAGTTCCTGCTGAGCGTCTCCAAAAATCCATTTCTGTGGAGAAAAATTTGTTTTCTGCTTGCCTATTCAATGTCCAGGTTTCTGCTCCATACAATAGAAGACTTTGTACAATCGTTTGAAATATAAGTTTCTTTGTTTTATTTAGGATATTTTTTCTCCACAGAACAGAGTTTAACATGCCGATAGCCTTTCCGCCGTCTGCAATTCTCTTATTGATCTCTGCTTGGGATGATCCATCACTTTGTAAGATTGATCCCAAATATTTGAATTTATTGACTTGTTTGATTTTAAAACCTGCAATATTTAGAACATGTCCTGGCCCTGAAGACAACATTTCAGTCTTGCTAAAATTGATTTTTAGACCCCATGTTTATATTCCTCAAACAATTGACGACATGCATACTTTGCATCTTTTAAGTCTTGTGCTAATACCACCTAATCGTCTGCAAAAAGTAAATTGTGAATATAGGTGTTCTTATTAATCAGCAGTCCCATTTTATTACATTTTTTTGACCAGGATCTTAGGCAGATGTCGATATAAATTTTGAAAAGTGTTGGTGACATGCAACAACCTTGTAATAAGCCTTTTGAAGTGTGGAATTCAGGTGACAAAGCTGATCCCACTTTAATTCTGCATCTATTATTCCTGTAAATTGCCTTAATAATGTTAATCAGTTGTCCATCAATATTTGCCTCTTTCAGTGCTTCCCATAAGGCATATAACAGTGTTCCCTTGGAACACTGTCATATGTTTTTTCAAGGTCATTGAAAATCGTGAAGTTTTTTTTTTCCTTTTGATTGGCATTTTTCAAGGATCTGTCGTACTGTTGAGATATGGTCTATACATGACCTCCCAGCTGAAAAACCACTTTGTTCTTCTAATACCTCGATTCGAGCTTCTAAATGTTTCCTGATCCATTTTCTGAGGATCTTTAACAGCAGATTTAGGATGCATATTCCTCTATAATTTGAACAGCTTTTCCGATCACCCTTCTTATAAATTGATGTATTATATCCTGTTATCATTTCTTTCGGTATTTCTTCTCCTCTCAGTATACTATTTAACAGTTTTTGTATCAGAACAGCCACTCCTCTTCCTCCATATTTCAGAAGTTCCATGTAAACTCCTCCAGGTCCAGGTGATTTGCCATTCCTTCCTTCCTTTAGCAGGAGTTCCACTTCCCTAACAGAAACTTTTAAGCCTGAGTCTTCTACACCAAAATCCTCCATCGTCTTGAACTCTTCCCAGTCTTGTTTTAAAAGTCCTTCATAGTACTCCATCCAGTCTTTCAAAGGTATTAATTGCAAACCAGCGTTGTGTTTATTCTATTTTCTCAAGTCTTTAAGGACCTCCCATGATTCCACTGATTGCTTGAAGCCCAATTTGCTATTAATAGTTGTGCATTTCCTTTCCCCTTCTTCATTTTTCGCTTCTACTACCAACCGATTGGCTATTTTCTTCTTTTCAACATAAATGTTCCTATATGCATCATTCCTATCACCCAGACATTTCTGATATGCAAGTTTCTTTTCCTCTACAGCAGCTCTTACTTTCTCTGTAATCCAGGTCTTTTTTGGTCCTTGGCTCTTCTTTATGCCTAGGATTTCATGAGCTATTTTTTAACAGTATTTTTTAAATATTCGTAGATTTCTTCAGTATTACCTTTTATCTCTATGTTAATTGCAGCATCCAGTCTCTGGGTGAAGTCATTTCTAATGCTGTCGTCCTGGAGTAGGTTAACGTTAAATTGATTCAATTGTAGCATTTCTCCTTTCCTGCATTGTTGGTTGTCCACACATATTTTCTTAATCCAGTTCCACCTAAGTGTTGTTTTAACAAGAAAATGGTCAGATCCACATTCAGCTCCTCTATAAACTCTGACATCTTATTTTTCAGATCTAACTGATCTAATTTGTCTTGTCTCCTGTGACCAAGCATATTTATGGATATCCTTGTGTTGGAAAAATGTGTTGTTTATTCTCAAGTTGAACTGCTCACAAAGATTGCATAGTCTATCTCCGTTGTCGTTCCTCTCTTTCTCTCCAAATCTTCCAATAACTTTGCTATTTTGTTCAGTTCCTACTCTTGCACTGAAATCTCCCATTAGAAATATCTCTTTGTTCTTAGGGATTTTTTTCTATTAATTCTCTCAGATCCTCCCAAAATTCATCCTTCAAGGTATCAGCGGTGTCATTAGTCGGGGCATATATTCCCAAAATACATATTTCTCTCCCATACATTTTCAGTTCCAATGAGATCATTCTTTCATTAATAAATTTCCAGTTTTTGATGTTGTGTCTCAATTTCTTTTTCACAACAATAGAAACTTCTGCTCTTGCTCTTTCACTCTTATTGACTCCACTTTAAAAATGGTAGTATTCTCCCATTATTTCCTCTCCACATCCCTTTTTCTTTGTCTCTGATAACACGATGATGTCTAACTTGAATTTTTGCAGTTCATCTGGAAGAAAGTTTCTTTTAGTTGAAAAGCCTTGAATATTCCAGCATCCCAAAATCATAGTCCTATTCCGTTTGCCGAGTCGTTTCCGAAAGTACAGTCCATTTTCATTTTCACTTGTAGGTCGTTTAGCATTTGTGTATTTTTTACACTGAACTAGGAGCTAGCCTGTTGCAGCAACCCCCAACCTGGAGGGCCGGGGTATCTCTCTTAGTCTGGCCCCTACCCTTTGACCTGTCCAGCTTGGGAGGCCCTACCAGTAGCTAAGCTACCGCTGACTTAGCGCTACGGGTCATCGGGACACGCAAGCCCCCCCCACCGCGACAAGGTGGAGAATACCATCGGGAGAATACCATTTTATTATAATAATAATAATAATAATAATAATAATAATATGGCTAGTGCTTCCTTGCACTAGCCATATAGTGCAAGGAAGCCTGAGGCTTATGGTGCACCAGCTAAAAAAAATTTCTGAGTTACCCTGCGAGAGAGAAGTAGAAGGTTGTTGTTGGGTTTTTAGGAGCATTAGCAACTAAGGCCATATTGCTCCGGGGCTTTGCGGTGGTCATTTCCTGACCTTTCCGCATCCTCCATATTTGGTGGTCATGGGATTGAACCCAGGTCTGATCAAGAAGCGTGTGCTACGCACTGCTGCTCCTGTCCACCTGGCTACGGAGGCGCCGGATTAGAAGGGAACCACCAAGGAAGAGTAGAATGATGATATCCAGCTCAGGACCCTGGGTGTGCCAAGCCCATACTCACCAGATGTGAGCCTCTATAGATTAAATTTAGAACAGGGTGTGCACTCCAGTCTATTTGGTTAAACTATGTTGCCAGTGAACTGTTTTTTTTTTTTTTTTAATAGGCTAATATTTGGCTAGTGAAAAAAAGGTTATGTTAGTTTATGCCACTAATTCAGGACAGATTCAAGTGAAAAACTGTGATCGCATACGATACCGTTTTTGCTTTAATCCATCCTGAATCTGTGGTGTAAAATAACCTAACCTTTTTCAATAGCTGAATAGTAATCTATTAAAAAAAAAAAAAAAATGCAGTTCACTGGCATGATAATTTAACCGAATAGACTGGAGTGTGCTCCCAATAATAGGAAACCTTTTCCTAACCTAACCTTTAAAAATAGGTAAGGAAACTTTTTCTATTATTTTGTAACCTAACATTTAATGTAAGGTTAGGAAATATAAAGAAATCTTTTCCTTTTTTTAATACATCAATCATTTCATTGCCTTCACGTCAATACATGCAAACCAATAATTTAACCATATGATATTATCGTTTATTAATGTTAAGGCACCAGTCATCATTACATCATATGTCATGCCTATGTGTCAATATATATATTGTTTACCGAACTAGCAGCACTAAAGTGCAATAGTGGCAAACCAGTTTGTTCAGTAAGTTTCCTGTAGTTTGCCATGGTTCTCATCTTGGCTTTCTTTACCTTTGCCATTTTCTGTTCAAAGCCTAACTTGGTTTTGAACAGAAAAATCCAAGCCTGTACTTTTTACAGTTATCTTTTCTAAACTGATCTTTAAGCCAATTAATAAGATGGAAAGCTTGTTCAAAGGTCTGTCACCTGAGTATATACCATACAAAAATTTGTGCAAATGTGGCAAAAGTATATACAGGGTTATTCACTACCAGGGCGACAAACTTGCAGGAGGTGTAGGGGACACAAAGATGAATCGGAATCACATAGCATTGCAGGGTCCGAAATGCCTTCGTCATGCGGTAGAGGACATTGAACGGCAGGTCGCGTGAACAGCGATCCTACTGGAAGTCAGCATTTGCGAACCGTTTCTCTCGAAGAAACCAAGTAGCAAAAGTCCTCCGGAGTGGATAATCCGCAGGCTCCAATGATTGAACGCATTGCAGATAGTATGAACTCATTTGGTTTGTTGACAGTATTCTCCATACAGTGGATTGGGAAATACCCAATCGTTGGCCTATCGCTCAAATACTCGTACTGCCTTCCGCAAGACGTAGGACATTCTCCTCATTGTCTGGTGTCCTCATCATTCGCTCTCGATTCATGGTACCTCTGGTGAAACAACCAGTCTCACGTAACCTTCTGTGCACACGTGTGAAAATCGTATGATGAGGAGCACGCCTGTGCGGGAAACGTTCCTGGTACAAGCGCAGAGCGGTGCACCCATTACAGTCCACAGCTCCATACGCGAGATACATGTCGGCCAGTTCAACGTTTGAATACTCGTCCATCCTACTGCCTTGGGAACCAGTTCACAAATGCTGACTTCCAGTGGGATCGCTGTTCATGCGACCTCCCATTCAACGTCCTCTACCGCATGATGAAGGCATTTCGGACCCTGCAATGCTATAATGTATGTGATTCCGATTCGTCTTTGTGCCCCCTACACCTCCTGCAAGTTTGTCGCACTGGTAGTGAATCACCCTGTATAGACAAGAAGAAAATTTCAAATGAGCATAGATGAACATAACAAACACGTAGCTAAAGTCAACACTACAAAATTAGAATTGGTGGAACATGAATTGGAATACATTGGAATATAGATAGGAACTTTGCAGTAATAGGGTTAAGAAAGAGGTGTTGAAAAAATAAAAATAGGCCTTTTACATTAAGAAATTTATCCAGGTGGCTTTAAACAGAAACAAGGGATGAAATATGGGGAACTCTGGAATGTACTTTTCAATAATAAAATTAAGTAGAGACTAATGGAACATGGAACATTGAATTACTTAACATGTACAGGTCACTGTTGAAAAATAGCCGTGAATTAGGGTTGAATTTGAAAGTGTCTGCAAATCTGTCCAGACACGATATGAGGGAGTATATGATGAGAGACTTGTCGAGCAATTCGGCCCTGGAAAGATTGTGCAAGGCTCAAGGGGTAGAATTTTTTTCAGCCTGGTCTGTACTTGTTAACAGGAGAGACTGCTTCTACAGGGATGGGATACACTTAAATAGAAAGGGTGCAAGAATATTTGCTGATGCAATCGAGGCAGCGTTAGGTGGGTCGGAAAACTGCTAGCTTGGGGGGATACAAGGTCTAATAGATTAACAGTAGCCACTGGCAGAGGTGAAAATGATTCTTCCACTGCTTCTATTGGAATGACCAGCAGCCTGGAAAACAAGATGCAGGGTATTTCAGAGACTGCTGGGAGTCATTGCGGTTTTTATTATTATTATTATTATTATTAGACACGTCTAATAATAATAAAAAACCTCAACTAACCAACACACTCATTAAATATTTTTCTAATAAGTTACATATCGCCTTTTTACAAAAATGTCTCCACCACAATATCATCTGCAAATTTGCCCACCTTTTTCCTAAAAATAATTGTAAAAAATAACCACACATCATACACCGTAGATCTATCATGATTATCCGTGAAGAACTCAGGAAGAGATTTAACAAAAAATGTAGCCTTTTAAATAACATACACCAACTTAGATTTTACCTTAAAAAAGAAATGACCCCTCATGCCTGGATCGAGTTCACCAATCAAAACAATACACGTATTAACGCTATCAACCAAAATATAATACAAAGACATAACAAAAAATGGAATTCTCTCATGTCTTCCCCCCCCCCCCAAATCACCACCGTTGAACTTTCTGGCCTGGAATACGGCTTTAATTTTGCCATCAAAAATCAACATTACTGTATAAAAGACTGCATTGTCGAATTCCAGTCCAAACTCGAACAACATCCCGATAAATTCAGCCTGGACTGTACTTGTTAACAGGAGAGATTGCTTCTACAGGGATGGGATACACTTAAATAGAAAGTGTGCAAGAATATTTGCTGATGCTATCGAGGCAGTGTTAGGTGGGTCGGAAAACTGCTAGCTTGGGGGGAGACAAAGACCAATAGATTGACACTAGCCACTGGCAGAGGTGAAAGAGATTCTTGCACTGCTTCTATTAGAATGAGCAGAAGCCTGGAAAACAAGATGCATGGTATTTCAGAGACTGCTAGGAGCCATTGCGGTACAAGTAAACACATGGGTTGTGTTAGGGTAGCTAAGAATAGAAACAGGTGCAGGTATACTTGCGTGTACACCAATGCTAGGAGTTTAGTAAATAAATTTGATGAATTTGAGGTATTGCTCAAAACATCAAAGGCAGATATTGTTGGGATATCAGAGACGTGGTGTCACACAGATATAAGGGATGCAGAACTGCAATTTGGGGAGTACGTCTACAGAAAGGATAGACAGGATAGGAAGGGGGGAGGGGTTATGCTATTAGTTAAGAAACACATAAAAACCAAGGAAGTGAAGCCAGTCGACATCGCCGGACAGTGCAGTGTTGAGTCAGTTTGGTGTGACATAAGCATTGGGAGATCAAAATTGAGAGTAGGAGTGTGCTATAGGCCTAATGACTCTGATGAGTATAATAAGGAACTGTACAGGGAAATAGAGTGGGCCAGTAAATCAGAGAGTCTTATAATGGGAGATTTTAATTTCCCAGATATTGACTGGAATTTGGCAGCTGGTTACTCACACACTAGAAGGGCTTTTGTGGATTTATTGGATGATTGTTTTCTACATCAGCATGTTCGGGAGGCAACTAGAGGGAGTAATACTCTTGATTTGATTATCAGCAGTGATTCTTCATGCATTAAGAATCTGCAGATAAACGAACCACTAGGTGGCAGTGATCACAGTGTGCTGAAGTTGGATTTAGTCAAAGAGGTAACTACCATTAGGGGTAAAGGAAAGGGTTATTGCTTCCGTAAAGGCGACTACGATGGACTGAGACAGTATTTAATTTCTATACAGTGGGACCAACTGATGATGTTACCAACAGTAAATTCAAAATGGGAAGCATTCAAAGAACTTATCTTGGAAGCTACTAGGCTTTACATACCAACTAAGAAATATTGTTCAAGGTTTAGGCCAAAATGGATGTCAGATGAACTAATGAGGCATATGGCAGAGAAGAAAAATGCATGGGATACTTACAAATTAACACATGACACAGAAGCCTATGATAGATACAAGTTGATATGCAACCAAGTTACAAAGGAGGTTAGGCAGGCAAAGGCAGATTACGAGAAATCCGTGGCAAGGGATGCAAAGAAAAACAGCAAAGAGTTCTTTACTTATGTTAACTCTAGAAGGAAGGGGATGAATCAGATTGGTCCACTTGATATTGATGGGTCAACTGTTGATGATCCTGCTCAGGTAGCTAACAAACTAAATGAATATTTTGCATCGACATTCACACATGAGGAGTTATTCAGCAAGGGGAATGCCAGAGGTGTATTCAACTCTAGCAGCCGACCGGGCTAGCCGAGTGGGTAAAGTACCTGCCCGGCAACCCAAAGGTCGCGGGTTCGATTCCCGCCTCGGGCTTGGATCAAAGTACTGCAAAAAACCTTGGGAGGTGCAATATGGCCACAGAAGCCGATGCGCCAACAACTACCAAATCAAAAAAGAAAAAAAAAAAAAAAAAAATCAACTCTAGCAGTAAGCTACAGAATCTTGAAATAACTGGGAGTAAAGTGGAGGAAAAACTGTTGAAGATAAACACAAGAAAGGCACCTGGGGTGGATGGGATCTATCCAGTTATATTAAAGGAGGCAGCAAAGGAAGTAAGCAAACCCTTAGCCATAATTATGAGAGCTTCCTTGGGCTCAGGGGAGGCACCCATAGACTGGAAATGTGCAAATGTGACCCCAATTCACAAAGGAGGATCAAAGGCTGACACAAGTAATTATAGACCTGTGAGCTTAACTTCTGTTCCAGGAAAATTAATGGAGGCACTGGTTAAAGAAGCACTGCAGGATCATTTAGACAAGACTTCAGTTATAGCTCAGACACAGCATGGTTTTGTTAAGGGGAAGTCTTGCCTGACCAACTTGATTGGATATTATGATGCAGTCACAAAAGAACTGGATGCAGGGAATAACTTTGATATTATATACTTGGATCTTAGAAAGGCTTTTGATACTGTTGCACATGGAAGACTGCTACACAAATTGGAGCAGTGTGACATTGGAGGCAAATTGCTGCTATGGATAAAGGGGTGGTTGAGGGGGAGAAGACAGAGAGTGGTAATCAATGGACACTGCTCATCGCAGACTAATGTTATTAATGGAGTCCATCAGGGTTCAGTATTGGGTCCATTATTGTTTTCTGTATTTATAAATGATATTGATGATGGTATATCAAGCTTAATGTCCAAGTTTGCAGATGATACAAAGGTTGGCAGGGTTGTCAAGGACACTACTGACACTATGCTGCTGCAACAGGATCTGGAAAGGTTGAGCAGATGGGCTGAGAGGTGGCAAATGAAGTTTAACATTGACAAATGTAAAGTACTACACATGGTAAACAGCAACCCCAGAGCAACGTATCAACTCTGTGGTACTACACTGACAGTGGTAGAGAATGAAAGGGACTTGGGGGTGGTTGTGCAGTCAGATATGAAGTTCTCTGAGCAGTGCAGACGGGCTGCAAGAGTAGCTCATGGAGTATTGTCAATGATATACAGGAATTTTTCCAGCAGGGATAAGGAGGTGATTATTCCATTGTATAAGGCAATGGTCAGGCCACACCTAGAGTACTGTATACAGGTCTGGAGGCCTCATTTCAAGAAGGATGTAGAGCTGCTGGAACGAGTACAGAGAAGGGCAACAAGATTGGTGAATGGAACAAAGGGGTGCTCTTACGAAGAAAGGCTTAAGTTTTGCAAATTGCAGTGTCTGGAGACTAGGCACCAGCGAGGTGATCTGATAGAGGTGTATAAAGCCTTGAATGGTTTAAGCATGCTCAATGCTGATGGGATTCTTCCTCTAGCTCAGAAAAATCACCTGAGAGGGCATAAATTCAAATTGAGGAAAGACAGATGTTGGATAGACGTGAGGAAATTTGCCTTTAGCCAGTGGGTGATTGGTTGGTGGAACAGACTTCCATCCCTTGTGGTGGAGGTTGATAGCCTAAATAAGTTTAAGGCTCAGCTGGACAGGTATTTGGAACGAACAGAGGGATGAAGTGGAAGTGGTTTTTTTTTTTTTTTTTTTTTTTTGGCTGATGCTGCATAAGCTTGCTTTCTTGCATCAAATGCCTCTACTAATGCTAATGCTAAATGGCATCTAATACACCAAACTAATAGTATTATTAACACCAAACTCTCTTCCCGCTCTAATATAAAAAACAACAGCTTATGGATTTACACAACTCACTAAAACTTCTAATGTTATTATTCAAAAAGCTGATAAAGGAGACATGATTGCTATAATAGATAAAGATACCTACACCGAAAAATTAGAATCCATCTTAGCAGATTCAAATACATACATAAATGAAAATAACCATAACATATAAAAATTAAAAACAAACTCAACATAATTCTCAGGAAACTCAGGAAAATGAGGAAATCAACCTTTCCACAGCAAATTGGAATCCGCAATAACATCCTCCCCCACATGTTTGGGCTCATTAAGTTACACAAAACTGACCATCTTTTAAGACCAATTGTTTCATACAGCAAATCAGCTTTCGCTAATTTATCCTCCTTTCTGGTCTAAATTATAACCCCTCTTACTAAATTTTCCACATTCAAGATAAATAACATCAATCAAGCTTTTCAAAAAATCAATAATATTACAATATGCGATACAGACATCTTAGCTTCCTATGAAGTCACTTCTCTCTACACTAATGTCCATATTCCATTTACTTTACAAGCCTATTAGAAGCAAGATTTTTTAGATATAACAAAAAAAATTTTCCAACAAATATTTGGCTTACCAATGGGACTAGGCATTTCGGCCCCATTGTCCGAAATTTACCTATCTGCCATTGAGAGCCAAATTCTACACCCCTTTTTCCCTGAACTAAAACTATACATGCGCTAAGCCGACGACATTCTTGTAATAGGCAACAGATCCATTATTGATAACCTCTTCGTAAAACTCAACTCTATACACGACAGACTTAAATTCACCCTTTTAATTGGACAAAACAATCAGATAAATTTTCTCAATCTCACTATCTATATAACAGGCACAAAATTAAATACGAAAATTTTCAGAAAAATACAAACATGGTAAATACCTACATTTTGCTTCTCATCACCCCTCTAAACACTAAAAAAGCAGTTTTATGTAATCAAATTCACAATGCACTAAAGTACAGTTCCTTACCAACCTTTACAATGAAATCCAATATCTCACCGACAAATTTATATCCAGAGGTTACCCCCCCACCAACTTATTTTAAACACAATCTCCATCGCTAAAAATAAAATGAAACTTAACAACCCAACCAAAGACAATAAAAAAACAAATATCCGCATAGTTCTCCCTTATCACAATGAACTTGTAGGACAGTTCCGCCGTCTATTTAACGACACTGATATTTCCCTTTTTTTTTTTTTCCCACCTACAACAAATTAGGATCCTTCTTCAGTGCCTATAAAGACACACAGAAATATACTACAAATGACCTCAATAATATAATATACCTCATTAATTGTCAACCAAACTGTAACACATGTTACATTGGAAGTACCACTACCAAATTTGGCTCATCAAAAACATCCAACACCCGTGTATACTATTATTTCCATAGTCTTATGTCTAACCAATCTGTTACAGAACTTACAATTCATGCCCAGACCCACAACCACAACCCCCTCATTGACCCTGCCATTTCCATCATTAAACTAAAATCTAGCTACAGAATACTTCAAGATGAAGCCCTAGCTATTGAATGATACTGGCACCACTCAAACCTCAAAATTCTAAATTCCAAATTCCCCTTCAATCTTTCCCCAATTTGGAACCTCTCGCGATTAAAGTTCCCACATGTCAAAAAAGGCATCACAAGAGTATAATTTATTTATTTCTTAAATACCATGCGCATTCTCTCTCCACACATTGCCAACTGAAGACGTTTTAACTAACGAAAGTCCCCGTAACGACTATTGGCTTACCAATATTCACCTATTTAGTTTTCAATTATTCTTTTGCTTCTTTAATTCAATGACAACCAAGGATTGGATGTGTATGCTTCTGTCTCCTTGTGCTTATTTTAACTCAGTCAACACTTACCTACTTCCTCCCTTTTAATTTTATTCAATTTAATAATTCAACATAAATATTAACCACGCTGCCTAAGTAAGCCATCGCAGATTAATTCAGGGTGAGTACCACTTTTTAAGCTTTCGCTATCCTTTACTAGTAACACCTAAATATAAGGGATTTAATTCTTCTTACTGATTTATTTCTTTATAACCTCTACTTATTATAAAGTTTTCAGTTGTTTATTTTGTATTAATTATTCTTTTATGGTAATTGGAAAAAAAATATTATTTTACTTTAGCATTTATATGACCAAGTTGACAAGCTAAAACAAGTTCTAAAGGGAATATCTAATAATCTCTATCAGCCGTCATCTTCCTGCCAGTCAAATTTCAAACTGCCTTTGCATGACAATCAGTGTGGACAGTTTAACAATGTAAATAATTTTAGCCCAGATATTTCCAGTCAAATGGAAAATAAAAGAAGTGCATGCCAAGCTGCTTCTTACTCCACACTGTCATTGTCACCAAGGTAAGTAGTGAACAGTTCTGAATTTGTATAATTTTATGTAATCTAACATTCATTAAAATTTGTATAATGAGAAACAAAAATTAATTTTGTAAAGGTTAATTTTGTAAATGCCTATTATAGATTATAATAGGCATTCCTTTTATCGGCTAAACAAGGAATCAAATTTGTGATAATCAAATTTGAACTAATATTTTGAAATGAAATCATGCCTAGGAATGAGATATCAGAACAATATTAGCCATTTTAGTAAACTTTCTGAAGTTATCACTTGAATAGCAAGGCATATCATTTGATCACTGTGGATGTTTTAACTACCTTGGTGGTTTCTTTCTTTTTTTTTTTTTTTTTTTTTTTTTGCAGTGTATTGTGTGAATCAGAGTACACGAACTCCCAGACTTACGTAATACTTGACTTGTGCAAATTCGACTTTACATAAGTTTTTGCCGGCCGGTGCAAACTGAAAAAATATATTTTGCATCTGTAGGGATAAAAGGGAGGTATTGTGAAAATATTGTAATGTGAACCCAATAACATATTGTTTGGTTTTTTTTTGTAATTTGTTCCAAGTCCTTGGAAGTTGAAAATTTTTCTCTATAATTCTAAGGTATTTATCTCTCTAAAAGATCATATTTATAAATGGAAATTGCATTAGACTTTCATGGTTTTCATATATTCCTGTTATAAGAATCAATTTTGAATGCCTTTGTGTTATTTTTCTAAAGCACTTTATTTTTGGAGGTCACGACCAAAAAACTATAAAAACAATTTGCACTTTCTGGTTTATTGGGCTTTTCTGTTAGTGCAATCTATTATCAATGGGTAGTAAACTCGATCTTATTGCATTTGCGATAATCCCGATAACTGAAATTCTATAGGTTTTTACATTATGGTATTATTGTGAAATGTGTTCCCTTTCACTTTTATATTTTTTTATATGATTGAAATTTTCAATCATATAAAAAAACAAATTTTCAGAAACTTCTCTTCATTCCTATTAAGTATTACAATGATGAAGGGAAAGGGACCAATGAAAAGTGCAAGTGCTGGCAGTGCCAGGAAACGAAACAAAATTGATTTAGAAATGAAGACGAAAATGATTAAGAAGTACAAAGCAGGACAAAGTTTTTCATCTATTGCAAGGGAATTAGGTCTTGCTGCTACCACAGTGAATACTATTTTAAAGGACAGTGCTTGTATAAAAGAACATGGCAAAGGATCAATGCATTTAAGATCAACAGTGTTCAGGTGCTATATCGAAGACGGAACAGCTATTAATAATATGGATGGAAAATCAGATTCAGAAGCAAGTGTGCCTGAGTATAATGGCCATTCAAGTAAAAGCAGGAAGTATTTATGAAGACATTAAGGATAAGTACTGGCGAACCTGAAGCATTGGGTAGTTAATAGGTTCAAGCATCACGTTGGTTTCCAAAACATTAAAGTATGCAGTGAAGTTGCCAGTGCCGATTCTGCAGCTGCAGAGAAATTTTGTGATGTGTTGGAAAAAATTATTGATGAAGGTGGCTATTCAATGCAGCAAATTTTTTATGTTGACGAGACTGCTCTGTATTGGGAAAAAATGCTGGATCAAATATACATTGCCAAAAAGGAAAAGACAATGCCAGGTTTTAAGGCTTCAAAAGATAGGGCCATGCTCTTGCTTTGGGCTAATGCAGCGGGAGATTATAGATTAATACCACTGCTTGTGTACTATTCTGGAAATCCTCGTGCATTTGCCGCCTCCGTAGCCAGGTGGGAAGGAGCAGCAGTGCATAGCACACACTTCTTGATTAGACCGGGGTTCGAGCTCGTCACCACCAAATACGGAGGATGAGGAAAGGTCAGAGAATGACCACCGCATTTCCCGGAGCAATATGGCCTTAGTTGCTAATGCTCCTAAAAACCAACTAACTAACTAACTAACTAACCTCGTGCATTTAAGGGCATCAATAAAGCCACCCTACCCATGCATTTCAAATCAAACCAGAGAGCATGGATAACAATATCTCTCTTTGAGGATTGGTTTAAAATTTGATTCATTCCCGAGGTTGGAAAATATTGTAAAGACAACGATATTCCTATCAAGATTTTGCTTCTATTAGATAATGCTCCTGGATATCCTATGCATCGAGATGATTTCAATTGGAACATGAGAGTCATATTTCTACTGCCAAACACGACTTCACTCATCCAACCTATGGACCAGGGTGTTATCTCGAATTTAAAAGTATACTATTTATGCACAACATTTGCTCAGGAATTGTCTGCAGTAGATGGTGAGAAAAATTTTACGTTGAGACTTTTTGAAATCTTACAATATTTACCACGCCATCTTAAACATTAATAAGGCCTGGGCAGAAATTACTAAAAGTTGTTTAAATGGCACATGGAAGAAAATATGCCCACGGCATGTAAAAGTCTTCGAAGGGTTTGAAAAAGACAAATCATATGAAGAGGTTACAGATAAGGTTGTAAAGGTTGCACAGCTACTTCAGTTGGAGGTTGATGTCAAAGACATGGAGGAGGAGTCAATAGAGGAAGAAGAGAAGGAATTATCTAACGAAGAACTTATTGACTCGTAAGTAGCAATAGTGAAAGAAGAAAATGCTGACAAAGCTCAAGATGAACCAAATGAGGAGCCGAGATGCTTCATCACCAGAGAGATGGCAATGGCATTTTGTGAAATTGCATCGACAATGGTGAGGTTTGAGAAGATGAATCTTGACAGCAAACGATTCTTAAAAGTTAATAGAAGGGTGAATGATATGCTTGCTTGCTACAAAGAAATCTATGATGAAAATAAAAAAGTCACCATCCAGCCATCCATAAATATGTTCTTTCGTAAGGTTCAGCGGCCGACCCCTTCTAAATCTCCACAGCCCTCAACCTCCGCAGTGGCGTACTTATCAGCTAAAGATGTTGATTCTGGCAACAGTGCTCAAGAGGTAAACTTACTGATATTATACCTGTCTCCTTTATTTTTTTGTAATTTTATAATTTTTAAATTTTTTAAATTGCACACTTTTGTAATTTTTTCTGCGCACGAGATAAAAAATTGAATAAATACAATAAATAATTATATTCATATTTTTGCTGAACATTTCCTTTTTGATTCAATCAATTCAGTGAGTACTGCACAAGAATGGGTAAAATTCCAACTTATGTAGAGTTCTGTGGAATGCAACCCTTACGTTAATTGGGGAATGACTGTATAGTGCATACGTACAGGTTTTTGAAAGTGGGATCAAATCCCAGTAAGAAATTTTTTTCAAAGAATTAAAAAAAAAAATCAAAGGGAAGATATTATGAATAAATGAAAACATTTATTTCAAAAGTATATGAGGGAAGGATATACACAGGAATTACAATCTACTCACAGGTGCATATATATTTTTTTCTCCTACTGGAAAATCTTGACGTTTTGGGAAACTTGATATTTAGTAGTAGTATCTGCTGTTTTGGAATACCAGATTAATTTCTGTATGAGAACATTTTTAACATTTCTTGTGTATTATTTTATTTTAATTTTTCGTTCTGTTTTTCATAAATTTTTTGTTCTGCCGTTCACATTTCTATTTAATTTTTCATTAGAGTTTGCTATGTGGGAGTAATCATTGAAGTCTGTAGTGATCACTGAAGAAAATGACTGACAAATGAATTAGCACAAAAAAGAAAGCATAGGTAATGCTTTCTTTCTTGCACTACTTCATTTGTTTAGTGGTTTGAATAATACATAGAAATGTAGTCTTTGAACAGTTGAGGTTACTGAAATGCCATGGTCCTTGGTTGTTTTGACTACTGGTACTCAAAACAACCAAACAGCCTTGTAGTAGCTGATGAGATGGGGACCTGTAAGTTGTATTCAATCATTTAATCTGCAATTTGGCCCAGACACGATAGGAGGGAGTATATGATGTGAGAGCCTTGTCGATCAATTTGGCCCCGGAAAGATTGTGCAAGGCTCAAGGAGTAGAATTTTTCTCAGCCTGGTCTATGCTTGTTAACAGGAGAGACTGCTTCTACAGGGATGGGATACACTTAAATAGAAAGGGTGCAAGAATATTTGCTGATGCTATTGAGGCAGAGTTAGGTGGGTCGGAAAACTGCTAGCTTGGGGGGATACACGGACAAATAAATTAACAGCACCCGCTGACAGAGGTGAAAGCGATTCTTTCACTGCTTATATTGAAATGCAATTGAGCAGCAGCATGGAAAGCAAGGAATTGGGGAATTCCAGGAGTGCTGGGAGTCATAGTGGAACAAGTAAATACATGGGCTGTGTGTTAGGGTAACTAAGAGTAGAAACAGGTGTATGAATACTTTTGTGTATACCAATGCTAGGAGTATAGTTAATAAATTTGATGAGCTTAAAGTTGTTGTTGTTTGGTTTTTAGGAGCATTAGCAGCTAAGGCCATATTGCTCCGGAGATATGCAGTGGTCATTCCCTGACATTTCCGCATCCTCCATATTTGGTGATCCTGGGCTCAAACTCCGGTCTAATCAAGAAGCGTGTGCTATGCACTGCTGCTCCAGCCCACCTGGCTACGGAGGTGCAGAGCTTGAAGTGCTAGTCAAGACATCAAAGTCAGATATTGTTGGGATATCAGAGATGTGGTGTCATACAGACATAACCAGTGAAGAAGGGAGGAGGGGTTATGCTGTTAGTTAAGAAACATAAAATCTAATTAAGTGCACCCAATTGATGTTGTTGGACAATGCAATGTTGAGTCTGTTTGGTGTGACATAACATAAGCAATGGGAAAGGAAAAATGAGAGTAGGTGTGTGCTGTAGGCCTATTGAATCTGAGTATAATGAGCAATTGTGCAGAGAAATAGAGTAGGTCAGTAAATCAGTGTATCTTATAATGGGGAATTTTAATTTTCCAGAGATTGTCTGGAATTCGTGGGTTGGTCACTCACACATTAGCAAGGCTTTTGGGGATTTATTGGATGATTGTTTTCTACAACGGTATGTTCAGGAGGCAACTACAGGGAGTAATACTCTTGATCTGATTATCAGTAGTGATTCTTCGTGCATTAATAATCTGCAGATAATGAACCACTAGGTGGCAGTGATCACAGTGTGCTGAAGTGGAATTTACTCAAAGAGGTAACTACTATCAGGGGTAAAGGGAAGGGGTTTTTGCTTTTGTAAAGGTGACTACGGTGGTCTGAGACAGTATTTAAATTCTATACAGTGGGACCAACTGATGATGTTACCAACAGAAAATTCAAAATGGGATGCATTCAACAAAATAATCTTTGATACTACTAGGCTTTTCATACAAACTAAGAAATATTGTTCAAGATTTAGGCCTAAATGGAAGTCAGATAAACTAATTAGACATGTGGCATTGAAGAAAATGCATGGGACACATATAAATTAATAAGTGACACAGAAGCATATGATTGATATAAGCTGCTCTGAACCAAGTCACAACGGAATTTAGGCAGGCAAAGGCAGATTATGAGAAAACTCTGCCAAAGGATGCAAAGAAAAACAGCAAAGAGTTCTTTACTTATATAAACTCTAGAAGGAACAGGATGAATCAGATTGGTTCACTTGATATCGATGGTTCAACTGTTGATGATCCTGCTCAGGATCATCAATAGTTGAACATTAACCAGATAACAAACTAAGTGAACATTTTGCATCTACATTCGCCTATGAGGAGTTATGTAGGGAGGGAAATGCCAGAGGTGTATTAAACTGTGGCAGTAAGCTTGTTTGTTTGTTTGTTATTTGGTTTTTAGGAGCATTAGCAACTAAGGCCATATTGCTCCGGGATATGCGGTGGTCATTCCCTGACCTTTCCGCATCCTCCGCATTTGGTGGTGACGGGCTCGAACCCCGGTCTAATCAAGAAACGTGTGCTATGCACTGCTGCTCCTTCCCACCTGGCTACGGAGTCACCTGGCAGTAAGCTAGATAATCTTGTAATGGCTGAGAGTAAAGTGGAGGAGAAATTAGAATTAGCATTAGTAGAGGCATATGATGCAAGAAACCCAGCTTATGCAGCATCAGCCAAAAAAAAAAAAAAACACGCTCCTATTTCGCCCCTTTGTTCGTTCCAAGTACCTGTCCAGCTCAGCCTTAAATTTATTTAGGCTATCAACTTCCACAACAAAGGTTGGAAGTCTGTTCCAACAACCAACCACCTGCTGGCTAAAGGCAAACATCTGCACACATCTATCCTACATCTGTCTTTTCTCAATTTGAATTTATGCCTTCTCAAATGATAATTCTGAGCAAGAGGAAGAATTCCATCAGCATTGAGCATGCTCAAACCATTCAAGGCTTTATACACCTCAAACAGATCACCTCGCTGGTGCCTAGTCTACAGACATAGTGGCATAGTGTTTTGTGAAAGGTGCCACCTGTGGTTTCCCACATCTGCACCATGGTACTTTGTGAAGAAGTACAGAATCTCTGTAGGTCATTTGTCTGGTTTCTGTCAGAGTAGTGTTATGTTTTGTTGTGTCTCTGGCTGTTTGGCCGCAGAGCCCCTAGTGGGACCCCACGTTGCCCGCCGCCACCACTGGGAGGTGAGCCAGGCTGCCCATTATACTCTGGCTGGCCTTTGCCAGGGTTGCCTGAGCTTCCTGACAAAGGTCAAGTGAAAAAAAAAAGGGGGGGGGGAGAGGAAACATAGAGCAGGAGTACGAGTTAGAAGGAACAGAAAGAGGGAAAAGGAGGACGGACTGAAGTTGAGGAGCAGTCCGCTCTTTGTGAGGTGAAAATAAGGGTCTGGAAGTGGGATTTAAAGTAGCAGGGGACAGGTGTCCCTGCATGATCACCAGAGGCCAATAGACTCTGTATCCCGCACTCAGAAATTCTCCAGAGTGCCACCAATCCCGCACCAGAACAGTGCCGGCTGATCCTACCTTATAAGGGGTTTGCAGCAGTATCCCGCACTCGATGAGTGCCAGCAGTCCTGCACCAGAATGGTACCAGCAGTGTTCCTACCCTTAAAGGATTAGCAAGTTGTCAAGGCAGTGTCCTCTAGCGGAGAAGGAGCTAACCCACACCAGTCTGATTCAGGCCTTGGGCAGCATGATCCAATGTTGTTCTCATTTCAGCAATCTTGGCTAACCTCAGTGCGAAGATTTCCTGCGCATACACAGTTAGTGCCCTGTACGTGTTTTCATCGAGCAATAGCGAGGAATCTTGGTTATGTGGATTCCTTTGAATTGCGGTAGCAAACTTGATTCTACTGTTGTCATAGGCAGGGCACTCATACATGAGATGCCCCAGGACTCTTCTTCTCCACAATGGCACTGCGGGTCTCTTTCAATCCCCAGAGCTGTGAGTTTCTGACGGAAGGGGCCGTGTCCAGTGATAATAAACGTCATGTGCAGACCAGGTGAGAACCAGGGAGGGGGCTCTGGGTGAGTATGGTTTATAGTTGGGAGGAATCGCCTCGCGATGTCTCCTTTCTGCGTGGTTTCAGCTCTGTTGCCATATCACTTGTAGGTGTTGGGTGATTCTCCTCTTCTCTATCTTGGGGTCATTTGCAAGATCCAGCTGGAGATTAACTATTTCAGCTGGTGTTCCTTTCCTAAGGTGGTAATATAGGCCTCGCCTGACTACTTCTAGGTAGAGTGGCTGACAACCTGTTAGAACTTGCAAGGCAGGGGTGCTAACAGTGCGGCACGCCCTACTAATTGATAGCAGCATGAACCTTTGAATTGTATCCAGCTTCTGTTTGTTTTTTGTTAGTGTAGCTTGTCTATACTAACCAGGTGGAGGCACCGTAGCAAACAATCGGGACGTATACTGCTTTGTATATGAGGGTCAGAGCTTTGTGCTTCAGGCCCTAGTCGGCTCTGCTCACACTCCCGATCATGGCGGCATACTTCCGGATTTTGGTGGCTAGATATTTCCGGTGGTTATGAAAAGTAAGACCCGAGTCAATGTAAATACCTAAGTATTTAACCTCTGTGTACAGTCGGATGGGGGTGAAGTTTAATTTCAATGTAGGTGGTCTTCTAATTTGTAGTCTGCCCTTGAGGAGAATGGATTTTGTTTTTTCTGCCGAGATGGTAAGGTTGTGCAAGGCTGCCCAGTTCTGGAGCTTCACAAGCGCCGCATTTGCAATAATTTCCAAGGACGACCTAGTGTCCGCACGCACCAACAGGACAAGATCGTCCGCAAAGGCCAAGGGCTCAGCCCCCCCCAAGGTCCAAGCCCAGGAACTCGTCCAAGACAATAGACCAGAGGAACGGGCCAAGCACAGAGCCCTGCGGACATCCCCAGTGGATGAATCTGGTAACTGTCTGATATTTGTTAGTAACTCGTACTTTTCTGTTGGTTAGATAAGACTTCAAACTGTTATATAGATTTTTAGAAACATTTGATTGCCAAAGTCTCCGAAGAACCCTGGGCCACCACAGGCGTTCGAAAGCTCCAGCAAAGTCCACCAATATAGCAAGAGAGTACTTGAAAGCGGAGTGCTTTGCTTGGGTGATTAGATTGTTGATAGCATCTTCAGTGCTGCAGCCTGTTTTAAAGCCATATTGTTTTTCTGAGGAGAGTTGGTGTTCCTCGTAGCAGGCAGAAAGTCGAAACAAGAGTAGACGCTCCAGTAGTTTGGCCATCACGGAGAGTAAGGCAATCGGGTGATATGAGGCTGGGTTCTGTGGTGACTTGTCCGAGTTTTTCAGAATTAGTTTTAAGGTTGCAGTCTTCCATGAAGCTGGGAAGGTGCCCTCTGCCAGGCACTTATTCTGTAAGCTTAGAAGTATAGCTGGGCAGGCCTCAGCGAATTTTTTGAGAACTTCTACCTCCAGCAGGTCTGCACCTGGTGTTTTTCCATCTTTCATCTTGTTAATTGCCAGGTCCATCTCAAAGCCGGTGAACGGAGGCTCCACCGTTGCTGTGTGGTATTTTAAATTCTGGTTGATAATTTCTTGTTGCTGTTGCATCAAGGGTGCCTCTTCAACAGGGTAAATGGTATCAAGAATGTTATTTATAGTGTCCTCCCAGGTATAGGTGGAAGTACCGTCTATTTTCAGTGTTGTATCAAGCACCTCACCACTTGGTAATTTATTAGTTACAATTTTGAAAACGATTCCCCAGGAGTTCTCATTTCCAGAGATAGACACCAGAGTTTGCCACGACTGCTTTTTGTTTTTGCAAATTTCTTTAGTATATTCATTTCTGACTGTGCGGTAAGCTTCCCTGGCTGCTGTAATCTCTTGGGAGGACATCGTCGCCCTTGCCCGCTGGAACATTTTCCTAGCATGGTGGACCCTTCTTCTTAGATCGTCTAGCTGGTGGTTCACCTAGGGACAGCATACCTGTAGGGCCTTCTGCGTGGGGCTTCTGATAGTAGCGGTAATGCTTTTCACACAGTCATCCGGAGTTAGTGTGTCAAAGAGTGGAATATCTTCAGGGAGTCTCGTTGACAGTTCAGTTCGAAAGCACTCCCAGTCAGCCTTCTTGACGTTATAATGTATCTCACATCTTTGGGGACTAGAGGGATACGATCCAGAGAGCGAACCGGGGAGAATGAAATCGCTCTGTGGTCCGACGTAGTCCAGGATTCTTGAACAGTCCATCTGGCGAGCTTGACAGCAATATCTGGAGTCGCCGCTGTAACGTCAATGTTGCTTTCCCAGAGGGGGCCGCTGTAGGTGTGGAGATGACCAGGGCGGTTTGCAACTTGAAGTCCTGTTGTGAGGAAGAAATCCTCGAGTCGTGCACCATTCCTATGAGCAGACCTGTCAGGTGTGTGACTGTGCCAAAGCACAGATCGGCAGTTTGCATCCATGGCTAGCAGCAACCACCCCCCCAACCCGAAAGAAGTTGGAGAGCTGTCTGGATAGTTGAGATTGCTGGGGCAATATCTTCTCCAGGATGGGTATATAACGACAGCGGAGTTATAATTTGTGCGCAGGCACTGTTTGCAGTACAGAGTGGCGTTATCTTAGTGGTAGTGATATATAGATTTCTGACTATTATTGCAGCCCAAGGGTTCTCTGTTGTGCAATAAACTGTTTTGTACGTTGCAGGATACCGTGTAACCACTCCCGACCGGACATAGGGTTCTTAAAGTAAGACCACATCTATTTGATTTTCCTCTATTTTTACTTTTAGCTGGTCGGCTACCCCCCCCCCCTAGCTCTCTGTGCATTTTGTTGGACAGTTCTTATTTCTTTGTAGTTATTGGTTAAAGGGGCTCTATCCATAGTTGATTCTCATTTGGTACAGACTTTTAGCTTTTAAGGTATACTGGACAGTTTCCATCCCTGATTGAGTGCTGGTGGGGTGCCTTGGCCACCTTACAGTTGGCACAGGTTGGTGGTTGGTCTTTTGCTGGGCAGTCCCTGTATCCATGCCCTTTTTTGGGCACAGTGACCACACGTTGACTCTCGCTGGTTGCATGTGTGCGAAGTGTGGCCAAAGCGAAGACATTTATACCATTTGGGGACAGGAATATGTTCTTTAAATCTGTGGCTTCCCCAGCCAATGAAAATACGGCTCTGCATTCCTAGGATTTGCCACGCTCTAGTAGAGAGATGGATTACCCAGTTTACATTAGAGTGAGTTTTTGATTTAGTCTTGTATTTTGGAGTGACGTCATCTTCATCTGTGTTTTCATGTAAGTGCAGGCTGAGGTTTTTACTGTAAATTTCTTCTGCAAGTTCTTCAGGGGTGACGTCCTGATCTACGTCAAACACTACAATTGAAGGCCCCTTTTTCTTGGGAACTTCTGCCCTTAGTCCAAACTTGGTCATATTGGCATTTTTAAGGATAGTTTGTGCCTCCTCCCTGGCGTCTGTTTCTATGACCACACCTGGGTGCCTGGTCTTCCGGATACTCCTAATCTTGACAGTCTTCATTTTCTCCTTTAGATTAGCTGTCAGGGTCTCTTTGATGGCTTCACTAGTGTCAAGCTGTGCATCCTCTACCGGTTTAATCAAAACAATGTGCGATTCTGGCTTTTGTGTTGTCCTCTTGGTCTGGAAAATGTCAGGGTTGTTATGCGCAACAGGTGCGGCATTTCTCAAAGCCTTTGCAAAGGTTGGGGGGCATTGTTGCATTTTATTTCCTCTTTCCTGTGAAAGAACTTCCAGTTTGGATTGTAGTCGTTCATGTTCAATATGGAGATTTAGGATTACCGTCTCCATTTCGCTGAAGATGGTGAGAATGTCAGTGCGGAAAGCAGCAGTGACTCTGTTGGATTTCTTGCCCAAATATTCATCGTGTCCCTCTAAGAGCAATGACTTGGTCCACAGGGGTTCCTGATAGTGGGGGAACCTGAGCAAGGGGAGAGGCTCGGGTATTATTATCCTTGTGGTCGGAATCACTTGTCGATCATTTTCTCCGTTGTCTGGATTTTCCTTTGCTGGTTGCGAGTCTGTCGCAGATTTTCTTCTACACCTCTTCTTTAGTTTTAATTTTGAAGATTTGGTTGTCTCTTCATTTGTAACCAGCGCTTCATTTTGCCGGTCAATAACCTCGATATCTGTGTCACACATAGTGAAGTGTGGGAATTTTTGGGGTGGGGCAGTCAGTTGACAATTCTGAAGTCTAAGTGCAAGTTGGTAGAGTTTGAGGGAGAACAATAGCGTTTAAGTCGGACAAGCGCGTTGCAATGCAATGGGGTAAAAACAGGTGGTCGCGGGTGGAAAATTATTTCCGAAGGCAGTATAGTGCGACCAAGGCTTAGGCCGCAAGCAGTAAAAGCAGCATGACAGACACTGTAATTTGCAAAATTTAAGCCTTTCTTCGTAAGAGCAACCCTTTGTTCCATTCACTAATCGTGTTGCCCTTATCTGTACTCGCGCCAACAGCTCTACATCCTTCTTAAAATGAGGTCTCCAGACCTGTATACAGTACTCAAGGTGTGGCCTGACCATTGCCTTATATAAGGGGGTAATCATCTTCTTATCCCTGCTAGAAAAATTCCTGTATATCATTGACAAGACACTATGAGCTACTCTTGCACCGTCTGCACTGCTCATAAAACTTCATATCTGCCTGCACAATTACCTCCAGGTCCTCTTCATTCTCTACCACTGTCAATGTAATACCACACAGTTGATACATCACTGTAGGGTTGCTGCTTCCCATATGTAGTACTTTGCATTTGTCAATGTTAAACTTCATTTGTCACCTCTCAATCCACCTGCTGAACTTTTCTAGATCCTGTTGCAGCAGCATACTGTCATTAGTGTCCTTAACAACCCTGCCAACCTTTTTATCATCTGCAAACTTGGACATTAAGCTTGATATACCATCATCAATATCATTTATAAATACAGAAAACAACAATGGACCCAATACTTAACCCTCAGGGACTCCACTAATAACATTAGTCTAAGAGCAGTGTCCATTGGTTACCACTCTCTGTCTTCTCCCACTCAACCATCCCATTATCCATAGCAGAAATTTGCCTCCAATGCTACACTGCTGCAATTTTATGCAGCAGTCTTCCATGGGCCACAGTATCAAAAGCCTCTCTAAGATCCAAATATATGATATCAGAGTTATTCCATGCATCCAGTTCCTTTGTGACCACATCATAGTATCCAATCAAATTGGGCAGGCAAGACTTTCCCTTAACAAAACCATGCTGTGTCCAAGCTATAACTGATGATCCTCCAGTGCCTCCATTAATTTTCCCGGAACAGAAGTTAAACTAACAGGTCTATAATTACTTGTGTTGTCCTTTGATCCTCCTTTGTGAATTGCGGTCACATTTGCACATCTCCAGCCCATGGGTACCCCCTGAATCCAAAGAAGCTCTCATAAGGGTGCCTCCATAGCCAGGTGGGAAGGAGCAGCAGTGCGTAGCACACACTTCTTGATTAGACCAGGGTTCGAGCCTGTCACTGCCAAATACGGAGGATGCGGAAAGGTCAGAGAATGACCACCGCATATTCCCGGAGCAATATGGCCTTAGTTGCTAATGCTCCTAAAAACCAAATAACAAACAAACAACAACAGCTCTCATAATTATGGCTAAGGGTTTGCTTACTCTCTGTGCTGCCTCCTTTAATATAACTGAATAGAATCTGTCCACCCCGGGTGCTTTTTTATGTTTATCTTCAATAATTTCTCCTCCACTTTCCTCTCAGTTATCACAAAATCATCCAGCTCACTGCCAGATTTTAACACACCTCTGGCATTCTCCTCCTTGAATGACTCCTCATGTGTGAATGTAGATGCAAAATACTCATTTAGTTTGTTAGCCACCTGAGCAGGATCATCAACAGTTGAACCATCAATATCCAGTGGACTAATCTGATTCATCCCTTTCCTTCTAGAGTCTACATAGGTAAAGAACTCTGTTATTTTTCTTTGCATCCTTTGATAAAGATTTCTCATAATCTGCCTTTGTCTGCCTAATCTCCTTTGTGACTTAGTTACAGACCAACTTGTATCTATCATAGGCTTCCATGTCACCCATTAATTTATATGTATCCCATGCAATTTTATTCTCTGCCACATATCTCATTAGTTCATCTGATATCCCTTTAGGACTAAACTTTAAACAATATTTCTTAGTTGGTATATAAGGCCTAATAGCTTCCAAGATAAATTCTTTGAATGCTTCCCATTTTGAATTTGCTGTTGGTAACATCATCAGTTGGACCCACTGAATAGAATTTAAATACTGTCTCAGACCACACTAGTCACCTTTACAAAAGCAAAAACCCCCTTTACCCCTGATGGTAGTTACCTCATTGAGTAAATCCAACTTCGGCACACTGATCACTGCAACCTAGTGGTTCCTTTATCTGCAGATTCTTAATGCATGAAGAATCACAACTGATAATCAGATCAAGAGTATTACTCCCTCTAGTTGCCTCCCAAACATGTTGATGTAGAAAACAATCATCCAATAAATCCACAAAAGCCTTGCTAGCGTGTGAGTGACCAGACCCCAAATTCCAGTCAATATCTGTGAAATAAAAATCCCCCTTTATAAGACTCTGTGATTTACAGGCCCACTCTATTTCACTGTATAGTTCCTTATTATACTCATCAGAGTCATTAGGCCTATAATACACACTCCTCCTCTCAATTTTGATCTCCCAATGCCTATGTCACACTGAACTGACTCTACACTACTCTGTTCAGCGATGTTGACTGACTCCACTTCCTTGGATTTTATGTTTTTCTTAACTAATAGTATAACCCCTCCTCCCTTTCTATACTGTCTATCTTTCCTGTACACATTGTACTCCCCAAATTCCAGTTCTGCATTCCTTATATCTGTGTTACACCACATCTCTGATATCCCAACAATATCTGCCTTTGATGTTCTGAGCAATAGTTCAAATTCATCAAATTTATTTACCAAACTCCTAGCATCGGTGTACATGCAAGTATACATGTACCTGTTCCTATTCTTAGTTACCCTAACACAACCCATGTGTTTACTTGTACCACAATGACTCTCAGCAGGCTTTGAATTACCCTGCATCTTGTTTTCCAGGCTGCTGCTCATTCCAATAGAAGAATTGTGGATGGAGTGGATGGAATCTATCCAGTTATATTAAAGAAGGCAGCAAAGGAAGTAAGGAAACCCTTAGCCATAATTATGACAGCTTCCTTGGACTCAGGGGGAGGTACTCATGGACTGGAAATGTGCAAATGTGACACAATCCACAAAGGAGGACAAAGGAAGACAAAGGTAATTACAGACCTGTTAGTTTAACTTCTGTTCCAGGGAAATTAATGGTGGCACTGGTTAACGAAGCAGTGCAGGATCATCTAGACATAACTTCAGTTATAGCTCGGACAGCATGGGTTTGTTAAGGGAAAGTCTTGTCTGACCAATTTGATTTGATACTATGATGTGGTCACAAAGGACCTGGATGCAAAGAATAATTTTGATATCATATATTTGGATCTTAGAAAGGCTTTTGATACTGTGGCACATGGAAGACTGCTGCACAAATAATCAATGGACACTGCTCTTCGTGGACTAAGGTTATTAGTTGAGTCCCCCAGGGTTCAGTGTTGGGTCCATTGTTTTCTGTATTCATTAATGATATTGATGATGGTATATCAGACTTAATGGGCCAAGTTTGCAGAAGATAGAAAGGTCGCCAGGGTTGTTAATGATAATAATGACAGTATGCTGCTGCAACAGGATCTAGAAAAGTTGAGTAGATGGGCTGAGAGGTGGCAGCTGAAGTTTAACCTTGAGATATGTAAAGTACTGCATATGGGAAGCAGAAACAGCAACTCTGTGGTACAACACGGACAGAGGTAGAAAGTGAAAAGGACCTGGGGGTAATCGTGCAGGCAGATATGAAGTTTTCTGAGCAGTGTAGACGGTCTGCAGGAGTAGCCTATGGTGCCTTGTCAATGATATACAGGAATTTTTCTAGCAGGGATAAGGAGGTGATTATCCCCTTTTATAAGGCAATGGTCAGGCCACATCTTAAGTACTGTGTACAGGTCTGGAGGCCTCATTTTAAGAAGGTTGTAGAGCTGTTGGAATGAGTACAGAGAAGGGCAACATATTATGTTATGTCTAATAACACGATTAGTGAATGGAACAAAGGGTTGCTCTTATGAAGAAAGGCTTAAGTTTTGCAAATTACAGTGTCTGGAGACTAGGCACCAGCGTGGTGATCTGTTAGAGGTGTATAAAGCATTGAATGGTGTGAGCATGCTTAATGCTGATGGGATTCTTCCTCTTGCTCAGAATAATTGCCTAGAAGGCATAATTTCAAATTGAGGAAAGAAAGTTATAAGATAGATGTGCTGAAGTTTGCCTTTAGCCAGCATGTGGTTAATTACTGGAACAAACTTCCATCTGACATTGTAGAGTGGATAACTTAAAGATTCAGGGCAGAAATAGACAAACATTTTGAGCAGGTGGATGAGTGAAATGAGAAGTAGGTGTGGTTTTTTTTTTTTTTGGCTCATGCTATAAAAGCTTTTTTTTCTTGCGTCATGTGCCCTAGCTAATGGTAATTTATCTTTTGGCATCTTAGTATATAAATCTAGAACCGTGAAAGCATGTGCCATGAAGAAGAATGTACAGTCATCTCAGCACACAGTGCGTACTTTCATAAGTTATTCCAAAAGTCATTTTTTTATTTCAGTGCAGTGTTGTGTTAAAGTACAAAAATAAATAAATATAATACTATGTGTTGAATATAATGGGAATGCTTATCACTAGAAATAACATTTAGGATTAAATAAATTAACCTGTGAATGTTGAAAGCAAGTTTCTTAAACAAATTGATTATGCAAAAATATTTTATATGTGAAATATTTCTTGAAGTCCAATAATAATGCTCTAGAATCCTGGAAATGAAGAATTTTCTGCCCTTGGATACTGACAAGTATTTAATATTTTTGCCATTTAATTTACCTAATTGTCACATTAAAGCATATTCTATAAGTAGCTATATATTGGGACTATATATTCTATATAGTCCCAATCATGCTGCTTAGTTTATTTTGAATTTAGTTAGAGATTTTGTAAGTTATAGAACTTTTGTACTGTTCAAAACTTGCCGCCGTTGTTACAGGGTGATCCAAAAGTCAGTAAACAATTAAAGAATCGATATTTCAGTGAATTTTTGACGTATGGTAACGAGATTAGCGCAGAAATTCATAGAATTAGATGGGTTTTCCCCCCGAAAGAATGTCAAAATTATTTCCAAATATGTCCACCAGGTGGCGCTTGATCTGCAACACCACAAAGCACTTCATTATAGTAAATGTTCAATATGGTGGCCTTTGCTGTTGAGCATTCCCTGAAGATGAGTAACGACATTATGGACAACATTTCTGGAAGTATCATTGATACTTGCCATCAATAGTCTTTTAGCATTGCCATTGTTGGGTAATCTCTGTAAACCCAGGACTTCAGGTAGCCCCATAACCAAAAATCGCAGAGTGTCAGGTCTGGAGACCTTGGTGGCCATTCATGCTGAAAATGACGGCTTATCACTCGATTCTCTCCAAATGCTGAGAGTTACAGTTGTTTCACAGGAGAAGCAATATAGGGGTGGTGCTCCATCCTGTATGAATGTCACAATCCAAAGCTTGCCTTTCCCCCAGGCTACGGGTAACACAGTTTTGTAACAGGTCAGCATAACTCTGACCTGTGACAGTAACAGTTTCAAAACCAGAGCTACTGATTTCCTGAAAGAAAAATGGCCCTATAACAAAAGAAGAGGCGAATCCATACCACACTGTTACTTTTGACATGCAATGGTGTTTCTGTGTAAGCTCGAGGGTTTTCTGTCGCCCAAATTCTTTGAGAGTGAAATGGGCTTCATCTGTCCACAAAACATTTGACAGCCAGTTGTCACATTCTTCAATCCATTGAAAGAACCATAACGAAATGCTTCCCGCTCTGCAAAATCAGGACACCTAAGTTCATGAAGGTGTTGAATTTTGTACGAATATCTATGGAGGACTACGCTTAGTGCTCTCCACACACTCCCATATGGGATGCCAGTTTGAAGTGAAACTTCACGAGAGCTTGCTTCTCCATGTGATGATGATGCCATTAGAGTATCCATGTCTTTCACAACTGCAGCCACAGTTGTAGCACATATTGATGGTCTTCCATTTCGTGGACGATCTTGTAATGAACCAGTTGTCTCAAATTTCTTAATCGTCTTTAGTCCTGCAACAGTGATTGGTCCTTTACCACATCGCTACCCTTCAGCTGACGCAAAGATGCAGTTGCTTGTTGTTGATATGGGGGTTTGATGGAGCATAAGCTACTTTGGCTATAATGCGCCTAAAGATGCAGTTGCAGATTCAGTGTTAAGGTAATAACATTTAACCAACAGTGTTTTATCCGGTAATGATAACATGACCGCTTAGCTTCTTTTCTTTTTCTTTCCAAAATGTTCACTAAACTGCTTAGCTGTTGTTCTTGCAGTGCCTTTATAGCAGACACTTGCGCGATGTCATTCATGGTACAGTGCCACCTGGTGGACATATCTGAAACTAATTTTGGCATCCTTTCGGGAAAAAAAACCCACGTAATTCTATGCATTTCTGCACTAATCTTGTTACCATACGTCAAAAACTCCCTGAAATACAGAGTCTGTAATTGTTTACTGACTTTTTGATCACCCTGTATATCAGATTGTTACAGTATAATGTGACATATATTTCAAACTTGGTGGCATAAGGTATAACATAAAACTAGATAGTGTAATACATAGCACTGCATTTAGGAATCTGTTAGCTTAGTATAGTATTGTCAATTAATCAATTAAATTTATAAATTTTCATTGTTAATCAATTAAATTGTATTTAAATGGAAATCATGCTCCAGATCAGAGCAGCAAAGCAATGGGCACAAAGTAGTGGGAGTGCTGTGGCTTGGGGGAGAACCAAGGCACAGCACTCCTGGGACGAGAAAGGGGACAATTCTCCAAAACATCACAGTCTAAAAAAAATGTACAACTTATGAAATGTTTGCTGACCTTTCTGGAACAGGAAATGATCTAGCCAAAGAGGGTGCCTTTGTGTGTGTGCTAGGTGCAGAGAGTGTGAAGAAAAAAAACTGCAGCCATTATCAGTCCACTGCAGGATGGAAGCCTCCTCCTCAACGATTCACGTTGAGGGAAATGGACCATAATCTGCCATGCTAGTCCAGTGCAGGTTAGCAGATCGACTGTATTTAGCATTCAGGAGCTTGAACCCCGGTCTATTCAACGAGCGTGTGCTACTGCACTCTCGCTCCTGACCACTCGACTATGGAAGCCTTTGTGAAGAAATGCGAAAAAGTGTGAAGAAATTAGGGACCTACTCAGCAATCTGATTCAGGCTATGAGAGTTTGAGGATTAGGGTAGATGCCCTCGAAGGAATTAAAATGGGGGCCCATCAAGCTCTCAGTTGCTCAACTCAGTGCCAGAGTTCACTCTTGTGCATCAAGAAATACAATGGCAATCTTCAAGGGAATGTGCTGGACCCACAGGAGCTAGTTATTGTTGGCTCAATTATCAAGAAATGAGAAATAAGTTGTGCAAAAAGATAGGTGGAACAGGTCTAGGGTATGCCTGTCATAGCCTAGTCCTGTTCCAGGGGCAAAAGTTTCTGACGCTAGAGATCAGATATCAACTTTTAACAGCATAAAAAAGTGATATTGTTGTACACTTTGGCACAAATTACATTAGGAGATCTGCAGACTTATGTAACAAGTACAAGGTAATGTTGAAAACAGTTGCGAGTTAGGATTAAATTTGAAAGTTTCTGCAATTCTGATCAGACACGATAGGAGTGAGTATATGATGAGGACCTTGTCAGTCAATTCATGCAAGTCTCCTGAGGAAGAATGTTTCTCAGCATGGCCTGTGCTTGTTAACAGGAGAGACTGCTTCTACAGGAATGGGATACGCTTAAATAGAAAGGGTGCAAAAATATTTGAAGATGCTTTCAAGGCAGTGTTAGATGGGTCGGAAAACTGATAACTTGGAGGGACTCGCAGGCTGATAGATTAACAGTGGCCGTAGGGAGAGGTGAAAGTTACTCTTGTGCTGCTTCTATTGGAATGAGCAGCAGCCTGGAAAGCAAGTTGCTAGGGAGTTCAAGAACTGCTGGGAGTCATTTTGGAACCATTAAATAGATGGGTTGTGTTAGGGTAACTAAGAATAAGAACAGGTGCATGTATACTTGCGTGTACACCAATGCTAGGAGTATAGTAAATAAATTTGATGAATTTGAGGTGCTGTCAAGACACAACCAAAGCAGATATCATTGGATTATATCAGAGATGTGGTGTCACACAGATATAAGGAATGCGCAATTTGAATTTGGGGAGTACAATTTTACAGTAAGAATAGACAGGATAGCAAGGGAGGAGGGTTATGCTGTTAGTTAATATCTATATAATATTGGTGTAGATACACCAAAGATAACTCTTAAGAAACTATGGTGGTAATGTGGGAAGCATCATTTGCTCTGTATCTCATATTGTGCTCTTCCTTCACGAGTTGCCATGGTATTGCACAACCTTGAATAAGTAACGCTTCACTAATAGAGAAGACTGTTGTTACTTATTCTCAGTGAGTACCACGACCCAGACGGAACCGTTTCAAAGCTATTGGCCTATCATCGGTGGGTGGGCAGGTACCCTGGTATTGCAGTCATGACAACCCAGTTGTGAAGGTAATCACAGCTGTTAGTTAAGAAACAAAATCTAAGGCAATGCATCCAGTTGACATGGGTGGACAGACAATGTGGAGTCAGTTTGGTGTGACACTGGAAAGCAAAAATGAAGGTAGGAGCATGTTATAGGCCTACTGACAATGATGAGTACAAAGAACAACTGTACAAAAAATAGAGTGGATCAGTAAATCAGAATGTCTTATAATGGGGGATTTTAACATCCCACAGCTTGACTCTTAAATAGAGAGATTATTTGTCTTTGTGCATGCATGTAAAAGACCATGAATTGGAGATTAGCTATGGACTGCGAATTTTAATAGAATCCTCATGTAATTTAATTTCAATGGTTTCTGCAATTAATAGTCTCGTATAATTACGTTGGACACTACGTATTTTGGCTTCATTAAATAAAAATATATGATTTTCGTAAACGGCAGGAAAGACTAATTCCGACGCTGCTGAACAAGAAGCACGAACTGAGGATGCATGCTGTTTTACTTGAACATTCAGCAGAAATCACGTTGAGACTTGGTAAGATGAGTCGCAATCACTGCAAGAAATGCATACCAGGCCATTTATTTGTTCAGTATAGCATGCTATTGCTGGTTGGTGTAGTTTTTTGTATCTTATCCTTAGCTTGTACTCTAATTCGGTTTATTAGAAAGAGGTTAACCCCTGTTTAAGAATTTGCTGGTTAATATCAATATTTCTGAGTCTAAAGCAGATTCCATCACTGAATATTTATAGCCATTGAGAAAATTGATTAAAGATAATAGCCTTTTGTAAGTGAACTGGTGATAGCTGTTATAATGCTGAAGCATATCGGTGTTTGTTAGTTTACAATAGATGTTAAATTGAATTTTATTTGCATCCCGAGTAAGCATGAAATTTAGAAAATTTAATGACTTACTATCTGTATTTTCCCTTTGTAGTGTAAAATTAAGTCTAGGATGAATATTATTAAATGAATGTAAAATGTCTTGAATAGTGCTATTATCAGTTATAACCAGAACACCGTCAAAATACCTTCAATAATATGTGATATAGGGTAGAAACGGCATCAAATGTATATGCTCAAACATTTAGAGATAGATCACTGATATTAAGCCACTTAGACTCAATCCCATTGGCAAACCAAAAATGTTTGTATACTTTGTCTCGAAAGGTGATATAGTTGGTTCAACTAAGAGTTTAATTAAATGAAAAATTTCTTAATAGGAAGCTTCGTATAATTAATTGCTATAGCATTATTTAACATATCCCAAAGAATATCTAACATATATTCAAATTTCCATTCATATCATTATCATCATCAGGCATTTTCAATCCACTGCAGGATGAAGGCCTCTCCAGCAATTTTACAGTTCCTTCTGTTTTGAGCACTGGCCATCCATTTACTACCCACAAACTCATGAATTTCATCTATCCATCTCCGCCTTTGTCTTCCAGGTTTTCTTCTAGCTCCTCTTGGGTACCATTCTGTTATTTTCTTAGTCCATCTGTCATCATGTCTTCGAGCCATGTGTCCTGCCCAAGACCATTTTAGTTCTTTAGTTTTGATAAGAATGTCCTTTACTTGAGTTTGCTGCGTAATCCATGTGTTTCTCTTCTTATCTAACAGTCTGATTCCCAATATAATTCGTTCCATTCTTCACTGTGTAGTTCTCAGCTTCTTCTCCATTCTTTTGGTGAGTGTTCAAGTTTCACTTCCATAAGTCATGGTTGGGAGTATACATTGGTTCATTACTTTACGATTCAGACAAACTGGATTTTTGCTCTTCAATATGTGACTATATTTCCTGGATGCTATCCGTCCAAAATTTATTCTTCTCTTGACTTCCAGCCATTTATCATTATTACAGCTAATAACTTTTCCCAGATAAGTATATGACTCCACCTTTTCAATTACCGCTCCTTCAATCATAATTTTCCTTTCTGTGGCATACTTGTTCATCATTACTTTTGTTTTAGCCATATTCATCTTTAGTCCAAAATCCTTACTAACTGTGCATAACTGATTAAGATTTTCCTCTAATTCTTTGGGATCATGGCTTATGACCACAATGTCATCTGCAAATCGTAAATGGTTTAGGTAC
Organism: Mastigoproctus giganteus; assembly: GCF_048544385.1. Taxonomy (NCBI): domain Eukaryota; kingdom Metazoa; phylum Arthropoda; class Arachnida; order Uropygi; family Thelyphonidae; genus Mastigoproctus; species Mastigoproctus giganteus. The sequence goes on along the minus strand of NC_143577.1, from coordinate 923,302 downwards.
TCTCTGTTCACATTGACTCCTTTCTGCGACCAGTCTAATCTTCTGAAAGCTTCCTCAAGGGCAGCAGTAAACAGCTTCAGAGATATTGTATCTCCTTGTCGAACTCCTTTCTCGATTTTAAATTTCATACTGTTTTTGTCTAGTCTAATAAAGGAGGTAGCACTCTCATATATTTTCTTCAAAATCATAATCTGTGGGGTATCTATGCCTTGTCTTTCCAGTGCCCGAAACATTGCCTTATTCTGTATAGTGTCAAATGCCTTTTCATAATCCACAAATGCCAGGCATAATGGTTTTATATTCATTTACTTTCTCCATTAGCTGTGATATTACGTGAAGGTGATCCATACTTGAGAATCCTGTCCTAAAGCCAGCTTGCTCTTTCAGTTGATTCTCATCAAGTATTCTTTTTAATCTGTTAGTAATGACCCTTGTGAACAACTTGTAGATGTGGGATAACAAGCTAATTGGTCTATAATTTCCAATTTATCTCCTTTCTTATGTAGCAAAACTATGATTGCATTATTCCACTGCTTAGGCATCACACCTTTTCTAATGCACTTTGTGAAGAGTCTTGCCAGTTTTTGTGTTATGTCTCTTCCTCCCAATTTTAACAACTCTACAGTAATTTCATCTTCCCCCAGGGCTTTCTGATTCTTCATTTTCTTCAATGCATGTTCTACCTCATCAGGAAGAATATTGGGTATGTCGTATGCGTTGCTACTTTGCAATCCATCTTCCCCACTGCTGGCATCATTCCCTTGCTCCTTGTATAATTCTCTATAGTAGTCTTCTGCTAAATGAATTATGCCTTCTCTGCTGCTTATAAGTACACCATTGCTATTCTTCAGTTTCAATATCATTTGTCTTTCTGTATTACTCCTCATGGCTGCTGATTTAAATCCTTTGTTTTCCTTTAATGCTTGTTCTACTTTTCTTGTATTAAATCTTCTTATGTCCTCTCTAAGTCTCTTTCTAATGGCTTTGCATAACTCAGTATACTCAATTTTTTCCTTGTTAGTATTTATCTTGCTCTTCATTTTTCACCTTCGGTTCATCATATCAAATGTTTCTTGACTAATTTTTTCTTCTTTGGATTTCTTTTTCCCTATAGGTTTCTTGGGCTTTATCACTTTCAGAAAGTTGTAATATTCCTCGTCGATATCTTGGTCCTGATCAGTCTGCAAAAGCTCAAACTTGTTAGCATTAGCATTAGCATTAGCAGAGGCATATGATGCAAGAAAGCAAGCTTATTCAGCATCAGCCAAAAAAAACAAAAAAAAAAAAAAAAACCCACTCCCATTTCACCCCTCCGTTCGTTCGAAATACCTGTCCAGTTGAGCTTTAAATTTGTTTAGGCTATCAACTTCAACAACCAGTGATGGAAGTCGGTTCCACCAACCAACCACCCGCTGGCCAAAGGCAAATTTCCGCACATCTATCCGACATCCGTCCTTCCTCAATTTGAATTTATGCCCTCTGAGGTGATTATTCTGAGAAAGATGAAGAATCCCATTGGCATTGAGCATGCTCAAACCATTCAAAGCCTTATACACCTCTATCAGATCACCTCGCCGGTGCCTAGTCTCCAGACTCTGTAATTTGCAAAACTTAAGCCTTTCTTCGTAAGAGCAACCCTTTGTTCCATTTACTAATCTTGTTGCCCTTCTCTGTACCCGTTCCAGCAGCTCTACATCCTTCTTGAAATGAGGCCTCCAGACCTGTATACAGTACTCAAGATGTGGCCTTACCATTGCCTTATACAATGGAATAATCACCTCCTTATCCCTGCTAGAAAAATTCCTGTATATCATTGACAAGACACCATGAGCTACTCTTGCAGCTCGTCTGCACTGCTCAGAGAACTTCATATCTGCCTGCACAATTACCCCCAGGTCCTTTTCATTCTCCACCACTGTCAGTGTAGTACCGCAGAGTTGATACGTTGCTCTGGGGTTACTGTTTCCCATATGCAGCACTTTACATTTGTCGATGTTAAACCTCATTTGCCACCTCTCAGCCCATCTGTTCAACCTGTCCAGATCCTGTTGCAGCAGCATAGCGTCAGTATTGTCCTTAACGACCCTGCCAACCTTTGTATCATCTGCAAACTTGGACATTAAACTTGATATCCCATCATCAATATCATTCATAAACACCGAAAACAACAACGGACCCAACACTGAACCTTGAGGAACTCCACTAATAACATTAGTCCACGTTGAGCAGTGTCCATTGATTACCACTCTCTGTCTTCTGCCACTCAACCATCCCCTTATCCATAGCAGCAATTTGCCTCCAATGCCACACTGCTCCAATTTGTGCAGCAGTCTTCCATGTGCAACAGTATCAAAAGCCTTTCTAAGATCCAAATATATAATATCAAAGTTATTCCCTGCATCCAGTTCTTTTGTGACTACATCATAGTATCCAATCAAATTGGTCAGGCAAGACCTGCCCTTAACAAAACCATGCTGCGTCTGAGCTATAACTGAATTCTTGTCTAGATGATCCTGCAGTGCTTCTTTAACCAGTGCCTCCATTAATTTACCTGGAACAGAAGTTAAACTAACAGGTCTATAATTACTTGTGTCAGCCTTTGAACCTCCTTTGTGAATTGGGGTCACATTTGCACATCTCCAGTCCATAGGTACCTCCCCTGAGTCCAAGGAAGCTCTCATAATTATGGCTAAGGGTTTGCTTACTTCCTTTGCTGCCTCCTTTAATATAACTGGATAGATCCCATCCACCCCAGGTGCCTTTTTTATGTTTATCCCCAACAATCTCTCCTCCACTTTCCTCTCAGTTATTACAAAATCATCCAGCTCACTGCCAATGTTTACTTTACCTACATCATTCTCCTTCCTGAATAACTCCTCATGCGTGAATGTAGATGCAAAATACTCGTTTAGATTGTTAGCCACCTGAGCAGGATCCTCAACTGTTGAACCATCAATATCCAGTGGACCAATCTGATTCATCCCTTTCCTTTTCGAGTTCAAGTATGTAAAGAACTCTTTTCTGTTTTTCTTTGCATCCTTTGCCAAGGATTTTTCATAGTCTGCCTTTGCCTGCCTAATCTCCTTTGTGACTTGGTTACAGACCAACTTATATCTATCATAGGCTTCCATGTCACCCATTAATTTGTATGTATCCCATGCATTTTTCTTCTCTGCCACATGTCTCATTAGTTCATCTGACAACCATTTAGGCCTAAACCTTGAACAATATTTCTTAGTTGGTATGTAAAGCCTGGTAGCCTCCAAGATTAGTTCCTTGAATGCTTCCCATTTTGAGTTTGCTGTTGGTAACATCATCAGTTGGTCCCACTGTATAGAATTTAAATACTGTCTCAGACCATCATAGTCGCCTTTACGAAAACAAAAACCCTTCCCTTTACCTCTGATGGTAGTTACCTCCTTGAGTAAATCCCACTTCAACACACTGTGATCACTGCCACCTAGTGGTTCATTTATCTGCAGGTTCTTAATGCATGAGGAATCACTACTGATAATCAGATCAAGAGTATTGCTCCCTCTCGTTGCCTCACGAACATGCTGATGTAGAAAACAATCATCCAATAAATCCACAAAAGCCTTGCTAGTGTGCGAGTGACCAACCCACAAATTCCAGTCAATATCTGGGAAATTAAAGTCCCCCATTATAAGACTCTCTGATTTACTGGCCCACTCTATTTCCCTGTACAATATCTTATTATACTCATCAGAGTCATTAGGCCTATAGCACACTCCTACTCTCAATTTTGATTTCCCTATGCTTATGTCACACCAAACTGACTCGACGCTGCCCTGTCCATCGATGTCGACTGGCTTCACTTCCTTGGACTTTATGTGTTTCTTAATTAATAGCATAACCCCTCCTCCCCTCCTGTCCTGTCTATCCTTTCTATACACATTGTATTCCCCAAATTCCAGTTCCGCATTACTTATATCTGTGTGACACCACGTCTCTGATATCCCAACAATATCTGCCTTTGATGTTTTGAGCAATACCTCAAATTCATCAAATTTATTTACCAAACTCCTAGCATTGGTGTACACGCAGGTATACATGCACCTGTTTCTATTCTTAGCTACCCTAACACAACCCATGTGTTTACTTGTACCGCAATGACTCCCAGCAGTCTCTGAAATATCCTGCATCCTGTTTTTCAGACTTCTGCTCATTTCAATAGAAGCAGTGCAAGAATCACTTCCACCTCTGCCACTGGCTACTGTTAATCTATTAGTCCTTGTATCCCCCCCAACTAGCAGTTTTCCGACCCACCTAACACTGCCTCGACAGCATCAGCAAAAATTCTTGCACCCTTTCTATTTAAGTGTATCCCATCCCTGTAGAAGCAATCTCTCCTGTTAACAAGTACAGTCCAGGCTGAAAAAAATTCTACCCCTTGAGCCTTGCACAATCCCTCCAGGGCCGAATTGATCGACAAGGCTCTCATCATATACTCCCTCCTATCGTGTCTGGGCAGAATTGCAGACACTTTCAAGTTCAACCCTAATTCACGGCTTTTTTTCAACAGTGACCTGTACTTGCTAAGTAATTCCGCCGGTCTCCTACTCTTAATATCATTAGTGCCAACGTGTACAACTATATCACCTTTTGTGCCCTTAAAAGATGATATCCGTTCTACAACGTCATCAACCTTTGCCCCTGGCAGACATACCCTGGTCCTATTCCACCTATCCTTTTTACAAAGGATGTTCCCCGTTTCCCTGACAATAGAGTCACCAACAACTACTAGTTCCTGTGGGACCAGCGCATTCTGCCTAGGGGGCTGCTTCTGTGTTGCCTGATGACCAAGTGCAAGCTCTGGCGTTGATGTGGGCAGCTGAGAGCTTGATGGGCCCCTCAATTTATTTCCTTCGAGGGCATCCACCCTGTCCTTCAAGCTCTCATAAAGGCCCATAACAACGCTGAGTTGTCGCCTGATTTCCTTGCACTCCTTACATCGTGCACACACAAAGACATCCCCCTTGGCAGTATCATGTCCCGTACCCGACTGCTCCGCAAACATCAAGCAAACAGTGCATTTTAATAGACTGTGATTCAGAGGGCAACTGCCCCCCTCAGTTCTCCCCTGAACCACAGCACTCCCATTAGCTTGAGCCTTTTGCTTTGCTGCTCTGGTCAGAGTCATGATTCCGATTTAATTCAATAAAATTCAAAACAAAAATTAAATCCTTAAGTTATATCCCAAAACAGTTATGTTATATATATTTTTTTTTCGGTATCTAGTGTTTTCTACGAGTTCCCTTTATACAACTTCCGTATCACGTGTACCACTATAGTTATGTATTAATTATTTGTTAGATTAATCGTTACATATATATATATATATATATATATATATATATATATATAGAGTTAAAAGTACAATTTAATTGACAATAAAGTTTATCAAGATTAATAGATTTACTGATTAATTGGCAATATTATATTATGCACTATACGACACTAAGCTTATGCTATCGTGTAAAAATGGCGTTGTTCTTAAGTTCCAGTACATACTGCTTTTTCTCCACTTCTGTTATCTCAAAGACCTTTGCATTATTTACTCAAGTCAGTTTTTTCCTTTCCTTTGTCTATATCAAGTGTACATCTTACCATTCTGTGATCACTTCCAACATTTACCTTATTCAGGACGGTAACCCAAGCACGGTACTAAGTACTATAGGTTCCAATACCTCTCATGTTTGGGGTTCACAAAAAAAAAAAAAAAAAACATCATTCACAATATATCTTCTGTTAGTGAGGATGAAGTCGATTTCATTAGTTGTTGATCCATTTGGAGTCTTTCCTGTCCACTTTCTCGTTCACCCTTTTCTTGAAAAGTGTTCATTACTGACAATCCTTGAGATTCTGTTATTTCACAAGTCTTTCACCTCTTTCATTTCTTTCACCAATTCCAAAATTTCCTATAGTTCCCCTTTCTGCGCTGTTTTGTCTTTTTCCAACCTTAGCATTGAAGTTCCCCATAATAATAGTGTTTTCTGCTCATCTACAAGACTCTCAATTTCGGTGTACATTTCTTCCATTCATATATAACGAAGTAACATCTGAGAATAAATTATCATTATCACCGACTCTACAGTCCTCAAGATTATTAAATAATGTATCCTAGTTTTTTTTTATCCCAAATTGCATCGCCTGTCTAAAGGGTTTTATAATACTATATACATGTGGCTGATGATGAAAATTGTGAGTTTCTATAAGAAACTCATCATTTTCATCCATAGGAAATCCAGTTCTATGCAGTTTCACCTGACTGAAAATGCAGGAATATTGTGTGGTCTTCAAATCCTTTAATTGAGACACAGTTATGTAGTAATTTTTTCGATACATCGTTAACATTTTATATACATTACATATAAATTATCAGGTGACACTGACACAGAAGTCTATGGTAGATATAAGCTAGTCTGTATATATATATACAGGGTGTCTCAAAAATATTGGTACAAACATTTAGGGGAGGTAGGTAACATCTAAAGGAATGTGATTTCACCGTGTACCGACTTACGGTGAAAACGTCACCGTAAGTCGGTACACGGCGCTGTTCAGTAGTTCATGAGCGGGAAAATTTCTAATTTACTCACTCAAGCAATAGTCGCCGCACAAAGGGCATACATCGATATACGAACTGTGAGCTGGCAGACATGCATCTAGTGTACGGATTAGCAGAGGGTCCACACGTGGGTGCGCCCCCATGTGGCACAACATCACTTCACAATAAATGTGTGGGCAGGTATGGTTGGTGACTGCTTAGTCGGCCTATACCTGTTACCATCCCACATGAACTCCGCTAAATATCGGATCTTTCTTGAACAAGTTCTACTAGAGTTACTTTACGATGTTCCAGCAAATGTGAATCGTAATATTTGGTTACAAATATACTTTCTGTGGGGGCCCTCAAATCTATCGTGTATGAATCGCCTGTGGAGACGGAAATGGATATTGTGGCGAGACTCATCTGCGCTGCTGCTACTGTCAAAGAAACTCCAGGTGTGTTCGACCGTGTCCGCCAATCCATGCTTCATCGGTGTCACGCATGCATCGCGTCTCATGGTGGAACCTTCGAGTATCTGTTGTAACATCATGAAATGCATCCATCTCGTACTCCATTGCTAATATTATGTCAAATAAATATTTTCCACTAATTACTGTCTTGTGTCATTTCTGCTTCTTGTGCCTCTGCTACTACTTTCCCGTGACGTTTCTGGTTATGGGTTCCTATGCGATTCACATTCCTTTAGATGTTACCTACCTCCCCTAAACATTTGTACCAATATTTTTGAGATATTTGTTTCTATCAATATTATTGGTGTACAAGCAAGTGTACATGCACCTGTTTTTGCTTTTATTAACCCCGACACAACCCGTATACAATATTTGCTTGTCCCATGATAGAAGCGGTATAAGAATCACTTTCACCTCTGCCTGTGGCTGCTATTAATCTTTCGCTCTGTATCCGCAAAGATAGCAATTTAGTGACTTGCCTAACTCTGCCTTGATAGCATCAGAAAATATTCTTTGACACCTTCCATTTAATTGTGTCCCATCCCTGTAATAAGCCCAGACAGTCTCTCTCCAGAACTAAATTCATTGATCAGGCTCTCCTCATGTGCCCCATCATTGTGTCTGGGCAGAATTGCGTACAGTTTCAAATGTATTCCGAACTTACAACTTTTTCTCAGTATTGCCCCATACTTATTAGGCATTCCCAAAAGTTTTCAATAGTTGTTTGAGTCTAGAATTGCACCAGTCACTGTTTCAGGCTATAATTTTAGTTGTTTGTAGGTGAATTCTAGTTGACTACTGGATGTTGGAAGAAAGTATTCCTAAGAAGATTAATTATCATTCAGGCCAAAGGTGATTCTGGACACTGGCCTAGTGCTCAGAACCACCTATACTGTATGTGCCTATGTGTAAACACAACATTGCTTGTTTTTAAGTTATCTTTCATTGAGTTTTAATTTGAATGGTATTTTAATGATAATAACTAATAAATTTTATCAGCGTTTATAAGTGTTTATCCTAAAAGTGCTTTAGCTGTTCAGTTCAGACTAAAATTAACTTATATAGATGCCAGAGAGAGAGAGAGAGAGAGAGAGAGAGTGTGTGTGTGTGTGTTTCATAATTCCATTCAGCTTATTTTAAAATTGGAAATATATTTCTTTTTGAAGATATAAAGATTCAGTTTCTTTTCAGTGTGATAATGTTTCTTTTTTTTATTTATATATCATTATTTTATACCTTTAGCATTAGTAGAGGCATATGATGCAAGAAAGCAAGCTTATGCAGCATCAGCCAAAAAAAAAAAAAAAAAACCTTCCACTTCACCCCCCCCGGTCGTTCGAAATACCATTGAATTTATGCCCTCTCGGGTGATTATTCTGAGCAACAGGAAGAATCCCATCAGCATTGAGCATGCTCAAACCATTCAAGGCTTTAAATCTATCAGATCACCTCGCCGATGCCTAGTCTTCAGACACTGTAATTTTCAAAATTTAAGCCTTTCTTCGTAAGAGCAACCCTTTGTTCCATTCACTAATCTTGTTGCCCTTCTCTGTCATTCCAACAGCTCTACATCCTTCTTGAAATGAGGCCTCCAGACCATTGCCTTATACAAGGGAATAATCACCTCCGTATCCCTGCTGGAAAAATTTCTGTATATCATTGATAAGACACCATGAGCTACTCTTGCAGCCTGTCTGCACTGCTCAGAGAACTTCATATCTGCCTGCATAATTACCCCCAGGTCGTTTTCATTCTCTACCACTGTCAGTGTAGTACTACAGATTTGATACGTTGCTGTGGGGTTGTTGTTTCCCCTATGTAGTACTTTACATTTGTCGATGTTAAACTTCATTTGCCACCTCTCAGCCCATCTGCTCAACCTTTCCAGATCCTGTTGCAGCAGCATAGCATCAGTAATGTCCTTAACAACCCCGCCAACCTTTGTATCGTGGGCAAACATGGATGTTAAGCTTGATATACCATCATCAATATTATTTATAAATACAGAAAACAATAATGGACCCAACACTGAACCCTGAGGGACTCCACTAATAACATTAGTCCACGATGAGCAGTGTCCATTGATTACCACTCTCTGTCTTCTCCCCCTCAACCACCCCTTTATCCATAGCAGCAATTTGCCTCCAATGCCACACTGCGCCAGTTTGTGCAGCAGTCTTGCATGTGCAACAGTATCAAAAGCCTTTCTAAGATCCAAGTATATAATATCAAAGTTATTCCCTGCATCCAGTTCTTTTGTGACTACATCATAGTATCCAATCAAATTGGTCAGGCAAGAGTTCCCCTTAACAAAACCATGCTGTGTCTGAGCTATAACTGAAGCCTTGTCTAGATGATCCTGCAGTGCTTCTTTAACCAGTGCCTCCATTAATTTTCCTGCAACAGAAGTTAAACTCACAGGTCTATAAATACTTGTGTCAGCCTTTGATCCTCCTTTGTGAATTGGGGTCACATCTGCATATCTCGAGTCTGTGGGTACCTCCCCTGAGTCCAAGGAAGCTCTCATAATTATGGCTAAGGGTTTTCTTACTTCCTTTGCTGCCTCCTTTAATATAACTGGATAGATCCCATCCACCCCAAGTGCCTTTCCTGTGTTTATCTTCAACAATTTCTCCTCCACTTTACTCTCAGTTATTACAAGATTCTCTAGCTTACTGACAGAGTTGAATACACCTCTGGCATTCCCCTCGCTGAATAACTCCTCATGTGTGAATGTTGATGCAAAATATTCATTTAATTTGTTAGCTACCTGAGCAGAATCATCAACAGTTGGCTCAACGATATCAAGTGGACCAATCTGATTCATCCCCTTCCTTCTAGAGTTTACATAAGAACTCTTTGTTGTTTTTCTTTGATTCCCTTGCCAAAGATTTCTCGTAATCTGCTTTCACATGCCTAACCTCCTTTGTAACTTGGTTACAGATCAACTTGTACCTATTATAGGCTTCTGTGTCACGTGTTAATTTGTATGTATCCCATGCATTTTTCTTCTCTGCCATATGTCTCATTAGTTCATCTGACATCCATTTAGGCCTAAACCTTGAACAATATTTCTTAGTTGGTATGTAAAGCCTAGTAGCTTCCAAGATAAGTTCTTTGAATGCTTCCCATTTTGAATTTGCTGTTGGTAACATCATCAGTTGGTCCCACTGTATAGAATTTAAATACTGTCTCAGTCCATCGTAGTCGCCTTTACGAAAGCAATAACCCTTCCCTTTACCCCTAATGGTAGTTACCTCTTTGAGTAAATTCCACTTCAGCACACTGTGATCTCTTCCACCTAGTGGTTCATTTATCTGCAGATTCTTAATGCATGAAGAATCACTACTGATAATGAAATCAAGAGTATTAATCCCTCTAGTTGCCTCCCGAACATGCTGATGTAGAAAACAATCATCCAATAAATCCACAAAAGCCTTGCTAGTGTGTGAGTGACCAGCCTCCAAATTCCAGTCAATATCTGGGAAATTAAAATCCCTCATTATAAGACTCTCTGATTTACTGGCCCACTCATTTCCCTGTACAGTTTATTATTATACTCATCAGAGTCATTAGGCCTATAGCACACTCCTACTCTCAATTTTGATCTCCCAATGCTTATGTCACACCAAACTGACTCGACACTACACTATACTGTCCAGTGATGTCGACTGGCTTCACTTCCTTGGATTTTATGTGTTTCTTAACTAATAGCATAACCCCTCCTCCCTTCCTATCCTGTCTATCCTTTCTGTAGACGTTGTACTCCCCAAATTCCAGTTCTGCATTCCTTATATCTGTGTGACACCACGTCTCTGATATCCCTACAATATCTGCCTTTGGTGTTTTGAGCAATACCTCAAATTCATCCAATTTATTTACTAAACTCCTAGCATTGGTGTACACGCAAGTATACATGCACCTATTTCTATTCTTAGCTACCCTAACACAACCCATGTGTTTACTTGTACCGCAATGACCCCCGGCCGTCTCTGAAATATCCTGCATCTTGTTTTTCAGGCTTCTTTTCATTCCAATAGAAGCAGTGCAAGAATCTCTTTCACCTCTGCAAGTGGCTACTGTTAATCTGTTAGTCTTTGTCTTCCCCCATGCTAGCAGTTTTCCAACCTACCTAACACTGCCTCGATAGCATCAGCAAATATTCTTGCACCTTTTCTATTTAAGTGTATCCTATCCCTGTAGAAGCAGTCTCTCCTGTTAACAAGTACAGTCCAAGCTGAAAAAAATTCTACACCTTGAGCCTTGCACAATCTTTCCAGGGCCGAATTGATCGACAAGGCTCTCTCATCATATACTCCCTCCTATCGTGTCTGGGCAGAATTGCAGACACTTTCAAATTCAACCCTAATTCACGGCTTTTTTTCAACAGTGACCTGTACTTGTTACGTAATTCTGCCGGTCTCCTACTCTTGATATCATTAGTGCCAATGTATACAACTATATATGACCTTTTGTACCCTTAAAAGATGATATCCGCTCTACAATGTCATCAACCTTTGCCCCTGGGAGACATACCCTGGTCCTGTTCCACCTATCCTTTTATAAAGCATGTTCCCCATTTCCCTGACAATAGAATCACCAACAACTACTAGTTCCTGTGGGACCAGTGCATTCTGCCTTGGGGGGTTGCTGCTGTGTTGCGTGATGACCAAGTGCAAGCTGTGGCGTTGATGTGGGCAGCTGAGAGCTTGATGGGCCTCTCAATTTAGTTCCTTCGAGGGCATCCATCCTGTCCTTCAAGCTCTCCACCCTGTCCACCCTGTCCTCCTAGGCCCATAACAATGCTGAGTTGTTGCCTGATTTCGATACACTCCTTGCATCGCGCACACACAAAGACATCCCTCATGTTGCCATGGTATTGTACTTCCTCTAATAAGTAACACTTCACCAGTGGAGAAGACTACTGTTACTTATTCTCAGCGGCTACCACCACCACCCAGATGGCACCATTTCAAATTTTCACAATATTTTATAGTTCTGGAAATGTTAAAATATTTGTAAATGCAGGCATGTTATGTATGTTAACTCTAAAGACTTCAGATGTATAATCTGATAGGTATATGTAATTTCTTGACATATCACTGTAATGAATATAGTTTAATTTTATTGAACAATTTTATTAGTTTAATAATTTGCTGAGGTAATTCTCAGCATTTGAAAGTTTTGGCAGGCAGGTGTCTTTTTAATACCCATTCTGAGAATTGCTGACATGTGCATATTAAACCAAGTGATCTTTTGTGAATATTAGTTGCTTCTAAAGCAGTCTGTATAGAAGGCTTGCTTAAACTTTTCTTTGATCACAGCAAAATTATAAAAAATATCAGAGTGAATTTAAGCAAGCAATTATTTTGGTTTTTTGTTTATTTATTTATTTTGAGAATTTTTTAAAATATTAGGAATATCTTTTGATATTTATTAAGGAAGTGGTTTTAAAATTGGAATTTTTTTAACAAAAAACAAACAAAAAGGGTTTTGCTGCTTGAGTAAAATGAAAAGCAAGAATGGGAACTTTACAATGAAACATTTGGGAACCATTATTTAGGATGCTAATGTGGCTTATGAAGCATATTGTAATTTATAAACTTTTTCTTTCAGTTCCTTTGAAGCAGAAAGAAGACATCTGACTGCCAGGCGAGCTACAACAGATTATTCATTCTTGTTCAATTCCTTACCAGATCATTCTCCAAGTGCCAACGAATTTTATAATAATAAAAAAGGACACAATCATTCTTGTGTTCAAGGAGGTGTAGAATGCACATATACAGAAACAGAGCCTGGAAGCTGGACAAGTAGAGAAGACACTGAAATAGAAAAAGGAAGATCCAGTGCACCTCCCACATTTCCTGTTATGTTCAGGCAAGATGATGAGCAACTGGGTGAAGCAAGTCGATTTTCTGGATTTTCGGTATGCATTTTTGAATATTTAAAAAATTATTAAAAGAAAATGTCTGCAAAGATTAAATGAAGGCATAACTTTTAATATAAATTAGTCAGCTTTCTTTTTTTTTCTCATTATGACAAATACACAAGATTGTAGAGAATTATCATTTTATAATGCCATAGATGGATTCAGGCTCAATTCAGAAGGGAGGTTGTTAATATTGGACTTAAGTTTCTAATTTTTATAGTTCATTAAATTCAGAAGTATATACAAAGAAATGCTATTCCGTAGCATAGAAGAAGAAGAACAACAACAACAGCAATGGTTAATGCTTTGGAGTTAGAGCAAATGGAATGGATATTGGCAATTTGACATTTGATTGGTGGGGAAAGAATGTAGAAAAAGATAGGTGCTAGTTAATTTACAACAATGCCCTTGGAAATATCTGCAAAAAAAGTTGTATAACAAATGAACAGCTGCTGGGTGAGGTATTTAATTAAACTGCACTCTTTTGGATAGAGTTCAAGTTTTATGGAAGTTTAGAGAGATCACCTCTTTCAGATATAACAATGTTCCATAGAAGGAAGCATTTGAGATATTTATAGAGCTAACAGTTATTCAAGAGGAGGAGGAGGAGATCGTGTTTATCATCATGAAGGTATTTCAAGAATTCTATCATTATCATATATTTTCTGCCACAAGGCTGGTCCATAATTGCCAGAATGTAATCATATATTCATCTCTCCCTTTTCCCTCTGAATTATTATCTCAAAAACAGTGTCTAACTCTCATCCTATACAAGTACAGAAATCTGTAAAGTTTTGTTGGTTAATGGACTATGATGAGGATCAGTGATGAAATTACAAATTCTGAAAGTGGGATTCATGAAAAGGCCTGCCAGGCTCATTTAAAAAATGTAACAAGCCCACCATTTCTCCTATAGTAACAACTTAAGTTTGATAGTTTCACCACTGCATACAGGAGGTTGTAGAAGGCTCCTCCCCAGAAAAGTTTCTAACTTTCATTACTAAGAGATGATAGAATATAGTTCTGCCTCCAGTTAGTGATAATCCTTTATGAGCAATTTAATGATATCCTTTGCAACTTGCTCTTTGAGGCATAATGCAAATATTCTTCCAGTCTAAGGATGCCACTTGAAAATTTAAAATGCTGATGAAGCTGATATTCTTGTCACAACTGCATGATAATTTTTCAATGTTGGAGCTTGCCAATGTTCAACCAATTCTGTTAGTAACTTTGGGTATATCTTCCATGTTCATGGTCTAAAAATAATATGAGCGCTTATTATGAGTATGAGAAACCAGGTATGAACCACTGTAAGCGTTGATTGAGGTGTGTAGCATTCACACCACACAGAAGAATGAGTGAGTCTGTGATACTAGATGAAAGACAATTCTCAATACCTGGTAGAGTATCGTTATGTTTGTTTGTTTGTTATTTGGTTTTTAGGAGCATTAGCAACTAAGGCCATATTGCTCCGGGATATGCGGTGGTCATTCCCTAACCTTTCCGCATCCTCCGTATTTGGTGGTGACGGGCTCGAACCCTGGTCTAATCAAGAAGCGTGTGCTACGCACTGCTGCTGCTCCTTCCCACCTGGCTACGGAGACAGGCTGGTAGAGGATCCCCACTTTGTTTGATGAAGGTTTGAGATGGGGAGATACCATAGCTTTGCTGTAGAATTCAGGCATGGGCTTTTATCACTTTTACCTTCTGGTGGGCATGTCAAAAAAGTTAAACTTGCTTAAAATTATATAAAAAAGTTACACATTGTAATATGCAGGTTCAATGAATATATTTCGAAAAAAAGGCAAGATATTGAAAATCCAATGTTTCTTATATTGAATTTTCAACTACATCTTGGATTTCTTATATTAAAATGGTGCATTCTAAAAATTCTCTCTAAAATTAAAAAATATATTTTTGTATTCCTTCAGTATGGTATCATCAGTTTAAATGTGCATCATTGATTACTTTTTATTTCTTTAAAGCTGTATATAGGCATACTGTATTAATTTTTCTGATGTTTGGTTTCAGTTTTGATTTTGCATGCTTCTGGCCTGAGTTTGGATGTATGGTAGTCATGAATTTTATTTTATTATATATATTTTTTTTATTTTTGGCTGACAAGACTACTATTGCTAAAGGTATTATTACTTATTATCCAATATTGTCAGAATAAGGATTAAAATTTAGAATGCACCATATTGAATGTTTATTGCCTTATTTTCCAAATCCAGTAACTGAACAAGCATATTTTAATATGTGTGTGCATTATAAGATTTGACGGCGCATTATAGCCTTAGATGCTATGCGCCATAAAACAAACAAAACAAAACAAAAACAAGCATTATAAGGTAATAGTAGTTTTTACAGCCCACTTGCTAGATAGCCCACTGAACCAAACTGATTTGTTACACTTTAAGGAACATGTGGATCAGCTAGTGTCTTACCATTTTGACTAGTATGTTATCATTCGGAGGACACTGCAAAGTCCATGTTTTGTTAAGAAACTAGGTAGGACAATACAATGGTATATATTTACAAATGTATGTCAAACCTAAAAATTACCCAATTTATATACTCCTCCTCCACAAACTAATTTTACTTAATTTACATTATTGCATCATGAATAATAAAATTAATGGAACTAATTTATCCCAAAAAAAAAAAACTAAACCTCCAAGAAAACCTTTCGAACTGATTGCACAGATATATATGTGGATCTGGCGAGGTGATCTGATAGAGGTGTATAAAGCCTTGAATGGTTTGAGTATGCTCAATGCTGATGGGATTCTGCCTCTTGCTCAGAATAATCACTTGAGAGGGCACAAATTCAAATTGAGGAAAGACAGATGTAGGATAGATGTGCAGAAATTTGCCTTTAGCCAGAGGGTAGTTGGTTGGTGGAAAAGACTTCCATCCCTTGTTGTGGAAGTTGAAAGCCTAAATAAATTTAAGGCTCAGCTGGACAGGTATTTAGAACGAACGGAGGGGTGAAGTGGAAGTGTGGTTTTTTTTTTTTTTGGCTGATGCTGCATAAACTTGCTTTCTTGCATCATATGCCTCTACTATCATCATCATCATCAGCCATTTTCAATCCACTGCAGGATGAAGGCCTCTACAGCAACTTTCCAGTTCCTTCTGTTTTGAGCACTGGCCATCCATTTACTACCCAAAAACTCATGAATTTCATCTATCTATCTCCGCCTTTGTCTTCCAGGTTTTCTTCTAGCTCCTCTTGGGTACCATTCTGTTATTTTCTTTGTCCATCTGTCATCATGTCTTCGAGCTATGTGTCCTGCCCAAGACCATTTTAGTTCTTTAGTTTTGATAAGAATGTCCTTTACTTGAGTTTGCTGCCTAATCCATGTGTTTCTCTTCTAATCTAACAGTCTGATTCCCAATATAATTCATTCCATTCTTCGCTGTGTAGTTCTCAGCTTCTCTTCCATTCTTTTGGTGAGTGCCCAAGTTTCACTTCCATAAGTCATGGTGGGGAGTATGGTGGGGAGTATACATTGGTTCATTATTTTACGTTTCAGACAAACTGGGATATTGCTATTCAGTATGTGACTATATTTCCTGAATGTTATCCATCCAAAATTTATTCTTCTCTTGACTTCCAGCCATTTATCATTATTACAGCTAATAACTTGTCCCAGATAAGTATATGACTCCACCTTTTCAATTACTGCTCCTTCAATCATTATTTCCCTTTCATTGGCATACTTGTTCATCATTACTTTTGTTTTAGCCATATTCATCTTTAGTCCAAAATCCTTACTAACTGTGCATAACTGATTAAGATTTTCCTCTAATTCTTTGGGATCGTGGCTTATGACCACAATGTCATCTGCAAATCGTAAATGGTTTAGGTACTCTCCGTTCACATTGACTCCTTTCTGCGACCAGTCTAATCTTCTGAAAGCTTCCTCAAGGGCAGCAGTAAACAGCTTCGGAGATATTGTGTCTCCTTGTCGAACTCCTTTCTCGATTTTAAATTTGCTACTGTCTTTGTCTAGTCTGATAAAGGATGTAGCACTCTCATATATTTTCTTCAAAATCATAATATATGGAGTATCTATGCCTTGTCTTTCCAGTGCCCGAAACACTGCCTTATGCTGTATGGAGTCAAATGCCTTTTCATAATCCACAAATGCCAGGCATAATGGTGTTTCATATTCATTTGCTTTCTCTCTTTTTAGCTGTGATATTATGTGAAGGTGATCCATAGTTGAGAATCCTGTCCTAAAGCCAGCTTGCTCTTTCGGTTGATTCTCATCAAGTATAATTTCTAATCTGTTAGTAATGACCCTTGTGAACAACTTGTAGATGTGGGATATCAAGCTAATTGGTCTATAATTTCCAATTTCTGATTTATCTCCTTTCTTATGCAGCAAAACTATGATTGCATTATTCCACTGCTTAGGCATCACACCTTTTCTAATGCACTTTGTGAAGAGGCTTGCCAGTTTTTGTGTTATGCCTCTTCCTCCCAATTTTAACAACTCTACAGTAACTTCATCTTCCCCCGGGGCTTTCTGATTCTTCATTTTCTTCAATGCATGTTCTACCTCATCAGTAAGAATATTGGGTATGTCGTATGTGTTGCTACTTTGCAATCCATCTTCCCCACTGCTCGTATCATTCCCTTGCTTCTTGTATAATTCTCTATAGTAGTCTTCTGCTATTTGAATTATGCCTTCTCTGCTGTTTATAGTACACCATCGCTATTCTTCAGTTTCAGTATCATTTGTCTTTCTGTATTACTGCTCATGGCTGCTGATTTAAATCCTTTGTTTTGCCTTAATGCTTGTTCTACTTTTCTTGTGTTAAATCTTCTTATGTCCTCTCTGAGTCTCTTTCTAATGGCTTTGCATAACTCAGTATAATGTCTGTCCTCGTATAGCACGATAGTTGTGTTCCTAGAAACCCTCGTGCAATGCAAAATCGTGCAATATAAACAACAGGCCCTATGGGAAAAGTGGGGTTAGGTACCACTATGCACTGCTGCTCCTTCCCACCTGGCTACAGAGGCGCCTAGTTAGGTACCGACTACCTAAGATTGAACACACATTTGGAACCAAAACATTACCAACCACAATAAATAATCGGGTAATTTTAATCATTATAAAATACGTAAATATTTTATAACGATTAAAATACGTAATAAAAATATAATAAAGTATTTTTAGTATTTTTTTAATACTAAAAAAGTATGTTTTTTTTAGTATTTTTTTAATACTAAAAAAGTATTTTTTACGAATAAAATACGTATTTTATTTGTAAAAAATTTTTTATATTAAATAAAATACTTACGTATTTTATAATACATAAGTATAAATTATAATACGTAAGTCGTAATAAAATGCTTACGTATTTTATTACGACTATTACGTAATAAAATATTGCTAATGCTTTTGCTTCTATCGTAAGCAAACTTGTTTTTTGTTTGATTTTCTATCCAAACAGACGACAGCCGTTCCATCTCTTTCAATTCTTTGTGTCTTAATCTAATGGATTTTAATTACACTTTGAGTTGTTCCCGCTATGAAAGTTGTTTTTATTTTCTCCGCATTCTTTGTAATTCTTGGCGTTGCCTCATTTAGGTCTGTAGCACGTGCAATATCACATGGTCTTTCATTTCGCTCAAAGCGTTTCACAATTTCATATTTTTTTCTCTATGGGCAGAGGCAGACTGGCCATAAGCCTTACCCGGGAAATCCCGGTGGGCCGGAGGCCGGTGTGATTTTGGCCATAAACCGTAGTATGAGGCCACTATAAATTTTCCCGGGTAAGAATTTTTGATCCAGTCCGCCTCTGTTTATCAATATTGCTTTTTTTTTTTCTCTCTCTCAATCTGCAGTGTCTTCGCCAGGACGCTTCCTTTTCACACCTTTTAAGTATTTTACTCATTTTTAGGGAATAAAGCGCAATTACAAAACGAGGAGGCACGCTTAATACACATGAACAAAGCTGCATGCGTGTAGCAACTGAATAAACAACACCGTAAAGGCCGAGATACACTATTAACACCCCACATTTTACTAAAGCACATTGCTGGGGGTTACTACCATAAAACAATAAAAACAATTTCCAGTTGCGTTTCTGCTAGTGGAATCTGTTATAAACTGGTAGTAAACTCCATCTAATTGCATTTGCGCTTATATCGATAGCTGGAATTGTGTTGGTTTTTACGTTATTATGGTGAAATGTGTTTCCCCTTCACTGATATAAAACATAAATACATTTTCAGAATCTTCTTCATTCCTGTTGTGTTGCGTTCTGTTGGGATGATTCCGCGTTCGACTGCCATTTCTTGTAAACACAAAGGCGAATCGTGCATAAGCGAATTCGGTTCGTGTTATATAAGATAACGTTCCCCTATTTATAAATCATGTATGATCGAATTCGTGTAATGTAAACACGTGTTATACGAGGACCGACTGTACTCAATTTTCTCCCTGTCAGTGTTTTACTTGCTCTTCATTTGTCGTCTTCGGTTCATCATGACAAGTGTTTCTTGACTAATTTTTTTCTTCTTTGGATTTCTCTTTCCCTATAGGTTTCTTGGGCTTTATCACTTTCAGAAAGTTGTAATATTCCTCGTCGATATCTTGGTCCTGAGCAGTCTGCAGAAGCTCAAACTTGTTCTTAAGTTCCAGTACATACTGCTTTTTCTCCTCCTCTGTTATCTCAAAGACCTTTGTATTATTTACTCGAGTCAGTTTTTTCCTTTCCTTTCCTACATCTATATCAAGTGTACATCTTACCATTCTGTGATCACTTCCAACATTTACCTTATTCAGGATGGTAACATCATTCACAATATATCTTCTGTTAGTGAGGATGAAGTCAATTTCATTAGTTGTTAATCCATTTGGACTCTTCCATGTCCACTTTCTGTTCACCCTTTTCTTGAAAAAAGTATTCATCACTGACAGTCCTTGAGATTCTGCAAATTCCACAAGTCTTTCATCTCTTTTATTTCTTTCACTAATTCCAAAATTTCCTATAATTCCTCTTTCTGCGCTGTTTTGCCTTTTTCCAACCTTAGCATTGAAGTCCTCCATAATAATAGTGTAGTGGGTTTTCTGCTCATCTAGAAGACTCCCAATTTCGGTGTACATTTCTTCAACCTCTTCATCATCATGGTTCGATGTTGGTGCATGAATCGTTATAATCTTTAGCTTGTACCTCTTAGAAATCTTGAGTATTAGTCTTGACACCCTTGGTGATGTACTTTTGAATTCCAAAATTGTGTGTTTAAAATCTTTATGGACCAGAAACCCAACTCCACCTTCACTCCTTTCACTGTTTCCATTTGTGTACAGCAGATTTCCACTTGATAAATTTATAAGTGATTCATTTCTTCTTCTTGTTTCAGCCAAACCGATGATATTCCAATTCACTGATGGATCCAATATCTCTCTATTACAGAAGATTTAGGAGAAGTCCGGTGGGCCTACCTCCCTAAAATCCACTCATGCACACCTTCTCGATGGTAAGCCCTGTTACGTCACTTAGGTGGCTGTAGAGTGGTTCTCTTCAAGACGCCTGGTCAGCGTGAAGAGGAAAAGACCAAACCCTCCAGCATATGACAGCACAACAATACAAATGGCCCTCAGGCCCCAGCCTGGTCATACCCAGAGATTCTTAGCACCCTCTCCTTCCACTCTGATCCTCTCGCTGCCGTAAGAGGGGGAGTGAAAGCTGCTGGGGACTGAGGGCCATTTGTATTGTTGTGCTGTCATATGCTAGAGGGTTTGGTCTTTTCTTCTTCACACTGTGCAGCAGTCTTCCATGTCCAATTTGTGCAGCACTCTTCCATGTGCAACAGTATCAAAAGCCTTTCTAAGATCCAAATATATGATATCAAAGTTATTCCCTGCATCCAGTTCCTTTGTGACCACATCATAATATCCAATCAAATTGATCAGGCAAGACTTTCCCTTAACAAAACCATACTGTGTCCGAGCTATAACTGAAGCCTTGTCTAGATGATCCTGCAGTGCTTCTTTAACCAGTGCCTGCATTAATTTTCCTAGAAAAGAAGATAAACTAACAGGTCTATAATTACTTTTCTCACCCTTTGATCCTCCTTTGTGAATTGGGGTCACATTTGCACATCTCTACTCCATGAGTACCTCCCCTGAGTCCACGGAAGCTCTCATAATTATGGCTAAGGGTTTGCTTACTTCTTTTGCTGCCTCCTTTAATATAATTGGATAGATCCCATCCACCCCAGATGCCTTTTTTATGTTTATCTTCAACAATTTCTCCTCCACTTTCCTCTGAGTTATTACAAAATCATCTAGCTCACTGCCAGAGTATAATTCAACACTGGTTTCCTGAATTCCCTTTCCTGAATAAATCCTTATGTGTGAATGTAGATGCAAAATACTCATTTAGTTTGTTAGCCAACTGAGCAGGATTATCATCCAGTTGGCCAATGTGATTTATCCCTTTACTTCTAGAGTTTCCATAGGTAAAGAACGTGTTGCCATTTTTCTTTGCATCCTTTGTCAATGATTTCTCATAATCTGCCCCACCTGCATAATCTCCTCTGCCACTTGGTTACAGACCAGCTTATATCTATCACTGGCTTCCATGTCACCCATTAATTTATATGTATCCCATGCATTTTTTCTTCTCTGCCATATGTCCCATTAGTTCATCTGACATCCCACAGAAACTAGTAGTTGTTGGTCACTCTATTGTCAAGGAAACAGGGAACATGGTAAGTAAAAAAGGATAGGTGGAACAGGACCAGGGTATGTTTCCCAGGGGCAATGGTTGATGATGTTGTAGAGTGGATATCATCCTTTAAGGGCACAAAAGGTGATATTGTTGTACATTGGCACTAATGATATTAAGAGTAGAAGGCCGACGGAATTACTTAAGAAGTACAGGTCACTGTTGAAAAAAAAAAAAGCGGTGATTTAGGGTTGAGTTTGAAAGTGTCTGCAATTCTGCCCAGATATGATAGGAGGGAGTATATGATGAGATGTGCAACCAGCTTTGTCGATCAATTGAGCCCTGAAAAGATTGTGCAAGCCTCAAGGGGTAGAATTTTTTTCAGCCTGGGCTGTACTTGTTAACAGGAGAGACTGCTTCTATTGGGATGGGATGCACCTGTTCCTATTCTTAGATACCCTAACACCACCCATGTGTTTACTTGTACCGCAAGGACTAAAAGATTAACAGTAGCCACTGGCAGAGGTAAAAGTGGATCTTGCAAAGATTCTATTAGAATGAGGAGCAGACTGGAAAACAAGATGCAGGGTATTTCAGAGCCTGCTGGGAGTCAATGCGGTACAAGTAAACACATGGGTTGTGTTAAGGTAGATAAGAATAGGAACATTATGTATGTATGTATACTTGCCTGTACACCAATGCTAGGAGTTTGGTAAATAAATTTGATGAATTTGAGGTATTGCTCAAAACATCAAAGGCAGATATTGTTTGGATATCAGAGACGTGGTGTCACACAGATATAAGGAATGCAGAACTGGAATTTGGGGAGTACAATGTCTACAGGCAGGATAAGAAGAGAGGTGGGGTTATGCTATTAGTTAAGAAACACAAAATCCAAGAAAGTGCAGCCAGTCGATATTGCTGGACAGTGCAGTGTCAAGTCAGTTTGGTGTGACATAAGCATTGGGAGATCAAAATTGAGAGTAGGAATGTGCTATAAGTCTAATGACTCTGATGAGTATAATAAGAAACCGTACAGGGAAATAGAGTGGGCCAGTAAATCAGAGAGTCTTATAATGGGGGATTTTAATTTCCCAGATACTGACTGGAATTTGTGGGTTGGTCACTCACACACTAGAAAGCCTTTTGTGGATTTATTGGATGATTGTTTTCTACATCAGCATGTTCGGGAGGCAGACTAGAGGGAGTAATACTCTTGATCTGATTAAAAGTAGTGATTTTTTATGCATTAAGAATCTGCAGATAAAGGAACCACTAGGTGGCAGTGATCACAGTGTGCTGAAGTGGGATTTACTCAAAGAGGTAACTACCATTAGGGGTAAAGGGAAGGGTTTTTGCTTTTGTAAAGGTATTAGTATTAGTAATAGTAACGGCCGCATGGTGCAAGAAAGCCTATGGCTTAAGCTGGACCAGCCAAAAAAAAAAAAAAAAAATCCGAACAAAACAATGATAAAAAAAAATAATAAATAAATAACTAAATAATAATAATTAATAAAAAAAAAAAAAAGGAAATTAAACCTATCATCCTATGCGCTTCCCTTACCTGAAAGTACTATCCAGATGACCTTTGAATTCCCCCAAACTGTCTGCCTCTACTACCCATGAAGGCAACTTATTCCAGTAATTTATAACTCTGTGGCTAAAATAAAACTTCCTGCACTCCAATCTAAACATTTCCACCCGTAACTTGAATTTATGTCCCATTTTGACCTCATTCATTTTACTGATGCCTCTCAGAGCCTTAAACACCTCAATAAAATCTCCTCTAAGGTGTCCAGTTTCCAAACTCTGCAACCCACATATTCAAAGTCTTTCTTCATAAGGATGCCCTTTTGCCGATCTCACCAGGCAAGTTACCTTTCTTTGCACCCCTTCAAGAAGCTCGATGTCTTTCTTTAGGTGCGGTCTCCATACTTGAACACAGTATTCCAAGTGTGGTCTAACATAAGCCTTATATAATGGAATTATCACATCCCTATCTCTACTTGCAAAAGTTTGATAGATCATCGATAGGACACCATGGGCCTTCCTTGCAACCTGTTTACAATGCTCAGAGAATTTCATGTCTGACCGTATCGTAACACCCAAGTCCTTTTCCTCCAGTACTGGGTTTAGTTGAACTCCACCAAGTGAATAAGTTTTTTTGGGATTACTGTTTCCCAAGTGTAATACCTTACACTCTGTTGGATTAAAGCACAGCTGCCATTTTTCTGACCATTCCTGAAGTCTATCTAGGTCTCTCTGAAGAAGCTCAGCTTGACAGTGACCATTAACTGCTCTACCAATTTTAACATCATCTGCAAATTTAGACATCACGCCCTCTATCCCTTCATCAAACACAGTGGTCCTAATACTGATCCTTGGGGAAGCCCACTTCTTACATCAACCCAATCTGAGGAATAGCCATTTATCACAACCCTCTGCCTCCTGTCCTGAAGCCATCCTTCTATCCATCTAAGGATTTTCCCAGTGATTCCAACCTGTTCCAGCTTATAAAGCAAGCGCTCATGTGGGACTGAGTCAAAAGCTTTGCTGAAATCTAAATAAACAATGTCGAAATTATTCCCTAAATCCAGCTCGTGAGTGACCCTTTCGAAATAGCAAACCAGATTTGTTAAACATGATTTTCCCTTTACAAAACCATGCTGAGTATCATTGAGAATTTCAATTCGATCCAAATGATCCTGAATTCCACCCTTGATCATTGCCTCCATGATTTTCCCTACAACTGAAGTCAGACTGACAGGTCGATAATTTCCAACTTCACATTTAGAGCCACCCTTATGTATGGGAGATACATTTGCACTTTTCCAATCCAAGGGAATCTCCCCAGAGTCTAGTGATGCTCGCATAATTAGCTTCAATGGTTCAATGCACTCGCTTGCCGCCTCTCTTAAGATTATAGGGTATATTCCATCAACTCCAGGCGCCTTACTGGTCTGTAGGCTCGAACGTTTTTTCATTAAATAATCTTGTGAAATTTCAATATCATTAATTACATATTTTTTAACTTTGCTCCCACAATTTCCCATTGCCACAAAAGGCTTTTCATTTGTAAATATCGATGCAAAATAACTGTTGAGTTCATCTGCAAAGGCAGCTGGTGTATTTATTACTATCCCTTTTCCCTTACATAAAGGTCCGATCTGATTTGTCCTGCTCTTCTTGGCATTTATATATGTGAAGAATTCTTTATCCCCCCTCTTTGCTCTGTTTGCTAGTGATTTCTCATAAACTGCCTTTGCCTGTCGAACCTTTTCTGTGGCTCTATTACACATCACCTTGTAGCTGTTATAGGCTTCAGTACTTTTTATTGCTCTGCAACCTTTCCATGCCACCTTTTTCTGCTCAAGTAATGTGGCTACTTCACTATTCATCCAACTTCGAACCCTTCTCGTGGAGTATTTTTTTAATGGTAAAGACGCATTCAAGGCATCTGTGATTAATGTTTTAAAAGCATACCACAGTTCAATTGTATTCATTCTCTGCGCGATATCTACCCAGTTAATAGAGGCTATGTAGTACCTTAAGGCATCGTAATTTCCTTTTCTGAAATTAAATGTTTTGTTTGTTATTTGGTTTTTAGGAGCATTAGCAACTAAGGCCATATTGCTCCGTGAACATGCGGTGGTCATTCCTGACCTTTCCGCATCCTCCGTATTTGGTGGTGACGGGCTCGAACCCCGGTCTAATCAAGAAGCGTGTGCTACTCACTGCTGCTCCTTCCCACCTGGCTACGGAGGCGCCTCTGAAATTAAAACCCATTCCTTTGACTCTTACTTCTGCTACCTCTCTCGTCATCATCCACCGTAGAACTCCTTGATCACTTCCTGCTACTGGTTCCTCTACTGTCAGCCCTGTTATGTCATCTGAATCATGTGTGATGATGAGGTCTAGGATATTCTTTTCTCTAGTACTTTCCCCGACATGTTGATACAAATAACAGTCATCTAGTTGATTTAAAAATTTTGTTCCCCATGTCGAGTTTCCTTCCCATTTACTCCAATCAATTAGAGGCAAATTGAAATCACCCATAATAAGGCATTGACGCTTACTTGCCCATTCCATTTGCATGTAGAGGCTTTTGTCATAATCTTCACAATCACCTGGTCTGTAGATTACTCCTACTTGCATTATACCTTTGTTTCCAACTATCTCACACCATTCAGACTCTATACTAACATGTGAAATGTCTGAATTCGGGAAAGCTATCGCCGCACTCAGGCTGCTTCTGATAAGAAGCATTACCCCACCACCCCTTCTATTTAACCTATCCTTCCTAAATACATTATACAAGCCGTACTGAAACTCATCATCCCCAATTTCCGGGTGGCACCACGTCTCTGTAAGCCCTATTATGTCCGTGTTACTTGTTTTAACCAGCAGTTCGAATTCGCTCATTTTGTTGACGACACTTCTAACGTTACTGTATAAACAATTAAGATTTACTGTTCTTGTATATTTAAGAACCCTAACACAACCCTTGAAGTTTTTTAGGCTCTCTTCCCTGATATTAGCTACCCGCTCATGTGAAACGTTTCTGCCCCCAGAACATCTAGATAATACGTCCAGTTGGGGTAACAGATAAGAACTCTTAAGGTATGTGCAAGAGTTACTTTGACCAATATTATCAGATAAATGCGTGTCAGTATTACCCACAAACCCCCCTAACTAGCAGTTTCCGTGAACCATTAGCATTAGCATTAGCATTAGTAGAGGCATTTGATGCAAGAAAGCAAGCTTATGCAGCATCAGCCAAGAAAAAAAAAAAAACCCACTTCCACTTCACCCCTCTGTTCGTTCAAAATACCTGTCCAGCTGAGCCTTAAACTTATTTAGGCTATCAACCTCCACCACAAGGGATGGAAGTCTGTTCCACCAACCAACCACCCGCTGGCTAAAGGCAAATTTCCGCACGTCTATCCTACATCTGTCTTTCCTCAATTTGAATTTATGCCCTCTCAGGTGATTTTTCTGAGCTAGAGGAAGAATCCCATCAGCATTGAGCATGCTTAAACCATTCAAGGCTTTATACACCTCTATCAGATCACCTCGCTGGTGCCTAGTCTCCAGACACTGTAATTTGCAAAACTTAAGCCTTTCTTCGTAAGAGCACCCCTTTGTTCCATTCACTAATCTTGTTGCCCTTCTCTGTACTCGTTCCAGCAGCTCTACATCCTTCTTGAAATGAGGCCTCCAGACCTGTATACAGTACTCTAGGTGTGGCCTGACCATCGCCTTATACAATGGAATAATCACCTCCTTATCCCTGCTGGAAAAATTCCTGTATATCATTGACAATACTCCATGAGCTACTCTTGCAGCCCTTCTGCACTGCTCAGAGAACTTCATATCTGCCTGCACAACCACCCCCAAGTCCCTTTCATTCTCTACCACTGTCAGTGTAGTACCACAGAGTTGATACATTGCTCTGGGGTTGCTGTTTCCCATGTGTAGTACTTTACATTTATCAATGTTAAACTTCATTTGCCACCTCTCAGCCCATCTGCTCAACCTTTCCAGATCCTGTTGCAGCAGCATAGTGTCAGTAGTGTCCTTGACAACCCTGCCAACCTTTGTATCGTCTGCAAACTTGGACATTAAGCCCGATATACCATCATCAATATCATTTATAAATACAGAAAACAATAATGGACCCAACACTGTGCCCTGAGGGACTCCACTAATAACATCAGTGCACGATGAGCAGTGTCCATTGATTACCACTCTGTCTTCTCCCCCTCAACCACCCCTTTATCCATAGCAGCAATTTGCCTCCAATGTTACACTGCTCCAATTTGTGTAGCAGTCTTCCATGTGCAACAGTATCAAAAGCTTTTCTAAGATCCAAGTATATAATATCAAAGTTATTACCTGTATCCAGTTCTTTTGTGACTGCATCATAGTATCCAATCAAGTTGGTCAGGCAAGACTTCCCCTTAACAAAACCATGCTGTGTCTGAGCTATAACTGAAGTCTTGTCTAAATGATCCTGCAGTGCTTCTTTAACCAGTGCCTCCATTAATTTTCCTGGAACAGAAGTTAAGCTCACAGGTCTATAATTACTTGTGTCAGCCTTTGATCCTCCTTAGTGAATTGCGGTCACATTTGCACATTTCCAGTCTATGGGTACCTCTCATAATTATGGCTAAGGGTTTGCTTACTTCCTTTGCTGCCTCCTTTAATATAACTGGATAGATCCCATCCACCCCGGGTGCCTTTCTTGTGTTTATCTTCAACAGTTTCTCCTCCACTTTACTCCCAGTTATTTCAAGATTCTGTAACTTACTGCTAGAGTTGAATACACCTCTGGCATTCCCCTCGCTGAATAACTCCTCATGTGTGAATGTCGATGCAAAATATTCATTTAGTTTGTTAGCCACCAGAGCAGGATCATCAACACTTGACCCATCAATATCAAGTGGACCAATCTGATTCATCCCTTTCCTTCTAGAGTTTACATAAGTAAAGAACTCTTTGCTGTTTTTCTTTGCATCCCTTGCCAAGGATTTCTCGTAATCTGCCTTCGCCTGCCTAACCTCCTTTGTAACTTGGTTGCATATCAACTTGTATCTATCATAGGCTTCTGTGTCATGTGTTAATTTGTAAGTATCCCATGCATTTTTCTTCTCTGCCATATGCCTCATTAGTTCATCCGACATCCATTTTGGCCTAAACCTTGAACAATATTTCTTAGTTGGTATGTAAAGCCTAGTAGCTTCCAAGATAAGTTCTTTGAATGCTTCCCATTTTGAATTTGCTGTTGGTAACATCATCAGTTGGTCCCACTGTATAGAATTTAAATACTGTCTCAGTCCATCGTAGTCGCCTTTACGGAAGCAATAACCCTTCCCTTTACCCCTAATGGTAGTTACCTCTTTGAGTAAATCCCACTTCAGCACACTGTGATCACTGCCACCTAGTGGTTCATTTATCTGCAGATTCTTAATGCATGAAGAATCACTGCTGATAATCAAATCAAGAGTATTACTCCCTCTAGTTGCCTCCCGAACATGCTGATGTAGAAAACAATCATCCAATAAATCCACAAAAGTCCTGCTAGTGTGTGAGTAACCAGCCCCCAAATTCCAGTCAATATCTGGGAAATTAAAATCTCCCATTATAAGACACTCTGATTTACTGGCCGACTCTATTTCCCTGTACAGTTCCTTATTATACTCATCAGAGTCATTAGGCCTATAGCACACTCCTACTCTCAATTTTGATCTCCCAATGTTTATGTCACACCAAACTGACTCCACACTGCACTGTCCAGCGATGTCGACTGGCTTCACTTCCTTGGTTTTTATGTGTTTCTTAACTAATAACATAACCCCTCCTCCCTTCCTATCCTGTCTATCCTTTCTGTAGACGTTGTACTCCCCAAATTGCAGTTCTGCATCCCTTGTATCTGTGTGACACCACGTCTCTGATATCCCAACAATATCTGCCTTCGATGTTTTGAGCAATACCTCAAATTCATCAAATTTATTTACTAAACTCCTAGGATTGGTGTACACGCAAGTATACCTGCACCTGTTTCTATTCTTAGCTACCCTAACACAACCCATGTGTTTACTTGTACCGCAATGGCTCCCAGCAGTCTCTGAAATACCATGCATCTTGTTTTTCAGGCTTCTGCTCATTCTAATAGAAGCAGTGCAAGAATCTCTTTCACCTCTGCCAGTGGCTAGTGTCAATCTATTGGTCTTTGTCTCCCCCCAAGCTAGCAGTTTTCCGACCCACCTAACACTGCCTCGATAGCATCAGCAAATATTCTTGCACCCTTTCTATTTAAGTGTATCCCATCCCTGTAGAAGCAATCTCTCCTGTTAACAAGTACAGTCCAGGCTGAAAAAAATTCTAACCCTTGAGCCTTGCACAATCTTTCCAGGGCCGAATTGATCGACAAGGCTCTCATCATATACTCCCTCCTATCGTGTCTGGGCAGAATTGCAGACACTTTCAAATTCAACCCTAATTCTCGGCTTTTGTTCAACAGTGACCTGTACTTGTTAAGTAATTCTGCCGGTCTCCTACTCTTAATATTATTAGTGCCAACGTGTACAACTATATCACCTTTTGTGCCCTTAAAAGATGATATTCGCTCTACAACGTCATCAACCTTTGCCCCTGGCAGACATACCCTGGTCCTGTTCCACCTATCTTTTTTACAAAGCATGTTCCCCGTTTCCCTGACAATAGAGTCACCAACAACTACTAGTTCCTTCGGGACCAGCGCATTCTGCCTTAGGGGTTGTCTCTGTGTCACGCGATGCCCAAGTGCAAGCTCTGGCGTTGATGTGGGCAGCTGAGAGCTTGATGGGCCCCTCAATTTAGTTTCTTCGAGGGCATCCACCCTGTCCTTCAAGCTCTCATATAGGCCCACAAGAACGCCGAGTTGTTGCCTGATATCGATACACTCCTTGCATCGCGCACACACAAAGACATCCCCCTTGGCAGTATCATGTCCCGTACCCGATTGCTCTGCAAACATCAAGCAAACAGTGCATTTTATAAGGCTGTGAGTCAGAGGACAACTGCCCCCCTCAGTTCTGCTCTGAGCCACAGCACTTCCATTAGCTTGAGCCTTTTGCTTTGCTGCTCTGGTCTGAGTCATGATTCTATTAATTTATTATGTTATGTTATTAATTATATTACGTTTGTAATCTAAGTCGTTATATGTATTTATTTAAACGTACAATTTAACTGCTAACGAAGTTCAACTAACGCTATCTAGTACGGTATATAACCTACGGTATCACAATGGCGGGAAAGTTACTAACGGTAACGGTAGTTACGAACACGTGGAAACCCTTACCGATACTTTTACAAGGCCGAGTAAAGAATAAATACACCAAATTAATCAAAAAAACACAAAATAATGTTATACTACTAAATTTAAATCAAAAGTTTTAGAAAAACAATAATTTCAAATCAATAAATAAGAAAAATCCACTTAGCGGCTTTGAACACGACCGTCACTAGTAGCCTCGTCAGCAGACTGTGGTAATGTGGGGGATGTGGGGTAACAGATAAGAACTCTTAAGGTATGTGCAAGAGTTACTTTGACCAATATTATCAGATAAATGCGTGTCAGTATTACCCACATCCCCCCTAACTAGCAGTTTCCGTGAACCTTTAAGGTATCCTCAATAATACTGGCAAAAACCTTTGCACCACCTTTGTTTAAGTGTATCCCGTCTCTACAAAACAAATTCCTTCTACCTACAAGTGTGGGCCATGCTGATAGAAATTTACCTCCTAAAGCCTTGCAGATTGCTTCAAGTCTTGAGTTAATCCACAAGGCTCTTAACATATAATCCCTCCTATCGTGTCTGGGCAGAATTGCAGACACATAGACATTATGGCCTAGCTTGCGACATTTCCTCAGCATGGTCCTGTATTTTTCCAACAAATCGTCAGATCGTGTACGTTTAATATCATTTGTCCCCACATGAATAATAATATTTTCTTTACCCACTTTAAAATCTGACAATCTGTTCGTGACATCATCAATAGTTGCTCCCGGCAGACATACCCTGGTTCTGCTCCACCTATCCTTATTACAAAAAATATTCCCCGTTTCCCTGACAATGGAGTCTAATAATAATGTCCTTTTTAACCAGAGTAGTTTGCACTTGGTTTTTCTGTTTTGAGGCTCGAATCGGGTGTGCATCACTTGGTAGATTGCTTGAGTTTTGAGTCTCTGATGAGCTCCCAGATGCATTATTTGGAGGGCAAGCACTCGTTTTTTCAGGGACTCAAATTGTTCCATCAGTGCACCAAATTGTAATTTACGATCGGTGCACTCCTTAGATCGATCACAAAGAAAAGAATCCCCAGGTGAGGTAGGATTAGTCACCAGGTCAACCTTGGAAAACATTCCACACGTTCCACAACGGATTAAATCATTACTCCCCCGTAAATCGCCATCGGCTATTTCCGTGTGAGTCACGATACCCTGTGACGTGTTAAAGCCAGATCTCGTAACTACCATTATAAAATTAAATAAATATCAATGAAAGTAACTTTAAAAAATTATATCTATAATATTATTAAAATCAAACAGTTACAGGAAAACCTATAACAAAATAATCCAACAATATCGAAATAAATCAAATATTTAAAAGCACTATCCGAAAGTAAACCACTTAACTAAGGAGCCCTGTCAAAGCGCGTCCGCTCACCTCGAATGCCAACAATCTACTCTAAGGTGACTACAATGGTCTGAAACCGTATTTATATACAGTGGGACCACCTGATGATGTTACCAACAGCCAATTCAAAATGGGAAGCATTCAAAGAATTTATCTTGGAAGCTACTAGGCTTTACATACCAACTAAGAAATATTGTTCAAGGTTTAGGCCTAAATGGATGTCAGATGAACTAATGAGGCATATGGCAGAGAAGAAAAATGCATAGGGTACATATAAATTAATGGTGACATGGAAGCCTATGATAGATGTAAGCTGGTCTGTAACCAAGTCACAAAGGAGATTAGGCAGGCAAAGGCAGATTATAAGAAATCCTTGGCAAAGGATGCAAAGAAAAACAGAAAAGAGTTCTTTGCCTATGTAAACTCCAGAAGGAAAGGGATGAATCAGGTTTGTCCAATGGATATTGATGTTTCAACTGTTGATGATCCTGCAGATGAATGTCAAAAATGGATGTCAGATGAACTAATGAGGCATATGGCAGAGAAGAAAAATGCATGGGGTACATATAAATTAATGGTGACATGGAAGCCTATGATAGATATAAGCTGGTCTGTAACCAAGTCACAAAGGAGATTAGGCAGGCAAAGGCAGATTATAAGAAATCCTTGGCAAAGGATGCAAAGAAAAACAGAAAAGAGTTCTTTGCCTATGTAAACTCCAGAAGGAAAGGAATGAATCAGGTTTGTCCAATGGATATTGATGTTTCAACTGTTGATGATCCTGCTCTGGTGGCTAACAAACTAAATGAGTATTTTGAATCTACATTCACACATGAGGAGTTATTCAGGAAGGGGAATGCCAGAGGTGAATTATACTCTGGCAGTGAGCTAGATGATTCTGTAATAACTGAGGGAAAGTGGAGGAGAAATTGTGGAGGATAAACATAAAAAAGGCATCCGGAATGGTTGGGATCTATCCAGTTATATTAAAGGAGGCAGTAAAGGAAGTAAGCAAACCCTTAGCCATAATTATGAGAGCTTCCTTGGACTCAGGGGAGGTACCCACAGACTGGAAATGTGCAAGTGTGGCCCCAATTCACAAAGGAGGATGAAAGTTGTTGTTTTTATTTGGTTTTTAGGAGCATAAGCAACTAAGGCCATATTGCTCCGGGATATACGGTGGTCATTCCCTGACTTTTCCGCATCCTCCGTATTTGGTGGTGACGGGCTCGAACCCCGGTCTAATCAAGAAGCGTGTGCTAGGCACTGCTGCTCCTTCCCACCTGGCTACGGAGGCGCCAGGAGGATGAAAGGTTGACACAAGTAATTATAGACCTGTGAGTTTACCTTCTGTTCGAGGAAAATTAATGGAGGCACTGGTTAAAGAAGCACTGCAGGATCATCTAGACTTCAGTTGTAGCTCGGACACAGCATGGTTTTGTTAAGGGAAAGTCTTGCCTGACCAATCTGATTGGATACTATGATGCAGTCACAAAAAAACAGAATGCAGGGAATAACTTTGATATTATATATTTGGATCTTAGAAAGGCTTTTGATACTGTTGCACATGAAAGACTGCTGCACAAATTGGAGCAGTCTAGCATTGCAGGCAAATTGCTGCTATAGATAAAGGGATGGTTGAGGGAGAGAGACAGAGAGTGGTAATAAATGGACACTGCTCATCTTGGACTAATGTTATTAGTGGAGTCCCTCATGGTTCAGTGTTGGGACCATTGTTGTCTGTATTTATAAATGATATTGATGATGATATATCATGCTTAATGTCCAAGTTTGTAGACGATACAAAGTTTGGAAGGGTTATTAAGGACACTACTGACAGTATGCTGCTGAAACAGGATCTGGAAAGGTTGAGCAGATGGGCTGAGAGGTGGCAAATGAAGTTTAACATTAACAAATGTAAAGAATTACATATGGGAAACAGTAACCCCAGAGTAATGTATCAACTCTGTGATACTACACTGACAGTGGTAGAGAATGAAAAGGACCTGGGCGTAATTGTGTAGGCAGATATGAAGTTTTCTGAGCAATGCAGATGGGCTGCAAGAGTAGGTCATCATGGTGTCTTGTAAATGATATACAGGAATTTTTCTGGCAGGAATAAGGAGGTGATTATTCCCTTGTATAAGGCAATGGTCAGGCCACACCTTGAGTACTGTATACAGGTCTGGAGGCCTTATTTCAAGAAGGATGTAGAGCTGCTGTAATGAGTACAGAGAAGGGCAACAATATTAGTGAATGGAACAAAGGGTTGCTCTTACGAAAGAAAGGCTTAAGATTTGCAAGTTACAGTGTCTGGAGACTAGGCACCGGCGAGGTGATCTGATAGAGGTGTGTAAAGCCTTGAATGGTTTGAGCATGCTCAATGCTGATTGGGTTCTTCCTGTTGTTCAGAATAATCACCTGAGAGGACATAAATTCAAATTGATGAAGGACAGATGTAGGATAGATGTGTGGAAATTTGCCTTTAGCCAGTGAGTAGTTGGTTGGTGGAACAGGCTTCCATCCCTTGTTGTAGAAGTTAATAGTCTAAATAAATTTAAGGCTCAGCTGGATAGGTATTTTGAATGAACGGAGAGGTGAAATGGGAGTGGGTTTTTTTTTTTTTTTTTTTTTCTCTTTTTGGCTGATGCTGCATAAGCTTGCTTTCTTGCATCATATGCCTCTAGTAATACTAATGCTAATTTAAGCCTAAACCTTGAATGATATTTCTTAGTCGCTAGTAGCTTCCAAGATAAATTCTTTGAATGCTTTCTCTTTTGAATTTGCTGTTCGTAACATCATCAGTTGGTCCCACCGTATAGAATTTAAATACTGTCTCAGACCACTGTAGTCGCCTTTACAAAAGCAAAAACCTTCCCTTTACCCATGATGGTAGTTACCTCTTTGAGTAAATCCCACTTCAGCACACTGTGATCACTGCCACCTAGTGGTTCTTTATCTGCAGATTCTTAATGCATGAAGAATCACTACTGATAATCACGTCAAGAGTATTACTCCCTCTAGTTGCCTCCCAAACATGTTGATGTAGAAAACAATCATCCAATAAATCCACAAAAGCCTTGCTAGCGTGTGAGTGACCAACCCACAAATTCCAGTCAGTATCTGTGAAATTAAAATCCCCCTTTATAAGACTCTGTGATTTACAGGCCCACTCTATTTCTCTGTACAGTTTCTTATTATACTCATCAGAGTCATTAGTCCTATAACACACTCCTACTCTCAATTTTGATCTCCCAGTGCTACTGTCACACGAAACTGACTTGACACTGCACTCTCCGGCAATATCGACTCGCTGCACTTCCTTTAATTTTATGTGTTTCTTAACTAATAGCATAACCCCTCCTCCCTTCCTGTCCTGCCTGTACACATTGTACTCCCCAAATTCCAGTTTTGCATTCCTTATATCTGTGTGACACCATGTCTTTGATATCCCAACAATATCTGCCTTTGATGTTTTGAGGAATACCTCAAATTCATCAAATTTATTTACCAAACTCCTAGTATTGGTGTATACACAAGTATACATGCACATGTTCCTATTCTTAGCTATCCTAACACAACCCATGTGTTTACTTGTACCGCAATAACTCCCAGTAGTCTCTTTAATTCCCTGCATCTTGTTTTCCAGGCTGCTGCTCATTCCTATAGCAGTGGAAGAATGAATTTCACCTCTGCCAGTGGCTACTGTTAATCTATTAGTGCTTGTATCTCCCCCAAGCTAGCAGTTTTCCGACCCACCTAACACTGCCTCGATAGCATCAGGAAATATCCTTGCACACCTTCTATATAAGTGTGTCCCATCCCTATAGAAGCAGTCTCTCCTGGTTGCAGAATAACATTAGCATTAGTAGTTGGCATATGATGCAAGAAAGCAAACTTATACAGCATCACCCAAAAAAAAAAAAAAAAAACCCACTTCCCATTCACCTAATATTCTGCCTTTGTTTGTATTAGTAGTTTAAATGGAACAAGCTTATATAGCATCAACCAAAAAAAAAAGAAACCTACCTATACCATCTGCCCATCCCCTCTAATATTTTTTCTAATCCTTCCTTATATTTATTCATGCTACCCACTCTCACAATGCCAGATGGAAGTTTGTTTTCTAGCAATGAAGTTACTTTTTGGCTGGAATCAAATTTTTGCGCATCTACCCTGCAACCATCCTTTTGATGTCTGAGGAAGAGCAAGTTCTCTTTTCAGAATTTGTTCTTTCTCAGATGACAGTGCCTTACATTACAGATTGAAACTGTACTGTTGATGTCAGTTTATTTTTTGCAATGAATAGAAGATGTTCTTTGTTCTCATTTGTTGTGTATAGCAAACAGCAGTTAGATATAATAAGCAGGAATTATTGATGTTTTTTTAATATTTCAGGAATCTACTGCCGAATCTATTGAGTACTATTCCTTCCTTCCCTCATCCCATTCCTTAATGAAGCCTGAGGGTTCTGAGACACTTTCTTACCAGGCTCTTGCCTTTAGTAACCCTATGTATCACTTTCCAGTGCCTGATGATTTCTGCTGCTCAAAAACATCTGGTTCAGTAATCAGTGACAGTAATGAAGACATATCCATCATTGTTCAGCCTTGTATTGGTAAGGCTTAAACATAAATAATCTTATATAATAAGTCAATTACACTGAAATTTAAATAAAATAAGCTCCTCTTCCCATTCCTAAGCTTACTTTATTTTTTTTTATAAAAGTGAAAAGAGAATGGGAAACTTTACACCAGAATTGTTGGGAAGTTAGCAGCATTAATGTTAAAATGAAAAGAGGTCTTAGGCTTTTGTTGCACCAGCCAAAAAAAAATATATTAAATAAATAATAATAAGTTATTTAATTAAAAATAATAAATAAATGGGAAAATAAATTAAACTAAACTACCTGTTTGACTCTCTCCTCATACAGATATCTATCCAGTTGAATTTTGAAATTTCTCAAGCTGTCAGCCTCAACCACTCTTCCAGTAATGGACAACTTGTTTGTTTTCTAGAAGAAAATGTATGGCATTCCAGTATATTCCCTGATAATTCTGGATCGGTTATAATGATGATTTCACCCTCGTTTTTTTTACTTATACACCTTAATCAAGAATCCTCTAAGGTGCCTAATTTCCAAACTCTCTAGTCCACCTATTCAGAGTCTTTCTTCATATGGATGACATTTAGCCTATCTCACCAGGCTTTCTACCCTTACAAGGAGCTTGATGGCTTTTTTAGGTGCAGTTTCCATATCTGAACACACTATTCCAAGTGTGGTCTTGCAATTGCCTTAGTTTACATTTTTGTTATAAAAAGCTACTATAGGATTTCTTAAATTGTTTTGGTGGGTGAAGAGATTAATAATAACTGCATAATTTGAGATCAGTATTGAACTGAGTGAAAGGCAAAGAATGTTATGCTCTTGAAAACGTGTTTTTTTTTAATTTTTGCTGTTCTTTTACTTAATTACTATACTAAATTGTGCTCAGTAAATTAAATTAAACAGTTATAATTGTCCCAGTCACATTTATTATTTGATTTTTAAATTTAGCTAGGGATTTAATAAGTTACAACTTTATATTTATAGAGTTCTTGCTATTGGTAATTTTGTTGTGAGCATTGTATCTTGTAATTAGTAACTTGTAGTGTAGTATAGTGCACCATAGTAGTAATTTTGGTAAATAAGTAGCTCAGAGGTTCTACAGTTGGTTGGTATTTTTTTTGTTTTTTGCTAAAAAATTAGAAATTTAGTAGTGTTATTCAAAAGGTAATAGCTTAGCACATTAGTAACAAAATCTGATAATGCTGTGCATTGTTATATTCTTACCCCTTAGTTTATGTGGTAATTTGAAATTAAATTTAGAATAGGATCATGCCCTCAAACAAGAGCAGGAAAACAAAAAATACAAAATAGCAGGAATTCTTGGCTCAGGATAGAACGTTGATGGCAGTTCTCTTTGGAATCATAACTGCCTTCATTGTTCTAAGTGTGGCCTTTTTTGCTTGGCTATCTGTAGTGGAATATGATAAAGCCCATGGGGTAGTTGTGTTTGTGTGCTTTTTGTTATAGAGAGTGTGAGGATCGGCATCAAATCACTGTTGTGATGGGCTGATATGAGGACTTGAGGAGCAGGTTTAATGACATTATATTCCATTTACTGGAAATCCTATCCATGGTTTTGCTGATGGGAGTACATTGCATTCCATCTACCATTTTGAGAAATTTGCCCCGCACAAACAGTTTCAGCTTCTCGAATATCCACTACCAATTCTGCAAATGCTAATTTCCAGGTAATTTGCCAATGGGGAAAATAGAACTTAGTTAATTTCACTTCAACTAAAACTCGGTCCTTTCCTATATCTCGCAAAAACGATCCCTCTGATCCTATGCTTTTTTTTAATGTACTCAGATTTCTAGACAAGATCACATATCTCTACTAGGGATTACACTGATTTCTGATCAATCTCTCTCTATCTCTGCATAAGCACATTGCAAATATTGCTTCATCTTTGTATTAACCTCTAGGAATTCTCTTTTCCCTATCTGAGGTGGTGTTTTCAGAGCCCATCTCAGGCTTCTAGACTCCATTCAAAAGAGGGCAATTAGGTTAATTAAGGACCTTTATTGTATAAAGTCTCTCCACACTCTATCTCATAGACATTATGTTTCTGCCGCATTATGTTTCTGCCATGCAAGTATCTATAGAAAAGATACTTGCATGGGCACTATTCTTCTGAATTGGTTTCTATAATTTCTGCTCTCTCTTCCAAACCAGTCTGAACACATGTTGCAACCAGTCAGAATCCTTTTACTGTCCAACTTCAAACTCATAGAACTATCTTTTCTTCTTCCTCATTTTAGGCGCCTCTGTAGCCAGGTGGGAAGGAGCAGCAGTGCGTTGCACATGCTTCTTGATTAGACTGGGGTACAAGCCCGTCACCACCAAATACGGAGGATGCGGAAAGGTCAGAGAATGACCACCGCATATCCCGGAGCAATATGGCCTTAGTTGCTAATGCTCCTAAAAAACCAAATAACAAACAAACATTCCTCATTTTATTCCTTCAACTTCTATTTTCTGGAACAACCTCCCTTCATACGTATTTCCTGATAATTACAATCTACAGAAATTGAAGTCTAATATCAACAGGCTTCTTCTTTCATCTTATCAACTTCAACCCAAGCACTTTACTAAGTACTATAGGTTCTAATACTTTTACTGTTTGTGGTTTTCATAAAAAAAAATTTCACCTATTCTGTTGATGCTATACAATTTAAACAGTTATTAGCAACTTAAGCAGAACTGTGCATAATGGTATTTTCCCTGATTTGAACATAACCTCAAGCCTTAGCACCTAGTACTCTGTACTCCATCTTCAGCGATAGCAGTAAGTCTCTCCATGATTGAAATTGAACACAGGTAAAGCATATAAATTTTGATTAGACTTTAATTGTATAATTTTTGTCAATTTCTCAAAAAAATTCTCTTAGGGGTGTCTAATTCATGAGACCTGCTTGGTAAAATGCTACATACAATTTCTAAAACTAGCATAATTAGTGAATGTAACACCTAAATCAATCACTTTATGTACCCAAGGAATTCTTTTTTTTTGATAATGATATTCCTCTGTGCTTGATTAAATGTACCATTTCTGAGCACATAAAAAAAAAAAAAAAATGTTCACTAACCATAGAAAATAGTTTCCTTTTTTGATCATATATTAAGGATTCCTTATGTGCTGTGATATAACGACTAAATCATAAGTATAGCATAGCTTAATTTTCAGCACTCACTTCGTAATAATCCACTTGGTTTGATGAAACTTATAACAGATACACAGTAATTATAAAAAGTGGCTATTCGTAATTTAGTGTAATTAAGAATTAAAAAATTACTAAATTATGAGCTTTAAAATGGATTTTGCTAAGAAAGGAAAGTGCACATTCCATTCTATGGTTGTCTTATTAAATTTATATATTACATTAAGAAAGAATTAAAACGGGATAGAAGCTAATAGTTGTGCACGAGCGACTTTCGAAACCGTCCTCAGTTAGTTTTGGGGTAGCTAAAGCTAACTGAGGACAGTTTCAAAAGTTGCTCGTGCGCGAATAGAATGGAATGTGCACTTTCCTTTCTTAGGCAAATTTTAACATGTTTTAAAGCTCATAATTTAGTAATTTTTTAATTCTTAATTACACTAAGCTACGAATAGCCACTTTTTATGATTACTATGTACCTGTTATAAGTTTCATCAAACCATGCAGATTATTATGAGGTGAGTGCTGAAAACTAAGCTACGCTATACTTATGATTTAGTTTCCTTTTTTTTTTAAATATAATACAGTAAATTACTTGATATTCAGATGCGTGTTGCAGAACAGAAATGTGTTTCTGATTATTTATTTTTTTCTTGAAAGATGAAAAAGCTTCCAGTATGAAAAATTTGTACTTTATAGGATCTTCTGAGAGTCAATCAACATTACTTTCAAGCCAGGCTGTATCTGATACACATTCATCTGATCAGTATTTGCTCGAATCAGCAAGGATATCTCAAACTAGTAAAAAGTCATCTCCAATACGTAACTCTAGTTACTGCACTGCCACTAAATTATGGGGAACTCAGGACTTTTTAGATTGGACATCTGCAAGGAACCACATACAGAGGTCTTCCACTGATTCGGTTATTAACAGACAGTAAGAGTAAATATATTGCTAGTACTTGAAATGAGAAATATTTATTGAACTTAACTGTACAAAAGTTTGAAGTTGCATACCTACATTTACTACAATGTGCTAAAGCCAATGATCTAATATTACTATTAGTAGAAGCAAATGATGTAAGGAAGCACACTTTTCCTGCATTAACAAAAAATAAAAAACATAAATCAAATAATAATTATAATAAAAATAAAGCACAGTGTTCATACTGTTCCCATTCGCACACAGTATGAACAATAATTCAATATTGAATTCCACTTTTAACCTAGCCAGGCTTATTGCCTCTGCCACTGGTAGGTATCGTATTTGTTTGCTTATAAGACACTGCAGCATGGAAGATGCACCCTAATTGCGGAATGGTAAATTTAAGGAAAAAAACTTTTGAAAAAAATTTATTCTTAATATAATGGAAATTTAAAATTCAATAAAAAAAATCCAAATGCCAAAAATAAAAGGTATAGGATTATTACTCATATTATTTTAGTATTATTCAACTTGGTCCTTGAGGTTGTCACAGACATTCTCTCCGATATGCCAGACAAGCTGTACTTGCTACCTGGGAGTCTAAAACGCTGATGGAACTGATATCTGGTTGACACTCAAGTCAAGTGGACCAAATTTCGGCATAGTCCGGACAGTCTGTGACAGCCAAATCCTCTGCTTGCACCTTCACAATGGTGGGACTGTTAGTAATCCTGAGTATAACCCCCATGCACAAGCACACACACTGTGGGTGACCACCCAAGTTGAACCAATGTAAGCAGGGGTCGAGGTGTGGCACCCACACCACATGGAGGAATGCCACCCCTTTGTTACCAGGCAATACTAAGTGGTAGATGACTCTCATCAACTGGTACAATACCACCACTTTGCTTATTGGAGGCTCAAAATGGTGGAACCCATGTTTACTCTCCAGAGCTAAGTTTCGGTCAACCCTTCCCCATCTCTTCCATCATGCAGTATGACTGATGACTTTTGAGGTTAGGATGGACATCATGGTGAGATACAATCTTCCAAACCTTTTGGTAACTCTTCAGAAGGCTTCTGGATCAGCTAGTGTATAATCTTGCTGCCTCTATTCTGCCAGATAGTGATTGGAGGGAGTACAAATAGTGTATGCATGGGGGGGGGGAATTGTTGAGGCCACATTTTGTCAAGGAATTGGATATATTCTTACCATGTGTATGCCATATCCAAATATTTCATTACTTCATACAGCATGTCTCCCCCCCCGCCCCACACAACTTTTTCTTACTTTTGAATACACCATGAATTGTCAAACTAATAGAGTAACCTTCTCTGGGAAAAGATCTAAACCTCCCAAACACTTCCTAGTTCATTTCATAAATATTCGTGGTCTCAATTCTAATCTCAACGATGTCCATTTTCACTTGCAGTCTGCCAAACCCCAGTTATTTGTTGATTGAATTACTCCTCATCTCAGTTGCCCAAATTATTCGCTGTATGATTCTTTTCACCTCAAAGGTGGTACTTATGCATATGTCCATTCCAATATTCATTGTCAGAGACTTGGTAATTTGACATCTCCTCATTTTGATCTCCTCTGGCTTAAAATCTCTCTCTACCTTATTCTGTCAAATTCATCTGTTGTCTCTACCATTCTCCCAATTCCACTAATCACTTGGAGCTCTCTTCGACTTCATCTCTTTGCAACTTGATTTTCTCCAGTCCAACTTTCCTAACAGTGAGGTAATTTTCCTTGGTGATTTTAATGTTCACAACTCCAGCTGACTTCCGTTTTCTAGTCACACCGACCCAGCTGGTCGAGGTGCTTTGGTTTTTGCAATTGCCAACATGCTTGATGTTTTTCTCACAAACAACCCTTCTAAGTACACGGTTGAAGTGAGTGGTCTTTTAGGCACCTCAGATCACAACTTGGTGATTGTCTCTTCTTCAATGGAACCTTTATCTCATGGCTATTCCCAACCTCGTGTTGTTTGGCATTACAAGAATGCAAAATGGGATGACCTGTGAGATTTCTTTTCTTCTTTTCCTTGGTCGAACTACTGTTTCAAAACTTCTGATGTCAAAGTTTGACCAGATCGTGTCAGCAAAATTATTCTTGTAGGAATGGAATCCTTATTCCACACACCCCTTTAAAATCTCTTAACCTTGGTTTTCCAATAAATGTGCTAACGCTGTTCAAGAGAAGAACGTTGCATATCATAATTGGTTTGTTTCCAATTCTTTAATTTCATTTTCTGCCTACACCAAAGTTCGCAACAATTGTAAAGCAGTTATTAATCAGTCCAAACTAGCATTTGAACAGGCTAAGACTAGGAAACTTCCTTCTTGCCGTAATATTAGCCAAGCATTCTGGTCTCTTGCCAAAGCTAATGGCTGCAACTTTTGCCCATCTCTGCTCCCACCTCTGTCAAAAACAGATGGTTCTGTAGTCACTTTGGCTAAGGATAAAACTAACCTGTTAGCATCCCATTTTTCTTCTAACTCATGTAGTAATGATCTTGTAAAACATCTCCCACCATTCCCAACACACTCCATTCAATGCCTCCTGTTGTCTTCCATCTAAAGGATGTCAGAAGGATTTTGACGAATCTTGATGCTAAGAAAGCTCCAGGTCTGATGGTATTTCTCCACTTGTTGTCAAAACCTGTGCTCCTGAACTTACTCCTGTTCTTTGCCGCTTTTTTAACTTTCTTATTCCAAAGGTGTTTTTCCTTCCGCTTGTAAATTTGCTCATGTCCAGCCAGTTCCTAAAAAGGGTGACAAATCCCTCCCTTCCAGTTATCGTCCCATTGCAATTACTTCTACTCTTTCTAAAGAAATGGAGAAATCAATTAACCGCCGACTCTTAAACTACCTAGAAACCTTCCCTCTGATCAACAATCGCTAGTATGAATTCCATCAGTGTCGATCCACTGGTGA
The DNA here is from genome assembly GCF_048544385.1 of Mastigoproctus giganteus. Classification (NCBI taxonomy): domain Eukaryota; kingdom Metazoa; phylum Arthropoda; class Arachnida; order Uropygi; family Thelyphonidae; genus Mastigoproctus; species Mastigoproctus giganteus. Next base: position 879,824 of record NC_143577.1, on the reverse strand, counting down.
TATTTTGGCTTATTTTACCCATTTATGGACAAATTTAATGGAAAAGTTCAGTGAAACACAAGCAATTGCTCTTGACATCTCAAAGGCTTTCGATCATGTTTGGCATAGAGGTCTCCTAAACAAGCTTCCATCTTATGGTTTGGCAACTGCTTTTTGTAATTGGTTATCCAATTTTCTCTCTGATCACTCACTGAGTGTGATGGTAGATAGCTCTCTGTCTTCTAACTTCTCCACTAATGCTAGTGCCCCCCAAGGTTCAGTTCTTTCCCTCACTCTTTTCCTCTTGTATATTAATGACTTTCTCTTCCATTGAATACTGTCCTTTTACTGATGATAGCACATTGCATTCCACTTTCCATTTTGAGAAACCTTGCCCTACTCAAGGAGATTCAACTTCTCAAATATCCACCACCAATTCCTTAAATGCCAATCTCCAGGTAACTCTCCAATGGAACAAAGACAACTTAATTGATTTCAATCCTTCTAAAACTCAGTCTTTTCTTATATCTCGCAAAAAGGATTCTTCTGCTCCTATGCTTATCTTTGGTGACAATCTGATTTCTAGGCAAAATGATATACAACCTGGTCCTTGAGGTTGTCACAGACATTCTCTCAAATATGCCAGACAAGCTGCACTTGCTACCTGGGAGTCTAAATCACTGATGGAACTGATATTTGGGTGACACTCAAGTCAAGTGGATCCAATTTCGGAGAAGTCCGGACGGTCTGTGACAGCCATATCCTCTTCTTGCACCTTCACGATGGTGGGACTGTTAGTAATCCTGGGTGACCACCCAGGTGTGAACCAACGTAAGCAGAGGTCGAGGTGTGGCGGCCACACCACATGGAGGAATGCCGCCCCTCTATGTTACTAGGTAGTAGATGACTCTCATCAACTTGTCCAATACCACCACTTTGCTTATTGGAGGCTTGAAGTGGTGGAACCCATGTTTAGTCTGTAGAGCTAAGTTCTGATCAACCCTTCCCTTTCTCTTCCATCATGCAGTATGATTGATGACTTTTCAGGTTATGATGAACATCGTGGCGAGATCAAATATTCCTTACACTTCGAGGGTACAGCTCTAAAACAGTGTTTGCAGGCCTACCACTAGTTAGTACACCGGACCGAACCTATTGGTAACTCTCTAGGAAGCTTCTGGATCAGCTAGTGTATAATCTTGCTACCTCTACTCTGCCAGATAATGACTGGAGGGAGTCCGAGTAGTGTGTATGCGGGGAGCATTGTCGAGGCCATGTTATGTCAAGGATCTGGGTATATTCTTACTATGTGTACGTCATATCCAAAAATTTCATTACTTCATACAGCATGTCCCACCCACTTTTTCGTACTATTGAATACACCATGAATTTTCAAATTAATAGAGCAAGCTTATCTCCAAAAAGATCTAAACCTCCCAAGCACTTCATGATTCATTTAAGAAATATACGTGGTCTCAATTCTAATCTTAATGATATCCATTCCCACTTGCAGTCTGCCAAACCCAATGTACTTTTTCTGACAGATTCTCAGTTATTGGTTGATTCAACTGCTGATTATCTCAGATGCCCAAATTATTCGCTGTATGATTCCTTTCGCCTCAAAGGTGGTACTTGTGCATATGTCCCTTCTGATATTCCCTGTCAGAGACTTGGTAATTTGGAATCTACTCTCTTTGATCTTCTCTGGCTTAAAATCTCTCTCTCTACCTCATTGTGTAAAATTCATCTGTTGTCTCTACCGTTCTCCCAACTCCACTAATTACTTGGAGCTTTTTGACTTCCTCTCTTTGCAACTTAACTTTCTCCAGTCCAACTTTCCTAACAGTGAGGTAATTTTCTTTGGTGATTTTAATGTTCACAACTCCGGCTGGCTTCCGTTTTCTAGTCACACTGACCAGCTGGTCGAGATGCTGAGGCTTTTGCAATTACTAATGACCTTGCACAGATTGTTCATTTACCTACAAGAATACCGGACAATCGTAATCATACAGCCAACACGCTTGATCTTTTTCTCACAAACAAACCTTCTAAGTACACTGTCGAAATGAGAGGTCCTTTAGGCACTTCAGATCACAACTTGGTGATTGTCTCTTCTCCAATGGAGCCTTTATCTCATGGCTGTTCCCAACCTCATGTTGTATGGCAATACAAGAATGCAAAATGGGATGACCTGCAAAATTTCTTTTCTTCTTTTCCTTGATCGGATTACTGTTTCAAAACTTCTGATATCAACGTTTGCTCAGATCGTGTCAGTGAAATTATTCTTGTAGGAATGGAATCCTTTATCCCACAATCCACTTTAAAATCTTGTCCTTTATCTAAACCTTGGTTTTCCAATAAATAATTAAGGCTCTTCAAGAGACGAATGCTGCATATCGTAATTGGCTTGTTTCTAATTCTTCAGTTTCATTTTCTGCCTACACAAAAGCTCGCAACAATTGTAAAGCAGTTATTAATCAGTCCAAACTAGTTTGAACAGGCTAAGAGTAGAAAACTTGCTTCTTGTCCTAATGGTAGCCGAGCATTCTGGTCCCTTGCCAAAACTATTGGCTGCAAGTTTTGCCTATCTCTGTTCCCACCTCTGTCCAAACCAGATGGTTCTGTTGTCACTTCAGCCAAGGATAAAGCTGGCCTGCTAGCATCCCATTTTTCTTCCAACTCATATATTAATGATCTTGGTAAAACACCTCCCACCATCCCCAACACGCTCCATTCAATGCCTCCTGTGGTCTTATGTCAGAAGGATTTTGACGATTCTTGATGCTAAGAAAGCTCCAGGTCCCGATGGTATTTCTAGACTTGTCTCAAAACCTGTGCTCCTGAACTTACTCCTATTCTTTGCCGCCTTTTTTCACTTTCTTGTTCCATAGGTGTTTTTCCTTCTGCTTGGAAACTTGCCCATATCCAGCCAGTTCCTAAAAAGGGTGACAAATCCTTCCCATCCAATTGTCGTCCCACTGCAATTACTTCTACTCTTTCTAATGTAATGGAGAAATCAATTAACCGACAACTCTTAAACTACCAAGTCTTCTTAAACAACCTTCCGTCTGATCAACGATCGCCAGTATGAATTCCGTCAGTGTCGATCCACTGGTGATGTCCTGGCTTATGTTACCCATTTATGGACTAATTCAATGGAAAGGTTCGGTGAAACACAAGTAATTGCTCTTGACATCTCAAAGGCTTTCGATCGTGTTCGGCATAAAGGTCTTCTAAACAAGCTTCCATCTTATGGTTTGCCAACTGTTTTTAGTAATTGGTTATTCAGTTTTCTGTCTGATCGCTCACTGAGGATAATGGTAGATGGCTCTCTGTCTTCTAACTTCTCCACTAATGCCGGTGTCCCCCCAAGGTTCAGTTCCTTCCCCTACTCTTTTCCTCTTGTATATTAATTACCTTCTTCCACTGACTGGAAATCCTATCCATAATTTTACTGATGATAGCCCATTGCACTTCCTAATTCATTTAACAAATATACGTGATCTCAGTTCTAATCTTAATGATGTCCATTTCCACTTTCAGTCTGCCAAACCTAATGTACTTTTTCTGACAGAATCTGTTATCAGTTGATTCAACTACTGCTCATCTCAGATGCCCAAATTATTCGCTGTATAATTCCTTTCACCTCAAAGATGGTACTTGTGCATATCTCCATTCTGATATTCCCTGTCAGAGACTTGGCAATTTGGAATCTCCTCTCTTTGATCTTCTCTGGTTTAAAATCTCTCTACGTCATTGTGTCAAATTCATCTTTTGTCTCTACCGTTCTCCCAACTCCACTAATCACTTGGAGCTCTTTGACTTCCTCTCTTTGCAACTTGACTTTCTCCACTCCAACTTTCCTGACAGTGAGGTGAGGTAATTTTCCTTGGTGATTTTAATGTTCACAACTCCAGCTGGCTTCCGTTTTCTAGTCACACTGACCCAGCAGGTCGAGATGCTCAGGCTTTTGCAATTACTAATGACCTAGCACAGAATGCAGAATGTTCATTTACCTACAAGAATACCGGACAATCCTAATCATTCAACCAATATGCTTGATCTTTTTCTCACAAACAACCCTTCTAAGTACATGGTCGAAGTGAGAGGTCCTTTAGGCACTTCAGATCACAACTTGGTGATTGTCTCTTCTCCAATGGAACCTTTATCTCATGGCTATTCCCAACCTCGTGTTGTTTGGCATTACAAGAATGCAAAATGGGATGACCTGCGAGACTTCTTTTCTTCTTTTCCTTGGTCGGATTAGTTTCAAAACTTCTGATGTCGTTTGCTCAGATCGTGTCAGTGAAATTATTCTTGCAGGAATGGAATCCTTTATCCCATGCTCCACTTTAAAATCTCGTCCTTTATCTAAACCTTGGTTTTCCAATAAATGTGCTAAGGCTGTTCAAAAGAAGAATGTTACATATCGTAATTGGCTTGTTTCTAATTCTTCAGTTTCATTTTCTGCCTACACCAAAGCTTGCAACAATTGTAAAGCAGTTATAAATCAGTCCAAACTAGAGTTTGAACAGGCTAAGAGTAGAAAACTTGCTTCTTGCCCTAATGGTAGTCGAGCATTCTGGTCTCTTGCCAAAGCTATTGGCCGTAACCTTTGCCCATCTCTGCTCCCACCTCTGTCCAAACCAGATGGTTCTGTTGTCACTTCAGCCAAGGATAACGCTGATCTGCCAGCATCCCATTTTTCTTCCAGCTCATGTATTAATGATCTTGGTAAGACACCTCCCACCATTCCCAACATGCTCCATTCAATGCCTCCTGTGTTCTTCCGTCAAAAGGATATCAGAAGTATTTTGATGAATCTTGATGCTATGAAAGCTCCAGGTCCTAATGGTATTTCTCCACTTGTTCTCAAAACCTGTGCTCCTGAACTTACTCCTATTCTTTGCCGCCTTTTTTCACTTTCTTATTCCATAGGTGTTTTTTGTTCTGCTTGGAAATTTGCTCATATCCAGCCAGTTCCTTAAAAGGGTGACAAATCCCTCCCATCCAATTATGATCCCATTGCAATCATTTCTATTCTTTCTAAAGTAATGGAGAAATCAGTTAACCGCAGAAATCAGTTATACTACCTAGATACCTTCCGTCTGATCAATGATCGCCAGTATGGATTCCGTCAGTCTCGATCCATTGGTGATATTCTGGCTTATGTTACCCATTTATGGACTAATTCAATGGAAAGGTTTGGTGAAACACAAGTAGTTGCTCTTGACATCTCAAAGGCTTTTGATCGTGTTTAGCATAAAGGTCTTCTAAACAAGCTTCCATCTTATGGTTTGCCAACTGTTTTTAGTAATTGGTTATCCAGTTTTCTGTCTGATTGCTCACTGAGGGTGATGGTATATGGCTCTCTGTCTTCTAACTTCTCCACTAATGCCGGTGTGACTCAAGGTTCAGTTCTTTCCCCCACTCTTTTCCCCTTGTATATTAATGACCTTCTTCCATTGACTGGAAATCCTATCCATAGTTTTGCCGATGATAGCACATTGCATTCCACTTTCCATTTTGAGAAACCTTGTCCTGCTCAATTAGCTTCAACTTCTCGAAAATCTATTTCCAATTCCTTAAATGCCGATCTTCAGGTAATTCTCCAGTGGGGCAAAGACAACTTAGTGATTTCAACCCTTCTAAAGCTCAAGTCTTGTCTTATAGCTCGCAAAAAGGATTCTTTTGCTCCTATGCTTATCTTTAATGACACTGCGATTTCTAGGCAAAATGATATATCTCTTTTGGGGATTACCCTGACTTCTAATCTCTCTTGGCACAAGCACATTACAAATATTGCTTCCTCTGCATCTAAAAAACTTGGTTTTCTCTCAGCGTTACTTTTCTTCCAAAGAGCTGCTCACTCTGTATAAATTGCAAATCCGCCCTGCCATGGAATATTGTTCCCACATCTGGGGTGGTGCCCCCAAAACCTCTCTCAGGCTTCTTGATTCCATTCAGAAGAGGGTAGTTAGGTTAATTAATGATTCATCTCTAACAGAGTCTCTCCACTCGCTGTCTCATAGACGTACTGTTTCTGCTGCTAGCCTGTTCTACAGATACTTCCATGGGCACTGTTCTTCTGAATTGGCTTCTATAATTCCCACTGTCTCTTTCAAAACAGACCGAACACATGCTGCCACCAGCCAACATCCATTTACTGTCCAACTTGAAACTCACAGAACCAACTTTTCATCTTCCTCATTTATTAATTCAACTGCTGTTTTCTGGAACAACCTTCCTTCATATGTCTTTCCTGTAAATTACAGTCTACAGAAGTTTAAGTCTAATGTGAACAAATATCTTCCCTTGTCTTCTCAACCTCGAACTGTGACCACAGTCAAAATGCTGGTTGGCAAAATCAACTCCCCTGACTTCTGGGATATATGTCAGTGGCATGTTCCACTTACTTCCTTACGAGCCGCACCTCTTCTTCAGCTACAATGGAAGAAGATCAGTGACAGATTCCTACCTGGCCAAGTACTTCCTACAATACAAGCTCTGCTAATGATCGGAGTTGATCTCCTGAAACTCGCTTCGGATCGCAATTACAGGCACTTGTTGGCCGAACTTGTTCCCTTTTGTTTGGCCCCTGATGTCGACTGTTACTGATATCTCCACTTGCTATCTCCTATGAGGCACAGAACGGCACGTCACAGGCAAATCGATGAACTGTTTCACAAGAAAATGCTATACTGAACATCAATTTGGCACCGTGAAATATTCTGACTTGTGTAAATATTCTGAAATATGTGCTTTGTACATATGAACGTGTATATACCTTGGTGTATGACTGCCTTATACTCATATCTATTGAATGGTTAATGCTACATTTTTAAGTTAATTTAATGTTATGTTATCTTTTTGTTATACTATACATATTTTTATATTACCCTATATCTTTGTCAAGCCCCTGGCCTCCTAGCTGTGGTGAGCACATTATTGTATCTTTAGTGTATAATAAAGATTTTTCTCTCTCTCTCTCTCTCTTGATTGGTGGAACAGACTTCCATCTTTTGCTGTGGAAGTTGATAGCCTAAATAAATTTAAGGCTGAGCTGAATAGGTATTTGGAACGAACGAAGCGGTGAAATGAGAGAGTTTTTTTTTTTTTTTTTATAGCTGATGCTTCATAAGCTTGCTTTCTTGCATTGTATGCCTCTACTAATACCAATGCTAATGTAAGGTTTTGCCCCTACACAGACAGAAGGCCATGATACAAAATTAAAATGAATCCAATTCAGTGAGATTCACATATGCATTCAAGATATTAATTAGCAGTGGAAGTTTGAAGTAATGTTTCCATTTTGACAGAAGATGATGTGCTTACATATTCAGGTTAAGGTAACAACTGAGAGATGAAAACATGTACAGGCAGCTCTCGCTTTACAAGTTTCACTTTTCGAGTTTTTTTTCCCCAAGTATCAACAAAATCGAAAATATGAACATTAATTGCAAAAAAATGAATGCTAAACATTCATAAATACCGCATTCCAAACCACGTGCATAGATATACAATACAGTGTACCCCACTTTATGAATTTAATCAGTTCTAGAGACGGGCACCTCCATAGCTAGGTGGGAAGGAGCAGCAGTGCGTAGCACACGCTTCTTGATTAGACCGGGGTTCGAGCCGTCACCACCAAATACGGAGGATGCGGAAAGGTCGGGGAATGACCACCGCATATTCCCGGAGCAATATGGACTTAGTTGCTAATGCTCCTAAAAACCAAATAACAACAACAACAAGTTCCAGAGACACCATCGTATTGTTAAAATATCGTAATGTGAACCCAATAACACATTGTTTTTTGGTAATTCGTTTCAAGATCTCGGAAGTTGAAATTTTCGCTGTACAACTAAGCTATCTATCTCTCTAAAATGTCATTTTTAAGATCACAAGCATGACCGTAAGGCCATATAAATGGTCGTGAGCGTGGTTTGTAAATTGTATTAGTTACCAATTCAAATTATTAAAAATTCACTGCCCTTTCATCGTTATCATATGTTCCATTATAAGAATGAATTTTAAATGCCTGTTATATTTTTCTAAAGCACATTTCTCAAGGTCACGACCATAAAACAATAAAAACAGTTTGCACTTTCTGGTTTATTGGGCTTTCCTGTTACTGCAAGCAAATATAAATGGGTAGTAAACTTGATCTTCTTGCATTTGCAAAAATACCGATAGCTGGAATTGTGTGGTTTTTAATTATTACGGTGAAATGTGTTTGCCCTTTACTGAAATCTTCAATCGTATAAAAAAACAAATAAATTTTCAGAATCTTCTCTTCATTCCTTTTATTTTAAGCTTCATAAACTTGTTACTCCATGCAAATCATGTTAGTTGCAATTGGTGTGTGCCGTTAAAAAATGCTTATGCATGCAATCGTGAAATTTATAATTAAAAGAATAGATTATTTTGGAAGCAAATGCCTCTTGAAGCATTTCTGAGGAAGATGAATTCTTGTGCAACAAACCAACGAGTGCCGAGCCAATAATGAGTGATCAACGAGTGTGCATTTAGTTGATGATGATGAAGAATACATTCTTTAACATTTGTAAGTTGTAAATAATTTCTCTATTATTATAATTTGCTTGATTTTACAGGCTACGTTTTCATTTCTTTCGATAAATCAATCATTGTTTAAACAAACTAATTAGGTAACTAATCATATTATTGAGAACATAACCGCTATTTTAACGTTATGTGTATGGGAAATAAATTCCCGCTTTACGAGCACACGCTAGGAATGAATTAACTCGTAAAGTCGAGAAATACCTGAATAACTATTTACAGATACTTATGAATAACACCACAATATCATCAGTACTTATTTACTGATTATAATGTATTTACAAATTCAGGTTGGAATTGCATAAGTTTTGTAGAGTGACAATAAAATATATTCTCTAGAACCAGTCATTTCTTTTGAGGATGCAAGGCATGCTTGTTGGAATTTTAGCAGGAGGATACCACTTTGTTATGATAAACTGGTTGTTACTTCGCTCTTGTCCAACATGGTCAGTGGTTGCTGCCTATATCTCAATGAATTGGTAAGTTTTCTTAATTGCATCTTTCATGTAGCTGTACTCTTTACAAAATTTGTAGGGATCTGTGTTGAGTGCATTGAAGAGGCCAGTTGTGTTGGATGGGAACATGTTTTTGAGACACACTAAATTGTTTCACAGTGGTCCAGAGTGGTGGAAGTCTCTTGCATACTGGTTCTCAGCTCGCTTGGCCTCTGCATCCAATAATACTTGAAACTGAGGATACATCTATCCATGATCCCTGTGATAAGTTTTGCTAGCAGGCAGAGATTTTCTGCTAAATCTGTATTTTCCATGGGGTTAGACCGAGGTTGGAATAGAGAATTAACCCAGAGATTGTAAACAGTCATCCCGTTAACCAGTTTACCCACTGCATGATCCAGTATCCTAGCCCATTGTATCTGCTGAGCTGTGCTTGTGGGGTGGAGGACCACATTATGAAGGCATACAGCAGAAAGAAGCATCTTTGGATATATTGATGCACTATGTATATCAGTATATTGGAAGACACTTTAAGTAGTTAAAGTGCCTTCCAATGGTTAATCCTTTGTGCCATATAATGCCCAGGTCTAAGTGGGAGGAACCTTTATTCACTAGAGTGCCTCCTATTTGGATGTCAATGTTGTTTTTCTTTCTTTTTTTGTCACTACCAGTGGAGTAGATTTGGTTGAGTTAAGCTTGAGGCCAAATGGGGTTAAATAATTCAGAAGCAACTGTATTTGATGATTTGCACTTTTCTGCATGTACGGAATCTGCTTAGCATCTTTTGAGATTATGAAAAGATTTGTCATCTTCATTAGAAGTGAAGTGGGAGATAGGACTAAAAAAAAGGTTCCAGTGCTGCTGCAAATAGGGTCGCTGAGAGGGCCCCTTCTCCTTGAGATACCGCTCTGTCAATTGTATATGATGCTTGGAGATTTTTATGGGTGACTGAGAGGTGCCTAGGCATAATGATCACATTAATGACCTCCAATACTTTCCTCTCTATGTTAAAGTATCTTCTGAGTATATGTAGTAAAGCAGGTAAAGCCAAGCTATCACAGGCTACTTTTATATCCAGGAAGAGGATGTCTGACTGTGCTTTACTATTGAGTGTATGCTGGGTTCTTGGCAAAGGAGTCAAGCAAGTTGATGATGGTGGATATTCCCTGAACAACCATGTGCAAGTGGGAAGGCCTGTGACTGAAGCAGTGCTGAACAAGATCAAACTATATTGCCTTTACAAAAATCTTTAAAAGGGTGCAGCCTTCTTCTGCACCCTTTTAAAGATTTTGGTTGGAAGTCCTTGGGTACCTTTGGGTTCTTTGATTTGAGCACAAGCAGTAATGATCCCAAATCTTTGGTGTGATTGCCTCTTCCGAGACGTGATTAGAGAGATACAGGAAAGAATCAAGGATTTCATCCTTGATTCTTTCCTGCATACTTTTATCAAAAATTGTGGGGAACCATTTGGTCCTACTGTGGTCTAATTTTGGCCAATAATTTCCTTAAGGCTCTCACGAGTAATCCTAATTGTTCATAAAGAGGGTCTTCTCTTTATGAACAAATTGGAACAGTGTGGTATTGGAGGGAAATTGCTGCTATGGATAAAGGGATGGTTGAGTGAGAGAAGACAGAGAGTGGTAATCAATGGACACCGCTCGTCGTGGAATAATGTTATTAGTGGAGTTCCTCAGGGTTCAGTGTTGGGTCCATTGTTGTTTTCTGTATTTATAAACGATATTGATGATGGTATATCAAGCTTAATGTCCAAGTTTGCAGACGATACGAAGGTTGGCAGGGTTGTTAAGGACACTAATGACAGTACTCTGCTGCAACAGGATATAGAAAAGTTGAGCAGAAGGGCTGAGAGGTGGCAAATGAAGTTTAACATTGACAAATGTAAAGTACTACATATGGAAAGCAGTAACCCCAGAGTAATGTATAAACTCTGTGTTACTACACTGCCAGTGGTAGAGTCTTCTGAGCAGTGCAGATGCTCTGCAAGAATAGCTCATGGTGTCTTGTCAATGATATACAGTAATACCCCGAAGTTACGCGATAGGTGGGTCCGACGAAAATCGCGTAAGTCGAATTCGCGTAAGTCGGGGTACAACTTTGCATATAAATACATATAAATTTTGCTTAATTGGGACCAAGGACCAACAAAAACACTAGTTTAGAAGAAAAATATTAATAAAATTGCAGTTCTTTATACATATTAATACAAAATATGTATTAAAAAAACAAATGACTTACGTTAAAAAGTTATTTCGATGTCGATGGCTTCATAAAATCTAACAAATTCGTCTGACGACACAGCGCGTTCTTTTTTTCACGCAGAATTTCTTCGTAGCAAGCTAATAATTTTTTTTATTCCTTGCTTTGTAGCTATAACGCGTTCTTCGTTGGAGTCTGTTTTCTAAAATTTTTAAGCCCTTTACAATTGAGCCCTTTTCAATTTTCAACCTGTCAAGTTTGCAATTGTCATGTGCTTTTCGCCGTTGCTTCATTTAGGCCTGTAGCACGTGCAATATCACATAGTCTTTCATTTCGCTCAAAGCGTTTCACAATTTCATATTTTTTCTCTATCGACAGAGGCGGACTGGCCATAAGCCTTACCGGGGAAACCCCGGTGGGCCAGTGTGATTTTGGCCATAAACCATAGTGTGAGGCCACTACAAATTTTGCCGGGTAAGAATTTTTGATCCAGTCCGCCTCTGTTTATCGATAATTGCTTTTCTTTTTCTCTCTGAATCTGCAGTGTCTTCACCAGTACGCTTCCTTTTCACACCTTTTAAGTATTTTACTCATTTTTAGGGAATAAAGCACAATTACAAAACGAGGTGGCACGCTTGATACACATAAACAAAGCTGCGCGCATGTAGCAACTGAATAAACAACACCATAAAGGCAGAGATACACTATTAACACCTCACATTTCTAGGGGTTACTACCATAAAACAATAAAAATCCAGTTGCGTTTCTGCTAGTGAAATCTGTTATAAACTGGTAGTAAACTCGATCTAATTGCATTTGCGATTATACCGATAGCTGGAATTGTGTTGGTTTTTACGTTATTATGGTGAAATGTGTTTCCCCTTCACTGATATAAAAAACATAAAAGCAGCAAAGTTGAATTTTGTTCATCTTTCGCTCTCAATCTCCGCCGTCGCACCGTATATCGATAACATATAAAAAACGACCTTGAAGATAGTGGGCGGCAGCGTTGCCAAACGAAAAAATCAAGAACCGCGTAACTCCGAGTTCGCGTAAGTCGGGGTAGCGTAAGTCGGGGTATTACTGTACAGGAATTTTTCTAGCAGGGATAAGGAGGTGATTATCCCCTTGTATAAGGCAATGGTCAGGCCACATCTTGAGTATGGTATACAGGTCTGGAGACCTCATTTTAAGAAGGATGTAGAGTTGTTGGAAAAAGTACAGAGATGGGCAACAAGATTAGTGAATGGAACAAAGGGTTGTTCTTACAAAGAAAGGCTTAATTTTTGCAAATTACAGTGTCTGGAGACTAAGCACCTGTGAGGTGATCTGATTGAGGTGTATGGTTTGAGCCTTGAATGGTTTGAGAATGCTCAATGCTGATTTGATTCTTCCTCTTGCTCAGAATAATCGCCTGAGAGGGCATAAATTCAAATCGAGGAAAAACAGATGTAGGATAGATATGCAGAAGTTTGCCTTTAGCCAGCAGGTAGTTGGTTGGTGGAACAGACTTCCATCCCTTGTTGCAGAAGTTGATAGCCTAAATAAATTTAAGGCTGAGGCTGGACAGATATTTGGAACGAACGGAGGGGTGAAATGGGAGCAGTTTTTTTTTTTTTTTTGGCTGATGCTGCATAAGCTTGCTTTCTTGCATCATATGCCTCTGCTAATGCTATTTATTTTTTTTCTCAGCTATGTTCGGGAGATGTAAATTGGCTATGGAATGACTGCCCTGATCAAATGTCACCTGAAACCATTCTTGGAACATTTATTCATTCATTTCAAAGCTTCAGTGCTGTTTTTATAAGTTCACTTTCATCAACACAGTTTGAAGTAAATCACGTTTTACTGTTCCTCTTTTACTCCTGAGGAAATTAGCTCTCCCTTTCTTGTGCATTGTTTGTTTGTTATTTGGTTTTTAGGAGCATTAGCAACTAAGGCCATATTGCTCTAGAGATATGCAGTGGTCATTCCCTGACCTTTCCGCATCCTCCGTATTTGGTGGTCACAGGCCTGAACCCCGGTCTAATCAAGAAGCGTATGCTACACACTGCTGCTCCTGCCCACCTGGCTATGGAGGCGCCTCTTGTGCATTATGTAATCTTCTAGTCGGGAGGTATGCTTTTCTTTTTTTGAGAAAATCCCTTTTTACAGTTGGATTGAACCATGCCAAATTGTGGGGGGAGAGGACAATTCGGGTTACCATGGAAGCTCTATCAACAGCCAACTGCCTTAGTGTTTCAGCAAGACAATTGGAAGATTCTTCTATTGATTTTTATTTGATTGCACCCTTCCCAGTCATAGCTCATGAATACACCTAATGAGTTATGATTGGGAAGGATCTCCTGATGAGGTGAGAAGTTTGCCTGGTTTTATAAAATTGATGCATTAGCATATATGCATCTCATCACTAATTGCATTACCTTCTTTGAAACTTTTACAGACTGCTCTTTAGCATTAGCACTAGTGGTGGCATATGATTCAAGAAAGCAATCTTGAAGAGCAACAGCAAAAAAAAACACTTCCCATCTCACACATCCATTCCCTGAAACAGTTTGTCAACTTCTTAAATTTATTTAAGCTATGAACTTCCACAAAAGAGTGAATTTTGTTCTGGCAATCAACCACTCACTGGCTAAAAGAAAAGTTCCACAGATCTATTCTGCAACTGTCCTTCCTCAATTTTAATTTCTAAAAATCAAGTGTGTGGTCTGAGAAAGAGGAAGAATCACATCAGCATTGAGCTTACTTCAATCCATTCAAAGCCTTAAGAACTTTTGACACAGAAGCCTATGATAGATATAAGTTGATCTGTAACCAGGTTAGGCAGATTACAAGAAATTTTTGGCAAGGGATGCAAAGAAAAACAGAAAACAGTTCTTCTTTACTTATGTAAACTCTAGAAGGAAGAGGATAAATCAGATTGGTCCAGTTGATATCGATGGTTCAACTGTTGATGATCCTGCTCAGGTAACTAATAAACTAAATGAATATTTTGCATCGACATTCACACATGAGGAGTTATTCAGCGAGGGGAATGCCAGAGGTGTATTCAACTCTGGAAGTAAGCTAGATAATCTTGTAATAACTGATAGTAAAGTGGAGGAGAAATTGTTGAAGTAAATACAAGAAAGGCACCTGGGGTGGATGGGAGTTATCCAGTTATGTTAAAGGAGGCAGCAAAGGAAGTAGGCAAACCCTTAGCCATAATTATGAGAGCTTCCTTGGACTCAGGGGAGGTACCAATAGACTGGAGATGTGCAAATGTGACCCCAGTTCACAAAGGAGGATGAAAGGCTGACACAAGTAATTATAGACCTGTGAGTTTACCATCCGTTCCAGGAAAATTAATGGAGGCACTGGTTAAAGAAGCACTGCAGGATCATCTAGACTTCAGTTGTAGCTCGGACACAGCATGGTTTTGTTAAGGGAAAGTCTTGCCTGACCAATCTGATTGGATACTATGATGCAGTCACAAAAGAACAGAATGCAGGGAATAAATTTGATATTATATATTTGGATCTTAGAAAGGCTTTTGATACTGTTGCACATGGAAGACTGCTGCACAAATTGGAGCAGTCTGGCATTGGAGGCAAATTGCTGCTATGGATAAAGGGATGGTTGAGGGAGAGAGACAGAGAGTGGTAATCAATGGACACTGCTCATCTTGGACTAATGTTATTAGTGGAGTCCCTCATGGTTCAGTGTTGGGACCATTGTTGTCTGTATTTATAAATGATATTGATGATGGTATATCATGCTTAATGTCCAAGTTTGCAGAGGATACAAAGTTTGGAAGAGTTATTAAGGACACTACTGACAGTACGCTGCTGAAACAGGATCTGGAAAGGTTGAGCAGATGGGCTGAGAGGTGGCAAATGAAGTTTAACATTGACAAATGTAAAGTACTACATATGGGAAACAGCAACCCCAGAGCAACATATCAACTCTGGGGTACTACACTGACAGTGGTAGAGAATGCAAAGGACCTGAGGGTAATTGTACAGGCAGATATGAAGTTCTCTGAGCAGTGCAGATGAGCTGCAAGAGTAGCTCATGGTGTCTTATCAATGATATACAGGAATTTTTCTAGCAGGGATAAGGAGGTGATTATTCCCTTGTATAAGGCAATGGTCAGGCCACACCTAGAGTACTGTATACTGGTCTCTAGGCCTCATTTCAAGAAGGATGTAGAGCTGCTGGAACGAGTACAGAGAAGGGCAACAAGATTAGTGAATGAAACAAAGGGTTGCTCTTACGAAGAAAGGCATAAGATTTGCAAATTACAGTGTCTGGAGACTAGGCACCGGCTAGGTGATCTGATAGAGGTGTATAAAGCCTTGAATGGTTTGAGCATGCTCAGTGCTGATGGGATTCTGCCTCTTGCTAACAGAATAATCACCTGGGAGGGCATAAATTCAAATTCAAATTGAGGAAAGACAGCTGTAGGATAGATGTGCTTAAATTTGCCTTTGGCCAGCAGGTGGTTTGGTTGGTTGGTGGAACAGACTTCCAACCCTTGTTGTGGAAGTTGATAGCCTAAATAAATTTAAGGCTCAGCTGGACAGGTATTTCGAACGAACGGAGGGATGAAGTGGAAGTTTTTTTTTTTTTTTTTTTTTGGCTAATGCTGCATAAGCTTGCTTTCTTGCATCATATGTCTCTACTAATGCTAATGCTAACTTCGATCAGATCACTTTCCAGGTGCACCGTTTGAAGATACTGCAATTTCCAGAACTGAAGCCTATTGTGGTAGGACCACCCTTTCATTTGCTTCACCAGTCATGTTGTCCTCTGCAAGGGCATAAATTCAAATTGAGGAATAATGTAGATCTGTTCCCACCAATCTACATCATTCCTAAAATGAGGCCTCCAGACTTGTATACCAAAATTTCCTTTCAAATGTGGCCTAACCATTACTTATATAACGGATAACCACTTTCTTGTCCCTGCTGGCAAAGTTCCTATAGTTACCCTTACAGAAGGAAAAACCATTCCCTTTACCCTTCACAGTAGTTGTTTTTATTTAAATTTTACATTAGTACATTATTTCTTTGTATAGCTGTTTGGTATACTCATCAAGTCAGGGCCTATAACACACTCCTATCCTCATTTTCACAGTGGTTGTCACACCAAACGAACTCAACGTTGCACTGGCTGGATGCACTGCCTTAGATTTGGTATGCTTCTTAGTTAAGAGCATAACCCCGCCCTCCTCTCCCTTCTGTGCACATTGTACTTCTCATATTCAAATTCCGCATGAGTTATGTCTGAGTGACACTGCATCAGTGATATCCACACAATGTCTGCATTTCATGATTTAATCAGTACTTCAAATTCAAATTTATTTACAATTCTTCTTGCACATGCAAATAGCAAGTACACACACACACACACACACACACACACACATGGGTGCCTCCGTAGCCAGGTGGGAAGGAGTAGCAGTGCGTAGCACACACTTCTTGATTAGACCGGGGTTCGAGCCCGTCACCACCAAATACGGAGGATGAGGAAAGGTCAGAGAATGACCACCGTATTTCCCGGAGCAATATGGCCTTAGTTGCTAATGCTCCTAAAAACCAAATAACACACACACACACACACACACACACACACACACACACACACACACACACACACACACACACACACACACACACACACACACACACTTGTTCTTAATCTGAATCACTCTTAATACAGCCCATGTATTTACTTGTTCCGTGACGACTCACAGCAGGGCTTGAAATTCCTGGCACCTCGCTCACTAGGCTCTTGCATGGCCTCCCAATAGAAGAAGTGTTAGAATCACTTTCACCTCTGCCTGAGCTCTAGTTATGTGTTAGTCTTTGTAACCCCCCCCCCCCCCCGAGATAGCATTTTTTGACCCACCTAATACTGTGTCAATAGCATCAGTGAATATTCTTCTGTTTAAATGTATCCCATTCCTGTAAAAACAATCTCTCCTGTCAACAAGCATAGACCAAACTGAGAAAAATTCTACTCCATAAGCCTTGCAATCTCTTTAGGGCCAAACTGATTGACAAGGCTCTGGACATGTATCTCTCATGTCTGGGCAGGACTGCAGACACTTTCAGATTTAATCCTAACTCATGACTTTTTCCCAACATTGTCGTGTACTTGTTAATTAAATCCTCACATCTCCTACTCTTAATATCATTAGTGCCCATGTGCAAAACAATATCACCTATTGCATTCTTTAAAGATAAGTGCACTATGTTATTTAGTTTTGCAATTATTTACATCTTTTTCATTTTCATCTAAATTTACAATTTTACAATTTAGATGTAAATGAAAAAGATGTGTTGTACTCGAGTTAATGGTGTTAAAAGTTTTGATGGTTATCTGCAATGTTACCGTCTGATTTTGGTGTATGCATTGGGCCAGGCATCTGTGGCCCTAGTCATGGAGTATCTTCTCCAACTAAACTTGTTATTATTGACTGTAACAATGCTCCCACAGTCAGAGCAACTATAATCATGTCTCCCATGAGGTTGTTGGTGGCACCTCCCTTTTCATTGGTACACTTTTAATTCCACAGAGATTGAAGCCTTTCTATATGTCAATCACATGTGATCCAGCATGTCATGGGCAAATTACTAATATTTACAAATTTCCCTATAAGGGAAGTTTGCAGATATGAGAACACTGGGTTAGTTGGGCCCAGTGTTCTGATATTTATTTTATTCTTTATCTTATCAGTTAATATATTTTTCTAATCTGTTACTTAGATAACATTACTGAATCTTCGGATGAACTCCTCCCATGCCAGTCTTAATTTCAAGGGTTGGTGTGGTCTTTGGGTAACATATTCAGACAAAAGTATATGCATTGGGAGACCTGAGTTCATATCCTGCCACAAAAAGTGCACAGCTCATTTTTAACTGTTGCACTAATTTATTTGCTGCAATGAAGCATCTGAATAGTTTGTACACTCCTCTGTCCATGGTGATTGTATGAATAATTTATACATAAAAAAAAATAAATAAAATAAACAAACAAATGAAAATTTATTAATAAATAAATAATCAATAAATAAAAAGTTAATAATAAATAGAAATTTATTTATTTATTCAATAAGGGATTAGACTGAATGTCCATGTTGCTGGTTAATTTAAGATAAAACAGATTATCGACAATTAAGAGTGAAAGCACTATCTGTTAATTACTATTTGAAAAGTTTAACTAGCTTCATTCCCATAACAGATTCTTAAAGGATGAAATTAGGTGACTGTTTTTAAGGCTAATGCTAAATAAGCCTAGCTTCCTTGCATCAGTTTGCCTGCAAGGAAGTTTTAAAATACTAAAAAACAAGAAAATATGAAAAAAAAAACCTCACTGAAATTACTGTGTACTTTCGCACATGATTCACCCACATTTATTGTAAATCTTGCTATCAAGTTAAGCTTGGAAAAACAATAATGCAATTATATATTTTTTGACAGATCCAATGAGAGAGAGCAGCAACGCAATGTTTCTCTTCACAAAATGCATTCTGAACATTCTAGTTGCATATCTGTATTTGTTCCACAGAAAACAGTGGAGGAGGTGGGTCCTTTATGACTAATTTCATAGGACTGTGCATGATGCATGCATTTCTGCCAATCACATAGCATGTTACATGTCAGTGGCCCAAGTTCTGCATTTTTAAGATTAATGTTGTTTGACTTGTGACACAATCTTTGTTTGTGTAGTGTGAGGAGCAACTGGAAGAACTGAGGATAATGACTCAGCAGTTGCAGGCCCAGCTACAGAATACAGAAGAAAGATTACGGCAACAAGAAGTTTCTAAAGAACAGGTACTGAAGGAATGGCAGCTTCATCTTGAACAAGAAGAACAAAAAGTATTCAAACATCAGGAGGAAAAAGAACTTCAGATGAAATCAATTGTAACCAGGTATGCTTTCACTTTTCTTTTGTTTATTCAATAAGATCATTCTCATTCTACTTTTAAGTTATAAACCTTGTAAAGCCTACACAATATACATAATCATCTTATAGCTTCGCCTTGAGCTTTGCTTTGAATAATTTCTCCATTAATTTTCAAGTAGT
Source organism: Mastigoproctus giganteus (assembly GCF_048544385.1). NCBI lineage: Eukaryota > Metazoa > Arthropoda > Arachnida > Uropygi > Thelyphonidae > Mastigoproctus > Mastigoproctus giganteus. The sequence continues at coordinate 860,514 of NC_143577.1, read as the reverse complement.
GAATAAATGTAATAATTGATATTTATAATTTTTTTTTTAATATGGTGATAAATTTTACTAAATGATTGTACTACCAACCATTCTTTGGCTGGCCAGGCACCTTTTGTATAATTTTAAGAAGTTAGAGAGTGCCACTAAGGAATAAAAAACAACAAAACATTGAATATATATATATATATATCAAGAACACTGTAACAAAATTTCTTTGTATTTATATATGATCTGGGAATGCTGATTCTGAATACGACTAAAATTTATTCAAAATCAGAATAGCATCAATGGTTTGTCCAGAAATTAAAGAAAATTAAATACGTAATAATATTATATCAGATCTATGAACAATGTTTAACTTCTACATAACAACAGAGTATTCATCTTTGCTACAAGTAAAAAAACAAACTAAAAAAGAAACTCCCAGGTTAATCAAGAAAATTTCCTTAAAAATTTATATTCGAATGTCTTCGTCTTTTGTGGTGAGTGCAACCATCTCAAATCAAGAACCAGATATAGTCATCCATCACAGTTTCTTTAATTTCTTTTCTCCATTGACTACATGTCCTGGTGGAATCTCTCCCCATGCTTTACTAACATTGCCCAAATTTGGCCTGAAAAAATCCAAGTGAGGTACCATTAATGTATCTTTATTGACATTCTGCATTTTATATTTTTATAATTTTCAATCAACTTTTCAAAAAATTTGTAATTTCACTCAATGTTACCAAGAAAGAAAGCCATTCACTGCAAGGCAAAACTGCCAGGCATTAACTCAGCATCAGTCATTCTATCTTCCAGTCAATGTTGGTTTAAGTTATAGAACAATAAATAAGCCACCTCTCACTTTTAAATCAGACAATCTTTGGTAACATAGATTGTATATGCTTGAGGGTGTGTCACCTGAGGTTACAATGCTTCAAGAAAGTATTTAGCCATATCTCCATCACTACATATCCAGCTTGATATGTAGTGATGGAGGCAAACCTTCGTTTCTCAGAATCGAAGGATTGTGGGTGCTAAGCAGGCCAATCAATTTTGGCAAACTGATCTCTCTTCTTCTGTACTGTTCATTTACTGCCTGGCTGTTTGAGAGGCAGAGAAAGAAAGAGAACCTAGTGCAACCACTTTGAAAAACCAGAAGGAATTTCATAATTTTGAAGTAGGCAGTCATCCCATTTATACTGGTCATACCTGATCTTTTAACACATGCTTTACATTTCTGTAGTCCCCTTTAATATATTGACTGGAATTTGGGGGCTGGTCACTCACACACTAGCAAGGCTTTTATGGATTTATTGGATGATTGTTTTCTACATCAGCATGTACGGGAGGCAACTAGAGGGAGTAATACTCTTGATTTGATTATCAGTAGTGATTCTTCATGCATTAAGAATCTGCAGGTACATGAACCACTAGGTGGCAGTGATCACAGTGTGCTGAAGTGGGATTTACTCAAAGAGGTAACTACCATTAGGGGTAAAGGGAAGGGTTATTGCTTCCGTAAAGGCGACTACGATGGACTGAGACAGTATTTAAATTCTATACAGTGGGACCAACTGATGATGTTACCAACAGCAAATTCAAAATGGGAAGCATTCAAAGAACTTATCTTGGAAGCTACTAGGCTTTACATACCAACTAAGAAATATTGTTCAAGGTTTAGGCCAAAATGGATGTCAGATGAACTAATGAGGCATATGGCAGAGAAGAAAAATGCATGAGATACTTACAAATTAACACATGACACAGAAGCCTATGATAGATACAAGTTGATATGCAACCAAGTTACAAAGGAGGTTAGGCAGGCGAAGGCAGATTATGAGAAATCTTTGGCAAGGGATGCAAAGAAAAACAGCAAAGAGTTCTTTACTTATGTAAACTCTAGAAGGAAGGGGATGAATCAGATTGGTCCACTTGATATTGATGGGTCAACTGTTGATGATCCTGCTCAGGTAGCTAACAAACTAAATGAATATTTTGCATCGACATTCACACATGAGCAGTTATTCAGTGAGGGGAATGCCAGAGGTGTATTCAACTCTGGCAGTAAGCTAGAGAATCTTGTAATAACTGAGAGTAAAGTGGAGGAGAAATTGTTAAAGATAAACACAAGAAAGGCACCTGGGGTGAATGCGATCTATCCAGTTATATTAAAGGAGGCAGCAAAGGAAGTAAGCAAACCCTTAGCCATAATTATGAGAGCTTCCTTGGACTCAGGGGAGGTACCCACAGACTGGAAATGTGCAAGTGTGGCCCCAATTCACAAAGGAGGATGAAAGGCTGACATAAGTAATTATAGACCTGTGAGTTTACCTTCCGTTCCAGGAAAATTAATGGAGGCACTGGTTAAAGAAGCACTGCAGGATCATCTAGACTTCAGTTGTAGCTCGGACACAGCATGGTTTTGTTAAGGGGAAGTCTTGCCTGACCAATTTGATTGGATACTATGATGCAGTCACAAAAGAACTGGATGCAGGGAATAACTTTGATATTATATACTTGGATCTTAGAAAGGCTTTTGATACTGTTGCACATGGAAGACTGCTGCACAAAGTGGGGCAGTGTGGCATTGCCGGCAAATTGCTGCTATCGATAAAGGGGTCGTTGAGGGGAAGAAGACAGAGAGTGGTAATCAGTGGACACCGCTCGTCGTGGACTAATGTTATTAGTGGAGTCCCTCAGGGCTCAGTGTTGGGTCCATTATTGTTTTCTGTATTTATAAATGATATTGATGATGGTATATTGAGGCTACTAGTGACGGTCGTGTTCCAAGCCGCTAAGTGGATTTTTCTTATTTATTGATTTAAAATTATTGTTTTTCTAAAACTTTTGATTTAAATTTAGTAGTATAACATTATTTTGTGATTTTTTGATTAATTTTGTGTATTTATTCTTTACTCGGCCTTGTAAAAGTATCGGTAAGGGTTTCCACGTGTTCGTAACTACCGCTACCGTTATTAACTTTCCCGCCATTGTGATACCGTACTAGATATACCGTAGGTTATATACCGTACTAAATAGCGTTAGTTGAACTTCGTTAGCAGTTAAATTGTACGTTTAAATAAATACATATAACGACTTAGATTACAAACGTAATATAATTAATAACATAACATAATTAATTAATAAATTAATAGAATCATGACTCAGACCAGAGCAGCAAAGCAAAAGGCTCAAGCTAATGGAAGTGCTGTGGCTCAGAGCAGAACTGAGGGGGGCAGTTGTCCTCTGACTCACAGCCTTATAAAATGCACTGTTTGCTTGATGTTTGCAGAGCAATCGGGTACGGAACATGATACTGCCAAGGGGGATGTCTTTGTGTGTGCGCGATGCAAGGAGTGTATCGATATCAGGCAACAACTCGGCGTTCTTTTGGGCCTATATGAGAGCTTGAAGGACAGGGTGGATGCCCTCGAAGAAACTAAATTGAGGGGCCCATCAAGCTCTCAGCTGCCCACATCAACGCCAGAGCTTGCACTTGGGCATCGCGTGACACAGAGACAACCCCCAAGGCAGAATGCGCTGGTCCCGAAGGAACTAGTAGTTGTTTGTGACTCTATTGTCAGGGAAACGGGGAACATGCTTTGTAAAAAAGATAGGTGGAACAGGACCAGGGTATGTCTGCCAGGGACAAAGGTTGATGACGTTGTAGAGCGAATATCATCTTTTAAGGGCACAAAAGGTGATATAGTTGTACACGTTGGCACTAATAATATTAAGAGTAGGAGACCGGCAGAATTACTTAACAAGTACAGGTCACTGTTGAACAAAAGCCGAGAATTAGGGTTGAATTTGAAAGTGTCTGCAATTCTGCCCAGACACGATAGGAGGGAGTATATGATGAGAGCCTTGTTGATCAATTCGGCCCTGGAAAGATTGTGCAAGGCTCAAGGGGTAGAATTTTTTTCAGCCTGGACTGTACTTGTTAACAGGAGAGATTGCTTCTACAGGGATAGGATACACTTAAATAGAAAGGGTGCAAGAATATTTGCTGATGCTATCGAGGCAGTGTTAGGTGGGTCGGAAAACTGCTAGCTTGGGGGGAGACAAAGACCAATAGATTGACAGTAGCCACTGGCAGAGGTGAAAGAGATTCTTGCACTGCTTCTATTAGAATGAGCAGAAGCCTGAAAAACAAGATGCATGGTATTTCAGAGACTGCTGGGAGCCATTGTGGTACAAGTAAACACATGGGTTGTGTTAGGGTAGCTAAGAATAGAAACAGGTGCAGGTATACTTGCGTGTACACCAATGCTAGGAGTTTAGTAAATAAATTTGATGAATTTGAGGTATTGCTCAAAACATCGAAGGCAGATATTGTTGGGATATCAGAGACGTGGTGTCACACAGATATAAGGGATGCGGAACTGCAATTTGGGGAGTACAACGTCTACAGAAAGGATAGACAGGATAGGAAGGGGGGAGGTGTTATGCTATTAGTTAAGAAACACATAAAAACCAAGGAAGTGAAGCCAGTCGACATCGCTGGACAGTGCAGTGTGGAGTCAGTTTGGTGTGACATAAACATTGGGAGGTCAAAATTGAGAGTAGGAGTGTGCTATAGGCCTAATGACTCTGATGAGTATAATAAGGAACTGTACAGGGAAATAGAGTGGGCCAGTAAATCAGAGTGTCTTATAATGGGAGATTTTAATTTCCCAGATATTGACTGGAATTTGGGGGCTGAATACTCACACACTAGCAGGGCTTTTGTGGATTTATTGGATGATTGTTTTCTACATCAGCATGTTCGGGAGGCAACTAGAGGGAGTAATACTCTTGATTTGATTATCAGCAGTGATTCTTCATGCATTAAGAATCTGCAGATAAATGAACCACTAGGTGGCAGTGATCACAGTGTGCTGAAGTGGGATTTACTCAAAGAGGTAACTACCATTAGGGGTAAAGGGAAGGGTTATTGCTTCCGTAAAGGCGACTACGATGGACTGAGACAGTATTTAAATTCTATACAGTGGGACCAACTGATGATGTTACCAACAGCAAATTCAAAATGGGAAGCATTCAAAGAACTTATCTTGGAAGTTACTAGGCTTTACATACCAACTAAGAAATATTGTTCAAGGTTTAGGCCAAAATGGATGTCAGATGAACTAATGAGGCATATGGCAGAGAAGAAAAATGCATGGGATACTTACAAATTAACACATGACACAGAAGCCTATGATAGATACAAGTTGATATGCAACCAAGTTACAAAGGAGGTTAGGCAGGCGAAGGCAGATTACGAGAAATCCTTGGCAAGGGATGCAAAGAAAAACAGCAAAGAGTTCTTTACTTATGTAAACTCTAGAAGGAAAGGGATGAATCAGATTGGTCCACTTGATATTGATGGGTCAAGTGTTGATGATCCTGCTCTGGTGGCTAACAAACTAAATGAATATTTTGCATCGACATTCACACATGAGGAGTTATTCAGCGAGGGGAATGCCAGAGGTGTATTCAACTCTAGCAGTAAGTTACAGAATCTTGAAATAACTGGGAGTAAAGTGGAGGAGAAACTGTTGAAGATAAACACAAGAAAGGCACCCGGGGTGGATGGGATCTATCCAGTTATATTAAAGGAGGCAGCAAAGGAAGTAAGCAAACCCTTAGCCATAATTATGAGAGGTACCCATAGACTGGAAATGTGCAAATGTGACCCCAATTCACAAAGGAGGATCAAAGGCTGACACAAGTAATTATAGACCTGTGAGCTTGACTTCTGTTCCAGGAAAATTAATGGAGGCACTGGTTAAAGACGCACTGCAGGATCATTTAGACAAGACTTCAGTTATAGCTCAGACACAGCATGGTTTTGTTAAGGGGAAGTCTTGCCTGACCAACTTGATTGGATACTATGATGCAGTCACAAAAGAACTGGATGCAGGGAATAACTTTGATATTATATACTTGGATCTTAGAAAGGCTTTTGATACTGTTGCACATGCAAGACTGCTACACAAATTGGAGCAGTGTGACATTGGAGGCAAATTGCTGCTATGGATAAAGGGGTGGTTGAGGGGGAGAAGACAGAGAGTGGTAATCAATGGACACTGCTCATCGTGGACTGATGTTATTAGTGGAGTCCCTCAGGGCTCAGTGTAGGGTCCATTATTGTTTTCTGTATTTATAAATGATATTGATGATGGTATATCGGGATTAATGTATAAGTTTGCAGACGATACAAAGGTTGGCAGGGTTGTCAAGGACACTACTGACACTATGCTTCTGCAACAGGATCTGGAAAGGTTGAGCAGATGGGCTGAGAGGTGGCAAATGAAGTTTAACATTGACAAATGTAAAGTACTACACATGGGAAACAGCAACCCCAGAGCAACGTATCAACTCTATGGTACAACACTGACAGTGGTAGAGAATGAAAGGGACTTGGGGGTGGTTGTGCAGGCAGATATGAAGTTCTCTGAGCAGTGCAGACGGGCTGCAAGAGTAGCTCATGGAGTATTGTCAATGATATACAGGAATTTTTCCAGCAGGGATAAGGAGGTGATTATTCCATTGTATAAGGCGATGGTCAGGCCACACCTAGAGTACTGTATACAGGTCTGGAGGCCTCATTTCAAGAAGGATGTAGAGCTGCTGGAACGAGTACAGAGAAGGGCAACAAGATTAGTGAATGGAACAAAGGGGTGCTCTTACGAAGAAAGGCTTAAGTTTTGCAAATTACAGTGTCTGGAGACTAGGCACCAGCGAGGTGATTTGATAGAGGTGTATAAAGCCTTGAATGGTTTAAGCATGCTCAATGCTGATGGGATTCTTCCTCTAGCTCAGAATAATCACCTGAGAGGGCATAAATTCAAATTGAGGAAAGACAGATGTAGGATAGGCGTGCGGAAATTTGCCTTTAGCCAGCGGGTGGTTGGTTGGTGGAACAGACTTCCATCCCTTGTGGTGGAGGTTGATAGCCTAAATAAGTTTGAGGCTCAGCTGGACAGGTATTTTGAACGAACAGAGGGGTGAAGTGGAAGTGGTTTTTTTTTTTTTTTTTTTTTTTTTTTGGCTGATGCTGCATAAGCTTGCTTTCTTGAATCAAATGCCTCTTCTAATGCTAATGCTAATGCTAATATCAAGCTTAATGTCCAAGTTTGCAGACGATACGAAGGTTGGCAGGGTTGTCAAGGACACTACTGACTATGCTGCTGAAACAGGATCTGGAAAGGTTGAGCAGATGGGCTGAGAGATGGCAAATGAAGTTTAACATTGACAAATGTAAAGTACTACATATGGGAAACAGCAACCCCACAGCAACATATCAACTCTGTGGTACTACACTGACAGTGGTAGAGAATGAAAGGGACCTGGGGGTGGTTGTGCAGGCAGATATGAAGTTCTCTGAGCAGTGCAGATGGGCTGCAAGAGTAGCTCATGGTGTATTGTCAATGATATATAGGAATTTTTCTAGCAGGGATAAGGAGGTGATTATTCCCTTGTATAAGGCAATGGTCAGGCCACTTTTCTGTATACAGGTCTGGAGGCCTCATTTCAAGAAGGATGTAGAGATGCTGGAACGAGTATAGAGAAGGGCAAGAAGATTAGTGAATGGAACAAAGGGGTGCTCTTACGAAGGAAGGCTTAAGTTTTGCAAATTACAGTGGCTGGAGACTAGGCACCAGCGAGGTGATCTGATAGAGGTGTATAAAGCCGTGAATGGTTTGAGCATGCTCAATGCTGATCGGATTCTTCCTCTTGCTCAGAATAATCACCTGAGAGGGAATAAATTCAAATTGAAGAAAGCAGATGTAGGATAGACGTGAGGAAATTTGCCTTTAGCCAGCAGGTGGTTGGTTGGTGGAACAGACTTCCATCCCTTGTCGTGGAAGTTGATAGCCTAAATAAGTTTAAGGTTCAGTTGGATAGGTATTTCGAACGAACAGAGGGGTGAAGTGGAACTAGTTATTTTTTTTTTTTTGGCTGATGCTGCATAAGCTTGCTTTCTTGCATCAAATGCCTCTACTAATGCTAATGCTAATATGAACAGGATACAATAAATATACTCATCAATGAGTGTATATTTATTCCTACTGTGAATAAAAATAGCTTCCAAAACTTGAAGAGATGCCACTCTTTTGTATTTTGACTAATACCAATTTCTTCATGAAGATCAATAAAACTAAAACAGTAGCACAGGGAGCAGTGTAAAGATATGCATAAGTGACATATCTTTTTCTGTATGTAGATGTCTTGAAGCTGATATTAAATAGATGCCATTCTTTTAAATGTCAGGAGCTTTGCATTGGATTCAGTTAAATCCATGTCCCTCACTAAGTCATCCGCTCAAAATTTACTCAAAAAAGCTTATGAGGTATAATCCCAATTATTCTTTTCACTGGATTCACCATCAAATTCTGAACACTTTACTCTGGAAGTAGATTGAGAATTGGCAGATCTTCATTGTGTGCCTCTGGAGCAATAGAGGATGGAATGCTGGAATAAACTAGATTTTTTAATCTGCAGACTTTGTAAACTTTGATATATCCACCATAAAAATCAGAAGTAATCATGATGGTTTGTTGGCTCTCACTCTCCATATTCAAGGTATGGAAGAAGGCATATACTCACCACTAACACAAAATCATCCCTTTATTTTTTTATGGTGGTACTTAGTGCCGCACATGGGTTGAAGGTTGAGAAGATAAAAGAAGATACTTATTGACGTTAGACTTCAATTTCTGTAGATTGCAATTTTCAGGATATACATATACAGAGGTTGTTATATGTATATCCTGATGAGGAAGAAGAAAAGTTGGTTCTCTGTGTTTGAAATTGGACAGTGAAAGAGTACTCACTGGTTGCGGCACGTGCTTGGACTGGTTTGGGGTGGGGGGAATATAAACGCCAATTCAGAAGATGGGGTCCATGGAAATATCTATAGAAGGGGCATGAAGCAGAAATGGAACATCTATGGGACAGAGAATGGAAACAAATTTGTAAGGAGATTGATCATTAATTAACCTAACTGCCCCCTTTCAAATGGGACTGAGAAAAAATTGTTCCCAAATGTGGGGTAGTTGCTCCAGATATGAAAAAATATTTATGATGTGATTATGCCAAGAGAAATTAGAAATAATGTTAATGCCAACAGAGATATTAGTATTAATAGGGGCAAATGATGCAAAGAAGCAAGCCTACACATCATCAGCAAAAAAAAAAAAAAAAAAAAAAATCACCTATCCATCCCCTTCAGTAGTTTGTCTAGTTCTTCCTTGAATTTATTAAAACTATCCACTTCCACAACAGAAGCTTGTTACAGCATTCAACCACCCATAGGCTGTGAAGGCAAACGTTTACACTTCTGTTCTACAACCATCCTTCCTCAATTTGAATTTATGCCCCATGTGCATAGTAGGAGCAAGAGGAAGAGTCCCATCATCACAAAATTTTCTGAAGCCATTCGAGGCCTTAAATGCCTCAATCAGATCACCTCGCAGGTGCCTAGTCTACAGATGCTGCAATTTGCAGAAGTGAAGCCTTTCTTGGTAAGAGCACCCTTTTCTTTCCCTCACCAATCTCATTGCCTGTACCCATTTCAGCAGCACTGCATCCTTCCCAAAATGAGCCCACCTGACCTATATGCAGTAATCAAGATATGGCCTGACCATTGCCTTATGCAATGGGATCCTCACCTTCTTATCCCTGATAGCAAAATTCCTGTATATCATTGACAATTTCATCAGCTGCCCTGTATGTACTGCTCAGAGAACTTAATATCCAGCTGCACATTTTTTTAATTGAAAAATTGGAAAATGAAAAGCAACTTTTTCATTTTCCAGTGCCCTGAGTATAGCATCACACAGTTGGTACATTACTCTGAGGTTACTTTGAATTAGCATTAGCATTAGTAGAGGCATATGATGCAAGAAAGCAAGCTTATTCAGCATCAGCCAAAAAAAAAAAAAAAAAAAAACCCTCTCCCATTTCACCCCTCCGTTCGTTCGAAATACCTGTCCAGTTGAGCTTTAAATTTGTTTAGGCTATCAACTTCAACAACAAGTGATGGAAGTCGGTTCCACCAACCAACCACCCGCTGGCCAAAGGCAAATTTCCGCACATCTATCCGACATCCGTCCTTCCTCAATTTGAATTTATGCCCTCTGAGGTGATTATTCTGAGAAAGATGAAGAATCCCATTGGCACTGAGCATGCTCAAACCATTCAAAGCCTTATACACCTCTATCAGATCACCTCGCCGGTGCCTAGTCTCCAGACTCTGTAATTTGCAAAACTTAAGCCTTTCTTCGTAAGAGCAACCCTTTGTTCCATTTACTAATCTTGTTGCCCTTCTCTGTACCCGTTCCAGCAGCTCTACATCCTTCTTGAAATGAGGCCTCCAGACCTGTATACAGTACTCAAGATGTGGCCTAACCATTGCCTTATACAAGGGAATAATCACCTCCTTATCCCTGCTAGAAAAATTCCTGTATATCATTGACAAGACACCATGAGCTACTCTTGCAGCTCGTCTGCACTGCTCAGAGAACTTCATATCTGCCTGCACAATTACCCCCAGGTCCTTTTCATTCTCCACCACTGTCAGTGTAGTACCGCAGAGTTGATACATTGCTCTGGGGTTACTGTTACCCATATGTAGTACTTTACATTTGTCAATGTTAAACTTCATTTGCCACCTCTCAGCCCATCTGTTCAACCTTTCCAGATCCTGTTGCAGCAGCATAGCGTCAGTAGTGTCCTTAACGACCCTGCCAACCTTTGTATCATCTGCAAACTTAGACATTAAACTTGATATCCCATCATCAATATCATTCATAAACACCGAAAACAACAATGGACCCAACACTGAACCTTGAGGAACTCCACTAATAACATTAGTCCAAGTTGAGCAGTGTCCATTGATTACCACTCTCTGTCTTCTGCCACTCAACCATCCCCTTATCCATAGCAGCAATTTGCCTCCAATGCCACACGGCTCCAATTTGTGCAGCAGTCTTCCATGTGCAACAGTATCAAAAGCCTTTCTAAGATCCAAATATATAATATCAAAGTTATTCCCTGCATCCAGTTCTTTTGTGACTACATCATAGTATCCAATCAAATTGGTCAGGCAAGACCTGCCCTTAACAAAACCATGCTGCGTCTGAGCTATAACTGAATTCTTGTCTAGATGATCCTGCAGTGCTTCTTTAACCAGTGCCTCCATTAATTTACCTGGAACAGAAGTTAAACTAACAGGTCTATAATTACTTGTGTCAGCCTTTGATCCTCCTTTGTGAATTGGGGTTACATTTGCACATCTCCAGTCTATGGGTACCTCCCCTGAGTCCAAACAAGCTCTCATAATTATGGCTAGGGGTTTGCATACTTCCTTTGCTGCCTCCTTTAATATAACTGGATAGATCCCATCCACCCCAGGTGCCTTTTTTATGTTTATCCTCAACAATCTCTCCTCCACTTTCCTCTCAGTTATTACAAAATCATCCAGCTCACTGCCAATGTTTACTTTACCTACATCATTCTCCTTCCTGAATAACTCCTCATGCGTGAATGTAGATGCAAAATACTCGTTTAGATTGTTAGCCACCTGAGCAGGATCCTCAACTGTTGAACCATCACTATCCAGTGGACCAATCTTCGTTAGCAGTTAAATTGTACGTTTAAATAAATACATATAACGACTTAGATTACAAACGTAATATAATTAATTTTATTTAACATAATTAATTATACATATAACCACTTAGGTTACGTAACATAAATAATTAGTAAAAACAAATAATTAATACATAACTTGATACGAAAGTTATATAAAGGGATTTCGCAGATAACACTCGTTACTGAAACGTAAATATTTCGTAGATAACACTCGTTACTGAAACGTAAATATTCCGTAGATAACACTCGTTACTGAAACATAAATATAGCGTTATAACTGTGTTTGGATACAAGTTTAGGATTTAATTTTGTACAGAAATCGAAATTTTATTGAAAGTAACTCTAAATCATGACTCAAACCAGAGCAGCAAAGCAAAGGGCTCAAGCTAATGGGAATGCTGTGGCCCAGGGGAGAACTGAGGGGGGCAGTTGTCCTCTGAATCACAGCCTTGTAAGATGCACTATTTGCTTGATGTTTGCGGAGCAGTCAAGTATGGGACATGATACTGCCATGGGGGATGTCTTTGTGTGTGTGCGATGCAAGGAGTGTAAGGAGATAAGGCGACAACTCAGCGTTGTTATGGGCCTATATGAGAGCTTGAAGGATAGGGTGGATGCCCTCGAAGGATTACAAGTGAGGGGCCCATCAAGCTCTCAGCTGCCCACACCAATGCCAGAGCTTGCACTTGGTCATCGCGGAACACAGCGGCAACCCCCAAGGCAGAATGCGCTGGTCCCAAAGGAACTAGTAGTTGTTGGTGACTCTATTGTCAGGGAAACGGGAAACATGCTTTGTAAAAAGGATAGGTGGAATAGGACCAGGGTATGTCTGCCAGGGGCAAAAGTTGATGACGTTGTAGAGCGGATATCATCTTTTAAGGGCACAAAAGGTGATATAGTTGTACACGTTGGCACTAATGACATTAAGAGTAGGAGACCGGCGGAATTACTTGACAAGTACAGGTCACTGATGAAAAAAAGCCGTGAATTAGGGTTGAAATTGAAAGTGTCTGCAATTCTGCCCAGACACGATAGGAGGGAGTATATGATGAGAGCCCTGTCAATCAATTCGGCCCTGGAAAGATTGTGCAGGGCTCAAGGGGTAGAATTTTTTTCAGCCTGGTCTGTACTTGTTAACAGGAGAGACTGCTTCTACAGGGATGGGATACACTTAAATAGAAAGGGTGCAAGAATGTTTGCTGATGCTATCGAGGCAATGTTAGGTGGGTCGGAAAACTGCTAGATTGGGGGGATACAAGGACTAATAGATTAACAGTAGCCACTGGCAGAGGTGAAAGTGATTCTTGCACTGCTTCTATTGGAATGAGCCGCAGCCTGGAAAATAAGATGCAGGATATTTCAGAGACTGCTGGGAATCATTGGGGTACAAGTAAACACATGGGTTGTGTTAGGGTAGCTAAGAAAAAGAACAGGTGCATGTATACTTGTGTGTACACCAATGCTAGGAGTTTAGTAAATAAATTTGATGAATTTGAGGTATTGCTCAAAACATCAAAGGCAGATATTGTGGGGATTTCAGAGACGTGGTGTCACACAGATATAAGAAATGCAGAACTGGAATTTGGGGAGTACAATGTCTACAGAAAGGATAGACAGGATAGGAAGGGAGGAGGGGTTATGCTATTAGTTAAAAAACACATAAAATCCAAGGAAGTGAAGCCAGTCGACATCGCTGGACAGTGCAGTGTCGAGTCAGTTTGGTGTGACATAAGCATTGGGAGATCAAAATTGAGAGTAGGAGTGTGCTATAGGCCTAATGACTCTGATGAGTATAATAAGAAACTGTTCGGAGAAATAGAGTGGGCCAGTAAATCAGAGAGTCTTATAATGGGGGATTTTAATTTCCCAGATATTGACTGGAATTTGGGGGCTGGTCACTCACACAGTAGCAAGGCTTTTGTGGATTTATTGGATGATTGTTTTCTACATCAGCATGTTCGGGAGGCAACTAGAGGGAGTAATACTCTTGATTTGATTATCAGTAGTGATTCTTCATGCATTAAGAATCTGCAGATAAATGAACCACTTGGTGGCAGTGATCACAGTGTGCTGAAGTGGGAGTTACTCAAAGAGGTAACTACCATTAGGGGTAAAGGGAAGGGGTATTGCTTTCGTAAAGGCGACTACAATGGACTGAGACAGTATTTAAATTCTATACAGTGGGATCAACTGATGATATTGCCAACAGCAAATTCAAAATGGGAAGCATTCAAAGAACTTATCGTGGAAGCTACTAGGCTTTACATACCAACTAAGAAATATTGTTCAAGGTTTAGGCCTAAATGGTTGTCAGATGAACTAATGAGGCATATGGCAGAGAAGAAAAATGCATGGGATACATACAAATTAACACGTGACACGGACGCCTATGATAGATACAAGTTGATCTGTAACCAAGTTACAAAGGAGGTTAGGCAGGCGAAGGCAGATTACGAGAGATCCTTGGCAAGGGATGCGAAGAAAAACAGCAAAGAGTTCTTTACTTATGTAAACTCTAGAAGGAAGGGGATGAATCAGATTGGTCCACTTGAGATCGATGGGTCAACTGTTGATGACCCTGCTCGGGTAGCTAACAAACTAAATGAATATTTTGCATCGACATTCACACATGAGGAGTTATTCAGCGAGGGGAATGCCAGAGGTGTATTCAACTCTAGCAGTAAGCTAGAGAATCTTGTAATAACTGAGAGCAAAGTGGAGGAGAAATTGTTGAAGATAAACACAAGAAAGGCACCTGGGGTGGATGGGATCTATCCAGTTATATTAAAGGAGGCAGCAAAGGAGGTAAGCAAACCCTTAGCCATAATTATGAGAGCTTCCTTGGACTCAGGGGAGGTACCCATTGACTGGAGATGTGCAAATGTGACCCCAATTCACAAAGGGGGATCAAAGGCTGACACAAGTAATTATAGACCTGTGAGTTTAACTTCTGTTCCCGGAAAATTAATGGAGGCACTGGTGAAAGAAGCACTGCAGGATCATCTAGACAAGACTTCAGTTATAGCTAGGACACAGCATGGCTTTGTTAAGGGGAAGTCTTGCCTGACCAATTTGATTGGATACTATGATGCAGTCACAAAAGAACTGGATGCAGGGAATAACTTTGATATTATATACTTGGATCTTAGAAAGGCTTTTGATACTGTTGCACATGGAAGACTGCTGCACAAATTGGAGCAGTGTGGCATTGGAGGCAAGTTGCTGCTATGGATAAAGGGGTGGTTGAGGGGGAGAAGACAGAGAGTGGTAATCAATGGACACTGCTCATCGTGGACTAATGTTATTAGTGGAGTCCCTCAGGGTTCAGTATTGGGGCCTTTATTGTTTTCTGTATTTATAAATGATATTGATGATGGTATATCAGGCTTAATGTCCAAGTTTGCAGACGATACGAAGGTTGGCAGGGTTGTCAAGGACACTACTGACACTATGCTGCTGCAACAGGATTTGGAAAGGTTGAGCAGATGGGCTTCGAGGTGGCAAATGAAGTTTAACATTGACAAATGTAAAGTACTACATATGGGAAACAGCAACCCCAGAGCAACGTATCAACTCTGTGGTACTACACTGACAGTGGTAGAGAATGAAAGGGACCTGGGGGTGGTGGTGCAGGCAGATATGAAGTTCTCTGAGCAGTGCAGACGAGCTGCAAGAGTAGCTCATGGTGTATTGTCAATGATATATAGGAATTTTTCTAGCAGGGATAAGGAGGTGATTATTCCCTTGTATAAGGCAATGGTCAGGCCACACCTAGAGTACTGTATACAGGCCTGGAGGCCTCATTTCAGGAAGGATGTAGAGCTGCTGGAACGAGTACAGAGAAGGGCAACTAGATTGGTGAATGGGACAAAGGGGTTCTCTTACGAAGAAAGGCTTAAGTTTTGCAAATTACAGTGTCTGGAAACTAGGCACCAGCGGGGTGATCTGATAGAGGTGTACAAAGCCTTGAATGGTTTGAGCATGCTCAATGCTGATGGGATTCTTCCTCTAGCTCAGAAAAATCACCTGAGAGGGCATAAATTCCAATTGAGGAAAGACAGATGTAGGATAGATGTGCGGAAATTTGCCTTTAGCCAGCGGGTGGTTGGTGGGTGGAACAGACTTCCATCCCTTGTCGTGGAAGTTGATAGCCTAAATAAGTTTAAGGCTCAGCTGGACAGGTATTTCGAACGAACAGAGGGGTGAAGTGGAAGTGGTTATTTTTATTTATTTATGTTACTTTTTTTTTTTTTTTTTTTTTTGGCTGATGTTGCATAAGCTTGCTTTCTTGCATCAAATGCCTCTACTAATGCTAATGCTAAATCTGATTCATCCCTTTCCTTCTCGAGTTGAAGTATGTAAAGAACTCCTTTCTGTTTTTCTTTGCATCCTTTGCCAAGGATTTTTCGTAGTCTGCCTTTGCCTGCCTAATCTCCTTTGTGACTTGGTTACAGACCAACTTATATCTATCATAGGCTTCCATGTCACCCATTAATTTGTATGTATCCCATGCATTTTTCTTCTCTGCCACATGTCTCATTAGTCCATCTGACAACCATTTAGGCCTAAACCTTGAACAATATTTCTTAGTTGGTATGTAAAGCCTGGTAGCCACCAAGATTAGTTCCTTGAATGCTTTCCATTTTGAGTTTGCTGTTGGTAACATCATCAGTTGGTCCCACTGTATAGAATTTAAATACTGTCTCAGACCATCATAGTCGCCTTTACGAAAACAAAAACCCTTCCCTTTACCTCTGATGGTAGCTACCTCCTTGAGTAAATCCCACTTCAACACACTGTGATCACTGCCACCTAGTGGTTCATTTATCTGCAGGTTCTTAATGCATGAAGAATCACTACTGATAATCAGATCAAGAATATTGCTCCCTCTTGTTGCCTCACGTACATGCTGATGTAGAAAACAATCATCCAATAAATCCACAAAAGCCTTGCTAGTGTGCGAGTGACCAACCCACAAATTCCAGTCAATATCTGGGAAATTAAAATCCCCCATTATAAGACTCTCTGATTTACTGGCCCACTCTATTTCCCTGTACAATATATTATTATACTCATCAGAGTCATTAGGCCTATAGCACACTCCTACTCTCAATTTTGATTTCCCTATGCTTATGTCACACCAAACTGACTCGACACTGCCCTGTCCATCGATGTCAACTGGCTTCACTTCCTTTGACTTTATGTGTTTCTTAATTAATAGCATAACCCCTCCTCCCCTCCTGTCCTGTCTATCCTTTCTATATACATTGTATTACCCAAATTCCAGTTCCGCATTACTTATATCTGTGTGACACCACGTCTCTGATATCCCAACAATATCTGCCTTTGATGTTTTGAGCAATACCTAAAATTCATCAAATTTATTTACCAAACTCCTAGCATTGGTGTACACGCAGGTATACATGCACCTGTTTCTATTCTTAGCTACCCTAACACAACCCATGTGTTTACTTGTAACGCAATGACTACCAGCAGTCTCTGAAATATCCTGCATCTTGTTTTTCAGACTTCTGCTCATTTGAATAGAAGCAGTGCAAGAATCACTTCCACCTCTGCCAGTGGCTACTGTTAATCTATTAGTCCTTGTATCCCCCCAACTAGCAGTTTTCCGACCCACCTAACACTGCCTCGACAGCATCAGCAAAAATTCTTGCACCCTTTCTATTTAAGTGTATCCCATCCCTGTAGAAGCAATCTCTCCTGTTAACAAGTACAGTCCAGGCTGAAAAAAATTCTACCCCTTGAGCCTTGCACAATCCCTCCAGGGCCAAATTTGTCGATGTTAAACTTCAATTGCCATTTCTCAGCCCATCTGCCTAATTTTATGTTCTTATCTAGAAAGCTGAGGTTTGTAGATGTCAAGCACAGGAGCAAAAGAATCTTTTTGTAAGATATAAGACACGTCTGGCTTTTAGAACATTCAAAATTAACTAATTTACTTTGCCCCACTGGAGAATTATATGGAAATCAGCATTTAAGAAATTGCTAGTGGGTATTGAGAAGTTCAAGCTGTTTATGCAGGGAAAGGTTTCTCAAACTGAAAGATGGAATGCAATGTGCTATCATTAGCAAAACTATGGATAGGATTACCAGCCAGTGGAAAAAGGTCATTAATATACAAGCGATGCAATGTGCTATAAAACTACAGATGGAATTTCCAGTTAATGCAAGAGGAAACGAGTGGGAGAAACAACTGAACCTTGGGGAACACCAGCATTAGTGAAGAAGTAGAAGATAGAGAGCCATCTACCATCACCTGAAGTGATGAAAAAGAACTGGAGAAAGAAAAAGAACTGGATAACCAATTACAAAAAAACAGTTGGCAAACCATAAGATGGGATCTTATTTAGGAGACTGTTGTGCCAAACGTGATTAAAAGCTTTTGAAATGTCAAGAACAACTGCTTGAATTTCACCAAACCATAAATGGGTAATATAAGCCAAAATATGAACAGCGGATCAGTATTGTTGGAGTTCATGCTGGCAATCATTGATCAGATGGAACTAGATACTTTAGGATTTGCTGGTTAATAGATTTCTCCATTACTTTGGAAAGAGTAGAGGTAAGTGGAATGGGACAATAATTTGATGCGAAGGATTTTTCACCATTTTTGGAAACTGGCTGGATATGAGCAAATTTCCAAGCAGAAGGAACAACACCAATGGAATAAGAAAGTGTAAAAAGGCAACACATAAGTTCAGGAGCACAGGTTTTGAGAACTGGAGAACCACCATGGTGCTTTCTTGGCACAAAGATTATTCAAAATTCTTCTGACATCCTTTTGACGGAAGACCACAGGAGGCATTGAATGAGGTGTACTCAAAATCTAGTTTGGACTGATTAATAACTGCTTTACAATTGCTGCTAGCTTTGGTGTGGGCAGAAAATAAACTTGGAGATTTGGCTGCAAGCCAATTGTGTGATATGCAACATTCTTATTTTGAATAGCCTAAGTATGTTTACTGGAAAAACAAAGGCTGAGATTTAAAAAATAAATAAATAAAAGGATGAGATTTTAAGGAGTATGAAATAAGAGATTTCTCTCTACAAGAATAATTTTGCCGACATGATATGAACAAACATAGATATCAGAAAATTAAAACAGTAATCCATCTAAGGAAAGGAAACCTCGCAGGTTATCCCATTTTGGATTCTTCTAATGCAACAGAAACGGAGGTTGAGAATGGCCACAGGAGAAAGGCTCCATTGGAGAAGAGACGGTCACAATTTGTTCACTGATGTGGCTAGAGAACCACTCACTTGGAACAATTTTTTGTGAGAAAAAGATGAAGGGTGCTAGCTGTGTGCTTACGATTGTTTGGTATTCTGGTAGGTAAATGAACAATCTTGGAAGGTCATTAGTAATGGCAAAACCCTCACCCTTTGGATCAGCTGGGTTCTTGTGACTACAAAACGTAAGCCATCTGGAGTTGTGAACATTAAAATCACCAAGGGAAATTATCTCACTATTAGGACTGTTGGACTGGAGAAAGTCAAGTTGCAAAGAGAGGAAGTCAAAGAGCCCAAAGTGATTAGTGGAGTTGGGAGAATGATAGATGCAACACATGAATCTGACAGAGAATATCATTGCAGGCATATGTACAAGTCCCACATTTGAAGCAAAAGGAATCATACAGCAAATAATTAGGACAACTGAGATGAGCAGTGGTTGAATTGAACAATAATTGGAATTTTGTCAGAGAAAGTTAAGTACGGCTTGGCAGACTGTAAGTGGAAATGGACATCACTGAGATTGGAACTGAGACCATGTATATAAGAGAGAGAGAGAGAGAGAGAGAGTGTTACCAATAGGTTTGGTCCAGTGAACTATCTAGAAGCGGCCTGCAAACACCATTTTAGAGCTTTACCCTCGAAATGTAGGGAAGATGATTGGATCTTGGAAATGTTTTTGAAATGGTATTCATTACATAAGCTGCAGTAATATATCATATACAGTTTTAAATTTGATTTCACATACATATTGGTTTTGTGTGTTATAAATACAGCATGTATCACTTAATCCGTTATTCAGTTTGTATGACATCATAATTTTTTTGGTTATTATGAACAAATCTTTGATTATACCCCTTTTAAACATGTTCTGAGCTATGGCCAGAATAGAAATTGCATTTTCATGATGCTGTGTTCTTGAAAATGCTGCACTTCTATTTTTGAATTTTTATCCAGAGTTTTACTTTTACATAAATTACTGTTTGCTGGCAGTGCAAAACCATTCAGTGTTTCATAACTCTGATCACAAGCCAAAGCGACTTCCTTAATGTCTGGAACTTTCTTCAGTAGCAAATTCCATCCAACAGCACAAGAGCCACTCTAAAGTCTAAACTCTCCAAAAAAAAAAAAACAGATGTGCTTTTTCAACAACTCCATTAAGCCAGGCCCCTGCATTGATTTCACCCTGATGTATGGAATCTTGACAAGTTGTACAGAAAAAGAATTTTAGATTCTCTCGCATTTATTTTCAACTTTTGCAGACTTATCTCCAGTTTTATTTTATTCCTTTTACAAAACAGGTAAATATTAAAGCTACATTTACCTATTTTATACATTATTATTATCACTTAATTTATGTAAACCCGTCATCTAGCTTGGCTATACTAGGGTATTGCCCTTACTTTATATAATGGCAATAAATAATTTTTTATACAGGGTGTCTCAAAAATATTGGTACAAACGTTTAGGGGAGGTAGGCAACATCTAAACGAATGTGAATCGCATAGGAACTCATAACCGGAAACGTCACCATAAGGCGGTAGATGGCACGGTAGTCGCCGCACAAAGAGAATGCATCGATATACAAACTGTGAGCTGGCAGACATGCAACTAGTGTATGGATTAGCAGAGGGCAATGGACGAGCCGCTCAACGAATTTAATTTATAGAGAATGCTTCCCAGACAGACAGACATGTACCGGCCACCGTTTGTTTGCGCATATGCATCAAAATTTGTGCGAATATGGGTCATTTAGAGGTAACAGGAGTAGTGTGGGCTGACCACGTTCGACGCAAACTCCCGCCATGGAAGAAAGTGTGTTGAATGCTGTCCAGAATAATCCTGCTACCAGCACACGTGCCGTTGCCTTTGCCTTAGGAATGTCTCGTTGCAGTGTACAGCATGTCTGGCACAATGATTCCCCACAGCCCTTTCATCTCCAAAGGGTTCAGTTACTGCTCCCCCAAGATCATCCTGCAAGTGTGGCTTTTGCACAGTAGTTTCTCCAAGAAAGTGTTCAAGACTTGAATTTTCCAGCCTATGTTTTGTTCACGGATGAGGCGTATTTCACTCAGGAAGGCTTATTGAATAAAATCAGCACAATGCTCATGTGTGGGCTCACGACAACCTACATGGTGTGTGCCCCCCATGCAGCACAACATCGCTTCGCAATAAATGTTTGGGCAGGTATGGTCGGTGACTGCTTAGTCAGCCCATACCTGTTAGCATCCCGTATGAACTCTGCTAAACATCGGATCTTTCTTGAACGAGTTCTACCAGGGTTACTTGATGATGTTCCAGCAAATGTGAGATGCAACATTTGGTTTCAACATGACGGGATGCCTGCCCATTATGGAAGGTCTGTTCATGACCATTTGAACAGGCGTTTTGGGCGTCGATGGATTGGCCGTGGTTGACTCGTTGCCTGGCACCCCACGCTCACCTGATTTATCGAGCCTTGGTTTCTTTCTGTGGGGGGCCCCTCAAATCTATCATATATGAATCGCCTGTGGAGATGGAAATGGATCTCCTGGCGAGACTCGTCTGTGCTGCTGCTACTGTCAAAGAAACTCCAGGTGTGTTCGACCGTGTCCACCAATCCATGCTGCGTCGGTGTCACACATGCATCGCGTCTCATGGTGGAACCTTCGAGCATCTGTTGTAACATCATGAAATGCATCCATCTCGTACTCCATTTATAATATTATATCAAATAAATGTTTGCCACTAATTACTGTCTTCTGTCATTTCTGCTTCTTGTGCCTCTGCTACTACTTTCCCATGACATTTCCGGTTATGGGTTCCTATACGATTCACATTCCTTTAGATGTTACCTACCTTCCCTAAACGTTTGTACCAATATTTTTGAGACACTCTGTATATATAATTTGAAATCTGTGTAAATTTATTCTAACATGTATTTTGTTATCTGTTTCCCAACAAGTAATCGTATGAGGTGTAGCAGTAAAGTTCCCAGACTGGTACTGTTGCATTCAAGTTGAACAAGTTTGAAAATAAATGGTGGTATGTTGTTCAAACTTCCTCCAACAGATGGTGGTACAGAGTACATGGTACATTGTCCAGTGAGCTGACAGGTTGCAAGAACCATTTTTTTTAGCAGCATTAACATTCGTTGTTACTATTTTGGAATTCTGCAACACACAAGTATCAAATTTTGCTTTAAACTGTGAAAATCTGTAATAGAAATGATGACAACTGTTTATGATAAAGAAACACACACTGGTGTGGTTTAGGGATCGCCAGTATGGCCGGCATTAAGTGTGGACGCACGTTTTCTGCGCTCCTGAATTTTGTTCATGAATTTGTGGTTACAGTGCCTACTAGTTTTTGAAAAGTGTACTCTTTAGTAGAACTACTACAGTGGATCTCAGGGTGAGAAACTTTTGCTTATTTACTGGTCACCATGCGGCTGACAGGAGGGCTATAGAGAGGCAATTATACTGTGGTTGCTATGCAAATACCCTGCACCTGACTTGGGAGGCTTGTGTGACAACAACCCCTCTGGCTCAGGGATTAGTGAATTAACAACTACCCCTCAGCCGTGACTTTGACTGCGCTATTTCACTAATGTCCATCTGAAGAGTTATTTGGCATCCCCCCACCTGCCAGTGGGGGAGAGCCCAAAACTTCGCCCGTTGATTATAGGGCAACAAATATACCCACAGACTTGTGGTTTGAATCCTTCAGCAGCTCTTGGAGCATCCAATAAAGTAATACAACTAGGAACTGCTAATTCGGACAACCCCGTTAATCCGGAAACTTTACAAAATGGAAAATGAAATTGTGGAAATAACCCCAAATGACTCACAAAGCCAATCTGAGGAAGGCATGAATGAACAAACTCCAATTGAAAGAGTTGATGACCCTGAAGAACAAAGACGGGAGACCACAAAATGGAAGAATAGAAGAAGAATGGGCTTAAAATTGGACCGGGAAATGCGCAGCACTAGTAAAGCCAAGGAACTGTCAGAGCAGCACAAAGGTGTCGAAGACCAAATGCAGGGGGATAAAACCCCCCACTGGATCCTACCCTTCCCCAGGAGACAGTCCTGGAGCAGGCCTTAATCTTACGAACAGAGTTAGAGACCATTATGAAAGACAATAGCAGTAGAATATGTCACAAATAATTTTAACTCAGTGACTCTATGTCACAAATAATTAAATCAGAGAGATCATCATCATGTTGCAGATTTGATACAGGACTGCAGGGTAGCTAGATCACTACCATGTACAGTTCAAGTTAGTTTTTGTTGTTTAGCATTTTGATTAGTTTTCAGAATAACAAGGAAATTGTATTTTTGAAATATCAATTATTTATATAAATTTATTAAATTCAGTGAAGTTTAGTAATCTGTGTGATAAAGAATAAAATTTACCTCCCACATTAGAAATAAATATTCTAAAAGAGTATATGCATTACTTTAAGCCAAGCTGTCATAAGA
Source organism: Mastigoproctus giganteus (assembly GCF_048544385.1). Lineage (NCBI taxonomy): Eukaryota > Metazoa > Arthropoda > Arachnida > Uropygi > Thelyphonidae > Mastigoproctus > Mastigoproctus giganteus. The sequence goes on along the minus strand of NC_143577.1, from coordinate 837,181 downwards.
ACAAAATTTCTTATCCTGTGCTCAAGTTTTATACTGTTTAACATTTTTCAATGCCTTAAAATAAATTACAACAGAACAGTATAACAACAAAAGTTACAAAAACAACTTGCTGTACAGTTGTCACTGGTTTTAAAACAGAATAAAAAACTATTCACATTTGTATTTTATTAAGTTATATTGCTAAAGCAAATTGTGTAAATTAAATCTGTTAAAAAATATTTTAAGTCCAGCACATGTGGATGCATTAATTTACAGTTTCTCAGTTATAAATATTAAATGCATCTTTCCATAAAAACACAATTTCCTGTCCCATTTTCAAGTTTAAGTTTAACACAAAAAATAAATTACCATATAATGGCAGAAGTCATATACACAACTTTCTGTACAGTATTTCAAAATAGTTATTGCACTTAGAAGAAATTAGACAATTTGCATTTGGATTTTTCTTGTTTGATATTGCTGAACAAAACAAATTAAGTGTTTTATTATTAAGACATTTTAACATGTATATGTACAGCACATGCGGATGCATTAGTGTCCACTTTCTTGATTGATGCAGATAACCGATGCCTTACTATAAAATAAAAAAAAGGTGAGTCAGGGTAGTAACATACAGTACAAGACCATACAAATGTATAATAGATACAAGGAAGGGACACTATTAAAAAAACAAATCTAAGTTCATAATTGCTTTCAACATTATTTTAAAACTAGCAGCCACAGGAATGGAAATAGTGAATAGGGCCAAGGATATTATATATGAAAACTGTTTATTTAGAATATATTTATACTTTAAAATAATGTAGTTAATATATATATTTTTTTTCAGATTAATTAGTGTAGAAGAAGAACTGTGGAAAGAACAACAAGAAATGCAAGATATGATTGTCTCAAAACAGAAGGTCATCGAAGCACAAGAAAAAAAAATCCAGTCTTTGGATGCAGCAAATAACCACCTTATTATGATGCTATCGGATATTCGAGAGCGATACCAGATGCAACATCGAAATGGCTTCGTGAAATCTCATTCTGCACATCGAACATCTGTAACCAAAAGTAAATCGTGTTGAATTCAACTTGTACTGATGACTCTTACACCTAACAGCATGTCTAAACTTTGTCTTGCTTCTTTAGATATCACTAAAACAAGGGGACTGATGTTTTAAGTAATGAACTAGCTTTGCTCTGCGATAGCAGTGGGTTTTCTATGTATAAAGTACTCAAATAGGATCTCTATTATAAATAGCAATAAATTCTTGCCTTTCTTAAGCCGTTATGGAGATTTTCATTAATCATAGAAGAAAAGGATGTGAACAGTTTTCTCTATGAAGATAGGCTACCAGGATGTTGGTGCACACCAGTGATAAGTGCATTTCATTCCTATGAAATAGTCTTCACCTATCTTTGTTCGAGAATAATGAATTTTTTTTTTTAAAGAAAATAGAAAAAATGTAAAAATTATTTCTCCAATTGTACAGTCTTTAATAAGTAAAAATATACACAGGATATTGATTAATTTCATCTTATGCACAAATTTCAAGTGGCCTTATTTCATTCCATTATTCTAAAGAATCACAAATGTTTACAGATGTTATATTTAAAATTTTCTTTGCAACAGAATTTTATTTATATTTTGATTGTTATTGTGTTAGAAAATATGAGGCATTTCAAAAGTATGTGCAAAAAATTCTGGGACATATCTGAGTCTAAAATAAGGGGAAAAAATGTTTCCTTTCAGAATTATTAAGCATTCAATTAATTTATAATGACCATTTAAAATTGTCCTAAACTCAGGATGGTGTGAATGTATGTGCAAAAACTGCATTAAATAAAACACAGATATTACTTTTCTCAAAAGAATGAAATTTCAAAATAAAGGGAAGGTTTGCTTATGTTCTCCCTCCCCAAGACCACAATTCATTGAGATAGAATTGTAAGAGCCAATACATTTCACTCTAATTAGTTAAGAAAAGGAGCAATTACCTCTATGATGACCTGATATTCTCTGTTGCTGAATTAACTAGGTAAATAATTTACCTAGTTTGAGATAAATTTTGAAATAATTTTGAGATAAATTTCTCAAACTTGAAGATAAAATCAATGATCCAATGCACCATGGAACTGGAGGCCCTCAGACCCCTAAAAACTTTTGTCCAAAGGCTTAAATTACAATTTACCTCCCCACAATTTCCTTAAGAAACAACTCGTTATAGATGTCGAATTTGGATTTTGAAACGTTCTGCAGAAATAACAAAATCATTCAACAGATTAACCAGATAGCGAATAACCCTAAAAGCCCGCACCTGCCCAAATTAAACAGAAAGGAGCGGGCTTTTAGGGTTATTCACTATCTTGTTAATCTGTTGAATGCTTTTGTTATTTCTGCAGAACATTTCAAAATCCAAATTCGACATCTATAACGAGTTGTTTCTTAAGGAAATTGTGGGGAGGTAAATTATAATTTAAGCCTTTGGACAAAAGTTTTTAGGGGTCCGAGGGGCTCCAGTTCCGTGGTGCATTGGATCATTGATTTTATCTTATTAAACCTTTCTGTACATATTGTAATTCAAGTTCCGCATACTTTATATCTGAGTGATACCATGTCTCTGACATCCCTATAATGTCTGTATTTGATGACTTGACAAGCACTTCAAATTCATTTAAATGCTGATGTGAATAATTGCAGTTCAGTATCAGGGAAAAATCATGTCTGCTAATTCCAATTAGTGCTGCAAAGTTGTCCCTACAGAAGTGGATGCAAGAATAATTTTAATCATATAAAAGACCATCAAGGAAAAATGCAACAGTTTAAAATGCCTTCTGTTTTGAGATTAAGTTGGCATTGGGCAAGTTTTGGTTATTAAATACGTAAGATATGGAAGTTTTTTACCATTCAGTGATATGCTCTACCAGGAAAATTCTGTAAGCAAGATGGAATACACTAATGATCAGTGTTTTTTTCTGTGAAAGATTTTTTTATCCAATGCAATATGAACTTAAAAGTGAGGTTTGGTTGCAGAAAACATCCACAAAGATCAACAAGTTATAGTAAAATTAGTTTGGTCAATCTATTTTGCAATAGACTAAATCAGTTGTTGTGAAATTGGTATTAGCAATATGGAGCAAGGAAGCTGCAGACCTTAGCTGCAACAGCCAAATTTTTTTTCCATTAACTGAACATATGTCTTGTTTAAAAATAAAAAGTAAAGTAAACTACAGCCATTATCAACCCACTGCAGGATGGAAGCCTCCTCAACCATTCATGGTGAGCGAAATGGACCATATCTGCCACGCTGGTCAAGTGCGGGTTGGCAGATCAACCGTATTTATCAGTCAGAAGCTTGAACCCCAGTCTACTCGAGCATGTGCTACTGCACTCCCACTCGGCTATGGAGGCAGCCCCTTGTTTAATAAATATCAAATAATTTCCAAAAAAGCCTCCATCTGTTCTGCAAAAAAATTGATCCAACAGTCTTGATTTCCTATTCATATAGGCCTCAATGAAAATAGACTGAATTATCTATTTTTTTTATTCTTGTGGAATTTACTTAAAATGTTTTTATCATTATGTTCTTGAAATGGTATTAAATACATTTCACTTCTAAATATATAAATAAATTGATACAATAATTATGATAGAATATGTTTAGAATCTTAACAGAGCAGAACAGATCCAAAAGAAAGGAGTTTAAATAAAATCATAAATTGTAATTACATCAATGAAGTGGATAGAATAAATTTAAAAAACTCTTGGTAAGCATTTCATTCCATTTAAAAGACAGTCCAGCTCAGCTGAAGATGGCGTGTGCTTCATCATTTTTGCAAAAAATCTGAAGGGGAAAAAAAAATATATATATATATATATATATTTAATTTAATATTTCATCATTTAGAAATCTGATAAAGCAAACTGAATATTAAAAATGCACTGTTAATAGAAATTTATTATAACTTCTATTATTACTAGTAGTAGTGGAAAATGATGCACGAAAGCAAGTCTATACACCATCAGCAAAAAAAAAATGGGGGAGGGGGATTTTGCATCCAGCTAGTCTCCAGACACTGCAATTTGCAGAACTGAAACCTTTCCCGGTAAGATTGTTATTGAGTTTTTAGGAGCATTAGCAACTAAGGCCATATTGTTCCGGGATATGCAGTGGTCATTCCCTGACCTTTCCGCATCCTCCGTATTTGGTGGTGACGGGCTCGAACCCCGGTCTAATCAAGAAGCGTGTGCTACACACTGCTGTTCCTTCCCACCTGGCTACGGAGGCGCCTTTCCCGGTAAGAGCACCCATCTGCTCCCCTCACCAATCTTGTTATTTTTCTCTGCATACATTCCAACAACAGATCTATGTCCTCCCTAAAATGAGGCCTTCCAGACCTGTATGTAGCACTCAAGATGTGGCTTACCTATTGCCTTGTACAATGGGTAATCATCTCAATTTCCCACCTGGAAAAATTCCTATATACCATGAGCTGTCTTGGCACTACACCGAGAACTTCATATCTGACTGGACAATTACCCCCACATCTTTTTCATTCTCCACTATCCTGATTATGGTACCACATGGCTGGTACATTGATCTGGGATTATTTCTACCCATATGAAGTATGGGTAGAAATAATCCCAAATTAATCTGCAACTTCTCAACCTATCTGCCTATATCTTGTTGATTACATACCGTGATTACTATGTGATTATCTACCCTTCCAATTTTCATATTACTTGAAAACTTAGCATTACACCAGATATACCTTCATCAATATCATTAAAAAGTACAGAAAACAAAACGATAATGGGCCAATCACTGAACCCTGTGTGTCTCCACTAATAGTATTAGTTCAAGAAGAGCAGTGCCCACTGATAACCACTCTCTTTCTTCTCCCACTGAACCATCTCTTTATCCATAGCAGTAGCGTGTCATTAATCTCACAATGTTCCAATTTGTATGGCAGTCTTTTATGCACAAGAGTTTAAAAAACTTTTCTGATGTCTAAATATATAATGTAAAAATTATTTTTTTCATCCAGTTCCTTTGTCAATGCAATACAGTATCCAATCAAATTGGTCACACAAGATCTTCCCTTAAACACATGCTCTGACTAAATTATAACTGCATTCCTGTCTAGGAGATCCTGCATTACTTTTTTAACCAGTGATTGTTTTGAAACATATTTAGCTAACAGGTTTATAATTTTGTCTCCCTTTGATCCCCCGTTGTTATTGGAGGATATTTGCACATCTACAGTACACATGGACCTCAGCTGTATCCAGGGATGCTCTCATAATTATGGTTAAAGATTTGTGTACCTCTCTGATACCTCCTGCAACAAAACAGATCAATTTCTCCTCCACTTTCTCTCAGTTATCACAAAATCATTCACCTTCCTCTCCAGAATTTGACTAAATTCTAGCATTCCCAACCCTAAAAAATAAATTCCATATGTGTAATGTAAAATACCCATTCAGTTTTTCAGCAACCTGAGAAGGATTATCAACACTTAAAACATTGCTGTCAAGTGGACCAAAGTGATTCAACCCCTGTCTTTGCCACTTTTCTTCATATTCTTTTCCAGCGACTTTTCATAATCTGCCTTAACTTGTCTAACCTCCTTTGTGGATTTTAATGCAGACTAGTTTATATCTGTTGTAGGCATTTGTTTCACCTAATAATTTATATGCATCCCATGCATTATTCTTCACTTCCACAAGTTTCTCTCATCGGTTCATCTGACATCTATTTAGGATGAACAGTATAAAAATCCTAGTATCTTCTACAATAAATGCATCCCTGAATGCATCCCATTTACAATATGTTGTTGGTAACTTCATCAGTTGTTACCTCTACATGGAATTTAAAAACTGTCTGAGATTGCTGTGGTCACCTTTACAAAAGCTAAAGCCCCTTCTCTTGCCTTTGACAGGAGTTACATCTTTAATAAATATCACATCAAAACATTGGGATCACTGTTCCTAGTGGGTCTTTTTTTATCAGCAGACTCTTAATGCGTATTAACCATCCTTGCATTAACATGCTGTTGTAGGAAACATCTAGTATATCCAGAAAAGTCTTGCTACTGTGTGAGTGACCAACCCACAAGGTTCAGTCAATATCTGGAAAGTTAAAAGTCCCTTATTATAAGACATTATGATTTACTGGCCCACTATGTCTGTAGGTTTTTCATTATACTCATCATGGTCATTAGGCTAATAACACATTCTTACCCTCCCTTTTGTTTTCCCAGTGATAATGACATCTTACTAAAAGAAGGCTTAATCCTGCAAATTGCAGCGTCTGGAAACTAGGCACCCAGGTGATGATCTGATTGAGATGTATAAGGACTTGAATGGTTTGAGCAAGCTCAATGCTGATAAGATTCTTCCTCTTGCCAAGATTGGTAGCCTGAGGCAATATAAATTCCCTCATAAATTAGCCTCAGGGGATATAAATATAAATACCAAACTGACTCAACATTGCATAAGCCACCCATGTTCACTGGATGCATAACCTTAGAATTTATGTGCTTCTTAATTGAGAGCATAATTCCCCCCTTTCTCCTGTCCTTTCTGTACACACTGTAATCCCCATATTCAAATTCTGAATCCCTGAATAGATGTGCAGATCTGAGTAATATAATGGCTCTAATACCTGCAGAATTTCTGCATATGGTGAATTAATCAACACTTAAAATTCATAAAATTTATTTACTGCTCTTCTAACACTAATGTACATACAAGAATACCTACAAAAGATTTTATTGTTAGTAGCCCTAACACAGCTCAAGTATTTTCTTGTATTATCTTGTATTCAAGTATTTATCACAAGTATTTTCTTGTTCCACAAGGTTTCCCAACAACTAAATTGTTGGGAATAAAAGCAATGCAGAAATCACTTTCACCTCTGCCTGTGGCTATTAGTCTCTCTATCTCACCAAGCTGCCTGTTTTATGACCCAGATAACACTGCCTCTGATAGCATCAGCAAATCTTCTTGCATCACTAATACTTAAATAGAAGTGGCAAATGATGCAAGAAAACAAACTTATATAGCATCAGCCAATTAAAAAAAAAAAAAAAACACACACACACTTCACCCATCCATACTCTCCAAGAATTTGTCTACTTCTTTATTGAATTTATTCAAACCATCCACTTCCACAACAGATGGAAGTCTGTTCCAACAATCAATCACCCTCTGGCTAAAGCAAATTTCGGCACATTTATTCTATAGCTATCCCTCTTCAACTTCAATTTATGCCCCCCCCCCCCTCGTGAAATAATGGCATTCTTACTCTCAGAAAGAGTAAGAGTGCCATTAATATTTAAGTTTTTGGCATTCTTCATTTTGGGTTAATACATACATTATTGTGTGTATTTGCAGCAAGAGGAAGAATGTTGTCAATATTTAGCTTATCTAATCTATTCAAGGCCTTAATCACCTCAATTAGATCCCACAGGGGAGATCTAATTGTCTATAAATGCTGAAATTTGCAAAACTGAAGCCTTTCTGGTAAAACCTTTTTGTCCCTTTCACCAATCTGGTTGCCATTTGCTGCACTCCTTCCAGCAGATCTACATCTTTCCTAAAGTGCAGCCTCCAGAACTCAAGAACAGTACTCAAGTTGCAGCCTAATCATGGCCTTGTATAATAGGATAATCACTTCCTTATTCCTGCTAGCAACCTTTTCTGTTTGGCATTGACAAAAGCCCCCTACAAACATGTCTTCTAGCCCGTGACCACCAAATACGGAGGATGCGGAGAGGTCAGGGAATGACCACCGCATATCCTCGGAGCAATATGGCCTTAGTTGCTAATGCTCCTAAAAACCAAATAACAAACAAAACAAAACAAAACAAACATGTCTACACTACTCAGAGAATTTCATATCTGATTTCACAATTACCCCCAGATCTTTTTATTTTTCACTACACTGAGAGCAATACCACAAATTGATAAGTTACTCTGGGATTACTGCTTCCCATATGCAGTACCTTACATTTGTCAGTGTTAACCTTTAACTGCCATTTCTCAGCCAGTCGATCTAATTTTCCTGCAGTAGATCAGCCTGATTACTGTTGTTAAGAATCCTGCCAACCTTTGTATCATCTGCGACAGTAAGCCTGATATACCTTCATTAATATCAAAAACAACAATGGGCCAAGCACTGAAACCTGGAGAACACTGCTAATAACGTTTGTCCACATTTCCATTCCATTTATTTACACACAATTTTATGTACATTCTCATGATATATACAGGTAGTTCTCGATTTTACGAGTTAATTCGTTCCTAGTGCACGCTCGTAAAGCGGGAATTTATTTCCCATAGACATAAGGTTAAAAATATGGGACACGTTCTCAACAATGAAATTAGTTTTAGCTAATTAGTTTATGTTTAAACAATGACTGATTTATCGAAAGAAATGAAAATGTAGCCTGTAAAATCAAGCAAATTATAATAATAGAGAAATTATTTACGACTTAAAAATGTTAAAGAATGTTTATTCTTCATCATCATCGACTAAATGCACATTCATTGATCACTCATTATTGGCTTGGCACTCGTTGGTTTGTTGCACAAGGAGTCGTCGTCTTCAGAAATGTTTCAAGAGGCGTTTGTTTCCAAGATAATCTTCTCTTTTAATTATAAATTTCACGATTGTATTTTTAGAGGCACACGAAAATTGCAACTAACATGATTCGCGTGGAGTAACAAGTTTAAAGCTTAAAAAAAAAAAAAGAGTGAAGAGAAGATTCTGAAAATTTATTTATGTTCTTTATACGATTGAAGATTTCGGTAAAGGGGAAACACATTTCACCTAATAACGTGGCGCCTCCGTAGCCAGGTGGGCGGGAGCAGCAGTGCGTTGCACACACTTCTTGATCAGACTGGGGGTTTCAGCCCGTGACCACCAAATACGGAGGATGCGGAAAGGTCAGGAAATGACCACCGCATATCCCCGGAGCAATATGGCCTTAGTTGCTAATGCTCCTAAACACCAAATAAAACAACAACCTAATAACATAAAAAACCACACAATTCCAGCTATTGGTATTTTCGCAAATGCAAGATCATCGAGTTTACTACCTGTTTATAATTGCTTGCAGTAACAGAAAAGCATAATAAACCGGAAAGTGCAAATTGTTTTTATTGTTTTATGGTCGTGACCTTCAGAAATGTGCTTTAGAAAAATATCACAAAGGCATTTAAAATTGATTCTTATAACGGAACATATAACAATGAAAGTCTAGTGCATTTTAAGGATTTTAATTGGTAACTAATACAATTTACAAACCATGCTCATGACCTTAAAAATGACATTTTAGAGAGAGAAATAGCTTAGTTATACAGTGAAAATTTCAACTTCCGAGTTCTTGAAACGAATTACCAAAAAACAACGTGTTATTGGGTTAACATTACGATATTTTAACGATACAATGCTGTCTCTGGAACTGATTAATATCATAAAGTGGGGTACACTGTATTGTATAGCTATGCACGTGGTTTGGAATGCAGCATTTATGAATGTTTAACATTCATTTTTTGCAATTAATGTTCATATTTTCAATTTTGTTGATTGGGAATAAAAACTCGTAAAGCGAGAACTGCCTATATACAATTTATGTACAAGATTATATACAGTTTTTTTATACACATTATAATATATATATATATCCATTTTATATAATAGTAATCAAGGTTGTGTGTGTGTGTGTGTGTGTGTGTGTGTGTGTGTGTGTGTGTGTGTGTGTGTGTGTGTGTGTGTGTGTGTGTGTGTGTGTGTGTGTTCTTGTATTGGGCTAGCTCAGGTGTTAGCCCATCTCCACCTTTGTACTCTGCTATGGTGCAGAAACTCTACATAATGGGCCTGAAAAAGTGTAAGTGTATGTGTGTGTGTAAATATTAATGTGTGTTGTTTTGTTTGTATCAGGCCACTTTGCCACCAGAATGCAGCCAACACATGGGCAGCTGCTACCTGATGCTCATCCCTAGCACTAGGCCTGGGTCAACTGTCATCCTGTACCGGTGTAATTACCACCGAAAATCTCACACCCACCAAAAGTAGTGCAATACTGGTGGGTGCTACGTATGTCCACAGAGAGAGAGAGAAGTGCCAATTGGCAACCACTTTCTGTCTTTAGCATTAGCATAGGCATATCATGCAAGAAAGCAAGCTTATACAGCAACGACCAAAAAAAAAAAAACTGCCCATTTCCATTCGCTCCAAAAATTTGTCCAGTTCTTCCATGAATTTATTTAAGCTTTCAACTGCCACAATGACAAATGGAAGTTTCTTATAGCAATCAACTGCCCGGTGGCTAAAGACAAATTTCTGTACATATATTCTACAACAGCCTGTCCTCAATTTGAATTTATACTCTGTCAGGTTTATAATCTGAGCAAGAGGAATAATACCATCAAATGAGTCTGCTGGAACCATTCAAGGCCTTATACACCTCAATCAGATCACGTCACAGGTGCCTAGTCTCGAGAAGCTGCAGTTTGCAGAACTTTAAGAGGTTTTCTTGGTAAGAGGACCCCTTCGTTCACCTCACCAATCTTGTTGCCATTCTCTGTACTTGTCCTAGAAACTCTACATACTTTCTAAATCAGGCCTCTAGACCTGTACTCAAGACGAGGCCTGAACATTGCTTTAAACAAAGGGATAATCACGTCCTTTTCCCTACTAGCAAAATTTCTATATATCGTTAACAAGACCCCATGACCTGCTCTGCAGCCTGCCTGCACTGCTCAGAAAACTTCATATCTGACTGCACAATTAACCCCAGATCTTTTTCATTCTCTACCATCTTGAGTGTAGTATCACACAGCTGGTATGTTTCTCTGGGGTTACTGCTACACATATGCAGTGCTTTGCAATTGTAAATGTTAAACTTCAATTGCCACTTCTCAGCCCATCCACCCAACTTTTCTAGATCCTGTTGCAGTAGCATATTGTCATTATTATCATTAATAACCCTGCCAACCTTTGTATCATCTGGCTGGAAGATGGACATTAAACCTGATATACCTTTATCAATATCATTGATAATATACAAAACAACAATGGGCCCAACACCAAACCCTGGGGAACTCCACTAATAATATTTGTCTATGAAGAGCAGTGTTCACTGATTACCACTCTGTCTTCTTCCACTCATCCATCATTTTATCCATTGTAGCAATGTGCCCTAAATGCCATACTGCTCCAATTTGAACAGTAGTCTTCCATGTGCAACAGTATCAAAAGCTTTCTTGAAATCCAAGTATATGATATCAAAATTATTTTTTGCAGCCAGTTCCTTTGTGGCTACATCACAGTATCCAAAATCTGTCAGACCAGACAAGACTTTCCCTTAACAAACCAATGCTGTGTCTGATTATTATTGCAGTCTTGTCTAAATGATCCTGCAATGCTTCTTTAACCAATCTTCTTCCACTTATCCATCCTTTTATTCATACCACATCCTTTTTTATTTTTTATGAAAACCCCAACCGCGAGAGGTATAAGAACCTATAGTACTTAGTACCGTGCTTGGGTTGGAGGTTGAGAAGATGAAAGAAAATACTTGTTGACATTAGACTTGAACTTCTGTAGACTGTAATTTTCAGGAAATACGTATGAAGGAAGGCTGTTCCAGGAAATGGCAGTTGAATGAATAAACGAGGAAGATGAAAAGTTGGTTCTGTCAGTTTAAAGTTGGACAGTAAATGGATGTTGGCAGCACGTGTTTGGATTGTTTTGAAAGAGTGAGCGGGAATTATAGAAGCCAATTCAGAAGAACAGTGCCCTTGGAAGTATCGGTACAAAAGGTATGCAGCAGAAACAGAACGTCTATGAGACAGAGAGAGGAGAGACTCTGTTAGAGAGGAATCATTAATTAACCTAACTGCCCTCTTCTGAATGCAATCCAGAAGCCTGAGAGAGGTTTTCGGGGCACCATCCAAGATGTGGATACAATATTCCATGTTAGGGCGGATTTGCGATTTGTACAGAGTGAACAGTTCTTTTGAAGAAAAGTAATGCCGAGAGCAAAAGAGAAAACCAAGTTTTATAGATGCAGAGGAAGCAGTATTTGTAATGTGCTTGTGCCAAAAGAGATTAGAAGTCACGGTAATCCCCAAATGAGATATCTCATTTTGCCTAGAAATCGGAGTGTCACCAAAGATAAGCATAGGAGCAGAAGAATCCTTTTTGCGACATATAAGACAAGACTAGGTTTTAGAAGGATTGAAATCAACTACGTTGTCTTTGCCCCACTGGAGAATTACCTGGAGATCGTCATTTAAGGAATTGGTAGCGGATATTCGAGAAGTTGAAGCTGATTGAGCAGGGCAAGGTTTCTCAAAACTGAAAGTTGAATGCAATGTCTATCATCAGCATAACTATGGATAGGATTTCCAGTCAATGGAAGAAGATCATTAATATACAAGAGGAAAACTCCGCTACAGTTCGTAATTTTCCCGCCTTTGTGATACGATAGTTATATACCGTACTAGATAGCGTTAGTTGAACTTCGTTAGCAGTTAAATTGTACGTTTAAATAAATACATATAACGACTTAGATTACAAACGTAATATAATTAATTATATTTAACGTAATTAATAACATAACATAATTAATTATAATTAATTAATAAATTAATAGAATCATTTCACAGACCAGAGCAGCAAAGCAAAAGGCGCAAGCTAATGGAAGTGCTGTGGCTCAGAGCAGAACTGAGGGGGGCAGTTGTCCTCTGACTCACAGCCTTATAAAATGCACTGTTTGCTTGATGTTTGCAGAGCAATCAGGTACGGGACATGATACGGCCAAGGGGGATGTCTTTGTGTGTGCGCGATGCAAGGAGTGTATCGATATCAGGCAACAACTCGGCGTTCTTGTGGGCCTATATGAGAGCTTGAAGGACAGGGTGGATGCCCTCGAAGAAACTAAATTGAGGGGCCCATCAAGCTCTCAGCTGCCCACATCAACGCCAGAGCTTGCACTTGGCCATCGCGTGACACAGAGGCAACCCCCCAAGGCAGAATGCGCTGGTCCCGAAGGAGCTAGTAGTTGTTGGTGACTCTATTATCAGGGAAACGGGGAACATGCTTTGTAAAAAAGATAGGTGGAACAGGACCAGGGTATGTCTGCCAGGGGCAAAGGTTGATGACGTTGTAGAGCGATTATCATCTTTTAAGGGTACAAAAGGTGATATAGTTGTACACGTTGGCACTAATAATATTAAGAGTAGGAGACCGGCAGAATTACTTAACAAATACAGGTCACTGTTGAACAAAAGCCGAGAATTAGGGTTGAATTTGAAAGTGTCTGCAATTCTGCCCAGACACGATAGGAGGGAGTATATGATGAGAGCCTTGTCGATCAATTCGGCCCTTGGAAAGATTGTGCAAGGCTCAAGGGGTAGACTTTTTTTCAGCCTGGACTGTACTTGTTAACAGGAGAGATTGCTTCTACAGGGATGGGATACACTTAAATAGAAAGGGTGCAAGAATATTTGCTGATGCTATCGAGGCAGTGTTAGGTGGGTCGGAAAACTGCTAGCTTGGGGGGAGACAAAGACCAATAGATTGACAGTAGCCACTGGCAGAGGTGAAAGAGATTCTTGCACTGCTTCTATTAGAATGAGCAGAAGCCTGAAAAACAAGATGCATGGTATTTCAGAGACTGCTGGGAGCCATTGCGGTACAAGTAAACACATGGGTTGTGTTAGGGTAGCTAAGAATAGAAACAGGTGCAGGTATACTTGCGTGTACACCAATGCTAGGAGTTTAGTAAATAAATTTGATGAATTTGAGGTATTGCTCAAAACATCAAAGGCAGATATTGTTGGGATATCAGAGACGTGGTGTCACACAAATATAAGGGATGCAGAACTGCAATTTGGTGAGTACAAAGTCTACAGAAAGGATAGACAGGATAGGAAGGGGGGAGGGGTTATGCTATTAGTTAAGAAACACATAAAAACCAAGGAAGTGAAGCCAGTCGACATCGCTGGACAGTGCAGTGTTGAGTCAGTTTGGTGTGACATAAGCATTGGGAGATCAAAATTGAGAGTAGGAGTGTGCTACAGGCCTAATGACTGATGAGTATAATAAGGAACTGTACAGGGAAATAGAGTGGGCCAGTAAATCAGAGAGTCTTATAATGGGAGATTTTAATTTCCCAGATATTGACTGGAATTTGGGTGCTAGTTACTCACACACTAGCAGGGATTTTGTGGATTTATTGGATGATTGTTTTCTACATCAGCATGTTCGGGAGGCAACTAGAGAGAGTAATACTCTTGATTTGATTATCAGCAGTGATTCTTCATGCATTAAGAATCTGCAGATAAATGAACCACTAGGTGACAGTGATCACAGTGTGCTGAAGTGGGATTTACTCAAAGAGGTAACTACCATTAGGGGTAAAGGGAAGGGTTATTGCTTCTGTAAAGGCGACTACGATGGACTGAGACAGTATTTAAATTCTATACAGTGGTACCAAATGATGATGTTACCAACAGCAAATTCAAAATGGGAAGCATTCAAAGAACTTATCTTGGAAGCTACTAGACTTTACATACCAACTAAGAAATATTGTTCAAGGTTTAGGCCAAAATGGATGTCAGATGAACTAATGAGGCATATGGCAGAGAAGAAAAATGCATGGGATACTTACAAATTAACACATGACACAGAAGCCTATGATAGATACAAGTTGATATGCAACCAAGTTACAAAGGAGTTTAGGCAGGCGAAGGCAGATTACGAGAAATCCTTGGAAAGGGATGCAAAGAAAAACAGCAAAGAGTTCTTTACTTATGTAAACTCTAGAAGGAAGGGGATGAATCAGATTGGTCCACTTGATATTGATGGGTCAACTGTTGATGATCCTGCTCAGGTAGCTAACAAACTAAATGAATATTTTGCATCAACATTCACACATGAGGAGTTATTCAGCAAGGCGAATGCCAGAGGTGTATTCAACTCTAGCAGTAAGCTACGGAATCTTGAAATAACTGGGAGTAAAGTGGAGGAGAAACTGTTGAAGATAAACACAAGAAAGGCACCCAGGGTGGATGGGATCTATCCAGTTATATTAAAGGAGGCAGCAAAGGAAGTAAGCAAACCCTTAGCCATAATTATGAGAGCTTCCTTGGACTCAGGGGAGGTACCCATAGACTGGAAATGTGCAAATGTGACCCCAATTCACAAAGGAGGATCAAAGGCTGACACAAGTAATTATAGACCTGTGAGCTTCACTTCTGTTCCAGGAAAATTAATGGAGGCACTGGTTAAAGAAGCACTGCAGGATCATTTAGACCAGACTTCAGTTATAGCTCAGACACAGCATGGTTTTGTTAAAGGGAAGTCTTGCCTGACCAACTTGATTGGATACTATGATGCAGTCACAAAAGAACTGGATGCAGGGAATAACTTTGATATTATATACTTGGATCTTAGAAAGGCTTTTGATACTGTTGCACATGGAAGACTGCTACACAAATTGGAGCAGTGTGACATTGGAGGCAAATTGCTGCTATGGATAAAGGGGTGGTTGAGGGGGAGAAGACAGAGAGTGGTAATCAATGGACACTGCTCATCGTGGACTAATGTTATTAGTGGAGTCCCCCGGGGCTCAGTGTTGGGTCCATTATTGTTTTCTATATTTATAAATGATATTGATGATGGTATATCAAGCTTAATATCCACGTTTGCAGACGATACAAAGGTTGGCAGGGTTGTCAAGGACACTACTGACACTATGCTGCTGCAACAGGATCTGGAAAGGTTGAGCAAATGGGCTGAGAGGTGGCAAATGAAGTTTAACATTGACAAATATAAAGTACTACACATGGGAAACAGCAACCCCAGAGCAACGTATCAACTCTGTGGTGCTACACTGACCGTGGTAGAGAATGAAAGGGACTTGGGGGTGGTTGTGCAGGCAGATATGAAGTTCTCTGAGCAGTGCAGATGGGCTGCAAGAGTAGCTCATGGAGTATTGTCAATGATATACAGGAATTTTTCCAGCAGGGATAAGGAAGTGATTATTCCATTGTATAAGGCAATGGTCAGGCCACACCTAGAGTACTGTATACAGGTCTGGAGGCCTCATTTCAAGAAGGATGTAGAGCTGCTGGAACGAGTACAGAGAAGGGCAACAAGATTAGTGAATGGAACAAAGGGGTGCTCTTACGAAGAAAGGCTTAAGTTTTGCAAATTACAGTGTCTGGAGACTAGGCACCAGCGAGGTGATCTGATAGAGGTGTATAAAGCCTTGAATGGTTTAAGCATGCTCAATGCTGATGGGATTCTTCCTCTAGTTCAGAAAAATCACCTGAGAGGGCATAAATTCAAATTGAGGAAAGACAGATGTTGTAGGATAGACGTGCGGAAATTTGCCTTTAGCCAGCGGGTGGTTGGTTGGTGGAACAGACTTCCATCCCTTGTAGTGGAGGTTGATAGCCTAAATAAGTTTAAGGCTCAGCTGGACAGGTATTTTAAACGAACAGAGGGGTGAAGTGGAAGTGGGTTTTTTTTTTTTTTTTTTTGGCTGATGCTGCATAAGCTTGCTTTCTTGCATCAAATGCCTCTACTAATGCTAATGCTAATACTAATGCTAAAAGAGTGGGGGAAAGAACTGAACCTTGAGGGATACCAGCATGAGTGGAGAAGTTAGAAGACAGAGAGCCATCTACCATCACCATCAGTGAGCAATCGGGGAGAAAACTGGATAACCAATTACAAAACACAGTTGGCAAACCATAAGATGAAAGCTTGTTTAGAAGTCCTTTATGCCAAACACGATCAAAAGCCTTTGAGATGTCAAGACCAACTGCTTGTGTTTCACCGAACTTTTCCATTGAATCTGTCCATAAATGGGTAACATAAGCCAGAATATCAACAGTGGATGGATACTGATTGAATCCATTCTGGCGATCATTGATCAGACGGAAGGTTTCTAGGTAGATTAAGAGTTGGCAGTTAATCAATTTCTCCATTACTTTAGAAAGAGCAGAAGTAATTGCAATGGGAAGATAATTGGATGGGAGGGATTTGTCACCCTTTTTTTAGAACTGGCTGGATATGAGCAAATTTCCAAGCAGAAGGAAAAACACCTTTGGAATAAGAAAGTGAAAAAAGGCGGCAAAGAACAGGAGTAAGTTTAGGAGCACAGGTTTTGAGAACTAGTGGAGAAATACCATCAGGATCTGTAGCTTTCTTAGCATCAAGATCCGTCAAAATCCTTCTGACATCTTTTTGATGGAAGACAACAGAAGGTATTGAATGGAGCGTGTTGGGAATGGTGGGAGGTGTTTTACCAAGGTCATTAATACATGAGTTGGAAGAAAAATAGGATGTTGGCAGGTCAGCTTTATCCTTGGCTGAAGTGACAACAGAACCAATTGGTTTTGACACAGGTGGGAGCAGAGATGGGCAAAATTTGCGTCCAATAGCTGTGGCAAGAGACCAGAATGCTCGGCTACCATTAAAGCAAGAAGCAAGATTTCTACTCTTAGCCTGTTCAAACTCTAGTTTGGACTGATTAATAACTGCTTTACAATTGTTGCGAGCTTTGGTGTAAGCAGAAAATGAAACTGAAGAATCGGAAACAAGCCAATTAAGATATGCAACATTCTTCTCTTGAAGAGCCTTAGCACATTTATTGGAAAACCAAGGTTTAGATAAAGGACGAGATTTTAAAGTGCAGTATGGAATAAAGGATTCCATTTCTACAAGAATAATTTTGCTGACACAATCTAAGCAAATGTTGACATCAGAAGTTTTGAAACAATAATCTGACCAAGGAAAAGAAATCTCGCAGGTCATCCCATTTTGCATTCTTGTAATGCCAAACGAGGTTGGGAACAGCCATGAGATAAAGGCTCCATTGGAGAAGAGACAATCACCAAGTTGTGATCTGAGGTGCCTAAAGGACCACTAACTTCGACCGTGTACTTAGAAGGGTTGTCTGTGAGAAAAAGATCAAGTGTGTTGGCTGTACAGTTAGGATTGTCCGGTATTCGTGTAGGTAAGTGAGCAATCTGTGCACGGTCATTGGTAATTGCAAAAGCTTCAGCATCTCAACCAGCCGTGTCAGCGTGACTAGAAAACGGAAGCCAACTGGAGTTGTGAACATTAAAGTCACCAAGGAAAATTACCTCACTGTTAGGAAAGTTGGACTGGAGAAAGTCAAGTTGCAAAGAGAGGCAGTCAAAGAGCTCCAAGTGATTGGTGGAGTTGGGAGAATGGTAGAGACAACAGATGAATTTGACACAATGAGGTAGAGAGATTTTAAGCCAGAGGAGATTCCAAATTACCAAGTCTCTGACAGGGAATATCAGAATGGACAAATGCACAAGTACCACCTTGGAGGCGAAAGGAATCATACAGCGAATAATTTGTGCAACTGAGATGAGCAGTAGTTGAATCAACAGATAACTGAGATTCTGTCAGAAAAAGTACATGGGGTTTGGCAGACTGCAAGTCCAAATGGACGTTGTTGAGATTAGAATTGAGACCACATATATCTGTGAAATGAACTAGGAAGTGTTTGGGAGTTTTAGATGGTTTTGCAGATAAGCTTACTCTATTAGTTTGACAATTAATGATGTAATTTACCCTTAATGCTATATTGCTCCAGTTTGTACAGCAGTCTTATGTGCAACGGTATCAAAAGCCTTTCAGAAATCCAAGTACACATGATATGAAAATTATTTTTTGTATTGAGTTCCTTTGTCCCTTTAAAATAGCAACCTATCAGATTAGTTAGACCATACTACCTCTTAACAAATCCATGCTGTGACTACAGTATAATCTTCCTGTGCAGATGATCCTGCATTGCTTCTTTAGTCAGTGACTTCAGTATTTTCCCTGG
This sequence comes from Mastigoproctus giganteus, assembly GCF_048544385.1. Taxonomy (NCBI): domain Eukaryota; kingdom Metazoa; phylum Arthropoda; class Arachnida; order Uropygi; family Thelyphonidae; genus Mastigoproctus; species Mastigoproctus giganteus. Next base: position 818,305 of record NC_143577.1, on the reverse strand, counting down.
AATACATGTTAAGCTAGCATGTCTATGATTACTCATGTCACCTTTTGATCCCCCCTTTATGAATTGGTGATATGTTCACACATGTTGAAAATCCTAACAAAAACAGTGCAAGAATGAATACTTCAAAAATTCTACTTAATAATCTTTTGTTACTTACTACATGTTACTTTTGTTAATGCAACTTAGATCTCTCTCCTCTGGGGGAGAAGAGAACTCACTCAGTGTAGTTCAAAAGGAATGCTAGATCAGTAGATCCCTACCCCAGATTGATGTGCCAGGGATGGTAACTCCTGCCACCACCATCTGGGTTAAGTGGATAGTCACTCAACATGAACAACACAACTTCATGCTACATATATACATATTAATTAGGCCTGACGTAGCCGAGTGGTCAGGAGCAAGAGTGCATAGCACACATTCCTTGAGTGGACCGGGGTTCAAGCCCATGACTACTAAATACGATAAATATTTGTATTGACGATTTATTGTAAACTCTACCGACTTGGTTGTCGTGCCGTAGTATAAACAGAAAATTTATTTATTTATTATGATAAGCTCTTGGAAAGACTTTTATTAACCTAGCTACTAGGCCACTACCAAAGAGCAGCTCTGTAGTCAGACAAACAATTCGGCTTCAAGTCATGCAACAACAACAAATAAATACAACACAGAATACTGAAGGTAAAATATATGTCAGCCATCTCTGTTAATTTTGTTGGTGCCTTTGACAGCCTGCGGGGAGCCCCAGCATCCTCAGAAGGCTATACCAGGCCAGGGGGGGCAGATCTAGGTTCTTGGGAAACCAGGGCTGGTGTTCTTAGTGGGCCCCTTTTTGGTATTAGTATAATGTGCATGGCACAATGTGGTCCTTCCTGAATAATATAATCGGTCAATTAAGAGGAACTATTAGCTCCCCCCCCCTCTCTCTCTGCCTCACTAATATTCCATTTATTACTGTTAGTAAAGATAACAATCACAGTGTTTATACATAATATTTTAGGAACACATTTTAGCTACAAAAAGTGGGAGCTTGGTTCTACCAGGTATCCACATAAGTGCAGTAACCACTAACATTTTAATTGTGAAAACCTTGCAACTTTCAGAGGATTTTGTTTGAAAAGCTGCTTCAAAGTTTGTAATAACTATTAATCATTTAAATATTCGAATGTCGAAAGTGTCTATATATACTGTAAATAATAAATAAGAAAATGTTTTACAAATGAATAATAATACCCTAACACGAAAAAAATACAAGTTAGGTATTTGGTATTAACTGCCTGGATGCACATCAGGTTTCTGGCAGCATCAGCAAGTAAGGATTTTAATCTTTATGTATATTTGACTTTACTTAAATTAATATCTGTTTCCAATTGTAATCGTAATTTAAACTGAATATTAGAAAACAGGCTTTGTGTGTCGGGTTGCATTATATCATCAAAGTTTCTTGCGATGACCGACTAACTGGTTAAAATAAATTTATTAAAATAAAAATGATATATACATAAGATAAAACAGAAATAAAATAAGATAAAAGAGTTAAAATATAATATAATAAAAGCATTAAAATACATAGTAGCTTTTGAAGCAAAGTGCCTCTTCATCAGCTAGTCTGTGAATGGTGTACTTCAGTATACAGGGTGTCTCAAAAATATTGGTACAAACATTTAGGGTAGGTAGGTAACATCTAAAGGAATGTGAATTGCATAGGAACCAATAACTGGAAATATCACCGTAAGTCGGTACATGGCGCTGTTCATCAGTTTGAGAGAGGGAAAATTTTTGGTTTACTCATTCAAGCAGTAGTTTCCGCACGAAGAGCATGCATCGATATAAGAACTGTGAGCTGGCAGACATGCACCTAGTGTATGGATTAGCAGAGGGCCCACACACACAGTGCGCCCACCCCATGCGGCACAACATCGCTTTGCAATAAATGTGTGGGCAGGGATGGTCGGTGACTGCTTAGTCGGCCCATACCTATTAGCATCCCGCATGAACTCTGCTAAATATCAGATCTTTCTTGAACAAGTTCTACCAGGGTTACTTGACGATGTTCCAGCAAATGAGTCGCAACATTTGGTTACAACAAGACGGGGCGCCTGCCCATTATGGAAGGTGTGTTCGTGAACAGGCGTTTTGGGTGTCGATGGATTGGCCGTGGTCGACCCGTTGCCTGGGCCCCCAGCTCACCTGATTTATCGAGCCTTAATTTCTTTCTGTGGGGGGGCCCATCAAACCTATCGTGTATGAATCGCCTGTGGAGACAGAAATGGATCTTGTGGCGAGACCGTCTGCGCTGTTGCTACTGTCAAAGAAACTCCAGGTGTGTTCAACCGTGTCCGCCAATCCATGCCGCGTCGGTGTCACGCATGCATCGCATCTCATGTTGGAACCTTTGAGCATCTGTTGTAACATCATGAAATGCATCCATCTTGTACTCCATTGTTAATATTATGTCAAATAAATGCTTGCCACTAATTACTGTCTTGTGTCATTTCTGCTTCTTGTGCCTCTGCTACTGCTTTCCCGTGACGTTTCTGGTTATGGGTTCGTATGCGATTCACATTCCTTTAGATGTTACCTACCTTCCTTAAACATTTGTACCAATATTTTTGAGACACCCTGTATATTGATGGTTCACAAGTGAGCTGGGCATGATCATGTGCCACAAGTCTGGTGTTGGTAAAGCAGAATTACGTACACGTGATAATTGCCAGTGCTCATTGCAGTACATTCTATAATAGGGTGTAAGCGTACTCCCTCGTGCGATTCATAGTACTATTATTGGTGGCTATGTGTGCTTCAAGCCATAAGTGCTGGCGGTAATCACGTGAATATTCGACGATTTAAATATCCCGTTGGGGATCAAGATTGTGCTGGTCAACCGAATAATGTTTGGCGACTGCGGAGCATTCAAAATTAGCGGTTCGCAGAGCCACCTCATGTTCAGAAACCCTATCTTTCAATCTTCTACCAGACTAACCTACATAATATCCCTCCCCCCCACACACACAAACCAGACACGTAATACGGTATACGGAACCACTCCGCAGAAAAGGAGGAACAAGTGTTTTCACCTTACAAATAATAGATTGTAATTTCCTACCCAGAAGTTGCACACATTGTATATGATGGAGATGCAAAATCATAATGAGACGTTCCGTTACGCCCGGATAATAGGGGAAATCCTAACAAGACGTTCCAATATGCCCGCATAATAGGAGAAATCCTAACAAGATGTTCCGATACACCTGGATAATATGACCTATTATCCGGGCATATCGGAACATCTTGCTAGGATTTTGCGTCTCCATCATGTACAATGTGTGCAACTTCTGGGGAGGAAATTGCCATTATTATTTCTCAGGTGAAAACACCAGTTCCTCCTTTCCTACGGAGTGGTTCCGTATACCGTATTACGTGTCTGGACTGTGGGGGGGGGGTGTTATGTAGGTGAGTCTGGTAGAAGATTGAAAGATTGGGTTTCTGAGCATGAGGTGGCTCTGTGAACCACTAATTTTGAACGCTCCTCAGTCGCCGAACATTACTGGGTTGAGCAGCACAATCTTGGGATCCCCAATGGGATATTGAAATCGTTGGCTATTCACATGATTACTGCCAGTGCTCATGGCCACCAATAATAGTACTATGACTCACACGAGGGGATTACACCCTATTATAAAATGTACTGTATTGCAGTGTGATGAGTGCTGGCGATTATCACATGTACGTAATTCTGCTTTATTGACACCAGACTCGTGATACATGATCATGCCCAGCTGACTTGTGCTATTGTAACCATCAATATATACTGAAGTACACCATTCAGAGACTAGCTGATAAAGAGGTACTTCGCTTCAAAAGCTACTATGTATTTTAACGCTTTTATTATATTATATTTTAACACTTTTATCTTATTTTATTTCTGTTTTATCATATGCATATATCATTTTTATTTTAATAAATTTATTTTAACCAGTTAGTCGGTTGCCGCAAGAAACATTGATGATATTTAAACTGGATACTTTAGACTTAATATTCACAATTAATTAATAATTTTGTAATTGTAATAATTGTAATTGTTACTATAATACAGCCAGGCCTTGCATAATGTGAGTTTAATTAATGCATTTTTCCAGTTACCGCTATTTGAAAAAATTATACCACTTTTCACTTTACAAGATGCAAATTTCCAATTAATGCGATCTTTTTTTTTTTTTTTTTTTTTTATGCGATAGTTGAAAAAGATTTGAATCGTGCGTTAAGCTTACCACATGTCGGACAGGAAATAAACAAACGTTTGCCTGCTGCCCGCCTCGGTGTGCTCCATCAACCACTGGAAGATGTGTTACTTGTTTGTTTCCCACTAATAAAGTCAATGCAGACTTTATTAGTGGGATAATTCCATAATTATTTTCATTATCTTTTACATTGTATACAGTTAAAAAGTTATTTAAAAAGTATTTTTAAAATTCTTTATGGACATTCCAGAAGGTCAAGGACCAATTATAATTTTTCTTATTGATTATTATATTCGATTAACGTGTTTTCCGCGATGCGTCGTTCATGGGACAAATTAATCGCGTTAATTGAGGCCAGCCTGTATAGTCAAATTCGTAACTCTTCTATTGTTCTTCTTCCAACAGCATGGTCTGATGATGGGTATTGGCAAACCTGAAATTTACCTTAACATATAGTGATTTAGGCAATTGCTTAATAAACTATATTATTAATTTCACTTGGTATTAAATATAGTAATCATTTACTATACTTTCAGATTTAATCCTAACACACAGCTTTTTCTCAACGTTGCCTATTCTTGTTTAGAAATCCTCAGATTTCCTATTCTTAATATCATTGGTATGAATGTGCAAACACTATTACCTTTTATGCCGAAGATAATTACCTATCAGAATGCAGAATTTCCTTGCACTCTGCACAATAAAATGATCTTTGGTTGTACCATATCCTGCTACAGATGCTTCACAGACATGCAACAAGTAATGAAAATTTTCTTCTTCTTCAAGAGGAGTGTTTCCATTTACAATGGGTTTCCACAGCCTACAAGATATTTTTTGGTAAGAATTTTTTTCCCGCCATAAAGTGTGGTTCAAGGTGTCTTGGTCAGTTAAAACTCAAGCTGTCATGCACTCCCGTACTCCACCCATCCATGTCCTCCCAGGTCTTCCTCTTCTCCTTCTTCCAGGAGGTAGCCATTTCAGGATCGCCTTTGGATATCTGGTTTCTTGCATCAGTTTTACATGTCCATACCATGTTAAACACTTTTCTTTGATAGTGTCGATAACATTCTTTTTCACTTCCATTTTCTCTCATGTCTTCATTCCTTTATCTGTCTCTTCTAGAAGTTCTTGCTGAGCTCTCCAAAAATCCATTTCTGTGGAGAGCAATTTGTTTTCCCCTCGCCTATTAAACGTCCACGTTTCCGCTCCATACAATAGAAGACTTTGTACAGAATTTAAAATGCCGATAGCCTTTCTGATATCTGCAATTCTCTTATTGATCTCTGCTTGGGATGATCCATCACTTTGTAAAATCAATCCCAAATATTTGAATTTATCGACTTGTTTCATTTTAAAACCTTCAACATTTAGAATGTGTCCTGATCTTGAAGACAACATTTCAGTCTTGCTAAAATTAATTTTTAGACCCCATTGATATTCCTCAAACAATTTACGACATGCATAGTCTGCATCTTCTAATTCTTGTACTATCACCACCTGATTGTCTATTAAGCGGCAGGACCGGCCAGAGTAACTTAAGTCAAGTGAGTTCCTGGTCTGCCTCCATGGGGAAAAAGTGGGGCAACGTTGGGCCTCAGCAGGGATCCAGCAGCTAAATGACCAGATGAACAATGGTACACGACACCACACAAATAAAATTCCCACACACTTTTAAATCTCTGGCTTTTCCAGTCAACTGGTTCACCCACAATGTAAACTACGCAGAGATGGGGGGAACCTCTGGTGCCGTTTGACCCTAAACGCACTTTCACTTTACCTGATTGTCTGCAAAAAGTAAATTATGAATATAGATGTTCGTATTGATCTGCAATCCCATTTTGTATTTTTTGACCAGGATATTAGGCAGATGTCGATATAAATTTTGAAAAGTGTTGGCGACATGCAACAGGCTTATAATAAGCCTTTTGAAGTGTGGAATTCAGGTGATAAGGCTGATCCCACTTTAATTCTGCATCTATTATTCCTGTAAATTGCCTTAATAATGTTAATCAATTATCCACCAATATTTGCCTCTTTCAGTGTTTCCCATGTGTTTTTCAGTGTTTTCTTGGAACACTGTCATATGCCTTTTCAAGGTCAATGAAAATCATAAAGATTTCTTTTCCTTTCGATTGGAATTTTTCAAGAATCTGTTGTACAGTTGAGATTTGGTCTATACATGACCTCCCAGATGAAAAAGTTCGTTCTTCTGACACCTCGAATCGGGCTTCTAAATGGTTCCTGATCCATTTTCCAAGAATCTTTAACAGCAGGTTCAGGACACATATTCCTCTGTAATTTGAACAGCTTTTCCGATCGCCCTTCTTATAAATTGATGTAATATATCCTGTTGTCATTTCTTTCAATATTTCTTCTCCTCTCAGTATATTATTTAACAGTTTTTGTATCAAAACAGCCACTCCTCTTCCTCCGTATTTCAGAAGTTCCATATAGGCTCCTCCAGGTCCAGGTGATTTGCCATTCCTTCCCTCCTTTAGTAAGAGTTCCACTTCCCTAACAGAAATGTTTAAGCCCGAGTCTTCCACACCGAAATCCTCCACAGACTTGAACTCTTCCCGATCTTCTTTTAAAAGTCCTTCATAGTACTTCATCCAATCTTTCAAAGGTATTAATTGCAAACCAGCATTGTATTTATTCTGTTTTCTCAAGTATTTAAGGACCTTCCATGATTCCACTGAATGCTTGAAGCCCAATTTGCTATTGTCATGCACTTCCTTTCCAATTTTTCAGTTTTTGCTGCTACTACCGATTGGCTATTTTCTTCTTTTCAACATAAATGTTCCTATATGCATCATTCCTTTCACCCAGCCATTTCTGATATGCAAGAGTCTCTTACGAAGAAAGGCTTAAGTTTTGCGAATTACAGTGTCTGGAGACTAGGCACCGGTGAGGTGATCTGATAGAAGTGTATAAAGCCTTGAATGATTTGAGCATGGTCAATGCTGATGGGATTCTTCCTCTTGTTCAGAATAATCACCTGAGAGGGCATAAAATCAAATCGAGGAAATTCAGATGTAGGAAAGACATGCAGAAATTTGCCTTTAGCCAGCGGGTAGTTGGTTGGTGGAACAGACTTCCATCCCTTGTTGTGGAAGTTGATAGCCTAAATAAATTTAAGGCTCAGCTGGACAGATATTTCGAACGAACGGAGGGGTGAAATGGGAGTGTTGTTTTTTTTTTGGGCTGATGCTGCATAAGCTTGCTTTCTTGCATCGTATGCCTCTACTAATGCTAATGTTTCTTTTCCTCTACAGCAACTCTTACTTTCTCTGTAATTCAGGTATTTTTTGGTCCTTGGCTCTTCTTTCTGCCTAGGATTTCATGAGCTATTTTTTTTGCAATATTTTTTAAATATTCGCAGATTTCTTTAGTATTACCTTTTATCTCTATGTTAATTGCAGCATCCAATCTCCAGGTGAAGTTGTTTCTAATGTTGTCATTTTTGTATCATTTTTGTGTAATTTTTGTATCAAAACAGCCACTCCTCTTTCTCCGCATTTCAGATGTTCCATATAAACTCCTCCAGGTCCAGGTTATTTGCCATTCCTTCCCTCCTTACTAAGAGTTTTACTTTAACAGAAACTTTTAAGTCCGAGTCTTCCACACCAGTAATGAAAATTTTAAATGCCAATTCAACTGGGAGAAATACAAGGAACACTTCCCTGATTTTTCTCCCTTGGGCCAGGGCATTCCCATTGCTTTGCTGTTGTAGTCTGATACATGACTTTGACAGTCATATTTCTTTTTTCATGATTTTGGCTTAAACTGAAACTAAAAATACCACTCTAACTATGAGATATGCAAATAAAATGATATTGCTAAACTAATCCAAAGTTATGCCACAGTAGTATGCTATAAATTTATATTACATTATGTATTATAATGTAATATAAATTTATAAACACTTCTAATATTAATTATACTCCTACAGAATTACAGAAAATTTTATAATTTTTTATTTATTTTTTTTTAACTTAGAAACCAAGAAGGAAATTAAACATACCATACGTTTGTATAGTTTTACCTCACATCTTTTTCTACAGGTGGTTCGATTATAAGACTGAACAAGCAAAATACCATTGGACAAAATCTGAAAACAGAAGTATTATTATATTTATCAGAAAAAATAGTGAAAATATGCTGATTTCCATTTTTATAAATAGGGAAAAGGTGGACCTTTTCCTACTCTGTTTCTTTTGACTAGCAGGATTTAAAAAGTCAAAAAGATAAAATAGCATGAGAAAGTTTTCTTTTTTCATGATTTTGAAAATGCCAAAATATAAAAACTATTTTATAATTTCAAAGTTCCATTTTTTCAATAAACAAAAATTTTTTAATATGCTGTTGTTGTTGTGGGGGTTTCATGGCGCATAAGCTACTTTGGCTGTAATGCGCCTATTCATTTATATTAAAGAAAAAGAGAAAGAATCGTACTGTCTGATATGTCCTTAATCAGAAAAGATTAAAAATTCTAGTTTGCTTCAGAAAACGGAAAAATTCAGATATATTTTCCTTGTCACCTATCAAATTCTCTAGGGTTATTGGTTGTTGAAGGATAACCAGTGATTGCAGGGTTGAAATTCTGTCTTGTTTATAATAGAGGCAGTCAATGAGAATGTGTTTAACAGTCATATTTATATAGCAATGTGGACATTGTGGTGGATCATCTCCTGTGAGTAAATGAAGGTGGGTCAGGTAAGTATGACCTATTCTTACTCTTGAAAGAATTACTTCTTCTCGTCTTGGACATCTCCTCTCATCTGGACACTCGAGAGCCAGATTTTCGGAACCTGTTTAATCTGAAAGAGTTTATTATTCGTTTGGAAATGCCATAGTGCTGTCCATTCTGATAGGCATGCAGCATGAATCATTAGTGCATAGTCTGAGGCTGGAACAGGGATATTGGTTAAATCTAAGCTGGTTGGGTTTTTGTAGCTTTATCAGCCTGTTCATTGCCTAAAATACCAGAATGTGCTGGTATCCAGCTGAAGGTGACCAGTTGGTGACGTTCTTTAATCTTTAGTAATAATTTTCTAATTTCATTTATAACAGGGTGAAATTTATCTGTGGAACTACACAAAGCCTTGACTGAGCTGAGGGAATCCGTGTAAATTACTGATTTTAAAGAGCAGTCAGGAGGGAGATTTTTTAAAGCTAGTTTAATTGCGAATAATTCAGCTGAGAAGATACTAAATTCAGGAGGAAGGGCTGCTGATACAATTGTATTCGGAAACACTGCAGCTGCTCCAACTTTTGAATTGGATATAGAGCCATCTGTGTATATCGGTAAAATATCAATATACTTTTGAGTGTGAACAGCATGAACTTGTCTGATATTTGATGATTGCAAAATATTCTTTCCCCACTGACAGAGGTAAGTGTCACATATAGGTCAGTATAGGAGGTTGAACCCATGGTGGTTGAGTACAAGTGGCTACTTGTTGTACGGAATGGATGGATGTATTCCAAACATGCAGTGGTTCAAGAAGGCGATGACCAGCTGGTTTTCCTATGCTAGGTTTATTTCTGTACAGATTTTCTAATGGCGGATTGAAAAGATATGGCTGAATGGGATGCGAGGCACAACTTTGTATCTTGACAGAATACTTTAGCAATAGCAATTTCCCACGTAAAGATAGTGGCGGCTCATGTGCATCAATGTAAAGACTATGTGCTGGCAATGTTCTGAATGCGCCAAGTGCAATCCTCAGTGCACTGTGCTGAACTGGATCAAGCCAGCGTAATGCGCTCTTTCTGGCAGAGTCATAAATGGGAGCTCCATAATCAAGACGGGATCTGATTAATACCCTGTATAATCGAAGAAGGGAGGTACGATCTGCACCCCACGCTTGTGCAGATAAAGCTCTGAGTATGTTTATCTTTTTTAAGCAGGCAGTACGTACTTTTTTAATGTGCTCTAAGAAGTTTAGTTTGTTGTCCATGATGAAATCTAATGTTACTAGTGACTGGGATGGAAATATTAGAGATGTGAAGTTCAGAATCCAGATGAAATTTGCGTTGTCTACAAAAATGGATAGCAACTGTTTTCTGCTGTGAAAGCCTATAGCCGTTAAGGCTGGCCCATTGCTGTATTTTATTTAATGATATCTGAAGCTGTCATTCAACAGATCTCATATTTTGGGAATGACAGGAGATGGAAAGGTCATCTGCATAAAGGTAAGTTTCTACAGTATTTGGAAGTTGTTTAGTGATAGAATCTATTCTTAGGGCGAAAAGAGTGGCACTCAGTACTGATCCCTGTGGAACACCTTCTTCCTGAATGAAAGCATGCAAGAAAGTTGCAGAGAGGGCATGTTGGTATCGAACTTGAAACGATCTAGTGTGTAGAAAATTGCTTTATAAATATAGGAAGGTTGCCCTGCAGACCAAGAGAGTAAAGATCTCTTAGTATGCCATGCCGCCAGGTGGTATCAAAAGCCTTCTCGATATCTATGGAAACCATTACTAGATGTTCATGCTTAATAAAGGCATTACGAATGGCAAATTCAGCCTTAACCATAAGGTCCAGGCATGATATGTTTTGACGAAAGCCATACTGACTATTGCTCATTAACTGTTCTGACTCAATGATCCAGACGAGTCTACAGTGGACAATTTTTTCTAGAATTTTGCTGAGGCAGCTTGAGAGGGATATTGGTCTACAGCTATGGGGATTGGTTGGATCTTTTCCAGGTTTTAGGAATGCCAAAACAGTAGAATGATGCCAAGAAGTTGGATAGACATTTTCTAGAAAAATACGATTGTAAAAGAGCAGAAGGAGACCCAAAGCTTTGTCATCAAGATGTTGTAGCATGACTTAATAGATTCCATCTGGTCCGGCAGCACCATTGTGGGCTGTTCCGATAGCATGCAAGAGTTCGGAATATTGTAGGGGTCTGTTATACGGCAGAAGGAGGGCAGTTTGGAAGTTAATAGAGTGCTGTTCTGCAGTGTTTTTAATTCTCTGGAAAGGTGGAATATCTCTGCTGCCGCTGAGATTTCAGCAAATGTGTTGCCCAAAGCATTTGCGATATCTAAAGGACTAGATAGATCTTGCTCATTACAGGACAGAATTGGTGAAGGTACGGTAGGAAACTTACCAGAAAGCTGTCTAATTTTTTTCCATATTATTTTGGTGTCAGTGTTTTTGTTAATGCTTGATGCAAAACGGATCCAGGATTCTTTCTTGGCTTGCCTTTGTATGAAACGTGCTTTTGCCTTTGACTTCTTATAATTTATTAGATTGGGTGTTGTTGGATATTCCCGAAACAAATTCCAGGCTTTATTTTTTTGCTTTTTTGGCTTTTGTGCATTGCTCATTCCACCAATAATTATAATGCTTACGAACCGAGGGATTTGATAGCGGTATTGTTTCTTTAGCCACATTTAGGAGATGTGACGCGATGTATTCTGTCACATCATCGATAGGCTGGAGACGGATTTCTTTCTCATCAAAAGATATTGATGACCGCAATTTCGCCCAGTTTGCTCGGGCAAATTTCCATTTTCTGCAGGGTTGAGCTGGAGGAGCCTGTGCTGTTGTTGTTGTTGTTTTTTGGAGCATTAGCAACTAAGGCCATATTGCTCCGGGATATGCGGTGGTCATTCCCTGACCTTTCCGCATCCTCCGTATTTGGTGGTGACGGGCTCGAACCCCGGTCTAATCCAGAAGCGTGTGCTACGCACTGCTGCTCCTTCCCACCTGGCTACGGAGGCGCGAGCCTGTGCTGTTAATAGGTTGCATACGATTGGGAAGTGATCACTACCCATTATATCATTTAAAACATATCACTCTATGGTCGGGACCAGTAATGGAGAACAAATGGAGAGATCTATGGCTGAGGTATGTCCATTTGGGAGCTGAACGTGAGTGTGTGCCAGTATTGAGTATAGTGAGGTTTACTGCCTCTATTAGGCTCTCAATGAATCGACCTCGTCTATCTAATTTAGGATTGCCCCATAAGGGGCGGTGCCCGTTGAAGTCCCCTAACATACAGAGAGTTGGAGGTATCTGTATAAGGAGATCTTCAAGATCTTTTAAACAGTAGGTACGGTTTGGCTGTAAGTAGATTGATGTTATTATTATTGTTGTTATTTGGTTTTTTTTAGGAGCATTAGCAACTAAGGCCATATTGCTCCGGGGATATGCGGTGGTCATTGTCTAACCTTTCCGCATCCTCCGTATTTGGTGGTCACGGGCTCGAACCCCGGTCTAATCAAGAAGCATGTGCTACGCACTGCTGCTCCTGCCCACCTGGCTACGGAGGCGCCCAGTAGATTGATACTAATGTTATTTCAATATGGAGCATTATACGCACAGCAACAGCTTCTATTTCAGTTTGAAGTGGAATATGTTTAGTTGGGATCATTGAATTTATCAAGATTGCTACACCACCATGGGCAGCATTTGCTGTATTACGATCCCTTCGATAAAAGCAATAGTTCTTTATCGAAGGAGAAATTTGCAAAATTAAGTAAGTTTCCTGAAGACAAAGGGCAACTGGAGAAAATCGATTAATTAGATCTTGGATATTGACTGTATTGTAAAGAAAACCTCTGTAGTTCCATTGTAAAATACAAGGCATTATTTGTATTTAGTTGATGGAGCTGATTCTGACTGCTTTTTTAAAGTGACTGGTTTATGGCGTTCCAATTTATGTTTGTCTTTTTTTGGAAGACTGGCTGACTAGGGTCCATTTCTTCTTCTTCGGCATGAATTTCTAAAATAGAATCTTCCTGTATGGATGTACCATCTGTATCCATGGTTGTGTCCTGACTATTTTTCACAGTATTTGTGTTTATAATACAAGATGTGGTAGCACTCATTGGAGGAGGAGGAGATTCCGCTGGTATTGCAAGAGGAGTATTATTTGCTTGGTCTGAGAGTTTGGGTTGTTGTTTACGTACATTTGGTTTTTCCTCAGAGAGGACAGTTCTAGCCCAATCTGAAATTGAAATATTAGTAGGAACTGTGACATTAGTTTGAGTAGAGACTGTTTGGTATTTTTTAACTGCATTAGCATAGGAAATATTTTTATTCATCGTAGGTGCCACTAGTCTTCGTTCTCGACCTTGGATTTTACAATTTGTTTCTCCATTTTCCATTTTTCACAATTTCTGGAATAGGCAGGATGATCACCTTTGCAATTTGGACAGGTCATTTTTGTAGTCGTACCGTCACTTTGTATGACTTTGTATTTTTATCCGAGGAACCACAGTTGGGGCAGACAGGAACTTCTCTGCATACAGTTTGTGAGTGGCCATACTTTTGACATTTAAAACATCTTAAAGGATTGGGAATGTACGGGCGGATACGGCAAAGTAAATAACCTGCTTTTACAGAGGAGGGTAAGTTGGGTGTATTGAACGTGAGAATAATGTTTCTGGTTGGGATAAGTTGATTATCTTTTTTAGTCATTATACGTTTGGCTTGAATTACATTTTGTCCCTGCAGCTCTTGGGTAATTTCTTCCTCTGTGACATTTAACAGGTCCCAACTCGATATGACACCCTTAGATGAATTTAGGGTTGCGTGAAGAGATATTTTTACCTGAATGCCCGCAAAGTTTGTTAACTGTAAGAGTTTCTCCGAATGCCTGTGGTTCATAGTTTCCACTAGCAGGTCTCCTGATTGTAATCTCTTGACAGTCTTAGGAGATCCTGCAATACCTTCGAGATGTTTTTGTATTACGAAGGGAGACAGTTTGCTCATTGGCTGACTAGTAAGGGAGTGGAACATTAAAAAGGATGGGCAGGGTTGCTCCATCTGATTAGTTTTCTGTCTCTTTCGATGATCATTTTCTAAGTCGTGATTGGGGTCATGATTAATATAATTGTCTGTTCTTGAGCTCGAAGGCTCTAACGGAGGATAATTATTTTTATCCATAATGGCTCCTTTTCACTCTGAGGATTTCTCCTTACCACCCACGCCACGGGGAGGCAGGAGCAGTGCCGCTTTGTGGCCAAGCATAGAGTTAGTATGGTTAGTAAATCTAAATTAAAGAAAAAGGTGATTTCCTTCTTCTGGGCTCTCTTCTTATTTCTTATAAGAGACTAGAGCTACTTAACAGAAAATTTAATAACTGCAAGAGAAAACAAAGGAAAACCTACGTTGCTGGGAAGAAAAACGCTCGATATACGCACAATAATCACCTGGCCACGGAAACGCTTGGCACCTGGGGCCTTTTTAATATGCAACTCAATGAATATATATACAAAGTATAATATTATTAGTGGTAATAGAAGTAGTGGAAAATAATGCAAGAAAGCATGGAAGGTCCTTATACAAAGATGTTTTGTGTTTTCATACAAAACATCTTTCGTATGCACAAAAGATGTTTTGTGTGAAAACATCTTTGATGCAAATCAAAACCATTTTAAAATTGAACATTTTTTTTTTATTTGTTTTGTGTTTGGGCGGCTCCTAGAACATAGGTTCATCTCCACGTCATTGCTCTGTTCAGTTTTTTCAAAATCTGTTAAAATAAGGCCATGTGTATGTAAATAAAAATTTCATCTCACACAGGTAAATATCATACCGGGTTAGGTTAGAGGAATAGGAAGGGGGAGAGAGAGAAAAAAAAAGTATTTCATCCCACACAAGAGTTTTTCATCCCGCACGGAAGAAAGATAGGAAAGAAAAAATAAGTGTTTGTGAGCTTTTTTTTTTTTTTTTTTTTTTGTGTAAACCCCAAACACTAGAGGTATTAGAACCTATAGTACTTAGTACTGTGCTTGGGTTGGAGGTTGAGAAGACGAAAGAAGATGTTTGTTGACATTGGATTTGAACTTCTGTAGACTGTAATTTTCAGGAAATACGTATGAAGGAAGGTTGCTCCATAAAACAGCAGTTGAATGAATAAACGAGGAAGATGAAAAGTCAGTTCTGTGAGTTTGAAGTTGAACAGTAAATGGATGTTGGCTGGTGGTGGCGTGTGTTCGGACTGTTTTGAAAGAGAGCGGGAATTATAGAAGCCAATTCAGAAGAACAGTGCCCATGGAAATACTTGTAGAAGAGGCATGCAGCAGAAAGAGTATGTCTATGAGACAGCAACTGGAGAGACTCTGTTAGAGAGGAGTCATTAATGAACCTAACTGCCCTCTTCTGAATGGAATCGAGAAGCTTGAGAGAGGTTTTGGGAGCACCGCCCCAGATGTGGGAACAATATTCCATTGCAGGGCGGATTTTTGATTTGTACAGAACAGCTGTTTGGAAGAAAAGTAACACGAAGAGTGAAAACCAAGTTTTTTTGATGCAGAGGAAGCAATATTTGTAATGTGCTTGTGCCAAGAGCGATTATAAGTCAGGGTACTCCTCAAAAGAGATATATCATTTTGCCTAGAAATCGGAGCTTAGATGCATGTTCTGTAGTTTAGCATTTTGTTTTGGCCTTTTGGCTACCCGGAAGCAGCAATTCCCTGGATAACTGTTTCCAAGTACTCGTCCCTAGCTGTGGGAAGGCAAGGCCTCCCCTACTACCAGCTCGACCGCCTCCCTAGAAAGAGAAGAATTTCCTCAGGAGAAAAAGTAAGCAATAAAGATAAAGAGGGGAAGGGAGAAGAGAGGAAAGGGACCTCCCTGGCCCAGAGAAGTCTCATTCCAGGTTTTTTTTTTTTAAACAAAAAAAAAAAAAACATTGATGAGAGAGAGGATGTGCTGTGATGAACTGACCTGGGGAGCTCCAGCCCAAAGCTGGTCGCAAGGAAAAAAAAAATAATAATAATAAATAAATTCAATTCAATTAAATTTAAAAAATAATAATAAAATAAACAAATATATATATAAAAATAAATAATTAAATAAAAAAAAATTTTTTCTCTTTTTTCCCCTTTTATTTTTTGCTTGATCCTGCACACTCCAGTTACAGAAAGGAAAAGAGCTTTGGCCAGGGTGCCAGCTACAGCATGACAGATTAAAAAGAAAAAAATTTTTTTCCATCCTGCACAGGATGGAGACAAGAGGAAAAAGTTAGCAGCAGAGTCCTATTGCTACTTCAGAGCCACGGACAAGTCCCAAATCCAGAGCAGAGCAGAGCACGAAGAGAGAATAAAATCAATAAATAAAACTAAAATACAATAAATAAAACTAAAATACAATAAAATCAATAAATAAAACTAAAATATGCATCTAGTCAAAGCTTAATAAAGAGATGGCACTCACCTCGATAATCCATTGTGGTTATATGAATCATAAAACAATATTGTGAGAAATCATTGGTTAAACTTAAAATGGAGTTTAAAGATTGTGACAAGAAAAGCGTAATTTAAAGAGTAATTGAAAAAACTTAGCCTAGAGGAGGTGGAGGGGTGCACCATATCACCTCTAGTTGTTGAATTACAAAGCTGTATAAATAAAATAAAATTATCTGAAATTAAAATTAAAAATTAAAGGAATACGGTGAATAGTCGAGAACAACTGACTTTCGATAGATTCACCTTCAGTTGGCAATAAAAAGAAAAGCGAAAGGATTGCTGTAGATCTCAAGTACCCGAAATGTTTGCCAAACACGTAGTTTAATTCACGTGAGATTCCAAAGACAAGATAACCAGAAGTTTTGTGTTTAAGATGTCAAGATCGGTGTTGAGACGATACCATTCTATTATGAGGAGTTTATAATTTAAATTTAGTTTGATGATGGTTGTTGTGGCATCAACTGAGGGGTTGTGGTTATGAGTGTGTACATGTTGACACAGTTCAGTATTTCCTTGCCATGTCCGAAAACTATGTACGTGATAGTAGGCACGTGTCTGCGATGGTGGATGATTCAAATTTATTAGTAGTGCTCCCGATATAACATGTGTTACAGTCGGGTTGATATTTGATTAAATAAACTATGTTATTGATGTCTTTAGTTTCATAAATATGGGTTTCTTTATATTTATTAATAGGGGCTACTAATTTATTATAGGTAGAAAAATTTATAGAGACATCAGTGTTAGCAAAGGTATGACATAATCGTCTAGTGATTTGGCAGTGGTAAGCGAGAACAATGCGAATGTTGGAGGGGTTGGATTTTTTATAACTGGGTTTAGAAACACCCAATTTTATAAAAAATCCAACCCATCCAACATTCGTTGTTTTCCCTTACCACTGCCAAATCACTAAACGATTATGTCATATCTTCACTAACACTGATGTCTCTATAATTTTTCCTAGGCACCTCCGTAGCCAGGTGGGAAGGAGCAACAGTGCATAGCACATTCTTCTTGATTAGACCGGGGTTTGAGCCCGTCACCACCAAATACGGAGGATGCGGAAAGGTCAGGAAATGACCACCGCACATTCCCGGAGCAATATGGCCTTAGTTGCTAATGCTCCTAAAAACCAAATAACAAACATCTATAATTTTTCCTACCTATAATAAATTAGGAACCCCTTTTAACAAATATAAAGAAACCCCGCATATACGACACTAAAGACATCAATAACATAGTTTATTTAATCAAATGTCAACCCGACTGTAACGCATTCAACATCGGGAACACTACTAATAAAGTTGGATCATCCACCATCGCAAACATGCACCTACTATCACATCCATAGTTTTTGGACAAAAGGAAATACTGAACTGTCTCAACATGTATAACCACAACCCCTCAGTTGATGCCACAACAACCATCGTCAAATTAAATTTGAATTATAAACTCATAATAGAATGGTATCGTCTCAACACCGATCTTGACATCTTAAACACAAAACTTCCGGTTTCCTTGTCTACCATTTGGAATCTCACACAAATTAAATTACGTGTTCAGCAAAACATTTTGGGTACTTAAGATCTACAGCAACCCTTTTGCTCTTCTTTTTATCAACAACTGAAGATGAATCTATCGAAAGTCTGTTGTTCTCGACTATTGGCCTTATTCCTTTCTTAATTTTTAATTTTAATTTCAGATAATTTTATTTTATTTATACATATTTTTTGTTATTATTTGGTTTTTAGGAGCATTAGCAACTAAGGCCATATTGCTCTGGGGATATGCAGTGGTCATTCGCTGAGCTTTCCGCATCCTCGGTATTTGGTGGTCACGGGCTCGAACCCTGGTCTAATCAAGAAACGTGTGCTATGCACTGCTGCTCCTGCCCAACTGGCTATGGAGGCGCCTTATTTATACAGCTTTGTAATTCGACAACTAGAGGCGATATGGTGCACCCCTCCTCCTCTAGGCTGTTTTTTCAATTACATTACTCTTTTTAAATTACGCTTTCCTTCTCGCAATCTTTAAACTCTGTTTTAAGTTTAACCAATGACTTCTCACTGTACTATTTCATGATTCATATAACCACAATGGATTATTGAGGTGAGTGCCATCTCTTTATTAAGCTTTGACTAGATGTATATTTCTTGTCATGAACTTCGGCATCTTAAGCTTTTGCTAACTCTTTTATACAACTAAAATACAGTAAAATAAATAAAATTATGTACTAGGTGCATAATGAGTTGCTGCCGCTCTACTCTGAGACTGACAGTGTCACAGTGGCAGCCGCTAAAATCATATTTACTGCAGGAACTCATTATGAAACTGGTACAGTAAAGTAAGTATTGCTGCATTATTTTTATTGAAAAAATAATTTCAGTACAATCGAATACAATGATAATGTCACAGCTGCCAAATAATTTCAGTACAATGAAATACAACGAATTTGATAGTGTGAACCAGAGCTATAATTCTCAATACCTTCTAAGTTGATATCAATATTTGTAAAAGAATAAGAGAAGTTTACTTCAATATGATACATAGAACACTTCCGTATAATACTCTCCAGAAATTAAAATGAAAAAAATTAAAAAAAAACCCACAAAAATCTTACATTTACAGTAAGAAATAATTAACAATAATTAAAAAATTAAACTGCAATTTAATGCAATTAAAAAATTAATTTATGCTTTTCGACCATATGTCGTGATCACAGTAATGAAAATTACTGAATAGGAATGAACATGGAACTTAAATAGGGATTATTTGTCTTCGCACATGCGCGTAAAGGACCTCGAGTCGGAGATTAGTAGGGCCAGTGAACATTAACAGAATTCTCATGTAATTTAAGTTCGATGGTTTCTGCAATTAATAGTCTCGTATAATTACGTTGGGCACATTAAGTATTTTGGCTTTGTTAAATAAAAAAGTGTTTTTCATTAAAGGAATGAAAGGGTAATTCTGACGCTGCTGAACAAGAAGCACGAACTGAGGCCGTGTGTTGAATAACACGAAAATTCAGAGGAAACCGCATGGAACCCTGATAAGACGAGTCGCAATCACCGCAAGAAATGTATACTAGGTCATTTATTTGTGTTGTGAACGTGGAAAGGTCTGAACAATTCTTCAATATATGTGTAATTTCTGCATTGGCCTGGATACAATTTTAAATTCGGTATCTTTAAAGACTCTCTTAAGCGATAGTGAAATTATAGTAGTCTTATAATACCGTGACAAACTGACTAAAAAAATTGAATGGCAAATGCCTAAAAAAACGGTACTCAGCTTGTATAAATCTGCAATAAATTTATTAGTAAATGGTGGCTGAATTTAGTTTGGAAGAAGCATTAAAAAGAATAGGGTAAAAATATTTTTAAACAAATTTTAAAATGAGCACAAGGAAGTAGAAGTGCAGATCTCCAATCCTTGGTTGTCATAAAAAGGTTGAAGGACGCGAATGAAAGAATGAAATAAAAGAGAAGACCAGTGGTGCCAATAGTCGTTGCGAAAGACTTTCGTTAAATGAACCGTCATCAGTTGGCAAATGGAAGAGAAGTGAGCACGTGTTGTATTTAAAGTTGGTCTATACTCTCGTGATGCTCTTTTTGACATGTGGGAACTTTAGCTGCGAGAGGTTCCAAGCTGGTGAGAGGTTGAAGGGAAGTTTTGCGTTAACAATATTGAGATCGGAATGGTGTCGGTACCATTCGATGGTGAGGGCTTCATATTGAAGAATTCTGTAGCTCGATCTAAGTTTAATAATAGTGATGGCAGAGTCAATAAGAGGGGGGGGGGTTGTGGTTTTGAGCATGGGTTGTTAACTCAGTGCAGGATTGACTTGTCCTGAAACTGTTGAAGTGGTAGTATACGCGAGTGTTGGAAGTTGTGGAGGAACCGAATTTGGTGGTAGTGCTGCCGATGTAACAGGTGTCGCAGTTTGGTTGGCATTTTATGAGATATATTATATTATTGAGATCATTGACGGGATACTTGTATGTTTCTTTATAAGAATTAAATAGGGAACCTAGTTTATTATAAGTAGAGAAAGTGAGGGAGATGTCGGTATCTTTGAGTGTACGTCGGAATTGTGCTGCGAATTCACTATGGTAAGGGAGAACTATGCGAGTATTTGTCTTGTTACTGTCTGATGGGGTTATTAATGTTGTTTTTAACGGTGGATATTGTGTGTTGAATGAGTTGAGGGGGATAGCTCCTGGCTATGAATTTATCAGTAAGGTATTGAAGTTCATTGTGTAGATCGTTTTGTGAAGAGCTGAATTTGATAGCATTGTAGATTTGGTTGTATAGGACGGCTTTTTTGGTACTAAGGGGATGATGTGAAGTGAAATGTAGATATTTACCAGTATGCGTGTTTTTTCTGAAAATCTTGGTATTTAAATTTGTGTCTGTTGTATAAATAGTGAGATTAAGAAAATTAATTTGGTTGTCCGTTCCGATTTCGAGGGTAAGCTTTAGCCTGTCATGTATTGTGTTGAATTTTAAAAAAAGATTGTCTATGGTTGTTCTGTTGCCTATTATTAAGACATCATCGGCGTAGCAGATGTATAATTTAATTTCAGAAGGGAAAGGTTGTAAAATTTGGTTTTCAATAGTGGCGAGATAAATTTCAGAAAGGGGAGCAGAAATGCCTAAACCCATTGGTAAACCGAATGTTTGTCGATAAATTTTATTATTAAATCTAAAATATCTAGCGTCTAGTAAAAGAGTAGTAAGTTCAAGGATGTAGTCAACTGAAAGAGAGGTACGTTTCGTTAAAGTGTCATCAGCTGTTAGAAGTACGCGTAATGCTTGTAGGGTGAAAGGAATATGCACGTTAGTGTATAGGGATATGACGTCAAAAGAAGCTAATATGTCTTCGTCGGATATTGTGGTGTTGCTGATTTTTTGGAACGCTTGGTTTGTATTATTAATTTTGAATGTAGAGAATCGAGTGAGTGGGGATATAATTTTAACAAGGAAGGTGGATAAATTAGCAAAAGCTGATCTACTAAAAGAAACAATAGGTCTTAGTGGGTGGCCAGGTTTGTGTAGCTTGGTTATTCCAAACATGTGGGGCAGAATGTTGTTGCGAATACCTATCTGTTGTAAAGTAAAGAGGTTGATTTCTTTGTTCTGTCTGAGTTTTCTGAGAATTGTGTCAAGTTTATTTTTAAGTTTTGTAATGTTGTGGTTGCTGTCATTTGTATATGTATCTTGGTCAGCTAAAATTAATTCCATTTTTTCTGTGTAGGTGTCCTTGTCCAGGATAACGATTGTGTCTCCTTTGTCAGCTTTTTGGATGATGATATCTGGGGTTTTGCTTAGTCTTTGTAAATCCGAGATTTGTTGTTTTTTTATGTTAGGGAGAGAGATGTGAGTTTAGAATTTATTATCCTGTTAGACTGGTGTATAAGTCGCCACTTATCGGGATGTTGGTCGAGTTTAGACTGGAGTTCGATTATACAATCTTTTATTGGATAGTGTTCTTCTTTAATGGCAAAATTAAAGCCAAATTCTAGGCCGGAGAGTTCAGAAGGGGTGAAGGATTTTGAAGAGAGGTTAACGGTGGAAATTTTTGGGGGGGTTTTGGATGTGAGTGTGTTCCATTTTTTGGTGTGTTTTTGTGTTATGTGTTGGATGCTGGCGTTGATATGTACATTGTTGTGGTTAGTATATTCGATCCAGGCGTCTGATGGCATATTTCTTTTGAGAAGGAATCGTAATTGGTGAATGCAGTTTAAAAGTTGGTGTTTTTTGTTAAATCTTTTCTTAAGTTCTTCGCGTATGATCGCGATGGATGTGCGGTGTATGATATGTGGGTATTTTTTACAGTTATTTTTGGGAAAGATGCGGGCGAATTTGGGGATGACGTTGTGATATAAGCATTTTTGAAGGAAAGCTATGTGTAATTTGTTGGAGAAATATTTGATAAGCGCTTTGGAGAGTTGTATTTATAAATTCATAGCCAGGAGCTATCCCCCTCAACTCATTCAACACACATTATCCACCGTTAAAAACAACATTAATAACCCCATCAGACACAGTAACAAGACAAATACTCGCACAGTTCTCCCTTACCATAGTGAACTCGCAGCACAATTCCGACGTACATTCAAAGATACCGACATCTCCATCACTTTCTCTACTTAAAATAAACTAGGTTCCCTATTTAATTCTTATAAAGAGGAACCGAACATACAAGTATCCCACTAATGATCTCAATAATATAATATATCTCATAAAATGCCAACCAAACTGCGACACCTGTTACATCGGCAGCACTACCACCAAATTCGGTTCCTCCACAACTTCCAACACTCGCGCATACTACCACTTCAACAGTTTCAGGACAAGTCAATCCTGCACCGAGTTAACAACCCATGCTCAAAACCACAACCCCCCCCCCCCCCTTATTGACTCTGCCATCACTATTATTAAACTTAGATCGAGCTACAGAATTCTTCAATATGAAGCCCTCACCATCGAATGGTACCGACACCATTCCGATCTCAATATTGTTAACGCAAAACTTCCCTTCAACCTCTCACCGGCTTGGAACCTCTCGCAGCTAAAGTTCCCACGTGTCAAAAAGAGCATCATGAGAGTATAGACCAACTTTAAATACAACACGTGCTCACTTCTCTTCCATTTGCCAACTGATGATGGTTCATTTAACGAAAGTCTCTCGCAACGACTATTGGCACCACCGGTCTTCTCTTTTATTTCATTCTTTCATTCGCGTCCTTCAACCTTTTTATGACAACCAAGGATTGGAGATCTTTGATAAGATACCGACATCTCCCTCACTTTCTCTACTTATAATAAACTAGGTTCCCTATTTAATTCTTATAAAGAAACATACAAGTATCCCATCAATGATCTCAATAATATAATATATCTCATAAAATGCCAACCAAACTGCGACACCTGTTACATCGGCAGCACTACCACCAAATTCGGTTCGTCCACAACTTCCAACACCCGCGCATACTACCACTTCAACAGTTTCAGGACAAGTCAATCCTGCACTGAGTTAACAACCCATGCTCAAAACCACAACCCCCCCCCCTTATTGACTCTGCCATCACTATTATTAAACTTAGATCGAGCTACAGAATTCTTCAATATGAAGCCCTCACCATCGAATGGTACTGACAAAATTCCGATCTCAATATTATTAACGCAAAACTTCCCTTCAACCCCTCACCGGCTTGGAACCTCTCACAGCTAAAATTCCCACGTGTCAAAAAGAGCATCACGAGAGTATAGACCAACTTTAAATACAACACGTGCTCACTTCTCTTCCATTTGCCAACTGATGACGGTTCATTTAACGAAAGTCTCTCGCAACGACTATTGGCACCACCGGTCTTCTCTTTTATTTCATTCTTTCATTCGCATCCTTCAACCTTTTTATGACAACCAAGGATTGGAGATCTGCACTTCTACTTCCTTGCGCTAAAATTTGTTTAAAAATATTTTTACCCTATTCTTTTTAATGCTTCTTCCAAACTAAATTCAGCCACCATTTACTAATAAATTTATTGCAGATTTATACAAGGTGAGTACCGTTTTTTAGGCATTTGCCATTCAATTTTTTTAGAATCTCTTAAGTTGTTTGTGCCACCGTTCAACGTATGGAACAGAAATAAAGTATTTTTTGATATTACTTTTGTTGGTTGGTTGGTGTATTTTTTTTGTATGCTATCCTTAGCTTGTACCCTAAAGCTGTCTATTGTAGCAAGTGGGTAAACCGTTTAAAAATCTGCTGGTGAATATTTGTATTTCTGAGCCCAAAGCATATTCCGTTGTTGAATATTTATAAGAATTGAGAAATTGATTAAAGATAATCGATATTTTGTAGGTGAACGGGTGATAGCTGTTATAACACAGAAGCATACTGGTGCTTGTAGGTTTACGATAGATGTTAAATTGGATTTTATTCACGTTCCGAATAAGTGTGAAATTTGCAATATTTAATGACTTAATATCCGTATTCTCCCTCTCCAGTGTAAATTTGAGTGTAGAATGAATATTATTAAACGAATGTAAAATGTCTTTGATAGTGCTACTATCGGTAATGACTAAAACATCGTCTAAATACTTCCCATAGTACAAGATATGGGGTAGAAAAAGAGTCAAATGTATAGTTCAATCGTTGAGAGTTACATCTGCGATATTAGGCTGCTCAAGCTTAATCCCATTGGCAAACCAAAAATTTGTTTGTATACTTTGTCTCAAAAGGTTGGCTTCTAGTTGGTTGCAACTAAAGGTTTAATTAAGTGAAAAATTTCCTTAATAGGAAGCTTCGTATAATTAATCGGTATTGAGTTATTATTTAACGCATCCCAAATATCTAATGGGTATTGAAGGTTTACATTCGTATGTAACAAGGTAACATCTAGTGAGAATAAATTATCATTATCGCCAAGTCAGCAGTCCTTAAAGTTATTATTAAATAGCGTATCATAGTTCTTAATCCCAAATTGTATCGCCTGTCTAAAGAGTTTTATAATGCTATATACATGTGTGGCCAAGGATGAAAATGCCGAGTTTCTGTAGGAAACAATAGGAAGAATAGGATTTCCGGTCTTAACCTGACCGAAAAGTGTAGGAATATTGAATGTTCTGGCTTTCAATTCCTTTAACTGAGCCATAGAAATGTAGTTGTTTTTTCAATATGTGGTTAACGTTTTATTGTATTGATTGACCAAATTGGCAAATAGTGCCAGGTCTACTTCAAGATAAGTGGAGGTATCTGATCCGTAGCCGAGTGGGAGTGCAGAAGCACACGCTCTTTGAGTAGACCGGGGTTCAAGCCCCTGACTGCTGAATACGGTCGATCTGCCAACCCGCACTGGACCAGCGTGGCAGATTATGGTCCATTTCCCTCAGCATGAGTTGTTGAGGAGGCTTCCGTCCTGCAGTGGGTTGATAATGGCTGCACTTTACTTTTTTTACTTTATCTGATAAACTGACTCTAATTCATTAATATCATCAGGTTTATTGAGTATTACCACTGTATCTCCTTTATCAGCTCTCTGAATAATAATGTCTTTATTTTCCTGAAGTTCACATATAGTGAACTGTCACGTGTATTCAATTTAGGAAATCGCGTTTCTTTTATGTTATTCACCACCTGGTTAACTTGTTGAATGAATAAATATTTTTGTGGAACATTACAAAGTTGAAATTCAATATCAATTATGTAATGTTTTTTAGCTAGTTTTTGAGGTGGTAAATTATAATTTAATCCTTTTGGATAAAAGTGAAATCTGGTCCTGTGATAGTGTAACTGTGTGTCAATAAGTTATATGCGGAGAGAAAGGAAGTGAATGAAATAGTCAATAAGAGATTAAAAATGAATTTAACAGCATGAACGAGAGATATAATGCTCAATACGTATCATATCGTATAGGTATAACCTATCGATACACACAATTATGGAGATGCCTCCGTAGCCAGGTTGGCAGGAGCAGCAGTGCGTAGCACCTCTTCTTGATTAGACCAGGGTTCGAGCCCATGACCACCAAATACGGAGGATGCGGAAAGGTCAGGGAATGACCACCGCATATCCCCGGAGCAATATGGCCTTAGTTGCTAATGCTCCTAAAAACCAAATAATAACACACAATAATGAGGGATTTTTTGAATACCTTGGAGCAAAATTACATTAGATTAACACTAAGATACTTGGCCCTAAGTTACCATATTTCTTTTCTAAAGTATTGCCTTAAAACATTGTTCCAAAGTTTGCCAGGGTCAATTTAAATCATAAATTTTTGGGCGTTAAGTAACAAGCACTTGCCACATCGCATAACATAGTTAAGCTTGCATTAAGATCTTGGTATTCTAATAACCAAAAATACCTTTCCCAAGTTAGGAAATGTTACGACAAATTAAAAAAATTATCTGCATCCTAACGATTCATCTGTATTGAAGACCTCCATAGATTTGCGACATGAGGCACAGGCCTCTGAAATAAAAAAAAACACGTTAACAAATTGAATACATTATCGTGAGGGTCAAGACACATTTATTAATGAGGTCAAACACATTGTCGCGAGCTTGCGAGCAAATGCATATGCGTTGTATGACAACCCCCCCCCCCCACATACACACAATGGTCTACAGCAGAATACTTCAGTTAGTTCGCGAACACCCCCTCGCCCAACATTCAACAAACCGACATATCCACAGGTTATAAATCTTTCCTTGTATACGCTATCGCAGGACCATATTTCACTTTTATCCAAAGGTAAATTGCAATTTACCACCTCAAAAACCACCTGAAAAACAGTGTGTAATTGATATTGAATTTGTACTTTGTAATGTTCCACAAAAAGATTTATTTATTCAACAAGTTAACCAGGTGGAGAATAACATAAAAGAAACGCGATTTCCTAAATTGAATACACGTGACAGTTCAGCTATACGTGAACTTCGGAAAAATAAAGACATTATCATTCAGAGAGCTGATAAAGGAGATACAGTGGTAATACTCAATAAACCTGATGATATTAATGAATTAAGAGTCAGTTTATCAGATACCTCCACTTATCTTGAAGTAGACCTGGCACTATTTACGAATTTGGATCAATACAATAAAATGTTAACCACGTATCGAAAAAACGGCTACATTACTATGGCTCAGTTAAAGGAATTGAAGGCCAAAACTTACGATATTCCTGCACTTTTCGGTCAGGCAAAATTACATAAGACCGGATTTCCTATTTGGCTTATTGTGTCCTACAGAAACTCGGCATTTTCATCCTTGGCCACACACACACATATATATATATAGCATTATAAAATCCTTTAGACAGGCAATACAATTTGGTACTAAGAACTACGATACACTATTTAATAATAACCTTAAGGACTGTAGACTTGGCGGTAATGACAATTTATTCTCACTAGATGTTACCTCGTTATATATGAATGTAAATATTGATATACATTAGATATTCTTTGGGATATGTTAAATAATAACTGGATACTGATTAATTATACGAAGCTTCCTATTAAGGAAATTTTTCACTTAATTAAACTCTTAGTTGAAGTCATACAGGATAGGTGGAACAGGACCAGGGTATGTTTGCCAGGGGCAAAGGTTGATGACGTTGTAGAGCAGATATCATCTTTTAAGGGCACAAAAGGTGATATAGTTGTACACGTGGGCACTAACAATATCAAGAGTAGGAGACCGGCAGAATTGCTTAACAAGTACAGGTCACTGTTGAAAAAAAGCCGTGAAATAGGGTTGAAATTTAAAGTGTCTGCAATTCTGCCCAGACACGATAGGATGGAGTATATGATGAGAGCCTTGTCGATCAATTCGGCCCTGGAAAGATTGTGCAAGGCTCAAGGGGTAGAATTTTTTTCAGCCTGGACTGTAATTGTTAACAGGAGGGATTGCTTCTACAGGGATGGGATACACTTAAATAGAAAGGGTGCAAGAATATTTGCTGATGCTATCGAGGCAGTGTTAGGTGGGTCGGAAAACTGCTAGCTTGGGGGGATACAAAGACAAATAGATTAACAGTAGCCACTGGCAGAGGTGAAAGAGATTCTTGCACTGCTTCTATTGGAATGAGCAGAAGCCTGAAAAACAAGATTCAGGATATTTCAGAGACTGCTGGGAGTCATTGCGGTACAAGTAAACACATGGGTTGTGTTAGGGTAGCTAAGAATAGAAATAGGTGCATGTATACTTGCGTGTACACCAATGCTAGGAGTTTAGTAAATAAATTTGATGAATTTGAGGTATTGCTCAAAACATCAAAGGCAGATATTGTTGGGATATCAGAGACTTGGTGTCACAAAGATATAAGGAATGCAGAACTGGAATTTGAGGAGTACAACGTCTACAGAAAAGATAGACTGGATAGGAAGGGAGGAGGGGTTATGCTATTAGTTAAGAAATACATAAAATCCAAGGAAGTGAAGCCAGTTAACATCGCAGGACAGTGCAGTGTTGAGTCAGTTTGGTGTGACATAAGCATTCGGAGATCATAATTGAGAGTAGGAGTGTGCTATAGGCCTAATGACTCTGATGAGTATAATAAGAAACTGTACAGGGAAATAGAGTGGGCCAGTAAATCAGAGAGTCTTATAATGGGAGATTTTCATTTCCCAGATATTGACTGGAATTTGTGGGCTGGTCACTCACACACTAGCAAGGCTTTTGTGGATTTATTGGATGATTGTTTTCTACATCAGCATGTTCGGGAGGCAACTAGAGGGAGGAATACTCTTGATTTGATTATCAGCAGTGATTCTTCATGCATTAAGAATCTGCAGATAATTGAACCACTAGGTGGCAGTGATCACAGTGTGCTGAAGTGGGATTTACTCAAAGAGGTAACTACCATTAGGGGTAAAGGGAAGGGTTATTGCTTTCGTAAAGGCGACTACGATGGACTGAGACAGTATTTAAATTCTATACAGTGGGACCAACTGATGATGTTACCAACAGTAAATGCAAAATGGGAAGCATTCAAAGAACTTATCTTGGAAGTTACTAGACTTTACATACCAACTAAGAAATATTGTTCAAGGTTTAGGCCTAAATGGATGTCAGATGAACTGATGAGGCATATGGCAGAGAAGAAACATGCATGGGATACATACAAATTAACACATGACACAGAAGCCTATGATAGATACAAGTTGATCTGTAACCAAGTTACAAAGGTGGTTAGGCAGGCGAAGGCAGATTACGAGAAATCTTTGGCAAGGGATGCAAAGAAAAACAGCAAAAAGTTCTTTACTTATGTAAACTCTAGAAGGAAGGGGATGAATCAGATTGGTCCACTTGATATCGATGGGTCAACTGTTGATGATCCTGCTCAGGTAGCTAACAAACTAAATGAATATTTTGCATCGACATTCACACATGAGGAGTTATTTAGCGAGGGGAAAGCCAGAGGTGTATTCAACTCTAGCAGTAAGCTAGAGAATCTTGTAATAACTGAGAGTAAAGTGGAGCAGAAATTGTTGAAGATAAACACAAGAAAGGCACCTGGGGTGGATGGGATCTATCCAGTTATATTAAAGGAGGCAGCAAAGGAAGTAAGCAAACCCTTAGCCATAATTATGAGAGCTTCCTTGGACTCAGGGAAGGTACCCATAGACTGGAGATGTGCAAATGTGACCCCAATTCACAAAGGAGGATCAAAAGCTGACACAAGCAATTATAGACCTGTGAGTTTAACTTCTGTTCCAGGAAAATTAATGGAGGCACTAGTTAAAGAAGCACTGCAGGATCATTTAGACAAGACGTCAGTTATAGCTCAGACACAGCATGGTTTTGTTAAGGGCAGGTCTTGTCTGACCAATTTGATTGGATACTATGATGCAGTCACAAAGGAACTGGATGCAGGGAACAACTTTGATATTATATATTTGGATCTTAGAAATTCTTTTGATACTGTTGCGCATGGAAGACTGCTGCACAAATTGGGGCAGTGTAACATTGGAGGCAAATTGCTGCTGTGGGTAAAGGGGTGGCTGAGGGGGAGAAGACAGAGAGTGGTAATCAATGGACACTGTTCGTCGTGGACTAATGTTATTAGTGGAGTCCCTCAGGGCTCAGTGTTGGGTCCATTATTGTTTTCTGTATTCATAAATGATATTGATGATGGTATATCAAGCTTAATGTCGACGTTTGCAGACGATACAAAGGTAGGCAGGGTTGTCAAGGACACTACTGACACTATGCTGCTGCAACAGGAACTGGAAAGGTTGAGCAGATGGGCTGAGAGGTGGCAAATGAAGTTTAACATTGACAAATGTAAAGTACTACATATGGGAACCAGTAACCCCAGAGCAACGTATCAACTCTGTGGTATTGCACTGACAGTGGTAGAGAATGAAAGGGACCTGGGGGTGGTTGTGCAGGCAGATATGAAGTTCTCTGAGCAGTGCAGACGAGCTGCAAGAGTAGCTCATGGTGTCTTGTCAATGATATGCAGGAATTTTTCTAGCAGGGACAGGGATGTGATTATTCCCTTGTATAAGGCATTGGTCAGGCCACACCTTGAGTACTGTATACAGGTGTGGAGGCCTCATTTCAAGAAGGATGTAGAGCTGCTGGAACGAGTACAGAGAAGGGCAACAAGATTAGTTAATGGAACAAAGGGTTGCTCTTACGAAGAAAGGCTTAAGTTTTGCAAATTACAGAGCCTGGAGACTAGGCATCGGCGAGGTGATCTGATAGAGGTGTATAAGGCTTTGAATGGCTTGAGCATGCTCAATGCCGATAGGATTCTTCCTCTTGCTCAGAAAAATCACCTGAGAGGGCATAAATTCAAATTGAGGAAGGACGGATGTCGGATAGATGTGCGGAAATTTGCCTTTAGCCAGCGGGCAGTTGGTTTGTGGAATAGACTCCCATCGCTTGTTGTTGAAGTTGATAGCCTAAACAAATTTAAGGCTCAGCTGGACAGGTTTTTCGAACGAACGGAGGGGTGAAATAGGAATAGTGGTTGTTTTTTTTTTTTTTTTTTTTTTTTTGGCTGATGCTGAATAAGCTTGCTTTCTTGCATTATATGCCTCTACTAATGCTAATACTATTACAGCAGTCTTGTCTAGATGATCCTGCAATGCTTCTTTAATCAGTGACTCCATTGTTTTCCCTGGAACACAAGTTAAGCTAACAGGTTTTTAGCATTAGCATTAATAGATGCATATGATACAAGAAAGCAAGCTTATGCAGCATCAGCCAAGAAAAAAAAAAAAAACAGTCCCACTTCACTCCTCCATTCTTTCAAAATACCTGTCCAGCTGAGTCTTAAATTTATTTAGGCTATCAACTTCCGCAACAAGGGATGGAATTCTGTTCCACCAACCAACTACCCGCTGGCTAAAGGCAACCCTTTGTTCCATTCACTAATCTTGTTGCCGTTCTCTGTACTTGTTCCAGCAGCTCTACATCCTTCTTGAAATGAGGCCTCCAGGCCTGTATACAGTACTCAAGGTGTGGCCTGACCATTGCCTTATACAAGGGAATAATCACCCCCTTATCCCTGCTAGAAAAATTTCTGTATATCATTGACAAGACACCATGAGCTACTCTTGCAGCCCATCTACACTGCTCAGAGAACTTCATATCTGCCTGCACAATTACCCCCAGGTCCTTTTCATTCTCTACCACTGTCAGTGTAGTACCACAAAGTTGATACGTTGCTCTGGGGTTGCTGTTTCCCATATGTAGTACTTTACATTTGTCAATGTTAAACTTCATTTGCCACCTCCCAGCCCATCTGCTCAACCTTTCCAGATCCTGTTGCAGCAGCATAGCATTAGTAGTGTCCTTAACAACCCTGCCAACCTTTGTATCGTCTGCAAACCTTGGTCCTTGAGGTTGTCACAGACATTCTCTCAGATATGCCAGACAAGCTGTTCTTACTACCTGGGAGTCTAAAACGCTGATGGAACTGATATTCGGGTGACACTCAAGTCAAGTGTACCCAATTTCGGCGAAGTCCGGACGGTCTATGACAGCCAAATCCTCTGCTTGCACCTTCACGATGGTGGGACTGTTAGTAATCCTGGGTATAACCTTCATGCACAAGTAAGCAGGGGTCGAGGTGTGGCGCCCACACCACATGGAGGAACGCCGCCCCTCTATGTTACCAGGCAGTACTAGGTGGTAGATGACTCTCATCAACCGGGGAAATCTGCATGCCTCTTCTACAGATACTTCCATGGGCACTGTTCTTCTGAATTGGCTTCTATAATTACCGCTCTCTCTTTCAAAACAGTCCGAACACATGCTGCCACCAGCCAACATCCATTTACTGTCCAACTTCAAACCCACAGAACCAACTTTTCATCTTCCTCATTTATTCATTCAACTGCCGTTTTTTGGAACAACCTTCCTTCATTCGTATTTCCTGAAAATTACAGTCTACAGAAGTTCAAGTCCAATGTCAACAAATATCTTCTTTCGTCTTCTCAACCTCCAACCCAAGCACGGTACTAAGTACTATAGGTTCTAATACCTCTCGTGTTTGGGGTTCTCATAAAAAAAAAAAAAAAAAAAACCTGGACAATAAGCTTGATATACCATCATCAATATTATTTATAAATACAGAAAACAATAATGGACCCAACACTGAACCCTGAGGGACACCACTAATAACATTAGTCCATGATGAGCAGTGTCCATTGATTACCATTCTCTGTCTTCTCCCCCTCAACCACCCCTTTATCCATAGCAGCATTTTAGTTACTTGTGTCACCTTTTTGAACCCCTTTTGTGAAGTGGTGACACATTTGCACACCTCCAGTCCATGGGGACCTCCCCTAAGTCCTTCCTTGGACTTAGGGGAGGCCCTCTCATAATTATGGTTTAAAGGTTTGCTTACTTTCTTTGTTGCCTCCTTTAATATAGCTGGATAGATCCTGTCCACTCATGTAAATTACTTATGTTTAACTTCAACAATTTTTCCTCTAGTTTGCTCTCAGTTATTACAAAATCACTTAACTCCTGTTAGAGTTTGATAACCTTCTGGCATTCCCCTCCTTGAATAATTTCTGATGTGAGAATGTAGATGCAAAATACTCATTCAGTTTATCAGCTACCTTGACCATGATCATCAATAGTCAACCCATGTATGTTAAGTGGTACAATTTAATTCCTCCCTTTCCTTCAAGAGTTCGTATAAGTAAAGAACTCTCTGCTGTTTTTCTTTGCATCCTTTGCCAAAGATTTCTCATAATCTGCCTTCACCTGCCTGACCTCCTTTGTGACTTGATTAAAGACTATTTTATATGTGCTATAGGCTTCTGTGTTGGCTGATAATTTATGTGCATCCCATACACATTTCTTCTCTGCCAGGAGTCTCATTAATTCAACCATTTAGGCCTAACTTCAACAGTATTTCTTAATTTATATGAAAAACCTAGTAGTCTCCAAGATGAATTCCATGAAGGCTTCCCATTTAGAATTCAATGTTGGTAACATCATCAGTTGATCCCACTGTATAAAATTTAAAACTGTTTGAGACCCCCAGTAGTCACTTTTACAAAAAGAAAAGCCCTTCCCTTTATCCTTGATGGTAGTTACATATTTTAATACATCCCACATCAGTACGTATAGGATATTTGATAGGATATTATGATGTGGTTACAAAGTAACTGGATGCAAAAAATAATTTTGATATCATATATTTGGATTTCAGGAAAGCTTTTGACACTGTTGCGCATGGAAGACTATTGTACAAATTGGAGCAGAAAGGTATTAAGGGTAAGTTGCTACAATGGATAAAAGGATGTTTGAGTGGGAAAAGACAGATGGTGGTAATCAATGGGTGCTGCTCTTCGTGGACTAATGTTATTAGTGGAGTCCCACAGGGTTCGGTGTTGGGTCCTCTGTTGTTTTGTATATTTATCAGTGATATTGATGAAGATATATCAGGCTTAGTGTCAAAATTTATAGATGATACAAAGGCTAGCAGCGTTGTTAATGACAGTAATGGCAGTGTGCTACTGCAACAGGATCTAGATAATTTGGGCAGATGGGCTAAGAAGTGGCAACTGAAGTTTAACCTTTACAAATGCAAAGTACTGCAAATGGGTAGAAGTAACCACAGAGAAACGTACCAACTGTGTGGTATTACACTTAAGGTGGTAGAAAATGAAAAAGACATGGGAGTAATTGTGCAGCTGGATATGAAGTTTTCTGAGCAATGTAGACACGCTGCCAGGACAGGTCATGGGGTTTTGTCAATGATATATAGGAATTTTGCTAGCAGGGAAAAGGAGTTGATTGTCCCTCTGTATAAGGCAATGGTGTTGTTATTGTTGTTATTTAGTTTTTTAGGAGCATTAGCAACTAAGGCCATATTTCTCCAGGGATATGCGGTGGTCATTCCTGACCTTTCTGTATCCTCCATATTTAGTGGTCACAGGCTCGAACGGTGGTTGGATCAAGAAGCGTGTGCTACACACTGCTGCTCCTGCCCACCCGGCTACATGAGGCAATGGTCAGGCCACGCCTTGAGTAATGCGTACAGGTCTGGAGGCCTCATTTTAGGAAGGATGTAGATTTGCTTGAACGTGTACAGAGAAGGGCAACAAGATTGGTGAGGGGAATGAAGGGATCCTCTTACCAAGAAAGGCTTAAGTTCTGCAAATTGCAGTGGCTGGAGACTAGGCACCTGCGCAGTGATCTGATTGAGGTGTATAAGGCCTTGAATGGGTTGAGCATGCTGAATTCTGATGGGATCCTTCCATTTGTTGAAATTACGAACATAAGGGGGCATAAATTCAAATTTTGCCAGCGGGTGGTTAATTGCTGGAACAAACTTCCATCTGTTGTTGTGGAAGTTCATAAGTTAAATAAATTTAAGGAGGAACTGGACAGGCATTTGGAGGAAATGGTGTGATTTTTTTTTTTTTATTGGCTGATGCTGCATAAGCTCATACACTTGCTTTCTTGCATCACATGCCACTACTACTAGATTGTGATCACTGTCACCCAATTATTAATGCATGAATAATCACTGCTGATAATCAGATCAAGAGTATTACTCCCTCTGGTTGCCTCTCGAACACGTTACTGTTGAAAAAAGTCAACCAATAAATCCACAAAAATCTTGCTAGTGTGTGAGTGACAAACCCACAAATTCCAATCAATATCTGGAAAGTTAAAATCTCCCATTATAAGACATTCGGATTTACTGGCCCATCTATTTCTCTGCACAATTGCTAATTATATAGTCTTCAGATTCATTAGTCGTATAACACACACCTACTCTCATTTTCACTTTCCCAGTGCTTATGTCACACCAAACTGACTAAACATTGCATTGTCCTCCAATGTCAACTGGATGCACTTCCTTAGATTTTATGTTTCTTAACTATCAGCATAACCCTTCCTCCCTTCCTGTACACATTGTACTTCTCAATTCCAATTTTGCACTGCTTATATCGGTGTGACACCACGTCCCTGATATACCAACAATATCTGCCATTGATGTCTTGAACAGCACTTCAAACTCATTAAATTTATTAACTATATTATTAACTATCTGCCCCTGATGTCTTGACCAGTACCTTCAAACTCATCAAATTTATTAACTATACTACTCCTAGCATTGCTGTACATGCAAGTATACATGAATTTGTTTCTCTTCTTAGTTACCCTAACACAGCCCATTTATTACTTGTTCCACTGACTCCCAGCATCCTGGAAATTTCAAGCACCTTAGTTTCCAGGCTGCTGCTCATTCTAAAAGAAGCAGTGCAAGAACACTATCGACCCACCTCGATAGCATCAGCAGTCATTCTTGCACTCCTTCTATTTAAGTGTACCCCATATTGAAACAGCTACCTTTCCCACTGCTAAAATTAATTGTTTATTTTTTATAATTTTGTTTACAGCTGACCCTGCCAGTTCTATATTATTGTGCACACATTCAGTTTTCATTGACCGGATTCACTTCAAAATGTCTAATTCTTTCCCCCATTCTTTGCTCTCTTAGCCACGCCTTCTGTCACAAGAAAGGATTTTCTTATCTTGGAGTTCTCACAAATTCTGTCTGTTTACAATTGTAACAAAGTGTTACCTCTGCTTAGGATATGGGCACACTACACAGTTTTGTTCCCACGAATTCTCTTCATACGGTCACTGTGCCCGCAATGGTCATGTTTTCTCTGAGTGCCCTCATAAGGAAGAGGCGGCTTGTTGTGCAAACTGCAAGCAACGTAAACGGGAATACAGCCATTCTGTAAAGGCCAGTGAATGTCCTGAATATAAAAGAGCATTAGAAGCTGCAAGAATAAGGCCCGTTTATGAGTAATTTGGCTCATCACTCTGTACATAATGAAAACAACACTACTTCTCTAAACGGTTCTACACCAGTTTCTTCAGTGAGGGAGACAGGACGTCTGAGGATTATGCAGATAAATGGGCAGCGATCTCGGGCAGTAGCTGACGAGATTAGGCTTTCTGCCGAGACAAACTGTATTGACATTGTCGCTATACAAGAGCCTTATTTTGCAAGCGTCCAGTCTGGACCAAAGTCTAAAATCCTGGGTTACTCGTTGAAAATGAGAATAATACAACCCGTTGACCAGAACCCCAAATCTTTTATATTAATTCTTAATGACTCTTTAGGCATCACGGTTCTTCATGGATTTTGCACTCAGTTCTCTGCCTACATTCTTGCCACACACTCCGTAATGAATTTTTACTTAATTTCTATCTACTGCCCTCCATCGGAGGACTTTCATTACTCTCTAGCTTACCTTGAGACTGTGATAAATACTTTGGGACCAAATAGCAATATATTGATCTCATCGGAAGTCAACGCAAAATCAAACTTTTGGCACAGCTCTTCTACAGATGCACATGGCCTTCTCTTGGAGGAGTTCATAATTAATCATTGTGTTTCAATTCACAACAAGCCTAATCACCCTCATACTTTCTCAAGTTATGCGGGAGAATCTAATATAGATATAACGATGACAAACTCTCACTTCGATTTGCGGCTTTCTCACTGGACTGTGTATACAGACTGGTGCACCAGTGACCATAGAGTCATCTATTATATGCTTTCCCCTGATTCTGCCATTCCATCTTCACACACTTTCTCACAGCCAGAATTAATAAGATTTTCCATCAGAAATATTGATTGGATGTGCTTTTGACTCTTCCATTCTTCTGGACCTTGACGAACAGAAACTTGCTTGTTTTCAAACCTCACCTATTTCTCATCGAGTGAACTATATTCAAAATGCTATAATAAAAGCGTCATAGGAAAAAGATGGTTAACCAGAAGACGTGTTCATGGTGGACGCAGGAGTTATCCCAGTTAAGAAGGCAAGTTCATCGAGCCCGTAGGTATTACCAAAGGCATAGAGACTGGCCCCAAGCTGACGTTAATCATTTTTACCAGCAGTATTCTTCAGTGAGGAAAAGCTACGTGAAGGCCATTCACGTAGCTTTCGAAAGCATGAAATGTCGATGAATTTCATTCACACCTCTGGAAATGCTAACCCTTGGGGTCTTCTATACAAGCCTGTAAGAGGAAAAACCTCTGTATCTAACATATTTGGCTCAACTGTGGCGGACTCTGTGGAAACACTGAACTGGCACGATTCTGCAAATGCAATCTTAGATGCTCTTTTTCCGTTGTATGATCCTACCTCAGACTTATCTGTTCATTCTAAAATCCGATCAGACAATGAATCTTATGTGTCCTCAACAACCACCGAACCTTTTACGTTGGATGAACTGCAGGCAGTCTCGCATAAAGTTAATGTTCAGAAGTGCCCAGAACTAGATCTTTAGAAAATATTTTTATTATCAGAGTCTTGAAATTAAAACCTTATGTTCTTCTGAACTTATTCAACAGATGCCTTAAGGAAGAAACTTTTCCGGAAATTCGGAAGATCGCTCTAGTTAAGTTGATCAGAAAGTCGGATAAGCCTTCTGGAGAGGCTAGATCGTACAGGCCGATCACTCTGCTGGCAAATTTGGGTAAATTGCTAGAGCAATTAATGGCCATTAGATTGAATACCCTACTGGTAGAACAGGATCTGCTTTCAAGGAGTCAATATGGGTTCTAACCGGATGTTCCTGCAAGGATGTTCTTGTGGACTTTGTCTCTTCAGTTCGAAACTCGGTACATAAATATACCCTGGCCGTTTTCATCAACTTCGAGGGCGCCTTCAACTCCCTTTGGTGGGAGAGCATCCTAGAGCATCGGCGATCGGCTAGGTGCTCCAACCACCTTCACCTTTTAATCCGTAATTACTTTGCCAATAGAACCATAATAGTCAAGGCTAAACACAGCGAAATATCAAGAAGGTGCCCACAGAGCTCTATATTGGGTCCTTTTAAATGGAACATGGTGCTGCAGCAGTGGCCCTCCCGATCTTTCAATAACGTCAAAATAATAACGTATGCAGACGATCTCACCATCTTAATGGTAAATGATAACTCTAGGGCCGATCTTGAAACTACCGCAAATTTTGTTCTCCGGGATCTCTACGATTGGACTGTGGCCAATAAGCTTAAAATCAGCTTGTCAAAAACAAAGATGATGATTCTTGGATCAAAGTTGGATATCTCTCGTCCTCCGTTGGTCAAGATCAACAACATTCGTCTCCCCATAGTTAAAGAGTACAAGGTTCTAGGAGTGGTAATTGATTCGAGTCTTAATTTTATTCCTCACTTGACAAATTATCATCTAAAATACGTAGATTTACTAATGCAATTGTTAGGGTGTCCCGTGTTGAATGGGGGCTCTCCAGAAAAACTTTAAGGATCTATTACAATGCAGTTTTACTCCCTTTGATCACGTATGCTGCCGGTGCATGGTTTCACAGGGCACGGCTCAAACACTTCAAAGCAAAACTCACCTCACTGCAGACAACCATTTTGCGGTGTTTAGTTAAGGAATGCAGGACAGTCTCGACGCAAGTACTAGCCGGAACATTACCTTTAGACTTGCAAGTTACTTATAGAGGATTTTTATACAAACTGAAAAACCACATTGAGACTGAATTTCTTGGAATAACCATCAACCTTCAAGATGATGCTAAAAGAGAAAGGAGACTGTGGAATGAGTCAGTTAACATCTGGCAGTCTCGATGGCATACAGCTCCCGTTGGTGCAACAATAAGAAAATTTATACCACAAGTTTCATTTCTCCTTGATAAACGTGTTCGATTGTGGTTCTGCATGGACATATTCTGTAACCGAGTAGTCAGGAGCGAAGGTGCATAGCACGCGTTACTTGAGTGTCTGGGGTTCAAGCCCGTGACTACTAAATACGATAAATATTTGTATTGACAATTTATTGTAAACTCTACACACTTGGTTGTCGTGCCGGAGTATAAACAGAAAACTTATTTATATTCACATCCTACCTGTTGACAGGACATGGATCGATGAACCAGAGTCTTTTTAGGTTCAATTTATCACAAACAGACCTCTGTTTGTGTGGATCACCAGAAAGTTGGGATCACATCTTGTTTCATTGCTCCCTATATGACGATCTCAGACTTCTAATTTTCAACCACGACAGGAATCGTCTCTGCTTCAAAGCTCGGAGTCATATCAGATTCTTCAGGCTTTCGCTCAAGGCGTATTTCTTCGAAGGCGTTCAGTGGCGACAGATCTCAACAGAATGCAGCACAATGGTCCTGCTGATGCATAGCTGGTTAGATCTCCTTTAATAATGGTTATATAAACTCAAATCCACAAGAAGTGAAATTTTTCCTCGACCTGCAGACAAAATAAGCGCTTTCTTTCTCGATTTTTTTTTTTTTCTTTTAGTAGCATCACTTTCTTTCTTTTATGTATTTATTTATTATTATAATTTTTTTCTTTTTAGGAGCACCACTAATTTCTTTTATTTGTTTATTTATTAGATTAATTTTTTTTTTTTTTTTTTTAGCAGCACCTTCTTCCATTTTATTTATTTCTCTTTTTTTTTTTTAATAAATGTTTTATTTTATTTTCTTCTGCTTCATTTTTATTAATTTTGGTTCCATATCCAGCACCGTGGGTGATCATTTCCCCCCTCTGGAATGGGCTCCCAGAGGATCCTGGCCTACCTTCTGAGAACATCAGGTGGGTCAGAGTCTCTCTTGAGACAGTACGTGCTCTACATGGACTGGCCCACCTTCCCCATGCTGTGGATGAGTACCCAGAATAATCTGTCCAAGTGACTGATGTTTCTGGTTAGCCAAGCGGCCAGAAGAGAACAACAGAACACACGCATAATAAACACAAACCGACATCACCATATATCTGGCCCATTTGTATTAATACTGTTCTTCACAGAGACATGAGGCGAAGTTGAACAAAAGTTCTAGGAGCCGCCCTTTACATATGCACATGTCCACATGCTCTCTTAGCCAATGCTTTCTCAAATGCAGCCTTGGCCTCCCTTATTTGGGTGGTACTATTATAGATCAACTTAGTAGTGAAGTAGTGAAGCCATAGGCTTCACTACTTTTCATCGCTCTGTAATTGTCCCATGCTATCGTTTTCTGCTCTATTTGACTAGCAAGCCCTGCAGTCATCCATTTCAGCATCCTGCACCTACTGCAATATTTTCTTAAAGGTATGTATGCATTCATAGCTTCTGTGATTTTTGATTGAAAAGTATTCCATAAATCCATAAGCATTGGGAGATAAAAATTGAGAGTAGGAGTCTGCTATAGGCCTAATGACCCTGATGGGTATAATATGAAACTGTACAGGGAAATAGAGTGGGCCAGTAAATCAGAGAGCTAATAATGGGAGATTTTAATTTCCCAGATATTGACTGGAATTTGTAGGTTGGTCGCTCACACACTAGCAAGGCTTTTGTGGATTTATTGGATGATTGTTTTCTAAATGAGCATATTCGGAAGGCAACTAGAGGGAGTAATACTCTTGATCTGATTATCAGTAGTGATTCTTCATGCATTCTTCTTCTTTTTCTTTCTTCTTTGGTCCTTAGCTGGCAGTAGGGGAGGCGGTTGGCCACGCAACCAGTATGCTGCTGTAGGTGCCGCAGGGTTTCGGACTTGCTCTGTGATGTTCTTCCATACCTTACGATCCATGGCGTCAGTCCTGGCCTGGTTAAGGTCGAGACGTCGGCTCTTCAAGTCATTTTCCACTTGCTTGGCCCACGTTTTCCTAGGCACGGTCCGTTGGGTGAGTCGTTGTCTCCAAAGGAGTGCGGATGGTATTCTGTTCATGCCCATTCTACATACGTGGCCAAACCATCTAAGCCTTCGCTTCTGGATTTGGTCGGCAATGGTTGGTTGCTGTTGGCATCTGGCGCGGATGGTATCATTAGTGATGCGGTCGCGAAGAGAGATGCCCAAGATCTGCCGCAGGCATCGCATTTGGAATACCTCAAGTTTGTTCAAATCTAACTTGAGACAAATCCATGTTTCCGATCCATAAAGAAGAATGGGCAGGATCAAAGTCCGGAAGAGTCGGATTTTAGTCTTTGTGGAAATGTTGGTCCTCTTCCACAGACACCATTTGAGCGAGGCGAACGCAGTGGCCGCCTGTCCAATTCTGCTGTGGATTTCCATGGTGGATGCAACTTTCTTCTCCTGGACCAGCGACCCAAGGTATTTAAAGTCCTGCACTTGCTCGATCTGGACGCCTTCGAGATAGATGGTGGCCTGCAACCCATCTGTTGTCAGGGCCTTTGTCTTACCAGCATTGATCTTCAAACCGTATGGCCGGGCAATGCAGGCAATGTCGTAGAGGATGTCCGTGGCTTCAGCGTCGTTACCGGCAAGGATAGCAATATCATCAGGTCAGTCACATAGTGATCCTTGTCATATTGTATGCCCTGTCTGTTTCTGAATGCTTGCCTCATAATGGCGTCGACCACGATGTTGAAAAGCAATGGGGAGGCTACATCCTCTTGGCAGACTCCAGTTTGGATGGTAAATTCCTCAGATAAATCGTTCTGGATGTGCACCTGGCTGGTTAAACCGTTGTATGCAGTTTGGAGGAGCGTGATGACTTTTCGAGGTACATGTTCAACCTCTAGTAGTTTCCATAAGGCAGGCCGGTGGACACAGTCGAAAGCAGACTTAAAGTCAATGAAAACAATGACGGTTCGCTGTCCACACTGGATCCTCTCCACCATCAGCTGACGAATGGCAAAGATTTGATCACAGCATCCTCGCCCGGGTCTAAATCCTGCCTGTTCTTCTCGACTGGTTTGCTCGCGATGTTTTTGCAGTCTTGACTGGATGATCTTCATGTTTGTTATTTGTTATTTTGGTTTTTAGGAGCATTAGCAACTAAGGCCATATTGCTCCGGGATATGCGGTGGTCATTCCTTGACCTTTCCGCATACTCCATATTTGGTGGTGACGGGCTCGAACCCCGGTCTAATCAAGAAGCATGTGCTACGCACTGCTGCTCCTTCCCACCTGGCTACGGAGGCGCCCGGATGATCTTCATAAAGACCTTTCCGATGATGGAAAGGAGGCTGATGCCACGGTAGTTCTTGCAGTCCCGGTTATCACATTTCTTGTGGATCGGTACGATAATGGTTTTCCTCCATGTTAGCGGAATTTGTTCAGTGCACCAGATGGTTTTGAGGAGCGAGTGTAGTCGGCGAAGCAGTACATCTCCCCCGGCTTTGATCGCTTCTGTGGTGACTTGGTCCACACCTGGTGCCCTGCCATTCTTCAGGGATTGTATGGCTGCTTTCACTTCTTCTACTGTAGGCTCAACATCGACCATGGAGACCTCAGGGGGGTCGATCGAGAGTGCTGTTGCTGGCGGTCCCTGAGGTGGGTCGTGATTCTGCAGATTCTTCATGCATTAAGAATCTGCAGATAAAGGAACCACTAGGTGGCAGTGATCACAGTGTGCTGAAGTGGGATTTCCTCAAAGAGGTAGCTACCAGCAGGGGTAAGGGGAAGGGTTTTTGCTTTCGTAAAGGCGACTATGATGGTCTGAGACAGTATTTAAATTCTATACAGTGGGACCAACTGATGATGTTATCAACAGCAAATTCAAAACACAAAGCATTCAAAGAATTTATCTTGGAAGCAACTAGGCTTTACATACTAACTAAGAAATATTGTTCAAGGTTTAAGCCTAAATGGATGTCACATGAACTAATGAGACATATTGCAGAGAAGAAAAATTCATAGGTACATATAAATTAATGGGTGACATGGAAGCCTATTATAGATATAAGCTGGTCTGCAACCAAGTCACAAAGGAGATTAGGCAGGCAAATGCAGATTATAAGACATCCTTGGCAAAGGATGCAAAGAAAAACAGAAAAGAGTTCTTTACCTATGTAAACTGTAGAAGGAAAGGAATGAATCAGATTGGTCCACTGGATATTGATGGTTCAACTGTTGATGATCCTGCTTAGGTGGCTAACAAAGTAAATGAGTATTTTGCATTTACATTCATACATGAGGAGTTATTCAGGAAGGGGAATGCCAGAGGTGAAGTAAACTCTGGCAGTGAGCTAGATGATTTTTTAATAACCGAGACGAAAGTGGAGGAGAAATTGTTGAGGATAAACACAAGAAAGGCACCCTGGGTGGATAGGATCTATCCAGTTATATTGAAGGAGGCAGCAAAGGAGTAAGCAAACCCTTAGCCATAATTGCGAGAGCTTCTTTGGACTCAGGGGAGGTACCCACAGACTGGAGATGTGCAAATGTGACCCCAATTCACAAAGGAGGATCAAAGGCTGACACAAGTAATTATAGACCTGTGAGTTTAACTTCTGTTCCAGGAAAATTAATGGAGGCACTGGTTAAAGAAGCATTGCAGGATCATCTAGACAAAACTTCAGTTATAGCTCGGACACTGCATGGTTTTGTTAAGGGAAAGTCTTGCCTGACCAACTTGATTGGATACTATGATGTAGTCACAAAAGAACTGGATGCAGGGAATAACTTTGATATTATATATTTGGATCTTAGAAAGGCTTTTAATACTGCTGCACATGGAAGACTGTTGCACAAATTGGAGCAGTGTGGCATTGGAGGCAAATTGCTGTTATGGATAAAGGGAGGGGTTGAGGGGGAGAAGACAGAGAGTGGTAATCAATGGACATTGATTACCACTCTCTGTAGACTAATGTTATTAGTGGAATCCCTCAGGATTCAGTGTTGGGGCCATTGTTGTTTTCTGTATTTATAAATGATATTGATGATGGTATATCAAGCTTTTTTTTTATGAAAACCCCAAACATGAAAGGTATCAAAACCTACAGTACTTAGTACCGTGCATAGGTTGAAGGAGAAGTATGGGGAGAGGTGGATGCCGGAAACTTTGCTCTAAACACTAAACATGGGTTTCACCACTTCAAGCCTCCAATAAGCAAAGTGGTGGTATTTCACCGGTTGATGAAATTCATCTACCAGCTTAATGTCCAAGTTTGCAGATGATACAAAAGGTTGGCAGGGTTGTTAAGGACACTACTGACAGTATGCTGCTGCAACAGGATCT
The DNA here is from genome assembly GCF_048544385.1 of Mastigoproctus giganteus. Lineage (NCBI taxonomy): Eukaryota > Metazoa > Arthropoda > Arachnida > Uropygi > Thelyphonidae > Mastigoproctus > Mastigoproctus giganteus. The sequence goes on along the minus strand of NC_143577.1, from coordinate 773,878 downwards.
GGAAAGGTTGAACAGATGGGCTGAGAGGTGACAAATGTAAAGTACTACATATAGGAAATAGTAACCCCAGAGCAACGTATCAACTCTGTAGTACTAGACTGACAGTAGTAGAGAATGAAAAGGGCCTGGGAGTTATTGTGCAGGCAGATATGAAGTTTTCTGAGCAGTGCAGATGGGCTTCAAGAGTAGCTCATGGTGTCTTGTCAATGATATACAGGAATTTTTCTAGCAGGGATAAGGAGGTGATTATTCCCTTGCATAAGGCAATGGTCAGGCCACACCTAGAGTACTGTATGCAGGTCTGGAGGCCTCATTTCAAGAAGGATGTAGAGCTGCTTGAACGAGTACAGAGAAGGGCAACAAGATTAGTGAATGAAACAAAGGGTTGCTCTTACGAAGAAAGGCTTAAATTTTGCAAATTACAGTGTCTGGAGAATAGGCACCGGTGAGGTGATCTAATAGAGGTGTATAAAGCTTTGAATGGTTTGAGCATGCTCAATGCTGATCGGATTCTTCCTCTTGCTCAGAATAATCACCTGAGAGGGCATAAATTCAAATTGAGGAAAGACAGATAGATGTGCAGAAATTTGCCTTTAGCCAGCAGGTAGTTGTCTGGTGGAACAGACTTCCATCCCTTGTTGTGGAAGTTGATAGCCTAAATAAATTTAAGGCTCAGCTGGACAGGTATTTTGAATAAATGGAGGAGTGAAATGGGAGTGTTTTTTTTTTTTTTTTTTTTTTTTTTTGGCTGATGCTGCATAAGCTTGCTTTCTTGCATCATATGCCTCTACTAATGCTAATGCTAATTCAAATGTATTCGGCATCTCTCGAAAATCTGTTCGGTTCACAGATGCCATATAGCAACTTAAACTATCACAGTCCCCTCTTCTGAAGTTAAAACCCATTCCTTTACCTTTAACTACTGCAACATCATTCTTCATCTTCCAACTGACAATTGCATGATCATTTCGGATAATGTTTCCTGTATAAGCCCTGTGATATCATCTGAATCATTAATAATGATGAGATCAAGAATATTCTCACTGCTAGTACTTTCTCTAACAAATAATAACCATTTAGTTCAATTCACGGTTTGTTGCCCATTCTATCTGCATGGAAAGATTTGTGTCATCTTCACAATCTTCTGTTCTGTATATTACTCCCACTCTCATTGTTCCTTTCTTCCAACTAAATTACACCACACAGAATCTATACTGGCAGACGTAACTTCAGACTCACCAAAAGCTCTTTTCTTGCTCAGGATGCTTGACCCCTCCACCCTTTCTATCTTCCCTACCTTTCCTAAATACATTATATATACCATAGTGGAAATTGTTATCCCCAATTTCTGGGTGGCACAACATTTCTGTAAGCCCTATTGTATCAGCATTAGTTGTCCTAAACGGGAGTTCAAATTTAGCCATTTTATTGACAACACTCCTGATATTACTGTAGACACACTTGAGACAAAGTGTTCTTCTATAGTTTACTACCCTGGAAGACCTTCTTGAAGGAATTTGGAATTGTATCCTAAGCTTTTTTTCTTCCTTGTCATTTGAAACATTGCCACCTTCCATGCATCTGATCAATATCAGCTGTTGTGACAACAAACAAGAATTCATGAGGTGAGTGCAAGCATTACTTTGATCAATATCAGATATTATCTGACAACAATCAGATAAATGCAAATCTAAATTACCCTAATCCCCCTAACTAGTAGTGCGAGGTTAGCACAGGCTAACCTCGCACCTGTCTGGGTGCGAGGTCAGCCTGTGCGGCCGAAGCTCTTTGAAGCTCTTGGAACAGAGAAGTTTTTCCTGATTTATTTTCTGATTTATTAGCTTAAATTGTCATATTAACTTATTTTCTCAAGTAGCTTTATATTCCTAGTTACGATACTTAGTTTAAAGTTTAACTTAGACAGAGATTTTGTAGGTATTACTTAGTATTGGTAACGGTATCAAATCCACGTGTTACAAATTGAACGAGAGGTCTTTTTTTTTAACCAAATTTAGTCGATTTATTAACCAATTGTTATATCAAATTATCTTCTATAAGTAGATTATAGACCTAGTCAGGATCCTTAGTTTATTCTAAATTGAGATAGCGAGATTTGGAAGCTAATCAATACTTACGAGTCCGTAGAAGTACCGTTCGAGAATTCCCGCCATTTTTACACGATAGCATAAGCTTAGTGTAGTATAGTGCATAATATAATATTGTCAATTAATCAGTAAATTATTAATCTTGATAAACTTTATTGTCAATTAAATTGTATTTTTAACTCTATATATATATAATGACTTAATCGTAACAAATAATTAATACATAACTATAGTGGTACACGTGATACGGAAGTTGTATAAAGGGAACTCGTAGAAAACACTAGATACCGAAAAAAAATATATAACATAACTGTTTTGGGATATAACTTAAGGATTTAATTTTTGTTTTGAAATTTTATTGAATTAAATCGGAATCATGACTCTGACCAGAGCAGCAAAGCAAAAGGCTCAAGCTAATGGGAGTGCTGTGGTTCAGGGGAGAACTGAGGGGGGGGGGGGGGCAGTTGCCCTCTGAATCACAGCACTCCCATTAGCTTGATGTTTGCGGAGCAGTCGGGTACGGGACATGATACTGCCAAGGGGGATGTCTTTGTGTGTGCACGATGTAAGGAGTGCAAGGAAATCAGGCGACAACTCAGCGTTGTTATGGGCCTTTATGAGAGCTTGAAGGACAGGGTGGATGCCCTCGAAGAAAATAAATTGAGGGGGCCCATCAAGCTCTCAGCTGCCCACATCAACGCCAGAGCTTGCACTTGGTCATCAGGCAACACAGAGGCAGCCCCCTAGGCAGAATGCGCTGGTCCCACAGGAACTAGTAGTTGTTGGTGACTCTATTGTCAGGGAAACGGGGAACATGCTTTGTAAAAAGGATAGGTGGAATAGGACCAGGGTATGTCTGCCAGGGGCAAAGGTTGAAGACGTTGTAGAGCGGATATCATCTTTTAAGGGCACAAAAGGTGATATAGTTGTACACGTTGGCACAAATGATATTAAGAGTAGGAGACCTGCGGAATTACTTAGCAAGTACAGGTCACTGTTGAAAAAAAGCCGTGAATTAGGGTTGAATTTGAAAGTGTCTGCAATTCTGCCCAGACATGATAGGAGGGAGTATATGATGAGAGCCTTGTCGATCAATTCGGCCCTGGAGGGATTGTGCAAGGCTCAAGGGGCAGAATTTTTTTCAGCCTGGACTGTACTTGTTAACAGGAGAGATTGCTTCTACAGGGATGGGATACACTTTAATAGAAAGGGTGCAAGAATTTTTGCTGATGCTGTCGAGGCAGTGTTAGGTGGGAAGGAAAACTGCTAGTTGGGGAGGATACAAGGACTAATAGATTAACAGTAGCCACTGGCAGAGGTGGAAGTGATTCTTGCACTGCTTCTATTGAAATGAGCAGAAGCCTGAAAAACAAGATGCAGGATATTTCAGAGACTGCTAGGAGTCATTGCGGTACAAGTAAACACATGGGTTGTGTTAGGGTAGCTAAGAATAGAAACCAGTGCATGTATACCTGCGTGTACACCAATGCTAGGAGTTTGGTAAATAAATTTGATGAATTTGAGGTATTGCTCAAAACATCAAAGGCAGATATTGTTGGGATATCAGAGACGTGGTGTCACACAGATATAAGTAATGCGGAACTGGAATTTGGGGAATACAATGTGTATAGAAAGATAGACAGGACAGGAGGGGAGGAGGGGTTATGCTATTAGTTAAGAAACACATAAAGTCCAAGGAAGTGAAGCCAGTCGACATCGATGGACAGGGCAGTGTCGAGTCAGTTTGGTGTGACATAAGCATAGGGAAATCAAAATTGAGAGTAGGAGTGTGCTATAGGCCTAATGACTCTGATGAGTATAATAAGATATTGTACAGGGAAATAGAGTGGGCCAGTAAATCAGAGAGTCTTATAATGGGGAATTTTAATTTCCCAGATATTGACTGGAATTTGTGGGTTGGTCACTCGCACACTAGCAAGGCTTTTGTGGATTTATTGGATGATTGTTTTCTACCTCAGCATGTTCGTGAGGCAACAAGAGGGAGCAATACTCTTGATCTGATTATCACTAGTGATTCTTCATGCATTAAGAATCTGCAGATAAATGAACCACTAGGTGGCAGTGATCACAATGTGTTGAAGTGGGATTTACTCAAGGAGGTAACTACCATCAGAGGTAAAGGGAAGGGTTTTTGTTTTCGTAAAGGTGACTATGATGGTCTGAGACAGTATTTAAATTCTATACAGTGGGACCAACTGATGATGTTACCAACAGCAAACTCAAAATGGGAAGCATTCAAGGAACTAATCTTGGAGGCTACCAGGCTTTACATACCAACTAAGAAATATTGTTCAAGGTTTAGGCCTAAATGGTTGTCAGATGAACTAATGAGACATGTGGCAGAGAAGAAAAATGCATGGGATACATACAAATTAATGGGTGACATGGAAGCCTATGATAAATATAAGTTGGTCTGTAACCAAGTCACAAAGGAGATTAGGCAGGCAAAGGCAGACTACGAAAAATTCTTGGCAAAGGATGCAAAGAAAAACAGAAAAGAGTTCTTTACATATTTAAACTCAAGAAGGAAAGGGATGAATCAGATTGGTCCACTGGATATTGATGGTTCAACAGTTGAGGATCCTGCTCAGGTGGCTAACAATCGAGTATTTTGCATCTACATTCACGCATGAGAAGTTATTCAGGAAGGAGAATGATGTAAGTAAAGTAAACATTGGCAGTGAGCTGGATGATTTTGTAATAACTGAGAGGAAAGTGGCGGAGAGATTGTTGAGGATAAACATAAAAAAGGCACCTGGGGTGGATGGGATCTATCCAGTTATATTAAAGGAGACATCAAAGGAAGTAAGCAAACCCCTAGCCATAATTATGAGAGCTTCTTTGGACCCAGGGCAGGTACCCATAGACTGGAGATGTGCAAATCAGTCCGGGTGGAGGGATACTCCAGCTGCACAGTTCCCATATGTTTTGTTCCGAGATTATTCCAGTGGTCATTTTGGCAGTTAGGGTGAAGCGTGTTTCCATCATAAGATTTGGCAGTCGGGCAAAGTTTAGTCCCCAATTCACAAAGGAGGATCAAAGGCTGACACAAGTAATTATAGACCTGTTAGTTTAACTTCTGTTCCAGGTAAATTAATGGAGGCACTGGTTAAAGAAGCACTGCAGGATCATCTAGACAAGAATTCAGTTATAGCTCAGACACAGCATGGTTTTGTTAAGGGCAGGTCTTGATGACCAATTTGATTGGATACTATGATGTAGTCACAAAAGAACTGGATGCAGGGAATAACTTTGATATTATATATTTGGATCTTAGAAAGGCTTTTGATACTGTTGCACATGGAAGACTGCTGCACAAATTGGAGCAGTGTGGCATTGGAGGCAAATTGCTGCTATGGATAAGGGGATGGTTGAGTGGCAGAAGACAGAGAGTGGTAATCAATGGACACTGCTCAACGTGTACTAATGTTATTAGTGGAGTTCCTCAGGGTTCAGTGTTGGGTCCGTTGTTGTTTTCGGTGTTTATGAATGATATTGATGATGGGATATCAAGTTGAATGTCCAAGTTTGCAGATGATACAAAGGTTGGCAGGGTTGTTAAGGACACTACTGACGCTATGCTGCTGCAACAGGATATGGAAAGGTTGAACAGATGGGCTGAGAGGTGGCAAATGAAGTTTAACATTGACAAATGTAAAGTACTACATATGGGAAACAGTAACCCCAGAGCAACGTATCAACTCTGCGGTACTACACTGACAGTGGTGGAGAATGAAAAGGACCTGGGGGTAATTGTGCAGGCAGATATGAAGTTCTCTGAGCAGTGCAGACGAGCTGCAAGAGTAGCTCATGGTGTCTTGTCAATGATATACAGGAATTTTTCTAGCAGGGATAAGGAGGTGATTATTCCCTTGTATAAGGCAATGGTTAGGCCACATCTTGAGTACTGTATATAGGTCTGGAGGCCTCATTTCAAGAAGGATGTAGAGCTGCTGGAACAAGTACAGAGAAGGGCAACAAGATTAGTGAATGGAACAAAGGGTTGCTCTTACGAAGAAAGGCTTAAGTTTTGCAAATTACAGAGTCTGGAGACTAGGCACCGACGAGGTGATCTGATAGAGGTGTATAAGGCTTTGAATGGTTTGAGCATGCTCAATGCCAATGGGATTCTTCATCTTGCTCAGAATAATCACCTCAGAGGACATAAATTCAAATTGAGGAAGGACGGATGTCGGATAGATGTGCGGAAATTTGCCTTTGGCCAGCAGGTGGTTGGTTGGTGGAACCGATTTCCATCACTTGTTGTTGAAGTTGATAGCCTAAACAAATTTAAAGCTCAACTGGACAGGTATTTCGAACGAACGGAGGGGTGAAATGGGAGTGGTGTGTGTTTTTTTTTTTTTTTTTGGCTGATGCTGAATAAGCTTGCTTTCTTGCATCATATGCCTCTACTAATGCTAATGCTAATGCTAATTCCCAGGAACCTTTATCATATCTTCAAAAATACTGGCAAAAATCCTTGTATCCCCTTTGTTCAACTGTATCCAATCTCTATAAAACAGATCCCTTCTACCTACAAATGCAGACAGCACTGATAAACGTTTTCCCCCTAGAGCAGTGCAGATTGGCATTAGTGTTAGTAGATGCAAGAAAGCAAGCTTCTACAGCATCACCCCCATAAAAAAAACACACCTTCCTAGTTCATTGATCCATTCGTTAACAATGTTTGTCTAGTTCTGCCTTGAATTTATTTAAGCTATCAACTTCCACAACAACAGATGGAAGTTTCTTCCACCAATCAACTACCTGCTGGCTAACAGCAATTTTCTGCACATCTATTCTACAAATGTTTTTCCTCAGTTTGAATGTAAACCCCCTCAGGTTTTCAATATGAGCAAGTGGAAGAATCTCATCAGCAATGAGCCTGCACAATCCATTCAAGGTCTTATACACCTCAATCAGATAGCCTATAGCTTCACAGGCACTTAGTCTCCAGATGCTGCAATTTGCAGAACTTAAGCCTTTCTTCGTAAGAGCACTCCTTTGTTCCACTCACCAGTCTTGTTGCCCTTCTCTGTACTTATTCTAACAACTCTACATCCTTCCTAAAATGAGGCTTCTAGACCCTGTACACAGTACTCAAGGTGTGGTCTTATACAAGGGATAATCACCTCCTTTGCCTGCTCGCAAAATTCCTATACATCACTGACAAGACCCCATGACCTACACTGGCTGCCTGTCTGCACTGCTCAGAAAACTTCATGCCTGACTGCACAATTATTCCCAGGTCTCTTTCATTCACCACTAACTTGGGTGTAACACCATCCAGTTGGTACATTTCTTTGGGGTTACTGCTATGCATATGCAGTACTTTGCATTTGTCAATGTTAAACTTCAGTTACCCTTCTCAGCACATCTGCCCAACTTCTCCAGATCCTGTTGCAGCAGTATACGGTCATTACTATTACTAATAACCTTGCCAACCTTTGTATGATCTGCAAATTTTGACATTAAATTTGATATACCTTCATCAATATCATTAATGAATACACTAGAATACATTGATGAAAAACAATGGGCCATTGCTGAACCCTGGGGAACTCCACTAATAACAATGGTCCATGAAGAACAGTGTCCACTGATTACCACTCTCTGTTGTCTCCCAGTCAACCATCCCTTTCTCCCCATTGTAGCAACTAGCCCTTAATGCCATACTGCTCCAATTGTACAGTAGTCTTCCATATGCAACAGCATCAAAAGCTTTCCTTTTGAAAAGAAATTCAAGTGTATGATATCAAAATTATTTTTTGCATTTAGTTCCTTTGTGACCATGTCATAATAGTATCTAATCAGATTGGTCAGAAAAGACTTCCTCTTAACACACTCATGCTGGGTCTGAATTATTATTGCTGTCTTGTCTAGATGATCCTCCATTTATTTCCCCAGAATAGAAGTTAAACTATCAGGTTTGTAATTACTCATATCACTCATTAATCCCCCTTTGTGAATTGGAGATATATTTACACATCTCCAGTCCATGGGCACCTCCCCTGAGGGCAAGGATGATCTCATAATTAGCCACATGGTGCAAGGAAGCCTGAGGTTTATGCTACGCCAGCCAAAAAAAAAAAAATGGCTAAGGGTTTGCTTACTTCCTTTGGCATCTCCTTTAATATAACTGGAAAGATACCATCCACCACAAGTGAGTGCCTTTCTTATGTTTAACTTCAACAATTTTTCCACCACTTAGCTCTCAGTTATTACACAATCAATTAACTCCCTGTTAGAGTTTGATAAACTTCTGGCCCTCTCCTACTTGAATAACTCCTCATGTGTGAATGTAGATGCAAAATACTCATTTAGTTTGGCAACTATCTGAGAATGATCATCTACAGTCAAACGATTGATATCAAGTGGAGCAATCTCATTCACCCCCTTCCTTTCAGAGTTTATATAAGTAAAGAAGTGTTTGCTGTTTTTCTTTGCATCCTTTGCCAAAGATTTCTCATAATCTGCCTTCACTTGCCTAACCTCCTAAGGAGGTTAGGCAATAGGAGTTACGATAGGAGGGGGGGTATATGATGAGAGTCTTGTTGATCAGTTCTGCCCTGGTGAGATTGCGCAAGGATCAAATGGTAGAATTTTTCTCAGGCTGGTCTGTGCTTGTTAACAGGAGACACTGATTCTACACGGATGGGATACACTTAAATAGAAAGGGTGCAAGAATATTTGCTGATGCTATCGAGGCAGTGTTAGGTGTGTCAGAAAACTACTTGCTTGGGGGGATACACGGAGTAATAGATTAACAGTAGCCGCAGGTAATGAAACTTGCACCTCTACCAGTGGCTGGTAGAGGTGAAAGTAATTCATGCACTGCTTCTATTAGAATCAGCAGCAGCCTGGAAAACAAGATGCAAGGCATTTCAGAGACTGCTGGGAGTCACTGGGATACAAGTAAACACATGGGCTGTGTTAGGGTAACTTTTTTCTCGTTATTAAAAACAGATTATTGTAGTTCATGAGTGCTCTGAAATTTACTTACAGGTTCACCCTCCAGACTGCCTCAGTCTTAGAGTGTTTGTCCCCCTTTGTTTTAACCCGATAGAAAAACGACTTCTACTGATAACACGCACTGTCTGTAGAAGGCGTTTTCCTATTTTAAAACAGCAGGAAGGGGAGATTAACATCGTGGGACTGAGGCAGTCTGGAGGGCATACCTGTAAGTAAATCTGCTTTTAATAATGAGAAAAACTAATCAATTCATCGTTATTTGTTATTTGTTTTTTTTTTAGGAGCATTAGCAACTAGGGCCATATTGCTATGGGGATATGAGGTGGTCATTCCCTGACCTTTCCGCATCCTCCGTGTTTGGTGGTAGCGGGCTCGAACCCCGGTCTAATCAAGTGTGCGTGCTACGCACTACTGTTCCTACCCACCTGGCTACCTTTTTAATGGTAAACAGTGTATCAAGCTAATGAATCCAGACATAACTGTAAGTTGCCGGTCCCACAGGAACTAGTAGTTGTTGGTGATTGTCAGGGAAATGGGGAACATGGTATGTAAAAAGTATAGGTGGAACAGGACCAGGTTATGTATGCCAGGGGCAAACGTTGATGACGTAGAGTGGATATCATCTTTTAAGGGCACAAAAGGTGATATTGTTATACACGTTGGCACTAATGATATTAAGAGTAGGAGACCGGTAGAATTACTTAACAAGTACAGTCACTGTTGAAAAAAATCTGTAAATTAGGGTTGAATTTGAAAGTGTCTGCAATTCTGCCCAGACACGATAGGAGAGAGTATATGATGAGAGCCTTGTCGATCAATTCGGCCCTGGAAAGATTGTGCAAGGCTCAAGGGGTAGAATTTTTTTCAGCCTGGTCGGTACTTGTTAACAGGAGAGACTGCTTCTACAGGGATGGGATACACTTAAATAGAAAGGGTGAAAGAATATTTGCTGGTGCTATCGAGGCAGTGTTAGGTGGGTTGGAAAACTGCTAGCTTGGGGGGATACACTGATTAATAGATTAACAGTAGCCGCTGGTAGAGGTGAAAGTGATTCTTGCACTGCTTCTATTGGAAAGGGCAGCAGCCTGGAAAACAAGGTGCAGGGTATTTCAGAGACTGCTGGGAGTCATTGCGGTACAAGAAAACACATGGGTTGTGTTAGGGTAGCTAAGCATAGGAACAGGTGCATGTATACTTACGTGTACACCAATGCTAAGAGTTTGGTAAATAAATTTGATGAATTTGAGGTATTGCTCAAAACATCAAAGGCAGATATTGCTGGGATATCATAAACGTGGTGTCACACAGATACAAGGAATGCAAAACTGGAATTTGGGGAGTACAGTGTGTACAGGAAGGATAGACAGGATAGGAAGGGAGGATAGATTATGCTATTAGTAAACAAACACATAAAATCCAAGGAAGTGAAGCCAGTTGACATCACTGAACAGTGCAGTGTCAAGTCAGTTTGGTGTGACATAACCATTGGGAGATCAAAATTGAGAGTAGGAGTGTTACAGGCCTAATGACTCTGATGAGTATAATAATCAAACTGTACAGGGCCAGTAAATCAGGGAGTCTTATAATGGGGGATTTTAATTTCCCAGATATTGACTGGAATTGGTGATTTGGTCACTCACAAACTAGCAAGGCTTTTGTGGATTTATTGGATGATTATTTTCTACATCAGCATGTTCAGGAGGCAACTAAAGGGAGTAATACTCTTGATCTGATTATCAGTAGTGATTCTTCGTGCATTAAGAATCTGCATATAAAGGAACCACTAGGTGGCAGTGATCATAGTGTGCTGAAGTGGGATTTACTCAAAGAGATAACTACCATCAGGGGTAAAGGGAAGGGTTTTTGCTTTCGTAAAGGCGAGTACGGTGGTCTGAGACAGTATTTAAATTCTATAAGGTGGGACCAACTGACGATCTTACAAACAGCAAAATTCAAAATGGGAAGCATTCAAAGAACTTATCTTGGAATCTACTAGGCTTTACATACCAACTAAGAAATATTGTTCAAGATTTAGGCCTAAACGGATGTCAGATGAACTAATAAGACATATGGCAGAGAATAAAAATGCATGGGATACATATAAATTAATGGGTAACATGGAAGCTTATGATAGATATAAGCTGGTCTGTAATTAAGTCACAAAGGAGATTATGCAGGCAAAGGCAGATTATTAAAAATCTTTGGCAAAGGATGCAAAGAAAAACAGCACAGTCCTTTATTTATGTAAACTCTAGAAGAAAATAGATAAATCAGATTGGTCCACTGGATATTGATGGTTCAACTGTTGATGATCCTACTCAGGTGGCTAACAAACTAAATGAGTATTTTGCATCTACATTCACACGTGAGGAGTTATTTAGGGAGGGGAATGCCAGAGGTGAATTGAACTCTGGCAGTGAGCTAGATGATTTTGTAATAACTGAGAGGAAAGTGGAGGAGAAATTGATGAAGATAAACATAAAAAAGCCACGTGGGGTGGATGGGATCTATCCAGTTATATTAAAGGAGGCAGCAAAGGAAGTAAGCAAACCCTTAGCCATAATTATGAGAGCTTCTTTTGACTCAGGGGAGGTACCCATGGACTGGAAATATGCAAATGTAACCCCAATCCACAAAGGAGGGTCAAAGGGTAACACAAGTAATTATAGACCTGTTAGTTTAACTTCTGTTCCAGGAAAATTAATGGAGGCACTGGTAAAAGAAGCACTGCAAGATCATCTAGACAAGACTTCAGTTATAGCTCGGGCACAGCATGGTTTTGTTAAGGGAAAGTCTTGCCTGACCAATTTGATTGGATACTATGATGTGGTCACAAAGGAACTGGATGCAGGGAATAACTTTGATATCATATATCTGGATCTTAGAAAGGCTTTTGATACTGTTGCACATGCAAGACTGCTGCACGAACTGGAGCAGTGTGGCATTGGAGGCAAATTGCTGCTATGGATAAAGGGGTGGTTGAGGGGGAGAAGACAGAGAGTGGTAATCAATGGACACTGCTCATCGTTGACTAATGTTATTAGGGGAGTCCCTCAGGGTTCAGTGTTGTTTTCTGTATTTATAAATGATATTGATGATGGTATATCGAGCTTAATGTCCACGTAGACGATACGAATGTTGGCAGGGTTGTTAAGGACACTAATGACAGCACGCTGTTGCAACAGTATCTAGAAAAGTTGAGCAGATGGGCCGAGAGGTGGCAAATGAAGTTGAACGTTGACAATTGTAAAGTACTACATATGGGAAGCAGTAACCCCAGAGTAACGTACCAACTCTGGGGTACTACACTGGCAGTGGTAGAGAATGAAAAGGACCTGGGGGTAATTGTGCAGGCAGATATGAAGTTTTCTGAGCAGTGCAGATGGTCTGCAAGAGTAGCTCATGGTGTCTTGTCAATGATATACAGGAATTTTTCTAGTAGGGATAAGGAGGTCATTATCCCCTTGTATAAGGCAATGGTCAGGCCACATCTTGAATACTGTATACAGGTCTGGAGGCCTCATTTTAAGAAGGATGTAGAGCTGTTGGAATGAGTACAGAGAAGGGCAACAAAATTAGTGAATGGAACAAAGGGTTGCTCTTACGAATAAAGGCTTAAGTTTTGCGAATTACAGCGTCTGGAGACTAGGCACCTGTGAGGTGATCTGATTGAGGTGTATAAAGCCTTGAATGGGTTGAACATGCTCAATGCTGAAGAGATTCTTTCTCTTGCTCAGAATAATCACCTGAGAGGGCATAAATTCAAATTACTTAGAACCGTGCTTGGGTTGGAGGTTGAGAAGACGAAAGAAGATATTTGTTGACATTGGACTTGAACTTCTGTAGACTGTAATTTTCAGGAAATACGTATGAAGAAAGGTTGTTCCAGAAAACGGCAGATGAATGAATAAACGAGGAAGATGAAAAGTTGGTTCTGTGAGTTTGAAGATGGACAGTAAATGGATGTTGGCTGGTGGCAGCATGTGTTCGGACTGTTTTGAAAGAGAGAGAGCGGGAATTAAAGAAGTCAATTCAGAAGAACAGTGCCTGTGGAAGTATCTGTAGAAAAGGCATGCAGCAGAAACAGTACGTCTATGAGACAGCGAGTGGAGAGAGTCTGTTAGAGATGAATCATTAATTAACCTAACTGCCCTCTTCTGAATGGAATCAACCACCCCACCACCCCAGATTTGGGAACAATATTCCATGGTAGGGCGAATCTGCGATTTGTACAGGGTTGATATACCCCCCCCCCCCAAAATCAAAGACGAAAAAAAGGATATGGATATCATTGTCTCTATCGAAGCAAAGCGTTTAAAATGGTATCAACGTATAAAACGGATGCAAGAAACAACATATGCAAAGGCAATCCTGGAATGGATATCTCCAGGAAGAGGGAGAATACCAAAGAGGACATGGATAGATTGAGTACGGGAGTGCATGATAGCTGGAAGTCTAACTGATCACATCACCTTGAATCCCACTTTCTGGCGGTAAAAAATTACCACCAAAAATTACTTGCAGGCTGAGGAGTATTCCCATTACAAATGGAAATATTCCTCTTTAAAAATAAATCATCATTGAACTTCCTTTTTGAATCATTATTTCTAGAACAGGAGATATATTCACCGTCCCTTGACGTGTATATCATTCAATCATTCAGAAAAGCTATGCATAATCAGTGATTATGCCTAGCTTTTCGTGCAAGAAAAAAACAAAGAAAATAATTTTCATAAGAGTGTACCTCTCCTGTGGATTTTTTTTATCTTACGAATGTTAATTTTTATAAGCAGGTATCCCTTACGTGGATTTTTGGTGTGTTTTCCTTTTAGCGCCACAGAATGCGAGCCATGCCGGCAGGCAGTCAGTGGAAATACGGCATTCACTGCAGAGCACTTGCGTCGCATTCTATGTAGGTGTAGATGTGGGTACACTATATTCTCCCTGCTTTCTGCCAAGATCCGAGGAGAGCACTGGAATGTCACATGACCAGCTTGCGAAACTTTAATCAGTTCTGTGGATATACATGTGTATATATTTACAAGATATGTATATGTTAGGGGGAGAACTCTGTATATTTATGACTATTAATTATAATAAGAGAATATGAGAAAACAATAATCATAGTTTAATAATACCGAAATCACAGATTAAAATTCGCACAAAATCATACTAATAATAATCAAACATAAGTACTATAACAATCTTATTCATCTTTGCATATATATCAATCACATTATTTATTGATATTTCTGATAATGTAATGTTGCCATATTAAAACTGCTATTTTTCACCGGGCGGGAGGAATATAATCTACCGGAGACAAAACTCACCCCCAGTTATCTATCCTTCTGGATTTGACACTGCGTGGTGAGAGCTAAAGAATTTTTCCTTGAAATTTTATTTGATCAAGCAGTTATGTATAGTTTTCAGAGGTAAAAAATAAAATCAGATTTTTCCAGATTCGTGACTTTTACCTCTGTTGGAATAATCTCCCCCATCCCCGGGAGCAAAATAGAAATTTTTATTTTAATATCCTTTCCAAGACGTCGGGTGTTGAAATTTTTGCCATATATATTTTTAAAATTTTAATTGAAATTTTCTTCTTACTGCTCTTTTTAGGATGTGTTTTCCTTTCAGTGCCATGCCGGCTGGAAGTTGGGAGAAAGACAGCATTCACTGCAGAGCACTTGTGTGGCATTCTACGAAGGTGTTTGTTGTTGTTGTTATTTGGTTTTTAGGAGCATTAGCAACTAAGGCCATATTGCTCCGGGATATGTGGTGGTCATTCCCTGACCTTTCCGCATCCTCCGTATTTGGTAGTGACAGGCTCGAACCCCGGTCTAACCAAGAAGCATGTGCTACTAAGGTGTATAAGTGGTTACACATATTTTCCCTGCTTGTCGCCGAGATCGGAGAAAGCAATGGCATGTCACATGACCAGTTTATGTGTATGAAGTATCCCCACATGAGCAGCTTGCGAAACTTTGGCCAGTTCTGTGGATATACCATACATGTGTATACACTTCCGACTACCGAGCTATCACATTTGACATGCAAAGATCACTCCACCAAGCCCCAGTCATTAGTCTCAAACTAAACAGGTATGCAGTAGATAAAGCGAATTGGGAACGATTCAAAGAGGCTGTCATCTGCAAAGCCAATAACCTACAAACCGACCAACTACTGGGCTGCACACTGGATCACCACCAACATGCAATAACAAATGCCATAACAAGTGCTGCAAACCAGACGATCAGGACAAGGACCCCACAGCCGGGAGCAGTCCAGTGGTGGTCATGAGAATTTGAAGTACTGAGATGGGAAATGAACCAAAAGAGACGAGCCTTCCAGAGAGCTAGACGGACCTGGCCCCCACTTGAGGTGGAGTTTGCCAGGAATACATATACCGCGATGATCAGGCAGCAAAAGAAGCTGTCCTGGGAGCACCTGGTGTCTACTGTAGGCAACTCGAGCCCATGGAGCATAATATATCGCATAACCATGAACAAACTGCCCAGAGCGGAGGTGACATCCTCCACAATTATCCCGCAAGGCACTATGACAAAAAATTGGCAAGATTCAATCAACAACATCCTAAATACCACCTTCAAACCACTAAACGGAAATGATATTCCTGAACAACAACTACTTTGTCTGGCCAACAAAGCTTACCAAACCACCCGAATGGAAGAGCCCTTCACTCACCACGAATTACAAACAGCCATAAGCAAATTAAAAAGCAAAAGAACTCCAGGTCCGGACATGCTGGAGCAGGAAATAGTAAAGAAAGTTGCCGAATATACCCCTGACCTCTGCCTAGATTTGTACAACCACTACCTCAGCTCTAGCTGGTTCCCCTCAGACTGGAAGGTGGCCAGCGTGAAACTTATACTTAAAAACCTATCCAAACAGCCACAGATACCAGAATCATATTGACCAATA
Source organism: Mastigoproctus giganteus (assembly GCF_048544385.1). Taxonomy (NCBI): domain Eukaryota; kingdom Metazoa; phylum Arthropoda; class Arachnida; order Uropygi; family Thelyphonidae; genus Mastigoproctus; species Mastigoproctus giganteus. Next base: position 757,835 of record NC_143577.1, on the reverse strand, counting down.
GCCCTACTTTCAGTGCTAAGCAAAGTATTTGAACAACTGCTCAAACAGAGGATAGTAGAACACTACAACACAGCAAATTTAACTGCAAACAACCAATTCGGCTTTAAACCTGGAACATATCCTGGACTTAGCAGAGAGTTGTGACCGAAAATATTTCCTTCTCATCTCGACTGATTTTGCGGGGGCGGTCGATGCTCTATGGTGGCCGAGCATCCTTGCAAGACTCAGAGCAAACATGGTGCCGCTAGGGGGATGATTGTGTCCGGCTGTCTGTATGATATGCTCCGTAAACTTTTCTTGTTTTGTGTGTTTTTTATTTAAAGTATTAAGTTCCTATTAGTGCCACCACATAAGGATAGGCCCTTGGATTGCCAGGTGCAAGTACTGTATTATTTGAACGGACAACAGATAAGTATTAAATGAATTTCTGCATGTTCATTCCGCTACTCCATACAAGCGCTTTCAGCCATTATCTTGTAGTTCAACTTATACATGTGTCCAACAGACACTTGACCTTGACCAGGCATTAGAGTTTTGCCTAGCCGCTCTGTTCTTCCCTCCCTACTTAGTCCCCTGCTCCCTGTGGATTTCACTGCAGGGCAACTAAGGCGACCAGCTGGTCACAGTGCCTATTGCTTGCTAAACCACAACTGTGGTGATATTAAATTATCTAGTAAAACTACAGTAACTGAATTCAATATGACAAATACTACCTCCTGTCAAAATTCTAACGTCTGCACCATCTGTGGGACCAGCTCTGACCCCATTGTCCAATGTATTGAGTGCAAACAATTAATATGCAATGACTGTACACATTCTGACCTGAAAAAATTAAATAAAAGTCGGCGGAAATCATTCTGTTGTGATAGATGTCGACTCAGAAATTCTCAGAAAAGCCCTATAACTGTTGCAACGCCAAACAGCACGGAACCTGAGTCACTTTCCTCCTCTTCGGCTAACAAAGTTGAAATGCCGTACTCTAGTACATTTGAGACAAATATCATGTCAATAACTAGAAATACCGACTCTGAATCGTACATGGATGAAGCCTCTAATCCTTCTTTGTTGTCGCATCACATCTCAGATGCATCAACTCAAACACATATATCTGTGCTGTCAGAAGATCTCAGCGCTAACTCCTTCCCTACGGAAACTCTGAATCCAACCTTTGGTATTCTGCAATCAACTGAATTCCAGGAACTACTCTTTAACACCATGCAGAAAATCCTCATTCAAACTCATCTAATCAGCGCACCTCATACTGCAAACTCTGAAATTCTCCTGGATTCTAATACACTCAATGAAGGAAACAGCGAGCTATACACGGAGATTTGTGGTATAAAAACAATATTAGCTAATCAACAGGCTGAAATTTCTGACATTAACGCCCAAATTAAAAATCTCACATCAGTTATGTCTTGCCACTTAAGGGAAGCTAGGAAGAATTCTGAACCTACTCTCGACACCAAAAGGCTCAAAGTGAATACGAATTCTTCATTAACTGACGATGCCCTCATTACTGAGACCAGATCTTCACCTTCTACCGGCCTCAATACTTCTACTGCTGCAAATATTAATTTGCCCAAGCCTGCTAACATTCATGATTCAAGTCATTCAACTGAGCAATTTATTGCCAAACAGACTCTGTTAGATGATTCTTCTGATGTAAATAGAACCACTCCTCCCACCTACTCTCCTCTGCGGAACAGTTCTGTCTGTACTTCTATTTCACAAGCTCAGAGTCACCAAGCGGAATCCTCTTCAACATCAGTTAAGGCAACATATGCAAAAATAACTGCTGCCACATCTAATGAGGTCTGCAAACCTGTCTGTAGATCTGCCGCCACAGTGAGTAAACCTGTTTCTGATTGCCAGTCTCAAATATCGCACCAAAGATCAAAACAGAACAAACCGTCAGAAAATATTAAAGCATCTATATCTCAAGGTACTTTCTCCAAGCTTCCAGCCATAACTCATCAAACACAGAATGTAACTACTGCAGAAAAATCTCAGTTACTCAAACACAAGTATAATATCACAATTATTCCCACAAAAGACCGAATTTTTCTTTCTAGACTTGGACCCTCCACTAAATCTGAAGATCTTATCAACCTAATTAAAGAAGAATATGGTTTCGGAGTAGATGTCCGTTCTCTGAAGACACGATGTCCCGCCTACTCATCTTTTATAATAACATGCCTTCCATCACAAACAGAAAAAGTGTTGAATCTAAGATCCCTTTTATCAGGGGCTCTAGTAAAACGCTTCACGGACAGACCATCAAGGGAGTCCAAAATCTCCTCTCCACCGGCATAGCAATCAGATACCCTGCTATCTACACATACTACGTTCTCCTCTCGTCATAGAATCCCCAGATCCCAACTGTTCAGTGTTTACCTTCAGAATTGCAGGAGTATAATTAGCAACCTAAACCACTTCAGAGCAATCCAAGGCTCACATATTTACGACATTTACCTGTTCACTGAAACCTGGCTCTCCATTGATATTGATGATCAGGAGATTATAGATGGACAATATACAATCCATAGAAAGGACAGAGGATCTCGTGGAGGCGGAGTAGCTATTATACATTCTAACCATATACTCTGTGAAACTGCATCAAATTTCACAAATATTGAATCAGTATACTGCCTTCTTCATCTTGGCAAGTTAAAGGTTTTAATAGTATTGCTTTATTTTCCACCTCCCTTAACTAATATAGACCTCCAGTACTTAGAAAGCTCGCTGGAATCAATCTTCCCACTAATTCAATCTGCCGACATAGCAATGGTTTTGGGTGACTTTAACTGTCAAATGGCCAATTTAGAATCTTCTTCTCCCTCACTGCAGACTAGGGCTTTCTTTAATATGCTTCACAGCTATGGTCTGGAACAAATTTGCAACTTTCCAACCAGAGAAAATGCCTACCTCGACCTAATATTTTCCTCTACTCATATAGATGTTCACACCGACAACCCCATATTTCACTCGGATCATTCACCAATTACTTTTGACATCACAGTGACTTCTCATAACTTCAAATGCAGCTCCCGTACTCCTCGATTCAATTTCAGAAAGGCTGACTGGCCTCTGCTCAACCTAGCTCTAAGAAACGTAGACAAGCAGCTCGCTGACGCTATGGATGACATCGATGTGCTCACCAACAACCTGATTAACTGTGTCCATTCAGTTATATCTGACATTGTTCCTCAATCCCATCTTACCGCACGCTCTACCTACCCGCACTGGTATAATAGTGAACTAATACGTAAAATTAAATCCAAAGAATTCTACAGAAACAAATATAAGCAAACAGGTGACAGTCAATACTATGAAATATTCAGCCAACTCCGCAAAGAAGTGAAAACTCTCATATTAAACTCCTACAACATGTATACAGAGTCAGTTCAGGATAGTCTGCTTACTCACAGAGATATCAAACCATTCTGGAATTTCATGAAGCATAAGAACATAACCAGTAGAAAGTTACAACTCCGAAACGCAGATGGAATTCTCTTATCTGACGAATTCAGTATTGCTCAAGAGTTTGCCAAACACTTTTCTAGAATTCAAACAAATGATACATTGAGACCTGCCTCATTTCCTGACTTCACACCTGTTAAAGATGATATCCTCATTAATCTCTTTATCACTGATGAAGATTTAAATTCGGCATTAAAATGCATGAAAAATGACTATACTAGAGGCCCAGATGACATTCCAGGCTTATTTTGGAAAAGGACTGTCACTACATTGAAACCCCTCATACTGCGGATCTTCACCCTGTCTCTCAGGCTGGGGAAGTATCCTAAGCACTTTAAGCAGGTCAATATAGTTCCTATTTTCAAAAAAGGTGATAAAAATGACGTCTGCGATTACAGACCCATAACCTTGCAAAACAGCCTGGCTAAACTCTTCGACACAGCAGTGCACAAACATCTCTTCGAATTCTTCAAGCCTTTTATCGATCAGAATCAACATGGTTTCTGCAGTGGCAAGTCAGTAGTCACAAATTTACTTCCTTTCTGGCAATACACCTCTGAAGCTCTTGATAACCACCTACAAGTTGATGCAGTCTACACAGACATATCTAAGGCATTTGATAAAGTCCCGCACGAACAACTTCTGGAAAAACTTAAGCTATATGGCATCCGTGACCCTTTGCTCTCATGGCTACGCAGCTACATTACGCATCGTTCCTTGAGCGTTATCATCGATCAAGTGAACTCAGACTGTTTTATACCACTAAGCGGAGTACCACAAGGCTCTCCCTTAGGTCCTCTTCTCTTCATTGTTTTCGTAAATGATCTTCCTTCTTTCATCTACACCTCCAATATTCAAGTTGCTCTCTATGCAGATGATCTTAAGATCTACTCAGCAGTGAAGGAGACTACCGATTCTCAACAACTTCAATGTGCTCTCAATAAATTCTCTCTGTGGCTATCTCTGAATGGCTTGTCTGCTAACCCCTCGAAGTGCAAAGTTATCTCTTTCTCATCTTGCAGATCTCCACAACTAATGAATACGGAGTATAGTATTAACTCTGTGATCATCGAAAGGTGTGACCAAGTTAACGACTTAGGGATTCTCTTTTCCAGCAGTGCTAAATTCGATGCCCATGTCCTTAAAATCACCAGCAAAGCATTCAAAACACTGGGATTCATCAAACGGAACACATACAAGTTCAAAAACTACAGATATGCGGTTATCCTTTATAAAACTATTGTTCTGCCAATCCTTGAATTCAGTTCACCCATCTGGAATCCTCACACAAAGACTTTAACTAACAAAATTGAAGCAGTCCAAAAAAACTTTATCCGTTACCTTACGTACCGCAATCCTCTATTCTATCATTCAGTGTATTATGAATCGCTGTGTGATTACTTTCATCTAAGGCCTCTGTGCACTAGAAGAGTTACTGCTGACATCGCCCTCCTAGCCAAAGTAATCACTGGAATTTATGAAGCATCTGATATCCTGAGTAAAATAAACTTCAATGCTCCTTGTAGACAAGTCAGGAACCTTACACCGTTTCGCCTTGACTCTGCCAACACGGACTTAATGAAGTTCAGTCCACTGAACAGAATCAGCAAATCAGCAAATGACTCTCGCATTGACTTCTTTGACAACTCCCAATCACTGATGAACTCCATCCACAAGTTTGCCTCTTCACTTAAACTGCAAAGTGACTAGCTCACATCTAATTATCGTAGCTTATTATTTGTTATATTATTTTTCTATTCTCTAACGGATTAATTATTACTTGTTTTACCGGTAACTTAACTTAAGACAATCCTCTTTTGTACATATGCTTTTATTGTTTGAATCTATATGAATGTTTATCGTCCTGTAGGATTTCACATTATTGTTATTATGTTTATTGATCTGATCTCAGATACACTGTTAATGGTTACCTGTTGTGTAATCTTTTTATTAATAAAATAAAATAAAATAAAAATAAAAATTATTAATGAATCTCTATGGCTGTATGCGGAGCTACTTAAGTAAAAGAAGAATCTTAGTAGATACTCCCTAGTGTAGGGTGGAGCGCCGGGTCTGTCAGGGATGCCCCCAGGGCTCGGTACTGGGTCCCCTCCTGTGGAACTGTGTACTTGATATGTTCCTCTGCAAGGATCTAGGGAACGTCAAATCATTGGCATTTGCTCATGATCTCTCCTTGGTACTGGCTACTAACTCAAGGGCTCAGATGGAGATCATCACAAACGAAGCACTAACCACCCTCTGAGACTGGGTCAGGTGAGGTCAAATGGTCAGGTGATGTCCCTCCGGGACATCACCTGACCATTTCGTCAACCAAGACGAAATCCATACTCCTAAAAGGCTTCCTGACCCCAACCAGACTGCCCCAAATCAGAATCAATGATAGAACCATTAAGCTTGTCACTGAACTTAAATACCCTGGAATTATACTAGACAGAAACCGATCATTTAACCCCCACCTCAACTATATACAGACAAAGATCAAATATTACATAGCCATGCTTGCCAGGGTCACCCGCCGAGACTGTGAGCTGAAGAGGCGCACCCTTGCACTCCTCTACAAGGCAGCCATCATCCCAGCAATTATATATGCCTCCGGCGCCTGGTATCAAAAGGCCTCAACAGTGGTGAATCGTCAACGATTGGAAATAATACACAGACCGATCCTCCTAACCATCACCCGAGCATGCAATACAGTATCAACACATGCACTGCAAGTTATCACGGGAACCTTGCCTCTCGACTTGGAAGTAATCCACACAGGAATGCAGCAGAAACTCAGGCGTGGAAAAGCCACAACGTATCTAGACCTTACCACAGATCCGATAAATTACAGACAGGCAGAGAAGAAAAGACTGAAAACATACCTACAAACAATCTGGCAGCAACATTGGACTGACTCAACCAAAGGTGAAATAACTCGAAAGTGTCTATCTAATCTCCAACAGGTCTACCCACAATATCCGTAATGGTTCAACCCCAGACGCTACGCTACTTACCTCCTCACAGGACACGGAGCGATTCGCAACAAACTGAACCTCCTTGACGCGTGTGCCTCCTTGGAGACATGGGACCACATAATGCATGAATATGAGCACTATGAAGATCTACGTGGACACCTGATCACACAGATGCAATTCAACCCCAAAAACCAGGAGCATTATCTACTGGAGAATGAAGAAAATTACAAGCAATTCTCTAAATTTGCCCAGAGCCTCTATGCCAGATGGCAAACCCTCCTGCAACCAGAACCAACATAGCTCACTGCTTGTATGACCACACCAAGCCGCACTGACTTGCGGAATAACCAGCACAAAAAAAACAGGAGTCTTGACTCCCTATTTCCCCATTGTGACTGAATCCAAACATCCCGACTTTCACTCCTGGACAGGCCATAGGGCCCACGGATAAACCACGACTACCAAAGACAAGCCCAACCTATAGCGTGCAAATGACTGTAGATACCCAGGTTGGGACAAAAGCACAGAAATGAACATGTAAAGACTGCCACTATGACGAGAACAGATCCCACAAACAGTGATCGTAAAGATCTGACTCTTTTAACCCACAGCTGGGGCGTTGCCCAATCTATAAATACTAATGACCAAACAGCTGTCGCGCTGCACAGACAACAAATGGACATGATTGGACCTTCAACCCTGATGAAAATCCTTCTCAACTGACACACGGATGGGACTCAGTCCCATGAGCGACTCTCACCAAAAGATGAAGAACCTGCACAGTCGTTGTAGGGACCTGACAAGAAAGCCTGAGCGAATTCCATTAGCCCTGGATGGTAGGCCACTGATGATAGACGACCACTTCGCAGCCACAAGCCTTCACGCCCTATTGGTGATCTGGGTCAGCTCCCTTGTCTGGTCCACTATTACTCCCCCTTCCCCGGTGGGGGAGGGAGTCGGCTTGCCATCTCCTGCAACCCCCACCACCCTTCTCTTTCTGGTAGGGCATGGGCATGCCCCACTGCAAGCTGGAGCTACCTTCCCTATTGGCTCCTTTTCTAACTATATCCCCCAATCTTCAGCCTCCCTCCCCCACTCTAACTATACGCAAGCGACAGTCACACACAATCCAAATTTAACCATCAAAATGAATTTCGCCCAAAACTCACGGCTTCTCATTCTAGTGCCTTCACCATGCGAACTAACCTATACCAATTGATGTGTATGTATATGCATTTTTGTATGTGTGTATATGTGCATTTTTTTTTTTTTTTTTAGGGGCCCTAGACACTGAAATCTAAGGAAATTAGGTGGCAGGACCTGCCAGAGTAAATAATTATAATACTGGTGTACCTGGTCTGTCTCCACGGGGGCAAAAATGGGGCAACGTTGGGCCTCAGTAGGGGTCCAGCGGCTAAATGACCAGATGAACAACGGTACATGACATTACATAATTCACCTCTGGCACGTCTTTCCCCTGACTGCTATGCTGGCTGGCAGTCAGGGGAAAGACGGTATTCACTGTAGAGCACTTGTGTGGCATTCTATGAAGGTGTAGAAGTGGGTACACATATTTTCCCTGCTTGTCAACGAGATCAGAGAAAGCAACAGTGTGTCACATGACCAGTTTATGTGTATGATGTATGACACCACATGACTGGCTTTCGAAATTTAGCCAGTTCTGTGGACATGTGTGTGTGTGTGGCATGCACGCAGCCGGTGGAAAAAAAGGAATTCATTTTAGCGCTACTTTGCATGTGTACAAGTGGATGCCCGCATTCGCTCAGACTGCTGTTGCCGACATCCGAGGAAAGCAGCAGTGGAATAGCGCCATCCATGTACATTTACAATATCCATGTACAATATCCATACACTGTACAATATCCATACACTTTTAAATCTCTGGCATTTCCAGCAAATTGGCACACCCATCACAATATAAACAACGCGGAGATGGGGTAACTCCTGGTGCCATATGACCCTAAATACACTTTACACATGTGTATACATTAATAATATGTGTAAATGTTACAAAAAAAAGAAAAGGAAAAAATTTATATAATTATTAGAGAATGTGGGAAAACAATAATCACATTTCAATAATATCAAAATCGCAGATTAAAATTCGCCCAAAATGGAACATTTTAAGTACAGTACTATTATAATCTTATTCATGATTGCATATGTATGGATTGCATTGCTTGTTAATATTTCTGATAATGGAATGTTGCCAAATCAAAATAAAAATTGCTGTTTTATGGCCAGAGGAAATGAAATCGACCTAAGATGAAACTTATCCCTCCCCGATCATCCTCCTGGATTCGACAATACGTGAGAGCGACAGATTTTTCCTTGAAAATTTGTCAGATCAAGTGTCTATGTATAGTTTTAAGCGGAAAATAGAAAATCAGATTTTTCCGGATTCATGAGTTTAACCTCTGGTGGAATAAAATTCCCGCCTCCCCTCGCAAAAGAGTAACTTTTATTTTTATATTCTTTGCAAGACGTTGGATGTTGAAATTTTCGCCATATCAATTTTTTAAATTTTCTTCATACTGCGCTTTTTAGGGCCATATCTGTTTACACAAAACACGAATTCAATAATTTTAGAAAAAAAACTGAAAAAATCACAAGAGTGTACTGCTTCAGTAGATATTTGCTTTTTTCATCATAAGTATTCTCTTTAATGTGTTTTCCTTTTAGTGCCACCGAATGCATGCCATGCTGGCTGGCAGTCAGGGGAAAGACGGTATTCACTGTAGAGCACTTGTGTGGCATTCTATGAAGGTGTAGAAGTGGGTACACATATTTTCCCTGCTTGTCAACGAGATCAGAGAAAGCAACAGTGTGTCACATGACCAGTTTATGTGTATGATGTATGACACCACGTGACTGGCTTTCGAAATTTAGCCAGTTCTGTGGACATGTGTGTGTGTGTGGCATGCACGCAGCCGGTGGAAAAAAAGGAATTCATTTTAGCGCTACTTTGCATGTGTACAAGTGGATGCCTGCATTCGCTCAGACTGCTGTTGCCGACATCCGAGGAAAGCAGCAGTGGAATAGCGCCATCCATGTACATTTTGTGAGACTGCTGGTTGCTGAGTTCGAAGAAAAGTGCAGGCATAATGCCATTAATGTCATATGGCCAGCTTACTACGGCAATGTGCAGTCTCGGCGGTTGACTCCGCACGTATGTCACATGACCAAATATGTCATAACTCACATGATCAGAAGTGACATATAAAGTCATAAACACCACGTGACTTCTTCGGAGAAGCAACGCCTGTCAAACACGGCATCAGGCCACGCCCTCGTAAAATTCAAGGTATCCGTACCCTCTTGTCAGTTGTCCCCACACTACCAAATATGACAAAAATCACATGATTGGAAGTGAAGTATGACGTCATAAACATCATGTAACTTCTTCGGAGAAGCAACGCCTGTCACACACGGCGTCAGGCTACGGCCTCGGAAAATTCAAGGTATCCATACCCTTTTGTAAACTTTAACCTCAGAGAGGATTATAATTGGAGGATTTTAATTTCCCAGATATTGACTGGAATTTGTGGGTTAGTTACTCACACACTAGCAAGGCTTTTGTGGATTTATTGGATGATTGTTTCCTAGAGTAGCATGTTCGGGATGCAACTAGAGGGAGTAATACTCTTGATCTGATTATCCGTAGTGATTCTTCATGCATTAAGAATCTGCAGATAAAGGAACCACTAGGTGGCAGTGATCACAGTGTACTGAAGTAGGATTTACTCAAAGAGGTAACTACCATCAGGGGTAAAGAGAAGGGTTTTTGCTTTCGTAAAGGCAACTATGGAGGTCTGAGACTGTATTTACCAACAGCAAATTCAAAATGGGAAGATTCAAAGAATTAATCTTGGAAGTTACTAGGCTTTTCACACCAACTAAGAAATATTGTTCAGGGTTTAGTCAGATGAACTAATGAGACATGTGGCAGAGAAGAAAAATGCATGGGATACAGATAAATTAATAGGTGACACAGAAGCCTATGATAGATATAAGCTGGTCTGTGACCCCAAAGATAAGTGAAGGCAGACTATGAGAAATTTCTGGCAATGGATGCAAAGAAAACAGCAAGGACATCTTTTTATATAAACTCTAAAAGGAAGGGGATGAATCGGATTGTTCCACTTCTTATCAATGGTTTCAATGACATGATCATTCTCAGGTAGCTGCCAAACTAAATGAATATTTTGCATTTACATTCACATGAGGAGTTATTCAAGGAGAGGATCAGAGTTTTATCCACCTGGAGTGTATGGGACTTATCCCAACTAAGAAATATTGTTTAAGGTTTAGGCCTAAATGTATGTCAGATGAACTAATCTGACATTATTATTATTAGCCATATGGTGCAAGGAAGCTGAGGTTAATGCTGCACCAGCAAAATAAAATTTTCTCAATTACCCTGAGAGAGAGACACAATCACGAATAAAATGAAGAATGATGATATACAGCTCAGGACTCTGGGTGTGCATGTGGCAGAGAAGAAAAATGCATGGGATACATATAAATTAATGGGTGACACAGAAGCCTATGATAGATATAAGCCTGTCTGTAATCAAGTCACAAAGGAGGTTACATAAGCGAAGGCAGATTATGAGAAGTCTTTGGCAAAGGATGCAAAGAAAAACAGCAAAGAGTTCTTTTCCTATGTAAACTCTAGAAGGAAAGGGATGAATCAGATTGGTCCAGTGGATATTGATGGTTCAACTGTTGATGATCCTGCTCACGTAGCTAACAAACTAAATGAGTTTTTTGCATCTCCATTCACACATGAGGAGTTATTCACAGAGGGGAATGCCAGAGGTGAATTAAACTGTGGCAGTGAGCTAGATGATTTTGTAACAACTGAGAGCAAAGTGGAAGAGAAATTATTGAAGATAAACATAAGAAAGGCACTTGGGGTGGATCTATCCAAGTTATATTAAACAAGGCAGCAAAGGAAGTAAGCAAACCTTTAGCCATAATTCTGAGAGCTTCCTTGGATTTGAGGGAGAGTACCCATGAACTGGAGATGTGCAAATGTGACCCCAATTCATAAAGGAAGATCTAGGGGTGACACGACTAACTATAGACCTGTTAGTTTAACTTCAGCGCTTAGAGGGGGAACAGGTGTGTGTTATCAGACACTCAGTCTAAAACACTGATGGATCCAATATCTTTCTATTTCAGAAGATTTAGGAGAAATGTGGTTAGCCTGCCTCTCTAAAATCCACTGATGCACACCTTCACAATGGTAAGCCCTGTTACATCATGCAGGTGGCAACGAACGTGTAGAGTGGTTCTCTTCAAGATGCGTGGTCAGCGTGAACAGGAAAAGACAAAACCCTCCGGCATATGACAGCATGAAACAAATGGCCCGAGTCCCCAGCAGCTTTCTCCCCCCCCCCTCTTACGGCAGACAGAATCAGAGTGGAAGTAGAGAGTGCTAAGAATCTCTGGTACAACCAGGCTGTCATACATGGAAACTGAACCTGGCCTCTTACAATTTAAGATCACATCGGTGAAGACAGGACATTAGAGCTGGAAAAGAAATTAGAAAATGTGAATTGGAATATCACATTGGCTGAAACAAGAAGAAGAAATGAATCTCTTATAAGTTTATCAAGTGGAAATCTGTTGTACACCAATGGAAAAAGTGAAAAGAGTGAAGGTGCAGTTGGCTTTCTGGTCCATAAAGATGTAAAAAACAACATTTTCGAATTCAAAAGTACATCACCAAGGGTGTCAAGACTAGTACTCAGGATTTCTAAGAGGTACAATCTTAAGGTTATAATGATTTATGCACCAACATCGAACCATGATGATGAAGAGGTTGAAGAAATGTATACTGAAACTGAGAGTCTTGTAGATCATCAGAAAACCACTACACTATCATTATAGGGGATTTCAATGCTAAGGTTGGAAAGAGACAAAACAGTGCAGAAAAGGGAACTATAGGAAATTTTAGAATTGGTGAAAGAAATTAAAGTGTTGAGAGACTTCTGGAATTTGTAGAATCTCGAGGAATGTCAGTAATAAACATTTTTTTTTCAAGAAAAGGGTGAACAGAAAGTGGACATGGAAGAGCCCAAATGGATTAACAACTAATTAAATCAACTTCATTCTCACTAACAGAAGATATCTCGTGAATGACGTCACCTTCCTGAACAAGGTAAATGCTGGAAGTGATCACAGAATGGTAAGATGCACACTTGATATAGATGTAACAAAAGAAAGGAAAAAATTGACTCATGTAAATAATACGACGGTCTTTGAGATAACAGAAGAGGAGAAAAAGCAGTATGTACTGGAACTTAAGAATAAGTTTGAGCTTCTTCAGACTGCTCGGAACCAAGATATCGAAGAGGAATATTACAACTTTCTAAACGTGATAAAGCCCAAGAAACCTACTGGTAAAAAGAAATCCAAAGAACAAAAAATTAGCCAAGCAACATTTGTCATGAGGATCTGAAGACGACAAATTAAGAGCAAGATACACACTGACAAGGAGAAAATTGAGTATACTGAGTTATGCAAAGCCATTAGAAAGAGACTCAAAGATGTTATAAGAAAATTTAACACAACAAAAGTAGAACGAACAATAAGGGAAAACAAAGGACTTAAATCAGCAGCCATGAGCAGTAACACAGAAAGACAAATGACACTGAAGAATAGTGATGGTGTACTTATAAATAGCAAAGAAGGCATAATTCAAATGGCAGAAGAATACTATAGAATTATACAATGAGCGAGAAAATAATGCCAGCAGTTGGGAAGATGGATCACAAATTAGTAACACATAAGACATACCTGATAACCTTCCTGATGAGGTAGAACATGCGTTGAAGAAAACGAAGAATCAGAAAGCCCCGGGGGAAGATGAATTTACTGTAGAGTTGTTAAAATTGGGAGGAAGAGAGATGACACAAAAACTGGCATATGTAAATTATGAACAGGCATTTAACTCCATACAGCATAAGGCAATGTTTCGGACACTGTAAAGACAAAGCATAGATACACCATATATTATTTTTTTGAAGAAAATATATAAGAATGCTATCTCCTTTATTAGACTAGACAAAGACAGTAGAAAATTTAAAATTGAGAAAAAGAGTTCGACAAGGAGACACAATATCTCCGAAGTAGTTTACTGCTGGCCGTCAGGAAGCTTCCAGAACATTAGACTGGTCGCAGAAAGGAGTCAATGTGAATGGAGAGTACCTAAACCATTTACGATTTGCAGAAGACATTGTGGTCATAATCCACGATCCCAAAGAATTAGAGGAAAATCTTAATCAGTTATGCAGAGTTAGTAAGGATTTTGGACTGAAGATGAATATGGCTAAAACAAGACCAGGGTATGTCTGCCAGGGGCAAAGGTTGATGACGTTGTAGAGCAGATATCATCTTTTAAGGGCACAAAGGGTGATATAGTTGTACACGTTGCCACTAACGATATCAAGAGTACGAGACCGGCAGAATTGCTTAAGAAGTACAGGTCACTGTTGAAAAAAAGCCATGAAATAGGGTTGAATTTGAAAGTGTCTGCAATTCTGCCCAGACACGATAGGAGGGAGTATATTATGAGAGCCTTGTCGATCAATTCGGCCCTGGAAAGATTGTGCAAGGCTCAAGGGGTAGAATTTTTTTCAGCCTGGACTGTACTTGTTAACAGGAGAGATTGCTTCTACAGGGATGGGATACACTTAAATAGAAAGGGTGCAAGAATATTTGCTGATGCTATCGAGGCAGTGTTAGGTGGGTCGGAAAACTGCTAGCTTGGGGGGAGACAAAGAGGAATAGATTAACAGTAGCCACTGGCAGAGGTGAAAGAGATTCTTGCACTGCTTCTATTGGAATGAGCAGAAGCCTGAAAAACAAGATGCAGGATATTTCAGATACTGCCGGGAGTCATTGCGGTACAAGTAAACACATGGGTTGTGTTAGGGTAGCTAAGAATAGAAATAGGTGCATGTATACTTGCGTGTACACCAATGCTAGGAGTTTAGCAAATAAATTTGATGAATTTGAGGTATTGCTCAAAACATCAAAGGCAGATATTGTTGGGATATCAGAGACGTGGTGTCACACAGATATAAGGAATGCAGAACTGGAATTTGGGGAGTACAACGTCTACAGAAAGGATAGACTGGATAGGAAGGGAGGAGGGGTTATGCTATTAGTTAAGAAATACATAAAATCCAAGGAAGTGAAGCCAGTGGACATCGCTGGACAGTGCAGTGTCGAGTCAGTTTGGTGTGACATAAGCATTGGGAGATCAAAATTGAGAGTAGGAGTGTGCTATAGGCCTAATGACTCTGATGAGTATAATAAGATACTGTACAGGGAAATAGAGTGGGATAGTAAATCAGAGAGTCTTATAATGGGAGTTGTTGTATTTGAGGTTTTTTTGGCACAAGGGCCTCTTGGGCCATATTGTGCCTGTTCATGGTTTGGGTATCACTGATTTCACGTTATGATTAGAGACTATTATATAAATTGATGCGTTTCAAATACTTAAAGAGATCCTCGAAATTTGCTTCGTTGCCAAGAATATGTGATAACGTTAAGGGTTCCTGCAAATTGGAGAGGGAGCTGAAGCTGGAATTTCGGACAGATGAAAGGTGTGGACATTCAATGAGAATATGTTTTATTGTTAGTTGCGACTGGCAGAAAAAACACTTAGGAGGAGTCTCTCCCAAAAGCAAATGCAGATGAGTTGGGTGTGAATGACCGATGCGAAGCCTTGCCAGAATTACTTCTTGTCGCCTGTTTCTTCTAAAACTAGATGTCCACAGTTGGGGCACTTTTTTTTATCTGGAACAGTTTATTATTGGTTTGAGATTGCCAGAGATCAGACCATTGTTTCCAACATGTTTTTTTAATAATGGATTTATAGTCTGTGTATGGAGCTTTCAGTTGACTGTAAGATCCAGAGTCGGGATGTTTAGCAGCCTCATCTGCACAATCATTACCTTGGATGCCGACATGACCAGGAATCCAGCAGAAGGTAACCTTGTAGTTGGCTGTTTGATGGTAAGATAATTTAGACTGGATCTCTTTAAGAACGGGATGAGAGGGAGGAAAGGTAGATTGAAAGGCATTGATTGCACTTAAAGAGTCTGTATATATCAAAGATTGTTTGATATGATATTTGTTTATGTTATCTAGAGCCAGTTTTATTGCAAATAATTCTGCAGTATAGATACTGCATTCAGTGGGAAGAGAGGCAGCTGTTAAGAAAGTGGCAGAAACTGCTGCTGCACTAACAGCCGTATCTGTTTTGGAGCCGTCAGTATAGATATGAACTTTCTCTGAGTTTTCCAAAGAATGCAGTTTATGTAGCTGTTGAATGTTGGTATTTGCCAGGGAGGATTTTCCCCATCTTGAAAAGAAATTGTCACAGAGAGGTATGAATTCAGTCCAGGGAGGTTCAGGAGTGGCAAGGTCTTGGAATATATTCTTAAAGTTAATTTTCCAACTGATCATGAGTTCTTGCAGTCGAATCCCTGCGGGGCGGTTTTCATTAGGTTTATTGTGATATAGCACGGTGTGTTGAGGATCAAACAGATACTGCCAGCTGGGGTGAGCTGGATTACTTCCAATCTTTGCTGCATAATTTAACAATAACATTTTTCTCCTGAGATGTAGAGGGGATTCGTTTGCCTCAATATACAGGCTGTGAACCGGAGATGTTCTGAAGGCTCCAACAGCTATTCTAAGGGCACTATGCTGGATGGTGTTCAGATGTAATAGAGAACTTTTCCTGGCGGAGTCGTAGATAGGTGCTCCATAATCTAAGCGCGATCTTATTAAAGCTCTATAGAGGTGTAGGAGAGAGCTTCTGTCAGCACCCCAGGACATAGCAGAGACAGCTCTTAGGATATTAAGTTTTTTAAGACAAGTATTCCGGAGGTATGCCATATGGGAAGCGAAGTTAAGTTTGTTATCTAAATGTAAACCCAACAGACGGAAATTGGTAGTGACAGGAATGAGGCTGTTATTTAAAAATATTTCTGGATCCGGATGTAGTTTCCGTTTTTTACAGAAATGAATAGCAGCAGACTTCTTTTCTGCTAGGGAATAACCATTCTGCAATGCCCATGATTCTATTCTAGCTATAGCAATTTGAAGTTGCCTTTCAATGGTGTTCATAGTCTGGGATTGAGTAGAGATAATGAGGTCATCGGCGAACATGTACGATTGTACTGTATTTGGTACATCCCTTGTCATGTTGGTGATTCTTATTGCAAATAAAGTTGGACTCAGAATGGAACCCTGTGGTACACCTTCCTCTTGTTCAAATGTTTTAGATAAATTATTCATGTATCTGACCTGAAAAGTTCTATGGCATAGGAAGCTTTGTATAAATTGGGGTAGATGACCTCTCAAGCCGAAAGAATGAAGATCTTGTAGAACACCATATCGCCAGGTGGTATCGAAGGCTTTCTGAATATCTAGATTAATCATGACCAGATGCTGTCCCCTTATGAAGGCATTCCGTATATTTGACTCTGCTTTTATCATTACGTCTAAGGTGGAACGGTTTTTTCGGAACCCGTACCGATTACTATTTAGCAAGTTGTTTGTTTCCAGGAACCAGATTAAACGCCGGTGAACCATTTTTTCCAGGACTTTGCCTAAACAATTGGTCAGTGAAATTGGCCTATAATTATGTGGAAAGGTACGATCCTTTCCGGGCTTTGGGAAGGCTAGAACTATTGAGTGACACCAGGAGATAGGGTAAGCATTTTCTAAGAATATTCGGTTGTAATAGTTTAACAGTGATCTTTTTGCTCTGTCGTTCAGTTGTTTTAGCATTATATAGTAGATCCCATCTGGGCCAGCAGCGCTATTTGATGTTTTATTGAGCGCTCCAAAAAGCTCTGTTAATGTGAATGGCTGGTTATATGGATGTGAAACTCTGGTAGAGAAATTAATCTTATGCTGCTCTGCAGTTTTTTTAATTTGCTGAAAGGCTGGTTTGTAGGAGGCTATTGCTGATATACTGGCGAATGATTCCGCTAAGGCATTTGCTATTTCTCCCGCGGATGACAACTCTTTCCCTTCCCAGTTTAGTATTGTAGCTGGGGACTGAATGTATTTGCCATTAAGCATTTGTATTTTCCTCCAGATAATTCTGCTGTCTGTATCCTTGTTTATGCTCGAGGAAAAGCTGATCCAGGCATCTTTCTTTGCTTTTCGTCTTATTTGGCGGAACTTGGCTTTCAGTCTTTTGAAGTTAATTAGATTGGTAGTTGTGGGAAATTTACGAAATAAATTCCAAGCTTTATTTTTGTACTGTTTGGCGTGTGCGCAATCTTGATTCCACCAGTAATTACTATGTTTCCGTTTCCCTGAGAAGGATTTTGGTATTGCAGAGGTAGCAGCTCGTAGTATTTGATTAGTTACATGTTCTGTGACATTGTCTATGGGTTGAGATTGGATTATTTTGTTGTCTAACTGCACATGAGAGGCATATTCATACCAGTGTGCCCTACGAAATTTCCAAGAGGAGCGACGTAGTGAAGGAGAGTTTACCCGTGTTTGCAGCTTGCAGAGAATCGGAAGGTGGTCACTGTTTAGCGGATTTTCAAGAACCGACCACTCCATAATACTATATATGGAAGGAGAACAGATTGATAGGTCTATTGCACTCATGGATCCTGTCGAAAAATGAATATAGGTAGGTTCACCAGTGTTCAGAAGGGTAAGTTGATAAGAGTCCAGAAGGGATTCTATTGACTTGCCTCTCTTGTCAATTGTTAGAGATCCCCACATCGGATGATGAGCATTAAAATCTCCAAGTAAGCAGAAAGGAGACGGTAGCTGTTCTATTAGATTTTCTAGGTCATCTGAAGAAAATGAGAAATTAGGAGGAATATATATAGATGCTATTGTAAGAGTGATGCCAATTTCAATGCGCACTGCCACTACTTCAAAAGGAGACTGAAGAGCAATATGTTTCGATGGTATGTTGTTTCTTATAAGAACCGCCACTCCTCCACGGGCTGGAGAGTCGATACTTCTATCTCTTCTAAAGATAGAGTAATCTTTTATAGTAGGACACACTTGTGAATTTAAATGTTTCCTGAAGGGATATGGCTGCTGGATCATTTTTTTTTTTTTTTTTGATTTGGTAGTTGTTGGCGCATCGGCTTCTGTGGCCATATTGCACCTCCCAAGGTTTTTGCAGTACTTTGATCCAAGCCCGAGGCGGGAATCGAACCCGCGACCTTTGGGTTGCCGGGCAGGTACTTTACCCACTCGGCTAGCCCGGTCGGCGTTGGATCATAACGGTGGATGAGATCACATATATCATCTTTTATACTGCGAAACCCTCTACAATTCCATTGAAGAATTCTTTCCATTAAGCGGTTTTGTTGGTTGTTTTTGTTTCTGACTGCTTTTTAGTTGTGACTTGTTTACATCGATCCAATTTTCCTTTGTCTTTCTTTGGAAAGTAGGGGCGTGTTACGTCCATCTCATCAGTCGCATGAAGTTCTAATATGGCCTCTTCGGAGTCATTGTGCTGGTCAATATCCATTCTGGTTGAATTTGGTGGTTTCAGTACCATGGTTTCTGTCACTTTTTGTTTTGCTGTTGGGTTTACATTAGCTGGAATGGTAATTGGGGTATTACAGGCTTGTTCAGTTTTTTGTTGCGAAGGACACTGTTTGGGAGCAGAGAGAATGGAGCGTGCCCAATTAGCGATGGACATATTTGGGGGAACGGCAACATCTGTTTGTGTACCTATTGACTGAAATTGTTTAGCAGCCATTGCATATGTACGTGTTCGATCTGTTTTTAGTACTTGCCTTCGGGCCTCTGAATATGTCACTTTATTTTCAACTTTATATTTCTGGATTGTTTTTCCTTGCTTCCAAAGTTCGCAACTTTTGGAAAAAGCTGGGTGATCACCCTTACAGTTTGGGCAAACAGACGTCGTAGCAGTGCATTCAGTTTGATTGTGCTCCTTCGATCCACAAATTGGACATACTGACTCACCTCGACATGCAGATTGGGAGTGTCCGTATTTTTGGCACTTGTAGCACCTGATTGGGTTTGGGATGTAAGGCCGGACACGGCAATGGAGATAGCCTGCTTTGACAGATGATGGTAGGATGGGAGAGCTGAAAGTGAGAATTATGCTCCTAGTGGGAACAAGCACACCATCTTTCCGAGTCATAATTCTCCTTGCTTGTATGACTTTTTGTTTACCTAGCTCTTGAACTATCTCCTCCTCTGATACAGTTAGCAAGTCCCATTCTGCGATTACTCCCTTCGAGGAGTTTAAGGTGGCATGGGGAGTAACTTTTATTGGTTGTCCGCCAAAAGTAGTCATCTTTAGTAATTTTTCGGAATGCTGTGGTTTCATAGTCTCTACAAGAAGGTCTCCAGACTGGAGCCGCTTTACTGTTTTTGGTGAGCCTGCAGCAGACTCGATGCATTTTTGGATAAGGAATGGGGACAGTTTACTCAGAGGCAGCTCTGATAGAGAGTGTAGTATGAGGAAAGCTGGTATTTCCTCTTGTGGGGTTGTTTTCAACCTCTTTGGTTGAGAATAGTCATTTTCGGTGTCTTTTTCTAGTCTTGAGCTCGATGGCTCTAAAGGTGGAAAAGAACTGTTTTCCATCTTTGCTCCTTTCAGCCCTGGGAGAGTGGATTTCTTCTCCCAGGTTACCGGCCCCGCCACGGGGAGGCAGGAGCAGTGCCGCTAGAGTGACCAAGCGGTATAAGGGTTAATGCGTTAGTTTAAAGAGAAAAAAGAAAGGTGAATTTCCTTCCTGTAACTTAGTTACAATTCGTAATACTAAGTTAGTATTAGTATTAGTAACGGCCGTATGGTGCAAGAAAGCCTATGGCTTATGCTGCACCAGCCAAAAAAAAAAAAAAAAAAAAGTTAACAAAAAGTTAACTTTTGTTAACAAGTTAACAAAAGTTACTAAGTTAACAAATAATTAATGGGAACGTAAGAAAACTTTTACAAATGAATATAACTGTAGCTTTGACAAAAACGCTCTAGAAATCACTCAGGGAATCGCTTGATCACTATAACGCTTGGCACCCGGGGCCTTATAATGGGAGATTTTAATTTCCCAGATATTGACTGGAATTTGGGGGCTGGTCACGCACACACTAGCAAGGCTTTTGTGGATTTATTGGATGATTGTTTTCTACATCAGCATGTTCAGGAGGCAACTAGAGGGAAGAATACTCTTGATTTGATTATCAGCAGTAATTCTTCATGCATTAAGAATCTGCAGATAAATGAACCACTAGGTGGCAGTGATCACAGTGTGCTGAAGTGGGATTTACTCAAAGAGGTAACTACCATTAGGGGTAAAGGGAAGAGGTTATTGCTTTCGTAAAGGCGACTACGATGGACTGAGACAGTATTTAAATTCTATACAGTGGGCCCAACTGATGATGTTACCAACAGCAAATGCAAAATGGGAAGCATTCAAAGAACTTATCTTGGAAGCTACTAGGCTATACATACCAACTAAGAAATATTGTTCAAGATTTAGGCCTAAATGGATGTCAGATGAACTAATGAGGCATATGGCAGAGAAGAAAAATGCATGGGATACATACAAATTAACACATGACACAGAAGCCTATGATAGATACAAGTTGATCTGTAACCAAGTTAAAAAGGAGGATAGGCAGGCGAAGGCAGATTACGAGAAATCTTTGGCAAGGGATGCAAAGAAAAACAGCAAAGAGTTCTTTACTTATGTAAACTCTAGAAGGAAGGGGATGAATCAGATTGGTCCACTTGATATCGATGGGTCAACTGTTGATGATCCTGCTCAGGTAGCTAACAAACTAAATGAATATTTTGCATCAAAATTCCAGATGAGGAGTTATTTAGCGAGGGGAAAGCCAGAGGTGTATTCAACTCTAGCAGTAAGCTAGAGAATCTTGTAATAACTGAGAGTAAAGTGGAGGAGAAATTGTTGAAGATAAACACAAGAAAGGCACCCGGGGTGGATGGGATCTATCCAGTTATATTAAAGGAGGCAGCAAAGGAATTAAGCAAACCCCTTAGCCATAATTATGAGAGCTTTCTTGGACTCAGGGGAGGTACCCACAGACCGGAGATGTGCAAATGTCACCCCAATTCACAAAGGAGGATCAAAGGCTGACACAAGTAATTATACACCTGTGAGTTTAACTTCTGTTCCAGGAAAATTAATAGAGGCACTAGTTAAAGAAGCACTGCAGGATCATTTAGACAAGACTTCAGCTATAGCTCGGACACAGCATGGTTTTGTTAAGGGGAAGTCTTGCCTGACCAATTTGATTGGCTACTATGATGCAGTCACAAAGGAACTGGATGCAGGGAATAACTTTGATATTATATACTTGGATCTTAGAAAGGCTTTTGATATTGTTGCACATGGAAGACTGCTGCACAAATTGGAGCAGTGTGGCATTGGAGGCAAATTGCTGCTTTGGATAAAGGGGTGGCTGAGGGGGAGACTGCTCGTCGTGGACTAATGTTTTTAGTGGAGTTCTTCAGGGCTCAGGGTTGGGTCCATTATTGTTTTCTGTATTCATAAATGATATTGATGAGGGTATATCAAGCTTAATGTCGAAGTTTGCAGACGATACAAAGGTAGGCAGGGTTGTCAAGGACACTACTGACACTATGCTGCTGCAACAGGATCTGGATAGTTTGAGCAGATGGGCTGAGAGGTGGCAAATGAAGTTTAACATTGACAAATGTAAAGTTCTACAAATGGGAAACAGCAACCCCAGAGCAACGTATCAACTCTGTGGTACTACACTGACAGTGGTAGAGAATGAAAGGGACCTGGGGTTGGTTGTGCAGGCAAATATGAAGTTCTCTGAGCAGTGCAGACGGGCTGCAAGAGTAGCTCATGGTGTATTGTCAATGATATATAGGAATTTTTCTAGCAGGGATAAGGAGGTGATTATTCCCTTGTATAAGGCAATGGTCAGGCCACACCTAGAGTACTGTATACAGGTCTGGAGGCCTCATTTCAAAGAAGGATGTAGAGCTGCAGGAACGAGTACAGAGAAGGGCAACAAAATTAGTGAATGGAACAAAGAGGTGCTCTTATGAAGAAAGGCGTAAGTTTTGCAAATTACAGTGTCTGGAGACTAGGCACCAGCGAGGTGATCTGATAGAGGTGTGTAAAGCCTTGAATGGTTTGAGCATGCTCAGTGCTGATGGGATTCTTCCTCTCGCTCAGAATAATCACCTGAGAGGGCATAAATTCAAATTGAGGAAAGACAGATGTAGGATAGACGTGCGGAAATTTGCCTTTAGCCAGCGGGTGGTTGGTTGGTGGAACAGACTTCCATCCCTTGTCGTGGAAGTTCATAGCCTAAATAAGTTTAAGGCTCAGCTGGACAGATATTTTGAACGAACAGAGGGGTGAAGTGGAAGTGGTTTTTTTTTTTTTTTTTTTTTTTTGGCTGATGCTGCATAAGCTTGCTTTCTTGCATCAAATGCCTCTACTAATGCTAAATGCTAACAAAAGTAATGATGAACAAGTATGCCATAGAAAGGGTTATAATGATTGCAGGAGCAGTAATTGAAAAGATGGAGTCATATACTTATCTGGTACAAGTCATTAGCTGTACTCATGATAAATGGCTGGAAGTCAAGAGAACAATAAATTTTGGATGAATAGCATTTAGGAAATATAGTCATATACTGAAGAGCAATATCCCAATTTGTCTGAAATCTAAAATAATGAATCAATGTACCCCCCCCCCCACTGTGGCTTATGGAAGTGAAACTTTGGCACTCGCCAAAAGAATGAAAGAGAAGCTGAGAATGGCACAGCAAAGAATGGAACAAATTATATTGGGAATCAGACTGTTAGATAAGAAGAGAAACACATGGATTAGATAGCAAACCCAAGTAAAGGACATTCTTATAAAAACTAAAGGACTAAAATGGTCTTGGGAGGACACACAGCTCGAAGACATGATGATAGACAGACTAAGAAAATAACAGAATGGTACCCAAGAGGAGCTAGAAGAAAACCTGGAAGACAAAGATGATGGACAGATGAAATGCATGAGTTTGTGGGTAGTAAATGGATGGCCATTGAACAAAACAGAAGGAACTGGAAAGATGTTGGAGTGGTCTTCATCCTGCAGTGCACTGTAAATGGCTGATGTAAATAACTTCTGTTGCAAGGAAATTAATGGTGGCACTGGTTAAAGAAGCACTGCAGGATCATCTAGCAAGACTTCAGTTATAGCTTGGACACAGCATGGTTTTGTTAAGGGGATGTCTTGCCTGAGTAATTTTATTGGATACTATGATGTGGTCACAAAGGAACTAGATGCAGGAAATAACATTGATATCATATATTTCACTCTTAGAAAGGCTTTTGATACTGTGGCACATGGAAGACTGTTGCACAAATTGGAGCAATGTGGCATTTGGAGGCAAATTGCTGCTATGGATAAAGGGATGGTTAAGTGTGAGAAGACAGAGAGTGGTAATCAATGGACACTGCTCTTCGTGGACTAATGTTATTAGTGGAGTCCCTCAGGATTCGGTGAGTCCATTGTTGTTTTCTGTATTTATTAATGATATTGATGATAGAACATCAGCCTTATTGTCTAAGTTTGCAGACAATATATTTGGAAAAGATACGTTGCAGAGTTGTTAATGTCACTAATGACAGTATGCTGCTGCAATAGGATCTAGAAAAGTTGAGCAGATGGGCTGAGAGGTGGCAACTGGAATTTAACATTGACAAATGTAAAGTACTATATACGGGAAACAGTAACCCCAGATCAACGTATCAACTCTGTGGTACTACGCTGACAGTAGTAGAGAATGAAAAGGACCTGGGGGTAATTGTGCAGGCAGATATGAAGTTTTCTGAGCAGCGGAGACAGTCTGAAAAAGTAGCTCGTGGAGTCTTGTCAATGATATACAGGAATATTTCTAGCAGGGATAAGGAGGTGATTATCCCCTTGTATAAGACAATGGTCAGGCTACACCTTGAGTACTCTATACAGGTCTGGAAGCCTCATTTTAGGAAGGATGTAGAGCTGCTGGAGCAAATGCAGAGAAGGGCAACAACATTAGTGAATGGAACAAAGTGTTGCTCTTAAGAAAAAAAGCTGAAGTTTTGCAAATTACAGTGTCTGAGACTAGGCACTTGCGAGGTGATCTGATTGTGGTGTATAAAAATCCTTGAATGGTTTCAGTATGCTCAATGCTGATGCGATTCTTCCTGTTGCTCAGAATAATCACCTGAGAGGGCATAAATTCAAAATGCAGAAAGACAATTGTAGGATAGATGAGCAGAAGTCTGCTTTAGTCAGCGTGTGGTTGATTGCTGACACAAACTTCCATCTGTCATTGTAGAAGTTGATAGCTTAAATGGATTCAGGGCAGAACTAGACAAACGTTTGGAGACAGTGGATGGGTCAAACTAGGTTTTTTTTTTTTTTTTTTACTGATGCTATATATAAGAGAGAGAGAGAGCAACTCTTTATTGCAACTAAATGAATACAATGTACATAGATTTCAGTGAAGTTGCAATTGTCCTGTCACGGCCAAGCTTGCTTTCTTGCATCATGTGCCTTTACTAATGCTAATCTGATTCATCCCCTTCCTTTCAGAGTTTATATAAATAAAGAAGTCTTTGCTCTTTTTCTTTGCATCCTTTACCAAAGATTTCTCATAATCTGCCTTCCCTTGCCTAACCTCCTTTGTGACTTGATTAGAGACCAGCTTATATGTGCCATAGGCTCTGTCACCTGATAATTTTTATGGATCCCATGCATTTTTCTTCTCTGCCACAAGTCTCATTAGTTCATCTGGCATCCAGTATTTCTTAGTTGGTATGGAAAGCCTAGTAGCTTCCAAGATAAATTCTTTGAATTCGTCCCATTTAGAATTTGCTGTTGGCATCATCATCAGTTGATCCCACACTACAGAACAAAAAAAAATCTCTCAGATCACTGTAGTCACCTTTATGAAAGCAAAAATCCTTCCCTTTACCCCTGATGGTTGTTACATCTTTAAGTAAATCCCACATCAGTACACTGTGATCGCTGCCACCTAGAGTTTCCTTTATCAGTAAATTCTTAATGCATGAATAATCACTACTTATAATCAGATATAAAGAGTATTACTCTCTCTTGTTGCCTCTCTAACATGTTGCTGTAGAAAGCAATCATCCAATAAATCCACAAAAGCCTTGCTAGTGTGTGAGTGACCAACCCACAAATTCCAGTCAATATCTGGGAAATTAAAATCCCCCATTATAAGACTCTGATTTACTGGCCCACTCTATTTCCCTGTACAGTTTCTTATTAGCATTAGCATTAGTAGAGGCATTTGATGCAAGAAAGCAAGCTTATGCAGCATCAGCCAAAAAAAAAAAAAAACCCACTTCCACTTCACACCTCTGTTCGTTCAAAATACCTGTCCAGCTGAGCCTTAAACTTATTTTCATCAGAGTCATTAGGCCTATAGCACACTCCTACTCTCAATTTTGATCTCCCAATGCTTATGTTACACCAAACTGACTCGACACTGCACTGTCCAGCAATGTCGACTGGCTTCACTTCCTTGGATTTTATGTATTTCTTAACTAATAGCATAACCCCTCCTCCCTTCCTATCCTGTCTATCCCTTCTGTAGACATTGTACTCCCCAAATTCCAGTTCTGCATTCCTTATATCTGTGTGACACCACGTCTCTGAAATCCCCACAATATCTGCCTTTGATGTTTTGAGCAATACATCAAATTCATCAAATTTATTTACTAAACTCCTAGCATTGGTGTACATGCAAGTATACATGCACCTGTTCTTTTTCTTAGCTACCCCAACACAACCCATGTGTTTACTTGTACCCCAATGATTCCCAGCAGTCTCTGAAATATCCTGCATCTTATTTTCCAGGCTGCGGCTCATTCCAATAGAAACCAATGGTATTCTCATAGCATTGGTGTACATGCAAGTGTACATGCACCTGTTCCTATTCTGAGTTACTCTAACACAGCCCAAGTATTTACTTGTTTCATGACTCCCAGCAGTTCCTGAAATCCCCTGCAACTTGCTCCTTAATCTATTAGTCTCTAAATCCCCCGAAACTAACAGTTTTCAGAAACTACCTAACACTACCTCGATAGCAAACCCTTAGCTATAATTATGAGAGCATCCTTGGACTCAGGGGAGGTTCCCACGGACTGGAGATGTGCAAATGTAACCCCAATTCACAAAGGGGGCACCTTTTCGCGTGCGTGTCGGTGTGACGGCTGCCTAATCTTGGGCTCCTCAAGTTTTCAGTGTTTAATGTATTTTTTTAGCGAGTCTGAGTAAGCTCGATAGTTCGACTGTTGATGATCCTGCTTAGATAGCAAACAAACTGAATGAGTATTTTGCATCTACATTCACACGTGAGGAATTATTAAGGTTTGAAAACGGCAGAAGGTTATCAAATTGTAGCAAGATACTTAATGATTTTGTAATAACTGAGAGCAAAGTGGAAGAGAAATTGTTGAAGTTAAATGTAAGAAAAGCACCTGGGGTGGATGGGATCTATCCAGTTATATTAAAGGAGGCGACAAAGCAACTAAGCAAACCCTTAGCTATAATTATGAGAGCATCCTTGGACTCAGGGGAGGTTCCCACGGACTGGAGATGTGCAAATGTAACCCCAATTCACAAAGGGGGCACCTTTTCGCGTGCGTGTCGGTGTGACGGCTGCCTAATCTTGAGCTCCTCAAGTTTTCAGTGTTTAATGTATTTTTTTAGCGAGTCTGAGTAATATGTTCGTATAGTGACTTCCTAAGTTATCCTGCATCCTTGGTGAAGATGAATACCATGAATCTTTAGGTAATTATTGTTTTTTTACGTGATTTTTTCTTGCCTGTACTGTATTCATATTTGCTGCCTTTGCTTGTCTCAATGCCCGGATGTTAACTCCTTGGTTACTAGCCTTCACTGCTCACTAACCCTTGCCCACTACTGTATCACAAGGTCAAGCAGTTGCATTGTGTTGGGAGTTATTTCGCCAGTCGACCCCCCGTATTGCAGGACGTTTACAACTCCGACCTATTTACGCTCCCGCTCTGCTTATGAGACTGCCTTCGGCAACAAGCTGGAAGAAACTTGGCAATCAAGCGTTTGGTTATTTGTCTGCTATTTGCCTGGCAACGAAGTTTTGGAAATTGTCAGCTTTTGCTGGACAACGCTCTCAACAGACCACTTTTACTTTGACTACTAAACACAATTGTAAACTCTTTTTCAACCCACTTGTAATCCTTTTATCTGCGCCTAAAATCTGAAAATGCCTTTAAAGCAAGATCACCCAAATAATGAAAGCTGCGTAATTTGTGGCACTGTTCCGGACGTAGCTATAGAATGTACTTCCTGTCTCAAGACATACGGAAGCGAATGTCTTGCGTTGGACCTAAAGAGGCTCAGGAAGCAGCGACGGAAAGAATGGCAGTGTACCCCCTGTAAGGGAGAAAATTATATGCAGTCACTAGGAACAACTGGTGAAACTTCTAACAACAACGTTAACCAAATTTCAGATTCACTTCAGCACAGGACCCAACCCGCACCTGAAGGAGACACGGAAAAACTGAGATCGTCAGATTCACATGTGGAATTGACCCCTGACTCATTACTGGCAAAACAAAATCTCATCATGCAAAAATCAAGTAGTTCCCAACAGGATAACATCCTATCAACAGAGATCTCAGAAATAGTTAATCAAGCATCACTAGAACACAGTCCACTTTTGTCTCGCTCCTCACAAATATCGAGACAACTCTATGTAAGAAGCTATCCCCAATTAATAATATCCTCGCAGACCTACTGCTTGAAAACAAGCGACTACGAGAATAAAATGAATGCATGCACAAAACATTGGAGGTGTTGGAAAAAAACTTTGATGATCTGAAGCACTCTGTTTGTGATCTTGCTGTTCAAACTAACCATCATGAGCAGCATCCTCCGGACGGACACGTTCATGCGAAACTGAGAGCTCCTACACAAACCACCCCATTTTTATTATCACATGACTCCTCTTCAGCCCCCATTCTTACAAGATGTCAGTCTGAAGTTGTGTGCCCTGAAATCACAGCAGATGCCAGCGAATACTCTGGAAATACTGCCTCCCAGAAGATCCAAAGAAGTCATCAGGAGCAAAACCTGCCAAATTGCACCTTTTCGCGATCACAAAACTCACATATGGGGTCCTCGTGCTCGAGACCGGATAATGCTCTGTCTGCGGAAGTACATCGCAATTGTGGCTCCACCTCAAACAACGTGAGGGGTAACCATTATACAGGGACTACGATTGTATCTAATGTAAAGACCCATAGAGACACTACAACGTATGTAATGATTGCAAGCCAACGAACAAAAGAACAAACACTGACACGTAATCCAACTCTTAAGGAACTGAGCCCCAATCTTAAAGTTATTGGAACCAATTTGCACTTCAGCAAGATGCAAATTGTGAATGCTAGAATGATGGACAAGCAGATGCGTAATGTTTGATTGATTGGATTGGATTTTATTGGCGCATTAGCGACTAAGGCTATAATGCGCCAAGACCAGGTAATATCTAAAAATATGCGTAATGTCTTCATTAGTAGGCTCTCCCCTGCTACCTCAGCTGATGATGTGGAAAACCTTCTTGCTGCATGCAAAATGAATGGTAGAGTCACTAAGCTGTCCACGAAATATCCCACCTACACCTCCTTTAAGATCGATGCAGCTGATGCAGATTTTGAAGCACTCTTCAATCCTGAAATCTGGCCTGCTGGAGCTCTTGTTATGCCATATCTCGGGCAGCGATATAGGAGTAATGGAAAGGACTCCCACCAATGGCACCCTGATTCATAGCAATCCCAGATCTTGTTAATGCAACCAGAATCACAGACACAGAACACCAATATGCCGATCCCTGTGCTCGTCAATCCTAGACACACCCCACTGAATTGAGTAGTGCCATGTCAGAGACCACCCGTCCATATCAAAGTACCTAGAGTACCTGCCTGCACCATCTTTTATCAGAATGGGCGTAGTCTTAGGAACAAGCTTGATACTATGGAGCAAATTCTGCTCCCCGGACATTTTGACCTGCTCGCCATCACCGAAACCTGGCTGAATGATGATGAAGAATTCCTAGAGGCAGCTGCCCCAGCTGATTATGGGGTCGTATTCACATCTCGGATTGCACACAAGGGTGGAGGTGTCGCAATATTCTACAAGAAATCCGCTTTCGAGCTATTGGATAATAAATCCAGTAACTCTCCTAACTATGAAGCAATCCTCGTTACGTTAGGATACAACTTCGTGACGTTTGACATCTGTGTGCTGTACATACCCCCAAAGCCGTCCCAGCAAATCATCCTTGAAGTTTCCAACTGGTTAATCAATCAGCTGCATCCCACAGCTTCTCACTTAGTTTGTGGTGATTTCAATTTACCTCTTCAGCTATCTAATCTGAAAAAGGATCTTCTGGCACACTTGAGATGTGCTGACCTACAACTTATTAATGAAGCTCCAACCAGGAGGAATAACCTCTTAGATCTAGTTCTAGCCTCTTTCCCTTGCACCCTTGATTACATTACAGAAACGTCATTTGACTCTGATCATGTCCCGATACATGTGACCGCATATCTGCCAGCCCCCAAATTAGAAGCCAGAAGGACAACAACAAAGGTTGACATCACTAGTCCCAACTTACTTGACGTAGATAAGTGCATCAGAGCCGCCTCTCTCATTCCCTGGATGGCCTTAGAGACTTGTGACCCAGAACTAGCTGTGAACATTCTCACAAACTGGATCAACACGGTTGCCAAATATGCTGCCTCTAAAAAGATCACAATCAGTCCATATACAAGACTTTGGTGGAATTCTGAACTCAAAACGAGTTTCCAGCTGAAGCAACAGCTCCATCGCACATAGAAACAGTCTCAAAATGTCAATGATCGTATCGTTTATTCAAGGGCACAGGCTCAATTTAATCGCCTGAAATCTGAGGCAATCAAATTACATGTTAACCGTGAGCTGGCTAAAGGAAAAATTCCATACAAGAAAGCAAACCCTCATTTTCCTTTACAACTTGATCCTGAATTGTGGCTCGATTTCGTCACAAGATTTAACCGTAATCCTATGCCAAACTCAGATCTAGCTCTACTAACAGAGCCCATCCAGCAAGAAGTGTTGAACAACATTCAGATTACAAAACAACAGCTGATCGTAGCCATCAATTCTCTACCTGCCTCGTCAACTACCGGTGATGATGATGGAGTTCCCCAATTCATGCTCAAATGCCTAAGTCCGTACATTATTCAGCCACTTTTAATTATCTTCAACCAGTTACTCTCGAACAAAATTTTCCCACAACAGTGGAAAAACTATCTCATCAAACCTTTAGCCAAAGTTCAGTCGCCATCGAACCCTAAACACTTCCGACCCATCTCCAACTCCTCCAGCCTGCTGAAGCTCCTGGAGAAGGCCTTACTCCCCATCCTCACTAAGCAGATCTTGCCCAGTAATCCAGCCCAAATTCACTACTCCCTTCCAAACAGATCAACGATCACTAATCTGCTAGCCACCACAAATACTATCTTGTCAGCATTGGAGAATAGGGAGGAACTAGCTGTGACTTACTTAGACATTGAGGCTGCATTTGATGCCGTCCAAGTAAACCAACTTCTCTCTCCTCTCTTCTGAATAAGAGTTATAAAGCTTCATACAGGAGATCGCACCCTTACTAGATCCATCACCGCAGGAGTCCCACAAGGAGGGGTCCTTTCGGGCCTTCTGTTTTCATCCATTATCTTCCCACTGGTTGCACATTCTCGATGTCTACTGAGCTATGCGGATGATATCAAGATACTCACTCCCATCATCCCCGGTCAAGACCTAGATCTGGTAAAAGTGGAAATTAACAACACTCTCACCACAGTCACATCTTACCTCTGCCAGTTTGGGCTCAAGATCAATCCTGCTAAGTCTGAATTCATGATGTATTCATTGAAGCAAACTCCTTCTTCTCTCCAGCCTTCGGTCGGCAACACCATCATCCCAATTGTGTCCAGCCATCGTGATCTGGGCGTTGTATTCAACCCAAAACTTCGATTCAACGCCCACATAGATATGCTCCTCACACATGCTTCAAGACTCCGGTGGATAGCAAAACATCTCCTTCATATCACAGATAAAAAGATAACCGTGAGGTACATAAGAACAGTTATCTTTCCACCTTTACTCTATGCTGCTGAAATTTGGGCGTCAGCAGCACCGTCAATAAAGAAACCACTCTCTGCCACAGAATTCTGGCTCCTAAAGTGGGGCAACAGGAAGCACAACCTTCAGCTCTGATTCGTACCACGCAGCTTGCCAACTCTCTTGGGATTCCACGGCTTCCCACCTTAGTTGACGACCAACGCCTCTTAGCAACAGTCAAGATGATAACAGGCATAATCGCAACACCTTCACTCTGGGATACCTGTGGCTGGAGGATTCCCCTTGCTGCCCTTAGGGCCAATCCCGAGCTCTACTCGCATTCAGCGCGACTCCATCTCTCGGACAGGTTCCTCCCTCAACAGATGCTCAAGCAAACCCAGGCACTTGACGCTGACCTGAACAAATTCGCTGTTGACCGGACTTACCGGAAAAAAATTATGTCTAGTAGGACTAATCAGCAATGACATGTGTACCTTGCATCTCTTCCTGTCTGATTGAGCTGGTGCTCTTATCTCGATGTTAAGCCAGCTCAATCAGATTTAACTGTCGTAAGGAGTTCTCTCCTTTGTATTATAATATGTTTTCTTTGTAAAATTACCTTTTTGTAAATAATTGTTCAATTCTCCCGGAAGTTTGGGAAACTGTAAGCTCCTGGCTTTATGGCAGTGAAGGGTAATAAAGATTCTCTCTCTCTCTCTCTCTCTCTCTCTCTCGAAGGGTGACACGAGTAATTACAGACCAGTTAGTTTAACTTCTGTTCCGGGTAAAATAATGGAGTCGCTGGTTAAAGATGCATTGCAGGATCATCTAGACAAGGCTACAGCAATAATTCAGACACAGCATGGGTTTGTTAAGGGAAAGTCTTGTCTGACAAATTTGATAGGATATTATGATGTGGTTACAAAGGGACTGGATGCAAAAAATAATTTTGATATCGTATATTTGGATTTCAGGAAAGCTTTTGACACTGTTGCGCATGGAAGACTATTGTACAAATTGGAGCAGAATGGTATTAAGGGTAAGTTGCTACAAAGGATAAAAGGATGGTTGAGTGGGAGAAGACAGAGGGTGGTAATTAATGGGTGTTGCTTTTCATGCACTAACCTTATTAATGGAATCCCACAGGATTCGGTGTTGGTTCCTCTGTTATTTTGTATATTTATCAATGATATTGATGAAGGTATATCAGGCTTACAGTCAAAGTTTGCAGATGATACAAAGGTTGGCAGGGTTGTTAATGACAGTAATGGCAGTGTGCTACTGCAACAGAATCTAGATAATTTGGGCAGATGGGCTAAGAAGTGGCAACTGAAGTTTAACCTTGACAAATGCAAAGTACTACACATGGGTAGAAGTAACCCCAGAGAAACGTACCAACTGTGTGGTACAACACTTAAGGTGGTAGAAAATGAAAAAGACCTGGGAGTAATTGCGCAGTCAGATATGAAGTTTTCTGAGCAATGCAGACAGGCTGCCAGGGCAGGTCATGGGGTTTTGTCAATGATATATAGGAATTTTGCTAGCAGGGAAAAGGAGGTGATTATTCCTCTGTATAAGGCAATGGTTCAGGCCACGGCTTGAGTACTGCGTACAGGTCTGGAGGCCTCATTTTAGGAAGGATGTAGATTTACTTGAGCGTGTACAGAGAAAGGCAACAAGATTGGTGAGGGGAATGAAGGGATCCTCTTACTAAGAGAGGTTTAAGTTCTGCAAATTGCAGTGGCTGGAGACTAGGCACCCGCGTGGTGATCTGATTGAGGTATATAAGGCCTTGAATGGGTTGAGCACGCTGAATTCTGATGGGATCCTTCCACTTGTTCAGATTACGAATCTAAGGGGGCATAAATTCAAATTAAGAAAAGACAGATGTAGAATAGATGTGCGGAAATTTGCCTTTAGCCAGCGGGTGGTTAATTGCTGGAACAAACTTCCATCTGTCGTTGTGGAAGTTGATAGGTTGAATAAATTTAAGGAGGAACTGGATAGGCATTTGGAGGGAATGGTGTGATTTTTTTTTTTTTTTTTTTGGCTGATGCTGCATAAGCTCATACATTTGCTTTCTTGCATCACATGCCACTACTACTACTATTACTACTATAGCATTAGCAAATATTTTTGCTCCTTTTCTATTTACGTGTATCCCATCCCTGTTGAAGCAATCTCTCCTGTTAAAAAGCAGAGACTATGCTGAGAAAAATTCAATCCCATTTGCTGTGCACAATCTCTTCTGGGCCAAATTGATTGATAATGCTTTCAATTGCAGATACCCTCAAGTCTTGAGTTAATTCACAAGGTTTTCAAGGATATAATCCTTCCTATTGTGTCCATGAAGAATTGCAGACACATACACATTCTTCCTATGTCCACAGATTGTCGTTGTGTTCATTTGATATCGTTAATTCCCCACATGGATAATAATTTTCTCTTTACTTCATACAAGGACTAATAGGGGATACAAGGACTAATATATTAACAGTAGCCATTGGCAGAGGTGAAAGTGATTCTTGCACTGCTTCTATTAGAATGAGCCGCAGCCTGGAAAATAAGATGCAGGATATTTCAGAGACTGCTGGGAATCATTGGGGTACAAATAAACACATAGGTTGTGTTAGGGTAGCTAAGAAAAAGAACAGGTGCATGTATACTTGTGTGTACACAAGTATACATGTGTACACTTTGATGTTTTGAGCAATACCTCAAATTCATCAAATAAATTTGATGAATTTGAGGTATTGCACAAAACATCAAAGGCAGATATTGTGGGGATTTCAGAAACGTGGTGTCATACAGATATAAGGAATGCAGAACTGGAACTTGGGAAGTACAATGTCTACAGAAAGGATAGACTGGATAGGAAGGGAGCAGGGGTTATGCTATTAGTTAAGAAATACATAAAATCCAAGGAAGTGAAGCCAGTCGACATTGCTGGACAGTGCAGTGTCAAGTCAGTTTGGTGTGACATAAGCATTGGGAGATCAAAATTGAGAGTAGGAGTGTGCGATAGGGCTAATGACTCTGATGAGTATAATAAGAAACTGTATGGGGAAATAGAGTGGGCCAGCAAATCAGAGAGTCTTATAATGGGGGATTTTAATTTCCCAGATATTGACTGGAATTTGGGAGCTGGTCACTCACACACTAGCAAGGCTTTGTGGATTTATTGGATGATTGTTTTCTACATCAGCATGTTTGGGAGGCAACTAGAGGGAGTAATACTGTTGATTTGATTATCAGTAGTGATTCTTCATGCATTAAGAATCTGCAGGTAAATGATCCACTAGGTGGCAGTGATCATTAGCATTAGCATTAGTAGAGGCATATGATGCAAGAAAGCAAGCTTATTCAGCATCAGCCAAAAAAAAAAAAAAAACAACCACTACTCCCATTTCACCCCTCCGTTCGTTCGAAATACCTGTCCAGCTGAGCCTTAAATTTATTTAGGCTATCAACTTCAACAACAAGCGATGGGAGTCTATTCCACAAACCAACTGCCCGCTGGCTAAAGGCAAATTTCCGCACATCTATCCGACATCCGTCCTTCCTCAATTTGAATTTATGCCCTCTCAGGTGATTATTCTGAGCAAGAGGAAGAATCCCATCGGCATTGAGCATGCTCAAGCCATTCAAAGCCTTATACACCTCTATCAGATCACCTCGCCGATGCCTAGTCTCCAGGCTCTGTAATTTGCAAAACTTAAGCCTTTCTTCGTAAGAGCAACGTTTTGTTCCATTCACTAATCTTGTTGCCCTTCTCTGTACTTGTTCCAGCAGCTCTACATCCTTCTTGAAATGAGGCCTCCAGACCTGTATACAGTACTCAAGGTGTGGCCTGACCAATGCCTTATACAAGGGAATAATCACATCCCTGTCCCTGCTAGAAAAATTCCTGTATATCATTGACAAGACACCATGAGCTACTCTTGCAGCTCGTCTGCACTGCTCAGAGAACTTCATATCTGCCTGCACAATTACCCCCAGGTCCTTTTCATTCTCTACCACTGTCAGCGTAGTACCTCAGAGTTGATACGTTGATCTGGGGTTACTGTTTCCCATATGTAGTACTTTACATTTGTCAATGTTAAACTTCACAGTGTGCTGAAGTGAGATTTACTCAAAGAGGTAACTACCATTAGATGTAAAGGGAAGGGTTATTGCTTTCATAAAGGCGACTACAATGGACTGAGACACTATTTAAATTCTATACAGTGGAACCAACTGATGATGTTACCAACAGCAAATTCAAAATGGTAAGCATTCAAAGAACTTATCTTGGAAGCTACTAGGCTTTACATACGAACTAAGAAATATTGTTCAAGGTTTAGGCCTAAGTGGATGTCAGATGAACTAATGAGACATATGGCAGAGAAGAAAAATACATGGGATACATACAAATTAACACATGACACAGAAGCCTATGATATATACAAGTTGATCTGTAACCAACTTACAAAGGAGGTTAGGCAGGCGAAGGCAGATTACGAGAAATCTTTGGCAAGGGATGCAAAGAAAAACAGCAAAGAGTTCTTTACTTATGTAAACTCTAGCAGGAAGGGGATGAATCAGATTGGTCCACTTGATATCGATGGGTCAACTGTTGATGATCCTGCTCAGGTAGCTAACAAACTGAATGAATCTTTTGCATCGAAATTGACACATGAGGAGTTATTCAGCGAGGGAAATGCCAGAGGTGTATTCAACTCTGGCAGGAAGCTAGAGAATCTTGTAATAACTGAGAGTAAAGTGGAGGAGAAATTGTTGAAGATAAATACAAGAAAGGCACCTGGGGTGGATGGGATCTATCCAGTTATATTAAAGGAGGCAGCAAAGGAAGTAAGCAAACCCTTAGCCATAATTATGACAGCTTCCTTGGACTCAGGGGAAGTACCCATGGACTGGAGATGTGCAAATGTGACCCCAATTCGCAAAGGAGGATCAAAGGGTGACACAAGTAATTATAGACCTGTTAGTTTAACTTCTGTTAGTTTAATGGAGGCACTGGTTAAAGAATCACTGCAGGATCATCTAGACAAGACTTCAGTTATAGCTCAGACACAGCATGGTTTTGTTAAGGGGAAGTCTTGCCTGACCAATTTGATTGGATACTATGATGCAGTCACAAAAGAACTGGATGCAGGGAATAACTTGGATATTATATACTTGGATCTTAGAAAGGCTTTTGATACTGTTGCACATGGAAGACTGCTGCACAAATTGGAGCAGTGTGGCATTGGAGGCAAATTGCTGCTATGGATAAAGGGGTGGTTGAGGGGGAGAAGACAGAGAGTGGTAATCAATGGACACTACTCATCATGGACTAATGTTATTAGTGGAGTCCCTCAGGGTTCAGTATTGGGTCCATTATTGTTTTCTGTATTTATAAATGATATCGATAATGGTACATCAAGCTTAATGTCCAAGTTTGCAGACAATACGAAGGTTGGCAGGGTTGTCAAGGACACTACTGACACTATGCTACTGCACCAGGATCTGGAAAGGTTGAGCAGATGGGCTGAGAGGTGGCAAATGAAGTTTAACATTGACAAATGTTAAGTACTACACATGGGAAACAGCAACCCCAGAGCAACGTATCAAATCTATATACACTGACAGTGGTAAGAATGAAAGGGACCTGGGGGTGGTTGTGCAGGCAGATATGAAGTTTTCTGAGCAGTGCAGACGGGCTGCAAGAGTAGCTCATGGTGTATTGTCGATGATATATAGGAATTTTTCTAGCAAGGATAAGGAGGTGATTATTCCATTGTATAAGGATTATTCCATTGTATAAGGCAATATCAGACCACACCTAGAGTACTGTATGCAAGTCTGGAGGCCTCATTTCAAGAAGCATGTAGAGATGCTGGAACGAGTACAGAGAAGGGCAACAAGATTGGTGAATGGAACAAAGGGGTGCTCTTACGAAGAAAGGCTTAAGTTTTGTAAATTACAGTGTCTGGAGACTAGGCACCGGCGAGGTGATCTGATAGAGGTGTATAAAGCCTTGAATGGTTTGAGCATGCTCAATGCTGATGGGATTCTTCCTCTTGCTCAGAATAATCACCTGAGAGGGCATAAATTCAAATTGAGAAAAGACGGATGTAGGATAGACGTGAGGAAATTTGCCTTTAGCCAGCGGGTGGTTGGTTGGTGGAATAGACTTCCCTCCCTTGTCGTGGAAGTTGATAGCCAAAATAAGTTTAAGGCTCAGCTGGACAGGTATTTCGAACGAACAGAGGGGTGAAGTGGAAGTGGTTATTTTTTATTTATTTATTTTATTTTATTTTTTTTT
The DNA here is from genome assembly GCF_048544385.1 of Mastigoproctus giganteus. NCBI lineage: Eukaryota > Metazoa > Arthropoda > Arachnida > Uropygi > Thelyphonidae > Mastigoproctus > Mastigoproctus giganteus. The sequence goes on along the minus strand of NC_143577.1, from coordinate 719,837 downwards.
TTTTAGCTGATGCTGCATAAGCTTGCTTTCTTGCATCAAATGCCTCTACTAATGCTAATCTTTTTTTTTTTTTTTTAATGAAAATCCCAAACACAAGAGGTATTAGAACCTATAGTACTTAGTACCCTGCTTGGGTTGGAGGTTGAGAAGAGGAAAGAAGATATTTGTTGACATTTGACTTCAACTTCTGCAGACTGTAATTTTCAGGAAATACGTATGAAGGAAGGTTGTTCCAGAAAATGGCAGTTGAATGAATAAAAGAGGAAGATGAAAATTTGGTTCTGTGAGTTTGGAGTTGGATAATAAATGGATGTTGGCTGGTGGTGGTGGCACGTGTTCAGACTGTTTTGAAAGAGAGAGTGGGAATTATAGAAGCCAATTCAGAAGAACAGTGCCCATGGAAATATCTGTAGAGAGGCAAGCAGCAGAAACAGTACGTCTATGAAACAGCGAGTGGAGAGACTCTGTTATAGAGATGAATCAATAAATAACCTAACTGCCCTCTTCTGAATGGAATCAAGAAGCCTGAGAGAGGTTTTGGGGGCACCATCCAAGATGTAGTAACAATAGGATCTGCGATTTGTACAGAGTGAACAGCTGTTTGGAAGAAAAGTAAAGGCAAGAGCGAAAGAGAAAACCAAGTCTTTTAGATGCAGAGGAAGCAATATTTGTAATGTGCTTGTGCCAAAAAAATATTAGAAGTCAGGGTAATCCCTAAAAGAGATATTTCACTTTGCCTAGAATTTGGAGTGTCACCAAAGATAAGCATAGGAGCAGAAGAATCCTTTTTGCGAGATAGTGGTAGTAGTGGTAGTGGTGGTGGTATGTGATGCAAGAAAGCAAATGTATGAATTTATGCAGCGTCATCCAAAAAAAAAAAAAAAAAAAAATCACGCCATTCCGTCCAAATGCCTGTCCAGTTCCTCCTTAAATTTATTTAACCTATCAACTTTCACAACGACAGATGGAAGTTTGTTCCAGCAATTAACCACCAGCTCGCTAAAGGCAAATTTCTGCACATCAATTCTACATCTGTCTTTTCTAATTTGAATTTATGCCCCCCATTAGGTTCGTAATCTGAACAAGTGGAAGAATCCCATCAGAATTCAGCATGCTCAACTCATTCAAGGCCTTATACACCTCAATCAGATCACCTTGCAGCTCCAGCCGCTGAAATTTGCAGAACTTAAGACTCTCTTGATAAGAGGATCCCTTCATTCCCCTCACCAACCTTGTTGCCCTTCTCTGTACACGCTCAAACAAATCTACATCCTTCCTAAAATGAGGCCTCCAGACCTGTACGCAGTACTCAAGGCCCGGCCTGACCATTGCCTTATACAGAGGGACAATCACCTCCTTCTCCCTGCTAGCAAAATTCCTATATATCATTGACAAAACCCCATGACTTGCCCTGGCACCCTGTCTGGATTGCTCAGCATTGCAGATAGGCTGCCAGGCTTCATATCTGACTGAACAATTACTCCCAGGTCTTTTTTCATTTTCTACCACGTTCAGTGTGGTACCACACAGTCGGTATGTTTCTCTGGGGTGATTTCTACCCATATGCAGTATGTTGCATTTGTCAAGGTTAAACTTCAGTTACCACTTCTTAGCCCATCTGCCCAAATTAAGACATAACAGATATATAAGACAAGTCTGAGTTTTAGAAGGAGGGAAATCAACTAAGTTGTCTATGCCCCATTGGAGAATTACCTGGAGATCTGCATTTAAGGAATCGGTAGCAGATTTTCAAGAAGTTGAAGCTGATTGAAAGAGCACGGTTTCTCAAAATGAAAAGCAGAATGTAATGTGTTATCATCAGCAAAACTATGAACAGGATTTCCAGTCAATGGAAGAAGGTCATTAATATAAAAGAGGAAAAGAGTGGAGGAAAGAACTGAACCTTGGTTGACATCGGCATTAGTGGAGAAGTTAGAAGAAAGAGCCAGCTACCATCACCCTCAGAGAGAAAACTGGATAACCAATTACAAAATACCGGTAGGCAAACCATAAGACGGAAGCTTGTTTAGAAGCTCTTTATGCCAAACACGATCAAAAGCCTTTGAGATGTCAAGACTGCTTGTGTTTCACCGAACTTTTCCATTGAATTAGTCCATAAATGGGTAACATAAGACAGAATATCATGTGGATCGACACTGACGGAATCCATACTGGCGATCGTTGATCAGATGGAAGGTTTCTAGATAGTTAAAGACTACGCGGTTAATTGAGTTCTCCATTATTTTAAAAAGAATAGAAGTAATTACAATGGGACGATAATTTGATGGGAGGGATTTCTCACCCTTTTTAGGAAGTGACTGGATATGAGCAAATTTCCAAGCAGAAGGAAAAACAACTTTGAAATAAGAAAGTGAAAAAAGGTGGCAAAGAACAGGAGTAAGTTCTGGAGCACGGGTTTTGAGAACAAGTGGAGAAATAGCATCAGGACCTGGAGCTTTCTTAGCGTCAAAATTCTTCTGACGTCCTTTTGACGGAAGACCACAGGAGGCATTGAATGGAGCGTGTTGGGAATTGTGGGAGATGTTTTACCAAAATCATTAATAAATGAGTTGGAAGAAAAATGAGATGTTACCAGGGCAGCTTTATCCTTGGCTGAAGTGACAACAGAACCATCAGGTTGGGACAGAGCTGGGAGCAGAGATGGGCAAAAGTTGCGGCCAATAGCTTTGGCAAGTGACCAGAATGCCCGGCAACCATTAGGGCAAGAAGTTTTCTACACTTAGCCTGTTCAAATTCTAGTTTGAACTGATTAATATCTGCTTTACAATTGTTGCAAGCTTTGGTGTAGGCAGAAAATGAAACTGAAGAATAAAAAACCAGCTAAGTATGATATGCAACATTCTTCTCTTGAACAGCCTTAGCATATTTATTGGAAAATCAAGGTTTATTTTGTTGTTGTTGTTTGGTTTTTAGGAGCATTAGCAACTAAGGCCATATTGCTCCGGGATATGCGGTGGTCATTCACTGACCTTTCCGCATTCTCTGTATTTGGTGGTGACGGGCTCGAACCCCGGTCTAATCAAGAAGCGTGTGCTACGCACTGCTGGCTCCTGCCCACCTGGCTACGGAGGTGCCACCAAGGTTTAGATAAAGGACGAGATTTTAAAGTGGAGTGTGGGATAAAGGATTCCATTCCTGCAAGAATAATTTCACTAACAATCTGAGGAAACGTTGACATCAGAAGTTTTGAAACAGTAATCCAATCAAGGAAAAGAAGAAAAGAAATCTTGCACGTCATCCCATTTTGGATTCTTGTAATGCCAAACAATACGAGGTTGGGAATAGCCATGAGATAAAGGCTCCATTGGAGAAGAGACAATCACCAATTGTTGTTATTTGGTTTTTAGGAGCATTAGCAATTAAGGCCATATTGCTCTGGGGATATGCGGTAGTCATTTTGCTGACCTTTCTGCATTCTCTGTATTTGGTAGTCACGGGCTCGAACCCCAGTCTGATCAAGAAGCGTGTGCTACGCACTGATGCTCCTGCCCACCTGGCTACGGAGATGCCCCTCACCAAGTGCCTAAACGACCTCGCACTTCGACCGTCTACTTAGAAGGGTTGTTTGTGAGAAAAAGATCAAGCGTGTTGGCTGTATGGTTAGAATTTTCCGGTATTCTTGTAAGTAAATGAACAATCTGTGCAAGGTCATTAGTAATTGTAAAAGCCTCGGCATCTCGACCAGCTGGGTGTGACTAGAAAATGGAAGCCAGCTGGAGTTGTGAACGTACCCAAGTACCACCTTTGAGGTGAAAGGAATCATGCAGCAAATAATTTGGGCAACTGAGATGAGCAGTAGTTGAATCAACCGATAACTGAGATTCTGTCAGAAGAAGTACATGAGGTTTGGCAGACTGCAAGTTGAAATGGACATCGTTCAGATTAGAACTGAGACCACATATATTTGTGAAATGAATTAGGAAGTGTTTGGGAGGTTTAGATCTTTTTGCAGATAAGCTTACTCTATTAGTTTGACAATTCATGGTGTATTCAATAGTAAGAAAAGTGGGTGGGACATGCTGTATGAAGTAATGAAATTTTTGGATATGGCATACACATGGTAAGAATATACCCAGATCCTTGACATAATGTGGCCTTGACAATTCCCCCCCCCTCTGCATGCACACTACTCGGACTCCCTCCATTATCTGGTAGAGTAGAAGTAGCAAGATTATACACTAGCTGATCCAGTAGCCTCCTACTGAGTTACCAATAGGTTTGGTCCAGTGTACTAACTAGCAGCCAGGCTGTGAACACTGTTTTAGAGCTGTACCCTCGAAATGTAAGGAAGATTGGATCTCGCCACAATGTTCATCATAACCTCAAAAGTAATCAATCATACTGCATGATGGAAGAGATGGGGAAGGGTTGACCGGAACTTAGCTCTGGAGACTAAACATGGGTTCCACCACTTCAAGCCTCCAATAAGCAAAGTGGTGGTATTTCACCGGTTGATGAGAGTCATCTACCACCTAGTATTGCCTGGTAACACAGAGGGATGGCATTCCTCCATGTGGTGTGGGTGCCACACCTCACCCCCTACCTATGTTGGTTCACACCTGGGTGGTCAACCACAGTGTGCATGTGTATGGAGGTTATACCCAGGATTACTAACAGTGCCATCATCGTGAAGGTGCAAGCAGAATATCTGGCTGTCACAGACCATCCAAACTTCGCCGAAATTGGGTCCACTTGACTTGATTGTCTCCCGAATATCAGTTTAGATTCCCAGGTTGCAAGTACAGCTTGTCTGGCATATTTGAGAGAATATCTGTGACAACCTCAAGGACCAAATTTTGGTCCTTGAGGACCAATGTTTGAAATGTCATCAATTGTTTCTCCTGGCAAACACACCCTGGTTCTGGGCTACCTATCTTTATTATAAAAAATGTTATTACCCATTTCCCTGACAATAATCTTCCAGTAAACTAGATCATTTTTGACCTGAGAAGTCTGCACTTGACTATTCTTTTCTGGGATCCGAATCAGGGGTGCATTACTTGGTAGGTCAGGAGATACTTGAGTCCCTGATGAGCTCCCAATTACATCTGTTTCTAGGGCAAGCACTTGTTTCTTCAGTGACTCAAATTCTTTTTGTAATGCACCAAGTTGTAATTTGAGATCAATCAGATCAATGAGATCAATCAGGGTTTGCTTACTTCCTTTGCTGCCTCCATTAATATAACTGGATTGATCCCGTCCACCCCAGGTGCCGTCCTTATGTTTAATTTCAGTACACTCCTTACATCAGTTGCAAAGAAAAGAATTGCCAGATGAACTTGGTTTGTCTAGTAGACCAGCATTAGAATATATGCCGGAGCCTATACGAATGATGTTTGTATATGATTTGAATGGGCAAACTGAGTAATTCACAACACTTATTTTGCAATGAGCCATGGCTAACCACTCAAAAAAAGTAATGTGACAATTTCCAAATGAAACTTCAGATAGTTTTCAAATGCACCATAGTAAATTAATGGTATGATTCAGCTGGCGGTTGTGCTTCATAGATATTATGGCCTTAATCATAAAAGAGGAAACAATATCTACTTCTGACTGAATTTTGAAAGAAAATTGTTGTACCTCTTCCTCAGACACTTGCCCAATTGATATATACTCCTTGACTGGATTAGATGAGGTCTCATTTTCAAGAGTATCAATGCACAAAGGAGAATTATCATTATTCTCTTTATACCTATAAGAAGGAAACAAATTCATATATTCTGATATATTCTAAGAATGACACATTTGATAATTACATATATAAAAATTCTCCATAAACAAAGCATCATTGAATAAACTTAATGTTTCATAAAAAACAAATTAACAGCATCGAAAACACCAGAAACGTTTAAAAGTATGATAGCACAGCACAGCACAGCACTGCAACTGCTGAAGTTGCAAAATAGAAATTATTCGTTCCAAATACCTGTCCAGCTCAGCCTTAAATTTATTTAGCCTATCAACTTCCACAACAAAAGATGGAAGTCTGTTCCAGCAATCAACGACCCGCTAGCTAAAGGCAAATTTCCACACATTTATTCTACTACTGTCTTTAACCTAACATTGTACTCGTTCTAGCAATTCAACATCCTTCCTAAAATGAGGCCTTCAGACCTGTACACAGTACTCTAGGTGTGGCCTGACCATTGTCTTGTACAACGGGATAATCACCTCCCTGTCCCTGCTATCAAAATTCCTACATATTGTTGACAAGACTCCATGACCTGCCCTGCTCACCGAACTTCATATTTAACTGCACAATTACCCCCAGGTCTTTTTCACTTTCCACTTCCTTGAGTGTAGTACCACACAGTTGGTATGTTTCTCTTGGGTTATTGCTACCCATATGCAGTATTCTGCATTTGTCAACATTAAAACTTCAGTTGCCACTTCTCAGCCCATTTGCCCAACTTATCTAGATCCAGCTGGAGTAGCATACTGTCTTTACTGTCGTTAACAACCCTGCCAACCTTTGTATCACTGCAAACTTGAACATTAATCCTGATATACCTTCATCAATATCACTGATGAATACACAAAACAACAATGGGCCCAGCACCGAAACCTGGGGAACTCCACTAATAACATTTGTCCTTGAAGAGCAGTGTCCATTGATTACCACTCTCTGTTGTCTCCCACTCAACCAACCCCTTATCCATCGTAGCAACTTACCCTTAATGCCATACCTCTCCAAACTGTACAGCAGTCCTCCATGTGCAACAGTATCAAAAGCTTTCCTGCAATCCAGGTATATGATATCAAAATTATTTTTGTCATTCAGTTCCTTTGTGACCACATCATAGTATCCAATCAAATTGGTTACACAAGACCTCCCTTTAACAAACCATGCTGTGTCTTAACTATTACGGCAGTCTTGTCTAGATGATCCTGCAATGCTTATTTTACCACTGACTCCATTATTTTCCCCAGAACACAAGTTAAACTAACAGGTCTATAGTTATTTGTGTCACCTTTTGAATCCCCTTTGTAAACCGGTGATACATTTGGATACCTCCAGTTCATAGGGACCTCCCCTGAGTCCAAGGAAGCTCTCATAATTATGGCTAAGGGTTTGCTTACTTCCTTTGCTGCCTCCATTAATATAACTGGATTGATCCCGTCCACCCCAGGTGCCGTCCTTATGTTTAATTTCAACAATTCTCTTCCACTTTGCTCTTAGTTATTACAAAATCACTTAGCTCTCTGTTAGAGTTTGATAAACTTCTAGCATTTTCCTCATTGAATAACTCCTCATGTTTGAATGTAGATGCAAAATACTCATTCAGTTTATCAGCTACCTGAGCATGATCATCAATAGTCAACCCATATATGTTAAGTGGTCCAAACTGATTCATACCTTTCCTTCTAGAGTTTACATAAGAAAATAACTCTTTGCTGTTTTTCTTTGCATTCTTTGCCAAAGATTTCTTGTAATCTGCCTTTGCCTATCTAACCTCCTTTGTGACTTGATTAGCTTATATCTGCCATAGGCTTCTGTGTCACCTGATAATTTATATGCATCCCGCACATTTTTATTCTCTGCCACGAGCCTCATTAATTCATCTGACATCCATTTAGGCCTGAACCTTGGACAGTATTTCTTAGTTGGAATGAAAAGTCTAGTAACCCCCAAGGTTAAGTCCCTAAAGGCTTCCCAATTAGAAATCAACGTTGATCCCATTGTAAAGAATTTAAAAACTGGCTGAGACTCCTGTAGTCACCTTTACGAAAGCAAAAGCCCTTCCCTTTAGCCTTGATGGTAGTTACATCTTTAAGTAATTCCCATATCAGTACATTGTGATCACTGTCACCCAGTGGTTCCTTTTTCTGCAAATTCTTAATGCATGAATAATCACTGCTGGTAATCAGATCAAGGGTATTACTCTAACTGGTTGCCTCTCGAACATGCTGATGTAGAAAACAGTCATCCAATAAATCAAAAATAAGTCTTGCTAGTGTACAAGTGACCAACCCACAAGTTCCAGTCAATATCTGGTAAATTAAAATCACCCATTATAAGACATTCTGATTTACTGGCCCACTCTATTTCTCTGAACAACTGCTCATTATACTGATCAGATTCATTAGGCCTATAACACACACCTACTGTCATTTTTTTTTTCCCGGTGCTTATGTCACACCAAACAGACTTAACACTGCAGTGTTCACCAACATCAATTAGATGCACTTCCTTTTTTGTGGACAACATAACCCCTCCTCCCTTCCTGTCCTATATATCCTTTCTGTAAACGTTGTACTCCCCAAATTCTAATTCTGCACTGCATATATCTGTGTGAAATGACGTCTCTGATATCCCAACAATATCTGCCTTTGGTGTCTTGACTAACACTTCAAGCTCATCAAATTTATTAACTATACTCCTAGCATTGGTGTACATGCAAGAATACATGCATCTGTTTCTACTCTTAGTTACCCTAACAAAGCCCATGTATTTATTTGTTACACTATGACTCCCAGCAGTCCTGGAAATCCCCATTGCCTTGATTTCCAGGCTGCTGCTCAATTGCATTTCAACAGAAGCAGTGCAAGAATCACTTTCACCTCTGCCAGCGGCTACTGTTAATCTATTAGTCCATGTATCCCCCAAGCTAGCAGTTTTCCGACCCACCTAACACTGCCTCGATAGCATCAGCAAAATTCTTGCACCCTTTCTATTTAAGTGTATCCCATCCCTGTAGAAGCAGTCTCTCCTGTCAACAAGAACAGACGAGGCTGAAAAAAATTATACCTCTTGAGCCTTGCACAATATCTCCAGGGCCAAACTGATCAACAATACTCTCATCATATACTCCCTCCTATTGTGTCTGGGCAGAACTGCATACCCTTTCACATTATTCCCTAACTCGCGACTTTTTCTCAACATTGACCTGTATGTGTTGAGCAAAACTGTAGGTCTCTTACTCTTAATGTCAATAGTTCCAACGTGTACAACAATATCATGGTCTTAAAAGATGATATCTACTGTACAATGTCACCAACCTTTGCCCCTGGCAGACATTCCCTGGTCCTTCCCTGGTTCCAAGTATTCTTCTTGCATAGTATATTGCCCAACCCCCTGACAATAGAGTCACCAACAATAACTAGTTCCTGTGGGACCAGCGCATTCTGCCTTGGAGATTGCCTCTGCGTTGCCTAATGCACAGGAGTGAGCTCTTCCGTTGAGCTGGGCAGCTAAGAGCTTGATGGGCACCTCTTATTAATTTCTTGGAGGGCATTTACCGTACACCTCAAGCTCTCATAGATGCCCTCAGAACGTCAAGCTGGCGCCTAATTTCTTGACACTAGGCATCTAGCACCCACAAAGACAACCTCCTTGACTTGATCATGTTCTGTTTTGGAAAGTTCAGCAAACATTTCAGATTTCGGCATTTTTTGAGGCAGTGATGCTTTGGAGAATCGCCCCCTTCGTTTCTCCCACAAGTCATAGCACTCTCGATAGTCTGTGATCTTTGCTCTGCAGCTCTAGTCTGGGTCATGATTTCCGTTTAAATACAGTTTAATTAACAATGAAATTTAATAACATTAATAAATCTTTTTGATTAATTGATAATACTATACCACGGTACAGTATTATCAATAACAGATTCCTAATACAGTGCTTCTTATTACGTTATCTAGTTTTATGTTAAACCTTAAGCTATCAGTTCGAGATATATATATATATATACATTATGCTATTTCTTATCGATTACAGTATGGCGGCTAGTTCAACAATATTGGCGCCAACACTGGGAGTCGTAACTTCCAAAAATCAGTAGTTAAATTCAAAATAAGAAGCTAACGAATGCTACTAAACCTATTTAATATCTTTGTAAAACACAATGTAGTAGGTTAGAAGAATACAGTAAAACTATCAACAATACTTATCCCTTTACAGCGGCCAAAAATCCACCTACTGTTCTCTTCTGCGACCAGAGCGTCCTCTGGGGCATTGCCACCAAAACCTCTGTTAGGCTTCTAGATTCCATTCAAAAGTGAGCAGTTAGGTTGGCACTCAGAGCAGCTCTGAGTGCCACACTAAGAGCAAAAAGTGTGGCACTCAGTACTGATCCCTGTGGAACATCTTCTGCCTGGATGCATTTTATTAAGTGATATCTGGAGCTGTCTTTCAATAGATCTCATATTTTAGAAATGGCAGGAGATGGAAAGGTCATCTGCATAAAAGTAAGTTTCTACTATATTTGAAAGCTGCTAAGTGATAGAATCTATTCTAAGAGCAAAAAAGAGTGGCACTCAGTACTGATCCCTGTGGAACACCTTCTTCCTGGATGAAAGTTGCAGAAAGGGCATGTTGGTATCGAACTTGAAAAGATCTAGTATGTAGAAAGTTCTGAACAAATATAGGAAGGTTGCCTTGTAGTCCGAAAAAGTAAAGATCACTAAGTATACCATGCCACCAGGTGGTATCAAAAGCCTTCTCTATATCTATTGAAACCATTACTAGATGTTCATGTTTGACAAAAGCTTTATGAATGGCAAATTCAGCTTGACCATAAGCGTGACCTTTTCTGACTCAATGATCCAGAGAGTCTTCTGTGGATAATTTTCTCAAGGATTTTGCTGACGCAGCTTGAGAGAGATATGGGTCTATAGCTATAAGGATTGGATGGATCTTTTCCAGGCTTCAGGAATGCCAAAACAGTAGAGTGATGCCAAGAAGCTGGAAAAACATTTTCTAAAAATATACAATTGTAAAAGACCAGGAGGAGACGCAAAACTTTGTCATCAAGATGTTGTAGCATGACACAATAAAACCCATCTGGCCTGGCAGCACCATTGCACTGTTCTAATGACATGTAATAGTTCAGAATATTGCAGAGGTTTGTTATATGGGAGAAGGTGGGCAGTTTGAAAATTAATAGCATGTTTTTCTTTAGTGTGTTTCATTCGTTGGAATGAGGTAGTATAGGCTGATGTTGCGGAGATTTCTGCAAAAGTATTGCCCAAAGCATTAGCTATATCTACAGGATTAGATAGATCTTGCCCATCCCAGGAGAGGATTGGAGAAAGTATAGTAGGAAACTTACCAGACAGCTGTCTAATTTTTTTTCCATATTATTTTGGGATCAGTGTTTCTGTGAAAACTGGATGCAAAACAGGTCCAGGATTCTTTCTTGGCTTGTTTTTGTATGAAGTGTGCTTTTGCCCTTAATTTCTTATAGTTAATGAGATTGACTGTGCTCAGACATTGCCGAAACAAATTCCAGGCTTTATTTTTTGCTCTCTTTGCTTTGGTGCATTTCTCATTCCACCAGTAATTATAATGCTTTCGGTCTAGCGGATTTGATAGTGGTATTGTGTCTTTAGCCACATTTAGAAGATGCAACATGATGTAATCTGTCACATTATCAACATGCTGGAGGCAGATTTTTTCCTCATAAAGGGCGATTGATGACTGAAATTTTGACCAGTCTGCTTGGACAAATTTCCATTTTCTGCGGTGTTGAGTTGAAGGGGTCTGTGCTATCAAAATGTTACATACAATTGGGAAGTAGTCACTGCCCATGGGATCATTTATTACATACCACTCTAAGGTCGGGACCAGTACTGGTGAACAAATTGAGAGATCTATTGCTGAGGTGTGTCCTGTTGGGAGTTGTATATGTGTCAGTGAACCAGTATTGAGTATGGTGATATTTAGTGCTTCTAAAAAGCTTTCAATTAGGCTACCCCGTCTATCTAATTTAGGAGAGCCCCCATAAGGGGTGGTGCCCATTAAAGTCCCCTAATATACAGAGAGGTGGAGGTATCTGTATAAAGAGGTCTTCAAGATCTTTTAAAGAGTAAGTACGGTTTGGCAGTAGGTAGATTGAGACAAGTGTTATTGCACTATGGAGAGTTATACGAATAGCAACAGCTTCAATTTCAGTTTGAAGTGAGATATGTTTAGTTGGGATCTTCGAATTTACTAGGATTGCTACACCACCATGGGCAGCATTAGCTGTATTTCGATCTCTTCGATAAAGGCAATAGTTCTTTATCAAAGGAGAAATTTGTGAGGTTAGATAAGTTTCCTGTAAACAGGAGGCAACTGGAGAATATTGGTTAATTAGGTATTGAATATCATCAGTGTTGCAACGAAAACCTCTGCAATTCCATTGTAAGATACTGTGATTCATTTAGGTTTAGTTGAGTTTAGTTAGGTTTAGGTTTAGTTTGTCTGATTGTTTTTTGTTTGAGAAGCATTTTTTTCGGTCTTTTTTTGGGAAGGTGGGGCATCCGGTATCCACAGTGTCATTTGTGTGAAGTTCTAGTATGGGTTCCTAATGATCTGAGTGTACATCTACTTCCATACTATTGGTGGATGATTCAGGTTTCTTGTTGTCTTTAGTAGTTTTTAATTTTTCTTTGTCGTGCGGGATTGTCAGAGTATCAGTTGGGATACTGACTGGAGTGTTGGTCAATTCAATGGTTTTAGTTTGATGTGTGTCTTTTCCAGAGTTTGATAATGTATTTTTAACCCAGTTAGCTAGAGATGTGCTGGGAGGTATTGATACATCTGTTTGAACTGCTGTTGAATGAAAGCTTCGAGTGTGAGATGCATATGAACGATTTAACATGGTCAATATAACCTGTCTATGCACCTCAGGGTATGTGACTTTGTGCTCTATTTTATATTTTTGGATTTTCTTCCCTGTTTTCCACATTTCACAAGATTTGGAGAAGCTGGGTGACTTTCTTTGCAGTTGGGGCAAATGGGACTTGAGGCTGAACAGTCTCCTTCTATACAAATAGGACAAATGGCAACACCTCTGCATACTTGTTGGGAATGTACATATTTTTGGCATTTAAAACAACAAATGGGATTAGGGATATAAGGCTGAATTCGGCAGTTTAAATAGCACTTTTACTGAGGATGACTAGAAAACAGAAGCCAGCTGGAGTTGTGAACATTAAAATCACCATGGAAAATTACCTCACTGTTAGGAAAGTTGGACTGGAGAAAGTCAAGTTGCAAAGAGAGGAAGTCAAAGAGCTCCAAGTGATTAGTGGAGTTGGGAGAATGGTAGAGACAACAGATGAATTTGACACAATGAGGTAGTGAGATTTTAAGGCAGAGAAGTTCGAAAAAGAGGAGATTCCAAATTACGAAGTCTCTGACAGGGAATATTGGAACGGACATATGCACAAGTACCACCTTTGAGGCAAAAGGAATCATACAGCGAATAATTTGGGCAGCTGAGATGAGCAGTAGTTGAATCAACCAATAACTGAGATTCTGTCAGAAAAAGTACACTGGGTTTGGCAGACTGCAAGTGAAAAGGGACATCGTTGAGATTAGAATTAAGACCACGCATTTTGTGAAATGAAATTTAGGAAGTGTTTGGAGGTTTAGATCTTTTCACAGATAAACTTACGCTATTAGTTTGACAATTCGTGGTGTATTCAATAGTAAAATAAAGTGGGGGGGGGGGATATGCTGTATGAAGTAATGAAATTTTTGGATATGGCATACACATGGTAAGAATATACCCAGATCACTGACATCACGTGGCTTCGACAATGCCTCCCCACATATACACTACTCCAACTCCCTCCCTCCAGTCACTATCTGGAAGAGTAGAGGTAGCAAGATTATACACTAGCTGATCCGGAAGCCTCCTAAAGGGTTACCAATAGGTTCGGTTCGGTGTACTAACTAGCAGCCAGCCTGAAAATGTCATTTTAGAGCTGTACCCTTGAAATGCAAGGAAGATGGGATCTCGCCATGATATTCATCATAACCTCAAAATTCATCAGTCATACTGCATGATGGAAGAAATGGAGAAGGGTGGACCGGAACTTAGATCTGGAGACTAAACATGGGTTCCACCACTTCAAGCTTTCAATAAGCAAAGTGGTGGTATTGCAGTGGTTGATGAGAGTCATCTATCACCTAGTATTGCCCAATAACACAGAGGGGGTGGCATTCCTCCATGTGGTGTGGGCACCACACCTCAACCCCTGGTTATGTTGGTTCACACCTGGGTGGTCACCCACCGTGTGCTTGTGCATGGAGTGCATGCTGTTAGTAATCCTGGGTTAAACCCAGGATTACTAACAGTCCCACCATCATGAAGGTGCAAGCAGAGGATTTGGCTGTCACAGACCATCCAGACTTCGCCAAAATTGGGTCCACTTGACTTGAATGTCACCCGAATGTCAGTTCCAACAGTGTTTTGACTCCCAAGTAGCAAGTACAGCTTGTCTGGCGTATCTGAGAGAATGTTCTTGCAGAAGTGGATAGTCTAAACATATTCAATGGAGACCTAGACAACCTATTGGAAGGGACTGATAGGTGAAAAGCTGATTTTTTTCCTGATGCTGCATAAACATTGCTTCTTGCATTATTTGCCACTTCTAAACTCCATTCAATTGCTGTCATTATGATAATGGAGGATGGAGAGAGGTAACTGACACAGATATGGAAAAGTCTATAATTTTTTAATACTGTACACATGGCTTTCATACTGTTTGTTTTGCTTTTATGCTTTCTATTTGAAAGTCTATGTTAAAAAATATCACTTAAACCCCTCTTCTATCTCTTCTATTTGCAATCTGTGGCTTTCAGATCTATGCTTTTCTTTCTTGCATATGATGCAAGAAAGCAAGCTTATGTAGCATCAGCCAAAAAAAAAAAAAAAAAACCCACTTCCACTTCACCCTTCCGTTCATTCGAAATACCTGTCCAGCTGAGCCTTAAATTTATTTAGGCTATCAACTTCCACAACAAGGGATGGAAGTCTGTTCCACCAATCAACTACCCACTGGCTAAAGGCAAACTTCCGCACATCTATCTGTCTTTCCTCAATTTGAATTTATGCCCTCTCAGGTGATTATTCTGAGCAACAGGAAGAATCCCATCAGCATTGAGCATGCTCAAACCATTCACTACTTTATACACATCTATCAGATCACCTCACCGGTGCCTAGTCTCCAGACACGGTAATTTGCAAAACTTAAGCCTTTCTTCGTAAGAGCAACCCTTTGTTCCATTCACTAATCTTGTTGCCCTTCTCTGTACTCGGTCCAGCAGCTCTACATCCTTCTTGAAATGAGGCCTCCAGACCTGTATACAGTACTCAAGATGTGGCCTGACCATTTCCTTATACAAGGGAATAGTTACCTCCTTATCCCTGCTAGAAAAATTCCTGTATATCATTGACAAGACACCATGAGCTACTTTCTATTTATTTATTTATTTTATTTATACTAAATAGGTTTCTTATTAATAAGGTACATCTTTCAAGAAAGAAAAAGTTTTGTGAAGAGACAATTTGTTTGTCAAGCATCATACATTTTGAAAGTGGTATGTCAGTATGGCAAGCTCTTCCTGTTACCCCTGATTGCTATTGTTGATTTTGTTGATTCTCTTAGGTTGGCTGCTTTATGTGACTGTCCATTTTCCTCTCCACAAAATATTTAATCATAATTCCACAGGTTTAAACCCTGTAATCAGCCTGTAATCAACACTTATGTCATTACTATAAAGATAAGTTACAGTTTTAATTTTTTTTTTTTCCATTCTCTAATTTCTCTTAGATAAAAAAGTTGTTCCCTATGGCCTATGTTTGCTGACAGTCTGAGCACATACATCATTTATCTTTTTCTGTGAATGTAGTAAATCAACATTGTGCACAAGTTCTCTTGAGAGGATGCTAGCCTTACAACTAATCCATGTCTTGAGAGGATGCAAATCTTACAACTAATCTGTAAACAGACAGCCTGCATTTCCTTCAGCATGGAAGCAACTTAACCCCCACCCCTTAGTTCCTTTAATGTCACACGCCAAGTTCTTCAACAGTACTTTATCTGTTATCCACAACTACAGATGATAATCCACAGAATACCAAATGTTCATCCATGAAATATAACAGAAACAGAGAGCAATTTTTCTCCACTGCACCTATAGCTGTTTAAGTATTTGAGACTGTGAACTCACAGCCTGCAATTTTCTATAGCATGGTAGCTATAGTACCTAACCCTTCCCTTTCCAGGAGGGCCAAAACAATAGCCAGAGAACATATATTATCATTGTAGCACAACTATCTTGTTTCTGTCCTGCCCCAATGCAGCATTGGGAGAACTAATCACAATACCAGCAGCACTTATACATTGGGCGTGCTATATGAGTACTACTAATCAACATACAAGCAACACTCATACAGCTCCCAATGCAATGTCATCCAACCAAGCCAAAAAGATGATGATCAGACAACTGAAAGAAAAATAGCCACTTGACCATCGAGGGAAGGGGAGACAGAGATTGAACGAGATTATAGGAAACAGACTATAGTCCTTGATGAAAATCACAAACATTCTCACAGGTATGACGAGCTAGGGACTTACTACCTGAGAGTCTAAAATGCTGATGGTGGTTGTTGTAATCGAGTTGTAAGACTAAGGCCATACTGCTCCATATATGTGTTCTGTGGTCAATTTTCTCTTTGCTGGATGAAAAATTCGACTGTCCAGGAGTAAAAACCATGCTACCCTCACTTGAGCCCAACTAACTCAGCCATGTTGGGAAAAATACCCACAAAAAAATTCCTCATGTCATTAATGGGACACAAACTCAAGTCTTTTCCCCCTGGTGTTCGGAGGACAGCAATTCAACCAACTAAGCTACCCACAAGGGCCAATGCAGATGGAACTGATATTCAGAGGAATGGAGGATATGAAACCAAATCCTCCGTTTGCACTTTCATGATGGTAGGACTTTTAGTAACTCTGGGTCATCATCATCATCAGCCATTTTCAATCCACTGCAGGATGAAGGCCTCTCCAACAAATTTCCAGTTCCTTCTGTTTTGCGCAATGGCCATCCATTTACTACCCACAAACTCATGAATTTCATCTGTCTCTCTCCGTTGTTGTCTTCCAGGTTTTCTTCTAGCTCCTCTTGGGTACCATTCTGTTATTTTCTTAGTCCATCCATCATTATGTCTTCGAGCTATGTGACCTGCCCAAGACCATTTTAGTTCTTTAGTTTTGATAAGAATGTCCTTTATTTGAGTTTGCTACCTAATCCACGTGTTTCTCTTCTTATCTAACAGTCTGATTCCCAATATAATTCGTTCCATTCTTCGAGGTGTAGTTCTCAGCTTCTCTTCCATTCTTTTGGTGAGTGTCCAAGTTTCACTTCCATAAGTCATGGTGGGAGTATACACTAGTTAATTATTTTAGGTTTCAGACAAATTGGGATATTGCTCCTCAGTATGTGACTATATTTCTTGAATGCTATCCATCCAAAATTTATTCTTCTAGGAGACCGGTGGAATTACTTAACAAGTACAAGTCACTGATGAAAAAAAGCCGTGAATTAGGGTTGAATTTGAAAGTGTCTGCAATTCTGCCCAGACACGATAGGAGGGAGTATATGATGAGAGCCCTATCGATCAATTCGGCCCTGGAAAGATTGTGCAGGGCTCAAGGGGTAGAATTTTTTTCAGCCTGGTCTGTACTTGTTAACAGGAGAGACTGCTTCTACAGGGATGGGATACACTTAAATAGAAAGGGTGCAAGAATATTTGCTGATGCTATCGAGGCAGTGTTCGGGGGGTCGGAAAACTGGTAGATTGGGGGGATACAAAGACTAATAGATTAACAGTAGCCACTGGCAGAGGAGAAAGTGATTCTTGCACTCCTTCTATTGGAATGAGCAGCAGCCTGGAAAATAAGATGCAAGATATTTCAGAGACTGCTGGGAATCATGGGGGTACAAGTGAACACATGGGTTGTGTTAGGGTGGCTAAGAGGAAGAGCAGGTGCATGTATACTTGCATGTACACCAATGCTAGGAGTTTAGTAAATAAATTTGATGAATTTGAGGTATTGCTCAAAAAATCAAAGGCAGATATTGTTGGGATTTCAGAGACGTGGTGTCACACAGATATAAGGAATGCAGAACTGGAATTTGGGGAGTACAATGTCTACGGAAAGGATAGACAGGATAGGAAGGGAGGAGGGGTTATGCTAATAGTTAAGAAACACATAAAATCCAAGGAAGTGAAGCCAGTCGACATCACCGGACAGTGCAGTGTTGAGTCAGTTTGGTGTGACATAAGCATTGGGAGATCAAAATTGAGAGTAGGAGTGTGCTATAGGCCTAATGACTCTGATGAGTATAATAAGGAACTGTACAGGGAAATAGAGCGGGCCAGTAAATCAGAGAGTCTTATAATGGGAGATTTTAATTTCCCAGATATTGACTGGAATTTGGGGGCTGGTCACTCATACACTAGCAAGGCTTTTGTGGATTTATTGGATGATTGTTTTCTACATCAGCATGTTTGGAAGGCAACTAGAGGGAGTAATACTCTTGATTTGATTATCAGCAGTGATTCTTCATGCATTAAGAATCTGCAGATAAATGAACCACTAGGTGGCAGTGATCACAGTGTTCTGAAGTGGGAGTTACTCAAAGAGGTAACTACCATTAGGGGTAAAGATAAGGGGTATTGCTTTCGTAAAGGCGACTGCGATGGACTGAGACAGTATTTAAATTCTATACAGTGGGATCAACTGATGATGTTACCAACAGCAAATTCAAAATGGGAAGCATTCAAAGAACTTATCTTGGAAGCTACTAGGCTTTACATACCAACTAAGAACTATTGTTCAAGGTTTAGGCCTAATTGGATGTCAGATGAACTAATGAGGCATATGGCAGAGAAGAAAAATGCATGGGATACATACAAATTAACACGTGACACAGAAGCCTATGATAGATACAAGTTGATCTGTAACCAAGTTACAAAGGAGGTTAGGTAGGCGAAGGCATATTACGAGAGATCCTTGGCAAGGGATGCGAAGAAAAACAGCAAAGAGTTCTTTACTTATGTAAACTCTAGAAGGAATGGGACGAATCAGATTGGTCCACTTGATATCGATGGGTCAACTGTTGATGACCCTGCTCAGGTAGCTAAGAAACTAAATGAATATTTTGCATCGACATTCACACATGAGGAGTTATTCAGCGAGGGGAATGCCAGAGGTGTATTCAACTCTAGCAGTAAGCTAGAGAATCTTGTAATAACTGAGAGTAAAGTGGAGGAGAAATTGTTGAAGATAAACACAAGAAAGGCACCTGGGGTGGATGGGATCTATCCAGTTACATTAAAGGACGCAGCAAAGGAAGTAAGCAAACCCTTAGTCATAATTATGAGAGCTTCCTTGGACTCAGGGGAGGTACCCATGGACTGGAGATGTGCAAATGTGATCCCAATTCACAAGGGAGGATCAAAGGCTGACACAAGTAATTATAGACCTGTGAGTTTAACTTCTGTTACTGGAAAATTAATGGAGGCACTGGTTAAAGAAGCACTGCAGGATCATCTACACAAGACTTCAGTTATAGCTCGGACACAGCATGGTTTTGTTAAGGGGAAGTCTTGCCTGACCAATTTGATTGGATACTATGATGCAGGGAATAACTTTGATATTATATACTTGGATCTTAGAAAGGCTTTTGATACTGTTGCACATGGAAGACTGCTGCACAAATTGGAGCAGTGCGGCATTGGAGGCAAATTGCTGCTATGGATAAAGGGGTGGTTGACGGGGAGAAGACAGAGAGTGGTAATTAATGGACACTGCTCATCGTGGACTAAT
This sequence comes from Mastigoproctus giganteus, assembly GCF_048544385.1. Classification (NCBI taxonomy): domain Eukaryota; kingdom Metazoa; phylum Arthropoda; class Arachnida; order Uropygi; family Thelyphonidae; genus Mastigoproctus; species Mastigoproctus giganteus. The sequence goes on along the minus strand of NC_143577.1, from coordinate 700,199 downwards.
GTTATTAGTGGAGTCCCTCAGGGTTCAGTGTTGGGTCCATTATTGTTTTCTGTATTTATAAATGATATTGATGATGGTATATCAAGCTTAATGTCCAAGTTTGCAGACGATAAGAAGGTTGGCAGGGTTGTCAAGGACACTACTGACACTATGCTGCTGCAACAGGATCTGGAATGGTTGAGCAGATGGGCTGAGAGGTGGCAAATGAAGTTTAACATTGACAAATGTAGAGTACTACATATGGGAAACAGCAAACCCAGAGCAATGTATCAACTCTGTGGTACTACACTGACAGTGGTAGAGAATGAAAGGGACCTGGGGGCGGTTGTGCAGGCAGATATGACGTTCTCTGAGCAGTGCAGATGGGCTGCAAGAGTAGCTCATGGTGTATTGTCAATGATATATAGGAATTTTTCTAGCAGGGATAAGGAGGTGATTATTCCCTTGTATAAGGCAATGGTCAGGCCACACCTAGAGTACTGTATACAGGCCTGGAGGCCTCATTTCAAGAAGGATGTAGAGCTGCTGGAACAAGTACAGAGAGGGGCAACAAGATCAGTGAATGGAACAAAGGGGTGCTCTTACGAAGAAAGGCTTAAGTTTTGCGAATTACAGTGTCTGGAGACTAGGCACCAGCGAGGTGATCTGATAGAGATGTACAAAGCCTTGAATGGTTTAAGCATGCTCAATGTTGATGGGATTCTTCCTCTTGCTCAGAATAATCACCTGAGAGGGCATAAATTCAAATTGAGGAAAGACAGATGTAGGATAGATGTGTGGAAATTTGCCTTTAGCCAGCGGGTGGTTGGTAGGTGGAACAGACTTACATCTCTTGTCGTGGAAGTTGATAGCCTAAATAAGTTTAAGGCTCAGCTGGACAGGTATTTCGAACGAACAGATGGGTGAAGTGGAAGTGGTTATTTTTTATTTATCTATTTTACTTTATTTTTTTTTTTTTGGCTGATGCTGCATAAGCTTGCTTTCTTGCATCAAATGCCTCTACTTTTTTTTTTTTTTTTTTTTTTTTTTTTTACGAGAACCCCAAACACGAGAGGTATTATAACCTATAGTACTTAGTACCGTGCTAGGGTTGGAGATTGAGAAGACGAAAGAAGATATTTGTTGACATTGGACTTGAACTTCTGTAGATTGTAATTTTCAGGAAATACGTATGAAGGAAGGTTGTTCCAGAAAACGGCAGTTGAATGAATAAATGAGGAAGATGAAAAGTTGGTTCTATGGGTTTGAAGTTGGACAGTAAATGGATGTTGGCTGGTGGCGGCACGTGTTTGGACTGTTTTGAAAGAGAGAGCGGGAATTATAGAAGCCAATTCAGAAGAACAGTGCCCATGGAAGTATCTGTAGAAGAGGCATGCAGCAGAAACAGTGCATCTATGAGACAGCGAGTGGAGAGACTCTGTTAGAGATGAATCATTAATTAACCTAACTGCCCTCTTCTGAATGGAATCAAGAAGCCTGAGAAAGGTTTTGGGGGCACCACCAACATGGGAACAATATTCCATGGCAGGGCGGATTTGCGATTTATACAGAGTGAGCAGCTGTTTGGGAGAAAAGTAACGCCGAGAGCGAAAAAGAAACCAAGTTTTTTAGATGCAGAGGAAGCAATATATGTAATGTGCTTGTGCCAAGAGAGATTAGAAGTCAGGGTAATCCCCAAAACAGATATATCATTTTGCCTAGAAATCGGAGTGTCACTAAAGATAAGCATAGGAGCAGAAGAATCCTTTTTGCGAGATATAAGACAAGATTGAGTTTTAGAAGGGTTGAAATCAACTAAGTTGTCTTTGCCCCACTGGAGAATTACCTGAAGATCGGCATTTAAGGAATTGACAGCAGATTTTCGAGAACTTGAAGCTGATTGAGCTGGAGAAGGTTTCTCAAAATGGAAAGTTGAATGCAATGTGCTATCATCGGCAAAACTATGGATAGGATTTCCAGTCAATGGAAGAAGGTCATTGATATACAAGAGGAAAAGAGTGGGGGAAAGAACTGAACCTTGGGGGACACCGGCATTAGTGGAGAAGTTAGAAGACAGAGAGCCATCTACCATCACCCTCAGTGAGCGATCAGAGAGAAAACTGGATAACCAATTACTAAAAACAGTTGGCAAACCATAAGATGGAAGCTTGTTTAGAAGACCTTTATGCCAAACATGATCAAAAGCCTTTGAGATGTCAAGAGCAACTACTTGTGTTTCACCGAACCTTTCCATTGAATTAGTCCATAAATGGGTAACATAAGCCAGAATATCACCAGTGGATCGACACTGACGGAATCCATACTGGCGATCGTTGATCAGACGGAAGGTTTCTAGGTAGTTTAAGAGTTGGCGGTTAATTGATTTCTCCATTACTTTAGAAAGAGTAGAAGTAATTGCAATGGGACGATAATTGGATGGGAGGGATTTGTCACCCTTTTTAGGAACTGGCTGGATATGAGCAAATTTCCAAGCAGAAGGAAAAACACCTTTGGAATAAGAAAGTGAAAAAAGGCGGCAAAGAATAGGAGTAAGTTCAGGAGCACAGGTTTTGAGAACAAGTGGAGAAATACCATCAGGACCTGAAGCTTTCTTAGCATCAAGATTCATCAAAATCCTTCTGATATCCTTTTGACGGAAGACCACAGGAGGCATTGAATGGAGCGTGTTAGGAATGGTGGGAGGTGTTTTACCAAGATCATTAATACATGAGCTCAAAGAAAAATGGGATGCTAGCAGGTCAGCTTTATCCTTGGCTGAAGTGACAACAGAACCATCTGGTTTGGACAGAGGTGGGAGCAGAGATGGGCAAAAGTTGCGGCCAATAGCTTTGGCAAGAGACCAGAATGCTCGGCTACCATTAGGGCAAGAAGCAAGTTTTCTACTCTTAGCCTGTTCAAACTCTAGTTTGGACGGATTAATAACTGCTTTACAATTGTTGCGAGCTTTGGTGTAGGCAGAAAATGAAACTGAAGAATTAGAAACAAGCCAATTACGATATGCAACGTTCTTCTCTTGGACAGCCTTAGCACATTTATTGGAAAACCAAAGTTTAGATAAAGGACGAGATTTTAAAGTGGAGTGTGGGATAAAGGATTCCATTCCTGCAAGAATAATTTCACTGACACGATCTGAGCAAACGTTGACATCAGAAGTTTTGAAACAGTAATCAGACCAAGGAAAAGAAGAAAAGAAGTCTCGCAGGTCATCCCATTTTGCATTCTTGTAATGTCAAACAATACGAGGTTGGGAATAGCCATGAGATAAAGGTTCCATTGGAGAAGAGGCAATCACCAAGTTGTGATCTGAAGTGCCTAATGGACCTCTCACTTCAACCTTGTATTTAGAAGGGTTGTTTGTGAGAAAAAGATCAAGCGTATTGGCTGTATGATTAGGATTGTCTTGTATTCTTGTAGGTAAATGAACAATCTCTGCTAGGTCATTAGTAATTGCAAAAGCCTCAGCATCTCGACCTGCTGGGTCGGTGTGACTAGAAAACGGAAGCCAGCTGGAGTTGTGAACGTTAAAATCACCAATGAAAATTACCTCACTGTTAGGAAAGTTGTACTGGAGAAAGTCAAGTTGCAAAGAGAGGAAGTCAAAGAGCTCCAAGTGATTAGTGGAGTTGGGAGAACGGTAGACACAACAGATGAATTTTACACAATGAGGTAGAGAGATTTTAAGCCAGAGAAGATCAAAGAGAGGAGATTCCAAATTGCCAAGTCTCGGACAGGGATAATCAGAACGGACATACTACTAATGCTAATGCTCTTGACTTCCAGCCATTTATCATTATTACAGCTGATGACTTGTCCCAGATAAGTGACTCCACCTCTTCAATTATTGCTCCTTCAATCATTATATCCCTTTCTGTGGCATACTTGTTCATCATTACTTTTGTTTTAACTATATTTGTATTTAATCCAAAATCGTTACTAACTCTGCATAACTGATTAAGATTTTCCTCTAATCCTTTGGGATTGTGGCTTATGACCACAATGTCATCTGCAAATCATAAATGGTTTAGGTACTCTCCATTCACATTGAGTCCTTTCTACGACCAGTCTAATCTTCTGAACGCTTCCTCAAGAGCAGTAAACTTTGGAGATATTGTGGATAATATATGGGGTATCTATGCCTTGTCTTTCCAGTGCCCGAAACATTGCCTTATGCTGTATGGAGTCAAATGCCTTTTTATAATCCACAAATGCCAGGCATAATGGTGTTTTATATTCATTTGCTTTCTCCATTAGCTGTGATATTACGTGAAGGTGATCACTAGTTGAGAATCCTGTCCTAAAGCCAGCTTGCTCTTTCGGTTGATTCTCATCAACCGAAAGAGCAAGTTTCGTTTGATTCTCATCTTGATGAGAATCACTGGGTAGAACCTCTGAAATATGGTACATCTTATACTGGAGGTGACCATCTAGATATGAACCAAACATAAGCAGGAGTCAAGATGTGGCATCCTCACCACACAGAGGAATGCTGCTCCTCTGTTTTAGCAGGCAATACTAGGTGGTAAATGACTCTCATCAACCAGTGCAATAGCAACACTTTGGTTATTGGAGTCTTGAATAGCTGAAACCCAAGTTTACTCTCTAGACCAACTCTGAGGCAATCCCCCATCTTCCATCATGAAAAGTATGTCTGATGTCTTCTGAAGTTATAATGGGCATTATGGTGAGATCCAATCTTTCTCTTTCTTATAGTTCAAGAATAGAGCTCTAAAATGATGTTTTCAAGCAGGCCACTAGACAGTTCACCAGAATCAGGTCACCTCAGAGGTAACATGATTGAGGTTTATAAGGCTCTGAGAGGGATTCCAGAACTAGGGACCATAAATATAAATTACAGTGGTTGAGGTTGAGTTAGATTGTAGGAAGTTTTCTTTTAGCCAGAGTCATTCCAGAGTCACGCGAGTGCGCGTGCGCGTGATTGTTCGGGTCGGGTTATTTACATGCTCCGCTTACTTCAATTGTTTTAGTTTCTTAAACTAGTGTAACCATTTTAATTTTCATCTAATGTCTTAGATCTATATTCATAGCTCGTGAAGAGTGAAAATCAAAGTGTTTTTGCTACTATTTCGTACAGTAATTTCGGATTTCCTGGCAGAATTGCTAAAGTTGAATCGGACCTTATTGTTCACCATTGAGAGTACAGTGTGTATTCATTTACCCTTTCGAGCCCACATACTGCGAAAAGTAAGCGGTCAGCTCTTCATCACCCTACTTAATCCTAGCCTGAAGGAACATTCCTGGGTCAGTAAGTAGTCTGCTTTTACTTTGTCAGCAACCTTGCCATATCTCTCCCTGTAGTGTTTAGCGAATTTTGGGTACAATGCCATCGAAAAATATGCAACCCTGCTCGAGCTGCGAAAAACTTTCCGACTGCCTAATAAAATGCTCATCATTATCATGCCAGCTTCTTTTTTGCAATTTTTGTAGTGGCATTAAAGATCTAAAACGGACAGCACAACTTAGGAAATCAAAATGGAGATGTGTACTCTGCCGCAAGCAAAATAGGGATTCGTCAGATACAGTTGGCAATTTGGCTGCTCCCTTAGTGCAACTGTCTCCCTCCCCCACAGTCTCTCCCTCTAGAATGCTGAATGTTGTTAATGACGTCACCACACATATCAATTCCACTCTCAGTGAACCGGCTACGAATAGCAACTTTTTCCCTGGGGTTACTGATAATTATTCTCAAATGGAATCACAGGCTCAAGTCAGCTGCGCTTTTTGCAGGTGTAACACTGAGAAACTTGAAACTATTGAAGGCATTCTAAGAAAACTGTATTCAGAAAATAGCTCGCTAAGGGAACGTCTGAGCCAGCTTGAAGATTATCAATGAAAGTCCTTGAGCGTACTACAAGGTCTCTTGCCCGTGAACACTAGACTCCCTCGTCCTGGCCCACTGGAACGCCCATCTCCCACACCTGAGTCATCGCTACTACCCGAAACAGATACAGTTACACTCTCTAAAGACAGCGCCTATAGCGCCATGCTAATATCAACGAAACGGAACTCTGACATTGCAGGCATGAATGGAGCACAGCAAAGCCAGATGCCCGGACCTCAACCGACGCAAGCATCCCCACGCCAACTGTATTCCAGAAACAGCAAAACCACCTTGATTGGCACAAGAGTAGTTAACACTAGCCTCAGAATACGAGATCGCCAAGCCACCAGCAATACTCGTGCAAATATCTTCATTAGCAGGCTGGATCCGTTGACAAAAGTTGAAGAAATTCAGGCACTATTGATGGCAGAATTACTTAACAAGTACAGGTCACTGTTGAACAAAAGCCGAGAATTAGGGTTGAATTTGAAAGTGTCTGCAATTCTGCCCAGACACGATAGGAGGGAGTATATGATGAGAGCCTTGTCGATCAATTCGGCCCTGGAAAGATTGTGCAAGGCTCAAGGGGTAGACTTTTTTTCAGCCTGGACTGTACTTGTTAACAGGAGAGATTGCTTCTACAGGGATGGGATACACTTAAATAGAAAGGGTGCAAGAATATCTGCTGATGCTATCGAGGCAGTGTTAGGTGTGTCGGAAAACTGCTAGCTTGGGGGGAGACAAAGACCAATAAATTGACAGTAGCCACTGGCGGTGGTGAAAGAGATTCTTGCACTGCTTCTATTAGAATGAGCAGAAGCCTGAAAAACAAGATGCATGGTATTTCAGAGACTGCTGGGAGCCATTGCGGTACAAGTAAACACATGGGTTGTGTTAGGGTAGCTAAGAATAGAAACAGGTGCAGGTATACTTGCGTGTACACCAATGCTAGGAGTTTAGTAAATAAATTTGATGAATTTGAGGTATTGCTCAAAACATCAAAGGCAGATATTGTTGGGATATCAGAGACGTGGTGTCACACAGATATAAGGGATGCAGAACTGCAATTTGGGGATTACAACGTCTACAGAAAGGATAGACAGGATAGGAAGGGGGGAGGGGGTTATGCTATTAGTTAAGAAACACATAAAAACCAAGGAAGTGAAGCCAGTCGACATCACCGGACAGTGCAGTGTTGGTGTCAGTTTGGTGTGACATAAGCATTGGGAGATCAAAATTGAGAGTAGGAGTGTGCTATAGGCCTAATGACTCTGATGAGTATAATAAGGAACTGTACAGGGAAATAGAGCGGGCCTGTAAATCAGAGAGTCTTATAATGGGAGATTTTAATTTCCCAGATATTGACTGGAATTTGGGGGCTGGTTACTCACACACTAGCAGGGCTTTTGTGGATTTATTGGATGATTGTTTTCTACATCAGCATGTTCGGGAGGCAACTAGAGGGAGTAATACTCTTGATTTGATTATCAGCAGTGATTCTTCATGCATTAAGAATCTGCAGATAAATGAACCACTAGGTGGCAGTGATCACAGTGTGCTGAAGTGGGATTTACTCAAAGAGGTAACTACCATTAGGGGTAAAGGGAAGGGTTATTGCTTCCTTAAAGGCGACTACGATGGACTGAGACAGTATTTAAATTCTATACAGTGGGACCAACTGATGATGTTACCAACAGCAAATTCAAAATGGGAAGCATTCAAAGAACTTATCTTGGAAGCTACTAGGCTTTACATACCAACTAAGAAATATTGTTCAAGGTTTAGGCCAAAATGGATGTCAGATGAACTAATGAGGCATATGGCAGAGAAGAAAAATGCATGGGATACTTACAAATTAACACATGACACAGAAGCCTATGATAGATACATGTTGATATGCAACCAAGTTACAAAGGAGGTTAGGCAGGCGAAGGCAGATTACGAGAAATCCTTGGCAAGGGATGCAAAGTAAAACAGCAAAGAGTTCTTTACTTATGTAAACTCTAGAAGGAAGGGGATGAATCAGATTGGTCCACTTGATATTGATGGGTCAACTGTTGATGATCCTGCTCAGGTAGCTAACAAACTAAATGAATATTTTGCATCGACATTCACACATGAGGAGTTATTCAGCAAGGGGAGTGCCAGAGGTGTATTCAACTCTAGCAGTAAGCTACAGAATCTTGAAATAACTGGGAGTAAAGTGGAGGAGAAACTGTTGAAGATAAACACAAGAAAGGCACCCGGGGTGGATGGGATCTATCCAGTTATATTATAGGAGGCAGCAAAGGAAGTAAGCAAACCCTTAGCCATAATTATGAGAGCTTCCTTGGACTCAGGGGAGGTACCCATAGACTGGAAATGTGTAAATGTGACCCCAATTCACAAAGGAGGATCAAAGGCTGACACAAGTAATTATAGACCTGTGAGCTTAACTTCTGTTCCAGGAAAATTAATGGAGGCACTGGTTAAAGAAGCACTGCAGGATCATTTAGACAAGACTTCAGTTATAACTCAGACACAGCATGGTTTGTTAAGGGGAAGTCTTGCCTGACCAACTTGACTGGATACTATGATGCAGTCACAAAAGAACTGGATGCATGAAATAACTTTGATATTATATACTTGGATCTTAGAAAAGCTTTTGATACTGTTGCACATGGAAGACTGCTACACAAATTGGAGCAGTGTGACACTGGAGGCAAACTGCTGCTATGGATAAAGGGGTAGTTGAGGGGGATAAGACAGAGAGTGGTAATCAATGGACGCTGCTCATCGTGGACTAATGTTATTAGTGGAGTCCCTCAGGGCTCAGTGTTGGGTCCATTATTGTTTTCTGTATTTATAAATGATATTGATGATGGTATATCAAGCTTAATGTACAAGTTTGCAGATGATACAAAGGTTGGCAGGGTTGTCAAGGACACTACTGACACTATGCTGCTGCAACAGGATCTGGAAAGGTTGAGCAGATGGGCTGAGAGGTGGCAAATGAAGTTTAACATTGACAAATGTCAAGTACTACACATGGGAAACAGCAACCCCAGAACAACGTATCAACTCTGTGGTACTACACTGACAGTGGTAGAGAATGAAAGGGACTTGGGGGTGGTTGTGCAGGCAGATATGAAGTTCTCTGAGCAGTGCAGATGGGCTGCAAGAGTAGCTCATGGAGTATTGTCAATGATATACAGGAATTTTTCCAGCAGGGATAAGGAGGTGATTATTCCATTGTATAAGGCAATGGTCAGGCCACACCTAGAGTACTGTATACATGTCTGGAGGCCTCATTTCAAGAAGGATGTAGAGCTGCTGGAATGAGTACAGAGAACGGCAACAAGATTAGTGAATGGAACAAAGGGGTGCTCTTACGAAGAAAGGCTTAAGTTTTGCAAATTACAGTGTCTGGAGACTAGGCACCAGCGAGGTGATCTGATAGAGGTGTATAAAGCCTTGAATGGTTTAAGCATGCTCAATGCTGATGGGATTCTTCCTCTAGCTCAGAAAAATCACCTGAGAGGGCATAAATTCAAATTGAGGAAAGACAGATGTAGGATAGACGTGCGGAAATTTGCCTTTAGCCAGCGGGTGGTTGGTTGGTGGAACAGACTTCCATCCCTTGTGGTGGAGGTTGATAGCCTAAATAAGTTTAAGGCTCAGCTGGACAGGTATTTTGAACGAACAGAGGGGTGAAGTGGAAGTGGGTTTTTTTTTTTTTTTTTTGGCTGATGCTGCATAAGCTTGCTTTCTTGCATCAAATGCCTCTACTAATGCTAATGGAACTAGGCATACCCGGAAAGCCTTTCAAAATCAATACCAAGCATCCGTCTTATGCTTCCTTTAGGATTCAGATTGATGGGCCTAATTACCAACAATACCTCAATGCAGAATACTGGCCCAGAGGTCTGTTGGTAATGCCATACTACGGGACACCAAAGAACAAGAACTTATCAAACCCGAACCCCATTCCACAACAATATATAACTACACCAGCATAGCTACCTGTCCTCTCTAGCGGAGTCTCCCAAATTATATCCGAGAGCGGGTGCAACTTATGGATGTCTAACGTGGAGATGACGAGCGAACATCGGACCGATCGCATTCCAGTTAGAATATCCAGAATGAGAGCACATCGAACGCGACATCGATCCCAGGACGAGATTTCAGATCATTATGTGAAAAGCAAATACTGTTCCAAGAGTAATCTCATCATAGTACAACCTTCTGTCGAAGTAAAAATTTGATGTTTCCTACAAAACATCAGGAGTGTCAAAAACAAGCTAGATGGTCTACTTGATTTGCTTTCCTGCTCAGAGTACGACTTCGTCATTCTGATTGAAACCTGGCTCAGAGATGAAATGGAAATTGCTGCCTTCACCTCAAATCTTGGCTATCACATGCTGGCTGCTAATAGAATTGGGAGACGAGGTGGCGGTGTAGCAATCTGTCAAAGGAGTTCACTACCCCTGATTAAGGCATCCACTTATCCAGGAGGTGATATAGAAGCTGTTCTTGGAATCTACCAAATTGCTGGTTTGTCGATCTCTGTGTGTGCCGTTTATTTACCTCCACCAGTTTCTGAGGATTCTGTCCTTAATCTGACAGCATGGCTGTCATCCACAATCAATCATCGGCAAAAGCTCATCATCCTCGGAGACTTTAACCTTCCACTGCCAGCCACAAAGAAGCTCCTAGATACTCTGTCATTGAACATGTCGGAAATGGGCATTGGTCTTATTCATTCCTCCCTCACACGGCGATGCCACCCTGCAGTGCATCTTCTCAAACTGTTTAGTAGAGGAAACCCTGACCATAACTGAGAACTTCCTCCCGTCCGATCATGTTCCGACTACTGCGATGATATCTCTGCAGGCACCTAAGGATGAACGTACACAAGTACAAACTACGAACACTGTCAGGAGAGTATACAATCCAAAATACATCAACATTGGAAATGTTACTACCCTTTTCCAACTTTATCCATGGAACATACTGGCTGAGCTTAACATAAATGAGGCTGCCTACTGGCTTTCGAGATGGATGGAATTCATTGCAAGGTCTGCAATGTCCAAAACTTGCATCCTTAGTCCCCACTCAAAGCCATGGTGGAATGACCTCCTGACCAAGGCCTTTAGGGAAAAACAGGCAGCCCATGCCTCTTACAAGAAGTCGCCTTCACAAGAGTCATACGCCAGATTTTCCAAAGCAAGGATGGATTTCCAAAAGAGGAAACAATTTTCTATTGACAATTTCATGAACGGCCGCCTATCCAGGGAAAAACGTGTGTGGTCCACAAGTCATACTTGCACCCCTCTGCCTTTATATGTCCAGGAATGGTGTGAGCATGTGCTGCGTTTTAAGCGAGATCACCGTGAGTCCGAAGCATATCCTTGGAACGAAGCGATTAACATTTCTTCACCTACTAGTAATACAGAAATTTCCAAAGAACAACTAATAAAAATAATAAATTCACTACCTGACAAGTCCACCATAGAAATTGACGCAATACCTCTGTTTAGTCTAAAAATTGCTTCTCGTTTCATCAGCAAAGAGATCACTCAACTCTACAACAAAGTACTCAAATTTGCACAGGTGCCTTCAAGCTGGTTATCATACAGAGTCGTGGCAGTTCCGAAAAAGTCTCATGCGAAAATACCGGCTGACTTCAGGCCAATATCAATTGCCTCTCCCTTCCTGAAATGCCTCGAGAAGTGCATCTATAATGATGTAGCACTCACAATCTTTGCGCATAGGCCAGAACACACCCATTATGCCATGCTTAATAGATCTACGGTAACCTGCCTACAGTCATTATCACAGAAAATACTTCAGGCCTGGAATGACAACGAAGATCTTCACACCATTTTTCTCGACATGAAATCTGCTTTCGACTCAGTCCAAATAACACCCCTTCTTGCCTTACTTGAGGGATTCTACGGGATATCCGGAAAGAGGCTCGAGATCCTCAATAGTTTGCTATCTAGGAGAATGCTTCACTTTGAAGGCAATGGCGTTAAAGTCACTAAAAGCGTTGAAGTAGGGATCCCACAAGGTAGTTGTCTCTCAGCCTTGTTATTTGCAGCAATATTCGTTCCACTAATGGATCAAATTCCAGCGTTCCTATCTTATGCTGATGATATTGTTTGCTATTTGCCATGCAAACGCCATGTTGGTCCCTCACAAGAAAGACAAACCGCCTCTGAATCTGTAAACAGCTACCTAAATACATTCTATAAGTATGCTAAATTTTTTGGCCTGTCAGTCAATCCAGAGAAGTCAAACTATCTTATCTTTACGCCAAGTCGGATGACTTCTACTGATACTGCATCTTCTCTACTTCCGGTATTGGCAGGAAATGTCCTGACTCCCACAGACAGTGTCAAATTCCTAGGAGTAATCCTTGATGCCAACCTCACATATAAAAAACAAATCCAAGCTCAGTATTCCAAAGCCCTGAGAGCGTTCTGGGGAATGAAAATTGATCTGTGCAAAACGCACAATAAGAAAATAATCAAGAAGTACCTCGCAACTTATTTCTGTAGTGTACTCTCCTATGCCGTGGAAGTTTGGTCGGCGGCACCACCCACCAGCCTCATGAAACTGTGGGGCCTCGAATTCTGGGTGCTGAAGTGGGCCAACTTGTGGTCGCACCAGATCTACACAACATCTAAATCTACTCTCTGCTGCAACCTGCAATATACGCCCATAGTCCACAGAGCCCATGTGCTAAAAATAAAGTCATTCCTTCATCTGTGCTCAGCTAAGCAGGATCACATCAACATCTGGAACACGGTTGGTTGGCGTTTGCCAGGCAGACATCTCCGTAGTGCTCCCTCCTTGTGCTCAAGGCTCCAGCGGTTACAGAATTTCAAGAGACACTTCCCAAATGTGACTCTGGACACTCTCAACTCGCTCAACATCGACATCGACCTGTGGACGATAGACAAGGCATATCGAGATGGCATCTTGTCCCATCTTGCTGTTTGTAAAGGACATTTATGTAAGTGCCGATCTTAGTTAGCCGATGTAATTTCATGTTCAGCTCAACTTGTAGTCCTTTTTCGCTGTAATTACTACTTCATTCATTTTTATATTTTGACTATTATCTTTGCTTTGATCTATTAATTATTATTTAGTTATTATTTTATTTATTTATTATTTTTTTTTTATAAATCAAAATCACTTGTATAAACAACTAATTGTAAGATTCCTCTGGCTTTCTGTGTAAGGAATCACTAGTGTATAAAATTTATGTTAATAAAGAATCTTATTATTATTATTCATTGCTAGAACAAGTTGCCCTGTCAGGTTGTTGAGGCTGACAGTTATATAATCTCATTTCATCTCTCTACTCTGCTAGGTAATAACTGGATGGAGTCTGAGTGGTATGTATGCATGGGGGTATATTGTCTTGTCGAGGTTATCTCAGGGTCCTGGATATATTCTTGCCTAGTGTAAGCCATAGCCAAACATTTCATTACTTCATACAAAATGCCCCACCACCTTTTCTTTACTACTAAATACACATTGAATAGTCAAACTAATAGAAGAAACTATTTGCAAAAAGGTCTAAATCTCCTGAACTTTCTCTTCATTTCATAAATATGTATTATCAATTTCAATCTCAAGGACGTCCATTTCCACTTAGAGTCTGCCAAGCCCCACTTACTTTTCTGAAAAAATTTCAATTATCAGGTTATTCATTGCTAATCTAAGTTGTCCTAATTATTCATTGTATGATTCCATTTGCTTTAAAGGTGGTATTGTGCATAGGTTTGCTCTTATATTTCCTGTCAGAGACTGAATAACTTGGAATCTCCTCTTTTCAATCTTCTCTGGCTGAAAGTCTTTCTATCAAATTCTATCTAATTCATCTGCTTCCTCTATCAATCTCCCAGTTCCACTAATTACTTGGAACTCTTTGACTTCCTTTCTTCAGTCCAACCTAACTAACAGAGATAATGTTCTTTGCCAATTTTATCATTCACAACTCTAGCTGACTTCAGTTTTCTAGTCACATTGACCCCATGTGCTGAGGCTTTTGCAATTACTAATGACCTCACAAAGATTGTTCATTTACCTAAGAATACCAGACAAGCCTAACCACACACACCCAACACTCTTGATCATTTTCTAATGAACAACCCTTCCATGTACATAGTCGAGTCGAGTGGTTTTCTAAACCTCGGATTGTTTGTTTGTTTGTTATTTGGTTTATAAGAGCATTAGCAACTAAGGCCATATTGCTCCGAGATATGCGGTGGTCATTCCCTGACCTTCTATATTAGCATTAGTAGAGGCATACGATGCAAGAAGCAAGCTTATGCAGCATCAGCCAAAAAAAAAAAAAAAAAAAAAAAAAAAAAACGCTCCCATTTCACCCCTCTGTTCATTCCACATACCTGTCCTTAAATTTATTTAGGCTATCATGTTGGAAATTTACTCATATCCAGCCAGTTCCTAAAAAAAGGATGAAAAATTCCTCCTACTGCATCCCACTTTCCAGTTTGAGAAACCTTGTCCTACGGAATCAGATTCAACTTTTCAAAGAGTCGCTACCTATTCCTTAAATGCTGATCTCCAAAGTGGCAAAAATAACTTAGTTAATTTCAATACTTCTATCCTGTAAAAAGGATTCTTCTGTTCCTATGCTTATCTGCGGTGACACTGAGACTTCTAGAAAGATCACGTCTCTATTAAGGACTACCCAGACTTTTAGTCAATCTTTGTGATAAGCATATCACAAAGATTGCAACTTCTGCAATAAAAATCTGTTTTCTCTTTCGCTCTTGACGTTACTTTTCTACTAAATAGCTACTCAGTCTGTATAAATCTCAAATCCATCCTACCATTAAACATTGTTCCCACATCTAGGGAGTGTGTCCCCATAACTTCTCTCAGGCTTCTAGAATCTATTCAAAAGAGGGCAGTTAGGTTAATTAATGACTCCTCTCTTACAAAGTCTCCCCCCACTATGTTTCAGAGATATTCAGTTTCTGCCACATGCCTTTTCTATAAATACTTCCATGGGCACTGTTCTTCTGAATTGGCTTCTTTAATTCCCCTCTCTTTTTCAAACCAGTTTTTGTCCCACAACTAATCAACATCCATTTACTGTCTACTTCAAACTCAATGAACCAACTTTTCTTCTTCCTCATTTATCCCTTGAACATCTGTTTTTTTTTTTTTTTTTTGGAACAACCTCTCTTCACATGTATTCCCTGAAAATTACAATCTACAGAAATTAAAGAATAATGTCAAACGTATTTTCTTTCATCTTCTCAACCTTTAACTCAAGCAAAGTACTACAGGTTCTTATACCTTTCATTTTTGGGGTTTTCATTAAAAAAAAAAAAAAAAAAAAAAATTCATTTCTCAGTTAGTAGCTTCCCAGTTAGGATGTAACCTTTTATCTGCACAATTTAATCATTTTAATTGTATATGCAAATTACACATTGTTTATTGATATAGACATTAAAGAAGAGCTAGAAAAACGGCTGTATGGCTCATTTAGATAAATATAAAGTTATCCATTTTTAGAATATAATAAAGCATCTCTCTCTCTATACTGGATCATAAAAACTATTTCAATCCACAAAACACATTTAAACATTAAAAATATTATGAGTTATAAAAAAACCTAATAAAAATAGTTTAATAAAAAAAATTATTTTACCTTGTATCTACAGAAGATATTACACTAATGGTGTCAAAAAGATGTGAAATTGAAGGAATTTCTGCATTTGTGTCTAAAGCACTGATCAACTTCAAAAAGTCACTTTCTGTCATATTTGTGTTGAGATGGTCAAGCATAATTTGTATAGCTGCATCTTTAGAATAAGCTAAATCATCAAATGTCCCATATAATATCTGAAAGAAAAAATTCAGATATTAATAATGATAAGTTTTGAAGTAAATAAAAGAGTCAATAATTTTCATACAAAAGGAGCTGAGTAAGGAGTGGTAAAACTGTTAAGTGGATGTTGAAAAATCAAAAACACCAAGTTTAATGCAAACCCTTTTTTAAAACCTTATTTAAACTTCTTAAAACTCTTTTTATGGTAAATTATATGCTATATATTAACATATAATTTTATGTATATAATTTTTTAGCATATAGAGTGGTAGGGAATTCAAATTTTTAATTGTGGCAAATAGGTAGCTCTAACTTAAAATTATATAGTGTAATATGCATCACTGCATTTAGGATTCTATTAGATAGTATAGTATTGATAATTAATTAATTAAATTTATTGATCTTATTAATTTTAAATATCAGGCCACAGACTAAAGCAGCAAAGCCATGGACACAATGTGGTTGGAGTGCTGTGACTCGGGGGAGAATTGAGGGGGGCCGATTGTTCAACGTATCACAGCCTAAAAAAATGTGCAACTTGTGAAATGTTTGCCAAACTCTCTGCAATGGTATATATGCAATTTTCTTAATGGTATATATATGCATTCATGCTTTTATGATTATTGCTTTGAAGGTATTCCATAATTCTAATGTAGTTGAACTACCTCTGCAATCCACCCAATTAACAGATGCCCCTGAAGCATCTTAAATTCCCAGTCTCCTTTTCTGAAATTAAAACCCATGCCTTCTAATTTATATAAAGTTTTGTTGCCCATGACAAGTTTTCCGCGCACTTATTCCAAACAATTCAGGACAGACTGAAGTCACCCATTATAAGACATTCAGAATTAGTTGCCCATTCCATTGGCATGTAGAGGCACTCATCATAATCTTCACAATCTTCTGGTCTATATATTACTCCTACTGTCATTACATCTTTGCATCCAACTAACTCATACAACACAGATCCTATGCTGACAGAAGTAACTTCTGACTCAACAAAAGCTCTTTTCATGCTCAAGCTGCTTGTGATAAGAAGCATAACCCATCAACCCTTCAATCATCTCTATCTTTCCTAAATACATACCATAAGGACATCATCATCCCCAATTATCAGGTAACGTCACATCATATTTGCCAACGTAACGTCACATTTGCCATTATGTTAGCATTTCTTGTCCTAATCAGGAGTTCGAATTCATCCATTCTGTTGACAACACTTATGACATTACTGGAGACACAGTTAAGACTAAGTATTCTTCTATAGATTACTACCCTGACATACCCCTTGAAGTTCATCCTTGTTTACCTAGCTTTAACTTCCTGCTCATTTGAAATGTTGCCAGTCTCAGAACATATTGTCAATGTTGACTGTTGGAGCAACATACAAGAATTCTTGAAATGTGCACAAAAACCTTACTTTGATCCATATCATCAGATGAACACAGGTCTATATTGCTATCTTCCCTCTAATTTATGGTTTCCTTGAATTCGCAGGGTATCCTGAATGATACTGGCAAAAAACTACAGCACCACTTTTGATCAAATGAGTACCATCTCTACAAAATAACTTCCTTCTACCTACAAGTGCAAGCCATGCTGATGAACCCCCCCCCCCCCCAAGGGAAGCCTTGCCGATTCCTTAAGTCTAGAGTTAATCATGTCTAGAGTTACTATCATGTAACTCTAGACATGATTAACTTAAGAGTTTTTTGTAACTCTAGACACAATTCCTTAAGTCTAGAGATACTATCATGTATGTGCAGAATTACAGATGCATACGCATTCTTCCTTTTTACCAAAGCTTCAATTTTTCGGCATGGTCCCTTAAAATCTGAACATCTGTTGATAACATCATCAACTGTTTCTCCTAGTAAACACACTCTGGTCTGTTCCACCTGTCTTAATTACAAAAAATGTTACCTGTTTTCTATCAGTAGAATATCCCAATAAAACTAAATCCCATTCAATCAGAGCAGTATGCCCTTCAATGTGATGTTATAGGACCCAAATTGTAAGGGGGGGAGGGTGTAACACTTAGAGGGTCACAAGATACTTGAGTCCCTAACAACCTACTAGTTACATTTACTTCTATTGCAAACACCCATTTCTTCCATGACTCAAATTCTTCTAGTAATGCACTGAGTTTTTATTTTCCTTTGCGTTCGTAAAGATGACTACAGTGGTCGCAGACAGTTTTCAAATTCTGTACAGTGGGACCAACTGATGATGTTACCAACAGCAAATTCTAAAAGGGAAGCATTCAAAGAATTAATCTTGGAAGCTACTAATTTTTTTATGATAACTAAGAAATACTGTTCAATGTTTAAGCCTAAATAGATGTCAGAGGGGGCATATGCCCTCCCTTAACCAAAAATTCGAAATTAAAGAAAAAGAATACAGGAGGCATTTCACTTCTCTATTCTCTCAAGAGATTCCAGTCTACGTGAAAAAATCTCTGGAAAAACCAATGATTTTGTTGAGTGGCATAACTATGCCAACACAGCTGCATTGGCACCCGAGCTTGAAAGGAGACGGTAAATTTCAAAGTCATATTAATTTCTCAATTAACAAATTTCAAATAAATGAGCAATTTTTTTTATATTGAACATAATTTTTCTTATTCCAAAGGTGTTTTTACTTCTGCTTGGAAATTTGCTCATATCCAGCCAGTTCCTAAAAAGGGTGAAAAATTCCTCGCATCCAATTATTGTCCCATTGCAATTATTTCTACTCTTTCTAAAGTAATGGAGAAATCAATTAACCGCCAACTCTTAAACTACCTAGAAACCTTCTGTCTGATCAATGACCACCAGTATGGATTCCATCAGTGTCGATCCACTGGTGATATTCTGTGATATTCTGGCTTATGTTATCCATTTATGGACTAATTCAATGGAAAAGTTCAGTGAAACACAAGCAGTTGCTCTTGACATCTTAAAGGCTCTCGATTGTTTTGGCATAAAGGTCTTCTAAAGAAGCTACCATCTTATGGTTTGCCAATTGTTTTTTTGTAATTGGCTATCCAGTTTTTTCTCTGATTGCTCAGTGAGGGTGATGGTAGATGACTCTCCGTCTTCTAACTACTCCACAAATGCTGGTGCCTCCAAGTTTCAGCTGTTTCCCCCACTCTTTTCCTCTTGTATATTAACAACCTTCTTCCATTGACTGGGAATCCTATCCATAGTTTTGCCGATGATAGCACATTACATTCCACTTTCCATTTTGAGAAAACTTACCCTGCTCAATCAGCTTCAACTTCCCGAATATCCACTATCAATTGCTTAAATGCCGATCACCAGATAATTTTTGCGCCAGTGGGGCAAAGACAACATAGTTGATTTCAGTCCTTGTAAAAATCAGTCCTATCTTATATCTCGCAAAAATGATTCTTCTGCTCTTATGCTTATCTTTGGTGACTGTTCTGTTTATCTGTTTATTAGAAGCATTAGCAACTAAGGCCATAAGACCGCATATCCAGGGATATGCGGTGGTCATTCCCTGACCTTTCCGCATCCTCCATATTTGGTGGTCATGGGCTCGAACCCCGGTCTAATCAAGAAGCGTGTGCTATGCACTGCTGCTCCTGCCCACCTGGCTACAGAGGAACCCATCTTTGTTGACACTCCAATTTCTAGGCAAGTTGATATATCCCTTTTGGGGATTACTCTGACTTCTAATCTCTCTTGACACAAGCGCATTACAAATATTGCTTTCTCTGCATCTCAAAAACTTTGTTTTCTCCTTTGCTTTCACCTTTATTTTCTTCTAAACAGCTGTTCACTCTGTACAAATCTCAAATCTGCACTACCATGGAATACTGTTCCCACATCTGTGGTTGTGCCCCCCTCAAACCTCTCTCAGGCTTCTAGATTCCATTCAGAAGAGGGCAGTTAGGTTAATTAATGACTCATCTCTAGAATCTCTCCAGTCGCTGCCTCATAGACATACTGTTTCTGCTGCATGCCTTTTCTACAGATACTTCCATGGGCACTGTTCTTCTGAATTGGCTTCTATAATTCCTGCTCTTTCCTCCAAAACAGTGGGAACACGCGCCACCACCAGACTCACAACTGTGAGTCTGGTGGTGGCGCGTCCAACTCTCCAACTCCAAACTCACAAAACCAACTTTTCATCTTCCTTGTTTATTCATTCAATTGCTGTTTTCTGGAACAACCTTCCTTTATGTCTTTCCTAAAAGTTACAGTCTACAGAAGTTCAAGTCTAATGTCGACAAATATCTTCTTTCGTCTTCACAACCTCCAACCCAAGCATGGTATTAAGTACTACAGGTTCTAATATCTCTCGTGTTTGGGGTTTTCATAAAAAAAAATAAAAGAATAAATAACATATTCATATCAACCCTGCGACTGGCCACCTGAGTATTGTTTAGACTCATACCATGCTTATAGATATATATTAGTAACAGATAGTCGTGAAATATTCAGCAAAACCAGAGTCAAATATAAATACACATCACAGTCCGATTTCATTCTAGTGTTGGTGAATTTATTTTACATTTTTTGTGTTTATGTGTACTGTGTTGTCGGAGGGCAATATCTTTTATTTTACAATACACAAATTTGTCACATAAAAGTCTAGCTAAATTTCGGTTTTTTTTTTTTTGTTTATCTAAAGCAGTAAACTACAAGGACTACGAATGTCTAACCAAATATACGACTAAGTTGAGGATACTTTTAACAGCACAAAAGGTGATATTGTTGTACACATTGCACTAATGATATTAAGAGTAGGAGACTGGTGGAATTAATTAACAAGTACAGGTCACTGTTGAAAAAAAGCCGTGAAATAGGGTCGAATTTGAAAGTGTCTGCAATTCTGCCCAGACACAATAGGAGGGAACATATGATTTTTTTTTATTTTATTTATTTTTTTTTTTATGTAAACCCCAAACACGAGAGGTATTAGAACCTACAGTACCATGCTTGAGTTGGAGATTGAGAAGACGAACGAAGATATTTGTTGATATTGGACTTGAACTTCTGTAGACTGTAATTTTCAGGAAATACGTATGACGGAAGGTTGTTCCAGAAAACGGCAATTGAATGAATAAACGAGGAAGATGAAAAGTTGGTTCTGTGAGTTTGAAGTTGGACGGTAAATGGATGTTGGCTGGTGGCTGCACGTGTTCAGACTGTTTTGAAGGAGAGAGCGGGAATTATAGAAGCCAATTCAGAAAAACAGTGCTCATGGAAATATCTGTAGAAGAGGCATGCAGCAGAAACAGTATGTCTATGAGACAGCGAGTGAAGAGACTCTGTTAGAGATGAATCATTAATTAACCTAACTGCCCTCTTCTGAATGGAATCAAGAAGCCAGAGAGAGGTTTTGGGGACACCACCCCAAACGTGGGAACAATATTCCATGGTAGGGCGGATTTGCATAGAGCGAGCAGCTGTTTGGAAGAAAAGTAACACACGAGAGTGAAAGAGAAAACCAAGTTTTTTAGATGCAGAGGAAGCAATATTTGTAATGTGTTTATGCCAAAAAAGATTAGAAGTCAGGATAATCACCAAAAGAGATATATCATTTTGCCTAGAAATTGGAGTGTCACCAAAGATAAGCATAGGAGCAGAAGAATCCTTTTTGCGAGATTTAAGACAAGGCTGAGTTATAGAAGGATTGAAATCAACTAAGTTGTCTTTGCCCCACTGGAGAATTACCTGAAGATCGGCATTTAAGGAATTGGTAGCAGATTTTCGAGAAGTTGAAACTGATTGAGCAGGGCAAAATGGAAAGTGGAAGGCAATGTGCTATCATCGGCAAAACTATGGATAGGATTTCCAGTCAATGGAAGACGGTCATTAATATACAAGAGGAAAAGAGTGGTGAAAAGAACTGAACCTTGAGAAACACCAGCATTACTGGAGAAGTTACAGCACAGAGAGCCATCTACTGTTACCCTCAGTGAACGATCAGAGAGAAAATTGGATAACCAATTACAAAAAACAGTTGGCAAACCATAAGATGGAAGTTTGTTTAGAAGACCTTTAGGCCAAACACGATCGAAAGCCTTTGAGATGTCAAGAGCAACTACTTGTGTTTCACCGAACCTTTCCATTGAATTAGACCATAAATGGGTAACATCAGTAAATCTATTAATCTTGATAAACTTTATTGTCAATTAAATTGTATTTTTAACTCTATATATATATAACGACTTAATCGTAACAAATAATTAATACATAACTATAGTGGTACACGTGATACGGAAGTTGTATAAAGGGAACTCGTAGAAAACACTAGATACCGAAAAAATATATATATAACATAACTGTTTTGGGATATAACTTAAGGATTTAATTTTTGTTTTGAATTTTATTGAATTAAATCGGAATCATGACTCTGACCAGAGCAGCAAAGCAAAAGGCTCAAGCTAATGGGAGTGCTGTGGTTCAGGGGAGAACTGAGGGGGGCAGTTGCCCTCTGAATCACAGTCTTTTAAAATGCAGTATTTGCTTGATGTTTACGGAGCAGTCGGGTACGGGACATGATACTGCCAAGGGGGGATGTCTTTGTGTGTGCACGAGGTAAGGAGTGCAAGGAAATCAGGCGACAACTCAACGTTGTTATGGGCCTTTATGAGAGCTTGAAGGACAGGGTGGATGCCCTCGAAGGAAATAAATTGAGGGGCCCATCAAGCTCTCAGCTGCTCACATCAACGCCAGAGCTTGCACTTGGTCATCAGGCAACACAGAGGCAGCCCCCTAGGCAGAATGCGCTGGTCCCACAGGAACTAGTAGTTGTTGGTGACTCTATTGTCAGGGAAACGGGACACATGCTTTGTAAAAAGGATAGGTGGAATAGGACCAGGGTATGTCTGCCAGGGGCAAAGGTTGATGACGTTGTAGAGTGGATATCATCTTTTAAGGGCACAAAAGGTGATATAGTTGTACACGTTGGCACTAATGATATTAAGAGTAGGAGACCGGCGGAATTACTTAGCAAGTACAGGTCACTGTTGAAAAAAAGCCGTGAATTAGGGTTGAACTTGAAAGTGTCTGAAATTCTGCCCAGACACGATAGGAGGGAGTATATGATGAGAGCCTTGTCGATCATTTCGGCCCTGGAGGGATTGTGCAAGGCTCAAGGGGTAGAATTTTTTTCAGCCTGGACTGTACTTGTTAACAGGAGAGATTGCTTCTACAGGGATGGGATACACTTAAATAGAAAGGGTGCAAGAATTTTTGCTGATGCTGTCGAGGCAGTGTTAGGTGGGTCGGAAAACTGCTAGTTGGGGGGATACAAGGACTAATAGATTAACAGTAGCCACTGGCAGAGGTGGAAGTGATTCTTGCACTGCTTCTATTGAAATGAGCAGAAGCCTGGAAAACAAGATGCAGGATATTTCAGAGACTGCTGGTAGTCACTGCGGTACAAGTAAACACATGGGTTGTGTTAGGGTAGCTAAGAATAGAAACAGGTGCATGTATACCTGCGTGTACACTAATGCTAGGAGTTTGGTAAATAAATTTGATGAATTTGAGGTATTGCTCAAAACATCAAAGGCAGATATTGTCGGGATATCAGAGACGTGGTGTCACACAGATATAAGTATTGCGGAACTGGAATTTGGGGAATACAATGTGTATAGGAAGGATAGACAGGACAGGAGGGGAGGAGGGGTTATGCTATTAATTAAGAAACACATAAACTCCAAGGAAGTGAAGCCAGTCGACATCGATGGACAGGGCAGTGTCGAGTCAGTTTGGTGTGACATAAGCATAGGGAAATCAAAATTGAGAGTAGGAGTGTGCTATAGGCCTAATGACTCTGATGAGTATAATAAGATATTGTACAGGGAAATAGAGTGGGCCAGTAAATCAGAGAGTCTTATAATGGGAGATTTTAATTTCCCAGATATTGACTGGAATTTGTGGGTTGGTCACTCGCACACTAGCAAGGCTTTTGTGGATTTATTGGATGATTGTTTTCTACATCAGCATGTTCGAGAGGCAACAAGAGGGAGCAATACTCTTGATCTGATTATCAGTAGTGATTCTTCATACATTAAGAATCTGCAGATAAATGAACCACTAGGTGGCAGTGATCACAGTGTGTTGAAGTGGGATTTACTCAAGGAGGTAACTACCATCAGAGGTAAAGGGAAGGGTTTTTGTTTTCGTAAAGGCGACTATGATGGTCTGAGACAGTATTTAAATTCTATACAGTGGGACCAACTGATGATGTTACCAACAGCAAACTCAAAATGGGAAGCATTCAAGGAACTAATCTTGGAGGCTACCAGGCTTTACATACCAACTAAGAAATATTGTTCAAGGTTTAGGCCTAAATGGTTGTCAGATGAATTAATGAGACATGTGGCAGAGAAGAAAAATGCATGGGATACATACAAATTAATGGGTGACATGGAAGTCTATGATAGATATAAGTTGGTCTGTAGCCAAGTCACAAAGGAGATTAGGCAGGCAAAGGCAGACTACGAAAAATCCTTGGCAAAGGATGCAAAGAAAAACAGAAAAGAGTTCTTTACATATTTGAACTCAAGAGGGAAAGGGATGAATCAGATTGGTCCACTGGATATTGATGGTTCAACAGTTGAGGATCCTGCTCAGGTGGCTAACAATCTAAACAAGTATTTTGCATCTACATTCAGCATGAGGAGTTATTCAGGAAGGAGAATGATGTAGGTAAAGTAAACATTGGCAGTGAGCTGGATGATTTTGTAATAACTGAGAGGAAAGTGGAGGAGAGATTGTTGAGGATAAACATAAAAAAGGCACCTGGGGTGGATGGGATCTATCCAGTTATATTAAAGGAGGCAGCAAAGGAAGTATGGAAACCCCTAGCCATAATTATGAGAGCTTCTTTGGACTCAGGGGAGGTACCCATAGACTGGAGATGTGCAAATGTAACCCCAATTCACAAAGGAGGATCAAAGGCTGACACAAGTAATTATAGACCTGTTAGTTTAACTTCTGTTCCAGGTAAATTAATGGAGGCACTGGTTAAAGAAGGACTGCAGGATCATCTAGACAAGAATTCAGTTATAGCTCAGACACAGCATGGTTTTGTTAAGGGCAGGTCTTGCCTGACCAATTTGATTGGATACTATGATGTAGTCACAAAAGAACTGGATGCAGGGAATAACTTTGATATTATATATTTGGATCTTAGAAAGGCTTTTGATACTGTTGCACATGGAAGACTGCTGCACAAATTGGAGCAGTGTGGCATTGGAGGCAAATTGCTGCTATGGATAAGGGGATGGTTGAGTGGCAGAAGACAGAGAGTGGTAATCAATGGACACTGCTCAACGTGGACTAATGTTATTAGTGGAGTTCCTCAAGATTCAGTGTTGGGTCCGTTGTTGTTTTCGGTGTTTATGAATGATATTGATGATGGGATATCAAGTTTAATGTCCAAGTTTGCAGATGATACAAAGGTTGGCAGGGTCGTGAAGGACACTACTGACGCTATGCTGCTGCAACAGGATCTGGAAAAGTTGAACAGATGGGCTGAGAGGTGGCAAATGAAGTTTATCATTGAAAAATATAAAGCACTACATATGGGAAACAGTAACCCCAGAGCAACGTATCAACTCTGCGGTACTACACTGACAGTGGTGGAGAATGAAAAGGACCTGGGGGTAATTGTGCAGGCAGATATGAAGTTCTCTGAGCAGTGCAGACGAGCTGCAAGAGTAGCTCATGGTGTCTTGTCAATGATATACAGGAATTTTTCTAGCAGGGATAAGGAGGTGATTATTCCCTTGTATAAGGCAATGGTTAGGCCACATCTTGAGTACTGTATACAGGTCTGGAGGCCTCGTTTCAAGAAGGATGTAGAACTGCTGGAACGGGTACAGAGAAGGGCAACAAGATTAGTGAATGGAACAAAGGGTTGCTCTTACGAAGAAAGGCTTAAGTTTTGCAAATTACAGAGTCTGGAGACTAGGCACCGGCGAGGTGATCTGATAGAGGTGTATAAGGCTTTGAATGGTTTGAGCATGCTCATTGGCAATGGGATTCTTCATCTTGCTCAGAATAATCACCTCAGAGGGCATAAATTCAAATTGAGGAAGGACGGATGTCGGATAGATGTGCGGAAATTTGCCTTTGGCCAGCGGGTGGTTGGTTGGTGGAACCGACTTCCATCACTTGTTGTTGAAGTTGATAGCCTGAACAAATTTAAAGCTCAACTGGACAGGTATTTCAAAAGAACAGAGGGGTGAAATGGGAGTGGGGTTTTTTTTTTTTTTTTTTTTTGGCTGATGCTGAATAAGCTTGCTTTCTTGCATCATATGCCTCTACTAATGCTAATGCTAACGTGAGCCAGAATATCAACAGTGGATGGATACTGATGGAATCCATACTGGCAATCGTTGATCAGACGGAAGGTTTCTAGGTAGTTTAAAAGTTGGCGGTTAATTGATTTCTCCATTACTTTAGAAAGAGTAGAAGTAATTGCAATGGGACGATAATTGGATGGGAGGGATTTGTCACCCTTTTTAGTCACTGGCTAGATATGAGCAAATTTCCAAGCAGAAGGAAAAACATCTTTGGAATAAGAAAGTGAAAAAGGGCGGCAAAAAATAGGAGTAAGTTCAGGAGCACAGGTTTTGAGAACAAGTGGAGAAATACCATCGGGACCTTCTTATCATCAAGATTCATCAAAATCCTTCTGACATTCTTTTGACGGAAGGCCACAGGAGGCACTGAATGATGTGTGTTGGGAATGGTGGGAGGTGTTTTACCCAGTTCATTAATACATGAGTTGGAAGAAAAATGGCATGTTAGCAGGTTAGCTTTATCCTTGGCTGAAGTGACAACAGACATATCTGGTTTGCACAGAGGTGGGAGAAGAGATGGGCAAAAGTTGCGGCCAATAGCTTTGGCAAGAGACCAGAATGCTCGGGTCTCATTAGGCCAAGAAGCAAGTTTTCTACTCTTAGCCTGTTCAAACTCTAGTTTGGACTGATTAATAACTGCTTTACAATTGTTGCGAGCTTTGGTGTAGGCAGAAAATGAAACTGAAGAATTAGAAACAAGCCAATTATAATATGCAACGTTCTTCTCTCGAACAGCCTTAGCACATTTATTGGTTTTTTTTTTTTTTTTTTTTTGATTTGGCAGTTGTTGGCGCATCGGCTTCTGTGGCCATATTGCACCTCCCAAGGTTTTTGCAGTACTTTGATCCAAGCCCGAGGCGGGAATCGAACCTGCGACCTTTGGGTTGCCGGGTAGGTATTTTACCCACTCGGCTAGCCCGGTCGGCTACATTTATTGGAAAACCAAGGTTTAGATAAAGGACGAGATTTTAAAGTGGAGTATGGGATAAAGGATTCCATTCCTGCAAGAATAATTTCACTGACACGATCTGAGCAAACTTTGACATCAGAAGTTTTGAAACAGTAATCCGACCAAGGAAAAGAAGAAAAGAAATCTCGCAGGTCATCCCATTTTGCATTCTTGTAATGCCAAACAACACGAGGTTGGAAATAGCCATGAGATAAAGGCTCCATTGGAGAAGAGACAATCACCAAGTTGTGATCTGAAATGCCTAAAGGACCTCTCACTTCAACCATGTATTTAGAAGGGTTGTTTGTGAGAAAAAGATCAAGCGTGTTGGCTGTATGATTAGGATTCTCCTAATTAGGATTAGGATTTGGCTGCATGATTAGGATTCTCCCGTATTCTTGTAGGTAAATTAACAACCTATGCAAGATCATTAGTAGTTGCAAAAGCCTCAGCATCTTGACCAGCTGGGTCGGTGTAACTAGAAAACGGAAGCCAGCTGGAGTTGTGAACATTAAAATCACCAAGGAATATTACCTCACTGTTAGGAAAGTTGGACTGGAGAAAGTCAAGTTGCAAAGAGAGGAAGTCAAAAAGCTCCAAGTGATTAGTGGAGTTGGGAGAACGATAGAGACAACAGATGAATTTGACACAATGAGGTAGAGAGATTTTAAGCCAGAGAAGATCAAAGAGAGGAGATTCCAAATTACCAAGTCTCTGACAGGGAATATCAGAACGGACATATGCACAAGTACCACCTTTGACGCGAAAGTAATCATACAGCGAATAATTTGGGCATCTGAGATGAGTAATAGCTGAATCAACCGATAACTGAGATTCTGTGAGAAAAAGTACATGAGGTTTGGCAGACCACAAGTGGAAATGGACATCATTGAGATTAGAATTGAGACCACGTATATTTGTAAAATGTATTAGGAAGTGTTTGGGAGGTTTAGATCTTTTTGCAGATAAGCTTGCTCTATTAGTTTTACAATTCATGGTGTATTCAATAGTAAGAAAAAGTGGGTGGGACATGGTGTATGAAGTAATGAAATTTTTGGATATGGCGTGCACATGGTAAGAATATACCCAGATCCTTGACATAATGTGGCCTCGACAATGGCCCCCGCATACACTCTACTCAGACTCCCTCCAATCACTATCTGGCAGAGTAGAGGTAGCAAGATTATACACTAGCTGATCCGGAAGCCTCCTAGAGAGTTATGAATAGGTTCGGTCCAGTGTACTAACAAGCGGCCGGCCTGTGAACACCGTTTTAGAGCTGTACCGTCGAAATGTAAGGAAAGATGGATCTCGCCACGATGTTCATCATAACCTCAAAAGTCATCAATCATACTGCATGATGGAAGAGATGGGGAAGGGTTGCCCGGAACTAGGCTCTAGAGACTAAACATGGGTTCCACCGCTTCAAGCCTCCAATAAGCAAAATGGCGGTATTGCACCAGTTGATGAGAGTCATCTACCACCTAGTACTGCCAGGTAACATAAAGGGGCGGCATTCCTCCATGTGGTTTGGGCACCACACCTCGACCCCTGCTTACTTTGGTTCACACCTGGGTGGTCGCCCACCATATACTTGTGCATGGAGGTTATACCCAGGATTACTAACAGTCCCACAGCCGTGAAGGTGCAAGCAGAGGATTTGGTTGTCACAGACCCTCTGGACTTCGCCGAAATTGGGTTCACTTGAATTGAGTATCACCCGGATATCAGTTCCAACAGTGTTTTAGACTCCCAGCTAGCAAGTACAGCTTGTCTGGCATATCTGAGAGAATGTCTGTGACAACCTCAAGGACCCATGATGAGAGCGTTGTCGTTCAATTTGGCCGTGGAAGTATTGTGCAAGGCTCAAGGGATAGAATTTTTTTAAGCCTAGTCTGTACTTGTTAACAGGAGAGACTGCTTCTACAGGGATGGGATACACTTATATAGAAAGGATACAAGAATATTTGCTGATGCTATCGAGGCAGTGTTAGGTGGGTCGGAAAACAGCTAGCTTGGGGGGGGATACAAGGACTAATAGATTAACATTAGCCACTCGCAGAGGTGAAAGTGATTCTTGCACTGCTTCTATTGGAATGAGGAGCACTCTGGAAAACAAGATGCAGGGTATTTCAGAGACTGCTGGGAGTCATTGTGGTACATGTAAACAAATGGGTTGTGTTAGGGTAGCTAAGTATAGGAACAGATGCATGTATACTTGCTTAGTACCAATTCTAAGAGTTTGGTAAATAAATTTGATGTATTTGAGGTATTGCTCAAAACATCAAAGGCAGATATTGTTGGGATATTAGAGCCGTGGTGTCACTCAGATATAAGGAATGCAGAACTGGAATTTGGGGAGTAAAATATGTATAGACAGGATAGAAAGGGAGGAAGGATTATGCTATTAGTTAAGAAACACATAAAATCCAACGAAGGGAAGCGAGTCAACATCGTTGGACAGTATAGTATCGAGTCAGTTTGTGTGACATAAGCATTGGGAGATCAAAATTGAGAGTAGGAAAACTCAATTTTGATATCAATTTTCAAATTTGATTTGAAAAATTGAGAATAGGCATAATGACTCTGATGAGTAACTGTTGAGGAAACAAATAACACACAGGTAAAAAAGACTAGAACTAGTGTATGATTTCCAAGAGTTAAAATTCATGAAATTTTATTATTTATTATGGAACCTAACAAAAATAACTGCCCATGAAATGGCAACATTGTGGACAATTACAGGAGCATGCTAAAAAAAAGTGCTGAAAAAGGAAGTTTTACTCCTATAACCGATATAATAAATTCTGTGGTGACAGATGAAGTCAGAGTTGATCTGTAACCAAGTTACAAAGGAGGTTAGACAGGTGAAGGCAGATTACGAGAAATCTTTGGCAAGGGATGCAAAGGAAAACAGCAAAGAGTTCTTTACTTATGTAAATTCTAGAAGTAAGGGGATGAATCAGATTGGTCCACTTGATATCGATGGTTCAACTGTTGATGATCCTGCTCAGGTAGCTAACAAACTAAATGAATATTTTGCATCGACATTCACACATGAGGAGTTATTCAGCGAGGGGAATGCCAGTGGTGTCTTCAACTCTGGCAGTAAGCTACAGAATCTTGTAATAACTGAGAGTAAAGTGGAGGAGAAATTGTTGAAGATGAACATAAAAAAGGCACCTGGGGTGGATGAGATCTATCCAGTTATATTAAAGGAGGTAGCAAACCCTTAGTCATAATTATGAAAGCTTCCTTGGACTGAGGGGAAGTACCTATAGACTGGAGATGTGCAAATGTGACCCCCAATTCACAAAGGAGGATCAAAGGCTGACACAAGTAATTATACACCTGTGAGTTTAACTTCTGTTCCCGGAAAATTAATGGAGGCACTGGTTAAAGAAGCACTGCAGGATCATCTAGACAAGACTTCAGTTATAGCTCAGACACAGCATGGTTTTGTTAAGGGGAAGTCTTGCCTGACCGATTTGATTGGATACTATGATGCAGTCACAAAAGAACTGGATGCAGGGAATAACTTTGTTATTATAAACTTGGATGTAAGAAAGGCTTTTGATACTGTTGCACATGGAAAACTGCTGCACAAATTGGAGGAGTGTAGCATTGGAGGAAAATTGCCGCTATGGATAAAGGGGTGGTTGAGGGGGAGAAGACAGAGAGTGGTAATCAATGGACACTGCTCAACGTGGACTAATGTTATTAGTGGAGCTCCTCAGGGTTCAGTGTTGGGTCCATTGTGTTTTCTGTATTTATAAATAATATTGATGATGGTATATCAAGCTTAATGTCCAAGTTTGCAGATGATACAAACGTTGGCGGGGTTGTTAAGGACACTACTTACGCTATGCTGCTGCAACAGGATCTGGAAAGGTTGAGCAGATGGGGTGAGAGGTGGCAAATGAAGTTTAATATTGACAAATGTAAAGTACTACATATGGGAAACAGCAATCCCAGAGCAACGTATCAACTCTGTGGTACTACACTAACAGTGGCAGAGAATGAAATAGACCTGGGTGTAATTGTGCAGGCAGATATGAAGTTCTCTGAGCAGTGCAGACGGGCTGGAAGAGTAGCTCATGGTGTCTTATCAATGATATACAGGAATTTTTCTAGCAGCGATGATTATTCCCTTGTATAAGGCAATGGTCAGGCCACACCTTGAGTACTGTATACAGTTCTGGAGGCCTCATTTCAAGAAGGATGTAGAGCTGCTGGAACGAGTAAAGAGAAGGGCAACAAAGTTAGTGAATGGAACAAAGGGTTGCTCTTACGAAGAAAGGCTTAAGTTTTGCAAATTACAGTGTCTGGAGGCTTAAGTTTTGCAAATTACAGTGTCTGTATAAAGCCTTGAATGGTTTGAGCATGCTCAATGCTAATGGGATTCTGCGTCTTGCTCAGAATAATCACCTGAGAGGGCATAAATTCAAATTGAGGAAAGACAGATGTAGGATAGATGTACGGAAATTTGCCTTTAGCCAACAGGTAGTTGGTTGGTGGAACAGACTTCCATCCCTTATTGTGGAAGTTGATAGCCTAAATAAATTTAAGGCTCAGGAACGAACGGAAAGGGTGAAGTGGAAGTTTTTTTTTTTTTTTTTTTCTGGCTGATGCTGCATAAGCTTGCTTTCTTGCATCATACTAATGCTAATTAAATCTTCAAAGCTTCCAAGTTGGTGTAAATCTCTTCTTTCAAACTGGCTCAAGAGAAAATAAACCAATGGATTTAGATCAGGCAGTATAAACAGTCAAAACAGCCTTAGCCTATCCACCTCCCAGGAAATGCAATGTTGAGACAACGGTAAACAGGAGTACTAAAATGCACAAGGACCTATCAGGTTGGAGCTGCATTGTATGGCACATGGTCAAGGGCACATTATCTAAGTCTAATAACACAATAGATAAAAATTGGGATATAACGATCCATAGTCTGAAGAAGAGATACAGACCAATAACTGACTTGTCTTCAAGAATACTGATCACACATTGATGCCCTAATGAACCATGCTTTAACAGTCCACAGGGTACATTTGTAAAACTTCATCAGTACCTATTATTGCAGAACCCATTCAGGTGGGAAATGTGATATTCATAATCCGATAATTCTAGTAAACAGAGAGTTATTAAATATGGTGAAAGTGATATTTATACCTACAAAATCTCTAGATGGAGATCGGTAAGGGTATCAAATCCATGTGTTACAAGTTGCAGTTCTGTTGAACGAGAAGTTTTTTAGCTATATTTAGCCGCTTTATTGACCAATTGTTATATTAAATTATTTTCCATAAGTAGCTTATAGACCTAATCACGATCCTTAGTTTATTCTGAATTGAGACAGTGAGATTTGGAAGTTAATTAATACAGAAGTGTCCACAGATTTACCGTTCACAACTTGCCACCATTGTTATACGATACAACGTTATATCACGAACTAGATAGCATTAGCTTAGTATAGCATAGTATATAATATTATCAATTAATCAGAAAATCTATTAATCTTCTTAAACTTCATTGTCAATTAAATTGTACTTTTTAACTAAATACATATAACGACTTAGATTTTACAAACGTAACATAATTAATTAATACATAACTTGATACAGAAGTTATATAAACGGAACTTGTAGATAATACTTGATACTTAAAAATATATATAGTGTTATAACTGTGTTGGGATACAAGTTTAGGGTTATAATTTTGTACTGAAATTGAAATTTTATTGAAATTAAATCGAAATCATGACATAGACCAGAGCAGCAAAGCAAAAGGCTAAGCTAATGGGAGTGCTGTGGCTCAGGGGAAAACTCAGGGGGTCAGTTGCTCTTGATATTTGTGTAGCAATGGGGTACAGGACACGATATTGCCATGTGGGATGTCTTTGTGTGTGTGTGTGTGTGTGCGACGTAAGGAAATCAGGCGAGAACTCAGCGTTGTTATGGGCCTATATGAGAGCTTGAAGGACAGGTTGGATGCCCTCGAAGGATTAAAAGTAAGGAGCCCATCAAACTCTTAGCTGCCCACACCAACGCCAGAGCTTGCACTTGGGCATCACGCAACACAACGGCAACCCCCAAGGCAGAATGCACTGGTTCCAAAGGAACTAGTAGTTGTTGGTGACTTTATTGTCAGGAAAACGGGGAACATGGTATGTAAAAAGAATAGGTGGAACAGGACCAGGGTATGTCTGCCAGGGCAAAGGTTGATGACGTTCTAGAGCGGATATCATCTTTTACGAGCACAAGGTGATATAGTTGTACACATTGGCACTAATGATATTAAGATTAGGTGACCGGTCGAATTACTTAACAAGTACAGGTCACTGTCGAAAAAAAGCAGTGAATTAGGGTTGAATTTGAAAGTGTCTGCAATTCTGCCCAGACACGATAAGAGGGAGTATATGATAAGAGCCTTGTCAATCAATTCGGCCCTGGAAAGATTGTGCAAGGCTCAAGGGGTAGAATTTTTTTCAGCCTGGTCTGTACTTGTTAACAGGAGAGACTGCTTCTACAAGGATGGGATACACTTAAATAGAAAGGGTGAAAGAATATTTGCTGATGCTATCAAGGCAGTGTTAGGTGGGTTGGAAAACTGTTAGCTTGGGGGATACAAGGACTAATAGATTAACAGTAGCCACTGGCAGAGGTGAAAGTGATTCTTGCACTGCTTCTAATGGAATGAGCAGCATTCTAAAAAACAAAATGCAGGGTATTTCAGAGACTGCTGGGAGTCAATGCAGTACACATGGGTTGTGTTAGGGTAGCTAAGAATAGGAACAGGTGCATGTATACTTGCGTGTAGACCAATGCTAGGAGTTTGGTGAATCAATTTGATGAATTTGAAGTATTGCTCAAAACATCAAAGGCAGATATTGTTGGGATATCAGAGACGTGGTGTCACACAGATATAAGGAATTAAGAACTGGAATTTGGGGAGTACAGTGTGTACAGAAAGGATAGGAAGGGAAGAGGGTTTTTGCTATTAGTTAAGAAACACATAAAATCCAAGGAAGTGAAGCCAATCGACATCGCTGGACAGTGCAGTGTTGAGTCAGTTTGGTGTGACATAAGAATTGGGAGATCAAAATTGAGAGTAGAAGTGTGCTATAGGCCTAATGACTCTGATGAGTATAATAAGAAACTGTACAGGGAAAGAGTGGGCCAGTAAATCAGAGTCTTCTAATGGGGGATTTTATTTTCCCAGATATTGACTGGAATTTGTGGGTTGGTCACTCTCACACTAGCAAGGCTTTTGTGGATTTATTGGATGATTGTTTTCTACATCAGCATGTTCGGGAGGCAACTAGAGGGAGTAATACTCTTGATTTGATTATCAATAATGATTCTTCATGCATTAAGAATCTGCAGATAGAGGAACCACTAGGTGGCAGTGATCACAGTGTGCTGAATTGGGATTTACTCAAAGAGGTAACTACCATCAGGGGTAAAGAGAAGGATTTTTGCTTTCGTAAAGGAGACTATGATGGTCTCAGACAGTATTTAAATTCTATACAGTGGGACCAACTGTTGATGTTACCAACAGCAAATTCAAAATGGGAAGCATTCAAAGAACTTATCTTGGAAGCTACTAGGCTTTACATACCAACTAAGAAATATTGTTCAAGGTTTAGGCCTAAATGGATGTCAGATGAACTAATGGGACATATGGCAGAGAAGAAAAATGCATGGGATACATATAAATTAATGGGTGACATGTAAGCTTATGATAGATATAAGCTAGTCTGCAACCAAGTCACAAAAGAGATTAGGCAGGCAAAAGCAGATTATGAGAAATCCTTGGCAAAGGATGCAAAGAAAAACAGAAAAGACTTCTTTACCTTTGTAAAGTAAATTGTAAAAGGGAAGGGATGAATCAGGTTGGTTCACTGGATATTTATGGTTCAACAGTTGAGGATTCTGCTCAAGTGGCTAACAAACTAAATGAGTATTTGCATCTACATTCACACATGAGGAGTTATTAAGGAAGGGGAATGCCAGAGGTGAAGTAAACTCGGGCAATGAGATAGATGATTTTTTAATAACTGAGAGGAAAGTGGAGGAGAAATTGTTGAGGTTAAACATAAAAATGGCACCTGGGGTGGATAGGATCTATCCAGTTATATTAAAGAAGAAAGTAAGCAAACCCTTAGATATAATTATGAGAGCTTCATGGACTTAGGAAAGGTACACATAGACTAGAGATGTGCAAATGTGACCCAAATTAACAAAGGAGGATCAAAGGCCGGCACAAGAAATTATAGACCTGTGAGTTTAACTTCTGTTCCAGGAAAATTAATGGAAGCGATGATTAAAGAAACACTGCAGGACCATCTTGACAAGAATTCAGTTATAGCTCAGACACAGCATGGTTTTGTTAAGGGAAGGTCTTGCCTGACCAATTTGATTGGGTACTATGATGCAGTCACAAAAGAACTGGATCAAGGAATAATTTTGATATTATATATTTGGATCTTAGAAAGGCTTTTGATATTGTTGCACATGGAAGACTGCTGATCAAATTGGATCAGTGTGGCACTGGAAGCAAATTGCCGCTATGGATAAAAGGATGGTTGAGGGGGAGAAGACAGAGAGTGGAAATCTATGGACACTGCTCATGGTGGACTAATGTTATTAGTGGAGTCCCTCAGGGTTCAGTGTTGGGTCCATTGTTGTTTTCTGTGTTTATAAATGATACTGATGATGGCATATCAAGCTTAATGTCCAAGATTGCAGACGATACAAAGGTTGGCAGGGTTGTTAAGGACGCTTCTGACGTTATGCTGCTGCAACAGGATCTGGAAAGTTTGAGCAGATTAGCATTAGTAGAGGCATATGATGCAAGAAAACAAGCTTAGGCAGCATCAGCCAAAAAAAATCCACTCCCATTTCACCCCTCCGTTCATTCGAAATACCTGTCCAGCTTAGCCTTAAATTTATTTAGGCTATCAACTTCCACAACAAGGGATGGAAATCTGGCTAAAGGCAAATTTCCGCACATCTATCCTACATTTGTCTTTCCTCAATTTGAATTTATGCCCTCTCAGGTGATTATTCTGAGCAAGAGGAAGAATCCCATCGGCATTGAGCATGCTCAAACCATCAGATCACCTCGCCGGTGCCTATTCTCTAGACACTGTAATTTTCAAAACTTAAGGCTTTCTTCATAAGAGCAACCCTTTGGACCACTTGGCTATGGACGTAGTGTGCAGACGTAGCTTATTGCTGCTCCTGGAACAGAGAAGTTTTTTCTGATCTATTTTCTGTTTTATTAGCTTAAATTGGCATATTAACTTATTTCCTAGAGTAGCTTTATATTCCTAGTTATGATACTCAGTTTAAAGTTTAATTTAGATAGAGATTTTGTAGGTATCACTTAGTATCGGTAAGGGTATCAAAATCCACGTGTTACAAGTTGCAGCTCCGTTGAACGAGAGGTTTTTTTTTTTAACCATATTTAGCCGATTTATTAACCAATTGTTATATAAATTATTTTCTGTAAGTAGCTATTCAGGATCCTTAGTTTATTCTGAATTGAGACAGCGAGATTTGGAAGTTAATCGATACCTAAGTTTCCGTAGATTTACCGTTCGTAAAATGCTGCCACAGTTACGCGATACATAATATCTCGAACTAGATAGCATAAGCTTAGTATAGTATAGTACATAATATAATATTGTCAATTAATCAGTAAATTTATTAATCTTGTTGAACTTCATTGTCAATTAAATTGTACTTTTAACAATATACACGTAACGTCTTACATTATGTTACATAAATAATTAGCAAAAATAAATAATTAATACTTAACTTGATACGGAAGTTATATAAAGGGATTTTGTGGATAACACTTGATACTGAAACATAAATATAGCGTTATAACTGTGTTGGGATACAAGTTTAGGGTTTTAATTTAAAAAACTTCTCGTTCAGCTATTTTCATTCTCCCTCAGATGGGCTTAGAGGTGGCAAACGAAGTTTAACATTGCCAAATGTAAAGTACTATCTATGGGAAACAGTAACCCCAGAGCAACGTATGAACTCTGTGGCACTAAACTGACAGTGGTAGAGAATGAAAAGGACCTGGGGGTAATTGTGCAGGCAGATATGAAGTTTTCTGAGCAGTGCAGACGGACTGCAAGGGTAGCTCATGGTGTCTTGTCAATGATATACAGGAATTTTTCTAGCAGGGATAAGGAGGTGATTATTCCCTTGTATAAGGCAATGTTCAGGCCACACCTTGAGTACTGTATACAGGTCTGGAGGCCTCATTTCAAGAAAGATGTAGAGCTGCTGGAACGAGTACAGAGAAGGGCAACAAGATTAGTGAATGGAACAAAGGGTTGCTCTTAAGAACAAAGGCTTAAATTTTGCAAATTACAGTGTCTTGAGACTTGGCACCGGCGAGGTGATCTGATAAAGGTGTATAAAGTCTTGAATGGTTTGAGCATGCTCAATGCCGATGGGATTCTTCCTCTTGCTCAGAATAATAGTAGTAGCAGTAGTAGTAGTAGTAGCAGTGGCATGTGATGCAAGAAAGCAAGTGTATGAGCTTATGCAGCATCAGCCAAAAAAAAAAAAAAAAAAAAAAAAAAATCACACCATTCCCTCCAAGTGCCTGTCCAGTTCCTCCTTAAATTTATTCAACCTATCAACTTCCACGACAGATGGAAGTTTGTTCCAGCAATTAACCACCTGCTGGCTAGAGGCAAATTTCCGCACATCTATTCTACATCTGTCTTTTCTTAATTTGAATTTATGCCCCCTTAGGTTCGTAATCTGAACAAGTGGAAGGATCCCATCAGAATTCAGCATTCTCAACCCATTCGAGGCCTTATATACCTCAATCAGATCACCGTGCAGGTGCCTAGTCTCCAGCCACTGCAATTTGCAGAACTTAAGCCTATCTTGATAAGAGGATCCCTTCATTCCCCTCACCAATCTTGTTGCCCTTCTCTGTACACGCTCAAGTAAATCTACATCCTTCCTAAAATGAGGCCTCCAGACCTGTACGCAGTACTCAAGGCGTGGCCTGACCATTGCCTTATACAGAGGGATAATCTCCTCCTTTTCCCTGCTAGCAAAATTCCTATATATCATTGACAAAACCCCATGACCTGCCCTGGCAGCCTGTCTGCATTGCTCAGAAAACTTCCTATCTGAATGCATAATTACTCCCAGGTCTTTTTCATTTTCTACCACCTTAAGTGTAGTACCACACAGTTGGTACGTTTCTCTGGGGTTACTTCTACCCATATGCAGTACAGTCGGTCCTCGTATAGCACATGTTTGCATTACACGAATTCGATCATACACGATTTATAAATAGGGGAACGTTATCTTATATAACACGAACTGAATTCGCTTATACACGATTCGCCTTTGTGTTTACAAGAAATGGCAGTCGAACGCGGAATCACCCCGACTGAACACAACACGATAGCAATGAAGAAGAGTCTGAAAATGTATGTATGTGTTTTATATCAGTGAAGGGGAAACACATTTCACCATAATAACGTAAAAACCAACACAATTCCAGCTATCGGTATAATCGCAAATGCAATTAGATGGAGTTTACTACCAGTTTATAACAGATTCCACTAGCAGAAATGCAACTGGAAATTGTTTTTATTGTTTTATGGTAGTAACCTCCAGAAATGTGCTTTAGTTAAATGTGAGGTTTTAATTAATAGTGTATCTCGGCCTTTACGGTGTTATTTATTCAGTTGCTACACGCGCGCAGCTTTGTTTATGTGTATCAAGTGTGCCACCTCGTTTGTAATTGTGCTTTATTCCCTAAAAATTAGTAAAATACTTAAAAGGTGTGAAAAGGAAGCGTCCTGGCTAAGACACTGCAGATTCAGAGAGAGAAAAAAAAAAAAAAAGCAATATCGATAAACAGAGGCGGACTGGGTCAAAAATTCTTACCCGGGAAAATTTATAGTGGCCTCATACTAGGGTTTATGGCCAAAATCACACCGGCCTCCGGCCCACCGTGGTTTCCCCCGTAAGGCTTATGGCCAGTCCTCTTCTGTCGATAAAGAAAAAATACGAAATTGTGAAACGCTTTAAGCGAAATTAAAGACCATGTGATATTGCACGTGCTACAGACCTAAATGAGGCAACGCCGAGAATTACAAAGAATGCAGAGAAAATAAAAACAACTTTCATAGCGGGAACAACTCAAAGTGTAATTAAAATCCATTAGATTAAGACAAAAGAATTGGAAGAGATGGAACGGCTGTCATCTGTTTGGATAGAAAATCAAACAAAAAGCAAGTTTGCTTACGACAGAAGCAAAAGCATTAGCAATATTTTATTACGACTTACGTATTATAATTTATACTTACGTATTATAAAATACGTAAGTATTTTATTACGACTATTTTATTTAATATAATAAATTTTTTACGAATAAAATACGTATTTTATTCGTAAAAAATACTTTTTTAGTATTAAAAAATACTTTATTATAATATATTATTTTTATTATGTATTTTAATCGTTATAAAATACTTAAATTACCGGATTATTTATTGTGTTTGGTAATGTTTTGGTTCCAAATGTGGGTTCAATCTTGGGTGGTCGGCACCTAACCCTACTTTTCCCATAGGGCCTGTTGTTTATATTGCACGATTTTGCATTGCACGAGGGTTTCTAGGAACGCAACTATCGTGCTATACGAGGACAGACTGTACTTTGCTTTTGTCAAGGTTAAACTCTTCAGTTGCCACTTCTTAGCCCATCTGCCCAAATTATCTAGATCCTGTTGCAGTAGCACACTGCCTTTACTGTCATTAACAACCCTGCCAACCTTTGTATCATCTGCAAACTTCGACATTAAGCCTGATATACCTTCATCAATATCATTGATAAATATACAAAACAACAGTGGACCTAACACCGAACACTGTGGGACTCCACTAATAACATTAGTCCAAGAAGAGCAGCAGCCATTGATTACCACCCTCTGTGTTCTCCCACTTAACCATCCTTTTATCCATTGTAACAACTTACCCTTAATACCATTCTGCTCCAATTTGTACAATAGTTTTCCATGCGCAACAGTGTCAAAAGCTTTCCTGAAATCAAAATATATGATATCAAAATTATTTTTTGCATCCAGTTCCTTTGTAACCACAAAGGAACTGGATAATATCCAATCAAATTTGTCAAACAAGACTTACCCTTAACAAACCCATGCTGTGTTTGAATTATTGCTGCAGTCTTGTCTAGATGATCCTGCAATGCATCTTTAACCAGTGACTCCATTATTTTTCCATGAACAGAAGTTAAACTAACTGGTCTGTAATTACTCGTGTCACCCTTCGATTCCCCTTTGTGAATTAGGGATACATTTGCACATCTCCAGTCCGTGGGAACCTCCCCTGAGTCCAAGGACGCTCATATAATTATGTATCCCCAATGCTGTCCCCTTAACAAACCCATGCTGTGTCTGAATTATTGCTGCAGTCTTGTCTAGATGATCCTGCAATGCATCTTTAACCAGTGACTCCATTATTTTTCCATGAACAGAAGTTAAACTAACTGGTCTGTAATTACTCGTGTCACCCTTCGATCCCCCTTTGTGAATTGGGGATACATTTGCACATCTTCAGTCCGTGGGAACCTCCTCTGAGTCCAAGGACTTTCATATAATTATGGCTAAGTGTTTGCTTAGTTGCTGTGCCGCCTCCTTTAATATAACTGGATAGATCCCATCCACCCCAGTTGCTTTTCTTATGTTTAACTTCAACAATTTCTCCTCCACTTTGCTCTCAGTTATTACAAAATCCTTAAGTATCCTGCTACAATTTGATAACCTTCTGCCATTTTCAAACCTAAATAATTCCTCATGTGTGAATGTAGATGCAAAATACTCATTCAGTTTGTTTGCTACCTCAGCAGGATCATCAACACTCGAACCATCGATGTCAAGTGGACCAATCAGATTCATCCCCTTCCTTTTAGAGTTTATATAAGTAAAGAAATCCTTGCTGTTTTTCTTAACATCTTTTGCCAAGGATTTCTCGTAATCTGCGTTCGCCCGCCTGACCTCCTTTGTCACCTGATTACAGACTAGCTTATATCTGCCATAGGCTTCTGAGTCGCTTGATAATTTATATGCATCCCATGCATTTTTCTTCTCTATTATGAGTCTCATTAGTTCATTAGATAACCATTTAGGCCTAAACCTTGAACAATATTTCTTAATAGGTATGAAACTTTTAGTAGTTTCCACGATTAATTCCTTGAATGCTTCCCACTTAGAATTTACTGTTGGTAACATCGTCAGTTTATCGCACTGTACAGAATTTAAAAACTGTCGGAGACCACTGTACTCACCTTTACGGAAGCAAAAACCCTTTCCTTTACCCCTGATGGTAATTAAATCTTTAAGTAAATCCCACATCGGTACACTGTGATCTTTGCCACCTAGTGGTTCCTTTATCTGCAAATTCTTAATACACGAATGATCACTGCTGATAACCAGATCAAGAGTATTACTTTCTCTGGTTGCCTCTCGAACATGCTGCTGCAGAAAACAATCATCCAATAAATTCACAAAAGTCTGACTAGTGTGTGAGTGACCAACCCACAAGTTCCAGTCAATATCTGGGAAGTTAAAATCCCCCATTATAAGACATTCCGATTTACTAGCCCACTCTATTTCTCTGTACAATTGTTCATTGTACTCATTCGAGTCATTAGCCTATAACACACTCCTACTCTTATTTTTGCTTTCGCAGTGCTTATGTCACACCAAACTGATTCAACAGTGCACTGTTCATCTATATCAACTGGATGCACTTCTTTTGATTTTCTGTTTTTCTTTATTAACAGCATAACACCTCCTCCCTTCCTATCCTGTATATCCTTTCTGTACAAACTGTACTCCCCAAATTCCAGTTCAGCAATCCTTATATCTGTGTGACACCACGTCTCTGCTATCCCAAAAATATCCGCCTTTGATGTCTTGACCAACATTTCAAATTCATCAAATTTATTAACTATACTTCAGCATTGGTATACATGCTCCTACTCCTATTCTTAGTTACCCTAACACATCCCATATACCCACCTATTTCAGGATGACTGCCATCCATCCCTGAAACCCCCAACACCCGACGCTCCAGGTCGCTACTTATTCTATTAGAAGTTGTGCAAGAATCACCTTCATCTCTGCCTACGGCTACTGTTAAACTATTAGTCCTTGTATCTTCCCAAACTAACAGTTTTCCGACCCACCTCACACTGCCTCGATAGCATCAGCACCCTTTCTTGCACATTCTTGCACCCTTTCTATTTAAGTGTATCCGATCCCTATAGAAACAGTCTCTCCTGCTAACAAGTACAGTCCAGGCTGAAAAAATTCTACCCCTTGAGCCTTGCACATTCTTTCCAGGGCCGAATTGATCGACAAGGCTCTCATCATATACTCCCTTCCATCGTGTCTGGGCAGAATTGCAGACAATTTCAAATTCAACCCTAATTCTCGGCTTTTGTTCAACAGTGACCTGTACTTGTTAAGTAATTCTGCCGGTCTCCTAGTCCTAATATCATTAGTGCCAACGTGTACAACTATATCACCTTTTGTGCCCTTAAAAGATGATATCCGCTCTACAACGTCATCAACCTTTGCCCCTGGCAGACATATCCTCGTCCTGTTCCACCTATCCTTTTTACAAAGCATGTTTCCCGTTTCCCTGACAACAGAGTCGCCAACAACTACTAGTTCCTGTGGGACCGGCGCATTCTGCCTTGGGGGTTGCCACTGTGTTGCGTGATGACCAAGTGCAAGCTCTGGCATTGATGTGGGCAGCTGAGAGCCTAATGGGCCCCTCAATTTAGATCTCTCCAGGGCATCCACCCTGTCCTTCAAACTCTCATATAGGCCCATAACAACGCTGAGTTGTCGCCTGATTTCCTTACACTCCTTACATCGCGCACACACAAAGACATCCCCCATGGCAATGTCATGTTCCGTTCCAGAGAGTTCGGCAAACATTTCACAAGTTGCACATTTTTTTAGGCTGTGATGCATTGGAGAATCGCTCCCCTCAGTTCTCCCCCGAGTCACAGCACTCCTGCCACTTTGTGCCCGTTGCTTTGCTGCTCTAGTTTGGGGCATGATACTTTAAATTAATAAAATCAATAAATTAAATTAATTAAATGTCAATACTACACTATCTAATAGAAACAGTGAAACGTAATACTCTATAAATTATACGTTAGAGCTACCTAACTACCTCAATTAAAAATTTAAATTCCCTACCACTATATACAAAAACAATGGCTGCAAGATTCGAACGAAATAACGGTTTTACGTATATTAAGTATATCTACAAATACTGTTTATCTAAATTAAAATAAAAATAACCAGCGTAACTATAACTATAAGACTACGTGTTAAGTACAATATAAAATAACAATTATGTAAATAAAAAGGCAAACACTTATAATCACTTGAGAGGGAATAAATTCAAATTGAGGAAAGACAGATGTAGGATAGATATGTGGAAATTTGCCTTTTGTCAGTGGGTAATTGGTTGGTGGAACAGACTTCCATCCCTTGTTGTGGAAGTTGATAGCCTACATAAATTTAAGGCTCAGCTGGAAAGGTATTTCGAACGAACGGAGGGGTGAAATGGGAGTGGGTTTTTTTTTTTTTGGCTGATGCTGCATAAGCTTGCTTGCTTGCATCATATGCCTCTACTAATTCTAATACTAATGGATGTAATCCATTTATTCTCAATAATGTGGTGTTGTGGAGATTTACTCCTAATCATGGAGCTGGCATGCTTGAGCCAGTCATTGGATCAAATGCAGTGTCCAGAATTACTTTTCCACATCAGGCATTTCCACTAAGCAAGCCGTCATATTTGTATCAACTGTAGGCATGCCATGATCACTTTTTAAGTGCTCATAAAGTTGTCCGATGATACTGGTGTCAGGATACCATTAATCTGTTTGGTGTATGCTGTGTACTGCATATATTTCCTTGCACTTTCCCAAAATGAAGTGGATGTCACAGTGCTCATTAGCTGTGTATTCAATTAGATTAGAGTCGAATCTTCTTCATAAGCCGGAATGACTCCCTTTAAAATATGACAGCTGGTACATTACACTTCTATTCTGGATAAGCTTAAATCAAACCTTCAAATTACGGCATGTTTTTCACACTACTGTAATTAACAATTAGATGTGTTAATCTGGGAAATAAAATTTATATGAAGAAGGTTTTTAAGAACTAATGCATTATTATGCAAATAATCATACCTGTTCAATAGCTGATTGAGGGCAATTATCTTCCAATATTTTCAATATGGAGCTTAGATTTTCATTCACAGAAATTCCAAAGGCATTCATATCTTTTTCATAACGGTCATTAACATAATCAGCTCGACGAGATGATGTGAGCAGAACTTGCAGAATAAATTCTCGACATTTGTTGTGACTTTTTAAATACTTTTGTAGTGCTTTAGAACCCTAATAAAAATTTAAACATGTCAAAGTATGAGATATCAAAAGTAAAGTATCAAAAATTTAATAGAGACAATGATAAAATTCTTATATCAATGCTTCATTCTTCAAAAAAAGAATTATTTTATAATAATTATTTTTTGCCATTTAGGGGATGCATTTTCCTAACTGACAATATTCAAATAAGGTGTCCCTTTCTAATTAAAGAAGCAGGTAAAAGAATTTAACCTCCTGCAATATAAGTGGACATTCCCTGCATTTTACACACCTTTCCAGCCTGTAGCAGATGGGTAAAACTTTTTTTTTTCCATGATTTTTTCCTTTGTGGTCCCTAAAGTATGGATGTATTAAAAAAAAAAATTGTTTTTAAAATACCTTAGTTTTATTACTGTCATATGCAGCTGAATTTTTATTTAAACTTTTTATTCAAAGTGTTATAAA
The DNA here is from genome assembly GCF_048544385.1 of Mastigoproctus giganteus. NCBI lineage: Eukaryota > Metazoa > Arthropoda > Arachnida > Uropygi > Thelyphonidae > Mastigoproctus > Mastigoproctus giganteus. Next base: position 655,286 of record NC_143577.1, on the reverse strand, counting down.
GTGTTGTCTGTTCAAATTCCCTATTTGAAAGCAGCTTTAAATAAAAGAAAAGAAATACACAGTACATTAGTAAAGGTTACAGGTTACAGATAGTTTTTTGTTGTTATTTTTAAAATTTCTTTGAAATAATGTATTTTCTGAAGAATGATTATCTTCTAATATTTTCAATTTTATCAAAATTCTGTTTAGCTTTGTCAAAATTCGTGGTTATCAGGAAAAATCAAATCGGTGAGAAAGCAAGTAGAAGCCCTGGAGAGTAATATTAGTAGTAATGGCAAATGATGCAAGAAAACAAGCTTACACAGAATCAGCCAAAAAAGATAAATACCTTCACAGTTCACTCATCCGTAATCTTCAAGAATTTGCCTAATTCTTCTTAGATTTTATTCGACCTATTCACTTCCACAACAGATGGAAGTTGGTTGCAACAATCAACCACCACTGGCTGAAGACAAAATCCTCCACATCTATTCTGAAACCATCCTTCCTCATCTTGAATTTATGCCCCATGTGTAGTCTTATCAAGTGAAAGGATGCCATTAACATTCGGCATACTCAATCCATTCAAGGCTTTAAATACCTCAGTCAGATCTCCCCTCAGATGCATAGTAGTCTAGAGACACTGCAATTTTCAGAACCCAATTCTGCAATTTTTCAGCAATTTGTTGAAGCCTTTCTAGGTAGGAGCACTCTTCTGTTCCTTCATCAGTCTGGTTGCCCTTCTCTGCATCCATTCCAGAAGATCTACATCTTTCCTAAAGTGAGGCCTCCATTCTGTATACAGTACTCAGGATGCAGCCTGACTACGGCCTTATACAAAGGTATAATCACCTCCTTATCCTTGCTAGCAACATTTCTGTATATCATTAACATAACCCCATGAGCTTTCCTGGCAGAATGTCCGCACTGCACAGAGAATTTCATATCTGACTGCACAATTACTTCCAGATCTTTTTCATTCTCCACTACCCTGAGTGTATTAACACACAATTGATAAGTTACTCTGGGGTTTGTCAATGTCAGCCCATTGACCAAATTTTCCTAGATCTTGCAGTAGCTCACCCTGATGACTGTTGTTAACCCCCTGCCAACCTTTACACATGGAAACTTAGACATTAAGTCTGATGTATCTTCATCAATATCACTGATAAATATTGAAAAGAACAATGGATCCAGCACTGAACTCTGGGCAACTCCACTAATAACATTAGTCCACGAAGAGCAATGCCCACTGATAACTACTCTCTGTATTCTTCAAATTAACCAACCCTTTATCCATAGCAGTAATTTGCCCTTAATGCCACAATGCTCCAGTCTGTCTTGGTGACCAGATAAATGCGCACATGAAAAAAGCCCACACGAAAATTCTGCACAGAAAAAACCCCCACTGTCATCAATGCTCACATGAAAAATGCTCACAGGAAGAATGCTCACATGGAAGAATGCTCACATAATTTTAATTTACAAAAAACAAATTATTTCATATTTCAAAATACAACAAATTTTGCATTTATATTGTAATTTTTTTTGCTATTTGGTTTTTTTTTAGGAGAATTAGCAACTAAGGCCATATTGCTCCGGGGATATGCGGTGGTCATTCCCTGACCTTTCCGCTTCCTCCGTATTTTGTGGTCATGGGCTCAAACCCCGGTCTAATCAAGAAGCGTGTGCTATGCACTGCTGCTCTTGCCCACCGAGGCGCCTTTGTATTTATATATTTTAGAAATACATTTTAGAAATATATTTTAATATAACTTTTGAGGTGCCTCCGTAGCCAGGTGGCCAGGAGCAGCACTGCGTGGCACACACTTCTTGATTAGACCAGGGTTCAAGCCCTTGACCACCACATATCTCTGGAGCAATATGGCCGTAGTTCCTAATGTTCCTAAAAACCAAATAATAACTTTTGATATAAAACTTTTAATTTTAATAAAAAATAGAATATTTGGATGTAAATGTTTGTAAAGGAAATTACAGGAAATAAAATGTTCTGGTTTTATTGCAACTAAAGCCTTTTATTTTATTTATAAAATTAATTTTTTTTTTTTCTCTGTCTTACAAAGTGAACAGTCAACACTTTTTGGTTTTTTATCAACAAACAACTAATTCAGACATATTTCAGTGATTTATTTATTTCTCAAAGATTTGAATAGAATTTTCATTACTGTAAGTTAGCCAATCCCTGTAAGTATTTCAGTTTGTCTTCTAACTACTCATATTCCTGCACAAAAGTGGCAAACAAGTCATGCAGTGCATCATATCTTCTCTTTTTCTCTAGATGGACCTTCCTGTGCATTAGTCTAGGGGCTTAGAGGGGAACAGGTATCCTGTATGTTATCAGACACTGAGCCTAAAACACTGATGGATTCAATATCTCTCTATTACAGAAGATTTAGGAGAAGTCCGGTTGGCCTGCCTCCCTAAAATCCACTCATGCACACCTTCTCGATGGTAAGCCCTGTTATGTCACTTAGGTGGCAACGAACGTGTAGAGTGGTCTCTTCAAGATGCCTGGTCAGCGTGAAGAGGAAAAGACCAAACGCTCCAGCATATGAGAGCACAACAATACAAATGGCCCTCAGTCCCCAGCAGCTTTCACTCTCCCTCTTACGGCAGCGTGAGGATCAGAATGGAAGCAGAGGGTGCTAAGAATCTCTGGGTACGACCAGGCTGCCATGCACGGAAACTGAACTTGGCCTGTTATAACGTACAATCACTCATCAGTGAAGACAGGATATTAGAGCTGGAAAAGGAATTAGAAAATGTGAATTGGAATATCATCGGTTTGGCTGAAACAAGAAGAAGAAATGAATCACTTATAAGTTTATCAAGTGGAAATTTGCTGTACACCAATAGAAACAGTGAAAGGAGTGAAGGTGAAGTTGGGTTTCTGGTCCATAAATATTTTAAAAACAACATTTTGGAATTCAAAAGTACATTACCAAGGGTGTCAAGACTAATACTCAAGATTTCTAAGAGTTACAAGCTAAAGATTATAAAGAGTTATGCACCAACATAGAGCCATGATGATGATGAGGAGGTTGAAGAAATGTACACCGAAATTGAGAGTCTTCTAGATGAGCAGAAAACCCACTACACTATTATTATGGGTTGGAAAAAGGCAAAACAGCGCAGAAAGAGGAATTATAGGAAATTTTGGAATTGGTGAAAGAAATAAAAGAGGTGAAAGACTTGTTGGAATTTGCAGAATCTCAAGGACTGTCAGTAATGAACACTTTTTTCAAGAAAAGAGTGAACAGAAAGTGGACATGGAAGAGTCCAAATGGATTAACAACTTATGAAATCGACTTCATGGATTAACAACTTATGAAATCATCCTCACTAACAGAAGATATATTGTGAATGATGTTACCGTCCTGAATAAGGTAAATGTTGGAAGTGTTCACAGAATGGTAAGATGTACACTTGATATAGTTGTACAAAAGGAAAGGAAAAAACTGACTCGAGTAAATAATACAAAGGTCTTTGAGATAACAGAAGAGGAGAAAAAGCAGTATGTACTGGAACTTAAGAACAAGTTTGAGCTTCTGCAGACTGCTCAGGACCAAGATATCGACGAGGAATATTACAACTTTCTGAAAGTGATAAAGCCCAAGAAACCTATAGGGAAACAGAAATCTAAAGAAGAAAAAATTAGTCAAGAAACACTTGTCATGATGAACCAAAGACGACAAATGAAGAGCAAGAAAAACACTGATAGGGAGAAAATTGAGTATACTGAGTTATGCAAAGCCATTAGAAAGAGACTCAGAGAGGATATAAGAAGATTTAACACAAGAAAAGTAAAACAAGCATTAAGGGGAAAAAAAAAAGGATTTAAATCAGCAGCCATGAGCAGTAATACAGAAAGACAAATGATACTGAAACTGAAGAATAGCGATGGTGTACTTATAAACAGCAGAGAAGGCATAATTCAAATAGCAGAAGACTACTATAGAGAATTATACAAGGAGCGAGGGAATGATACCAGCAGTGGGGAAGATGGATTGCAAAGTAGCAACACATACGACATACCCGATATTCTTCCTGATGAGGTAGAACATGCATTGAAGAAAATGAAGACTCGGAAAGCCCTGGGGGAAGATGAAGTTACTGTAGAGTTGTTAAAATTGGGAGGAAGAGACATAACACAAAAACTGGCAAGGCTCTTCACAAAGTGCATTAGAAAAGGTGTGACGCCTAAGCAGTGGAATAATGCAATCATAGTTTTGCTGCATAAGAAAGGAGATAAATCAGAAATTGGAAATTATAGACCAATTAGCTTGTTATCCCACATCTACAAGTTGTTCAAAAGGGTCATTACTAACAGATTAGCAAGAATACTTGATGAGAATCAACCGAAAGAGCAAGCTGGCTTTAGGACAGGATTCTCAACTATGGATCACCTTCAAGTAATATCACAGCTAATGGAGAAAGCAAATGAATATAAAATACCATTATGCCTGGCATTTGTGGATTATGAAAAGGCATTTGACTCCATGCAGCATAAGGCAATGTTTCGGGCACTGGAAAGACAAGGCATAGATAACCCATATATTGCCTCAGGGGCTCACATCTGGTGAGTATGGGCTTGGCAAACCCAGAGTCCTGAGCTGGACATCATCATTCTTCTCTTTCTTGCCTTCTTGGTGATTCCCTTTTACTCTCTCTCTCTCTCTCTCAGGTTATCATGGGATTTTTTTTTTTTTTTGGGCTGGTGCAGCATAAGCCTCAGGCTTCCTTGCACCATATGGCTAATAATAATAATAATAATAATAATTATTATGATTTTGAAGAAAATATATGACAGTGCTACCTCCTTTATTAGACTAGACAAAGACAGTAGCAAATTTAAAATCGGGAAAGGAGTTCGACAAGGAGACACAATATTAGCATTAGCATTAGCAGAGGCATTTGATGCAAGAAAGCAAGCTTATGCAGCATCAGCCAAAAAAAGAAAAAAAAAAACACTTCCACTTCACCCCTCTGTTCATTCAAAATACCTGTCCAGCTGAGCCTTAAACTTATTTAGGCTATCAACCTCCACTACAAGGGATGGAAGTCTGTTCCACCAACCAACCACCCACTGGCTAAAGGCAAATTTCCGCACGTCTATCCTACATCTGTCTTTCCTCAATTTGAATTTATGCTGTCTCAGGTGATTATTCTGGGCGAGAGGAAGAATCCCATCAGCACTGAGCATGTTCAAACCATTCAAGGCTTTATACACCTCTATCAGATCACCTCGCTGGTGCCTAGTCTCCAGACACTGTAATTTGCAAAACTTAAGCCTTTCTTCGTAAGAGCACCCCTATGTTCCATTCACTAATCTTGTTGCCCTTCTCTGTACTCTTTCCAGCAAGCAGCTCTACATCCTTCTTGAAATGAGGCCTCCAGACCTGTATACAGTACTTTAGGTGTGGCCTGACCATTGCCTTATACAAGGGAATAATCACCTCCTTATCCCTGTTAGAAAAATTCCTATATATCATTGACAATACACCATGAGCTACTCTTGCAGCCCATCTGCACTGCTCAGAGAACTTCATGTCTGCCTGCACAACCACCCCCAGGTCCCTTTCATTCTTACCACTGTCAGTGTAGTACCACAGAGTTGATACGTTTCTCTGGGGTTGCTGTTTCTAAACTTCATTTGCCACCTCTCAGCCCATCTGCTCAACCTTTCCAGATCCTGTTGCAGCAGCATAGTGTCAGTAGTGTCCTTGACAACCCTGCCTACCTTTGTATCGTCTGCAAACTTCGACATTAAGTTTGATATACCATCATCTATATCATTTATGAATACAGAAAACAATAATGGACCGAACACTGAGCCCTGAGGGACTCCACTAATAACATTAGTCCACGACGAGCAATGTCCATTGATTACCACTCTCTGTCTTCTCCCCCCTCAGCCACCCCTTTATCCACAGCAGCAATTTGCCTCCAATGTCACACTGCTCCAATTTGTGCAGCAGTCTTCCATGTGCAACAGTATCAAAAGCCTTTCTAAGATCCAAGTATATAATATCAAAGTTATTCCCTGCATCCAGTTCCTTTGTGACTGCATCATAGTATCCAATCAAATTGGTCAGGCAAGACTTCCCGTTAACAAAACCATGCTGTGTCCGAGCTATAACTGAAGTCTTGTCTAAATGATCCTGCAGTGCTTATTTAACTAGTGCCTCCATTAATTTTCCTGGAACAGAAGTTAAACTCACAGGTCTATAATTACTTGTGTCAGCCTTTGATCCTCCTTTGTGAATTGGGGTCATATTTCAACATCTCCAGTCTGTGGTACCTCCCCTGAGTCCAAGGAAGCTCTCATAATTATGGCTAAGGGTTTGCTTACCTCCTCTGCTGCCTCCTTTTTAGCATTAGCATTAGCATTAGTAGAGGCATTTGATGCAAGAAAGCAAGCTTATGCAGCATCAGCCAAAAAAAAAAAAAAAAAAAACCACTTCCACATCACCCTTCTGTTCGTTCAAAATACCTGTCCAGCTGAGCCTTAAACTTATTTAGGCTATCAACCTCCACCACAAGGGATGGAAGTCTGTTCCACCAACCAACCACCCGCTGGCTAAAGGCAAATTTCCGCACGTCTATCGTACATCTGTCCTTCCTCAATTTGAATTTATGCCCTCTCAGGTGATTTTTCTGAGCTAGAGGAAGAATCCCATCAGCATTGAGCATGCTTAAACCATTCAAGGCTTTATACACCTCTATCAGATCACCTCGCTGGTGCCTAGTCTCCAGACACTGTAATTTGCAAAACTTAAGCCTTTCTTCGTAAGAGCACCCCTTTGTTCCATTCACTAATCTTGTTGCCCTTCTCTGTACTCGTTCCAGCAGCTCTACATCCTTCTTGAAATGAGGCCTCCAGACCTGTATACAGTACTCTAGGTGTGGCCTGCCCATCGCCTTATACAATGGAATAATCACCTCCTTATCCCTGCTGGAAAAATTCCTATATATCATTGACAATACTCCATGAGCTACTCTTGCAGCCCGTCTGCACTGCTCAGAGAACTTCATATCTGCCTGCACAACCACCCCCAAGTCTCTTTCATTCTCCACCACTGTCAGTGTTGTACCACAGAGTTGATACGTTGCTCTGGGGTTGCTGTTTCCCATGTGTAGTACTTTACATTTGTCAATGTTAAACTTCATTTGCCACCTCTCAGCCCATCTGCTCAACCTTTCCAGATCCTGTTGCAGCAGCATAGTGTCAGTAGTGTCCTTGACAACCCTGCCAACCTTTGTATCGTCTGCAAACTTGGACATTAAGCTTGATATACCATCATCAATATCATTTATAAATACAGAAAACAATAATGGACCCAACACTGAGCCCTGAGGGACTCCACTAATAACATCAGTCCACGATGAGCAGTGTCCATTGATTACCACTCTCTGTCTTCTCCCCCTCAACCACCCCTTTATCCATAGCAGCAATTTGCCTCCAATGTCACACTGCTCCAATTTGTGTAGCAGTCTTCCATGTGCAACAGTATCAAAAGCCTTTCTAAGATCCAAGTATATAATATCAAAGTTATTCCCTGCATCCAGTTCTTTTGTGACTGCATCATAGTATCCAATCAAGTTGGTCAGGCAAGACTTCCCCTTAACAAAACCATGCTGTGTCTGAGCTATAACTGAAGTCTTGTCTAAATGATCCTGCAGTGCTTCTTTAACCAGTGCCTCCATTAATTTTCCTGGAACAGAAGTTAAGCTCACAGGTCTATAATTACTTGTGTCAGCCTTTGATCCTCCTTTGTGAATTGGGGTCACATTTGCACATTTCCAGTCTATGGGTACCTCCCCTGAGTCCAAGGAAGCTCTCATAATTATGGCTAAGGGTTTGCTTACTTCCTTTGCTGCCTCCTTTAATATAACTGGATAGATCCCATCCACCCCGGGTGCCTTTCTTGTGTTTATCTTCAACAGTTTCTCCTCCACTTTACTCCCAGTTATTTCAAGATTCTGTAGCTTACTGCTAGAGTTGAATACACCTCTGGCATTCCCCTCGCTGAATAACTCCTCATGTGTGAATGTCGATGCAAAATATTCATTTAGTTTGTTAGCTACCTGAGCAGGATCATCAACACTTGACCCATCAATATCAAGTGGACCAATCTGATTCATCCCCTTCCTTCTAGAGTTTACATAAGTAAAGAACTCTTTGCTGTTTTTCTTTGCATCCCTTGCCAAGGATTTCTCGTAATCTGCCTTCGCCTGCCTAACCTCCTTTGTAACTTGGTTGCATATCAACTTGTATCTATCATAGGCTTCTGTGTCATGTGTTAATTTGTAAGTATCCCATGCATTTTTCTTCTCTGCCATATGCCTCATCAGTTCATCTGCCATCCATTTTGGCCTAAACCTTGAACAATATTTCTTAGTTGGTATGTAAAGCCTAGTAGCTTCCAAGATAAGTTCTTTGAATGCTTCCCATTTTGAATTTGCTGTTGGTAACATCATCAGTTGGTCCCACTGTATAGAATTTAAATACTGTCTCAGTCCATCTTAGTCGCCTTTACGGAAGCAATAACCCTTCCCTTTACCCCTAATGGTAGTTACCTCTTTGAGTAAATCCCACTTCAGCACACTGTGATCACTGCCACCTAGTGGTTCATTTATCTGCAGATTCTTAATGCATGAAGAATCACTGCTGATAATCAAATCAAGAGTATTACTCCCTCTAGTTGCCTCCCGAACATGCTGATGTAGAAAACAATCATCCAATAAATCCACAAAAGCCCTGCTAGTGTGTGAGTAACCAGCGCCCAAAATCCAGTCGATATCTGGGAAATTAAAATCTCCCATTATAAGACACTCTGATTTACTGGCCCACTCTATTTCCCTGTGCAGTTCCTTATTATACTCATCAGAGTCATTAGGCCTATAGCACACTCCTACTCTCAATTTTGATCTCCCAATGTTTATGTCACACCAAACTGACTCAACACTGCACTGTCCAGCGATGTCGACTGGCTTCACTTCCTTGGTTTTTATGTGTTTCTTAACTAATAGCATAACACCTCCCCCCTTCCTATCCTTTAATATAACTGGATAGATCCCATCCACCCCGGGTGCCTTTCTTGTGTTTATCTTTAACAATTTCTCCTCCACTTTACTCTCAGTTATTATATATATATAATCTTTATTGTATACAAACGTGGTATATACAATAGACCCTTCACAGCAGCAATGCCAGGGGTTTTACATTGTATGGTGGACAATAATAGCCTTGGGGAGACGGGGGCCCACATCGAAGTTCGGGCTCATCCCCCAGAGCCAACAATAAAATAGAATCAGTGTCAGATTATTTACAGGATATTGTGCTTTTCACAGTATTTACAATGAAATAATAAAGATATTCCGATTTACATTATGTTATATTAATATTTATCTTCATAAAGATATTCTTGACTTTATTTACAACATACTCATAAAGACATCGTGCTTTGAACATTATTTACAATATGTTGGGCATTATTATGCTGCCCTTATCAATGTGCACTTTGCCTGGCCAAGGTCAGGCTCTTAAGGATCTCTCTTCGGTACCTCCGATCCTTCACAAACCTACAGAGGTCGCCGTTAATTGAAAGGATTGTGGGGAGCATCTCCCTGGGGAGAAAGCGGTCACTGAGCGATAGTCTGTTATAGTTAGCTGTGAGCGTGGGAGCTGACCTCAGTCCGGGTAGAGGGATCCTCCAGCCACACAGTTCCCAGATGCTTGGCCTCGAGACCATTCCAGTTGTCATCTTGACAGTGAGAACAAGGCGTTTTTCAAATACAAGATCTGGAAGGGCAAAGTGAAGTGACGTCGCCATCGCAGTTGTCCTTTGCTGGGGTGGACGACGATGTTTTTGCGTGATCCAACGAAGGAGCCAGTATTCGGCGGAGTACACGCGCTTGATGTTGGTAAGGGCCGCGGACCCCCAAATTTCCGAGGCATACAGTACGACGGAGTATACTGAGGTGTATATGTACCGACGAGTCACATCCAGATCCCTAACGTGGAGCAATTATTTTGTGGTCCAGTGCATTTGACAGAATTTTGCTATGAGCTTGTCAACGTGGGGGTTGAAGCTCAGTTTATAGTCGAAGACGACTCCCAAGTCTGTATGCATCTTGACCACTGGGAAGGGAATGCCGTCTAGAGAAGCTTGGATTTCAGTGGGTTGGCGCTTCAGCGAAAAGACAATTTGGGCTGATTTGGCAGGGTTAATGAGGAGGCCAAATTGATGGAGATAGGATCCTAAGTCGTGTAACTTTTCACAGATCTTTTTATTGATGTTTGAGAGATGTTCGCCAGGGTTAATCTGAGTATATATTTTAATATCATCGGCATAGCAGAGTATGTCTTCTCTCTGTTGCACAAACAGAATAATAAGTGCGGTGAATAATGCTCCGGAGAGAACTCTGCCTTGGGGAACTCCTGCAGTGATCTTTCTCCGGATTGTGTGTTGATCCGCTTTAAGAAGAATGGTTCTCTCAGAGAGCAGGGCTGTGATAAACCACAACATGTCACCTTTTATGTAGAAGTAGTGTTCTAGGAGGTGAACAAGTGAGGGGATACTGATGGCGTCGAAAGCAGCTTTCAGGTCGATGTAGGTGACAGAAAGCTCTGCTTTAGCTTCTAGTGCACTGAGAATGGTGTTGGTTATCGATGTTAAATTGGTGACTGTGGATCTACCTGGAATGCCATTGTGAATCTTTGGGGGTTTGTGAGGCATGATTTGATTGATGATGGTGGAAAGTAATGTCTTCTCCATGAGCTTCAGGAGACTGGAAGAATGAGAAACTGGTCTGAACTGTTTAATTAGGGTTGCAGATTGGCATTTAGGGTGTGGCTTCACAGTATATCTGTTCCAGAGAGGGGGAAAGTATTGCTGCGTTAAGACATGGTTAAAAATTGATAGTAGAGGACCGATTATAAACGAGCTAAGACATTTAATCATGAATTGGGGCACACGATCGGGGCCTGCAGTTGCAGTGGGTGGCAATCCATTTATTGCAGTTATAAGCTGCTTCCTGGTGATGCGAACGGTGGCGAGCATATCAGTAGGGACGTTGTTGATGGGTAAGTTGCCTAGGTGCATCGGGGCCACAGTGTTTGAGAACCGTACAATGTGGTCCATCCACAGTTCAAGGTCCAGTGCTTTAGGTAATCCTGTGCGTTGAGAGTCATAAAACGATTTGCCTTTTCGTAGGGTTGAATTTAAATGCTTTTTAATTGCAAAATATTTTCTGATGGTTGAAAACTGCCCGGGCTCTGGAGAAGGCAATACGATCTTGTATAGCGCCTGATTCTTTCCATCTCTTATGCAGATTTTGTTTTTGTTGAAAGCTGTTGTTCACCAAGCTCTCGAACGGGGAGTGATGCAGACAGTCTTTGTAGCACCATAACTTGCAATGGTTCGAATCCATCTGGCCATGAGGTCCACAGCTAGCTCGAGATCACAATTATTGAGAGCCTCCCAAGGTATCGAGGATGCAGCTTCGAGACATGGTGATGGATCAATGAATCTGGGTGCTGTGATGTCTTTTTTCTTTTTTGGGCCTTGGATATCAAAGTTAGGTGCGGCTAAGTGCAGGAGTATGGCAATGGGTTCGTGATCGGATTGAAATAGGTTTTGAGGACTGTCTTCGAGGTCGCATGGTGCTGAAGAGAACATCAGATCCAAGAGATTAGATCCTCTCGTGAGGTGGCAATTAAGTAGGCCGATACCCAATGAATCCATACTGCTAATGAGTTTCCTACTAAGATGTGTGAGAGTAGGTGGAAGATTGAAATCTCCACAAACAATGTGATTAGCAGAGGCATGGAGGTGATTTACCAGCCAGTGGATCACATCTTCAATGATGCCACTGTTTGGGTCTGGTGGAATGTATACTGTTGCTATGTCTATCATGTTGGCATTGAGCTTGAGGGATACCATAGCAGCTTCAAATGCAAGGGATTGGGTTACTACAGAATGTGCCAAATGAGAAGATAGTGGTATTATAGAATATTGCGACTCCCCCCTCTACGATCCTCTCTGGAGGAACTGAGCATCTGGTACCCAGCCTGAGGAGCACAGGCAAGGGAGTCCCGCCCGTTTCCAAGCCACGTTTCGGCAATGCAGAGAATATCAAAGGTTTTAGAGAGGAGAAGCTGTTCGACAGTGTCTAGCTCGTTACAAATACTCCTTGCATTTTGATAGACAATTCGAATCGTAGTAGCCGTAATAACTGGAGTTCGTACAGGTGGCTGGTCTCTTTTTAAGGTTCGCACTAGTCTACTGTGCATTGCGATGTGTACAGGGATATTCTTTACAGGTCTGAAGCTCTGGGGATTATCATTATAATCTGCTGAGAGTTGGATTGAACGATATGTGGACAGTTTGTTTCCTCTGGTAAGTTTGTTCTCAGTGAAGTTATTTGATTTCTCATGCGTTTTGTTGGCTTGGAAGCTTGGTAGCTTTAATTGCTATTGCATTTGATGTTTATGTCTGTGGTTTATTGCAGTTCTTGGCTGCTGATCTAGGAAGGGTTTGATGAGGGTTCCAGGGGGGCCATAGCCTTGGATCCAGTACGAAGCTCATCTTCTCTGGGTGGCAGGTAAGGATGAAAAAGGCATAGGTTGGATACCTGGTTCTTCTCTGTCTCACATCAATATTTATCCCATGTACTTCTGTAAACATGGCCTTAATGCTGTCTGGTTTAGTAGTCGGTTCCTATCGAGATATAAAGATTAGACCACGAGTCTGAACTGCTGTGATATTGTACGAATTAGCACGAGTATCCTTTGAGGAAAGTTCTGTGGCATCTCTATTGCCGTGTTGTCTTCCATGTTCCATGTTCCATGCTCTTACGAAGAAAGGCTTAAGTTTTGCAAATTACAGTGTCTGGAGACTAGGCACCAGCGAGGTGATCTGATAGAGGTGTATAAAGCCTTGAATGGTTTAAGCATGCTCAATGCTGATGGGATTCTTCCTCTAGCTCAGAAAAATCACCTGAGAGGGCATAAATTCAAATTGAGGAAAGACAGATGTAGGATAGACGTGCAGAAATTTGCCTTTAGCCAGCAGGTGGTTGGTTGGTGGAACAGACTGCCATCCCTTGTGGTGGAGGTTGATAGCCTAAATAAGTTTAAGGCTCAGCTGGACAGGTATTTTGAACGAACAGAGGGGTGAAGTGGAAGTGGGTTTTTTTTTTTTTTTTTGGCTGATGCTGCATAAGCTTGCTTTCTTGCATCAAATGCCTCTACTAATGCTAATGCTAATGCTAATTTATTGAGAGATAGAGCATTATATGCTTATGGCAGGCATATCAGAAATAATGCCTTCTCTGCATCAAAACAAGTGGTTTTCCTTTTCACTCTTGCCATTACTTTTCTTATAAACTACTGCTGCTCCATATAAATCTCAGATACATCCTACAATGAAATATTGTTCCCACATCTGAGTTGGTGCCCCCAAAAAACCTCTCTCGAGTTTCCAGATTGTATTCAAAAGAGGGCAGTTAAGTTCATTAATGACCTATCTCTTACAAAGCCTCTCCACTCTCACAGGAGTTCAGTTCCTCCTGCATGGCTTTCCTATAGATACTTCCATGGGCACTGCTCGTCTGAAGTGGCATCTATAATTAATCCACCCCCCCCCCCCATATGCTCTTCCAAACCAGTTTCAACTCTTAATGAAACTGGTCGACATCCATTCACTAACATCAGTTTCACAGAACTAACTTTTCTTTTTAGTCCTTCTAATTTTTTGATTTCGAACAACTTTCATTCATATATATTTCCAGAAAATTACAATCTAATTCAAGTGTAATATATCAAAAAATATCATCTGTCTTTTCAACTGTTTACCCATACATGGTATTAAGTACCATTGGTTCTAATATCTTTGGGTTTTAAAAAAAAATAACGATGGTTGTAAATTGCTAATTTCTCCTTTAATTAAATTAATTTAATACATGAATGTGTACTCCTTCCAAAATAATCTGCTAATATTATTAATGAAATAAAATTTAATTTTGATGATGCCTCAATTACTTTTAATTGGTAAAGTTCATTGGAATAAGAAAAGAAAATTAAATAAAAGTGACTTTGATTACCTTTTGTTAATTGAGTTTACACAATTTGTTAATCAAATTTATTTGAAATTGTTAATCTCAAAATGCAGAATTATGCATATTTAAGTATAACAATTAAGCTCACCTGAATCTTGAAACTTTCTCTCAGTTTATTTATAAGACCATCACTTTCTCTTGGAAATAATCTATTTAGCCTCTCAACTATGCTTGGTACATTCTTCCCTTCTGATATTAAAGTACACAGTTCCTAAAAAAAATTAAATAATTCTATGAAGGAAAATATTTTATTATGAAACCCAGGCCAGTGAGTGAACTACTAATGCCCCATTTGGTACGAAACTTCCCACTGACTGAGATTTTGGCTGGTACAAGACTTTATGTTCTTTTTTTTTTTTTTTTTGTTAAATAATAATGGGCAGTCAAAAAGCAAGTAAAACTTGAATTACAAACAAACATAATTCCAAACTTTATATTAGTAAAGGCACATGATGCAAGAAAGCAAACTTAGCATTAGCAGAGGAATATGATGCAAGAAAGCATGAAGCACCAGCCAAAAAAAAAAAAAAAACACTCTCCCATTTCACCCCTCCATTCATTCCAAATACCTGGCCAGCTCAGCCTTAAATTTATTTAGGCTATCATCTTCCACAACAAAGGATGGAAGTCTGTACTACCAACCAACTACCCGCTGCTAAAGGCAAATTTCCGCACATCTATCCTATATCTGTCTTTCCTCAATTTGAATTTATGCCCTCTTAGGTGATTATTCTGAGCAAGAGGAAGAATCCCATCAGCATTGAGCATGCTCAAACCTTTCAAGGCTTTATACACCTCAATCAGTTCACCTCGCAGGTGCCTAGTCTCCAGACACTGTAATTTGCAAAACTTCAGCCTTTCTTCATAAGAGCAATCCTTTGTTCCATTCTCTAATCTTGTTGCCCTTCTCTGTACTCATTCCAACAGCTCTACATCCTTCTTAAAATTAGGCCTCCAGACCTGCATACAGTACTCAAGGTGTGGCCTAACCATTGCCTTATACAAGGGGATAATCACCTCCTTATCCCTGCTAGAAATATTAATATATATATCATTGACAAGACACCATGACCTACTCTTGCACACCGTCTGCACTGCTCAGAAAACTTGATATCTGCCTGCACAATTACCCCCAGGTCCTTTTCGTTCTCTACCACTGTCAGTGTAGTACCACAGAATTGATATGTTACTCTGGTGTTACTGCTTCCCATATGTAATTCTTTACATTTGTCAATGTTAAACTTCATTTACCATCTCTCAGCCGATCTGCTCAACTTTTCTAGATCCTGGGCAGCAGCATACTGTCATTAGAGGAGTCTCCATAGCCAGGTGGGAAGGAACAGCAGTGCTTAGCACACGCTTCTTGATTAGACCGGGATTCGAGCCCGTCACCACTAAATATGGAGGATGCGGAAAGGTCTGTGAATGACCACCGCATATCCCCAAGCAATATGGCTTAGTTGCTAATGCTCCAAAAAACAACAACTGTCATTAGTGTCCTTAACAACACTGCCAACGTTTGTATCGTCTGCAAACTTGGACATTAAGCCTGATATACCATCATAAATATCATTTATAAATACAGAAAACAACAACAGACCTAACAATGAACCCTCGGGGGCTCCCATAACATTAGTCCACGATTAGCAGTGTCCGTCAATTACCACTCTCTGTCTTCTCCCACTCAACCATCCCTTTATCCCTAGTAGCAATTTGCTTCCAATGCCACACTGCTCCAATTTGTTCAGCAGTCTTCCATGTGCAACAGTATCAAAAGCCTTTCTAAGATTCAAATATATGATATCAAAGTTATTCGCTCCATCCAGTTCCTTTGTGGCCACATCATAGTATCCAATCAAATTGGTCAGGAAAGATACTCCCTTAAGAAAACCACAAAACTGAAGTCTTGTCTAGATGAGCCTGCAATGCTTCTTTAACCAGTGCCTTCATTAATTTCCCTCGAACAGAAGTCAAACTAACAGGTCTGTAATTACCTGTGTCTCCCTTTGATCCTCCTTTGTGGATTGGGATCACATTTGCACATCTCCAGTCCATGGGTACTTCCCCTGAGTCCAGGGAAGCTCTCAAAATTATGACTAAGGGTTTGCATACTTCCTTTGCTGCCTCCTTTAATATAACTGGATAGATTCCATCCACTCCATGTGCCTTTCTTGCGTTTATCATCAACAATTTCTCCTCCACTTTACTTTCAGTTATTACAAGACCATCTAGCTCACTGCCAGTGTTTATTTCATATATGGCATTCCCCTTCCTGAATAACTCCTCATGTGTGAATGTAGATGCAAAATATTGATTTAGTTTGTTAGCTACCTGAGCAGGATCATGAACAGTTGAACCATCGATATCAAGTGGACCAATCTGATTCATCCCCTTCCTTCTAGAGTTTACATAAGTAAAGAACACTTTGCTGTTTTTCTTTGCATCATTTACCAAAGATTTCTCATAATCTGCCTTCGCCTGCCTAACCTCCTTTGTAACTTGGTTACAGACCAACTTATATTTATCATAGGCTTCCATGTTACCCATTAATTTATATGTATCCTATGCATTTTTCTTCACTGCCACATGTCTCATTAGTTCATCCGACATCCATTTAGGCCTATACCTTGAACAATATTTCTTAGTTGGTATGTAAAGCCTAGTAGCTTCCAAGATAAATTCTTTGAATACCTTCCATTTTGAATTTGCTGTTGGTAACATCATAAGTTGGTCCCACTGTATAGAATTTAAATACTGTCTCAGACCATCGTAGTCGCCTTTACGAAAGCAAAAACCTTTCCCTTTACCCCTGATGGTAGTTACCTCTTTTGAGTAAATCCCACTTCAGCACACTGCGATCACTGCCACCTAGTGGTTCCTTTATCTGCAGATTTTTAATGCATGAAGAATCACTGCTGATAATCAGATCAAGAGTATTACTCCCTCTAGTTGCCTCCCAAACATGCTGATGTAGAAAACAATCATCCAATAAATCCACAAAAACCTTGCTAGTGTGTGAGTGACCAAACTACAAATTCCAGTCAATATCTGGGAAATTAAAATCCCCCATTAGAAGACTCTCTGATTTACTGATCCACTCTAATTCCCTGTACAGTTTCTTATTATACTCATCAGAGTCTTATTATACTCATCAGAGTCATATAGCACACTCCTACTCTCAATTTTGATCTCCCAATGCATATGTCACATTAAACTGACTCGACACTGTACTGTCCAGCGATGTTGACTGGCTTCACTTCCTTGGATTTTATGTGTTTCTTAACTAACAGCATAACCCCCTCTTACCTTCCTATCCTGTCTATCCTTCCTGTACGCATTGTACTCCCCAAATTCCAGTTCTGCATTCCTTATTATCTGTGTGACACCACGTCTCTGATATCCAAACTCCTAGCATTGGTGTACACGCAAGTGTACACCAATGCTAGGAGTTTGGATATCAGAGTGTTCTTTACTAGCATTGGTGTACACGCAAGTATACATGCACGTGTTCCTATTCTTAGCTATCCTAACACAACCCATGTGTTTACTTGTACCGCAATGACTCCCAGCAGTCTCTGAAATATTCTGTTCTTGTTTTCCAGGTTGCTGGTCATTCCAATAGAAGCAGTGGAAGAATCAGTTTCACCTCTACCAGTGGCTACTGTTAATCTATTAGTCCTTGTATCCCCCCAAGCTAGCAGTTTTCCAACCCACCTAACACTGACTCAATAGCATCAGCAAATATTCTTGTCCCCTTTCTATTTAAGTGTATCCCATCACTGTAGAAGCAGTCTCTCCTGTTAACAAGTTCAGACCAGGCTGAAAAAAATTTTACCCCTTGAGTCTTGCACAATCTTTCCAGGGCCGAATTGATCGACAAGGCTCTCATCCTATCATGTTTGTTGTTTGTTGTTTGGTTTTTAGGAGCATTAGCAACTAAGGCCATATTGCTCCGGGATATGCGGTGGTCATTCCCTGACCTTTCCGCATCCTCCGTATTTGGTGGTGACGGGCTCGAACCCCGGTCTAATCAAGAAGCGTGTGCTACGCACTGCTGCTCCTTCCCACCTGGCTACGGAGGCGCCCATCCTATCATGTCTGGGTAGAATTGCACACACTTTCAAATTCAATCCTAATTCATGGCTTTTTTTTAACGGTGACCTGTACTTGTTAAGTACAGGTCTCCTACTTTAATATCATTAGTGCCAACGTGTCTGGCTATACCACCTTTCGTACACTTAAAAGATGATATCTGCTCAAACAATATCATCAACCTTTGCCCCTGGCAGACATTCCCTCTTCTTGTTCCACCTATCCTTTTTACAAAGCATGTTCCCCGTTTCCCTGACTATAGATTCACCAACAACTATAGTTCCTGTGAGACCAGCGCATTCTGCCTTGGGGGTTTCTGCTGTGTTGCATGATGACCAAGTGCAAGCTCTAGCATTGATGTGGGCAGCTGAGAGCTTGATGGGCCCCTCAATTTAGATACTTCAAGGGCATCCACCCTGTCTTTCAAGCTCTCATATAGGCCCATAACAACGCTGAGTTTTCGCCTGATTTCCTTACAAAATACATGTGGACATGTGTTTTTGTAATGGGCAGCACCTAGAACGTCAGTTCATCTCCGCCTCGTATCTCTGTGAAGAACAGTACCACTGTAGAAGGGCCAGAAATAAGTATTGTATGTTTGTGTGTATTATGTGTGTGTTCTGTTGTTGTGTCTGACCGCTTGGCTACCCAGAATCATCAGTCACCTGGACAGATGATTCTGGGTACTCGTCCACACCACGGGAAGGTGGGCCAGTCTCAATGGAGCTCGCACTGTCTCAATTCGAGACTCTGACCCACCTGATGTTGGCAAAAGATGGGCCAGATTCCTCTGGGGGTCCACTCCAGAGGAGAGAGAAAAAAAAAAAAAAAAAAAAAGGATTTCCCGTGGTGTTAAAAAAATAATAATAAAAAAAAATAAATAAATAAAATAAATAAATAATAATAAACAAATAAATAAAAAGTAAATGAATAAATAAATAAATAGAAAATAAATGAATAAAAAAAAAATAAATAAATAAATAAAAAAAAAATAAATAAAAATAAAAATAAATATAAAATAATAAAAAAAAAAAAAAAAAAAAATTTTTTTTGGGAATGTTGTTCCCTATTGAGTAGCTTCACCAGACAAAGGAGTAGAATTATTCGTAGACGTATAACTAATTCTTCTTCTTGTGAAAACATCGGATGCAAACTGCTGAAGAGCAACAAGAATTCTTGTCTCCCACCAGCAAAGTTCCATGCCCATGTCCTTCAAGCTCTCATATAGGCCCATAACAACGCTGAGTTGTCGCCTGATTTCCTTACAAAATACAATATGCTGAGCAAGAGGAGGAATGCCATCGGCATTGAGCATGCTCAAACCATTCAAGGCTTTATAAACTTCTATCAGACCACCTCGCCGGTGCCTAGTCTCCAGAAACTGTAATTTGCAAAACTTAAGCCTTTCTTCGTAAGAGAAACCATTTGTTCCATTCACTAATCTTGTTGCCCTTCTCTGTACTCGTTCCAGCAGCTCTACATCCTTCTTGAAATGACGCCTCCAGACCTGTATACAGTACTCAATGTGTGGCCTGAGCATTGCCTTATAATCACCTCCTTATCCCTGCTAGAATAATTCCTGTATATCATTGACAAGACACCATGAACTACTCTTGCAGCCCGTCTGCACTGTCAGAAAACTTCATATCTGCTTGCACAGCTCAGAAAATTTTATATCTGCCTGCACAATTATCTCCAGGTCCTTTTTTATTCTCTACCACTGTCAGTGTAGTACCACAGAGTTGATTCGTTGCTCTGGGGTTACTGCTTCCCATATGTACTACTTTATATTTATCAATGTTAAACTTCATTTGCCACCTCTCAGCCCATCTGCTCAACCTTTCCAGATACTGTTGCAGCAGCATAGTGTCAGTAGTGTCCTTAACAACCCTGCCAACCACCGTATCATCTGCAAACTTGGACATTAAGCTTGATATACCATCATCAATATCATTTATAAATACAGAAAACAACAATGAACCCAACACTGAACCCTGAGGGACTCCTCTAATAACATTATTCCAAGATGAGCAGTGTCCATTGATTCCCACTCTCCATCTTCTCTCGCTTAACCATCCCTTTATCCATAGCAGCAATTTCTCTCCAATGTAACACTGCTCCAATTTGTGCAGCAGTCTTCCATGTGCAACAGTATCAAAAGCCTTTCTAAGATCCAAATATATAATATCATAGTATTCAATCGAATTGGTCAGGCAAGACTTTCCCTTAACAAAACCATGCTGTGTCCGAGATATAACTGAAGTCTTGTCTAGATGATCATCGGGGGAGAACAAGAGTAGCTTTGTACAGGCGAAGTTTTTACTGCTTCTGGAATAGAAAAGTTTTTTTTGTTTTATTAGCTTAAATTGGCATATTGGCTTATTTTCTAGAGTAGCTTTATATTCCTAGTTACGGTACTAAGTTTAAAGTTTAACTTAGATAGAGATATGTAGGTATTACTAGCATCGGTAAGGGTATCAAATCCACGTGTTACATGTTGTAGCTCCACTGAACAAGAAGTTTTTTAGCCATATTTAGCCGCTTTATTGACCAATTGTTATATTAAATTATTTTCTATAAGTAGCTTATGGACTAGTCAGGATCCTTAGTTTATTTTGAATTGAGACAGGAAGATTTGGAAGTTAATTAATACTTAAATGTCTGTAGATTTACCGTTCGTAACTTGCCGCCATTATTATACGATACAACGTTATATCCCGAACTAGATAGCGTAAGCTTAGTATAGTACAGTATATAATATAATATTGTCAATTAATCAGTAAAATCTATTAATCTTGTTAAACTTCATTGTCAATTAAATTGTACTTTTTAATTAAATACATATAATGAGTTAGATTAAAAACTTAACATAAATAATTAATACATAACTTGATACAGAAGTTATATAAACGGAACTTATAGATAATACTCGATACTGAAAAATATATATAGCATTATAACTGTGTTGGGATACAAGTTTAGAGTTATAATTTTGTACTGAAATTGAAATTTTATTGAAATTAAATCGAAATCATGACTCAGACCAGAGCAGCAAAGCAAAAGGTTCAAGCTAATGGGAGTGCTGTGGCTCAGGGGAGAACTGAAGGGGGGGGGGGGGCAGTTGTCCTCTGAATCACAGCCTGAATTTGTGAGTTTAGCTTGCTAATTAATCTCAGTGATTTGGGTATAGTCCATGGAAATTGTGAATATTTTAATTTTTTCAGCATAAATAATATAGTTACATTGTCATTGTCCCTCCCGTGACAGATTTTGGGTTTCAATCTCTGCTTCTTTACCAAACTGGACACATTTGCAAGGAGGTACAGGATGTGGTGTGGCGCAGGTGGATCTGCTGCTTCCCAGACTGAGCATTTAATGGGGGTAAGCATGTGGGCTTCTGACAGCCCTGATCGGTAAACTGGGTCTTTAGTTTGTTGCATAGAGAGAAAAAAACGAATTTTCTCTGCTTGATGTTTTTGTGTCCTAATTGATATCAAACTTGGAGGTAGTTAATCATAACATGACAAATTCTTCCTACAACAAGATCCAGACATATTATGCAAATGGCAGCTGAAGATTAATATTGATAAATGCAAGGTAATTCCAGATTAACAAACCAGCAGGGTATTAGACAATGAAAAAGACCTGGAGGTAATTGTGCAGTCAGATATAAAGCTCTCTGAGCAGTGCAGACAGGCTTCCACGATGGCTTATTAGGTTTTTTACAATGATATACAGGAATTTTGCAAAAATGGATAAGGAGGAGATTATCCCAGAGTATAAGGCAATGGCCATCTTGAGTACTGCATACAGGTCTGGAAGCCTCATTTTAGAACGACTTGGATTTGCTGGAACAAATGCAGAAAAGGGCAACAAGATTGGTGAGCTGAGCAAAAGGGTGCTCTTACCAGGAAAGGCTTCAGTTTTGCAAATTGCAGCATCTGGACACTAGGCACCTACAATATCTGATTGATGTGTAGGTGGACTTCAATGGATTGTGTAAGCTCAGTGTTGGCTGAATGGAATCCTTCCTCTTGCTCAGAATACACATGAGGGAGCATAAATTCAAACTGAGGAAGGATGTTGTTGTTGTTGATATGGGGGTTTGATGGTGCATAAGCTACTTTGGCTATAATGCACCTATTCATTTATTATAAAAAAAGATGAAAAAGTTTCATAAATTCAGAATTGATTAAAAAGTCCAGTTTGCTTTAAGAAGTTGAAAATTTCGGAAATATCTGCATCATCTCCAATGAGATTCTCTAAAGTTGTTGGTCTACAAAGATTAACCAGTGATAGCAGGGTTGAAGTTCTGTCTTGTTCATAGTAAGGGCAGTCAATGAGAATGTGTTTAATACTCAGATTTATATTACAAAGTGGACACTGTGGCGGGTCGTTCCCTGTGAGTAAATAAAGGTGGATCAGATAAGTACGTCCTATTCTTGCCCTTGGAAGGACTACCTCTTCTCGTCTTGATGTGCGGACACTGGAGCACCAAATTTTTGGATCATGTTTAAATTGAAAGAGTTTATTATTAATTTGAGAGTGCCATATTGCTGTCCATTTTGACAGGCATGCAGCCTGAATGGTTAATGCATAGTCTGATGGCGGAACAGGGATATCAGTTAAATCGAAGCTAGTTGGATTTTTTGCAGCTTTATCAGCCAGTTCATTGCCCAAAATGCCAGAATGAGCTGGAATCCAGCAGAAGGTGACCAGTTGATGACGTTCTTCAATTTGTAGTAATATGCTTTTTATTTCGTCTAGAACAGGGTGTACTTTATCTAAGGGGTTACATAAAGCCAAGATTGAGCTGAGGGAATCAGTGTAAATAACAGATTTTAAAGCACAGTCAGAAGAGAGATTCTGTAAACTAGTTTGATTGCATATAATTCAGCTGAGAAGATACTGAATTTAGATGGCAAGGATGCTGAAATAACGGTATTTGGAAACACTGCAGCCGCTCCAACGTTTGATTTAGATTTAGAGTTGTCTATATAAATTGGAGAAAAGTCAGAGTGTCTTTGAGTGTGAGCTTCGTGAAGTTGTTTGAAATTTGATGTTTGTAAAATGTTCTTTCCCCATTGAGAGGTAAGTGTCACAGGTCGGTATAGGAGGTGGAACCCATGGTGGTTGAGTACAAGTTGTTACCTGTTGTACGGAAAGGATGGAAACATTCCAAATTTGCATCAGTTCAAGAAGGCAAAGACCAGCTGGCTTTACTATGCTTGGTTTATTTCTAAAAAGGTTTTCTAATGGTGGATTGAACAGGTATGACTGAGTCGGATGCATGGCACAGCTTTGTATCTTGACAGCATACTTCAATAACAGTGTTTTCCTACGTAAAGTTAGTGGGGGTTCATGGGCATCAATGTAGAGACTATGTGCTGGTGAGGGTCCAGGATTCTTTCTTGGCTTGTCTTTGTACAAATCGTGCTTTTGCTCTTAGCTTCTTAAAATTAATGAGATTGGTTGTGGTTGGACATTGCCGAAATAAATTCCAGGCTTTGATTTTTGCTTTCTTTGTTTTTGTGCATTCGTCATTCCACCAGTAATTATAATGTTTGCGACCAGGGGGATTTGATAATGGTATTGTGTCCTTGGCCACTTTTAGGAGATGTGATGTAATATGGTACATTATCAATATTCTGGAGCTGGATTTTTTCCTCGTCAAGAGAGATTGATGATCGAAATTTTGCCCAGTTTGCACGAACAAATTTCCATTTCCTGCAGAGTTTGTTTGAAGGAGACTGTGATATTAAAAAATTGCATATGATTGGAAGGTGGTCACTGCCCATAGGATCAGTTAAAACGTACCACTCTATGGTTGGAAGGAGTATTGGAGAACAAATTGAGAGATCTATTGCTGAGGTGTGTCCAGTTGGGAGTTGTATGTGAGTGTGCACACCAGTATTGAGTAAGGTGAGGTTTTGTGACTCTAGAAAGCTTGCAACGAGTCGACCACGTGTGTCTAGTTTAGGATCGCCCCATAAGGGGTGGTGCCCATTAAAGTCCCCTAATATACAGAGGTGGAGGTATCTGTATGAAGAGAGATCTTCAAGATCTTTTAAACAGTAAGTATGGTTTGGTGGTAGGTATACTGAGACAAGTGTTATTGAAATATGGAGAGTTATATGAACAGCAACAGCTTCTATTTCAGTTTGAAGTGGAATATGTTTAATTGGGATCTTTGAATTTATCAGGATTGCTACACCACCATGGGCAGCATTTGCTGTATTACGATCTCTTCGATAAAGACAATAGTTCTTTATTGAAGGAGAAATTTGCGAGGTTAGGTAAGTTTCCTGAAGGCAAAGGGCAACTGGAGAATATCGGTTAATTAGATCACGGATATCATTTGTGTTGCAACGAAAGCCTCTGCAATTCCATTGTAAAATACAAGGCATTATTTGTGTTTAATTGATGGAGATGTATCTGACTGCTTTTTGAAGGTTACTGGCTTATGACATTCTAATTTAGATTTATCTTTTTTGGAGAAAACTGGCCGACCTGTGTCCATTTCTTCTTCTGCATGGATTTCTAGAAGGGGATCTTCCTGCATGGATGTGCCATCTGTGTCCATGGTTGTGTCTTGAAAATTTTTCACTACATTTGCGTTTGAACTATGAGATGTGGTATCTATGGCTGGAGTAGGAGATGCCGCTGGTATTGTCAGAGGAGTATTATTTGCCTGGTCAGAGAACTTGGATTGTTGCTTAGAAAGAACATTTCTAGCCTAATCAGAAATTGATTTGTTAGTGAGAACTGTTACATCGGTTTGAGTAGAGACTGTCTGATATTTTTTTACAGCATTGGTATAGGTCATATTTTTGGTTATAGAAGGAGCAAGTAATTTTCTCGCTTCTGGGTAACTTACTTTGTTCTCAACCTCGTATTTTACTATTTTCTTCTTGGTTTTCCACTTTTCACATGTCTTTGAATATGCAGGATGGTCACCTTTGCAGTTTGGGCAGGTAATTTTTGTAGCTGTACAGTTACTTTGTATGTGATCTGAGGATCCACAATTAGGGCAGACAGGAACTCCTCTGCATACAGTTTGTGAGTGGCCATACTTTTGGCATTTGTAACACCTTAAAGGGTTTGGAATGTAAGGGCGGATTCGGCAAAGTAAATAACCTGCTTTTACAGAGGAGGGTAAGTTGGGTGTATTGAAGGTGAGAATAATATTTCTTGTAGGTGTAAGTTCATTATCTTTTTTAATCATTATTCGTCTTACTTCAATTACGTGTTGTCACTGCAGCTCTTGGGTTATTTCTTCCTCAGTAACGTTTAATAAGTCCCAACTGGATATCACACCCTTAGATGAATTTAGGGTTGTGTGTGTGTGTGTGGAGATATTTTAACTGGAATGCCAGCAAAGCTTGTAAGTTGTAACAGCCTCTCGGAATGTCTGTGGTTGGTGGTTTCTACTAGTAAGTCTCCTGATTGCAGTCTCTTTACCGTCTTGGGAGATCCTGCAATACCCTCCAGATGTTTTTTTTTTTTTTTGTATGACAAACGGAGACATTTTATTAATGGGTTGACTAGTAAGAGAGTGGATAATTAAGAACGATGGGCAAGGTTGCTCCATCCGATCAGTCTTTTGTCTCTTCGGATTATCATTCTCAATATCCTGATGGTCTGTGTTTGCCATGTTTGCTCCTTTTAGCCCTTGGCAAGTGGACTTACCTGCCAAGATTTCCGGCCCTGCCACAGGGAGGCAGGAGCAGTGCCGCTAGGAGGCCAAGCAGTTAAAGTGTTAGTTGGTTAGTGGAAATAGAAATATATGGATAAATAAAGAAAGGTGAGTTTCCTTTCTCTGTTCTAACTTGTGGCTTTTAAGTTTAGAACGATATAAAAATAAATCTGCTAATAAAAACATAAGAAATTAGAAATAACTTTAATCGCTTTTGATGAGCACTCTATATATAGCAGAAAAATCGCTTGACCTTGAATTCGCTTGGCACCCGGGGCCTGAGGAAGGATGATTACAGGTTGGTTCACATGAATTTGCCTTAAGTCAGAGGATGATAGATTGTTGAAACAAACTCCCATCTGGTCTTGTAGAGGTGTGTAGTTTGAAAATTTCAAAGAACCTTTCAACTTTTAAAACTACACACCTTTTATTCCTCAATGGTAGAGGAATCTATCCAATCATATTAAGGGAGGCTTGTTTGTTGTTTGGTTTTTAGGAGCATTAGCAACTAAGGCCATATTGCTCCGGGATATGCGGTGGTCATTCCCTGACCTTTCCGCATCCTCCATATTTGGTGGTGACGGGCTCGAACCCCGGTCTAATCAATTAAGGAAGGCAGAGAAGGAGGTGAGAAAATATTTAGCAATAATTATGAGAGCATCCTTGGTTTCAGAGGTGGTTCCTATGGATTGGAGATGTGCGAATGCATCCCTAATTCATAAAGGGGGGCCAAAAGGTACTACATTAGGTAGTAGTAGTAGTAGTAGTAGTAGTAGTAAGAGCGGCATGGGATGCAAGAAAGTAAGAGTATCAGCTTACGCAGCATCAGCCAAAAAAAAAAAAATTTTACACAACCATTCCTTCTAAATGTTTGTCCAGTTCCTCCTTAAATTTATTTAACCTATCTACTTCCACGACAGGTGGAAGTTTGTTCCAGCAATTAACCACACGCTGGCTAAAGGCAAATTTCTGCACATCTATTCTACATCTGTCTTTCCTCAATTTGAATTTATGCCCACTTAGATTCGGAATCTGAACAATGGAAGAATCCCATCAGAATTTAGCATGCTCAACACATTCAAGACATTATACACCTCAATCAGATCACCTCACAAGTGCCTAGTCTCCAGTCACTGCAATTTGCAGAACTTAAGCCTCGTTTGGTAAGAGAATCCCTTCATTCCCCTCGCCAATCTTGTTGCCTTTCTCTGTACATGCTCAAGCAAATCTACATCCTTCCTAAAATGAGGCCTCCAGACCTGTATGCAGTACTCAAAGTGTGGCCATGACCATTGCCTTATACAGAGGGACAATCACCTCCTTTTCCCTGCTAGCAAAATTTCATGACCTGCCCTGGCAGCCTGTCTGCATTGCTCAGAAAAATTCATATCTGAATGCACATTTACTCCCAGGTCTTTTTCATTTTCTACCACCTTACCTGTAGTACCACAAGTTGGTACGTTCCTCTGGGGTTACTTCTACCCATATGCAGTACTTTGCATTTGTCAATGTTAAACTTCATTTGCCACTGCTCAGCCCATCTTCCCAAATTTTCTAGATCCTGTTGCAGTAGCACACTACCAATACTGTCATTAACAACTCTGCCAACCTTTGTATCATCTGCAAACTTCGACACTAAGCCTGATATACCTTCATCATAATATCCTATCAAATTTGTTAATAGGATATACTATTATATACATAAAATTACCCGGAACAGAAGTTAAACTAACTGGTCTGTAATTACTCGTGTCACCCTTCGATCCCCCTTTGTGAATTGGGGATACATTTGCACATCTCCAGACAGTGGAAACCTCCCCTGACTCCAAGGATGCTCTCATAATTATGGCTAAGGGTTTGCTTAGTTGCTTTGCCGCCTCCTTTAATATAACTGGATAGATCCCATCCACCCCAGGTGCCTTTCTTATGTTCAACAATTTCTCCTCCACTTTGCTCTCAGTTATTACAAAATCATTAAGCACCCTGCTACAATTTGATAACCTTCTGCCATTTTCAAACCTTAATAACTCCTCATGTGTGAATGTAGATGCAAAATACTCATTCAGTTTGTTTGCTATCTGAGCAGGATCATCAACAGTCGAACCACTGATATCAAGTGGACCAATCAGATTGTTTGTTTGCTACACTAATCTGGTTGCCCTTCTCTGCATCCATTCCAGCAGATCTACGTCCTTCCTCAAGTGAGGCCTCCAGACCTGTATACACTAAATGCAGGTGCAACGTAATCATGACCTTGTACAAAGGAATAATCACCTCCTTATCTCTGCTAGTAAAATTTCTTTTATATCATTGACAAAACTGCATGACAGCATATCTGCATTGCTCAGAGAATTTCATATATGGCTTCATTACTCTAGGTCTTTTTCATTTTCCACTAGTCTGAGTGTAGTATCACATAGCTGATAAGTTACGCTGAGGTTGCTGCTACCCATGTGCAGTACCTTGCATTTGTCAATGTTAAACTTCAACTTTTCTCAGCCCATTGATTCAATTTTCTCAGACCTTGTTGCAATAGCTCACCCGAATTACTATCGTTAACCACCCTGCCACATATGCAAACTTTGACATTAGGCTTGATATACCTTCATCAATATCGTTAATAAAAATTGAAAATAACAATGGGCCAAGCACTGAACCCTTGGGGACTCCACTGATAACATTAGTCCCCAATGAGCAGTGTCCATTGATAACCACTCTCTCTTCTTTCACTTAACCATTCCTTTACACATAGCAATAACTTGCCCTTAATGCTAGTTTGCTCCAGTTTATATGGCCCTCTTTTATGTAAACAGCATCAAAACTTTCTGAAATCCAAGTATATTTACGTAAAAATTATGTTTTGTATCCAGTTCCTTGGTCACTGCATCATAGTAACCTATCAGATTGGTTAAACATGACTGCCCCTTAGGAAATCCGTGCTTGACTTCAGTATAATTGTATTGCAGTCCAGATTGTCCTGTATTACTTCTTGAACCAGTAACTCCATTAATTTCCCTGGAAAGAGATCTGTAATTACCCATGTCACCTAATTGTTATTTATATTCTACTTTATAAGTAGCCTTTTAGTTCTAGTTACGCTGGTTATTTTTATTTTTTATTTAGATAAGAATTTTTGCAGATTGCTACTTAATATGCATGAAAACATTGTTTCATTCGAATCTTGAAGTCATTGTTTTTGTATAGAGAGTAGTGGGGAATTCAAATTTTTAATTGTGCTAACTAGGTAGCTCTATCGTAAAAATACATAACGTGATACGCATCACTGCATTTAGGATCCTATTAGATATTGTAGTATTGAAAATTAGTTGATTAAATTTATTGATCTTATTAATTTAAAATATCATGCCCAGACCAGAGCAGCAAAGCAACAGGCACAAAATGGCAGGAGTGCTGTGACTCTGGGGAGAACTGAGGGGGACAATTCTCCAATGCATCACAGCCTAAAAAAATGTGCAACTTGTGAAATGTTTGCTGAACTGTCTGGAACAGAACATGATCTAGCCAAGGAGGATGTCTTTGTGTGTGCCAGGTGCAGAGAGTCTAGAAATTAGGCATCAACTCAGCGTTCTAATGGGCGTCTATGAGAACTTGAGGTGTAGGGTAGATGCCCTCGAAGAAATTAATAACAGGGGGACCCTTCAAGCTCTCAGCTACCCAATTCAACGCCAGAGCCCACTCCTGTGCTTCAGACAACACAGCGACAACCTTCAAGGCAGAATTTGCTGGTTCCAAAGGAACTAGTTATTGTTGGTGACTCTATTGCCAGGAAGACGGGGAATATATCGGGTAAAAAGGGTAGATGCAATAGGACCAGGGTATGTGGACATGTGGACATGTATTTTTGTAAAGGGCGGCTCCTAGAACGTGAATTCATCTCCGCCTCGTATCTCTGTGAAGAACAGTATCACTACAAACGGGCCAGATGTGTGTGACGTAGGTTTGTGTGTATTATGTGTGTGTTCTGTTCTGGCCTCTTGGCTACCCAGAAGCATCAGTCACCTGGACAGATGATTCTGGGTACTCGTCCACACCACGGGAAGGTGGGCTAGTCCCAATGGAGCACATACTGTCTCGATACGAGACTCTGAACCACCTAATGTTGCCAAAAGGTGGGCCAGATTTCTCTGGGGGCTCACTCCAGAGAGGGGAAAAAAAAATAATAATAATAATAATAAAAAATAATAAATAAAAAGTAAATAAACTAAAAACAAAATATATTTCCCGTGGTGCAAAAAAAAAAAATAAATAAAATAAAATAATTAATTATAATAATTCCCCGTAGTGAAAAAGAAAATATATTAAATAAATAAAAATAAATAAAAATAATAAATAAATAATGATAATAAAAAATAAAATAAATAAATAAATTCCCTGTGAAAAAAAAAAAGAAAGAGAGAGCTGTCTGGCACCAATGACAGCCCAAATCCCAGGTGTCAGAACAGAGAAAAAAATGACGCTAAGTAATTGAAAAAAAAATAAATAATAATCACAGAATAAATAAATAATTTTAATCCCACAGTGAAGAGGAAGATGTAAGTCAGGGTGCCAGCAGCCAGCAGAGAGAGAGAGAGAGAGAGAGAGAGAGAGAGAGAGAGAGAGAGAGAGAGAGAGAGAGAGAGAGAGAGAGAGAGAGAGAGTAAGAAAAAAAAAAAAAAAAAAATGGGAGAGTGGTTATTTATCCTGCACAGAGTGAGAAAGAAGAAAAGGTGAGCCAAGGCTGCTCCTAGTTCCAGGGCAGGACCCGGAAACAGTGCAGAACGCAGGTTAGAGGGGAAAAAAAATAAAAAAATAATAGTAAATAAAAATAATTAAAGAATAAATAAATAATTTTAATCCCACACTATGGCTACAGTGAAGAGGAAGATGTAAGTAGGGTGCCAGGAGAGAGAGAATGAAAAAAAAAAAAAAAAAGGGAGAGTGGTTATCAATCTTGCACAGAGTGAGAAAGAAGAAAAGGTGATCCAAGGCTTCTCCTAGTTCTAGGGTAGGACCCGGAAACAGTGCAGAACGAAGGTTAGAAAAAAAAAAAAAAAAACAGTCAGTAGAAGTTCTGAGTGACTTTCAGTTGGCAGTAGAATTGTTAATGATCGGCATTTCCACGTTGGTGATTGGCGATCAGTGTCCTCCTCCAGGCAAATACCTCAGCTGCAAAGGTCTGGAAGGCTTCAAGATTGTTCTGGGTACATATCAGTTGATGCAGATCTGCTGGTGGGAAGTCCTGGATCTTATTCTGGAGATGGTTTCTGATGACGTTGTAATGTACACACTCCAGAAGCAAGTGTTTCCAACTTTCACTTTGTCCGCAAAAGCAGTAGGGAGTGTCGATGAGTCCCAGTGTATGCAGTTTCTCATTTAGAGAACCGTGTCCGGTAATGAGAAAGGAAGATTCGAGGCTGAGGGAGAACCATCGGGCGTTATTTTTAGTGGTTGCAAAGGTTACCTCCGGAAGAAAACTCCGAGTTACAACCCGTACAGTAGAAGAATCCCATCTGGTCTGCCATACATTGAAGAGTTTATTGAGACATCGAGATTTCTCCTGCTTTATATCCGTAGTTAGTGAGAGCTCTATATCCAGGATCGTTGCTGGAATACCTTTTTTTAATTCGATAGCAGAGCCCCTTGTGTCTGCCAGAGGCAAAAGTTGATGACATTGTGAAGCATATATCATCTTTTAAGGGCCCAAAGGTCATATTGTTGTACACGTTGGCACCAATGACATTAAGAGTAGGAGATATGCAGATTTACTTAACAAGTACACGTTACTGTTGCAAAAAAGCCATGAGTTAGAGTTAAATTTGAAAATGTCTGCAATTCTGCCAAGACACAATAGGAGGGAGTACATGATGAGAGCCTTGTAAATTAATTCGGCCATGGAGGGACTGTGCACGGCTCAAGGGGTAGAATTTTTTTCAGCGTGGTCTGTGCTTGTTAACAGGGGAGACTGCTTTTATGGGGATGGGATACACTTAAATAGAAAGGGTGCAAGAATATTTGCTAATGCTATCGAAGCAGTGTTAGGTGGGTTGGAAAACTGCTAGCTTGAGGAGGGATTCACAGACTAAAAGGTTAAAACTAGCCACAGGCAGAGGCAAAGGTGATTCTTGCACTACTTCTATTAGAATAAGCAGCGGCCTAGCATTGTACGCAAGTATACACTTGCGTATACACCAATGCTAGGAGTTTAGTAAATAAATTTAATGAATTTGAGGTGTTGGTCAAAACATCGAAGGCAGATATTGTTGGGATATCAGAAACGAGGTGTCACATAGTTATTAGGGATGCAGAATTGGAATTTGGAGAATACAATGTGTACAGAAAGATAGACAGGATAGGAAGGGAGGATAAGCACTGCGAAAGCAAAAATAAGAGTAGGAGTGTTTTTTGGCCTAAGGACTCGAATGAGTACAATGAACAATTGTATAGAGAAATAGAGTGGGCTAGTAAATCAGAATGTCTTATAATGGGGGATTTTAACTTCCCAGATATTGATGGGATTGTGGGTTGGTCACTCGCACACTAGTAAGACGTTTGTGGATTTATTGGATGATTGTTTTCTGCAACAGCATGTTCGAGAGGCAAACAGAGAGGGTAATAATCAGCAGTGATCATTCATATATTAAGAATTTGCAGATAAAGGAGCCACTAGGTGGTAGTGATCACAATGTACTGATGTGGGATTTACTTAAAAATATAATTACCATCAAAAGTAAAGAAAGAGTTTTTGCTTCCGTAAAGGTGACTACAGTGGTCTCAGAGAGTTTTTAAATTCTGTACAGTGGGATCAACTGATAATGATGTTACCAACAGAAAATTCTAAGTAAGAAGCATTCAAGGAATTAATCGTGGAAGCTACTAAAAGTTTCATACCTAATAAGAAATATCGTTCAAGGTTTAGGCCTAAATGGTTGTCAAATGAACTAATGAGACTTGTGGCAGAGAAGAAAAATGCATGGGATGCATATAAATTATTAAGCGACACAGAAGCCGATGGCAGATATAAACTAGTCTGTAATCATGTCACAAAGGAGATTAGGCAGGTGAAGGGAGATTACGAGAAATCTTTGGCAAAATCTTTGGTTGCTAAGAAAAACAGCAAGGATTTCTTTACTTATATAAATTCTAAAAGGAAGGTGTGAATCTGATTGTTCCACTTGATATCGCTAGTTCAACTGTTGATGATCCTGCTCAGATAGCAAACAAACTGAATGAGTATTTTGCATCTACATTCACACATGAGGAGTTATTAAATATTGAAAATGCCAGAAGGTTATCAAATTGTAGCAGAGTGCTTAATGATTTTGTAATAACTGATAGCAAAGTGGAGGAGAGATTGTTGAAGTTAAACATAAGAAAGGCACCTGGGGCGGATGGGATCTATCCAGTTATATTAAAGGAGGCGGCAAATGAAGTAAGCAAACCCTTGGACTCAGGGGAGGTCCCCATGGACTGGAGATTTGCAAATGTATCCCCAATTCAAAAAGGACGGGGGAATCAAAGGGTGACACGAGTAATTACAGAACAGTTAGTTTAACTTCTGTTCCGGGTAAAATAATGGAATCACTGGTTAAAAATGTATGGCAGGATCATCTAGAGAAGACTGCAGCAATAATTCAGACACATCATGGGTTTGCTGAGGGAAAGTCTTGTCTGACAAATTTGACTGGATATTATCCAGTTCCTTTGTGGTTACAAAGAAACTGGATGCAAAATATAATTTTGATATCATATATTTGATTTCAGTAAAGCCTTTGACACTGAAGCGCATGGAAGACTTCTGTACAAATTGGAGCAGAATGGTATTAAGGGTAAGTTGCTGCAATGGATAAAAGGATGGTTGAGTGGGAGAAGACAGAGGGTGGTAATCAGTGGGCGCTGCTCTTCGTGGACTAATGTTATTAGTGGTGTCCCACGGGGTTCATTGTTGGGTCCTCTGTTGTTTTGTATATTTATCAATGATATTGATGAAGGTATATCAGGCTTAGTGTCGAAGTTTGCAGATGATACAAAGGTTGGCAGGGTTGTTAATGACAGTAATAGTAGAGTGCAACTGCAACAGAATCTAGATAATTTAGGCAGATGGGCTAAGAAGTGGCAACTGAAGTTTAACCTTGACAAATGCAAAGTACTACATATGGGTAGAAGTAACCCCAGATAAATGTACCAAATGTGTGATATTACACTTAAGGTGGTAGAAAATGAAAAAGACCTGGGAGTTATTGTGCAGTCAGATATGAAGTTTTCTGAGCAATGCAGACAGGCTGCCAGGGCAGGTCATGGTGTTTTATCAAAGATATATAGGAATCTTGCTAGCAGGAAAAGGAGGTGATTGTCCCTCTGTATAAGGCCTTGAGTACTGCATATAAGTCTGCAGACCTCATTTTAGAAAGGATGTAGATTTGCTTGAGCATGTACAGAGAAGGACAACAAGATTGGTGAGGGGAATGAAGGGATCCTCTTGCCAAGAGAGGCTTAAGTTCTGCAAATTGCAGTGGCTGGAGACTAGGCACCTGTGCAGTGAGCTGATTGATGTGTATAAGGCCTTGATTGGGTTGAGCACGCTGAATTCTGATGGGATCCTTCCACTGAAGATTCAGATTATGAACCTAAGGGGGCATAAATTCAAATTAAGAAAAGACAGATGTAGAATAGATGTTGATGTGCGGAAATTTGCCTTTAGCCAGTGGGTGGTTAATTGCTGGAACAAACTTCCATCTGTCGTGGAAATTGATACGTTAAATAAATTTAAGGAAGAACTGGACAGGCATTTGGAGGGAATAGTTTGATTTTTTTTTTTTTTTTTGGCTGATGCTGCATAAGCTCATACACTTGCTTTCTTGCATCACATGCCACTACTACTACTACTACTACAAAAGGGTGCTGTTATCTAGAAAGGCTTCACTTCTGCAAATTGCACCACCTTGAGACAAGTCACCTGAGGAAAGATCTGATTGAGATGTTTAAAGCCTTGAATGGATTGAGTAAGCTGAATGTTAATAACATTCTTCCACCTGCTAAGACTACATGAGGGAGAGGATAAATTCAAGTTTAAAAAGGATGGTTGCAGGACAGAAGTGCAGAAGTTTGTCTTCAGCCAGCATGCTGTCGATTGACGGAATAGGCTACCATTTGCTGTCTTGGAAATGAATGGTCTGAATAAATTCAAGGAAGGACTAGACCAATTCTTGGAGGGTATGGATGGTTGAAGTGTGCAGTGGAATTTTTTTTTTTTTTTTTAGCTGATGCTATATAAGCTTATGTTCTTGCATCGCTCACCACTACTACTACTTGGCTACATACATCTAGGTTCAATTTAATGTGTGTAATGCAGTTTCCAAACTGCAAATGATTAAAAAATTAGTATTTGAACATTCGGATAAGTGATATTATTTCAGGGAAAACAATAATATAATTATGAAGTTTCTTTATTACGGAAAAGTTCAGTACTGTCATTTTCAACTTAAGTCTCTTATATCGCAACTTATGTTTTCCTTTAACCCAACAATTAAATTTAAAAAGTTGGTTTCTGTAATCACAAATAAATAGCAACTTTATTTAATTAATTAATAATGTCTGAAAATCTGTAGATTTAAATTCACATGTACAAAGATCAAAGATACCTGGATTGCAATCCAAGTATCTTTGACCTTTGCACATGTGAATTTAAATCTACAGGTTTTCAGACATTATTAATTAATTAAATAAAGTTGCTATTTATTTGTGATTTATAATAATTAAGAGCTTCTTTGGACTCAGGGGAGGTACTCATGGACTGGAGATGTGCAAATGTGACCCCAATTCACAAAGGAGGATCAAAGGGCAACACAAATAATTATAGATCTGTTATTTTAACTTCTGTTCCAGGAGTTAAAATAACACCTGGGGGTAATTGTGCAGGCAGATATGAAGTTTTCTGAGCAGTGCAGGCAGATATGAAGTTTTCTGAGCAGTGCAGACAGTCTGCAAGAGTAGCTCATGGTGTCTTGTCAATGATATACAGGAATTTTTCTAGCAGTGATAAGGAGGTGATTATCCCCTTATATAAGGCAATGGTCAGGCAATGGAGGCACTGGTTAAAGAAGCACTGCAGGATCATCTAGATAAGATTTCAGTTATAGCTCGGACATGGCATGGTTTTGTTAAGGGAAAGTCTTGCCTGACCAATTTGATTGGATACTATGATGTGGTCACAAAGGAACTGGATGAAGGGAATAACTTTGATATCATATATATGGATCTTAGAAAGGCTTTTGATACTGTTGCACATGGAAGACTGCTGCACAAATTGGAGCAGTGTGGCATTGGAGACTAATTTCTGCAATGGATAAAGCGATGGTTGAGTGGAAGAAGACAGAGAGTGGTAATCAATGGACACTGCTCATCGTGGACTAATGTTATTAGTGGAGTCCCTCAGGGTTCATTGTTGTTCCATTGTTGTTTTCTGTATTTATCAATAATATTGATGATGGTATATCAAGCTTAGTTTTCAGACAATACGAAGGTTGCCAGGGTTGTTAAGGACACTAATGACAGTATGCTTCTGCAACAGGATCTAGAAAAGTTGAGCAGATTGGCTGAGAGGTGGCAAATGAAGTTTAACATTGACAAATGTAAAGTACTACATATGGGAAGCAGCAACCCCAGAGTGACGTATCAACTCTGTGGTACTACACTGACAGCGGTAGAGAACAAAAAGGACCTGGGGGTAATTGTGCAGGCAGATATGAAGTTTTCTGAGCAGTGCAGGCAGATATGAAGTTTTCTGAGCAGTGCAGACAGTCTGCAAGAGTAGCTCATGGTGTCTTTCAATGATATACAGGAATTTTTCTAGCAGTGATAAGGAGGTGATTATCCCCTTATATAAGGCAATGGTCAGACCACACCTTGAGTACTGTATACAGGTCTGGAGGCCTCATTTTAAGAAGGATGTAGAGCTGTTGGAACGAGTACAGAGAAGGACAACAAGATTAGTGAATGGAACAAAGGGTTGCTCTTATGAAGAAAGACTTAAATTTTGCAAATTACAGTGTCTGGAGACTAGGCACTGGCGAGGTGATCTGTGATCTGATTGAGCTGTATAAAGCCTTGAATGGTTTGAGCATGCTCAATACTGATGGAATTCTTCCTCTTGCTCAGAATACTCATTTGAGAGGGCATAAATTCAAATTGAGGAAAGACAGATTAGCATTAGCATTAGTAGAGGCATTTGATGCAAGAAAGCAAGCTTATTTATGCAGCATCAGCCAAAAAAAAAAATAAATAAATAAAAAATAATCACTTCCACTTCACCCCTCTGTTCGTTCGAAATACCTGTCCAGCTGAGCCTTAAACTTATTTAGGCTATCAACTTCCACGACAAGGGATGGAAGTTTATTCCACCAAAGATGTAGGATAGATGCGTGGAAGTTTGCCTTTAGCCAGCGGGTGGTTGGTTGGTGGAACAGACTTCCATTCTTTGTTGTGGAAGTTGATAGTGTAAATAAATTTAAGGCTGAGTTGGACAGGTATTTGGAACGAACGGAGGGGTGAAATGGGAACGTGTTTTTTTTTTTTTTTTTTGGCTGATGCTTAAGCTTGCTTTCTTTCATCATATACTTCTACTAATGCTAATGCTAATTTCAGAATAATTAATGCCCCTTAATGGTTACATTTTTTATTTCTATTTTTTTTTTTTTTTTATTTCTGTTTCGGCTTTTGTATTTTGGTTTTTTCAATTTCTGTATTTCGTTGTTTTTATTTCTTTTCTATTTCTGATCTTTCCACATAAGTATTTAACTATTCAAATTTTCAGAGATCAGTTATTAAATTAACTCTGCTGCTAACATGGTGTCCAAGATGCCCCCTTTTTTTTTAATTTTTTTTTTTTTTTTTAATTTTGAAATAAAATTAAATCTTCCCGTGTATCTTTCCCCACCAATATTCTCTAAACGATGATTACATCATTTTCTGTTTTCATTTTGATATAACATGAATAATAACAAATAGCTTGTTCGGTATTTAACAGATGCCAGGCAAGCAACAGCATCTGTTTCTTATATTCAACACCCATATTGATGTGGCATCTGCAACATGCCGGTAAGAGCTGTCTAATCTTTCTATAGAGCTTTGGCTTCTCTAGCTTTGCAGAAACTAAATGCAAACAGCTTACAAAAGCAAGAGATACTCAACTGGCATCTCTCAGATGCTACATGAGCAGTGTTTCAAATCAGGGATCAGCAACCTTCAAAAAATTTTTAGAAAAAAAACATTCTTTATTATTATTATTTGTTTCTCTCATTTATTTATTTCAATATTTTGTAATCAATTTGGCACGTAATAATTAATAGACCACAGCTTTCACTTGAATAATAAAAGCTAAAAATTACTTTTTTAAAATTAAACAAAAAATGTGTCATACAGATACCACACCAATGTATTCATTCCATTTAGGCCCAAACAAAGGAGGGTTAAAGAAGCTTTGCTATCTGTGATTATTACTGCTATAGAGCAACTGGAAATCTTCTTAGATATAATCCTAGTTAGCATAATGTTAAGATCTTTACTACTAACTAGCATTAGTTAATCACTGTTATTTTTTTTTAATTTTTCTATTATTTTTAATATACACCTTTTAGTAACTAATAATAAATTCACCATAAAGCTTGCAACTCAAATTATTTTATATGAAACTCACCATCAGCTTTAGAGTAGCATTCAAATCAGAAAATAACTTCAAAGAAATAATTTTGTCCTGCACATACAGCTCTTCTGTCAGCTCCACAAGAATATCCAAAAATTCTGCATCCCACAATACATTCATTGCTGGTTTCTTTTTCATTTTGGAACTATTCCTGCATCTACATTTCATATTTAGGATCCTTGCAAATTCATTTAATAAAATAATTCCAAGAAAAGTTGGGTTCACACGATTATTCAATTCAACAAAATTAAATGTATTCCGTTCAAAAATTAACTTTGTACATGGAGAATCTTTGTCCAGTAAAGCTGAAACAGAAAACAGGTATCTAATATTATTTTCTATTTTAAATACAACATGACTAGAGAAAATGCATTTCAGCAATGGTATGAAAAATAAAATGAAAAAAATTAAAAATATTATAAGATTTAAATTTTAAACAACTCAGAAAGCAGAGAAAGAGAGAGAGACTCCTTCCATTGTTATTTCTACATTTTGTTACTGTATTCCAAAAAGGGATTCTTCCCATACATAAATTATTTTTGTCATTTGTAAATTACAATTGTAAATTACTTTTTAAAATGTTTAATGATAAACTGTTACCATACTCTACTTTAGATTATTTTTTTTTACACTCTCGATATTTTTACCATGACCATACACACAAAAGGTGTTTGGAGTCGCACGCAAGTGTACCCAGTGATGAGCTATAGTGGGCTCGCATGGGTTCGCGAGAGCCCCTTTAATTTTTTTTTTTAATTTGCGAGCCCATTGTTGAAACGATTATTTATTTTACAAATGTAATCCTGTATTCAATTATTGAATATCCAGAACTGGACTATGGTGGGGCAAGCAGGGGCCCCATCCGCAGCATTTTACTGGCACAATCGACCAGATATGTTTTAAAGTTGCTTCATTTTTGATTTAATTTCAGTCAGACCTCTGTTTAATTAACTTCTTTATAGTCAATTTTTTTGAATTCCCCTTGGTTTAAACATTCAAAATAGTTTCTGTAGAACAAAGAAAATTTCCATATAACGAACGGATTATGAGAGACAATATTGTAAGCATTGTTCGACCTTTAGGCAGTTAGAAAGCGTGAATTAAGGGTTAAAGGGATTACCGGTCTGTAATATTAGTGGTGCCCTTAAAAAAAATGCAGCCACCTATCCCACCACCTGATAAGTTGCACTAGTCAATATGCTTTCCATTGCCAGTCAGAAGATTAAGGTGTATTCCCGACATGGATGATAATAGCCTATGGTCAATCTGTGTTGTGGTTTTCCTTTACTCCGGAAAGAAGTCATCTGTTTTTTGGAGAATTGAGTGATCCATGCCTTTCAGTAATTTTCTCCTGCCTAAGTTTACATGGTCACAGTATCTGAATATCCGAGTGATTCCAACAGTTTCAAAGAACTAAGGAGGTGAAAACAGTGACAGTAGCAACATTGAAGGGGTGGGGGTGAAATGAGGGTAACTAAGATATTAAATAAACTTTCCGAAGATGAAACGTTGGGAGATTTTGAAACTGCATCTAGGCCTTCACTGTGAAGAAAATGTTTCAAAATATAATGGCATAGAGGCATGGTGCAAGTGCACCAACTTTGGATTTCGAAGTACAGGCAACCACCGTATAACACGGTACTTCTACAACACGGTTTCACTCTAACACAATTGATAACTTCTGGCAATCCTCACACAAAACAGCACTTATATAACACTGTTTCGCTCTAACATGGGTTGAGAATTTCTGGAAATCTTGCATAACACGGTGTTTATTATTATTAGCCATACGGTGCAGGAAAGTCTGAGGCTTATGCTGCACCAGCCAAAAAAAAAAAAATTTCTGAATTACCCTGTGTGTGTGAGAGAGAGAGAGAGAGAGAGAGAGAGAGAGAGAGAGAGAGAGAGTCAGAAGTAGAAAGGAATCACCAAGAAAGAGAAGAATGATGATATCCAGCTCAGGATCTTGAGTGTGCCAAGCCCATACTCACCAGATGTGAGCCCCTGGGGTGTTTTTTTTTTTTAGCTTTTGTGCTTTTTTTTTTTTTCATTAAAACCCCAAATACGAGAGGTATTAGAAACTATAGTACTTGGTACTGTGCTTGGGTTGGAGGGTGAGAAGATGAAAGAAGATATTTGTTGACATTAGACTTGAACTTCTGTAGACTGTAATTTTCAGGAAAGACATATGAAGGAAGGTTGTTCCGGAAAATGGCAGTTGAACGAATAAACGAGGAAGGTGAAAAGTTGGTTCTGTGAGTTTGAAATGGGACAGTAAATGGATGTTGACTGGTGGTGGCACGTATTCAGACTGTTTTGAAAGAGAGAGCGGGAATTATAGAAGCCAATTCAGAAGAACAGTGCCCGTGGAAGTATCTGTAGAAAAGGTATGTCAGAAACAGTATGTCTATGACACAGCAAGTGGAGAGACTCTGTTAGAGAGGAGTCATTAATTAACCTAACTGCCCTCTTCTAAATGGAATCTAGAAGCCTGAGAGAGGTTTTGGGGGCACCGCCCCAGATGTGGGAACAATATTCCATGGTAGAGTAGATTTGCGATTTGTACAGAGTGAACAGCTGTTTGGAAGAAAAGTAACTCTGAGAGCAAAAGTGAAAACCAAGTTTTTTAGATGCAGAGGAAGCAATATTTGTAATGAGCTTGTGCCAAGAGAGAGAGAGATTAGAGGTCAGGGTCATCTCCAAAAGAGATATATCATTTTGCCTAGAAATTGGAGTGTCACCAAAGATAAGCATAGGAGCAGAATAATCCTTTTTTGCAAGATATAAAACAAGACTGAGTTTTAGGAGGACTTAAATCAACTAAGTTGTCTTTGCCCCACTGAAGAATTACCTGGAGTTCAGCATTTAAGGAATTGGTAGCAGATATTCGAGAAGCAGATATTCTCGTCAGGAGTCTGCTGACGAGGCTAGTAGGGTCCAGACGTGTTCAAAGCCGCTAAGTGGATTCTTCTTATTTATTGATTTGAAATTATTGTTTTTCTAAAACTTTTGATTTAAATTTAGCAGTATAGCATTATTTTTGTGATTTTCTGATTAATCTCTTTTGGGGATTACCCTGACTTCTAATCTCTCTTGGCACAAGCACATTACAAATATTGCTTCCTCTGCATCTAAAAAACTTGGTTTTCACTTTCGCTCTCGGCGTTACTTTTCTTCCAAACAGCTGCTCACTCTGTATAAATCGCAAATCTGCCCTGCCATGGAATATTGTTCTCACATCTGGAGTGGTGCCCCCAAAACCTCTCTCAGGCGTCTTGATTCCATTCAGAAGAGGGTAGTTAGGTTAATTAATGATTCATCTCTAACGGTCTCTCTCCACTCGCTGTCTCATAGACGCACTGTTTCTGCTGCATGCCTCTTCTACAGATACTTCCATGGGCACTGTTCTTCTGAATTGGCTTCTATACTTCCCGCTCTCTCTTTCAAAACAGTCCGAACACGTGCCGCCACCAGCCAACATCCGTTTACTGTCCAACTTCAAACCCACAGAACCAACTTTTCATCTTCCTCATTTATTCGTTCAACTGCCGTTTTCTGGAACAACCTTCCTTCATACGTATTTCCTGAAAATTACAATCTACAGAAGTTCAAGTCCAATGTCAACAAATATCTTCTTTCGTCTTCTCAATCTCCAACCCAAGCACGGTACTAAGTACTATAGGTTCTAATACCTCTCGTGTTTGGGGTCCACATAAAAAAAAAAAAAAAAATTTGGTGTATTTATTCTTTACTCGGCCTTGCCACTGCATAAAAGTATCGGTAAGAGTATACACGTGTTACAAGTCGCAACTCCACTGAACGAGAAGTTTTTTTTTAGCCATATTTATTTTATCAAATTATTTTTTGTAAGTAGCTTATAGACCTAGTAAGGATCATTAGTTTATTCTGAATTGAGACAGCGAGATTTGAAAGTTAATTAATACATAAGTGTCCATAGATTACCATTTGTAACTTCCCGCCTTTGTCTTTGTCATACGATCGTCATATATCGAACCTAGGTAGCGTTAGTATAGTATAGGTTATAATATTTTCAGTGATCGGTAAAATCTATGAAACGTTTTGAACTTCGTTGGCATTTAAATTGTACTTTTAACTAAATACATATACCGACTTATATTACAAACGTAACATAATTAATTAATACATAACTGACACGGAAGTTATATAAAGGGAACTCGGAGATAATTAATACTTGACACTAAAAAATATATATCCTGTTCTAACTGTGTTGGGAGATAATTTAGGGTTATAAACTGAAATTGAAATTTTATTTAAATTAAGAGAAACATGACTCAGACCAGAGCAGCAAAACAAAAGGCTCAAGCTAATGGAAGTGCTGTGGCTCAGAGGAGAACTGAGGGGGGCAGTTGCCTTCTGAATGACAGCCTTCTAAAATGCACAGCTTGCATGATGTTTGTGGAGCATTCAGGTACAGGACATGATATTGCCATGGGGGATGTCTTTGTGTATGCACGATGCAAGGAGTGTATCGAAATCAGGCAACTCAGCGTTCTTATGGGCCTTTATGAGAGCTTGAAGGACTGGGTGTATGCCCTCGAAGGAACTAAACTGAGGGGCCCATCAAGCTCTCAGCTGCCCACATCAACGCCAGAGCTTGCACTTGGTCGTTGCGCAACACAGTAGCAACCCCCAAGGCAGAATGCGCTGGTCCCAAAGGAACTAGTAGTTGTTGGTGACTCTATTGTCAGTGAAATGGGGAAC
The DNA here is from genome assembly GCF_048544385.1 of Mastigoproctus giganteus. Taxonomy (NCBI): domain Eukaryota; kingdom Metazoa; phylum Arthropoda; class Arachnida; order Uropygi; family Thelyphonidae; genus Mastigoproctus; species Mastigoproctus giganteus. The sequence continues at coordinate 611,934 of NC_143577.1, read as the reverse complement.
ATGCTTTGTAAAAAGGATAGGTGGAACAGGACCAGGGTATGTCTGCCAGGGGCAAAGGTCGATGACGTTGTAGAGCAGATATCATCTTTTAAGGGCACAAAAGATGATATAGTTGTACACGTTGGCACTAATGATATCAAGAGTAGGAGACCGGCAGAAATGCTTAACAAGTACAGGTCACTGTTGAAAAAAAGCAGTGGAATAGGGTTGAATTTGAAAGTGTCTGCAATTCTGCCCAGACACGATAGGAGGGAGTATATGATGAGAGTCTTGTCGATCAATTCGGCCCTGGAAAGATTGTGCAAAGCTCAAGGGGTAGAATTTTTTTCAGCCTGGACTGTACTTGTTAACAGGAGAGATTGCTTCTACAGGGATGGGATACACTTAAAAAGGGTGCAAGAATATTTGCTGATGCTATCGAGGCAGTGTTAGGTGGGTCGGAAAACTGCTAGATTGGGGGGAGACAAAGACGAATAGATTAACAGTAGCCACTGGCAGAGGTGAAAGAGATTCTTGCACTGCTTCTATTGGAATGAGCAGAAGCCAGAAAAACAAGATGCAGGATATTTCAGAGACTGCCGGGAGTCATTGCGGTACAAGTAAACACATGGGTTGTGTTAGGGTAGCTAAGAATAAAAATAGGTGCATGTATACTTGCGTATACACCAATGCTAGGAGTTTAGTAAATAAAATTGATGAATTTGAGGTATTGCTCAAAACATCAAAGGCAGATATTGTTGGGATATCAGAGACGTGGTGTCACACAGATATAAGGAATGCAGAACTGGAATTTGGGGAGTACAACGTCTACAGAAAGGAAAGACTGGATAGGAAGGGAGGAGGGGTTATGCTTTTAGTTAAGAAATACATAAAATCCAAGGAAGTGAAACCAGTGAACATCGCTGGACAGTGCAGTCAGTTTGGTGTGAGTCAGTTTGGTGTGACGTAAGCATTGGGAGATCAAAATTGAGAGTAGGAGTGTGCTATAGGCCTAATGACTCTGATGAGTATAATAAGATACTGTACAGGGAAACAGAGTGGGCCAGTAAATCAGAGAGTCTTATAATGGGAGATTTTAATTTCCCAGATATTGACTGGAATTTGGGGGCTGGTCACGCACACACTAGCAAGGCTTTTGTGGATTTATTGGATGATTGTTTTGTACATCAGCATGTTCAGGAGGCAACTAGAGGGAAGAATACTCTTGATTTGATTATCAGCAGTGATTCTTCATGCATTAAGAATCTGCAGATAAATGAACCACTGGGTGGCAGTGATCACAGTGTGCTGAAGTGGGATTTAGTCAAAGAGGTAACTACCATTAGGGGTAAAGGGAAGGGTTATTGCTTTCGTAAAGGCGACTACGATGGACTGAGACAGTATTTAAATACTATACAGTGACTGAGACAGTATTTAAATACTATACCAACTGATGATGTTACCAACAGCAAATGCAAAATGGAAAGCATTCGAAGAACATATCTTGGAAGCTACTAGGCTATACATACCAACTAAGAAATATTGTTAAAGGTTTAGGCCTAAATGGATGTCAGATGAACAGATGAGGCATATGGCAGAGAAGAAACATGCATGGGATACATACAAATTAACACATGACACAGAAGCCTATGATAGATACAAGTTGATCTGTAACCAAGTTACAAAGGAGGTTAGGGAAGCGAAGGCAGATTACGAGAAATCTTTGGCAAGGGATGCAAAGAGTTCTTTACTTATGTAAACGCTAGAAGGAAGGGGATGAATCAGATTGGTCCACTTGATATAGATGGGTCAACTGTTGATGATCCTGCTCAGGTAGCTAACAAACTAAATTAATATTTTGCATCGACATTCACACATTAGGAGTTATTTAGTGAGGGGAAAGCCAGAGGTGTATTCAACTCTAGCAGTAAGCTAGAGAATCTTGTAATAACTGAGATTAAAGTAGAGGAGAAATTGTTGAAGATAAACACAAGAAAGGTACCTGGGGTGGATGGCATCTATCCAGTTATATTAAAAAAAGGCAGCAAAGGAAGTAAGCAAACCCTTAGCCATAATTATGAGAACTTCCTTGGACTCAGGGGAGGTACCCATAGACTGGAGATGTGCAAATGTCACCCCAATTCACAAAGGAGGATCAAAGGCTGACACAAGTAATTATAGACCTGCGAGTTTAACTTCTGTTCCAGGAAAATTAATGGAGGCACTAGTTAAAGAAGCACTGCAGGATCATTTAGACAAGACTTCAGCTATAGCTCGGACACAGCATGGTTTTGTTAAAGGGAAGTCTTGCCTGACCAATTTGATTGGATACTATGATGCAGTCACAAAGGAACTGGATGCAGGGAATAACTTTGATATTGTATTCTTGGATCTTAGAAAGGCTTTTGATACTGTTGCACATGGAAGACTGCTGCACAAATTGGAGCAGTGTGGCATTGGAGGCAAATGCTGCTGTGGATAAAGGGGTGGCTGAGGGGGAGAAGACAGAGAGTGGTAATCAATGGACACTGCTCGTCGTGGGCTGATGTTATTAGTGGAGTCCCTCAGAGCTCAGTGTTGGGTCCATTATTGTTTTCTGTATTCATAAATGATATTGATGAGGGTATATCAAGCTTAATGTCGAAGTTTGCAGACGATACAAAGGTAGGCAGGGTTGTCAAGGACACTACTGACACTATGCTGCTGCAACAGGATCTGGAAAGGTTGAGCAGATGGGCTGAGAGGTGGCAAATGAAGTTGAACATTGACAAATGTAAAGTACTACACATGGGAAACAGCAACCCCAGAGCAACGTATCAACTCTGTGGTACTACACTGACAGTGGTAGAGAATGAAAGGGACTTGGCGGTGGTTGTGCAGGCAAATATGAAGTTCTCTGAGCAGTGCAGACGGGCTGCAAGAGTAGCTCATGGTGTACTGTCAATGATATATAGGAATTTTTCTAGCAGGGATAAGGTAGTGATTATTCCCTTGTATAAGGCAATGGTCAGGCCACACCTAGAGTACTGTATACAGGTCTGGAGGCCTCATTTCAAGAAGGATGTAGAGCTGCTTGCTGGAACGAGTACAGAGAAGGGCAACAAGATTAGTGAACGGAACAAAGGGGTGCTCTTACGAAGAAAGGCTTAAGTTTTGCAAATTACAGTGTCTGGAGACTAGGCACCAGCGAGGTGATCTGATAGAGGTGTATAAAGCCTTGAATCGTTTGAGCATGCTCAATGCTGATGGGATTCTTCCTCTCGCTCAGAATAATCACCTGAGAGGGCATAAATTCAAATTGAGGAAAGACAGATGTAGGATAGACGTGCGGAAATTTGCCTTTAGCCAGCGGGTGGTTGGTTGGTGGAACAGACTTCTCCCTTGTCGTGGAAGTTGATAGCCTAAATAAGTTTAAAGCTCAGCTGGACAGATATTTTGAACGAACAGAGGGGTGAAGTTCAAGTAGTTGTTTGTTTTTTTTTTTTTTTTGGCTGATGCTGCATAAGCTTGCTTTCTTGCATCAAATGCCTCTACTAATGCTAATGCTAAAAGTTTAAGTTGATTGAGCAGGGCAAGGTTTCTCAAAATGGAAAGTGGAATGCAATGTGCTATCATCGGCAAAACTATGGATAGGATTCCCAGTCAATGGAAGAAGGTCATTAATATACAAGAGGAAAAAGAGTGGGGGAAAGAACTGAACCTTGGTGGGGACACCAGCATTAGTGGAAAAGTTAGAAGACAAAGAGCCATCTACCATCACCCTCAGTGAGCGATCAGAGAGAAAACTGGATAACCAATTACAAAAAACAGTTAGCAAACCATAAGATGGAAGTTTGTTTAGGAGACCTTTATGCCAAACACAATCGAAAGCCTTTGAGGTGTCTAGAGCTACTGCTTGTGTTTCCCCAAACTTTTCCATTGAATTTGTCCATAAATGGGTAACATAAGCCAGAATATCACTAGTGGATCGACACTGACGAAATCCATACTGGATATTATTGATCAGACGGAAGGTTTCTAGGCAGTTTAAGATTTGGCCGTTAATTTATTTCTCCATTACTTTAGAAAGAGTAGAAGTAATTGCAATGGGAGGATAATTTGATGGGAGGGGTTTGTCACCCTTTTTAGGAACTGGCTGGATATGAGCAAATTTGCAAGCAGAAGGAAAAACACCTTTGGAATAAGAAATTGAAAAAACGCGGCAAAGAACAGAAGTAAGTTCAGGAGCACAGGTTTTGAGAACTAGCGGAGAAATACCATCGGGACCTGGAGCCTTCTTAGCATAAAGATTCGTCAAAATTCTTCTGATATCCTTTTGACGGAAAACCACAGGAGGCATTGAATGGACCATGTTGGGAATGGCGGGAGATGTTTTACCAAGATCATTAATAAATGAGTTGGAAGAAAAATAGGATGCTAGTAGGTCAGCTTTATCCTTGTCTAAAGTGACAACAGAACCATCTGGTTTTGACAGAGGTGGGAAAAAGTTGCGGCCAATAGCTTTGGCAAGAGACCAGAATGATCGGATACCATCAGGGCAAGAAGCAAGTTTTCTACTCTTAGCCTGTTCAAAATCTAGTTTGGATTGATTAATAACTGCTTTACAATTGTTGCAAGCTTTGATGTAGACAGAATATGAATCTGAAGATTTGGAAACAAACCAATTACGATATGCAACGTTCTTCTCTTGAACAGCCTTAGCACAATAATTGGAAAACCAAGGTTTAGATAAAGGATGAGATTTTAAAGTTGAGTGTGGAATAAAGGATTCCATTCCTACAAGAATAATTTCACTGACCTGATCTGAGCAAACGTTGACATCAGAAGTTTTCAAACAGTAATCCGACCAAGGAAAAGAAGAAAAGAAATCTCGCAGGTCATCCCATTTTGCATTCTTGTAATGCCAAACAATGTTTGTTTGTTGTTTGGTTTTTAGGAGCATTAGCAACTAAGGCCATATTGCTCCATTCTCCGTATTTGGTGGTCACGGGCTCGAACCCCGGTCTAATCAACAGGCATGTGATATGCACTGCTGCTCCTGCCCAACTGGCTCCGGAGGTGCCAGGCCAAACAATACAATGTTGGGAATAGCCATGAGATAAAAGCTACATTGGAGAAGAGACAATCAACAAGTTGTGATCTGAGGTGCCTAAAGGACCACTCACTTTAACCGTGTACTTAGAAGGGTTGTTTGTGAGAAAAAGATCAAGTGTGTTGGCTGCATGGTTAGGATTGTTCGGTATTCTTGTAGGAAAATGAACAATCTGTGCTAGGTCATTAGTAACTGCAAAAGCCTCAGCATCTCGACCAGCTGGGTCGTGTGACTAGCCGGAAGCCAGTGGGAGTTGTGAACATTAAAGTGACCAAGGAAAATTACCTCTGTTAGGAAAGTTGGACTGGAGAAAGTCAAATTGCAAAGAGAGGAAGTCAAAGAGCTCCAAGATTAGTGGAATTAGAGACAACAGATGAATTTGACACAATGAGGTAGAGAGATTTTAAGCCAGAGAAGATTGAAAGAGGAGATTCTAAATTACCAACCCTCTGACAGGGAATATCGGAACAGACATATGCATAAGTACCACCTTTGAGGCAAAAGGAATCATAAAGCGCATAATTTGGGCAACTGAGCAGTGTTCGAATGAGCAGTGTTCGAATCAACTGATAACTGAGATTCAGTCAGAAAAAGTACATGGGGTTTGGCAGACTGCAAGTGGAAATGGACATCATTGAGATTAGATTTGAGACCACGTATATTTGTGAAATGAACTAGGAAGTGTTTGAGAGGTTTAGATCTTTTCGCAGATAAACGTACGCTATTAGTTTGCCAATTCGTGGTGTATTCAATAGTAAGAAAAAGTGTGGGGGGGGGGAGATACATGCTGTATGACGTAATGAAATTTTTGGAAATGGTGTGCACATGGTAAGAATATACCCAGATCCTTGACATAATGTGGCCTCGACAATGCCCCCCCCCCCACATAAACACTACTCAGACTCGCTCCAGTCACTATCTGGCAGTGTAGAGGTAGCAAGATTATACACTAGCTGATGCAGAAGCCTCCTAAAGAGTTACCAATAGGTTCGGTACGGCGTATTAACTAGCGTCCGGCCTGCAAATACTGTTTTAGAGCTGTATCCTCAAAATGTAAGGAAGATTGGATCTCGTTTGTTTGTTATTTGGTTTTTAGGAGCATTAGCAACTAAGGCCATATTGCTCCGGGATATGTGGTGGTCATTCCCTGGCCTTTCCGCACCCTCCATATTTGGTGGTGACGGGCTCGAACCCCGGTCTAATCAAGAAGAGTGTGCTATGCACTGCTGCTCCTTCCCACCTGGCTACGGAGGCACCTGTCGGATCTGGTCACGATGTTCATCATAACCTCAAAAGTCATCAGTCATACTGCATGATGGAAGAGATGGGGAAGGGTTGACTGGAACTTAACTCTGGAGACTAAACATGGGTTCCACCACTTCAAGCCTCCAATAAGCAAAGTGATGGTATTTCACCGGTTGATGAGAGTCATCTACCACCTAGTATTGCCTGGTAACACAGAGGGCTGGCATTCCTCCATGTGGCGTGGTGCCACGCCTCGCCCCCTACCTATGTTGGTTCACACCTGGGTTGTTATTGTTGTTTTTTGGAGCATTAGCAACTAAGGCCATATTGCTCCGGGATATGCGGTGGTTATTCCCTGACCTTTCCGCATCCTCCGTGGTGGCTATGGGCTCGAACCCCAGTCTAATCAAGAAGCGTGTGCTACGCACTGCTGCTCCTTCCCACCTGGATACGGAGGCGCCTCACACACCTGGGTGGTCAGCCACAGTGTGCATGTGCATGGAGGTTATACCCAGCGTTACTAACAGTCCCACCATCGTGAAGATGCAAGCAGAGGATTTGGCTGTCACAGCTCATCCGTGCTTCGTTGAAATTGGGTCCACTTGACTTGAATGTCATCCGAATATTAATTCCATCAGCGTTTTAGATGCCCAGGTAGAAAGTACAGCTTGTCTGGCATATCTGAGAGGATGTCTGTGACAACCTCAAGGACCAGTGCTGGAAAAACCCTGCTATTATGTTCAATGTAATTTTCAACCTTTCCATTCCTTTTTGTGAATCCCCGCTGTTGACTCACTAGTTGTTATCGCTTTTGTGATATTTTTCTGAAGCACTTTTCTGGAGGTCACTACAATGAAACAATAAAAAATTTGCAGTTTCCGGTTTATTGGGCTTTTCTGTTACTGTAATCAATTCTAAACGAATAGTAAACTCAATTTTCTTGCATTTGCTATAGTACCGACAGATGGAATTCTGTGGGTTTTCATGTTTTTATGGTGAAACATGTTTCCCCTTCCATGAAATATTCAATCATATAAAAAACATAAATAAATTTTCAGAAAATCATTACACCGTATCTCACTTGTGCGTATTGTGTTTGTTGCAACTTGTGCATGCCGTGTTCTTTTTTATTAATTGCTTATCATTTTTACTATTTCAAATTTTACAACTAAAAAAAAAAAAAAGTCAGTGACAGAAATATCAATTAGTACGTACATATTACAGTACGTATTAATTAAGCTATGTATGTAAGCGTAAATTTATTTTTATTTTGCTAACTGGAAAATATTCTTCTGATTTTCACGTATCATTTAAAGCGGGGTCCACTGTATTTTGTTGGGAGATCCCTGGGTTAGGTTCTATGCTATTGAACTTGTGCTTGTTTCAGACAATAAAAAATAATTGTGACTTCGAAAAGTGCAGTTGGTGACTTTTAAAGAGAGCAAAAGGTGCATGAAATCTAGATGCTGCAGAAGAGATTGTTCTTAGCAGCAATGAAGAAGAAGAAAATTAAATGAATGCACATTATCTGACATATAAGTATCACAGTTTGTAACATTTGTTCAGTTATTACTATTTAAGTTACTACTATTATAAAAAATAAAGTTAAAATATTAAGTTATTACTACTATAAAAATGAAGTTTCCGATAGTTATAAAAAAAAAAAGGTGTATTATTGTTAGCTTTTGGAATGTAACCCCCCCCTTTTTATACTAGTTCTTAGTCCCGTATAACACTTACCTGTAATACGCAATTTTTATATTTTCATTAATTTAAAAAAATTCTACACAAAATGTTGGCTTGGCTGTACATGTAATTAAGATATTGCATATATTCGAAAATTTGGTGAACAAAAAATTTATTCCCACACCCACCACTGCAAAATATCCTGCTGGCACCCATGCATATAGACCAGGCCCGGGCAAACTATGGCCCACGGGCCGCATGCGGCCCGCTGAACATTTTTGTGCGGCCCGCGAGCTTTAATGGTATTTTCGAAAAAAGTTTACTTATTTTATGCCCTTTGCGACACCTTTTTGAAAAATAAATTTGTGTATGTAATACATTATAGAATTTGTCGACTTGTAAATTGTTTTATCATCTCTCTATTCTTCAAATTGAGATAGAATTTGAAATTGTGAGCGAACTAGAGCGGGCCGACGGGTGCTTTTATAATTTGAAAAATGCTTAACAGTTACAGAGTTGAAAAATGCTTAACAAGATATAATTTACAATGGAACAAAATGGTCAGCGTAACAACTGACAAAGCAACAAGTTTGACAGGTAAAAATGTTGGAGCGTTAATGAAAATTAAGAATAAAATTTGTGAAAATTATCCCGATTATAATTTAATTACAATTCATTGTATTATACATCGACAAGTATTATGTAAAATTGTGTTAATATTTGAACATGTCACATCTTGTATTGTTAAACTAGTAAATTTAATAGGGGCCTGAATAAATTCGAGGGGCCTGAAACACAGACAATTCGTACAAGATATTGAATCCGAGTACACAGATATTCCTTATCATAGCCAAATTCGATGGCTCAGATGAGGAAAAGTTCTTCGGCGAGTATTGGATCCTAAAGATGACATCGTTCTATTTTTAAAACTGAAAAAGATTATGGACTTTCCCGAATTAACTAACTGGATTTGTGATTTTGCGTTTACCCTGAACATCATGACACGCTTAAATACTTTCAACACCGTGTTACGAGGGAAAAATTTATACGCCCATGATATGGTAAAAAGTTTGAATGGATTTCAATTAAAACTCCAGTTGTTCCTTCGACATTTATTAATTAACAAGGTAGACCACTTTCCAACCATGAAGTTTGGCGATAGTGCGCGACCCATTTTCAATAGAAATGGATAGTGCACCAAGCAGTGGCAGATTTCCGCACAGGCGCACGAGGCGCGCGTCTGGGGCCTCTTAAATCGAGGGGGCCTCAAATCTCAGATCTCAAAAAAAAATAATAAATAAAATTGTTTCATTTAAAATTTTTACACTCATCTTTATTACCGTTACTGAATAAAACTATAATTTAATATGAGAAGTTAGTCAACTCTTCTGCGAATATCCCCACATATTATATGAAATATCTACGCGAACTAAGTGAATACGTATTATCATTAATGCTTAGTTGTGCCATTTTTTCATTTCAACATTAGTTAAAATATGTATGAAAGAATTGCGCAACCAAAATGATTAAAACCGCAACACGAAATCTAGAGCGCGTGCTATAGTAAAAACGTGCGCGTAGAATGCACACTGTAGTGGTACCGGAAATATTTAGAGGGGGGCCTCAAAATTGAATTGCGCCTGGGGCCTCTCAAGTGCTAAATCCGTCACTGGCACCAAGTGAACCACAACTTCAGATTACAGACCTGCAGTGTGATACCGGTTTAAGGGAATTGCACCGTCGTGAGAAAATCTGTAAATTCTACAATACTCTTAATTCGAACAAATTCGATGAACTTAAAGATTTGCCCGAAAAATGTTGGTTATTTTTGGATCGACCTAAATATGTGAACAAACATTTTCCATCATGAATCTAAATAAAAATTCTTTACGATCGAGCATCACCGATGAACATTTACAAGCAGTTTTAAGAATCTCAAGTACAAAATAACACCCGAAATTAAAAAAAAAATGTTAAAAGATGTAAAACAGTTCCATCCATCTCATTAAATTCTTGATTATTAGAGAATTTTTTTTTATGTTATATTTCTTCTTCATGATAAAAAATAATATATATCTAAAAATAGTATTTTACGTGCGGCCCGCCTTCTTTTCGAATTCCTAATGTGGCCCTTCAGCCAAAAAGTTTGCCCAGGCCTGATATAGGCAATAATAAAAAAAAAAACTGTATGCATTATCACCAATCTACAAAAAACCAGCGTGATTTAAGGATGATTGCTAAAGAACTTGAAGTGGAAATTATATAGGTCGATTGTGTGTTCAGGCCACGATGTGCAGCTTGTAGCTTGCGGACGGCAATTGCAGTTTTGAGGAATTATCCCGCTTTGTGCAACCATTTTGAATCAGAAGTTAAATATTCGGGATTCTTAAACTGATTTTTAAATCTGGAATTTCTTAATGATTTAGCACTAATGATTGTCATCCTGCTGGAGCTCTCTTACCTTTCAGAAGCTTTACATCGCAGCATCACTATAGTAAAAGCAGATAAATTAATTATTCGAACTATCAATGCTATTGCTAATTTGAACAAATATGAAGGAAATGATGAAGCTAAAATTGAGAGAATGTTGAAGTCGAAAGAATCTCAAGAAATCAAAATCGAAAGTAAGAACACATTTAAAAAATTACCTCATGACAAGTTATTAAACTGCATTGTTTTATCCTTAAAGGATCAGTTATTAATGACAGAGTAATTTTAAATTAAATAAAGAAAATGATATCATTGACGATGAGAAATGGAAAGAAATTTTAAACATATGCTATCCGAAATTGTGGAATATGGAAGAACCTTCATCTCCATGGCATGAAAACCAAATAAGAAATTTAAGTTTTCTAATAAAATATGAAATAAAAATTAATGATTTTAGGGATTTTGTCAAAGACAATTTAACTTTAAAATCGAGTGACAGATTGACAACAAATATTAATAAAGAAGTAAATTCTATATGGCAGTTTTTAGAATAAATTTTTCTTGAATATTTGCGTAATAATTTTTTTTTGTGTAACTTTTTTGTGTATCTTTTCTAGAATAGTTTGTGTTTTATGTAATATCTGTTTTTTTTATATTGTAAAATGTTTTGTGATAGTTTTTATGTTATTTGACATATGGGAAATATTTCATGTTATTTTTTATTTGCAATATTAATATTTTATCATGAAAAAAATTTATCCATTATATTTCTCTTTTATTGTATTTTCACATTCACACATGAGGAGTTATTAAGGAAGGAAAATGCCAGAAGGTTATCAAATTGTAGCAGGGTGCTTAATGATTTTGTAATAACTGAGAGCAAAGTGGAGGAGAAATTGCTGAAGTTAAATATAAGAAAGGCACCTGAGGGTGGATGGGATCTATCCAGTTATATTAAAGGAGGCGGCAAAGGAACTAAGCAAACCCTTAGCCATAATTAAAATAAGTAAAGAAGTCTTTGTTGTTTTTCTTTGCATCCTTTGCCAAGGATTTCTCATAATCAGCCTTTGATTGTGTAACCTCCTTTGTGACTTGATTACAGACTAGCTTATATCTGCCATAGGCTTCTGTGTCACCTGATAATTTATATGCATCCCACAAATTTTTCTTCTCTGCCAAGAGCCTCATTAGTTCATCTGATATCCATTTAGGTCTAAATCTTGAACAGTATACAGTATCCATTTCCTCCAACAGTTTGTTCAACAAATACAGGCAATGTTGAAAAAAAGCAATGTTGGAGTTATGACTGAATTTTAAAGTGTCTGCAATTCTGCCCAGAAATGAGAGAAGGGAGGGAGTACATGTTGAGAGCCTTACAAATGAATTCAACTATGGAGAGAATGTGCAAGGCTCATGGGGTACAATTTTTCTCAGTGTGGTCTGTGCTTGTTAATAAGATTTTTTTTTTTTTTTTTTTTGATTTGGTAGTTGTTGGCGCATCGGCTTCTGTGGCCATATTGCACCTCCCAAGGTTTTTGCAGTACTTTGATCCAAGCCCGAGGCGGGAATCGAACCCGCGCGACCTTTGGGTTGCCGGGCAGGTACTTTACCCACTCGGCTAGCCTGGTCGGCTTGTTAATAAGATGGTTTTTAAAGGAATAGCATTAGCAGAGGCATATGATGCAAAAAAGAAAGCTTATGTAGCATCAGCCAAAAAAAAAAAAAAACCCTCCCATTTCACCCCTCCATTTGTTCCAAATGTCTGTCTGTCCAGCTCAGCCTTATAGGATACACTTAAATAGAAGGGGGAAAGAATATTTGCTAATGCTCTTGAAGCAGTGATAAGTGTGTTGGAAAACTGCTAGCTTAATTCTTGCACTGCTTCTACTGGCATATGTAGCAACCTGGAAAGCAAGGCGTCAGAGATTTCAGTCCCTGCTGTGGGTCATCATGGAACGAGCAAATACATGGGTTAGGTTAACTAAGAGTAAGAAACATATTCATGTATACCATTGCTAGGAGCATTACAAATAAATTTGATGAATTTTGAGTACTGTTGAAGTCATCAAATGCAAACATTGTAGGGATAGCAGAAACATGTTGTTGCTCAGCCATAACCAATGCTGAATTTGAATATGGGAAGTAAATGTATATAGGAAGGGCACACATTTTGATCTTAGCCAAAAGGCCAAAAAAGTGATATATGTGTAGCCTCTCTATGGTGGATCCCAGACTAATGTCCATGTCCAACTAGTGTCACTGTGATGAAATACAAAAGATACATATACATTCATTAAAAACATGGGCCTGATGTGTGGTTAATGAATGTATATGTAATGTTAGTGAATGTTCTGTGGTGTGTTGTGAGTGTCAGTCCTCTTTGCCACCAGGGAGCAGCCATCACTTGCATAACTGATTCCCAGTGCCTGTCCTTGGCATGTGGAGTCAGTCCTGTTTCCTGTATTTTATTGCATCCACTGGAGGTAGTACAAAACCAGTGGATACACTGACAAAATCCCACATCCACAGGAGGTAGTGCTATACCTGTGGATGCCAGAAAAATCCCATACCCAGGCTCCCAGTCATGGGTATCAACAAGAAAAAAATAAAATAAAATAAAATAAAATAAAAATAAATAAATTTAAAAAATAATTATTTTGAACCAGTGGACTCATCACACCAGTACAATTATACAAAGTTTCCTCCTCAATTTACTCATTACTCTTAATGGGTAATAATATACAATCTTTTAAACAATCTGTATTTACAATATAACATCAGATGTTCCTTCCACCTCTAGTACAGAGTAGATTCACTAAAATTATTTCTTCTATTCCAATCTTAGGCTACCGTTAAAATATAAGATAGATTATCATACCTTTTTGTAAGAAATTTCTTCCAACGCTCACATCAAACTAATCCGGTTAATATAATATAATATAAAAGATCTAAGTGTTTAACGCGAAAATATCCTTATTAAAAGATTATAAAATTATGTGGTTTTTTATATTATTATTACATTTATGTTATTATTAAGACATTGATAGTTTTTAAAATTAGATTAATTAAGAAATTAATAGTTTTATAAATTAGTTTTATATTATTATTACTATTATTATATGCTTCTACTGGTACATTAGCAACCTAGAAAGCAAGGAGTTAGAGATTTCGGTCCCTGCTGTGGGTCATCATGAAACAAGTAAATACATGGGTTTGGTTAACTAAGAGAAAGAAACATATGCATGTATACTATTTTGAACCAGTAGACTATTTTGAACCAGTATTTGAGGAGGAAGACAAGATTAGTTTTATATTATTATTATTATATTTATATTGTAATTATTAATAAAAGATTAGTTTTATAAAAAACTGCATAATTTTATATCTTTTAATAAGGATAATTTCTTGTTATACACTTAGATCTTTTATATTATACTATCCACATTAGTTTGATGTGAGCGTCAGGGGAAATTTCCTACAAAAAGGTATGATAATCTATGTTATATTTTAACAATATTACTTAAAGTAGGAAGAATTGGGCTTCATCGCTCTTATATTTTGAAACTTAGGACTATATCGGTAAATCTTGTAGAACTACACAGATGGATTTAGTCTCCAAAATTTTTACTTTTACATACTGGTGAGTTTATACAATCAAGCTATCCATATGTGCTCTTCTAATTATCTCAACAGTTACCATCACCTTTACACCACCTTTCAACATGTTTGTCTCTAATCACCTGTAACTTGAAGGCTACATTAATCCCAGCAGTATTTCCTCAATATTTTCAAATTTTATAAATTTGAAAATATTGAGGAAATACTGCTGGGATCAATTACAACAGATGGAACAAACTTCCATCTCTTGTAGTTGAGATCAGCAACTTAAATAAGTTCAAGGCAGAACTAGACAAACATTTGGAGTGAATGGATGGGTGAAATGAGTTTGATGCTCTATAAGTTTGCTTTCTTGCATCATATGCCTCTACTAATGTTAATCTGAAACCACGGTAAATCTACAAAACGTATGTAACATAAAACCAAAATACACTCTGTCGTTTTGTATTAAACAATGTAAAAGTCTAGGCCTAAACCCAATCACTCGGTTTGTAACCTTGACAGCTGATCCAGAATTGAATCAAAAGGTAGTCTTATTTGTAACCTCATCCTGCAAGAAGCCACAATCTATGTCTGCCAGGGGCAAAGCTTGATGACATTGTAGAGCGGATATCATCTTTTAAGGTCACAAAAAGTGATATAGTTGTACACGTTGGCACTAATGATATTAAGAGTAGGATACTGGTGGAATTACTTAACAAGTACAGGTCACTGTTGAAAAAAAGCCGTGAATTAGGGTTGAATTTGAAAGTGTCTGCAATTCTGCCCGGACACGATAGGAGTGAGTATATGATGAGAGCCCTGTCGATCAATTCAGCCCTGGAAAGACTGTGCAAGGCTCAAGGGGTAGAATTTTTTTCAGCCTGGTCTGTACTTGTTAACAGGAGAGACTGCTTCTACAGGGATGGGATACACTTAAATAGAGAGGGTGCAAGAATATTTGCTGATGCTATCGAGGCAGTGTTAGGTGGGTCGGAAAACTGCTAGATTGGGGGGATACAAGGACTAATAGATTAACAGTAGCCACTGGGGTGAAAGTGATTCTTGCACTGCTTCTATTGGAATGAGCAGCAGCCTGGAAAATAAGGTGTAGGATATTTCAGGGACTGCTGGGAATCATTGGGGTTACAAGTAAACACATGGATTGTGTTAGGGTAGCTAAGAAAAAGAACAGGTGCATGTATACTTGCGTGTACACCAATGCTAGGAGTTTGGTAAATGAATTTGAGGTATTGCTCAAAGCATCAAAGGCGGCTATTGTTGGGATATCAGAGACGTGGCGTCACACAGATATAAGTAATGCAGAACTGGAATTTGGTGAGCACAACATCTACAGAAAGGATAGACAGGATAGGAAGGGAGGAGGGGTTATGCTATTAATTAAGAAACACATAAAATCCAAGGAAGTGAAGCCAGTCGACATTGCTGGACAGTGCAGTGTCAAGTCAGTTTGGTGTGACATAAGCATTGGGAGATCAAAATTGAGAGTAGGAGTGTGCTATAGGCCTAATGACTCTGATGAGTATAATAAGAAACTGTACAGGGAAACAGAATTGGCCAGTAAATCAGAGAGTCTTATAATGGGGGATTTTAATTTCCCAGATATTGACTGGAATTGTGGGTTGGTCACTCACACACTAGCAAGGCTTTTGTGGATTTATTGGATGATTGTTTTCTAAATCAGCATGTTCGGGAGGCAACTAGAGGGAGCAATAATCTTGATTTGATTATCAGTAGCGATTTTTCATGCATTAAGAATCTGAAGATACAGGAACCACTAGGTGGCAGTGATCACAGTGTGCTGAAGTGGGATTTACTCAAGGAGTTAACTACCATCAGGGGTAAAGGGAAGGGTTATTGCTTTCGTAAAGGCAACTACGATGCTCTGAGACTGTATTTAAATTCTATACAGTGGGACCAACTGATGATGTTACCAACAGCAAACTCAAAATGGGAAGTATTCAAAGAACTTATCTTGGAAGCTACTAGGTTTTACATACCAAATAAGAAATATTGTTCAAGGTTTAGGCCTAAATGGATGTCAGATGAACTAATGAGACATATGGCAGAGAAGAAAAATGCATGGGATACAAATAAATTAACACGTGACACAGAAGCCTATGATAGATATAAGCTGATCTGTAACCAAGTTACAAAGGTGGTTAGGTAGGCGAAGGTAGATTACGAGAAATCTTTGGCAAGGTATGCAGAGAAAAACAGCAAGGAGTTCTTTACTTATGTAAACTGTAGAAGGAAGGGAATGAATCAGATTGGTCCACTTGATATCGATGGTTCAACTGTTCATGATGCTGCTCAGGTAGCTAACAAACTAAATCAATATTTTGCATCTACATTCACACATGAGGAGTTATTCAGGAAGGGGAATGCCATAGTTGAAGTAAACACTGGCAGTGAGCTAGATGATCTTGTAATAATTGAGTAAAGTGGAGGAGAAATTGTTGAAGATAAATACAAGAAAGGCACCTGGGGTGGATGGGATCTATCCAGTTATATTAAAGGACGCACCAAAGGAAGTAAGCAATCCGTTAGCCATAATTATGAGAGCTTCCTTTGACTCATGGGAGGTACCCACAGACTGGAGATGTGAAAATGTAACCCCAATTCACAAAGGAGGATCAAGAGCTGACACAAGTAATTATAGACCTGTGAGTTTACCTTCTGTTCCAGGAAAATTAATGGAGGCACTGGTTAAAGAAGCACTGCAGGATCATCTTCACAAGAATTCAGTTATAGCTCAGACAGAGCATGGTTTTGTTAAGGGAAAGTCTTGCCTGACCAATTTGACTGGATACTATGATGTAATCACAAAAGAATTGGATGCAGGGAATAACTTTGATATTATATATTTGGATCTTAGAAAGGCTTTTGATACTGTTGCACATGGAAGACTGCTGCACAAATTAGAGCAGTGTGGCATTGGTGGCAAATTATTGCTATGGATAAAGGGATGGTTCGGTGACAGAAGACAGAGAGTGGTAATCAATGGACACTGCTCATCGTGGACTAATGTTATTAGTGGAATCCCTCAGGGTTCAATGTTGGGTCCATTGTTGTTTTCTGTAATTATAAATAATATTGATGATGGTATATCAGGCTTAATGTCCAAGTTTGCAGACGATACAAAGGTTGGCAGGGTTGTTAAGGGCACTATTGACGCTATGCTGCTGCAACAGGATCTGGAAAGGTTGAGCAGATGGGCTGAGAGGTGGCAAATGAAGTTTAACATTGACAAATGTAAAGTACTACATATGGGAAGCAGTAACCGCAGAGCAACGTATCAACTCTGTGGTACTACACTGACAGTGGTAGAGAATGAAAAGGACCTGGGGGTAATTGTGCAGGCGGATATGAAGTTCTCTGACAGGGCAGACAGGCTGCAGGAGTAGCTCATGGTGTCTTATCAAAGATATACAGGAATTTTCTAGCAGGGATAAGGAGGTGATTATTCCCTTGTATAAGGCAATGGTCAGGCCACAGCTTGAGTACTGTATACAGGTCTGGAGGCCTCATTTCAAGAAGGATGTAGAGCTGCTGGAACGAGTACAGAGAAGGGAACAAGGTTAGTGAAGGGAACGAAGGGTTGCTCTTACGAAGAAAGGCTTAAGTTTTGCAAATTACATTCTGGAGACTAGGCACCGGCGAGGTTTTTTTTTTTTTTTTTTTTGATTTGGTAGTTATTGGCGCATCGGCTTCTGTGGCCATATTGCACCTCCCAAGGTTTTTGCAGTACTTTGATCCAAGCCCGAGGCGGGAATCGAACCCGCGACCTTTGGGTTGCCGGGCAGGTACTTTACCCACTCGGCTAGCCCGGTCGGCTTACCGGCGAGGTGATCTGATAGAGGTGTAAAAAGCCTTGAATGGCTTGAGCATGCTAAATGCTGATGGGATACTGCCTCTTGCTCAGAATAATCACCTGAGAGGGCATAAATTCAAATTGAGGAAAGACAGATATAGGGTAGATGTGTGGAAATTGGCCTTTACCCACAGGTAGTTGGTTGGTGGAACAGACTTCCATCCCTTGTTGTGGAAGTTAGCCTAAATAAATTTAAGGCTCAGCTGGACAGATATCTCAATTTCGAACGAACGGAGGGGTGAAGTGGAAGGTTTTTTTTTTTTTTTTATGGCTGATGCTGCATAAGCTTGCTTTCTTGTATCATATGCCTCTACTAATGCTAAAGTTCTTTAAATAAAGATCCTCAAGTATCTCATCTTTTATGTAGTCCTTTTGAACCCCGTATATAAGGACTGTAGAATTTGTTATTTTGGGTTTATCAAACATCAATCTAGCCCCAATAATAAAAGTTGCTTTACTTATCTTTTCAGCATCTGCTGAACTTGTCTCAATCCACACCCTTTTCTTAAGAGTCTAATGTTCTTTTCTTTATGAGCAATGAGTAATGAACCCACAATCCCAGCTCACAGAACAGGTTGGGCTGAAATTTGTTCCAAGTCAAGTACAGCTACATGGTATCAGTATAGCATGTTGTCCATAAATTACTTCTATTCTATGATCAGTATGCCTAATCTGTATAAGGAAAAGTCAGAACTTCTGGGAGAACAAAAGCCTCACACTTGTTCAATAAAAGTTCCTTTCATTCTAATGGGAGCATTTTTCAAAATATTGGCCTTTTTCATACAGTTGAAAATGGCCTGTTTTGAAAGAGGCAGTACCACTTATTATTATTAGCCATATGGTGCAAGGAAACCTGAGGCTTTTGCTCCACCAGTCAAAAAAAAAAAAAAAGTCTGAGTTACCCAGAGGGAGATTGTTATTTGGTTTTTAAGAGCATTAGCAACTAAGGCCATATTGCTCCGGTGCGGTGGTCATTCCCTGACCTTTCCGCATGCTCCGTATTTGGTGGTGACGGGCTCGAACCCCGGTCCAATCAAGAAGCGTGTGCTACGCACTGCTGCTCCTTCCCACCTGGCTACGGAGGCGCCCCAGAGGGAGAGAGATCAAGTCAGAAGTAAAAGGAAATCACCAAGAAAGAGAAGAATGATGATATCCAGCTCAGGACCCTGGGTGTGCCAAGCCCATACTCACCAGATGTGAGCCCCTGAGGTTAACTGCACTATCTGAAACAACAATGAATAAAATGAACACACAAGGAATTGTTTGTTTATTTAGTATTAGTATTTGATGAAATTATGTTATTTATTTAGTGTTTTTTTTATTAATTACTTCTATTCATTTAGTGTTTCATGATCTTATTGCAAATATAATTACTTTATTGGGTGATTTTTGTGAGTGCAGCAAAAGCCTGTGGCTTCCTTGCACTACATGGCAAATACTATTAATTAATCATCATCCAAATACCTTTCAGAATTGGGAAATTGCAAAAGCAAAGATGATTTTCCTTTGGGGGGGAGGGGGCATTCCAAATTCAACTCTAGCATCAGTAGACACTGGGATAGTCCAATGCTGAACTGAACAAAGCTGAACTTGAAATCGCGATATCTGGTATGACAGAACTTGTTTGTTTACACACAAATGTCTGTGATTCTCTTTTCTCAGAAGCATATTTAATATTTCAGTATCATTAATTCCCGCAGTAATACTTCCTGCCGAAGAAATCAAAAGTTAATGAAATCAAAACCTACTGAAGACCATTTCATCGTACGTAAAAGGGGGGGGGGGGTTATTTGCACATTTTCATTGATTATTATTATTATCAGCCATATGGTGCAAGGAAGCCTGAATATTTCATTTTTCTGAGTGGGGAGGGAAGGGAGTGCGTCCGAACAGCCGGTACAAAGTATATTTTAAAATGCAAAAGTACTGAAATTATTACCCGCAATAACCGTCTCCATACGATGCTTGAAAGCATGTTCCAAAATCCAAAATTTTATTTGTAGAATTGAACCCTGTTCTTCCATGTCACTATTCGTATACACTTGATTCAATGAAGCGACCATATCTTTTTGAAAATAAGCGAAATGTCGCGTCGACACATAGTGGAAGAATACATATTCTATTCATACATTAAACCTATAGTTTAGCGTTCCCAATCCCACAATTCTAAGAGCGGTGACTTGAACCGTGATTGGCTGGGACAATTTCAAAGTTCCAGGCACAGAGAAGTAAGATATAGTAGTACACTGCGGTCTTAATCATTCGTGTGATTTTTTTTTTTTTTTTTATGAAAATCCCAAACACGAAAGGTATCAAAACCTATAGTACTTAGTACCGTGCATGGGTTGAAGGAGAAGTATTGGGGGGCGGAATGCCGGAAACTTTGCTCTAGAGACTAAACATGGGTTTCACCACTTCAAGCCTCCAATAAGCAAAGTGATGGCATTTCACCGTTTGATGAAAGTCATCTACCACCTTGAAATTGGCGTTCACCAAAAGATTTTCGGTAATTCAGAAAAAAAAAAATAATAATAATAATAAAGTTTGATAATAGTTTGAATAGTGTTCTCATTCCTAGTGCAAGTTTTTATGCTATTTAAAGTTTATATTTTTACTTTCCTGTGATATAGGGTCCTGAGCTGGATATCATCATTCTCTTTCTTGATGAATCCTTTCTACTCCTGTCTCTCTCAGGGTAACTCGAGAATTTTTTTTGCTGGTGCAGCATATGCCTCAGGCTTCCTTGCATATGGCTGATAATAATAACAATAAAACGCAATCAACTATATAATAAAATATCAACGATATCTTAGTCTTTCTCTCTCTCAGACAATTCTCAGGTGTAACTCATAATTTTTTTTTTTTTTTTTTGGCTGCTGCAGCAAAAGCCTCACGCTTCCGGGCACCATATGGCTAATGATAATAATAATAATACTGTATACTGCAGACTCCTATACGGTAAATCCACGCGCTCAACAAGATTTTTTGCAAATCCAGCGAACGCTAAGATTTTATTAATTTAGTCGTTTTATTAGCATTCGTAGAGGCATATGATGCGAGAAAGCAAGCTTACGCAGCATCAGCCAAAAATAAAAAATAAAAAAACACTTCCATTTCACACCTCCGTTCTTTCGAAATACCTGTCCAGCTGAGCCTTAAATTTATTTAGGCTATCAACTTCCACAACAAGCGGTGGAAGTCTGTTCCGCTAGTCAACTACCCGCTGGTTAAAGGCAAATTTCCGCACATTTTTCCTACATCTGTCTTTCGTCAATCTGAATTTATGCCCGCTCGGGTGATTATTCTGAAAAAGAGGAAGAATCCCATCGGCATTGAGCATACTCAAACCATTCAAGGCTTTATACACCTCTATCAGATCACCTCGCCGGTGGCTAGTCTCCAGACACTGTAATTTGCATAACTTAAGCTTTCTTCGTAAGAGCAACCCTTTGTTCCATTCACTAATCTTGTTGCCCTTCTCTGTACTCGTTCCAGCAGCTCTACATCCTTCTTGAAATGAGGCCTCCAGACCTGTATACAGTACTCAGGCCAAGGTGTGGCCTGACCATTGTCTTATACAAGAGAATAATCACCTCCTTATCCCTGCTAGAAAAATTCCTGTATATCATTGATAAGACACCATGAGCTACTCTTGCAGCCCGTCTGCACTGCTAAAAGAACTATATATCTGCCTGCATAATTACCCCCAGGTCCTTTTCATTCTCTACCACTGTCAGAGTAGTACCATAGAATTGATACGTTGATCTGGGGTTACTGTTTCCCAAATGTAGTACCTCACATTTATCAATGTTAAACTTCATTCGACACCTCTCATCCCATCTGCTCAACCTTTCCAGATCCTGTTGCAGCAGAATAGTGTCAGTAGTGTTCTCAACAACCCTGCCAACCTTCGTATCGTCTGCAAACTTGGACATTAAGCTTGATATACATCATCATTATCATTTATAAATACACACTAAAAAAATCTTAAGAATAAAATTCTAATGTTCATGTTTTTTCTTTCATGGTAAAAACAGAAAACAATAATGGGCCCAACACTGAACCCTGAGGGACTCCACTAATAACATTAGTCCACCATGAGCAGTGTCCATTGATTACCACTCTGTGTCTTCTCCCCCTCAACCATTCCTTTATCCATAGCAGCAATTTGCCTCCAATGCCACACTGCTCCAATTTGTGCAGCAGTCTTCCATGTGCAACAGTATCAAAAGCCTTTCTAAGATCCAAATATATAATATAAAAGTTATTCCTGCATCCAGTTCTTTTGTGACTGCATCATAGTATCCAATCAAATTGGCCAGGCAAGATTTCCCCTTAACAAAACCATGTTGTGTCCGAGATATAACTGAAGTCTTGTCTAGATGATCTTGCAATGCTTCTTTAACCAGTGCCTTCATTAATTTTCCTGGAACAGAAGTTAAACTCACAGGTCTATAATTACTTGTGTCAGCCTTTGATCCTCCTTTGTGAAATGGGATCACATTTGCACATCTCCAGTCTATGGGTACCTCCCCTGAGTCCAAGGCAGCTCTCTTAATTATGGCTAAAGGTTTGCTTACTTCCTTTGCTGCCTCCTTTAATAAAACTGGATAGATCCCATCCACCCCAGGTGCCTTTCTTGTGTTTATCATCAACAATTTCTCCTCCACTTTACTCTCAGTTATTACAAGATTATCTAGCTTACTGCCAGAGTTCAATACACCTCTGGCATTCCCCCTCGCTGAATAAATCCTCATGTGTGAATGCGATGCAAAATATTAATTTAGTTTGTTAGCTACATGAGCAGGATCATCAACAGTTGAACCCTCGATATCAAGTGGACCAATCTGATTCATCCTCTTCCTTCTAGAGTTTACATAAGTAAAGAACTCTTTGCTGTTTTTCTTTGCATCACTTGCCAAAGATTACTCGTAATCTGCCTTCGCCTGCCTAACCTCCTTTTTAACTTGGTTACAGACCAGCTTTTTTCTATTTACTTTATTTACTTGATAGTTATACTGTATTATTTTCTATAAGTAGGTTTGTAACTATAATCAAGCTTCGTGGTTTATTCTGAATTTAGATAGCAAGTTTGAAAGTTAATACTTTATGTCGATAGATCTTACCATTCGTAACTTGTCCCATTATTATACGATACGGAATAGCGTAAAGCAATTATTTTTAGTAGTAGTATTATTCTTATTAGCCATATGGTACAAGGAAGCCTGAGGCTTTTGCTTCACTAGC
The DNA here is from genome assembly GCF_048544385.1 of Mastigoproctus giganteus. Taxonomy (NCBI): domain Eukaryota; kingdom Metazoa; phylum Arthropoda; class Arachnida; order Uropygi; family Thelyphonidae; genus Mastigoproctus; species Mastigoproctus giganteus. The sequence goes on along the minus strand of NC_143577.1, from coordinate 588,763 downwards.
AAAAAAAAGAAATTCTGAATTATCCTGAGAGAGAGAGAGAAGTAGAAGGGAATCACCAAGAAAGAGAAGAATGATGATATCCAGTTCAGGACCCTTGGTGTGCCAAGTCCAAACTCACCAGATGTGAGCCCCTGATTATATCCCGAACTTCTTAGCGTAATATTTAACGTAAAACTAAATAGCGAAATACGCACTGTGTTCGAAATCTGTTAGATTAGTGTTGTATCATCAATTAATCAATAAAATTTATTAATCTTATTAAATACATTGTTAATTAAATTATACTTAAACGAAATCATGACCCAGACTAGAGCAACAAAACAAAGGGCACAAATAACAGGTGTGATGTGGCTCGGGGAAAACCGAAGGGTCCGATTCTCCAGCACATCTAAAAAAAATGTGTGAAATGTTTTGCTGAACTTTCTAGAACAGAACATCATCTAGCCAAGTCTTTGTGTGGGCTAGGTGCAAAGACTCTGAAGAAATTAGGTTCCAACTCAGCGTTCTGATGGACGTCTATGAGATTTTGAGTTGTAGGGTAGATGCCCTCAAAGAAATTAATATCAGGGAGGCTCATGAAGCTCTCAGCTGCCCAACTCAATGCCAGAGCATCAGGCAACACAGCGGCAATCTCCAAGGCAGAATGTGCTGATCCCAGTGGAAGTAGTTATTGTTCATGACCCTATTGTCAGGGAGACTGAAGAATATATATATTGCAAAAAGGACAGGTGGAACAGGACCAGGGTATGTCTGCCAGGGGGAAAAGTTGATGACATTGTAGGGAAGATATCTTTTAAGGGTACAAAAGGTGATATTGTTGTACATGTTGGCAGTAATGACCTTAGTTAAGAGTCAGATATTTGCAGAGTTACTTAAAAAGTACAGGACAATGCAGAAAAAAACTCTCGAGTTAGGGTTAAATTTGAAAGTGTCAGCAATTCTGCCCTTACACGATAGGAGGGAGTATATGATGAGAGCCTTGTCGATCAATTCGGCCCTGGAAAGATTGTGCAAGGCTCAAGGGGTTGAATTTTTTCAGCCTAGTCTGTACTTGTTACCAGGAGAGACTGCTTCTACAGGAACGGAGTATACTTAAGTAGAAAGGGTGCAAGAATATTTACTGATGCTATCGAGACGACGTTAGGCGATCCGGAAAACTGCTGGCTTGTAGGGATTCAGAGTCTAAAAGATTAACAGTAGCTGCAAGGAGAGGCAAAAGTGATTCTTGCACTGCTTCTACTGTAATGAGCAGCAGCCTAGAGAGCACGTTGCTGGGAATTTCGCGACCTTCTGGGAGTCATCATGGAACAAGTAAATACATGAGCTGTGTTAGGGTGACTAAGAACAGGTGCATGTATACTTCAATGAACACAAATGCTAGAAGTATAGTAAACAAATTTGATGAATTTAAATGCTGACCAAGGCATTAAAAGAAAGACGATATTGGGACATCAGAGACGGTGGTGTCACACAGATATAAGCTGTGCATAATTGGAATTTGGGGAGCACAATGTGTATAGTAATGATAGACAGGGTAAGAAGGGAGGAAGGGTGTTATGCTGTTGGTTAAGAAACACATAAAACCTAAAGAAGTCCTTTCAGTTGACATGGGTGGACAGTGCAATGTCGAGTCTGTTTGGTGTTACATAAACACTGCACAAGGGAAATGAGAGTAGGCCTAATAACTATGATGAGTACAACGAACAGTTGTGCAAAGAAATAGAGTGGGTCAGTAAATCAGAAAGTCTTGTAATGGGGGTTTTTAACTTTCCAGATATTGAGTGGAACTTATGCGATGATCACTCGCATGCTAGCAAGAAGTTTCTGGATTTATTGGAGGATTGATTTCTACACCAACATGTTTAAGCGGCAGCCAGAAACAGTAATAGTCTTGATCTGATTATCAGCAGTGGTTATTCAAGCATTAAGAATTTGCAGATAAAGAAACCACTGGGTAACTATGATCACAATGTACTGATATGGGAATTACTTAAAGATGTAACTACCATCAAGGCTTAAGGGAAGGGCTTTTGCTTTCATAAAGGTGACTACTGGAGTCTCAGCAATTCTTAAATTCTGTACAGTAGAATCAACTGATGATGTTACCAACGTTGAATTCTAAATGAGAAGCTTCGGGAACTTAATTTTGGAGACTACTAGGCTTTTTATTCCAACTAAGAAATACTGTTCAAAGTTTCGGCCTAAATGGATATCAGATGAACTAATGAGGCTTGTGGCAGAGAAGAAAAATGCATGGAATGCATATAAATTATCAGGCAACACAGAAGCCTGCGGTCGATATAAGCTAGTCTGTAATCAAGTCAAAAAGGTGGTTAGGCAGGCAAAGGCAGATTACGAGAAATCTTTGGCAAAGAATGCAAAGGAAAAACAGCAAAGTATTCTTTACTTATGTTAACTCTAGAAGGAAGGGGATGAATCAGATGGATCCAATAACATAAATGGTTCGACTATTGATAATCCTGCTAAAGTCGCTGTCAACTGAATGAGTATTTTGCATCTATATTCACACGTGAGGAGGTATTCGTGGAGGGAAATGCTAGAAGTTTATTAAACTCTAACAGGGAGCAAAGTGATTTTCTGAGAGCTCAGAGCAAAGTGGAGAAGAAATTGTTGAAGTTAAACATTAAAAAGGCACCTGGGACAGATGGAATCTATCTAGTTACATTGAAGGAGGCAGCTAGGAAAATAAGCAAACCCTTAGGCAAAATTAAGAGAAGATTATTAGATTCAGGGGTGGACCCCATGTACTGGTGATTTGCAAATGTATCGCCAATTCACAAAGGGGGTGCAAAGGGTCACACAATTAATTATAGACCTGTTAATTTAATTTCTGTACCAGGGGAAAATAATGGAGTCACTGGTTAAAGAAGTGATACAGGATCACCTAGACAATATTGCAGTCAGACACAGATATGAGTTTAAGAGGAAGTCTTGTCTGAACAATTTGATTGGATATTACGATGTAGTCACAGAGGAGCTGGATGCAAAAAATAATTTTGATATCATACACTTGGATTTCAGGATAGCTTTTAATACTGCTGCACATGCAAGACTTCTTTACAAATTGGAGCGGTATGGCATTAAGGACAAGTTACTGCAATGGATAAAGGGATGGTTGAGTAATAGATGGCAGAGAGTGGTAATAAATGGACTAACTTCTGTACTTGGACTAACGTTATTAGTAGAGTCCCCCAGTGTTCGGTGCTGGGTCCATTGTTGTTTTGTGTGTTTATCAATGATATCGATGAAGATATATCAGGCTTAATGTCCAGGTTTGCAGTTGATACAAAAGTTGGAAGGGTGTTAATGACAATAAAGAGAGTATGCTACTGCAACAGAATCTATAAAAGATGGGCTGAGAAGTGGAAACTGAATTTTATCATTAAGAAATGCAAAGTACTGCCGGCCTCCGTAGCCGAGTGGGCAGGAGCGGGAGTGCAGTAGCACACGCTCTTTGAGTAGATCGGGGTTCAAGCCCCTGACTGCTGAATACGGTCGATCTGCCAACCCGCACTGGACCAGCGTGGCAGATTATGGTCCATTTCCCTCAGTATGAATTGTTGAGGAGGCTTCCATCCTGCAGTGGGTTGATAATGGCTGCACTTTACTTTACTTTACTGCATATGGGTAGCAGTTATCCAAGAGAAACGTACTAACTGTGTGATACCACACTGATGGATGTGGAAAATGAAAAATACGTGCGGGTAATTATGCAGTCGGATATGAAGTTCTCTGAGCAGTGCGGGCGGTCTGCCAGAACATGACATTGTGTCTTGCCAGTGACATATAGGAATTTTTCTAGCAGGGAACAGGAGGTGATTATCAACTTTTTTTAAGGCAATTATCAGGTAACGCCTTGAGACTGACTGCGTACAAGTCTGCAGGTTTCAGTTTAGTAAGCATCTAGAGTTGCTTGAGCTTGTACAGAGAAGTGCAAAAATATTGGTGAGGTGAACGAAGGGGGCCATCTTACCATGAAAAGCTCAAGTGCTGCAAGTTGCAGCATCTGGAGACTAGGTACTGCTGAGGTGATCTGTTTGAAGCGTATAAGGCCTTGAACTGGTTCAGAAAGCTGAAAGTTGACGGGATTCTTCCTCTTGCTCAGAATAATCGCCTGAGAGGGCATAAATTCAAATTGAGGAAAGACAGTTGTAGGATGGATGTGCGGAAGTTTGCCTTTAGCCAGCGGGTAGTTGATTGGTGGAACAGACTTTCACTTGTGTCGGTTGTGGAAGTTGATAGCTCAAATAAATTCGAGGCTGAACTCGATTAATATTTGTAGTGACCGGATGGGTGAAATGATAAGTTTTTTTTTTTTTTTTTTTTATTTGGCTGATGCTATATCAGCTGGCTTTCTTGCATCATATGCCTGAAGGGCATGAGCATAACAATTTACATCATTCATGACTTTGGTTCTAGCAGTTGAATTTTAAAACATTCCGGATTTTTGTTAATGATGTTTTCACATAAAACATCTTGCGTGCGTACAGGGTACACACGCAGATTTTTTTTTTATTATTATTATTTTGTTTGTATTCTTTGATTTATTAATTTTCATCAATTATTTATTAGTTTGATTTATTCCATCAGGGTTAGTGTCCGCTCTCTGCATTTGTCTATATTTATCATTCCACATTTGTTTATGCGGTTCCCATATTCTAATTTTTTTGTAAAAAATTTTATTAGCCCTCGAAAAAGTGCCATTCAATGTATCCAATTATGAATAATTACCCACACAATCATTATTTTATTTTTTATTTTTATTTCATTGTTAATTATATATTTATTTCTAGGGTATAACGAAGCAAACCGCATAGGTTTTTAGTCTGTCTTAGTGTTTTGTACATTTATGTAGTTTACTCAATTCATTTCTCCATTTTCCTGTAATATTTTTCACGTATTTATTATCCTATGCTTTATTTATGTAATAAAGCATAGGCTTATTGAGGCAATAAGGTCTCTTAGTACATTGTAGTAATCCCTTGGCCACTGTGTCGTGACGGGCTGTTACAATTACCCCCAGGGGCTCACATCTGGTGAGTATGGGCTTGGCACACCCAGGGTCCTGAGCTGGATATCATCATTCTTCTCTTCCTTCTCTTCCTTGGTGATTCCTTTCTACTTCTCTCTCTCTCTCTCTCTCTCTCTCTCTCTCAGGGTAGGAGGGAAAATTTTTTTTGGCTGGTGCAGCATAAGCCTCAGGCTTCCTTGCACCATATGGCTAATAATAATAATAATAATAATAATAATAATAATAATAATAACTACTGTTATGTGAGTTATCATTCTAAGCGTTGGACGTGTTTTTGTAAAAGGCAGCTCCTAAAACCTCAGTTTAACTCTGCCTCGTATCTCTGTTAAGAACAGTGTCACTATAAATGGGCCAGATATGTGAGTGACGTATGTTTCGTGTGTGTGTGTGTGTGTGTGTGTGTGTGTGTGGGGCTTCGCTTGGCTACGCAGAAGCATCAATCAGCTGGAGAGGTGATTGATGCTTCTGAGTAGCCAAGCGCCACTCAGAAGCATCAATCCATCCCCCGACTCGTCCACACCACGAGAAGGTGTGCTAGTCCTATAGTGCTCGTACTGTCTCAATTTGAGACTCTGATCCACCTGATGTAGCGAAAAGGTGGGCCAGATTCCTCTGGGGCCCACTCCAGGGGGGGGAATAATAAGGAAAAAAAAGAAAGAATAAGAGTTCCCGGGTGTTAAAAGAAATAAATAAAATTATAAAAAAATAAACGTATATATATAAAAAACTAAATTTGATAATTGAGAGCTATTAAATGCTCAATAATTCCTATATTCTATTATATTATAAATCAACAGGGATTACCTTTATTTTAGATATAGGAATTATTTTTCCAACTCTCTGAGTTGGAAAAGAAGCTTCCTATACCTAAAATAAAGGTAATCCCTGTTGATTTATAATAATAATAATAATAAAAAACTAAAAAAAAAAAAAAAGTATATATATACATAAAAAAATATAAATAAATAAAAATAATAATAATTATTATTATTATTGTTATTGTTATTAATAGCCATATTGTGCAAGGAAGCCTGAGGCTTATGCTGCACCAGGAAAAAAAAAGTTCCCGAGTTACCCTGAGAGAGAGAGAGTCAAAAGTAGAAGGGAATCACCAAGAAAGAGAAGAATGTTGATATCCAGCTCAGGACTCTGGGTGCGGCAAGCCCATACTCACCAGATGTGAGCTCCTGGGGTTGAATTTATTAAAAATAATAAAAAATTTAAAAGTAAAAAAAATAAGGAAGAAGAAAAAAAGTTCCTGTGGTGTTAAAAAATAAATAAATAAAATAAAATAGTAATAAAAATAATAAACGTATATATAAAAAAAATCTAAGTGTTGCAATAAAGATTCTTCTTCTAATCTGCGACACTATTGAGATGAGTAACAGGTAATCGATCAACACGCCAGCTCCGAATAGCAGGTTTATGTCACGGAACAACCACAGGTCGAAATTTGATGAATTTGGATTGCTGAGAATTTGGGACGATATACTTTAGAATTACTAACACACTAACTATTTCTTCAATCTTGCATGCCCTCCTCCCAGAAAACAATTTTGAAAGAAAGAGTAAAATGATTTTTCAATAAAATTTCTATTCTTCTCAATAAGATTTCCATATATAAGTTTTAGAACTTTTGAATGCGGACTTATTGCTTATAGCGACTTCTCTTAGTATGCGAAGAGGCTATAATCATTCATGACTTCGCCGTCTGTAATCGGAACCTGCAAAATCCTACAAAAAAAAAAAAAAGAAAAATAGGATTAAAAACATGTTCCATATTTAACGCATGTCCAATTTTTTAAATGCGAATAGGGAATAAATCCATACTCAAAGAGGTTTATTCTTCAGCATTTTTTAAACAGCTTTTAGAATATAGAGGAGCTCTGCCAAATTCAATAGGAACAGTGGATTGCCAAGCAGCACTTGTTACATATTCAGAACAGAAATCTGATAAAAATATACATCAAGACATGTGGTGATTTTCGAAGGTGTACTGTGTGGAGTAGAGTTGTGGGGTTCAGCTGCAAACACGTCTGGTATCATTGTTGCAGGCTCCAGGGTTTCCCCCATTCTCTACTGAGTCCCCTGTACTGGGCATAGCCCAAGCCGTTACTTCCGGCCAACAACAGAACATATTGTGACAGGCCAAACCCAACAGGTGTATAGCAGTCAGGATGCACTAGACACTAGGTCTAGCACCCCCTGACCCCCATCCCTAGCCGTGTGGAGGCACACCGGGTTCTACTGTCGATGACTCTTTACTGGGGTCCCAGGTAAGCTGGGAGACCCCCAAGTTGTAAGTGAAAGGAGTTAGTGATATTGGAGAAGTTTGGGATGTTTGGGTGGGTGGGGGGGTGAGAGATAAGAAGACAGTAAGTTGGGAATGAGCGAAGAAGGCATTCCCTAGAAAACTAAGTGATGAGAGTAGTAACAGATTACAGATTGTAGCTGGACTTGCTGATCCCGGAAAGGGATCAGCTAGTGGCGGATCCGTGGAGGGGTTGATATTCTACCCTCTAAGCCAGTGGTTTTCAACCGGGGTGCCGCAACAACATTCTAGGGGTGCCACGTCATTTGGGTTTAAGTTACTTAAATTTATTATTTTTTTAATTTATATATTTATTTCATTATAAAAAGGTGTACAGTATCTATTTAATTTTGTGGTGATCTATAATTGATGTTTATTTAGTACCTTTATACAGTATAAAGAATAAAATTATTATAAATATAATTTGTATTATGAATTGTAATTTTGTTTAGAGTTATATTATTGTAATAACTAGCATATAACATTTTTTTTAAAATATTTGACATATACAGAGTGATAGAGAATCGGATCTAACAGGCAGAAAATTGAGTAGGGGTGCTGCAAAATAAAATAAATTACTTAGGGCTGCCGTTATTAAAAAAAAAAAGGTCGAAAACCACTGCTCTAAGGATTAGTGAGTGGTTCTCTGGTAGGGTGCCTACTAGGACGAGGCCTGTTTCCCACTCAGTGTGGCAGAGTCAGATTATGTAATCCCACCGCAATATGGGGTTAGCTGTCATGGTCTGGAGTGTCTTCCAAGTTTGGTAGTGATTGTCAGTGGATTCCTCTTGTCGGGAATTCTGCTAGGATATATATATATTTTTTTATTTTTATTTTTATGAAACCCCCAAACACGAAAGGTATCAAAACCTATAGTACTTAGTACCGTGCATGGGTTGAAGGAGAAGTATGGGGAGAGGGGGATGCCGGAAACTTTGCTCTAGAGACTAAACATGGGTTTCACCACTTCAAGCCTCCAATAAGCAAAGTGGTGGTATTTCACCGGTTGATGAAAGTCATCTACCACCTGTGGGTGAAACCTGCAGGCTGGTCATGTCACTGTTGAAAAAAAGCCGTGAATTACGGTTGAATTTGAAAGTGTCTGCAATTCTGCCCAGACACGATAGGAGGGAGTATATGATGAGAGCCCTGTCGATCAATTCGGCCCTGGAAAGATTGTGCAAGGCTAGAGGGGTAGAATTTTTTTCAGCCTGGTCTGTACTTGTTAACAGGAGAGACTGCTTCTACAGGGATGGGATACACTTAAATAGAAAGGGTGCAAGAATGTTTGCTGATGCTATCGAGGCAGTGTTAGGTGGGTCGGAAAACTGCTAAATTGGGGGATACAAGGACTAATAGATTAACAGTAGCCACTGGCAGAGGTGAAAGTGATTCTTGCACTGCTTCTATTGGAGTAGTATAAGGTTGGGGTTCTAACCGAGTACGGCTCTATGAATTTTGGCGTCAATTTTCGTGCGTGCTGCCGCGTCGGTCGCTTGTTTTGCCGTTTAGGTTTTGCGCGTGTGCCGGTGAGGCGAGCCAAGGTTTAGGCTTAGCTGTTGCGCCGAGGCTTAGTTGCGGAGTCGGAGGAAAAAATATTTTAGTTCTTATTTCGCCCGCTAGACGCACCACAGACCTTCTGCGTCGCAGAAGGTCGCGTTTGGGCGGTTGTGGTTTCATCGTTCGAAGTTCACTCTTGGACGGCTGTAAATACGCACACAAAACGAAAGTTCTTATTTCGTATCCTAGCTGGCGCCATGTATTTCTCTGTTTTTATTTTCTGAGGTTCGAACCCAATGTCATCGTTACTGATGGTTTGTATCTAATCCTGCGTACGCGTTAGGTTTGACTGGTCTGTGCAAATCAGAAAAAACGTTCCCGCAGCCCTTCAGTTTCACAGAAGGCTGTTGATGTTTGGTTGGCTATGGGGTTCCAGTGTTCGAAGTTCACTCATGTACATTCCATAGGTTGTAAAAAATTATCTTAGTTCAAGTCTTTGCTTTATTGCGACATTGTGTATCTGTACATTGTGTATCTGTACTACGTGTTGACTGTGAGCGGTTATAAATATGCACACAAAACACCGCAATGCTTAAATTTCAATTTAAACTTTAAAAATGGCATATCATCGCACATCTTGTACATCGGCTAGTGTAAGTTTTGCCTTGAACAACTCTCTCGGTTCCTCTGAAATTGAAAACGTTTTACATACAGAGGACTTTGACGATGAATTTAATAGTGATCTTGATTTAAATTTTACAAGTGTTAAACGCTCAACACCGGTATCGTTCAGTGAAAGCTCAATGTCTGAAGCTTCAAGCACTGATTACTATGGCGATCTGTCATCGACTATTACTTCTAGAACCTTTTCAGATGAATCCTCATACTTCATTGAAAATTATATTCAGTTCCAGGGTGCTAATAACGACGTGGACTTGGAGCTTGAAGATAACATCGAATTTTTTGGAATCCGTATGCCGCTAGTGACAGTGTGTTTTCAACGTCAGGTGCCACTACAGAACCATTCATGTTGAGCGATGGAAGCGGTGACGAGTTCACATCAGAAACAGGCTACTGTAGTTAGGTTTAGCATTTTTCTTTGTATTTTAAATCTTTTTACTGCTATTCGAGCCTGTAAAGTTAAACCAATAAAATCAACTATTTGTATTTGGCAAAATAATGTCTGTCTGTCTCTTTTTTTTCCTTAGATACTAGAAAATAAGTTAATTTTTTTTACATTAATCAATAAGTTTAAATTTTGGTAAGTTACTTTATAATGTAAAGTCGTTATATTTCAAAATAGACCAAAAATAATAAGTCAACTTGTTGAAATAGTCATCATACATCTTGTACTATGCTGTTGCTTTGAAATGTATGTCTAGTTCATATTCAGGGCAATCATCATACTCCCTTGACCAGTTCCAGGCTGCAAACAACGACTTTGGTTTGGAGCTTGACGATGATATCGAATTTTGGAATGCGTATGCAGTAAGTGACATTGGCACTGTAGGCATAACCAACCGACGAACATTCACAATCCTTCTGCGAAGCAGAAGGTCTGTGAATGCGCATTGTGGATGCGTTTGGTTTGTCTTTTTGGTTTCTGTGTTCGAAGTTCGCTCTTGTACATCCTATACGTTGTAAGTGTGTAATTAAAGTGTATGGTTTGAATGGCTGGTGCTTTGAAATTCAATTTTAAAAGCTGAAATGCAGTTTTTGAAAAGCAGTGAGTGCTAGAAAAAAAAAAATCTTTACTGTTTTGAAAGAATTGTGTTGGCGTTAAAAAAAAATATATTTGGTTGCTGTGATTCTATTTTGTCTTTCTAAGGAAAGTTATGAACTTAATAAAAAAAAAAAATCGTATGCTTGTCTTGCTAACAATAGTATCCAGTTAATAAAAAATAATAATAATAAATCAACTTTAAACAAAGTCGCCGTTTTGGTTGTGAGAAAAGGAAACGAGTTATTTCCGTTATATGTGTGTGTGAGATACAGCATGTGATCATAAAGTGACCGTGTTATTTTTGAGATTAAACAGATTGCAAAAATAATAATAAATCAACTTGCAGAAACACACACTAGATGGAACCAGTTTTTAACTTTAAAATATGCCATGTCATGGAACTTGTTACTTGCCTTGAAATGCATTTTTGAAAGCAATGAGCGTTAGAAAAAAAAAAAAAAAATCTTAACTGTTTTGAAAGCCTTGTGTTGGGGGTAAAAAGATATTTGGTTGCTGTGATTCTATTTTGTCTTTCTAAGGAATGTTGTGAACTAAAGAAAACACAAAATCACATGCTTGTCTTGCTAAGAATAGTAGTCAGTTAATAAAAAATTAATAAATCAACTTGCAGAAACACTCTCTAGATGGTGCCAACTTAAACTCTTAACTTTCATTGATAGTTTAAACAATTTTTTTTTTGATTTCAGAATAAAAGTATATTTTTTCATTAAACTTAGAAGCAATACTTTGAATATTGTTAGGAAAAGGATCGATATGAATTTTAAAAAATAATGTATACAGAAAAATTCAAAGTTGCAGATAGATGGCACTTTTTGTCACTCTACATTTTGAACAAAGTCTAGGGAGCGGTAGTACAGGCACATGTCGTACAAAGGCTTTGGGAGTGGTAGAGCCGACTTGGGGGTGGTATCTCCTCTAGTTATATATAGTCTTTGTACGTCTTGTGTCTAGCTGTGACCAAACGAAGCCTTTGAATTTGAGCTACCTTTTGCTTTAGCATTCTAAATTTGAACAAAGACTTGGGAGCAACATCTGCGCTAACTATATGCGGTTATATAACCTTTGTACAACACGCCTCTACCTGTTCCTGATACGTTACGAGTTTATGAGCCAGTAACAATGTGATTTCTATTGGAAGCAATTCTCGCTAGCTGCAGAAAGACGAATGACTCTACACCTTTCTGAAATAGAATCGATATATACTAGAATCATAGACATAGATTCTTTTCTTGAACGTCTAGAAGACGAAAAACCTGCATTTCTGTTAATGCAAACAGTTATATTGGAGCATCTTGACTGCGTTAGAGAGCGCATAAAGAATGATGTCTTTATCGACTCCCTCGATGTTTCGTTTAACGATGTTTATGCTTATTTTCTTAGAAATGCTGAACCATCTACAACTGTTAAAATTTTTTCTGCTAAGTGTTTGAAAGAAGGTGTAGCTACGGTGTTCAACCCTTATGCTTTGTACAACGCTGTAGTTTCGATGATCGAAGAACTTCAAACTGCTTACACGACGAAATATACGAAGTATCCGTTCTGATCAAAGCAATGTACACATGTAAGTGTTTGTGTTGAATTTTTTTGTGATTAGTAACTACATCTGTAAAACTTACCAATAAAACATATCTATTTGAAAAAATATTGTCTGTCTTTTTTCTTAGAAAGTAGAAAATAGGTTTTAATTTTCCATTAATCAATAACCTTTTTTAAAAATTGAGAAGTTACTTTTAGGAAAGAGAAAAAAGACATAAAATGATTTCAAATATAGATTAAAAAAAAATCAAAGTTGCAGATAGAATCTGAATATGGCGCCACCATATCACGAAGACGGTAAATAAATAAATATACACATCAATACATTTATACGAAGTATCCGTTCTGATCAAAGCAATGTACACATGTAAGTGTTTGTGTTGAATTTTTTTTGTGATTAGTAACTACATCTGTAAAACTTACCAATAAAACATATCTATTTGAAAAAATATTGCCTGTCTTTTTTCTTAGAAAGTAGAAAATAGGTTTTAATTTTCCATTAATCAATAACCTTTTTTAAAAATTGAGAAGTTACTTTTAGGAAAGAGAAAAAAGACATAAAATGATTTCAAATATAGATTAAAAAAAAATCAAAGTTGCAGATAGAATCTGAATATGGCGCCACCATATCACGAAGACGGTAAATAAATAAATATACACATCAATACATTTTACTTTTCAGTTTTTTTTTTTTTTTCCAAGATAGACTCTAATCATCAGAATACAAATTCAACTTGAACCATCACAAATAGTTATAGGTAAAAATATATACATATAAATTTAACCATCAAAAAAAAAGCACACATAACATTAAACAAAAACACATAAAATGAAAATACTTAATTTCAGATTTTCAACTTACAGAATGACCTGGTAGATGGAGCTACATCTTGCAAAGCCACGGAAATATATTTTAAACGTCATAGCTATTGGAAAAATATATATTTAAACATCTTAAATAAAATCTTTAATTTCAGATTTTCAACTTTCAGAATGACCTGGTAGATGGCGCCACAGTTTCTTGGTAGTTACGATGTTATGACAGTCTCAGTGCTTTTGGTAAAAAAAAAAAAAAAAAAATTAAACATCAAAGCAACTTAAAGAAAATACTTAATTTCAGATTTCAGCTTTCAGAATGACACGCTAGATGGCGACACAGTTTCTTGGTTGTTACGATGTCGTGACAATCTCCGTTCAAGAAGTATTGTAGCCCCAAGTATCCGTAAGTGGGGAAAAAATATATATTTAAATAAAATCCTTAATTTCAGATTTTTCAACTTTCAGAATCTAGGTCTTCCGATGTCGTGCATTCTCGTTCAAGAAGTATTGTGGCCCCCAAGTATCCGTATGTGGGGAAAAAAAAATATATATTTAAATAAAATCCTTAATTTCAGCTTTCAGTTTGCTTCCACAGATGGCGCTACATCTTGCAAAGCCACTGAAATATATTTAAACGGCAAAGTCATAGCTACATAGGGGAAAAAAATATATATATTTAAACACCTTAAATAAAATAAAATATTTGATTTCAGCTTTCAGAATGACTCGCTAGATGGCGACACTGTTTCGTGGGCTTCTGTTGTCGTGGGCATCGTCGTGGTCGAACTTTTGTGACCCCCAAAGTACCCGTATGTGAGAAAAATATATATTTAAATAAAATCTTTAGTTTCAGACTTTTCAGCTTTCAGAATGACTCGCTAGATGGCTGCACTGTTTCGTGGGCTTCTGTTGTCGTGGGCATCGTCGTGCGCTAAGTGGTGTGGCCCCCAGATACCCGTATGTCTACAGCGTCCACGTTTTTCCCGCCAAATCCTTTGTCTTGGGAAAGAAATGCTCTATTTTCTTGTGTGTGTGTGTGTGCGCGCACGAGAACTCGGGCTTGTGTGTGTGTGCGTGCGCGAACCCACAATTCATTGCGCACGCTCCAACGCTACCTTGAAAACCAACGCGGCAAAAACAGACCAGAAAATCACCGGTAGACTCAGAGTCGAAGTCGGTTTATACCCCCAAACCAATCAGAACATCGGTTCATATCCCCCTCCAATCAGAACAAGGCGAAATACAACTTCCTACGTCACTCACACCACTCTTAACTATAAGAGCTACATTTACACATATTCTTACAACTTTAGGGTAGCCGTGGGGATAAGCACTGGACCACCAGTAGCAACGACACGGGTACGAGCCTCGGTAAAGCGAAAATAAAATTTATATTTTTAATGTGAAAAATAGGTGGCGCCATCTAGCGGGCGAAATAAGAACTAAAATATTTTTTCCTCCAACTACGCAACTAAGCCTCGGCGCAACAGCTAAGCCTAAACCTCGGCTCGCCTCACCGGCACACGCGCAAAACCTAAACGGCAAAACAAGCGACCGACGCGGCAGCACGCACGAAAATTGACGCCAAAATTCATAGAGCCGTACTCGGCTAGAACCCCAACCTTATACTACTTATTGGAATGAGCCGCAGCCTGGAAAATAAGCTGCAGAATCTTTCAGAGACTGCTGGGAATCATTGGGGTAAAAGTAAACACATGGGTTGTGTTAAGTTAGCTAAGAAAAAGAACAGGTGCATGTATACTTGCGTGTACACCAATGCTAGGAGTTTAGTAAATAAATTTGATGAATTTGAGGTATTGCTCAAAACATCAAAGGCAGATATTGTTGATATTTCAGAGACGTAGTGTCACAGAGATATAAGGAATTCAGAACTTGAATTTGGAGCGTACAATGTCTACAGAAGGGATAGACAGGATAGGAAGGGAGGAGGGGTTATGCTATTAGTAAAGAAATACATAAAATCCAAGGAAGTGAAGCCAGTCGACATCGTTGGACAGTGCAGTGTCGAGTCAGTTTTGTGTGACATAAGCATTGGGAGATCAAAATCGAGAGTAGGAATGTGCTATAGGCCTAATGACTCTTATGAGTATAATAAGGAACTGTACAGGGAAATAGAGTGGGCCAGTAAATCAGAGTGTCTTATAATGGGAGATTTTAATTTCCCAGATATTGACTGGAATTTGAGGGCTGGTCACTCACACACTAGCAAGGATTTTGTGGATTTATTGGATGATTGTTTTCTACATCAGCATGTTCGGGAGACAACTAGAGGGAGTTGATTATCAGTAGTGATTCTTCATGCATTAAGAATCTGCAGATAAATGAACCACTAGGTGGCAGTGATCACAGTGTTCTGAAGTGGGAGTTACTCAAAGCGGTAACTACCATTAGGGGTAAAGGGAAGGGGTATTGCTTTCGTAAAGGCGACTACGATGGACTGAGACAGTATTTAAATTATATACAGTGGGACCAACTGATGATGTTACCACAGCAAATTCAAAATGGGAAGCATTCAAAGAACTTATCTTGGAGGCTTTACATACCAACTAAGAAATATGGTTCAAGGTTTAGGCCTAAACGGATATCAGATGAACTAATGAGCCATATGGCAGAGAAGAAAAATGCATGGGATACATACAAATTAATACGTGACACAGAAGCCTACGATAGATACAAGTTCATCTGTAACCAAGTTACAAAGGAGGTTAGGCAGGCGAAGGCAGATTACGAGATATCTTTGGCAAGGGATCCAAAGAAAAACAGCAAAGAGTTCTTTACTTACGTAAACTCTAGAAGGAAGGGGATGAATCAGATTGGTCCACTGGATATCGATGGGTGAACTGTTAATAATCCTGCTCAGGTAGCTAACAAACTAAATGAATATTTTGCATCGACTTTTTGCATAAATGAATCGAACATTTTGCATAAATGAATAATTAGAACTTGTTGTCAAGAAATTTACTTTTCTTAACAAGTGCATTTATTTTAAACAAATTCTCTTGTTAAAAATAAATTGTATTGTATTGCATTGCATTGTATTTTTATTATTAGTTATATGGTGCAAGGATTCCTTAGGCTTATATGGTGGCGAACAAAGGAGACTGGCGAAAAACAAATTTTCTCTTTACACTCCGGGACGACCAACCGGTCAGAAGAGTTCACAATATAGACAGCATACGAGAATCAGCACCGTATTTAGCAGTCACGGGCTTGAAGGCACGGTCACTCAAGCACGTGTACTCATGCACCCTCGCGCCTGATCACTCGGCTGCTGCTAAGATCTAAAATAAAGACGAATGTGAGGTGACTAGTTTAAAAGTTTCCTGGGAGAACTCCGTTCCCAGTCAGCATTAGCATTAGCATTAGCATTAGTAGAGGCATTTGATGCAAGAAAGCAAGCTTATGCAGCATCAGCCAAAAAAAAAAAAAAACACTTCCACTTCACCCCTCCGTTCGTTCAAAATACCTGTCCAGCTGAGCCTTAAACTTATTTAGGCTATCAACCTCCACCACAAGGGATGGAAGTCTGTTCCACCAACCAACCACCCGCTGGCTAAAGGCAAATTTCCGCACGTCTATCCTACATCTGTCTTTCCTCAATTTGAATTTATGCCCTCTCAGGTGATTTTTCTGAGCTAGAGGAAGAATCCCATCAGCATTGAGCATGCTTAAACCATTCAAGGCTTTATACACCTCTATCAGATCACCTCGCTGGTGCCTAGTCTCCAGACACTGTAATTTGCAAAACTTAAGCCGTTCTTCGTAAGAGCACCCCTTTGTTCCATTCACTAATCTTGTTGCCCTTCTCTGTACTCGTTCCAGCAGCTCTACATCCTTCTTGAAATGAGGCCTCCAGACCTGTATACAGTACTCTAGGTAGGTGTGGCCTGACCATCGCCTTATACAATGGAATAATCACCTCCTTATCCCTGCTGGAAAAATTCCTGTATATCATTGACAATACTCCATGAGCTACTCTTGCAGCCCGTCTGCACTGCTCAGAGAACTTCATATCTGCCTGCACAACCACCCCCAAGTCCCTTTCATTCTCTACCACTGTCAGTGTTGTACCACAGAGTTGATACGTTGCTCTGGGGTTGCTGTTTCCCATGTGTAGTACTTTACATTTGTCAATGTTAAACTTCATTTGCCATCTCTCAGCCCATCTGCTCAACCTTTCCAGATCCTGTTGCAGCAGCATAGTGTCAGCAGTGTCCTTGACAACCCTGCCAACCTTTGTATCGTCTGCAAACTTGGACATTAATCCCGATATACCATCATCAATATCATTTATAAATACAGAAAACAATAATGGACCCAACACTGAGCCCTGAGGGACTCCACTAATAACATCAGTCCACGATGAGCAGTGTCCATTGATTACCACTCTCTGTCTTCTCCCCCTCAACCACCCCTTTATCCATAGCAGTAATTTGCCTCCAATGTCACACTGCTCCAATTTGTGTAGCAGTCTTCCATGTGCAACAGTATCAAAAGCCTTTCTAAGATCCAAGTATATAATATCAAAGTTATTCCCTGCATCCAGTTCTTTTGTGACTGCATCATAGTATCCAATCAAGTTGGTCAGGCAAGACTTCCCCTTAACAAAACCATGCTGTGTCTGAGCTATAACTGAAGTCTTGTCTAAATGATCCTGCAGTGCTTCTTTAACCAGTGCCTCCATTAATTTTCCTGGAACAGAAGTTAAGCTCACAGGTCTATAATTACTTGTGTCAGCCTTTGATCCTCCTTTGTGAATTGGGGTCACATTTGCACATTTCCAGTCTATGGGTACCTCCCCTGAGTCCAAGGAAGCTCTCATAATTATGGCTAAGGGTTTGCTTACTTCCTTTGCTGCCTCCTTTAATATAACTGGATAGATCCCATCCACCCCGGGTGCCTTTCTTGTGTTTATCTTCAACAGTTTCTCCTCCACTTTACTCCCAGTTATTTCAAGATTCTGTAGCTTACTGCTAGAGTTGAATACACCTCTGGCATTCCCCTCGCTGAATAACTCCTCATGTGTGAATGTCGATGCAAAATATTCATTTAGTTTGTTATCTACCTGAGCAGGATCATCAACACTTGACCCATCAATATCAAGAGGACCAATCTGATTCATCCCTCTCCTTCTAGAGTTTACATAAGTAAAGAACTCTTTGCTGTTTTTCTTTGCATCCCTTGCCAAGGATTTCTCGTAATCTGCCTTCGCCTGCCTAACCTCCTTTGTAACTTGGTTGCATATCAACTTGTATCTATCATAGGCTTCTGTGTCATGTGTTAATTTGTAAGTATCCCATGCATTTTTCTTCTCTGCCATATGCCTCATTAGTTCATCTGACATCCATTTTGGCCTAAACCTTGAACAATATTTCTTAGTTGGTATGTAAAGCCTAGTAGCTTCCAAGATAAGTTCTTTGAATGCTTCCCATTTTGAATTTGCTGTTGGTAACATCATCAGTTGGTCCCACTGTATAGAATTTAAATACTGTCTCAGTCCATCGTAGTCGCCTTTACGGAAGCAATAACCCTTCCCTTTACCCCTAATGGTAGTTACCTCTTTGAGTAAATCCCACTTCAGCACACTGTGATCACTGCCACCTAGTGGTTCATTTATCTGCAGATTCTTAATGCATGAAGAATCACTGCTGATAATCAAATCAAGAGTATTGCTCCCTCTAGTTGCCTCCCGAACATGCTGATGTAGAAAACAATCATCCAATAAATCCACAAAAGCCCTGCTAGTGTGTGTGTATCCAGCCCCCAAATTCCAGGCAATATCTGGGAAATTAAAATCTCCCATTATAAGACACTCTGATTTACTGGCCCATTCTATTTCCCTGTACAGTTCCTTATTATACTCATCAGAGTCATTAGGCCTATAGCACACTCCTACTCTCAATTTTGATCTCCCAATGTTTATGTCACACCAAACTGACTCCACACTGCACTGTCCAGCGATGTCGACTGGCTTCACTTCCTTGGTTTTTATGTGTTTCTTAACTAATAGCATGACACCTCCCCCCTTCCTATCCTGTCTATCCTTTCTGTAGACGTTGTACTCACCAAATTGCAGTTCCGCATCCCTTATATCTGTGTGACACCACGTCTCTGATATCCCAACAATATCTGCCTTCGATGTTTTGAGCAATACCTCAAATTCATCAAATTTATTTACTAAACTCCTAGCATTGGTGTATACGCAAGTATACCTGCACCTGTTTCTATTCTTAGCTACCCTAACACAACCCATGTGTTTACTTGTACCACAATGGCTCCCAGCAGTCTCTGAAATACCATGCATCTTGTTTTTCAGGCTTCTGCTCATTCTAATAGAAGCAGTGCAAGAATCTCTTTCACCTCTGCCAGTGGCTACTGTCAATCTATTGGTCTTTGTCTCCCCCCAAGCTAGCAGTTTTCCGACCCACCTAACACTGCCTCGATAGCATCAGCAAATATTCTTGCACCCTTTCTATTTAAGTGTATCCCATCCCTGTAGAAGCAATCTCTCCTGTTAACAAGTACAGTCCAGGCTGAAAAAAATTCTACCCCTTGAGCCTTGCACAATCTTTCCAGGGCCGAATTGATCGACAAGGCTCTCATCATATACTCCCTCCTATCGTGTCTGGGCAGAATTGCAGTTTCACAGTTTACAGGTTTCACTGCCTCTGTGACGCTTTGATATATTCACTTGCTTGTAAAATGGCCTTCTCACATCAAAAAAGTATAAAATTTTACCTACAGGTAGAAGATGCGATGCTGCATCCACTGAAATGGTCGACACAGTCCAGGAAATTGATAATCCAAAGTACAATTCGTATTTTATGGAAACAGTTTAAACATCGATGTGGCGAAAGTGTGTAAGTTCAAGGGAGAGTAGTTTGAGTAGGAGAAATTCACAGAAGATTCAGTTGGTGACGATTAAGATAGGATCTTGCACCCGCGAATTAAATGATCACCCCTCTTAAATGAATACTGAGGCGGCTCTGCAATGTGCAAATGAAAAAAGGGCTGAGGATAGGGAAAATTGGACTGCAGGGCCGTGCAATTGGGGATGCATTGGATGCGCCGCACGAGATCTCGCGATCTAGGAGGGCCCAATCGAGGGAGCTATCAAAGTCTCATCATAAATAAACGAGGCCCTTAACCCATTTTGCGTCCAGGCCCCCAAGTCGATTTGCGCGGCAGAGAAGTATTGTTATTATTGTTGTTGTATGTTTTTAGGCGCATGAGCAATGAAGCCGTATTGCGGCTATATATCTTTGTAAATTGCGTGTGTTCTGGGGTTGATTTGCTACGAAAAACCCAAGTTTCCGGAAGAAAAAACATACTATCTTTCCCTTAGCCACATTGTGAAAATAATCCATAAAATCCCTCGCATTATTACGGGTTTAGAATTCTGATCTTTTCCATCCGGTGTGGAGAGTTCGGTGATTATACTACTATTCTACTGTTTTACCTACGAGGTAAAGACCTGCCCGTTGAAGAAAACCGATAAAAAATGAAATCTAACATTAAAGTTTATTTGGTTTAAGTGACATACAGGATGGGAAACGCAAAGTAACAAGAAAATAAATTTAAATAATAGATTTTCACGAAATTGATAAAAATCAGGTTAAAGGTTAAAGTTCAAATTTATGTGGACCAATTTTCAAAAAAAAGAAACACTACTACTGGAGGGCGCTCAACCAAATTCAAGTGTGAAGTTCGTTAGCGGTTATATTAGTGTGCTCAGGTTTTGGTGTGTTTGTTATTTATCTTCTGTGAACAGAAATGTTTGGGAATTTGGTTGTTGTCCGCGTTCGATTTACGAAAATGTTATGTATATTTGTGTTAAGAAAATAAATTGTTCAATTAAAAGTTCAATATTCCATTTTGTTTTTAAATAAGTATCAGCAATGTAAGATGTTTCTAGTTGTATTCATGGTTTGAGAAATTTTATTTTCTCTTTACGCAAATAACACGTGGGTTGGTTGGAAATAAGAGTTCTGTTATTGGAGTTTTGCTACTTTTATTGTGACATGGCTTTAATTGATAATCAATTTTACAGTAAAGGGAAAGCATACTGGGAAATGGTTCCTGCTACAGTTGATGGTATGTTGGGAGGCTTCTCAAATATCTCCAATATTGATATCCAGGCGTCCTCCAGATTCTTGAGCACATTTTTGCAGGTATGTTAGTAATTTCGAAATTTTTGATAACATAGGAGCTGTTCTTTTATTTTCAGCATACAAAATTTTTTTTCACTTATATTATTTGTAAGCAGAGGCGGTCCCAGGGTTTTCTAAAGGGAGCGACTAAAGTGGCATTGCGGAGAATCCATCAGCTTTAATCATCATATACAATTAAAAAAAAAAAAAAACATTGTTTTAACATAAGGAGAGGGGTGTATCCCCTTTAGCCGTTACTTGGAACCACTCCTGTTTGTAAAGTATGCTCATTTATGAAATAAACAAATATTGAGTTGCTCTACATGGATTCTAGTAACCCCATAGTTTATTGACCCAAATTATTTCTCTTGCAGTTAAACCTCCCAAAACAGGCAGTTTGGAACTAAATCCTCAGAGAAAATTTCCAGATTTTGGGCATAGTATTATAGTTCAACAAAAATAACGAAATTGATGAAAGTATATCAGGCTTAATGTCAAAGTTTGCAGACTACAAAGGTTGACGAGGGGTACCAGATACAAAATTTCAGCAGTTACTACAACAAGATCTATAAAAAAAAAATAGGCAGGTGGGCCAAGAAATGGCAGTTGAAGTTTAGCATTGACAAATGCAAAGTATGGTATATGGAGAGTAGTAATCCCAGATTACCATGTCAGCTGTGTGGTACTGTACTCAGGTCAGTGGAAAATGAAAAAAAATAAATAGTCAGACATGATGTTCTCTAAAAATGCAGACAAACTGCCAAGACAGCTCATAGGGTTTTGTCAATGATATAAAGAAATTTTTCTAGCAGGAATAAGGTGGTTATCCCATTGTAGACGGAAGTCATTAGACTACATCTTTTAGTATAGTATACAAGTCATTTTAGGAAGGATGTAGCTCTTCTGGAGCAGGTGCAGCAAATGGCAACTAGATTAATGAAGGGAACAAAAGATTGGTCTTACCAAGAAGGGCTTCAGTTCTGCGAATTGCAGCATCTGGAAACTATATACCATCAAGATGATCTCAGCGAGGTGTTTAAAGCTTTGAATGGATTGAGCAAGCTCAGTGTTGATAGAATTTTTTTTCTTTGCTCAGACTGCTCACAGAAGTGTGTAGTCTGACTTCAAATTCAGGAAAGATGGTTGCAGGATAGATTTGTTGAAGTTTGTGTTCAGCCAATGGGCTGTCATTTGTTGCAACAATTTCCATTATGTTATTGTTGAGGTTGATAGTTTGAATAAATTCAAGAAAGAAGTTGAATAAATTTGGAGGGGGATGGAGAGGTTTGATGTAGGAAGTTTTTTTTTTTTTTTTTTGCTGATGCTTTATAAGCCTGCTTTGTTGCATCATTTGACTTTACTAATGCTGAAATGTAAAAGCCACTGTATTTCTGTACTGTAAGTTGTGTGTGTATGTGTTTTTTTTTTTTTCCTGGAAAAGTAATTTACGCTATATGGAAAAACGCAGTGGTGTTGTATGTGCATAATTTCATATAACCTAATGTGAAAACTTGGAAACCTGAAATTGATGTTTGAGGTTCCTTGAGCAACAGCCAAATCACAGTATACTCTCTATGCTAGTATGTTTGTTTCATGGTTCACCTGTTTAATTGGTTGCAAAACCAGAATTTCATGGGATGCCAGGGGACTATGGAAACTTTGCACAACTAACTTGACCACATGAGGGACAATCGAAGGACGGTCATCGTGATCACTGTGCTACCAGCAAGTACATATTCTACATTATCGTACGAGAAATTTTCATTTCCAAAATATACTTAGCTCTATAGGGAATATTTTGGAAAGACAAATAATTAAAGGGAAACGGGGAACATGCTTTGTAAAAAGGATAGGTGGAACAGGACCAGGGTATGTCTGCCAGGGGCAAAGGTTGATGACGTTGTAGAGCGAATATCATCTTTTAAGGGCACAAAAGGTGATATAGTTGTACACGTTGGCACTAATGATATTAAGAGTAGGAGACCGGCAGAATTACTTAACAAGTACAGGTCACTGTTGAACAAAAGCCGAGAATTAGTGTTGAATTTGAAAGTGTATGCAATTCTGCCCAGACACGATAGGAGGGAGTATATGATGAGAGCCTTGTCGATCAATTCGGCCCTGGAAAGATTGTGCAAGGCTCAAGGTGTAAAATTTTTTTCAGCCTGGACTGTACTTGTTAACAGGAGAGATTGCTTCTACAGGGATGGGATACACTTAAATAGAAAGGGTGCAAGAATATTTGCTGATGCTATCGAGGCAGTGTTAGGTGGGTCGGAAAACTGCTAGATTGGGGGGGGGATACAAGGGCTAATAGATTAACAGTGGCCACTGGCAGAGGTGAAAGTGATTCTTGCACTGCTTCTATTGGAATGGGCAGCAGAAGCCTGGAAAATAAGATGCAGGATATTTCAGAGACTGCTGGAAATCATTGGGGTAAACATATGGGTTGTGTTAGAGTAGCTAAGAATAGAAATAGGTGCATGTATTTACTAAACTCCTAGCATTGGTGTACACTTGCGTGTACACCAATGCTAGGAGTTTAGTAAATAAATTTGATGAATTTGAGGTATTGCTCAAAACATCAAAGGCAGATATTGTTGGCATATCAGAGACGTGGTCTCACACAGATATAAGGAATGCAGAACTGGAATTTGGGGAGTACAACGTCTACAGAAAGGATAGACTGGATAGGAAGGGAGGAGGGGTTATGCTATTAGTTAAGAAATACATAAAATCCAAAGAAGTGAAGCCAGTGGACATTGCTGGACAGTGCAGTGTTGTCAGTTTGGTGTGACATAAGCATTGGGAGATCAAAATTGAGAGTAGGAGTGTGCTATAGGCCTAATGACTCTGAGTACAATAAGAAACTGTACAGGGAAATAGAGTTGGCCAGTAAATCAGAGAGTCTTATAATGGGAGATTTTAATTTCCCAGATATTGACTGGAATTTGGGGGCTGGTCACTCACACACTAGCAAGGCTTTTGTGGAGTTATGATTGTTTTCTACATCAGCATGTTCGGGAGGCAACTAGAGGGAGGAATACTCTTGATTTGATTATCAGCAGTGATTCTTCAGGCATTAAGAATCTGCAGATAAATGAACCACTAGGTGGCAGTGATCACAGTGTGCTGAAGTGGGATTTACTCAAAGAGGTAACTACCATTAGGGGTAAAGAGAAGGGTTATTGCTTCCGTAAAGGCGACTACGATGGACTGAGACAGTATTTAAATTCTATACAGTGGGACCAACAGATGATGTTACCAACAGCAAATGCAAAATGGGAAGCATTCAAAGAACTTATCTTGGAAGCTACTAAGCTTTACATACCAACTAAGAAATATTGTTCAAGGTTTAGGCCTAAATGGATGTCAGATGAACTGATGAGGCATATGGCAGAGAAGAAACATGCATCGGATACATACAAATTAACACACGACACAGAACCCTATGATAGATACAAGTTGATCTGTAACCAAGTTACAAAGGAGGTTAGGCAGGCGAAGGCAGATTACGAGAAATCTTTGGCAAGGGATGCAAAGAAAAACAGCAAAGAGTTCTTTACTTATGTAAACTCTAGAAGGAAGGGCATGAATCAGATTGGTCCACTTGATATCAATGGGTCAACTGTTGATGATCTTGTTCAGGTAGCTAACAAACTAAATGAATATTTTGCATCGACATTCACACATGAGGAGTTATTTAGCGAGGGGAAAGCCAGAGGTGTATTCAACTCTAGTGGTAAGCTGGAGAATCTTGTAATAACTGAGAGTAAAGTGGAGGAGAAATTGTTGAAGATAAACACAAGAAAGGCACCCGGGGTGGATGGGATCTATCCAGTTATATTAAAGGAGGCAGCAGAGGAAGTAAGCAAACCGTTAGCCATAATTATGAGAGCTTCCTTGGACTCAGGGGAGGTACCCACAGACTGGAGATGTGCAAATGTGACCCGAATTCACAAAGGAGGATCAAAGGCTGACACAAGTAATTATAGACCTGTGAGTTTAACTTCTGTTCCACGAAAATTAATGGAGGCACTAGTTAAAGAAGCACTGCAGGATCATTTAGACAAGGCTTCAATTATAGCTCGGACACAGCATGGTTTTGTTAAGGGGAAGTCTTGTCTGACCAATTTGATTGGATACTATGATGCAGTCACAAAGGAACTGGATTCAGGGAATAACTTTGATATTATATACTTGGATCTTAGAAAGGCTTTTGATACTGTTGCACATGGAAGACTGCTGCACAAATTAGAGCAGTGTGACATTGGAGGCAAATTGCTTCTATGAATAAAGGGGTGGTTGAGGGGGAGAAGACAGAGAGTGGTAATCAATGGACACTGCTCGTCGTGGACTAATGTTATTAGTGGAGTCCCTCAGGGCTCAGTGTTGGGTCCGTTATTGTTTTCTGTATTCATAAATGATATTGATGATGGTATATCAAGCTTAATGTCCAAGTTTGCAGACGATACAAAGGTAGGCAGGGTTGTCAAGGACACTACTGACACTATGCTGCTGCAACAGGATCTGGAAAGGTTGAGCAGATGGGCTGAGAGGTGGGAAATGAAGTTTAACATTGATAAATGTAAAGTACTACACACGGGGAAACAGCAACCCCAGAGCAACGTATCAACTCTGTGGTACTACACTGACAGTGGTAGAGAATGAAAGGAACTGGGGGTGGTTGTGCAGGCAGATATGAAGTTCTCTGAGCAGTGCAGACGGGCTGCAAGAGTAGCTCATGGTGTATTGTCAATGATATATAGGAATTTTTCTAGCAGGGATAAGGAGGTGATTATTCCCTTGTATAAGGCAATGGTCAGGCCACACCTAGAGTACTGTATACAGGCCTGGAGGCCTCATTTCAAGAAGGATGTAGAGCTGCTGGAACGAGTACAGAGAAGGCCAACAAGATTAGTGAATGGAACAAAAGGGTGCTCTTACGAAGAAAGGCTTAAGTTTTGCAAATTACAGTGTCTGGAGACTAGGCACCAGCGAGGTGATCTGATAGAGGTGTATAAAGCCTTGAATGGTTTGAGAATGCTCAATGCTGATGGGATTCTTCCTTTCGCTCAGAATAATCACCTGAGAGGGCATAAATTCAAATTGAGGAAAGACAGGTGTGTAGGATAGACGTGCGGAAATTGGCCTTTAGCCAGCGGGTGGTTGGTTGGTGGAACAGACTTCCATCCCTTGTCGTGGAAGTTGGTAGCCTAAATAAGTTTAAGGCTCAGCTGGACAGGTATTTTGAACGAACAGAGGGGTGAAGTAGTGTTTTTTTTTTTTTTTTTTTCTTTTGGCTGATGCTGCATAAGCTTGCTTTCTTGCATCAAATGCCTCTACTAATTCTAATGCTACTCATGTATTCCTTTGATCCCTCTTTGTAAATTTGAGATACATTTGCACATCTCCAATCCATCGGAACTTCTCCCGAGTCCAAGGATGCTCTTATAATTATGGCTAAGGCTTTAGCCATAATTATGAGAGCATCCTTGGATAGATCCCATCTACCCCAGTTGCCTTTCTTATGTTTAACTTCAACAATTTCTCCTCCACTTTGCTCAGTTATTGCAGAATCCTTTAACTCTCTGTTAGAGTTGGATAAACATCTGGCCTTCTCCTCCTTGAATAACTTGTAAATGTATCTGCAAAATATTCATTTAGTTCGGCAGCTATCTGAAAATGATCATCTGTAGTCAAACCCTTAATATCAAGTGGACCAGTCTGATTTATCCCCTTCCTTTTAGAATATATATAAGTAAAGAAGTCTTTGCATTCTTTGCCAACGATTTTTCATAATCTGCGTTTCCTTGCCTAACCTCCTTTGTGACTGCCTCACAATTTATGTGCATCCCATGCAATTTTATTCTTTGCCACAAGTCTCATTAGTTCAACTGACATCCATTTGGGCCTAAACGTAGAGCAGTATTTGCTGACCGGGCTAGGCGGCTGGGTAAAGTGCCTGCCTGGCAACCCAAAGGTTGCGGGTTTGAATCCCGCCTCGGGCTTGGATCAGAGTAAAAAAATGCAAAAACCTTGGGAGGTGCAATTTGGCCACAGAAGCCGATGCCCCAACAACTACCAAAAAAAAAAAAAAAAAAGCAGTATTTCTTAGTTGAATGAAAAGCCTAGTAGCTTCCAAAATTACTTCCTTGAATGCTTCTCATGTAGAATTTTCTGTTGCTAACATCATCAGTTGGTTAACTTCTGCACTAATGCTGTGTTCCCCAATTTCCAGTTCTTTCTCCCACTGTTTTCCTCTTGTATTAATGACCTTTTCCACTGACAGGAAATCCTATCTTATCCATATTATAAACATGTAACAGGTTTGTAAGTTGTATCTTATGATGAAATATTTAAGTACTTTTCCATTTAATTAAAAATATACAGTAGAACCCGAATAAGAAGCTTTCCAAGGGACCAGAGGTTTAGAACTTCTTAAGAGGGAAAATTTCTTAGAAGGGAAAATGGCATAAGGGTATGAAATATTATTAAGTACACGAATAAAAATGAAAAGATACACATACATGTGAATGATCATGTAAATTGTAGGAAACTATCTAAGAATAAAAGTTAACATTTAATGCAACACAATATTTATTATTCATGATTTAATAAGATTTCAAAATTATAACAAGGATGCAATAAGAAGAAAGGTAATGAGAATGATAAAAATCGATTACAATAATTGTAATACTTGTAATAAGTAGTAGAAGAAAGGTAATGAGAATGATAAAAATCGATTACAATAATTGTAATACTTGTAATAAGTAGTACAAAAAAATAACTAAAAAATGTTTATAATTTTAAGAATTATTAATATGTATGTATTCTTAAATAAAATTATATATTTTATTTAAGCATATCCGAAACTAATATATACAATTGGGTAACATTTCAGGTATCTTACCAATACCCATCATCAGACCATGCTGCTGACTGCCCTCAGGTCTGAGGGCAGTCAGCAGCACAGTCTGATGATGGGTATAATTCTTAAATAAAATATATATTAATAACTCCATGTGGTATAAGAGTGGTTAATTATACATATTAATAATTCTTAATGGATAACAATAACATAACATCCTTCCCTAACTATATTGGTTTATAATTTTTTTCAAGTAGCTATCCAGAGAAGATTGCTTCAAATATTTTGGGGAAAGCTTCATACAGAATAAATAATTTCCCTATCACATTTTAACACTGACTCAAGAACATTGAACACACTATGAATGATTTGCTGCAATGATGAAAAGCCAATCATTGCATGGAATGTTGGTACAGCAGGCTCATCTTCTTGTTCAGAATCACTGTCAGTCATGTTTTGATCTTCATTGCAAATATCTTCAATATATTGCAATTCACATGTGATAACATTACCATAATCATAAAAATTTACTGAAATCTACTCTGTAGGAAATCCCTTTCGTCAAAAGGAATCCCTTCCTGTTCTTCACTTTCAACACTAACATTTTCTTCTATATCATTATGGAACTAAGCCTTTTTAAAGGAATTAATTATAACTGAGGGCTTAGTTTATCCCACGATGATTCCAAATAATATATTGCATCTAACAAAGAAATTTTGAACTTTTCAGTTTTACAAGGGTAAGCGATTTATGTAAATGTTACTTACGAAAATGCATCTTTAAAACTTTGATCACTCCCTTATCCATTGGTTGCACAATTGACGTGGAATCCCCAGGGAAGAACTCCACATGGACATTAAGTGTGCTGATTGTTTTTCGGATGAGCAGGGCAGTTATCGACAAATAATTTTTATATTCTCTCCTGCCATCTTTGAATCTAGAGTTCTTAAATACTCATCAAAAAGAGCTCAGATCATCCATGCTGTTTTATTGTTTCTGTATTTACATGAAAGTGTTTTCACATTCTTGAAACAGCGTGGTTTCTTGGGTTTTCTTATCACAAGCAATGGTAGTTTCACTGAGCTATCCATATTAGCTCCCACTAGCACTGTAATTCTTTCCTTACTCAGTTTACCACCATGGCAATTCTGTCTGAATGCATAAGTCTTATTAGGAAGTAGGTTTTAAAAGAGTCCTAATTCGTCAACATTAAAAATATCACACGTTCTATATTAGCATTAGTAGAGGCATATGATGCAAGAAAGCAAGCTTATACAGCATCAGCCAATAATAAAAATAAAAATCACATTTCACCCATCCATATTGTTTGATCAAAACACGTAGTTTTCTTTTTCTCCACTCATCAACTTGTAACATATTCACACTAGAAGATTCTCCACAAATTACTTTGTAGAACTAAACCATATTTCTTTTTAAATCTATCAATCCACCTGTTGGAAGGAATAAAATTCACTGTAAGCCTATCGGCAATTTTTCTGCCCTTCTCTCTCAAAAAAATTGCCATTTACTGAATGTTTGCAGTAGATATCTGCTTAAACCAAACCACTAATGTCTTCTCCACATCTTCATTTTCCAGTTCATCTCCTTTTAACTTTACATGAAACATTAAGGGCATTTGAGTTCAACAATTCTTTTTGTGACATAATTCCATTTACTATAGAAACTGCCATATTAAGTGTTTTTGCCACCTCGACACATGATTCCACCGTTTTTATGACATCAGGTTTTTCTTTTAATGTCAAAGCCTTTCTTTTTATTCCTTTGGAGTTCATCCTTCCAAATTAGAAAATTATAATTCAGTATAATTAATATTTGTAGCGTTAAAATAAAACTGCCAAGGAGGGACAAAGAATTAGAGCCAATACGGTTATTCTTTAAAGAATTACCAAAAATAGTAATGGTAATCTACAGAAATAAATAAAATATAGTATTATAAGTTCAGCTTTCAACATACCTTAGAAGGTTACAATTAGACAAAGCAGCAATCCACTAACTAATTCAGAACCCGGGAGAACTTAACAGCAAACATTTCACTGTGCTTCACGTTGTTGATGTGTGAAGAAATAAAGATAGAAATGAAAGAATTTCTATATTTAAAAAATATATTAAGTGGGAAAACGTCATTATAATAATACACTGTGTATTCTTTATCACAAACGTTTTATGCGGGAAACTTCTTACTCGGGAAAATAATAAATTATAATATGCAGTATAGAGTTGAAATTGGGACTTAAGAAACCAAACCTACAGGATAAGGATAAAATTTCTTATGCGGGAATTTCTTATCCGGGTTCTACTGCATTTCAATTTTTATACCTTTATAGATAAGTAATCTAATCTCTTTTTTTTTTTTTTTTTTGTTCTTTAAATAATTTGTAATTGTTTGAAAAGGGCTATTCTCGTAAACTTAAACTCTATCCTTGCATCCTTGCTAGAATCTACAACATCAAAATATTCCTCACATTAAACTTCAGAATGTTTAATACTTTAAGAAGGACAACATAGAATGTACAAATTTACTTTATTGATAATTCCTTTACAAAAAAAAATTACTTTCACATAGTTGAAGGAGTCATATAAAACGACAATAATGATAGTTTTGAACTAATCACATAAATTTAATATATTTATTGTGGCAGGAATTAGTCAATTTGGTAATCACAGTTAATGTTATCAAACATTTGGTAATCACAGTTAATGTTATCAAACAACACAATTGTATGACACACACACACACACACACACACACACACACACACACACACACACACACACACACACACACACACACAACCTTGTAATATAAAATTTTTCTTTGAATGTACTCAAGTAATCAGTGCCGGCCTTAGCAAATGCTGGGTCCGATTGGAGCATGCATTGCTAAAAATTCAATATTAGCCCTTCAATATTTTGAAATAATGAAAAACTAAATCTATTAATAATTCTTTATTATTTTTATATTGTCTGCTTGGGTAGCACAGTGGCATTGTCACCATTCTCCCCACACCAGGTGAAAAGAAGGCCCAGGTTCGAATCCAGTTGATAATGTGAAGAACTTTAACACTCCATGGTTTTTTTCACTCCGTCGCTGAGTTAGTTAGTCTCAGGCGTAGATAGCAAGGTTTCTTCGCCCAGTAAAACAGGAAAATCGACAAGAGAACACACCCAATTTACAGACACAATACATATATGGGTATATAGAAGAAATTGTGGGTGACTAATAAAATAATTTGATTTAATTTGATTATTTTTATATTATTACAATTTGTTAACAATTGACCAGGTATTTTGATTATATAACAAAATCAGAAGGATATTTTTCTTGCCCTTTTATCGGCAAAGTCCTTCAAATCTTTCTCAAAATTTAAATTCCTTGCTTCTCTTTAAATGAATAAAATTGCAAGACTGAGTCTCTCTTGGAGCATCATCAACCTCAGATATGTTTTAATTAACTTCAATTGGGAAAAGCTTCTTTCCCCTGACACTGCAGTCACTGGAATTGTTAAAAATATTCATAGCGATATGAATCAATTCAGAAATCCAGTGGCTCTTTCATTAGTTGCGAGAAATTTTAAAATATTTAAAGGATTTTCAAAGCACAATTCTGGAACAATTGGTTTCGGTGCTTCCATTTCCTCCACTAGCATATGGCCATCAATATCTGATACCTTCACAGACTTGACCAATTTGTTGCCCTCAGTAATTTTGGCATCTGAAAGTGCGATTTTGAAATCTGCAGCACGTTTTCTTAACTCATCCTTTGGAATTCTTAGAAATTTACCCAAGAAACCAAAAGAGATTATTGTTTTACTAACTGCTTGAAACGTGGCTCTACAGACAGCAAAACCTTGTCTGTAATTTGATCAAAGCGGTTTACATTGTAAGCTTCCTTTGTATTTGTTATAGGTTCATCAGCAGGCTCGTAATTGAAGTGTTTCTTTCTTTTTTGTAATTTTTTGCGAAATTCTGGAGATACTTCCAATTCTGTTGTAAGTTCTGTGGTACCAACTAAGACTTGTTTAAAGCCAGTCTCTCTATACTTTTACATCCAGAGCAAAAGCTTTTTAAATGAAGAGCGAGCTGTAGCAAGATCTGTTCTTTACTAACAAATTTACTTGAAACAACAAATCATTCCAAAATACTAATGAAACAAGAAACCTTCTATTCCTTGATCTGGTTAGCCACTGATTCAGCTTCATTTCTTGCTTGGGCATCTTCTGATGTTTCTGCTATTTCCAAAAGTGCATCATAAAAATTGCATACTTGATACCTTAAAGCCATATTATATTATATCGTATCTTTCATATTATATCCTTCTCTTATCTGTAAATGATCCTTCAACAAATTTTCAATTAAAAAAATTTACTGACCACCAGAGTCAAAAATTACATAGCGTTCTGTAAAACTGTAACAAAATGCAAAGAACGGTAAATAAATAAATTTACAGCAATGAGTAACATGTTAATATCAAAAATGTTAATATCAAAACTGGACAAAGTTTGATGATCGACGCCGTCATGGATCATTCATAATTTACTAATGAAAACTGGAAACTAGTGAAAACTGTAATAATAAATTTACTTACATCTTCAGCCTTTCTATCACAAGTTAGAAAAAATGGTGGTAACGAGTAAATTTTTTCATGTTCTGAGAAACTTAAAAATGTAGAATAACTGTACTTGAAAATGTAGAACTGATGACGTGAGGAACTTTAACACTCCATAGTTTTTTCACTCCATTGCTGAGTTAGTCAGTCTCAGGTGCAGATAGCAAGCTTTTTTTCGTCCAGCAAAACAGGGTCATAAGAGCTGCAGAACTTTCTTTCTTTGCCAATAAAGCAAATGAAAATCTCTGTGATTGGCTGAATTTTTTGTTTCGTTTCCCACTCTTGTTTCTTAAGTTACTCTTTCACGTAACTTTGCAACAAATTTTCCCACCACAAACGAAAACAGAACAGGTACATATAAAAGCCTTATAAAATGTAATATTCGTGGCCAGCAACAAAATCCAGAGCCTGCTGGCTATATAGAAACAAAGCAATAGACAAGGGTAGAATGTTGTTGTGAAAATGGCAAATGAACCTCAAAACCTTAAATTTAATGAAACTTCATGCTTTGCAGTGACTTAAGTAGACGCTTTATTCGTGGTCACTGCTTATTCCACTCTGTGAACAAGATGGGATAAATGCTAATTACAGGAAGGGTCCCTCCTAATGCATTGATCAGTTTCAGAATGCCATATGTGAGGTTCAAAGGATCAGCAATTCAGATGTGTGTCTCTTGTTAGTATAGTAATAACTCATTCCTAGTCCTTGTATTTTTTCTTTTCAGATAAACAAAAAAATAAAAGCCAAATCTAGCACGATAGGTGCTAAAACGACAACACTGGCCATAGCTAGACTGTTATGTGACAAATTTGTGTATTGTAAAATAAATATTGCCCTCCGACAACAATCAGAGTATTCTACACACAAAAAATGTAAAATAAATTCACCAACACTAAAATAAAATCAGACTATGATGTATATTTATAGTTGACGCTGGTTTTGCTGAATATTTCACAACTATTTTTTATTTACTAATATTTCTATATAAGTGTGGTATCGGTCTAAACAATATGCGGGCAGCTAGTTGCCAAGTTGACAAGAATGTATTACATTTAATTTTTAAAAATTGCTCGTTTATTAATGAAATTCATTAATTATCTTGAAATGAATCTATCTTCCAAATTTCACGGGACCTTTCAAGCTCTGCCCCAGTGCAGCAGCATTGGCATAGTTATGCCACTGGGTTTGTGTCACATTCCAGCTCCAGCTCAATAAATAAAATAAATTTTACTTACTTACATAAGGAGCACAATTATTCAAATAAAAACACACCAATATTAAGCAACTTTATAGCGATGTGTACTGCATTCGGCAGGGTGAGTGGGGTTCCTCAGCCATACAGTGGGTGCCGGATGAAAGTAATTAATTTTCATACATATACAGGGTTATTCAAGATGAAGTCTGAATAACCCTGTTATAATATCTCAAGTTTCGTTCCCATGCTCGCGATGTTCGGACTTCATTTTGAATAACCCCGGACTTCATTTTGAATAACCCTGTATACTCCACCTTATGGCTGGCCCATATGGAAGGTAGGTAGGGACAAGAACGTTGTTACATTCTTGTCCCTTGTGTAAAAACTGGCCTTGAGATAATTGATAATGGCCAAAATTTTCACACTTTTATAAATTATACAGATTTTGCTTTTCACATATGAATTGAAAAAAAAAAAAAAAGAAGATGATAATAAAAATTAAACACTATTTTTCTCTGCGTCCTTTGTACTAATTTATAAAATGCTAATCATAATTTTTAAACATAGCTAAAAATAGTCATTGTTTCGGTTTCACAGGACCCCCACATGATTTAAATATGTTTTTAAATCAGTTCTTTAACTAAACTTAAAACTACTTTTTCCTTCTGCATTTTCTTTTCATTTATCTCTTTTTTTCATCTATTCTTTTTTCGTTTAATTTTAATTTTTCTGCCACACATGGCCACAAGAGTGTGGGGCCCGATTAGGTCCAAATGGCCTAAGGCAGCCCTGCAAATAATAAATATACCATTACATTAATCACAATTTACTGAACAGAAGTGGAACATTAATTATTAAATGTTTTCGGTTTTTAATTTTATTTTGTGTGGTTTTGAATGGCTTCAATTATTTCTCATTGTACAATAATTATTAAGCAGAATATTTGAACAAGTCCCTACAATTTTTTCCCATAATTTCTGAGAGGAATGCTGATTACAAATATTTTCTAACAGAAATTCCTCACTGGATAAAACAATATTAACCATCAATTTCCAAGCTACAAATCCATGATTTTTCCCATTTAAAAATGTTTGTTTCTGTTCAGGCAGCAGTTTTTCCATAACAATAAAAGTATATGATACACTGAAACACGGGTTATTGCTGGGGGCATCTTAAACCTCTTCTGTCTAGCCTTTTGATTAAATTACATGCAAAGAAGTTTTCCTTCTTACTATTAGATCATGAAATTGATAGTGACAGAATTTTAATTACTAGTATTTGGATTGGACGAATTTTGAATCACCCATTGCTAGGGCAGAAATCTGCAACTTAAAACCTACAGTCAATTTATCCAAATATGACAATAGAATAAATACTATATAGTATGTTTAGAGTATTTCTTGGAAGATATTTTAAATGCTTGTTTTTAGTTTAAGAATCTCTTGGCTATTACTTTTCATCATTAATTTATCTCCATGTTCAACGTTACTGATTTCTTCAACTTCAGTAGCGTGAAATATAACCAAAATTTTAAGCTTCTCTTTTAGATTGTTTTTCAGATCATTATTCATTATATGTAAAAATGTGCATTAACTATAGCATTTTGAATAAATCATATTTTGTAATCATAAAATTAGTATTAGTAGAGGCATTTGATGCAAGAAAGCAAGCTTATGCAGCATCAGCCAAAAAAAAAAAAAAAAAAAAACCCACTTCCACTTCACCCCTCTGTTCGTTCAAAATACCTGTCCAGCTGAGCCTTAAACTTATTTAGGCTATCAACCTCCACTACAAGGGATGGAAGTCTGTTCCACCAACCAACCACCCGCTGGCTAAAGGAAAATTTCCGCACGTCTATCCTACATCTGTCTTTCCTCAATTTGAATTTATGCCCTCTCAGGTGATTATTCTGAGCTAGAGGAAGAATCCCATCAGCACTGAGCATGCTCAACCCATTCAAGGCTTTATACACCTCTATCAGATCACCTCGCTGGTGCCTAGTCTCCAGACACTGTAATTTGCAAAACTTAAGCCTTTCTTCGTAAGAGCACCCCTTTGTTCCATTCACTAATCTTGTTGCCGTTCTCTGTACTCGTTCCAGCAGCTCTACATCCTTCTTGAAATGAGGCCTCCAGACCTGTATACAGTACTCTAGGTGTGGCCTGACCATTGCCTTATACAAGAGAATAATCACCTCCTTATCCCTGCTGGAAAAATTCCTGTATATCATTGACAATACTCCATGAGCTACTCTTGCAGCCCGTGTGCACTGCTCAGAGAACTTCATATCTGCCTGCACAACCACCCCCAAGTCCCTTTCATTCTCTACCACTGTCAGTGTAGTACCACAGAGTTGATATATTGCTCTGGGGTTGCTCTTTCCCATGTGTAGTACTTTACATTTGTCAATGTTAAACTTCATTTGCCACCTCTCAGCCCATCTGCTCAACCTTTCCAGATCCTGTTGCAGCAGCATAGTGTCAGTAGTGTCCTTGACAACCCTGCCAACCTTTGTATCGTCTGCAAACTTGGACATTAAGCTTGATATACCATCATCAATATCATTTATAAATACAGAAAACAATAATGGACCCAACACTGAGCCCTGAGGGACTCCACTAATAACATTAGTCCATGATGAGCAGTGTCCATTGATTACCACTCTCTGTCTTCTCCCCCTCAACCACCCCTTTATCCATAGCAGCAATTTGCCTCCAATGTCACACTGCTCCAATTTGTGTAGCAATCTTCCATGTGCAACAGTATCAAAAGTCTTTCTAAGATCCAAGTATATAATATCAAAGCTATTCCCTGCATCCAGTTCTTTTGTGACTGCATCATAGTATCCAATCAAATTGGTCAGGCAAGACTTCCCCTTAACAAAACCATGCTGTGTCCGAGCTATAACTGAAGTCTTGTCTAAATGATCCTGCAGTGCTTCTTTAACCAGTGCCTCCATTAATTTTCCTGGAACAGAAGTTAAGCTCACAGGTCTATAATTACTTGTGTCAGCTTTTGATCCTCCTTTGTGAATTGGGGTCACATTTGCACATTTCCAGTCTATGGGTACCTCCCCTGAGTCCGAGGAAGCTCTCATAATTATGGCTAAGGGTTTGCTTACTTCCTTTGCTGCCTCCTTTAATATAACTGGATAGATCCCATCCACCCCAGGTGCCTTTCTTGTGTTTATCTTCAACAGTTTCTCCTCCACTTTACTCCCAGTTATTTCAAGATTCTGTAGCTTACTGCTAGAGTTGAACACCTCTGGCATTCCCCTCGCTGAACAACTCCTCATGTGTGAATGTCGATGCAAAATATTCATTTAGTTTGTTAGCTACCTGAGCAGGATCATCAACAGTTGACTCATCAATATCAAGTGGACCAATCTGATTCATCCCCTTCCTTCTAGAGTTTACATAAGTAAAGAACTCTTTGCTGTTTTTCTTTGCATCCCTTGCCAAGGATTTCTCGTAATCTACCTTCGCCTGCCTAACCTCCTTTGTAACGTTGTTACAGATCAAGTTGTATCTATCATAGGCTTCTGTGTCATGTGTTAATTTGTAAGTATCCCATGCATTTTTCTTCTCTGCCATATGCCTCATTAGTTCATCTGACATCCATTTTGGCTTTAACCTTGAACAATATTTCTTAGTTGGTATGTAAAGCCTAGTAGCTTCCAAGATAAGTTCTTTGAATGCTTCCCATTTTGAATTTGATGTTGGTAACATCATCAGTTGGTCCCACTGTATACAATTTAAATACTGTCTCAGTCCATCGTAGTCGCCTTTACGGAAGCAATAACCCTTCTCTTTACCCCTAATGGTAGTTACCTCTTTGAGTAAATCCCACTTCAGCACACTGTGATCACTGCCACCTAGTGGTTCATTTATCTGCAGATTCTTAATGCATGAAGAATCACTGCTGATAATCAAATCAAGAGTATTGCTCCCTCTAGTTGCCTCCCGAACATGCTGATGTAGAAAACAATCATCCAATAAATCCACAAAAGCCCTGCTAGTGTGTGAGTAACCAATCCCCAAATTCCAGTCAATATCTGGGAAATTAAAATCTCCCATTATAAGACTCTCTGATTTACTGGCCCACTCTATTTCCCTGTACAGTTTCTTATTATACTCATCAGAGTCATTAGGCCTATAGCACACTCCTACTCAATTTTGATCTCCCAATGCTTATGTCACACCAAACTGATTCAACACTGCACTGTCCAGCGATGTCGATTGGCTTCACTTCCTTGGTTTTTATGTGTTTCTTAACTAATAGCATAACCCCTCCCCCCTTCCTATCCTGTCTATCCTTTCTGTAGACGTTGTACTCCCCAAATTTCAGTTCTGCATCCCTTATATCTGCGTGACACCACGTCTCTGATATCCCAACAATATCTGCCTTTGATGTTTTGAGCAATACCTCAAATTCATCCAATTTATTTACTAAACTCCTAGCATTGGTGTACACGCAAGTATACCTGCACCTGTTTCTATTCTTAGCTACCTTAACACAAACCATGTGTTTACTTGTACCGCTATGGCTCCCAGCAGTCTCTGAAATATCATGCATTTTGTTTTTCAGGCTTCTGCTCATTCTAATAGAAGCAGTGCAAGAATCTCTTTCGCTTCTGCCAGTGGCTAGTGTCAATCTATTGGTCTTTGTCTCCCCCCAAGCTAGCAGTTTTCCGACCCACCTAACACTGCCTCGATAGCATCAGCAAATATTCTTGCACCCTTTCTATTTAAGTGTATCCCATCCCTGTAGAAGCAATCTCTCCTGTTAAGAAGTACAGTCCAGGCTGAAAAAATTTCTACCCCTTGAGCCTTGCACAATTTTTCCAGGGCCGAATTGATCGACAAGGCTCTTATCATATATTCCCTCCTATCGTGTCTGGGCAGAATTGCAGACACTTTCAAATTCAACCCTAATTCTCAGCTTTTGTTCAACAGTGACCTGTACTTGTTAAGTAATTCTGCCGGTCTCCTACTCTTAATATCATTAATAAAATACAGGAACTTCCAGACTTACGTAATACTCAACTTACAAATTCGACTTAACGTAAGTTTTTGCCAGCTTATGCAAACTGAAAAAAATATGGAAATGTATTTTACATCTGTAGGGATAAATGGAAGTATTATTAAAATATCGTAATGTGAACCCAATAACTTTTTTTTTTGTAATTTGTTCCAAGTCCTTGGGAGTTGAAAATTTTGCTATGTTACTAAGCTATTTATCTCTCTAAAAGGTCATATTTATAATGGAAATTGCACTACCCATTCATTGTTATCATATGTTCCCTTTATAAGAATCAATTTTTGAATATCTTTGTGATATTTTTCTAAAGCATGTTTCTGGCGGTTACGACCAAAAAACAATAAAAACAATTTGCACTTTCCAGTTTATTGGACTTCTCTGTTAGCACAATCTAATTATAAGTGGGTCCTGAGTCCAATGGCCATTCAAAAGAAACAAGAAGTATTTATGAAGATATTAAAGATAAGTACGGCAACTCCATATTAAAGTATGTAGTGAAATTGCCAGTGCTGATTCTGCAGCTACAGAGAAATTTTGTGATGTGTTGGAAAAAATTATCGATGGAGACAGCTATTCGTCGCAGCAAATTTTTAACGTTGATAAGACTGCTCTGTGTTGGAAAAAAATGCTGGGTCGAACATACATTGCCAAAGAGGAAAATACAATGCCAGTATTCAAGGCTTCAAGCGAAGGGGCTAATGCAGCAGGAGATTACAGATTAATACCACTGCTTATGTACCATTCTGGAAATCCTTGTGCATTTAAGGGCATCAATAAAGCCACCCTACCCATGCATTTACGATCGAACCAGAGAGCATGGATAACAATATCTCTCTCTTTGAGGATTGGTTTAAATGCTGCTGCTTTCCCGAGATTGAAAAATATTGTAAAGACAATAGCATTCCTTTCAAGATTTTGCTTCTATTAGATAATGCTCCTGGACATCCTACGCATTAAGATGATTTCAGTTCAATCGTGAGGATCATATTTCTACTGCCAAACATGACTTCACCATCCAGCCTATGGGTCAGGGTGTGATTTCGAATTTAAAAGCATACTATTTACGCACAACATTTGCTCAGGCATTGTCTGCAGTAGATGGTGAGAAAAATTTTACGTTAAGAGACTTTTGGAAATCTTACAATATTTACCACGCCACCTTAAACATTAATAAGGCCTGGACAGAAATTACTAAAAGTTGTTTAAATGGCACGTGGTAGAAAATATGCCTAAAAGGCTTCGAAGGGTTTAAAAAATACAAATCATATGAAGAGGTTACAGATAAGATTGTAAAGGTTGCAGAGCTACTTCAGTTGGAGGTTGTTGCCCCTCCAAAAAAGACATAGAGGAAGAGGAGATGGAATTATCTAACAAAGAACTTATTGACTTGTAGGCATCGACAGTGAAAGAAGAAAATGCTGACGAAGCTCAGAATGAACCAAACGAGGAGTCAAGACACTTCACCACCAGAGAAATGGCAATGGCATTTCGTGAAATTGCATTGGCAATGCTAAATTTTAAGAAGATGGATCCTGACAGCGAGCGATTCTTAAAAGTTAACAGATGGGTGAATTGTATGCTTGCTTGCTACAAAGAAATCTATGATGAAAAGAAAAAAAGCCACCATCAAGTCATCGATTAATATGTTCTTTCATAAGATTGAGTGGCTGACCCCTTCTAAATCTCCACAGCCCTCAACCTCCGCAGTGCCATACTTATCAGCTGAAGACATCAATTCTGGCAACGATGCTCGAGAGTTAAAACTTACTGTCTCGTCTCTTTTTTTTGTAATTTTATAATTTTGAAATTGTTTAAATTGCACGCTTTTGCAATTTTTCCTGTGCACAAGATAAAAAATTGAATAAATACAATAAATAATTCTATTTGCATGTTCATTGGATATTTCTTTTTTGATTCAATCAAATCAGCGAGCACAGTTGCGAGTACTGCACATGCATGGGGGAAATTCTGAGTTATGTAGAGTTCTGCGGAATGTGCAACCCTTACATTAATCGGTGAGTGGCTGTAAAAGGGAAACTAACTTAGAGTGGTGAAATTTGTTTTGTGTGGCACTTTCATCTTAATGCTTTGAAGTCAAAAAATCTCTTCAGTGAATAGCTGTTATCCATTTTTCTGTTATTAGGAAATTTAAAAAGTGAACCGTGTCCTTTTGGCGTAATTACCTAGATATATAGGAACACTTTCTAACCATTATTAATGACCTGTATGAATCTAAAAATCAGCACATGTACAATCACTATATGAAGGTCACTAACTGAGATCACTAAAGGAAGATAGTGATTGCCTCTTTGTAATATTGGCAGCAAAGCCTACTCTAGTTGTTAGGCTTTTTTATTTAGCAGTCCTGGGTAACCCCCTAAGCCAGCAGTTTTGCAACTCACCTAACACTGCCTTAAGAGCATCAGCAAATATTCTTACACTCCTAGTTGAGTGTATCCTATCCCTGTAAAAACACTCTTTCCTATTAACTAGCATAGATTGCACAGGGAAAAATTCTACTCTGTGAACGTTGCATAGGCTCTCCTAATCGATTGACAAGACTCTTATCCTGTACTGACTTTTTTTCTCAACATTGTTCTGTACTTGTTAATTAAATCATGAGATCTCTTACTGTTAATAGCATTAGTACAAATAATGCAAAGTATTACTAAAAGGGATTAGTTTATAAGTGGTCATATGGCTAAAATTGGAAATCAATGAGAAATTAAGCCAAATTGCAGTTAATCTTTCTTTAAAAGGATCAGTTATGTAAAATGACCTTAAACCTAGGGCCTCCGGTAGCCATGTTAGCAAGAGCATAAGGCTGTACTGAGTGGAGTGTGCAGAGCTTGAGATCAGCTGTTGGTAGTCGTGGATTTCCTTCTCAGTATCTTGAGTTAGTCAGTCTCAAGGCCGGGTGCTGTTAGCAAGTCAAAGGATCTTGACTAGAAATGCATTCAAAATAAATAAATCTTAAACCTAAAAGATTAATTTACTAGAAGACAAAATGCACAAGGCATAGTTTCTTATGGGTTTAGGTAATTAACTATATAATATTGATGTAAATACACCATAGTTTACCCATAAATTTGAACTACGTATGTAGTGTAAAGGCACCCACAATGAGATACAATTAAAATGATGCCTTTACACTACATACGTAGTTCAAATTTATGGGTAAACTATGGTGTATCTACACCAATATTATATAAGATTACTTTACATAACTGTTTACTGTTGGGTAGATGTCTTCTAAGCATCTTTAATATTTCCAGAACAAAGATAATCCAGTTCCTTGTGCAAGGGCACTTGACTGTGGTGCTGGTATTGGACGCATTACGAAACATCTTTTATTAAAATTTTTTTCTACAGTGGATATGGTGGAACAAAACCAAAGATTTCTTGATTCAGCCAGAGAGTACATAGGACCTGATGCGTGCCGTGTGGATAATTTGTTTTGCTCAGGTAATGATTATTAGTTAATTTGATTAGTATTATTATGAATGCAGTTAATATGGGAGTTTCAGCTATATTACAAAATGTTCTGAGAAGCACATGCTCTACATTATTATTCTCATTCAAAAACTTCTCGTTCTTTTCCCTAATATACACAATCTTGTTAAGTTAAATCTCATTCTCAGTGATGTCCATTTCCATCTACAGTCTGCAGTGGATCCACTTACATTTTCTTACAGTTATTGGTTGCTTCAACTGCTACTGATCTCAGTTTCCCTAATTATTTTCTTTAGGATTCCTTCCTTTCGCTTCAAAGGTAATACT
This sequence comes from Mastigoproctus giganteus, assembly GCF_048544385.1. NCBI lineage: Eukaryota > Metazoa > Arthropoda > Arachnida > Uropygi > Thelyphonidae > Mastigoproctus > Mastigoproctus giganteus. The sequence continues at coordinate 546,116 of NC_143577.1, read as the reverse complement.
TGTTCTCACGTCCACTTTGATATTCCTTGTCAGATTCTTCCTAATTTGGAATTGTCTCTGTTTGATCTTTGGCTTAAAATCTCTGTAACCCATTTTGTCAAAATCGTCTATTGCTTTGCCTTAGAAACTCTGCCCAATCTAGTTTTCCTAAAAGTGAGGTAATTTCCCATGATGGTTTTAATATTCACAATTCTAGTTAGTTTCAGTTTTCAAGTTGCATGGTCCATGCTGGACAAAATTCTGAGGTTTTTGAAATTACCAGTAACTTAATTCAGCTGGTTCATATACCCACTAGGTTGTTTGTGAGAAAAAGATCAACACTCTGTCTTTTTTTCCTACAAATCACCCTTTAAAGTGATCAGTGGTGGTGGTCCCTCTAGGCACCTCACAGTACATATTGGTGATGGTCTCATCTTCAGTGGAGCCTCCCTCTCCTGTGCTTAGTCTTGTGTTATTTTGCAGTACAAGAATGTGAAATAGTATTATCTGCAAGATTTTTATTCTTCATTCTTGGGTTGGATTACTGTTTTAAATGTGATATAGTGTTTGCTCACATCATATCAATAAAATTATTCTTGCAGAGATGAAATCCTTAATTCCACATTCTACTTTAAGCTTGCATCTTGTATATAAAACCTTCATTTTCTGCCCCCATTAAATTACATTATGATGTAAAGAAAAAGCTATCCTCCATCTGCCATCTAAATTAATCAGGATTGAGGTGGCCGGAGATAAGAGGAGAGGAACAGTCAGTTTACTTGTTGGGCCACTATTCTACGGTGTCAATTTGTGAGTTTTAATTAAAAATTGATTAAATTAATAAAATAAGAGCCGCCATGTCTAGTAAGAGAAGTGCAGTAAAGCCAAGTGAATATGAAAATGTCTCTAAAAAGTCACTTAGATCTATCACATTGAAAAAAAATATGGAGGTAATTCGTAGAATGGAAGATGGTCAGACACATCCTAATGTGTGTAGAAGTATGAAATTGCCACCATCAACTGTGAGTACCATAATGAAAAATGCAGATGAAATAAAACAATCAATGCCACATACTATGACAGTAAGTGTGATGCAAGTTAGTTATGGTGGAAGTAAAGTAGCAGTTATAGCAGAAGTGAGAAGGAAAAAATGGAGAAATTATTGTCATTGTGGGTGGATGACTTAAATCAGAAAAAAAAAAAAAAAAAACATTCTGTTGATTCAAGCCGTTATTACTGATAAGGCAAAATCAATTTTTGAAGATCTTAAAAAAAAATAGGGTGGAGATATTTTTAAGTAGCAAGGGATGGTTCATGTGATTTAAATCTCCTAGTGCTTCTGTGTGAAATTCAATGGCAAGTGCAGATGCTGAGGCAGCTGCAGCATTTCCTGCAGAGTTTCAAGCCATTGTAAAGGAGGGTAATTACCTTCCTAATCTCATTTTTAATGTTGATGATTTCTAATATTGATGATGATCTGGCTTTATTGGAAGAAATTTCCGTCATGAACCTTCATTGCCCACGAACAGCAATCTGCACGGTTTCAAGGTTTCAAAGGACAGGCTAACGCTTCTGCTGAGCGCAAATGTCTCTGGCACTTAAAAATTAAAACCAATGTTGGTGTACCATTCACAGACATGATGTGTTCTCAAGGGCCTAAACAAAGCCACGTTGCCGGTCTACTAGAAATGGCACAAGAGGGCTTGGGTGACACAAGAAATCTTCTTGGATTGGTACACAAGTTGATTTTGCCATACTGTGCTTTTTGTCAAGAGAATGAGTTAGTATTAGTATTATTAGCCATATGGCACAAGGAAGCCTGAGGCTTATGCTGCACCAGCCAAAAAAAAATTCCTGAATTACCCAGAGAGAGAAGCAGAAAATAATTGCCAAGAAAGAGAAGAATGACCTTGGTATTCTCATGGAATGCCAAGGTCATTCCTCTCTTTCCTCAAGGTCCTGAGGTCCTGAGTTACCAGCCAAGACTCTTCTTCTCTTGCACAATGCCCCTGCCATCTTGCAAACCTTGCTAAAGTCAGAACATTTCTGAATGTCAATGTTGTTTACAGGCCACCAAACACCACTTCAGTTTTGAAACCAATTAACCAGGGGGTAATAGAACCTTTAAAGCCTATAACCTCCGCCAAACCTTCATGGAAATGGCAAGAGTTTTGGACAGATTACTCATTCAACATTTTGAAGGGCATTAATAACATCAACGCAGCTTGGGAGGAAGTGTCAGTGAACTGTTTGAATGGAGTGTACTGCAAACTTCTCCCTCAATTTATGCATGACTTCATAGGATTAGAGCCAGTGGAGAACATTGTTGAAGATGTTAGTAGGCTGGTGCAAGAGGCAGGATTGGTTACAGCTGAAGATGTAACCAAGCTGTTTGATAGCCATGGACAGTAGCTTTCCAATAAAGATTTGGAAGAATTGGCTAAAGAAATAAGCCAACAGAAGGAGGAGGAGAAAGGAAAAGATGAAGAGTCTCGTATAAATTCTATGAATACAAGTGATTTACAGTGCATTCTTTCAGATATGGAGATCCTCACTGATGAGCTCTGAGATTGACCATGACTGGGAGCAACGTGCAAAAGTGAAAAGGGCCGTAATTGTGTACATTAGCCCTTATTCTGAGATTCTCAGAGAAAGAAAGAAAGAGGAAATCTTGACAGTCAGCACTGCATGCTTTCTTCAAAAAAAAAGGGAAGATCCTCAACCAGGGACTTCATCAGAGAAGTGAAATCTCTGCATTATGCCACTGTCAACAAAGATTAATGCAGGTGCTTCACTGGTGCTTCAAAAATAAAGTAAATGATGATACCGGGTTTAAGCCCGGACAAAAACTTTTGGTCTGGGCTTTGAAGATATCAAAGTAAATGTACGAAATTTAATTTTCTTTATTTAATTAAATTTAGTTTGGTTATTTTATATTGTATTACATTTAATTGATTATATTCATAAAATACTGTTTTTACATTCATAGCATTCATTTCAGAGCTTTAAATATAATATTATATTACTTATGTCAATTTTGAGAGGGGCCTGGAACATAACTCATTGACTTACATTATACAGGGTTATTAAAAATGAAGTCTGAACATCGCGAGCATGGGAACGAAACTTGAGATATTATAACAGGGTTATTCGGACTTCATTTTGAATAACTCCGGACTTCATTTTGAATAACCCTGTATAATTAGGTTCATTTTACACTGATTTTTTTTTTTTTTTTTTTTTTTTTGCAACAGTTCTTCAGGAACGAAACCCCCTCGTAAACCGAGGGCTACCTGTATAGTGTTTCTTGCCACGTGCAATTATTAAGCTCATTGGGATGCTTTAGGTATACTTATAAAGTTAAGAAGAAGAATGGTATCGCTTTTAGAAAAGTGATACTTCTTTCCTTAGTTGCAGTTCTTGATAGTTGATTACCAGTGTTCCTTTAACTTTTTGTATTCTCAAGTTTTCAATGTAATGGGAAAATCCAATAAAAGGCCTTCCCTTATAAAAAATGATCTTGAAATCCAGTTTTGTGAAGCTGTATAAAGATACCTCTGAGCAGTGATGATATAAACTTTATTTACCAACATAGTTTTCCTTTCTCTGAAAAAAATGACTATTCTAATACATTGGAATGGCTGTTAATTCTTTGAAATTTATAATAATCAGAGGAAATTATTTTCTTATGAATATTAATATTCATAAGAATTCTATTGTAGAATTCTCAATGGTCTCTTCCATAGTGGCTAATTTTCTGATCTCTGGTGCAAGGTAGTGGGTTATTCAAGATTTTTCAGCTTGTACATCATGCAAATTGTTCTGTTGGTCACTTGTACAAATGTAACACACAGTGCATTATGAACTTAGATGTTGTTGTGCTGTATAAATAGCTCCATCCAAGATCCTGATACCCCATTGAATATGCAATGCAAGTTATTAGACAATAGGCAGCATATTTTGTCTATGATATATTGAAGAGAAAGTAATCTGAAATAATTTTCATAGTAAATTAAAAAAATATTAGTCAAATATTGTTTTAATTGTTTATTTAATTTTTACTTTAATATGATTATTTTAAATGATTGGTTATTCTTATCTCAGGACTTCAAGATTTTATACCTGGTCCTGGAATGTATAGTGTTATTTGGTGTCAGTGGGTAACAGGACATCTCACAGATAAGGACTTCATTGTATTCTTGAAGCGATGTAAAACATCTCTTAAAGAAAATGGAATCATTGTAATAAAAGACAATGTGACTGCATCTGGTGAAGTGGATGTTGATAATCAAGATAGTAGTGTAACTCGTCCGCGAGATTTGTTTCTAAAGCTCTTTGAAGAAGCAGGACTCAGTTTAATTGGAGAAAGAAAACAGTACAAATTTCCTAAAGGATTATATGAAGTGAAGATGTTTTCTTTGAGGTGATAATTTATTTTGAAGATATTTAAAATGCACATGTTTCTGACTGTATTGTTTTAACTGTCCAAAAATTTAAATAAACATTTGTTATAAGCATTGCTCCAGTTATGAATATGTTGTTGTGCTTTACATTCTTTCAAAAGTTGATACTAATTCATATATTTCATCTTAGATTTAATGCATTTCTGCCTAACAAATTTAAAATGCCAGTTTGCAAAAAATTTATTTTATGTCTTCCTATTTAAAAAGAAATTGTGGTGAAAAGGATCAAGGATTTGGATTTAGCATGAGCCCAACAGAAAACTAATCTTAAAGTTTTTGGAACCAGCTTTCCAAAATGTATTTCTGTTAAGTATGAATTTTTGGCATCAATATTTTATTGCATGTAGTTGTTTCTTGTATATTAATAATTAATTCATATTAGTAATTGATTACTGTATGGCATAGCTGCTAGCATGTTTTCGCACATGTGTTATAAGTGTCATGCAGTGTATGGTATTACCATTATTGTGTCTATATTTAGAAAGTAGAAGTTATTTAAGATTTTTAATCAGTAACTAATATTTAAGGTGGGATTGTTATTTGGAAAGGCACCTGCAAGGTGATTATTAGCATCAGCAAAGGCACATGATGCAACAAACAAGCTTATATAGCATCGTCCAAAAAAAAAAACACCCTCCCCCTTCTCATTTCACCCATTCACTTGCTCCAGATGTTTGTCCAGTTCTGACTTCAATCTGTTTAAGCTGTTAACTTTTACAACAACAGATGGAAGTTTGTTCCAGCAATCAACCACCCGCTGGCTAAAGGCAAACTTCCACATATCTATGCTACAATTGTCTTTCCTCAATTTGAATTTATGCCCTATCAGGTGATTATTCTAAGCAAGAGGAAGAATCCCATCAGCATTTACTCAAACCATTCAAGGCTTTGTACACCTCAATCAGATCACATCGCAAGTGCCTAGCCTCCAGACACTGTAATTTGCAAAACTTAAGCCTTTTTCGTAAGAGTGTTCCATTCACTAATCTTGTTGCCCTTCTCTGTACTCGTTCCAACAACTCTACATCCTTCTTAAAATGAGGCCTCCAGACCTGTATACAGTACTCAAGGTGTGCCTGACCATTGCCTTATACAAGGGGATAATCACCTCCTTATCCCTGCTAGAAAAATTCCTGTATATCATTGACAAGACACCATGAGCTACTCTTGCAGACCGTCTGCACTGCTCAGAAAACTGCATATCTGCCTGCACAATTACCCCCAGATCCTTTTCACTCTCTACCACTGTCAGTGTAGTACCACAGAGTTGATACGTTACTCTGGGGTTACTGGTTCCCATATGCAGTACTTTACATTTGTCAATGTTAAACTTCAGTTGCCACCTCTCAGCCCATCTGCTCAACTTTTCTAGATCCTGTTGCAGCAACGTACTGTTATTAGTGTCATTAACAACCCTGGCAACCTTCATATCATCTGGAAATTTGGACATGAAGCCTGAAATACCATCATCAGTATCATTAATGAATGCAGAAAACAAGGTGATCTGCCACCACTGCTGAACAGTTCCTATATGTTGAGCTACATTGCTAGTATGGTGGCAAAAGCTTTATAATTATATGCGAGAAATTAAGAAAGATTTTGCTTACCTTTTTTGTGAATTCTTCCTCTAGAAGGTTTTTTTTTTTTTTTTTAATTTCCTCCAGCATGAAATTATTTTTTTGCCGAAGCAAATTCGTTGTCACTGTCACGAATATTGAACATGACATAACTTGAAGATGTACAGAACCTGCATTTGGAATATTTTTTATCATTAGCAGTCAGCATATTTAGTGTTAGTGGTGTAAACAAATGCATTATATGTGCTCCTATTAAACCAGCTAGAGGTGTCTGAATTCTCTACAGTTCTTCAATTCTTGAGAAATCTTGAATTGGCAGTCTTGAATTAGATGGGCTATTCCCAAGTTGCGAGGCCCAATTCAGGCTTCAAATTTTATTGTACTGTATTTTTAATTATTCATACTAAAATTCATATAGGATTCTTGTATCATTAATTGGGTAATGGTAGCAACTTCAAAATGCATTGCATTTTAAATAATCTGTTATAGAATTATCATTATCATTATTAGCCATATGATGCAAGGAAGCCTGAGGCTTTTGCTGCTCCAGCCAAAAAAAAAAAATTCTGAGTTATCCTGAGAGAGAGAGAGAGAGAGAGAGAGAGAGAGAGAGAGAGAGAGAGAGAGAGAGAGAGAGAGAGAGAGAGAGAATCGCCAAGTAAGAGAAGAATGATGATTGATATTCAGCTCAGGACCTTTGGTGTGCCAAGCCCATACTCACTGGATGTGAGTCCCTGGAGTAAAATTATTCAGGAGGTACACTAATTTGAGATCCAGTAATTATCCATTTCTTAGTCATAATATTTATATTTAGTATATATTTATATAAAATATAAATATAAGGTTAAATATAAACTTTAAATTTAAATTAAAAGTAAATAAAATATAAATATAAACTTCAGTTGTAGGGAAAATCATGGAGGCAGTGATCAAGGGTGGAATTCAGGATCATTTGGATCGAATTGAAATTCTCAAGGATACTTAGCATGGTTTTGTAAAGGGAAAATCATGTTTAACAAATCTGGTTCGCTATTTTGAAAGGGTCACTTACGAGCTGGATTTAGGGAATAATTTTGACATTGTTTATTTAGATTTCAGCAAAGCTTTTGACTCAGTCACACATGAACGGTTGCTTTATAAGCTGGAATATGTTAGAATCACTGGGAAAATCCTTAGATGGATGGCAGAATGGCTTCAGGGCAGGAGCCAGAGGGTTGTGATAAATGGCTGTTCCTCAGATTGGGTTGATGTAAGAAGTGGGGTTCCCCAAGGATCAGTATTACAGTCACTGTTGTTTTTAATTTTCATAAATGACATCGATGAAGGGATAGAGGGCATGATGTCTAAATTTGCAGATGATGTTAAAATTGGTAGAGTAGTTAATGATCACTGTCAAGCTGAGCTTCTTCAGAGAGATCTAGATAGGCTTCAGGAATGGTCAGAAAAATGGCAGCTATGCTTTAATCCAACAAAGTGTAAGGTATTACACCTGGGAAACAGTAATCCCAAAATAACTTATTCATTTCGTGGAATTCAACTAAACCCAGTAGTGGAGGAAAGGGACTTGGGTGTTACGATACGGTTAGACATGAAATTCTCTGAGCATTGTAAACGGGTTGCAAAGAAGAAGGCCCAGGGTGTCCTATCCGATGATCTATCGAACTTTTGCAAGTAGGGATAGGGATGTGATAATCCAATTATATAAGGCTTTTGTTAGACCACACTTGAAATACTGTGTTCAAGTATGGAGACCGCACCTAAAGAAAGACATCGAGCTTCTTGAAAGGGTGCAAAGACGGGTAACTCGCCTGGTGAGATCGGCAAAAGTGCATCCTTATGAAGAAAGACTTTGAATATGTGGGTTGCAGAGTTTGGAAACTAGACACCTTAGAGGAGATTTGATTGAGGTGTTTAAGGCTCTGAGAGGCATCAGTAAAATGAATGAGGACAAAATTTTCAGTATTATAAATGATGCTAGAACTAGGGGACATAAATTCAAGTTACGGGGGGAAATGTTTAGATTGGACTGCAGGAAGTTTTATTTTAGCCAGCGAGTTATAAATTACTGGAATAAGTTGCCTACGTGGGCGAGGCGGACAGTTTGGGGAAATTCAAAGGTCATCTGGATAGTACCCTCGGGTGAGGGAAGCGCATAGGATGATTGGTTCAATTTCCTTTTCTTTTATTAATTATTATTATTTTTTATTTTTTTTATTTATTTTTTATTATTATTATTTATTTTTTTTTTTTTTGGCTGGTGCAGCATATTCTTTCTTGCACCATGCGGCCATTACTAATACTAATAATATATATAAATGTATTAATGAAGACAATTGAGTGCACACCAGGATTTATAATCAGCCTTATTTAAAAAAAAAAAAAAAACCACCCAGTTTCATCCAACCTTTCCTTAAATTTATATATGATCTCTAGTTTTATAAAATCACATGGTAATTTATGTTATGGTAGTGATCCCCTTAGCTAAAAGAGAATCTTGTTATATCTGATGCATAGCTACTCGTAATGCCTATAGGTTTAAAGCTGTTTTGTAATTTTCACTATTTTTTAAAATTTTTTAACAAAACTGTAGGATTATAAGTCTGCAATTCATCTTTGTATATTGAAATAAGTACTCATCATACTTTTAAAAAATAATAATAATAAATTTCAATCTAAATGGCAGTATTCAAGCCTCTTTTGAAAAGCTGTAGCGCAGCCAAAAGTAAATATTTCATGCAGTTTTTTTTTATAAATTATAAAAAAAAATTAATAGATATTATACTTTTAATTAGAGGTAGAATTTTTCCAGCTCGGTCTGTGCTTGTTAACAGGAGAGACTGCTTCTACAGGGACAGGATACACTTAAATAGAAAGGGTACAAGAATATTTACTGAAGCTATCGAGGCATTGTTAGTTGTAACAGAAAACTGCTAGCTTGGGGGGGGGGATATACAGAATAATTGATTAACAGTAGTCGCCGGCAGAGGTGAAAGTGATTCTTGCACTACTTCTATTGGAATGAGCAGCAGCCTGGAAAACAAGGTGCAGGGGATTCCATTCCAGAGATTGCTGGGAGGCATTGCGAAACAAGTAAATGCATGGGCTGTGTTAGGGTAGCTAAGAATAGGAACAGATGCACGTATACTGGTGTGTACAGCAATGCTAGGAGTTTGGTTAATAAATTTGATCAATTTGAGGTGTTGGTCAAAACATCAAAGGCAGATATTGTTGGGATATCAGAGATGTGGTGTCACACAGATATAAGGAAGGCTTTTGTGGATTTATTGGATGATTGTTTTCTATGGCAGCATATTCAGGAGGCAACTAGAGGGAGTAATACTCTTGATCTAATTATCAGTAGTGATTCTTCGTGCATTAATCTGCAGATAAAGAAACCACTAGGTGGCAGTGATCACAGTGTGCTGAAGTGGGATTTACTCAAAGAGCTAACTACCCTCAAGTGTAAAGAAGGTGACTATGGTGATCTGAAACAGTATTTAAATTCTGTATGGTGGGACCAGCTGATGATGTTGGTCACTTCCCATTTTGAATTTGCTGTTTCAAAATGGGAAGCATTTTCAAATTCAAAATGGGATGCATTCAAAGAATTAATCTTGGAAACTACTAGGCTTTTCATACCAACTAAGTAATATTGTTCATGGTTTAGGGCTAAATGGATGTCTAATGAACTAATGAGACATTAGCATTAGTAGAGGTATATGATCCAAGAAAGCAAGCTTATGCAGCATCAGCCAAAAAAAAAAAAAAAAATGCTCCCATTTCACCCCCTCCATTCATTCCAAATACCTGTCCAGCTCAGCCTTAAATTTATTTAGGCTATCAACTTCCACAACAAAAGATGGAAGTGTGTGTTCCACCAATCAACTACCCGCTGGCTGAGGCAAACGTCCGCACATCTATCCTACAAATGTCTTTCCTCAGTTTGAATTTATGCCCTCTCAGTGGATTATTCTGAGCAAGAGGAAGAATCCCATCAGCATTGAGCATGCTGAAATCATTCAAGGTTTTATACACCTCAATCAGATCACCTCGCAAGTGCCTAGTCTCTAGACACTGTAATTTGCAAAACTTAAGCCTTTATTCGTAAGAGCACCCCTTTGTTCCATTCACTAATCTTGTTGCCCTTCTCTGTACTCATTCCAACAGCTCTACATCCTTCCCAAAATGATGCCTCCAAGCCCTGTACACAGTACTCAAGGTGTGGTCCGACCACTGCCCCACACAAGGGGTTAATCAGCTCCTTATTCTTTCTAGAAATATTCCTGTATATCATCGACAAGACACCATGAGCCATTCCTGCAGACCATCCACACTGCTCAGAAAACCTCACATCTGCCTGCACAATCACCCCCAGATCCCTTTCAAATATTTGACATATACAGAGAGGGAGAGAATCAGATCTAACAGACAGAAAATTGAGTAGGGGTGCCGCAAAATAAAATAAATTACTTAGGGGTGCCGTTATTAAAAAAAGGTCGAAAACCACTGGACTAGACATCCATTTAGAGCAAATGGATCGGTGAAATGAGAAGGGTTTATTTATTTATTTATTTTTATTTTATTTTTTTTTTTTGGCTGATGGTATATAAGCTTGCTTTCTTGCATCATGTGCCTATGCTAATGTTAATGCTAATTATAAAAGTATAACACCTATAAATGTGCAATATGTCTTTACAACTGCAGTAGGGTTTTTACAAATTCTTGAAAATACAAATTTTCAAACATTTATCATATAGCAATCCTCTGTTTTGTCTACTTTTTCAAGAAAAAATTAAATTCCTTTAGCATTGCAAATATAAAATGTTATGATCATAGCTGTTAGAGTTATTTACTTTTTATTTATTTATTATTCAATTTATTACATCTGCTTCACCCCTGAACAGCCTTCAGCTAGGAGGGTGCCTATATACATTTGTACATTATAACTCAGAGACAAACATAGAAATTGTACATAAATTATGCATATTATTATTATTTCTATTTTATAGAAACATTAGTTGCTATATTCCAACAAATAACATCTAAAGTGAGCAAATAAAGCAGATACAAATATATAGTGACACAAGCAAAAGGTAGAGACATATAAACACATATGCGTCCGAATATATGCATATACAGCTAATACATACAAAACACAATGATTTCAAACAAATTAATTCTTCAGCAAAATAGAGTTGGTGGAGTAGTAGTTAGCTTAAGCATACTTAATATAGAAACATTAGTTTCTATATTAATTTAGATGTTATTTGTTGGAATATAGAAACATTAGTTTCTATATTCCAACAAATAACATCTGAAGTGAGCAAATAAAGCAGATACAAATATATACAGTGACACAAGCAAAAGGTAGAGACATATAAACACATATGCGTCCGAATATATGCATATACAGCTAATACATACAAAACACATAATGATTTCAAACAAATTAATTCTTCAGCAAAGTAGAGTTGGTGGAGTAGAAGTTAGCTTAAGAATACCTCTTGTTATTTATTTATTTATTTCTTAGAATTTTTTTTTTTTTTTTGCTTCTTGAGAACAGTGCATCTGCTTGTTTTCTGTAGGCAAATAAGCAGAAATAATTTGAAGAAATGTGTTTTGTAACCTTTTTTGCATGCTTTTCACTGTGGAATCATGAAATTAATATATCACGAAGTTTGCAAATAATGGGATTAATTCAATTCTGATTGCATTTCTCTCAGTTTTGACTGAAAATAAACCATACTGTTAGAAAAAAAAAGTTAATAGTTTGTAACTTTTGAAGGTACTGGAAAATACTGGGAAAATCTCCAGTGACTAGAATTATTATTTTTATGTGAAAAATAAATGGAAAAAAAATTGATGGTGGGTGGTAAGTAGGGGGTTAGGTAGCCTTGTGCAGTTTGAAGAAGTAACTGTCAAACTAATAGAGCAAGCTTACCTGTGAAAAGATCTAAACCTCCCAAACACTTCCTAATTCATTTCACAAATATATGTGGTCTCAATTCTAATCTCAACGATGTCCATTTCTGCTTGCAGTCTGCCAAACTCCGTGTAATTTTTCTGACAGAATCTCAGTTATCGGTTGATTCAACTATTGCTCATCTCAGATGCCCAAATTATTCGCTATATGATTCCTTTCACCTCAAAGGTGGTACTTGTGCATATGCCCGTTCCGATATTCCCTGTCAGAGACTTGGTAATTTGGAATCTCCTCTTTTCGCTGTTCTCTGGCTTAAAATCTCCCTACCTCATTGTGTCAAATCAATCTGTTGTCTCTACCGTTCTCCCAACTCCACTAATCACTTGGAGCTCTTTGACTTCCTCTCTTTGCAACTTGACTTTTTCCAGTCCAACTTTCCTAACAGTGAGGCAATGTTCCTTGGTGATTTTAATGTTCACACCTCCAGCTGCTGGCTTTCATTTTCTAGTCACACTGATCCAGCTGGTCGAGATGCTGAGGCTTTTGCAATTACTAATGATCTTGCACAGATTGTTCATTTACCTACAAGAATACCGGACAATCCTAATCATACAGCCAATATGCTTGATCTTTTTCTCACAAACAACCCTTCTAAGTACACGGTCGAAGTGAGAGGTCCTTTAGGCACCTCAGATCACAACTTGGTGATTGTCCCTTCTCCAATGGAGCCTTTATCTCAGGGCTATTCACAACCTCGTGTTGTTTAATATTACAAGAATGCAAAATGGGATGACCTGCGAGATTTCTTTTCTTCTTTTCCTTGGTCGATTACCGTTTCCAAACTTTTGATGTCGACGTTTGCTCAGATTGTGTCAGTGAAATTATTCTTGCAGGAATGAAATCCTTTATCCTACACTCCACTTTAAAATCTCGTCCCTTATCTAAACCTTGGTTTTTCAATAAATGTGCTAGGGCTGTTTAAGAGAAGAAAGTTGCATATCATAATTGGCTTGTTTTTAATTCTTCAGTTTTATTTTCTGCCTACACCAAAGCTTGCAACAATTGTAAAGCAGTTATTAATCAGTCCAAACTAGAGTTTGATGAACAGGCTAAGAGTAGAAAACTTGCTTCTTGTCCTAATGGTAGCCGAGAATTCTGGTCTCTTGCCAAAGCTGTTGGCTGCAACTTTTGCCCATCTCTGCTCCCAACTCTGATCAAACCAGATGGTTTTCTGTTATCACTTCAGCCAAGGATAAAGCTGACCTGCTAGCATTCCATTTTTTTTCCAACTCATGTGTTAATGATCTTGGTAAAACACCTCCCACCATTCCCAACACGCTCCATTCAATGCCTCCTGTGGTCTTCCATCAAAAGGATGTCAGAAGGATTTTGACGAATCTTGATGCTGAGAAAGCTCCAGGCCCCGATAGTATTTCTCCCCTTGTTCTCAAAACCTGTGCTCCTGAACTTACTCCTGTTCTTTGCCACATTTTTTCACTTTCTTATTCCAAAGGTGTTTTTCCTTCTGCTTGGAAATTTGCTCATATGCAGCCAGTTCCTAAAAAGGATTGCAAATCCCTCCCATCCAGTTATCATCCCATTGCAGTTATTCTACTCTTGGCGCCTCAGTAGCCAGGTGGGAAGGAGCAGCAGTGCGTAGCACACGCTTCTTGATTAGACTGGAGTTTGAGCCCGTCACCACCAAATAACGGAGGATGTGGAAAGGTCAGGGAATGACCACCACATATTAGTTGCTAATGCTCCTAAAAACCAAATAACAAACAACAAACAAACTTCTACTCTTTTAAAGTAATGGAGAAATCAATTAACCGCCAACTGTTAAACTACCTAGAAACCTTCTGTCTGATCAACGAGGCGCCTCCGTAGCCAGGTGGGAAGGAGCAGCAGTGCGTAGCACACGCTTCTTGATTAGACCGGGGTTCGAGCCCGTCACCACCAAATACGGAGGATGCGGAAAGGTGAGGGAATAACCACCGCATATCCCGGAGCAATATGGCCTTAGTTGCTAATGCTCCTGAAAACCAAATAACAACAACAATCTGATCAACGATTACCAGTATGGATTCCATCAGTGTTGCTCCTCTTGTGATATTCTGGCTTATGTTACCTATTTATAGACTAATTCAATGGAAAAGTTCGGTGAAACACAAGAAGACCTAAACACTTGTTTAGGTCTTCTAAACAAGCTTCCATCTTATGGTTTGCCATCTGTTTTTTGTAATTGGTTATCCAGTTTTCTCTCTGATCGCTCACTGAGGGTGATGGGAGATGGCTCTCTGTCTTCTAAGTTCACTAATGCTGGTGTCCCCCAAGGTTCAGTTCTTTTCCCCACTCTTTTCCTCTTGTATATTAATGACCTTCTTCCATTGACTGGAAATCCTATCCATAGTTTTGCCACTGATAGCATATTGCATTCCACTTTCCATTTTGAGAAACCTTTCTCTGCTCAATCAGCTTCAACTTCTCGAAAAATCTGCTACCAATTCCTTAAATGCTGATCATGTAATTCTCCAGTGGGGCAAAGACAACTTAGTTGATTTCAATCCTTCTAAAACTCAGCCTTGTGTTATATCTCACAAAAAGGATTCTTCTGCTCCTATGCTTATCTTTAGCGACACTCCGGTTTCTAGGCAAAATGATACATCTCTTTTGGGGATTACCCTGACTTCTGATCTCTCTTTGCACAAGCACATTACAAATATTGCTTCCTCTGCATCTAAAAATCTTGGTTTTCTCTTTCGCTCCCGGCGTTACTTTTCTTCCAAACAGCTGCTCACTCTGTACAAATCTCAAATCCGCCCTACCATGGAATATTGTTCCCACATCTGGGGTGGGGCCTCCAAAACCTCTCTCAGGCTTCTAGATTCCATTCAGAAGAGGGCAGTTAGGTTAATTAATGATTCATCCCTAACAGAGTCTCTCCACTTGCTGTCTCATAGACATACTGTTTCTGCTGCATGCCTCTTCTACAGGTATTTCCATGGGCACTGTTCTTCTGAATTGGCTTCTATAATTCCCACTCTCTCTTTCAAAACAGTTCGAACACATGCAGCCACCTGCCAACATCCATTTACTGTCCAACTTCAGACTCACAGAATCAACTTTTCATCTTCCTCGTTTATTCGTTCAACTGCCATTTTCTGGAACAACCTTCCTTCGTACGTATTTCCTGAAAATTACAGTCTACAGAAGTTCAAGTCCAATGTGAACAAATATCTTCTTTCGTCTTCTCAACCTCCAACCCAAGCACGGTACTAAGTACTGTAGGTTCTAATACTTCTCATGTTTGGGGTTTACATAAAAAAAAAAAAAAAAAGAAAAAAAATTATTTCTGCCACATGCAAAAGGAAAAAGATAACTGCCTTTATTGATTTATTCAAACCTTAAATACATAAATCCTCTTACAGATGTCTGATTTCATTAATACAATCCAAAAACAAAGCATTCCTTGCTGCAGGAATGCTTTTTACAGAATAGCAATGGTGTACTTATAAACAACAGAGAAGGCATCATTCAAATAACAGAAGACTACTATAGAGAATTATACAAGGAGTGAGGAGTAACCTTGTGCCTCTTAATTGTACCTTTTCTATTGGATGCATAACATTACTAATTGGTAGTAATATAGAATTATAATTTAGTTCAAAGTTGTAATTAAATGTATTACAAGTTCATTTTATTCTAATATGTATTTAACTATAATCCATAACACCACAAAAACACTTTTCTTGAACTAATGCAAACCTAAAAGATACCCTTAGTCTTAGATAAACCAATAAAATTAAAAAATAAATAATTGTAATTACACCCAGATTGGCAAAAGTGATCAGATGGTGCTGCAGAAATCTACAGTATAAAGTCAGCACCATGGACTGATAAGCGATATTTTTATGCTGACTACCACCCAGAATGATTGCAGGTAAATACTTTTATGCTTTATACTGATGCATACCCATTGGACTTTGGGTCCCAATTCCACTTTACTGTAAATGCCAATCTAAGATACAAATAATTAATATTTAGGTGCACTTTATTATATAAAGGTTATTTAATATGGTTAATGAAATTTAGTAAAATGTTATTGGGACTACAGAAACAGGTATGCATGACACATTCATTGAGTATGGCTGGTTGGCTGTCTGTCTGCTCAAAACCCCCTGATGACCAAGTGAATGAAATTCACTTGGCCATCTCTTTTTAGATTAGGTTAGTTTAAATTCACAACATAGACCTTTAGACGAACCAGCACCTGCTAGCACACCAAATTGTTAGACAGTACGGTTAGGCCCTTGACCGAAATGCCCCCTGTTCAAATATATATTCAAACGTAAATGCTAAAAGAGATCTCACCCTGAATATATTAATGTGAATCATCATTATCATCAGCCATTTTCAATCCACTGCATTAGCATTAGCATTAGTAGAGGCATATGATGCAAGAAAGCAAGCTTATGCAGCATCAGCCAAAAAAAAAAAAAAACTTCCATTTCACCCCTCTGTTCATTCAAAATACCTGTCCAGCTGAGCCTTAAATGTATTTAGGTTATCAACTTCCACAACAAGGGATGGAAGTCTGTTCCACCAACCAACTACCCACTGGCTAAAGGCAAATTTCCGCACATGTATCCTACATCTGTCTTTCCTCAATTTGAATTTATGCCCTCTCAGCTGATTAGTCTGAGCAAGAGGAAGAATCCCATCGACATTGAGCATGCGCAAACCATTCAACGCTTTATACACCTCTATCAGATCACCTCACCGGTGCCGAGGAGGAAGGCCTCTCCAGCAACTTTCCAGTTCCTTCTGTTTTGTGCAATAGCCATCCACTTATGGGTAATAGCTATCCACTTATTACCCACAATCTCGTGAATTTTATCTGCCCATCTATGTCATTGTCTTCCAGGTCTTCTAGCTCCTCTTGGGTACCATTCTGTTATTTTCTTAGTCCATCTGTCATTTCTTCGAGCTATGTGTCCTGCCCAAGACTATTTTAGTTCTTTAGTTTTGATAAGAATGACCTTTACTTGAGTTTGCTGCCTAATCAATGTGTTTTTCTTCTTATCTAACAGTGATTCCTAATATAATTTGTTCCATTCTTTGCTGTATATTTCTCAGCTTTTCTTCTATTCTTTTGGTGAGTGCCCAAGTTTCACTTTCATAAGTCATGGTGGGGAGTATACATTGATTGGTTCATTATTTTACATTTCACACAAATTGGGATATTGCTTCTCAGTATGTGACTATATTTCCTGAATGCTAACTATCCAAAATTTATTCTTCTCTTCACTTCCAGCCATTTATCATTATTACAGCTGACTTATTCCAGATAAGTCTATGAATCCACCTTTTCAATTACTGCTCTTTCAACGACTATATCCCTTCTGTAGCACACTTGTTCATCATTATTTTTGTTTTAGCCATATTCATCTTTAGTCCTAAATCCTTACTAACTCTGCATAACCGATTAAGATTTTCCTCTAATTCTTTGGGATCGTGGCTTATGATCACATTGTCATTTGCAAATTGTAAATGGTTTAGGTACTCTCCATTCACATTGACTCCTTTCTGCGTATGGTCTTGGCACATTATAGCCATAGAAGCTAATGCGCCAAAAAAAACCAAACCAAACCAAATCCTTTCTGCGACCAGTCTAATCTCCTGAAAGCTTTCTTAAGGGTAGCAGTAAACAACTTCGGAGAAATTGTCTCTTTTTGTCGAACTGCTTTCTCAATTTTAAATTTGCTACTGTCTTTGTCTAGTCTAATAAAGGAGGTAGCGTTCTCATATATTTTCTTCAAAAAAATAATATATGGGGTATCTATGCCTTGTCTTTCCAGTGCCCGAAACATTGCATTATGTTGTATGCAATCAAATGGCTTTTCATAATCCACAAATGCCAGGAATAATTACTGTTACTTACTGTATATTCATTTGCTTTCTCTATTAGCTGTGATATTACATGAAGGTGATCCATAGTTGCGAATCTTGTCCTAAAGCCAGATTGCTCTTTTGGTTGATTCTCATCAAGTATTCTTTCTAATCTGTTAGTAATGACCCTTGTGAACAACTTGTAGATGTGGGATAACAAGCTAATTGGTCTATAATTTCTGATTTATCTCTTTTCTTATGCAGCAAAACTATGATTGCATTATTCCACTCCTCAGGTGTCACTTCTTTTCTAATGCATTTTGTGAAGAATCTTGCCAGTTTTTGTGTTATTTCTCTTCCAATTTTAACAACTCTACAGTAACTTCATCTTCCCCCAGGGCTTTGATTCTTCATTTTCTTCAAAGCATGTTCTACCTCATCAGGAAGGATATCAGGTATGTCGTATGTGTTACTAATTTGTTATCCATCTTCCCCACTGCTGACATCATTCCTCACTCCTTGTATAATTCTCTGTAGTAGTCTTCTGTTATTTGAATGATGCCTTCTCTTTTGTTTATAAGTACACCATTGCTATTCTTCGGTTTCAGTATCATTTGTCTTTCTGTATTACTGGTCATGGCTGCTGATTTAAGTCCTTTGTTTTCCCCTAATGCTTGTTCTACTTTTCGTGTGTTAAATCTTATGTCTTCTGAGTCTCTTTTTAATGGCTTTGCATAACTCAGTATACTCAATTTTATCCTTGTCAGTGTTTATCTTGCTCTTCATTTGTTGTCTTTGGTTCATCATGACAAGTGTTTCTCTACTAATTTTTTCTTCTTTGGATTTCTTTTTACTTATAGGTTTCTTGGGCTTTATCACTTTCAGAAAGTTGTAGTATTCCTTGTCCTGAACAGTCTGCAGAAGCTCAAACTTGTTCTTAAGTTTCATTACGTTCTGCTTTTTCTCCTCTTCTGTTATCTCAAAGACCTTTGTATTATTTACTCGAGTCAGTTTTTTCCTTTCTTCTCTGACATCTATATCTAGTGTGCATTCTGTGATCACTTCCGACATTTACCAGTAACATCATTCACAATATATCTTCTATTAGTGAGGATGAAGTTGATTTCATTAATTGTTAATCAATTTGGGCTCTTCCATGTCCACTTTCTGTTCACCCTTTTCTTGAAAAAAGTGTAGATTACTGACATTCCTCGAGATTCTGCAAATTCCACAAGTCTTTCACCTCTTTCATTTCATTCACTAATTTGAAAATTTCCTATAGTTCTTCTTTCTGTGCTGTTTTGTCTTCTTCAAACTTTAGCATTGAAGTCTCCCATAATTGTAGTGTAGTGGGTTTTCTGCTCATCTAATAGATTCTCAATTTCTGTGTACATTTCTTCAACCTCTTCATTGTCATGGCTTGATGTTGGTGCATAAATCATTATAACCTTTAGCTTGTACCTCTTAGAAATCCTGAGTAGTAGTCTTGACACCCTTGGTGATGTACTTTTGGATTCCAATATCTTGTTTTTTATATCTTTATGGACCAGAAAGCCAACTCTACCTTCGCTCCTTTCACTGTTTCCATAGGTGTACAGCAGATTTCCACTTGATATACTTAGTGTTTTAGACTGAGTGTCTGATAACACACAGAACGCCAGTTCCCCCTCTAAGCCCCAATGTGCATTTCTTCTTGTTGTTTCAGCGAAACCGATGATATTCCAATTCACATTTTCTAATTTCTTTTCCAGCTCTAATATCCTATCTTCACCGATGAGTGATCTTACATTGTAACAGGCCAAGTTTAGTTTATGTGCATGGCAGCCTGGTCTTACCCAGAGATTCTTAGCACCCTCCGCTTTCACTCTGATCCTCTTGCTGCCGTAAGAGGGGGAGTGAAAGCTACTTAGGACTGAGGACCATTTGTTATCTGCTGGAGGGTTTGGTCTTTTCCTCTTCACGCTAACCACGCATCTTGAAGGGAACCACTCTACACGTTCGTTGCCACCTAAGTGGTGTAACAGGGCTTGCCATCGAGAAGGTGTGCATGAGTGGATTTTAGGGAGGCAGGCCAAACTCCTAAATTATAAATTATTTGCCTAAATTAAATTATTTCTTAAATTATTTACTCCTAAATAGGCCTTCATACTCCTAAATCTTCTGAAATAGAAAGATATTGGATCTATCAGTGTTTTAGACTGAGTGTTGTTAACACACAGAACGCCAGTTCCCCCTCTAAGCCCCAATGTGCATATAATGTATTATTATTTTATTATTATTATTATTAGCCATATGGTGTAAGGAAGCCTGAGGCTTATGCTGCACCAGCCAAAAAAAATTTGAGTTACCCTGTGTGTGTGTGTGTGTGTGTGTGAGAGAGAGAGAGAGAGAGAGAGAGAGAGAGAGAGAGAGAGAGAGAGAGAGAGAGAGAGAGAGAGAGAGAGAGAGAAGTAGAAGGAAATCACCCAAGAAAGAGAAGAATGATGATATCCAGCTGAGGACCCTGGATAATTGTTAACTTTACAATAGCATTAATGCCACAGTTCTGCAGCTACTTATACAATTGAAAGTTTATTCCTTTAGCATTAGCATTAGTAGAGGCATATGATGCAAGAAAGCAAGCTTATGCAGCATCAACCAAAAAAAAAAAAAACCTTTTCACCCCTCCATTCGTTCCAAATGCCTGTCCAGCTCAGCCTTAAATTTATTTAGGCTATTAGCTTCCACAATAAAAGAATGAAAGCTTGTTCCACCAATCAACTACCCGCTGGCTAATAAGTGCCCTCTCAGGTTCTTAGTGTGAGCAAGTGGAAGAATCCAATCAACATTCAGCTTGCTCAACCCATTTAAGGCGTTATACTCCTCAATCAGATCATCTTGCAGGTGCCTACTCTCCAGGTGTTGCAATTTGCAGAACTTAAGCCTTTCTTGGTTAGAGCACTCATTTGTTCCCCTCACCAATCTTGTTGCCCTTTTTACTCGTTCTAGCAACTCTACATCCTTCCCAAAACGAGGCCTCCAGACCTGTACACAGTACTCTAGGTGTGGCCTGGCCATTGCCTTGTATAACGGGATAATAACCTCTCTGTCCCTGCTAGCAAAATTCCTAGATGTCATTGACAAGACTCCATGATCTGCCTGGCAGCCTGTCTACGCTGCTCAGCGAACTTCATATTTGACTGCACAATTACCCCCCAGGTCTTTTTCACTTTCCCCGTCTCTGAGTGTAGCACCACCCTGTTGGTACATTTCTCTTCGGTTATTGCCAACCATATGCAGTACTTTGCATTTGTAAATGTTAAACTTCAGTTGCCACTTCTCAGCCCGTTATCCCAACTTATCTAGATCCAGTTGGAGCAGCATACTGTCTTTATTGTCGTTAACAATCCTGCCAACCTTTGTATCATCTGCAAACTGGGGCATTAAATCTGATATACCTTCATCAATATCATTTATTTATCATTGATAAATATTTATCAATGATAATATATTATTATTTATCATTGATAAATATATTATTTATATATATATATATATATATATGTGTGTGTGTGTGTGTGTGTGTATATATATATATATATATATCTGATAATTAAAATAAAAATAAATATGATATTTAAAATAAAAACATCAGCCAGTAGTACGGCAATAATGCAGAAGGGAAAGGTACCGCTTTTATTTGTAATTGTCAATTATAAATAATTTAGGTACCGCTAAATTATTTATAATTGACATTATTTTAAATTTACATCATTTTATTAATTGGGTTTAATGACTTAATTGACTAAATTATACAGGGGATTATCGACTACCTTTTTGTCCTATTATCTTTACTTTCCCTTCCCTGTTTGTTTATTTTATATTATTTTGCGTTTCGTTTCGCTCTGCATTATTGCCGTACTACTGGCTGATGTTTTTATTTTAAATATCATATTTATTTTTATTTTAATTATCAGATATAATTAGGCATCATGTGGAGGATGTGCATTTGCTGCCTCTAATGATAGCTACATAGCCATATTTATTTATTTTTATTACTTTTGCCTAATTTTTACCTCACATAATATATATATATATATATAGATATATATATTTATTTATTAATATATAAATGTATATTTATCATTGATAAATACACAAAACAACAATGGGCCCAACACTGAACCCTGGGAAACTCCACTAATAACATTTGTCCACGAAGAGCAGTGTCCATTGATTACCACTCTCTGTTGTCTCCCACTCAACGATCCCTTTTCCATTGTAGCAACTTATCCTCAATGCCATACCTCTCCAATTTGTACAGCAGTCTTTCCTGTGCAACAGTATTAAAAGCTTTCCTGAAATCCAAATAGATATCAAAATTATTTTTGGCCATTCAGTTCCTTTGGGACCACATCATAGTATCCAGTCAAATTGATCAGATAAGACCTCCCTTTAACAAACCCATGCTGTGTCTTAACTATTACTGCAGTTTTGTCTGGATGATCCTGCAATGCTTCTTTTACCAGTGATTGCATTATTTTCCCTGGAACACAAGTTAAACTAACAGATCTATAGTTACTTGTGTCATCTTTTGAACTCCTTTTGTAAATTGGTGATACATTTGCACACTTCCAGTCTGTGTGGTCCTCCCCTGAGTCCAGGAAAGCTCTCATAATTATGGCCAAGGGTTTGCTGCCTCCTTTAATATAACTGGATAGATCCCATCCACCCCAGGTGCCTTGTTTAACTTCAACAATTTCTCCTCCACTTTGCTCTCAGTTACTACAAAATCAGTTAGCTCCCTGTTAGCGTTTGATAAACTTCTGGCACTCTCCTCATTGAATGACTCGTGTGAATGTAGATGCAGAATACTCATTCAGTTTATCAGCTACCTGAGCATGATCATCAATAGTCAACCCATCTATGTTCAGTGGTCCAATCTGATTCATCTCTTTCCTTCTAGAGTTGACATAAGTAAAGAATTCTTTGCTGTTTTCCTTTGCCAAAGATTTCTTGTAATCTGCCTTTGCCTGCCAAACCTCCTTTGTGACTTGATCACAGACTAGTTTATACCTGCCATAGGCTTCTGTGTCACCTGATACTTTTTATGCATTCCATATGTCCTCTGCCACGAACCTCATTAATTCATCTGACATCCGTTATAGAATTCTTTAAAGAATGTCAGAGCATTTATATTCATATTTATAGAACATATAAGACCAAATTAACAGTTAAGTATATATGTGTATATATATATATATAATAAAAGAATAATATTAAGAAGCTATGTAATCATAGAGTTTAGAGAGTGCAAAAATGAAGATAGTGTTGATTATGGATCAGGGTCACTGCATTAGCAAAGTGTACCGTACAGCCATAATGTGTATACATATATATTTATATATACAGTGGATTCCAGTTATTTGGGCCACCGGTTAATCGGGGCAACCATTTGTTTGGGGCAAATTTGAAAAAAACAGAACCCAATCGAGAAAATAGCCAGGGTTTACTTAACTTAATTGGGACAACATGCCATTTAATCGGGGCAGGAGACTGCAGCACTGGAGATTACCCTACGATTGTCTCCGACCATACCACATGGTTCAGTCGGATTTCTGGAGGTCACAACCATAAAACAAAAACGATTAGCAGTCATCTGATTATTGGGCTTTTCTGTTAGTGCAATCTATCATAAACAGATAGTAAACTCAATCTTATTGAATTTGCGATAATACTGACAGCTGGAATTCTGTGGGTTATTATGGTGAAATCTGTTTACACTTCCATGGAATCTCCAATCATATAAAAAAATTTATTTTCAGAATCTTCTCTTCATTCCAATTTTTAAAGCTTCGTAACTTGTTACTCCGTTCTCACTTGCGCGTATCGTGTTACTTGCAATTTGTGTGTGCCGTGTTCTTTGTTATTGATTGCTTATCTATTTACTGTTTTAAATTTTAACCCCCACCCACAAATGTCAACTAGTTAGTATGTACATTAGTATTAATATTAGTAACGGCCACATGGTGCAAGAAAGCCTATGGCTTATGCTGCACCAAAAAAATAAAATAAAAAGGAAATTAAACCTATCATCCTATGCGCTTCCCTTACCCGAAAGTACTATCCAGATGACCTTTGAATTTCCCCGAACTGTCGGCTTCTACCACCCATGAAGGCAACTTATTCCAGTAATTTATAACTCGCTGGCTAAAATAAAACTTCCTGCAGTCCAATCTAAACATTTCCCCCCATAACTTGAATTTATGTCCCCTAGTTCTAGCATCATTTATAATCTTGAAAATTTTGTCCTCATTCATTTTACTGATGCCTCTCAGAGCCTTAAACACCTCAATCAAATCTCCTCTAAGGTGTCTAGTTTCCAAACTCTGCAACCCACATATTCGAAGTCCTTCTTCATAAGGACGCCCTTTTGCCGATCTCACCAGTCGAGTTGCCCTTCTTTGCACCCTTTCAAGAAGCTCGATGTCTTTCTTTAGGTGCGGTCTCCATACTTGAACACAGTATTCCAAGTGTGGTCTAACAAAAGCCTTATATAATGGGATTATCATGTCCCTATCTCTACTTGCAATTACTCTGCTTACATATTACAGTAAGTATTAATTATTCCGATTTTCACGTATCATTTAATTTTTTAATTGGTAAGGTAATAAAGGGTAAATTTGTTCTTAATATATCTTTACTTTTATAGCCTGTGGATAATATTTCTCCTATTTTCGCTAATTAGAATCGCTGTTTAATAGAATTAAAACTGAATTCACATACATGATCACGATGACCGGCGCTTACTACACATATAGTGAACGGTACTTTGCTATAGTGAGTCCATCGTAATGTGATTTGGTTGTATAGTGAACCAATTGTAAAGCGGGGGTCCATTGTATTTTTAACTATTTACATGAAACTTTTTCCCCTCGATGTGGGCACCTGTACGTGGTGAGGGGACCTTCCAGTGACGCTGCTGGACTTCCAGACTAGCATCACTGGGATCCAACGCCCACAGCCCAGGTTCCAGGCTTACATCAATGGAATCCGTCGTGTTTGCCATGTGTTGCGACCCATGGAAATTCGAAAAGGGGGATCCTGGTGGTTGAGGGGCCCAGCTTCAATACACCACTTTGGCCCCTGCTTCGATGGGTAGTCCTGGAAGGCCCGGCTAGGATCAATTGGCTAGTAGGCTTGCCTGCGAGGGTCAACTGTGCCAATGCCACGCCCCTACCCTCATGGTCCGAGGGACAGGATTCAGGCTGGCGGTGATGCGGGTATGGTGTCTGGGTAGCCCTGGCGTTCCACTCCCGAGCGAATTTATTGCATGCCAGGTAGTGGGCATCCCTTTGGGCTCCGTGGTGGGTGGGGAGCCCGGGCACTGAACCATATTAAAACTATGAATCATGATAAATTAACTTCTTCAGGGGCCCCAACCCGGTCACTATCTGAAAACATAGATAAAGATTCAGATAGCATTATTGCTAAAAAGAGGCAGCGAACAGAAATATCAGGGACTGTTCCAAGATTTCTAATTATACATTCTACCAATGAAACACCGATTGGTAAAATGTCACCCTTTTTTATACAAAAAGGTTTAGGTGGTTTAGCAGGGTCACCCAAATCAGTTAGGCTCCGTTCTGGAGACCCTTTAATTGAAACTAAAACTGACAGGCAATCTGAGCAGCTACTCCGAGCAACATCAATCGGAGGAGTACCCATAACAGTGACACCACATAGAACACTAAATTCATCGAGAGGTGTCATTTCAGAATGGGATCTTCTCGACGTAATTGAGGAGGAAATCTGCTTGAAATTGAAACCACAGGGAGTTATCGCCGTCAAGAGAATTAGTGTGCGTAGGGATGGGAAACTTGTTAAAACCAGGAGCATTATGCTGACTTAACTCGCCCAAACCTCCTGATGAGATTAAAGCTGGCTACATCAACTGTCCAGTGTGTCCATATGTTCTGAACCCTTTACAGTGTTTTAAATGCCAGAAATATGGGCATTCTCCAATGGCCTGCCATGGAGTCCTTGCATGCGCTCGATGTGGTGCAAAGGACTACGAAACAACAGCATGTTCAGGCAAAAAACTCACCTGCATTAACTGTGAGGAGAACACCCAGCCTATTCACGAGCATGCCAGAGGTGGAAAGAAGAAAAAGAAATTCAACGGCTGAAGGCAGAGCTGAACATATCGTACCGGGAGGCAAGGAAAGCGGTGAAACCTCTAAACATCAACAAACCTACCTACGCCCAGAAGGTAGCAGGGAGGTGTTCCATTGGAACTCAGACGGACATGTCCATCCCTCCAAAAGAATCATTTACTCCCATCGCACGTTATCTCTTAAGCTCCCAAAAACCTGCACAGAAGGACCAATCAGCTGCCACTCCTATATCGGTACCTCCTAATGCTCCGCAGGCAACAAAAGCAACTGGAAAAGAAAAGAATAAGAAAGGTGAAGCATTCCTTAATACCCAGGAAAACACGGATGTCGAGCAGGAGGTACAAGAAGACTCAGTTTTGGAGCTCTTTGCTGAGGAGGAAATGGACAGTGGACAGCATCCATACTTCCCCAGGAAGGAGAAAGCCAGAACTGAAAAAGGTAAGCCCTCAGCACCTCGGAAGCTGCCTGATGGACCCCGACAAGCCAAGATAATGGCTAAATTCCTACAGTGGAACTGTCGTGGATTCCGGCAAAATACTGATGACATCAAGGCACTCCTGCAAAAGCACAAAACAGCTTGCTTTTGCATACAGCAGACTTATTTAAAGGCAAATGATGACCCCACTATGCATAACATTACCGTCATTCGTAAGGATAGAATTGTGGATGGTCCTACTCATGGAGGAGTCGCAATCCTCATTGGCAACCAGATCCCATTTCAGCCGTTGCAGCTTAAAACTAGCATTGAGGCTGTAGCAATTCCCCTTTCAGTGGGGTTCTTATTAACTGTCTGCTCCGTTTATTTGCCACCTGGGATTGACATCCCCCAAAAAGGCCTTGATGATCTTATCATGCAATTGCCTTCCCCTTGTTTAATTCTTGGGGATTTCAATGGACATAATACTCTGTGGGGTGGTGCTAACATCAATCGAAGGGGACGAGTCAGAGCATATGCTCACTGACAATGACCTCTCCCTCTTAAATGTGGGAACAAACACCTTCTTCTACATGCTTACCCATATATTCTCTGCCATTGATCTTTCTATCTGCTCGCCTTTTCTCCTTCCTTCACTTACTTGGGAGGTAGAAGAAAATCCATATGGAAGCGATCACTTCCCCGTGATAACCACCCTAACTAGTGGTAGACCCTGTCTGCCATTTAGTGTACCGCAGTGGAAGATTGATCAGGCTGATTGGAATGCCTTTCAATATCTGGCAAACCTTGACATCGCTACAGTCAGTCAGGAGCCAATCAATGAAGCAGTCATGTATGTCACAGAAACGATTCCAAGCAGCCTCAATTGCAATCCCAAAATCATCCAGCCGGTTCCCACTATTTCCTAAACCTTGGTGGAATTCAGAATGCATGGCAGCAAAAAAAGCACAAAACAAAGCGTGTGGGATATTCCGTCGATATCCCACGACTGAAAATTTAATATCATTCAAACGTGCACGTGCGAAAGAGCGTTATGTACGACATCAGAGCCAAAGGAAATCTTGGATTCATTTTACATCTTCCATAACTCAGGCTGCTAGCTCAAAAGTAGTCTGGGATAAGATCCGGCAAATGAAGGGAAAATATTCACCATGCCCTTCAGTGATCCTCAAGCATAATCCTTGATCCTCAAGGATTATGCAATTGGACATCCTTGATCCTCAAGGATGTCCAATTGCAGATCGAACTGCAGTTGCAAATACTTTGGGGAAACATTTGCCAAAATCTCTGCAATAACACCTTTTCCCGCAGTGTTTTTGGCCCTGAAAAAGAAAATTGAGAAAAACCCACCGAACTTCTCTTCATTAGCCTGTGCAGACATTGCTCCTTAAAGCTCTTCAAGCAGAGAAGTTTTTCCTGATTTATTTTCTGCTTTATTAGTTTAAATTGTCATATTAACTTATTTTCTAGAGTAGCTTTATATTCCTAGTTACGATACTTAGTTTAAAGTTTAACTTAGACAGAGATTTTGTAGGTATTACTTAGTATCGGTAACGGTATCAAATCCACGTGTCACAAATTGAATGAAAGGTCTTTTAACCAAATTTAGTCGATTTATTAACCAATTGTTATATCAAATTATCTTCTATAAGTAGATTATAGACCTAGTCAGGATCCTTAGTTTATTCTAAATTGAGATAGCGAGATTTCGAAGCTAATCAATACTTACGAGTCCATAGAAATACCGTTCGTGAATTCCCGCCATTTTTACACGATAGCATAAGCTTAGTGTAGTATACTGCATAATATAATATTGTCAATTAATCAGTAAATCTATTAATCTTGATAAACTTTATTGTCAATTAAATTGTATTTTTAACTCTATAAATATATATAATGACTTAATCGTAACAAATAATTAATACATAACTATAGTGGTACACGTGATACGGAAGTTGTATAAAGGGAACTCGTAGAAAACACTAGATACCGAAAAAAAAATATAACATAACTGTTTTAGGATATAACTTAAGGATTTAATTTTTGTTTTAAATTTTATTGAATTAAATTGGAATCATGACTCTGACCAGAGCAGCAAAGCAAAAGGCTCAAGCTAATGGGAGTGCTGTGGTTCAGGGGAGAACTGAGGGGGGTCAGTTGCCCTCTGAATCACAGTCTATTAAAATGCACTGTTTGCTTGATGTTTGCGGAGCAGTCGGGTACGGGACATGATACTGCCAAGGGGGATGTCTTTGTGTGTGCACGATGTAAGGAGTGCAAGGAAATCAGGCGACAACTCAGGGTTGTTATGGGCCTTTATGAGACCTTGAAGGACAGGGTGGATGCCCTCGAAGGAAATAAATTGAGGGGGCCCATCAAGCTCTCAGCTGCCCACATCAACGCCAGAACTTGCACTTGGTCATCAGGCAACACAGGGGCAGCCCCCTAGGCAGAATGCGCTGGTCCCACAGGAACTAGTAGTTGTTGGTGACTATTGTCAGGGAAACGGGGAACATGCTTTGTAAAAAGGATAGGTGGAATAGGACCAGGGTATGTCTGCCAGGGGCAAAGGTTGATGACGTTGTAGAGCGGATATCATCTTTTAAGGGCACAAAAGGTGATATAGTTGTACACGTTGGCACTAATGATATTAAGAGTAGGAGACCGGCGGAATTACTTAGCAAGTACAGGTCACTGTTGAAAAAAAGCCGTGAATTAGGGTTGAACTTGAAAGTGTCTGCAATTCTGCCCAGACACGATAGGAGGGAGTATGTGATGAGAGCCTTGTCGATCAATTCGGCCCTGGAGGGATTGTGCAAGGCTCAAGGGGTAGAATTTTTTTCAGCCTGGACTGTACTTGTTAACAGGAGAGATTGCTTCTACAGGGATGGGATACACTTAAATAGAAAGGGTGCAAGAATTTTTGCTGATGCTGTCGAGGCAGTGTTAGGTGGGTCGGAAAACTGCTAGTTGGGGGGGGATACAAGGACTAATAGATTAACAGTAGCCACTGGCAGAGGTGGAAGTGATTCTTGCACTGCTTCTATTCAAATGAGCAGAAGTCTGAAAAACAAGATGCAGGATATTTCAGAGACTGCTGGTAGTCATTGCGTTACAAGTAAACACATGGGTTGTGTTAGGGTAGCTAAGAATAGAAACAGGTGCATGTATACCTGCGTGTACACCAATGCTAGGAGTTTGGTAAATAAATTTGATGAATTTGAGGTATTGCTCAAAACATCAAAGGCAGATATTGTTGGGATATCAGAGACGTGGTGTCACACAGATATAAGGAATGAAGAACTGGAATTTGGGGAATACAATGTATATAGAAAGGATAGACAGGACAGGAGGGGAGGAGGGGTTATGCTATTAATTAAGAAACACATAAAGTCAAAGGAAGTGAAGCCAGTTGACATCGATGGACAGGGCAGTGTCGAGTCAGTTTGGTGTGACATAAGCATAAGGAAATCAAAATTGAGAGTAGGAGTGTGCTATAGGCCTAATGACTCTGATGAGTATAATAATATATTGAACAGGGAAATAGAGTGGGCCAGTAAATCAGAGAGTCTTATAATGGGGGATTTTAATTTCCCAGATATTGACTGGAATTTGTGGGTTTGGTCACTCGCACACTAGCAAGGCTTTTGTGGATTTATTGGATGATTGTTTTCTACATCAGCATGTTCGTGAGGCAACAAGAGGGAGCAATACTCTTGATCTGATTATCAGTAGTGATTCTTCATGCATTAAGAACCTGCAGATAAATGAACCACTAGGTGGCAGTGATCACAGTGTGTTGAAGTGGGATTTACTCAAGGAGTTAACTACCATCAGAGGTAAAGGGAAGGGTTTTTGTTTTCGTAAAGGCGACTATGATGGTCTGAGACAGTATTTAAATTCTATACAGTGGGACCAACTGATGATGTTACCAACAGCAAACTCAAAATGGGAAGCATTCAAGGAACTAATCTTGGTGGCTATCAGGCTTTACATACCAACTAAGAAATATTGTTCAAGGTTTAGGCCTAAATGGTTGTCAGATGGACTAATGAGACATGTAGCACAGAAGAAAAATGCATGGGATACATACAAATTAATGGGTGACATGGAAGCCTATGATAGATATAAATTGGTCTGTAACCAAGTCACAAAGGAGATTAGGCAGGCAAAGGCAGACTACGAAAAATCCTTGGCAAAGGATGCAAAGAAAAACAGAAAGGAGTTCTTTACATACTTGAACTCGAGAAGGAAAGGGATGAATCAGATTGGTCCACTGGATATTGATGGTCAACAGTTGAGGATCCTGCTCAGGTGGCTAACAATCTAAACGAGTATTTTGCATCTACATTCACGCATGAGGAGTTATTCAGGAAGGAGAATGATGTAGGTAAAGTAAACATTGGCAGTGACCTGGATGATTTTGTAATAACTGAGAGGAAAGTGGAGGAGAGATTGTTGAGGATAAACATGAAAAAGGCACCTGGGGTGGATGGGATCTATCCAGTTATATTAAAGGAGGCAGCAAAGGAAGTATGCAAACCCCTAGCCATAATTATGAGAGCTTCTTTGGACTCAGGGGAGGTACCCATAGACTGGAGATGTGCAAATGTAACCCCAATTCACAAAGGAGGATCAGAGGCTGACACAAGTAATTATAGACCTGTTAGTTTAACTTCTGTTCCAGGTAAATTAATGGAGGCACTGGTTAAAGAAGCACTGCAGGATCATCTAGACAAGAATTCAGTTATAGCTCAGACGCAGCATGGTTTTTTTAAGGGCAGGTGTTGCCTGACCAATTTGATTGGATAGTATGATGTAGTCACAAAAGAACTGGATGCAGGGAATAACTTTGATATTATATATTTGGATCTTAGAAAGGCTTTTGATACTGTTGCACATGGAAGACTGCTGCACAAATTGGAGCAGTGTGGCATTGGAGGCAAATTGCTGCTATGGATAAGGGGATGGTTGAGTGGCAGAAGACAGAGAGTGGTAATCAATGGACACTGCTCAACATGGACTAATGTTATTAGTGGAGTTCCTCAAGATTCAGTGTTGGGTCCGTTGTTGTTTTCGGTGTTTATGAATGATATTGATGATGGGATATCAAGTTTAATGTCCAAGTTTGCAGATGATACAAAGGTTGGCAGGGTCGTTAAGGACACTACTGACGCTATGCTGCTGCAACAGGATCTGGAAAGGTTGAACAGATGGGCTGAGAGGTGGCAAATGAAGTTTGACATTGACAAATGTAAAGTACTACATATGGGTAACAGTAACCCCAGAGCATCGTATCAACTCTGCGGTACTACACTGACAGTGGTGGAGAATGAAAAGGACCTGGGGGTAATTGTGCAGGCAGATATGAAGTTCTCTGAGCAGTGCAGACGAGCTGCAAGAGTAGCTCATGGTGTCTTGTCAATGATATACAGGAATTTTTCTAGCAGGGATAAGGAGGTGATTATTCCCTTGTATAAGGCAATGGTTAGGCCACATCTTGAGTACTGTATAGAGGTCTGGAGGCCTCATTTCAAGAAGGATGTAGAGCTGCTGGAACGGGTACAGAGAAGGGCAACAAGATTAGTAAATGGAACAAAGGGTTGCTCTTACGAAGAAAGGCTTAAGTTTTGCAAATTACAGAGTCTGGAGACTAGGCACCGGCGAGGTGATCTGATAGAGGTGTATAAGGCTTTGAATGGTTTGAGCATGCTCAATGCCAATGGGATTCTTCATCTTTCTCAGAATAATCACCTCAGAGGGCATAAATTCAAATTGAGGAAGGACGGATGTCGGATAGATGTGCGGAAATTTGCCTTTGGCCAGCGGGTGGTTGGTTGGTGGAACCGACTTCCATCACTTGTTGTTGAAGTTGATAGCCTAAACAAATTTAAAGCTCAACTGGACAGGTATTTCGAACGAACGGAGGGGTGAAATGGGAGAGGGTTTTTTTTTTTTTTTTTTGGCTGATGCTGAATAAGCTTGCTTTCTTGCATCATATGCCTCTACTAATGCTAATGCTAATGCTAAAAAGGGCTTGAATCGTATAACAAGCCCTTTTTACAGGAAGAGTTAAATGCAGCACTCTCTCTCACGCATGCAAATGCTGTGGGGCCGATGACATCCACTACGAAATGCTAAAACACCTCTCCCCACAATCTAAGGATCACCTTTTAGTTTTGTTTAACAGAATTTTTATTCACAAACAATTTCCGGATTCCTGGCAAAGGGCTATTGTCCTTGCTTTCCCAAAACCAGGAAGAGATCATAGCAATCCAACTAACTATCATCCTATTGCTCTGACAAGCTGTTTGTGTAAAGTCCTGGAAAGAATGGTTAATGCACGCCTCGTATGGT
Source organism: Mastigoproctus giganteus (assembly GCF_048544385.1). Classification (NCBI taxonomy): domain Eukaryota; kingdom Metazoa; phylum Arthropoda; class Arachnida; order Uropygi; family Thelyphonidae; genus Mastigoproctus; species Mastigoproctus giganteus. The sequence goes on along the minus strand of NC_143577.1, from coordinate 513,336 downwards.
ATTTAGAAACAAATAGTCTGCTTTCCAGGACACAGTGCGGCTTCCGAAGAAATAGATCCACTCTGGATCATTTAATCCGATTGGAAACGTCCATTCGTGATGCTTTTATTAAATCCGAGCATTTGGTAGCAGTTTTCTTTGATATTGAAAAAGCGTACACAGCCTGGCGATTTGGAATTTTAAAAGACCTCTATAACTTTGGTCTTAGAGGTAACCTTCCTGTTTTTATTAAAAACTTTCTTTCGAATCGCCAATTTCAAGTCCGTTTAGGATCCACCCTCTCTCGAGTTTTCTCTCAGGAAGAGGGAGTCCCACAAGGATCCATTCTAAGTGTCACGCTTTTCGCAATCAAAATAAACTATCGCAGAACAACTTCCACCCACTGTAAACAATGCCCTCTATGTAGACGACTTTGTTATATTTTGTCATTCATGCAATATGAGGGTCATTGAAAGGCAACTGCAGAAAACCATTGACCATCTTACAGCTTGGTCTTTGGCTAATGGGTTCAGATTTTCATCACAGAAGACTGTTTGTGTACACTTCTGTCGCAAACGTAATCTTCATCCTGACCCAGAATTAAGGCTTGGGCAAAATAACATCCCAGTTGTAGCAGAATTCAAATTCCTTGGACTTATTTTCGACAAAAAGCTGACATTTTTACAACATATTCGTCAGCTGAGGACAAGATGTGTCAAAGGGCTTAACATCCTTCGTGCCCTTTCTTCAACCTCATGGGACGCAGATCGTGCTACCCTTCTTCGTCTCTACCGGGCACTTGTCCGTTCCAAACTCGACTATGGGTCTCAGGTCTATGGTTCTGCTAGAGATAGTGCACTTTGGTGGTTAGATCCAATCCACCATCAAGCCATCCGGACAGCCACTGGAGCATTTCGCACATCTCCTGTCCAAAGCCTTTACGTTGAAGCAAATGAACCATCTCTGTCTCTTCGACGTAAGCAGTTGTCCTTGCAGTACGCCTTCAAATTAAAATCCCTGCCCGATCATCCCACGTGGCCATCCGTTTTTGAGCCGCGCTGGGAAAACCTCTACAACACCCGTCGGACTGCCAACAAACCTTTTGGTATTCGCATTCAAGGGCTGCTGAATGAGCTAAACTTGACGGTAGACAACGTTGCCCAGTCACCAAGGCAATTCTTTCCACCCTGGCATGCTTATTTTCCAACTTGCGACTTCTCCCTTAAGTTCTGAGAGAAGGCTACTACACCGCCCTCTGTCTACCAGCAACTCTTTGCATCATATAGACAGCAGTATTCTGACTTTCTGCCAGTCTACACAGATGGCTCAAAGTTAGAACGTTATGTGGGATCTGCTGTTGTGTTCCCTCACAAAACATTATCCTATAAAATTCCACAAGAAACTAGCATTTATACTGCAGAGTTGCATGCAATACAAACAGCCCTAGATCACATTAAAAATCGCCACTACCAGAGGTATATGATTTATTGCGATTCATCGAGCGTGTTACAGGCCCTGGTATCGGTGAGTTTTAACCCTCATCCGATCCTGTCCAGGATCCGGCAGATTCTTTTCTCTCTCATGAAATTAGAATTCGATATTCGCTTTTGCTGGGTCCCAAGCCACATTGGTATCCGGGGAAATGAATCGGCTGATACTGCTGCCAAATCAGCCCTTTCCCTGGATAATCATTGCCTGTCAGTCCCCTATACAGACTACAGGCAAATAATACGCTCTGAATTATATTCCCAATGGCAAGATTCTTGGCACGGACAGTCCACAAATAAACTACATCACATAAAGCCTGTAATTTCGCAATGGCAGTCCAGTCTACGCAGGGTCCGAAGAGAGGAAGTGGTTCTTGCTCGGCTCCGCATAGGTCATAGTCATCTAACCCATTCCTATTTGCTGAGGGCGGATGACCCACCTATGTGCGAGATGTGTAACGTTATTTTAACCGTCAGTCATCTTTTTATAGAATGTCCTGTTTTTATAGAAGCACGACGCTTGTGTTTTACTGCTGTTAATAATTTGACTGAGCCATTTACACTGTCAGATAATAGGTGACAGAGACAATATGTCCGACGTTTTTAACTTTTTACAAGTTATTAATTTTTATACAAAGATCTAAGTTTTATGCTTTTACTTTTATACCTTTTTAATATAATAATTAATTGTTTGACGTGGTAACCTTGGCTACCAAAATGTTTAGTAGCATTTTAAATTTGACTTGGCGCATTATGGCCTTAGCTGCCAATGCGCCATTAAAAACCAAACCCCACCAACCAACCAACGAGCGGAGATGGGGGAAACCCCTGGTGCCGTTTGACACTAAACACACAACAACCAACCAACGTGAACCTTCAGATAATTGGGGCAGCCGCTTAATTGGGCCAAAATGCACTAGTCCCGATGTGTCTCAAATAACCGGAATCAACTGTATATATATATATATACACACACACAGGGTGATTCACTACCAGTGCGACAAACTTGCAGGAGGTGTAGCGAATCGGAATCACATAGCATTGCAGGGTCCGAAATGCCTTCGTCATGCGGTAGAGGACGTTGAACGGGAGGTCGCATGAACAGTGATCTCGCTGGAAGTTAGCATTTGCGAACCGTTTCTGTTGAAGAACCAAGTAGCAAAAGTCCTCCGGGGTGGATAATGCGCAGGCTCCAATGATTGGATGCGTTGCAGATGGTATGAACTCATTTGGTTTGTTGACAGTATCCTCCATACAGTGGATTGGGAAATACCCAATCGTTGGCCTATCGCTCGAGTACTTGTACTCGGATTGCCTTCTGCAAGACGTAGGACATTCTCCTCATTGTCTGGCGTCCTCGTCATTCGCTCTCGATTCATGGTACCTCTCGTGAAACAACCAGTCTCACGTAACCTTATGTGCACACGTGCGAAAATCGTATGATGAGGAGCACGCCTATGCGGGAAACGTTCCTGGTACAAGCGCAGAGCGGCGCGCCCATTACAGTCCACAGCTCCGTACGCAAGATGCATGTCGGCCAGTTCAACGTTTGAATACTCATCCATCCTTCTGCCTCGGGAACTGGTTCGCAAATGCTGACTTCCAGCGGGATCGCTGTTCACGCGACCTCCTGTTCAACGTGCTCTACCGCATGATGAAGGCATTTCGGACCCTGTAATGCTATGTGATTCCGATTCGTCTTTGTGCCCCCTACACCTCCTGCACGTTTGTCGCACTGGTAGTGAATCACCCTGTTTATAATATGGAATAATCGATCTCAAAGCCAGAATGTGCTAGTTCTGCAGGAGCTAAATATTGTAGGTGACTGTATTTTCAGGCAAATGAGAAATACGTTGCGTAAGAAGTATAGGGGGAAAAGTGGTAAAAATCTCATTCCTTGAAATTTTTATTTGATGTATTTCAGTCAGAATTGGTGGCCAGACCTCCAAAAAAGTTCAATAACAAAATTATTTACACTTCATTGTGTTTTTTTTTTTTTTTTTTCTGCCTCTAAATAAACTCATAAGTGGTTTACTCCAAGTATGTATATGCTGGATTTAATCTCACTAGGTATTATATTTTTAAATACTAAATTAGCTTACTTTATTCTGTCTACCACTGATCTCTGTTGTGGATTTGTTAAATATTCTATTTGTGTTCATGTTCATTCTCCTTTGTATTCTGTGTTTAAAAATCAACTCTGAGAGAGAGAGAGAGAGAGAGAGAGAATCTTTATTGCAACTAAATGAATACAATGTACATAGTTGTAAGTCAAGTTGCAATTGTCCTGTCATGGCCAAAGGCCAGGGGCTCACATCAGAATAGATAATTAGTTATGTGCACACTGCAAAATTAAAAATGTAAACATGTTATTACACTTCCTCACATTATGCAGTATTAACTATAATTACAAGCTACATCATACAGTTATATTTACAATACAATATATAATATACATGAATAGCATTTCTCTGTCAAACGATTTTGTCGTGACACAGAAGAGCTTGGCAGATGGCACGCAAACTTGTTCTTATTGGATTCTGGGATTGGAGTGAGCTGCTAACACTTTCCTGTAGGTTTTATTGCTGCAGAACCTATGCAAGTCAGCATTGAGGTGCTATACTTCCAGTAGCATTTGGTTTGCGAGGAAGCGGTCTGAGATATGAAGCCTCCGATGCTTTGAGCAGAGAATTGGGGTTGACTGAAATTCTGGCTTGGGTATTCGCCAGTAACACATCCCAAATGGACGGTATTGAGAACTGACCCGTGACCATTTTAACTGTAACTATCAGTCATTGTATTTCGATAATATCAGGCAGTCGCTGCATCCCCATTGAAGTAGCTAAAGCTGTAGTTCTGTCCTGTGGTGGGAGACGGGCTTTCCGGTTAGCCCATTTAAGTAGCCAGAATTCTACAGGGAGGATTGGTGTCTTCGTTGTAGTACCTGCTGATGCCCACACTTCAGCAGCACAGAGGAGCGGAGAACAAATTATTGTTCTGATATATTTAATTTTATGAGGCTCCTTAACATAAATTAGTTGTTCTTTAGCTGCCCATCAGAGAGAGGCCGCTCTGAACGTGAGCTGGTCTATATGAGTGTGAAACCGGAGTTTTGGGTCAAATACTATTCCCAAATCTGCATGGGTGGGAGTGGCAGATATTACAACTCCATCCAGTGTTGGGCTATTATTGTAGGGGTTGGTTTGAGAGTGAACACCATTAGTTTTGTTTTTTGTGGGTTGATTGAGGGTCCATGCTGTTTGAGGTAAGAAGTGAAGTTGATGAGACTTATTGATATAGGCTGTAGCCTCGAGGTGATTGTTGGAAGCAATAGGTGTTAGAATTTTTATATCATCTGCATACATGGTTTTCTCATTGTTACCAACAAGAGGTGCAGTGATGGCTGTAAATAATAAGCCAGACAGGACTCCTCATTATTATTATTATTATCAGCCACATGGCGTAAGGAAGCCTGAAACTTATGCTGCACCAGCAAAAAAAAAAAATTACCAAGTTACCCTGAGAGAGAGAGAGAGAGAGAGAGAGAGAGAGAGAGAGAGAGAGAGAGAGAGAGAGAGAGAGAGAGAGAGAGAGAGAGAGAGGCAAAAGTAGAAAGGAATCATCAAGAAGCGAAGAATGATGATATCCAGCTCAGAACCCTGGGTGTGCCAAGTCCATACTCACCAGATGTGAACCCCCGGGTGGAATACCAGCAGAAATTGCCTTCTTGTGAGATTGTCAATAGGCATCAATCTGTAGTACCCTATCATGGTGGAGTGATGCTATGAACCAGAGGATATAACCTTGGATTGGATAATGGTCATCCAGTAAGTGGAGGAGTGCCGAAACGTTTGATGGCATGAAAGGCAGCTTCAATATCCAGGTACATGATTGTGAGTTCCTCATGCCATTCAAAGGTAGACAATATATTACATATAGTTGCAAGGAGGTTTGTCACTGTGGATCGGTTTTGGATGGTGTAGTGGATCTATGAAAGCTTAACTTCAAAAATCTGGTTCATTAAGGTAGCTATTTCAGGCTTTAGGAAAGATTCTTTTGGTAAGAATTCCGTTAAAGATGGACCTCAGTGATTGGAGGATGAACGGACTGAGGAATTTTACCATGAATTGTCGCACTTTGTCGGTCCGTGCAGTTGCCATTAGCATTAGCAAAGACACATGATGCAAGAAAGCAAGCTTATATAGCATCAGCCAAAAAAAAAAAAAAAAATCACACACATCCTCATTTCACCCATCCACTTGCTCCAAATGTTTTGTCTAGTTCTGCATTGAATCAGTTTAAGTTATCAACTTTTACAATAACAGATGGAAGTTTGTTCTAGGAATCAATCAACTCCTGGCTAAAGGCAAACTTCCACACATCTATCATGCAGCTGTCTTTCCTCAATTTGAATTTATGCCATCTCAGGCGATTATTCTGAGCAAGAGGAGGAATCCCATCAGCATTGAGCATGCTCACACCATTCAAGTCTTTATATACCTCAATCAGATCACCTTGCAGGTACCTGGTCTCCAGACAGTGTAATTTGCAAAACTTAAGCCTTTCTTTGTTCCATTCACTAATCTTGCCCTTCTTTACTCGTTTCAACAGCTCTATATCCTTAAAATGAGGCCTCCAGACCTGTATACAGTACTCAAGGTGTGGCCTGACCATTGCTTTATACAAGGGGATAATCACCTTCTTATCCCTGCTAGAAAAATTCCTGTATATCATTGACAAGACGCCAAAACAAGACGCCTGCAGAAATACCCACTGGTCTTTTTCACACTCTACTACTGTCAGTGTAGTACCACAGAGTTGATACGTTACTCTGGGGTTATTGCTTTCCATATGCAGTACTTTACATTTGTCAATGTTAAACTTCAGTTGCCACCTCTCAGCCCATCTGCTCAACTTTTATAGAACTTGTTGCAGCAGCATATTGTCATTAATGTCATTAACAACCCTGCCGACTGTTGTATCGTCTGCAAACTTGGACATTAAGCCTGATATACCATCATCAATATCATTGATGAATACAGAAAACACAATTCAACAATGGACCGTGGGGGACTCCACTAAGAGCAGTGTCCATTGATTATCACTCTCTGCCTTCCACTCAACCAGCGCTTTATCCATTGCAGAAGTTTGTCTCCAATGCCACACTTTGATACTGTTTCACATGTGAAACAGTATCAAAAACCTCTAAGATCCAAATATATGATATCAAAATTATTCTCTGCATCCAGTTCCTTTCTGACTACTTCATAGTATCCAATCGAATTGGTCAGACAAGACTTCCCCTTAACAACCCATGCTGTGTCCGCACTATAACTGAAGTCTTGTCTAGATGACCCCCCCAATGCTTCTTGCACCAGTGCGTCCATTAATTTCCTTGGAACAGAACTAACATGTCTGTAATTATATATGTCTCTCTTTGTCCTCCCTTGTACATTGGGATCGCATTTGCACAGCTCCCGTCCATGGGTATTGCCCCCGAGTCCAAGGAAGCTCTTATAATTATGTCTAAGGTGCTTACTTCCTTTGCTGCCTCCGTAGCCGAGTGGTCAGGAGCGGGATTGCAGTATCACACGCTCTTTGAGTAGAACGGGGTTCAAGCCCCGGAGTGCTGAATACAGTCGATCTCCATTGCACCGGCGTGGCAGATTATGGTCCATTTCCCTCAGCATGAATTGTTGAGGAGTCTTCCATTATGCAGTGGGTTGATAATGGCTGCACTTTACCTCTTTTTTTTTTTTTTTAATATAACTGGATAGATTTCACCCACCCAAGGCGCCTTTCTTATGTTTATCTTCAACAATTAATCCTCCACTTTCCTCTCAGTTATTACAAGATTATCTAGCTTGCTGCCAGAGTTTAATACACCTCTGGCATTCCCCTCCCTGAATAACTCCTCATGTGTGACTGTAGATGCAAAATATTCATTTAGTTCGTTACCTACCTGAGTAGGATCATTAACAGTTGAACTATCGATATCAAGTGGACTAATCTAATTCATCCCCTTCCTTCTAGAGTTTACATAAGTAAAGAACTCTTTGCTGTTTTTCTTGTCATGTTTTGCCAAAGATTTCTCTTAATTTGCCTTTGCCTGCTTAACTTCCTTTGGGACTTGCTTACAGACCAGTTTATATCTATCATAGTAATGCATGGGATACATAATTTGTATATATCCCATGCATTTTTTACTATGCCACATGTCTAATTAGTTCATCTAAAACTCCATTAAGCCTAAATCTTGAACAATATTTTTTAGTTGGTATGTAAAGCGTTGTAGGTTCCAAGATTAATTCTTTGAATGCTTCCCATTTTGAATTTGCTGTTGGTAACATCGTCAGTTGGTCCCACTGTATAGAATTTAAATACTGTCTCAGTCCATCGTAGTCGCCTTTATGGAAGCAATAACCCTTCCCTTTACCCCTAATGGTAGTTACCTCTTTGAGTAAATCCCACTTCAGCACACTGTGATCACTGCCACCTAGTGGTTCATTTATCTGCAGATTCTTAATGCATGAAGAATCACAGCTGATAATCAAATCAAGAGTATTCCTCCCTCTAGTTGCCTCCCGAACATGCTGATGTAGAAAACAATCATCCAATAAATCCACAAAAGCCTTGCTAGTGTGTGAGTGACCAGCCCCCAAATTCCAGTCAATATCTGGGAAATTAAAATCCCCCATTATAAGACTCTCTGATTTACTGACCCACTCTATTTCTCTGCACAATTGCTCATTACATTCATCAGATTAATTTGGCCTAAACACCTACTCTCATTTTTCATTTCGCAGTGCTTACGTCACATCAAACCGACTCAACATTGCATTGTCCACCAACATCAATTGGATGCACTTCCTTAGATTTTATGTGTTTCTTAACTAACAGCATAACCCCGTCTCACTTCCTGTCCTCTCTATTCTTTCTGTACACATTGTACTCCCCAAATTCCAATTCTGCACTGCTTATGTCTGTGTAACACCAAGTCTATGATATCTCAACAATTGCTGGAAGGGAGTTTATAACTGTTGTCAGCTGGTGTTAGAGATGCTGATGGATGTAGAGATGGATCTTCCCAGTCACTAGTTTGTAACCCGAACAAGATAAGCAGTATTCTTACTAAATAGGCCAGCATTACCATTAGTAGAGGCAAGAAAGCCAAGAAAGGAAAAAAAAAAAAAAAAAACCCTTCCCATTTCACCCATCCATTAACTCCAAATGTTTATCTAGTTCTGTCTTGAATTTTGTTTTATGAAAAAAAAAAAAAAAAAAAAAAAAAAACTAATTATACACTTAGTACTGTGCTTGTTATCTGTTATTTTGGAGCATTAGCAACTAAGGCCATATTGCTGCGGGGATATGCGGTGGTCATTCTCTGATCTTTCCGCATCCTCCGTATTTGGTGGGCACGAGTTCGAACCCCGGTCTAATCAAGAAGCGTGTACTACACACTGCTGCTCCTGCCCACGTGGCTACGGAGGCGCCCAGTACTGTGCATGGGTTGGAGGTTGAGAAGATGAAAGAAGATATTTGTTGATTTTAAACTTGAACTTCTGTAGACTAATTTTCAGGAAATACGTATGAAGGAAGGTTGTTCCAGAAAACAGCAGTTGAATGAATAAACGAGGAAGATGAAAAATTGGTTCTGTGAGTTTGAAGTTGGAGAGTAAATGGATGTTGGCTGGTGGCAGCACTTGTTCGGACTGTTTTGAAGAGAGAGAGAGCAGGAATTATACAAGCCAATATAGAAGAACAGTGCCCATGGAAGTATCTAGAAAAGGCAGCAGAAACTATACGTCTATGAGATAGTGATTGGAGAGACTCTGTTAGAGAGGAGTCATTAATTAACCTAACTGCCCTCTTCTGAATGGAATCTAGAAGCCTGAGAGAGGTTTTGGGGCACCGTCCTCAAAACATGGATGTGGAAACAATATTCCATGGTAGGGCAGATTTGTGATTTGTAGTGAACAGAGTGAACAGCTATGTGGTAGAAAAGTAATGCAGAGGGTCAAAGAGAAAACCGAGTTTTTTAGATGCAGAGGAAGCAATATTTGTAATGTGCCTGTGCCAAGAGAGATCAGAAGTCAGATCCCCAAAAGAGATATGTCATCTTGCATAGAAATCGGAGTCCCCACCGATAAGCATAGGAGCAGAAGAATCCTTTTTGTGAGATAAAACTGAGAGCAAAGTTGATTAGAAACTTTTGAAGTTAAAGATAAGGAAGGCACCTGGAGTGGACGGGATCTATCCAGTTATATTAAAGGAGGCAGCAAAGGAAGTAAGCAAGCCCTTGGTCATAATTATGAGAGCTTCCTGACTCAGGGGAGGTCCCCATGGACTGGAGGTATGCAAATGTACCACCAATTCACAAAGGAGGTTCAAAAGGTGACACAAGTAATTATAGACCTGTTAGTTTAACTTGTGTTCCGGGGAAAATAATGGAATCACTGGTTAAAGAAGCATTACCAGATCATCTAGACAAGACTGCAGTAATAGTTAAGGGAGCATGGATTTGTCAAAGGGAGGTCTTGTCTGACCAATTTTATTGGTTACTATGATGTGGTAACAAAGGAACTGAATGCCAAAAATAATTTTGATGTATATACTTGGATTTCAGAAAAGAATTTTATACTGTTGAACATGGAAGACTGCTGTACAAATTGGAGAGGTATGGCATCAAGGGTAAGCTGCTACAATGGATAAAGAGATGGTTGAGTGGGAGACAACAGAGTGGACACTGTTCCTCGTGGACAAATGTTATTAGTGAGTTCCCAAAGGTTCGGTGTTGGGCCCCTTGTTGTTTTACAAATTTATCAATGATATTGATGAAGGTATATCAGGTTTAATGTTCAAGTTTGCAGATGATACAAAGTTTGGCACGGTTGTTAACGACGGTAATGACAGTATGCTACTCCAACTGGATCTAGATAAGTTCGGAAAATGGGATGAGAAGTGGTAAACGTACCAACTGAGTGGTACTACACTCAACGAAGTGGAAAGTGAAAAAGACCTGGGGGTAATTGTGCAGCCAAATATGAAGTTCACTGAACAGTGCAGACGGGCTGCCAGGTCAGTTCATGGAGTCTTGTCAATGATATATAGGAATTTTGCTAGCAGAGTCAGGTAGGTAATAATCCCGTTATACAAGGCAGTGGTCAAGCCATACCTAGAGTACTGTGTACAGGTCTTTAGGAAGAATGTAGAGTTGCTAGAACGAGTACAAAGAAGGACAACAAGATTGGTGAGGGGAACAATGGGGTGCTCTAACCAAGAAAGGCTTAAATTTTGCAAATTGCAGCACCTGGAGAGCAGGCACCTGCAAGGTGATCTGATTGAGTGTATAAGGCCTTGAATGGGTTTAGCAAGCTGAATGCTGATGGGATTCTTCCTCTTGCTCAGACTAAGAACCTGAGGGGCCACTATTTCAAATTAAGGAAAGATAGTTGCCTAATTTGCCTTTGCCCCACTGGAGATCAGCATTTATGGAATTGGTAGCGGATGTTCGAGAAGTTGAAACTGAAACTGTAAAGTCAAATGCAATGTGCTGTCATCAGCGAAACTATGGATGGGATTTCCGGTCAATAGAAGAAGGTTATTAATATATAAGAGGAAAAGAGTGGGCAAAAGAACCGAACATTGGGGACACCAGCATTAGTGGAGAAGTTAGAAGATGGAGCCATCTACCATCAGTGAGTGGTCAGAAAAAACTGAATAACCAATTACAAAAATCAATTGGCAAACCGTAAGACGGAAGCGTGTTTAGAAGACAGACCTTTAGGCCACACACGATCGAAAGCCTTTGAGATGTTACGAGCAACTGCTTGTGTTTCACCGAACATTTCCGTTAAATTTGACCATAAATGGGTAACATAAACCAGAATATTACCAGTGAATTGACACTGATGTAATCCATAGTGGCGATCGTTGATCAGACGGAAGGTTTCTAGGTAGTTTAAGTGTCGGCAGTTAATTGATTTTTCCATTACTTTAGAAAGAGTAGAAGTAATTGCACTGGGATGATAATTGGATGGGAGGGATTTGTCACCTTTTTAGGAACTGGTTGAATATGTGCAAATTTCTAAGCAGAAAGAAAAACACCTTTGTAATAAGAAAGTGAAAAAAGCGGTAAAGAACAGGAATAAGTTCGGAAGAGCAGGTTTTGAGAAAAATGAAAAATACCATCAAGACCTGGAGCTTTCTTAGCATCAAGATTCGTCAAAATCCTTCTGATGTCCTTTTGACTGAAGATCGCAGGAGGCATTGAATGTTGCCTTCTGGGAATGGTGGGAGCCATTTTACCAAGATCATTCATACATGAGTTGAAAGAAAAACGGAATGCTAGCAAGTCAGTTTTATCATTAGCTGAAGTGGCGATAGAACCATCTGGATTTTGCAGAGATGAGCAAAAGTTGTCGCCAATAGCTTTGGCAAGACACCAGAATGGTCAGCTACCATTAGGGCAAGAAACACGTTTTCTTATCTTAGTGTGTTTAAAATGTAGTTTGGACTGATTAATAACTGCTCTACAATTGTTGCGAGCTCTGATATAGGCAGAAAATGAAACTCAAGAATTGAAAACAAGTCAATTACGATATGGAACATTCTTCTCTTGAACAAGCTTAGCAAATTTATTAGAAAACCAAGGTTTAGAAAAAGGACGAAATTTTAAGGTTGAATGTGGAATAAAGTATTCCATTCCTACAAGAATAATTTCACTGACACGATCTGATGAAATGCTGACACCAGTAGTTTTGAAACAGTAATCGACCAAGGAAAAGAAGAAAAGAAATCTCGCAGGTCATCCCATTTTGCATTCTTGTAATGCCAAACAACACGAGGTTGGGAACTGCCATGAGATAAAGGCTCCTTTGGAGAAGAGACAATCACCAAGTTGTGATCTGAGGTGCGTAAAGGACAACTTACTTCGACCGTGTCCTTCGAAGGGTTGTTTGTGAGAAAAAGATTAAGTGTGTTGGCTGCGTGGTTAGGATTGTCCGGTATTCTGGTAGGGAAATGAACAATCTGTGGGAGGTCATTAGCAATTGCAAAAGCCTCAGCATCTTGAAAAGCCTAGCTGGGTCTGAGTGACTAGAAAATGGAAGCGAGCTAGAGTTCACATTAAAATCACCAAGGAAAGTGGCCTCACTGTTAGGAAAGTTGGACTTGAGAAAGTCATTTTGCAAAGAGAGGAAGTCAAAGAGTTCCAAGTGATTAGTGGAATTGGAGAATGGTAGAGAGAACAGATGAATTTGACAGAATGAGGTAGAGATATTTTAAGCCAGTGAAGATCGAAAAGAGGAAATTCCAAATTGCCTAGTCTCTGACAGGGAATATTGTACCGGACATATGCACAATTATTATTATTATTATTAATTCTTTATTGCTAATAAGTACAGGACATGTACTAGAGACAATAATACTCAACACGGCGACCTGGCCAGGAGTTTTACATTTTAAATGAAATTATAAATGAAATTAATTGGCAAAAAGGAAAAAAAATTACCGTTACATGGAAATTATGAGTTACAAACATGTAAATTATGAGTTACAAACATGTAAATTGTAATAATGAAAAATGAGGACTAAACGTCATATGGAGGAAATTATCCCAGTTCCACAGATGGAATCCACTCGAGGAGCATCTGACGGTATTTGTAGTCGGTAGCTAATTTCTGAAGGTCGACTCCAAGACGGAGCAGTGCCTGAATTTTAGGGAGTGCCTGAGCAGATAGGAACCGACTACACAGTTTCAACCGGTTGTATTTGAGGATTAGTGTGGGCTCTGACCTCAAGGATGGCGTAGGATTGTGCCACTGACAGAAATCCCAGATGTTTGGGGCGTTTATCACTCCTGTGTACATTTTTACTGAAGTCATTAAACGCCTGCTGTCAATTAACCTCGGGATCCTCGGTACATTTAGCTGCTCAGCCATGTCAGTTGTTCTCAATTGAGGGGGTCGGCGATGCTTATTTGTGGCCCATTTCAGGGTCCAGTATTCATACGAGAACACCGGTTTTTGAAGTGAAGGCGACGCAGATGCCCAAATTTCAGCAGCATATAAAATAGCCGGATAAACAGTGGCTTGAAGATATCTGGTAGTGGTTGCGGCATCGTTGGAATGAAGTAAGTGTTGATTCGCTTTCCAGCGTAGGGTGTTAAAACGCTTCCGGAGGTATTCTATGTGATCATTAAATTTCAGCTTCGGATCAAAATAGACCCCGAGATCTTTATGACAGGTAACCACTGGAATTAGAGTACCTAAAACTGAAGGTTGAATTATTGTTGGTTGCTGTTTCAATGAGTAAGTCATTATTGCAGATTTTGACGGGTTAAGGTTTAATCCAAACATCTTCAAGTAAGTTGAAAGAGTGGTCAAGTTCTCTGTGATGGAAGACGTAATTTCCATTGGTTTTGCAGACGGTGGGATTAAGGTAAGAAACTTTATATCGTCGGCATATATTAGAGCATCATCACGATGACTCATGAAAGGAGTCAGAATCGCTGAGAAGAGAAGGCCAGACAGGACACCACCTTGAGGAACTCCTGCATTAATTTTTCTTGTAAAGTGGGTTTTCTTCAAAGTGAGGTGGACACTCCTATTCTTCAATAAGGCGGTGAGGAAAGCTAGTAGGTCTCCATTAATCCTGAAGAAGAATTGCAGGAGTCTGAGAAGGGCTGTGACGTCTAGGCTGTCAAAAGCAGCTTCAATGTCAGCATACACTATAGCTAATTCAGATTTAGTTTCGAAGGCTTGAAGAATTGATGTCTGTGCGGCCATGAGGTTTGTTATGGTGGATCTATTTTCAACTGCGAAATGGAACTGTTTCGGCTTCTGTGGCATCAGCTGTTTGTTTAATGCCAGAAGGAGTACCTTTTCTAGAAGTTTGAGGAGGGTGGAAGAAGTTGAGATTGGTCTGAAATCTTTTAGGCTTGTTGGTTCTTTGACCTTAGGCAGTGGCCTCACAGAGTATTCATTCCACTGAGCAGGGAAAACTCGTGTAGAAAGAATAGAGTTGTAGATTGAGAGTAATGCATCTAGAATATAGGGGCTAAGGCATTTAATTATGAAATGAGGTATCTTATCACGGCCTGCGGTACTAGATGGTCGCAGGGAGTTAATAGCATATATCAGTTGCTGTCTTGTGATGGAAATTATGGAAAGGTCATCAGTAGGAGCAAATTTGGAGTTTGGGAGAGGAATTTCAGCACCTTTGCGGCGAATGAATCATACAGTGAATAATTTGGTCAACCAATAACTGGGATTCTATCAGAAAAAGTAAATGGGGTTTGGCAGACTGTAAGTGGAAATGGACATTATTGAGATTAGAATTAAGACCACATATATTTGTGAAATGAACTAGGAAGTGTTTGGAAGGTTTTGATCTTTTCACGGAGAAGTTTGCTCTATTAGTTTAATAATTCATGGTGTATTTAATAGTAAGAAAAAGTGGGGGTGGGACATGCTGTATGAAGTAATGAAATTTTTGGATATGGTGTACACATGGTAAGAATATACCGAAGTCCTTGACAAAACGTGGTCTCGACAATATCCCCCGCAGAGGAGAGGTAGCAAGATTATACATTAACTGATCCGAAAGCATCTGGAGCGTTACCAATAGGTTCGGTCCGGTGTACTAACTAGCAACCGGCCTGCGAACACTGTTTTAGAGCTGTACTCTCGATATGTAAGGAAGTTTGGATATCACCATAGTGATCATAACTTCAAAGGGCATCAATCATACTGCTTGTTGGAAGAGATGGGGAAGGGTTGACCGGAACTTAGCTCTGGAAACTAAACATGGGTTCCACCACTTCAAACCTCAAATTTTTACTTCAGCTGTGAACTTTTACGACAGATAGAAATTTGTTCCACCAATCAACCACCTGCTGGCTATACTAAAGACAAATTTCCGTACATCTATTCTACTGTCTTTCTCGATTTGAATTTATGTCACCTCAGGCAACTAATCTTGGCAAGAGGAAGAATGTCATCAGCATTGAGCTCGCTCAAACCGTTCAAAGCCTAATACACCTCAATCAGATCACGTCGCAGGTGACTAGTCTGTAGAACCTGCAATTTGCAGAACTTCAAGTTTTTCTTTGTAAGAGCAACTTCTTGTTCCATTTACCTGTCTCGTTGCCCTTCTCTGTACTCGTTCAATCAGCTCTACATCCTTGCTAAAACGAGAAATGATGCTTCGAGACCTGTGTGAATTACCCAAGGTATGGCCTGACCATTACCTTGTACAAGGGGATAAACACCTGCTTATCCCTGCTAGAAAAATTCCTGTATATCATTGACAAGACACAATGAGCTACTCTTCGAGACTGTCCGCACAGTTCTTTTTCATTCTCTACTACCCTGAGTGCAGGACCACGCAGTTGATACGTTACCCTGGGGTTACTGCTGCCCATATGCAGTACTTTATATTTGTCAATGTTAAACTTCAGTTGCCACTTCTCAACTCATCTGCTGAACGTTTCTAGATCCTGTTGCAGTATTGTACTGGCATTAGTGTCATTAAGAACCCTTCCAACCTTTGTATCGTCTGCAAACGTAGACATTAAGCATGATATACCATCATCTATTCTTGTTTTCTGTATTTATCATTGATAAATACAGAAAACAACAATAGGCCCAACACGGATCCCTGCGGGTACCACTAATAACTTTAGTCACGAAGAGCAGTGTCCATCGATTTCCATTCTCTGTCACTCAATTCCATTCTTCTCCCACTCAATCGTCCCTTTATCTGTAGCAGCAGCAGTTTATGAAATTTTCTGATAAGAAAATTTAATAAACCAAAATTTTCTTTAATTTGAATTTATTTGAATGCAGAGATGCCCATATTGATAATTTAGTTATAATTGTAAAATAAATTATCTCACCAAAATTCAAAGTCTTGCACTTAGGGAATAGCATCCCCAATATAACATACAGTTTTTGGGGTTGGATTAAAAACTGTAGAGGAAGAAAGAGATCTTGGAGTTACAATATGTGCAGATATGAAGTTTTGTCAGCAGTGTAAACAGGCAGCCTTAAAGCCCATGGTGTCTGTCCTATCGATGATGTATCGGACATTATCCTGTACAGATAGGGATATTATAATCCCACTCTATATTATAAGACAATTGTGTGGCTGCATTTGGCATATTGTGACCAAGTATGGAGACCTCATCTGCAACAAAAGTCGTTGAGTTTCTTGAAAGGGTCGAAAGATGAGCAACTCACGTAGTGAGATTGGCAAAAGAGTAACTGTATGAAGAATGACTCCAGTTATGTGGGCTACAAAGCTTGGAAACCAGGCACATTAAAGGAGACCTGTTTAAGGATTTTAAGGCTTTGAGAGGGATTAAGAAAATGAACGAAGGCCAAATTTTCACCGTTGTAAACAATTCCAAAACTAGCAACCATAATTTTAATTTCAGGAGAATTGGTTTAGACTAAGTTGTAAGAATTTTTCTTTTAGACAGCAAATCACTGATTACAGAAACAAGTTGTCTGCTTACCCCAGGGGCTCACATCTGGTGAGTTTGGGCTTACCAAACCCAGGATCCTGAGCTGGATATCATCATTCTTCTCTTTCTTGCTTTCTTGGTGATTCCCCTTCTACTTCTGACTCTCTCTCTCTCTCTCTCTCTCTCTCTCTCTCTCTCTCTCTCTCTCTCTCTCTCAGGGTACCTCGGGAATTTTTTTTTTTTTTGGCTGATGCAGCATAAATAAGCCTCAGGTTTCCTTGCGCCATATGGCTAATAATAATAATAACTAGGGGGCTTTTCTCGCCCACTCCCGCATCCCCTTTTCTACGTAAAATAAATTTTCTGTTTATACTCCGGCACGACAACCAAGTCAGTAGAGTTTACCATAAATCGTCGATACAAATATTTATCGTATTTAGTAGTCATGAACCCCGGTCCACTCAAGGAACGCGTGCTATGCACTCTACTACTTCTGACCACTGGGCTACGTATACGGAGTAAGACAAATCTTTTCTACGTAAAAGACCTACCTGTCGATACACTGATCGATATCTAATCAGGAAATGACCTATATAATTATTTAACTTTCCAATTGTAGTGCTCGGCGTCCTCAAGGTCGAATTAATAACGCAATGTAATTATTTACCTGCGTTTACAAAGTTCACCTAGGAAAAGGTCTTTTGCTTCAGGTTTATGATAATTATTATTATTAACCATGTGGTGGAAGCCTGAGGCTTATGCTGCACCGGCAAAAAAAAAAAAAAAAAAAAAAAAAAATTCCGAGTTACCCTGAAAGAGAGAGTCAAAAGTAGAAGGGAATCACCAAGAAAGAGAACAATGATAATATCCAGCTCAGGACCCTGGGTGTGCCAAGCCCATACTCACCAGATGTGAGCCAAATGCATGAGGAATATTGTTGCATACGAAAGAGCAGGACTAAAATATTTAAGTCCTGCTCTTTCAAAATATACAAATATACATAAAAATTTAAAATATTTACAAAATACTAAACTACAGTATTTACAAATATACAATATTCATTAACATAAAAAAAAAACGTTACAATGGAACATCAAATGTTAGACATGGAAGAACGCGCACGAGGTTGGTGAATGTTAAGGAGGCAGTTGTCGATAATTAATTGCATTGTAGTGGCTTAATTGTCTCGCCCTCTTCTCCCATTGGCTCGAATAAATATCACTAGGAGGAAAACTTTTGTACTGTATAGAGAGATAATAATAAGTCAGCGAGCCCAGTTGGTTTCTCATGATTGGTAAAAGAGCAATTCCCTTCGATAATTTCGTTGAGGGTAGCCCGGAATCCCGGAATTTTGTGTAACCTTAAACTTAAAGTTCTTCAAATCAATGGACATAGGTCGCGAATCGTCGCGGATGAGATTCGGCTGGCTGCAGAGCAAAACGCCGTGGATGTGATCTCTATCCAGGAGCCATACTTCTCAAAGGGTCAGTTTGGGCATATCTCCAAGATTATGGGCTATTCCATTTATGCTCGAGTGGTACAACCTGTGCCCCAAGACCCTAAAACATGCATCATCATTTTAAACAGACATTTAGATGTTGTTGTTGTTCATGGTCTCTGTAACAAACTGGCAACTTGTGTGCAAATCACATTCTCATCTCTCTCCTTCTATCATCTGTCAATCTACTGTCCCCCTTCTGCAGACTTCAACGATTCATTAAACTTCTTGGAGTTTGCCCTCAACTTCCTTGGCTCTAGGAACATCCTGATCACTTCAGATGTCAATGCAAAGTCCCATTTCTGGTTCAGTGCTGTTTCTGACGCCCGAGGTCTTCTTCTTGAGGACTTTATTATAAGTCACAACCTAGCAGTCCATAATCGACCAGGCCAGCTCTCCACCTATTGCAGCTCAACTGGGGAGTCGAACATTGACGTTACACTCACCACCAGTGACTTAAATTCACGCATCAGTGACTGGGTTACAATTCCAGATTGGACACTCAGTGATCACAGAGCCATTGTGTTCCACATCTCTGTCGATGTGCCTAACAGCCGCAACTCACCTAGAACACCAGACTTCGTCAGATTCTGCACAAAAACTGTTGACTGGGACTCTTTTGATGCCTCCATCACTAATGACTTTCCATCCAACCCTCCAGACAGCTTCAGCTTAACTTCTGCAGAAAATCTAGCCCAACTTATCCAACAATCTCTTATAAAAGCCTCATATAAATCAGCAAAGAAGACCATCCGCTCTAAAGTCCGCTCCTGGTGGTCCCAGGACCTTACTACTCTTCGCAAATCAGTTCACCGAGCTCGACGGTTATATCAGCGACACCGTAACTGGCCTGCTGATGATGTTATGCTATTACATAATGACTACATTTAAAAAAAAATGCCTTCTGTAAAGCAATTGCAACCAGAAAAAGAGAAACCTGGACCACCTTTGTAAAAGAATCCAACAGCAAAAACCCATGGGGGCCTCACGTACAAGATAACTCGGGAGAGAACATTTACCTCTGATGTCCTTGGTACTGTTACCACTGAGACTCATGAAACCTCTGGCTGGACAGACTCTATCAACCAAATTCTTGATAACCTATTCCCTATGGATAATCCTTCTGAAGATTCTCCAGAGCATATGGCAATTCGTGAGGCAAATAACAAGTACACCATTGAGGAACGTACCGAGCCATTTACTTTAGAGGAACTTACCTCGGTGGTCAAGACGATCAATGTGAAGAAGTGTCTGGGAATGGATATGATTGAGTATGTGTTCATTCTCCGGCTGTTAAAATTAAGACCTCTCTACTTGCTCTTGCTCTTCAATAAATGCCTCATGGAAGGCATCTTTCCTTCTGTTTGGAAGGTTTCTTTGCTCCGTCTTATCAAAAAGCCAGATAAGCCTGCCTCAAATCCACGTGCCTACAGACCAATTGCGCTGCTTGCTAATCTAGGGAAGATCTTGGAGCGGCTTATGGCTCTTCGACTAACAGCTCTGTTTCAAGAACAAAATCTCTTTTCTCCCTGTCAATATGGCTTCACCCCAGGTCATTCTTGCGAGGAGTCCTTGTCTGACTTTGTCTGGCACATTATAAATTCTAAATCCAAGTTTGAACTAGCTATTATGGTCGACTTCGAGGGTGCCTTTGACACTGTCTGGTGGGACAGCGCTCTTGAACGTCTCCGGTCTGCCAGATGCCCCTTTCATATGTACAAATTATTTCAAAACTATTTCTCTGACCGCTCAATAATTGTCAAATCCAAATCCCTCCAAGTCTCTAGGAAGGTTTTTCGAGGGTGTCCCCAAGGTTCAGTCCTGGGGCCCCTTATCTGGAACATTGTGTTTCAAGACTGGCTGGGCACTCTCTCCAGAATTGCAAAATTTTTGCTTTCGCCGATGATCTGACAATTGTGGTCTCAGGCAGTTCTCGTGCAGTGTTGGAGGTGAATGCAAACCAGATTTTAACTGACCTTTCCATCTGGTCATTGGCTAACAAACTTAAAATTAATCCATCGAAAACAAAAATGATGCTTTTTAAATCCAAATTAGATCTCAGGCGGCCTCCCCAAGTCAAACGTTTTGGCAAGCGGCTTCCTATAGTCACTGAAGCAAAACTCCTTGGGGTCATTATTGACCATAAGCTTTCCTTCTATCCTCATCTGATTCATATATGTACCAAAATCAAAAAGTTCACAGGGTCAATTATTCGAATTTCCAGAGAGGAGTGGAGTCTCTCTAGGAAGTCACTCTTTCTCTACTATAATGCTGTTTTCCTGCCCATAGTCACTTATGCAGCAGGAATTTGGGTTCATCGGGCCACTAATTCCAAAATGAGGTTAAAACTGAATTCCATCCAGCGGAGCATGCTCCTCTCTATTCTCAGAGTCTGTAGAACAGTTTCCACCGCTGCAGTGCAAGTTATTGCGGGGTCCCTCCCATTGGATCTATTTGTCATCTATCGTGGCCTCTGCTTTCGACACAAAAAACAAATACCTTCAGAATTACTTGGAATCCAGCTAAATTTAAATGAAGATCCTAAAAAAGAGAAATCCAGATGGTTTAACGAGCTGATTAGCATCTGGCAGACCAGATGGAACACCACCGCACTTGGAGCGACGACAAGAAAATTTCTGCCTGATGTGACCTTCTTACTCTCTAAATCAGTTAAAACCTGGTGCTCTTTAACTATGCAAACTTCCTTTCTGATAACAGGACATGGCTCTCTCAATCAAAAACTCTTTCAGTTTCGCTTGCATCACACTGATCTCTGCAGCTGCGGGAATACAAAAGATTGGAGTCACCTGCTCTATATCTGTGCAATCTACGACGATCTTAGGGTGAAGCTCCGAACTGACGTTCCAGATCTCTCTCCGGGGAATGAGGAAATGCTTCTGCATAATAAGAATAATCTCTCAGCACTTCAGAACTTTGCCTCCGAGGTGTTTGCTCGCAGAAGAAGAATCAACGCCAGATTAGCGCACCAGAACAATCCACCAAATACAACTGTGTAAGCAAGCGGGACAATAGTTTTCTTCTATGGTTTCATGTCTGCATGAATTGTCACTGCACTGATCCTAAAGGTCATCATTCCACATCTGAATTATTCTGGATACAAGAGTATTTATTGAAGACTACCCCTTTTTTTTTTTTTTTTTTCTTCTCTCACCAGCACCAGTCTGTATGTGTGTGTGTTTTTTTTTTTTTTTTTTTTTTTTACTATTAGTTTATTATTATTTTATTTTATTCTTTTATTTATTTATTATTATTATTATTTTTTATTATCACGTGTCCTTTTTTTTTTTTTTTTTTTACCAGCACCACGGGTTGTGTTTACTTTATTATTATCATTATTATTTTCTTTTTCTTTTCTTTCTTCTTTCTTCTCTTTTTTTTTTTTTTCACCTTCTTTATTACAATTAAAATTTATTTATTTTTATTTTTTTTTAATTTTATTATTATTTTATTTATTTATTTATTTATTTCATTTTATTTTATTAATATTATTATTATTTTTTTCCCCTCTCTCGCTCCTTTCTTTTTCCTCTGGAATGGGCCCCCGGAGGAATCTGGCCCACCTTTTGGCAACATCAGGTGGGTCAGAGTCTCTTTTGAGGCGTTACGTGCTCTACTGGAACTGGTCAACCTTCCCGTGGTGTGGATGAATACCCAGAATCATCTGTCCAGGTGACTGATGCTTCTGGATAGCCAAGTGGCCAGAACATAACAACAGAACACACACATAAAACACACAAACGTACGTCACACACATATCTGGCCCATTTGTAGTGATACTGTTCTTCACAGAGACACGAGGCGGAGTTGAACAGACGTTCTACGTGCCGCCCATTACATATACACATGTCCACACATGTCCACATGTCGCCGTTAGATACTGATGAAATACTGATGATGATCCAATACTGATGAAAAGAAAAACTTTCTTACATCGGATACCAGTGAAGTAAAGGTAGATAAAAATCTGATGTACCGGATACCTCAAACTTAAGTTCTCTGAGCAATCACGAAATTGTACATGAAAACTCTGATGTAGATAAAAATCTTGAAAAGGAACAAGCTTTACCCAAGTCTGACTTGACACAAAACACTTCTTTTGTGGAAGGATTTGATTTTTCTGAACCTCTTGACCCAACAAGGGTATATAATACAATTACAAAAATTAAAAGATCTCTAGGGGAACACTTAGCAGTCGAATCGAGTAAGGTAACAACGGTTGGCTCTTATTTTATCCAGGGTTTATGGTCAGATTTTGAGGCTGTAACAACTGCACTAATAATTGAGAACGAGCGTTTAAAAGTCAAGGCAGAGGAGTTCCAAGTAAGAGCAAACCTTTTTGAAAACTTTTTTAAAGAAGATCCTAAAGTTACGTCTTTTGCGGACGTTGTTAGAGAACACACTGGAATTTTGCACAACGTCCTGCTGATCGGACTATCCCCTCAGGAGTTATTACTAAAGAACCCAAAAGTTTGTCTGAATCTGAATTCAGAACTGCAGAATATGTTAAACCCAGGAACAAAAGTGTAGTTAGTAGTGATCCTAACAATATAATAATATTAAAGCCTTCGCCTGACAGTTCAGGGTCAGGACATCAAAAACAAGTGGTCAGGACATCAAAAACAAGGTCACTGACACAATAAGGAAAAAGCACAGAAATATCAAGATTAAAAACATTAGATTGTTAAGAAACAATGGTGTTCTAGTCGAAACGACGAACTCTACAGATGCAAAAACCATTTGCAATTCCACAACGCTGACTGGTATTGGTCTGGCTATGGATAAACCCCGTTTGCAACGTCCCACTGTTCTAATATACAATATCCCCAAGGATTATTCCAAAGAGAGACCATTGTAGAGGATCTCTACATTAAAAACTTGAAAGACTGTGGCTTTAGCTTTGAAGAGGTGAGACAAGGAATCACATTCAGATTCAGTTCTGGTGCAGGAAATCATGGGGTATGGACATTCAGCCAAAACTGTGTGCACAAATCAGTCTCGTGTGGCCATTGTGCCAATGGAGGCCACGTCTTATCGGAATGCACGCACAAAGAGGAGCCACCAAAATGTGTCAACTGTAAGAGGAGAAATAGAGATTTTCAACATTCTGTTCGATAGCAGCTGTCCCGAATACACAAGAGTGGTGGAATTGACAGAAAAGAGAACACGATATGAGTAATACGGCTAATCTAAATCCTCTTTTGAGTGTAAATTATTCTTACCAGGGCATTAAAATCCTACAAATTAATGGCCAAAGAGCTAGAGCAGCTATGGACGAGATAAGGGTGGCGGCGTTTGAGAATAAAATGGATATTATTTGTATTCAGGAACCTTATTGCTCTGCACAAATTAGTGGTAGAGCATTTAAGGTAATGGGCTTTCCAACTTCTGCAAGAATTGTGCATTCGCTTGACAGTTCGCCCAAGACAGCTATCGTCATTTTGAATAACGATTTGGTGGTCACCTCTATTTCTGGTGAGTGTTCTCAGAACGCAGTCTGTGTGCTTGTCTCCTCGAAATTTAGAAATTTCTTCATTGTTTCTCTCTATTTCCCGCCGTCAGAAGATTTCCAACTGGCTCTGTACAATATAGATAGATTATGTACAAAGTTTGCCTCGAAAAACTTGATAATTTCTGGTGATGTAAATGCAAAATCCAATATGTGGTATAGGATTTTAGTGGGTTTATAGTGGGTTTATTGACCCTCGTGGTTCGGCCCTGGAAGATGTTATTCTTGCTCATGGACTTACTGTTCAAAATTTGCCTAATAAACCCTACACTTTTTCGACAGTCAACTGTGAAAGCAATATTGATATTACTCTGACCTCTGTTAAAATTGATTGTTGTATCTCTCATTGGGATGTTGTCCCAGAGTTAATCAACAGTGACCACCGTGCCATAGTTTATGGTCTTCTTCCTGGGCAGCGAGTCGATGACCTTCAACTTACTGATCTTAGGAGATTTTCCATTAACAGTATTAAATGGAACAAATTTAAAGATTTTCTCTCTGCTGTCTTTACGACAGAAATGATCGAATCCCTTAATATATTAATGGCTGAGGAGATTGTTGATTTTGTTTAAACCCAGTTGTATCTGGCCACGGATTATGCAGCGAAGAAAAAACACAACAAGACAACTCCTGTCCCTTGGTGGAACTCAGATCTTGCAAATTTAAGATAGCAAGTTCAGAACGCAAGGAAGGAATATCAAAAACACAGGCATCTGTCTCAACAGGATGTTCAAGTATACAAGGATTCTTATAGAGATCTTCGAAGGAGATACCACAAAGAAATAGCCAATGCTAAAATAGATTGTTGGCAAGGATTTGTCAAACAGGTTGGGAATTCAGAACCGTGGGGATTAGTTTACAAAATCTCCAGAAACAAACTAATCTGTGGAGAAGTGAACAATACAGTAAGAATAAACGGAGCGGAATCTGAGGACTGGAGCTCTACGGTACATGCTATAGTGTCAAGTTTGTTCCCTAAAGATATTCCAGAGTTGGATACATTGGGGCAAGGCCGGATAAGTCTTGAAAATAGTATGTATATGGGTTCAACTGATATTGAGTGTTTTAATTTGTTGGAGTTGGGTTCTGCCATAGCTAGACTAAACAGCAAGAAATGCCCGGGAATTGACCTTGTGGAGAATCATGTTATCGTCAAGTTTTTCAACTTATACCCACAAGTACTGCTAAATCTCTTGAACAAATGCCTCCTGGAAGGATACTTCCCAAATCAGTGGAAGTTGGCATTGCTCAAGATTCTTCACAAGACAGAGAAAAACACATCCGATCCCCGTGCTTACAGGTCAATTTCCTTACTTGCTAATCTGGGAAAGTTATTCGAACATTTTCTGACTCCCAGAATACTAAACAAATTTGAGGAAAAACAATTATGCTCAAGCTGTCAGTTTGGCTTCAGAAAAGGGAGGTCCACTGACGATGCTATTCTTACATTGACTAACTGTATCCATAATTCATCTTCTAAATATGTTTTGGCAATTTTTGTGGACTTTGAGGGCGCTTTTGACTCCCTCTGGTGGGAGAGTGCCCTCAGGTCTTTGAGGCTGGCTAAATGTGATAATTATGTGTACAGGGTACTGAGACCATACTTTAATGAGAGATACATCATGGTCAAGGCAAAGCATCTGTCTTATAAGGCCCAGGTTTCGAGTGGATGCCCCCAGGGATCGGTGTTGGGGCCTCTCCTCTGGAATGCTGTACTAGATCAGTGGCTCACGAGAACACACGAGGATTCTCTAAAGGCGGCCTACCCCGATGATCTCGTGATTGCCATAGAAGGAAGGTCGCGTAAGGTATTAGAGGACAAAATTAAACCCATCTTAGATGATTTGGTGTCATGGGCTGAAATCAACAAGCTCAAGATATCTCCGAGTAAAACAAATTTCATGACATTTAAAAACCACTTTACTTATGGAAGACCACCAAGATTTCAACTGAATGGTTCACAGATACCTTATGTTCCTCAAAACAAAAATCTTGGCATAAACCTCGATGATAAATTAACCTTTCTCCCTCATGTCACTAAACTGAAGGAAAAAATTAGAAATTTTACTGCTTCGGTCATAAGAATCTCGAAAAGAGACTGGGGTTTGAATAAAAAGACAGACCATGAAACTATATTATAAAGCAATATCTCTGCCTATAGTTTCGTACGGAGCAGGTATCTGGCACCAGAACATCGTTAAGGTGAAAATCAAAAATAAGCTACTATCAATTCAAAGGACAATGCTTCTGGCACTAAACAATGCCCCTCGTACAGTATCAAACAATGCCCTCCAAATCCTTGGAGGAGAACTGCCTTTAGATTTATTTATCTTATACCGTGTCATGATTTATAAACATAAGAAAGGACTGCAGGTATCTATTACGGGAATTACAACCGACCCAGTTAGTAACTTGAAGGTAGAACGGAAAAGAATATGGAGTGAAATGGTTAGTATTTGGCAAAGTAGATGGAATGAGTCTGTGCATGGTGAAGTCACAAAGAAGTATATTGAAAATGTTGAGTTTGCTTCTACTCAACTTTCTGTTTCATGATTTGCACCAAGCATGTTTACTACGTATTTATTAACAGGCCATGGATCTCTGAGGGCCAAACTTTTCGACAGAGGTTTGAGCCGGATCCTTTTTGCACCTGTGGTCAAATGGAAGACTGGATCCATGGTTTACTGTTTTGTCCGCAATATACAGACCATCGAATATTGCTACTTAATCAGGTTCCAGGTCTCGCTGAGGACAATGTAAAAATACTAGTTGAGAACAAAACAAACTTTGAGACTTTCCAGACTTTTGCAGAACTTGAACTGAGAACTCAAATCCAAAATCGAATATAAACCCGACAGCTGAAAAGTTAATATGTGTTTGTATCCCATTAAATATAAATAGAATGACTCATTGTAAGTTATGTAAATTTTATTGTATTGCTAGGATTTAGAGTTAAAATTCAATTATCTTGTACAAATGTAAATAAGTTTATTCGCTAAGTTTATTGGAGTTTTCCTAACTGACTTGTATCTGCTGCTGCTGAGGCTTGGATTTACTCTTTTTTTTTTTTTTTTTTTTTGTTGCTGGTTTCCAGGTTTGGGCAACCTGGGGACGGGATTGCTGGCACCCACCGGTAATGCACTATCTCCGGTGGGTGCGGGATTTGTGCACAAGGCACTAAAGATGACAGTAGACCCAGGCTTGGCAGCTTGTGCCTGGGGGCGGGCAACGGCTGCCTAGGTGTTTGCTGCTCCCTGGTGGCAAGGTGGACGTACGCAAGCGATAAAAAGCTTTGCAGAGTTTCTGCACCAACACAGACGTGCAAGGTGGAGATGGGCTTAGGCCTAGGAGCCACCCTTGATACAGGTAAAACACACACACACGTGTTCATATACAATATAGTATTTTATATATCTGTAATGAGAATGCTAATGAATATAAAACTGTATATCTTCTTTGTAAGTTTTTGTATATAATTTGTAAATAACTGTGTGTACAAATAAATGGAAATGTCGCCGTTAGAGGCGCAAACAACTGTAATCGTTGTTTATCGTGCGGAGGAGAAAGCACGAAATCTGTGAGGGTTGAAAGAAAAGCTCCCGTCTCTCCCCTCTCCCACAATTCAGTTGTCAATTGAAATCGCTTGGTTTTGTGTTTTTAAAAGTGCTCGTTGTTTAATCGACTGTTTTCAGGTTAAGACGGCATCAACAACCCGCTCCCCCCGCCATGCCTGACAGCGCTTTTCAATCGAATTTAATTAGTATCGTGTGCGTGTTTTCCGTAATTTCTAAGAGTATCGGAGAGTTGAATTCGTTCTTGCTTTCAGACATTTCGCATCTATCGGTCATCCCACTTTGTTCGACATCTCCTTTAAGCCCCACCCCATCCCCTTGAAAAGCGCATCGTCGCGATATTTGTTTTTCCTGCCGACGACTGTTAAACCTGTTTGACAAACCCTTCTGGCGAAGTGAAAGTAAAAGAAGAGGTCACTGTCCGCTTCCCCTCTTCATTCCTCGAATCGATAGGGGCAACACACTGTCGATCCATCCCTTCGTTTGATCAGTTCGTGTTCCTTCTTCGGTAAGGTAAGACTATTTTGAATTTCTCGCGCTGCTTCGCGCGCTTCTTGTACGTTGGCGAATGAACCTTGCATACGTTCGTCCTTCGATTCATCTATGGTTGCCGTTCGGATGCAGGCAACGAACTTTTACTATCGGATTGTGCAATATACGTCCAATAAGTGCAATACGACAACTAATAATCGCAGGAATGTCCTCAGCCTCCTTCCTCATATGGGTTCTTTGATGAATAGAGGACGTCTGTCTGATTGGCAAAGCTGTAGCCTTTCAGGGGTGGTAATCTATGAATTCAGACGGAGTTTGCCATTGTTCTCGCTTCACTAATCAGCCCAGATTGTCTTCACGCCAGGGGGAGTGCTGAGGCCGACATTTCGCAACAATATTCGATGGCACCATTTCTGATGTTTTTGATGACAATTTTTGTTTCTACGTTCGCAATTTAATTCTGTATATTTGCATTTCAGTCAGAGCTTGGAATGGACAGTGTAAAGTGTAAAGTGTGTTTGGGGTCAAACGGCACCAGGGGTTTCCCCCATCTCCGCGTAGTTTACATTGTCGTGTGATACAGTACACTGTAAAGGCCAGAGATTTAAAAGTGTATGGATATTGTAGATGAGTAGTGTTGTGTACCGTTGTTCTTCTGGCCATTTAGCCGCCAGGCCTCTGCTGAGGCCCAGACGTTGCCCACACTTTGCCCCGTGGAGGCAGACCAGGTACACCAATATTTTAAATAAGTACTCTGGCAGGTCCTGCCACCTAGTTTCCTGAGATTTCAGTGGCTAGGACCTAAAAAAAAAAAAAAAATAATAAAATAAAATAAATAATAAAAAAAATAAATAAAAAAATAAAATAAAAATAAAATAATAAAATAAATAAATAAATAAAAAAAAAAAAAAATTTGAGAGGTTATCGCGTGGTGGTTGTGCTAGAATTGTGAGGCCGAAAATTGTGGGCGAATCAAATTTGGCTGTAATTAAGTTTGGATGTGTGGGGCTTTCGCTTGCGTGCAGGTAGAGTGGGAGGGAGACTGAAGGCTGGGGGGGGCGACAGACAGAAGAATGGAGTCGATAGGGAGGGTGACTCCAAGATTTGGGGGGGCATGCCCATGCCCCACCAGAAGGGAAAGTGTGGGTGGCAAGGAGGGAAGGAGATAGAGGAACCATCACTTCCCCCCCGGCCAGGGAAAGGGAAGAAAAGTGGACCAGGCAAGGGCGCCAGGTCAGATCGCCAATAAGGCTAGTGTGCAGAGAGGCTCTGCAGTCTCTTCGGTCGGTGGAATGTCATTTTTGGGACATTGTCCCATCCGAGGTTTACAAAGTCCAGTTTATTTTGTAGCCATTCATTGGTTAAGATCCCATCCGAGGTTATTTAGTCCAGTCAGCTTGGATGTGCATTTGCGATTTCATTTTGTTTCTTCTGTTATGAAGTCGGATCCCTGGGGGTTTGATTTGTTCTGGTGGTCCATAGTGGTGTCGAATTGTTTTTCTGATTATGGGCAGCTTTGATGGGTACTTGCATTCTCTTCATTGCAGTGGTTGCGGCTGGGGGAAGGTCCGTCTTCTGCTAAAGAGGCCCTGAGCGAATTTTGTTAGCGCTTTGTAGCTGTCTTCTTCTTCTAGGATGAGGTGTTCCTGGTTTTGCAGTGTGAATCGAATTTCAGTGATGAGCCGGCAGCGTAGATCTTGATACAGGTGACAGTGATACATGAGGTGTTCCCATGTTTCTGTTTGGCCACAGTGGCAGAGAGGAGTGTCACTGAGTCGGAAGCCTGATAACTTGTGTCTGAATGCACCGTGTCCGGTAAGTAGGTATGTGACGAGGAGTCCTGGAGACAGCCAGTGGGGATATTTTGGATATACCGTCTGAATTGTCGGCACGAATTTCCGAGTGATTTCACCTTTGATTGAATTTTCCCAGCGGGTTTGCCAGGTCTGTCGGAGATGCAGTGTGAGTCGCTTCTTTTCCATTTTAGGGTCATTGGCTAAGTCAATCGTGTAGTTCAGGCAGGTGGACGTTTTTCCTTTGCTGAGGTGGTGTAGGATTCCGCGACGAATGATCTCCAGGTCCAGGGGGAGGGCACCCATAAGGACCTGCAGTGCGTGAGTACTCACCGTCCTGCAGGCTCTGGAGATCGTTAGCAGGGTATATCTTTGTATCGTCTCGAGTTTTCTCCTGTTGACCGCGGTGGTCGCTTTGTGGTACCAGACTCCGGAGGCATATGAAATGGCTGGCAGGAATACTGTCGTATAGAAGAGGGCGAGGGTCCTTTTCCTCAAGCCCCAGTCCTTACGGGTGACTCTTGCAAAGAGTGCAGAATAGTTTCTGATTTTATTCCTGATGTATGTCAGATGTGGTGTGAAGGATAGATTCCTATCGAGCATGACTCCCAAATGTTTTAATTCCGTTGCGAGTTTGACGGTTTTCCCCTGGACTTTGATTTGGGGAGGCCTCCTAATATCTAGGTTCCCCCTGAGTAGGACTGAACATGTCTTGGTTGGAGAAATTGTGAGTTTGTTGTTGTCAGCCCAGTCTTGCAGGATAGTGACTGCTCTATTTGCGGAGTTCTCTAATTGTGCTCTGGAGTCCTCAGCAAGCATCAGAATAAGATCGTCTGCGTAAGCCTGGGATGTGACGTTTCCAAGGTTGAGATTTAGGAAGCCGTCTAGGACGACATTCCAAAGAAGAGGGCCCAGAACGGAACCCTGTGGGCATCCTCTGTGTATCAGCCGTGATACGGAGCAATACGGAGTAGTGACTGTGACTGATCTGTCTGAGAGGTATGTACTGATGCATTTGTATAGATTTGCTGGCAGGTTAGCCTCCCGGAGCCTGCTGAGGACACTTGGCCACCAGAGAGTGTCAAACGCCCCAGCAAAATCTATTGCGATGACGAGGAAGTACTTTCGGTTGGTTGTGGTTGCGGCGTTAACAATATTTTCCAATGCATCTACGGTGGAGTATCCTTTTCTGAACCCGAACTGATTTCGGGATTGAAGGCCTGCGTTTGAGTAGTGAGTTTCTATCCGATTTCGTAGAAGGTGTTCCATCAGTTTGCTCAGTACAGACAGCAAGGCTATGGGTCTGTAGGACCCTGGGAGATCCTGCTGCTTTGTTGGATTTTTGAGGATGAGCCGAAGCGTTGCCGTTTTCCAGGTGTGTGGGAAATAGCCTTCTTTTAGGCACTGGTTAAATAAATTTAGTATTTTTTTTTCTGGAATAGTCTCAACCGCCTTTTTTACGATTTCTGGCTCTAATAAGTCTGCACCTGGTGATTTCCTGTTTCTTAGTTTGGCGGCTGCAATGTCCAGTTCGATCCTAGTAAAGGGCTCCTCCTCTTCGATTGTTGTGTAGGTACTATTTCTTAGGCAGAGCGATGTTTGTTCTGGGGTGGTTGGATCCAGGTGTTTCTGGAACATGGCATCTAGGATATTATTGATGGATTCCTGCCACGTTTTGGTGTACTCCCCTTGTGGCTTCTTGGTTGTGGGGATGACTTCGCCTCTGGGGAGTTTATTTGTGGTCACTCTGTAGACCACTCCCCAGGGGTTGTCGTTTCCAACTGTGGATACTAGGTGCTCCCAGGAGCGTTGTTTTCGTTCACGGATCTTTGCTGTATATTGATTCCTGGCCGTTCGGTACTGTTGTCGTAGTGCTTCCACCTCTACTGCAGGCCAGCTACGCCTGGCACGTTGAAAATTTTTTCGGCAGGTGTTTACCACACGTCTGAGTTGTTGTAATTCTGGGGACCACCAGGGAACAGCTCCCGGAGTAGGTTTTTTCCGCTTTATGGAATTGTTTGCTGCATCTGTGATAAGCTTGACAATTTTAGCTTGGTGTCTATCTGGGTCTAGTCCTTCTGTGTCAAGTGCTTGAGCAGCTGTACGTAATGACTCCTGGAAGAGAGGCCAGTCTGCCTTCTCAACAGCATATCTGTGTTGCATTTGTCTATGTACCATTTGTCTATTTAGTTTCCGGTTTAGTTGAAAGGTAATTGTTCGATGATCAGATGAGGTCCAGTCTTCTCTGACAGTCCAGAATGCAATGTGGTCCGCTAGAGATCTGGTAGCCAAAGTAACATCAATCGTGGCCTCCCACATCGTGTTTGAAAATGTTGGTAGGTTGTTTGGTTTGTTAAGGATCATATAGCAACTGTTTGCCAGATACTCCTCCAGGTGTTGTCCATTAACCGCGCCACGTCGCTCCGGGGTTTCACTAAACCACGCCGGCGAACGGCAGTTTGCATCAGCCCCCACTACGATTTTAGCATTCGGGAATTCCTCCAGAACATTTTGCAGGTAAGTTATAGCTGGGAGGATATCTTCTCCTGGCCGACAGTAAAGCGATACTGCATAAAATTCGCCCAGTGCAGTGATGACGTGGGCACATACAGCCCACGAGAGACAGTAATTTGTGATTTTGGTGACTGTGTAGTCTGGATTTCTGATTAGAATGGCGGCCCATGGCGTTTCATCATCAGTTTGCACGATTTTATACTTCAGGGGATATCCCTTGACCTTCTTACTGTGCGTATATGGTTCCTGGATGAGCAAGATATCCAGGTTTTCCTCGTTTGCTGTCCTGGTCAGCTGCGCGGCAACTGCCTTGGACCTCTGGGCGTTTAATTGTGCAAATAGTACCCTGTTGTTATTATATGGTCTAAGATGTGTACCCATAATCGAGTCTCAATTGGTATGTACTCCTTGCTTTTTGGTATATAGGGCACTTATTGTCCCTGATAGAGTGATCCGCCTGCAGCTTTTGTGACTTGCAGTTTGCACACATAGGTGGTTTGTCCTTTTTTGGGCATGATTTAAATTCGTGGCCTCGTTCAGCGCAATGGCCACATGTAGGCTGGGTTTGGGCACAGGTATGTGTTGTGTGCCCAAAGCGGCCACATCTAAAGCATTTGGGTACAGACACATGCTCCCTGTAGCGGTGGCTGCCCCAGTTTATAAATACTCTGTTTTGCTGGCTGATGGTTTTCCACGCAGCTGGCGATAGTTCCACGACCCAATTTGTGACCATGCCTGATCTGGATCTCGTTTGATGTTTTGGTGTTATTAGGCTTGTGGGTTCCATGTCTGGGTGATCTCGCTGGAGGTTTCTTGTATAGAGTTCATCCTGCAACATTTCTGGGGTCAGATCCTTGTCGGTGTCGTAGATTACAATACTCGGTCCTCTTCTTTTTGGTGGCGCTGCTTCCAGGCCAAGGGTTTGAATCTTTGGATTTGTAATTATCTTTTTAGCATCCTCTGCTGTCTGTGTCTCAATTATCACACCTATGTTACGCGTTTTGCGGACTGACTTTATTTTAGTCGTTTTTAGATCGCCTGCGAGGTTTGTAATGACAGTGTTTTTTACCTCTTCGCTTGTGGGATGTTCCTCTGTGGAGGTTGGTCGGAGGATGACCAAATGTGGTGTTGGCAGGAGAGTCTTTCGTTTGGGTATGTTTTCTGCGGTTAACACTTGCGGTTCTTGTGTTTTGATCCTCAGCACGTCGGAGTAGGACGGGGCGCGCTGTGGCATTTCTTTCGCCCTTCCTTCCTGATAGACTTCCAGTTTGGCGTTTGCGATTTCATACTTTGATTGAGTGTCAAGAAGTATGGTCTCTAGTTTGCTCCATATGGTGACTATGTCGGCCCGAAGCACTGTTGTTATTCTATTTGTTTGTTCTTTAAAAAGTGTTTCGAGTGCCGTTCGGAGCACAAGTATTTGTTGGAGAACAGGGCCCTCAGGGATGTTAGGGTCCAGGACATGTTTGTCCTGTTTTTTACTATCACCTGCCAGGTCTATCTGTGGTATTGCAGGGTCTTGTTGCTCTTTTTGCTCTGTCTGGCTACGCGTCTCCCTCTTGTTCTTGCGTTTTGGTGCTGGGGTGTTCCTCACCTTGTCTGGGCTTTCCTGCAAGTCCACGCTGGCTGGGTCGATTCCCGGTCCCATTTGGGCATCTGCAGGTGTTTTTTCCATTTTTCCTTCTATAGTTCTCGGGTTTTACGGATAATCGGAAAAACTTCGGATTAGCGGGTACTGGGTCAGCAGCTAGAAAGGACTGCCAAGTTGATGATGAATGGAAGTTGCCACAAGTCCGTAGCTATAATAGTAGCTGAGTTACAGCTGGCAGCAGATTTGGGCTACCCCCCACTGATACAGATGTGGGGGGGGGAACAGTCAAATTAAGAGATGTTCCCAGAACGGAGCAGATTTCTGTGGGGGGTATTTCAGGGAGCTGGAGGCGTTAGCGACACTTATATTTGCATAACTTAAATACATCACAATTTGAAGACAAAAACCATGTAGAGTCTATGGTGGGGGGGGGAGTCACTAAATACATGTTTTTTAAGTTCATTTTACACAATTGAGGGCACAGTTTGTTGGAACAGTCTTCCAGCTCGGGTTTACACTGGTGGGGCACCCTTCCCAGTCAATTGCAGCGTACTAGCGTGGCCACCGCGTTATATCGGCGCCTTTCTATAGCCTTGCTGCCAGCCACATGGTGACCAGTGCAGTCTGGCAAACAAAGGATATAGATACTAACGCTAGTAATCTGCTAAATTCCCAATAGAATGTTCAAAATTTCTTACCAGGGGGATCCTCTAATCAGCATCTTTGAAGGAGACCACAATTTAAAACTTAAACTATGGTTTAACCACATATTTAAACAGAACTTTTACGGAGCGTTGCGACAGACGTCCACGCTGGTTCGGCGGCCATATTTCCTTCATACAAAGGGGACTAGGAAAGTTTTGCAATATGACGCAACAATGAATCACAGGAAGCTGCATGTTGAGACATGTTCATATGTGCATAGTAGCCGCCGCGCCAAGTCGATGGGCTCAGTTATTCATTAGTAGTGAGAGTGTAAAGTGCTTGCGATGGCATCGTGGTCACAAAATCGCTTGGAATGGACAGTAGTCAACGCCTTTCTGGTTCGTCAGGCGCATCGGTCACTTATTTGATTATTAAAAATAAGATTATTAAAAATTGTTTTTATACGCCTTGCCTTTAAACAAGTGCAATCAGACAGGTCCCTTACTGGATTCAACTGGAAAACAGTTTCATAGAAAGAAGTGACCAACGAGTTGAACTTGGACGATCTTCACAGTTAAAAGACCATTCGAACCATGAGGGAAGAGCGTCAAGCGGTGATTTGTTTTGGCCCCTAGTTGTAGAATCGAAGCTGAAAATAACAAATCCCTGTATGTGAACGTGCACCGTGCATCTTCACACACAAGGAAACTAAGGCTATGAGGTATCGTTCATTGTGTCTGTAAATTGCGCGTGTTCTATTGGTCGATTAGGGTGTTTACTCACAAAACACGATTAAAATCGTGTTTTGTGAGTAAAATGAAAATGAGAACGATAACACCCTCACCCCAAACCGACTAAATCAGGGCGTTGCCAAATAAGCCCGTCGTTGACGGGATTCAGACCCCGACATTTTCCATCCGGTGTGGGGAGGACGGTCATTATATTCACGTTGCTACCAGCGAGGTTAAAAGATAAGAGAAAGAGAGTATGGGCGTTCCTGTGAATGGACTACTGTAACAAGTGGAACCCCTAAGCAATAGGGCCACTTCTGTTTTTCTCATCTTAATGACTCGGAGTTTATCAGAGTTTGCGTGACTCAAATGTAAGAAGGGTAATTGACTACCAGAAACTGGCCATTTTACTTCGAAAAGACTTAAATCGGTCTGAAAATTAAAAACACAAATGTCAACTGAAGTTTAAATACTTCTAAACGAAATCAGAACGTTGCGACAGTAAATTACAAGAAAGCACTAGCGGAGAGAGCTAAGACAGAGGAGAGGGAGTTCTCATATGCGAATTCAAGAAAAAAAAAAAAAAAACGAAAGAGAGAATAAATGGAATTAGGTCCGTTAATTGGTCTCGTTGGAAATCCACAGAAAGCCGACAGAAATGGCTGACGAATTGAACAAATAATTCCCAACGACATTTGCAGTTAAGAGCGAGCTCGAATCGCCGAGGAAAGTCCACGAGTGTCAGACTGCTGCAAAATGAGTGCTATCATCATCTCGGGCAAGCGTTCGTTACAAAAGCTGCTGAGAATAAAGGAGGGCAGTGCTTCGGAGGGAGAGGGTCATTGGCATTTGGTCGTGCAGGTCAAAGCGATAAAGTAACGGTTGTGGGACTTAGTAAAGATATCGTGGAGTTTCAAAAGAGCACCATCGGGGGAATTCGCGCGTTGCATACTTCCATGTCGTAAGCGGCACGTCTTGTCGGTTGCTCACAGCCCAAAGAATGAGGTCGAACCGGTCAAAACTACCCCCCCGCGACAGAACTGGAAAGGATTACGCGAGGTTACGCAAGATTACGCGAAGATGTTCATGGCGAGCGAAGGGTGCAGCGCGTTGTACGAGCTGAACGGCAGGTCACTGTGAACAGTTGACGTCGCAATACAAGAACAATATCCCAAATGACGACGCGCTGCACGCTCAGACAAATCCGCGTTTATGGTGTGTAGATGAAGGCCAATCAGCGTAGTGTGTGTGTGTGTGTGTGTACGTGTGTACGTGTATCATGGTGGCTCCAAGGCAGTAGCCCATCTCCACCTTTATTCTCTGTCTTGGTGTAGAAACTGTAGGCCACTTCACCACCAGGGAGCCGCGAACACCTGGGCAGCTGCCGTCTGGTGCTCGTCCCCAGGCAAGATGAAACCGGCCTGGGTGTACTGGACAACATCCCGCACCCACCGCAGGTAGTGCAATACCGGTGGATGCCAGCAATCCCACTCCCAGGTTGCCCAGACCCGGAAGCCAGCAAAAAAAAAATAAATAAATAAATAAATAAAATAATAATAATAATAAATAAATAGTTAATTAAAAAAAAAAAGATAATGATAAAAATAAAGTGGAATAGTTACCCATAGTAGTACCACTACATATTATTAGATAAAGCAATGCTTAAATTATAGCAGTTTAACATTTACTTAATTAAGTTTAGTGCCGAGTCGAAACAAGTAGCACTAAAACGAGTAGGGCTTTTAACATTACATCATCTTCACTATTTACAATATAAACCTTTAGTCGTTGCCCAACTCGGGCAAACACAGCATCTCACGTTTTTAGTCTTCTCCGAAACTGAAGGATTCTGTACAAGGCCTCGCCTCAGAGCCAGCACAAAAATCACAGTTGTAGTTTAATTGTAATTAGCACGCGCTCGCTTCGGTCTCCAAAGCGGATCAGATGTGTCCAATAGATAATACTGAATCCAACACAGAAAATCAGTGTAGTGGCGTACGCGTATCATAATGTAGTGTCTGGTTGCGTTGTTTGGATTGAGTGACTGGCCTCGATCCAAAACTCGTCGCAGTAAGTAGCCACCACCTAGTTACCATCCGTGACACGTTTCACGGGTGGTAACTAGGTGGTGGTAATTAGCCGGGACAGCGATCTACTATCTAGCGCAGGTGACACGTGCCCATCTACTCAGTATACAAATCAGAAAACAATAGAGTAGTGCAGTGTGTACGGAGTAAAATGAAAAAAGAAGAGGAGAAAGTGCCAGTATAAAGCAAGACAGGAAAGAAAACAGAATAAAGAGAAGAAAAAAATAAATAAGTGAAAGAAACGGAAACCAGAGTTTCAATCCATCGCTTCTGTACACAACATAATTCAGTTTTCAGAAGCGACTGTCACAGAATGAGTAGCGCAACAATTCGCAACAAAACAATTTGCACAGGTTGGGAGGGGGTGGGGGTTTCAATCAACATCAGAATGTCCACTTTTTGCACAATGCAAACAAATTTCTTTCTTCTTCCAGCAGTTCTTAGGACACCCTCTGCACCCTGCCATGTTGCATTTTTTCCCAGACAGAAAAGGGATCTTCCAAGAAAATAATGAGCCTTGTCATCTGGCCCGCATTGTGCGCGATGGTTCCAGAAACACTGACGATACTACCCATATTAATTGGCCTCCAAATTTGCCTGACCTCAGTCCTGACCTGACCTCCTACGAACACGCAACCGTCATCTATTCCGACACCGTGGAAAGCCCTGCAGGCAGAATGGCTGTAGGTCTTCGGACCTCTAGTGGAGTCAGTGTCTAGGCGAATAGCGGCTGTTATCCGTGCGAAGTGTAACTCAAAACGGCATTAGGTAGGTGCTCATAATTTACATCACTCAGTGTACATCTCCACTTCAGTAAAGCATTTTGATGCCGTCCGTCATGGAGGGCAACTAGATAAACTAGAACAAACTGTGATTGCTGGTGAGATCCAACAATAGTTGCGAGCTCGTTAAAAGACAGGAGAAAGAGGGCTGTCCTATCTCGTCATTCTTCAGGGTGATTACGGTATCAGAGATCGGTGTTAGGTCTCCCTTCTATTTCTAATTTCCATAAATGATATGAGGGTATCCACGGGAAGCTGACAAAGTTTTCTCATGATTTGACGATGGGAAGGGTGGTTAGCAATTAGAGCCAGGCACTTTTGCTTGAAAGAGACTTGGATCGGTAGTATATATATAGGGCCCAAAAATGCCAACTGCAGTTTAATGAAGCCCCAAAAACGAAAAAAAAAAAAAAAAACTGCATCATGTGAATTTTACAAATAATGTGTTTTGCGCTGCATTGTGGGTTGCAGAAATGTTCAAAACGCATTTGTTAGATGGGATATATATCTCCATGAATGAAACCCAATAAAGACTCCACCTGATATGCCTAATTGCCATAAATATCTTCCCAAAGGGTAAAATGCGCAATTAATGGAAATATGAGAAATCACGCAAATGGCAATCATCACAACCAAACATACATTTTATTGCATTTCCGTGTACAAACTGGAATGCCAAGTTAACCTAATAGTATTATGTACTGTAAATCAGCAAAATAAGTCCTCCCTATTTTGTTGTTCCTCCTCGAGCTGCAATTACAGCCTTGCAACGATCTGGAGGCGCCTCCGTAGCCAGGTGGGAAGGAGCAGCAGTGCGTAGCACATCTTCTTGATTAGACCGGGGTTCGAGCCCGTGCTCACCAAATACGAAGGATACGGAAAGGTTAGGGAATGACCACCGCATATCCCCGGAGCAATATGGCCTTAGTTGCTAATGCTCCTAAAAACCAAAAAAAAAAAAAAAAAAAAAAAAAAATCAGAAAAGATGACGGTGTCCCATTTCTCTTTTGTAATTGAAACATGCGTTTTAGCCCAAGCAAGTCGCTTCTTCCTCATTTGTTGGGTCAACAAAGGCTTCTTTTTGGGACAATAGGCATAGAGACCACATTCCGAAAGCCGTCTTTGGATAGTTCGTGAGTTGTTTCAACGCCAGAGGTCATCTCAAAGTCCAGTTTTAGATCAGGAGAACTACCATGGCGATTACGAAGTTTTAAATATCGATCTTGGGAAGGCGTAGTCACTCTACATCACAAGATTTAAGCCAGCCAAAGTCTGCATCAGATCTTAAGAGCATTCACAACAGTTGTCAGTGAGATGTCCTCGCCTCCATCATTATTACAAAAAGAGAGCTTATCCAAGCCATCAATGATATCCCACCAACGTCTTGCACCGAAAATGATGGGGTCCCACAATTCATTCTAAAGAGCGTTAGTGTTTTCATCATTGATGCACTCGTAGGAATCCTTAATCCAAAGTTTCCCAAAAGCCTGGAAACAATATATTGTCCGACCAATCCCAAAAACACAGGGAGCGACCTCACTTTCACAATTCAGGACAATATTGAAAGCCTCATATATCCTAAAAGTCATGGAGAAGTGCCTTCTTCCCATCCTAAAACACCAGGTTCTGCCATGTGAATCACTATTTATTCACTACGCCTTGAAGCTTAGATCCACCATTAGCAACCTGCTGGAAACCACTAACACAATTCTGGGGACTTTACAAGATGGGGCTATGATGGCAATTGTTTACTGGATGTCCAGTCTGCATTCGACAACAAAGACATCCAGCCCATCCTGCAACTTTGTGAGGAGAGATAGCAGATCAAAGGCAATTACTAGAATTCTTGAAGTCGCTACTTACGACCCAGGTAGGTGTTCTCCAGGGCGGAGTTCTTTCGGGGCTCCTTTTTACGGCTGCCATCCACCCATTCCTGTGCCAGCAAACAGAATTGATCAGTTATGCAGACGACTTGAAGCTCCTCTATGGGATCCACGGGACCGCCCGACCTGATTATGCTTCCGAAACCATCATTAACAGCCTTAAGAGTCTGATTACATACTTGGCACAGTTTTCTCTTAAGATAAATCCAAACAAAATCGCACAAATGGTGTTCTCACTCGAATCAAACCCAACGCAACTAAACCTGGAAATCCACGCAACCCCCATCACCCCAGTAACCAAACACAGAGATCTCGGCGTTATCTTCGACCTCAAACTCAGTTTCGTACACCATGTTGCAGACATTCACAACAAGGTCTGCAGAGCAAGATGGCTTGCCAAACAACACCTCCTTCATGCCACAGAGCCCGAGTACACACTCCAATACATATACAGGTTTCTGCAGCCAGTCATCACCTACGGTTCGGAAATCTTTATTTATTATTATCTTGATTTTCTCGTAAGAGACACCCGCTTACGGCTATTAACCAGGGGGGGGGGTGCACATTCAGATATAAAAATATAAGTTATATACAGAATTATTCATTTATTATTTATAGATATCATTGTCTTAATAAATTATACAAATTATACATTGTCTAATTAATTATATCATACATATCATTGCCTTGTTTTACATGACGGGCAGATAGAAAGAGAGCATAAGCATAATTTGCAATTTTACAAGGAATTAGAGAATGTTCCCATCTACACCACTATTTACAGCGAGATAACAGAAAGACAAGACGTCCAATATCAACATAACAGGAGCAAAAACAGTCCCGACCAGTTCATTCTTCATTTCCTGCATTCTCTTTTGTTCTCATTTGTGGGCTTCACTCAACATTTATAGGTGGAGTAATGCATTCTGAAACATTTCAGTCCTGGACCTCTTCTCTGTGCAAAGCTTTTCTGGGTCTGCTTGAAGATCGTTGTAGATCTTAACGGTGTTAAAAGGAAAAAATCGCCGAAGGCTTCTCAGCTGTGTGAGCGCGCTATTGAGTGGAGGGGATGGTGTCCTATTCGCCCACTTTTGCGTCATACGGCCGAGTCAGCAGGCAGTCTGACTGGGCGTCGGCAACTAAAACCACGCTAAAACCAATTGCATCTAACGAGTACTGTCTTCTTCGGCGGGTCCTATTCAAGCATAAACTGCCACTCCTCACACATATTTTAGATATTACCAAAGTACTTGATTACAGAAGAGTTACGGAACGGATCTTAACCCTCTGCTTACTTGCCTCAATTAAAATGATAGCGGGTGAAATCAATATGCCAAGTTTCTGGCAGATGAGCAATTGGAGGGAGGATCCCCCGAAACCCTTAAGAGCCCTCCCCTCTCTGCAGCCTGTGGCGTGGATGCTCAGAATAGGCGACAGATTCCTGCCCATGGGTATGCTCCACAACGTCCAGGAGATGGATGTGGACTACAAAAAGTTCATACAGGACAAATCGTAACGAAGACGCATCATCAGGAACAGCTTTCGTCTTCGGCCGAGTGACATCCATCGTTTTTTCGTCGCGCAGTGTGTGTAGCATGAAAAAAAAAAATATATATATATATATATTTTTTTTTTCTTTCATTAGTATTAGCATTGGTAGAGGCAAGAAAACAAGCTTATGCAGCTTCATCCAAAAAAAAAAACCGCTCCTTTTTCACATCTCCGTTCGTTCGAAATACCTGTTCAGCTGAGCCTTAAATTTATTTAGGCTATTAACTTTCATAACAAAAGATGTTCCACCAACCAACTACCCGCTGGCTAAAGGCAAATTTCCTCACATCTATCCTACATCTGTCTTCTTCAATTTGAATTTATGCCCTCTCAGGTGATTATTCTGAGCAAGAGGAAAAATCCCATCAGCATGCTCAAACCATTCAAGGCTTTTTCCACCTCAGTCAGATCACCTCGCA
Source organism: Mastigoproctus giganteus (assembly GCF_048544385.1). NCBI lineage: Eukaryota > Metazoa > Arthropoda > Arachnida > Uropygi > Thelyphonidae > Mastigoproctus > Mastigoproctus giganteus. Next base: position 471,313 of record NC_143577.1, on the reverse strand, counting down.
GGTGCCTAGTCTCCAAACGCTGTAATCTGCAAAACTTAAGCCTTTCTTCATAAGAGCACCCCTTTGTCCCATTCACTAATCTTGTTGCCCTTCTCTGTACTCGTTCCAGCAGCTCTACATCCTTCTTGAAATGAGGCCTCCAGACCTGTATACAGTACTCTAGGTGTGGCCTGACCATCGCCTTATACAAGGGAATAATCACCTCCTTATCCCTGCTAGAAAAATTCCTATATATCATTGACAATACACCATGAGCTACTCTTGCAGCCCGTCTGCACTGCTCAGAGAACTTCATATCTGCCTGCACAACCACCCCCAGGTCCCTTTCATTCTCTACCACTATCAGTGTAGTACCACAGAGTTGATACGTTGCTCTGGGGTTGCTGTTTCCCATGTGTAGTACTTTACATTTGTCAATGTTAAACTTCATTTGCCACCTCTCAGCCCATCTGCTCAACCTTTCCAGATCTTGTTGCAGCAGAGTACTGTCATTAGTGTCCTTAACAACCCTGCCAAACTTCGTATCGTCTGCAAACTTGGACATTAAGCTTGATATACCATCATCAATATCATTTATAAATACAGAAAACAATAATGGACCCAACACTGAACTCCATTAATAATATTAGTCCACGATGAGCAGTGTCCATTGATTACCACTCTCTGTCTTCTCCCCCTCAACCACCCCTTTATCCATAGCAGCAATTTGCCTCCAATGACACACTGCTCCAATTTGTGTAGTAGTCTTCCATGTGCAACAGTATCAAAAGCCTCTCTAAGATCCAGATATATGATATCAAAATTATTCTTTCTCCTCCCTGAATAACTTTCATGTGTGCATGTAGATACAAAATGCTCGTTTAGTTTGGTAGCCATCTGAGCAAGATCATCAGTAGTTGAACCATCGATGTCAAGCGGACCAATCTGATTCATCCCCTTCCTTCTAGAGGTTACATAAGTAAAGAAATCTTTGTTGTTTTTCTTTGTTTCCTTTGCCAAAGATTTCTCGTAATCTGCCTTCGCCTGCCTAACCTCCTGTGTAACTTGTTTGCAGATCAACTTGTATCTATCATAGGCTTCTGTGTCATGTGTTAATTTGTAAGTATCCCATGCATTTTTCTTCTCTGCCATATGTCTCATTAGTTCATCTGAAAGCCATTTAGGCCTAAATCTTGAACATCATTTCTTAGTTGGTATGTAAAGCCTAGTAGCTTCCAAGATAAGTTCTTTGAATGCTTCCCATTTTGAATTTGCTGTTGGTAACATCATCAGTTGGTCCCACCGTATAGAATTTAAATACTGTCTCAGTCCATCGTAGTCGCCTTTACGAAAGTAAAAACCCTTCCCTTTAACCCTAATGGTAGTTACCTCTTTCAGTAAATCCCACTCCAACATCTTTTCTCATGTTGTCTTTCCATGTTGTGATCACTGCCACCTAGTGGTTCCTTTATCAGCAGATTCTTAATACACGAATGATCACTGCTTTAGGTGATCAATCCTGTACATCTGTAGGAGAATCAGAGATTTCCTCGACCAACAGTAATACCAGACATTACAACCACTCTGTGTACTTGGTAGCAGTACCTGTCACGGAGTGGAAACCCCCCAATCAGGGAGAAATAATATAAGAGCAACAAGAATAATAATAATAAGATTCTAAAGTGAAAAGTTGAGTCTCCGTCAAAGGAAATAATATTATTTCAACTTGAAACAGGAAATTCCCACAAAGCAAATATTGTTTCAGAGGTTCTATCTTTCAACAGGAGATGGCGCCACGAGCACATCACAAAAAATCTATTTCCAAAGAACAAAATCAAATTGCATTAATTATTCTGACTTTACAGAAACAAAGGCGACTATTTTATAATTACATACGTTAAGAGCCAATGAGAACTTTAATAAGAGCCTTCAGGCCCTCCCACCAGTTAAAGATGAATAAAATTCTATTAAGCAGTAATTAACCTAATTAGCCTCCCCTGACGCCATAAAAAGACATGGCAGCCATCTTCACAAACTACCTTGACAAATATCCCCAGAATGACATCTCGATATCTGACAAGCGCCGCCCCTCGCGGATATTTCGACATCGAATCGTGGCAGCTGCAACACAAACGGAATATTGGAGAGCGAACTTCAAGGTTATATCGCGCTTCAATAAATGCACTCGCTGAGGACACCATTTCGGTACTTCCTGGCACCGCGTCGTATTAATTATCAAATCAGTTTATTGGCCAATAAATATGGTTTGCACCCCTTACACGGCCACTCAGCCATGAGAGCGATCCGTAATACAATTAATTATTTACGTTCCAATTATATATAATCTTTATTGTATACAAACGTGGTACCACTTTGCTTATTGGAGGCTTGAAGTGGTGAAACCCATGTTTAGTCTCTAGAGCAAAGTTTCCGGCATCCCCCCCCCCCCCATACTTCTTCAACCCATGCATGGTACTAAGTACTATAGGTTTCGATACCTTTCGTGTTTGGGGTTTTCATAAAAAAAAAAAAAAAAAAAAATATACAATAGACCCTTCGCAGCAGCAGCAATGCCAGGGATTTTACATTGGATGGTGGACAATAAACAAACAAGTTTATATTAAATATGATAAATATAAATCAGTTTTACAATTAGTGGATGTCAACTTACATAAATAACAGCCATAAATATGGAATATTTACAAATTTCTGTCGCCGATTTAACAGTAAACAAATTTAAGTAGAGCTTTAACAGGGGGGGGGGGGGGAGTCGGGGCAAACCTGGACACATCTCAGTATCTTGGTTTCACGAGCTTTTCCAGTGGGAGTAGATGTCAAAGCTCCGTCCACGTGAAAGTTTCCTGCAATTTCGCCGATCTCTATCCTTTTGAGTCACAGAACGTGTCACTGGCAGCATTCTGCTGCCCTTGGAGTCCTAGCGATGTCGTCCATTCTGGGGGCGTCTGTGCATCCGGTTATGACGTTAGTGAGTGTTAATATATATTTTGGGCAGCACTCTGTTTCCAAGGCATCACGTCTAAATTCGAGAAGAGCACCGATCTAGAGATGGTATACTGTTTCGCTGTTATTTTATTAAGTCATTTAAGGATCCAATACTCAAGAAATTTGATGAAGTGGGTTTTAGGCGCTGAGGACCAGGTGATGTAGGAATATAATAGAATGGGATAAAGGCAGCGTTGGACATATCGGATGATAACCTAAGGATCATGTATTCCTGTGAACTCTTGGCGTAGCAGCCACATTGCTACATAGGTCTTCGTTTTGGTGACGCTTAGATGCTACTGAAATGTGAGGCCCTCATCCCACGTTAAGCCTAGGTCCTTATGTGAGATGACTTTTGCTACAAGTCCCCCTTGCGATATAGATTTATATGTTCTTCTTTAACCTTTTGTTTGTTAAGATCGGGCTTTTCAGCTTAATGCTGGCTTCGAATTCCCAACTAATGAAACGAGAAGGTGACGAAGTCTGCTATCAACTTCATTTTAGGAAAACGGAGCAAAATAGATAACGCAATAAATCAATTGGTGATAGAAAATTAGACATTAAAGGTAAGGACGAAAGAACAGCAAATAAAAATCTGCTTATTGACCAACGTAGTTCCATCGACTAAGCCTTATTTTGCCGAGACTGCTAGCAGTCTTCACTAGCATCAGCACGTAGACATGTGTGGACATGTAAAGGGCGGCACCTGGAACATTCGTTCAGCTCCGCCTCGTGTCTGTCTGAAGAACAGATTCAACTGTAAAGGGCCAGAAATGTATTAGTGTAGGCTTGTGTTTATTATGCTTACCCCCTTGGCTACCCAGAAGCATCAGTCACGTGGACAGATTATTCTGGGTACTCGCCCACACCATGGGAAAGTCGGGCAGTCCCAGTATATCACGTACTGTCTCAAAAGAGACTCTGCCCCTCCCCCCCCCCCGGTGTTCCCAGCAGGTGGGCCATCATCCTCTGGGGGCCCAGTCCAGAAGGTACAACAGCAAAAAAAAAAAAATAAAAAAATATATATAAACATACACCCGTGGTGCAGGTTTTGAGAAGGAAAAAAAAAAAAAAAAAAAAGAGAGAGAGAGACAAGTAAAGGAAAAAATAAAAAATAAAAATAAAGTAGAATTATAATATGCCTGAAAAGGTCAATAGGTTGATCTTTGATCGGTGCTTGAGGTTATGTTGCCACAGCATTAGTTGAAAGCATATCTTTCCTTCTGGCAAAGACAGCAGCTGCAAAAGCCTGGAGTGCAGACATGTGATGTGGGGTCAGAACAAGTTGTTCAACCTGATTTATGCTGAAGGATGGGACTTCATTTCGCAGCTCATTCCTAATGTCTTCATTGTTCGTTGAGAAGTTGTTGCCAGTTTTCTTTTGCTCCACAGAAACAGAAGTCAGTATTTAACAGGCCTAGCTGGTGGAATTTTTCGTTAAAGGATCCATGCCCAGTAATGAGATACAATGTTTCCAGACTAATTGTAAACCATGGGCTAACCTTCTTGGACATCAAAAGGAGACATCCGGTAGGAAATTTCTGGTTACAGTGCCAACAGTTGAATTGTCCCACCTTGTTTGCCAGTCATTTATTATCTCACTAAAGCATCGAGCTTTCTCCCTTTTATTATCTTCATTCAGCGATAGGTCTATATCCATGATGGAGGTAGGTATTCCTTTTTTGAGCCTGAAGCATAATCCTCTAAATATTACATATAGGTCTAAAGGCAGAGTCCCAGCAATAACCTGTATTGCCGCAGTGGACACCGTTAGGCAGATGCGATGTGTTGCTAGTAGCATAGCCCTCTGGATTGAGTTGAGTTTTAGCTTCATTTTTACGATTACCACTCTGTGGAAACAAGCTACGGCCGCGAATGAGATTATGAGAAGGAATACAACTTTATAGTAGAGGAGCAGGTTCAGCCTGGACACGCCCACTCATTTCTTGAAATTATAATGATGGAGGCTGTAAACTTCATGATTTTTTCACGAAGGTGTTGTAGGTGAGGTAGGAATGATAGCCTGTGGTCTATGATCACGCCCAAGATCCAAATCTGTACAATCAGGGGGGGGGGAGCTGGATACCATTAATTTTTACCTGAGGGGGACTTCTTACGTCAACTTTGGTTTTGAAAATCATCATTTTTGTTTCGGTGGGATTAATCTGAAGTTTGTTGGTTGCCACCCACGAGGCGAGGCTGTCAAGGACTTTCTGCCCTCTCAGTTCAAGGACAGATCTTGAATGACCTGAGATGATGACAATCAAATCATCAGCAAATGCAATGACTTTAGTATGTTCAAGTGATTTGTGTAGCCAGTTTTGAAGCACCATGTTCCGGACCAGGGGTCCCAGAATCGACCCCTGTGGACACCCCCGGTAAATAGGCCTGTGGACCTGTTGGTATTTAGATTTTACGATGATCGATCGCTCTGAAAAGTAGCTTCGGATCAGCCAATAGAGATTGTGAGGGCATCTGCCGATCTGAGGCGTTCCAGGGCGCTTTCTCACCACACGTTGTCGAATGCCCCTCAAAATCAATGAACAAAGCAATTTCGTACTGGTAATTGGACAATATCGACGATGCCACATGGCCCCACAATTAAGAACATCACCGCAGGATGCAGGAAGATTACCCAGACGGAGTACACTCAGTGACAGAATAAATAATGCCGGTCATATACATGACTGGCAGTACACGCCCTCATGTTCCACACTCTTAACTGGCAGTTTGACTGATGAAGGTTACCATAATAACCGAAAGCTTTTATACTGTACGTATTTAATACACATACATTATATATACACAATATAATAATATACGTGTTTTACAATTAGTATTAATCATACACAGCAAGCTATCTAAGAAATATCAGTTAACAAAAGATAACGTACTGCATTACAAGTACGAATCCCAGGCCGTGTTGGAAACCCTACTCACAAACTATACCGTGTCATAATAAAGGACATAATGTTAATTGTAGTTTTCGGGGGTTTCCCCCCCAGCTCCCCTATAACGGACATGAGGATCCTGCATAACACCAAAGACGCAACCTTCATCTAGAAGAAGGAAAAGCCTACTTAGTTAATCGACATAGAAGTGCCCAACGCAGCAACCTCCAGAAAACCTATGAGGCAAAGATCGAGAAGTGCACAGAACTGAGACCGGACTGTAGGCGAATGGTCAGGTGAAAGCGTACATAAGGACACGTGCTTTGAGTTACCGGGGTTCAAGCTCGTAACTGCTAAATACGGTACTGTTTATTCTCTCTATCTTGTCAACTGCTCTGACCATGCGGTCATCCTGGAATATAAACAGAACATTTATTTATTTAAGTCAAAGGTATGTGGCGTATGGAACGAGTAATGACCATCCCGATCATCGAATCAACCACCGGCATGCTGCCAAGGGCCTCCAAAAGAGCCTAGCGGCAATAGGCTCCCTAGAGAACACTCAGTGGAACTCCAGAAAGCCGTGATCCTGAATATCTGTAGGACAGTAAGAGAGTTACTCGATCAACAGTGATGATAATAATAATAATAATACAATACAATTTATTTTCATCAAAAGAATTTTTTTACAATAAATAAATAAATAAATAATAATAATAATAATAATAATAGTGCGCAACTGAGCTAGTGACCACCCAGGAAAGAAGAAAACGCCAACGCATGAAGTGGAACATCGAAATGAATGCGTGCATCATGCAAGCATACTAGGAAATAAACAAGCTATATGACAATGTACAGGGCGAGACTACATTCCAAGTGGCTGGAACGATTCCCGGATATTCACCGAACAGCGAATAGCGGACCAGAGAAGGACAACCGTCACGAAGAATCTGATAGCTGCCGCAATCTTGGAAAAAATCAAGCAGGACGTGAGCGAACAAGTACAAAGGATAAAGAATATGGTCAATACGGAACCAGAGGACGAAGAGCATACCGCTACTGGACCAGAGGAAGAATAAATGCAACCCACGACAGCCGAAGTGAAAAGAGACGAGTTCATGATATCCTGAATAGAGGACGAGTGGAAGAAGGCCCAAACAGAATTCGAAGGAATGGACCCCACAAAGACCCACGTGATACCGAAGCAGAGGCCCAATAGAATCATGTGGCGAGTCGCAGACCACCTCAATCGGCAAATAATACCATTTTAGCTCGACAACAATGGTGCAACAATGCTGGCCATCTACACAGCCGTATATTGTGTGCCATATCAGCCCACTAGGATTAATGGAAGAGAAACGAGAGACGAGGAGCAGAAGAACCGAAAATAGAAGGAACCACCAGCTTGGGAAAGAAGACTTCAGCAAAAGATAGAAGAATTAAGAGTCAAGATAGGCCAATTGACCCAGTACCAACGGGGCAATAGGAGTAAGAAATTGATGGGAAAAGTGAAGAGCATCCTCAAGAGAGACAGCGTCCACAGCAAACATTAGACAAAAAATCAGAGAATAGGAGAGTTCATTGGATACGCTGAAGCAGAACCACCTCGCACTCAGCAAGAGACTACTCCGATAAAAAGAGAACTCCCAGAAGAAAATAAACAACCAAATCTTCGCTGAGGATCAAAGTGCCTTCTACAGAAGTCTCGGGGAAGACGGGAAAGAAGGAGAGAGAGAGAGAGAGAGAGAGATAATCTTTTATTACCCTTCACGGCCATAAAGCCAGGGGCTTACAGTTTCCCAAACTTGGGAAAATTGAACAATTATTTACAAAAAGGTAATTTTACAAAGAAAACATATTATAATACAAAGGAGAGAACTCCTTACGAGAGTTAAATCTGCTTGAGCTGGCTTAACATCGAGATAAGAGCACCAGCTCAATCAGACAGGAACAGGTGCAAGGTATACATCAGTCATTGCTGATTAGTCCTACTCGTCATAATTTTTTTCCGGTAAGTCCGGTCAACAGCGAATTTGTTCAGGTCGGCGTCCAGTGCCTGGGTTTGCTTGAGCATCTGCTGAGGAAGGAACCTGTCCGAGAGAGGGAGTCGTGCTGAATGCGAGTAGAGCTCGGGATTGGCCCTAAGGGCAGCAGGGGGGATCCTCCAGCCACAGGTATCCCAGAATGAAGGTGTTGCCATTATGCCTGTTATCATCTTGACTGTTGCTAGGAGGCGTTGGTCATCGATTAAGGTGGGAAGCCGTGGAATTCCGAGAGAGTTGGCAAGCTGTGTGGTACGAATCAGAGCTGGAAGGTTGTGCTTCCTGTTGGCCCACTTTAGGAGCCAGAATTCTGTGGCAAAGAGTGGTTTCTTTATTGACGGTGCCGCTGACGCCCAAATTTCAGCAGCATAGAGTAAAGGTGGAAAGATAACTGTTCTTATGTACCTCACGGTTATCTTTTTATCTGTGATATGAAGGAGATGCTGTTTTGCTATCCACCGGAGTCTTGAAGCACGTGTGAGGAGCATATCCATGTGGGCGTTGAATCGAAGTTTTGGGTCGAATACAACGCCCAGATCACGATGGCTGGACACAATTGGGATGAGGGTGTTGCCGACCGAAGGCTGGAGAGAAGAAGGAGTTTGCTTCAATGAATACACCATGAATTCGGACTTAGCAGGATTGATCTTGAGCACAAACTGGCAGAGGTAAGATGTGACTGTGGTGAGAGTGTTGTTAATTTTCACTTTTACCAGATCTAGGCCTTGACCGGGAATGATGGGAGTGAGTATCTTGATATCGTCCACATAGCTCAGTAGACATCGAGAATGTGCAACCAGTGGGAAGATAATGGATGAAAACAGAAGGCCCGAAAGGACCCCTCCTTGTGGGACTCCTGCGGTGACGGATCTAGTAAGGGTGCGATCTCCTGTATGAAGCTTTATAACTCTGTTATTCAGAAGAGAGGAGAGAAAGCATAATATGTTCCCTGTGATCTGGAAGTGGCATTCCAGGAGAGTGAGAAGTTGGTTAACTTGGACGGCATCAAATGCAGCCTCAATGTCTAAGTAAGTCACAGCTAGTTCCTGCCTATTCTCCAATGCTGACAAGATAGTATTCGTGGTGGCTAGCAGATTGGTGATCGTTGATCTGTTTGGAAGGGAGTAGTGAATTTGGACTGGATTACTGGGTAAGATCTGCTTAGTGAGGATGGGGAGTAAGGCCTTCTCCAGGAGCTTCAGCAGGCTGGAGGAGTTGGAGATGGGTCGGAAGTGTTTAGGTTTTGATGGCGACTGAACTTTGGCTAAAGGTTTGATGAGATAGTTTTTCCACTGTTGTGGGAAAATTTTGTTCGAGAGTAACTGGTTGAAGATAATTAAAAGTGGCTGAATAATGTACGGACTTAGGCATTTGAGCATGAATTGGGGAACTCCATCATCACCGGTGGTAGACGAGGCAGGTAGAGAATTGATGGCTACGATCAGCTGTTGTTTTGTAATCTGAATGTTGTTCAACACTTCTTGCTGGATGGGCTCTGTTAGTAGAGCCAGATCTGAGTTTGGCATAGGAATACGGTTAAATCTTGTGACGAAATCGAGCCACAATTCAGGATCAAGTTGTAAAGGAAAATGAGGGTTCACTTTCTTGTATGGAATTTTTCCTTTAGCCAGCTCACGGTTAACATATAATTTGATTGCCTCAGATTTCAGGCGATTAAAATGAGCCCGTGCTCTTGAATAAACGATACGATCATTGATATTTTGAGATTGTTTCCATGTGCGATGGAGCTGTTGCTTCAGCTGGAAACTTATTTTGAGTTCAGAATTCCACCAAAGTCTTGTATATGGACTGATTGTGATCTTTTTAGAAGCAGCATATTTGGCAACCGTGTTGATCCAGTTTGTGAGAATGTTCACAGCTAGTTCTGGGTCACAAGTCTCTAAGGCCACCCAGGGAATGAGAGAGGCGGCTCTGATGCACTTATCTACGTCAAGTAAGTTGGGGCTAGTAATGTCAGCCTTTGTTGTTGTCCTTCTGGCTTCTAATTTGGGGGCTGGCAGATATGCGGTTACATGCATCGGGACATGATCAGAGTCAAATGACGTTTCTGAATGTAATCAAGGGTGCAAGGGAAAGAGGCTAGAACTAGATCTAAGAGGTTATTCCTCCTGGTTGGAGCTTCATTAATAAGTTGTAGGTCAGCACATCTCAAGTGTGTCAGAAAATCCTTTTTCAGATTAGATAGCTGAGGAGGTAAATTGAAATCACCACAAACTAAGTGAGAAGCTGTGGGATGCAGCTGATTGATTAACCAGTTGGAAACTTCAAGGATGATTTGCTGGGACGGCTTTGGGGGTATATACAGCACACAGACGTCAAACGTCACGAAGTTGTATCCTAACGTAACGAAGATTGCTTCATAGTTAGGAGAGTTACTGGATTTATTATCCAATAGCTTGAAAGCGGATTTCTTGTAGAATAATGCGACGCCTCCACCCTTGCGTGCAATCCGAGATGTGAATACGACCCCATAATCAGCTGGGGCAGCTGCTGCTAGGAATTCTTCATCATCATTCAGCCAGGTTTCGGTGATGGCGAGCAGGTCAAAATGTTCGGAGAGCAGAATTTGCTCCATAGTATCAAGCTTGTTCCTAAGACTACGCACATTCTGATAAAAGATGGTGCAGGCAGGTACTCTGGGTACTTTGATACGGACGGGTGGTCTCTGACATGGCACTACTCGATTCAGCGGGGTGTCTCTAGGACTGATGAGCACAGGGATCGGCATATTGGTGTTCTGTGTCTGTGATTCTGGTTGCGGTAACAAGATCTGTGATTGCTATGAATCAGGGTACCATTGGTGGGAGTCTTTCCCATTACTTCTATATCGCTGCCCGAGATATGGCATAACAAGAGCTCCAGCAGGCCAGATTTCAGGATTGAAGAGTGCTTCAAAATCTGCATCAGCTACATCGATCTTAAAGGAGGCGTAGGTGGGATATTTCGTGGGCTAAAGGTTTGATAAGATAGTTTTTCCACTGCTGTGGGAAAATTTTGTTCGAGAGTAACTGGTTGAAGATAATTAAAAGTGGCTGAATAATGTACGGACTTAGGCATTTGAGCATGAATTGGGGAACTCCATCATCACCGGTGGTAGACGAGGCAGGTAGAGAATTGATGGCTACGATCAGCTGTTGTTTTGTAATCTGAATGTTGTTCAACACTTCTTGCTGGATGGGCTCTGTTAGTAGAGCCAGATCTGAGTTTGGCATAGGAATACGGTTAAATCTTGTGACGAAATCGAGCCACAATTCAGGATCAAGTTGGAATGGAACGGACCACCCTAGCAGAACACGATTGAGGAATTCTGAACAAACATATGGAGCAGGGAAGTAAGACATAACAGCCGAGCCCCTTGAATAGAACTAGAACGCAAGAAAACCAAGGACGTACAAGAGATGAGAGAGTGTGAAATTCGGGAAGACGAAGAAAAACAGACGATCAGGAACTCCCATAACTGGTGAACTCCAGGAATAGATAACATCCACAACTACTGGTACAGGAAGCTCACTTGCACACACAAGCACCTAGCAGAGCAAATCAGTCGACTGATAAGGCACCCAAAGAGAATCCCAAAGTTTTTCACTCAAGGAATCACATATCTGAAGCCTAAAGACTAAGATACAAGAAACCCGGGGAAATACAGGCTAATCACTTGCCTTCCAACGATGTACAAAATCCTGACCACCCGCATAACCTGGGAGTTATCAGATCACTTGGTGAAACCGAAAAAACCAAAACCAAAAACCAAACTATTATATTTAGGGTACCCGAATAATTAAATTGATCTGCCGTGCTGTCTTATGTCTGTTAATTGCGTCTGTTCTATGGTCGATTTGACTGTTTGCTGGACGAAAAACCCCAGTTTCTGGGGAAAAAACCTTGCTATCTACGCCTAAGACCGACACTTGGAGGGACAGAACATAATGGATGAACAGCAGAAAGGATGCAAGGAGCAATTAACCATAGATGCCGCAGTCATAGAGCAATCCTATAAGAAGCGCCGCAACCTATACGCAGCATACATCGATCACCCCAAGACCTTCGACTCCGTGCCTCATAGCTGGCTAATAGAGGCGCTGAACATCTACAAAGTCAAATCGTTAGGGGCAAACTTCCTAGGAGACACGATGGCGAAATGGAGTACTACCATTAAGGTCGAGAACATCACAACCAGGCCAATCACCACCAGGAGAAGAATTTTTCAGGGAGATGCCTGAAATTTCAGAGAGATGCCCTGAGCCCATTGTGGTTCTGTCTAGCACTTAATCCACTATTCACCATGATCAACAGCATCAAGTACGGATATAACCCGAAAGAAGGAAGAAAGAACCTGTACACCCTCACCCACCTGATGTATACGGATGACGTCAAGCTCTACGAGGAACCGAGAAGCACCTCCAGCAACTACTCCAGATCACCGAAGAATCCAGCAATGATATTAGGATGGAATTTGGTCTAGACAAATGCAACACCCACGTATTGCACCAGGGAAATTTAGTCAACCGAAACTACCAGCTGCAGACTGGTAAAGAGATCGAAGCCATGGCAGAGGGAGAGGCCTACAAATACTTGGGGATGATGCAGGCTCAGCAGTTACAGCACAAGGAAATTAAGGCCTGCCTGACTGAAAAATATCATCAGAGACTCAGAAGCCTGCTGAAAGCAAAGCTGAATGGAGGGAGCACAGTTAAAGCCATAAACACCTGTGCAGTCCCGGTGCTAACGTATTCCTTCGAGGTCAAATATTGGTCTAACAACGAGATGGAGGACCTCATCAGAAAGACAACGACAATGATAACCAAGAGCCGCCAACACCACCCGAAGTCAGACGTACAGAGATTAATAATAGCTCGGAAAGAGGGAGGAAGGGGCCTGATAAGCAACAGAAATCAGCGATTGCTAACCTGAATGACTACTTCGAGAACAATACAGCAGCATTCCACTAGGCCGTAAGGACGATAGACAAGCGATATACCCCACTCAACCTGAGCGAGGAGTCCCTTCCCATCCAGAAGGCACAATAAAGCTAGAAAGATGGTCAGAGAAGAAACTGCATGGCAGACACTACAATGACCTCTATCAAAATCACATAGATAAAATTGCTTCCAATGCAAGGCTCACGAGAGCAACGCTATTCCCCGCGTCTGAAGGATTTATGGCCACCTAAATATTTAAATTCCTCTGCCGTGCTGTGTGTCTTATGTCTGTTAATTGTTTGTGTTCAATGGTCAATTTGTCTGTTTTGGTGGCCGAAAAACCCCAGTTTCTGGGTGGGAACCTTGCTATCTACATCTGAGACCGAATAACTCAGCCACAGAGTGAAAACAGCACATTAAAGTTAAGTGAAAAAAAGCCCAGTAAAACCCATTAAAATTATCGACGGGATTCGAACCCGGGCATTTTTCTCCAGTGTGGAGAGGACGGTGACGATTCTATTGTGTTACCCACGCAGACCACGCTAGAAACGATAGAAAATACATCACCAAAGAGCCCAAAGTGTTCGATGACACACGTCGACGATGCCACCTGGCCTCAGAAACGATCCAGCACATCACAGGAGGATGCAAGGTGATCACGCAGACTGAGTACACTCATAGACACGACCAGGTAGCCAGGATAATACATCAGAAGCCAGCAAGGAAATGCCAGTTGACCAAAGAAAGTGTACCATATTCCAAGTACGAACCCCAGGCAGTATTATAGACTCGAACTCACAAGCTGTACTGGGACCGCACCATAATAACGGATAGGACCATCCCGCACAACAGAGCGGACATAACCCTTGTGGACAAGATGGAAAAGGCTACCTACCTGATTGATATAGCAGTGCCCAACACTAGCAATGTCCAGAAAGCCCATGGGGAAAAAATCGGGAAGTACACGAACCTGAGACATGAGATTAGCATTAGCATTAGTAGAGGCATTTGATGCAAGGAAGCAAGCTTATGCAGCATCAGCCAAAAAAAAAAAAAAAAAAAAAAAAAAAACCCACTTCCACTTCACCCCTCTGTTCGTTCGAAATACCTGTCCAGCTGAGCCTTAAATGTATTTAGGCTATCAACTTCCACGACAAGGGATGGAAGTCTGTTCCACCAACCAACCACCTGCTGGCTAAAGGCAAATTTCCGCACGTCTATCCTACATCTGTCTTTCCTCAATTTGAATTTATGCCCTCTCAGGTGATTATTCTGAGCGAGAGGAAGAATCCCATCAGCATTGAGCATGCTCAAACCATTCAAGGCTTTATACACCTCTATCAGATCACCTCGCCGGTTCCTAGTCTCCAGACACTGTAATTTGCAAATCTTAAGCCTTTCTTCGTAAGAGCACCCCCTTGTTCCATTCACTAATAGAAGAACTCTTTAGTGCATACAGAATAATCTTGTTGCCCTTGTCTGTACTCGTTCCAGTAGCTCTACATCCTTCTTAAAATGAGGCCTCCAAATCTGTATACAGTACTCAACGTGTGGCCTGACCTTTGCCTTATACAAGGGAATAATCACCTCCTTATCCGTGCTTAAAAAAATTCCTGTATATCATTGAAAAGACACCATGAGCTACTCTTGCAGCTCGTCTGCACTGCTCAGAGAACTTCATATCTGCCTGCACAACCATCCCCAGGTCCCTTTCATTCTCTACCACTGTCAGTGTAGTACCGCAGAATTGATACGTTGCTCTGGGGTTGCTGTTTCCCATGTGTAGTACTTTACATTTGTTAAACTTCATTTGCCACCTCTCAGCCCATCTGCTCAACCTTTCCAGATCCTGTTGCAGCATCATAGTGTCAGTGGTGTCCTCAACAACCCTGTCAACCTTCGTGTCATCTGCAAACTTGGACATTAAGCTTGATATACAAGAAGAAAATCTTTATTGTACAGTAAAGATACAATAATGTGCCCGCCACAGCCAGGAGGCCAGGGGCTTGACAATGATATAGGGTAATATAAAAATATGTACAGTATAAAAATTTGTGCAGTATAAAAGATTACATAACAATTAAAAACGTAGCATTAACCATTCAATAGATATGAGTATGTACATAGATGTGAAGCAGACAGTACACCAAGGTATGTACACGTTCATATGTACAAAGCACATATTTAAGCATATTCACACAAGTCAGAATATTTCACAGTGCCAAATTATTATTGCATTTTCTTGTGAAGACAGTTCGTCGATTTGCCTGCGACGTGCCGTTATGCGCCTCATAGGAGATAGCAGGTGGAGATATCAGTATGAGTCGACATCAGGGGCCAAACAAAAGGGGAACAAGTTCGGCCAACGAGCGCCTGTAATTGCGATCGGAAGCGAATTTCTGCAGGTCAACTCCGATCATTAGCAGGGCTTGTACTATCGGAAGTACTTGTCCAGGTAGGAATCTGTCACTGATCTTCAGCCTGTTCCGTTGTAGCTGAAGAAGAGGGGTGGCTCGTAAGGACGGAAGTGGAACATGCCACTGGCATATATCCCAGAAGTCAGGGGAGTTGATTTTGCCAACGAGCAGTTTGACTGTGGTCGCAGTTCTCCTCATGCTGATTATTTGAGGCAGCCGCGGGATTTGGAGTTGGTCGGCCATGCTGGTGGTCCTCTGCTGAGGGGGGAGTCGATGCTTGTGGGTTGCCCACTTCAATATCCAGTATTCACTGGCGAAGATGGGCTTCATGAGAGAAGGTACTGCAGATGCCCATATTTCAGAGGCATACAGAAAGGTAGGATACACAATGGTTTCCAGATATCTGATTGTGGTTCTAGCGTCTGTGTTATGAAGAAGATGTTGACGGGCAATCCAGCGCATTCGGCTGATCTTGCGTAGAACACATTCGATGTGACAGTTGAACCTAAGGTTTGGGTCGAAGGTTACACCGAGATCTTTGTGTTTAGTAACACTTGGAATAACTGCGCCCTGCAGTGAGGGTTGTATGGATGTGGGGCACTTCTTCAGAGAAAAAACCATAATAACGGATTTTTGGGGGTTCAGTTTGAGACCGAAATGGTTGAGATGGCTAGAGAAAGCTGTGATTTTATTACAGATTTCCGATGTGATCACTCCCCTGTCAGCTGATGGTGGTATTTGCGTTAGGAACTTTATATCGTCGGCGTAGGTAATGACATCATCTCTGTTACACACAAACGGAATAAGGAGGGCGGTAAAAAGTAACCCCGATAAAACGCCACCTTGCGGCACACCAGCATTGATGGATCGGGTATAGCAGAGGTTACGATGAGTGAGGTACACTGTTCTGTTCCGGAGGAGCGAGTGCAGAAAAGCGAAAACGTCACCTTTGATCCGAAAGAAATTGGTTAGGAGATTCAGAAGGGCTGAGATGTTGAGGCTATCAAAAGCAGCTTCAATATCGGCATAAACAACCGCCATTTCTGATTTGGCCTCAAATGCATTTAAAATCTCCGTTTGGACTGCCAGAAGGTTGGAGACAGTTGATCTATTAGGGAGAACATAATGGAGTTGTTTTGATGATTGTGGAAGAAGATGGCGTGTTATATGCGGAAGAAGGACTTTTTCCAGTAGCTTTAGGAGCGTGGATGCAGTGGAAATCGGTCTGTAGTGCTTCGGCTGGCTTGGTAGTTGAACTTTAGGTAGTGGGGCAAGACTGTATTTGCTCCAGGATGCAGGAAACACTCTATGAGAGAGGATGGAGTTGAACAAGTAGAGCAGAGGATCAAGGATGTATGGACTGAGGCACTTTACGATGAAATGTGGGACATTATCGATGCCAGCGGTGCATGACGGACGCAGCGAGTTGATGGCTTGACGAAGCTGCTGTCGATCGATTTGAATGGAAAACAGCTCATCATCTGGACTTGAAATGGGGTCTGGTTGGTAATCATATGGTTGTGTGATGTTGTCTTGGAATCTGGCTACATAGTTGATCCATTCAACTGGATTGAAATTGGAATCTGGTTCAGAGTTACGGGTATATGGCACTTTGCCTTTGGATAAGGTCTTGTCAGTGTATTCTTTAATGGCTTGCGATTTCAGTCTGTTAAACAGTGCTCTAGCTTTGGAGTACTGAGTTCGGTCATATGCTGTACCAGACTGTTTCCATTGTTTATGGAGGGACTGTTTGCACTTGAAACTGTAATTTAGCTCCGAAGACCACCAAGCATTAGTTCTAGCGGAGATACTGACCTGTTTAGCTGCTGAGAACATAGTAACAGTGTGCAACCATCTAGTTAATATGTCTAGAGCCAGTTCCGGATCTCCTGATTCGAGAACTTCCCAGGGAATTAATCTTGTTGCATAAAGGCATCTGTTCGGTTGTAGGAAGGTGGGAGAGGTGATGATCTTCCTTTTGACGTAGTGGGAGACATTAAAGTTGGGTGTTGGGAGCTGCAATAGGACTACGATGGGTTCATGATCTGATTCAAAGTGAGTTTCGGGTTTAATGTCGACGCTACATGAACCAGACGATAATATGAGATCCAGGCGATACCATCATAAATATTATTTATAAATTCAGAAAACAACAATGGGCACATCACTGAACCCTAAGGGACTCCACTAATAACATTAGTCCACGATGAGCATTGTGCATTCAATACCACTCTATCTTCTCCCCCTCAACCACCCCTTTATCCATAGCAGCAATTTGCCTACAATGTCACACTGCTCCAATTTGTGTAGCAGTCTTCCATGTGCAACAGTATCAAAAGCCTTTCTAAGATCCAAGTATATAATATCAAAGTTATTCCCTGCATCCAGTTCTTTGTGACTGCGTCATAGTATCCAATCAAATTGGACAGGCAAGACTTCCCCTTAACAAAACCATGCTGGGTCTGAGCTATAACTGAAGTCTTGTCTAAATGATCCTGCAGTGCTTCTTTAACCAGTGTCTCCATTAATTTTCCTGGAACGGAAGTTAAACTAACAGGTCTATAATTACTTGTGTCAGCCTTTGATCCTCCTTTGTGAATTGGGGTCACATTTGCACATCTCCAGTCTATGGGTACCTCCCCTGAATCCAAGGAAGCTCTCATAATTATGGCTAAGGGTTTGCTTACTTCCTTTGCTGCCTCCTTTAATATAACTGGATAGATCCCATCCACCCCAGGTGCCTTTCTTGTGTTTATCTTCAACAATTTCTCCTCCACTTTACTCTCAGTTATTACAAGATTATCTACCTTACTGCCAGAGTTGAATACACCTCTGGCATTTCCAGAAGCGGATTAAGGTCGGTAGAGGCCCTGGGCGCAGAAGAAAATATTGGGCCCCTTAAAAAAAAGAGAGAGACAGGGAAAATAAAAATACATGTTAACCATTTTTTTAAATAAATAAAAAATATTATGTACTATTAATGTTTTATTTCCAATAAAATTTGAATATAATTAATAATAGCATAATAATAATCACAAAGTTTTGAACTAATATGTTCAACTAATTTGTTGGGGTTTTGCGTGGGCCCTTCAGAAGTCGGGGCCCAGGGCGCGCGCCCGGTGCGCCCGCCGTTAAATGCGCCTCTGGGCATTCCCCTCACTGACTAACTCCTCATGTGTGAATGTAGATGCAAAATATTCATTTAGTTTGTTAGCTACCTGAGCAGGATCATCAACAGTTGACCCATCAATATCAAGTGGACCAATCTGATTCATCCCCTTCCTTCTAGAGTTTACATAAGTAAAGAACTCTTTTCTGTTTTTCTTTGCATCCCTTGCCAAGGATTTCTCGTAATCTGCCTTCGCCTGCCTAACCTCCTTTGTAACTTGGTCACAGATCAACTTGTATCTATCATAGGCCTCTGTGTTATGTGTTAATTTGTATGTATCCCATGCATTTTTCTTCTCTGCCATATGCCTCATTAGTTCATCTGACATCCATTTTGGCCTAAACCTTGAACAATATTTCTTAGTTGGTATGTAAAGCCTAGTAGCTTCCAAGATAAGTTCTTTGAATGCTTCCCATTTTGAATTTGCTGTTGGTAACATCATCAGTTGATCCCACTGTATAGAATTTAAATACTGTCTCAGTCCATCGTAGTCGCCTTTACGGAAGCAATAACCCTTCCCTCCGTAGCCGAGTGGTCTGGAGCGGGAGTGCAGTAGCACACGCTCTTTGAGTAGACCGGGGTTCAAGCCCCTGACTGCTGAATACGGTCGATCTGCCAACCCGCACTGGACCAGCGTGGCAGAGATCATGGTCCATTTCCCTCAGCATGAATTGTTGAGGAGGTTTCCATCCTGCAGTGGGTTGATAATGGCTGCACTTTACTTTACTTTTACTTTTTACCCCTGATGGTAGTTACCTCTTTGAGTAAATCCCACTTCGGCACTCTGTGATCAATGCCACCTAGTGGTTCCTTTATCTGCAGATTCTTAATGCATGAAGAATCACTACTGATAATCAAATCAAGATTATTACTCCATCTAGTTGCCTTCCGAGTATGCTGATTTAGAAAACAATCATCCAATAAATCCACAAAAGCCTTGGTAGTGTGTGAGTGACCAGCCCCCAAATTCCAGTCAATATCTGGGAAATTAAAATCCCCCATTATAAGACTCTCTGATTTACTGGCCCACTCTATTTCCCTGTACAGTTTCTTATTATACTCATCAGAGTCATTAGGTCTATAGCAAACTCCATATCTGAGGCCTAAAGATGAGGATACCAGAAACCGAAATACAGGGCAATCACATGCCTTTCAACGATGTACAAGATCCTGACCAGCTGCATAACTAAGAAGATATCAGACCACTTAGAGAGTCAGAACGTAATGGACGAACAACAGAAAGGATGGAAGCAGAGGAGTAAAGGATGTAAGGAGCAATTAACCATAGATGCCGCAGTTATGCAGCAAGCCTACAAGAAGTATCGCAACCTATACTCGGACTATATCGATTACCGCAAGGCCTTCGACTCCGTACCTCATAGTGGCTAATAGAGACCCTGAAGATATACAAAGTCAATCCGATAGTGACAAACTTCCTAGGAACAACAATGGGGAAATGGATTACCACCATTAATATCGAGAACATCACAACCAGGCCAATCCCCATTAGAAGAGGAATCTTTCAGAGAGATGCTCTGAGCCGACTGTGGTTCTGTTTAGCACTCAACCCGCTATCCACCATGCTTAACGGCAGCAAGTATGGATATAATCTGAAAGAAGGAAAAAAGAACCTGTACATCCTCACCCATCTGATGTACATGGATGATATCAAGCTCTATGCGGCAACCGAGAAGCAACTCCAGCAACTACTCCAGATTACCCAAGAATTCAGCAAGGACATCAGGATGGAATTTGGTCTAGACAAATGCAAGACCAACACACTGCACCACGGAAAATTAGTTGGCCGAAACTACCAGCTGCTGACTGGTAAAGAGATCGAAGCTATGACAGAAGGAGAGACATACAAATACCTAGCGATGATGCCAGGTTCAGCAGTTAGAGCACAAGGAAATAAAGAATGCCTGACGGAAAAATATCATTAGCGACTCAGAAGCTTGCTGAAATCAAAATTGAACAGACGGAACACAGTTAAAGCTATAAACACCTATGCAGCTCCAGTTCTAACATTCACATTCGGGGTAATACATTGGACTAACACCGAGCTGGAGGATATCATGAGAAAGACAAGGACAATGATGACCGAGAGCCACCAACACCACCCGAGATCTGCCATGGAGAGACTGAAAATTGCTCGGGAAGAAGGAGGAAGGGGCCTGATAGACCTCATTGAGCAACAGAAGACAACGATAGTTAACCTGAAGGATTACTTCCAGAAACACACAGCAGCACTCCACTAGGCCATAAGGAAGAGAGATAAGTGGTATACCCCATTCAATCTAAGCGAGGAAGCCCCACTCACCCAGACGGCACAAGAAACGAAATTAGAAAGATGGGCAAATAGACAGTCCATGGCAGACACTCCAATGACCTCCATCACGATCATATCGATAACATTGCTTCCAATGCATGGCTCACAAGCGGGACCCTCTTCCCCGAGAATGAAGGATCCATGCTGGCCATCCAAAACCAGGTAATCAACACCAGAAACTATAGAAAATACATCGCAAAGGAGCCCGGAATGTCAGATGACACATGTCGACGATGCCACCTGGCCTCAGAAATGATCCAAAACATCACCGCAGGGTGCAAGGTGATCACACAGACTAGTACACTCATAGACACGACGGGGTAGCCAAGATAATACATCAGAAGCCAGCAAGGGAATACCAGTTGACCAAAAAAAGTGTACCGTACTACAACTTCGAACCCCAGGCAGTACTAGAGACTCGAACTCACAAGCTGTACTGGGACCGCACCATAATAACGGATAGGACCCTCCCGCACAACAGACCGGACATAACTTGTGAACAGGATGGAAAAGGCTACCTACATTATTGACATAGGAGTGCCCAACACTGGCAATGTCCAGAAAACCCATGAGGAAAAAATTAGGTAGTACACGAACCTGAGACATGAGATCAGGGAGATGTGGCATATGCAAGAAGTATCAACCATCCCGATCATCGTGCCAACCGCCGGGATGGTGCCATAGACTCTACATAGCAGCCAAGCAGCAAAAGGTCTCCCAGAGACACCTACAAGGAACTCCAGAAAGTCGCAATCCTGAACACTTGTAGGATAGTCAGAGAGTTCCTCCAGCAACAGTAACACCAGACATTACAACTCCCCTGTGTAGTTGGTAGCAATACTCGTCACGAGGTGAGGTGGAACCCCCCAATCAGGGAGAAATAAAAAAGAGTAACAACAATAATAATAATACCTCCTCTCATAAAGGAGGAAAAAAGTTTTTTTTTGTTAAACAGGTTTTTCGTAGTGTGGTTGCATTCTTTCGAAATTCACAAAATTCTTTACAATATTTTTAAAAATCATAAAACATTGAACATTCGATTATTACCAGATGATTAAATTATTGGTTTTATTGGTTTAAGTCCAGGAATGAAGTAGTGAATTACAGCAAAATTACTTACAATATGGTTTTGCTCGTATGAAAGGAAGCTGATTGGTTGCTCTTTTCCTGCTTCGCAGTGCCTATCTGTGCTGCGTGTACATTTTGCCACACGTTTCTTTCCTCTGCCCTTTATCTGAACGCTGTTTCTGTGGGGTTCAAATTCTGAGGAAACTCATGGCGAAGCGCTTTCTCGGCTGTTCTGTCGAGGGTTGTCTCGTTAATCTTTAAGCTGCCTTTTTCTGTTGCAGACATGAATCCGGCCCTGGGACTTTTCTTCGCGCTGCTGTCAGCGACGCAATGGGGACCGTCATCTGGGTTCCAGGCACCCGAGCCTCCGCCTTTGTTGCTGTCGAACTGTTGTCGTTACGGGCTGCAGGACTGCTGTTTCTACTTGGGAGGATTCCGCTACGGGGGTCTTCCGCCAGGCCTCTCCTTTGACCTCTCCAGCCAGAACGCTCGGCGACGACCATGGACGTCCATGGACCATGGACTCGATGACGACGAGTGACTGCCAGCGCACCTCGTTGACCTGTACTTGTTTGTGGTTAATAAAACAAAGTGGAAATTCTTCTCTCTGTCTGTCTCAAGTACACTTTCACTATCTTAACGATTTGAGAAAATAAGTAAGAACGTTCAATCAATTTATCCAGGCTAGGACAGCTCTCACCTTGATGACCACTAATTTCACGGGGGAAAATAAATAAATAAAAAGATATACGAAGATTATTGTTGTGTTTTAGAATTTTTAGGAGCGTCAGTGACTAAAACAATGTTGCTCCGTGTACATTGCCTGTTGTAAATTGCACGTGTTCTGAGGTGGATTTTTTGTTTGCCCGACAAAAAAAACCCTAGTTTCCGGGAGCAAAAACCATGTTACCATCGACTGAGACCGACTAACTCAGCCACTTTGTGACAAAGGCCCATAAAAATTCTTTACGTCCTCGACGGGATTCGAACTTTTCCATCATGGCTGGCTTTTCCACTCGGAGTGGGGAGGATGGCGATCCTGTCAACTGTGCTGCCACGAGGGCTAAATACGAAGATAGTGTACGTGTCTAGCCGCACAGCGGGGGGGGGGGGGTCCCAAAGATTTATCCTCAGAAATCAAAGATGATGGTATTCTGAGCAAACTTAAATATCTCTCGTCCTCCTCAAGTTAAAATCAATAAATGTTCGCCTTCCTTTTGTCACAGAAACTAAAATCCTTGGAGTAACAATTTATTAATTCGTTTCTCCAATTAATCAATTTGTTGCTTTAAAAATTTATTATAATTTGCAGTATTTATCCCAATGGCGACCTCCGATGCCGGCGCCTGGTTTCACAGAGCATTAATTGTGAGAATTAGAAACAAGTTATATTCTTTGCAGAGAACAATTCTATTGTTTATTGTGAAAGCGTGTCTTAGAACAGGCCCGGGCAAACTATGGCCCACGGGCCGCATGCGGCCCGCTGAACATTTTTGTGCGGCCCGCGAGCTTTAATGGTATTTTCGAAAAAAGTTTACTTATTTTATGCCCTTTGCGACACCTTTTTGAAAAATAAATTTGTGTATGTAATACATTATAGAATTTGTCGACTCGTAAATTGTTTTATCATCTCTCTATTCTTCAAATTGAGATAGAATTTGAAATTGTGAGCGAACTGGAGCGGGCCGACGGGTGCTTTTATAATTTGAAAAATGTTTAACAGTTACAGAGTTGAAAAATGCTTAACAAGATATAATTTACAATGGAACAAAATGGTCAGCGTAACAACTGACAGAGCAACAAGTTTGACAGGTAAAAATGTTGGAGCGTTAATGAAAATTAAGAATAAAATTTGTGAAAATTATCCCGATTATAATTTAATTACAATTCATTGTATTATACATCGACAAGTATTATGTAAAATTGTGTTAAAATTTGAACATGTCACATCTTGTATTGTTAAACTAGTAAATTTAATAGGGGCCTGAATAAATTCGAGGGGCCTGAAACACAGACAATTCGTACAAGATATTGAATCCGAGTACACAGATATTCCTTATCATAGCCAAATTCGATGGCTCAGATGAGGAAAAGTTCTTCGGCGAGTATTGGATCCTAAAGATGACATCGTTCTATTTTTAAAACTGAAAAAGATTATGGACTTTCCCGAATTAACTAACTGGATTTGTGATTTTGCGTTTACCCTGAACATCATGACACGCTTAAATACTTTCAACACCGTGTTACGAGGGAAAAATTTATACGCCCATGATATGGTAAAAAGTTTGAATGGATTTCAATTAAAACTCCAGTTGTTCCTTCGACATTTATTAATTAACAAGGTAGACCACTTTCCAACCATGAAGTTTGGCGATAGTGCGCGACCCATTTTCAATAGAAATGGATAGTGCACCAAGCAGTGGCAGATTTCCGCACAGGCGCACGAGGCGCGCGTCTGGGGCCTCTTAAATCGAGGGGGCCTCAAATCTCAGATCTCAAAAAAAAAATAATAAATAAAATTGTTTCATTTAAAATTTTTACACTCATCTTTATTACCGTTACTGAATAAAACTATAATTTAATATGAGAAGTTAGTCAACTCTTCTGCGAATATCCCCACATATTATATGAAACATCTACGCGAACTAAGTGAATACGTATTATCATTAATGCTTAGTTGTGCCATTTTTTCATTTCAACATTAGTTAAAATATGTATGAAAGAATTGCGCAACCAAAATGATTAAAACCGCAACACGAAATCTAGAGCGCGTGCTATAGTAAAAACGTGCGCGTAGAATGCACACTGTAGTGGTACCGGAAATATTTAGAGGGGGGCCTCAAAATTGAATTGCGCCTGGGGCCTCTCAAGTGCTAAATCCGTCACTGGCACCAAGTGAACCACAACTTCAGATTACAGATCTGCAGTGTGATACCGGTTTAAGGGAATTGCACCGTCGTGAGAAAATCTGTAAATTCTACAATACTCTTAATTCGAACAAATTCGATGAACTTAAAAGATTTGCCCGAAAAATGTTGGTTATTTTTGGATCGACCTAAATATGTGAACAAACATTTTCCATCATGAATCTAAATAAAAATTCTTTACGATCGAGCATCACCGATGAACATTTACAAGCAGTTTTAAGAATCTCAAGTACAAAATAACACCCGAAATTAAAAAAAAAATGTTAAAAGATGTAAAACAGTTCCATCCATCTCATTAAATTCTTGATTATTAGAGAATTTTTTTTTATGTTATATTTCTTCTTCATGATAAAAAATAATATATATCTAAAAATAGTATTTTACGTGCGGCCCGCCTTCTTTTCGAATTCCTAATGTGGCCCTTCAGCCAAAAAGTTTGCCCAGGCCTGTCTTAGAGTGTCGACTCTTGCCTTAGCATTAGCATTAGCATTAGTAGAGGCATACGATGCAAGAAAGCAAGCTTATGCAGCATTAGCCAAAAAAAAAAAAAAAAAAACACCACTCCCATTTCACCCCTCCATTCGTTCGAAATACCTGTCCAGTTCCTCCTTAAATTTATTTGGGCTATCAACTTACACAAAGAAAGATGGGCGTCTGTTCCACCAATCAACCATCCGTTGGCTAAAGGCAAATTTCCGCACATCTATCCTACATCTGTCTTTCCGCAATTTGAATCTGTGCCCCCTCAGGTTCTTAATCTGAGCAAGAGGAAGAATCTAGTCCTCTGCCACTTCAACCTACCTGTGGCAGTCCTTGAGGAGTGAGTATTGGCTTCTTCGATTCCGCAATAGGACTATATCTATATCTATACCTTACTATATCTAGGGGTTAATTCCATGCAGCGAATGAATACTACATTCGCTGCATGGAATGACCCCTTGGAAGCAGATCATCACCACTCACAACATAATTATCCTCTCTAAGCTCATTTCCGGCAGACTAGACGCTCCCAGCATCGATAGCCTCATCATCCTGTGATCCGACCTGCCCTCAACCAAATCAGCTCGCTCTGTGATATGTTCCCAGCAAACACGATTGGATTTCTCAACGACTTAAACATCAACCCTGAGGCAATTTTGTTGACAAGCCCTGCAGAACAAATGTTTTTACAGATACCTCCTCTATCTTGCAATTTTAGACCTTCATTTCATCATCGTCCTACGTGGCTTCTGTAATTGAGGATCATCTATGCTCCTTCGCCTGTTCCAGTCAGCCTGCAGCATCCTGCCGGAATCCCCGCCCTCTGCTTGGACAGACGCTGACTGTATATTGAGCATTTATGTCGAACATAATCTGTCTTCGCCTTCTGTCTTTATCTTCGTATATTTTAGATTTTGTATCGCTACGTTATGGTTTTGTGTACACTCGTAGCATTTGATTGCTGTCTAGGGGTCAATGTAACTTTTACTTTACCTGAATTTAAAAAAAAAAAATAAAGTTACAGCCGAATGGGGGAGGGGGTCTCTGGTTAGTTGGAAAATTTAGCTTAGTCCATTGACCTTTTGCCGTTGGTGGGCAAGTTATACATAGTTTCGTTTTTCTTTAGGGTTGCTCGTAGATGCCGCTTGATGGCTGCAGCGTTTTGCGGATTGAAGATGGCTGTGGAGCGTGAGAATGCAATTCTATCTTCCACGATACCAGATTGTCTCCACTTAGTGTGAGAAAGCGCTCGCCATTCTACAACAATGGGCTGACGAAAATAACCTGAAGATATCATCCACTAAGACAAGCTCCATCCTACTTCGGGGAACCCTGGACACCAGGAGACCCCCCCCCCCAAATAAAAGTACAAGGAACCACCGTCAAGCTGACCACAGAAATGAAATTTCTTGGGATTGTCCATGATAGAAACCTATCCTTCACTCCCCACCTTAACTATCTCAGAAATAAAATCAGAAATTACTCGTCACTATTTGCAAGTATTACCCGCAAGAACTGGGGCATAAAGAAGAAAACCCTTGCTCTTTTTCACAAAACTGTGTTCCTGCCAGTCATCCTCTATGCCTCGGGTGTCTGGTACAAGAAAGCAACCACTGCAACTAATAAACGAAAACTAGAAACCATACAGAGGTACATCTTGCTGACTATCTCACGAGCTTGTAACACAGTGAGTACACACGCGCTTCAGGTGCTCACGGGTGCCCTCCCCTTGGACCTGGAAGTGATACGCAGTGGACTCCTCTACAGCCTTTCCACAGGCATACCGGATACCTGCCTAAATTTCACATTAAACGTAGTCAGCGAACCGAAAATAGAGAAAAGAAGACTAACTGTATATCTCCAACAAACCTGGCAAACACGGTGGCAAAACTCAACAAAAGGGCAAATAACGCGAAAATTCCTCCCAACTGTCTCGGCCATATACCCAAAATACCCAAGCTGGCTCTCCCCAGGATTGCTGGCCACGTACCTCCTAACTGGCCACGGCGCTATCAGATTCAAACTAATGACCTTTGCACTGAGCAACACTGCCCTCTGCCATTGTGGCTTAGTGGAAACGTGGGAGCATTTAATGTACCACTGCAAGCTTTATGAAGACCTCCGATGCCGACTAATTACAGAATTACATTATGTACCAGAGAATCAAGAGGAACGCTTACTGGAGGAGGAGCACAGCTACAAAGCACTGGCAAACTTTGCACAAGATCTTTTTGACAGAAGGCGTACTCTTCCGCCCCCACAGCTACAATAGCGATTTTCAGGCCCACAATATATGACTTTGCAAACAACAACCATATAAGGTGCACGGACAGTCACCATCAAGACAATCCACAAAGGGATTGCATTCCAGGAAGAAACAGCAAAAAAAAAAAACAAAAAAAAACACCAGGACTCGACAAACTCGGATCCAACAAATGGACGAGGATCCAATAACTAATGACCATGACTCCAGACAGATCAGAGACATAAGTAACCACAGAGTGGACTAAATACCCACAACTACGGACCTGACTAAGGCACCTGTCCTGCTGCCAAGTGACAACTACCGACAGGAACCTACACACGAATGGGACAACTAGGACCCAACCAAGGACCTGACTCAAGCAGACATGCAGCCGCCAGGCCATACGGCGACCTGTGCCGGCTCCCTTGCCGGGCACACTTTCCTCCCTTCCCTGGCAGAGGGGGAGGCGACAGCCTTCTTGTTGCCTCCCCCCTGCCATCCCACATCTTTCTCTCTGGTGGGGCATGGGCATGCCGCACTGGCACATGCTGGAGTCGTCTACTCTATTGATCCCAGTCTTTCCTAGCTATTCCCCTCCCTAGCCTTCAGTCTCCTCCCCTCTCTATCTGTATGCCAGTGCAAGACCCACACCAAAATTCTAGCTTCTTTAAATTATTTCGCCCTCTCCTCGGCCATTAAATTCTCAAATGCAACCCTTCAAACCGGGAAACATGTATGTGATCAACATACAACGTGCAAAATGTTTTTTTTTTTTTTTTTTTTTTAGGTCCTAGCCATTGAAATCTCAGGAAATTAGGTGGCAGGACCTGCCAGAGTAAATTAATAATAATACTGGTGTACCTGGTCTGCCTCCACGGGGCGAAAGTGGGGCAACGTTGGGCCTCAGTAGGGGTCCAGCGGCTAAATTACCAGATGAACAACGGTACACGACACTACACATGTACAATATCCATACACTTTTAAATCTCTGGCATTTCCAGCAAACTGGCGCACCCATCACAATGTAAACAACGCGGAGATGGGGGAAACCCCTGGTGTCGTATGACCCTAAATACACTTTACACTTTACACTTTACTTCATAAAGGCCAGATTGTGTGCGTGTATTTCGACCCAGTGTGAAAGGTCCGTGATCTGTAAAGGTCAGTGTGTGTGTGTTGTTTCTGGCCGCTTTGCCATCAGCAAGGCGATCACCTGGAAAGAATGCCCAGTGTCTGCCTAAACTCTTGGAAGAAGGCCACAACAGCGCATGGGTCCTGGCCAACCTCAACAATCACGCACTGAATGTCCAACGCGAGTTTGGAATCATCCAGAAGGACTCCGGCAGCAGCACACACACACGCTGATCCTGTGGTCGCCCGTGTACATATTTATACACCACTTCTGGTCTGACAGCCACGTTCATTTTTTTTCTAAACCTTAATATATTTTTTTTTTGTGATAATGGATATTTTTGGAGTATAATTGGCCTCCACCCTATTGAAGCCGCGAGCGGACACAAACCGCAACTCTCACTGCTAATTTCTCAGGGATAAAAAGTTATTATTATTATTATTATTATTATTATTATTATTATTATTATTATCTGTTTATTTCTCTTTCACGGTTTCCCGGAGATCCTATTTAGCCATCTCAGGAGTCAGTATTCTACTCCTAAGAAGGCCTCGATGTTAGTATTATTATTATCATCAGTTTATTTCTCTTAGAAGAACCCCCGGTTACACCCACTGGCCAGCGGGTGATCATACAACTATGTTACAAAGTGTAGTACAATTATAAAATAAATGATATCTGATTTATAAGTATACTTCATCTGGAATATAGAATATTTGAGTTATTAATTACTCGCAAATTCTTTTACTACTGAACTACTGTAATCAATACTTCTGTTGATTAACAGTGCTCTCCTGCAGCTGAATCTTACTTGTTGGCTTCTTCTGAGCAATTTTAGACGATATTATGTTGTACTTAAGTTGTTAAGTTGTACTTAACTGAGACGACTCAGTTAAGTACAACTTAACTGAGTATAAACTGGTAAGAACATAATACCGTGACAATTGAAGCGTACCTTCTGCTTAAACACACACAAGTGGGAGTTTCGCCATATTTACTTACAGCCAAACAGCGAACAGCGTATGAAACCACGTGACACCAGGAATGACCGCGATACAATATAATGCGATGCAACGCAAAATAAAAAATAGAAAGTTCCATTTACAGTTTCCAGCAGTCGGGTTCTTCTGTGGGGATTACAGTTGGGTGGGTAGGACAATCCTGACATCTACTTCTTGATGAGGTCGGGCTTCCTAAACCCCAGTGGTTCGTGCCTTGGCAGAACAAGGTGCCTTGTACTCCCCTGGAGATGCAGTAAGTTGCTGTTCGTTTCCCGTTTATTGCGATAATTTGTCTTTCTTGAAGGGTGTTTAAAGTGCTTCCTGAAATGAGGAAATACTCCTTGAGGATTACTGTTATAGCTGGAATTGAGACGTTGTCGAAGGCTGCTGCTACATCCAGGAAAACGATGTCCAACTGTTGTTTATTATTTAAAGCTAGCTGTATTCGGAGTAGAGTCTCCATTAAATTAGTAATAGTCGACCTTCGAGGAAGCACAGAATGTAAGTTTTGTGGCCTGTCCCCAAAGCAGTGCTGATTGACGGTGTTGAGGATTGCTTTCTCAAATATTTTTTGCAGAATTTTGCATCCGATTGCGATGGGCCTGAAATCTTTACTGGTTTTAGGATTGCTTATTTTTGGAACTGGTTTTACGTAATATCTCTTCCATTTTTCCGGGATAACCCCCTCACTTAGTATTCGCTGGAAGAGGTGGTGGAGCGGGTCGATTATGTAAGCGCTACATATTTTTATCATGAATAGCGGGAACTGGTCCGGCCCGATCGTTGCTTTGCTTAGCTTCCTTTAAGTTTTCCCTGCTGATATTAATTTCACGTAATATGTTTCTAGCTCCAGTTTGGTTAGTGCCAGTGGGATCCATCAGTTTTTCAATCATTTTCTGCTTTTCATTCAAAGGCTTTCCGAATGTGACTTCTGTCCACTCTCTAAACAGCTGGTCCGTCATTTCGTTTTTGTTGTTTTTCTCTTTCCTTTTTTTAATTTTTCCTTAATAACCTCAATGTATGTTTGTGTCTTCAGTCGAATGAACTTTGCCCTTTCGCATTTATACGTTGTTCGATCAGTCGGGTGTCCAGTTCTTTTCCACTTTCGGTAGAGCTTTTGCTTCTTTTTAAACATAGCTTGAACTTCTGGAGTGAACCAAGAGTTCGCTCTGTCTGAGATCTTTAATACTTTCGCTGCTCCTAGACGGGCGATATTCAAGAGTAACCGCGAAATCTCGTCTACGGCTTCTTCAGTGGACATCTTAATATCAAATTCGATTCATTACCCTGATATGTTCTCGTCGGCAGCCTGTCTTCGAAGAGCAACTTCCATTGAAAGCGCAGAGTGGTCGGAGGAAAATTGTAAGGAATTGTGTATTAAGTTAACATCTTCCGCGTTAAAATAAATTAAATCCAGGCGCTGTAATCCTCTTGTCGCAGGTGTTGTTTCATTCCGAGTGCTTCTACTGTGGCGTCTAGCTCTGCTTTTGCATCTTTATTCCTCGGCAAAGGCATATTCAGATCTCCTAAGATGATTGTGTCAATATTTACATCTAAGTTTGATACCAGCCAGGTAAAGAACTCATTTCTGATCTCTCTCGTATGTTCTGGTGGCATGTAGATGAGGCAAAGCTGTACCTTGCTGTTCTCACCAGAGAATGTGGCGATAACAACTTCAAAGTTATCACAATTAGAGCTGTGTTCTTTCACAATTTGGAAGTCGGTTTTATTTAGCATCATTACTCCTCCGCCCCTTTTGATCTCTCTCCCTCTACCAATGCACTTGTAGCCTAAATTGTCTACCAGGGCGTTCAGCTGTTTATTATTTTGAAGCCACGTTTCTGTCAGACAGATAAATGAGTGTTCTGCATTTATTAGAAGACTCTGCAAGGTGTGGAGTTTATTGGATATGCTGCTAACATTTTGTAGAAAAAGGGAGACTTTTGTATCTCCTTTGAAGTCTGGCGAGGTGTTCGTTGATTGCTATTGTGGGCCTTGTCCATTGTACTCTGAATCATTTAACGAGAGTGCCACGTGTTTCTGTTCAGTAGTTGGGCTTCACAATTAATGGGGCAAGAGATGGTGAAGGAGGAGTAGGCAGGGTGTCTGGTTCGTACTTGACGTACCTCAACATCGATACCAATTCCCTCAACACACATTTCTCTGATGACACCAGGAGTAATATTGGGGTTGATTCGCGACACAAATATTTTCCCTCTCGTTTGAACCGAAGTGATGTTGTACTTTTCGGCAAGGCAAGGACGATATCCTGTGGGAAACCTCGGCGAGGAAACAGGGATTTTATGCATAGGATCTCCGTTTGGTCGCGTTGCTTCATGTTGCTGATTGGTAAGTAGTGGGTGGCCTTCTCTTTTAGTAGAGCTTTGGTCAGCTGATTTTCAATGGAGAGTAACCATCTGTGCGTAGGTAGGTTGTTTCGGTGCATACAGCTTTAAGTTGGGGCTGTGATTCATATGTGTGGAGGGTTGGCTTGCGGGTAACGCAGTGCTAGCGAGAGTTGTCTCTGCTCTGTTTTCTGTTCTGCGGTCTGGATTTCTTCTGTTCAGGAAGTAGTTTTTAGTACTTTCCACCATTTCAGGGCGTATCTGTTCTCTGCAGGGATCAGCTTCGTGCAATACTGTTTTTATTTTGCCTAGAAGGGTAGTCCTGAGACGAGTGTCGTGCTCTTTGTTTGCTTCTTTGGGAGAGGTAGCAGGGCCAGCTCGTAAGTGTTCAACTGTCTGATTATGTTGTAGCTGTGTTAGGACGATGTCCAGTTTCTTATTCATTACTTTCTGACTGGCAATTAGTTTCATGTTTTGTTCTCTTAGTTCGTGATTTTCCTTTTGCATGTCCTGGAGAGTTTTGAAAATGGAGAGAAGGAGTTCTTCTAGTAAGTCTTCCTGCCTCGGTGTGTCGTGGGCTAATTGGTTGTGCTTCGCTTCGTTTTTATCTTCTCTCTGAAATTCATTACATCTCTCTTCTGTAGTGTGGTCTTAAAAGTTACTAATATCCCGGGGGTCGTCACTTGTTTTCGTATGTTTGCTAGCGGGTTGTGGGGAGGGGTCTTTATTTTCTGAGTCAGCAGTGTCTATGATACATGGTGGCGCTTCAGTTGTTTTATTCAGTTGTTCTGTTCTATCATTTTCATTTGTGGACCTACAACTTGTGCAAAGAAACTTCTTGCGTCGTTTCTGATTTAAACGCACTATATTATTCACTCGAGAAGAGGAGCTTCCAATTATGACGCTGCACAGTGCGCAGTCAACTCTCATACTAGGCTGAATACACCGGTTCTCGTCCCACTTGGTCGTGTATTTATTTATTTGCGGTCTTACAAACGCTGCAGGTCTGTTCCGTTGAATCCGATGGTTGTTTTTCCATGCTGAAGGGTAAATCGTACGAGAGCTACTTTCTGTCTTTAGCTGTAGGCGGTACTGTCTAATCCTTTAGCGCAGCAGGGTGCGTGACCTTGAGGGATATTTGCGAGGGAACGAAGATGAAATAGCGAGTCACACGCGTGCAGAAAATAATTAATAAAACTTTACCCGAGCATTAATTGGTATATTCAGATGGAGGGAGTCATACGCTTTCTATCGGTATTAATTATATCTAGTAAATGACTAATAGTGCAAATAGACAGAAAGACGTAGCACAAATCGTACACCGCTGTCATATCATCCTTCTTCTTTTTCTTGGTGATTCCCTTCTCTCTCTCTCTCTCTCTCTCTCTCTGGGTAATTCGGGAATTTTTTTTTTTTTTTTTGGCTAATGATAATAATAATAATAATCTCCGCCACCTAGCGGGTTATTTCTAAGTTGTAGAGGGTGCGAGCATAAAGACCAACCACACCAACTTCAGATAATAATGATGAAAATAGCATATTGATGGTTAATATAAGAATAATATATGCAAGGTATCCTTGACTTAACCTTGTATGCATATTACCTGTTTTTTTTTATTCAATTGCATATTATGTTGTATATATGTTATGTTATATATTAATGTGTGCGTTGTTTGTCATTCCTGAACACTCAGCCTTTCCGAAAGGAATTATACACAATTGAGAAGTTCCCACGAATCTGGAATTCTCCTGTAGAGCAAAGTCAGATGTGTACGTGGGGGTGAAGGAAATAGAGGTCTATAGTTATAAGGGAACAGAACAAATAAGGAATATTTAATAAAGCATAATTATTATTATACATATTCAAAATAAAATTTAAAGAAGAGTAAAACGTATGTATATAAATTAAGGACCCTCTATTTCACCCCCCACAAAGGAGAATCATAGACGTGCGAAGCGTTTTATTGAGGAGGCTTTGGACAACAGGTTGGAGATGGAAGAACTCGATAGTTACATATACCTCAACATCGTGGGGATGACTACTGCTACCATCAAGAAAAAGACAGGAAAGATTGTCCCAGAGCCAGATAATAAAAGAAAACCGTTTAGTACGAGAAGTCAGAGGAAGAGAGAATATGCCCTCACCCAGTGTTTGTATTATAAAAATAGGAAAAGGTGCGCTCACCAGATTCTCGATCCTGTGGGAGTGACAGAAGACATAGTAGCTTCAACAGATATGCTGTCGTCTTTTTGGGAAAAAGTCTTTTGTAAGCAGAACGAAGAGCAAGATTTATATATTCCTGATGGATACGAAGAGGATATGGAATTAAATGCGCTACTTTACAGCCCTATTCCTGGTGATGAATTAAAAAGTGCATACCCAGATTTATCTAGTCCAGATGAGATAACCACTAGATGAGTCCTGGTCCAGATGAGATAACCGCTAAACAGTTTAAGAAGATACCTATGAAGATTGTAATAGGTCTCTTCAACATATTCTTCTGGACGGATGCTTTGCCGACATGTTTGTATAGAACATATACTATTTTGCCACTTAAGAAATCTGTCTCTAAATGTCCAGGAGACTTCCGTTCTATAACGGTATCTTCTATAATTCTTGGAACGTTTCGCAAGATCTTATCACTTCGCTTAATGAACAGGATTAAGCTGGATCCAAGACAGAGGGCTTTTATTCCAGCTGATGTGGTTGATGAAAAGGTAATGATTCTCCAAACGATGATTGGTACTGCCAGAAGAGATCTAAAGCCACTACATCTGGCGTCCATCGATCTCCAGAAGGCGTTTGACAGTGTACACTATAGTGCTATAATTGAGGCCCTAAGAAGGAATCATGTTCCCGCAACCTTTTTGAAATATGTGTGTTTATGCTGCAAAAATACTGTACAACTGAGTTGAGTTTTCATGGCGACACAAAATGTATATCACCCACTAATGGGTCCGAATTGACATGGGGGATTTTAAAATAAATGTTCTTGCCTTCACTGATGACCTCCTCGTAGCAGCTTCTACACAGTCGGGGCTGCAGTGCCCTCTGGACATTAATTATTCCTTTAAGAGAAGAGGGCGATCAATTAACATGGACAAAAGTTGGACGTTGTACTGCGTCCCATTTGGGAAAGAGAGGAAGTCTAAGGTTGAAGGGAGCAGTCTCATGATAGGCGATAAATCTTTACCAGTGGGGCACTTACGTAGCTTCTGGAAATACCTGGGAGTAAAAGGAAAAGTCCTCCCAGATCTTGATTTAGAAGAGGCTTTGGGGCGATTAAGAGCAATCCCCCTTGAAGCCACAACAGCGGCTTTTTATTCTATGAGTCTTCCTATTATCTAGATATTTTTTTCTCCTATCTCATCTTGTTTATTACATTGTATTAGCCTTTAATGTAATATTGTATTAGCCTTTGTAACCTTGTATTAACCTTTATTGTAAACCCCTGGTTTGTAGCCGTGAAGGGTATTGTGTACGGTATGTTCGTTTTGTATGCAATAAAGACTTCTTTTTCTTATATTACCGCGCATTGACGTTTGTATTTAGTGTTAGTAATGGCCGCATGGTGCAAGGAAGCCTATGGTTTATGCTGCACTAGCCAAAAAAAAAAAAAAAAAAAACCGAATAAAACAATGATAAAAAAATAAAATAAATAAATAATAATAATTAGTAAAAGAAAAGGAAATTAAACCTATCATCTTATGCGCTTCCCTTACCCGAAGGTACTATCCAGATGACCTTTGAATTTCCCCAAACTGTCGGCCTCTACCACCCGTGAAGGCAACTTATTCCAGTAATTTATAACTCGCTGGCTAAAATAAAACTTCCTGCAGTCCAATCTAAACATTTCTCCCCCCCCGTAACTTGAATTTACGTCCCCTAGTTCTAGCATCATTTATAATCTTGAAAATTTCGTCCTCATTCATTTTACTGATGCCTCTCAGAGCCTTAAACACCTCAATCAAATCTCCTGTAAGGTGTCCAAACTCTGCAACCCACATATTCGAAGTCTTTCTTCATAAGGACGATCTCACCAGGCGAGTTACCCTTCTTTGCACCCTTTCAAGAAGCTCGATGTCTTTCTTTAGGTGCGGTCTCCATACTTGAACACAGTATTCCAAGTGTGGTCTAACATAAGCCTTATATAATGGGATTATCACGTCCCTATCTCTACTTGCAAAAGTTCGATAGATCATCGATAGGACACCATGGGCCTTCCTTGCAACCTGTTTACAATGCTCAGAGAATTTCATGTCTGACCGTATCGTAACACCCGACTCCCTTTCCTGCAGTACTGACTTCAGTTGAACTCCACCAAGTGAATAAGTTATTTTGGGATTACTGTTTCCCAGGTGTAATACCTTACACTTTGTTGGATTAAAGCACAGCTGCCATTTTTCTGACCATTCTTGAAGTCTATCTAGGTCTCTGTGAAGAAGCTCAGCTTGACAGTGTTCATTAACTACTCTATCAATTTTAACATCATCTGCAAATTTAGACATCATGCCCTCTATCCCTTCATCGATGTCATTTATGAAAATTAAAAACAACAGTGGCTCCAATAGTGATCCTTGGGGAACTCCACTTCTTACATCAACCCAATCTGAGGAATAGCCATTTAACACAACACTCTGCCTCCTGCCCTGAAGTGACAGTCGAGATATTGATTAAGAAAGAATTATATCTTTAGCATTAGCATTAGCATTAGCATTAGCATTAGTAGAGGCATTTGATGCAAGAAAGGAAGCTTATGCAGCATCAGCCAAAAAACAAAAAAAAAAAAAAAAAAAAACCCACTTCCACTTCACACCTCTGTTCGTTCAAAATACCTGTCCAGCTGAGCCTTAAACTTATTTAGGCTATCAACCTCCACCACAAGGGATGGAAGTCTGTTCCACCAACCAACCACCCGCTGGCTAAAGGCAAATTTCCTCGCGTCTATCCTACATCTGTCTTTCCTCAATTTTAATTTATGCCCTCTCAGGTGATTTTTCGGAGCTAGAGGAAGAATCCCATCAGCATTGAGCATGCTTAAACCATTCAAGGCTTTATACACCTCTATCAGATCACCTCGCCGGTGCCTAGTCTCCAGACACTGTAATTTGCAAAACTTAAGCCTTTCTTCGTAAGAGCACCCCTTTGTTCCATTCACTAATCTTGTTGCCCTTCTCTGTACTCGTTCCAGCAGCTCTGCATCCTTCTTGAAATGAGGCCTCCAGACCTGTATACAGTACTCTAGGTGTGGCCTGACCATTGCCTTATACAAGGGAACAATCACCTCCTTATCCCTGCTGGAAAAATTCCTGTATATCATTGACAATACTCCATGAGCTACTCTTGCAGCCCGTCTGCACTGCTCAGAGAACTTCATATCTGCCTGCACAATCACCCCCAAGTCCCTTTCATTCTCTACCACTGTCAGTGTAGTACCACAGAGTTGATACGTTGCTCTGGGGTTGCTGTTTCCCATGTGTAGTACTTTACATTTGTCAATGTTAAACTTCATTTGCCACCTCTCAGCCCATCTGCTCAACCTTTCCGGATCCTGTTGCAGCAGCATAGTGTCAGTAGTGTGTTTGACAACCCTGTCAAGGACACTACTGACTACTATCTTTCTATCATTTAAATGAAAAAAGTATCTGCAATGAAATCTATTCCTTTGTAATGACTTTTGACCTTTCAGTGTTCATTCGTAGGAAAATTTAAACATTTCTGCAAACATTTCTTCGTTCTTCATTACGGACTTGAATATAAATTTCACGTTTAACGATCGTTCTTCGACAGACTCTGAAGGTAGAGAATAAATTATAACATCAATACCTTAACAGCAGAATTGCCAAAAAAAAAAAAACAAAATGCAAAGTCCTTAGTCCAGAAAAGTGCGGCCAAACTGACACACCACGTGCATTCTCAACGCCTCATATGTATGTCATTCTTAAGTGCGCCGTAATTTAATTTGTCTTGTAATGCCGTGTATGTACGTTGTCATTGGAGTTAATTCTGTAATGTATATTATTCAATAGAAACTTATAGATGGCTTGGAACGCATGGCTCAATAGCGGACTCTTCTCTGACCAAAGGATTCATGCTCTCCATCGAAGACCAGGTAATCAAAACCAGGAACCACATGTGGACGTGGTTATTGTTAGGGCAACTCATAGCACGTCAGGTCTAATCCGCCTCTTTTTACTGCGTGTTTAAACAGACTCTGTAAAATAGGTCAGACGTGTACCGGTGTAGTAGTTTTTATTCAATAATGTACGTTACAGAGTTAACACCAGGAACGAGAGAAAGTATGTCGCCAAGGGCCCGGAGTGACAAGTGACACATGTCGACGAGGCCATCTGG
Source organism: Mastigoproctus giganteus (assembly GCF_048544385.1). Classification (NCBI taxonomy): domain Eukaryota; kingdom Metazoa; phylum Arthropoda; class Arachnida; order Uropygi; family Thelyphonidae; genus Mastigoproctus; species Mastigoproctus giganteus. The sequence continues at coordinate 432,990 of NC_143577.1, read as the reverse complement.
CTCCAACAATTCAGGACATCACGCCGGGATGCAAGGCGATCACCCAGACAGAGTACATTCACAGACACGACCAGGTGGTCAGGATAATACATCAAAAGCGTGTGCAAAAATACCAGGTGATCAAAGAAAGTTTACCACATTACAAGCGCCAACACCAGGCCGTGATAGAAACCCCAACTCACAAACTGTACTGGGACCGCGGCATAATAACGAACAAGACGATCCTGCACAACAGACCGGACAAGAAGGAAAAGGCCATCCATCTGATTGACACAGCAGTACCCAACACTGGCAACCTGCAGAAAACCCACGGGGAAAAAATCAGAAGTACACCAACCTAGGACAGGAGATCAAAGAGATGTGGCATATGCGACAAGTAACGCCCATTCCGATCACCGTGTCAGCCACCGGCATCGTGCCAAAGACGTTCCAGAGAACACTTCCGTGGGTGGAACTGCAGAAAGAAATCCTCAACACGTGTCGGTTGATAATTTCTTTATTCCCATTTTACGTTGCACTTTTTGGGAGATGAGAGCAAAAAAGGAAGGGAGAACGCGTAAGCCAATGGCTTTTCAGGGGTGTTCCCTTAGGAAACGATGCGAATAACAACGAGAATATACAGCTTTGAAATTGTAGAGGTGATGTTCAACAGATAAGACAGAAATCAATTGCAATTTTATTTTTTTTTACATTTCTTTAAACCATCTCTACTTATAATTGAATTGTGAACATTTTTTTGCAATCAGATGATGAGAGAAAAGAAAAATGATGAGAGGTCTGCGCAGAAATTTGCCAACTGCAAACATTTGTACGTTATTTCTATATTGACAACGATTTCCTCTGTGCTTTTAAAATCCAGGAGTTGAGTAATTTGAATCAGACATCCCTGGTGATCACTTCATTTAGTAGTTCCTTGAATCGGTTTAGTGAAGCCACGTTTTTTGTTCCAGGTTTTAGCGCCTCTCTATTTTATATTTACCTGACCTACGGATTTTCTGAAAAGCCGAACCTTCAGGTTGGCTTCATTTCTTAGAGTGTACCATATTTCTTCTTCTTCTTCTTTGGTTACGAAAAAGGACCTGAAGAGAGGGGGGAAAGTCTGGTGTTTCAAACATTGTAAACAAAGACCGCCTCGGCTTTCTGAAGCAGTTGATGGATGCTGAGAGGTCTCACTTCCTTTGTATCTCAACTTACCGATGCGTTCCAGGGAAGACCCGAAATTGAACGAACGCATCGATTGGGAATGGAGTTGATATTCGCAATGTTTTCTTGGCTGGTGGTACCCCACGAGATGATTTCATAGGTGAGGTGCGGTTGAATTAAAAAAAGGAATACTACTCGGAGAAGGGAAGGGGACACTCAGGCAGAGACCCTGGCGAGTATTCCCTCTAGCGACGAAGTTTTCTTTCCTAGGGTTATCATTTGTTTCATCCAGCTTTATCATCTAGCCAGATCCGAGAAACTTGGTTTCATTCACCCTTTCAAGTTGTTTTTCTTTGTATGTTACGTCTAAATCAGTATTTAGTGGTTTGTTTTTCGTTCTAAACACCGTGTATTTTGATTTTTCTGGACTCAGTAAAATTGATTTTCTTGAAGAAAACTGGGCATTACAGAGAGCAAGGCAGAGATTGAGTTCAAGCTGATTAGGGTCTTTATCAGGTTAGTGATCAAGTTAGTAAGAGAATTCTTAGACCAATGGTCGAGGAACTCTCTCTCTCTCTCTCTCTCTCTCTCTCTCTCTTACTAACCTTACTAATCTAACAATCTCGAGGAATGTCAGTAATGAACACTTTTTTCAAGAAAAGGGTGAACAGAAAAAGGACATGGAAGAGACTAAATGGATTAACAACAAATGAAATAGTAGTAGTAGTAGTAGTAGTAGTAGTAGTAGTGGCACATGATGCAAGAAAGCAAGTGTAGGAGCTTATGCAGCATCAGCCAAAAAAAAAAAAAAAAAAAAAAAAAAATCACACCATTCCCTCCAAATGCCTGTCCAGTTCCTCCTTAAATTTATTTAACCTATCAACTTCCACAACGACAGATGGAAGTTTGTTCCAGCAATTAACCACCCGCTGGCTAAAGGCAAATTTCCGCACATCTAATCTACATCTGTCTTTTCTTAATTTGAATTTATGCCCCCTTAGATTCGTAATCTGAACAAGTGGAAGGATCCCATCAGAATTCAGCGAGCTCAACCGATTCAAGGCCTTATAGACCTCAATCAGATCACCGCGCAGGTGCCTAGTCTCCAGCCACTGCAATTTGCAGAACTTAAGCCTCTCTTGGTAAGAGGATCCCTTCATTCCCCTCACCAATCTTGTTGCCCTTCTCTGTACACGCTCAAGTAAATCTACGTCCTTCCTAAAATGAGGCCTACAGACCTGTACGCAGTACTCAAGGCGTGGCCTGACCATTGCCTTATACAGAGGGACGATCACCTCCTTTTCCCTGCTACCAAAATTCCTATATATCATTGACAAAACCCCATGACCCGCCCTAGCAGCCTGGCTGCACTGCTCAGAAAACTTCATATCTGACTGCACAATTACTCCCAGGTCTTTTTCATTTTCTACCACCTTAAGTGTAGTACCACACAGTTGGTACGTTTCTCTGGGGTTACTTCTACCCATATGCAGTACTTTGCATTTGTCAATGTTAAACTTCAGTTGCCACTTCTTAGCCCGTCTGCCCAAGTTATCTAGATCCTGTTGCAGTAGCACACTGCCATTACTGTCATTAACAACCCTGCCAACCTTTGTGTCATCTGCAAACTTCGACATTAAGCCTGATATACCTTCATCAATATCATTGATAAATACACAAAACAACAGAGGACCCAACACCGAACCCTGTGGGACTCCACTAATAACATTAGTCAACGAAGAGCAGCACCCATTGATTACCACCCTCTGTCTTCTCCCACTTAACCATCCTTTTATCCATTGTAGCAACTTACCCTTAATACCATTCTGCTCCAATTTGTACAGTAGTCTTCCATGCGCAACAGTGTCAAAAGCTTTCCTGAAATCCAAGTATATGATATCAAAATTATTTTTTGCATCCAGTTCCTTTGTGACCACATCATAATAACCAATCAAATTTGTCAGACAAGACTTTCCCTTAACAAACCCATGCTGTGTCTGAATTATTGCTGCAGTCTTGTCTAGATGATCCTGCAATGCATCTTTAACCAGTGACTCCATTATTTTACCACGGAACAGAAGTTAAACTAACTGGTCTGTAATGTAATCGATTAACAGAAGGTATATTGTTAAAAATATTACGGTCCGGAACAAGATAAATGTTGGAAGTGATCACAGAATGGTAAGATGCACACTTGATATTGATGTAAGAAAAGAAAGGAAAAAACTGACTCGAGTAAATAAAACGAAGGTGTTTGAGATAACAGAAGAAGAGAAAAAAGCATTATGTACTGGAACTTAAGAATAAGTTTGAGTTCTGAAGACCTTTCAGGAACAAGATAACGACGAGGAATGAAACAACTTTGAAAGTGATAAAGCCCAAGAAACCTATGGGGAAAAAGAAATCCAAAGAAGAAAAAAATAGTCAAGAAACACTTGTCATGATGAATCGAAGGCGACAAATGAAGAGCAAGAAGAGCAAGATAATCACTGACAAGGACAAAAAAAAGAAAGAGACTCAGAAAGAGACTATTAGAAAGACACTCGGAAAGAGACCATTAGAAAGAGACCCAAAAAGACAAAAGGAGATTTAACACAAGAAAAATAAACCAAGCATTAAGGGAAAAGGAAGAAATTAAATCAGCAGCCATGAGCAGTAATACAGAAAGACAAATGATACTGAAACTGAAGAATAGCGATGGTGTACTTATAAACAGCAGAGAAGGCATAATTCAAATAGCAGAAGACTACTATAGAGAATTATACAAGGAGCGAGGGAATGATGCCAGCAGTGGGGAAGATGAATTGCAAATTACCAGCACATACGACATACTCGATATTCTTCCTGATGAGGTAGAAGAAAATTCATTGAAGAAAATGAAGAATCGGAAAGCCCCGGGAGAAGATGAAGTTACTGAAGAGTTGTTAAAATTGGGAGGAAGAGACATAACACAAAAACTGGCAAGGCTCTTCACAAAGTGCATTAGAAAAGGTGTGATGCCTAAGCAGTGGAATAATGCAATCATAGTTTTGCTGCATAAGAAAGGAGATAAATCAGAAATTGGAAATTATAGACCAATTAGCTTGTTATCCCACACCTACAAGTTGTTCACAAGGGTCATTACTAACAGATTAGAAAGAATACTTGATGAGAATCAACCGAAAGAGCAAGCTGGCTTTAGGACAGGATTCTCAACTATGGATCACCTTCACGTAATATCACAGCTAAAAAGAGAGAAAGCAAATGAATATGAAACACCATTATGCCTGGCATTTGTGGATTATGAAAAGGCATTTGACTCCATACAGCATAAGGCAATGTTTCGGGCACTGGAAAGACAAGGCATAGATACTCCATATATTATGATTTTGAAGAAAATATATGAGAGTGCTACATCCTTTATTAGACTAGACAAAGACAGTAGGAAATTTAAAATCGAGAAAGGAGTTCGACAAGGAGACACAATATCTCCGAAGCTGTTTACTGCTGCCCTTGAGGAAGCTTTCAGAAGATTAGACTGGTCGCAGAAAGGAGTCAATGTGAACGGAGAGTACCTAAACCATTTACGATTTGCAGATGACATTGTGGTCATAAGCCACGATCCCAAAGAATTAGAGGAAAATCTTAATCAGTTATGCACAGTTAGTAAGGATTTTGGACTAAAGATGAATATGGCTAAAACAAAAGTAATGATGAACAAGTATGCCACGGAAAGGGAAATAATGATTGAAGGAGCAGTAATTGAAAAGGTGGAGTCATATACTTATCTGGGACAAGTTATTAGCTGTAATAATGATAAATGGCTGGAAGTCAAGAGATGAATAAATTTTGGCTGGATAGCATTCAGGAAATATAGTCACATACTGAAGAGCAATATCCCAGTTTGTCTGAAACGTAAAATAATGAACCAATGTATACTCCCTACCATGACTTATGGAAGTGAAACTTGGGCACTCACCAAAAGAATGGAAGAGAAGCTAAGAACTACACAGCGAAGAATGGAACAAATTATATTGGGAATCAGATTGCTAGATAAGAAGAGAAACACATGGATTAGGCAGCAAACTCAAGTAAAGGACATGCTTATCAAAACTAAAGAACTAAAATGGTCTTGGGCAGGACACATAGCTCGAAAAAATGATGACAGATGGACTAAGAGAATAATAGAATGGGTACCCAAGAGGAGCTAGAAGAAAACCTGGAAGACAACGACGGAGATGGACAGATGAAATTCATGAGTTTGTGGGTAGTAAATGGATGGCCAGTGCTGAAAACAGAAGGAGCTGGAAAGTTGCTGGAGAGGTCTTCATCCCGCAGTGGATTGGAATTGGTTGATGATGATGATACAAGCCAGAAGTTTGGCCAACCCCGCTGCTCTGCTCGAAGCATCGTAGACTTAATCTGCCCCACATCACTTATTCCCAAATCAAATGCTAACGGAAATACAACACCTCGATGCTGATTTGAATAAGTTTTTCACCAATAAAACCTAAAGAAAAGAGGTTTTAGCAGCTCGTTCGAATCACAGAAGCCAATAGGAAGAAGCTCGTGCTCGTGCGAACCATGTGCGAAGTTCTCCTGTGCTACGACAAAATTCATTTGCTACGTGTGGAGTCAAAATCCCAGCATACCGTGCGAGTAATCATGTCAGCATGTTTCGTGTTTTTTAATTTTTACTTTTTATTCGTCGTGTACACAATTAATTTTTTAATTGTGAAGGGAGCTCCTGATCTTTGGCTGACGGGACAGTTGCAACTGTACTTATTTATGTTCAGTGTATTCACCTAGTGGCAATAAAGATTTTCTCTCTCTGTCTTTTAGCCCGTGATCCATGCTAAAGGAAACGCGAAGTAACGTGAATGTTACTTCGCAGACTACTCGCACCACGTGCTGTCAGTGGGGCTCTCGAAGAAGAAATAAATAATGAAAATCACTTCGTTCGTAATTTAGAAGTGAGTAAAGGGAAGTGGTGATCGCGATGGTGGAAGTGACGCACGATATTACTGCAATCTGTGTTAATTTAGCGCGTATTTTTCTTTGTACGTCCACGTGCAACACGCTGTTTTGTAATCCGGCAGCTACGGGTGTTGAATACACATCAGATCGCACGATTTGACCTTAATTAAACGGATTGTCGCTCGCTTCGTGGGTGGTTTCTTAACCGGATGCGCTAACAGTCAGGTGCAAATTTCTTTGCGCAAGTTGTAGGTCCACAAACGAAAATGACAGAACAGAACAACTGAATAAAATGACTGAAGCGCCATCATGTATCATAGACACTAGTGACTCTGAAAATGAAGAGCCCTCCCCACAGCCCGCTAGCAACCACACGGTAACGGAGCGGAACGGGAAACTAAATTACTCCTTGGCTCAAATCTTAGGCTGTGACACATGCCCAGAAGAATGTGAACACAAGAAAATAAGTGGCGACCCCCAGAATATTTGTAACATTTTAGACCACACTACAGAAGCGAGCTGTATTGGTGAGTAGTTGGATCATTGGCCATTAATGTCTCTTCCAAAGGGGATTTCGGTCGTGATTGTTGTAAGAGTGAATGCTGGGAGACAATATTTGCATAAGTGGGTTTTTCATTGGTGTCACAACTTATGCTTGAGTGTAAGCACGAGGTATTTTGGTAAGCCGTTTTGATGGGAGAGTAACCATCTGTGCTTAGGTAGGTTGTTTCGGTGCATATGGCTCTAAGTTGGGACTGTGATTCATATGTGTGGAGGGTTGGCTTGCGGGTAACGCAGTGCTAGCGAGAGTTATGGAGTTATGGAGGTTGACATAATCGAGAGGCTGACCTATGACATCCAGTTGCCTTCCACGAGATAACCAGGTTTCGGTCAAGCAGATGAACTGATATTCAGATAGTAACATGAATGTTTGTAGGGGGTGTAGTTTGTTGCTGATACTGAGTACGTTTTGGTAGAAGCATTTAAGAGGAAATATTGGGACAAGTTAGCATGAGGCTGACGTTGGTTTCTATTCCCTGTGTTGTATTCGATCGCATGTGGTAGGGTGAGGGAGAAGTCCATTCTTTGTACATTTTTATTAGAGTTCCCGGTAGCCAGGTGCTGGTATCCAGTACTTTTAGTTCATCGTGTTTGTTACAAGTAATTGTGCATGAAGCATAGGAGGAATATCTTGTTTTCAGAGGTTTCACAGCCACCTTGATTCCTATTTGCTCCTCAAAGAACTTAGATATATTGGCACCGATTGTTGAAGGCCCGAGTCTCGATATGAAGATTTTCGATTTTGTTTGGATGGATGTTATATTGTATATTGGCGCCTCCGTAGACGAGGCGGAGGTGTTGCGTTGCTGTATTCATCTAGTTTTAAGCATTTGAGATTTCAGGTGACCAAATCAGATAACTTCGAAGCCCTATGTGCCACATTTAGAAAGAATACTACTACAAATTTGTCTTTGGTACCTACCCCCCCCCCCACCGATCATACAGAAGATTCCCGGAGTGAACTACAAGCATGGAGAGCAGCCAACCTATTCCCCAATACCCCGACCTTCATTATAGGCGATTTCAACATGCCTACACCTAGACATGATGAAGCCACTGAAGATCTCCGAACAGTCGTGGTACATTTGACTTAGTTCATCAACGGTAAACCAGACGCTGGATCAGTTATTCCCCAAATCTCCCACACCTTAATCTGACAACTGAATATTACAGCTTCCCTTCTGATCACGTTTCAGTTCAACCTTACTAACGACTCAAAATCTGGCGAAGCTTTAGGGAATGAAGTGCTGACCAAAACAGTATACTCCCTCAAATACTTAAACCCAGAGATCATCTTGGCACGTCTCACAGAAATAAACTGGAAGGATCTACAGCAAGAACCAATGGACATCGCTATATCTAGCCTTGTTAACCAGCTAGTTGAAATTGCCACCCAAGGAGCATCCAACAAAATAAAATTATCTGACAGATTGAACGCATGGTTCAATGCTGAATTCAGAGAAGCATTAGAAACAAAAAACTTTCAGAAAATGGAAAACGTTTCATTACTCAGCTGACTAGCAGTTGTACAAGAAACAGCGGGCAACCTGCCTTAAATGCAAACGAAAAAGAATCCGGCAGCTGGCACTCAACAGAATAAATCACTCCAAACGTATTGCATCCAAATGCAACAAAGTTTTCCATATGGAAGAGAAGGTATTTCAGGAATGGGTATCTTTGAGTTTCAACGAGGTGCCATCAGACCCAAAAACCCCAAAACTGGGCGATTTCCTCGTACACTCCAGACAGCCCCTTTCAACTATATCTCTAACAAAGCAACACCTTGTAAATACCATCAATAGACTTCCCAATAAATCTACAATTGGTCCTGACGGCTTTCCTCTATTCATGGTTAAAGCATGCAGTGCCTTCTGTCAATCTTTAATCAGATATCAAATTCCGGATCAATCCCTACAATGTGGAATCGCTACAGGGTACAACTCATACCCAAAAGAAGAAATCGTAAGGAACAGGACTTCAGACCAATCTCAGTGAGCTGCTCTCTATTAAAAGTGTTTGAGAAAACTATCTTATCAGCACTGATCAAACAATGCTTCTCTCATAGATCCAAACATCTGCATACTGTGGTCCCCAAAAGTTCTACATATACAAACCTACTGCACACTCTATTTAAAATTCAAACTGCTGTTAACAGTAAATCTCAGCTGGACGTCATCTTCCTCGATATTTCATCTGCTCATGATAAGCTGTGAATTCCCGCTCTCATCTACGTCCTTGGAAAAATACTTTGGCATTACAGGAAGCCTGCTAAAAGCCATCAACCTCATCCTTACGCCAAGACCATAAATCCCTCAAACAGGAGCGCGTTATAACACGAGGAGTACTGCAGGGAGATGTCCTGTTCGATGTGCCGTTCGCTGCGGCCCTTGAACCTTTCCTCGCAAGGTACACTGATTTCTCATTATACGGAGATGACCTCAAATTATATATAAAATCAAAGACCCTGAACAAACACCCACCTGATAAATCAGCCTTGTAACCTATCTACTGCAGATAGGTCTGGAGCTAAACATATCTAAATCAGCCCAAATCGCATTTACAAAAAAGAGAATCAAAATTGATATCAGAGCCTATCACAATTATTGATATCAGAGTGTAGATAAGGAAAGTGAAGTCCCGCACCAACCTCGGCTTGACTTGGGACGAGGGTCGCACTTTTCAGACCCATTTTTCGACCATGAAATCGAAGACCTTCTCGGCAATGTGGGAAATTCGACAAGAGCTGAAAGGGTTACTGCACGTCGATGTACTCGAAGGATACGTCCAGCGGTGCCTACAATCAATCGCACTATATGCATCGCCAATCTGGTCTTCTGCACCGACCTCATACATAAACAGATTTCTGGGAGTCGAGTAGTGGGTAATGCGATGGATGAACCGAGTCACGGGCAGCGCATTCACCATCTGACCCCAGGGCTGTTTTATATGCCAACCAACTTAAATATCATTCCCTGGAGAGTTCACATTGCATCCAGGAATATTCTTCTTCTGTCTCAGATGCTAACTGGTGTGGTTGACGCCCCCAGTCTTCACGGAGTTATCGCTACTCCACATGCTGGACGCAGTAATGAGAATCCCTACTTACCGTTGCTTTCTACACTATCCAACCTGTGCTGTCTGAAGAACTTCTTTCCGAACAACGCAGTCCCCCTTTTCAATTGATTGGCAATAGACCACCCTGTGAAATACTGTGAAGGCAAGCAGTAGAGAGTGAAGAGCCTCTCTGAAGCTTACAGCTTGCTTGAACTATAGAAGTGTGAAGAAGAAGAAGCTTGAACTATAGAAGTGTGAAGAAGAAGAAGCTTGAACTAGAAAGAAGAAGGAACTTGAACTTTATAAATAGGAAGGAATGACCAAAATATAAAACAACTGTTGGACATCTACTTTTTTAGGATACTGTGAATAATTTCCTCTTCTAACGTTGTCGATAATTACATTCTGTAAATAATACTGAAAATGATTCGCACTTCTGTAAATATTGTAAACATGATTTGTAAATATTACATTGTAAATATTGTCATTCTTACATTTTTGTACACCCTTCTAGCCGGTTGGCTGTGTAAAAGGGGTGAAAGCAATCACTTGCTATAATAATAAACGGATTTAATAATAATAATTACCAAATAAACGCATTGCGCCCTTATCTGGAACAAAACATTCTTCCTTTAATTAAAATTACTGAAAATTAATTACTGAAATTTATCTGCGGATCCCAGGGGGTCTGTAGTTGGGGGGGATACGCGGGTGTACGCCATATATCCTGTATATTTTCTTAGGTGAATACCTTCTGGCGTTTGACTTGTAAACGAAAATTATGGTCACTTTTCATTAGCATTGATCTCGCTGGGCTAGAACATGGCAACTTCCCATTGTATATTAAGTTGAACTTTGTCAAAGCTATCGGTACCGCAAATATCGCTTAAATGATGATGATATCAACTATCGGGAATTGCAAATGAACAGCTTTATAGCCACATAGGTTTTTGCATGATGAATATCAGATATTTTACTGGTTTTCTGCCTAATTTTAATACGGTGCCTGATAAACAAAGACAGTTGTTCTCAGTGTACACCACGCAGTCGAGCCCTGATTGGTCGGACCTTGTCTGAGTGACTGTCAGTGTGAGTTACTTGCTACAAGACATCTATATCCAAAACATTTTAGGGGTACTAAATATATTTAACACAGAATTAATAAAAGTCAGGTAATTTCACTACATCATGATATTGAGAATATATGTGCACAGTGCTGACCTCCCAGAACGAATAATAAACTAAGCACAACATCCAGGTATTTTGGTGATTAGGGTTGAGATCTCCCCCCCTCCCCACCCGGCAAGCTTAGGTCAACAAGCATAAAACAGAATCTGCACTAAGCATTACACTCCTGCAGCTAAGCAATTCAGCAGCTGCCGTTCAGAACTCTTCATCCGGGGAAAATATGGAACCGATAAACCGAAACAATCCCGATAATACGGACCTGGCCGTAAAATCGAAAAATCCAAGTACGCCTCTGAAAAAGGCTATAAATAACGATGACCCAACACTTATTGAGAATAACGAAGATTTGGACAGTACTCTAACAGCATCCACAGCGAAGAGAAAGGGCAAGCAATCCACAGCTCCCAGATCGGAGATGAAAACCCGCTCCAAAAGCGAGAACAAAGACCAAACGGAGCAGGCTATCTCCCAACAAGAAAATGTGACAGAAAAAGGGCAGGAAAAACAAGAAACCCCACTGGACCCCAGACTGCCTGAAGGCACTGCACTGGAGCAGTCTCTTATTCTAAGGACTACCCTAGAAAGCCTATTTAAAGATCAACATAATAGGATTACGACTGCACTCCGTGGGGAAATAGTGGGATTATGGATGAAAATGGAGACAATCCTAGTCCAGACCAACTTGGAAAAAGAGGTTGCCTTAGCCAAACTTCAAGTCTATCAAAACAGTAGGGCAAAGGAAATGCTACAGCGCGTCCCTACCTACTCCCAAGCGCTGAGGACCAACCTAAACAAGCCAAATGAAAGCACCATTACAAACCGAACCACAACAGCACAGAGAAAAACCCTCATACCAAAACAGCACCTAGTTGTACTAAAGCCAGCCTCTACAGAAACACACAAGACCAGTGAAGAAGTAAAACAAACAATAGTAGAAAAACTGAAGGGTGACTTCAAGCATACTAAGATTAGATCTATTCGGAAAACAAGAAACGTAGGGGTGTTAATTGAAACTGAAACTGCGGAGGACATAAAAGGTATAATCAGCAACCCCAAAATTTCAATGCTGGGACTTCTAGCAGAGCCTCCTAGACGGAAAGGGCCAAGCATCATTGTATTTGATGTAGACAAAGAGACAACACCAGAAGAATTAACAGAGGAAATATACTGCAAAAACTTGAAGCAGACACATGGAGGAAGAATCAGGGCAACACATTATGCCGAAATATAAAACTAAATCCAGAAACGGAAATGCCATAAATTGGATCATAGAGCTCTCAGCAGCGGCCTGGAAAGCTTTGAGCCAACAATCAAGAATCTATATAAACTGGGGCAGCCATCGTTTTCGTGAGCATGTGGCTGTTCCCAAATGCTACAGGTGCTGCCGCGTTGGTCACACAACCCACACCTGTAAGCAAACACAGCCTACCTGTGGTCATTGTGCAGACATCGGACATGAATTTGCATTTTGCCCCAGAAAAGCAGAACCTGCAATCTGTGTGAATTGTAAAGAAACGAAGCTGCCATTTGATCACTCACTACGGGATAATAAGTGTCCAATCTACATAAAGGCTAAGAGTGCACAACAGAACAGAACCGACTATGGGGAATAACAGGAATCACTATAATCAAACAAAGATTAAATTCGCACAGCACAATGCCCAGAGATCTAAGGCTGTTGCCGCGCAAATGGCTAAAAAAGCCATGGAAGAAAATTATGATATATTAATTCTATAGGAGCCTTACACCTACAACAAAGAAGTAAAAGGCTACCCCCTACATTACAAGATCGTACAAGTCGATGGAGACAACCCGTGGGCTGCCATCGCTGTCCGGAATCCTGACCTCACTGTAACCAAGATCTCAGACCTATGTACAAACTGGGACGTATGTGCCCATGTAGCCTCACCGTTAGGGGAATTTTATGTCACCTCTATATATGCCCGTCCGGGAGAAGATATATTGCCCGTGACAAGATATTTGCAAAATATCCAACTACAAATGCAGAATGCCAAACTCATAGTAGGAATGGACGCCAACTGCAGATCCCCTGCTTGGCACAGTGAAAGACCAGACCGTGGGGGTGCCAGAAATGGTCAGCGCCTGGAGGATTACATCTCCAACAGTAATCTAGCAGTTCTGAACAGACCTAATCAACCATCAACTTTCTCCAGCACACTATGGGAAGCAAATATAGATGTAACTCTGGCCACTCGGTCGATTGTTGGGCATCTCTCCCCCTGGGTGGTACAAGAACACTGGACTACCTCGGACCACAGAGTCCTAACCTTTGACCTCCACCACTCCCTCGTAGCACAGTATCCACCTAGATTCCTCTCGCCAAGATACGCCATCCAAAAAGCAGACTGGAACTTATTCCAACAAACATTGATGGAAAAAGCCAGGAATTTCGACCCAAAATATCTCAATCCAGACCAACACCAACAAAAGTAACGCAGCTTATAACTGAAGCAGCAAACATAGCCATCAGGAAGAAGAAGCCCGTTCCCAAAGTGGTCCACTGGTGGTCACCAGAACTCCAGGCAATAAGACAGCGAGTGAATAATGCCCGAAAAAGGTTCCAAAGGGCACGCAGATCTTGGCCCCAAGCAGAGGTTGACATACTCAGACAGCAATACCGGGAGGTCAGGAACCAATATACGGCTCAAATTAAAACAAGAAAGAGACACTCTTGGGAAGACTTTGTATCCACAGTGGGAAATGCAGACCCTTGGGGATTGGCATATAAAATCACCACAAGTAAATTCCCCAGAGGAGAAGTCGTTGCTGCCACCTTAACACCTCAAGGGACATACACTAGATCCTGGCACTCCTCCATTAATAATATATTGGACCATATCCTCCTACCTTCAACAATTCCACACACGCATGAACTGAGAACTCTATGCGAGGACAATGATAAATACTCCACCCAGACAGTGGAGCCCCCTTTCACGATAACAGAACTCAACATAGCTGCAGCCAAAATGCAAAACAGGAAAACTCCCGGCGAAGATCAAATAGAGCCGGAAATACTAAAAAAGGCAGTGGAAATTATACCGGATACTCTATTAAACCTAGCAAATCAATGCCTCACAAAGGGTTTCTTTCCAACTTCGTGGAAGACAGCCCGAGTCAGACTTATCCTGAAAAACCCCAATAAACCCCAGGACATGCCAGGCTCATACAGGCCTATCGCTCTGCTGTCTATGCTGAGCAAGCTCTTTGAGCGACTCATCTACCACAGAATTGAAAACCGTTACCAGAATGCTCGATTGATGTCAAGAAACCAATTTGGTTTCAGGAAGGGATGCTCCACCACTGATGCCTTCGAGAGGATCATCGATGCAGTCAGAAACTGTAACAAGAAATATTTCCTCCTCACCTCAATTGACTTGGCTGGAGCCTTTGACTCCCTCTGGTGGCCCAGTGTTCTAGCCAGGCTCCGACGGGCTGAAATCCCATCAAATCTATTTCGCTGCATGAAATCTTACCTGGAAAACCGAAGAATCACTGTCAGCACTCCCTTTACCTCTGCATGCAGACTGGTTTACAGGGGCTGCCCCCAGGGATCCATCCTGGGGCTGCTCCTGTGGAACCTGGTGCTTGATGAGTTTTTAAACCTGGATGTTCCAAATGTCATTACACAGGCATACGCTGATGATCTGATTATGATGCTTCAAGCAGACAGCAGGGCTCAACTGGAGGCCATAGGCAATCATGCCACACGCATGCTACAGGACTGGGCCAAGAGGAATCTTCTAACGATCTCAACCGAAAAAACAAACTCAATACTCCTCAGGGGTCACCTTGACCCTGGCAGACCTCCACTAATCAAAATAAATGGAGCGACCATCAAACTCAAACAGGAACTAAAATACTTAGGAATAACACTAGACCGAAACTTGAACTTCACATCTCATTTCTGTTATCTCAGAACGAAAACAAGAAGGCTCTCGGCCCTGATAACCAAAATCACCAGGAGGGACTGGGGACTAAAGAAGAGGGCCCTTTCTCTTCTATACAAAGCTCTCTTCATCCTTATCCTTTCCTATGGTGCAGGCGCCTGGTATCAGAAAGCAAACACAGCAGTCAACAAGAAAAAGCTGGAGTCGATCCACCGATCCATACTATTGACAACAACTAGAGCCTGCTGCACGGTGAGCACCCATGCGTTCCAGGTCCTGGCAGGCTTCCTTCCCCTGGACTGGAGATTGTGAGCTGTGGGCTGCTACATCAACATTCAAAAGGAAGAACCACAACTTATTTAGGCTACACAACAGATCCACAGAAAAGCAAATCCTCAGAAAATAAGAGGTTAACGGAACACCTGCAATCTATCTGGCAAAATAGATGGAATCTTACCACAAAAGGGCAAGTCACCAAAAAATTTATACCCGATGTCAGCAGGGTATATCCTATTTCCCCGTCCTGGTTTTCCCCTGGCTTGCACACCACCTTCCTTCTTACAGGACACGGCTCCTTCAGAGGAAAACTCCATGAGCTGGGAATCTCTGACAACCCGGAGATTCTCAGAGATTGGAGATTGGAGGTAAGGGGTCTGAATCTCAGACCCCTTACTTCCAATTTCCAACCCCCCAGTCTTCCACCTCCCCTCCCATCTCTTTCTCTTTACAACAGCGCCTGCCCCACACGTCCAAATTTAAAACACCAAAATTCATGCCCGACCTATTAGGAAATATTATTACCTCCAGCGCTTATCCCTTATAGCCCCTCTAAGTTGCGTGTAATGTACCATCTGTGCCCAAAAGAAAAGAAGATTTTTTTTTTTTTTTTTTTTTTTTTAAGGTCCTAGCCACTGAAATCTCAGGAAAATAGGTGGTAGGACCTGCCAGAGCAAACTTTAAGGGAACATCTGGCTGGCCTCCACGTGGCGGAGTTGGAGCCAGAGGAACAAGGGGCACAACATATGACCCACACACTTTTAAACCTCTGGCCTTGACAGCGTACTGTCCTCGATACAAAGAACATACGCGGAGATGGGGTAAATCCCTGGTGCCGTTAGACCCCAAAAATACTCTGTACTCTGTTTGAAAGACTTGAAAAAAGAAATATTATTAAAATATTTACTGAAAATTAAAAAATAAATTTATTTGATTTTAGGCTATACTTAGTTTTATTATTTTTAATTTTAAGTAAACCTAAATGCAACTGGGCGTTTTAATTAAACGTTATCACAATCAGCTTTCGGAATCTCTCAGATATTGCGCGATGCGATTATCCCTCGTATTGTGGGATTGTGGACATGTATTTTTGTAAGGGGCCGGTCCTAGAACGTCAGTTCATCTCCGACTCGTATCTGTGTGAAGAACAGTTACTACAAATGGGCCAGAAATAAGTGCGTGTTCCGTTGTTGTGTCTGGCCTCTTGGCTGCCCAGAAGCATCACTCAAGTGGACAGATGATTCTGGGTACTCGTCCACACCACGGGAAGGTGGGACAGCCCCAATAGTGCTCGTGATGTCTTAATTCGGGACTCTGACCCACCTGATGTTGCCAAAAGGTGGGCCAGATTCCTCTGGGGGCCCACTCCAGAGGAAACAAAAAGGGGGGGGGGGTGAGAGAGGGGTTTCCGCGGCGTATTAAAAAAAAAGAAAAAAAGAAAAAGGGGTTCCCGTAGTATATTAAAAAAAGAAAATAATAATAAAAGAGGTTCCGTGACGTATTAAAAAGAGAGAGAGAGAGAGAGAGAAAAAGACGGATTCTCTCCCCCCCCTCTTCTTTTAATACGCCACGAATTGAAAAAAAAAAAGTTGAGATTTATTCATCTTCAGCAAAATCTATTGTTTTATAACCCGGTGAGGACGCAGTCAGACAGTTCGTCGAAACATCAAATTGAATGTCAAGTTGGGTTCGGGCCAGAGTCATGAATAACTGCTGTCATCTGAGACTGTAGAAGTCTTCTCATGAAAGCTTCTTTTGCAAAAGACTGCAGCGCTCGGTTGTTATCAGCATCCTGCACCAACACTGACTCTTGACCAGTGAAAGATCAGGCACTGCTTCCCTAAGCCTGGCCCTACAATCCGTATAGTTTGGGCATGAATACAGTTCATGTTGCCAGTCTTCAACCTCTGCACACTGACATAGCTCTGTTGTTGACAACCTGAATTTATATAATTTCATGTTGATCGAACCGTGACCAGTCAGCAAGTACGAAGTAAACATATCGAAGTAAGAATACTGAACCAGACATTCATCTTCTTGTTCATCAATGTGTAAGCCTTGGGGAAGAATTTTCTCGTAACACAGCCAACTGATGAAGTGTCCCATCTACATTGCCAAAGGGTTATTACTTCGTTCCAAATTCTTTTACGTTCATGTTTGACCTCTAAATTAATTGTGATTCCAAAGGGTTCTGAGTGAATTTTACGTTTCAGTCTGTAGATCAATCCTCTGTAGATCACGTGTAAGTCGAGAGGTAGAAAACTCGCCAGGACCTGAAGTGCGGCCGGTTGAGACTGTGCGGCAGGCTTTCAGAACACTTAGTAACATTATTCTCTGAAGTGTCATCAATTTAGCTTTGAACTTTACAATTTTGACCCCATGGAACCATGCGCCTGCAGCATAGGCCACCACAGGGAACAAACACAGCTGTACAGTAGAGCCTCAAGGATCGTTTTGCAAGAGTGGATCTTACATGAACTGGTGTATTTGGGTCTACGGTCTAGGGTCTAGGTCTAGGCGAGTGAAGGAGTAAGTAATCTAGCATCATGAAAGAGTAAGTAATTTAGCATCAACTAAATTTAGTATAAATTTAAGTGTTCTAAGTGATAATTAGGGTAGAATTAGGGTTGAAATTGAAAGTGTCTGCAATTCTGCCTAGACACGATAGGAGGGAGTATATGATGAGAGCCTTGTCGATCAATTCGGCCCTGGAAAGATTGTGCAAGGCTCAAGGAATAGAATTTTTTCCAGCCTGGTCTGTACTTGTTAACAGGAGAGACTGCTTCTACAGGGATGGGATACACTTAAATAGAAAGGGTGCAAGAATATTTGCTGATGCTATCGAGGCAGTGTTACGTGGGACGGAAAACTGCTAGCTTGGGGGGGGGGGAGACAAAGACCAATAGATTGACAGTAGCCACTGGCAGAGGTGAAAGAGATTCTTGCACGCACTGATTCTATTAGAATGAGCAGAAGCCTGAAAAACAAGATGCATGGTATTTCAGAGACTGCTGGGAGCCATTGCGGTACAAGTAAACACATGGGTTGTGTTAGGGTAGCTAAGAATAGAAACAGGTGCATGTATACTTGCGTATACACCAATGCTAGGAGTTTAGTAAATAAATTTGATGAATTTGAGGTATTGCTCAAAACATCAAAGGCAGATATTGTTGGGATATCAGAGACGTGGTGTCACACAGATATAAGTAATGCGGAACTGGAATTTGGGGAATACAATGTATATAGAAAGGATAGACAGGATAGGAAGGAGAATGGGTTATGCTATTAGTTAAGAAATACATAAAAACCAAGGAAGTGAAGCCAGTCGACATCGCTGAACAGTGCAGTGTTGAGTCAGTTTGGTGTGACATAAGCATTGGGAGATCAAAATTGAGAGTAGGAGTGTGCTATAGGCCTAATGACTCTGATGAGTATAATAAGGAACTGTACAGGGAAATAGAGTCGGCCAGTAAATCAGAGTGTCTTATAATGGGAGATTTTAATTTCCCAGATATTGACTGGAATTTGGGGGCTGGTTACTCACACACTAGCAGGGCTTTTGTGGATTTATTGGATGATTGTTTTCTACATCAGCATGTTCGGGAGGCAACTAGAGGGAGTAATACTCTTGATTTGATTATCAGCAGTGATTCTTCATGCATTAAGAATCTGCAGATAAATGAACCACTAGGTGGCAGTGATCACAGTGTGCTGAAGTGGGATTTACTGAAAGAGGTAACTACCATTAGGGGTAAAGGGAAGGGTTATTGCTTCAGTAAAGGCGACTACGATGGACTGAGACAGTATTTAAATTCTATACATTGGGACCAACTGATGATGTTACCAACAGCAAATGCAAAATGGGAAGCATTCAAAGAACTTATCTTGGAGGCTACCAGGCTTTACATACCAACTAAGAAATATTGTTCAAGGTTTAGGCCAAAATGGATGTCAGATGAACTAATGAGGCATATGGCAGAGAAGAAAAATGCATGGGATACATACAAATTAACACATGACACAGAAGCCTATGATAGATACAAGTTGATATGCAACCGAGTTACAAAGGAGGTTAGGCAGGCGAAGGCAGATTACGAGAAATCTTTGGCAAGGGATGCAAAGAAAAACAGCAAAGAGTTCTTTACTTATGTGAACTCTAGAAGGAAGGGGATGAATCAGATTAGTCCACTTGATATTGATGGGTCAACTGTTCATGAACCTGCTCAGGTAGCTAACAAACGAAATGAATATTTTGCATCGACATTCACACCTGACGAGCTCAGGGAGGGGAATGCTAGAGGTGTATTCAACTCTGGCAGTAAGCTAGATAATCTTGTAATAACTGAGAGTAAAGTGGAGGAGAAATTGTTGAAGATAAATACAAGAAAGGCACCTGGGGTGGATGGGATCTATCCAGTTATATTAAAGGAGGCAGCAAAGGAAGTAAGCAAACCTTTAGCCATAATTATGAGAGCTTCCTTGGACTCAGGGGAGGTACCCATAGACTGGAAATGTGCAAATGTGACCCCAATTCACAAAGGAGGATCAAAGGCTGACAGAAGTAATTATAGACCTGTGAGCTTAACTTCTGTTCCAGGAAAATTAATGGAGGCACTGGTTAAAGAATCACTGCAGGATCATCTAGACAAGACTTCAATTATAGCTCACACACAGCATGGTTTTGTTAAGGGGAAGTCTTGCCTGACCAATTTGATTGGATACTATGATGCAGTCACAAAAGAACTGGATGCAGGGAATAGCTTTGATATTATATACTTGGATCTTAGAAAGGCTTTTGATACTGTTGCACATGGAAGACTGCTACACAAATTGGAGCAGTGTGACATTGGAGGCAAATTGCTGCTATGGATAAAGGGGTGGTTGAGGGGGAGAAGACAGAGAGTGGTAATCAATGGACACTGCTCATCGTGGACTAATGTTATTAGTGGAGTCCCTCAGGGCTCAGTGTTGGGTCCATTATTGTTTTCTGTATTTATAAATGATATTGATGATGGTATATCAAGCTTAATGTCCAAGTTTGCAGACGATACAAAGGTTGGCAGGGTTGTCAAGGACACTACTGACACTATGTTTCTGCAACAGGATCTGGAAAGGTTGAGCAGATGGGCTGAGAGGTGGCAAATGAAGTTTAACATTGACAAATGTAAAGTACTATACATGGGAAACAGCAACCCCAGAGCAACGTATCAACTCTGTGGTATTACACTGACAGTGATAGAGAATGAAAGGGACTTGGGGGTGGTTGTGCAGGCAGATATGAAGTTCTCTGAGCAGTGCAGACGGGCTGCAAGAGTAGCTCATGGAGTATTGTCAATGATATACAGGAATTTTTCCAGCAGGGATAAGGAGGTGATTATTCCATTGTATAAGGCATTGGTCAGGCCACACCTTGAGTACTGTATACAGGTCTGGAGGCCTCATTTCAAGAAGGATGCAGAGCTGCTGGAACGAGTACAGAGAAGGGCAACAAGATTAGTGAATGGAACAAAGGGGTGCTCTTACGAAGAAAGGCTTAAGTTTTGCAAATTACAGTGTCTGGAGACTAGGCATCGGCGAGGTGATCTGATAGAGGTGTATAAAGCCTTGAAAGGTTTGAACATGCTCAATGCTGATGGGATTCTTCCTCTAGCTCAGAATAATCACCTGAGAGGGCATAAATTCAAATTGAGGAAAGACAGATGTAGGATAGACGTGCGGAAATTTGCCTTTAGCCAGCGGGTGGTTGGTTGGTTGGTGGAACAGACTTCCATCCCTTGTCGTGGAAGTTGATAGCCTAAATAAGTAAGAAAAAAGGCGGAAAATAAAAGTTAAGAAAAAGGAATTCGACGCGATTGGTGGAAGAGATCATCAGGTGATGAAGAACGAACGAATAGATGAGAGGGAAATTAACGTGTGATTTTGGGGGGAAAAGATAGGGGATGAGACATAGTGAAGTCGGAGCAGAATCGTAGTGGTAGGCTGAGTGTAGGTCGGAACAAGATCGGTGATGCGAGAGAAGTAAAAGAAATTAACGATAGTGAATGAAAAGTTAAGATAATGACGTGCCTTACAGTGAGAAAGAATCTCCAAGCAAAGCGATGTCCCTACAGAGAGATGGAATCCACACGAGAAGTGAGAAGCTGGTCCCTATTTGTCTACCGGAATCCGCCAGCAGTACAGCTGGAACGAACCAGGAACGAAGGCCATCTCTTAGATGTAATAATCGACAGTCACCAGAGGTCCTTCAGAAAGATGGAAGCAGCGGCAGTAATTACCCAATGGAACACCGACTTAAGACAAGGCAAGAGCAAGATAGAAATAAAGTAAGTGGACTGTTAGTTTCACGCTATATTTTGGGCAGTAAAGAAAAAAGGAGTGAAGCAGCGAAAATTGAATTTGTAAGACAACATAAGTGAATGTACCACAACTGAAGTACTTGTATGTTTGTATGTATGCATATATTAAGGCTCTGGTAGCCCTGAGTAATAGATCGAGCGCTTTAGGTAAATGAATTGTGTTAATTAAAATAGGATAAGTTAAAGTTGCGATAACGTTAGGGAGAGCAGAGATAGTTAATGCTTCTTAGAAGGGAAAAGTTTCGCAAATTGAGAAACTTGACACTTATAGGATGTTTTTCGTACCGAAGGTGGAAATTAAAGTAGATCGCAGCTTGTTACACACGTCTAGCCAATATCTTAAGGGTATTTAGAAATAAGTGTAAGATAAGTGAAATTTTGTATTAAAACTGAATTGGAACTTCTTCAAGAATAGAAGATTCCCACGATGTCAGAAAGAATTATACATATATTAAGTAAGGTAGCCTAACCTGTAGCCTAGCCTTAACGAGTAGCCCTAGGCTACCTGTTAAGGTAGCCTAGGGCTACCTGTTAAGGCTAGGAGTTAAGGCTGGCATTTGGAGCCAGTTTTTTATGTACTGAATGTAATGTGTGCAGTTAATTGTAAGATTCCTCCGGTTGCCTGTAGCGGGAATCGTGTCCTACATTTCTACGAATAAAACTATTTTATTATTATTATTATTATTATTATTATTATTATTATTATAAGTGCTACATGTATTGTATAATTTAGTAACGAGTGTTCATACCATATAACGAAAAATGTGTATAAAATGTATTTCGGGACGAGACTACGTGTTGAGAATATGTAACCCACTGCCCGGAAGAGTATCTCGTACCCTGATGTGTACTTTGCACCCACCTGGCACTCTGCCGTCACGGGGTGGTTTCCTTATGGAAATAAACGGATGATGATAATAATAATAATCGAAATTCTCATTCGTGACTAAAATGCAAGTTTTAGGGTCGTGCTGTTCAGGTTGGATTGACACGAGTAGACAGAGGAAATCCAAGAACTCTGGCGCGATAACCCATATGTCCCTTGGCAACATATGGCCCCTGGATTGTAACTATATCCGCACAGTTTTGTTCGGCAGCAGTCCTAATTTCGTCCGCAACAACTCTGGAACGCTGCCCGTTAATTTGCATTACCTTCATGTCACGTGATTTTCGCTGCACGTTGGAGATAGAAGCACTATTCAAATTACGCGGTCACTATTCGCACTGTTTATGAGACCGGGCATCAAGTTATTCATCGGCAATCCTCAAACTTGCAGTTTCTAGGGGCCCTCTTGTAAACGGGACAGTTTTTGTCCTTAACAGAATGGCGACAATCTCGTTTCCCCCTTTTGCAATTGATACGTAGAGGATCCTCAGTTTTGTTCGGGCACTCATTGAACACGTGTCCGCTGCGTATGCAATGTCCACAGGAGGGAGACTCGTGCATACAGAACTGCGTGGTATGTCCGAACCCCAAGCGCAGAAAACATTTTGTTACCGCTGTGTATGGTCTAAATCTAGGGGAACTGCAGCCTAGATATGTTCTTTCCAGAGTACCGATACACTTGTATATCCTAGGAGTAAAGCTGCCAACCCAGTTTACAGAAGAACCAGCTTCGGCCTTAGTTGAGAACCGGAAAAATGTTTCATTTTTGATCTCCTCTAGGGTGAGACCAGAATTGCTCAAGTTTCTAACGTGTAAATTCTCCAGAATTTCGTCCTCAGTTAACTCTTTTGGTATGTCAAAAATTAAGACCGAGGGATAACCCTTTCGCGAAACTTCAGAACTGATACCCTTAGACGAAAATGACTCCGACGAGGAAAGACACTCCAAATCGGACTTAGTTGTTGCTTCTAAAAGAACGCCCTTATTGCGTATGAGACGCAAAGATTTCATCTTGACGTTTTTTAAGCCCCTTTGAAGAGTTTTGTTAACAACAGTTTTGACTTCACAACTACTTCCTTCCGTAGCCCAGAAGATAAGTATGTTATCAAGTTTTGGTTTGACTTCCTCCCTGGAGGAATGAGCGACATCAGCGAAGGTCTTTTTTATCCGTGTTGTAGGAGAAGAAACCTGAGTCGTCTTCATCACATTAGAGGATCGCTGTACAGTTTCATTGTCTGGTTTCTGAGACATGTCCTGTTCATCGCTGCAGTGATTCTGAGCCAATTTGGAGTTATCAAATGAGACGTTAGAGAAGAAGGTATCTAAAACCCTTTCTAATAATTTAGCTCGGGCATTTATCTCACAATTTACCGCCTTCGATTTTTCATTCTCAATAAGAAGAGTTGTGGCAAATGATTCTAAATTAAGCCACTTGTCCATGAGAGCATTTCTCGGCTGCTTAGTGACTTTATTACCCTCATATGAGAAGAAACTAGATGGATCCTTTCGCATCTTGGCTATTTTTTCATACGTGACAATAACATTTTGGCTATCATCGATTGTTTCGATATTCTTGTTCGAAGAAGCAGCATTAACGCAACCAGTAGGGGGCATTAATTTCCAATTTTTCACTCAGTATGAGACCTTCAGTTGTGTCTTTCTCCTGGTTAGATCGAGGAACATCATTTGAAACTTCCTGAGATGGTGTACTTTTAACAGATTTTTCAAGGGCTGAGAGCAGAGTTGGCCTGGTGGTAATATTAGCTGGTGCTGTTGGCAGAGGAGGAACAGTAGAGGTCACCGCTGAATCCCCTGCAACCGGGGGGGGGACAAGGGCAGGAGAGGCTGTGACATCTTGAGATACTCCGCAGCGCTACATGAATCAGAGGATTCATGTAGCGCTGGGGAGGCCAAGTGTGTCAATTTGGAAGGAGGTGCTGGCCTGGATAGCAGAACAGGTGTAAGTTCCAAAGTTTGGGAGGCAGTGATCGGTGCCATTGGAGCATTAGCAAGGGACTCCAAGATGGAGGCCGCTATAGGAGTGGAGATGCTGAAGTCCAGTTCGGAAGAGGTGCTCGCATCAAGTTGAGGAGCAGAAGATCTGCTGGTTCCATCGCCAGGCGGGGGGATTAGGAGAGGATAGAAGAGGCTTAACCCTGACCCTCCTCTTGGTCTTCTTCCTCCAGATTTGGGAGAGAGAGAAGCAGCTGTGAGTCATATGGCTCTTCGGATGTAGAGTTCATACCATCGTGGGAACTCATTGTAGTATGCAGATTGCCAGAATGGGATGAAAAATTCCCAGTTGTAGCGTCACGTGAGCTCATAGCATATAATTATAGCTCACAGCCTGCCCATCCACCGATGAAAGGCCAAAAAGCCTTTGAAAGGGCGCCGCCTGGGTGGTTCTGCCCACTGAGAATAAGTGACAATAGTGTCTTTTCCTTTAGTGAAGCGTTACTTATTCGAGGTAGTAGTGCAATACACGGGCAACTGGTTGTGAAGGAACAGCACAATATGAGAATCAGTTGGAATGATGTCCTTTTTTATACATTACTTTCGTAGTTGTTTCTTTTAAGAGTTGTGTGGTGTATATAGATTATTTTTAATATATGCCGTGTGTGTGTGTGTGTGTACAGTGCACAGGTATACGCGTTATACCCCTCTCCCCCTGGAATTCGATTAATGAGCACAGCATACTGATTGTTAACAGCTAAATCCAAGCTTCTCTAGACGGCATTCCCTTCCCAATGGTCAAGATGCATACAGACTTGGGCGTCGTGTTCGACTATAAACTGAGCTTCAACCCCCACATTGACAAGCTCACAGCAAAATTCTGTCAAATGCGCTGGACCACAAAACAAAAACTGCTCCACGTTAGGGATCTGGATGTGACTCGTCGATACGTATACACCTCAGTATACTCCGTCGTACTGTATGCCTCGGAAATTTGGGGGTCCGCAGCCCCTACCAACATCAAGCGCGTGTACTCCGCCGAATACTGGCTCCTTCGTTGGATCACGCAAAAACATCGTCGTCCACCCCAGCAAAGGACAACTGCGATGGCGACTTCACTTCATTTTGCCCGACTTCCAGATCTCATATTTGAAAAACGCCTTGTTCTCACTGTCAAGATGACAACCGGAATGGTCTCGGAGCCAAGCATCTGGGAACTGTGTGGCTGGAGGATCCCTCTACCCGGACTGAGGTCAGCTCCCATGCTCACAGCTCACTATAGCAGACTATCGCTCAGTGACCGCTTTCTCCCCAAGGAGATGCTCCCCACAATCGTTTCAATTGACGGCGACCTCTGTAGGTTTGTGAAGGATCGGGGGTACCGAAGACAGATCCTTAAGAGCCTGACCTTGGCCAGGCAAAGTGCACATTAATAAGAGCAGCATAATAATGTCCAATATATTGTAAATAATGTTGAAAGCACGATGTCTTTATGAATGTGTTGTAAATAAAGTGAAGAATATCGTTATGAATATAAATATTAATATAACATAATGTAAATATGAATATCTTTATTTCATTGTAAATACTGTCAAAACCATAAAATGTCCTGTAAATAATCTGACACTGATTCTATTTTATTGTTGGCTCTGGGGAATGAGCCCGAACTTCGATGTGGGCCCCGTCTTCCCAAGGCTATTATTGTCCACCATCCAATGTAAAACCCCTGGCATTGCTGCTGTGAAGGGTCTATTGTATATACCATGTTTGTATACAATAAAGATTATATATATATATTAACAATAACACGATATTGTTAACAGCTACAAAACAGCAACCAAACGTGGCTGAGGGTGCAGCTACAAGGCATTATTACACAGCTACAAAGCAGAAGCTTGGAGTACACATTTCCCAAAGTAAGGAGAAAAGTAAATGTACAGATAAAATAAAACTAAATGAATAAAAGTAGGACTCATCTGTCCTATTTAAGTGAACAGGTAGGAGTAAGGCAGAGCACTGCTATTTCTTCACACAATCAGAGTCTTAGAACTTGCAAGAAGAGTCCAATATTAAGTCAGGTAACGGATGAGATTAGCGATTTCAGTTGCCTCTTGAAGTGTCCGGGGGTCAAATATCTCCACATTTGCTTTGTTCATTGATCTTGCAGTCCTTCTTATAGAAGTTGTAGTATCCATAATTTGTTCTCGCATAGGATGGTTTCAGCAGTGGATGGTTTCTTAACGCTCTTGTCGGAGCGTTGAAATTCATTTGTGAGACGAGATGAGAGCAATTCAGGGTACCATTTAACAGCTGGTTAAGAAGGAGTAAGTCGGCTTTATCTCTTCTTTTTTCCAGCGTTTCAAGTCCAAAGAGTCCAAACACCACTCTTGGTAGGGTTTCTCATCGTATTCAAGGCCACTTTTAAAGCAAACGTATTGGATTGCTCTCTTTTCAATATTTTCAATTTCTAATTTTTGGTACGCAACATGTGGGGACCAGACCTGTGAGGCAAATTCTAGGGCTGGCCTAACATAGATTTTGTAAAGAAAGATGAAAAGTGCCAACTAATTGAAGTCTCGGTTAATTCTTTTCAGGAAACCTAGTGTTTTGGTAGCTACCTTCACAATGTTAGAGATATGGACATCAAAGGAAAATGGTTCTTTAATAAAGATACCTCAATTTTTGGCTGTACTAACTTTTTTGATTGCCTCGTTGTTGATACAATAAGAAAAATTAAGTTTGTTTTTCTTTGTGCATTAGCAAAGCTCATCAGCTCACACTTGTTTTCATTGACTGCCATTTTGTCCTCCTTCAGCCACTGAATAACTCGTTGAAGAGCTTCGTTTAGGATGATGCACTCATTTTGGTACTGCCAATTGGTTTATAGATTTCTATGTCGTCTGCAAATACGTTGATTTTGATTTGGTAGGCTCCAAGGGTGCTTGGCAGGTCGTTGATGTAGATAAGAAATAATAGCGGGCCTAAGGATGAACCCTGTGGGACACCAATTTCAGGACTGAAAGGATATGAGGTTTTACCTTGAAATGTCACGGACATTTCTCTACCTTCCAAGTAGTTTTCAATCCAGTTTAGTGCTTGTCCTCTGAGACCATAGTGATGCAGTTTGTTGATTAGTCTCTGATGGACTACCTTGTCGAAGGCTTTGCTTAAATCAAGGAAGATGGAGTCGACTTGTTTTCCACCGTCAAGCGCCTGGGATATATTCGAGACAAACGAAATCATATCTGTACAGGTGAAACGACCCTTGATAAATCCGTGAGAGTAATCTGACAAATTAAGTTTCATAAAGTTAAATAGCTGCTTCTTTACAATGGATTCAATTATCTTTGAGAGTGTATTCAATTGACAAACTGGTCTGTAATTGATGGGTGAGGATGGGTCTCCTTTTCTGTAAAGAGGGGTAACAATACTGTCCGCAACGTCACAGGTACACCTTCTGCTAATTTTACGACTCCGACAGATGCCCTGGGCAGTGTGCGGTTCGGAAACTGTGCTTTGTTATTATTATTATCTGTTTATTTCTATAAGGATTTCCATAAATAAAGGATTTCCATAAATTAAGGATTTCCATAAATAAATCCCGCGAGGATCGGGCGACTGGATAGCAAAATATTCTCGACCTCAGTGCGATGCGTCGAAGACCCACCATTTTGACAGACATTTCTGGAGAGGGAGAAAAAGAGAGGGTGGGGGGATAGAGAAAGAGAGAGGGTGGAGGGAAGCAACAGAGAGAGCAAAGTCCCGGAAAGCGCGCTTTAACCTTGTACTGATTGGCACCAGCCTCTGTATGGGATGCATCCAGGATCTTTACAGGCGCCCAGTGATCCCCCCCCCCCCTGGCCGCGAGTTTGTACGCGTTTATAATTGAACACGACGAAGTGAAATGTTGAAATATCAGAAACAGGTGTGTTGGATTCGCACGTGCACACGATCTGACTGTTTCTGTTAACATTACACATCCGCTCACTCGGGAAACCTTCCCCCCCTCCCCATCCCATCCCTATCCCGCCCACACTTCTGTCACGAGGTCTTCGCGGGAGACAACGAATGTCGAAGTGCTACATCGCCTTTCGTTTCCACTCCGGCGGCAAATAAAGTTCGTCAACGACTTCTCCGTACCGCCGACCTTCCGTCCATTCCCTTTTCCGACTCTGCTACAAACGTGGAGATGCTCGTCCCGCTGCCGCCGCTGCTGCTGCTTCTTCATCTTTCGATCGGCCACGTCGCCGGTGGCAACGTGGAAACCTTCGACTGTAAGTATCCCTTTTCGTCCGCACTCCGAATCGCCACAGCCCGCCATACGGTCGGCGTACGTTGGAATTTCGTACGCACAAATCTGCACTGCACTCGCCTCGCAACTTCGCTCGGCCGGCCTCTGTCGGGGGTCACAGAAGGAACAAAGTCCGTTCGTGCATCCACGACTCGCTCGTGAGGTCAGAGGAGCTCACGAGACGAGTCCGCGCAGAAGACGAAGAGGAGGTCGAAAGTGGAAAGCGGAGGGTGCTCCGTAGACGCATCCGATACGGCAGGAACGCAAAGTGCGTATGTATGTATGTATTTATGTAGGTTACTGGCGGTTTCCAGGGTTCCCCCTATGTCCGCCGTCTATTAAGCGGTAGTTATTGCCAGCAGAATTGTAATGATTCATCTAAAGTGAACGACTTGAATTTTGAATTTTGAAGTGACTATTTTGAGTTGAATTTAGGTTTAGCCGCGTTTTGCTTTGGGATTACTATTTACACCCGCGCGTGCGAGGAGTTTAAGTTTAGCGTTAGTTTAGTATAGGGTGACATGAATGCACTAGGGAAGAATTAAGTTTATCGCTAGTTTAAGTTTTGGAAGTTTGGAAGGCGCGAGATAGAGTAGTATGGCGTATTGGACTAATTTAGTTTAGGATTCTTAATGCTGATGGCACTTAGATCTTTGATGTTCATTTTAGTGTGTGTGGAGTGTTGTATATGTTGTTGTGGCTGGCATCTGGCATTTAGCAGCAGGGGGCTGAAGGCAAGAAGAGCCTCAACCCCCGCTCCCGTCCCTAGCCGCGAGGAGGCAGCCAGGTTCTACTATCTTGTTTAGAATCAGTTATCAATAACACATTTTGTGTTAACTCAGCTTCAATCTATATAGTTGTGCACCCGGATCCGCAGGGCCCAATCCTGACCTAGATCACGGGACACACCCATAGTATTTTAAATTCAACATTGGCTCTACATGGTTTGGAGTGTGCCCAATTCCCGCAGGGCCCAATCCTGACCTGGAGTTGAAGCGCACTCAATCAATACGTTGATTTCGTTGATTTACATTGATTCCAATACAATCTGTAGCAGTGTTTATTCTTGTGTTCCTAGTTTCCTGTGGCTTGTATTCTCTTTCTACGGGAGAATACCTTTTCCGCGAAGGTGGCCAGCGCTGAGAAGGACTCGGGGCTGTCGAGTAGCATTGGCAGGTCATTGGGGTTGTAAACGTTTGTTACAATTTGGAGTTGTGTTCTAAGGTCCACATAGTAACTGCAGTCAAAGATGATATGGGACACCGTCTCAAGCTCCCCGCAAGCACAGTTGGGGGATTCAACCAGGTTGAAAGTGAAGAGCTTGGCATTTATGCTGCCATGTCCTGTTAGTAGAAACATTGTATAGAGTCCCGGGTTGATCCAGGGCTTGCTTGTTTTATTGATTTCTATAACTTCTGGCAAGTATGTAAATGTTATTCTGCCAAGGGGAGAATCGGTCCAGTCCCTTTGCCAGTCAGCTAAGTACAATTGTCTGAGCCGGTTGTTATCTTCTTTAGTTGGTAGGGCAGCATCTATGCTGTATTGTGCTATGCTCTTGGGAATGGGCTGTTTTCTTTGGTATTGCAGGAAGGTGTCAATCACATCGTATATTACTGGACGTTTCCCACAGATGACACTTAGGGCAGCGGTGGAGATGGTCCAGCAAACCCTGGAGGTGGCCAGGAGGAAGAAGCGTTGGGCTCGCAGAAGTATTTTGCGGACTTGTCCTCTGCTCAGGCTCGGTGCCCAAGCTCCTGCAGCGTAGCAAACAGTGGGGAGGAAAAGGGTATTATAATATAGTCTTAGCGTTGATGGCTTTATCTTCCATGATTTCCTGGTTATTTTTATTAGGTTTCCTGTTAAGATTTTGGTTTTCCTTAGCAAGTACTTAGCATGAGGAATGAAACTGAGCTTGTTATCCAGCATTACCCCCAAGTATTTGTATGAATCAACCAGTTTGATTGTTGTGTTCCTAAGTTTGATCTTTGGTGGCCTACGTGGGTCAAGGTGGCCCTTTAAGAGCATCTGGCAAGTTTTCTCTGTTGAGATTGTTAGCTTATGGGTTATGCACCACTGGTCCAGATCTTCCAGGACATCCGTGGCTAGTGTTTCCAATTCCCGCCTGGAGTTTCCGTTTATAAGCAAGATTAGGTCGTCTGCAAAGGCTACCTTTGTGATTTGTGGTTGACCGGTGGCGAGCCACCCGTCAAGGACCAAGCTCCAGCAAAGGGGGCCAAGAACTGATCCCTGGGGGCAGCCTCGAGTGACCAGTCTGGTTACTGAGCAGGATCCGTTGTAGACCACGAGGCTACGGTCTGTGAAATAGTCGGACATTAATCGGTAGATTGGGGCGGAGACCCCGGCCCTCCGCAACCTCTCCAGGACACTTTGCCACCAAACGGTGTCAAAGGCCCCTTTGAAGTCCACGAAGAGACCGAGGACGTAGGTATATTCCGAGGATGAGATAGACTCAAGGACATGGTTTATAGCATCAACCGCTGATTTGCCTGCAGTGAAGCCAAACTGGAAATTGGAATTGAGGCTCTTTGAGTTGTATAATGTGCGTATTCTAGCTGCAAGTAGTTTTTCTAGCACCTTTCCCAGGACGGGGAGAAGGGCTATTGGGCGGTATGATGACGCTTGGTTGGATGGTTTGTCCGGTCCTTTCAGCAGTAATTTCAAGTTTGCCTGCTTCCACGCCTTGGGGAAGGAACCGTGGTTTAGACAAGAATTGAACAACTGTATCAGGGTGTTTGGGGAGATGGACCAAATTCGTTTGACTACTGTGACCTCCAGGAGATCCAGTCCAGGGCATTTTCCTGATTTTAGCGTGCTGACTGCATGGTCTATATCTATGTGGGAGAAGGGATCCTCATAGCTTGTGGCCGAGTAGGTTAGATGGTCCAGCCGAAGCGTTGTTTGGGTGGTACCCTCCGCGGTGGGACAGTCTTGCTGTATGATTCCATCGAGCAGGTTGTTGATTGAATCTTCCCATGTAAGTGACTCCTGATTGTTTTGATTCAGGGTGGATTGAGTGATCTCCCCTGGGTGGATCTTATCAAATATGAGCCTGTAAACTAGGCCCCAAGGGTCTGTACTCATGGATTTTTCAACAAGTTTTCCCCACGCTTTGTGTTTTTCCTTGTAAATTCCATTAAAATAGAGCTTCCGTGCACTGCGGTAGTTTTCATTTAGTCTGTCTATTTCAGCTGGCGATCTCTGGGTCCTTCTTGCACGGCTAAGTTGCTTCCGTGCCTTCCTCAGGGCTTTCCGAAGGTCCGTGAGTTCCATTGTCCACCAGGGCACGTAGTGCCCTGGTGGACAATGGAGGACACCGATTCCATTTGAGAACTGTTAACCAAATGCATTGACTACAATCGGACCTTCGGGAGTCCACCCTGACTGTGACTGAAGCCTATCCTACTGAATATCCACTAGTGGATGGACCTGGATCCCACGAGTAACTACTTAATAAAAGACGAAGCATGATCTGCACAAATGTCATACAGACCTGGACTGAAAACCTGGACAGAGATATCTTCACTCCACTCCTGGGAATACCAAATGGGGCAGCCCTGACGCCTTGGCGCCCGACTGAAGCCACCCCACATGTATGCCCTGTTGGCAAATAGGCCAGCTCCCTTGCCTGGCCTACTTTCTACCCGTCCCTGGCGGGGGATGAGGGGACAGCCCTGCTGTCACCTCCCCTTCTCGCCACCCCTTCTTTTCCTTCTGGTGGGGCATGGGCATGCCCCACTGTAAACTGGAGTTGTCTTCCCTATCGGCTCTATACTTCTATCTATCTCCCCCCCAGTCTTCAGTCTCCCTCCCCACTCTACCTGCACGCTAGTGAACGCCCCACACAATCTAAATTCCACAAGTGAAAATCAATTTCGCCCACCATTTCTTTTGAACTCCTAGCACTTCCTCCTCAACGTGATCACATTTTTATTTATTTATTTTTATTTATTTTTATTTTATTTTTTTTTATTTTTTTTTTATTTTATTTATTTTATTTTTATTTTTTTTAGGTCCTAGCCACTGAAATCTCAGGAAATTAGGTGGCAGGACCTGCCAGAGTGAACTATATTCAAGTGGATACCTGGTCTGCCTCCACGGGGCGAAAGTGGGGTAACGTCGGGCCTCAGTAGAGGTCTGGCGGCTAAATGACCAGATGAACAACGGTACAAGGCATCACACATATACAAAGTCCATACACTTTTAAATCTCTGGCTTTTCCAGTAAACTGGTTCACATACAATGTAACCTACGCGGAGATGGGGGAAACCCCTGGTGCCGCTTGACCCTAAACACACTTTACACTTTACACTTTACAGGGCACGTAGTTTGGTTTGTGGGACCTCTTCCGAAAGGAGGAGTCGCAGATTGCGGTGCACTGCGTCATGAAGTCTGTCAAGAGTAGGTCAGGAGGTGGCAGGTTTGCCAGGTCTTTGTCATTCTTAAGGAATGCAGTTTTGGCCAGGTTGTCAAATTTTTCCCAGTCCGAGTTCCTTATTTTGTATCTGGGAAGATCATAGGATTTCCTCCTGAGTGCATGGTGTATGAGTGGGCAGAAGGAGAAGTCTATAACCGAGTGGTCACTCGACGTCCATGAGGGATGTAGCTTCCATTCTTTTATGCAGTCTGCTATGGATGAGGTTGACAGTGTTATGTCGATGTGAGAGGTTCCTGAGGCGGAAGAGAAAGTAGGTGGGTGGCCAGGTGTGTTACAGATGTTAAGATTTTTTGTGGCAATCAACTCCTCCAGGATTTCCCCTCTGGAGTCTGCCGTTGGGCTGTTCCACATTGGTGAAGATGCATTTGCATCCGTTAGAATAATTATGCTTTTCCCTACTAGTGTATTCATTGCGTTTTCGAGGTAGTTAACGAACGGCTCAATCTCCTGGGAGACTCTGGAGCATCTCATGTACAGGGAGATGACATACAGTTGCCCAAAACTACCCTGAACGCACGCAGCTGCTGCGTATTTTGTGCAAAGGCTATTGATTCGGCTGACTGTGAGGGAAGGGTTAGCCACGGCCAGTGCTGCCCAGACTCTTGAGGTTGCGTTCCTTCCAGATCCGTCAACTGCTGGGTCAGATTGGATGATTCTGAAGGAGTAGGGGAGGCCTTTGACCTTGCCCTTGTAGGAGTACAGCTCCTGGAGGCCGAGGATGTCAAATCTTTTGTCCTGGGAGAGCTTGGCTAGGTCTGACAGGACTGATGCGGATCGCTGACAGTTAAGTTGGCAGAAGCGGACAGTACTGTGGGCGTTAGCTCTAGGATTGAATGTAATTTGTTCTTAGTTTGGTTAATTCCTGTGCTCTGGTGAACTCAGGGCATGATGGGTCTCGATAGGAGTGTGCAGCGTCACGCTTCCTGCGCAGGCAATTGGAGCAGGAGGCAGGGTTTGATGTTGATGGGCATGAGGATTGTTGGTGGCCCTCCAATCCACAATGTCCACACGTTGGTTTTGGTTGTCTGCAGTATTTTTGTGAATGGCCATATTGGAGACAGTTTGTGCAACGGGAGGCAATAAGGAAGTCCTTGACTGTATGAACTGACCAGCCGAGGTAGATACGGTTACCCATATTCACTAAGTGTTTTCTTATTCTGGGAGTGAATTCAACAACCCAGTGTTTGCTATTTTTGTTTTTGGAAAACATTTTGAAGCGTATCTTCACTTCCTTTTTGAATTCCTCCATGGTTATTTTGGTGCTGCTTAGATTCTTGTCGTATAAGTCTTCCAGTATCTCCTCCTCTGGAGTTTCGTTTTGGATACCATAGATGACCATGGTGGGGTTTAGTTTTTTTGGTAAGTCCACGGTGAGATTCATTTCATTAAGTTTTGTACAGTTTTTAATTTTATCTAAATCCTGTTGGGTGGCGGTCTCTATTGCTACCCCCTTGTCTCTAACTTGTCTGATCGATTTGATTTTTATATTTTTTAACTCCGTTTTTAGGTTGTTAGTGATGGCCTTATTGACCTCATCACTAGTCTGATGGACACATTGGGGGTTTGCCTTTATCAGTACCACATGTCTAGCCTGTGAGCCAGCTGGGGCCAGCTGTGCTTCTGTTTTCTTGTCGACTCTAAGTGAGGCGGCTTGCACATAGGTATATACTGGGGTGGAGGTATATACCTATGCGCAAGCCGCCTCACTTAGAGTCGACAAGACAACAGAAGCACAGCTGGCCCCAGCTGGCTCACAGGCTAGACATGTGGTACTGATAAAGGCAAACCCCCAATGTGTCCATCAGACTAGTGATGAGGTCAATGCAAAATATTCCTTTACTTTGTTAGCTACTTGAGCAGGATCATCAACAGTTGAACCATCGATATCAAGTGGAACAATCTGATTCATCCCCTTTCTTCTAGAGTTTAAATAAGTAAAGAAGTCTTTGCAGTGCGCAGTACGCGACCGTGACGTGAAGTTCAAATTGTACTCGGAGCGAATGACCTTCCGCAAAGTGGAAGGCGGCACCGCCTTTCCTCAACGCCAGAAAATTGCGGCCCAGCTTATTGAAAGCAACTTTAATTCGTTTAAATTGAATCGAGCCGTGAATCCTCTCCTGTCGACCTGCATTTAACGACGTCCCCCGTTGCGAAATGACGAGAAACACGAAGTCCTCCCGACACTTGAACTCACTTCGCCAGCAGAGTTCGTACAGCTTAATGTCTGCGCCTGTAAAGGGAGAGACCCCCTGTCCACGTGTCCCTTTAACCTTCCACGCACCCCGCAGTCCTGAAGTGGAATGCCCCGAAATGTCTCACGTGGAATGGTTTCCTCCTCGATTCTTAAATTGCCGCAAATCGCAACCGCATTCGAAGTCGTGTCGAGCGAGTGTCGGCGAAGGTGAAGTTCGTGCAGCCGCAGATTGCCACACCCTTTTGATTCGGTTAAAGCGGGGATATTCCCTCGAGCGATTCGTACTGCAGTCCCAGTTTATACTGTTGTGATAATCAAATTAACTGTGAGTTCCTTGAAATAAGCAAGTAAAATCTATGTAAACCTAAGTTAGAGTGTACTTCTTGAAAGATTACAGGAAGATTAAGATTAATAAATACTAGAAAGATGACCAACTGGAAGACTACACTTATAGGAGTAGTAATGTATTCACAACTATATATCCTCAGTAGTGTGCACAGCTGTACCTCTTGTGACAATCCATATAACTGTGAGTTTCTTGAAATAAGAAGGTTAATGTGGGATAAACAACTGAGCACTGAAAGGGAAGGTTAAATAGAATGAGCTGTATGTATTGTCTTATCTTGTCACAGACAAAAATATATTATACCTAAACCTAAAAAGCACTCAATGTAAACTACTGTATGATGTTGAATCAACAGACTGTGTAGGTACAAGGAATGGAAGGGTAACTGTATATTGACAGGGTGAACAAAATTATATGACTCAATAAGTATAAACTCATGTAAACCTAAGTTAAAAGTGTGTTCTTGTTAAACAGGCAGTTGCATCTCTGCTGCACTGCCTTGCTGTTTTCCTGGCATGGCATACATCACTCAATATGTATTACTATATGTAAACTTAAGTTAAAGTGTGTTCAGTTAAAAAGGCAGTTGCAGCCCTGCTACACTGCCTTGCTCTTTTGTCCTGACATGGAATAATTCTGTCATGCCTGCTACAGCAATGGTTGCTGCAAATGTATATTAGTAGCCTGTAAGATAAGAGCAAGACTAAGGTAAACCAAATAATAAAAAGATGACCAACAAGAGGACTGCACTTACAGGGGTAGAAATAAAATCACCAACTTACACCACAGTCATAAGTATTATTATGGCTGTTGTGAAAATCAAACTAACTGTGAATTCTTGAATTAAGCAAGTTAATGTAGGATAAAGCAACTGAGTACTGATTGGGAAGGTTCAATAGTAAGAACTATATGCATTATCTTATCTTGACACATACAAATGTGTATTAAACCTAAACCTAACAGGCACACAAAGTAAAACCAATGTATGATGTTGAAATCAACAAGCTGTGCTTGGAACAAGGAATGAAAGGGTAACTGCACACTGACAAAATAAAAAATAGTATGTTACTCAGTATGCATTACTTTAAGTAAACCTAAGTTAAAGTGTACTCTTGTAAGATAAGAGCAGGATTATGATTAACTAAATACCAAAAGATGCCCAACTAGAAGACTGCACTATAGGTGTATTAATACAATCACTAACTATGAAACCACAGTTATGTGCACAGATATATCTGTTGGGACAATCCAAATAACTGTGAGCTTCCTGAAATAAGCAGGTAAATACAGGATAAAGCAACTGAGTACTGATTGGGAAGGCTAAATAGAATGAACTATATGCATTGTCTAATCAAGTCACATGCAAATGTGTATTATGCCAAAGCCTAACAAGCATTCAATGTAAAACTACTGTAAGTTGTTGAAATCAACAAGCAGCCTAGGGAACAATGTATGAAAGGGAAACTGTATGCTGACAGGATGAACAATAGTATATGATGAACATGTATTACTTTATGTAATCCTGAGTTAAAAGTGGATCTGGTAAAACAGGCAGATGCATCCCAGCCTCTCTGCCTTGCTGTGTTGGCATGGCATACTTGGTCATGCCTGCTACAGCAGACGTCTGCTGCAGGTGAATATAGAGTAGCCTGTAGGAAAAGAGCATGATTAAGGAAAACTAAATGCTAAAAAGATGACCAACTAGAAGACTACACGCATAGGCATAGTAATGAAACCACCAACAATATACCCACAGTTAAAGGAATACTTACACCTGTTGTGACAGTCAAATTAACTGTGAGTTTCTTGAAATAAGCAAGTCAATGTAGGATAAAGCAACTGAGTACTGATTGGGAAGGATAAAAAGTATGAACTATGTATTGCCTTGTCTTGTCACATACAGATGTGTATTATAATTAATCCTAATAAGCACCCAATGCAAAATTACTGTATGAGGTTGGAATCAACAAGCTGGGGAGGGAACATTAAAGGAAATCTTTGAAAGCATACTGTGTTGTGCAAAGAGTACCACTAGTGAGAACACAAAGTATATATTGTCGCGCCTTTTGGGTTGTGGCAAGATATAAGATAAACAAGGGTTCTGGGCTCCCCACTAGGTCAGGATTGGGCCCTGCGCGTGTGGGAGCCCAGACAATTGACAAATGCCAGGCGTCAGCTCTAGGCCAGGATGAGCCCTGCGAGAGCTGACGCTGGGACAAAAAGAAATAATTTTAGAAGTAATTTTAGAAATAATTTTAGAAATTAAGAATTTTAGAATATTATAATTAAAAATCATACAAAATAGAAAGGGTGAAGATAAGAAAAAGAAAGTAAGGGGAAGGAAGCGAAGAAGGAAGAGAGAAAGAACAGTCTAGTAAGTCCTATATTAATTGAGTTGCACGTCCGCTCTGGGCGGGTTGGGCCCCGCATGGAGCGGACAATGCAACGAAACCTCACATGTGCCCCTTCTAGGACAGGATTGTGCCCTGCTAGAAGGGGCATGTGTGCTCCCCCCCCTCTTTAATTAGTGAAAGTAGAATCTGGCTGCCTCCACATGGCTAGGGATGGGAGCGGGGGGTTGGGGCACACCTTGCCCGCGACCCCCTGCTGCTAAATGCCAGACGCCAGCCACAACCAACAGGAACAACACACTACACACACTTAAAATACATATAAAGTTTAACTTAAAGAGATAAGCTTAATTTTCAAAATTTTACTCTTTCAAAATTCTAAAGTCTCATACCTTATTATTTATTAAAATCACATTTATTATTTTATTATATTAATTCTAAATCATCTTGCTAACTATTATATCATTAATAAATTAGAGGAATTTCGACGTACTGCTGGCAAAAACAACGCTTAACACACGGCGGACATAGGGGACACCCTGGATACCGCTAGTAACATACAAAATTACTTTGCAGTCCCAGTTGAGTACAGTGAAGCCATTCGTTTCGACACGAACACCCCTCTTTTGAATATTGCGCTCGACCTTTACTTCCCCCCCTCCCCCACTTTGAAGTTGCGACAGCTAAAACGGAACAACCTCTTCTGTCTTCTTCTGAAAGTTCGTGGGATTGTTGACCATCCCCTCACTGGCACCAACTGCATGGGGTGTAAGTGTCTGTTGTTGTCGTCGTACGGCACCAGGGATCCCCCCCCTACACACACACACACATCCCCGTCTTGCTTCCATTGTGGGTGAACCAGTTTGCTCGGAATGCCGGAGGTTTAAAAGCGTGTGGATCTCGTATTTGGTACGTTGGAGGTGTAACGGTTCGTGGGATGTCCCCCATCTCCGCGTATGTTGTCTGCATCGGTGAAGCCAGAGATTTAAAAGATGTGTTGTGCCCATTGTTCGTGTGTGTGTGGACTTGTAGTTGTGCGATGTCATGTACCGTTGTTCGTGTGGTCGTTTAGCCGCTGGACCCCTACCGAGGCCCAACTTTTCCCCTTGGAGCGTCGCCACAGTAATGCCCGACCAGGGCGGTTTCGAGGCGATCGTAAGTGGGCCACAAGAAGTACACGAAGCTGCATCGCTGCGCAGAATGGAGAAAAGCGAAAGTGAGATTTGAATGTACTTTATTTTCTGCGCATGACGGAATCATGTGGCGAATATGAAAAAATAAATGAGACGAATGAATAAAAGATATTTCACTTTTGATAGTTAAGTGTGATAATTTTTGTTAATCGTAACATTGTGAAAAAATGAGGAGACGCATTTTATAGTTAACTGTTTTATTACATTTTGAATGTGTTTTGTAGTCCAACTGAAGTATACGTTTATTATTTAAATCTAATAATTTGGTTACCATATTTAGAAATTTATTTTACTTTTAAATTTATTTTTACTTTTAAATTTAGCTCATTTTCAACGTTCCAAGTTTATGTTAATGCGTTGCTTTTAATACGGCTTTTTACAATAATTGTTGAGAAAAATGTTGATAATAGTATTAATGAGACAATTTTAAATTATTTCTCCGAAATACTTTTTCACTAAATTGAAATATTATCGCTTCCAATTCCACAACATCAAAACCAATTTTCTTCGAGCCCGCAATAATTTTCTCAAAACTGAATGGATTTTTTTCTGCAGTAATTTTTTTCGGGGATAAAACATAAATGACGTCTTTCTGATTTGACAATAAGCTTTGAATCACAAATACATAAGCGCTCGTGGATGCGTGGGTAGTATCAAAAGAATTTCCCAGGAAGCTTCCACCTTTGTAATCGATGTAAGTTTTCAGATGAATTTCATCGATCACTAATTTGCGTCCAGAAGAATTTAAAATGGCTAATTTGTGTTTTGGCATCCACCAGAAAATGATTCTCTCTCCGGCCATCTGCAATTTTTTTTAGACAAGAGCGAAGCCTAGAACAGTATTTGGATGAGGGAGAAGAAGGATCGAAGAATGCTGTACAAGTTTGTAGGCGTGTGGAGATATCGAAAACACCGAAGACGAAAATATCAATACTTCGGTGGGGTGGAATATCTGTACGCATTATTTTCACATTCTAACAAATGTCATTGTTCGCGTATGAATTCAAACACTGATTTTCTCTCACAATTAATGACCCCCGCAACTGAATTCAGTAAAGTATCTCCAGGGGAGTACCTCAAGGGCGCGTATTGTCCGCCACCTTCTTCGCAATAGTACATGCCCCATTTCTAGCTCAAAACTGTGAACAATTTAATTTATTACATATGCTGACGATTTGAAATTTTTTGGTAACCTCTAAAGAACAAGAAACTGCACCCCATCTATCAGAGGAGGCAATCAGGAAACTAGAAGAATATCTGCACTACATTGGCCCGAAACTTAATGAAAAGAAAATTGCCCAAATGACCTTCACCAACAAAAAGAAGAAAAATGAAATTACGATTCTAGTGAACAACACCAGAGTCCAAGAATCCCCCGCACATGTTGACCTTGGCCTTAAGTGGGATGAAGGATTAAACTTCATACCTCACTTCGAACACATTAGGAAAAAGACATACGCAGCACTCTGGAGCAGTAGACAAGAACTCACCGGTCTCCAAAGCCCTCATCTTAACATCCAATACATCCTTAAATGCGTTACATCGAATCCATTGTACGTATCGACTATCTGGTCATCGGCCCCCGAGAACAACATCAAGGCCTTCTTAGGAGTAGAATACTGGCTCCTGAGATGGCTAAACAAGATCGCCGGGAAACCGTTTACCATCTCAAGAGCGGTCTTGTCTGCCAATCTGGACATCACACCGTGGAAGTATATCATCACAACCAGAAACATCTTAACTCTGGCAAAGCTACTAACGGAGAGAACAGATGCGCCGAAAGTGGGAAACGTGATCACTCGCCCTCGGATGATACGACTGAGAATAAAGAGGGAAGAACCAAGTCTCAAGTGCCCACTGACTCAATTGGACTCTCTGGGGAGATTTTTCCCAGCAAATACTGTGAATTATTTTAATAATTTAAATATAGATGCAGAGAAACTATGTACAGATAAAATGTATAGGACAGAAATCTTTGGTAATGTGTACCAGCAGATACAAATATAATAAGAACACTAATTTATATAATAATATTTAGCATTTAACAATCATTTAGTAATTAATTAAAGCAACTTAACAATTAATTCATTAACCACGTACTCTGTGTTTTTTCACCTCCAAATATTGTAAATAAGTTCATGTAAATGCTGATATAACGTAACCACACCCTCTAGCCACGTGCTGTCTATGGGTATCTCGAAAGAGAATAAACAGATAATAAAAAGTAGAAGCGCCATTTAAAACAAAAGAAATATTATTAACATCGCTGCTGCTTCCAATTATCTGTTCTTTGATGTGAGTAATCTGATTGAAACTATTCGCCTTCGAAGGAAGTTCCATTCACTTTGACTTTCTAAATTATGACTTTCAGCGCTGTGTACAAATCACATCTTCACTAATCACGACTGAATACGCAATGGGAGGGAGGTGCTGCCGAAATATTAAACATAAAAACACGATACAGTTATTTTTTGAAATAACTTGTCAGCATTCAGGCGCTGTATGTTTCATTAAGGCGCTCTGCTAACTGTGGGACTGTAGAAAATTCTCGAGCTTTTTCATAATCACGTTTACTCTTAATACTCTTTTTCCTGGGCCTTCTTAACGTCTTTTCTTCGCTTCTTCTTTTCGGGACTGTCTCTTGTAAGTGCTTGTGATCACAAATAGCTCGGACAGTTCGGAAAATAGTAATCATGGCATGTGATGCAAGAAAGCAAGTGTATGAGCTTATGCAGCATCAGCCAAAAAAAAAAAAAAAAAAAAAAAATCACACCATTCCCTCCAAATGCCTGTCCAGTTCCTCCTTAAATTTATTTAACCTATCAACTTCCACAAGGACAGATGGAAGTTTGTTCCAGCAATTAACCACCAGCTGGCTAAAGGCAAATTTCCGCACATCTATTCTACATCTGTCTTTTCTTAATTTGAATTTATTCCCCCTTAGGTTCGTAATCTGAACAAGTGGAAGGATCCCATCAGAATTCAGTGTGCTCAACCCATTAAAGGCCTTATACACCTCAATCACTCTCCAGCCACTGCAATTTGCAGAACTTAAGCCTCTCTTGATAAGAGGATCCCTTCATTCCCCTCACCAATCTTGTTGCCCTTCTCTGTACACGCTCAAGTAAATCTACATCCTCCCTAAAATGTGATGGAAGAGCTCTGTGAATTTATTTTGGATGTTTCAAATCTATGGCGATTCTCTTTTTTCTTTCATCAAATTTAGACGTCCATCTAACTATCTGGGATGGCTCGAAATGAATCTGACCTACCTGCAACGATATGAAATAAAATGTCATCTCTTCTGAATTTCACTTTACTTATTATTAGCATCTCGTAGACTATTGTTATTAGCTTATAGTATAAGACTTATACAACTAAGGATAATTCAATCCGCGTGCACAGGCCTACAGTTTCTCGAAATTTGCGTATAATTACATTTCGTGCATTTATCGGCGCTAAAAGTTTCGATAAATAAAATTAATATTACGTATCGCGCAAATATTGAGACGTTTTGATTTCTTAAAGAAGCGCGCGCAGTTTTCTTCGGTGTATCCAATACGTGAAAGGAATATTTTATAAATAAATGAAACCACAAAAGACGAAATTTACTTTCATATTCTGACAAAAAGATATCTCTTTCGTATTCTTATGTATTATCGTCGCATTATTGTTATGTTAAATACTCCTATTTAGGGGGCTTAAAGGGGAACAGGTATCCTGTGTGTTATCAGACACTCAGCCTAAAACAGGGATGGATCCAATATCTCTCTATTACAGAAGATTTAGGAGAAGTCCGGTTGGCCTGCCTCCCTAAAATCCACTCATGCACACCTTCTCGATGGTAAGCCCTGTTACGTCACTTAGGTGGCAACGAACGTGTAGAGTGGTTCTCTTCAAGACGCCTGGTCAGCGTGAAGAGGAAAAGACCAAACCCTCCAGCAATGAGAGCACAACAATACAAATGGCCCTCAGTCCCCAGCAGCTTTCACTCTCCCTCTTACGGCAGCGAGAGGATCAGAGTGGAAGCAGAGGGTGCTAAGAATCTCTGGGTACGACCAGGCTGCCATGCACGGAAACTGAACTTGGCCTGTTATAACGTACAATCACTCATCGGTGAAGACAGGATATTAGAGCTGGAAAAGGAATTAGAAAATGTGAATTGGAATATCATCGGTTTGGCTGAAACAAGAAGAAGAAATGAATCACTTATAAGTTTATCAAGTGGAAATCTGCTGTACACCAATGGAAACAGTGAAAGGAGTGAAGGTGGAGTTGGGTTTCTGGTCCATAAAGATTTTAAAAACAACATTCTGGAATTCAAAAGTACATCACCAAGGGTGTCAAGGCTAATACTCAAGATTTCTAAGAGGTACAAGCTAAAGATTATAATGATTTATGCACCAACATCGAGCCATGATAATGAAGACGTGGAAGAAATGTATACTGAAATTGAGAGTCTTCTAGATGAGCAGAAAACCCACTACACTATTATTATGGGGGACTTCAATGCTAAGGTTGGAAAAACGCAAAACAGCGCAGAAAGAGAAACTATAGGAAATTTTGGAATTGGTGAAAGAAATAAAAGAGGAGAAAGACTTGTGGAATTTGCAGAATCTCAAGGACTGTCAGTAATGAACACTTTTTTTCAAGAAAAGGATGAAAAGGAAGTGGACATGGAAGAGCCAAAAGGGATTAACAACTAATGAAATCGACTTCATGCTCACTAACAGAAGATATATTGTGAATGATGTTACCGTCCTGAATAAGGTAAATGTTGGAAGTGATCACAGAATGGTAAGATGTACACTTGATATAGATGTAGGAAAGGAAAGGAAAAAACTGACTCGAGTAAATAATACAAAGGTCTTTGAGATAACAGAAGAGGAGAAAAAGCAGTATGTACTGGAACTTAAGAACAAGTATGAGCTTCTGAAGACTGCTCAGGACCAAGATTTCGACGAGGAATATTACAATTTTCTGAAAGTGATAAAGAAATCCAAAGAAGAAAAAATTAGTCAAGAAACACTTGTCATGATGAACCGAAGACGACAAATGAAGAGCAAGAAAAACAGTGACAGGGAGAAAATTGAGTATACTGAGTTATGCAAAGCCATTAGAAAGAGACTCAGAGAGGACATAAGAAGATTTAACACAAGAAAAGTAGAACAAGCATTAAGGAAAAACAAAGGATTTAAATCAGCAGCCATGAGCAGTAAAACAGAAAGACAAATGATACTGAAACTGAAGAATAGCGATGGTGTACTTATAAACAGCAGAGAAGGCATAATTCAAACAGCAGAAGACTACTATAGAGAACTATACAAGGAGCGAGGGAATGATACCAGCAGTGGGGAAGATGGATTGCAAAGTAGCAACACATACGACATACCCCATTTTCTTCCTGATGAGGTA
Source organism: Mastigoproctus giganteus (assembly GCF_048544385.1). Lineage (NCBI taxonomy): Eukaryota > Metazoa > Arthropoda > Arachnida > Uropygi > Thelyphonidae > Mastigoproctus > Mastigoproctus giganteus. The sequence continues at coordinate 388,463 of NC_143577.1, read as the reverse complement.
GAACATGCATTGAAGAAAATGAAGAATCGGAAAGCCCCGGGGGAAGATGAAGTTAGTAGAGTGTAGAGTGTGTTTAGGGTCCAACGGCACCAGGGGTTTCCCCCATCTCCGCGTGCTATACATTGTGGGTGTGAAACAGAACACTGTCAATGCCAGAGGTTTAAAAGTATATGGATTTTGTCTTTGTGTAGTGTCGTGTACCGTTGTTCATCTGGTCATTTAGCCGCTGGGCCCCTAATGGGACCCAACGTTGCCCCACTCCGCCCCGTGGAGGCAGACCAGGTACACTACTTAGTTATTTACTCTGGCAGATCCTGCCACCTAATTTCCTGAGATTTCAGTGGCAAGGACCTAAAAAAAAAAAAAAAAAACACGCTATAGATATACAGATAGGGGTCAGCCAAAACAAAGGGAGTACTAGTTGGGCGATTTGATGTTGTTAAGTTTTTGGATGTAGGGCTCAAACAATTTGGAGTTGATTCAGACACTAGTTGTAAGTTAGAGAAGGGGAGGGAGACTGAAGACTGGGGGGAAAAGACAGAGATACGGGGTCCATAGGGAAGATGACCCCCAAGTCAGTGGAGCAGGCCCATGCCCCACCAGAGTGAAAAAGAGGGGTGGCGAGGGGGGGAGGACACCAGGGATGAACTCCCCCTCCCGCCAGGGAGTGGAGCCAAAGGACCACGCAAGGGAGCGTGGCTAGGGAGGCCTAAAGGCAGCAGCTGAGCTGAGCTGTGCTGGTGTAGGTTCTGTCACTCCTGGGACGAAGGAAGGAAGGAGTGTTTTTTTTTTTTTTTTCTCCTTCTCCTGAGAGGACTATCATATCCAGGAAGTTTCTTACTTTGATCTTCAATGGGTGGTGTTTGGGTGCCTAACCCGTTAGGCGCCTCCGTAGCCAGGTGGGAAGGAGCAGCAGTGCATAGCACACGCTTCTTGATTAGACCGGGGTTCGAGCCCGTCACCACCAAATACGGAGAATGCGGAAAGGTCAGGGAATGACCACCGCATATCTCCGGAGCAATATGGCCTTAGTTGCTAATGCTCCTAAAAACCAAATAACAAACAAACAAACAAACAAGCCTAACCCGTCTAGCAGTGAAGACAGACTGCGCAAACTCTGTAAAGGCGGCATAGCGCTGCTCGTCCATTATAATCAGGTGCTCAGAATGCCGGGGATTTTCTTGCATTTTAGTGGCAAACCTTAGCCGGAACTCGTCATATTCATGGCAATCATACATCACGTGATCCCACGTTTCTTCAGCCCCGCAGTGACACAGCGGATCTTCTTCTATGCCTAGGGATGTTAGCTTCGCTTTAAAGGGTCCGTGGCCTGTAAATAGAAATGTAGTATGGCGGCCTGGTGAGTACCAGGGAGGAGGCTTTGGACTGATGAGGTTCACAGAGGGAATGAACGTTTTGGTTATCAATCCTCTGTTGGTGGTGTCCCATGTCTCTTGCCAGGTCCTGTACATAATTTCAGAGATTCTCTTCCTTTCCTGTTTGGGGTTGTTATCAAGGTTAAGAGTGATGCCTGCTGTTTCAGTGGGAATACTCTTCTTCAATCGTTGATATAATCCTCTTCTTATTACCTCTAGGTGTAGGGGTATACATCCAGCTAGCAGCTGCAGAGCTGGGGTGCTTACTGTACGGCACGCCCTTGTTACGGCAAGGAGCATAGAACGCTGTATGGAGTCTAGTTTACGGCGATTTCGGTCGAGGGAGGCCCTAAGTACACCATACTGAGGCTCCATAGCAAGCTATTGGCACAAATATGGCATTATAGATGAGGGCCAGAGCCCGGCGCTTTAGGCCCCAGTCTGCACGGCTTATACGGATGATCATGGCCGAGTATTTTTTATTTTCTGTGACATATATTTCAAGTGAGGATGGAAATTTAGCTTCATATACTTGATTTCTGGGAAGATGAAGTTACTGTAGAGTTGCTGAAATTGGGAGGAAGAGACATAACACAAAAACTAGCAAGACACTTCACAAAGTGCATTAGAAAAGGTGTGACGCCTAAGCAGTGGAATAATGCAATCATAGTTTTGCTGCATAAGAAAGGAGATAAATTGGAAATTATAGACCAATTAGCTTGTTATCCCACATCTACAAGTTGTTCACAAGGGTCATTACTAACAGATTAGAAAGAATACTTGATGAGAATAACCGAAAGAGCAAGCTGGCTTTAGGACAGGATTCTCAACTATGGATCACCTTCACGTAATATCACAGATAATGGAGAAAGCAAATGAATATAAAACACCATTATGCCTGGCATTTGTGGATTAAGAAAAGGCATTTGACTCCATACAGCATAAGGCAATGTTTCGGGCCCTGGAAAGACAAGGCATAGATACTCCATATATTATGATTTTGAAGAAAATATATGAGAGTGCTACATCCTTTATTAGACTAGACAAAGACAGTAGGAAATTTAAAATCGAGAAAGGAGTTCGACAAGGAGACACAATATCTCCGAAGCTGTTTACTGCTGCCCTTGAGGAAGCTTTCAGAAGATTAGACTGGTCGCAGAAAGGAGTCAATGTGAACGGAGAGTACCTAAACCATTTACGATTTGCAGATGACATCGTGGTCATAAGCCACGATCCCAAAGGATTAGAGGAAAATCTTAATCAGTTATGCAGAGCTAGTAAGGATTTTGGACTAAAGATGAATATGGCTAAAACAAAAGTAATGATGAACAAGTATGCCACGGAAAGGGAAATAATGATTGAAGGAGCAGTAATTGAAAAGGTGGAGTCATATACTTATCTGGGACAAGTTATTAGCTGTAATAATGATAAATGGCTGGAAGTCAAGAGAAGAATAAATTTTGGATGGATAGCATTCAGGAAATATAGTCACATACTGAAGAGCAATATCCCAGCTTGTCTGAAACGTAAAATAATGAACCAATGTATACTCCCCACCATGACTTATGGAAGTGAAACTTGGGCACTCACCAAAAGAATGGAAGAGAAGCTGAGAACTACACAGCAAAGAATGGAACGAATTATATTGGGAATCAGACGGTTAGATAAGAAGAGAAACACATGGATTAGGCAGCAAACCCAAGTAAAGGACATTCTTATCAAAACTAAAGAATTAAAATGGCCTTGGGCAGGACACATAGCTCGAAGACATGATGACAGATGGACTAAGAAAATAACAGAATGGTGTCCAAGAGGAGCTAGAAGAAAACCTGGAAGACAAAGGTGGAGATGGATAGATGAAATACATGAGTTTTTGGGTAGTAAATGGATGGCCATTGCACAAAACAGAAGGAACTGAAAAGTTGCTGGAGAGGCCTTCATCCTGCAGTGGAATGAAAATGGCTGATGATGATGATGATGATTTAAGATAACTGCTATTAAAGAACCACAAACCTATTTTAGCAAACTTACCTTTGAATGTTCAGATTGCACAAAGTCTTTCCTCTGCATATCTTTCGACCATTTGTCAGTTAAAGCGTATCCTTCAACGGAAATCCAAAGACGTGAACTTTCTTTATAATTTCACAACATTTTCACGGATTATCAAAAACTTCAACGCACTTTTATGAAACACGAACAAACAAAAGCACTCTTACGAAATGAAATAGAACAAGACGCAGTCACCTCGAAACAGCAACGCTCAAAGGGGTTTAAGCTCTATCTCCGAGTTCTTGACCTTTACCCCTCGGCCCACTTAGAACAACGGATTAGCCCACTGATGACGTATTCATAAGGCATTATTATTACGGTGGCGACGTTTGGAGGCAGACCAGGAACCCAGTAGACTAAGATTTACTCTGGCAGGTCCTGCCCTTAGTTTCCTGAGATTTCGGCGGCTAGGACCGAATTTAAAAAAAAAATTCATAATATGTATGTGTATATCTTAATATAGATGTGTATATATATATATATATATACTCATTTTCCTTGTCTGCATACAGCATGCAGCCAAGCAAAATGATATTACGTAGATGAATAAGCGAAACTGGGCGAAGATTATTTTGAGTGTTCTTAAATCGAGTGTGTGTATATAGATAGAGTAGGAGGGGAGACAGAAGACTGAGTAAAGATAAAAGTATGAAGTTGATAAAACGATAGAAGTTAGTCAGTGAGGCATGCCCATGCCTCACCAGAGAGGAAAGAAGGGGGTTGAACGGGAGGGAGACAAGGTGTCTCCGCCCCGCCCGGGTAGGGTTGGAAAGGAATCGAGTCAGGTGTTCGATTCTGATCCTCAAAGAAGCTTGATGGCAGCGAAGTTGCCAGCATGGTTCAGGTCCGGTGCAGATTCAGGGTTGCAGTCAGCACAGAGTTGTTTTTTTTTAGGAGCATTAGCAACAAAGGCCATATTGCTCCGGGATATGCGGTGGTCATTCCCTGACCTTTCCGCATCCTCCGTATTTGGTGGTCACGGGCTCGAACCCCGGTCTAATCAAGAAGCGTGTGCTACGCACTGCTGCTGCTCCCGCCCACCTGGCTACTGAGGCGCCACTATACAAGTTTCTTAGCGCGTCCACCTCCCGCTCAGGCCAAGTTCTTTTTGCCTTTTGGAAGTTTGTCCTTTTGGTCTGGACATCCTTGCGAACCTGTTGAAGTTCTTGGTTCCACCAAGGTACAGCTCCAGGTTTGGGCCGTCTCCGTTTGATTGAGGTGTTTGCAGCCACAGTTATAATTTCGGTGGCGGTCTTCTGAAGTTCGTCAAGGTTGCCAGCCCTTTTGATTTCTTGCATTTTTCTATTTTTGTTGTCTGTGAGGGTTTTCTGGAACATGTCCCAGTATCAAGACTCTCTTCAACTAAACCTCTGCTCAGTGATACCGTCATCTACCAGAGACTTCTGACACCACTCCAGATTAACAGAATTCAGAATTATATCTAGAACTTGTTCCTGCCGATCATGATTGAATGACATTACAACTTCTGTTTGACAATACACCTTTTCTCTTTGTGGACCACTTTGGGCAGCACTGCATACAGATGTGGGCAAGAAATGGATAAAGATTTTATTTTTATTTTATTTTTTTTTTTTTTTTACTTTATGCTATTCTCATCCTTATTTCTTCGTCTTCTGCTGTCCTTTCTCCTGGGAGTGAGTGTGTGTGTGTGTGTGTGTGTGTGTGTGTGTGTGTGTGTGTGTGTGTGTGTGTGTGTGCGTGTGTGTGTGTGTGTGTGTGTGTGCGTGCGTGCGCGCGCTGTTGCCGGCTTGCTGGCGCGGGGTTCTTTTGAATGGCTCCAAATCCTCTTTGGACATTCAGTACGTGACTGTTGAGGTTGGCCATGGTTCTTGCGCAGTTGTGGCCTACCTCCCCGTGGTGTAGACGGACACTGGGCAGGCTTTCCAGGTGATCGCCTGCCTGGTGACAAAACGGCCAGAAACAACTAAACAACACAACAACATATACACTGCACGAACATAACGTTACACACATTTCTGGCCTGTTACAGTGCTTTCTGTAACCATCACAGTGTACAAAGACGGAGATGAACTTTCGTTCAGGTGCCGTCCTACATAAGATACTATACATGTCTACATGTCTACATGTCCCAGTTTGCAACGCATAGCGTTGGAGCATCCTTTCTCTGGCTGTTGTCGATTTAGGTTCCTGTTAAGTTGGAATGTCAGGGCCCTATGGTCGGAAGTGGTCCAGGCATCCTGGACCATCCAGTCTGTGATGTTTCCTGCTATGTTTCGAGTGGCAAGAGAGACATCTATTGTAGCCTCCCAACGGAGGTTGCAAAAAGTTGGCAGCTGGTTTGATTTATTGAGGACTACAATAGATGGGCTCGTAATAAATTCCTCCAGTCTCTGGCCATTCCTAGTACCTTGCCTGTCGGGCGAATTGCTGTGCCAGGCTGGGGATCTACAGTTTGCGTCCATTCCGATGATAATTCTTTCCCTCTTAGTAAGTTGGTAGCATGTTGTAGGTATCTGGTGGCTGTGGTGATGTCTTCACCAGGTCTGCAATATAGCGGGATTATGTAGAGGGCACCTAGTGCGGTGATAATTTGAGCGCAGGCCGCCCAGTCCGTGCACAGGTGCGAGATTTTTGGTTGTGGTGATGTCGGGATTTCTAATTAGAATTGTAGCCCACGGGGTGGTATCATCTGCTGGTATTAATTTGTAGTTGAGGGGATACCCTCTGACTAGAACAATCATATTACAAGAGCCGTATACCCACTCCAAATTGTTGAAGTGAGTATACGGTTCTTGTAATATGATTATGTCTGCATTAATTTCATCGACCTTGTGACTGACTTGGTCGACTACACCCTTTGCCCGTCGAGCATTCAGTTGGATGAATTTGATTTTTGTGGTATTATAGGGGTTATGGTGTGCTGCCATAATTGGGGTAAAAGTGAAAGTGTATTGATGTCTAACGGCACCAGGGGTTTCCCCCATCTCCGCGTTGCTTTCATTGTGGGTGAACCAGTTCACTGAGAAATGCCAGAGATTTACAAGTGTCTGGGCTTTGTATTTGTGTAGTATCATGTACCGTTGTTCATCTGGTCGTTTAGCCGCTGGACCCCTGCTGAGGCCCAACGTTGCCCCACTTTCGCACCGTGGAGGCAGACCAGGAACCCAGTAGACTCAGTTACTCTGGCAGGTGCTGCCGCGTAATTTCCTGAGATTTCAGCGGCGAAGACCTAAAGAAAGGAAAAAAAAATTTTTTTTTTAACTTATCGATTGCGTGAGGGTGGTGTCGCTTGAATTTGAAAAGGCCAAAATATGGGCGAAAGGTGATTTGACATGCTTAAATTTAGGTGTGTGGGGTTTTCGCTAGTGTATAGATGAGAGGGGAGGGAGACTGAAAACTGGGGGAGAAAGGCAGAAGTAAGAGGCTAATAGAAAAGGTGGCCCCAGATTTCAGTGGGGCAGGCCCATGCACCACTAGCGACACAGGAAAACTGCCCACACCCCGTAATTGGGATTTTTTGGTATTTGGAATGTTGAGGGTCTTGCGGCTCCTGGGATTTCTCCCATCTCCGCGGCGTTCTCTGTATCGAGTGACAGTACCCTGTCAAGCCAGAGTTTTAAAGTGAGTGGATCGTGTATAGTGTAGTCTGTTGGGCCTATTGTTCATCTGGCTTATTGGCCATCGGGCCCCTGATGGGACCCCACATTGCCCATACCGCGCCACGTGGAGGCTAGCCAGGTGTTACCAGTAAGGGATCAGTACTCTGGCAGGTCCTGCCACCTACTTTCCTCAGATTTTAATGGCTAAGACCTATAAAAAAAAAAAAAAAAAAAAGACACTGCTTTAATCGCTGTTGGTGCTTTGTTTGGTCATAGAGATTAGCATTAGCATTAGTAGAGGCATTTGACGCAAGAAAGCAAGCTTATGCAGAATCAGCCAAAAAAAAAAAAAAACCCACTTCCACTTCACCCCTCTATTCGTTCAAAATACCTGTCCAGCTGAGCCTTAAACTTATTTAGGCTATCAACTTCCACGACAAGGGATGGAAGTCTGTTCCACCAACCAACCACCCGCTGGCCAAAGGCAAATTTCTAAACATCTGTCTTTCCTCAATTTGAATTTATGCCCTCTCAGGTGATTATTCTGAGCGAGAGGAAGAATCCCATCAGCATTGAGCATGCTCAAACCATTCAAGGCTTTATACACCTCTATCAGATCACCTCGCTGGTGCCTAGTCTCCAGACACTGTAATTTGCAAAACTTAAGCGTAAGACACCCCTTTCTTCCATTCACTAATCTTGTTGCCCTTCTCTGTACTCGTTCCAGCAGCTCTACATCCTTCTTGAAATGAGGCCTCCAGACCTGTATACAGTACTCTAGGTGTGGCCTGACCATTGCCTTATACAAGGGAATAATCACCTCCTTATCCCTGCTAGAAAAATTCCTGTATATCATTGACAATACTCCATGAGCTACTGTTGCAGCCCGGCTGCACTGCTCAGAGAACTTCATATCTGCCTGCACAACCCCCCCCCCCCCAAGTCCCTTTCGTTCTCTACCACTGTCAGTGTAATACCACAGAGTTGATACGTTGCTCTGGGGTTGCTGTTTCCCATGTGTAGTACTTTACATTTGTCAATGTTAAACTTCATTTGCCACCTCGAAGCCCATCTGCTCAACCTTTCCAAATCCTGTTGCAGCAGCATAGTGTCAGTAGTGTCCTTGACAACCCTGCCAACCTTTGTATCGTCTGCAAACTTGGACATTAAGCTTGATATACCATCATCAATATCATTTATAAATACAGAAAACAATAATGGACCCAACACTGAGCCCTGAGGGACTCCACTAATAACATTAGTCCACGATGAGCAGTGTCCATTGATTACCACTCTCTGTCTTCTCCCCCTCAACCACCCCTTTATCCATAGCAGCAATTTGCCTCCAATGTCACACTGCTCCAATTTGTGTAGCAGTCTTCCATGTGCAACAGTATCAAAAGCCTTTTTAAGATCGAAGTATATAATATCAAAGCTATTCCCTGCATCCAGTTCTTTTGTAACTGCATCATAGTATCCAATCAAATTGGTCAGGCAAGACTTTCCCTTAACAAAACCATGCTGGGTCCGAGCTATAACTGAAGTCTTGTCTAAATGATCCTGCAGTACTTCTTTAACCAGTGCCTCCATTAATTTTCCTTGAACAGAAGTTAAGCTCACAGGTCTATAATTACTTGTGTCAGCCTTTGATCGTCCTTTGTGAATTGGGGTCACATTTGCACATTTCCAGTCTATGGGTACCTCCCCTGAGTCCAAGGAAGCTCTCATAATTATGGCTAAGGGTTTGCTTACTTCCTTTGCTGCCTCCTTTAATATAACTGGATAGATCCCATCCACCCCGGGTGCCTTTCTTGTGTTTATCTTCAACAGTTTCTCCTCCACTTTACTCCCAGTTATTTCAAGATTCTGTAGCTTACTGCTAGAGTTGAATACACCTCTGGCATTCCCCTTGCTGAATAACTCCTCATGTGTGAATGTCGATGCAAAATATTCATTTAGTTTGTTAGCTACCTGAGCAGGATTATCAACAGTTGACCCATCGATATCAAGTGGACCAATCTGATTCATCCCCTTCCTTCTAGAGTTTACATAAGTAAAGAACTCTTTGCTGTTTTTCTTTGCATCCCTTGCCAAAGATTTCTCGTAATCTGCCTTTGCCTGCCCTCCTTTGTAACTTGGTTACAGATCAACTTGTATCTATCCTAGGCTTCTGTGTCACCCATTAATTTGTATGTGTCCCATGAATTTTCCTTCTCTGCCATATGCCTCATCAGTTCATCTGACATCCATTTTGGCCTAAACCTTGAACAATATTTCTTAGTTGGTATGTAAAGCCTAGTAGCTTCCAAGATAAGTTCTTTGAATGCTTCCCATTTTGAATTTGCTGTTGGTAACATCATCAGTTGGTCCCACTGTATAGAATTTAAATACTGTCTCAGTCCATCGTAGTCGCCTTTACGGAAGCAATAACCCTTCCCTTTACCCCTAATGGTAGTTACCTCTTTGAGTAAATCCCACTTCAGCACACTGTGATCACTGCCACCTAGTGGTTCATTTATCTGCAGATTCTTAATGCATGAAGAATCACTGCTGATAATCAAATCAAGAGTATTCCTCCCTCTAGTTGCGTCCCGATTTGCCTTAAGAGCGAGAATGGATTGTACGCTGGATGAGTTTTATTTTTGGCCGAAAAGGGTCGGTTAAGGAATTTTGGTGTAGTTACAATTTTGACATGTGGGGCTGTGCGCTGTGAAGGTAGACACAGTTGTGGGTGGGGAGAAGGAAGGCTGGGGGGTAGAAAAAGAAGAAAGGGACCGATAGAGAAGGTGGCCTCCAAATGTTCAGTGGGCATGCCCATGTGACACCAGAGGGAAAGTGGGTTTTGCAGGGAGAGGAGGAGACAGGGGTGTCCCCCCCGCCGCCTGGAAAAGGAGATAAAGCAGGTCCGGAAAGGTGTCGGATCTGGGTCGCCATTTGGCTAGTTGGCAGCAAGGCTGCAATCTAAGTCGTTCACTTTGACTGTCCAGGTGGTGGACTTAGTCTCGGCAGAGGCCAGGATGCGTCACCTGCACGTGACAGGCCAACTACATCTAGGTCCCAGTGTTTGGTCGCATCCAGTTAGGACTCAGTTGTCTTTCATTTGCTGTAGGTTGTCCCCACCACTTGTGTTCAAGTCCTGTAGTCACTCAGCTGGTCGTCAATGGCCAGTTGTGTTCTTTCTGTCCATCGGTTGTCCGATGAGAGCCTTGTCGATCAATTCGGCCCTGGAGGGATTGTGCAAGGCTCAAGGGGTAGAATTTTTTTCAGCCTGGACTGTACTTGTTAACAGGAGAGATTGCTTCTACAGGGATGGGATACACTTAAATAGAAAGGGTGCAAGAATTTTTGCTGATGCTGTCGAGGCAGTGTTAGGTGGGTCGGAAAACTGCTAGTTGGGGGGGGGATACAAGGACTAATAGATTAACAGTAGCCACTGGCAGAGGTGAAAGAGATTCTTGCACTGCTTCTATTAGAATGAGCAGAAGCCTGAAAAACAAGATGCATGGTATTTCAGAGACTGCTGGGAGCCATTGCGGTACAAGTAAACACATGGGTTGTGTTAGGGTAGCTAAGAATAGAAACAGGTGCATGTATACTTGTGTGTACACCAATGCTAGGAGTTTAGTAAATAAATTTGATGAATTTGGGGTATTGCTCAAAACATCGAAGGCAGATATTGTTGGGATATCAGAGACGTGGTGTCACACAGATATTCCTTTCGCCTCAAAGGTGGTACTTGTGCATATGTCCGTTCTGATATTCCCTGTCAGAGACTTGGCAATTTGGAATCTTCTCTCTTTGATCTTCTCTGGCTTAAAATCTCTCTACCTCATTGTGTAAAATTCATCTGTTGTCTCTACCGTTCTCCCAACTCCACTAATCACTTGGAGCACTTTGACTTCCTCTCTTTGCAACTTGACTTTCTCCAGTCCAACTTTCCTAACAATGAGGTAATTTTCCTTGGTGATTTTAACGTTCACAACTCCAGCTGGCTTCCGTTTTCTAGTCACACCGACCCAGCAGGTCGAGATGCTGAGGCTTTTGCAATTACTAATGACCTAGCACAGATTGTTCATTTACCTACAAGAATACCGGACAATCCTAATCATACAGCCAATACGCTTGATCTTTTTCTCACAAACAACCCTTCTAAGTACAAAGTTGAAGTGAGAGGTCCTTTAGGCACTTCAGATCACAACTTGGTGATTGTCTCTTCTCCAATGGAACCTTTATCTCATGGCTATTCCCAACCTCGTATTGTTTGGCATTACAAGAATGCAAAATGGGATGACCTGCGAGACTTCTTTTCTTCTTTTCCTTGGTCTGATTACTGTTTCAAAACTTCTGATGTCAACGTTTGCTCAGATCGTGTCAGTGAAATTATTCTTGCAGGAATGGAATCCTTTATCCCACACTCCACTTTAAAATCTCGTCCTTTATCTAAACCTTGGTTTTCCAATAAATGTGCTAAGGCTGTCCAAGAGAAGAACGTTGCATATCGTAATTGGCTTGTTTCTAATTCTTCAGTTTCATTTTCTGCCTACACCAAAGCTCGCAACAATTGTAAAGCAGTTATTAATCAGTCCAAACTAGAGTTTGAACAGGCTAAGAGTAGAAAACTTGCTTCTTGCCCTAATGGTAGCCGAGCATTCTGGTCTCTTGCCAAAGCTATTGGCCGCAACTTTTGCCCATCTCTGCTCCCACCTCTGTCCAAACCAGATGGTTCTGTTGTCACTTCAGCCAAGGATAAAGCTGACCTGCTAGCATCCCATTTTTCTTCGAGCTCATGTATTAATGATCTTGGTAAAACACCTCCCACCATTCCTAACACGCTCCATTCAGTGCCTCCTGTGGTCTTCCGTCAAAAGGATATCAGAAGGATTTTGATGAATCTCGATGCTAAGAAAGCTCCAGGTCCTGATGGTATTTCTCCACTTGTTCTCAAAACCTGTGCTCCCGAACTTACTCCTATTCTTTGCCGCCTTTTTTCACTTTCTTATTCCAAAGGTGTTTTTCCTTCTGCTTGGAAATTTGCTCATATCCAGCCAGTTCCTAAAAAGGGTGACAAATCCCTCCCATCCAATTATCGTCCCATTGCAATTACTTCTACTCTTTCTAAAGTAATGGAGAAATCAATTAACCGCCAACTCTTAAACTACCTAGAAACCTTCCGTCTGATCAACGATCGCCAGTATGGATTCCGTCAGTGTCGATCCACTGGTGATATTCTGGCTTATGTTACCCATTTATGGACTAATTCAATGGAAAGGTTCGGTGAAACACAAGTAGTTGCTCTTGACATCTCAAAGGCTTTTGATCGTGTTTGGCATAAAGGTCTTCTAAACAAGCTTCCATCTTATGGTTTGCCAACTGTTTTTAGTAATTGGTTATCCAGTTTTCTCTCTGATCGCTCACTGAGGGTGATGGTAGATGGCTCTCTGTCTTCTAACTTCTCCACTAATGCCGGTGTCCCCCAAGGTTCAGTTCTTTCCCCCACTCTTTTCCTCTTGTATATTAATGACCTTCTTCCATTGACTGGAAATCCTATCCATAGTTTTGCCGATGATAGCACATTGCATTCAACTTTCCATTTTGAGAAACCTTGTCCAGCTCAATCAGCTTCAAGCTCTCGAAAATCTGCTGCCAATTCCTTAAATGCCGATTTTCAGGTAATTATCCAGTGGGGCAAAGACAACTTAGTTGATTTCAACACTTCTAAAACTCAATCTTGTCTTATATCTCGCAAAAAGGATTCTTCTGCTCCTATGCTTATCTTTAGTGACACTCCGATTTCTAGGCAAAATGATATATCTCTTTTGGGGATTACCCTGACTTCTAATCTCTCTTGGCACAAGCACATTACAAATATTGCTTCCTCTGCATCTAAAAAACTTGGTTTTCTCTTTCGCTCTCGGCGTTACTTTTCTCCCAAACAGCTGCTCACTCTGTATAAATCGCAAATCCGCCCTGCCATGGAATATTGTTCCCACATCTGGGGTGGTGCCCCCAAAACCTCTCTCAGGCTTCTTGATTCCATTCAGAAGAGGGCAGTTAGGTTAATTAATGATTCATCTCTAACAGAGTCTCTCCACTCGCTTTCTCATAGACGCACTGTTTCTGCTGCATGCCTCTTCTACAGATACTTCCATGGGCACTGTTCTTCTGAATTGGCTTCTATAATTCCCGCTCTCTCTTTCAAAACAGTCCGAACACGTGCCGCCACCAGCCAACATCCATTTACTGTCCAACTTCAAACCCACAGAACCAACTTTTCATCTTCCTCATTTATTCATTCAACTGCCGTTTTCTGGAACAACCTTCCTTCATACGTATTTCCTGAAAATTACAGTCTACAGAAGTTCAAGTCCAATATCAACAAATATCTTCTTTCGTCTTCTCAACCTCCAACCCAAGCACGGTACTAAGTACTATAGGTTATAATACCTCTCGTGTTTGGGGTTCTCATAAAAAAAAAAAAAAAAAAAAAAAAAAAAGATATAAGGGATGCAGAACTGGAATTTGGGGAATACAATGTATATAGAAAGGATAGACAGGACAGGAGGGGAGGAGGGGTTATGCTATTAATTAAGAAACACATAAAGTCCAAGGAAGTGAAGCCAGTTGACATCGATGGAAAGGGCAGTGTCGAGTCAGTTTGGTGTGACACAAGCATGGGGAGATCAAAATTGAGAGTAGGAGTGTGCTATTGGCCTAATGACTCTGATGAGTATAATAAGAAACTGTACAGGGAAATAGATTGGGCCAGTAAATCAGAGAGTCTTATAATGGGGGATTTTAATTTCCCAGATATTGACTGGAATTTGTGGGTTGGTCACTCGCACACTAGCAAGGCTTTTGTGGATTTATTGGATGATTGTTTTCTACATCAGCATGTTCGTGAGGCAACAAGAGGGAGCAATACTCTTGATCTGATTATCAGTAGTGATTCTTCATGCATTAAGAACCTGCAGATAAATGAACCACTAGGTGGCAGTGATCACAGTGTGCTGAAGTGGGATTTACTCAAGGAGGTAACTACCATTAGGGGTAAAGGGAAGGGTTTTTGTTTTCGTAAAGGCGACTATGATGGTCTGAGACAGTATTTAAATTCTATACAGTGGGACCAACTGATGATGTTACCAACAGCAAACTCAAAATGGGAAGCATTCAAGGAACTAATCTTGGTGGCTACCAGGCTTTACATACCAACTAAGAAATATTGTTCAAGGTTTAGGCCTAAATGGTTGTCAGATGAACTAATGAGACATGTGGCAGAGAAGAAAAATGCATGGGATACATACAAATTAATGGGTGACATGGAAGCCTATGATAGATATAAGTTGGTCTGTAACCAAGTCACAAAGGAGATTAGGCAGGCAAAGGCAGACTACGAAAAATCCTTGGCAAAGGATGCAAAGAAAAACAGAAAGGAGTTCTTTACATACTTGAACTCGAGAAGTAAAGGGATGAATCAGATTGGTCCACTGGATATTGATGGTTCAACAGTTGAGGATCCTACTCAGGTGGCTAACAATCTAAACGAGTATTTTGCATCTACATTCACGCATGAGGAGTTATTCAGGAAGGAGAATGATGTAGGTAAAGTAAACATTTTCAGTGAGCTGGATGATTTTGTAATAACTGAGAGGAAAGTGGCGGAGAGATTGTTGAGGATAAACATAAAAAAGGCACCTGGGGTGGATGGGATCTATCCAGTTATATTAAAGGAGGCAGCAAAGGAAGTATGCAAACCCCTAGCCATAATTATGAGAGCTTCTTTGGACTCAGGGGAGGTACCCATAGACTGGAGATGTGCAAATGTAACCCCAATTCACAAAGGAGGATCAAAGGCTGACACAAGTAATTATAGACCTGTTAGTTTAACTTCTGTTCCAGGTAAATTAATGGAGGCACTGGTTAAAGAAGCACTGCTGGATCATCTAGACAAGACTTCAGTTATAACTGAGACACAGCATGGTTTTGTTAAGGGGAAGTCTTGCCTGACCAACTTGATTGGATACTATGATGCAGTCACAAAAGAACTGGATGCAGGGAATAACTTTGATATTATATACTTGGATCTTAGAAAGGCTTTTGATACTGTTGCACATGGAAGACTGCTGCACAAATTGGAGCAGTGTGGCATTGGAGGCAAATTGCTGCTATGGATAAAGGGACGGTTGAGGGGGAGAAGAGTGGTAATCAATGGACACTGCTCAACGTGGACTAATGTTATTAGTGGAGTTCCTCAAGGTTCAGTGTTGGGTCCATTGTTGTTTTCCGTGTTTATGAATGATATTGATGATGGGATATCAAGTTTAATGTCTAAGTTTGCAGATGATACAAAGGTTGGCAGGGTCGTTAAGGACACTACTGACGCTATGCTGCTGCAACAGGATCTGGAAAGGTTGAGCAGATGGGCTGAGAGGTGGCAAATGAAGTTTAACATTGACAAATGTAAAGTACTACATATGGGTAACAGTAACCCTAGAGCAATGTATCAACTCTGCGGTACTACACTGACAGTGGTGGAGAATGAAAAGGACCTGGGGGTAATTGTGCAGGCAGATATGAAGTTCTCTGACAGTGCAGACGAGCTGCAAGAGTAGCTCATGGTGTCTTGTCAATGATATACAGGAATTTTTCTAGCAGGGATAAGGAGGTGATTATTCCCTTGTATAAGGCAATGGTTAGGCCACATAATAATAAATAAATTTTCTGTTTATACTCCGGGACGACCAAACGGTCAGAGGAGTTCACAAGATATACAGAATACAAGAAACAGCACCGTATTCAGCAGTCACGGGCTTGAACCCCGGTCACTCAAGGCACGTGTACTTATGCACCCGCGCGCCTGACCACTAGGCTACGGCGGCCTTCCTTCTTGAGTACTGTATAGAGGTCTGGAGGCCTCATTTCAAGAAGGATGTAGAGCTGCTGGAACGGGTACAGAGAAGGGCAACAAGATTAGTAAATGGAACAAAGGGTTGCTCTTACGAAGAAAGGCTTAAGTTTTGCAAATTACAGAGTCTGGAGACTAGGCACCGGCGATGTGATCTGATAGAGGTGTATAAGGCTTTGAATGGTTTGAGCATGCTCAATGCCAATGGGATTCTTCATCTTTCTCAGAATAATCACCTCAGAGGGCATAAATTCAAATTGAGGAAGGACGGATGTCGGATAGATGTGCGGAAATTTGCCTTTGGCCAGCGGGTGGTTGGTAGGTGGAACCGACTTCCATCACTTGTTGTTGAAGTTGATAGCCTAAACAAATTTAAAGCTCAACTGGACAGGTATTTCGAACGAACGGAGGGGTGAAATGGAAGTTTTTTTTTTTTTTTTTTGGCTGATGCTGAATAAGCTTGCTTTCTTGCATCATATGCCTCTACTAATGCTAATGCTAATGCTAATGCAAAGTCTGAAGTTTGTTTCAGGGTGGTGGAAGTGCTCTTTGCCTCGGGAAGAGATTTTGAGCGAAAAGCGTGAAAGCCTTATAGTTTTCTTCTTCCTGCAGCACTATGTCCTTCTGATTTCTAAGGATGGAGCGTAGTTTGGTAAACAGGAGGCCACACCCCGTAATTGGGATGTGGGCAGTTTCCGGGTCCTAATACAATTATTGTATTATTTTACTGTTGCTCGAGGAACTGTCTTACTGTCCTTGGTGTTGAGGATCGCAGCTTTCTTGAATTCCAAGAAATTCCCTGCG
Source organism: Mastigoproctus giganteus (assembly GCF_048544385.1). NCBI lineage: Eukaryota > Metazoa > Arthropoda > Arachnida > Uropygi > Thelyphonidae > Mastigoproctus > Mastigoproctus giganteus. The sequence continues at coordinate 371,751 of NC_143577.1, read as the reverse complement.
CTGTAACTGCTGAGCCTGCACGATCCCCAGGTAATTGTAGGCCCCTCCCTCTGCCATGGCTTCGATCTCTTTACCACTTTTCGGCCGACTAATTTCCCGTGATGCAATCCGCGGGTTTTGCATTTGTCTGCACCAAATTGCGTCGTTTGTTATTTGAAAGATGAAGGGCAGGACACAAATAGAAATGCGCCCACGTGAGGGAGACGCAGTCGAATTGACGGGGAAATATTCTGTAACATTTCGATGTTCTTAAGGAAGGCGATGTGTTTTTTACATTCGGGTACGTGCGACGGATGAACGCACGGATAATTATTTATTTTTTTATGTAATGACCACTTCCGGGTTGTCTTCAGTACTTGCAGGTGTCCTCCCCCTTGACTTGGAGGTTATCCGTCGAGGATTGCACTACTGCCTGTCGCGGGGAATCCCAGCTACCATCTTTGGACATACCATCGACACCCGCACTGACTGCAAGCAAGAAAAGAAAAAACTAGCTGCCATGCTACTTTAAATCTGGCAGGCAAGATGGGAGGAGACGGACAAGGGCCTGATAACTAAGAAATTCATCCCGGATGTCAAACTAGTTTATCCAAAGTCGCCGCCTTGGTTCTCTCCTGGCCTTTACTGTACATATATTATAACTGGACACGGTTCTATAAATCATAAGTTGACTACCTTGGGAATCATCAATAACCCTTCTGTACATGTGGAGAAATTGAAGATTGGGACCATCTTCTTTATAACTACCCAATTTATAACGATCTTCGAGGAACACTGTACACCAGGCTACAACACATACCTCAAGGACAAGAGCACCTACTAATTTCTGAAGAACAATATTATAAATCATTAACTGAGTACGCACAGAACCTCTTTTCTAGGCGCAGGACTCTACAACAAACTCAAGCCAGGGATAGAAACCTGTAAAGGACTTACTCAAACTTGAAATAAAAAATCTGTACTTGACTGTTTTACCAGCATCGACTTGCTAACCCTGGAACATCCAAAGTAGGATTACCTGCTAACTTTCCATATGGTTTGGTAGGCTCCAGTGGTCTTGACCACTCCACCGCAAAATATAAGTCACACTCAGCACTCTCGCTGAGTGGTTTTTCTACCCTTCTGGAGTTATCCCCTCCCCCTTTTCTCCTGGTGGGGCATATGCTCCACTGTCAATTTATGGGATGCCCTTACCTACATCCCCTTACTCTTACTTTCATCCCCCATCTTCTTCCATACACCCTGTATTGCCGCACTCTACCTTATTTTTTATTTATTTTTATTATTTATTTACTTATTTTATTTTATTTTTATTTTTTAATATATTTTTTATTTTTTTAAATTTTTTTTATTTATTATTTTTTTTATTTTATTTTTTTATTTTATTTATTTTTTTATTTTTATTTTTTTTATTATATATATATATTTTTATTATTATTATTTTCTATTATTATTATTATCATCGATTTTTTTATTATTATTATATATATATTTTTTAATTTAATTTAATTTTTTTTTATTTATTTATTATTTTATTTTATTTTTTTATTTTATTTTATTTTTTTATTATTTTTATTTTATTTTTTTTTTTAATTGGTCTCCGTTCAGAAAGCTCAGGCGACCCTGACAGAGACTAGCCAGAGAATAATGGGCAGCCTGGCTACCTCCTAGTGGTGTGTGCGGGCAACGTGGGGTTCCACCAGGGGCCCTGCGGCCAAATGCCAGGACACACAACAGAACCCAACACAAAACTACACATTCAACACACTACACTTTTTCTGGCATTTACAGTGTTCTTTTTTTTTTTTTTTCACAGTGTACATATGGCGTACACTTCACAGTGTACGCCATATGTACACTGTGAAGAAATACAGAAGTATTTCTTCACAGTGTACATTTGGCGCAGATGTGGGAAACCACAGGTGGCGCCCGACCCTAACACTATGCACACTATGTCTTCAGTACTTTTGCAAACGTACTTACAAAGTCAGTTGGAATTTCCCACAGGAAGACATAAGAAATCTCTCTCTCTTTGAAAAACTGTACGCAGTTCCTCCCTAAAATTTTCTTCTTCTAATTCCATTCTGTAGGATTCAATCTGCTTTTGTAATAAAAATTGTTCTTTAAGAAGAGAGGCCAAGAACGCACTACGAACCAAATAGTTGGGCTTCGTTGAAAGAGAGTGTTTCAGAACAAAAGGTATTTCGTTATTTTAAGACAAAAATGAAAATGCTATCGATGCCGTCTGTTTTACCTCATCGGCCTTTGAGGAATAATTTATTTATCCCTATTTTATGTTACTTTTTTTTTTATTTCGGAGATGACAGCAAAAAGGGAGGGAGAACACATAAGCCAATGGCTTTTTAGGGGATGTTCCCTTAAGAACTGATGAATATACAAATATACAATTGAAAAGTGTACAGTTCTGAAATTGTACAGGTAATGTTCAACAGGAAAGACAGAAATAAATTGGAGTGTTTTGTACATTTCTTTACAGAAGACTTCGAAGAGCATCACTACTTATAACATCATTGTGAACATTATTACTATTAAATGAGGAGAGAAAAGAAAAATGATGAGATGTCTGCACAGAAACTATTTGCCAACTGCTTCCTTTAACATTTGTACATTATTTCCATGTTGGTGTTTTTAAAATCCAGGAGTTGAGTGGAAGGTAATTTGAATCAGACATCCCTGGTGATGTGTTCGATTAGTAGTTTCTTGAATTGATTTAGTGAAGTGACATTTTTGGTTTTTGCAGGAAGTTTGTTCCACGTTTTAGCACCTCTGTATTTTATATTTTTCTGATCTATGGCTTTCCTGAAAAGCGGAATCTTCAGGTTGGCTTCATTTCTTAGATTGTGTGATATTTCTTCTTCTTCTTCTACGGTAATGAAAAAGGATCTGAAGAGAGGGGGAAAGTCTGCTGTCTTCATAGCATTGTAAACAAGGATCGCCTCGGCTTTCTCTAGCAGTTGGTAGATGGTGAGGATGTTGGTAGAATAGAACCAACACATCGATTGAGAATGGAGTTGATTCTCTCAAGGTTTTCTTGGCTGGTGGTACCCCATGAGATGATTCCATAGGTGAGGTGCAGCTGAATTAAAGAAAGGAATACTAGTCTGAGAAGTGAAGGAGACACACAGGCTGAGGCCCTGGCGAGTATTCCCGATAGTGACGAAGTTTTCTTTCGTAGGGTTATCATTTGTTTTGCCCAACTTAGCTTATCATCTAGCCAGATTCCAAGAAACCTGGTTTCATTCACCCTTTCAAGTTGTTTTTCTTTGTACGTTGCGTCTAAATCAATATTTAGTGGTTTGTTTTTCGTTCTAAACACCATATATTTTGGTGACAAATGGGCCTGGAGTACTGGGGTCCATAGTTTAACAAATAGATATTTATTGTATACCCAGTATAAATGAAATATAAGTACAATTTCAGTTCAGTAGCTTTCGGAACTCGTGTCCCTTTATCAACTGACAAATTTGAATACATTACAAGCAAAGTGTGGCACGTTACTCATGCGTCATTGTTGTAGCACGGACGTGTGCTGCCTTGCGCCAGTGATCATCCATCAATAAAACGGTTGTCTCCAGGATTGGATGTATACGCATGCCTTTCTGGCGATTTAATGCCTTAGGGTTGTTCATTATGTTTAGTGACTCTAGCCATAGGCGGTGGCGAAAGTGTCGCGCGTGGTCCACTATCTCAAAGTCGCGCTTGGGGTCAAGATCGTGGTTGGTAGCCCAAAAATGTTCTGCAAGCGCGGACTGGTCAGTTTCGGCAAGCCGGATTGCTCTGTCGTGTTCCGTGAGGCGATCCTGGAGACGTCTCGATGTCTCACCTACGTAGCAACTGTTACAGGCCCTACAGGTGATACGGTACACTACATTGCTGCGTAAGACAGGTGTGACAGGGGTCTTCACACTGGAGACAAGTGAACGTAGGTTCCTACTTGGTAATTGCACACATTTGATGTTGTAACTTCTCAGGATCTTCGAGATACGTCCTGACACTCCTGGATAGTACGGAATGTAGGCGGATGATATGCCGACTTGCTTCGGAGGTCTTGGGTTGGAAGTAAGTTCTTGTGCCTGTAACAAGCATCTGTTTAGTACATGGGATGGATAACCGCATCTGGTTAGGTCCGCCTTCACACGGGAGATCTCGTTACGTCTAATTGTGTCGGTGCTGGAATGGCTCCAGGCCCTGGAGAACAGGGTGCGGGCAGTGCTATTGAGATGGCTTGGAGCGTGGCCGGACCCGTAGTTGGTGAATTGACCGCACCACATGGGTTTGCGGTATACTGAGGTCTCTAGATGTGGGCCTACGCGATGCACTAGCACGTCCAGAAACGGGAGCGAACCGTCCACCTCTGATTCTACGGTAAACTTGATGAAATTGGATAGAGAGTTGAGGTATTCTAGTAGTACCGTTTCAGAACCACGTGGTATTATGGTAAAAATATCGTCGACGTATCTACACCACGTTGTAATAGGTGTAGGTGGGTTCTGGTGTATCTGCTTCTCCAGATCTTCCATGGCGATGTTAGCTACTACGGAACTGACAGGGGCACCCATAGCAGTGCCATGTACTTGTTTGTAGAGTGAGTCTTCAAAGGTGAAGATGCTGCTAGAGAGGCATAGGTTGAGGGCGGTACAGATGTCATCAGTGGATAGTGACGTCCTGGATTGGAGGCTTAAGTCGCTCTCAAGGAGCCTTCTGGCGCAGTGCACGGCCTGTTGGACGGGAATCGAGGTGAATAAAGAAACCACGTCAAATGATGCCATGACAGAGTTATCAGGGATTGAAATGTAAGCATCTACCGTTATGTGTTGTCAAGTGTCAGTCTGTCTCCAAATCGTTCCACTTCCAAATGGATACCGATTTGGAATAAATATTATTATTATCTGTTTATTTCTCTTTCGAGACACCCATAGACAGCACGTGGCTAGAGGGTGTGGTTACATTATAGTATTTACAAGCATGTTTACATGAACTTATTTACAAAATTTGGAGATGCAAAAACACAGAATATGTGGTTAATGAATTAATTGTTAAGTTGGTTTAATTAATTACTAAATGAGTGTTAAATGCTAAATATTATTATATAAATTATTAAATTAGTCTTCTTATTATATTTGTACACTTCAGCCGGTACACATTACCAAAGATTTCTGTCCTATACATTTTGTCTGTACATAGTTTCTCTGCATCTATGTTTAAATTATTAAAATAATTCACAGTATTTGCTGGGAAGGAAGAATCTCCCCAGAGAGTCCAATTGAGTCAGTGGGCACTTGAGACTTGGTTCTTCCCTCTTTATTCTCAGTCGTATCATCCGAGGGCGAGTGATCACGTTTCCCACTTTCGGCGCATCTGTTCTCTCTCTCCGTTAGTAGCTTTGCCAGAGTTGATTGGATTGTAGCCAATCACCGAAATATGGGTGATAGGCTACAATCCAACGTGCATCGCATTTCTCGTAAATGAACGGCTGAAATTTAATTATCTTCTTCTTCTTCTTCTTCTTCTTCGTCTTCGCCTTTTCCCACGTTATGTGGGGTCGGCTTTCAATGTTCCCATTCTAACACTTACATAAAAATTAATTACATAGAAATTATTTATTTATTTATTTTATTTGTCTTTTTAACTTTTCTCCTGCAAAAATAAAAATATGAACTCGATAAAAACACCTTCTTAAATTTTTTTTTTCTATTTGGAAGGGGGCGTTAATACATCTCGGGCTGACTGGAACATGACCTTGCGCAAAACAAAGAACTTCACTCCACCTTCCGCAACTTTGCTTCTTTTTTTTTTTTTTATTATTAAAATCCGTTTATTAAAATAGCAAGTGTTTGCCTTCACCCCTTATACACAGCCACCCGGCTAGAAGGGTGTACAAAATGCAAGAATTGCAATTATATACAATATAAGAAGGGTGTACAAAGAGCAAAAATTACAATTATTTACAGTATTTACAATATAAGAAGAGTGTACAAAAATGCACGAATACAATTATTTACAATATTTATACAAATTGTTTACAAATTCACTCACTGTCAGGATTATAGTTGAATTAAGCTGTGCGCTTCTGAGATGCTCTTCACTCTGTACTTCTTGCTTTCGGAGTATTTCACAGGGTCTATTGTCAATGAGTTGAAAAGGTTCACTGCGTTGTTTGGGAAGAAGTTCTTCAGACAGCACAGGTTGGATAGTGTAGAATGCAACGGTAGGTAGGGGTTGTCAATACTGCGCCCAGCACGTGGAGTAGAGATAAGTCCTCGAAGACTGGGGGCGTCAATCACTCCGGTAAGCATCTGAGAAAGAAGAAGAATATTCCTGGATGCAATGTGAACTCTCCAGGGGGTGATATTTAAGTTGGTATATAACACAGCCCTGGAGATGGTGAAAGCATTGCCCGTGACCCTGTTCATCCATCGCATTACCCAGTACTCGACTGCGAGGAATCTATTTATGTACGACGTCGGGGCAGAAGACCAGATTGGTGATGCATACAGTGCGATAGGTTGTAGGCACCGCTGGACGTATCCTCCGACTATATCTACGTTCAGTAACCCCGTCAGCTCTTGTCGAATTGCCCACATCGCCGAGAAAGTCTTCGTTTTCATGGTCGAGAAATGGTTCTGAAAAGTGAGGCCCTCGTCCCAAGTCAAGCCGAGGTCGGTGTGAGACTTCACTTTCCTTATCTGCACTCCATTGTGATAGGCTGTGATATCATTTTTTATTCTCTTTTTTGTAAAGGTAAGTTGAGCTGATTTTGAAGAATTTATTTCCAGACCTATTTGCAGTAGATATGCTACAAGGTTGTCGATCAGAACGGAGACTCGCTGATTAGTCAGATGAGTTTGCTCAGCTTCTTTAGACGTTATGTATAATTTGAGGTCGTCTGCATACGATGAGAAATCAGTATACCTTGCGAGGAAGGGTTCAAGGGCAGCAGCGAACAGTACACAGGATAGGACACCTCCCTGTGGTACTCCTCTCGTTATAATGCACTCCTGATGGAAGGATTTATAGCTGATGATGAGTTGTCTTGGCGTAAGGATGCGGTTGATGGTTTTTAGCAGGCTTCCAGTAATGCCAAAGTACTTTTCTAGAATGTTGATGAGAGCGGGAATTGAGAGTTTATCATAGGCAGATGAAATATCCAGGAAGATGACGTCTAGCTGAGATTTACTGTTGAGAGCAGTTTGAATTTTAAATAGGGTATCCAGTAGGTTTGTATATGTAGATCTTTTGGGGATCACGGTATGCAGATGTTTCGGTCTATGAGAGAAGCATTGGGCGATCAGTGCTGATAAGATAGCTTTCTCAAACACTTTTAATAGAGAGCAACCCACTGAGATCGGTCTCAAGTCCTTAGGTTCCTTTGGGTTTCTTCTTTTGGGTATGGGTTGTACCCTGTAGTGATTCCACATTGTCGGGATTGATCCGGACTTCAATATGCGATTAAAGATTACAAGAAGGGGCTCCACGATGAAGGCACTACACACTTTAACCATGAAGAGAGGGAAGCCGTCAGGACCAATTGTAGATTTATTAGGAAGTCTATTGATGGTATTTATAAGGTGTTGTTTTGTTAGCGTTATAGTTGAAAGGGGCTGTCTGGAGTGCGTGATGAAATCACTTAGGTTTGGGGTTTTTGGGTCTAATGGCAACTCGTTGAAAGTCGAAGATACCCATTCCTGAAATACCTTCTCATCGATATGGAAATCATTGTTGCATTTGGATGTAATACGTTTCGAGCGGTTTATTCTGTTGAGTGCCAGCTGCCGGATTGCATTTCGTTTACATTTGAGGAAGGTTGCCCGCTCTTTCTTGTACATCCGGTAGTCAGCTGAGTTATGGTACTTTTTCCATATTCTGAAAGCTTTTTGTTTCCTCTTGAATGCTACTTGGACTTCGGCATTGAACCATGTATTGGATCTATCAGAGAGTTTTAATTGTTTGTAAGCTCCTTGGGAGGCAATTTCAAGCAGCTGGTTAGCCAGTTTAGATATAGCAGTGTCTATTGATTCCTGCTGTAGATCCTTCCAGTTTATTTCTATGAGACGTGCAAGGATGATCTCTGGGTTTAAATATTTGATGGAGAATACTGTTTTGGTAATCTTCTTGTTCCTGAGAGCTTCATCAGTGTTTGAGTTTACAGTGACGTTGAACTCAAACGTGATGGGAGAGTGATCGGAGGGGAAGCTGTGGTGTTCAGTGGTCAGACCTAGGTGTGGAAGATTGTGGAATAGTAGATCCAGCATCTGGTTTCCCCTGGTAGGAGGTGTGGTTTGGTGAAATAAGCCAAACGTGCCAATGGCTGATATGAGATCCTCAGTGGCCTCATCATGTCTAGGCGTAGGCATGTTGAAATCGCCTATAATGAAGGTGGGGATGTTGGGGACTAGGTTGGTTGCTATCCATGCTATCAGTTCATTTCGTGAATCTTCTGTGTGGTCAGGGGGTAGATATACAAGACAAATTTGTAGTTGAATGGCATCCTTTCTTAATGTGGCACATAGGGCTTCGAATTTATCTGATTTGGTCACCTGAAATCTGGACTGCTTGAAACTGGATGAGTACAGTAACGCAACACCTCCACCGCGTCTGCTATCCCTGGAATTATGGAGGCTGAGGTAATCAAGAGGCTGACCTATGACATTCAGTTGCCTTCCGTGAGATAACCAGGTTTCAGTCAAGCAGATGAACTGATATTCAGCTAGTAACATGATGGTTTGTAGGGGGTGTAGTTTATTGCTGATACTGCGTACATTTTGGTAGAAGCATTTAAGGGGAGTTATTGAGAGAGGTTGGCAAGAGGCTGATATTGGTTGCTATCCCTGTATTATTGTCGATCTTGTGCGGTAGGATGCGGAAGATGTCCGTTCTTTGTACATTTTTACTAGAGTTCCTGGCGGCCAGGTGCTGGTATCTAGCACTTTTAGTTCATCCTGTTTTTCACAAGTAATTGTAAATGAAGAATAGGAGGGATATCTTGTTTTCACAGGTCTCACAGCCACCTTGATCCCTATTTGTTCCTCAAAGAATTTAGATATATTTGCATCGGTTGTGGACGGTCCAAGTCTCGATATGAAGATTTTCGATTTTGTTTGGACGGATGTTATATTGTACATTTTCTCCAATACGTTGGATTGGTTGACTGGTGTGGTTTTTTTGGGGTATGCTGGTGATGTTTCTTGAGTGGGACCGGTCCCCTGGGCTACCAAACTATTTACAGACCTATCTTCTCTTGTGTTCGAAAGACCTCTTTCACGGAATTGTTATCCGTTCACTCGGTTTGTGACCACAACTCCTCGCTCACTTTGGGTCACATAAACTGAACAGGACTTTGATCCGCCATTTGTTTTTCTTTTTTCTCCCGAGTAGGGAATTTCTATCTTCTTCTGAGGAACTTCAGGTCTGGTTGTTGAGGCCACCCTCGGCGCGGACAGGATGAGATGCTCTGGAGGCTTTTTGGTTTTTCCTCTTCTACGTTACCAATTCGGAGTGTCCTGTGTGGAAGGTTCAGTTTTAAGCACGGAGTTGAACAAGCGTTCCTGGTGACGCCAAACCCGTGACCCACACACATACGGAAATCAGTAAAATAAATTTTCTGTTTATACTCCGGGACGACCAAACGGTCAGACGAGTTAACAAGATACACAGAATACAAGAAACAGCACCGTATTCAGCAGACACGGGCTTGAACCCCAGTCACTCAAGGCACCGGTACTTATGCACCCACGCGCTTGACCACTAGGCTAAAGACGACCAGTTAGAACGGAGGTCGCCTCCGAACTCCAATTTATTTTCGGCGCCCCAACCCGTGAAGTTGCGGTTGCTGCGAAGCTGCGATTCAGATCCCCCATCCGCTGCCCGAAAAGAATTGGGGGTGGGGTATCCAAACACGAGGGACCTGCCCCTCCGTTCAGTGAATCCCCGCCGAAAGAAATGACTTCGATAAAAGCGAAACCGCTTCGGAGGAGGTGGGAAGGGGGGAGGGAATCAGCCAAGGAGTGCTGGACCGCCTGGGAACAGCAGCACCACCGTGGGCGATGGTCGACGGTTCATCGTCATCCGAACAACACCGCGTGCCCGAAGTAGCCACGGAGGCACCTTTATGGCGACCCCCAAATAAAAGAATCTCCCGGAAGTGCATTCCGCAGTTCTTCGTGTTTCTACTGCTCGTCCCCTCCCCTCCCCTTTCCCTTCCCTGTCAATAAACATAAATTTTCTGTTTACAAGGTCAGAGCAGTTCACAAGATAGACAGAAGAGCAGAAACAGCCCCGTCTTATCCTTCCTTCCTTCCTTCCTTCATCGACGTCACCATCTTTTAAATAATCTCTCTTTTTGTCCTCCCATCCTAAATGAAGTGTTGCAGTGGTGAGTGACAAATGCCCTTCACGGCAGTAAATGCCAGGGGATTATTTAAAAGAGGGCCGGCCCCACTAATCTCTTTCACTCGTTTCAGGCCCCGGTATCACCGACAACGCAAGAGACGTGACCGTGGACCTGTCTGGTTGCGAAGGAAGTGGGCCGTGCAATCCGTGGCCGAATTCCTACTGGGTTTCGACGTCTCTCCGCTTCAGTGAGTATTCAAATAATAATAAATATAATAATTATTAATAATTAATAATAATTACGCAAATTGTTCTTCGCATTTCCGTCTGCGCCGCTTCACGCGCTTTTCCGTTGAGAAACCCCCCGAAGGTTCCATTCCGTGAACGCGATGACCTCCCAAGAGCAGCGTCTGTGGGTTTCGACGAAACCTCAGCGCAAAGTTTGTTGCATCTGCGGGATGGCCGCGCAGTGAAGAGGGCACTTCTGAATGCACGCGCTGTAGTTTATCGAAGGCTGTACCGTACCGGCCCCGGCTGAGTCGTAAAAGCAGCCGAGATTTCGCGTCGGGAGGCTTCCTGCGGGATTGCTTTTAGTCGGGGAGGACGCTTTACACGCGGTAAAAGGTGAATCGCTTACCCTGCTTCCGTAAGCAGCGCTTTTGGCTGTCCCCAATGAGATTGCCGGTAGGTGGCGTTTACTGTGTGCTTGTGTCTTTTGCATGCTCCCGAGTTTTTCCCTTTTCTGGATAATTAAAGCTGCAAGCAAAATATTTTCTCGTCTTCAGAACATTACAAAGTGATGTTCTTCCTGCCCACGTTCGTGACTTCGATGGATTCATCTGCATTGATAATTTTGTATTTTCTATTTTTAATTTTGGTATGAACATCATGGTCGACACAGGAGTCTTTGTTCGGAGTTAAAGGCGTTTGCTGTCATTGGTTGCTCATTGAATAAACTTCTTGTCGCCTTCTGGAAGTACTGGACTGAGCGCTGTTTTCTCGGAACTCATTGCCCTCGGCAACCTGCCAGAGCCACACATTATACTTATTAAGGCTCAGGAAGGCAGCGCCTTTTCTACCAGCGAAGAGGTTAGGCAGGAGGTTAAAACCAAATTGGCGTCGGACATCAAGGATGTAAAAATTAAATACATAAGAAAGATTCGATCTAATGGGATACTTATTGAGACTGCAACTTCTCAGGATCTTGATAAGATACGAAAGTGTTCAAAATTGCAAGATTGTGGTCTCAAATCTGAGACACCCAAGAAACTAGGACCCACAATTGTTATGTATGACATACACAAGGAGGTTAAAATTGAAGATATATTAGATGATTTATTTCACAAAAATCTAAAGGATTATCGATTTACCTCAGAGGAGGTACAGGCGCAAGTAAAACCTAGGTTTTCAACACGTCCCAAACCAAATCGGTCAACGGTAAATTGGATATTCGAGGTTTCCAGTGATATTAGGAAAGCTTTGCTTTTAACTCATAGAGTTTACATAGGGTGGACATCGCACACGGTTAAGGACTATACTATAGTACCACGATGCTTTAAATGCCTTGGCTACGGCCATTCAGTTAGGACGTGTACTCAAGAAGCTCAAACATGTGGTCACTGCGGTTGTTCAGGTCATAATATTGCAGATTGCCAGAATAAAGACAAACCCCCTGAATGTCCGAACTGTAAGCGGAGAAAAAAGAACTATGCTCATTCATACAAAGATGCTAAATGCCAAGAATATTTAAAGGCGCTGGAAATTATCAGATCTAAAACTAGTTATGAATAATACACCTCCAATCAGTTCCAACACAAGCAGTACAAATTTAAAACAATTAAATTTTCTCCAACTTAACTGTCAACGTGCGATTGCAGTTATGCATGACCTCACCACAACCGTTCTTGATCACTCTATTCATATCATGGCCCTACAGGAACCTTACTCCTATAAGGGATTAGTAAAAGGTTTACCTATGCGATTTAGAGTCTTACAATCTGACCCAGACATTACTGGTACTGGCGGAAATGCAAGAAGGAGAATTTGGGCAGCTATTGTCATTGCTGACCCTAATTTAACTGTTACTCGGATTTCAAGTCTTTGCTCTGCACACGCAGTCTGTGCCTGCATTGAAGGCTGGTTCGGGAAATTTTATATTATCTCGATTTATTGTCAATGTGCCCAACATAATGATTCTATTCAACCATTTGTGAACTATATTGATTCCGCCGTGAGAGCTTTACAGAATGAACAAATATTCCTGTTAATGGATGCTAATGCCCATTCGACACTGTGGAATGCTCAACAAACAAATGAAAAAGGGGAACTTTTAGAGGAAGTAATTATGACACATCGTCTAAAAATTCTTAACACACATGGACATCCACCGACTTTTGTTTCCACACGTGGACAATCATTTATAGATGTCTCCTTGGCAACACTGTCTTTGGCCCAAAGGATCTCGGATTGGCAGGTTAAAACTGATTGGGTAACAAGTGACCATAATGCTATCAAGTTTACTATGACAGATATTGTTTCTCGTTCTAGATCGGATCCTTTTGATGTGCCTCGTTTTCACACTAGGTCTGCAAAGTGGCAGGTCTTTGACAAGGTAATAAAAGAAATGTTTACTCCTGAGCAGATGGGTATTATGGAATCTCTTCCTTTGGATAATCAAGTTGAATTTATGCAGAACACTATTATACAGGCTTGTGAAGCCTCAATGAAATTTAGAAAGCGCAAACCATATCACGTTCCTTGGTGGTCTTCTACATTAACTGATTTAAAACAGCTTACTAGAAGGACTAGACGTGAATTCCAGAGGGCGAAGAGAAATCCATCGCGTACGGTACTTGAATTGACGGTTTTACAAAGTAGATACAAACAAGCAAGACGAAATTATCATAATGAGATTCGCAAACAAAAAAGGACTTCTTGGGAGAGTTTAATTAGCACCCAGGGAAATAGTGATCCCTGGGGACTTATTTACAAGCTTGTGACCAAAAAGATTCCACCAGGGGAGATTTTCACTTCTGTCACAACAGCAGAAGGTCAAAGTACCCTATCTTGGTCTTCTACTATAGATAGAATATTAGACGTAATTATACATCAAGATTCTGATACTAATATGTCACCGGAACAAATTGACATCGTACATTTAAATTCTAACTACACAGGATTGACTGAAGAACCTCCATTCTCTCTGGAAGAGGTCGAATGCGCAATAAAATCCATGCGCTCAGGTAAATCCCCTGGGTATGATAAAATTGAAGTTGATGTTGTTAAAAGAGTCTGGAAAATTGTACCAGCTTCAATATTAATTTTGTTTAATTCATGCCTACGAAGTGGTGAATTCCCTAGAGTGTGGAAAAGAGCTTTGCTCAAAATCTTGCTTAAGAATCCCAAAAAACCGGCTGAGGATCCATCATCATATAGGCCTATAGCCCTTCTCCCAGTTCTGGGAAAGGCGCTAGAGAAGGTTGTTGCCAGCAGATTAATTGCAGCATATGCCGACAAAAGACTTGCTTCTGGAGACCAGTATGGGTTCACCAAAGGACGAGGGACAGAAGATGCATTAGTTAGACTTCTAGATATTCAGGCTGATACAGATTCCAAGTATTTGCTCGGCCTCTTTGTGGACTTCAAAGGGGCCTTTGACACCCTTTGGTGGCAAAGTGCCCTGGCGAGGTTCCGGGAGGCCGAAGTGTCCATAAATATATATAAGCTTTTAAAGAGCTATTTTTCTGATCGTACCATTTCTGTCAAATCTGGACTGGAGGAGGTCTCTCGCAGAGTTACAAGAGGATGTCCACAGGGGTCAATACTTGGTCCCTTGTGTTGGAATCTGGTTTTTGATTCCTGGTTGGTTAAGAGTTTTCCAGCTATTCATATGATCGCATACGCTGACGATCTTACAATATTAATCCAGGGTAATTCTAGGAAAAGCCTTGAAGAATCAGCAAATGCTGTGCTGTTAGAACTCTCCAACTGGTCTTCAACACATAAATTGCAGGTTTCAATTGCAAAAACGTCTCAGATGTTGCTTAAGGGAAAGCTTGACCATGGAAGACCTCCAGTTATTAAATATAGGGAACAAACCATTAAGTACCTATCGAAGACCAAATACCTAGGCATTTATATTGATGATGCTCTCAGTTTCCTACCACATGTTCAGTATGTGAAAGAAAAGGCTAAATTGTTCCTGAGCCGAATTAAACAGATAACAAGACAAGACTGGGGTCTTAGAGGTCAAACCTTACGACTTCACTATAATTGTGTGTTTTTGTCGATAATTTCTTATGGAGCTGGTGCATGGGGCTTTAGAGCTAATAAAGTTGCTGTAGTAAAGCAACTGTTACAAGCACAGAGGGCTGCCCTCCTAACCATGTCAAGAGCTTGTCGAACTACCTCCACGATGGCTCTTCAGGTTTTGCTTGGGAAACTACCTGTCCATTTTGAAGTTCAGTACCGCTACCTTAAGTATCACCTTTTGAAGAAAATACCATTGACCTATGATAACATCCAATTAGATCTAAGTGCTCCCATTAAGACTGAGAAGACAAGATTAAGGCAAATTTTTATTGCAAAATGGCAGCAGGAGTGGTCTTCATCTGATATTGGTGCAGTCACAAGGGACTTTCTGCCTGTAGCAAGGGAAATTAAAAAGGAGGAGTTAAAGTGGTTTTCGCCGGGCTTATATGGTATGTTTATATTAACTGGCCACGGAAGTATAAATACTAAACTTCACAAACTGGGACTTTCACCAACAACATCTTGTTTGTGTGGCCAGGAAGAAACTGTTAACCATATTCTTCATCAATGTCATTATTATAACGATCTTCGACGTGACCTACTTAGTGTAGTTCCTAACTTGGACTCCAGCAACAATAAAATTCTGGTTGAGTCCCAGACAGCTTTTAATGCTATGAATGTGTTTGCTTCTCGTGCATTTAAAAGAAGAACCGAAATTAGGTCCTAGTTTTACTGTTCCTGCGATTTCTTGGATCCTTTATTGGATTAGGAAAGAAATATCTCTCATTTTTGATTGGATTCTATATCTGCAACTGATTAGTATCATTAAGTGCTACACTATACTTTCCTGGATTTTATAATAGACTTGTTCTTGATGTGGAACTGTTTTCAGCAGAATAGGTATTTATTGTATAAGGAATTTTGCTCTACTCATCGAGATATTATTTGGCCTTTAGCGTTTCATTGTTTTTGGAATTAATATTTCTTTGTGAGTGACATATGACCACTGTGACTTTTCATATTACAGACTTTTCCTAGTAACTCTGTTATCAACTGTCTTGGATGATTATCTTAGACTTTTTGGGCTCTCTTAGAGCTTGTATTTAGGCAAGAACTTTTTAAAACATAATTTTGAACCCTGCCTAATGTGATCTCATCTAGGATTTGGACATGTATATTACTTTTGCGTTAACCCTGAAACATTTTATTTATTGGGCCAGGTTATGGCATTACCCTGGCATTACATTGGACGAATCTGTACATAGTGTATATTCTGCTGTGTTCCTGAAGAAGAGGATATTGTACATATTGCACATAGTGTCTTTCTGTGGAGCTTTTCAGAATTCGTGGATTTGCTTTCACTGTGTTTTTTGTTAGAAGATCAATTATTTCTTCAACAACTGAAGACGTTCTGCCTACAAGGGGTTAGGCAAACTGTAAATTAAGATGTTTTGCTGATCCTAGTTCCTAGGATGGGATTTACCATGAGATAGGTCTCCATGGTTAGAGAAGTTAGTCCACTTCTCCCTACTTTATTCTTGCTTAACTTCTTCTCACTTCTAACTATTGGAGAGTCCCTCTGTTGATTCTCCTCTATTCTATCTATTTACCTCCCCAGATCCCAAACTTCTCCCTCTGTATTCCTCTTTTTCCACTTCATTCTCTTTTTCGGGCACTCTCAGGTGTTATGCCCTGGGCTTGCCCAGCAGGAGATAATTGATCCTGGCCGCCTCCACGTGGCGGGGATGGGGGGTGAGACGTAGTGACCAGGTGTTACTGCTTCTTACCTGCTAAGAGCCAGGTACCGGCCGATAACATAACAACAGAACACATCATAACACTTACACGTCCAACACACTACATACAATTGGCCGGTCTTGGCATAAGCTTCAACACAAGAAGTACAATAGCGGCTTATGGGGGAAACCCTGGGATCCGCCACAACAACACATGAATATCCCCTGAATATCCCTGCCCTCGGCAACGGGAGAGTGTAGTTCCCGTGATCTTTATTGACCCACGCGACTAAATAATTACAGTTTGTGTGTAAACAGCTGAGTCACTACCAGACCTTACATTTAACACTTTTTTATTATTTTTTTTAACTGCTGTTTTTAAAAAATAACATGATTAATAATAATACTGTATTTCTAATTGAGAATTACGAGATCTAACATGGAAGGAAAGATTAATTCATTAAGAAAACCTGTAACTAGCTCAAAGGGTAGAGTTAGCAGTTCTCCAAAGCCGAATCAGGAAACGTTATCGCAGTCAACTCAAGAAAACCCTAATAGTGAAGGTTCCATTTCAACTCAAGGAATTGGAACTTGTGTAAGCTCTGGAGAAAATGACAAGACATAAATTCTGGATAAATCACAGGATCCATCTTTCATGCACCACAAGATATCCAATATGAGAAAAGATGTAATGAGCGTCCTCATGGAGGAGACCAACAAAGTTCCTAAAAGGGCTAAAGAGACAATTATGGAAATATGGTCAAATCTTGAGACTGTCATTACAACTCTCTTAATGAGAGATTAAAAGCTACTAATAAAGAAATCGAAATCCGGGCCAACTTATAAAAAAAAAAAAATTGTACAAACATTTTCAGTACGGAATGCTAATAAAATGGATCATAGCCAGCAATCAGTTCATCAAACTGCTGAAACAAATGCAGCAGTGTATGAGGGAACGCAGTTGCAGGTTGCCTCCTCTGTGAGATCATCTGCTGACGCTGCCCGTGGAGCAACTTCGGTGAAGGAAAAATCAGTAGGATCGAGTGAAAATGTCATAATATTACGAGCTTCTGAAAACAGTAATCTGAAAACTAGTGTCGACGTAAAAAATTTAGTATCTAATACTTTAAAGTCAGAGTTCAAGAATGTAAAAATAAAATCTTAGAGATCAGCGCGTAACAAAAGCTTAGTGCTAGAAACTGCTTCCAAGTCTGACCTAGTTAGCATATCTACTTCAGACTCCCTGTCCTCTGCGGGCATATCTACAGGGGTTCTCAAGAAAGACAATCCAGCACTCGTGATATATACGACATACCTAAGGATTTAAGTAAAGAAGACATCGTTGAGGATTTATATCTTAGTGACAATGGATTATCAGTAGAGAAAGTCAAAAAGGAAACTACTTTCAGATTTACGACAAGATCGAGATCTTCATTGAATGTTCACTGGGTAATCAGTTTTACCCCTCGACTTTATAAATGTATCTCAGCTATGGACAGGATTTTCTTGGCCTGTAGCTCGCATAGACATCGGCCATTTACTATTGTTACCAAGTGGTTTTTTATGCTTGGGATACGGACATACGGCTCAGTACTGCACCCACATACTCCATCTTGCGGGCATTGTGCCCAGAGTGGCCGTGTCTACGCATAATGCCCGAATAAAGAGGAATCCCCTTGCTGTATAAATTGTAAAAGGCGCAAAAGAAACTTCCAGCATTCTATTAAAGATCCCGACTGCTGCGAATATAAAAGAGCTTTAGAACTGGCACGACAAAGGATCTCTGATGAGTGAGTCGGAAGCTGCGAATACAGTGCAAATTGATTCTGAGGTGGACAGAGTTCTTGGTTCTTCAGGAATTAAAATCATGCAGATAAACGGCCAACGTTCTAGGCTGGTGGCTGATGAAATTAGGAAGTCAATGGAGGAGAACTTGATTGATATACAGGGTGATTCACTACCAGTGCGACAAACTTGCAGGAGGTGTAGGGGGCACAAAGACGAATCGGAATCACATAGCATTGCAGGGTCCGAAATGCCTTCGTCATGCGGTAGAGCACGTTGAACGGGAGGTCGCGTGAACAGCGATTCCGCTGGAAGTCAGCATTTGCGAACCGGTTCCCGAGACAGTAGGATGGACGAGTATTCAAACGTTGAACTGGCCGACATGCACCTCGCGTATGGAGTTGCGGACTGTAACGGGTGCGCCGCTCTGCGCTTGTTCCAGGAACGTTTCCCGCACAGGCGTGCTCCTCATCGTACGATTTTCACACGTGTGCACAGAAGGTTACGTGAAACTGGTTGTTTCACGAGAGGTACCATGAATCGAGAGCGAACGACGAGGACGCCAGTTGTTGTTGTTCTTGTTATTTGGGTTTTAGGAGCATTAGCAACTAAGGCCATACTGCTCCATGATATGCGGTGGTCATTCCCTGACCTTTCCGCATCATCCATATTTGTTGGCTCACGGGCTCAAACCCCGGTCTAATCAAGAAGCGTGTGCTACGCACTCCTGCTCCTGTCCACCTGGCTATGGACGCGCCGAGGACGCCAGACAATGAGGAGAATGTCCTACGTCTTGCAGAAGGCAATCCGAGTACGAGTACTCGAGCGATAGGCCAACGATTGGGTATTTCCCAATCCACTGTATGGAGGATACTGTCAACAAACCAAATGAGTTCATACCATCTGCAACGCGTCAAATCATTGGAGCCTGCGGATTATCCACTCCGGAGGACTTTTTTTACTTGTTTCTTCAACAGAAACGGTTCGCAAATGCTGACTTCCAGCGGGATCGCTGTTCACGCGACCTCCCGTTCAACGTCCTCTACCGCATGACGAAGGCATTTCGGACCCTGCAATGCTATGCGATTCCGATTTGTCTTTGTGCCCCCTACACCTCCTGCAAATTTGTCGCACTGGTAGTGAATCACCCTGTAGTATCCGTACAAGAACCGTATTCAATCGGAACCAAGCTTTAAGATAGTGGTATATCCTCTGAGTGCAAGAGTTGTGCAGCCTGTACAAGAAGAGCCCAAATCAGGAATCGTGGTAACCAATAACGATTTAGATGTTGTGGTGATACACGGGTTGTGTAATCAATGTGCCACATGCGTGATGATTGCAACAGCAACATTGCAATTTTATCTTATTTCATTATATTGTCCTCCATCAACGGATTAATAGCTCTTTGGATTATCTGGAACATGCACTATTTATGTTGAAGCCTAATCACGTAATAATCACTACTGATGCAAATGCTAAATCAAGTCTATGGCATAGTTCTGCAACAGATGGGAGAGGTCGTCTGCTTGAAGAATTTATATTTAATCACAATTTATATGTGACGAATATATCCAATCAGCCGGCCACATTCTCTGGACCTATGGGGCAGTCCAACATTGATGTAACTATAGTAACTTCTGGCCTACGACACTACATCTATGATTGGCGAGTCATCTCTGACTGGACATCTAGTGACCATACAGTTATCTCCTTTTATGTAAAAACTGGTACAATTTTAGTTAGTCAACATCGAGTGCCTGGGTTTGTTCGGTTCTCACTGAAAACAATTCATTGGTCTGCGTTCGATGCATCAATTCTTATGGACTTCTCTGTGATAAGGCAACGTCAGCTAATAAAATATTCGGCTGACTCTCTTGCTGTATTTATGCAGGATTCAATTATAAGAGCAGCGTACAAGGCTGGTAAGAAGCAAGTTGCTACATCGAAATCCTGTCCTTGGTGGACTTCAGAGTTAACAGTACTAAGGCGAGCAGTAAACAGGGCTAGAAGACAGTATCAACGCCACAGACATTGGTCCCCCTCCGAGGTTGCAAGGCTGCACGATGAGTATTTGTCGTTAAAAAACAACTACAGTAGGAAGATATCTGATCAGAAACGGGCGACATGGACACTTTTTGTGAAAGAATCGGGAAATTCTAACCCGTGGGGTTTACTATATAAACTGTCACGTGACAAATTCAGGTATGGGGAAGTGTTTAATACTGTAACCACGGATATCAGTGAGACTATTGGTTGGAAGGACTCCGTTGAGATAATTTTAAGTAAGTTATTTCCAACTGACGATCCTCAGGAAGATACTGAGCATCAAACTGGTATACGTAGAGATAATCGGCTCTTTGTAGCTCAAGAACATACTGCGGAGTTTACGATGGATAAACTTACAGGAGTTTTGAAGAAGCGTAATCTCACAAAATGTCCTGGAATTGATTCAGTCGAGAATATATTTATAACGAGGTTCAATAAAACGTTACCTAATATCCTTTTATTAATGTATTACAAATGTCTAACAGAAGGGCTGTTTCCAACGCAGTGGAAGATTGCATTATTGAAGTTAGTTATAAAACCTGGGAAGCCACTAACTGAACCTAAATCATATCGCTCTTTTGGCAAACCTTGGTAAAATCCTTGAAAGGTTAATGGCACTACGGGTAACCGACCTGCTAGTGCAGCAGGATATGACATCGGCTCAGCAATATGGTTTCATTCCTGGGAAATCCTGTGAAGATTGTCTAGTGGCATTTCGAACGCATATTGAGAATTCTACATCCAAATATGAATTAGCAATCTACGGTAATTTCGAAGGGGCATTTGATACTGTTTGCTGGGAGGCAGCGATGGCTCAGTTAAGAAACGCTGAATGTTCCAAGGAATTATATATGCTTTTCAACAGTTACTTTTCAAATAGATATGTGCTAGTGAAGTCCAAGCACTTTGAGGTACGAAAACAGGTTGGGAGAGGATGTCCTCAAGGCTCCGTCTTGGGACCTCTTATTTGGAACCTAGTCTTACAGAATTGGTTGGTTCGCACATTCCCTAATTGTAAGGTGCCGGCATTTGCAGATGATCTGACAATTATAATTGCAGGACGATCTCGCTCACTCTTAGAACAGAGAGCTAGTAGTGTGCTGACAGACTTAAGTTTTTGGGCTCAAAGCTTTAAGCTTGCTATCAGTCATTACAAAACTAAAACGATGTTATTTAAAACAGCTTTAGATATAAATCGACTTCCTCAGATCAAGTTGAATGGTGTACAGTTACCCATGGTCCTCGATACCAAATACCTGGGAATTATTGTGGATAGTAAGTTATCATTTCACCGGCACTTATTATATTTAAGCAATAAAATCAGGAAATTTTTTGGTGTTATCATTAGAATTTCAGTCTTTTGGGGCCTATCACATAAAACACTGTTTCTGTATTACAAGCCAGTATTCCTTCCTATAACTACGTACACTGCAGGAGCCTGTTTCCACAGATTTAAAATAGCTACGTTTCGGGCTAAACTAAATTCCATACAACGCATCGTGCTTCTTGGTATTGTAAGAGTGTGCAGAACGGTGTCCACTGCCGCGCTGCAGGTGTTGGCCGGAGTGCCACCCTTGGATCTACATTTGTTGTATCGTGGTTTTTGCTACCGTATTAAGAGGGAAATTCCTACAGAACTTTTTGGTATAGAGATAAATATTCGCTCTGACTGCAGAGGCGAAAAGAAAAGATGTATGAATGAAATAATCAATTTATGGCAGACAAGATGGGATACCATAACTACTGGAAGAGTGACCAACTTGTTTATCCCGAACGTGACTTTTCTGAATGATAAAAGGTTCGCAATTGGTTCACACCTAGTTTACAATCGTCATTTTTGTTAACAGGGCACGGGTCAATGAATGAGAAATTATATGCATTAGGACTAACACGGACCTTTGTTTTTGGGGGACCAGGGAAGGCTGGCGGCACATTATATATCATTGTCGAATATATGACAATGCCAGGACAGCGATATGTGAAATTCTTGAGAGTATAGCTCCAGGAGAAGAAGCTATATTTTTAAGAGACTGTAGTAAGTTTCTGATGCTCCAGGTATTTGATAAAGAAGTTCTTTGTTATTTGGTTTTTAGGAGCATTAGCAACTAAGGCCATATTGCTCCGGGATATGCGGTGGCCATTGTCGGACCTTTCCGCATCCTCCGTATTTGGTGGTGACGGGCTCGAACCCCGGTCTAATCAAGAAGCGTGCGCTACGCACTGCTGCTCCTTCCCACCTGGCTACGGAGGCGCCTGCTAAAGAAGTGTTTGAACTAAGGAAAAGCATGATTCCAGTGATACGAGGTTGATCAAACCCATCTGGCTGGAGGCACCGAAGTGTTTTTATGCTGCCGTTCTTACTGGTTGCACAACTGGAAGATCTACCCTTTTCTTGATCTCTCTCTTCCCCCCCCCCTTGGTTTTTCCCTTTTCACTTTTTGATATATATACGTATGCATGTTGCGTATATATGCTAAAAATCAACATACTTAGTATATATATATATTTTTTTTTTTCTATTTATTTACTTTTTTTTTTTTTTTTTACCCTCTGCAGTGGGCCCCAGAGAAGGAAAACAATTTTTTTTTTTTTTTTTTTTTTGCTGTCTCATACTCTGAGACCATAGGTGTTCCATCTACTGGAACTGGCCCACCTTCCCGTGGTGTGGACGAGTACCCAGAATCATCTGTCCAGGTGACTGATGCTTCTGGGTAGCCAAGCGGTCAGAACATAACAACAGAACACACACTTAATACACACAAACCGACGTCACACATATCTTGCCCATTTGTAGTGATTCTGTTCTTCACAGGGATACAAGGCGGAGTTGAACTGACGTTCTAGGAGCCGCCCCTTACATAAACACATGTCCCCCAATGAAGAAGACCTCGCATTCTCTGAAGCCACTTGCTTCTCGGGCATTTTTGCCTCCAGGGAACGGACAACTGGTGGTGGTGGTGGTGTAGGCATTCTCTTCAACACACAAAACATTCTCACTGACTAGCTCAGCCACTCTAAAAACAGAACTGTTTCAAGCTGCAAGAGCCTCACTCAGCATTCAAGGCCACAGACTTGACGTGTGCACATTCTACAACCCCCTCCCACAGTAAAGAACACTTTACAAGAAGTGTCCAACTGGATCAGCAATCAATGCCACCCCAAAGCAACATTACAAGTGTGTGGAGACTTTAATGTTAGCTCAGGCCAACACACTCTTCGCAGATTGTTATCTTCTAATCTGGCTGCAGTAGGTCTGAACCTCCAGAATTTTTCCCCTACATGGGAAAGTGCCTCTGGTACGCTTTCTTACCTGCTGGCTGCAGTCTATTGCTCGAATTGCAGCGTCAAGCGAAGTTTCAATTTCGTGTCGGAGCAAAGCATGGTGGACCCAAGAGCTCAGCCTTAAATTTGAGAATAAACAAAGGCTACGTGCAAAATGGAAAGCAACTTCGGCCCACTAGACAAGATTGCATACTGAAGAGCCCGTGCTCTGTTCAATAAAAGCAAATCTAAAGCTATGAAAGCCTACATCGATAAAACAATCAAGATAAGGAAGGCACCGTTTAAGGCAAGGCATGAGGAATTCCTTCAACAACTTAATCCAATCGAATGACTAGACTGCATCGCAAGATTTAAGCCAAAGTCAATGTCAGACCTCAAGAGCATTCAAACAGTTGTCAGCAAGATGTCCTCGCTTCTATCATCATCATAAAAAGAGCGCATATCCAGGCCATCAATGATATCCCACCAACGTCTTGCACCGAATATGATGGGGTCCCATAATTCAACCTTAAGAGCGTTAGTGTTTTCATCATTGATGCACTCCTACGAATCTTTAATGGAATCCTCACAAAGCAAAGTTTCCCAACAGCATGGAACAATATATTGCCCGACCAATCCCCAAAACACTAGGAGCGACTTCAGTTTCACAGTTCAGGCCAATAATGAAAGCCTCATGTCTCCTCAAAGTCATGGAGAAGTGCCTTCTTCCCATCCTGACCAACCAGTTTCTGCCATGTGAATCACCATTCATTCACAATGACTTGAAACGCAGGTCAACCATTACCAACCAGCTGGCAACCACTAACATCATTCTGGGGACCCTTCAAGATAGGGCTGAGATGGCAATTGTTTATCTGGATATTCAGTCTGCATTCGACAGCATAGACATCCAGCCCCTCCTGCAACTTTTTGCGGAGGAATACCAGATAAATGTCAATATACTGGAATTCTCGAAGTCTCTACTTTCAACCAGCATCCTTCACCTGACTGTGAATAAAAAATCATTCACAAGGAAAGTTTGTGTAGATGTTCTCCAGGGCGGAGTTCTTTCAGGGCTCCTCTTTATGGCAGCCGTAAAGAGGAGCCCTGCCAGCAAACAGAATTTATTATTATTATCTTTATTTCTCCTAGGAGACACCCGGTTATAGCCAGTGACTGGGGGGGGGGTAGACACATTCTGTTATGCAACAGAGAATAATATTATATAAAAGTCATCAGACATACTGCATGATGGAAGTGATGGGGAAGGGTTGACCGGAACTTAGCTCTAGAGACTAAACATATGTTCCACCACTTCAAGCCTCCAATAAGCAAAGGGGTGGTATTTCACCGGTTGATGAGAGTCATCTACCACCTAGTACTGCCCGGTAACATAGAGGGGCGGCGTTCCTCTATGTGGTGTGGGCGCCACACCTCGACCCCTGCTTACGTTGGTTCATATCTGAATGGTCACCCACCATGTACTTGTGCATGAAGGTTATACCCAGGATTACTAACAGTCCCACCATCGTGAAGGTGCAAGCAGAGGATTTGGCTGTCACAGACCGTCCGGACTTTGCTGAAATGGGTCCACTTGACTTGAGTGCCACCCGAATATCAGTTCCATCAGCGTTTTAGACTCCCAGGTAGCAAGTACAGCTTGTCTGACATATCTGAGAGAATGTCTGTGACAACCTCAAGGACCAGCGATAATTAATTAAGTGTCCCCCACAAACTTTATTTGGAACTGTATATGCGTTACTGTACTTGAAGATTCATGAATTCTGATTCTACGCGTGAGTTCTATTCTTGCAGTATTTAACCCATAATCACTTAGAACACTTTGCAGAATCGCCATCTTCCCCACACCGAATGAAAAAGAATTGAGTTCGAGTACTGTCAATGGTGCGAGGAAATTTTATTGGCCTTTTTCACAATATGGCTGAGTTAGTATTAGTATTAGTATTAGTAACGGCCGCATGGTGCAAGAAAGCCTATGGCTTATGCTGCACCAGCCAAAAAAAAAAAAAAAAAAAAATCCGAACAAAACAATGATAAAAACAAAAAATAAATAAATAAAAAAAATAAATAACTAAATAATAATAATTAATAAATAAAAATAAAATAAAATAAAAAATAAATAAAAAGGAAATTAAACTTATCATCCTATGCGCTTCCCTTACCCGAAAGTACTATCCAGATGACCTTTGAATTTCCCCAAACTGTGGGCCTCTACCACCCATGAAGGCAACTTATTCCAATAATTTATAACTCGCTGGCTAAAACAAAACTTCCTGCAGTCCAATCTAAACATTTCCCCCCGTAACTTGAATTTATGTCCCCTAGTTCTAGCATCATTTATAATCTTGAAAATTTTGTCCTCATTCATTTTACTGATGCCTCTCAGAGCCTTAAACACCTCAATCAAATCTCCTCTAAGGTGTCTAGTTTCCAAACTCTGCAACCCACATATTCGAAGTCTTTCTTCATAAGGACGATCTCACCAGGCGAGTTACCCTTCTTTGCACCCTTTCAAGAAGCTCGATGTCTTTCTTTAGGTGCGGTCTCCATACTTGAACACAGTATTCCAAGTGTGGTCTAACATAAGCCTTATATAATGGGATTATCACGTCCCTATCTCTACTTGCAAAAGTTCGATAGATCATCGATAGGACACCATGGGCCTTCCTTGCAACCTGTTTACAATGCTCAGAGAATTTCATGTCTGACCGCATCTTAACACCCAAGTCCCTTTCCTGCAGTCCTGGGTTTAGTTGAACTCCACCAAGTGAATAAGTTATTTTGGAATTATCGTTTTCTAGGTGTAATACCTTACACTTTGTTGGATTAAAGCACAGCTGCCATTTTTCTGACCATTCCTGAAGTCTATCTAGGTCTCTCTGAAGAAGCTCAGCTTGACAGTGATCATTAACTACTCTACCAATTTTAACATCATCTGCAAATTTAGACATCACGCCCTCTATCCCTTCATCAATGTCGTTTATGAAAATTAAAAACAACAGTGGCCCTAATACTGATCCTTGGGGAACCCCACTTCTTACATCAACCCAATCTGAGGAATAGCCATTTATGACAACCCTCTGCCTCCTGCCCTGAAGCCATCCTTCTATCCATCTAAGGATTTTCCCAGTGATTCCAACCTGTTCCAGCTTATAAAGCAACCGCTCATGTGGGACTGAGTCAAAAGCTTTGCTGAAATCTAAATAAACAATGTCGAAATTATTCCCTAAATCCAGCTCGTGAGTGACCCTTTCGAAATAGCGAACCAGATTTGTTAAACATGATTTTCCCTTTACAAAACCATGCTGAGTATCCTTGAGAATTTCAATTCGATCCAAATGACCCTGAATTCCACCCTTGATCATTGCCTCCATGATTTTCCCTACTACTGAAGTCAGACTGACAGGTTGATAATTTCCAACTTCACTTTTAGAGTCACCCTTATGTATGGGAGATACATTTGCACTTTTCCAATCCAAGGGAATCTCCCCAGAGTCTAGTGATGCTCGCATAATTAGCCTCAATGGTTCAATGCACTCGCTTGCCGCCTCTCTTAAGACTATAGGGTATATTCCATCAACTCCAGGAGCTTTACTGGTCTGTAGTCTGGAAAGTTTTCTCATTAAATAATCTTGCGAATAGTCGAGTTAGACGGTCTCAGGAGAGAGTTACATGGTTTTTTCTACCGGATGCCCGTTTTTTCGTCCAGAAAACATAAAATCGACCAGAGAACACACGCAATTTACAGATAGTATACACGGACCAACAGGGTCGGTGTGTACTGTCTGGTGCTCCTGAAAACCCAATAATAATATCAACAATAACCCATAATCTGTACGTCTCGTAACAACTGTAAAGAGAACTATTGAGAGCGAGCAATAATAATCAGGACTCACTAGAATTCCCCTAATATCAGGAGCTGGAAACTAAAAATTACATAACGTGAGTACTGTGGGTGCGGGAAGTGTTTATCTGAATTCAGTTCCTTCTTGGCTTCGTCTTGAAATGAAGCCCATGACTGTATTAGATTGCGCGTGCATTCACCTTCTTCTGTGCCTCGCTCACCAAATACCCGCAGAAGTATCGACTTTTTGTGGTCGTTTCGAAGACTGCTTCCGATGATTTTTACAAAAGTTGTTTGATTGCGAAGTTGCAGGAATGAACTTCGAAAGACCATCGATCTTCGTGGAAGCCGAGAGCTGATGTTGCTTCGAGGCATTCTCCAGTCAGCTGCGTGGAACGTTCTCAGTTTTGATTCGTAGTCACTCACTAGGTGTCATTATTAAACGAGGAAGAGTTGAAGGAACGCAAACGAACCACGTGATTAAATAAATTTAAATAAATTTTCTGTTTATACTCCGGGACGACCAAACAGTCAGAGGAGTTAACAAGATAGACAGATTACAAGAAACAGCACCGTGTTCAGTAATCACGGGCTTGAACCCCGGTCACTCAAGGCACCGGTACTTATGCACCCGCGCGCCTGACCACTAAGCTACGGCGGCCCCTCTCGAGCGGAGTTCATTGCGCGGAGTATTCCTCGCAGAAATGCTCTCGTCGGGTGCCACGCGTTCCCAACGAACTCTGCTCGGAGGTGGATCGCCTGATTTTTTTCTGTTCCTTCCGTTCGCACCATTTTTCCTTCGAGCGGAGCGTGTCTCGAAATAAGCGGCTCTTGCTCCGTGCCACGCGACAGTTCTCACCCCAATTTTTGTTCTTTCTTTTGCAGCCCCCACTACGCAGTCCAGCAGGTTCTTGGCGCTTCGCATCACTTCCGGCGGAAACGAGCCAGCCCGACAGTTCGCTTACTGGTGCTGCAATTTCTGCGCCCTCATCACCACCCTGGACAGGGTCCCCTGCTATGTCCGTGGGTACCTGCAGCCGAACGAACAATACAAGGCGGACGTCTACTTCAACCCCAGGATTTGGGTAAGTACTCTTCCTCGGGAGAAGCAGGTGCGGCGGGGGACTCAACTCGCTTCATTTTGCTAACTTGACGGTTAGCGAGACTTTCGTGGGATCTCGTGGATCACGGGCAGACAGATTTATATTCGAGAAAGCCGGATGAGCGTCGAAATTTGCTTCTTTCTGAGGGTTCAGCTCTTCCTCTTTTTATTCCCCCACATTTCTACAGGGTTGTTAAAATTAAAGTGTCCCTATGAAGAGAGCTCTGGAGCGAGTTCTAAGGCGCGTACTGAAGAGGAATTTAGACAACAAAGAATGCGCTCCCCATTTATTTGAAAAAAAAATTAATAATTACAAAATTTGTCACTATATGGCGCTGTGGCAATACATATCGCTTGAATAGCGCTACAATTGTTCAATGTGACCTCCACTTTGGTCAACAACAGTTTCCATTCGAAGAACAGCATTTTCTACAGCAGAACGTAACACATAAACCAGAATAGCCAGCGCATGACGTTCCTTTAATGCTGTCCTTCAGATCTGCCAAAGTTTGACATCCTTCCCGATACACCTGGTTCTTCAATAACCTCACAGCCAGAAGTCGCATGGGGAGAGGTCCGGTGATCGGATTGGCCAAGGTGTCTGGAAACAACGGCTGATGACCCGTTCGTCTGTAAACTGTTGCCTTAGCAATCTTTGGACACAACGGTGGATGTGGGGGTGGCGCACCATCTTGCATGAATATCATATCGTGAAGGTACCCACGTGGTTGCAGCTCTGGTATTGCGAAATTTGCCAACATTTCATAATATCGCTGTCCAGTGACGGAACAGGTGCGGGGTTCAGTCCATGTTACCTGTTCAAAAAAAATATGGCCCAATCACGAATGTGGCCGTAAATCCATACACACTGTCACTTTTGCAGAATGCAACGGGACCTCTTGGATAACTCGAGGGTTTTCTGTTGCCCAAATGCGACAGTTGTGCGTGTTCACTTGTCCATTTAAGCAGAAGTGGGCTTCATCACACCAATCGATGTTCCATGGCCAAATGGTATCCACTGTCATTGGCGCCAGAAACTGAGTGCGTATGGGAAACGAATATCTGCATCATCACCATGCTTTAGCTGCTGTAGAATGTGCATCTTGTAAGGACAGTACTGCAACACCTGACGCATTACTAGCCTTACAGTGGAATACGCCATGTCCACTTCATGAGAAACAGCTGGCACACTTGCGCTACCACATGGAGATTGACTCAATAAATCCACGACAGCCATAGCCACATGTTCAACACGAGAGGAGTCTCGTGTTGAACATGAGTGCCCTCATAAGGAAGAGGCGGCTTGCTGCGCAAACTGCAAGCGACGTAAACGGGAGTACAGCCATTCTGTAAAGGACAGTGAAAGTCCTGAATATAAAAGAGCATTAGAAACCGCAAGAATAAGGACCGTTTTTATGAGTAATTTGACTCATCACTCTGTACATAATGTAAACAACACCACCTCTCTAAACGGTTCTACGCCAGTTTCGTCTGTGAGGGAGAAAGGCCGTCTGAGGATTATGCAGTTAACGGGCAGCGATCTCGGGCAGTAGCTGACGAGATTAGGCTTTCTGCCGAGACAAACTGTATTGACATTGTCGCTATACAAGAGCCTTATTTTGCACGGGTCCAGTCTGGACCACAGTCTAAAATCCTGGGTTACTCGTTAAAAATGAGAATAATACAACCCGTTGACCAGAATCCCAAATCTTGTATATTAATTCTTAATGACTCTTTAGACGTCACGGTTCTTCAATAATTTTGCACTCAGTTCGCTACCTGCGTTCTTGTCACACACTCCGGAATGAATTTTTACTTAATTTCTCTCTACTGCCCTCCATCGGAGGACTTTAATCACTCTCTTGCTTACCTCGAGACTGTGATAAATACTTTGGGACCGAACAGCAATATATTGATCTCATCGGACGTCAACGCAAAATCAAACTTTTGGCACAGCCCTTCTCTTGGAGGAGTTTATAATTAATCATTGTGTTTCAATTCACAACAAGCCTAATCACCCCCATACTTTCTCAAGTTATGCAGGAGAATCTAATATAGATATAACGATGACAAACTCTCATTTCGATTTGCGGCTTACTGACTGGACCGTGTATACGGACTGGTGCACCAGTGACCACAGAGTCATCTTTTATATGATCTCCCCTGATTCTGCCGTTCCATCTTCACACACTTTCACACAGCCAGAATTAATAAGATTTTCCATCAGAAATATTGACTGGAATGCTTTTGACTCTTCCACTCTTCTGGACCTTGACGAACAGAATCTTGCTTTTTTTGTAACCTCAACTATTTCTCATCAAGTGAACTATATTCAAAATGCTATAATAAAAGCGTCATAGGAAAAAGACGGTTAACCAGAAGACGTATTCATGGTGGACGCAGGAGTTATCCGAGTTACAAAGTCAAGTTCTTTGAGCTCGTAGGTATTACCAAAGGCACAGAGACTGGCCCCAAGCCGACGTCAATCGCTTTTGCCAGCAGTATTCTTCATTGAGGAAAAGCTACGTAAAGGCCATTGCCTCTCGAAAGCGTGAAACGTCAATGAATTTCGTTCACACCTCTGGAAATGCTAACACTTCAGGTCTTCTATACAAGATTGTAAGAGAAAAAACCTCTGGATCTAACATATTTAGCTCAATTGTGGCGGACTCCGTGGAAACACTGAACTGGCACGAAACTGAAAATGCAATCTTAGATGCTCTTTTTTCATTGGATGATCCTACCTCAGACTTAGCTGTTCATTCTAAAATCCGATCAGACAATGAATCTTATGTGTCCTCAACAACCACCGAACCTTTTACGTTGGATGAACTGCAGGCTGTCTCGCATAAAGTTAATGTTCAGAAGTGCCCAGGACTAGATCTTGTAGAAAACATTTTTATCAGAGTCGTGAAATTAAAACCTTATGTTCTTCTAAATTTATTCAACAGAAACTTTTCCGGAAATTTGGAAGGTCGCTCTAGTTAAGTTGATCAGAAAGCCAGATAAGCGGGCAGATCGTACAGGCCGATCGCTCTGCTGGCTAATTTGGGTAAATTGCTAGAGCGACTAATGGCCATTAGATTGAATACCCTACTGGTAGAACAGGATCTGCTTTCAAGGAGTCAATATGTGTTCTGTCCCGGACCTTCCTGCGAGGATGCTCTTGTGGACTTTGTCTCTTCAGTTCAAAACTCGGTACATAAATATACCCTGGCCGTTTTCATCGACTTCGAGCGCGCCTTGGACTCCCTTTGGTGGGAGAGCGTCCTGGGGCGTCTGCGATCGGCTAGGTGCTCCAACCACCTTTACCTTTTAATCCGTAATTACTTTGCCAATAGAACCATAATAGTCAAGGCTAAACATAGCCAAGTATCAAGATTAGTATCTAGAGGATGCCCACAGGGCTCTATATTGGGTCCTTTTACATGGAACATGGTGCTGCAGCAGTTGCTCTCCCGATCTTTCGATAACGTCAAAATAATAGCGTATGCAGACGATCTCACCATCTTGGTAAATGGGAACTCTAGGGCCGATCTTGAAACTACCACAAATTTTGTTCTCCGGGATCTCTACGATTGAACTGTGGCCAATAAGCTTAAAATCGGCTTGTCAGAAACAAAGATGATGATTCTTGGATCAAAGTTCGATATCTCTCGTCCTCCGTTGGTCAAGATGAACAACATTCGTCTCCCCATAGTTAAAGAGTACAAGGTTCTAGGAGTGGTAATTGATTCCAGTCTCAATTTTATTCCTCACTTGACAACCTTATCATCTAAATACGTAGATTTACTGGTGCAATTGTTAGGGTGTCCCGTGTTGAATGGGGGCTCTCCAGAAAAACTTTAAGGATTTATTACAATGCAGTTTTCCTCCCTCTAATCACGTATGCTGCCGGTGCATGGTTTCACAGGGCACGGCTCAAACACTTCTAACCAAACTCGCCTCATTGCAGAGAACCATTTTGCGGTGTTTAGTTAAGGTATGCAGGACAGTCTCGACGCAAGCTCTGCAAGTACTAGCCGGAACATTACCTTTAGACTTGCAGGTTACTCATAGAGGGTTTTTATACAGACTGAAAAAGCAGATTGAGGCCGAATTTCTTGGAATAACCATCAACCTTCAAGATGATGCTAGAGGAGAAAGAAGGAGACTGTGGAACGAGTTAGTTAACATCTGGCAGTCTCGATGGGATACAGCTCCCGTTGGGGCAACAACGAGAAAATTTATACCACAAGTTTCATTTCTCCTTAATAAACGTGTTCGATTGTGGTTCTGCATGGACATATTCACGTCCTGCCTGTTGACAGGACATGGATCGATGAACCAGAGTCTTCTTAGGTTCAATTTATCACAAATAGAGCTCTGTTCGTGTGGATCACCAGAGAGTTGGGATCACATCTTGTTTCATTGCTCCCTGTATGACGATCTCAGGCTTCCTCCTCATGCACTTACTCATCTTCAACCAGGACAGGAGTCGTCTCTGCTTCAAAGCGTTCAGTGTCGACAGATCTGAAGAGAATGCAGCAAAATGATCCTGCTGATGCATAGCTGGTTAGATCCCCTTTAATAATATATAAACTGAAATCCTCAAGAAGTGAAATTTTTCCTTGGCTACAGACAAATTTAAGTGCTTTTTTTCTCTTTTTTTTTTTTTTTTTTTTTTAGTAGTATCACTTTCTTTCTTTTATGTATTTATTTATTATTATAATTTCTTTCTTTCTTTCTTTTTTTTAGCAGCACCACTAACTTCTTCCATATTACTTATTTTTATTTATTATTATTATTTTTTTTTATACATGTTTTATTTTATTTTCTTCTGCTTCATTTTTATTCATTTCGGTTCCATATCCAGCACCATGGGTGATCGTTTTCTTTTTTTCTTTTTTTTTCCCCTCTAGAATGGGCCCCCAGAGGATCCTGGCCCACCTGCTGGCAACACCAGGTGGGTCAGAGTCTCTCTTGAGACAGTACGTGCTTTACATGGACTTGCCCACCTTCCCGTGGTGTGGACGAGTACCCAGAATCATCTGTCCAGGTGACTGATGCTTCTGGGTAGCCAAGCGGTCAGAACAGAACAACAGAACACACACATAATACGCACAAACCGACGTCACACACATATCTGGCCCATCTGTAGTGATGCTGTTCTTCACAGAGACACGAGGAGGAGTTGAACAAGCGTTCTAGGAACAAACTCCCTTTACATATACACATGTCTACAGTTCCTGCAACTGTGCCCTTCCCATCAATCATTAATAAACACGCCGTTATTTTTCCACAAAGTCGCCATCATTTTCTACGCAATTCCGCCATCTCTGACTCAGACGCTGTGTTCGAATCCTGTAAAAGTCCTCACTCTTGCTCCGGAGAGCTTCACCAACGAAAAAGTTGACCAGCTGAAGCAACGTTGTGCTCGAGCTGGTCATCGTCCGCAAAATGGGTTCCACGGAATGCAGCCTTCAGTGGGCCAAAGAGGTGATAGTTGCAAGGTGCAAGATCCGGGCTATGAGATAGGTGAGGAAGAACGGTGCACCCTAGTTTTGCGACGCACAACCCCACACCATTCTGCCTCTATCGTGCGCAGACTGGTGTGGGGTTGTGCGTTGTCATGTCATGGAGAAGAATCTCATTAAGGTTTTGTACGGTCGAACTATGCGGATGAGGGTTTTCAACTTTTTCAACGTTCCCCCTTATCGATGCGAGTTTATCGTGGTGTCATGCTCCAAGAAGTCCACAAGCAAGACTCCATCTTTGTTCTAAAACAGTGCAGCCGTGACTTTACCGACAGAAGGCTGTCTTTTGAACTTCTTGGGCGGTGAATTTTGATGGTGGCGCTGCATCGATTGTCTCTTCGTTTCAGGGTCATAATGGTGGACTCAAGTTTCGTAACCTGTGACTATGCGTGAGAGAACTTCTTCCTTGGTAAGAAATTCAATCGCCACTTTTGCTCGACACGTATACTTGTAACATCAACCATTTTGAACTATCCGCGCGCTGCATTCACGAGACCGATCGCAGCGCCATTCAGTATGCTGAAACTAGAGACCTCTAGTGACCACTCCCTGAGTTACACACGAAATGATCTGTGGTGCCACAACTGTAAAGCAAAAAAAAAAAAAAAAAGGAGACATTACTTTCGTACCGGTCCTCGTAAAAGAAAAGAAAGAAAAAAAGACAAGAAGATTGTAGTCGTCCCACACACGTCCTCTTTTTGGTAATTACAGAGAGGTGTCCTCCGTGGGGAGGGCATCTCTCTGTAAAGACCAAAAATGAGGACGTGTGTGGTCCATCCCGTGGAGGTCGTGTGTTGTCTGTCACGTAGGGTGGCTCCCCAACGTTAGTTGAACTCCGACGTTGTACACTGAGGTGACAGAGCCACGGCGGAGTTTAAACCGCCCTCGAAGGGAGGTTCGCATTGCATAAGCGCGCAGCTTACTTCAACTAAAGAGCGGAGCACCTCGATGGCAACTCAGGGACAAAGGAAGATAGATCGGGACGTGGACCTCTGGGGAGGAGTAATAAGTGAGATACACGAGCTATAACGTAACGTGAAATAAACAATCAATCGAATCTTCACTCAACCGATAATCACGAAGCATCAAATCACGGTTGAATCACGACTTGTGTGAGATACTGTAAGTAACTGCTCCTTCCAAATATTATAAATAATGCGCTGTCCTCGCCAAGTTTGTACATCCTTCTTGCCGGTTGGGCTGTGCGAAAGGAGCGGAAGCAAACATTTGCCAGAATAAACACGAAGCGAGCAAATAAAGGAACAGTTCGGCCGGCAATACAGTATTGGTATCGATGTGACTGTTTGTTTATTTCGTGTCTTCGTGTTTATTCCTGCAAATGTTTGCATTCGCTCCTTTTGCACAGCCCCACCACTGCCAAGCAACGCTCAAACTTTATTTTTTTCCGCGTAAAAGATTTTCTTTTAAGATTTTCTATTCGCGAAAATGTGTTTTCAACTTCCTAAAAAAATGCGTTCAATTATAACGCGCTGTTGGACGTTCAACGAAATTCTCGAGGAATTTTATGCGGGGAGAAAGTTGTTGAGGCCGCAAAAGGTTCCAGCGGGTACAGATAGACCGGTAGTCGATGTCCATCGAGAATGGAGAGCTTTCGCTGCTGGGAGAGCGAGGTTTGAAACCACTCTTTGCCACAGAATTCTGGCTCCTAAAGTGGATCAACAGGAAGCACAACCTTCCAGCTCTGATTCGTACCACGCAGTTTGCCAACTCTCTCCGGATTGCACGGCTTCCCACCTTAGTCGACGACCAACGCCTTCTAGCAACAGTCAAGAAGATAACAGGCATATCTGGGATACCTGTGGCTGGAGGATCCCCCCTGCCGACCTTAGGGCCAATCCCAAGCTCTACTCGCATTCAGCACGACTCCATCTCTCGGACAGGTTCCTCCCCCAGCAAATGCTCAAGCAAACCCAGGCACTTGACGCCGACCTGAACAAATTCGCTGTTGACCGGACTTACCGAAAAAAATTATGACTAATGAGCAATGACTGATGTGTACCTTGCATCTGTTCCTGTCTGATTGAGCTGGTGCTCTTATCTCCATGTTTAGTCAGCTCAATCAAACTTAACTCTCGTAAGGAGTTCTCTCCTCTGTATCAAAATATGTTTTCTTTGTAAAATTACCTTTTTTTGTAAATAATTGTTCGATTTTCCCGGAAGTTTCGGGAGGCTGTAAAAATGTAAACCCCTGGCTTTTTGGCCGTGAAGGGCATTAAAGATTATATGTTTTGAAGGGCACGAACAACTCGGTGAATTCATCGCACTTGCCCCTCTCCTCCCTATCGCGACGTCCCTCGAACCAACCGCTCCCTCTCCCGTTTTACCTGAAAAAAGAAGCGTCCATTATTAATTAAAAATAGTCCAGTCGTCCTCTTTGCTGACATTTCTGTCTTCTTTTTGCAGAATGTGAACCGAATCCGCTTCGTCCTCGTTGACCAGGGCGGCACCACGATCTTCTGCAAGGAGATTAATCAGAACATCCTTCTCCGTAAGTATAGCTTCGTCTCTTTCCGTGCGTTTTATCCATTCGCTGAGTGTCGCTAATCGTTCTTTTCGGGTGACCAAGGGGGTTCTCCCCTTCGGCTGTAATGGGCCAAAGAAATTATCGATGAAAGCGAGAGCTCTCATTTATGCGGCAGAAGAGCGGACACTTCAACCACACCCCAAACACCCCGATTTTCATCTCACTAACGACCGAGGAGAGCGCGCGGTCAAAACGTTACTGGTCCTCCAGGTGCCATCTTGGGGATGGTCTCTTCTCGAACGGCGCCTTTCCCTCGTGGCTTATTCTTTAGCATCGTGATCTTTGGCATCACAAGAATGTGAAATGGAATGATTCGCAACATTTCTGTCCCGCTTGGTTGGATTACTGCTTCAAATCTTGATCAGATCGTGTCACAGGAATGGTTGCTGTAAGGATACAATCCGTACAATCTCGTCCTTGGTTTTCCAATAATTCTGCTCAAGATAAGCGTGTTGCAAAGTTCCCGAGTGCAACTTTATTTGTTGATTCGAAATTACCGTTTTTCTCTCGGTTTAAAATTAGTAGTTCTTTCGCCAACTCTTGATTTAAAGTTAAATTACTATCGTAGTATTTGTTCGCGATTTCCTCATTAATATTGAGAGAGAGAGAGAGAGAGAGAGAGAGAGAGAGAGAGAGCTATCAGTGGAGGTTTCTACGTAGCGGCGCAATCAGCATCACGAGAGGATTATAATTTCGAGCAGCGCATGCGTGTTTCGATAACTGAACTTTATCACGTAGTCCGTAATGAACGGTGAATATTCGTAGAGCTTTTAGTGTCGGTGATTTGGCGTAGATACGCTATCGCAGAGAGGTCCCCCCAAGTTCAGATCACGCAGGTTGGGGACGGATACTTAAATTTATTTTTTCCGTTATAACTACTTATAGAATTCAGAAAAACGTAATGCTGCATCTTAACACGTGCGACTTAAACTAACGTACAAATGAGCGCAATCGCGTCCTTTCTGCAATACGACTTGAACTCAATTACGATCAGATGTAACGGAAAGGAGATACGAAACCCATATTTCATAAGCTCCATTTGAAACATACTCAATGACGTAAACTTCAGAGCACAAGGGGTGCAGTTACATCCCGATGCAGGTTCCTGCGTCGGGATGTTACTTTAGTGTCGTGTTTTCAATCATATTGAATTTGACCGAAATCGTGCCTCACACCAGAGCTGCAAAGCAAAAGGCTCGAGGTAGTGGGAGTGCCGCGGCTCGGGGGAGAACTGAGGAGGGCGATTGCACTCTGAACCACAGCCATATGAAATGTACCGCTCGTTTGACGTTTGTAGACATCACATTGAAGAACTCTGTTCTAAATTCAACAGGAAATGGTGGATCGCCAAGCAACACTTGCTACATATTCAGAACACAAATCTGATAAGAACACCAAAAAGCCCAAAAAACTATTATATTTATATTTAGGCCACCGGAATAATTAAATTCATCTGACGTGCTGTGTCTTATGTCTGTTAATTTCGTGTGTTCTATGGTCCATTTCTCTGTTTGCTGGACGAAAAACTCCAGTTTCTGTGGGGAAAACCTTGCTATCTACGCCTGAGACCGACTAACTCAGCCACGGAGTGAAAAAAGTCCATTAAAGTTCCTCGCGTCATCGACGGAAGATAAGAACATATATCAGGACGATGATCTTCGGAGGTATACTGTATGGGGTAGAGTTATGGGGCTCGGCCGCAGACACAACAATCAAACCATTGACCTCCGCGGAATACTGGCTCCTGACGTGGGCTACCTGGAAGGGTTATCTCCCACCGCAACTTCACACTACACCGATGGCCAAAGCACTGAATTTAACCAGATTCGCAGCCTTAATGAACGAAAGAAGACTAATCTTCACCATCAAAATGATCGCTGGAAGAATATCAGCGCCCAACATTTGTGACACCGTGTGCTGGAGAATCCCTCAACCAGCACTCCGCTCCACTCCCAAGCGTCTTGCTCTTCCGTCGAGGTTACATTTTAAAGATCGGTTCCTCCCTTATCAGATGCTCCATCTAGCTCAGTCCTCGGACGCCGACCTGTGCAAATTTTTTTGCTAATGCTATGTTATAAGCTTGCTTCCTTGCGTCATGTGCTTCAACTAATGCTAATATCGAAATTGGATTGCATCGAAATCATCAGCTTCTTTTCTGCCAAAACTAAAAATACTCGAAACAATTGTAATGTAGTGATTAATCAGTAGAAACTAGAAAATGGTTCCTTTAAACATCCCACGAATCATATCGCATCCCGGGGGTATAAAAAAGAAAGCGAGAATAGAGAGTGGCTGCAGAATTAAA
Organism: Mastigoproctus giganteus; assembly: GCF_048544385.1. Taxonomy (NCBI): domain Eukaryota; kingdom Metazoa; phylum Arthropoda; class Arachnida; order Uropygi; family Thelyphonidae; genus Mastigoproctus; species Mastigoproctus giganteus. The sequence goes on along the minus strand of NC_143577.1, from coordinate 332,989 downwards.
CAATTCTGAAATAATCAAAATCTTATTCTCTCATCCAGTCCTGCTTTCATTAGAATTTGCTTGTTCAATATGGAATCTGAACTTATTATTCAGTTTATTATTAAGCTTGATTTGACCCCCTGTACAGCTGCTTGTCTAGAAGGGTTTACTTTGAATTATTAGCGAAAAATACATTAAAAGGACAAGAGATAACATTTGACAATTCGCATGCGTGGAGTTGGAATAGCATTTGTATACATATTTACAAGAGGAAGAAAACTTACATTTGAACTTACATTTACATATATACAGACAACAATTAATTCAGTTTACATAAAATCAATCCATTAAATGACAGTCAAAGTCTTGAACTTCGGATAATTTTATGCGTCTGTCGATGGCACGTGATGGACTGGTAGATGGAGTGACTTCATCGTGTTTGTCGAGATTCAATGGAGGTCTGTGCTTCGATGCAAGTGTTCCAGGGTATTCTCCCTCTATTTCTTGTCATCCAATAGTTCTTTCGATACTGTTGTTCATTTCGCTCTCTTGGATGGGTGCTTGAGGCTAAGATGATTTCTTGCACGTTGGGAGAATCAATCCTATTAGTTAACAGTTTGGCAATGGTGACGAGGTTCTTTTCCCTCAATGGTGATGAGGTTCTTTTCCTTCAATGGTGATGAGGTTCTTTTCCTTCAATGGTGATGAGGTTCTTTTCCCGAATTTTGATCTTCCACGGTGTCATGTTCTCGTTTGCATGTAGTATGGATCTTGAGATGGTGAACGGGTTCCCATGGATCCTGTTCAACCACCTCAGAATTCAATTTCCAGGTATTTCTTTACAATACTTGATGGAGCCGAGGACCATAGCTCAGATGTGTAAAAAAGCGATGGGCGTGAGGAATCTTTCAATGTATTTGCAAATGAGCGATGCATTCTGACAACCAACAAGTTCCTGCCGGATTGCCCAGAAGGCTGCGTATGTTCTTCTTCCGCACTTCATGGCCTTAAAAGAAAAATTTTAAAAAATACAAACCAGAGCGGCAAAATATAAGTTGAAAATGGCCCGAGATTTACCCCGACAAGCAGATTTTACTTAACTTACTTAAATTGGCGGAAAAATCTCTTTCAAGCAGTTAACAAACGCACGGACTCAACTCGATATATGGAATAATTAATAATGGGAAATTTATTAATTGATACGCTATTAATTATAGATCGAGTTGAGTCCGTGGTTTTGTCGCCTGGTTGAAAGAAAATCCCTTCAAGATATCGGAATGCCAGAGTTTTACGATTTGAGGGAGGCACTTGAAGGAACCCATAAGAATTAATACTGTCAGAGAATACAGAGTGGGTGATACAGGGATAAAATAAGAACCAGAAATACACATTATGCTGGTTGGAGGATAAGCACTAATTTGCGGACATCTCTGTGTACAAAGATAGCCTTCACTTCGATCGTGGCGTCGAGGGCTCTTCGTCTTGGAGAATGCTGTGAGTGCACTTTTTCACCAATTTCTACGTGTCGCAAAAGAGCACGCTTTTCATCGCTGCCACACGTGCGCTTAGATTCCTCCGCGTTGGCACTCATTTTATTTTGTTTTTTCTTACAGCTTGATCGCACTTACGAAGGCCTCGAGTCGGGCCGAAGACCCCGCCCTGACGCTGTCCGAAGAACCTTCTCCTGGTCGTCTCGTTGCACCAACTCGCACCAACTCCCCACCAACAACGACTCGTTCGTGAACTGGGATGCGACGATCCGAGTAGTCCCCTTCCAGCACGCTTCCAGGTGGTGGAATGACTTGCACGTGATGCCTTTTCTCGTCGAACACCTTAACCGCACACTGTTTTTCCTTTTGGCTTGAGAGTAACAAATGTATCGACGAAACTCGCACCATTAAAGCAATTTTTAGAGTTTGCGAGTTGCGCCTTTTTAATGAGGGGGAGGTCCGTGCACAAGTGACGTTCAGTTTCTGCGCGATTCCTCCATTACCATCTTTATTTATCGCGCCTCGGAAATAATTATTTTAACGAGGAAGAACCCGTAATTGCGAGTGGAACTCGACGCACGTTTTTTTTAAAAGACGCTTTCAGTGCCCGCGCCATAAACTCCGACAACATCCAATTTATGATATATGGGTCACCCGTAAATGATTACGTCTACCCATTTATTGTTGTATTGGTTTTTTTTTGGCACAAGGGCCTCTTGGGCCATATTGTGCCACCCATTTATTGATTTTGTCTGTAAAGTGCGTGTGTTCTATGGTCGTTTTGGGTGTTTGCTTGAAGAAAAACTCCAGTTTCTGAGGAGTGAAATCCTCGCTATCTGCGCCTGAGATCGACTAACTCTGCCACGGGACGAAAAAAGCCCCGTGAAAGTTCCTCTCGTCATCAACGGGAGTCGAACCAAGGCCTTTTCCACCCGGTGTGGGGAGAGAACGGTGACAATACCACTGGTAGCCACGCAGACCCTCCGACAGCATCCATAAGCAAAAACTCGCAATTCGTAACACGCTTGGTTGGTTGGCTGTTGTAGGGTTTTATGCGCATCAGAAACCGCGGCCATATTGCGCCATATTATTATTATTTCTATAAACTGCGCGTGTTATCTGGTCGATTTGCTGATTTCTGGATGAAAAACCCCACTTTGTATTCTCTTCTGAGATCTCAGCCCCATCGTGAAAAAGACCCATTAAATTTCCTCGCATCATCGGACTCGGGTCTTTTTTTTAACCTCGATTCGAACGCGGTTTTTTCTACCTGGTGAGGGGAGGACGTTGATTATACCAACTTTGATTCTACACTCGAGGGCAGTAACACGCCAATGTACTTCACGAGAATGGAGCGAGCAACCCTATTTTGTACACACGACAGCTAATATGCGAGCATTTCAAATCGGAATGGGGGCGGGGCCCCTAGTAATATAAAGTGTAAATTGTAAAATGAATCGATGTCTATCGGCATCAGGGGTTCCCCCATCTCCGCGTTGCTTTCATTGTGGGTGTACCAGTTGATTGGAAATGCCACAGATTTAAAAGCGTGTGGGCTTTGCATACGTGTGGTGTCGTGTACCGTTGTTCTTCTGGCCATTTAGCTGCAGGACCCCCCTGCTGAGGCTCAACGTTGCCCCACTTTTGCCCCGTGGAGGCAGAGCAGGAAACCAGTAGTTTTTGATTTACTCTCTCGCCGCCTAAGTTCCTGAGATTTCAGTGGCTAGGAGGTTCTAAAAAAAAAAAAAAAAAAAAAGCATGTGTGGTCCCTTTTATATGCACATGCGTACAGACAGATCCATATACAGGGTGTCTCAAAAATACACGCATAACTTCAGTATTGAGTTCCTCATTTGTAGAAAATAAAAATATTTTATATCAACGTAGTTTCGGAAATGCTTGGTTCCCGAGTTATTAACCGGAATGTCTTGTCTCCCGCAGGTGATTTCCTTCATCACAAGGCACTGACAGAATCTGGTGGTTTTCCCTTCCGACCATGTACTCAAATCAGGAGCAAGCGGATCTCCACTTTATGTACGGGTTGGCGGACGACAATGCTGTGAAGGCTCGTCGTTTGTACCACGAAAGGTTCCTGAACGAAGATGTCCAGACAAGGATACGTTTGAAGGTATCTATCGCCGCCTTTGTGGACATGGCACCTTTACACCTCGTGTTGCTGACAGAGGACGACCAAGATCTACGACTCCTGAAGTAGAAAGGTGGACCAACTGCCTGGCCTCCACGCTCATTTGATCTAAACCCACTAGATTTCTTCTTGCGGGCCATTTAAAGTCATTGGTGTATTCGACTCCGGTAGTTATTATTATTATTATTGTTATTAAATCAGTTTATTTCCCAAGAAACCTTGGGTCACCCCGGGACGGATCTGTGCCAGAAGGGTGTGAATATTAACGGACTAGGTGCGAGGAACGCAATGTACCATAAACAAGAGTACATGCGTGCTCGACCCGAAACTTTTACAGGATTAAATATACAATAATATACAAAATATACAGTAATATACAAAATAAAAAAAAAAAAAACAGTCTGTCATGTCCAGGAGCAGGTGAGTATTATAAGTTCATTATGTGGTAGCAGTTCTTGAGGATTTCCTTCCTGTAGGGCTTCTCTTCACAGAACCTATCAGGGTGGATTCGAAATTTATTGAAGATCCGAAGACAATTGGCTGGAAACATATTCCTCAGGGAATCGATGCTTGACAGCGTAAGACGTAGAGGAAGGCAGGAGCCGGGGTGCTACCCTCTTGCTCTCCTCGGGCCAGAGATTAATGTGGATACCGATGGAGCATCAATTCGCCTCGTTATAAGCCGTGCAATCGTGAGGACATTTTTTATCATGATGATATGTCTCCAGGTAATGGTACCCAGATTTGCTTGTAGGATAGATCTGGAGATAGTTAGGGGGTGGCCTACCACCCTGTTCATCCATCTAAGCAACCAGTACTCTAAACTGAGATACTTCTGAAGGTATGACGCAGGGGCAGATGACCAAATTTCTGAAGCATAGAGAGGAATCGGCGTAATACAGCTCAGGATGTGCCGAACAAGCAGCGCTGGCTGATGCACACCAACGAGCTCTTGACGCACTGCCCAAAGAGCAGCGTACGTCTTCTGCCTCATCCTGGCAAAGTGAGGCTGAAATGTGAGCCCAACGTCCCAGGTGAGGCCAAGATCAGTATGAGAGGTCACCTTTGCACCGGTTCCCCACTCACAAAGATTTCGATATCATTTTTGACTTTCTTCTTGGTTATCGTCAGTTGTGCTGATTTGGAAGGGCTCAGATGCAGTCCTATTGTGGCAAGATAACTTTCCAAGCTCAATATCTGCCTAGAAGCTTGTTGGTTGATACCATGAATCTGATGATTATGATCTGAGTTCACGTAGAGCTTCAGATCGTCGGCATAAGAGAAAAAGTTCGGATTCTGAGCAAGGAAAGGATCCAAAACTGCTGCAAACAGGATAGCTGACAGTACACTTCCTTGTGGGATGCCTCTTGAGACGTCAATAGTTACTTGAAATTCATTGTGGGTCACAGACAGATGTCTATGAAGTAAAATAGACTTCAAAATTTGAAGTAAGGTTTCCGCCAGGCCGAAGTAGTGTTTCAGAATGGTAAAAAGAGGTGGGAGGTGTATTCTGTCATAAGCCGATTTTATGTCGAGGAATATGATATCAATCTGTGATTTGTTGTTAAGGGTGCGCTAAATTCTGAAGAGGGTATCAAGAAGATTGGTAGTTGTCGATCTCCTTTGTAGAACGGTATGCAGGTACTCGGGCCTGTGTGCAAAGCAATGCTGGGCAATTGTTGGCTGAATTACTTTTTCGAAAATTTTGAGTAAAGAACAGCTGATGGATATTGGTCTCAGGTCTTTAGGATATTTGGGTTACTTAATCTTTGGAATGGGCTTAACATGGTAAGTTTTCCAAATTGAAGGAACTATTCCAGATTGCAGGATTTGTCTGAAAAGGTGAAGGAGAAGGTCGACTATATATGGGCTGCAAATTTTGATAATAAAGAGTGGGAAACCATCTGGACCTACAGTGGCTTTGTTGGGTAGTTTATTGATGACATCAATTAGGGTCTCTCTAGTTATTTCTATTTCAGACAAGTGTGCCCTAGGTAACCAGTCCTCCTGAGAGAGAGAGGAATCAGAGTCAGGAAAATCTGCCTGCAGTAAGTTGAACTGTGCCCATTCCTGGACAAGCTTTTTGTCAATGGCTAGATGATGATGATGCGAAAGGATCCTTCTACCACTCTTCAACCTATTGAGAACAGCTTGGTTAAGGACTAGCCTTTTCTTTTTCAAGAAGCAAGCTCTTTCTTTCTTAAAGATGGAACGGTCTGAGGGAAGTTGAGTTTTCTGCCATTTCCGGTAGGCCTTCTGCTTCTTGAGAAAGCCATCTTAGTTTCCTTATTGAAACCTCGATTCGACTTGTTACCAATCCTGGTGATTCTGGCTGCACCATGCAGTGCAATTAACTTCAGTTGTTCTGACAAGAGCATAACGGCATCCTCCAACGGCTCAGAATAGAGACGCCCCCAGTCAAACCCAATCAAGCATTGGAGAACGATCTCTGGCTTCAGATATTTGGTAGAGAAGGCTATCCTAGGCAATTTAGCGGAGTACTCGTCAGGTAGCTCAAGGGAATTGCTCGGTAAGGAGCAATTCCATTACATGCAATTGGCGAGTGATCAGATTGGAATCGAAAGTTGCTAGGTAGGAGTTTGATATCTTGCAAGTTGTGGAAGATTAGGTCCAGTGCTTGACACACTCTAGTTGGTTGCGTCACTAACCGTGTAAGGTTAAAGGCCCGAAGAGTGACCTCAAGGACCTCAAGGGCATTCCCCATGCCTGGGCAATGGCAAGTTAAAATCACCTGCTACAACAGTTGGAATTTTAGGCACTAAGTTGGTTGCTAACCACGTGAGCAGCTCAGCTCTAGAATCTTCATTGTGGTCTGGAGGAAGGTAAACCAGGCAGTATTGGATTTGAAGAAGAGGACTCCTCAGCGTCAGGGAGACTGCCTCAAAGTTGTTTGACTGGCTTACTCGTGTCCTTATTGGCTGGAATCGATCGTTGAACAGGATTTCAACACCTCCGCCTCGCCCATTAATCCTGTGATTCCCAATGTGTTTGTAAGGAGTGTTAAAATGGGCAAGATCAAGCTGTCTATCCGCTGTTAACCATGTTTCTGTAAGGCAGATGACATCAAACTCATTAAGCAATAGGAGAGTCTGGAGACAATGAAGCTTGTTTTTTAGGCTGCGTACATTCTGCTGACGTGGAAACTCTCCGCAATCGAATTGTGGCAGGTTGTGAGACAATACGAAACGTGCCAGGAATTTGGCATCGTCTTCGCGAGTCCATGAGATGTCGATGTGAGGCCTGTATTCAGGCAGAAGGTGGACATTTTGAATAATTACTATAAGGTGATGTGAACAGTTAAGTGTCATAGACAGACCTTCAAAAGTCGGAAACCAAAAACCACTTCCGGAACTATGTTGATATAAAATATTTTTATTGTCTGCACATGAAGAACTCATTCCTGAAGTTATGCCGTGTATTTTTGAGACATCCTGTATATGCGACACATACAGGGTTTCTCAAAAATATTGGTAAAAACGTTTAGGGGAGGTAGGAAACATCTAAAGGAATGTGAATCGCATAGGAACCCATAACCGGAAACGTCACGGGAAAGTAGTAGCAGAGGCCCAAGAAGCAGAAATGACACAAGACAGTAATTAGTGGCAGACATTTGTTTGACCTAATATTAACAATGGAGTAAGAGGTGGATGCATTTCATGATGTTACAACAGATGCTGCAAGGTTCCACCATGAGACGCAATGACACCGACGCAGCATGGATTGGCGGACACGGTAGAACACATCTGGAGTTTCTTTGACAGTAGCAGCAGCGCAGACGAGTCTCGCCACGAGATCCATTTCCGTCTCCACAGGCGATTCATACACGATAGATTGAGGCCCCCCCCCACAGGAAGAAATCAAGGCTCCATAAATCAAGTGTCGTCGTGCCAGACACGCCAGACACGCGCAGAGAATGAATACAATTGAACTGTGGTACGCTTTTAAAACATTAATCACAGATGCCTTGAATGCGTATATACCATTAAAAAAATACTCCACGAGAAGGGTTCCAAGTTGGATGAATAGTGAAGTTGCCGCATTACTTGAGCAGAAAAAAGTGGCATGGAAAGGTTATAGAGCAATAGAAAATACTGACGCCTATAACAGCTACAAGGTGATGTGTAATAGAGCCACAGAAAAGGTTCGACAGGCAAAGGCAGTTTATGAGAAATCACTAGCAAACAGAGCAAAGAGGGGGGATAAAGAATTCTTCACATATATAAATGCCAAGAAGAGCAGGACAAACCAGATCGGACCTTTATGTAAGGGAAAGGGGATAGTAATAAATACACCAGCTGCCGTTGCAGATGAACTCAACAGTTATTTTGCATCGATATTTAGAAATGAAAAGCCTTTTGTGACAAAGGGAAATTGTGGGAGCGAAGTTAAAAAATATGTAATTAATGATATTGAAATTTCGCAAGATTATTTAATGAAAAAACTTTCGAGCCTACAGACCAGTAAGGCTCCTGGAGTTGATGGAATATACCCTATAATCTTAAGAGAGGCGGCAAGCGAGTGCATTGAACCATTGAGGCTAATTATGCGAGCATCATTAGACTCTGGGGAGATTCCCTTGGATTGGAAAAGTGCAAATGTATCTCCCATACATAAGGGTGGCTCTAAAAGTGAAGTTGGAAATTATCGACCTGTCAGTCTGACTTCAGTAGTAGGGAAAATCATGGAGGCAATGATCCAGGGTGGAATTCAGTATCATTTGGATCGAATTGAAATTCTCAAGGATACTCAGCATGGTTTCGTAAAGGGAAAATCATGTTTAACAAATCTGGTTAGCTATTTCGAAAGGGTCACTCACGAGCTGGATTTAGGGAATAATTTCGACATTGTTTATTTAGATTTCAGCAAAGCTTTTGACTCAGTCCCACATGAGCGGTTGCTTTATAAGCTGGAACAGGTTGGAATCACTGGGAAAATCCTTAGATGGATAGAAGGATGGCTTCAGGGCAGGAGGCAGAGGGTTGTGATAAATGGCTATTCCTCAGATTGGGTTGATGTAAGAAGTGGGGTTCCCCAAGGATCAGTATTAGGACCACTGTTGTTTTTAATTTTCATATACGACATTGATGAAGGGATAGAGGGCGTGATGTCTAAATTTGCAGATGATGTTAAAATTGGGAGAGTAGTTAATGATCACTGTCAAGCTGAGCTTCTTCAGAGAGACCTAGATAGACTTCAGGAATGGTCAGAAAAATGGCAGCTGTGCTTTAATCCAACAAAGTGTAAGGTATTACACCTGGGAAACAGTAATCCCAAAAAAACTTATTCACTTGGTGGAGTTCAACTGAAGTCAGTACTGGAGGAAAGGGACTTGGGTGTTACGATACGGTCAGACATGAAATTCTCTGAGCATTGTAAACAGGTTGCAAGGAAGGCCCATGGTGTCCTATCGATGATCTATCGAACTTTTGCAAGTAGAGATAGGGACGTGATAATCCCATTATATAAGGCTTATGTTAGACCACACTTGGAATACTGTGTTCAAGTATGGAGACCGCACCTAAAGAAAGACATCGAGCTTCTTGAAAGGGTGCAAAGAAGGGTAACTCGCCTGGTGAGATCGTCCTTATGAAGAAAGACTTCGAATATGTGGGTTGCAGAGTTTGGAAACTAGACACCTTAGAGGAGATTTGATTGAGGTGTTTAAGGCTCTGAGAGGCATCAGTAAAATGAATGAGGACAAAATTTTCAAGATTATAAATGATGCTAGAACTAGGGGACATAAATTCAAGTTACGGGGGGAAATGTTTAGATTGGATTGCAGGAAGTTCTATTTTAGCCAGCGAGTTATAAATTACTGGAATAAGTTGCCTTCATGGGTGGTAGAGGCCGACAGTTTGGGGAAATTCAAAGGGCATCTGGATAGTACTTTCGGGTAAGGGAAGCACATAGGATGATAGGTTTAAAATCCTTTTTATTTATTTTTTATTTTATTTTTTTATTTATTAATTATTATTATTTAGTTATTTATTTATTTATTTATTTTTTTTGTTTTTATCATTGTTTTGTTCGGATTTTTTTTTTTTTTTTTTTTTTGGCTGGTGCAGCATAAGCCATAGGCTTTCTTGCACCATGCGGCCGTTACTAATACTAATACTAATACTAATACACTGCAACGAGACACTCCTAAGGCAGAGGCAACGGCACGTGTGCTGGTAGTAGGATTATTCTGGACCGCATTCAACACACTTTTTTCTATGGCGAGAGTTCGCGTCGAATGTGGTCTGCCCGCACTATTCCTGTTACCTCTAAATGACCCATAATCACACAAATTTTGATGCACACGTGCAAACAAACGGTGGTCCGATACACGTCTGTCTGGTTAGCGTTCTCCATAAATTCGCTGAGCGGCTCGTCTATTGCCCTCTGCTAATCCATACACTAGGTGCATGTCTGCCAGCTCACAGATCGTATATCGATGCATGCTCTTCGTGCGGCGACTACTGCTTGAATGAATAAACCAGAAATTTTCCCTCTCGCAAACTGATGAACAGCGCCGTGTATCGACTTATGGTGCCGTTTCCGGTTATGGGTTCCTATGCTATTCACATTCCTTTAGATGTTACCTACCTCCCCTAAACGTTTGTACCAATATTTTTGAGACACCCTGTGTATCCATCATCGTCGGTTTTGATGATCGTTTCGCGAGGAGAAACCGCTTGCATAATAAAGGCCGAAAATGTGGGCGAACGGTAATTTGGACATAATTGAGTTTTTGTGTGTGGGGCATTCGCCGGTGTAAAGATAGAGTGAGGGGGCGGGAAGAGTGAACGCTGAGGGGCTGAGGTAGAAATATGGAGATGATAGTGTAGGCAACCCCAGAAGTCAGTGAGGCAGGTCCATGCCTCACCAGGAGAAAAAAGTAGGGGGCACGTCCTCCCACCAGCGCAGGGGGAGTGGGTGGAAAGGCACCAGTCAAGGGAGCCCAGTGCGATCACCAACAGGCGTCTGCAGGAAAACTATATACAGATCCTGATGGAGGTGTCTAATCTCGTGTCATGTCCGAGTTGTCATCTGTGGACCGGGGTCCCGTCCGTGTTAGTCCTTTACCTTAGTGTAGTTTATTTCTTAAGTCTTTCAGTTCTCGGTAGTGAGTCTTTTAGCATACGTAGACCCTGTTGGTGGGTGTCTTTTCTGGAGGTCTTGTCCACGTTGTTGTCTGTGGGACCGGGGTCCCATCCACGCTAGTTCTTTGCCTTGGTGTGGTTTATTTCCTGCCTTCCCGTTCTCAGGAATGCGTGTTGTTCACATAGACCCAGCTGGTGGGGTGTCCAAGTTTGGTAATCATCTCCATTTGTCATTCATGAGACATGGGTCCCGTCCATGTTAGTCTACTTTGGTATGGTTTGTTTCTTGAGTCTTATTATTCTTGAGGGTGGGTCATTTCTGGTGCCCCAGTAAAAGCGAGCTGAAGAACTCGTATATACCACGGTTGTATACATTAAAGAACAGATGTTCTTTGGTTATAGTGGTAGTGGGTTGTGGGCTGCGTCGATTTGGTTTCTCCTCCTCGCAAACAGTGCCTGCGCATAATCTGAGAAGGATTGGTACTTCTCTTTCGTGTCCAGGAAGTGATATTCTTGATTCTGTGGTAAGTAAGTGTAAGTGTTTTCAGTGTCTAACGGAACCAGAGGTTTGCCCCATCACCGCGTTGCTTTTATTGTGGGTGTACCAGTTCACTGGGAAGGCCAGAGATTTAAAAGTGTATGGATTATGGAAGTGTGGTGTTTTGTACCGTTGTTCCTCTGGCCATTTAGCCACTGGACCTCTGCTGAGGCCCAACGTTGCCCCACTTACGCCCCGTGGAGGCAGACCAGGTACCCGATAGACTTTATCGTGGTCGATAGTCTTTAGTTCACTCTGGCAGGTCCTGCCAACTAATTTCCTGAGATTTCAGTGGCTAGGACCTAAAAAAAAAAAAAAAAAAAAAAAAAAAAATTTTTTTTACACATATACACATATGTATTACACATATAAGGAAAGACCCGAAATATGGGCGTAAGTTAATTTATGTGTGTGTGGGGGGGAGCATTCGCTTGTGTAAAGATAGAGGGGGGGACTGAAGACTGGGGGGTTAAAGGAGGAAGGATGAGGCCTCAATTTGGTGTCAGCAGGGCTGCCCATACCCTGGCAGAAGGAAGAATGGGGGGTGGCGTGGAGGGGAGGAAACAGTATGACCGTCTCCTCCCCTCTTCCGGTGTGGGGTAGAAAGGGTCGGACAAGGGAGCCGGCACACGTCGCCAATATGATGTGTGTGCAGCGTGGCTAGGTCAGCAGGTTCACAACAGCATCACGACACTGCCCCACCAGGAGGTACATCCAGGGACAAGGTCTCTACCGACTTCTTCACAGATCGGTTGAATGCCGGCGTTGGTCATGGGATCAAGGTCTCATCCAGTTTGGTCGTGGTCCTTCTATTTCCATTTTGGGTGGTCATTCTTGGTATTGGGTCACTTCCACTGTTTGTTCCGTTGTCTGGGCGCCGATGCACTGTTGTCACTCCTGCATATGGTGATTGTCACATCCTAGGGTAGTTCGTTGGGTAAATTACATGCGCTGTCGGTCCAGTTGACAGGGTGTCCGTGTTTGATTGTGATATTTGTGGGAGCTAAGTCCTGTCCGATATCGTAGTACTTTGATCTTTCTGGTACAGTTGACAAAGTAATGGCACTCATGAGAGCAAAGTCCCGTCCGATGAGTTGTAGTTGTAGTCAGGTCCTGCATCAGGCCTGGGGAGGTTGGGTCATTGCCCTCAGCCGGGTAAACAGCTCATGTGCAAAGCACGAGTGGGCCTTGTAGTGCTCCTCCTCATGTAATATAAGGTGCTCCCGTTCCTTCGGGTTAAAGCGTATCTTTGTGATGAAATGACATCTGATGTCCTCAAAGAGGGAACAGTCGTGCATTAGGTGTGACCATGTTTGGTTTTCTCCGCAGTGGCATAATGGGGAATCCCTGATGCCGAAAGTTGACAGTTTGGCATTAAAAGAGCCGTGTCCTGTTAGAATAAAGGTGTTGTAGAATCCTGGTGAGAACTAGTTTGGTAAGTAGTGGATTTTGGTGACTAAAACACCACGTAGGTCTTCGTAGAACTGGCAGTCATACATGAGGTTCTGACAGCTCTCCAATCCCCCCGCAAGTGCAAGTTGGAAGGTCCTGGATTACAAGTAGAGCTAGTTTAGCATTAATTGCTGCGTGTCCAGTTAAGAGGAAAGTTACCTGTGCACCTGGGGAGAAACTGTTTAGTGAGGTTGGGTAGTTTTAGTGAGTTAGATAGTTTTCCAGTTTCATTATCTGTGTAGAGGCCTGTTGGTTAATATCCAGGATCTGATCAGGATGGTTTGAACTCAAGTAGAACTTCAGATTTTATTTTATTTTTTTTATTTTTATTTTTATTAATAACAAGATACACAACAAGTAACTGTTAACAGTGTATCTGAGATCAGATCAATAAACATAATAACAATAATATGAAATCCAACAGGAAGATAAACATTGATATAGATTCAAATATTAAAATCATATGTCCAAAGAGGATTGCATTAAGTTAAGTTACCGATAAAACAAGTAATAATTAATCAGTTAGAAAGTAGAAAAATAATAAAACACATAATAATAATAAACTGCAATAATTGGATGAGAGCTAGTGACTTTGCAGTTTAAGAGAAGAGGCAAACTTGTGGATGGAGTTCATCAGTGATTGGGAATTCTCAATGAGAGGGCGATTTGGTGATTCTGTTCAGTGGACTGAACTTCATAAAGTCCGTGGTGGCAGAGTCAACGCGAAACGGTGTAAGGTTCCTGACTTGTCTACAAGGAGCATTGAAGTTTATTTTACTAAAAAGGATATCGGGTGTTTCATAAGTTCCCGTGATTACTTTAGCTAGAAGGGTGATGTCAGCAGTAACTCTTCTGGTGCACAGAGGCCTCAGATGAAAGTAATCACACAGCGATTCATAATACACTGAGTGATAGAATAGAGGATTGCGGTACGTAAGGTAACGGACAAAGTTTTTTTGGACTGCTTCAATTTTGTTAGTTAAAGTCTTTGTGTGAGGATTCCAGATGGGTGAACTGAATTCAAGGATTGGCAGAACAATAGTTTTATAAAGGATGACCGCATATCTGTAGTTTTTGAACTTGTACGTGTTCCGTTTGATGAATCCCAGTGTTTTGAATGCTTTGCTGGTGATTTTAAGGACATGGGCATCGAATTTAGCACTGCTGGAAAAGAGAATCCCTAAGTCGTTAACTTGGTCACACCTTTCGATGATCACGGAGTTAACAGTGTACTCCGTATTCATTAGTTGTGGAGATCTGCAAGATGAGAAAGAGATTACTTTGCACTTCGAGGGGTTAGCAGACAATCCGTTCAGAGATAGCCACAGAGAGAATTTATCGAGAGCACATTGAAGCTGTTGAGAATGGTTTATCTTCTTCACTGCTGAGTAGATCTTAAGATCATCTGCATAGAGAGCAACTTGAACATTGGAGGCGTAGATGAAAGAAAGAAGATCATTTATCAAAACAATGAAAAGTAGAGGACCTAGGGGGGAGCCTTGTGGTACTCTACTTAATGGAATAAAACAGTCTGAGTTCACTTGATTGATGATAACACTCAAGGAACGATGCGTAATATAGCTGCGTAGCCATGAGAGCAAAGGGTCACGGATACCATATAGCTTAAGTTTTTCCAGAAGTTGTTCGTGCGATGTCATCCATAGCGACATATCAAATGCCTTAGATATGTCTGTGTAGACTGCACGAACTTGAAGATGGTTATCAAGAGCTTCAGAGTTGTATTGCCAGGAAGGAAGCAAATTTGTGACTACTGACTTGCCACTGCAGAAACCATGTTGGTTGTGATCAATGAAAGGCCTGAAGAATTCGAAGAGATGTTTCTGTACGGCTGTGTCGAAGAGTTTAGCCAGACTGTTTTGCAAGGTTTTGCAAGGTAATCAGTTACATCATTTTTATTACCTTTTTTGAAAATAGGAACTATACCGACCTTCTTAAAGTGCTTAGGACACTTCCCAAGCCTGAGAGACAACTTGAAGATCCGCAGTATGAGGGGTTTTAAGGTAGTGACAGTAATTTTCCAAAATAAGCCTGGAATGTCATCTGGGCCTCTAGTATAGTTATTTCTCATGCTTTTCAATGCCGAATTTAAATCTTCATCAGTGATAGAGAGATTAATGAGGATATCATCTTTAACAGGAGTGAAGTCAGGTCTCAGTGTATCATTTGTTTGAATTCTGGAAAAAATGTTTGGCAAACTCTTGCGCAATACTGAATTCATCCGATAAGAGAATTCCATCTGCGTTACGGAGTTGTAACTTTCTACTGGTTATATTCTTATGCTTCATGAAATTCCAGAATGGTTTGATATCTCTGTGAGTAAGCAGACTATCCTGAACTGACTCTGTATACATGTTGTAGGAGTTTAATATGAGCGTTTTCACTTCTTTGCGGAGTTGGCTGAATATTTCTAGTATCGACTGTCACCTGATTGCTTATACTTGTTTCTGTAGAATTCATTGGATTTAATTTTATGTATTAGTTCGCTGTTATACCAGTGCGGGTAGGTAGAGCGTGCGGTCAGATGGGATTGAGAAACGATGTCAGATATAACTGAGTGGACACAGTTAATCATGTTGTTGGTGAGCACATCGATGTGATCCATAGCGTCAGATAGCTGCTTGCCTACTTTGCTGAGTGGTAGGTTGAGCAGAGGCTAATCAGCCATTCTGAAATTGAATCGTGGAGAACGGGAGCTGCATTTGAAGTTATGAGAGGTCACTGTGATGTCAAAAGTAATTGGCGAATGATCCGAGTGAAATATAGGGTTGTCATTGTGAACCTCTATATCAGTAGAGGAGAATATTAGGTCAAGGTAGGCATTTTCTCTGGTTGGAAAATGGCAAATTTGTTCAAGACCATAGCTGTGAAGCATATTGAAGAGAGCCCTAGTCTGCAGTGATGGAGAAGAAGATCCTAAATTGGCCAGTTGACAGTTAAAGTCACCCAAAACAATTGCTATGTCGGCAGATTGAATTAGTGGGAAGATAGATTCCAGCGAGCTTTCTAAGTAATGGAGGTCGATATTAGTTAAGGGAGGTGGAAAATAAAGCAATACTATTAAAACTTTTAACTTGCCAAGATGAAGAAGGCAGTATACTGATTCAATATTTGTGAAATTTGATGCAATTTCACAGAGTATATGGTTAGAGTGTATAATAGCTACTCCGCCTCCACGAGATCCTCTCTCCTTTCTATGGATTGTATATTGTCCATCTATAATCTCCTGATCATCAATATCAATGGAGAGCCAGGTTTCAGTGAGCAGGTAAATGTCGTAAATATGTGAGCCTTGGATTGCTCTGAAGTGGTTTAGGTTGCTAATTATACTCCTGCAATTCTGAAGGTAAACACTGAACAGTTGGGATCTGGGGATTCTATGACGAGAGGAGAACGTAGTATGTGTAGATAGCAGGGTATCTGATTGCTATGCCTGTGGAGAAAAGATTTTGAACTCCCTTGATGGTCTGTCCGTGAAGCGTTTTACTAGAGCCCCTGATAAAAGGGATCTTATATTCAGCACTTTTTCTGTTTGTGATGGAAGGCATGTTATTATAAAAGATGAGTAGGCGGGATACCGTGTCTTCAGAGAACGGACATTCGCACCGAAACCACATTCTTCTTTAATTAAGTTGATAAGATCTTCAGATTTAGTGGCGGGTCCAAGCCCAGAAACAAAAATTCGGTCTTTTGTGGGACTAATTGTGATATTGTATTTATGTTTGAGTAACTGAGATTTTTCTGCAGTAGTTGCATTCTGTGTTTGATGAGTTTTGGCTGGAAGCTTGGAGGAAGTATCTTGAGATATAGAGGCTTTAATATTTTCTGAAGGTTTGTTCTGTTTTGATCTTTGGTGTGATATTTGAGACTGGCAATCAGAAACAGGTTTACTCACTGTGGCGGCAGATCTACAGACAGGTTTGCAGACCTCATTAGATGTGGCAGCAGTTATTTCTGCATATGTTGCCTTAACTGATGTTGAAGAGGATTCCACTTGGTGACTCTGAGCTTGTAAAACAGAGGTACAGCAGAACTGTTCCGCAGAGGAGAGCAGGTGGTAGGAGTGGTTCGATTTACATCAGAAGAATCATCGAACAGAGTCTGTTTGGCAATAAATTGCTCTGTTGAATGACTTGAATCATGAATGTTAGCAGGCTTGGGCAAATTAATATTTGCAGCAGTAGGAGTGTTGAGGCCGGTGGAAGATGAAGATCTGATCTCAATACTAAGGGCATCGTCAGGTAATGATGAATTCCTATTCACTTTGAGCCCATTAGTTTTAAGAGTAGGTTCAGAATTCTTCCTAGCTTCCCTTAAGTGGCAAGACATAATTGACTTGAGATTTTTAATTTGGGCGCTAATGTCGGAAATTTCAGCCTGTTGATTAGTTAATATTGTTTTTACACCCCAAATCTCCGTGGATAGCTCGCAGTTTCCTTCATTGAGTGTATTAGAATCCAGGAGAATATCAGATTTTGCAGTATGAGGTATACTGATTAGCCGAGTTTGATGGAGAATTTTCTTCACAGTATTGAAGAGTAGTTCCTAGAATTTGTTTGATTGTAGAATAGAAAAAGTCAGATTCTGAGTGTCAGTAGGGAAGTAGTTAGTGCTGAGATCTTCTGAGAGCAGAGACACTTGTGTTTGAGTTGATGCATCTAAAAGTTGATGCGATCCCGAAGACAACAAAGAAGGATTAGAGGTTTCATCCACGTACGATTCAGAGTCAGTATTTCTAGTCGTTGGCATGATATTTGTCTCACATGAACTGGAGTAGGGCATTTCAACTTTGTTAGCAGAAGAGGAGGAAAGTGTCTCAGGTTCCGTGCTGTTTTACGTTGCAACAGTTATAGGGCTTTTCTGAGAATTCCTGAGTCGACATCTATCACAACAGAATGATTTCCGACGACTTTTATTTAATTTTTTCTCGGTCAGAATGGGTACAGTCATTGCATATTAATTGCTTACACTCAATACATTGGGCAATGGGGTCAGAGCTGGAATCACAGATGATGCAGACGCTAGAATTTTGACAGAAGGTAGTATTTGTCATATTGAATTCAGTTACTGTAGCGTTAGTAGACAATTTAATATCACCACAGTTGTGGTTTTGCAAACAATTGGCACTGTGACCAGCCGGTCGCAGCGAAATCCACAGGTAGCAGGGGTCTAAGTAGGGAGGGGAGAGCAGAGGGGCTATGCGAAACTCTTAATGCCTCGTCAAGGTCAAGTGTCTGTTGGACTCATGTATAAGTTGATTTGTTGTTGTTGTTTTGTTGTTTTGGTTTTATTGGCGCATCAGCTACTAAGGCTATAATGCGCCAAGACCAGGTCATTTATAAAAAATTTTTTTTAAACTTTCAGTGACCTAATTAGTTAGGTCACTATGTCAAAATGTATAACAAATATATAAAAGAAACAAGTAAAAATTTTATATATGAGTAAAAATATTTATTGATTTTAAAAAGCTAAAAACAGCAGACACGTTGTCATTGTCAGATAAAATCTGACTGAGTGTATACGGCTCAGTCAGATAATTAAAAACGGTAAGACGGATATTGCTAAAATCTGAACATTCGATTAAAATGTGTCTAATTGATAAAGCTGTGCCACAAGACTCACACATAGGAGGGTCATCAGCCCTCATGTATAAGTTGAACTACAAGATAATGGCTGAAAGCGCTTCTGTATAGAGTAGCAGAATGAACATGTAGAAATTCATTTAATACTTATCTGTTGTCTGCTCAAATAATAAAGTACTTGCACCTGGCAATCCAAGGGCCTATCCTTATGTGGTGGCACTAATAGGAACCTAATAAAGTATTAGGAACTTAATACTTTAATTAAAAAACACACAAATCAAGAAAAGTTTACGGAGCACATCATACAAATAGCCGGACACAATCGTCCCCCTAGCGGAATCATCGGCATAAGAGACAAAGTTAGAATCACGTGCTAGGAAAGGTTCCAAAACTGCTGTGAAGAGAATTGTTGAAAGCAGAGTCCCTTGCGGGATGCCTCTTGTGACGTCGAAAGTTACCTGGAAATCGTTGACAGTAACAGTCAGATGTCTCAGAAGTAAGATGGACTTGAAGATTTGTAGCAAGGTCTCTGCAACACCGAAGTAGTGCTTCAGAATAGTAAAGAGAGTTGGTAGGTATATAGAATAGAATAGAGGCATCCCCAGTCCAATCCGCTCATGCACTGCAAAATGATGTCCAGCTTGAGATGTTTAGTAGAGAAGGCAGTTCAGCAGCATACTCATCAGGTAACTCAGGGGAATTGCACGCATGGATAACTGGCAGGCGATTGGCAGATGATCTGAATGAAATTTGAAATTGCTAGGCACGAGCTTGACGTCTTGTATAATATGGAATATTAGGTGGAGTGCTTGGCTTCCTCTAGTAGCCGGCGCTAACAACCGTGTAAGGTCAAAGGTCCGAAGTGTGACCTCAAGACCCACAAGAGCATTTTCGTGCTTAGGGATCGGCAAGTTGAAATCGCCCGCAACTACATTTGGAGTTCTAGTAATAAATTTGTTTCCAATCAGGTGAGTAGCTCAGATGTAGAGTCTTCATTGGGATCTGGGGGGGGGGGGGGTGTAAACCAGGCAGCACAGAATTTGAATAAGAGGACTCCTCAGCGTTGTATACCTTACATTAACGTTGTTCGACTGGCTTACTCTTGTCCTTATTGGCTGAAAACAATCGTTAAAAAAGATTTCTACACCACCACCCCGTCTGGTGTTTCTGGAATTCCCAATTTGCTTGTAGGGAGTGGTAAGAGGCACAAGATCAAGCTGCCAATTCGCCGATAGCCATGTTTCAGTAAGACAAATGATGTCAAACTCATCAAGAAAAAGAAGGGTCTGGAGGGAGTGAAGTTTGTTTTTTATGATGCGCACATTTCGCATGAACAACAAAAGATTTCTGTCTTGTGAACCTGGTTGCATATGGCCCTCTTGTTGCTATGCTTGTATATCCTGTCTGGGTCCGTTGTATCCGATCGGTCTACTCCTCTCTTGATACAGCTTAATGAGGGTGCCTAAGGGCCAGCAGCCAGAATCCAAGACGATATGCTTCGCATTCCCTGGGCAGTAGATGATAAAGGAAGATTAGGTCGGAAATCTCCTTTTGATAGCCTTTGCATCAATCTTAATCCCATGTTCATGGGCAAAGAGGGCCTCGATACTTTCCGCTTGCGTTGAAGGACCCAGTCTCGAAACAAAAATTCTCTCTTTTCTGTACAGGTGATATATTATAAATCTCCTCCAGTCTTCTAGACTGAGTGGCCGAAACCGGTTGGGGAGGGGCAGAAACTTGTGTCTCCTGTATTGGTAATCTGTTCCCTCGGGGTTCCACTGTCAAAATGCCTTCTGTGGAAATAGCGATTTGGTGGTTATGGCTGTAGGATTGTGCTTGAGAGTTCAATTGATGAAGATGACTCGAGGCAAACACCTCAGCAAAGGTCCGTCTATTTCTGTTTTGGGTGGGGGTAAAATACTGTTATTAAATAGTGTTTAAACATATTATTAAACGCTGTAACATCAGATTTTGGCTGCCAGGCCCCAGTAAGATAAAAAGAGATCCTTTACAAGCATTATGAATGATTTGATTTTAACTGGCAAAATTTTGGCCCTCTTAAAGTGGTAACATCACCGTCCTCCTCACACCCTGTGACGAAGACCCCAGTTCGAATCAGTAACGTTAACGGGAGGAATTTTTTATGGGCCTTTTTCCAACGTGGCTAAGTTAGTCGGTGTCGGGGGGGGGGGGGGTTGCGTAGTTTTATCTTCCGGAAATTCTGTTTTGTTTTCATCCAAAAAATTGAAAATTGAGCTCCGAACATGTAATTTACAGACGACATACACGGAGTGACATGGCCTCAGTCCCTGATGCGCCTAATACCCTGGTTTTCGCCCTTTTGTTTTTTAAATAATGGCACTCTTAAGTAATTAATTTTATTTTGTGGCACGCTCGCTCAATTTTCTGCCTACTAGATCCGACTCTCTCTCTCTCTTTCTCTCTCTGTATAACTAATATGGGGGCTTAGAGGGGAACAGGTATCCTGTGTGTTATCAGACACTCGGCCTAAAACACTGATGGATCCAATATCTCTCTATTACAGAAGATTTAGGAGAAGTCCGGTTGGCCTGCCTCCCTAAAATCCACTCATGCACACCTTCTCGATGGTAAGCCCTGTTACGTCACTTAGGTGGCAACGAACGTGTAGAGTGGTTCTCTTCAAGACGCCTGGTCAGCGTGAAGAGGAAAAGACCAAACCCTTCAGCAATGAGAGCACAACAATACAAATGGCCCTCAGTCCCCAGCAGCTTTCACTCTCCCTCTTACGGCAGCGAGAGGATCAGAGTGGAAGCAGAGGGTGCTAAGAATCTCTGGGTACGACCAGGCTGCCATGCACGGAAATTGAACTTGGCCTGTTATAATGTACGATCACTCATCGGTGAAGACAGGATATTAGAGCTGGAAAAGGAATTAGAAAATGTGAATTGGAATATCATCGGTTTGGCTGAAACAAGAAGAAGAAATGAATCACTTATAAGTTTATCAAGTGGAAATCTGCTGTACACCAATGGAAACAGTGAAAGGAGTGAAGGTGGAGTTGGGTTTCTGGTCCATAAAGATTTTAAAAACAACATTTTGGAATTCAAAAGTACATCACCAAGGGTGTCAAGACTAATACTCAAGATTTCTAAGAGGTACAAGCTAAAGATTATAATGATTTATGCACCAACATCAAGCCATGATGATGAAGAGGTTGAAGAAATGTACACTGAAATTGAGAGTCTTCTAGATGAGCAGAAAACCCACTACACTATTATTATGGGGGACTTCAATGCTAAGGTTGGAAAAAGGCAAAACAGCGCAGAAAGAGGAACTATAGGAAATTTTGGAATTGGTGAAAGAAATAAAAGAGGAGAAAGACTTGTGGAATTTGCAGAATCTCAAGGAATGTCAGTAATGAACACTTTTTTCAAGAAAAGGGTGAACAGAAAGTGGACATGGAAGAGTCCAAATGGATTAACAACTAATGAAATCGACTTCATCCTCACTAACAGAAGATATATTGTGAATGATGTTACCGTCCTGAATAAGGTAAATGTTGGAAGTGATCACAGAATGGTAAGATGTACACTTGATATAGATGTAGGAAAGGAAAGGAAAAAACTGACCCAAGTAAATAATACAAAGGTCTTTGAGATAACACAAGAGGAGAAAAAGCAGTATGTACTGGAACTTAAGAACACGTTCGAGCTTCTGCAGTCTGCTCAGGACCATGATATCGACGAGGAATATTACAACTTTCTGAAAATGATAAAGCCCAAGAAACCTATAGGGAAAAAGAAATCCAAAGAAGAAAAAATTAGTCAAGAAACACTTGTCATGATGAACCAAAGACGACAAATGAAGAGCAAGAAAAACACTGACAGGGAGAAAATTGAGTATACTGAGTTATGCAAAGCCATTAGAAAGAGACTCAGAGAGGACATAAGAAGATTTAACACAAGAAAAGTAGAACAAGCATTAAGGGAAAACAAAGGATTTAAATCAGCAGCCATGAGCAGTAATACAGAAAGACAAATGATACTGAAACTGAAGAATAGCGATGGTGTACTTATAAACAGCAGACAAGGCATAATTCAAATAGCAGAAGACTACTATAGAGAACTATACAAGGAGCGAGGGAATGATACCAGCAGTGGGGAACATGGATTGCAAAGTAGCAACACATACGACATACCCGATATTCTTCCTGATGAGGTAGAACATGCATTAAAGAAAATGAAGAATCGGAAAGCCCCGGGAGAAGATGAAGTTACTGTAGAGTTGTTAAAATTGGGAGGAAGAGACATAACACAAATACTGGCAAGGCTCTTCACAAAGTGCATTAGAAAAGGTGTGATGCCTAAGCAGTGGAATAATGCAATCATAGTTTGGCTGCATAAGAAAGGACATAAATCAGAAATTGGAAATTATAGACCAATTAGCTTGTTATCCCATATCTACAAGTTGTTCACAAGGGTCATTACTAACAGATTAGAAAGAATACTTGATGAGAATCAACCGAAAGAGCAAGCTGGCTTTAGGACAGGATTCTCAACTATGGATCACCTTCACGTAATATCACAGCTAATGGAGAAAGCAAATGAATATAAAACACCATTATGCCTGGCATTTGTGGATTATGAAAAGGCATTTGACTCCATACAGCATAAGGCAATGTTTCGGGCACTGGAAAGACAAGGCATAGATACTCCATATATTATGATTTTGAAGAAAATATATGAGAGTGCTACATCCTTTATTAGACTAGACAAAGACGGTAGGAAATTTAAAATCGAGAAAGGAGTTCGACAAGGAGACACAATATCTCCGAAGCTGTTTACTGCTGCCCTTGAGGAAGCTTTCAGAAGATTAGACTGGTCGCAGAAAGGAGTCAATGTGAACGGAGAGTACCTAAACCATTTACGATTTGCAGATGACATTGTGGTCATAAGCCACGATCCCAAAGAATTAGAGGAAAATCTTAATCAGTTATGCACAGTTAGTAAGGATTTTGGACTAAAGATGAATATGGCTAAAACAAAAGTAATGATGAACAAGTATGAAACGGAAAGGGAAATAATGATTGAAGGAGCAGTAATTGAAAAGGTGGAGTCATATACTTATCTGGGACAAGTTATTAGCTGTAATAATGATAAATGGCTGGAAGTCAAGAGAAGAATAAATTTTGGATGGATAGCATTCAGGAAATATAGTCACATACTGAAGAGCAATATCCCAGTTTGTCTGAAACGTAAAATAATGAACCAATGTATACTCCCCACCATGACTTATGGAAGTGAAACTTGGGCACTCACCAAAAGAATGGAAGAGAACTACACAGCGAAGAATGGAACGAATTATATTGGGAATCAGACTGTTAGATAAGAAGAGAAACACATGGATTAGGCAGCAAACTCAAGTAAAGGACATTCTTATCAAAACTAAAGAACTAAAATGGTCTTGGGCAGGACACATAGCTCGAAGACATGATGACAGATGGACTAAGAAAATAACAGAATGGTACCGAAGAGGAGCTAGAAGAAAACCTGGAAGACAAAGGCGGAGATGGATAGATGAAATTCATGAGTTTTTGAGTAGTAAATGGATGGCCAGTGCTCAAAACAGAAGGAACTGGAAAGTTGCTGGAGAGGCCTTCATCCTGCAGTGGATTGAAAATGGCTGATGATGATGATGATAACTAATATTAAAAAAAGAAAAAAAAAGATAGTTGTTATAATAATAAGGATGACTGAAATGAATACTTCAATTAAAAAAAAAAGAAAAAAAGTAACTTCCCCTAATTACGTGGAACGTTGTTATGGCGTCTCGGTTGAAAACCACCGCCAGAGTTTACGATAAATTATTGACGCGCACTTTAATCGTATTTAGCAGTCACGCAGTTGACCCCCTGCCCATTACAAACATCGCGCGCCAGTGCACTCACGCCGCTCACCATTCGGCTACATCGGGGGGGGGGGGGGAGTAACTGATTTAATAAAATTTCAATTAAAAATGTAAACTAATTCGCGTGTTCACCGTTAGTGGAGCGCGTGCAATGCTGGCGGGAGTCGAAATAATAAAAAAAATGTCCCGACGGAGCGACTTCCTCATCGCGCACCGGAAGCAGACACGTCGCCTTGCACGCGCTGGGGCGGCGAGTCAGGAAACGGGCGGCATCCGCTGCGCGATCTGTTCTCTCTCTCTCTCTCGCTGCCGTTGAAGACGACCGATAACGCGGCTCGTGCATTTACAGGTACTTTCCGCAACGTCTCCAAAGCGTTCTTTCTAAACGAAAACTCCGGAAATTAAATTTAAAAATGAGTCATTCATTGGTTATGTGATTTAAACTTAATAAAACCTGAAGCGTTACAGAGTGGTGGACCCTGCTGTCCATTCTGTAGAACTGCCAACGGCACGGGATTCTTTTCGAACACGGGCAAGTAATCGTAGTCTGTCTACAAACGCGACAAATTTCCGCAGAATGACTTCCTCGGACCCTCGTGTTTGCAGCGCACGTTTTGACTGTTTATGAATCAGGAAATGCTAACTGCAGTAATTACTTACAAAGATCTAGGAGCAGCTTTGCCATCAAACGATAGCTTTGCCACACACGCACATTAACGGTGTTTATTGGAGCCGGCCACCAATTAACCGATTACTTAAACGCTTTCCTTTATTCCTGGGTTCAACCAAGCCGAACACAGCCCTTTACATAACGCCGGTACTCCCCTAGACTGGAATTGCCCCCCCCTTATCTATCACCGCATTCGGGAACTTGGAAAAGTCCACAGATTCAACTAAGGCCGAGACTAAATATAACGATCGATCTGGTTTATGATTGGATGAATATAATTTACAGTTCTATCTAAACGCGGGGTGATCGCGGGCCTCCGTTTCTTACAATAAGCTTCCCCACAAAAATAAGGTTGTGCGATCCGACATATTAGAACGGGTTACCTTTCTTTGTACCCGCAAGGTTTACAAGAAATGATGTGGTCACAAAGGAACTGGATGCAAAAAATAATTTTGATATCATATACACCTAATTCTGTTTTTGCACGAATTTGATTTAACACGAATTCAAAATAAATATTTCATTCTCTTTTGATTTAACACGATTTCTATGAATTTTTTTTTGCCTAAATTCTAAAAAATTTTTTTTTTATTTGTGGCATATTAGTATCATTTCTTTTTTTTTACACGCACCAATAGATTGGATAACAGCTTGAAACGGTGATTTTGTTTACCAATGTGTACGTCTAGGTATCTATGAATCACCAACGTTATTATTGAATTTGGTACACATCTACGTATTCCTGCATTGTATCTTGGGAAGACATTTAGTAGTAAGCTCAATTTCAAAGTGAAAGAATCTTTAGTGAAATTTGTGCACATATAAATTTATTAATTTTGCCGATAGTCAATAAATTGTAAGTTTACAAATTTTTCGTACCTTTTTTTATTAATTACAACTGAGATATTTTTCGGTAGCCCTTACTATATAATGTCGAATAATTCGCCTATTACCAAAATGAAAAGGAAAGCGATTTCTTTGGAACTTAAAATTCAAATTTTAGATCGTCTTGCAACTGGACGAGGGGCTGCGTCTGTAGGAAAGCATTTTGGTGTACACGAAGCTACCGTAAGAACTATTAAGAAAAATGAAGCTGCAATTAGGAAGTCGGTATGTTCTGGAACAAAAGTAAGTGTTAATTCATCATCATACACAAGAGATATTGTCAAGGAAAAAATGGAAAAGACTCTGGTAATGTGGATAGAAGATCAGTCACAAAAAAGAGTACCAGTAGATGGAAATGCCATCAAGCAAACAGCACTAAAAATTTACAGACAGATCAAAGAAAAGGAGCCAAGCACTTCATCTCAGTTAAACCGAAAGAATGAATTTTCTGCGAGTACAGGTTAGATGACAGGGTTTCTTAAAAGGAATGATCTTCATAATATAAAAATTAAAGGTGAAACTGCATCTGCAGATGAATCGGCTGCTAAAGTATTCCCGCAGGAACTTGCAAAAATGATTGAAGATGGAGGATACACTCCTGATCAAGTGTGGAATGCAGATGAAACTGGTTTCTTCTGGAAACGAATGCCGAACAGAACGTATGTAGCCAAATCGCAGAAAACTGCTGGTGGTGTTAAGGTAGCTAAGGATCGTGTGACCTTATTATTTTCCTCCAACGCTTCAGGAGATCGTATGTTGAAACCACTGGTGGTAAATCGAGCCCTAAACCCACGTTCAATGAAAGGTGTAGATATCAATAAACTGCCTGTTCACTGGATGGCAAACAAGAAGGCCTGGGTGACCACTGCTATCTTTACAGAATGGTTCAACAAATGTTTCGTCTCAGAAGTCAGACGTTATATGAATTTGAAAGGTCTCGAATTTAAAGTTCTTCTGATTCTTGACAATGCACCCGGCCATCCTGTCTTGGAACACCCAAACGTACAAATTTTATTTCTGCCACCTAATACTACATCTTTGATACAACCGCTAGACCAAGGTATAATTGCTACAATTAAAACATACTACATAAAACTAACATTCCAACACGTTCTGGACAAACTGAATGATGAAACACTAACAGTCATTGATGTGTGGAAGAAATTCTCAATTATGGATTGTATCAATCAAGTTGAATTAGCGTTAACTGAATTAAAACCAGCAACTTTAAATGCGTGTTGGAAAGCGGTTTGGCCACAATGTGTAAAAAGCAAAGATCCCCTAATACGACCGAGTTTCCCAACAATGGCACACAAAATTGGTGGAGAAGGATTCGATGATCTATCGTTTGAAGATATTGATGAATTGTTAACCGACAAAGCCCTAAGAGAAGATGAAATATTAGAGCTTGTCCTTGGGACTCCTTATCCCACAGAACGTAGTAATTAATAAAAGGTCTGGAACTGGCCAAAAAATTAGGTAATCATTTTGTCAAACACGACCCTAATGAGGAATGATGCGCTGGGAAGTTTCAACGTGAACTGAAGTTGTTGACAGCCTCTTACAGAGAATTATATAACGGCCTAACCAAAACACGAACGCAACGATTAATAACTGAATTCGTTCGTAAAACCGGTGAAACATCAGCACCAGAGGAGACTCGTGCTGATTTTGCTGAAGGGATCACAGAAAGAATTTCATTAATAGAGGAAGAAGACGATGTCCACAACATTTCTAGTGATGGCAGTGATATTCCAGTCGTATGCGCCGTTTATTATCAGAAAGTGAAAATGAATCAAATCCTGTTATGTGTAAAATAGATTTTTTTGGTCATGAAGATTTTTTTTCCTTTCACATGCATACAAATTTACTTTAATACATTTTCATTACGTATTATTACATGTTTATTTTGTTGAAATAAAATAATAAGCTTAAAACGAATATTTTTGTGTTTTTTTTTTAATTATTTTTACTGATTTTTTAGATCCGGAACCAATCTTCTTTTCTTATATAAATACAATGTCTTTTTTTACACGTATTTTTCAGGAACGTATCTATCGTGTAAAAACAGAATTAGGTGTATTTGGATTTCAGGAAAGCTTTTGACACTGTTGCGCATGGAAGACTACTGTACAAATTGGAGCAGAATGGTATTAAGGGTAAGTTGCTACAACGGATAAAAGGATGGTTGAGTAGGAGAATATATGGTTTGTTGTATGTTTTTTTTTTTTTTTTAGGAGCATTAGCAACTAATACCATATTGCTCCAGGGATATGCGGTGGTCATTTCCTGACCTTTCCGCATCCTCCGTATTTGGTGGTCACGGGCTCGAACCCGGTCTAATCAAGAAGCGTGTGCTACGCACTGCTGCTCCTGCCCACCTGGCTACGGAGGCGCCTAAGTGGGAGAAGACAGATGGTGGTAATCAATGGGTGCCGCTCTTCGTGGACTAATGTTATTAGTGGAGTCCCACAGGGTTCGGTGTTGGGTCCACTGTTGTTTTGTATATTTATCAATGATATTGATGAAGGTATATCAGGCTTAATGTCGAAGTTTGCAGATGACACAAAGGTTGGCAGGGTTGTTAATGACAGTAATGGCAGTGTGCTACTGCAACAGGATCTAGAAACAGATGGGCTGAGAATTGGCAACTGAAGTTCAACCTTGACAAATGTAAAGTACTGCATATGGGTAGAAGTAACCCCAGAGAAACATACCAACTGTGTGGTACTACACTTAAGGTGGTAGAAAATGAAAAAGACCTGGGAGTAATTGTGCAGTCAGATATGAAGTTTTCTGAGCAATGCAGACAAGCTGCCAGGGCGGGTCATGGGGTTTTGTCAATGTATTATATAGGAATTTTGCTAGCAGGGAAAAGGAGGTGATTGTCCCTCTATATAAGGCAATGGTCAGGCCACGCCTTGAGTACTGCGTTCAGGTCTGGAGGCCTCATTTTAGGAAGGAAGTAGATTTACTTGAGCGTGTACAGAGAAGGGCAACAAGATTGGTGAGGGGAACGAAGGGATCCTCTTACCAAGAGAGGCTTAAGTTCTGCAAATTGCAGTGGCTGGAGACTAGGCACTTGCGCGGTGATCTGATTGAGGTCTATAAGGCCTTGAATCGGTTGAGCTCGCTGAATTCTGATGGGATCCTTCCACTTGTTCAGATTACGAATCTAAGGGGGCATAAATTCAAATTAAGAAAAGACAGATGTAGATTAGATGTGCGGAAATTTGCCTTTAGCCAGCGGGTGGTTAATTACTGGAACAAACTGCCATCTGTCGTTGTGGAAGTTGATCGATTAAATAAATTTAATATAAATAAATTAAATTTTTATTTATTTAAATTTAAATAAATTTAAATAAATTTAAGGACAGGCATTTGGTTCGATTAAATTTGATCGATTAAATAAATTTAATATAAATAAATTAAATTTTTATTTATTTAAATTTAAATAAATTTAAATAAATTTAAGGACAGGCATTTGGAGGGAATGGTGTGATTTTTTTTTTTTTTTTTTGGCCGATGCTGAATAAGCTCATACACTTGCTTTCCTGCCTCACGTGCCACTACTAAACCCAACGAACAAAATTTTAATAAACACTAAATCCAGATCTTTCTTAGATTTCAGTTCTTTTATTAATCATTAGCTCACAATTGTACATATCGGGTTGGTTGACCACCCTCAGAATTTTACGTACGTAAATTGAACCCACTTCCCTCGAAAAGTCAAGAATCGCTAAGACAACACTTTTCGTCATATTTTACTTTATTTTATTTTTTTGAAATTATACGCGACGTCGTAAGGCTATTTGTGGGAGGGCGACACTCAAAACGTCGGTTGAACTCCCGTCGTGTCACTGCGAAGATGCAGAAGTCTGTAGAGAGGGCCACGGGGAGTTGGCGTCCCTAGCCGCGGAAGGTGGGCGACTCTACTATCATCGCGGATGTCTCGAGATTGAGACACTCCTGCCACAGGAGGGACTGCGGCGATAAGAAAATGAAAGGCCTAATCCAGGAGAGGAAAAAAAGGAATCAAAAATAATAAATAAAATAGGAAAGAGGAACTCGTTGTAAGAAAACAAAAAGGGGGAGGAAATAAAAGAATAATCACCGAAGAATTTCTTCGATTTCTGAAGAAAAGAAAAGAAAAGAAACAGATAAAAATTAGCAAAATTAGCTTTAAAAATTGTGAACGAGCTCGGTTGACTGTACGTAGTGAACACACGCGGTCTTAACCGCTATTTACGTTGTTAACCTCGCGAATCGCACCTGCAGTTGAGTTCGGCAGTTTCCGTCGGGCAAAAACGCCCGAAGCCGAACCCCGAAGCGAACGGAGGTCCTGAAGTAGAACGGATTCATGGCCCCGGGAGAGAACTGTGGAACGGCAGGATGGAGAACGATTGTGAGGCGTCGTGGATGGCACAGCGATAAAGCGGGGATACCAATTTGTTTTTAAAAGTAACAACGGGAAGAAATGGAGGACTGTGGAGTTGGCCGCTCAAATAGAGAGGAAAAAGATAGCGTGGGACAGTTTCGGAGGGACACTCAAGAGTGACTTCAAGCTGTGATCTGTTATCGGCTTCCAGGGTAAGGACCAAGTCATCTGCGTACGCCTGAGTATTGACGTTTGCTAGGTTTGTAGAGAGGAATTCGTCTAGGAAGATGTCCCAGAAGACGGGCCCCCAGCACGAACCCCTGTCGATCGGTGGTCGGGTGATTTGGTTGTGTGGTGTTCTGACAGTTATGCTGCGGTTCGAGAGATAGATTCGGATACAAAGACATAGGTTTTGGGGCGGGTTTGTGGCTCGAAGTCTACCCACAGCTGACCGTCCCTTCCTGATTAAGTATGGCATCGGGAAGGGACAACATGTGACATGTGAGGCGGAGTTGAACTTCCGTTCAGGTGCCGTCCTACATAAGATACTATACATGTCTACATGCATGTCACATGTCGTCCCTTCCTGATGCCATACTGGTTTTGCGACTGCAGATTAGCGTTGACATAATGAGTTATGAGTTGTTATTCCGCTATGCAGGAGATGTTCCAAAACGTTTGCTGAGGCAGGAGAGAAGAGTAATTGAGGAGTAGGAGTCTGGTCTATCTTTCGGCTTGTTTGGATTTTTTAGGATCAAGCGTACACTCGCTACTTTCCACGCACTTGGGAAATATTCTACTTGGAGACAGTAGTTGAAGAGGTCCAAGTAGGGTGTGGGGTATATTCAATTAGTTTCTCAACAATTTCTGGCTCGAGTTTGTGGAGACCAGGTGGCAGACGTGTCGTAATTCTTGCTGCGGCTAAGTTAAGTTCCTCCAAAGTAAATGGTGGTTCCGTTGTTTCCGTACTGTAGTCATCATTTTCTCTGCAAAGCAAGAGCTGCTGCTGCTTCTGGGTTCTTACTATTGCTGGCTGCTTAAAGATTGCATCGAGAATATTATTTGTTGAGCTAGTCCAGGTGTTTATCCTACTTCCCGCTGGTGTTATGGATAACTTCTCCCCTGGGGAGTTTGTTGGTGGTAACCTTATATATCCCCCCCCCCCCCCCAGGGTTCCTGATTTCCAACTTAAGTGACAAGATCTTCCCATGATTTTTGTTTTTAGAACCATAGAGGTTAATTATTAAGGTATCTCGGGACTCAAGGGAGATTCTTTTGGATTTGAGAAGTGCCAATGTATCGCCAATAAATAAAAGCAGTTCTAAGAATGAAGTTGGCAAATATAGACCGGTTATTAGTCTGGCTTCGGTTGTAGGAAACATCTTAGAGGCAATGATTAAGAGTGCAATACAGGGACATTTAGATAGATATGCCATTCTGAAGGACACACAACGTGGCTTTGTTAACAGAAAATCATACTTAACTAACAAAGTAGGAGGTTTTCACATAGTTACTTATCGGATGGATTTAGAGAATAATTTCGGCTTAGTTTATTTAGATTTCGGCCAGGCATTTGATAAATGCCTTGCTAAAATCGTAAAACCTATACCATTTACTCTCGGTCCCTCATAAGAGGTCCCTGTATGAGCTTTAACAGGATGAAATTACCGGAAAAACTCTAAGATGGACTGCTCAGTGGCTACAGGGCGGAACGCAGAGGGTTGTAATTAATGGATATTCTTCAGATTGCAACGTCAGGAGTGGGGGTTCCTCAAGGATCAGTTCTTGGACAATTGTAGCTTCTCATTTTCAAAACTGACATCGACGAAGGGAAAGAAGGCGTGATGTCAAAATTCGCGGATGACGTAAAGATTGACAGAGCTGTTAATGGACGGTGCCAAGAAGCGCTCCTTCAGGATGACTTGAACAGACTTTAAAGATGGTCAGTGAAGTGGCAACTATATTTTAATGCTGCTAAACGCAACGTCTTACACTTGAGGAACAGCACCCCACAAATAAATTGTACACTTGGTGGTGTTAAACTAAAAACAGTGGTGGAGAAAAGGGATCTGGGAGTTACAATACGGCAGATATGAAATTTTCTGAACAGTGTAAACAGGCAACCAGGAAAATCCATGGTGTCCTATCGGTGATTTATCGAACGCAATCCTGTAGAGATAGGGAGGTCATAATCCCATTGTATAAGATCTGAAAAGAGGCATCGAGCTTCTTGAAATAGTCCCAAGACGGGCAACTCTCACGTGAGATCGTGAGACCGTATGAAGAAAAACTTCCATTATGTGGGCTATAGAGCTTAGCAACCAGGCACCTCAGTATGGATGGATGGAGCTTTATAAGGCTCTGAGAAGGATTAATAAAATGAATGAAGATGGAATTTTCGCTGTATGAAACAATTCCACAACTAGAGGTCGTACATTCAAATTAGAGGGGGCTGAAATTTAGATTAGATTACAGGAAGTTTTCTTTTAGCCAGAGATCGTTGGTTGCTGGAACAAGTTGCCCTCGCAGGTCAGTTTGAATAAACTGTCAGCCTCAACTGAAATAGTCCTGGTGCGCTACATCAGGACTATTACAGCTGGAGTCCCACAAGGCGGGGTCCTCTCTGGTATCTTGTTTTCAGCTGTTCTTCTGCCTTTTGTGACGGGCCAAACTGATATTACCACCTTCGCTAATGATATAAAGCTGCTATCAACCCTGGAGACACTGCTGACTACACAAATGCCTTAATCGTACAGAAAACCCAGAACCTCGAGGCCTTCCTATCCGGGTTCGGCCTTCACATCAATCCTGAGAAGTCGAAACAGTTGACCTTCTCGCTCAAACGCAACCCAACAATGGTGCAACCCAATATAAGAGGATCCGCGATTTCTGCTGTTCCGCAACACACCGATCTGGGCGTTATTTTTGACCAGAACCTCTCCTTTCTACCACACATAGACCATCTGCAAATAAAGTTCTGTCGACTCCGGTGGATCTTCAGCAACAACTTATGCATGTCCATGACCAGGCCGTTGGGTGCAGGTATATTAAGACACGTGCCTCTCCGGTCATACTTTATGGCGCAGAAGTCTGGACCTCAACTGCCAGAACGCATCTGAGACGGATTTTTGCGGGCGAATTTTGGCTATTGAAGTGGGCCATATGGAAATTCCGGCTTCCACCTGCACGAAGGACCACCCAGATGGCAGCATCTCTAAACGTCAGACGTCTTCCTGCCATTATCCATGAGAGAAGACTCGTATTTGCTGTAAAAATGATGGTTGGCATTATTTCGGACCCAGACGTTTGGGCTAACTGCGGTTGGAGGATCCCAGTCCCAAGCCTTACAGCTAATCCAGTCCTTCAGGCCATTCCAAACCGGTTAAAGTTATCCGATCGGTTCTTACCCGTGCAAATGCTGCAGTACGTATGCTCCTTGGGTGGCGACATCTACAAGTTCGCATTGGATAAAAAATACAGGCAGAACTTACTCCATCCACTTCCTTCTCAGAACCAAGTCACAGGACATTAGAACTTGCTCCCAAGGACCTGTCCATCACTCCCATGGATCCTTCACTGCATTGTTCCAACTTTCTGCTCCTGCTCAGATGACTCTAGCACTGTTTTAACAGGGCTGCTCCCTGGAGAATAATCTAACTTGATAACGTGCTGTTGTGTTTATATTTTCATATGTAAATTTTTCGATTTTTTTCCAATGTTTAAACCTACACTTGTATAATTATCAAAATTGTTTTTTTTCTCCTATCTCATCCTTGTTTATTACATTGTATTAGCCTTTACTGTAAACCCCTGGCTTGTAGCCGTGAAGGGTATTTTGTTCTTCTTCTTCTTCTTCTTCGTCTTAAATTCGACGGTCACCTGGATAAATTTAAATAAATTAAAAAGGTCAACCTGTGTGAGGAGGGAAGCATATAATTTGTGTTTTCTTATCTACTTTTTTTTTTATTTTTTTTGCTAGTGCGGAAAAAGCTTGTGGCTTCCTTGCACTATTTGCCAAACAGAAGAAGGATTCTTTATTGTATACAGAAAGCGCACTTCGGACACAACACCGTTCACGGCTACAAGCCAGCGGTTTACAAGAAATGATAACAACGTAATAAACAAGGATAAGAAAAAAAACAAACGGTACTCCAACCAATTATACATCCGCATTATTAAAGATTGGATCACAAAAAATGACAAATTTAATGCGTGTTGGGGAGTAATTTTTTTCCATGGAGAAGTCGGTAAATATCTTTATTGCAGGCAGTGATTGGTTCAATGATTGCCTGATGCAATACCACCCACAACAGCGACAACGATAGGGGTTTAACATGAAATTACAGTACTAATACAAGAAGAATTACATAAAACATGTATTAGGGCATAAAACGTATAATTACATATTTTACATTTAAAATTGATATTAACACTGGAAATGAAAAGACGTGGCAGTCACTCGGTTGAAGACGAGAGCTGGTCCCTGATGATGCGTCTTCTGTACGATTTGTCCTCTATCCGCTCCTTGTAGTCCACATCCATCTCCTGGACGTTGTGGAGCATCTCCATGGGCAGGAATCTATCCCCTTTTATAGTGCAGGACGGTCATCTGATCAGGCGCCGAAAGGTGGGAACACTGGAGTGTTGCATCCGTGGCAGCGATGGCATCGATGGAGAGATCATCGGGGGCAGACCTGAGCTGTACAGTTCTGAGGACCACCCTCAGAAGGAAGACGATGGAGTAAGTTCTTCTTACACTTTTTATTTACTGCGAACTTGTAGAGGTCGCTGTGCGGGGAGTGTTTGTACTGCAGCATTTGCACCGGTCGGATTTGTTATTGTTGTTGCAAGAGGATTTTAGGCGCATCAGCGACTAAGGCGGTGTTGCTCCGTGTATAATGTCTGTAAATTGCGCGTGTTCTGAGGTCGATTTTCTGCTTGCTGGAAGATAAACTGCAAAGTTAGGACCGATCGGATAACTTTAAACGGGTCGGTGTGGCCCAAAAGACTGGGTTGACTCTAAAGCTTGGAACTGGGTTCCTCCATCCGCTCGTAGTCCAGAAGTCGTGTTCGGAAATAATGCCAACCACCATTTTGAGAGCAAAGACGAGCCTTCCCTCGTGAATGATGGCAGGAAGACGTCTGATGCTGAGAGCTGCCACCATGTGGCAGCTGTCATTGCTTACAGATTATTATTATTATTATTAGACATATGGTGCAAGGAAGCCTGAGGCTTATACTGCACCAGCCAAAAATAAAATTCTGAATTACCTTCAGAGAGAGAGAGAGAGAGAGAGAGAGAGACCACCAAAAAGAGAAGAATGATGATATTCATCTGAGGACCCTGGGTGCGTGTAACAGATCGTCGTTATCAAGTATTATTGCGGGGATATTCTTTTAGGATAATTACTTTTCAAACATGAGGTATTCCTCAACGTTCTTCTGTGGGCCCTTTATTATTTAGCTCACCCGTATAAGACTGAAGTAAAATTATTCCTCACGCAGAGGGTACAAAATTACTGCTTTACGTTGAAGACAAAATAGCAGATTGCATTTGATCATTACGATTGGTATTTCTTCTGAAATACCAATCATAATGATCAAATGCGATCTGCTTTCTTTTCTTCTTTTTTCAAATGCTGGTCAGAAAATGACAACTTCGCCATAAATATATCCAAATGTGAAACTATTTCCTATCATCACCCCTTCCCCCAAAATAATAATAATAAAAATAATAAATAAATTAAAATAAATCCAATCTCCATAGACCTCCAAGAAATATCTCTCATTCGAGATTAACAGTTCTCTGAAAAGTTACATTTTCGGAGAATTGTTCATTCACCCTCGTATAAATAACATCTTATAAGAAGAAGAACTCTTTATTATATGCAGAAAGCACATTGCTGTATACAACCCCCTTCACGGCTACAAGCCAGGGGTTTATATAAAAGAAATCACGAGCTTATCGTAAACTTGGCTTTATGAGAAGATTCTTAGAGAGAGAGAGAGAGAGAGAGAGAGAGAGAGAGAGAGATAATCTTTTATTACCCTTCACGGCCATAAAGCCAGGGGCTTACAGTTTCCCAAACTTCCGGGAAAATTGAACAATTATTTACAAAAATGTAATTTTACAAAGAAAACATATTATAATACAAAGGAGAGAACTCCTTACGAGAGTTAAATCTGCTTGAGCTGGCTTAACATCGAGATAAGAGCACCAGCTCAATCAGACAGGAACAGGTGCAAGGTACACATCAGTCATTGCTGATTAGTCCTACTCGTCATAATTTGTTTCCGGTAAGTCCGGTCAGCAGCGAATTTGTTCAGGTCGGCGTCCAGTGCCTGGGTTTGCTTGAGCATCTGCTGAGGAAGGAACCTGTCCGAGAGATGGAGTCGTGCTGAATGCGAGTAGAGCTCGGGATTGGCCCTAAGGGCAGCAGGGGGGATCCTCCAGCCACAGGTATCCCAGAATGAAGGTGTTGCCATTATGCCTGTTATCATCTTGACTGTTGCTAGGAGGCGTTGGTCGTCGACTAAGGTGGGAAGCCGTGGAATTCCGAGAGAGTTGGCAAGCTGCGTGGTACGAATCAGAGCTGGAAGGTTGTGCTTCCTGTTGGCCCACTTTAGGAGCCAGAATTCTGTGGCAAAGAGTGGTTTTTTATTGACGGTGCCGCTGACGCCCAAATTTCAGCAGCATAGAGTAAAGGTGGAAATATAACTGTTCTTATGTACCTCACGGTTATCTTTTTATCTCTGATATGAAGGAGATGCTGTTTTGCTATCCACCGGAGTTTTGAAGCACGTGTGAGGAGCATGTCCATGTGGGCGTTGAATCGAAGTTTTGAGTCGAATACAACGCCCAGATCACGATGGCTGGACACAATTGGGATGAAGGTGTTGCCGACCAAAGGCGCAGGAGAGAAGAATGAGTTTGCTTCAATGAATACACCATGAATTCGGACTTAGCAGGATTGATCTTGAGCCCAAACTGGCAGAGGTAAGATGTGACTGTGGTGAGAGTGTTGTTAATTTCCACTTTTACCAGATCTAGGTCTTGACCGGGGATGATGGGAGTGAGTATCTTGATATCGTCCGCATAGCTCAGTAGACATCGAGAATGTGCAACCAGTGGGAAGATAATGGATGAAAACAGAAAGCCCGAAAGGACCCCTACTTGTGGGACTCCTGCGGTGACGGATCTAGTAAGGGTGCGATCTCCTGTATGAAGCTTTATAACTCTGTTATGCAGAAGAGAGGAGAGAAAGCACAGTATGTTCCCTGTGATCTGGAAGTGGCATTCCAGGAGAGTGAGCAGTTGGTTTACTTGGACGGCATCAAATGCAGCCTCAATGTCTAAGTAAGTCACAGCTAGTTCCTGCCTATTCTCCAATGCTGACAAGATAGTATTCGTGGTGGCTAGCAGATTGGTGATCGTTGATCTGTTTGGAAGGGAGTAGTGAATTTGGGCTGGATTACTGGGCAAGATCTGCTTAGTGAGGATAGGGAGTAAGGCCTTCTCCAGGAGCTTCAGCAGGCTGGAGGAGTTGGAGATGGGTCGGAAGTGTTTAGGTTTCGATGGCGACTGAACTTTGGCTAAAGGTTTGATGAGATAGTTTTTCCACTGCTGTGGGAAAATTTTGTTCGAGAGTAACTGGTTGAAGATAATTAAAAGTGGCTGAATAATGTAGGAACTTAGGCATTTGAGCATGAATTGGGGAACTCCATCATCACCGGTGGTTGACGAGGCAGGTAGAGAATTGATGGCTACGATCAGCTGTTGTTTTGTAATCTGAATGTTGTTCAACACTTCTTGCTGGATGGGCTCTGTTAGTAGAGCTAGATCTGAGTTTGGCATAGGATTACGGTTAAATCTTGTGACGAAATCGAGCCACAATTCAGGACCAAGTTGTAAAGGAAAATGAGGGTTCACTTTCTTGTATGGAATTTTTCCTTTAGCCATCTCACGGTTAACATATAATTTGATTGCCTCAGACTTCAGGCGATTAAATTGAGCCCGTGCCCTTGAATAAACGATGTTGTTTTCCTTCTGGCTTCTAATTTGGGGGCTGGCAGATATGCGGTCACATGGATCGGTCACATGATCAGAGTCAAATGACGTTTCTGTAATGTAATCAAGGGTGCAAGGGAAAGAGGCTAGAACTAGGTCTAAGAGGTTATTCCTCCTGGTTGGAGCTTTATTAATAAGTTGTAGGTCAGCACATCTCAAGTGTGCTGCACACAGACGTCAAATGTCACGAAGTTGTATCCTAACGTAACGAGGATTGCTTCATAGTTAGGAGAGTTACTGGATTTATTATCCAATAGCTTGAAAGTGGATTTCTTGTAAAATATTGCGACGCCTCCACCCTTGCGTGCAATCCGAGATGTGAATACGACCCCATAATCAGCTGGGGCAGCTGCCGCTAGGAATTCTTCATCATCATTCAGCCAGGTTTCGGTGATGGCGAGCAGGTCAAAATGTCCGGGGAGCAGAATTTGCTCCATAGTATCAAGCTTGTTCCTAAGACTCCGCACATTCTGATAAAAGATGGTGCAGGCAAGTACTCTGGGTACTTTGATACGGACGGGTGGTCTCTGACATGGCACTACT
This sequence comes from Mastigoproctus giganteus, assembly GCF_048544385.1. Classification (NCBI taxonomy): domain Eukaryota; kingdom Metazoa; phylum Arthropoda; class Arachnida; order Uropygi; family Thelyphonidae; genus Mastigoproctus; species Mastigoproctus giganteus. The sequence goes on along the minus strand of NC_143577.1, from coordinate 294,245 downwards.
CGATTCAGCGGGGTGTGTCTAGGATTGACGAGCACAGAGATCGGCATATTGGTGTTCTGTGTCTGTGATTCTGGTTGCGGTAACAAGATCTGGCATTGCTATGAATCAGGGTACCATTGGTGGGAGTCCTTTCCATTACTTCTATATCGCTGCCCTTTATGCCCGAGATACGGCATAACAAGAGCTCCAGCAGGCCAGATTTCAGGATTGAAGAGTGCTTCAAAATCTGCATCAGCTACATCGATCTTAAAGGAGGCGTAGGTGGGATATTTCGTGGACAGCTTAGTGAGTGACTCTACCATTCATTTTGAATGCAGCAAGAAGGTTTTCCACATCATCAGCTGAGGTAGCAGGGGAGAGCCTACTAATGAAGACATTACGCATCCGCTTGTCCATCATTCGAGTGTTCGCAATTTGCATCTTGCTGAAGTGCAAATTGGTTCCAATAACTTTAAGATTGGGGCTCAGTTCCTTAAGAGTTGGATTACGGGTCAGTGTTTGTTCTTTTGTTCGTTGGCTTGTAATCATTGCATACGTTGTAGTGTCTCTATGGGTCTTTACATTAGATACAATCGTAGTCCCTGTATAATGGTTACCCCTCACGTTGTTTGAGGTGGAGCCACAATTGCGATGTACTTCCGCAGCCAGAGCATTATCCGGTCTCGAGCGCGAGGACCCCCATATGTGAGTTTTGTGATCGCGAAAAAGTGGAATTTGGCAGGTTTTGCTCCTGATGACTTCTTTGGATCTTCTGGGAGGCAGTATTTCCAGAGTATTCGCTGGCATCTGCTGTGATTTCAGGGCACACAACTACAGACTCACATCTTGTAAGAATGGGGGATGGAGAGGAGTCATGTGATAATAAAGATGGGGTGGTTTGGGTAGGAGCTCTCGGTTTCGATTGAACGTGTCCGTCCGGAGGATGCTGCTCATGATGGTTAGTTTGAACAGCAAGATCACAAACAGAGTGCTTCAGGTCATCAAAGTTTTTTCCCAACACCTCCAATGTTTTGTGCATGCATTCATTTTGTTCTCGTAGTCGCTTGTTTTCAAGCAGTAGGTCTGCGAGGATATTATGAATTGGGGATAGCTTCATGCATAAAGTTGTCTCGGTGTTTGTGAGGAGCGAGACAAAGAGTGGACTGTGTTCGAGTGATGCTTGATTAACTATTGCTGAGATCTCTGTCGATAGGATGTTATCCTGTTGGGAACTACTTGATTTTTGCATGATGAGATTTTGTTCTGCCAGTAATGAGTCAGGGGTCAATTCCACATGTGAATCTGACGATCTCAGTTTTTCCGTGTCTCCTTCAGGTGCGGGTTGGGTCCTGTGCTCAAGTGAATCCGAAATTTGGTTAACGTCGTTGTTAGAAGTTTCACCAGTTGTTTTTTGTCAGGATTATCTATTCAAAATTCCAAATTAACGCAAAAATTATATTCCTCTTTAGTCCTTCCTTTAGTAGTTGTTGTGGAAGTTGATGGTTTAAATAAATTCAAGGAGGACCTGGATAAACCTTTAGAGGGAATGGATGGGTGAAATTGTTTTTTTTTTTCTTTTTTTGGCCGATGCTGCATAAGTTCATACGCTCGCTTTCTCGCATCACAGGCCTCTGTCTTATCTGGCTGAATATAAAAGGAAACCATTAGTTTTTAGAAGACATACTCGAGGATTGAGGTTTATTCTCAAAATGATTCGTAGTAAATGTTTAAACAGCGCCCTCTTATTAGCAATCAATTTTCACGTTCCAAAAAAAAAAAAAAACCACACGTTTTCATAAAACTTCTCTGTGGAAATTTAGAAGAGACGTTGGTAAATTCAGGGCGGCTAATGCCCTTCTCCGTCTCCTAGATCATTACGAAGTAGACCCGTTCATATCTGATGTAAACTGCGATAAGCAATTTAAGGAGATTTATTTGAGTTCTACCACCATCGATGCACGAATATCAATTTGGTACAAATTAATTGTTATTAAAATATATTGGGAATAACTATAAAAGCTATCACTAACTTTAAAGAAATTGTTGAACTTTTAAAGTTATTACATCTGAATTGTTATCGATGGAAACGCATTTGAAAACTGTTAAATAACGCGCTTCGTAATCGGGTCTTCTGTTTGAACGCGCTTTTGATGAATAAATAAATCGGGCGGTCCTTAGTAAAGTGCAAAGTGTGTTTAGGATCAAATGGCACCAGGGGTTTCCCCATCTCCGCGTAGTTTACATTGTGGTGTGATTACAGTTCACTGTAAAGGCCACAGATTTAAAAGTATATGGATCTTGAGGTGTGTGATGTCGTGGACCGTTGTTCTTCTGTCTGGCCATTTAGCCGCCAGACCTCTGCTGAGGCCCGACGTTGCCCACATTTCGCCCCGTGGAGGCAGACCAGGTACCCAGTAGTTGTAGTTTACTCTGGAAAGTCCTGCCACCTAGTTTCCTGAGATTTCAGTGGCTAGGACCTAAAAAAAAAAAAAAATTCGTGCCGGAGAATCTTCTGCCGTAATTGCCAAACGCCTAAAGTCAAACGGTGGACCAAACAAAGGAGAAGAAAATGGCTTTGCCACCTCTGCGCAAATAACTCAAAACGGCGGATATCTCGGAGGAAGAGGTACCTTCTATCACCGTTGCCGAGGCAACTCCTTCCGGGTCCTCGGGGTTGTTTCAGGTGCTCTGTTCGAATGTCGGAAGCTCTACATCATTGTCAGCAATCGGGATGCAAGCTTACGCGTTGGGACAGACGATGCCTTTTTGGAACGGGAATTCAATTTCGTCCTGCCGTCTCCGCGACGGACTCCCGTGAATATCCCCTTAGAAATTCTGGAAATAAAAAACATTTTAAGTGACAACACCACTACACTCAATGCCTTCTCTGAGGGTTTCAAGACCAGCTTAGGTGAGGTCCTGTCTCCAATAATGGATTCTTTTGCTTGCCTTAATGCTCAGAATAGAAGACTCAGAGCCCAAAATACAGAAATCTTGAATCAAGTTCTCTTGCTGAACGATCATCTCATAGATCTGAAGATCTTTGTTAGTAAATGCTGTCTTCCTTCTAGTCAGACGTCAGTGATGGACCATCGGGAACCTCATGAGCATTTACGTGAAGTGGATGAGGCCCCTTCGCGATCTTCAGCCCAAACTGTTCGATGCCAGGAGGGACAACCGATCCAAAAAATTCACAGAGTTCACCTCTATCTGCAGACAGGTTGACTCAACAGATCGGCGCTCCTGCCGTTGAGCTGAACCCACTGGATACGCATCCCTCGCATTCTGACCCCGTTGAGCTTGACCTGCCCATGGTTGCTGATAGGTATGGTATGTTGAGGGTCAGACAGCTGCGGGGATTTCTCCCATCTCCGCGTATGTTCTATGTATCGATTGACAATACCCTGTCTATGGCAGAGGTTTAAAAACAATGTATGGGTCATGTGGTATGTAGTTTATTGTGCCCATTGTTCATCCGGCCTGTTGGCCCCCGGGCCCCTAGTGAGACCCGGCGTTACCATACCTAACGACAGGGACGCCGGCCGGGTGTACCAAAGACTAATTATACTCTGGCAGGTCCTGCCACTTACTTTCCTGGGATTTCAGTGACTAAGACCTTAAATAAAGGTTGGAGCGATCGCAGCTGATTTAAGTAAGATTGCATTTAGAAAGCGCTACGTGGGGTTTTACGCTGAAAGAACTATTTTTAGAGAGCCTAAAAGGTCGGGAAAAATTTGATGTGATTTAAATTTGGACATGTGGGGCAGTCGCTATACAAGAGAAAGTGATGGGAGGGGAGGGTGAAGAGAGGGGAGATGAAATAGGAAGAAGAGGGGGTCGGATAAGAAGGTTACCCCCCATTTTCAGTGGGGCTTGCCCATGCCCCACCAGGGTGAAAATATGGGGAGGGGAGTGAACAAATACTCTCCTCCCCACCTCCCCGTGAAATAGGAAAAAACAAGGCCTCACAAGGGAGTGCGGTTTTGGGTCGCCAGTAGGCCATCCAAATCACCCTAAAGTCTTGTCTTTCTGTGGTGGTGAGTTTTTTTTTGTATATCACGTAGTTGTTTGAGCAGTCCTTCTGCAGTCCTTCTAGTCGGGTTGCCTTTTCTGTATTGCAATCATTGATTTCCTTCTGGAAAATAGATCCTGGGCATATTGACTGAGTGCCTTGTAGTCCTCTTGAGTGTCTAACAGTCGGGGTTCTTGGTTATCTGGGATATATTGGATTACCCTTATTAGGAGTAGTCGTAGGTCGTTATACAGATCACCCTCAAACATTAAGTGTCTCCAGGACTCCGGGTTGCTGATATTATTAATATTTTTAGGGTTGCCCGTAATTAAATACATTAACCCGTATTTGAGTCTGTAAATTGCGTATGTTCCATGGTCGATTTGCCTGGACAAAAACCCCAGTTACTGGGGAGAAAAACCTTGCTATCTACGCCTGAGACCGACTAACTCAGCCACGGAGTGATGAAGCCCATTAAAGTTCCTCGCGTCATCGAAGGGATTCGAACCCAGGCCTTTTCCACCCGGTGTGGGGAGGACGGTGACGATACCACTGTGCTACCCGCGCAGACTCCTGGTTGCTGATAGTCGTTGTTTTTGTTGTTTTTTGGTTTTTAGGAGCATTAGCAACTAAGGCCATATTGCTCCGTGAATATGTGGTGGTCATTCCTGACCTTTCCGCATCCTCCGTATTTGGTGGTGACGGGCTCCAACCGTGGTCTAATCAAGAAGCGTGTACTACGCACTGCTGCTCCTTCCCACCTGGCTACGGAAGCGCCTGCTGATAGTCAACGTACAAGGATCAATGTTTGAATCTGGGTGAACTAACTCGTATCAACCTTGCAGATTACAACAGAAAAAGCATGGTCGCCAAGTTCCGAATCAGCCGAACCACGGTAATAACATGATGGAGATCAGAGAACATCCCACCAAAACAGGAATGGACGGACCTTTGCTCAGGGGGTTGCCTCGAGTCATCTTCATCAATTGAATTCTCAAGCACAATCTTACAGCCATAATCCCCAAATGGCTATTTCCACAGAAGGCATTTTGACAGTGAAACCCCAAGGGAACAGATTACCAATACAGGAGACACAAGTTTTTGCCCCTCGCCAACCCGTTTCGGTCACTCAGTCGAGAAGACTGGAGGAGATTTATAATATATCAGCTGTACAGACAAGAGAAAGAACTTTTGTTTCGAGACTGGGTCCTTCAACGCAAGCGGAAAGTATCAATGCTCTCTTTTCCCATGAACATGGGATTAAGATTAATGCAAAGGCTATCAAAACGAGGGTCCCGACCTACTCTTCCTTTATCATCTACTGCCCAGGGAATGCGAAGCATATCGTCTTGGATTCTAGCTGCTGGCCCTTAGGGACCCTCATTAAGCTGTATCAAGAGAGGAGTAGACTGATCGCATACAACGGACCCAGACAGGACATACAGGCATGGCAACAAAAGGGCCATATGCAACCGGGTTCACAAGGTGGAAAGTTTTTGTAGTTCATACAGAATGTACACAGCATAAAAAAAACAAGCTTCACTCCCTCCAGACCCTCCTTTTTCTTGAGGAGTTTGATATCATTTGAGTCTGCGCGGGTAGCACAGTGGTATTGTCACCGTCCTCTCCACATCGGATGGAAAAAGTCCGGGTTCGAATCCCGTCGATGACGGGAAGAACTTTAATGCGCTTTTTTCACTCCATGGCTGAGTTGGTCGGTCTCAGGCGTAGATAGCAAGGAGGTTTTTCCTCAGAAACTGGTGGTTTTGGTTCAGCAAAACAGACAAATCGACCATAGAACACACACAATTAACAGACATAAGACACAGCACGGTAGATGAATTTAATTATTCGGGTGGCCTAAAAATAACAGTTGATATCATTTGCCTTACTGAAACATGGCTATCGGCGAATTGGCAGCTTGATTCTGTGCCTCTTAACACTTCCTACAAGCACATTGGGAATTCAAGAAACACCAGATTGCTACATCACGGAGCAATCTGGTGTGGTGTAAAAAGGCCTGTGGTGTAGAAATCTTTTTAAACGATTGTTTTCAGCCAATAAGGACAAGAGTAAGCCAGTCAAACAACTTTGATGCAATCTGTACAACGCTGAGCATTCCTCTCATTCAAATTCAGTGCTGACTGATTTACATCCCCCCCTCCCAGATCACAATGAAGACTCTAGATCTCAGCTGCTCACCTGGTCGGCAACAAATTTAGTACCTAGAATTCCAACTGTAGTTGCGGACTATATGAACTTGCCGATCCCTCAGCGCGAAGATGCTCTGTGGGCCTTGAGGTCACTCTTCGGACCTATAACCTTACACGGTTCTTAGCGCGTGCTACTAGAGGAGGCCAAGCACTCCACCTAACATTTCATAATATACCAGACATCAAGCTCCTGCCTAGCAATTTCCAATTTCAATCGGATCACCTGCCAATCGCATGCCAGTTCCTCTGAGTTACATGCTTCTGAACTGCCTAGGGTTGCCTTCTCTACTAAATATCTCAAGCCGGACATCATTTTACAGTGCATGAGCGGATTGGACTGGGGATGCCTCTATTCTGAGTCGATAGAGGATGCTACTGTGGCCTTGTCCAAATAGTTGAAGTTAATTGCACTTCGTGGTGCATCCAAGAAAGTTAGGATTTGTAGCAAGTCGAATCGGTGTTTTAATAAGGAAACCAAGTTGGCCTTCATCAGGAAGCAAAAGGCCTACCGGAACTAGCAGAAATGTCAACTTTCCTCAGACCTCACTATATTTATGAAAGAAAGAGCTTACTTTCTAAAAAAGAAAAGACAAGTCCTAAACCAAGCTGTTCTTGATAGGTTGAAGAGGGGTAGAAGGCTTCTATCGCACCAGACAAACCATCATATCATTGATCAAAAGCTTGTCCAGTGGCATATTCCAGGCAGATTTTCCAGATCCAGTTTCCTACTCCTCACTGGAGGACTGGTTACTTAGCGCACAGATGAACGACATAGAAATATTTAGGGAGACCCTGATTGATGTCATCAACAAATTACCTAACAAAGCTACTGTAGGACCAGACTGTTTCCCATTATTCATAGTAAAATATGCAGCACGTACATCGTTCCCTTCTATTCCATATTTCCATACGAATCTTACAATCTAGAAGGGTTCCATCAATTTAGAGATCTTACCATGTCAACCCTGTTCCAAAGATTAGGAAACCTAAATCTCCGAAAGGTCTGGACCAATTTCCATCAGTTGCTCTTTACTTAAAATCTTGTAAAAAAGCTATTCAACCAGGAATTGCCCAACACTGCTTTGGTAACAGGCGCGAGTACCTTCATACCGTTCTGCACAAGAGATCAACAACTACCAATCGTCTATATAACCTCTGCAGAATACAAAACGCCATCAAAATTCATTATGATACAAGTAAACACATGGGTTGTGTTAGGGTAGCTAAGAATAGGAACAGGTGCATGTATACTTGCGTACACACCAATGCCAGGAGTTTGGTAAATAAATTTGATGAATTTGAGGTGTTGGCCAAAACATCAAAGGCTATTTCAAATATTCAAATATTGTTGGGATATCAGAGACGTGGTGTCACACAGATATAAGGAATGCAGAACTGGAATTTCGGGAGTACAATGTGTACAGGAAAGATAGACAGGATAGGTAGGGAGGAGGGGTTATGCTATTTGTTAAGAAACACATAAAATCCAAGGAAGTGAAGCCAGTCGACATCGCTGGACAGTGCAGTGTTGAGTCAGTTTGGTGTGACATAAGCATTGGGAGATCAAAATTGAGAGTAGGAGTGTGCTATAGGCCCAATGACTCTGATGAGTATAATACGAAACTGTACAGGGAAATAGAGTGGGCCAGTAAATCAGAAAGTCTTATAATGGGGGAGTTTAATTTCCAAAATATTGACTAGAATTTGTGGGTTGGATGATTGTTTTCTACATCAACTAGAGTGAGTAATACTCTTGATCTCGTTATCAGTAGTGATTCTTCATGCATTAAGAATCTGCAGATAAATGAACCACTAGGTGGCATTGATCACAAAGTGCTGAAGTGGGATTTACTCAGAGGTAACTACCATCAGGGGTAAAGGGAAGGGTTTTTGGTTTCGTAAATGGGACTACGGTGGTCTGAGACAGTATTTAAATTCTATACAGTGGGACCAACTGATGATGTTACCAACAAATTCAAAATGGCATTAAGAATTAATCTTGGAAGATACTAGACTTTTCTTACCAAATAAGAAATATCGTTCAAGGTTTAGGCCTACATGGATGTCAGATGAACTGATGAGGCATATGGCACAGAAGAAAAATGCATACATATAAATTAACATGTGACACGGAAGCCTATCACAGATCTAAGCTGGTCTGTAACCAAGTCACAAAGGAGGTTAGGCAGGCAAAGGCAGATTATGAGAAATCTTTGGCAAAGGATGCAAAGAGTTCTTTACCTGTGTAAACTCTAGAAGGAATGTGATGAATCAGATTGGTCCAATGGATATCGATGGATCAACTGTTGATGATCCTGCTCAGGTGGCTAACAAACAAAATGAGTATTTTTTGCATCTATATTCACACATGAGGAGTTATTCAGGAAGGGGAATGCCAAGGGTGAACTAAACTCTGGCAGTGAGCTAGATGATTTTGTAATAACTGAGAGTAAAGTGGAGGAGAAATTGTTGATGATAAACATTAGAAATGCACTTGGGGGTGAATGGGATATATCCAGTTATATTAAAGGGTAGCAAATGAAGTAAGCAAACCTGTAGCCATAATTATGAGAGCTTTCCTGGACTCAGGGGAGTTCCCCTGGCCTGAGATGTGGAAATGTGACTCAAATTCACAAAGGAGGATCAAAGGGAGACACAGGTAATTACAGACCTGTTAGTTTAACTTCTGTTCCAGGGAGGTTAATGGAGGCACTGGTTAATAAAGAACTGCAGCATCATCTAGACAAGACTTCAGTTATAGCTCGAACACAGCATGGGTTTGTTAAGGAGAAGCCTTGTCTAATCAATTTGATTGGATACTATGATGTGATCATAAAGCAACTGGATGCAGGGAATAACTTTGATATTATATACTTGGATCTTAGAAAGGCTTTTGATACTGTTGCACATGGAAGACTGCTGCACAACTTGGAACAGTGTGGCATTGGAGGCAAACGGCTGCTATGGACAAAGAGATGGTTGAGTGGTAATCAATGGACACTGCTCTTCGTGGACTAATGTTATTAGTGGAGTCCCTCAGGGTTCGGTGTTGGGTCCATTCTTGTTTTCTGTATTTATAAATGATATTGATGATGGTATATCAAGCTTAATGTCCAAGTTTACAGACGATACGAAGGTTAGCAGGGCTGTTAAGGACACTAATGACAGTACGCTTCTGCAACAGGATCTAGAAAATTTGAGAAGATGGGCTGAGTGGTGGTGGCAAATTAAATTTAACATTGACAAATGTAAAGTACTACACATGGGAAACAGCAACCCCAGAGCAACGTATCAACTCTGTGGTACTACACTGACAGTGGTAGAGAATGAAAGGGACCTGGGGGTGGTTGTACAGTCAGATATGAAGTTCTCTGAGCAGTGCAGACGGGCTGCAAGAGTAGCTCATGGTGTCTTGTCAATGATATACAGGAATTTTTCTAGCAGGAATAAGGAGGTGATTATTCCCTTGTATAAGGCAATGGTCAGGCCACATCTAGAGTACTGTATACAGGTCTGGAGGCCTCATTTCAAGAAAGATGTAGAGCTGTTGGAACGAGTATAGAGAAGGGCAACAAGATTAGTGAAGGAATAAAGGGTTACTCTTACGAAGAAAGGCTTAAGTTTTGCAAATTACAGTGTCTGGAGACTAGGGACCGTCGAGGTGATCTGATAGAGGTGTGTAAATCTTTGAATGGTTTGAGTATGCTCAATGCCGATGGGACACATCTGTTTGCTCAGATTAAGAACCTGAGGGGGCATAGTTTCAAATTGAGGAAAGACAGATGTAGGATAGACGTGCGGAAATTTGCCTTTAGTCAGCGAGTATTTGGGTGGTGGAACACACTTCCATCTTTTGTCGTGTAAGTTGATAGGCTATATAAATTCAAGACTGATCTGGACAGGTATTTGGAACGAATGGAGGGCTTAAATCGGAGCTTTTTTTTTTGGCTGATGCTGCATTGGCTTGCTTTCTTGCATCGTGTGCCTATACTGATGCTAATAACAAATCCCAGATTGACATCATCTTCCTGGACTTTAAACGGCATACGACATAATATACCTACCAGCTCTCTTTACTATTCTGAAGCACTACTTCGGTGTGGCAGATACCTTGCTACAAATCTTCAAGTCCATCCTACTTCTCAGACATCTGTCTGTTACTGTCAACGATTTCCAGGTAACTTTCGACGTCACAAGAGGCATCCCGCAAGGGAGTGTGCTTTTAACAATTCTATTGGCAGCAGTTTTCGAACCTTTCCTAGCATGTAATTCTAATTTTGTCTCCTATGCTGATGATCTGAAGTTCTACGTGAGTTCAAGCCATCCTGATCAGATCCTGGATATTAACCAACAGGCCTCTACACAGATAATGAGACTGGAAAATTATCTAGCCTTAATTGGGTTGCATCTGAACCCTTCCAAATCTGCTCAACTACCAATAACCAAAAAAAAAAAAAAAAAAAGAGTTAAAAATCATGTCTAAATCTTCGTTGGCGGGAAGGGGTGCAAAGGGTATCTTCCCACACAGACTTAGGCCTCACCTTAGATGTTGGACTCACCTTCCAGCCTCACTTTGTCAAGATGAGACAGAAGACGTACGCGGCACTTTGGACAATGCGTCAATGCTCTTTGGGCAATGCTCGTTGGTGTGCATCACCCAGCGCTGCTTTGTCGGTACATTCTTAGGTGCATCACCCCTGTCCCTCTCTACGCATCTGAAATTTGGTCACCTTCTCCTGCCTCCTACCTAAAAAAGTACCTCAGTCTGGAATATTGGTTGCTCAGATGGATGAACAGGGTGGTGGGTCACCCATTTACTATCTCTAGATCCATCCTCCACGCTAATCTAGGGACCACTCCTTGGAGACTTCTCATCACGGCAAGAAATGCATTCACACTAGCACGGCTTATCACAGGCCAAATAGATGCTCCACCTGTATCCCCGTTAATCTCTGTCTTAAAGGAGACAAGAGGTGAACGCGGCGACTCCTGCCACCCTCTCCGGTTTACACTTACAAACACTGATTCCCTTAGGGTCTTGTTTCCGGCCAACTGCGTCCAAATCTACAATAAACTGGGCCTCAACCGTGATAAGTTCTGTGAGGACAAGATCTACAGAAAGGAATGCCTCAAGAACTGTTACCAACTATTGAACCTGTGACGATCACCTACACCTGGACTTTTTGTCTGCTGCATTTTAAAAATTTTTTTTTTTTTACTTCTGAAGTCTATTGCTATAAAATATGTTTTTATTTGAAGCGTATGTAAGTTTAATTCTGTAAATATCTCGGGTCGAGCACGTATGTACTCTTTTAAATTGTGCATGCGGTTCCTCGCACCTCAGTATGTAAATCTCTCACCCTCCTGGCACACTGCCGTCCCAGGGTGACTCACAGTTTCGTGCGGTTAATAAAAGGATGATAATAATAATAATAATAACCGTATTATACGGAAAAAGGTAAACATTCAGTTCGCAATGGCTGTCCGTAATACCCCCTCCACTGATGTGCCAGAACGCTGACTGGCACTGGATGGCGTCTCGTTGAGAAAAAAGAAAAAAAATGGGAACAAAGAGAGGTGATCGGCGTTATTGTCCACCGAACGAATGACCGATGACCTGGAACTGGAGCGTGTTGCCGGGGCACAGTGCCGCTCCTGTTTCACACCGCTGGTTGCCCGTGAACGGCGACTTTTCCTCATCCGGTCAAGTCTTCCCGAAGCCATTTCGTCTTCCATGTTTCCGCCCTTCTGTGGGTGCTTCGTTTGTAGAAAGGGGATCGAGTTTGAAGAGGATCCTGGAAAACAATCGTCCCCGATTCATTCGCCGGTCTGTTTTTGTTGAAAGCGGTGTCGGAATGGGGGAATGGACTCGTGAAACTTCTCCGACATCAGGAGACGGCCCCTGACGCAACTTTCCAGTAAATGTTTACCGCGCATTTAATTAAAAGATTTTGCAGCCCCATTCCTTCGCTCGAGAATGTTTGCTGCGTTTATTTCTTTATTTGTTCCGAATTAAAAGATAAATAAAGAAAAGAAGAGTGCACGTGCCGCGATTCTATTAAAGAAACAGAACTAATTCTTGCATTTTTTTGTCAACTTCGCTTTCTTTCAACCCGCATCGCCTTTGCTACTCTCGTGACGAACTTGGCGAGCAAAGTGGGGATGGTTTTGTCACGTGTTCTTCCCCTGTACTGCGTTTCGATGTGAGAGGGGAGAAGCCTGCAACGTGGCGCCGCTTCTTAAGGAAAAACTGAGCGATGAAGAGCTGCTCGTGTACTTATTATTAACATCTTTTTATTTCCGCATCAGAGGACACCCCCGGAACAGCCTTGTTCGGCTAGAGGGGTGTATACTGTAAATATTCGAGGCATTCATTGAATTAAGACATTGATTGAACTAAACGAAAGAAAAACACATTGTATTTACAACGTGCACGCTGAAATTTCGAAACTGTGAAGGTGGTGCAGTCAATAGTTCTACTTTATACGCTTCTTTCAGGGTGTTCTGTCTTTTTTTTTTTTTTTTTTTTTTTAAACCCCAAACACAGGAGGTTTGGGGTTTACATAAACAATGGAACTATGTACTGGACGAGTTCCTCTCCCTCGACTTAGGGGGCATACAGGCATTGGCATATGCAGACGACCTGTCCCTAACCCTTACTGCAGATTCAAGAGCCCAACTAGAAAGTCTCGCGAATGCAGCAGTAACCACACTGCGAGAATGGACGGAAAGGCATCGACTCACCATATCGGCCACCAAGACCACATCCATCTTACTTAAGGGCTACCTAACCCCAACTAGACCGCCGCAAATAAGAATCAACAACAGAACAATTCAGCTTGCCACAGAACTAAAGTATCTGGGTGTTATCCTGGACCGTAATCTATCTTTCACCCCACACCTAAAATATATACAGGCTAAGATGAAAAAATATGCTGGCATGCTTACGAGAGTCACACGTCGCGACTGGGGCCTAAAAAGGCGCACCCTTGCGATCCTTTATAAAGCAGCCATTATTCCAGCAATCACATACGCCTCCGGTGTCTGGTTCCACAAAGCCTCAACAGTGGTAAACCGCAGACGACTGGATATTATACATAGACCCATCCTATTGACCCTCACCCGAGCATGCAAGACAGTCTCTACCCATGCCCTACAAGTGATCACGGGTGCTCTCCCTCTTGATCTTCAGGTGACTCGCACCGGCATGCTTCAGCAACTCAGACATGGCAAAGCCACAATCTTCCAGGACCACACCACGGACCTGACAAATCACGAGTGTGAGTGTGAGTAAAGCTGAGAAGTACAGGCTGCAAACCTACTTAACATCAATATGGCAACAACGCTGGACGATGTCTGACAAAGGAGACGTCACCCGAAGGTTCCTCCCAAATTTGCAACGGGTATACCCAAAATATCCCTCATGGCTCTGCCCTGGTCTCCATGTCACCTACCTTCTCACTGGACATGGAGCCATCCGCTATAAGCTTAACCTCTTCGGACTAACAGATAACCCAGCATGTGCGTGTGGCTCCCTTGAAACCTGGGACCACCTGCTGCACGAGTGTGAGTTGTATGAAGATCTTCGGGGTAACTTCATCACACGAGTCCGCTTCAATTCTAAAAACCAAGAGCTCTACCTACTAGAAGACGAGGCAACCTACAATGCCCTCACTAACTTTGCACAGTGCTTATTTGCAAGACGACAGACTCTACCTATGCCACCAAACCCAGAACAACCAGAATAAAACAGCATACATGCATACTGAAACTGAATATTGATCCATGGACGGGACATTTATCCCATGAGAGAACTGAACCAACGAATGGCATAATCTGCATGGACCACCACCAAAATCCTAGCTGACTGTCCGGATTTCCTACTTGCCGATCAAGGACAAACTCGCTGAACAACGAACGGGACTTGTATCCCATTAGTGAATACGTAACCAGAACTCACATAAATCATTACCAAACCTAGACCAAAACCTTGGATGGAAACACCCTCGCTGGGTTCCCGGATGGCACAACCCTGTTGCCTCGGCACCTGGCCTGTAGCCTCTTGCATCCACGCTCTATTGGCGATCTGGGCTAGTCCCCTTGAGTGGCCTACTATTTTTCCCTCTCCCTGCGTGGGAGGGGGAGGAGATGGTTTTGCTGTCTCCTCTCCCTTCTTCCATCCCTTTTTCCCTCTGGTGGGGCATGGGCATGCGATACTGTAAACTGGAGTTGCCTTCCCTTTCGGCTCCATATTTCTATCTATCTCCCCCAGTCTTCAGCCTTCTCCCCACTCTATCTGACAGCAACATGAACACGCCCCACACAATCTAAAGTGACCAATCTAAATTAATTTCGCCGAACATTCTGGACTTCTCCCTAGCGCTTCCCGCGACGCATACGCGATCATTTTTTTTTTTTTAAGGTCCTAGCCACTGAAATCTCAGGAAATTAGGTGGCAGGACCTGCCAGAGTGAACTATATACTAGTGGGTACCTGGTCTGCCTCAACGGGGCGAAAGTAGGGCAACGTCGGGCCTCAGTAGGGGTCTGGAGGCTAAACGACCAGAAGAACAACGGTTCATCACATCACACACCTCAAGATCCATATACTTTTAAATCTGTGGAATTTCCAGCAAACTGGCACACCCATCACAATGTAAAAAAGCGAAGATGGGGGAAACCCCTGGTGCCGTTTGACCCTAAACACACTTTACACTTTACACCGGAGGTATTACAACCAATAGTACTTAGTACCGTGCTTGGGCTGCAGATTGAGAGGACGAAAGAAGATATTTGTTGACATTGGACTTGAACTTCTGTAGACTGTACTTTGAAGGAAATACGTATGAAGGAAGGTTTTTCCGGAAAACGGCAGTTGAATGAATAAATGAGGAAGATGAAAAGTTGGACAGTAAATTGATGTTGGCTGGTGGCGGGACGTGTTCGGACTGTTTTGAAAGACAGAGCGGAAATTATAGAAGCCAATTCAGAAGAACAGTGCCCATGGAAGTATCTGTAGAAGAGGCATGCAGCAGAAACAGTGCATCTATGAGACAGCGAGTGGAGAGACTCTGTTAGAGATGAATCATTAATTAACCTAGCTGCCCTCTTCTGAATGGAATCAAGAAGCCTGAGAGAGGTTTTGGGGGCACCACCCCAGATGTGGAAACAATATTCCATGGCAGGGCGGATTTGCGATTTATACAGAGTGAACAGCTGTTTGGAAGAAAAGTAACGGCGAGAGCGAAAGAGAAAACCAAGTTTTTTAGATGCAGAGGAAGCAATATTTGTAATGTGCTTGTGCCAAGAGAGATTAGAAGTCAGGGTAATTCCCAAAAGAGATATATCATTTTGCCTAGAAATCAGAGTGTCACTAAAGATAAGCATAGGAGCAGAAGAATCCTTTTTGCGAGATATAAGACAAGACTGAGTTTTAGAAGGGTTGAAATCAACTAAGTTGTCTTTGCCCCACTGGAGAATTACCTGAAGATCTGCATTTAAGGAATTGGTAGCAGATTTTCAAGAAGTTGAAGCTGATTGAGCAGGACAAGGTTTATCAAAATGGAAAGTTGAATGCAATGTGCTATTGTCGGCAAAACTATGGATAGGTTTGCCAGTCAATGGAAGAAGGTCTTTAATATTCAAGAGGAAAAGAGTGGGGGAAAGAACTGAACCTTGGGGGACACCGGCATTAGTGGAGAAGTTAGAAGACAGAGAGCCATCTACCATCACCCTCAGTGAGCGATCAGAGAGTAAACTGGATAACCAATTACTAAAAACAGTTGGCAAACCATAAGATGGAAGCTTGTTTAGAAGACCTTTGCCAAACACGCGATCGAAAGCCTGTCAGGTGTCAAGAGGAACTACTGGTGTTTCACCGAACCTTTCCATTGAATTATCCATAAATGGGTAACATAAGCCAGAATATCACCAGTGGATCGACACTGACGGAATCCATACTGGCGATCGTTGATCATACGGAAGGTTTCTAGGTAGTTTAGGAGTTGGCGGTTAATTGATTTCTCCATTACTTTAGAAAGAGTAGAAGTAATTGCAATGGGACGATAATTGGATGGGAGGGATTTATCACCTTTTTAGGAACTGGCTGGATATGAGCCAATTTCCAAGCAGAAGGAAAAACATCTTTGGAATAAGAAAGTGAAAAAAGGCGGAAAAGAATAGGAGTAAATTCAGGAGCACAAGTTTCGAGAACAAGTGGAGAAATACCATCAGGACCTGGAGCTTTCTTAGCATCAAGATTCATCAAAATCCTTCTAAAATTATTTTGACGGAAGACCACAGGAGGCATTGAGTTGAGCGTGTTGGGAATGGTGGGAGGTGTTTTACCAAGATCACTAATACATGAGTTGGAAGAAAAATGGGATGCTAGCAGGTTAGCTTTATCCTTGGCTGAAGTGCAAATAGAACCAACTGGTTTGGACAGAGGTGGGAGCAGAGATGGGCAAAAGTTTCTGCCAATAGCTTTGGCAAGGGACGAGAATGCTCGGCTACCATTAGGACAAGAAGCAAGTTTTCTACTCTTAGCCTGTTCAAACTCTAGTTTGGACTGATTAATAACTGCTTTACAATTGTTGCGAGCTTTGGTGTAGGCAGAAAATGAAATTGAAGAATTAGAAACAAGCCAATTACGATATGCAACGTTCTTCTCTTGAACAGCCTTAGCACATTTATTGGTAAACCAAGGTTTAGATAAAGGACGAGATTTTAAAGTGGACTCTGGGATAAAGGATTCCATTCCTGCAAGAATAATTTCACTGACACGATCAGAGCAAACGTTGACATCAGAAGTTTTGAAACAGTAATCCGACCAAGGAAAAGAAAAAAAGAAATCTCGCAGGTCATCCCATTTTGCATTCTTGTAATGCCAAAGAATACGAGGTTGGGAATAGCCATGAGATTAAGGCTGCATTGGAGAATGGACAACCACTAAGTAGTGATCTGAGGTGCCTAAAGGACCACTCACTTCAACTGTGTACTTAGAAGGGTTGTTTGTGAGAAAAAGATCAAGCTTGTTGGCTGTATGATTAGGATTCTCCGGTATTCTTGTAGTTAAAGGAACAATCTGTGCAAGGTCATTAGCAAAATTGCAAAAGCCTCAGCATCTCGACCAGCTGGGTAGGTGTGACTAGAAAACGGAAGCCAGCTGGAGTTGTGAACGTTGAAATCCCAAAGGAAAATTACATCACTGTTAGGAAAGTTTTTTTTTTTTTTTTTTTTTGGTAGTTGTTGGCGCATAGGCTTCTGTGGCCATAATGCACTTCCCAAGGTTTTTGCAGTACTTTGATCAAAAGCCCGAGGCGGGAATCGAACCCGCGACCTTTGGGTTGCCAGTCAAGTACTTTACCCGCCCCTGCTAGCCCGGTCGGCTGGGGGAAAGTTGTACTGGAGAAAGTCAAGTTGCAAAGAGAGAAAGTCAAAGAGCTCCAAGTGATTAGTGGAGTTGGGAGAACGGCAGATGACACAATGAGGTAGGCAGATTTTAAGCCAGAGAAGAGATTCCAAATTGCCAAGTCTCTGACAGGGAATATCAGAACGGACATATGCACAAGTACCACTTTTTGAGGCGAAAGGAATCATACAGCGAATTATTTGGGTATCTGAGATGAGCAGTAGTTGAATCAACCGATAACTGAGATTCTGTCAGAAAAAGTACATGGGGTTTGGCAGACTGCAAGTGGAAATGGACATCGTTGAGATTGGAATTGAGTCACATATATTTGTGAAATGAATTAGGAAGTGTTTGGGAGGTTCAGATCTTTTCGCAGATAAGCTTGCTCTATTAGTTTGACAATTCATGGTGTATTCAATAGTAAGAAAAAGTGGGTGGGACATGCTGTATGAAGTAATGAAATTTTTGGATATGGCGTACACGTGGTAAGAATATACTCAGATCCTTGACATAACGTGGCCTCGACAATGCTCCCCGCATACACACTACTCGGACTCCCTCCAGTCACTATCTGGCAGAGTAGAGGTAGCAAGATTATACACTAGCTGATCTGGAAGCCTCCTAGAGAGTTACCAATAGGTTCGGTCCGGTGTACTAACTAGAGGCCGGCCTGCGAACACCATTTTAGAGCTGTGCTCTCGAAATGTAAGGAATATTGGATCTCGCCACGATGTTCATCATAACCTCAAAAGTCATCAGTCATACTTCATGATGGAAGAGATAGGGAAGGTTTGGCCGGAACTTTGATCTTCACCTTCCACCGGCCTCAATAGTTCTACTGCTGCAAATATTAACTTGCCCAAGCCTGCTAACATTCATGATTCAAGTCATTCAACTGAGCAATTTATTGCCAAACAGACTCTGTTAGATGATTCTTCTGATGTAAATAGAACCACTCCTCCCACCTACTCTCCTCTGCGGAACAGTTCTGTCTGTACTTCTATTTCACAAGCTCAGAGTCACCAAGCGGAATCCTCTTCAACATCAGTTAAGGCAACATATGCAGAAATAACTGCTGCCACATCTAATGAGGTCTGCAAACCTGTCTGTAGATCTGCCGCCACAGTGAGTAAACCTGTTTCTGATTGCCAGTCTCAAATATCGCACCAAAGATCAAAACAGAACAAACCGTCAGAAAATATTAAAGCATCTATATCTCAAGGTACTTTCTCCAAGCTTCCAGCCATAACTCATCAAACACAGAATGTAACTACTGCAGAAAAATCTCAGTTACTCAAACACAAGTATAATATCACAATTATTCCCACAAAAGACCGAATTTTTCTTTCTAGACTTGGACCCTCCACTAAATCTGAAGATCTTATCAACCTAATTAAAGAAGAATATGGTTTCGGAGTAGATGTCCGTTCTCTGAAGACACGATGTCCCGCCTACTCATCTTTTATAATAACATGCCTTCCATCACAAACAGAAAAAGTGTTGAATCTAAGATCCCTTTTATCAGGGGCTCTAGTAAAACACTTCACGGACAGACCATCAAGGGAGTCCAAAATCTCCTCTCCACCGGCATAGCAATCAGATACCCTGCTATCTACACATACTACTTTCTCCTCTCGTCATAGAATCCCCAGATCCCAACTGTTCAGTGTTTACCTTCAGAATTGCAGGAGTATAATTAGCAACCTAAACCACTTCAGAGCAATCCAAGGCTCACATATTTACGACATTTACCTGCTCACTGAAACCTGGCTCTCCATAAATATTGATGATCAGGAGATTATAGATGGACAATATACAATCCATAGAAAGGACAGAGGATCTCGTGGAGGCGGAGTAGCTATTATACATTCTAACCATATACTCTGTGAAACTGCATCAAATTTCACAAATATTGAATCAGTATACTGCCTTCTTCATCTTGGCAAGTTAAAGGTTTTAATAGTATTGCTTTATTTTCCACCTCCCTTAACTAATATAGACCTCCAGTACTTAGAAAGCTCGCTGGAATCAATCTTCCCACTAATTCAATCTGCCGACATAGCAATGGTTTTGGGTGACTTTAACTGTCAAATGGCCAATTTAGAATCTTCTTCTCCATCACTGCAGACTAGGGCTCTCTTTAATATGCTT
Organism: Mastigoproctus giganteus; assembly: GCF_048544385.1. Classification (NCBI taxonomy): domain Eukaryota; kingdom Metazoa; phylum Arthropoda; class Arachnida; order Uropygi; family Thelyphonidae; genus Mastigoproctus; species Mastigoproctus giganteus. Next base: position 274,481 of record NC_143577.1, on the reverse strand, counting down.
CACAGCTATGGTCTGGAACAAATTTGCAACTTTCCAACCAGAGAAAATGCCTACCTCGACCTAATATTTTCCTCTACTCATATAGATGTTCACACCGACAACCCCATATTTCACTCGGATCATTCACCAATTACTTTTGACATCACAGTGACTTCTCATAACTTCAAATGCAGCTCCCGTACTCCTGGATTCAATTTCAGAAAGGCTGACTGGCCTCTGCTCAACCTAGCTCTAAGAAACGTAGACAAGCAGCTCGCTGACGCTATGGATGACATCGATGTGCTCACCAACAACATGATTAACTGTGTCCATTCAGTTATATCTGACATTGTTCCTCAATCCCATCTTACCGCACGCTCTATCTACCCGCACTGGTATAATAGTGAACTAATACGTAAAATTAAATCCAAAGAATTCTACAGAAACAAATATAAGCAAACAGGTGACAGTCAATACTATGAAATATTCAGCCAACTCCGCAAAGAAGTGAAAACTCTCATATTAAACTCCTACAACATGTATACAGAGTCAGTTCAGGATAGTCTGCTTACTCACAGAGATATCAAACCATTCTGGAATTTCATGAAGCATAAGAACATAACCAGTAGAAAGTTACAACTCCGAAACGCAGATGGAATTCTCTTATCTGACGAATTCAGTATTGCTCAAGAGTTTGCCAAACACTTTTCTAGAATTCAAACAAATGATACATTGAGACCTGCCTCATTTCCTGACTTCACACCTGTTAAAGATGATATCCTCATTAATCTCTTTATCACTGATGAAGATTTAAACTCGGCATTAAAAAGCATGAAAAATGACTATACTAGAGGCCCAGATGACATTCCAGGCCTATTTTGGAAAAGGACTGTCACTACATTGAAACCCCTCATACTGCGGATCTTCAACCTGTCTCTCAGGCTGGGGAAGTATCCTAATCACTTTAAGCAGGTCAATATAGTTCCTATTTTCAAAAAAAGGTGATAAAAATGACGTATGCGATTACAGACCCATAACCTTGCAAAACAGCCTGGCTAAACTCTTCGACACAGCAGTGCACAAACATCTCTTCGAATTCTTCAAGCCTTTTATCGATCAGAATCAACATGGTTTCTGCAGTGGCAAGTCAGTAGTCACAAATTTACTTCCTTTCTGGCAATACACCTCTGAAGCTCTTGATAACCACCTACAAGTTGATGCAGTCTACACAGACATATCTAAGGCATTTGATAAAGTCCCGCACGAACAACTTCTGGAAAAACTTAAGCTGTATGGCATCCGTGACCCTTTGCTCTCATGGCTACGCAGCTATATTACGCATCGTTCCTTGAGCGTTATCATCGATCAAGTGAACTCAGACTGTTTTATACCACTAAGCGGAGTACCACAAGGCTCTCCCTTAGGTCCTCTTCTCTTCATTGTTTTCGTAAATGATCTTCCTTCTTTCATCTACACCTCCAATGTTCAAGTTGCTCTCTATGCAGATGATCTTAAGATCTACTCAGCAGTGAAGGAGACTACCGATTCTCAACAACTTCAATGTGCTCTCAATAAATTCTCTCTGTGGCTATCTCTGAATGGCTTGTCTGCTAACCCCTCGAAGTGCAAAGTTATCTCTTTCTCATCTTGCAGATCTCCACAACTAATGAATACGGAGTATAGTATTAACTCTGTGATCATCGAAAGGTGTGACCAAGTTAACGACTTAGGGATTCTCTTTTCCAGCAGTGCTAAATTCGATGCCCATGTCCTTAAAATCACCAGCAAAGCATTCAAAACACTGGGAGTCATCAAACGGAACACATACAAGTTCAAAAACTACAGATATGCGGTTATCCTTTATAAAACTATTGTTCTGCCAATCCTTGAATTCAGTTCACCCATCTGGAATCCTCACACAAAGACTTTAACTAACAAAATTGAAGCAGTCCAAAAAAACTTTATCCGTTACCTTACGTACCGCAATCCTCTATTCTATCACTCAGTGTATTATGAATCGCTGTGTGATTACTTTCATCTAAGGCCTCTGTGCACTAGAAGAGTTACTGCTGACATCGCCCTCCTAGCCAAAGTAATCATTGGAATTTATGAAGCATCTGATATCCTGAGTAAAATAAACTTCAATGCTCCCTGTAGACAAGTCAGGAACCTTACACCGTTTCGCCTTGACTCTGCCAACACGGACTTAATGAAGTTCAGTCCACTGAACAGAATCAGCAAATCAGCAAATGACTCTCGCATTGACTTCTTTGACAACTCCCAATCACTGATGAACTCCATCCACAAGTTTGCCTCTTCACTTAAACTGCAAAGTGACTAGCTCACATCTAATTATTGTAGCTTATTATTTGTTATATTATTTTTCTATTCTCTAACGGATTAATTATTACTTGTTTTACCGGTAACTTAACTTAATACAATCCTCTTTTGTACATACGCTTTTATTGTTTGAATCTATATCAATGTTTATCGTCCTGTTGGATTTCACATTATTGTTATTATGTTTATTGATCTGATCTCAGATACACTGTTAATGGTTACCTGTTGTGTATCTTTTTATTAATAAAATAAAAATAAAAAATAAAAATAAAATAAAACTTAGCTCGAGAGACTAAACATGGGTTCCACCACTTCAAGCCTCCAATAAACAAAGTGGTGGTATTGCACCGGTTGATGAGTGTCATCTACCATCTAGTGCTGCCTGGTAACATAGAGGAGCGGCGTTTTTCCATGTGGTGTGGACGCCACACCTCACCCCTGCTTACGTTGGTTCACACCTGGGTGGTCACCCACGATGTGCTTGTGCATGGATGTTATACCTAGGGTTACTAACAGTCCCACCATCGTGAAGGTGCAAGCAGAGAATTTGGCTGTCACAGACCGTCCGAACTTCGCCGAAATTGGGTCCACTTGACTTGAGTGTCACCAGAATATCAGTTCCATCAGCGTTTTAGACTCCCAGGTAGCAAGTACAGCTTGTCTGGCATATCTGAGGGAATGTCTGTGACAAGTTCAAGGACTCAAGCTGTGTGTAATGCGGTCAGCAATGCAGGTATGGAGGTGATTAGTGTATCCAGACGCCTGATATGACTTTCCATAGTGTCCACAAGTGCTCCATGGGATTGATATCGGGGGAGTTCGGAGGCCAATCGATATGCTGGAAGTCAGAACTGTGTTCCTAAAACCATTCCTGTACAACAAGTGCCCGATGGCTCGGCGCATTGTCATCTTGAAAGGCATCATCATCATTTGGGAAAAAGTGTAATTTAGGCGGTGTACACAGTCAGTATGTAGTTGGAGACAGAGGAGACCGCTGACACGTTGTTCCACATGTACCAGGGGTTGAAGTTTGTGCCAGTGAAACATGAGCTACACCACACCATACAACCGCCTCCACCGGCCTGCAATTTTCATACCATGTGTGTGTTAAGATACGATACGAATTTAGGCGCTGTTAAAAGGGTTGCCTCAGGAGCCACAAACCCTAGCGCCAGCGCTGGGTCTCTTTTTATCGACTTTCCATCTCTTCTCCAACAAATATTTTTCGCTATACCCAGCTTGAATTCTCGTTACAAATCTAATTTCTTTGCTTGTCCGTCCCTCGTACTCAACACTTCTTTTGCACTCAACACTTACTTGGAAGTCTTCCGTTTCCTTCAGGTATTGAATAATCACAAACTTAATCCGTCTATAAGTAAGAATTTTCTCTTTACTCTGTTTTGTTAATCTTTTGTTTTGTATATATTTTATTTCTAGTTTTTCGTCGATTAATTCAATTTGTATCGATTCTCATCGTTCTCACTATTATCTGGGGTCTGCGTGTTCTGTGGATGAGAAGTCTGTAAAGAAATAATTACATAAATCAATTAATTCTTTCGACGCTTCCCATTTAGAATTAACTGCTGGTAACGTCATCACGTCTGCGCGGTAGCACAGTGGTATCGCCACCGTCCTCCTCACAACTTGTGGAAAAGGCCCGGGTTCGAATCCTGTCGATGACGCCAGGAGCTTTAATCTGCTTTTTTCACTCCGTGGCTGATTTAGTCGGTCTCAGGCGTGGACAGCGAAGGTTTCCCCCCACAGAAACCGGGGTTTTTCTTCCAGACAAATCGACCATAGGACAAACGCAATTAACAGAGTACAGACACACACTGCACTTTATCTGCAGATTCTTAATTCTGAATGCATAACTGATAATCAAATCAAGAGTATTCCTCCCGAACATGCTGATGTAGAAAACAATCATCCAATAAATCCACAAAAGCCTTGCTAGTGTGTGAGTGACCAGCCCCCCAATTCCAGTCAATATCTGGGAAATTAAAATCCCCCATTATAAAGGCAATCTGAATCAGCAAAAATGTACGACCAAGTACGCATGTTTTGAATAATGCCCGTAAAAAACAAGCAGGGGTTCACCTTGATTATTGAATTCACGGTGGTACATCTTCGGAGGGAGTCGATAGGGTTTCGGACAATATTTTCCCCTTCCTTTTAATGGCATAACCCGTTATCGTTACCAAACAAATTGCGGAAAGACGGCGTTTCAAATTCTTCCAATATTTATTATTAAATCCGTTTATTAAAAATAGCGAGTGTTTGCTTTCACCCCTGATACACAGCCGACCTGCTAGAAGGGTGTACAAAAAGCAAAAATTACAATTATTTACAATATAAGAAGAGTGTACAAAAATGCACGAATACAATTATTTACACAAGTGCGTATATTTACAATATTGTTTACAAATTCGCTCATTGTCAAGATTATAGTTATTATTATTAAAATCAGTTTATTTCCCAAGAAACCTTGGGTCACCCCGGGATGGCTCTGTGCCAGAAGGGTGTGAATATTTACACTCTAAGATGTGAGGAACACAATGTACAATAAACAAGAGTACATGCGTGCTCGACCCGAAACTTCTACAAGATTAAATATACAATAATGTACAAAATATACGGTAATATACAAAATATATGATTGCATGAAGACAAAAGGACTTTTTCATATACAAATAGGCAAGTTAAAAAAAAAACAAAAAAATACACAGTCTGTCCAGCAGCAGGTGAGTTTTATAAGTTCATAATCTGGTAGCAGTTCTTGAGGATTTCCTTCCTGTAGGGCTTGTCGTCACAGACCCTATCAGGGTGGATCCTAATTTTATTGAAGATCCGAAGACAATTGGCTGGAAACATGTTCCTCAAGGAATCAATGCTTGACAGCGTAAGACGTAGAGGGAGACAGGAGTCGGGGTGCTCCCCCCCCTTGCCCTCCTAGGGCCAGAGATTAATGTGGATACCGATGGAGCATCAATTCGCCTCGTTATAAGCCGTCCGAGCGTGAGGACATTTTTTGTCATGATGATATGTCTCCAGGGAGTGGTGCCCAGATTTGCTTGTAGGATAGATCTGGAGATAGTTAGGGGGTGGCCTACCACCCTGTTCATCCATCTAAGCAACCAGTACTCTAAACTGAGTTCTTCTGAAGGTATGAGGCAGGGGCAGATGACCAAATTTCTGAAGCATAGAGAGGAATCGGCGTAATACACCTCAGGATGTGCCGAACAAGCAGCGCTGGCTGATGCACACCAACGAGCTCTTGACACACTGCCTAAAGAGCGCCCAGCGTACGTCTTCTGCCTCATCCTGGCAAAGTGAGGCTGAAATGTGAGCCCAACGTCCCAGGTGAGGCCAAGATCAGTATGAGAGGTCACCTTTGCACCGGTTCCCCACTCACAAAGATTTGGATATCATTTTTGACTTTCTTCTTGGTTATCGTCAGTTGTGCTGATTTGGAAGGGCTCAGATGCAGTCCTATTGTGGCAAGATAACTTTCCAAGCTCAATATCTGCCTAGAAGCTTGTTGGTTGATACCATGAATCTGATGATTATGATCTGAGTTCACGTAGAGCTTCAGATCGTCGGCATAAGAGACAAAGTTCGGATTCTGAGCAAGGAAAGGCTCCAAAACTGCTGAAAAAAGGATAGCTGACAGTACGCTTCCTTGTGGGATGCCTCTTGAGACATCAATAGTTACTTGAAAGTCATTGTGTGTCACAGACAGATGTCTAGGGAGTAAAATAGACTTCCAAATTTGAAAAAAGGTTTCCGCCAGGCCGAAGTAGTCTTTCAGAATGGTAAAAAGAGCTGGGAGGTGTATTCTGTCATAAGCCGATTTTATGTCGAAGAATATGATATCAATCTGTGATTTCTTGTTAAGGGTGCGCTGAATTCTGAAGAGGGTATCAAGATTGGTAGTTGTCGGTCTCCTTTGTAGAACGGTATGCAGGTACTCGGGCCTGTGTGCAAAGCAATGCTGGGCAATTGTTGGCTGAATTACTTTTTCGAAAATTTTGAGCAAAGAACAACTGATGGATATTGGTCGCAGGTCTTTAGGAGATTTGGGTTTCTTGATCTTTGGAATGGGCTTAACATGGTAGGTTTTCCAAATTGAAGGAACTATTCCAGATTGTAGGATTTGTCTGAAAAGGTGAAGGAGAAGGTCGACTATATATGGGCTGAAAATTTTGATAATAAAGAGTGGGAAACCATCCGGACCTACAGTGGCTTTGTTGGGTAGTTTATTGATGACATCAATTAGGGTCTCTCTAGTTATTTCTATTTCAGACAAGTGTGCCCTAGGTAACCAGTCCTCCTGCGAGAAAAAAGAATCAGAGTCAGGAAAATCTGCCTGCTGTAAGCTGAACTGTGCCCATTCCTGGACAAGCTTTTTGTCAATGGCTAGATGATGATGATGCGAAAGGATCCTTCTACCACTCTTCAACCTATTGAGAACAGCTTGGTTAAGGACTAGCCTTTTCTTTTTCAAGAAGCAAGCTCTTTCTTTCTTAAAGATGGAACGGTCTGAGGGAAGTTGAGTTTTCTGCCATTTCCAGTAGGCCCTCTGCTTCTTGATGAAAGCCATCTTAGTTTCCTTATTGAAACCCCCATTCGACCTGTTACCAATCCTGGTGATTCTGGCTGCACGATGTTGTGCAATTAACTTGAGTTGTTCCGACAAGAGCATAACGGCATCCTCCAACGGCTCAGAATAGAGACGCCCCCAGTCAAACCCAATCAAGCATTGAAGAATGATCTCTGGCTTCAGATGTTTGGTAGAGAAAACTATCCTAGGCAATTCAGCGAAGTACTCGTCAGGTAACCCAAGGGAATTGCTCTGTAAGGATAGTTTACATGCAATTGGCGAGTGATCAGCTTGAATCGAAAGTTGCTGGGTAGGAGTTTGATATCTTGTAAGTTGTGGAAGATTAGGTCCAGCGCTTGACACGCTCTAGTTGGTTCCGTCACTAACCGTGTAAGGTTAAAGGCCCGAAGAGTGGCCTCAAGGCCCTCAAGGGCATTCCCATGCCTGGGCAGTGGCAAGTTAAAATCACCTGCTACAACAGTTGGAATTTTAGGCACTAAGTTGGTTGCTAACCACGTGAGTAGCTCAGCACTAGAGTCTTCATTGTGATCTGGAGGAAGGTAAACTGGACAGCATTGGATTTGAAGAAGAGGACTCCTCAGCGTCAGGGAGACTGCCTCAAAGTTATTAGACTGGCCCACTCGTGTCCTTATTGGCAGGAAGCGATCGTTGAACAGGATTTCAACACCTCCGCCTCGCCTGTTAATCCTGTGATTCCCAATGTGTTTGTAAGGGGTGTTAAAATGGGTTAGATCAAGCTGTCTATCCGCAGTTAACCATGTTTCTGTAAGGCAGATGGCATCAAACTCATTAAGCAATAGGAGAGTCTGGAGACAATGAAGCTTGTTTTTTAGGCTGCGTACATTCTGCATAAACCAAAGAATCTCTCCTTCGGGTGAACCTGGTAGCAAGTCATCCTTTTGTAGCTATGGCTGTTTATCTCGCCTGGATCCGCTGTAAGCGATCGATCTGCTCCTCTCTTGGAACGGCTTTATAAGGGTGCCTACCGGCCAGCAGGTAGAATCCAAGTCGATATGCTTTGCATTTGCAGGGCAGGAGATGATAAAGGAAGAATAAGTCGGGTGTCTAGTTTTCATAGCTTTTGCGTCTAAGTTGATCCCATGTTCTTGGGCAAAGAGTGCCCTGATACTTTCCGCTTTTGTTGCTGGTCCCAGTCGGGAAACAAAAATTCTCTCTCGGGTTTGTACAGCTGAAATATTATATATCTCCTCAAGTCTCCACGACAGAGGGACCGAGGCAGGTTCAGTAGGAACCGACATATTAGGCTCCTCGCATGGAATTCTCTTACCTTGTGTTGTCACAGGTTGAAGTAAGCTGTGCGTTCTGAGATGCTCTTCACTCTGCTTGCTTTCGGAGTATGTATTTCACAGGGTGGTTTATTGCCAATCAATTGAAAAGGGTGACTGCGTTGTTTGGGAAGAAATTCTTCAGACAGCACAGGTTGCACAGTATTATAGAATGCAACGGTAGGTAGGGACTGTCATTACTGCGTCCAGCACGTGGAGTAGAGATAAGTCCTCGAAGACTGGGGGCGTCAATCACACCGGTAAGCATCTGAGAAAGAAGAATATTCCTGGATGCAATGTCAACTCTCCAGGGAGTGATATTTAAGTTGGTATATAAAATAGCCCTGGAGATGGTGAAAGCATTGCTCGTGACCCTGTTCATCCATCGCAATCTTAAATCTTCCTCCGTTTGTGCCCGAGACGGCGCTGTTGTTTCGTTTCACTCGACTTCGCGAATCGAGTTAATTATCCGATAACTTTGAGAAAAGATCTTCTGGTTTTGGCTGAACAGAACACGTTTGTTTGGGACAGCTTCAAACCCTTTGGAAGAAGAGGGTGGGAGGTAAGGGTCGCTCTCCCACTCAGGTTTTCAGAAAAATGCTGCTGTTTCTTGAAATGAAAATCTACGAAGAGATCCGAAGGACTGTTCTCTTTAGAAGTGGTGTTGATCGATGCATTTGAAGGATGTGGCGCTTTAAAAGCTTGGATTGAAAGCATTTTCGATTTCTCGACTGAAAACCAGAAGCGAAAGCCCGCTCGTCCGAACTGTCCGAATTCATTTCTTCCGAACTGGATCCGAAACACTTTTGCCGTTTGCAGTTGCGCGGCGGCATTAAAAGTGTGGGCCAACTCGCTCGGACTGTCGAGACATTCCGTAGCCAATGGAATTCTGCGGTCAATAGCGAGAGTGCAGAAGCGCGCGCTCTTTGAGTGGGCCGTGGTTCGAGTTCGCGAGACTGCTAAATACGAATACCGATCGCATTCCCGATTTGTTGTAAGTTCGTTGACTCGCGAAAGGACAAAAACACTTTCGTTTATTTCTTGGCATTCGGGCACCTTCGCCACGGGACACTCGTCCGCTTTCCGTTTCCTGTGGGTCGTCAGTGACACCGAAATGGAGCGTGACTCCTCCCATAAGTTAGCTCGTCGTCCCGTTTGCGCACATTTGCTCGTTGGCAACCTCGAGATGTTCGTGCTGCTCTTCTGCCTTTCGTTCGTGTCCGCCTCCGCTGAAATTGTGGAATCCTTCAACTGTAAGTAATCCCTTTCGCTCGGCGACGTTTCGGTTAACGAGGGAGAGGAGGAATCGCAATAATTTGGCGTAAATATCCGAGGGGTTGAAATTATGGAAGCTTCTCCCACTGAGAGGGGCTTTCGCCGAAATTAAAAATAAGAAAGAGCGCGTTATTCGTAATAGGTTATCTACCCCCCCCCCCCTCCTCCCACGAAATATTGACAACCCGCGAACGGGACAGTTGTCCAGAAGAAGTTACTTCTTTAAAATTTGCTTAATTGTCTTAGGAGACTTTAACGTATCTAACGTGGGTGAAGCAAATCATCTCGGTAGTTTAACGAGAAGGTGCAACGAGTACGTATTCCCTTTCGCGCCCCTTAATAACGAACCCTACGAGGAAGAATACCACGCTTCACTTAATAATTGGTGCCGCGAGTGTACAAACTAATGCGACTGATGGTGCGCTCACTTCCGATTATATTTTCAGCATCTCAGTGGTTCCTTCATCTGCAGATTCTTAAAGCGTGCAGAAGCCCTACCGATAACCGGATCGAGACTCCCTGCTGATGAATGCGGTACAGATGTTCACGGGGAGAGTAGAAATTTTCGAAAGGCTCCGTGGCCAAAATGAAATAACCTTTTATCGCGAGCGAATTGCAATATCCTTCACTCCGAACCTAACGTAAAGCGAGCAAGAAGCAGATTCTTTTAAGCGATTTATGGCAACGCAGCTAAATCTTGGCAGTCTGAAGCTAAATTTTCAACGTGGTGCGCCGCTGAATTGAAACGAAGCATAAAAAGTGCGTAAATGCTTTCTGACACCCCTATTAATAAGGGGAAATGTTACTACTCTTGGAAGAAAGATTAAACACCTATCAGGATAACTAGAAAAAAACAATTCTAACTTCTTTGTTAGAAAATAAATAAAGCGAAAACCAACACCACATTCCGAATTGCGCGAATGAGCGCAAAAAAAACAGTTCCACTTCTGGTTCAAAATCAACGAATGAACAACAAACGGCTACTTCCCCCCCACCCACTCACCCCCAAGCATCGTCGATTTATCGGCAGATTCTTTTGAAGAAAGAAACGCCGACTCGAAGGACCCGAGCAAACGCTACAAAACACGTGAGATTAATCGTATCGACGACCTCTCAGTCGTTATTCTAACTTAAACATCGTCGAAAGAAAATACTTCGAGGCCCTGCCCGCCCCTTATCTTTTCATTTTGGAAATGAAACAGCTTTCTTTTTCCCGCTTCGCACAACTCGATGAAAAAACGATGGCGGTCACTCGGCTGAAGACGAAGGCCGTTCCCTGACGATGCGTCTTCCGTAAGATTTGTCCTCTATCCACTGCTTGTAGTCGGCATCCATCTCCTGGACATCCTGCAGCATCTCCACGGCCAAGAATCTGTCCAGAGCCTCCACGCCACAGACTGCAGAGAAGAGAGATCCTCCAATTACGCATCTGTCAGAAACGCGAGTATCGATTTCACCCGCCGTCATTTTAATTCGGACGGGTAAGCGGAGGGTGAAGATCCGTTCCGAGACTTTTCTACAATTAATTTGGTCATTTCTGAAGTGTGTGCGAGGGATGGAAGTTTACGATGGATTTATTCGCAATAACTGTTTAAATAGCGCCCTCTTACGAGGAATTAATTTTCATATTCCTACAGAAAGCACGTTCCCATAAAACCTTTCCATCGAAATTTAGAACAGATGTCTGGAATTCAGTCCGATTAACGCCCTTCTTCATCTCCCACGTTATTATCACTTAGACCCGTTCGTATCTTACGCAAATTACAATAAACAATTAAAAGAGAATTGAGTCAACGGTGCAGCACCCCTCTTTGGTTGGGACGAGCGATTTTCTTTTTTGTATTTTTTAAATGTAATCTCCGCCAGTTCAACCCAATACAGCCGGAGGGGAGGCGGAAAGTGTATGCACGGGCTTATTTCAATTTTCGGTAATGCAGAGGCCACGCGGGGTGGGGGCTATTACGCAGTTAGCTTCGATTGCTAAAGCGAAGTGAAACATCGATTCAACGATGACAGAAACTGTTTCGGTTTGTTGGCCCCTTTACGGAATCATCGTCACCGGATAATGTGGCGAAGATTCCAAATTCGTTTTCGAGTCTAAAAAGGGGAGCACCCTCTTTGTCTTTCTAGCTGCTTCCCCTCGAAGGAGGGAGGATGCATCGCTGATCTTTGTTCTCGCCCCTTTCAGGCACAGGAATCGCTAACAACGCTTCTGACGTGACCGTGGACCTGGCTGGGTGCGAAGGAAATTCGACTTGCAGTCCGTGGATCAACTCCTTCAAGGTTTCCACGTCGCTCTCCTTCAGTAAGTATTGACGCCACCAACTGACTTCTTCTTTTCTATCTTTTCACTTTTCTTCTCCTGGTCTTAATAGCCTTTTTCGAGTTCAGTGACTTTTTCTTTTCTTTTTTTTGGATGGGGTAAGGAGAGAAGAAGTAAAAGACTACGGAACTTTCTCGTCCCAACATCTTGGCAGGGATACCCTCTCCCTTCAACGGCAGACGGTCCCTAGAATGGATAGCCAATATGGCCGCTGTTATGTGCAGTCACGTTTTTCAGCGCTCCTCAATTTTGTGTTTAAATATGTTTTAAATGTATAATTATTCCAAGAAAAGTGCTCATCGATTGATTTTCATATGAGGACTCCTTAGGTGAGAAGATTTTATTAACTTACGGGAAATTTAGCAATTTATCAGCGTTTTCTATCTGCGTCCTTTGTTGTCAGATCGCATGGTCACCATGTGGCTGACATCAGGGCCATAGTGAAGCACCAAAATAAAGTGGTTGCCACGCTGGTAGATTGAGCTTGACTGGGGAGGTGCCCCATATCGTGCCAAGCCCGAGCTGCAAGAGTGCTCCACGAATTTATGTTTACCAGTTTTCCTACCTTAGAAACATGTATTTTGTGATACCCCCCCGCCCTGCCATAAACTTTATATGGACAGAATCTATCTTGGAATTTACAACTTTAGCTGGGAAACAGACCTTGCCATCGTCTTCAACGTAAACGAATACCCCGAGAGGAAGTAGCTGTGGCCTTCTGTGACAAATTTGAAATTTGCTGTCCCTCCCCCCCTCACGAGACTGTGGGATAGCCCAAATCTTCAACACAGAGAGCTGTGCAGCTCCTAATAAACGCACGGATTGTGTGGCCCCGCAAAATTCTTCATTTCGTATCCCCTATAAGGATCCACCGACATAATCCCGTTAATTCGGAAACCCCGTTTTTCCGACCTGACCCATATGCCATCAGAAGATAAAAAAATAAATAAATAAATAAGATCTTTATTGTACAGTTCACCGGTACACGCAGGTACCACGACCATACAATACCCTTCACGGCACCATGGCAGGGGTTAACAAGCGGCAGAGATAATAAAGGAATTGTAAAGATTAATTATAGGCAAATTATATAAAAAAAAAAAAAAAGTACTCATCGCAGATAACATTGAATTGAAAGGAAAACTAATACAAAATAACAAAAATAACAAATTGTGATAACAAAAGCTTTTCCTCAAGTCCAGTTTTCTGAGAGTCTCTTGCCCCGCCATAACGATCTGAGATCAGTTGGTAGTTCTGGAGACCACGTGCAGATCTAGGATGATCCGTCTATACTTTTTATCATCTATGATTTTAAATAAGTCAGCATCCAGGGATTGAACCAGGTGGAGCTTCTGATAAGGGAGGAACCCATCTTTCAAATGTAGTCTCGAAGGAAGAGCAAGAAGCTTGGGAGGGGAGCGGAGAGCTGGTTGGGGAATCCGCCAGCACACGGTGTCCCAAACGTTGGGTGCTGAGACTCTCCCGGAAATCTTTTTTACGGTGAAGATGAGTCTTCTCTCGTGCATTAATGCCGAAAATCTGGTTAAATTCAGCGCGTTGGCCATCGGTGTTGTGCGCTGCTGTGGTAGGAGATAACACTTCCAGGTTGCCCACTTCAGGAGCCAGTATTCAGCGGCTTTTAATGGTTTAATTGTGGTGTCTGCAGCTGAGCCCCACAACTCTACTCCATACAGTACACTTCCAAAAATCATCATCCTGATATACATTTCTATCAGGTTTGTGTTGTAAATGTGTAGCAAGTGCTGCTTGGCAACCCACCGTTTCTTGTTGAATTTAGCACAGAGTTCTTCTATATGGTGATGGAATCGTAATTTTCTGTCGAAGATTACACCCAGATCTCTTTGCTTTTCAACGCAGGGGATCGGGACTCCGTCAATCGCAGGCTGATCTCACCCAAACGGAAGAGAACGGCGGGGAAGCGCCCGAAACTATACTAATTGACGACCCAAGAGACGGCGGTGATGAACAGAAACCAGCCCTTCTCTCCAAAAAGCGAAACAAGAGGCTAACTGGCCCTAAACCAGAAAGGGAAACTAGTCCCAATCTGACCCTGAAAGGAAGCACAAACAACATAGTCAACGACTGGAAATTGTTGAAGAACGCTGCACCTTAGATCCAGGCTTGCCAGAAGGCCTTGTGCCTGATCAGATGCTTACACTCAGGCACTCACTCGAGGACCTCCTAAAGGAACAGAGCAATCGAGTGACCGCATGGCTCCGCGCCGACATTGTCTCCTTGTGGACAAAACTCGAGACTATTTTATACAAAACGCACGTGGAATATGAGAAAGTGAATACTACACTGGAGGCATACCTACAAGGAGGGGCAAGAGAAATGCCACAGCACGCCCCTACCTATTCAGAGGCGCTGAGGAACAAAATCACAACCACAAATATAACCACCACTTCCAAGCCTACTAGGAAGACATTACTTCCAAAGCCACATCTTGTGGTCCTTAAATCCACTACAAATGACTCCCACAAAACCAGCGAAGAAGTAAAGAAAATAGTGGTCAACTCCCTGACTCAAGACTTCAGATCTGCCAAAATCAAATCCATTAGAAAGATGCTGAACACAGGGGTAATCATCGAAACTGCAACCAAGGATAATGCGCAAACCTCATTATGAACAACTCCAGGATCCCCATACTCGGGCTCACAGCCGAGCTGCCCAGAGAGAAAGGCTCCTCTATTGTCATATTTGACATTGACAACGACCTCAGCCCTTCCTCCATATGTAAAGAAGTGTACAGGCACAACCTCCAACAGGCACTACCTGACAGAGATCCTACCAGCCTTATATTGGCGAAATTCCAAACTAAGAGCAGAAATGGAGGCTCCTCAAACTGGGTACTCGGACTGGCCCCTGAAGCCTGGAAAGAGATCACAAAACAGATAAAAATATACATAAATTGGAGCTCCCACTGGTACAAGGAGCACATCGCGGTCCCGAAATGTTTCCGGTGTTGCCGATTCGGGCACACCACGCACACATGCAGCCAACAAGAAGCAACATGCGGAGTTGTGCTGAGAAGGGGCACAACTTCGCAAACTGCCCGAACAAAGCAAACGATCCAGTGTGTGCAAATTGTAAATGGCAGAAACTCCCTCACACACACTCACTCAGAGACAGCAAATGCCCCGTTTACATAAAAGCAAAAGGCGCACAACAACTAAAAATCCACTATGGGGACTCTTCCTAAAAGATACAACACAAGCTGCATTAAATTTCTCCAGCTAAATGGGCAGCGGGCCATTGCCGTTGCGGGAGAGGTTAGGCAAAAGGCAGAGGAAGAAAATCTTGACATCATACTGCTACAAGAACCTAACGCCTGCGCCGGGGCTGTACGGGGTAAAAAAGGTAAAGGTAAAGTGCAGCCATTATCAACCCACTGCAGGATGGAAGCCTCCTCAACAATTCACGTTGAGGGAAACGGACCATAATCTGCCACGCTGGTCCAGTGCGGGTTGGCAGATCGACCGTATTCAGCAGTCAGGGGCTTGAACCCCGGTCTACTCAAGAGCGTGTGCTACTGCACTTCCGCTCTTGACCACTCGGCTACGGAGGCCATATACGGGGATACCCGCTCAATTACAAGATTGTCCAGGTGGGTGGAGTGACCCTTGTGCACACATAATATCGTCACTGGGAGACTTGTATGTGATATCCTTGTACTGTCGTGTCCGGGCGTTGATATTCTCCCTCAACACAGTACTTGCAACATGTACTCACCGAGCTGCATGGAGCCAGGACACTTGTCTCCGCTGACTTGAACTGCCGCTCACCTCTGTGGCACAGCGAGACTCCGAAACGCAGGGGGTCCAGAAATGGACAACACATGGAAGAGTTTTTGACCAACAGTGGCTTTGTTGTCCTAAACCGTCCCAACAATCTACCCACCTTCTTTTTATTATTATTATCTGTTTATTTCTCTTACGAGACACCCATGGACAGCACGTGGTTAGAGGGTGTGGTCACATTATAGTATTTACAAGCATATTTACATGAACTTATTTACAATATTTGGAGATGAAGAAACACAGAGTATGTGTTAATGGATTAATTGCGAATGGTTGTTAAATGCTAAATATTATTATATAAATTATTAAATTAGTCTTCTTATTATATTTGTACACATCAGCCGGTACACATTACCAAAGATTTCTGTCCTATACATTTTGTCTGTACAGAGTTTCTCTGCATCTATATTTAAATTATTAAAATAATTCACAGTATTTGCTGGGAAAAATCTCCCCAGAGAGTCCAATTGAGTCAGTTGGCACTTGAGACTTGGTTCTTCTCTGTTTATTCTCGGTCGTATCATCCGAGGGCGAGGGATCACGTTTCCCACTTTCGGCGCATCTGTGTTTTTCTCTCTCTCTCTCTCTCTCTCTCTCTCTCTCTCTCTCTCTCTCTCTCTCTCCCCCCGTTAGTAGGCATCCCATTTTGACTGCAGCGTAGTGTCAGTCTAGTTATTTTGTGCTCCTACATTTACTTAAAATTCAAGTATAATTAAACAACGAAGTATAAAGTATTTGGGGTATTCTGAAAGCTAAAGATGTCATCTACACAACAGAGACAACTATTGGACCCGAATCTTTGAGGTAAATTTACTTTTGATAACTTTAGATTGACATAGTTATATGCTTTAGCAGTAGTGATCGGTAGCACTTGGAACATAAAACTTAGAGGGAATACCAACCTAAAGCAGCTAAGTGGTTAATCCCTGCCTGGCACCAACCCTCTGCCTTTTGTTCTCTGAGAAGAGACAGTAGTTACAGTCGTTTACTGTATACTTGTTCGAGTTTCACAAGGTCAAGCTAAATGGGATTGTCCACGCATACAATATGGAAATCTATTTACAGAGCGCTTACAAATTCACCCCACTTGATCAGTGTTCATATAATTTTCGAAAACATTTAAGCCAGCCTGCAAAGTAAACAAAATCTTCTGCGATTTTCTAAAAGACTATAGTTGTGGAATCCTGAAAAATTGTATTGCCCTTTTTTCTGGAATTTTGCGCTGAACTAAAACCATGTCAGATTCCGACGTTGAATATATGAACAGAGACCGCGCAGACGCTGGCAGACGCACTAGAAATCCTAATCTCCTTCATGAGAACGATGAAGCTATGAGAGAACTAAAGAGGCAAAAAAGCACGCGGAAAGCTAGAAGGACAAGACATAGATCTGGCACAGAGTCCACCCCTGTAAGGGATATACCTGGGGACCCAGGTAGGGATACATCCAGCGGATCGGATACAGATAACACTGATGACAAGGAAGAACCACTACAGGGGACCCCAATTGACCAATTCTTAAAACTGCGCGACATCCTTGAGAAATATATGGCCAAGAAGACCAACAGAATCACTGCTGTCACTCGCACAGGCATTATTAGAATATTGTGGAAAATGGAGGGCATTGTTTACCATCTGCATACAGATAACGAGAAAATGTCGGCCAAATTAGACCTACTCACACAAGAACGGGAAAACAAAATGCTACAACGCCCCCGTTCTTTTGCCGAGGCGTTGAGGAATGGCACTTCATCGCTCAACGAAGAGGTCCCTGTGCAAAAAAATACTATCAGGAAATCTGACAAAAGAACAGATAAATCGCACGTTATCCTGGTGAAACCCACACAGGATACGCAACTAACAACTAGCGACGCAGTTAAGGATGTCTTAACTAGCAATCTCAAGGAGCACATGAAAACCCTAAAGATCAAAAGCATAAGAAAAACCAGGATGCCTGGTGTTATCATTGAAACGGATACTAGGGAGGAGACACTCACTATACTAAAGAGTTCAGAAATCTCCAACATAGGATTGAAGGCGGAAACGCCAAAACGAAAAGGACCTTCCATTATCCTCTTCGGTCTGGACAAGAGTACTACTCCTCAAGAGCTAAAGGAGGAAATATACTACAAAAACCTTAGCGCGCATACAGCAGAGGACGACGTTGATGCTGACATTATACCAAAACATATCACGAAGTCTAAGTCAGCTGCTACAGTAAACTGGGTAGTCGAACTTTCCCCCAGAGCGTGGAAGGTTATTAGCCAACACGAGAGAATCTACCATCGGATGGGGAAGCCACCGATTCAAGGAGTACGTTCCAGTTTCCAAATGTTTCAGGTGTCTGCAATTTGGGCACACATCGCACACCTGCAACCAACGGGTCCCAACGTGTGGTCACTGTACCCAGCATGGACATGAGTTCAAAGACTGCCCTAAAAGGGAGGAACCAGCACCTTGTGCAAACTGCAAACGGTCTAAAATACCCCACCTGCACTCCGTCAGGGATGCAAACTGCCCTGTATATATAAAATTTAAGGGAATATACCAAGACAGAACCAATTATGGATAGACGGTCCACCCAACCACCAACACAGAAGAAGCTGAATTTCTTGCAGATAAATGCACAGCATGCCAGAGCAGTGGTTGAACAAATTAAATTAAAAACAGAGGAAGAAAATATTGACATAATTATGCTCCAGGAGCCTTATGCCTACAAGGGTAAGGTCACAGGTTATCCAGCTTCATACAAAATCATTCAAGGTACTACAGATGCACCACGGGCCGCAATCCTAGTCAGTAACACTGAAATCTCTGTAACTAAAGTAGCTCCACTTTGTACATCCTTTAGTGCCTGTGCTCAAGTTCTTACTGCCATGGGATCCTTACATCTGCTCTCACTCTATAGCAGACCTGGTGAAGACATCTCAATTGCGATCGCCATAATACAAACAGCACTTGACCTTCTCCCAGGGGGTAAGCTACTCATAGCCATGGACGCGAATTGTCGCTCCCCCCTGTGGCATAGTCAAACACCTGATCGTACGGTCACTCGAAATGGGGAGGAACTTGAAAACTTCATCCTTGCCTCCAGACTACAAGTACTCAACCAGCCTGGAAATCTCCCCACATACAGTAGCACCCTCTGGGAAAGTACCATCGACATCACCCTGACCACGCTGACTATTTCTGGAAAGTTCAGCAAGTGGAAGGTTAATGAAGCATGGACCACTTCTGACCACAGAGCAATCACCTATTCTCTTGGCCGCTCCGTGGATCGTATTCCCCCAATACCAATGGGATGTAGTGCGATTCTGCACAAAGAAAGCTGACTGGCCACGCTTTCAAGCTGAACTTGTAAGAAGACTTCACGAAGATTCTTCACAACTGAATCACATCACATCTGAGGACTGTGCAGTTTCCCTCTCCAAGACCATCAAAGAGGCCTGTGCTATGGCAATCCCCAAGAGAAGGCCCTTCAAAAACGCAGTCCCTTGGTGGAATGCTGAACTACAAGATATGAGGAAGAGAGTCCACCAAGCTCGTAAAACTTTTCAGAGAGCCCGTGCTCACCTCCCACCCTTGGAGGTCGAAGCCGCAAAAGACAGTTACCGATTCTTAAGGAACAGTTACACTACCATGATTAGACGCTGCAAAAAAGCCTCATGGCAGAATTTGGTCTCGATCACAGGAAATGATAACCCCTGGGGAGTTGTCTATCGTATCGTTGTGAACAAACTCCCTAGAGGTGAAGTCCTCAGTGGGAGGACTTCACCTTCATGTGGGAGGACTCTGTCCATAACATGCTAAATGCCCTCTTTCCAACAGATGATGCACAGCTAACTGAAGAGCAACTACAGATTGTTACTGCTAACGATTCTTATACAACAGAAAATACTGAAGAACCATTTACAAATGACGATCTAAAAGCTGCACTGGACAAAACTAAAGAAAAAAAAACTCCTGGCAATGACCTCCTCGAGGTGGATGTTATCAAGAAATTTGCAACCTACTTCCCTAACACCATACTCGCCACTTTCAACAGATGCCTAATGGAAGGCCACTTTCCTGCTATCTGGAAGGAGGCATGCCTTAAACTCATCTTGAAGAACCCAGACAAACCACCTGAAGAGCCAAAATCTTACAGGCCAATTGCTCTCTTGCCAGTCCTAGCCAAACTTCTGGAAAGGCTTCTCCTCAGCAGGTTGTCAAAATGCTACTCTAAAGAAAACCTCATTTCTCCTCTTCAGTACGGTTTCAAAGCTGGTTGCAGCACTGAAGATGCTCTTCTTAAATTGATATCTACTGTTTCAAGCACTCAAGGCAAGTATGTGCTAGCCATAACAGTTGACTTTGCTGGAGCGTTTGATCGGCTGTGGTGGCCAAGTATTCTCAGAAGACTCCGACAAGCCAAAGCACCACTCAACCTTTATAGCTGTGTCAAGGAGTACCTGAGACACCGCACTGTCCATGTTAGTACCAGGTACAAGTCTGTCACTAGCCAGGTCTCCCGAGGCTGTCCCCAGGGCTCGGTCCTGGGGCCTTTCTTTTGGTCCATCGTCCTGGACGAGTTCCTTGGGGTGGACTTGAGGATGACTCAACCCCTTGCGTTTGCTGACGATTTGGTTTTGGTGGTGCATGGTGACACAAGAGCTGATTTAGAGGAGAGAGCAAATTGTGCACTAACTAAGCTCCAGGATTGGACAGCCATTCACCGACTAAAGATCTCGGGAGAGAAAACCAAATCTATACTGCTCAAGGGAACGCTCCAACTACGAAGACCACCGGTTATCAAAATTGACAACACCTCCATAAAATTATACCCAGAAATCAAGTATTTAGGAATCGTCTTAGATATGAAGCTAAATTTCCATCCTCACTTGAAATATATGTCACAGAAAATAAAAAATACTCGGCCATGATCATCCGTATAAGCCGTGCAGACTGGGGCCTAAAGCGCCGGGCTCTGGCCCTCATCTATAATGCCATATTTGTGCCAATAGCTTGCTATGGAGCCTCAGTATGGTGTACTAGGGCCTCCCTCGACCTAAATCGCCGTAAACTAGACTCCATACAGCGTTCTATGCTCCTTGCCGTAACAAGGGCGTGCCGTACAGTAAGCACCCCAGCTCTGCAGGTGCTAGCTGGATGTATACCCCAACACCTAGAGGTAATAAGAAGAGGATTGTATCAACGATTGAAGAAGAGTATTCCCACCAAAACAGCAGGCATCACTCTTAACCTTGATAACAACCCCAAACAGGAAAGGAAGAGAATCTCTGAAATTATGTACAGGACCTGGCAAGAGACATGGGACACCACCAACAAAGGATTGATAACCAAAAAGTTCATTCCCTCTGTGAACCTCATCAGTCCAAAGCCTCCTCCCTGGTACTCACCAGGCCGCCATACTACATTTCTATTTACAGGCCACGGACCCTTTAAAGCGAAGCTAACATCCCTAGGCATAGAAGAAGATCCGCTGTGTCACTGCGGGGCTGAAGAAACGTGGGATCACGTGATGTATGATTGCCATGAATATGACGAGTTCCGGCTAAGGTTTGCCACTAAAATGCAAGAAAATCCCCGGCATTCTGAGCACCTGATTATAATGGACGAGCAGCGCTATGCCGCCTTTACAGAGTTTGCGCAGTCTGTCTTCACTGCTAGACGGGTTAGGCACCCAAACACCACCCATTGAAGATCAAAGTAAGAAACTTCCTGGATATGATAGTCCTCTCAGGAGAAGGAGAAAAAAAAAAAAAAACACTCCTTCCTTCCTTCGTCCCAGGAGTGACAGAACCTACACCAGCACTGCTCAGCTCAGCTGCTGCCTTTAGGCCTCCCTAGCCACGCTCCCTTGCGTGGTCCTTTGGCTCCACTCCCTGGCGGGAGGGGGAGTTCATCCCTGGTGTCCTCCCCCCTCGCCACCCCTCTTTTTCACTCTGGTGGGGCATGGGCCTGCTCCACTGACTTGGGGTCATCTTCCCTATGGACCCCGTATCTCAGTCTTTTCCCCCCAGTCTTCAGTCTCCCTCCGCTTCTCTAACTTACAACTAGTGTCTGAATCAACTCCAAATTGTTTGAGCCCTACATCCAAAAACTTAACAACATCAAATCGCCCAACTAGTACTCCCTTTGTTTTGGCTGACCCCTATCTGTATATCTATAGCGTGTTTTTTTTTTTTTTTTTTTTTAGGTCCTTGCCACTGAAATCTCAGGAAATTAGGTGGCAGGACCTGCCAGAGTAAATAACTAAGTAGTGTACCTGGTCTGCCTCCACAGGGCGGAGTGGGGCAACGTTGGGTCCCATTAGGGGCCCAGCGGCTAAATGACCAGATGAACAACGGTACACGACACTACACAAAGACAAAATCCATATACTTTTAAACCTCTGGCATTGACAGTGTTCTGTTTCACACCCACAATGTATAGCACGCGGAGATGGGGGAAACCCCTGGTGCCGTTTGACACTAAACACACTCTACACTCTACACACTCCTCCCCTTAGTAGCTTTTCCAGAGTTAAGATGTTTCTGGTTGTGATGATATACTTCCAGGGTGTGATGTCCAGATTGGCAGACAAGACCGCTCTTGAGATGGTAAACGGTTTCCCGGCGATCTTGTTTAGCCATCCCAGGAGCCAGTATTCTACTCCTAAGAAGGCCTTGATGTTGTCGGGGGCCGATGACCAGATAGTCGATGCGTACAACGGAATCGGTGTAACGCATTTAAGGATGTATTGAATTATGAGATGAGGGCTTCGGAGACCGTTGAGTTCTTGTCTTCAGTTCAACCCTTTGGAAAGCCACGTTGGATGCCACCATAGCTACCAGATCTCTTGCCAGTCACACTGCAGCCTGGAAGGTTCAAGAGAACTGGACCTCTTCCGACCACCGAGCTATCACATTTGACAATCAAAGATCACTCCACCGAGCTCCAGCCATTGGTCTCAAACTAAACAGGTATGCAGTAGATAGAGCAAATTGGGAACAATTCAAAGAGGCTATCATCTGCAAAGCCAACAACCTACAAACCGACCAACTACTGATCTGTACACTGGATCACAACCAACGTGCAATAACAAATGCCATAACAAGTGCTGCAAACCACACGATCAGGACAAGGACTCACAGCCGGGAGCAGTCCGGTGGTGATCACGTGAACTTGAAGTACTGAGACGGGAAATGAACCAAAAGAGACGAGCCTTCCAGAGAGCTAGACGGACCTGGCCCCCACCTGAGGTGGAGTTCCTCAGGCAGCATTACAGGGATGCCAGGAATACATATACCGCGATGATCAGGCGGCGGAAGAAGCTGTCCTGGGAGCACCTGGTGTCTACTGTAGCAACTCGGGCCCCATGGAGCATAATATATCGCATACCTATGAACAAACTGCCCAGAGGGGAGGTGACATCCTCCACAATCACCCCTCAAGGCCCTATGACAAAAAAATTGGCAAGATTCAATCAACAACATCCTAAATACCACCTTCAAACCACTAAGTGGAAATGATACTCCTGAACAACAGCTACTTTGTCTGGCCAACGAAGCTTACCAAACCATCCGAATGGAAGAGCCCTTCACTCACCATGAATTACAAACAGCCATAAGCAGATTAAAAAGCAAAAGAACTCCAGGTCCGGACATGCTGGAGCCGAAAATAGTAAAGTTGCCGAATATACCCCTGACCTCCTCCTAGACTTGTACAACCACTGCCGCAGCTCTGGCTCGTTTCCCTCGGACTGGAAGGTGGCCAGCGTGAAACTTATACTTAAAAACCCATCCAAACAGCCACAGATACCAGAATCATATCGACCAATAGCCTTCTTTCGGTGCTAAGCAAAGTATTTGAACAACTGCTCAAATAGAGGATAGCAGAACACTATAACACAACAAATTTACCTGCAAACACCAATTCGGCTTTAAACCTAGAAGATCTACCCTTGACGCTCTGGAACGTATCCTGGACTTAGCAGAGAGTTGTGACCTAAAATATTTCCTCCTCATCACGATCGATTTTGCGGGAGCGTTCGATGCTCTATGGTGGCCGAGCGTCCTTGCAAGACTCAGAGCAACCCAATTACCAATGAATCTCTATGACTGTATGTGGAGCTACTTAAGTAACAGAAGGATCTTAGTAGATGCTCCCTACCGCAGGGTGGAGCGCTGGGTCTGTCGGGGATGCCCCCCAGGGCTCGGTACTGGGCCCCCTCCTTCGGAACTGTGTACTTGACGAGTTCCTCTGCAAGGATATAGGAAACGTCAAATCACTGGCGTTTGCTGATGATCTCTCTCTCTCTCCCTGGTACTGGCCGCTAACTCTAGGGCTCAGATGGAGGTCATCGCAAACGAAGCACTAACCACCCTCCGAGTCTGGGCGGAAGGACATCACCTGATCATTTCGTCAACCAAGACGAAATCCATACTCCTGAAAGGCTTCCTGACCCCAACCAGACCGCCCCAAATTAGAATCAATGATAGAACCGTTAAGCTTGTCACTGAACATAAATACCTTGGAATTATACTAAACAGAAACCGATCGTTTACCCCCCACCTCAACTATATACAGGCAAAGATTCAAAATTACGTAGCCATGCTTGCCAGGGTCACCCGCCGAGACTGGGGGCTGAAGAGGCGCACCCTCGCGCTCCTATACAAGGCAGCCATCATCCCAGCAATTACATATGCCTCCGGCGCCTGGTATCAAAAGGCCTCAACAGCGTTGAATCGTCGACGATTAGAAAAAATGCACAGACCGATCCTCCTAACCATCACCGGAGCATGCAATACAGTATCGAAACATGCACTGCAAGTTATCACGGGAACCTTGCCTCTCAACTTAGAAGTAATCCGCACAGGAATGCAGCAGCAACTCAGGCGTGGAAAAGCCACAACGTATTTAGACCATACCACAGATCCGATAAATAACAGACAGGCAGAGAAGAAAAGACTGGAAACATATCTACAAACAATCTGGCAGCAAAGTTGGATTGACTCAACCAAAGGCAAAATAACTCGAAAGTTTCTACCTAATCTCCAACATGTCTATCCGCAATGGTTCAACCTCGGACTCCACACTACTTACCTCCTCACAGGACACGGAGCGCTCCGCAACAAACTGAACTTCCTTGGCATCACAGATAATCCCATGTACGCGTGTGGCTCCCTGGAGACATGGGACCACATAATGTGAGAACTATGAAGATCTACGTGGACACCTGATCACACAGATACAATTCAACCCCAAAATCCAGGAGCATTATCCTGGTTTTTGACATACTGGAAAATGAAGCAAATTACAAGCTATTCTCTAAATTTGCCCAGAGCCTCTACGCCAGACGGCAAACCCTCCCGCCACCAGCAAACCCTGAGCAACCAGAACCAACATAGCTCATTGTTTGTACCTGCGGAATAACCAGCACAACAAAAACAGTCGTCTCGAATCCCTATTTCCCCATTGTGACTGAATCCAAACATCCCGAGGCAGGCCATAGGGCCCACCAAGAAACCACGACTACCAAAGACAAGTCCAATCTATAGCGTGCAAATGACTTTACACACCCAGGTTGGGACCAAAGCACAGAAATGAACATGTAAAGACCGGCACGATGACGAGAACACATCCCACAAACAGTGATCTTAAAGATCTGACTCTTTTAACCCACAGCTGGGGCGTTGCCCAATCTATAAAGACTAACGACCAAGCAGCTGTCGCGCTGCACAGACACCAAATGGACATGATTGGATCTTCAACCCTGATGAAAATCCTTCCCAACTGACACACGGACGGGACTCAGTCCCATGAGCGACTCTTACCAAAAGACGAAGAAGAACGTGCAGAGTCGTTGTAGGGACCTGACAAGAAAGCCTGAACGTCCATTAGCCCTGGATGGTAGGCCACTAATGATAGACGACCACTTCGCAGCCACAAGCGTTCACGCCCTATTGCCGATTTGGGTCAGCTCCCTTGTCTGGCCCACTATTACTCCCCTTCCCCGCTGGGGAAGGGAGACGCTTGCCGTCTTTTGCAACCCCCACCACCCTTCTCTTCTTTCTGGTGGAGCATGGGCATGCCCCACTGCAAGCTGGAGCTACCTTCATTATCGGCTCCTTATTTCTGACTATATCCCCCCAATCATCAGTCTCCCTCCCCCCACTCTAACCGTACGCAAGCGAAAGTCCCACACAATCCAAATTTAACCATCAAAATAAATTCCACCCAAAACTCTCGGCTTCTCATGTTCATTTCATGTAACTTATACCAATCGATGTGTATGTATATGCATTTTTGTATGTATGTGCAATTTTTTATAGGTCCTAGCCACTGAAATCTCAGGAAATTAGGTGGCTGGACCTGCCAGAGTAAATAATTATAATACTGGTGTACCTGGTCTGCCTCCACGGGGCGAAAGTGGGGCAACGTTGGGCCTCAGTAGGGATCCAGCGGCTAAATGACCAGATGAACAACGCTACACGACACTACACATGTACAAAATCCACACACTTTTAAATCTCTGGCATTTCCAGCAAACTGGCACACCCATCACAATGTAAACAACGCGGAGATGGGGGGAACTCCTGGTGCCGTATGACCCTAAATACGCTTTACCTCCCTAGAATAGACTGTCGGGGAGGGGGGGGGGGTGAGATAACTGAGAAAACAAAGGTCCATTTCCCCGATATTAAAAGGGATGAAAGCTCTGTAGGTGAAATCGTGGCTGGCTGAAAATCCAATTTAGGATTTATATTTTTGAACTTTTCACACCTGTTAATTACGATGTAACTAAGGCCGCCGTAGTCTAGTGGTCAGGCGCGCGGGTGCATAAGTACACGTGCCTTAAGTGACCGGGGTTCAAGTCCGTGACTGCTGAATACGGTGCTGTTTCTTGTATTCTGTCTATCTTGTGAACTCCTCTGACAGTTTGGTCGTCCCGAAGTATGAATAGAAAAATTATTTAACAGGTGTGATAAATGCGCGTGCTGTGTAAGGGCACTATGAGTAAGAACACTAATGCTAGGACCCAGGGGCTGTTTGGCCATGAGACTTACAGGGGAAACCCCAGAGGAGGGAGACCTCTGCAGCCGGTGTAATTTTCAATATTACACTCCGATAATTTCTGTTTTTTGACCCGATAAGAATTTTTGATGAATTTGAAGAATTTGATATTTGATGAATTTGGAGCACTCAATCAGTGATCAAGTGCGGCCATTGTAGGAAGCAGAAACATGGGGTACTCAGACCTAAGTGATGGGAACTGCGCATATAAGAAATACAATGTTAACAGGAAAAACAGACAGGACAGGAGATTTTTTTACGAACACACCAAAACACGACACGCGAAGATGAAAGAAGATATTTGATGACATTCGACTTCAACTTCTGTAGATTGAAATTTTCCGGAAATACGTATAAAAGGAGGTTGTTCCTGAAAATCGAAAAAGAAGGAAGAAAAGTTGGTTCTGCGAGTGTGAATTTGGACAATAAATCGATATTGGCTGGTTGCAGGATGTGTTCAGACTGTTTTGAAAGAGAGAGAGAGCGGGAATTATAGAAGCCAATTCAGAAGAACAGTGCCCATGGAAGTATCTGTAGAAAAGGCATGCAGCACAAACATACATCTATGAGACAGCGAGTGCAGAGACTCTGTTAGAGAGGAGTCATTAATTAACCTAACTGCCCTCTTCTGAATGGAATCGAGAAGGCTGAGAGAGGCTTTGGGAGCACCGCTCCACATTTGTAAACAACAACGCAGAGAGAAAGGAGAAAACCCAGTTTTCTAGATGCAATGGAAGCAATATTTGTAATGTGCTTGTGCCAAGAGAGATTAGAAGTCAGGGTAATCCCCAAAAGAGATATATCATCCTGCGAAGAAATAGAAGTGTCACCAAAGATAAGTATAGGAGCAGAAAAATCCTTTTTGCGAGATATAAGACAAGACTGAGTTTTAGAAGGGTTGAAATCAACTAAGTTGTCTTTGCCCCACTGGAGAATTACCTGAAGATCAGCAGTTAAGCACTAATGCCACAAATTTCGACATTGACGGAATCCATAGAAGCGATCGTTGATCAGATGAAAGGTTTCTAATTGATTTCTCCATTACTTTAGAAAGAGTAGAAGTAATTGAATGAGACAATAATTGGATGGGAGGGATTTGTTACTCTGTTCAGGAACTGGTTGGATGTGAGCAAAATTTCAAGCATAACGAAAAACACGTTTGAAATAAGCAATTGAAAAAATGCGACGCAGAACAGTAATATGCTCCAAAGCACAGGTTAGAGAAGAAAAAAAAATGATGTTAGGGTCACTCGTAAACGCTTACATCTACCCATATATTTATTTGGAGGTTTTTTCGTCCACAAAAACCTTGCTATCTACGCCTGAGTAGCTAACTCAGCCAGGGAATGAAAAAAGTACATTAAAGTTACTCGCATCATCGACGGGAGTCGAACCCGAGCCTTTTCACCCGGTGCGGGGAGGACTGCGATGATACCACTGTGCTATCAGCGCAGGCCAGAGATTTGGGAACAAGTGGATTAATAACTTCAGCGCCTGGAGCTTTCTTAGCATCAAGATTAGTCAAAATCTTTCTCACAGTATTTATTGGAATTCTAACGTTTACATAACGGACGAGATTTTACGTTGGAGTGTGGAATCCATCCCTGTAAGAATAATTTCACTGACTCTATCAGAGATAACGTTGAGTCAGAAGTTTTGAAACGATAATCCAATAAAGAAATACGAAAATAAATCTTGCAGATCATCCCATTTTGCATTCTTGAAATGCAAAATGGGATGAACTGCAAGATTGTCTACCTCGCCTCTGCAAGATAGTGATTGTTCGAGTAGTGTGAATGCGGGGAACTTGTCGAGGCCACCTTATGTCAAGGTTCTGGGTATAGTCTTACCACATGTACACCATATCCAAAAATTTCATTACTTCATACAGCATGTCCCACCCACTTTTTCTTACTATTGAATACACCATGAATTTTCAAACTAATAGAGCAAGCTTATCTGCGAAAAGATCTAAACCTCCCAAACTTTTCCTAATTCATTTCACAAATATACGTGGTCTCAATTCTAATCTCAACGATGTCCATTTCAACTTGCAGTCTGCCAAACCCCCATGTACTTTTTCGGGCAGTATCTCAGTTATCGGTTGATCCAGCTACTATTCATTTTAGTTGCCAAAATTATTCGCTGTATGATTCCTTTCGCCTCAAAGGTGGTACTTGTGCATATGTCCGTTCCGATATTCCCTGTCAGAGACTTGGCAATTTGAAATCTCCTCTCTTTGATCTTCTCTGGCTTAAAATCTCTCTACGTCATTCGGTCAAATTCATCTGTTCTCTCTACCATTCTCCCAACTCCACTAATCACTTGAAACTCTTTGACTTCCTCTCTTTGCAACTTGACTTTCTCCAGTCCAACTTTCCTAACAGTGAGGTAATTTTCCTCGGTGATTTTAATGTTCACAACTCCAGCTGGCTTCCGTTTTCTAGTCACACCGACCCAGCTGGTCGAGATGCCGAGGCTCTTGCAATTACTAATTACCTTGCACAGATTGTTCGTTTAACTACAGGAATACCAGACAATCCTAACCATACAGGCAACATGGTTGATCTTTTTTCACAAACAACCCTTCTAAGTACACGGTTGAAGTGAGTGGTCCTTTAGGCACCTCAGATCACAACTTGGTGATTGTCTCTTCTCCAATGGAACCTTTATCTCATGGCTATTCCCATCCTCGTATTGTTTGGCATTACAAGAATGCAAAATGGGATGACCTGCGAGACTTCTTTTCTTCTTTTCCTTGGTCGGATTACTGTTTCAAAAGTTCTGATGTCAACGTTTGCTCAGATCGTGTCAGTGAAATTATTCTTGCAGGAATGGAATCCCTTATCTCACACTCCACTTTAAAATCTCGTCCTTTATCTAAACCTTGGTTTTCCAATAAATGTGCTAAGGCTGTTCAAGAGAAGAATGTTGCATATCGTAATTGGCTTGTTTCTAATTCTTCAGTTTCGTTTTCTGCCTACACCAAAGCTCGCAACAATTGTAAAGCAGTTATTATTAATCAGTCCAAACTAGAGTTTGAACAGGCTAAGAGTAGAAAACTTGCTTCTTGCCCTAATGGTAGCCGAGAATTCTGGTCTCTTGCCAAAGCTATTGGCCGCAACTTTTGCCCATCTCTGCTCTCACCTCTGTCCAAACCAGATGGTTCTGTTGTCACTTCAGCCAAGGATAAAGCTGACCTGCTTGCATCCCATTTTTCTTCCAACTCATGTATTAATGATCTTGGCAAAATACCTCCCACCATTCCCAACACGCTCCATTCAATGCCTCCTGTGGTCTTCTGTCAAAAGGATGTCAGAAGGATTTTGACGAATTTCGATGCTAAGAAAGCGCCAGGTCTTGATGGTATTTAGCATTAGTAAAGGCATACGACGCAAGAAAGTAAGCTTATGCAGCATCAGCCTAAAAAAAAACAAAAAAACCTCCAATTCCAACCCCTCCATTCGTACCAAATGCCTCAGCTTAAATTTATTTAAGCTATCAAATTCCACAACAAAAGATGGAAGCTTGTTCCACCAAATAAATTCTCTCCCGCTGGCAAAAGGCAAATTTCCGCACATCTATTCTAAAACTATCGTTCTTCAATTTAAAACAGTGCCCCCCTCAGGTTCTTAGTCTGAGCAATATTGTTCCACTCACCAATATTGTTCCCTTCTTTGTACTCGTTCTATCAACTTTACATCCTACCTAAAATGAGGCCTCGAGACCTGTACACAGTACTCTAAGTGTAGCCTGACCATTGCCTTGTATAACGGGATAATCACCACCCTGTCTCTGTTAGCAAAATTCCTATATATCATCGACAAAACTCCATGAGCTGCCGTGGAAGCCAGTCTTCACTGCTCAGCGAACTTCATATTTGACTTCACAATTTCCCCCAGGTCTTTTTTCACTTTCCAATTCCCTAAGTGTAGTGCCACACAGTTGATACGTTTCTCTTCGGTTACTGCTACCCATATGCAGTACTTTGCATTTGTCAATGTTAAACTTCAGTTGCCACTTCCCAGTCAATTTTCCCAACTTATCTACATCCAGCTGTAGTAGCATTCTATTATTACTGTCATTGACAACTCTGCCAATTTTTTATCATCTGTAAACTTGGACATTAAACCTGATATACCTTCATCAATTTCATTGATAAATATATGTCCACGAAGAGCAGTGTCCATTGATTACCACTCTCTGTCGTTTCCCACTAAACCACCCCTTTATCCATTCTACCAACTTACCTTTAATGCCATACCTCTCCAATTTGTACAGCAGTCTTCCATGTGCAACAGTATCGAAAGCTTTCCTGAGATATCAAAATTATTTTTGGCACTCATTTCCTTTGTGACAACATCATAGTATCCAATCAAATTGGTAAGACAAAAACTCCATTTAACAAACCCATGCTGTGTCTTAACTATTATTGCAGTCTTGTTTAGATGATCTTGCATCTTTAACCAGTGATTCCATTATTTTCCCGGAACACAAATGAAACTAACAGGTCTGTAGTTCCTTGTGCCGCCTTTTGAATCCGCTTTGTGAATTTGTGATACATTCGGACACCTCCAGTCCATGGGGACCTCCCCTGAGAGCAAGGAAGCTCTCATAATTATGGCTAAGGGTTTGCTTACTTCCATTTCCACTTCGTTCAATATAACTGATTAGATCTCGTCCCACCCAGGTGAATCTAGCTCATCTTATCAAACATATCAAACTAAAGATGAGCTAGGTTTATTAACTATACTCCTAGCTCATCTTATGTTTAACTTCAACAATTTCTTCTCCACTTTGCTCTCAGTTATTACAAAATCACTTAGCTCCCTGTTAGCGTTTGATAAACTTCTGGCATTCCCCTCATTGAATAACTCCTCATGTGTGAATGTAAATGCAAAATATTGATTGAATTTATCTGTTACCTGAGCAGGATCATCAATAGTCGAACCATCGATGTTAAGTGGTCCAATCTGATTCATCGCTTTCCTTCTAGAGTTTACATAAGTAAAGAACTCTTTGCTATTTTTCACTGCATCCTTTGCCAAAGATTTCCCGTAATCTGCCTTCGCCTGCCTAACCTCCTTTGTGACTTGATTACAGACTAGTTTATACCTGCCATCGGTTTCTGTGTCACCTGATACTTTATATGCATCCCATACATTCTTCTTGTCTGCCACGAGCATCATAAATTCATCTGACATCCATCTAGGCCTAAACCTTGAACAGTATTTCTTAGTTGGAATGAAAAGCCTAGTAGTAGCCTCCAAGATTAAGACCATAAACGCTTCCTATTTAGAATTCAACGTTGGTAACATCATCAGTTGATCCTACTCATCATCAATTGATTCCACCCCTCCATTCGTTCCAAATGTACAGAATTTAAAAACCGTCTGAGACCATTGTAGTCACCTTTACGAAAGCAAAAACCCTTCCCTTTACCTCTGATGGTAGTTCCTCTTTGAGTAAATCCCACATCAATACATTGTGATCACTGTCACCCAGTAGTTCCTTTATCTGCAAATTCTTAATGCATGAATAATGATTGCTGATAATCAGATCAAGAGTTGCACTCTCTCTGGTTGCCTCGCGAATATGTTGCTGTAGAAAACAATCATCCAATTAATCGACAAATGTCTTGCTAGTGTGCCAGTGACCAACCACAAGTTCCAGTCAATACCTGGAAGGTTAAAATCCCCTATTATACGACATTCTTATTTACTGGCCCACTCTATTTCTCTGCACAATTTCTCATTAGGCTCATCACATTCATTACCCCTATAACACGCACCTACTCTCATTTTTCCTTTCCCAGTGCTTATTGTCACACCAAACACACTTAACATTGCATTGTACACCAACATCAATTGGATGCAGTTTCTTAGATTTTATGTGTTTTTTAACTAACAGCATAATCCCTTTAGCATTAGCATTAGTAGAGGCATATGAAGCAAGAAAGCAAGCTTATTCAGCATCAGCCAAAAAAAAAAAAAAACACACCGCTCCCATTTCACCCCTCCATTCGCTCGAAATACCTGTCCAGTTGAGCCTTAAATTTGTTTAGGCTATCAACTTCAACAACAAGTGATGGAAGTCGGTTCCACCAACCAACCACCCGCTGGCCAAAGGCAAATTTCTGCACAATCTATCCGACATCCGTCCTTCCTCAATTTGAATTTCTGCCCTCTGAGCTGATTATTCTGAGCAAGATGAAGAATTCCATTGGCATTGAGCATGATCAAACCATTCAAGGCTTTGTACACCTCTATCAGATCACCTCGCCGGTGCCTAG
Source organism: Mastigoproctus giganteus (assembly GCF_048544385.1). Classification (NCBI taxonomy): domain Eukaryota; kingdom Metazoa; phylum Arthropoda; class Arachnida; order Uropygi; family Thelyphonidae; genus Mastigoproctus; species Mastigoproctus giganteus. The sequence goes on along the minus strand of NC_143577.1, from coordinate 241,487 downwards.
TCTCCAGACTCTGTAATTTGCAAAACTTAAGCCTTTCTTCGTAAGAGCAACCCTTTGTTCCATTCACTAATCTTGTTGCCCTTCTCTGTACCTGTTCCAGCAGCTCTACATCCTTCTTGAAATGAGGCTTCCAGACCTGTATACAGTACTCAAGATGAGGCCTAACCATTGCCTTATACAAGGGAATAATCACCTCCTTATCCCTGCTAGAAAAATTCCTGTATATCATTGACAAGACACCATGAGCTACTCTTGCAGCTCGTCTGCACTGCTCAGAGAACTTCATATCTGCCTGTACAATTACCCCCAGGTCCTTTTCATTCTCCCCCACTGTCAGTGTAGTACCGCAGAGTTGATATGTTGCTCTGGGGTTACTGTTTCCCATATGTAGTACTTTACATTTGTCAATGTTAAACTTCATTTGCCACCTCTCAGCCCATCTGTTCAACCTTTCCAGCAGCCTGTTGCAGCAGCATAGCGTCAGTGGTGTCCTTAACAACCCTGCCAACCTTTGTATCATCTGCAAACTTGGACATTAAACTTGATATCCCATCATCAATATCATTCATAAACACCGAAAACAACAACGGACCCAACTCTGAACCCTGAGGAACTCCACTAATAACATTAGTCCACGTTGAGCAGCGTCCATTGATTACCACTCTCTGTCTTCTGCCACTCAACCATCTCCTTATCCATAGCAGCAATTTGCCTCCAATGCTACACTGCTCCAATTTGTGCAGCAGTCTTCCATGTGCAACAGTATCAAAAGCCTTTCTAAGATCCAAATATATAATATCAAAGTTATTCCCTGCATCCAGTTCTTTTGTGACTACATCATAGTATCCAATCAAATTGGTCAGGCAAGACCTGCCCTTAACAAAACCATGCTGCGTCTGAGCTATAACTGAATTCTTGTCTAGATGATCCTGCAGTGCTTCTTTAACCAGTGCCTCCATTAATTTACCTGGAACAGAAGATAAACTAACAGGTCTATAATTACTTGTGTCAGCCTTTGATCCTCCTTTGTGAAATGGGGTTACATTTGCACATCTCCAGTCTATGGGTACCTCCCCTGAGTCCAAAGAAGCTCTCATAATTATGGCTAGGGGTTTGCTTACTTCCTTTGCTGCCTCCTTTAATATAACTGTATAGATCCCATCCACCCCAGGTGCCTTTTTTATGTTTATCCTCAACAATCTCTCCTCCACTTTCCTCTCAGTTATTACAAAATCATCCAGCTCACTGCCAATGTTTACTTTACCTACATCATTCTCCTTCCTGAATAACTCCTCATGCGTGAATGTAGATGCAAAATACTCCTTTAGATTGTTAGCCACGTGAGTAGGATCCTCAACTGTTGAACCATCAATATCCAGCGGACCAATCTGATTCATCCCTTTCCTTCTTGAGTTTAAATAGGTAAAGAACTCTTTTCTGTTTTTCTTTGCATCCTTTGCCAAGGATTTTTCGTAGTCTGCCTTTGCCTGCCTAATCTCCTTTGTGACTTGGTTACAGACCAACTTATATCTATCGTAGGCTTCCATTTCACCCATTAATTTGTATGTATCCCATGCATTTTTCTTCTCTGCCACATGTCTCATTAGTTCATCTGACAACCATTTAGGCCTAAACCTTGAACAATATTTCTTAGTTGGTATGTAAAGCCTGGTAGCCTCCAAGATTAGTTCCTTGAATGCTTCCCATTTTGAGTTTGCTGTTGGTAACGTCATCAGTTGGTCCCACTGTATAGAATTTAAATACTGTCTCAGACCATCATAGTCGCCTTTACGAAAACAAAAACCCTTCCCTTTACCTCTGATGGTAGTTACCTCCTTGAGTAAATCCCACTTCAACACACTGTGATCACTGCCACCTAGTGGTTCATTTATCTGCAGATTCTTAATGCATGAAGAATCACTACTGATAATCAGATCAAGAGTATTGCTCCCTCTTGTTGCCTCACGAACATGCTGATGTAGAAAACAATCATCGAATAAATCCACAAAAGCCTTGCTAGTGTGCGAGTGACCAACCCACAAATTCCAGTCAATATCTGGGAAATTAAAACCCCCATTATAAGACTCTCCGATTTACTGGCCCACTCTATTTCCCTGTACACTATCTTATTATACTCATCAGAGTCATTAGGCCTGTAGCACACTCCTACTCTCAATTTTGATCTCGCAATGCTTATGTCACACCAAACTGACTCGACACTGCCCTGTCCATCGATGTCGACTGGCTTCACTTCCTTGGACTTTATATGTTTCTTAACTAATAGCATAACCCCTCCTCCCCTCCTGTCCTGTCTATCCTTTCTATACACATTGTATTCCCCAAATTCCAGTTCTTCATTCCTTATATCTGTGTGACACCACGTCTCTGATATCCCAACAATATCTGCCTTTGATGTTTTGAGCAATACCTCAAATTCATCAAATTTATTTACCAAACTCCTAGCATTGGTTTACACGCAGTCATACATGCACCTGTTTCTATTCTTGGCTACCCTAACACAACCCATGTGTTTACTTGTACCGCAATGACTCCCAGCAGTCTCTGAAGTATCCTGCAACTTGTTTTTCAGGCTTCTGCTCATTTCAATAGAAGCAGTGCAAGAATCACTTCCACCTCTGCCAGTGGCTACTGTTAATCTATTAGTCCTTGTATCCCACCCCAACTAGCAGTTTTCCGACCCACCTAACACTGCCTCGATAGCATCAGCAAATATTCTTGCACCCTTTCTATTTAAGTGTATCCCATCCCTGTAGAAGCAATCTCTCCTGTTAACAAGTACAGTCCAGGCTGAAAAAAATTCAACCCCTTGAGCCTTGCACAATCTTTCCAGGGCCGAATTGATCGACAAGGCTCTCATCATATACTCCCTCCTATGGTGTAAGGTGTAAGGTGTAAGGTATATTGTTGTCATGCGGCCCCAGGGGTTTCCCCCATCTCCGCGTTGCTTTCTTTGTGGGTGTACCAGTTTCCTGGGAATGCCAGAGGTTTAAAAGTGTGTGGGTATTGTACCTGTGTAATGTCGTGTACCGTTGTTCATCTGGTCATTTAGCCGCTGGACCCCTGCTGGAGCCCAGCGTTGCCCCACCTTCGCCCCGTGGAGGCAGACCAGGAAACACCAGTAGACTAAGATTTACTCTGGCAGGTCCTGCCGCTTAATTTCCTGAGATTTCGGCAGCTTGGACCTAAAAAAAAAAAAAAAAAAAACTTATGTACACATACACATATATGCACATATACACAACAGTGATACATAATATATACGCATCCATGCAATCGTAATTACTTTGGATGTTTGCATACAGCACGTGTGCATGCATTCATATGGCAGGAGTAGGGCATTGCGTAGGATAATTAGGCCGAGACTGGGCGAACATTATTTTTTTGCTAGATTAAATTTAGTGTGTAGGGCGGTCGCGTTGTGTATAGATAGAGTGGGGGAGGGGAGGAAGAAGGTTGGGGGGAAAAGGCAGAAGTATGGGGGACACAGAAGAGATTCCCCCAGGTGGTCAGTGAGGCATGCCCATGCCTCACCAGAAGGAAAGGTGGGGTAGCAGGGGGCGAGGCGACTGGTCATCTCGTCCTCCTGCCAGGAAGGGATATTAAAGGAGAGCCAGGCTAGTGCTTGGCTCAGGCCGCCAGAACAGCTGCTATTCGTCCTTCATTCAGATTTTTTGTCTATCTTCATGGTTGCTTAGTAGTCCATCTTTGGTGTTATGCACATTTTGGCTTCTAGCCATTATGTGGCTAATGTGCATTCAGGTCCCGTCTTCTTCTGTACAGGGCTTCAGCGAACTTTGAGAAGGCAATATATTCCTGTCTCCCATCCAGGAGGTGTTGTTCTCTATCTCTGGGCAAAAAAGTGATCCGAGTGATGAGTTGGCAGCGGAGGTCATCATAAAGCTGGCATTCATGCATGAGGTGGTGCCAGCTCTCCAGCTCTCCACAGCAGCAAGTAGGGTCATCTGTAATGCCCAGGGCTGTAAGTTTAGCCTTAAAGGCACCATGTCCTGTTAGCAGGAAGGTCGCGTGGAGTCCCGGCGTGAACCATGCTGGAGCCATTGGATAGAGTTTTCCAACGTTGGGGAAGAATCGTTTGGTGACTTCTCCCTTTGGGGAATTCTCCCATCTGGTTTGCCAGGTTTGCATGAGATGATTTGCAAGTCTCTTTTTCTCAGTCAAACGATTTGTGGTAGGATCTGCGTCGAAGCCGGCGAAGGTGCAGGTTCTTCCCTTGGAGAGTTCATATAATACTCCACATTTAGCTACTTCAAGGTCTAAAGGTAGGGTTCCTGCCAGCACCTGCAGCGCCTGGGTGCTAACTGTTCTGCAGGCCCGGGTTATAGCGAGCAGCATGGCTCTATGGATAGAGTCGAGGATTCTGCGATTTACAGCCATGGTGACTTTGGGGTACCAAGCTCCGGAAGCATAGGTAGCTATCGGCAGGAAGGCGGCTATGTAAAACAGCTTGAGGGTCTTCTTTTTCAATCCCCAATCCCTTTTTGCGACTCTGGTAACAAGGGCTGTATAGCCCCGTATCTTCTTACGGATGTATTTCAAGTGTGCCTGGAAGCAGAGAGTGGGGTCCAGTATTACTCCCAGGTATCTAAGTTCCTTGGACAGTCGTAATGTGATACCATCAATCTTAATCTGTGGGGGTCTCCTGTAATCTAGGGCACCCTTGAGGAGAATGGAGTCCGTTTTGGTTGCAGAGATCCTAAGGAAGTGGATATTGGTCCATTCTTGTAGGATTTTAAGGGCATGATTTGCCTTTCTTTCCAGCTGGATTCTGCTGTTTCCCTCTATCATCAGGATGAGGTCGTCTGCAAAGGCTTGTGAAGACGCCTCTCCAATATCGGTATTTAGGAATTCATCCAAAACGATGTTCCAAAACGTAGGTCCTAAAACGGAGCCTTGTGGACAGCCTCTGTTGATTTTTCTGGTGAGTATTTTATATGGAGCATTCACCATGATGAGTCTACTGGAGAGGTAGCTTTGGATTACTCGATAGAGGTTGCCTGGCATCCCACTCCCCCGGAGCCGGGCCAGGATGCTCGGCCACCAAAGGGTATCAAACGCCCCAGCAAAGTCGATAGAGATAGCCAGGAAATATTTGTTTTCTGTGGCAGCTGCACGTGCAAGGACGTTCTTCAGGGCATCTACAGTCGACGTTCTCGACGTTCTCCTATGGTGTCTGGGCAGAATTGCAGACACTTTCAAATTCAACCCTAATTCACGGCTTTTTTTCAACAGTGACCTGTACTTGCTAAGTAATTCCGCCGGTCTCCTACTCTTAATATCATTAGTGTCAACGTGTACAACTATATCACCTTTTGTGCCCTTAAAAGATGATATCCGCTCTACAACGTCATCAACCTTTGCCCCTGGCAGACATACCCTGGTGCTATTCCACCTATCCTTTTTGCAAAGCATGTTCCCCGCTTCCCTGACAATAGAGTCACCAACAACTACTAGTTCCTGTGGGACCAGCGCATTCTGCCTAGGGGGCTGTCTCTGTGTTGCCTGATGACCAAGTGCAAGCTCTGGCGTTGATGTGGGCGGCTGAGAGCTTGATGGGCCCCTCAATTTAGTTCCTTCGAGGGCATCCACCCTGTCCTTCAAGCTCTCATAAAGGCCCATAACAACGCTGAGTTGTCGCCTGATTTCCTTGCACTCCTTACATCGTGCACACACAAAGACATCCCCCTTGGCAGTATCATGTCCCGTACCCGACTGCTCCGCAAACATCAAGCAAACAGTGCATTTTAATAGACTGTTATTCAGAGGGCAACTGCCCCCCTCAGTTCTCCCCTGAACCACAGCACTCCCATTAGCTTGAGCCTTTTGTTTTGCTGCTCTGGTCAGAGTCATGATTCCGATTTAATTCAATAAGATTTCAAAACAAAAATTAAATCCTTAAGTTATATCCCAAAACAGTTATGTTATATTATTTTTTTTTCCGGTATCTAGTGTTTTCTACAAGTTCCCTTTATACAACTTCCGTATCACGTGTACCACTATAGTTATGTATTAATTATTTGTTACGATTAAGTCGTTATATATATATAGAGTTAAAAGTACAATTTAATTGACAATAAAGTTTATCAAGATTAATAGATTTACTGATTAATTGACAATATTATATTATGCACTATACTACACTAAGCTTATGCTATCGTGTAAAAATGGCGGGAATTCACGAACGATATTTCTACGGACTCGTAAGTATTGATTAGCTTCCAAATCTCGCTATCTCAATTTAGAATAAACTAAGGATCCTGACTAGGTCTATAATCTACTTATAGAAGATAATTTGATATAACAACCGGTCAATAAATCGACTAAATTTGGATAAAAAAAAAGACCTCTCGTTCAATTTGTAACACGTGGATTTGATACCGTTACCGCTACTAAGTAATACCTACAAAATCTCTGTCTAAGTTAAACTTTAAACTAAGTATCGTAACTAGGAATATAAAGCTACTCTAGAAATAAGTTAATATGACAATTTAAGCTAATAAATTAGAAAATAAATCTGGAAAAACTTCTCTGTTTCAAGAGCGTCAAAGAGCTTCGTCCGCACAGGCTACACTCGTGTTTACATTCGCAACCCCTCCTCCTGTCCTGTCTATCCATCCTGTACACATTGTACTCTCCAAATTCCAATTCTGCTTATATCTGTGTGACACCACGTCTCTGATATCCCAACAGAGTCTGCCTTTGATGTGTTGGCCAGCACTTCAAGCTCATCAACTTTATTAACTATACTCCTAGCACTGGTGTACATGCAAGTATACATGCACATGTTCCTACTGTGTTAGTTGCCCTAACACAGCCCAGGTATTTACTTGTTCCACTATGTCTCCCAGCAGTCCTGGAAATCTCCATTGCCTTGCTTTCCGGGCTGCCGCTCATTCTAATAGAAGCAGTGCAAGAATCACTTTTGCTTCTGCCTGCGGCCACTGTTAAACTTTTAGTCTGTGTATCCCCCAAGCATTTCTCCACTTGTTCTTAAAATCTGTGCTCCTGAACTTACTCCTCTTCATTGCCGCCTTTTTTCACCATCTTCTTACAAAGGTGTTTTTCCTTCTGCGTGGAAATTTGCTCATATCCAGCCAGTTCCTAAAAAGGGTGACAAATCCCTGTCATCCAATTATCGTCCCATTGCAATTACTTCTACTCTTTCTAAAGTAATGGAGAAATCAATTAACCGCCAACTCTTAAACTACCTAGAAACCTTCCATCTGAACAAAGATCGCCAGTTATGGATTCCGTCAATGTCGATCCACTGGTGATATTCTGGCTTAGGTTGTCCATTTAAGGACAAATTCAATGGAAAAGTTCGGTGAAACACAAGCAGTTGCTCTTGACATTTCTAAGGCTTTCGATCGTGTTTGGCATAAAGGTCTTCTGAAAAAGCTTCCATCTTATGGTTTGCCAACTGTTTTTTGTTATTGGTTATCCAGTTTTCTCTCTGATCGCTCAATGAGGGTGATGGTAAATTGCTCTCTGTCTTCTAACTTCTCCACTAATGCTGGTGTCCCCCAAAGTTCAGTTCTTTCCTTCACTCTTTTCCTCTTGTATATTAATGACCTTCTTCCATTGACTGGAAATCCTATCCATAGTTTTGCCGATGATAGCATATTACATTCCTTTGCTATCAATTCCTTAAATGCCGATCTCCAGTGGGACAAAAACAACTTAGATGGTTTCAATCCTTCTAAAACTTAGTCCTGTCTTATATCTCGCAAAAAGGATTCTTTTGCTCCTATGCTTATCTTTGGTGACACTCCAATTTCTAGGCAAGTTGATATATCTCTTTTAGGGATTATCCTGACTTTTAATCTCTCTTGGCACAAGCACATTACAAATATTGCTTCCTCTGCATCTAAAAAACTTGGTTTTCTCTTTCGCTCTCGCCGTTACTTTTCTTCCAAACAGCTGCTCACTCTGTATAAATCGCAAATCCGCCCTGCCATGGAATATCGTTCCCACATCTGGGGTGGTGCCCCCAAAACCTCTCTCAGGCTTCTTGATTCCATTCAGAAGAGGGCAGTTAGGTTAATTAATGATTCATCTCTAACAGAGTCTCTCCACTCGCTTTCTCATAGACGTACTGTTTCTGCTGCATGCCTCTTCTACAGATACTTCCATGGGCACTGTTCTTCTGAATTGGCTTCTATAATTCCCGCTCTCTCTTTCAAAACAGTCCGAACACGTTCCGCCACCAGCCAACATCCATTTGCTGTCCAACTTCAAACTCACAGAACCAACTTTTCATATTCCTTGTTTATTCATTTAACTGTCGTTTTCTGGAACAACCTTCCTTCATACGTATTTCCTGAAAATTACAGTTCAAGTCCAGTGTCAAAAAATATCTTCTTTCGTCTTGTCAACATCCAACCCTAGCACTGTCCTAAGTGCTATAGGCTCTAATACCTCTCATGTTTGGGGTTTTCACAAAAAAATAAAAATAACTGGTCCTGATTGAGCGGACTGGTCCCGTTCTTCTCGATCCGAAGCAAATACGGCGTTTTTAAACGAGTCTGTGAAAAAAGATGTATGAAACGAGAAAAAAAAAATAAATAAATAAAATTATTTTGTAAAGGCAAAGAGCACGAGCTTGCAAGTGGACGATCCTGATATCTAGTCATCCGATTGTGGCAGTTATGCCAATGCTGTTATGACTGAGATTTGGTATCTTGACTTTTCTGAGCTCCCAGTCATCCTAAATTAAGAGCCCTCCAATCGCTTCAATCTGTGGCACCCGGGCTCAGAAAAGTTGACAGGTTCATGTCCATGTAAATGTTCCAAAACGTTCAAAAGTAGATTTCGAGAAGTTTATAGAGGACAAATCTTCAGGCACTAGTTGTTTATACGCCGGCATGACCACCAGGTCACTGGTGTTTACAATAAATCATCGATACAAATGTTAATCGTATTTAGCGGTCAGGTGTTGAACCCCGGTCCAATCAAAGAGTGCGTGCCACTGCGCTGACGCTCCTGACCACTCGGCTACGTCAGGCCTGTTTCTTATCATAAGCTGAGTGGTTGCCTATGCGGTTCCAAGAGCAGTGATCCAGCAATGATACCAATAAGTGTCACTGATGATCATCGCGGTAAAATAATCACGTAAATAACGATCCGCTGTAAATAATTATTCTTTGTAATTATATTTTCGTTATAATGATACGTTGAACCCCTGGCATTATTGCTGTTATGCGTATTGCATCGTGTAGTCCATTCATTTCTATTCACTGATTGCAATAAAGATATATCCGTTGCATTTATTTTCGCATTGTTTTCTTATAGCTTCCAACATGCTGACCGATACGTATCTGCAGCTGCGCATCACTTCTGGAGAGGGCGACCCTGCCAGAACATTCGCGACATTCTGCTGCAACTTCTGCAAGTTGATCACGACGAACGACAGAATCCCCTGCACCTTCTTTGGGGGACTGCGGCCAGGTAGAATGTACGTGACGAACTTCTTCTTCAATCCCAGGAAGTGGGTAGGTATTGCTTAGAATAAGTGTAGTCGATTTAGGGCCTCCCACGGATAGTATCTTCGCACGGAACAAATGGTTAAAAGCACCGTACTCCTCCACACCGCGTGGCAAAGACACGGTTTGAATCCCGTCAATGACGCAGAATTTGAGGAATCTGTTTTCACTTGCGGCTGAGTCAGTCGGTCTCAAGCGAGGACAGCAGCTGTTTCCTCCCCGGATACTCGGGATTTTCGTCCAGCAAAACAAGCAAACCGACCAAAAAACTCCCTCAATTTGTACAAAAGTACAGGACGGCTGGTTCTTAAATTCAGTGCAAGCGCACGTACCAGATCTTCGTACAAAATGTTCACTCAACAGAACGAGCGAAATTTTCCACTCTCCGTAAACAACGGGAAGTACCAAACACGAGAAGAAGAGTTAGGTCATCATCATTTGAATCCTTGAATGGCCTTGAGGAGCCGGTCTTCTAGAATAAGATTCCACCCTGTTATCGTAAATTTCTTGCACGTTATTAATCGCTCGCTGCACGATTACTTTAATGGCTTTAATTTTTTTTTATTTAATTGAACTTTTCTTTTCTCGTTATAAAAAAATGTACATTTGGGGTCAGAGTGGCGCGCTTCCCGTAGTTTAAAAAAATGTTTTATTTTATATGCCTGCGCGACGTGCAGGTCGGGGAGTTTGCGATTAAATATTTTGACAACGAGTACCATCCTTCGCCGTATTAATTAATGAGGCCGGCTTGAACCACGGTCCGCTCAACTGCGATTGCATTGCTGCCCTGTCAGCTTTGACCCCTCCCCCAGGCCAGACCTAAAATAGGGAGGCGCACGTTTAGGGCTGGATTTTGTGGTTCAGATTTCATAATTGGTCAGCGATTTTAAGGTGTGAACTAGTTTTAGTCTGAATCAACTCCAAAATGTTTGAGCCCTACATCCAAAAACTTAACAACATCAAATCGCCCAACTAGTACTCCCTTTGTTTTTGGCTGACCCCTATCTATAGCGTGTTTTTTTTTTTTTTTTTTTTTAGGTCCTTGCCACTGAAATCTCAGGAAATTAGGTGGCAGGACCTGCCAGAGTAAATAACTAGGTAGTGTACCTGGTCTGCCTCCACGGGGCGGAGTGGGGCAACGTTGGGTCCCATTAGGGGCCCAGCGGCTAAATGACCAGATGAACAACGGTACACGACACTACACAAATACAAAATCCATACACTTTTAAACCTCTGGCATTGACAGTGTTCTGTTTCACACCCATAATGTATAGCACGCGGAGATGGGGGAAACCCCTGGTGCCGTTTGACACTAAACACACTCTACTCTACACACACTCTACCAACAAACGATGAAGGGTAAGCTTCTGGATGGTGTGGTATTTCAAAGACTAAATGACGTACCGAAGCGCGCTTTTTCTGCATCGCCCAATTAACAATTGTACCATTCGCGCTTTGCCGGTCTCCAAAAAAGTGCCTGAACTCAGCCATAAACGTAAACCTGAATACTACAGTTAATTAATACTTAATAGTTTCTTCCAGGCTGAAATTGAACAATATTTGAATGGAATGGAACCCGTTGAGTGGAACAAAGAGTTGCTCTCACGAAGAAAGACTTAAGTTTTTGCAAATTACTATGTCTGGAGACTGGGCACCGGCGAGGTGATCTGATAGAGGTGTATAAGCTCTTGAATGGGATGAGCATTCTCAATGCTGATTGGATTCTACCTCTTGCTCAGAATAATCACCTGAGAGGGCATAAATTCAAATTGAGGAAAGACAGATGTAGGATAGATGTGCGGAAATTTGCCTTTAGCCAGCGGGTGGTTGGTTGGTTGGTGGAACAGACTTCCATCCCTTGTCATGGAAGTTGATAGCCTAAATAAGTTTAAGGCTCAGCTGGACAGGTATTTCGAACGAACGGAGGGGTAAAATGGGAGTGGTTTTTTTTTTTTTTTTTTGGTTTTTTTTGGCCGATGCTGCATAAGCTTACTTTCTTGCATCAAATGCCTCTACTAATGCTAATGCTAATTTAATAACTTTTTATTACAACTTGAATAGTATTGGACCAGTAAATGATTAAATTTAAGGTATAAATTTACTAAATTGCCAAGTAGAATAAATATAAATATGAACAGATCGAACATCTGTTCATATTTAAATACAGTTTTGGTTTTAGTTTGCACTTGGGCTTATTTAATGTTTTGGCCTACTTCGAATATAATTCTTTAATTTGGTTCTTTCACCGAAGCTCTGAAATCGTAATGTTCTGTCAATCATTGCTTCTGTTCGGAGTGGTTTTGTTTTATTTATGGTGGAAACGTACCTTAGCATTCGGTTAGATCCTGGTGGTTACTGGACAAATTGGAGAGCAATTAAACGAAAACTGTCGGTTTAAAATTGTGGTTAATTTCGCTTTGATCGAATGAAACGAAAGCAATGTTTTCGCGGTAATTATTTATTGAACATAATGTAAAGCTAATGTAAAGTATTTAATATTAAAAATTCCGCTACATTTTTGTTCTGGTATCGGTTAGGGCAGGTAGGACTTGTGCCTCGGGGCTAGCTTTTCGTGCTATCAATGATGGGCACGTGTTCCTTTTTAATGAATCGAAGGTCCTTAATACACAGCAGGAATACTTTAAGTTGTTCATTTCGGAAATGAGATTAAATCCCGTCTCTATTAATGTACGTAGACCTTACAATATCTTGGATTCGTGGACACTAACGCGCATGTGTGAACACTAATTCATATATTGGTCAGCATAAATAATCTGTCGGGTTTTGAAAAGTTAATATAAAAAGGAGGGGGGATATCATTCGCGATCTACTTTTTACTTCTTGCGAACACGGAAATAATCTGAATAAGATGGTCCCTTAAAGGAAGTTTTAGACAATTTTAAATTATTTGTAAATTGAAGTATATTTATTTCGTGTGTCAAGATTTTCAAGAATATTGGTTTTCAGTTCTCATATTAGCATACATTATTGGTTGGTTTTGGAGGTTGATGGCTTTCCACGACACTTCTCGATGCGTTACGTGCGATGTCAGTATTGAATACACGATGATTTTAAATCGTAGTTATTTTAAAAAAAACATAATTGATTTATTTTTAAACACGATACGTTAATTCATATAATAATTCGTTCATTCGCGATTGAGGTTGAGAGAATTACAGTCCTATAAATAAAGGTATGAGGTTTCCTCCTATAATTTAAGATTATTGTTAAAATACTCCTAATTAAGAGAACTGTTATTAACGTACCACAAACCTATTTTAGCAAACTTACCTTTGAATGTTCAGATGGCACAAAGCCTTTCCTTGATATAGCTTTCAACCATTTGTTAGTTAAAACAGTATCCTTCAACGGAAACCCAAAGACGTGTACTCTCGGACCACCTTTATAATTTCCAAGGCATCCAGGAACACAAACATTTTCCAGGTATTATTAAAAACTTAACGCACTTTTATGAGATGAAGTCACACAAGGCACGTATAAACACAAGCACTTTTAAGGGATGAAATAGCACAAGACACAGCCGCACTGAAACAGCAATGCCAGTAATGAACAAAGGCAATGAAGGGGCTTAAGCTCTATCTATTAGAATTACTGTAGTTCTTGACCTTTACCCCCACAGCCCACTTAGAACAACGGATTAGCCCACTGATGACGTAGTGATAAGGCATTATTGTTATGTTGGCGACGGCTTGATCTGGGATTGTTTTGTTCAGCAGGTGTTGGCATTTCGTCGCGGCTGCTGGGGGTTCCCCGTTAGTTTCGGGTTAGATGCAGTGTTTGATGAATGTATCGGTTGTGACGTCAAAGTGAATTTTTGTGAATATCTTTAACGTTAACTATGTGGTATCGCATTGCGGGTCTTAATTAGGAATGTGTAAGCTGGGATGTTTATTTTGGAGTGGTTATGCTGTGGGGAAATGGTCGCCCCGTGCCTGCGTCGTAGATCGGCACCTTGTTTGTTTGCGGGATGAAAAACTTTTTTTTTTAACACGAAAGAAAAATTCCTCGCTGTTTCCATCTGTTGTTGAGATCTGAAAATAAAATTATCTGCAGCTTAATATTCTTAAAATTTTTCTTGCTGTAGTTCCACCTGTTCTTGAAAAGCTGAAAAATTAAACCTGTGTGGTTGTTTCTTTGAAATTTTATCAAGTTTATCTGCAATGATTTTTATATTTCTTGAAACCCCTGTATACGCTTGATGCGTAAAATATTTTCCAAAGTAAACAAGTTTAAGATTTAAAATTAAGCAGTTGTCAATTGTTAAACGCTTGAAAGGCTATTTTTCTCTATAATACTAAAGAATCACACAGTTACAGATAACAGTAGCAAAAAAGAATAATTTTTATTGGTGAAAAAAATAAAAATTGAATATAAATATACAAAATTACAACGAGGGAGGATTGCTATTGACATATTTTTTTCAACTGTAGATTCTTTTGTTTCGTTCACACTTCTCTGTAACCCCTCCAGCAGTGGCAGGTCGTAGAAAGCGACCAACGCTATCAATATAAGGGCCACGAGTACTCCTCCTGCGAGTCTTCTTCGTATGTTTCCTCATTCTGGAAAAGAACAAGAAAATGTTAGACGATTACAGGGACACTCGCGTAGTGGGTAGTTTCAGTGGTGTTAAGGCATTGAAAAGACATACAATGTAACCCAGTCGTATCTTGAAAGAGTACTTGGTAAGCCACCCTAGTTATGTGCGACGCAGACCGCATTGAGTTAATTTCTCCATGAACAAGATAGTAGTTCCGGCTCTTCACTACACATTTCGGTGTGATTTAGCATAAGTTTCCAATCTGTCTAAAGAGAACGGAGGTAAATCCTGTCTCCTCGTTTGTCCACGTCTTTTCAAGATATGTTTGGGTGAGAGCACTTAAAAATAAATCTTAACAACAAATGGGTAAGGCATTCAAATCTGTTTTCAAAGAAGAAAACAGATAGTCCTTGAGGTTGTCACAGACATTCTCTCAGATATGCCAGACAAGCTGTACTTGCTACGTGGGAGTCTAAAACGGTGATGGAACTGATATTCGGGTGACACTCAAGTCAAGTGGACCCAATTTTGGCGAAGTCCGGACGATCTGTGACAGCTAAATCCTCTGCTTGCACCTTTACAATAGTGGGACTGATAGTAATCCTGGGTATAACCTCCATGCACAAAAACGTCTGCTAAATCACACCAAAATGTGTAGTGAAGAGCAGGAACTATTGTCTTGTTCATGGAGAAATTAACTCTTTGCGGTCTGCGTCGCACATAACTAGGGTGGGTGACCAGCTGGGTAGGTGTGGCTAGAAAACGGAAGCCAGCTGGAGTTGTGAACATTAAAATCAACAAGGAAAATTATCTCACTGTTAGGAAAGTTGGACTGGAGAAAGTCAAGTTGCAAAGAGAGGAAGTCAAAGAGCTCAAGTGATTAGTGGAGTTGGGATAAAAGGTAGAGACAACAGATGAATTTGACACAATGATGTAGAGAGATTTTAAGCCAGAGAAGATCAAAGAGAGGAGATTCCAAATTGCCAAGTCTCTGACAGGGAATATCAGAACGGACATATGCACAAGTACCACCTTTGAGGCGAAAGGAATCATACAGCGAATAATTTGGGCATCTGAGATGAGCAGTAGTTGAATCAACCGATAACTGAGATTCTGTCAGAAAAAGTACATGGGTTTTGGAAGACTGCAAGTGGAAATGGACATCGTTGAGATGAGAATTCAGACCACGTATATTTGTGAAATGAATAAGGAATTGTTTGGGAGGTTTAGATCTTTTCGCAGATAAACGTACGCTATTAGTTTGCCAATTCATGGTGTATTCAATAGTAAGAAAAAGTGGGTGGAACATGCTGTATGAAGTAATGAAATTTTTGGATATAGTAGTAGTAGTAGTAAAAGTGGCATGTGATGCAAGAAAGCAAATGTATGAGCTTATGCAGCATCAGCCAAAAAAAAAAAAAAAAAAAAAAAATCACACCATTCCCTCCGAATGTCTGTCCAGTTCCTCTTTAAATTTATTCAACCTGTTAACTTCCACAACGACAGATGGAAGTTTGTTGCAGCAATTAACATGGCGTACACATGGTAAGAATACACCCAGATCCTTGACATAGCGTGACCTCGACAATACCCCCTCCCGCATACACACTACTCAGACTCCCTCCAATCGCTATCTGGCAGAGTAGAAGTAGCAAGTTTTTGACTAGCTGATCCGGAAGCCTCCTAGAGAGTTACCAAAAGGTTCGGTCCGGAGTACTAACTAGCGGCCGGCCTGCGAACACCGTTTTAGAGCTGTACCCTCGAAATGTAAGGAATATTGGATCTTGCCACGATGTTCATCATAACCTGAAAAGTCATCAATCATACTGCATTATGGAAGAGATAGGGAAGGGTTCACTGGAACTTAGTTGTGGGGACTAAACTTGGGTTCCACCACTTCAAGCCTCCAATAAGGAAAGTGGTGGTTTTGCACCGGTTGATGAGAGTCATCTTCCACCTAGTATTGCCTGGTAACACAGAGGGGCGGCATTCCTTCATGCGTTGAGGGCGCCACACCTCAACCACTTGGGTGGTCACCCACCATGTATTTGTGCAGGGAAGCTATACCCAGGATTACTATCAGTCCCACCATCGTAAATGTGCACAGATTGTTCATTTACCTACACGAATACCGGAAATACTAATCATACAGCCAACACGCTTGAACTTTTTCTCACAACCCTTATAAGTACACGGTCGAACTGAAAGGTCCTTTAGGCACTTCAGATCACAACTTGATGATTGTCTCTTCTCCAACGGAGCCGTTATCTCATGGCTATTCCCAACCTCGTGTTGTTTGGCATTACAAGAATGCAAAATGGGATGACCTGCGAGACTTCTTTTCTTCTTTTCCTTGGTCGGATTACTGTTTCAAAACTTCTGATGTCAACGTTTGCTCAGATCGTGTCAGTGAAATTATTCTTGAAGGAATGGAATTCTTTATCCCACACTCCACTTTAAACTTGTCCTTTAGTTAAACCTTAGTTTTCCAATAAATGTTCTACGGCTGTTCAGGAGAAGAATGTTGCATATCGTTATTGGCTTGTTTCTTATTCTTCAGTTTCGTTTTCTGCCTGCAGCAAAGCTCTCAACAATTGTAAAGCAGTTATTAATCAGTCCAAACTAGAGTTTGAACAGGCTAAGAGTAGAAAATTTGCGTCTTGTCCTAATGGTAGACGAGCATTCTGGTCTCTTGCCAAAACTATTGGCAGCAACTTTTGCCCATCTCTGCTCCCACCTCTGTCCAAACCAGAAATGTCTGTTGTCACTTCAGGCAAGGATAAAGCTAACCTGCTAGCATCCCATTTTTCTTCCAACTCATGTATTAATGATCTTGGTAAAACACCTCCCACCATTCCCAACACACTCCATTCAGTGCCTCCGGTGCCCTTCCGTCAAAAGAATGTCAGAAGGATTTTGACGAATCTTGATGCTAAGAAAGCTCCAGGTCCCAATGGTATTTCTCCACTTGTTCTCAAAACGTGTGCTCCTGAACTTACTCCTATTCTTTTCCGCCTTTTTTCACTTTCTTATTCCAAAGGTGTTTTTCCTTCTGCTTGGAAATTTGCTCATATCCAGCCAGTTCCTAAAAAGGGTGACAAATCCCTGCTATCCAATTATCATCCCATTGCAATTACTTCTACTCTTTCTAAAGTAATGGAGAAATCAATTAACCGCCAACTCCTAAACTACCTAGAAACCTTCCGTCTGATCAACGATCGCTAGTATGGATTCCATATGTCGATCCACTGGTGATATTCTGGCTTATGTTAGCCATTTATGGACTAATTCAATGGAAAGTTTTGGTGAAACACAAGTAGTTGCTCTTGACATTTCTAAGGCTTTCGATCGTGTTTGGCATAAAGGTCTTCTAAACAAGCTTCCATCTTATGGTTTGCCAAATGTTTTTAGTAATTGGTTATCCAGTTTTCCCTCTGATCGCTCACTGACGGTGATGGTAGATGGCTCTCTGTCTTCTAACTTCTCCGCTAATGTCGGTGTCCCCTAAGGTTCAGTTCTTTCCCCCACTCTTTTCCTCTTGTATATTAATGACCTTTTTCCATTGACTGGAAATCCTATCCATAGTTTTGCCGATGATAACACATTGCATTCCACTTTCCATTTTGAGAAACCTTGCCCTGCTCAATCAACTTCAACTTCTCGAAAATCTGCTACCAATTCCTTAAATGCCGATCTTCAGGTAATTCTCCAGTGTGACAAAGACAACCTATTTGATTTCAACCTTTCTAAAATTTAGTCTTGTCTTATATCTCACAAAAAAGGATTCTTCTGCTCCTATGCTTGTGTTTGGTGACACTCCAATTTCTAGGCAAAATGATATATCTCTTTTGGGGATTAACCTGACTTCTAATCTCTCTTGGCACAAGCACATTACAAACATTGCTTCCTCTGCATCTAAAAAACTTGGTTTTCTCGTTCCCTCTGTCGGCGTTACTTTTCTTCCAAACAGCTGCTCACTCTGTATAAATCGCAAATCTGCTCTACCATGGAATATTGTTCCCACAACTGGGGTGGTGCCCCCAAAACCTCTCTCAGGCTTCTTGATTCCATTCAGAAGAGGGCAGTTTGGTTAATTAATGACTCATCTCTAACAGTCTCTCCACTCTCTGTCTCATAGACGTTCTGTTTCTGCTGGGTGCCTCTTCCACAGATACTTCCATAGGCACCGTTCTTCTGAATTGGCTTCTATAATTCCCGCTCTCTCTTTCAAAACAGCCACCAGCCAACATCCATTTTCTGTACAACTTCAGACTCACAGAACCAACTTTTCATCTTCCTCATTCAACTGCCGTTTTCTGGAACAACCTTCCTTCATACGTATTTCCTGAAAATTACAGAAGTTCAAGTCCAATGTCAACAAATATCTTCTTTCGTCTTCTCAACCTCCAACCCAAGCACGGTATTAGAACCTGTAGTAGTAAGTACTACAGGTTCTAATACCTCTCGTGTTTGGGGTTTACATAAAAAAAAAAGAAGAAAAAAGAAACACCTTTCAATCTCAACAGAGACCAAGGAAAGGAGTTTTCAAATAAAGAGGTAAAGCTTTATTTCAGTCTCTTAACATTAATTTCTATATGACTAGATCGGAAAAAAGGCAGCAAGAGCAGGGCGGTTCATCAGAACCCTGAAAGAAAAAAATCTTCAAATGGATATCTAAATCTAAAAGTTAGAAATATGGTCTTGTCGATACTTATAATTGCGCAACTCATCGCACCCTCGGGAGGCCTCCTACAGATGTAACCTTGCTCAATGAAGAAGTGCTTATTTCTCGAAGTTCTTCTTCATTCCGCAGGGAATATGTTATGTGGCGATGCGGAAGGAACTTTCTTCAGGTCTCCACGTGCTGGCGTGGGGAGAGGACAGCGCATCTGAACCGAAGGAAATAAATAAATAACGAATTAAAAAAGTAGCTGCCACCAATCTGTTCTCTGACTTTTCTCTTTTCTTTGCACTTCAGAATGTGAACCGAATCCGCTTCGTCCTCACCACACGCAACGACACGATTTTCTGCACGGAAATCGACCAGGATCTCGTGCTCCGTAAGTATGCATTTCTGATGCTCCATTCGTTTCCTTCTGGAAAGGGGAACGGGGGAAGGTTAAATACTTTCGCTGTTCACTAGGCCTTAGTTTTATTACGTTAACATTGACCCGTCACGCAGCTCCAACTGCTGCGTGCTGATTCCGAAAGTGCTTTTTTGCCATCGCTTGTAGATTTTTCACAAAAAGTCACGTTTCATTTTTAAAGATCGCGGGGTTGTCATTGGCATTGGATCGCATTTCGTGGTACTTTAAAGGCCGAAAACCGCAGCAGTTTCGACTAACCGTGTTCTCGCTCATTTCCGGCTTTCTTAATGTCAACCGGAAGTTATGTCACATGACATAACTATGTCGGAGCCGAAAAACAACAAAATTAACGGCAAAACAGCAATTTTTTCGGAGCAGCAACTAACAGAAATGTAATTTATTCGGGGAAGACAAAATGTCACGTAACATAACATCTCAGAGTTGAAATTAAGAAAAATTAACACAAAAAAAAAAAAAAAATTTTTTTTTCAAAACAAGAAACAAAAAGTAATACGACATGCCGCAAACGACCGGGTTTTGCTTGAATAACCCTCACGTAAAAACATAACCTTTTTTTCGCTAAGCACGAAATGAAAGTCAATTAACACGTGCAATGAACAATAAAATTCCTTTTTGTATAAGCACAATACGCCAATAGAATTTTGGCGTATTGTGTCTCGGCCAGTTTCATCGAACATCCAAACTGAAAACACTTATACGAAGAAGAAGAACTCTTTATTATAAACAGAAGGCGCATTGCTGTATACAACTCCCTTCACGGCTACAAGCCAGGGGTTTACATAAAAGAAATTACACACAACAAAATAAACAAAGATAAAATGACAAAAAAACAAAAACAGCATTATGACTCCAGAAAGGTTTGAACACTGGAGTGATGGTTCCATGGCAGTGATGGGCAGGTCCTCGGGAGCAGGTTCTAGTGTCCACTGACGTGGTCCTGGGAAGGAAGTCGACCGAGTAGTTTTTGCCTATATTTCTTATCGACTGCGAATTTGTAGAGGTCGCCGTTCAAGGATGCAGCATTTGCACGGGAATGTATTTTTTCTTGGGCGGCACCTGGAACGTTAGTTCATCTCCGCCTCGTTTCACTTTTAAATTAGAGGATTCTGCAGAAATGGCCACAAGTGAACTGGCTGTTTGGCTACCCGGAGTCAGCAGGTCGGAGACGCGCCAACACCACCGCCACGGGAAGGTAGACCAAGGGGCTACAAGAAGAGAGGGACGCCAAGAGCCCAACAAAGTACGAGCCAAAAATAGTAAAAAAAAAGGAACTTATACAAAGATTAAATACTGTACAAAAGATAACCTCAACAGATTGAGGTAAACACAGATGATACTTTGAAACTTCAAAGTAAACAATGAAAGTAACTTATGCATATTAACATAAAAAAAAAAAAAACAAGTTCAAAGAAAATAATTAAGGATAACAGTACCATTCAACCGACAAAACTTTACACAAGCCCAGAAGCAGGCGCAAACCTTATAAACAGTTGAGGTTAAATCCAGTAAGTCCTGCAGTCATTAGTAGCAAAGCCACAGTCAATCAGCAATAACAAAGTCACAGTTAGTTAACAGCCATCCGAGCAAAGGAGTACAGGAATTTTCATCGCCAAATTGAGTTGTAGTTGTAGGACACTTGTAGAGTTTCAAAAAAAACACAACACACAGAGCACAAGTCCAGAATTGTAGATCTTGTTGAGAAAATGGACGTCATTGCAGTGAAGGTGAAGAGTCTTGAGCTGAATTTGAAACATTCGCATGTGTAGTCATTGCAGAAAGGATTGCGAGCCTTTTATTGAAGGTTGCCTTAGCAAAATCCTGAAGGGTGCTGTAACTAGTGGCATTTGATACAAAATTAGGTTCCAATCCTGATGAAAAGTTAGGAATTGCATTCTGCAGAATTACTCGAAATTCATTGTATGAGGGACAATAGTACAACACGTGCTGCCAATCTTCCACACCGCCACAATGGCAGAGTTCCGTAGGAGACAAGCGAAATTTAAACAATTTCTTATTTAATGATCCATGTCCTGATATCAAATAGGAGGTAAACAAGTCAAGGCTAAACCAGACTGTAGATTTTTTATCCGTAAGAGAGTCAACTTCAGGAAAAAACTTACGCGTTACACTGCCCAGTGTTGTGCCATCCCACCTACTCTGCCACAAGTTGATCAACTCTTGCTAAATTCTTTGTCGTTCAGCTTTAACATCGACCTGAGTGTTAATAGAAATACCAAGGATCTGAGTGGGAATCTAATACCTATAAAGCAGGTGTTGAAACTGTTCGACAAATCTTCAAAATACAAAGTAACATTGTACGCTGGATTGACATCAATTTTGATTGAAATTGTACAGTCCGCACCCTATGGAACCAAGCGCCAGCAGCATAGGCAACCATAGGGAGAAACACAGAGTTATAGTAGATTCTTAAACATCTTCTAGAAAGACCCCACTCAGTTCTAAAAACTCTGACAAGAGCGCCGGTGAAATTTCTGATCTTAATTCGCACATTGGATAAATGAGGGAGAAAGTTTAACTTGCTCTCAATAGTTATTCCGAAAAGTTTAATTTCCGTTATTAGAGGTATTTGTCTATTGTATATTTTAACTTCTGGTGGTCGACGAACATCAAATTTAGAGCCAAGGATCCTAAATTTTGTCTTGGTAGAACTAATTTTTAACTTATTTTCAACTGTCCATTGTTGAAGATCAGATAGAACTTTCTCAGCGGATATTTCAATAGAATACCTTGAATTGCCACCAACAAGGACTGTCAAATCATCCGCATATGCCATGATCTTCACGTTGTCAAAGGTTCGGGTAATCCAAACTTGCAGAACAAAGTTCCAGAAAAGTGGTCCCAAAATGGAGCCTTGAGGACACCCTCGAAAGACCTGACCAAAAATTTGTCTGTACTTAGATCTGGCGGTGATAAATCTGTTAGAGAAATAGCCCTTAATTAGAAGATAAAGTTGCTGGGAACATTCGGCATGACGTAAACGTTCGAGGGCACTTTCCCACCAATGGGAATCAAAAGCACCCTCGAAGTCAATAACGATAGCAAGAGTATACTTGAAACTGGAGTATTCAACAGAAGAAATGAAGTCTACAAGGACGGCCTCGCAGGACCTTCCAGGAGTGAATCCGTATTGATTAGGCGCAATTAGTCCCTGTTCCAATAACAAGTTGTTTAATCGCAGGGCAATTAAACGTTCTAATAGCTTACCAAGGTTGGCCAATAAGACTATAGGCCGATAAGACCTCGGTTCCTGGGGGGGGGACTTGTCTGGTTTCTTAATCAGCTTGATAAGGGCTATCTTCCACAGATCTGGGAAAGTCCCAGCATCTAAACATTTATTGAAAAGTTGTAGAAGTATACTGGGCTTAATCTTGGCGAGCTGTACAATAAAGGTACTCTCCAGCATGTCCATCCCTGGACATTTCTTAACTTTCACTTGTTTGACCGCTGTGTCCAACTCGAAGGCACTAAAAGGCTCAGTCTTAATTGAAGAAACATACAGAGAATTGGAAAAACGAATATTAGTGTGAAAATCAGAGTCGGAGCTCACATTGTCCTGTAGAAAAAGATTATCTAGAATAATGTTTACAGAATCCGTCCAGTTTATAAATATAAATATCTTTTATTGCAGGCAGTGATTGGATACATGCTTGCCTGATGCAATGTTACCCACAACAGCGACAATGCTAGGGGTTTCACATTAAATAACTAATACAGGTAAAATTACATAAGACAATAAACGTATAATTACGTATTTTACATTTAAAATTGATATTAACATGGGAAATGAAAACATATGAAAAGACGATGGCAGTCACTCGGTTGAAGACGAAAGCTGGTCCCTGATGATGCGTCTTCTATACGATTTGTCCTTTATGAACTTTTTGTAGTCCACATCTATCTCCTGGACGTTGTGGAGCATCTCCATGGGCAGGAATCTATCCCCTATTCGCAGCCTCCACGCCACAGACTGCAGAGAGGGGAGGGCTCTTAAGGGTTTTGGGGGGATCCTCCAATTGCACATCTGCCAAAAATTTGGCGTATTGACTTCCCCCGCTATCATTTTAATTGACACAAGCAAGCGGAGGTCAAATATCCGTTTGGAGACTTTTCTGTAGTTTAGTAGTTGGATGATATCTGAAGTATGTGTGAGTGGGGGCAGTTTATGTTTGAAGAGGACCCACCGAAGAAGCCAGTACTCATCAGATGCAATGATTTTTAGCGTGGTTTTCGTTGCCGACGCCCAGATTTCTGACCCGTAGGTGATGACTGGCTGCAGAAACCGGTATATGTATTGGAGCGTGTACTCAGGCTCTGTGACATGAAGGAGGTGTTGTTTGGCAAGCCATCTTGCCCTGCATACCTTGTTATGAATGTCTGCAACATGGTGTTTGAAACTGAGTTTAGGGTCGAATATAACGCCGAGATCTTTGTGCTTGATGACTGGGGTGACAGTTAGTGGTCTCCAGACCATTGTATATGATCGATCCATACACTTCTTGTGTAAATAATTTATTTCTTACAATTTTATAAAGTAGCCCCCACGGGTCTGCATTACCAGAGTTGTACACAAATTCTGTCCAAGTTTCCTTCTTCCTGGTAGCAATTGCCTTCACATAACGTTTCTTGAATCAACATAATAATTATAAACGATGCGAACATCAGCCTGAGACAAATGACGATTGCGCTGATAGGTGCGTCGAGCTTGGTGGACCTGTTTCCGAAGCGAAGATAATTCTGACGACCACCAGGAACAAGTTCTGGATTTTTCCTTGATGATTTACATGATGCATTAATCAAAATTTTTTGAATCTGTGTCGCAGCTTCAGACACAGACATGTCGTCAAAATGAGAGTTAGTCAGTTTGGAGAAATCAGCATTTACAGAATGTTCAAATATGTCCCAATTATTGTTATTAATTGAGAAGCGAACGTACTCAGGCACACAGATACTGAAATCTGAGGGACGAGAAGGTATGGAGACCGAGAAAGAAATTGCCCGATGGTCACTTGTTGTCCAGTTAGGCTGTATAGTCCAATTGCACGGGAAGGAACCGATCAGATAACTTTAACCGGTTTGGAATAGCCTGAAGGTTTGAATTAGCCCTAAGGCTTTGAACCGGGATCCTCCATCCGCAGTTAGCCCAGAAATCTGGTACTGAAATAATGCCAACCATCATTCTGATGGCAAAGACGAGTCTTCTGTCGTCAATGATGGCAAGGACCACCGCCATCTCGGTGGTCCTTGGTGCAGGGAGAAGCCGAAATTTCCATATGGCCCACTTCAGTAGCCAGAATTCCCCCGCGAAAATCCGTCTAAGATGGGTCATAGCAGTTGAAGTTCAGATTCGGCGCCGTAGAGTATGACCGGTTAAACACATGCCTTTGGTCATGAGCGCGAGTGCAACAGCACGCGCTTTTTGAGTGGGCCGGAGTTCAAGCCCGTGACTGTTAAATACGATTAATGTTTGCACTGATGATTTATTGTAAACTCTACTGACCTGGTGGTCGTGTCAGAGTATAAACAAGGACATTTTAATATACCTGCACCCAACAGGCTGGTCATGGACGTGCATAAGTTGTTTAATCATCCACCGGAGTCGACAACTTTATTTGCAAGTGTTCTATATGCGGTAGAAAGCAGAGCTTTTGATCAAAAATAACGCCCAGATCTGTATGTTGGTGGACGGGAGAAATCGCGGATCCTCTTAAAATGGGTTGTGCTATTGTCGGGTTCCGTTTGAGAGAGAAAGTCAACTGTTTTGACTCCTCAGGATTGATGCGTAGTCTGAAACAGGAGAGGAAGGCCTCAAGGTTCCGGATTTTCTGAAGGATTAAGGCATTGATATATTCAGCAGTATTTCCGGGGCTGATGGGAGTAAACAGTTTTATGTCATCGGCAAAGGTGATGTTATCTGTTCGGACTGTCACAAATGGCACGAGAACAGCTGAGAACAAGATTCCGGACAGAACCCCGCCTTGTGGGACACCAGCTGTAATAGTCCTGGTGTACCGCAGATTGCCATCGCGAACAATAATGGTCCTGTTCTCCAGCATTGTGTGAATAAACCAGAGCAAGTCTCCACCAACGAGGTAATACTCACACGTAATAGCCTTGCCAACGCGTAAACGGATATGGAATTGAATGCTGCCTGGACGTCGATATACGTAACGGTGACTTCCGAAAGGTGCCCAAATTCCCCGAGGATCTTGGTAGTGGTGGTGACTAGATTTGTAGCGGTGGATCTTGACCACGTAGCATAGTGGATCTGCAGAAGCTGTTGTGGCATAATTTGGATGGTTTAATAGGCTTGATGCAGTGGAAATTGGACTGGGCTGAGAAGCAGAGTGTATTTTCGGCAGCGGTCTTACTAGATAGACCTGCCACATGGGAGGGGAAAATGCTATTAATTGCGTCGATCAGCTGGTATTTGGTGAGTTGAACTGAATTTAAGGAGTCTGTGGAAATCGGATTGATTGGGAATTCCATTGGTGTAGTGGATTCTGGCTGAGCGGCGAACCTAGTTATATGGTCGAGCCAACTGCTCAGATTGAGTGAGTCAATGACATCCTCTGATTGGCTTCTGTGGAAGGGCTTCCCCTTATTTACGATAAGATACTATACATGTCTACATTATTTATGATATATTCTAGGTGAAATTATCGCCTGCTTCTTTTTCTTAATAAAAAGAGCCCTAGCTCGAGAGAAGGCAGTTCTGACCGAGGGTGAGCGGCAGTTTTTCCACTTTTTGTGCATGTTCTGTTTGACGTGGAAGCTTTCAGAGACTTTTGGATTCCACCAGGCCTTTGAATGCTCTGTGATGGTTACTTTTTTCATTGCAGCATAGAGAGAAACAGTGGCTATCCATCTTGTCATCGGGTCAATCTCGAGATACTGAGGAGCAATGAAATTCATAGTCCTGCGCCATTCAACCACAGCCTTACACCCGTCCCTTTCCAAACCATGCAGCATTCTCGCACAAACTCGCTCCACTGGGATTGAACAAAGGTCAAAAAAAAAACAAAAAAACAGACAAAAAAAAAAAAAAACACAAAAAGATATAAAGAAATAAAAAAATAAGAAATTGTGACGTCAGCAAAAAACAACGAAACAGTTGGAACGGAATACACGACACACAAACTCAGGATTAAATGAGCAACCACGTGGTAAGCGTGGTTGCTCATTTAATTCATTCAGATGTGAAACTGCCATGCAAACGAAACCATACGCGACGAATTTCGCATTTAGCGTTCAGTGACGTCTGTCACGTGACGTCCGCCTGAAACGAAGATGCAGTGAGTGGGCGGAGTCACAACGTGCTTATCCCCGCCATTTTGAAGCTGAACTCCACTGAACAATACCGTGTGTTGTTCAGTGGAGTTCAGCGCAATATTTATTTTTAGCTAACATCAGATTAGAATCTTATGAATTTTCTACCAATTTCTATAACAAAACTTTCCCACCCTTATCTGATGGTTGCTATTATTTAATATATTAATTTAATCATTTTTTGCTTTTCAGTTCTCTTCCTCTAATTGGCTGCCCAATTCAGCCTATAATTTTTCTTAATTCATTATATCATATACTATACGATATAATGAATTAAGAAAAATTATAATATCCCAAACGAATGTGAATATTCTATATGACATATAGGATATGCACATTCTCTCTCTCTCTCTCTCTCTCTCTCTCTCTCTCTCTCTCTCTCTCTCTCTCTTTCAACATCTGCAATTTCTGCTCTCCTTCTCCCATTAGGCATTTTGTGTAATTTACGCATCCAGTGCGCTATCTAATTTAAGACATTACTCTGCATTGACCATATATATAATCTTTTTTCCTTACAGCTTAAATGAGCTTGCAAGGGAGGATTTAATCAGTGTTAATTAAAAAAACTTCTGTTCGTTTGTTGCATTTTACACCTGTGCAGCTCCTTCTTCCCTCTGAACAAAGGCCAATCTGCATAGTAATGTCCTCAATACGACTACGAATGTTTCTTTGTACTTGATATTTCCACTCTGCTTAGGGGGTGCTCGTACAAGAGATTGCCTAGATCACATAAAATGTTCTTGTTTATAATCCCGCACGACCAGCAGGGCAATGAATGGGCTTTACAACAAATCAATCAATACAAACGTCAATCGTATTTGGCAATCACTGTCTTGAACCCCGGTCCACTCAAAGAGCGTGTGCTGTTGCACTCGGCTAAGTCAGGCACAGGTTTGAAGAAAAATTTAAAGTAAAGTTTTGAAGAAAATTGTTCCCACATGCTGACCTTCAATTAACAGTAGTTCCCCTATACGATGAACAATCATCGATTGCAGTGAAGTCTAAGCAATAACAACAGTGTAGTCAACCCACAGGGACATCACGGACACTGCTGAAATTTATTTTTTGTTCTTTCATTATTTGTCAAATGCGTGTAACAGAAGGAATGCTGTAACGTTTAATCGGAGCGCCCATATCTGTGACAAAAAGTGGCGCTTCACCTGACTAAATTTTCTTTGTAATTTATGGAAAGAAATTATGAATTTTTTAATGCTGTATGGAGTTTACCGATATTTCATCTTTTCTTAATAAAAAAAATTTAAAAAGGCTCTGAGTTTAATATTTAAAAAAAAATCTTATAAAAATTTAAAAAAACATTACAGCCATAAAATATAAAGATGGAACAATTAACTTCTTCATTTTTTACAGTTTTAAAAACCGTTGAAAGCGAGAAACTTTAAACATGTTCATACGCATCTATTTTTGCATATTATGTGCATAAATTAAAAAAAATATATAAATATTTTTAATTCATATTTTAAATGGTTTAAATTATTTAAAAATATATCTGTGCATGTATGTATATTTTTGTAGGGTGGCACTCGGAGCGTTGTTCAACTCCACCTCGTGTCACCGTGACGATACAGTGACACAAGACGATGTTGAGTCAACGTGTCACTCCGAAGATACAGAACTCTGTAGAAAAGGCCAGATGCGTTCTCGTGTGAGTTGTGGTGTGAATACTCTATTGTTCTGGTCATTCGGCTACCGGAAGCAGTAAACACTTCCGGGTACTCATCGGTAACCACGGAAAGATAGGTTACTAGCACTCCGTTCAATAGAGACGAGGTCCTACATTCTCAAGAGAGCGTGCAATACCAATGAATGTAGGGAAAAAAATTAACCCTGGAGGCACAACTCAGGATAAGGGGGGGAAAAAGTTGAAACAACATCTATAAGATAACACATAATACGATAACAAAAGTATATACTTCATAAAAATATTTATACCAAAGTAAAATGATCTCTGGCACAGAGAATCAGAATACCACTATCGAGAAATTCAATAAGGCAACAGCTAGGCCTAAATATTAACGTTGTAATAACACAGATATTTAGAATTAATCCATGAATCGATTCCCCATATTTAGGGGCTAATTATTGTCGATAATCGCAACGACTAGTATAACTAAAATATTCTGACAGTATTAACATAAAAACAATAACCAAAAGTATTTGTCATTATAACATAATACTAAAGCATTACAGTTAGATAGACCAGCCAAATATACGTGACTCAACCATCAACAGACAGCGTTTTCCGTAGAGTCATACTAACAAAATGTCTGTTGATCGTTGACTTACGTATAGTTGGCTGGTCTATCTAACTGTAATGCTTTATTATGTACAGTTTCATATTCAGGTTCAAACTAATCCATTCCTCAAACCTTCGAGAATATCACGCACATTGAATACACATTATGATTCAGTAAGGTATATACGATTGCAGATTCACAGAAAAGTATATACAAAGAATGTATGGAAGCGAAGGATTAGCGCAAATCCTAGGAGTAATAATAACCACTCATTTGTCATTTCACGTATTTACATCCATACCATACTACGGGGACGTTATCGGAATTCTCAGAAGTTGGAACTGGTGTCATTCGTCGTGTGAAAACTTCTTGAGCATGTAGGCATGTATGGTATCGTATGTAGAACCTCCCTGAACATCAGTTCAACTCCGCTTTGGTACACTGTAATGAATACAGAATCGATAAAACGCTAGAAATGTGTGTGACGTTAAGTTTGTGCAGAGTGTGTTATTATTGTTATTTGGTTTTTTTAGGAGCATTAACAACTAAGGCTACATATTGCTCCGGGTATATGCGGTGGTCATTCCCTGACATTTCCGCATCCTCCGTATTTGGTGGCTCACGGGCTCGAATCCCGTCTACTCAAGAAGCATGTGCTGCACACTGTTGCTCCTGCCCACCTGGCTACAGAGACGCCTGCAGAGTGTGTGTGTGTGTGTGTGTGTGTGTGTGTGTGTGTGTGTGTGTGTGTGTGTGTGTGTGTGTGTGTGTGTGTGTGTGTGTGTGATGTTTGTGCAGTGTGTGTGTGTGTGTTGTTCTGGCCACCACTTCCCCCTCAGGAAACCCTTCCCAGTGCCCGTCTACACCTCGAGAAGACAGTCCACAATTAAGCGCAAAACCTGGTGGACTTTAGGCATTAAAATCATCGAGAGAAATTCCGCACACCACTAGGGGTAGTGCTATACAAGTGAGTACTGCAATAAATCTGCAACCTCAGTGGCAGTTTATTTTATTTTTGTCCAGTGCCCTGGACAAAAAAAAAAAAATAAAATAATAATAAAGAGAAATAAAAAAAATAATAAAGAAAATAAAATTGAAAATAAGTCTGATTCCTTATAGGAAGTCTAAACTACTACTGAAGCTCCATAAGTGGAATCCGACGACGAAAAGTGGAAGAAGCAAATTTTTGAAAGGCAATAAAATTAGACTTGTTTAAGCGAAACGTGGATTCATGATTTCATGATCGAAAGATCATGAAATCATGATCTTTATACATTCTAACCATATACCACAGAGTATATGTCCTTTCTATGTATTGTATATTGTCCATCTATAATCTCCTGATCGTCAATATCTATGGAGAGCCAGGTTTCAGTGAGCAGGTAAATGTCGTAAATATGTGAGCCTTGGATTGCTCTAAAATGGCTTAGGGTGCTAATTATACGCCTGCAATTCTGAAGGTAAACACTGAACAGTTGAGATCTGGGGATTCTATGACGAGAGGAGAACGTAGTATGTGTAGATAGCAGGGCTTCTGATTGCTATGCCTGTGGAGAAGAGATTTTGGACTCCCTTGATGATCTGTCCGTGAAGCGTTTTACTAGAGCCCCTGACAAGAGGGATCTTAGATTCAGCACCTTTTCTGTTTCTGATGGAAGGCATGTTATTATAAAAGATGAGTAGGCGGGACACCGTGTCTTCAGAGAACGGACATCTACACCGAAACCGTATTCTTATTTAATTAAGTTTATAAGATCTTCAGATTTAGTGGTGGGTCCAAGCCAAAAAACAAAAATTCGGCCTTTTGTGGGAAAAATTGTGATATTGTACTTATGTTTGAGTAACTGAGATTTTTCTGCAGTAGTTGCATTCTGTGTTTGATGAATTTTGGCTCGAAGCTTGGAGGAAGTATCTTGAGATATAGAGGCTTTAACATTTTCTGAAGGTTTGTTCTGTTTTGATCTTTGGTGTGATATTTGAGACGGGCAATCAGAAACAGGTTTACTCACTGTGGCGGCAGCCCTACAGGCAGGTTTACAGACCTCATTAGATGTGGCAGCAGTTATTTTTGCATATGTTGCCTTAACTGATGTTGAAGAGGATTCCACTTGGTGACTCTGAGCTTGTAAAATAGAGGTACAGACAGAACTGTTCCGCAGAGGAGAGTAGGTGGTAGGAGTGGTTCGATTTACATCAGAGGAATCATCGAACAGAGTCTGTTTGGCAATAAATTGCTCTGCTGAATGATTTGAATCATGAATGTTAGCAGGCTTTGGCAAATTAATATTTGCAGCAGTAGGAGTATTGAGGCCGGTGGAAGATGAAGATCTGGTCCCCATACTAAGGGCATCGTCAGGTAATGAAGAATTCTTATTCACTTTGAACACATTAGTTTCAAGAGTAGGTTCAGAATTCTTCCTAGCTTCCCTTAAGTGGCAAAACATAATTGACTTGAGATTTTTAATTTGGGCGTTAATGTCGGAAATTTCAGCCTGTTGATTAGTTAATATTGTTTTTATACCACGAATCTCCATGGATAGCTCGCAGTTTCCTTCATTGAGTGTATTAGAATCCAGGAAAATATCAGATTTTGCAGTATGAGGTACGCTGATTAGCTGAGTTTGAATGAGGATTTATGCATAGTATTAAAGAGTAGTTCCTGGAATTCAGTTGATTGCAGAATACAAAAGGTTGGATTCAGAGTTTCAGTAGGGAGGGAGTTAGCGCTGAGATCTTCTGACAGCACAGATATATGTGTTTGAGTTGATGCATCTGAAAGTTGATGCGACCCCGAAGACAACAAAGAAAGATTAGTTATTGGCATATTTTTCTCAAATGAACTGGAGTAGGGCATTTCAACTTTGTTAGCGGAAGAGGAGGAAAGTGTGTCAGGTTCCGTGCTGTTTTGCATTGCAACAGTTATAGGACTTTTCTGAGTCGACATCTATCACAACAGAATGATTTCCGACGACTTTTATTTAATTTTTTTTCAGGTAAGATTGGGTACAGTCATTGGATATTAATTGCTTACACTAAATACATTGGACAATGGGGTCAGAGCTGGAATCACAGATGATGCAGACGCTAGAATTTTGACAGAAGGTAGTATTTGTCATATTGAATTCAGTTACTGTAGTGTTACTAGACAATTCAATATCACCACCAGTTGTGGTTTGGCAAGCAATTGGCACTGTGACCAGCCGGTCGCCTTAGTTGTCCTGCAGCCAAATCCACAGGTAGCAGGGGTCTAATTAGGGAGGGGAGAGCAGAGGGGCTATGCGAAACTCTAATGCCTGGTCAAGGTCAAGTGTCTGTTGGACTCATGTATAAGTTTAACTACAAGATAATGGCTGAAAGCGCTTCTGTATAGAGTAGCAGAATGAACATGCAGAAATTAATTTAATACTTATCTGTTTTCTGCTCAAATAATAAAGGATTTGCACCTGGAATCCAAGGGCCTATCTTTATGTGGTGGCACTAATAGGAACTTAATACTTTAATTAAAAAATCACACAAATCAAGCAAAGTTTACGGATCACATCATACAAACAGCCGGACACAATCGTCCCCGTAGCGGATCCCGTCATAAATCTCATGAAACGCTCATATTAAAATTATCGCTGTGTATAAAATTTAAAATCGTTAAATTAGTTAAAATAATTTAAACCAATTTTGAATAACTTTCTTTTTTCGTTCCTTGGTTTAAATTATCTTAACTGATTTATTGATTTTAATTTAACACCGCGATCATTTTAATGATTTTATTATTAGACCTAATGTCTTCTGGTTTTCAGAGTTGTGTGTGGGTTAATGTGTTGGTGGTTGGGTTGGGAGATCTTTCATGTCTTTGAGGGAAGGAAGCCATTGAGTAATAATTTTACGTCCGATTGAATTCAGGAGTATGTTGTGGTGAAGTTATTCTACAAAAAAGCATTCAGGTAAATTCCTCTTTATTTCTATATATTAATATAAATGTAGAACTCATTGAGTATCTATCATAGCTCTGTTTTATTTATCCAAGCTATAGATTAATAATCGTGTATTGTTTAAACAGCCATTGATTTAAAACCAAATTTCAGATTAGTGAACCAAGTATGGAACCTTGTGGGCAACCACGATTAATTTGCTTATAAACAACCTAGAAGATGGAAGTAGCACAAATGTGTCAGTCTGAAACAACTTCTCATAGTGCTACATAAGTCAAAGGGATAGTTTAAAGATATAAGACATTCAAGGACGCTCTCCCACCAAAGAGTCGAAAGCGACCTCGAAGTCAACAAATATGAACGTAAACAGAGCGCCTACAGTACCAACTCCAGAACGTAAGCCAAATTGATTTTCAGAATAGAAATTATTTTCAGTCAATAACACCGTAAGACAAAAGTCTCTCAAAAACTTTTCCTAAGTAACTTAAAAGGGATATAGGCCTAAAAGAACGAAGGTTTTCAATAGGTTTGCAGGTTTGAGGAGAATTTTGCATCTGTTGAATAGTTTAACTAAAATATGTGGGAGCTTTTGATGTTTGTTTATGAATATATCTTCAATAAGGGACTTGTTTTTGTAACTGCCGAATTGATTTCAGAGGGCGAAAATGGTAGCGAGTTTGTATTATTGTACCTCTCCACATTTAACTAGCATTAGCATTAGTAGAGGCATGCTGTCTTCGGATCTTCAATAAATTTGATATACACCTTGATAGGTTCTTTGAAGACAAACTCTACAGGAACGAAATTCTTAAGAACTGCTACCAGACAATGAATCTATTATGTTCATCTGTTCTTGGACATGACTCCTTTTTTTTATTATTATTACTTTTTTTTCTTGCCTATTTGAACATGACAGACTGTTTTTGTCTCCATGCAGCTTATGTTTAATCCTGTAAATTTGTCGTGTCGGTCGAGAACGCACGTACTCTTGTATATTGTACATGTGTTCCTCACACCTCAGTCTGTAAACATTCACACTCTTCTGGCACAATGCCGTCCCAGGATGATCAAAGGTTTCTTGTGATAATTAACATATTTTAATAATTTAATAATACATGTATTATAATGCAAGAAAGCAAGCTTATACAGAATCAGCCAAAAAAAAAAAAAAAAAAAAATCCAATTTCACACATCCATTCACTCCAAAAGTTTGTCCATGTGGACATGTGTTTTTGTAAAGGGCGGCGGCTCCTAAAACTTCAGTTCAACTCCGCCTCGTATCTCTGTAAAGAACAGTATCACTACAAATGGGCCAAATATGCGAATGACGTAGCGTTGTGTGTATTATGTGTGTTCTGTTCTGGCCTCTTGGCTACCCAGAAGCATCACTCACCTGGACAGATGATTCTGGGTACTTGTCCACACCACGAAAAGGTGGACCAGTTCCAGTAGTGCTCGTACTGACCCAATTCGAGACGCTAAGCCACCTGATGTAGCCAAAAGGTGGGACATATCCCTCTGGGGGCCCACTCCAGAGGGTGAGGAAAACAATTTTTTTTATTCATTTATACATTATATGATGTATAACTTTATAGGATGATAGGTTTAATTTCCTTTTCTTTTATTAATTATTATTATTTATTTATTATCATTGTGTTATTCGTTTTTTTTTTGGCTGGTGCAGCATAAGCCATATTCTTTCTTGCACCATGCGGCCATTACTAATACTATATACAAAATTAAGACAAATGAGGTTACAATCAGTGTCAAATAAGGTCTTAATTGAGGTCTCATTTCAAGACCATGAGAACAATTATGAGGTAGTGATCCCGATCCCAGATGATCCTGAAGATGAAACAAGATGAAGTGTATTACGCCGATTCCTCTCTATTCTTCAGAAAATTGGTCATCTGCCCCTGCCTCATACCTTCAGAAATATCTCAATTTAGAGTACTGGTTGGTTGTTGTTGTTGTTGTTGGAGTGGGATTTATTGGCGCAAGGGCTGCTATGACCATATTGCGCCAGTACTGGTTGGTTAGATAGATAACAGGGTGGTAGGCCACCCCGTACTATCTCCAGATCGATCCTACAGGCAAATCTGGGCACCACTCCCTGGAGACATATCATCATGACAAAAAATGTCCTCACGCTTGCACGGCTTATAACGAGGCGAATTGATGCTCAATCGGCATCCACATTAATCTCTGGCCCTAGGAGGGCAAGAGGGGGAGCACCCCGACTCCTGTCTCCCTCTACGTCTTACGCTCTCAAGCATTGACTCCCTGAGGAACATGTTTCCAGCCAATTGTCTTTGGATCTTCAATAAATTTAGGATCCACCCTGATAGTTTCTGTGAAGACAAGCCGTACTGAAGGAAGGAAATCCTCAAGAACTGCTACCAGATAATGTACTTATAATACTCACCTGCTCCTGGACATGACAGACTGTTTTTTTTTTTTTTAACTTGCCTATTTGTATATGACAAAGACTTTGTCTTCATGCAATCATATATTTTGTATATTACTGTATATTTTGTATATTATTGTATATTTAATCCTGTAAAAGTCTCGGGTCGAGCACGCATGTATTGTACATTGTGTGCCTCGCACCTTAGTCTGTAAATATTCACACCCTTCTGGCACAGAGCCGTCCCAGGGTGACCCAAGGTTTCTTGGGAAATAAACTGATTTTAATAATAATAATAATAATAATAATAAGATAACAGCTGCCGTCTTTTCTCAAAAACCTTTCTGGCAAAAGTTTGAAATGCCCGAAAGATCTCAGCATTCTAGATAAGCGAAGATTCCTGGTCAGGCTGTAGAACACAATAATTTGTGAGAGTTCTTCTCTGATCCTTGTAGTTAGTATATAAATACAGTACATGATTCCAACTCTCTGTCTCACCGCAAAGACATAAATCTGTGGTAGCCAACTTGAACCTGAAGAGTTGCTGATTTAATGTTCGTGAACTTTGATCAATTTTACGTGTATAGATCGATGGAAAGCCATGACTTTACCTTTTTATCGTGAAGAAAAGTCACTTCCGGGAAGAAGCATCTTGTCACCAATCAGAAAGAGGTTGTGTCCCAGCAGGTCTACCACTCATTCAACAATTCATTCCAGATTATCTTTTTTTCACGCTTGATATCCTGCTGACAGTCAATAGTGATTCCCATAAACTCTGTCGGGATTTGCTTCTTTAACCTGTAAGACAATTCTTTAAAGATCAAATGTAGGTCTAAGGGCAAAACTCCAGCTAAGACTTGTAAGGCAGGGATCGACACTGTACGACGAGCTCTTAACTATAGATAATTAAATTGTTCTCTGCAAAGAATATAATTTTTTTCAAATTCTCACAATTAATGCTCTATAAAACCAGGCGCCAGGCGCCTGCGGCGTAGGTGGCCATTGGGATAAATACTGCATTATAATAAATTTTTAAAGTCCTCGAGAGCCCCACTCAGCTCTTGAAATTCTTGTTAACGCTCTAGCAAAGTTCTTGATTTTAACTGTCAAGTTAGTAACAGTGTCATAAAATTGAGCTTTCAGTCTATTGTACCCAAAATACCCAAGGATTTCAGTTTCTGTCACAAAAGGAAGACAAACATTGAGTTTTAACTTGAGGAGAACGAGAGATATTTAAATTTGCTCCGAATACCATCAT
This sequence comes from Mastigoproctus giganteus, assembly GCF_048544385.1. NCBI lineage: Eukaryota > Metazoa > Arthropoda > Arachnida > Uropygi > Thelyphonidae > Mastigoproctus > Mastigoproctus giganteus. Next base: position 205,107 of record NC_143577.1, on the reverse strand, counting down.
CTTTGACTTCTGAGGGCTAATCTTTAGCTTGTTAAGAAGAGTTCATTCATATAGGTTCTGAAGTGTACTATTGGAAGCAAATTCCAACTTAGACCGAGTTTTGCCACTAACGAGGATAGTCAGATCATTGGCGTAGTCTATAATCTTAATATTTTCAAAGTTCTAGATATCGACTGCTGCAGAAACATGTTCCAGACAAGGGTCCCAAGGTAGATAGATCCCTGGGGACATACTCGAGAGACTTGCCCAAAAACTTAATGGAACTTAGATTTTACGGTTATTACTCTGTTGTCCAAATAGCTCCGGAAAACGAAGTATAGTTGTAAAAGACACTTGGCCATGCGAAGACATTCGAGGGCACTTTCTCACCAAATGGAATCGAAAAAGCATCCTCGAAGTCAATATATATAGCTAAAACATATTTATAAGTTGAGTTTTCCAGATGAACAACCAGGTTTACCAAAGTATCCTGTCAGGACCTGCCAGGACAGAAACCATATTGGTTTGGAGATATTAAATCCTGCAGTTGTAGTAGGTTGTGTAGACGGATAGCCATAAGATGCTCTAGTAATTTTCCCAAGTTTGCCAAGAGCGCTATTGGTCTGTAAGACTTCGGATGAAATGATGGTTTGCCGGGCTTTTCTATGTTTGCCGGGCTTTTTTATGTTTGCCGGGCTTTTTTATGTTTGCCGGGCTTTTTTATGTTTGCCGGGCACTTTTGACCAGTACGATTTTCCAAGCCTCTGGAGAAGTAACCGTACGAAGGCATTCGTTTAATAAAAACAGAAGTATTTCAGCTTCAGGAGCCTTAATATAAAGGTACTTTCAAAAAGATCCATGCTTAGACATTTGGCAATGTTCAATTTTTTGGCAGCTGTGTTCAATCAAGCAGATGCAGCCAAAAAAAAAAAAAAAAAAAAAAATCACACCATTCCCTCCAAATACCTGTCCAGTTCCTCCTTAAATTTATTTAACCTATCAACTTCCACAACGACAGATGGAAGTTTGTTCCAGCAATTAACCACCCGCTGGCTAAAGGCAAATTTCCGCAGATCTATTCTACATCTGTCTTTTCTCAATTTGAATTTATGCCCCCTTAGGTTCGTAATCTGAACAAGTGGAAGGATCCCATCAGAATTCAGCGTGCTCAACCCATTCAAGGCCTTATATACCTCAATCAGATAACCGCGCAGGTGCCTAGTCTCCAACCGTTGCAATTTGCAGAACTTAAGCCTCTCTTGGTAAGAGGATCCCTTCATTCCCCTCACCAATCTTCTTGCCCTTCTTTGTACACGCTCAAGCAAATCTACATCCTTCCTGAAATGAGGCCTCCAGACCTGTACGCAGTACAAAGGCGTGGCCTGACCATTGCCTTATACAGAGGGACAATCACCTCCTTTTCCCTGCTAGCAAAATTCCTATATATCATCGATAAAACCCCATGACCTGCCCTGGCAGCCTGTCTGCATTGTTCAGAAAACTTCACATCTGACTGCACAATTACTCCCAGGTCTTTTTCATTTTCTACCACCTTAAATGTAGTACCACACAGTTGGTACTTTTCTCTGGGGTTACTTCTACCCATATGCAGTACTTTGCATTTGTCAAGGTTAAACTTCGGTTGCCACTTCTTAGTCCATCTGCCCAAATTATCTAGATCCTGTTGCAGTAGCACACTGCCATTACTGTCATTAACAACCCTGCCGACTTTTGTATCATCTGCAAACTTCGACATTAAGCCTGATATACCTTCATCAATATCAGTGATAACTATACAAAACAACAGAGGACCCAACGCCGAACCCTGTGGGACTCCACTAATAACATTGGTCCACGAAGAGCAGCACTTATTAATTACCACCCTCTATCTTCTCCCACTCAACCATCCTTTAATCGATTGTAGCAACTGACCCTTAATACCATTCTTCTCTAATTTGTACAGTAGTCTTCCATGCGCAACAGTGTCAAAAGCTTTCCTGAAATCCAAATATATGATATCAAAATTATATTTGCATCCAGTTCCTTTGTAACCACATCATCTGTAACTGGCGTTAGCAAGATGAGCCCGTGAATGATCTAAAGAATTGAAGGCCATGTCATCCACCGGAAACAGGACTGTCTAGTATAGTATTCACACTATCTACCCAATTTAATGTCTCAGTCCAGTCTGCCAAAACAGATCCATGTACATTTGGAGTAAAAATTATCAACATTCCTAGAGTATTGCACAAAAGTCATCCAGGCTTCCCGTTTCCGAGTTGCAATAGCCTTAACGTATTTCTTTTTTAAATCTGCCTACTGTTGGTAGAATATTCTAACATCATCCTTAGGCCAAGTTCGGATGTCTCGGATAAAAACGGCTTGCATTGTGAACTTGCTTTCTTAGTCCGGATAGATCCTGTGTCTACCATAGGCAAGTTCTAGAGTTATCCTCTTTTTTCTAGAAGATCGATAAGAAGCTTTAATTATTGAATTTTGAATTTTGTCAAAAAGTTTTCGAATTGAAAGGGATGTCAATTATTTAAAATTAAATTATTTATTAGGGTCACCTGTAATTGATTACATCTACCCATGTGTTTTGTATCTGTAAATTGTGTGTTCTCTGGTCGATTTGCCTGTTTTGCTGGACGAAAAACTCCAGTTTCTGTGGAAAAAAACCTTACTATCTATTCCTGAGACCGACTAACTCAGCCACGGAGTGAAAAGACCCATTAAAGTTCCTCACGTCATCGACGGGATTAGAACCCGGGCCTTTTCCACCCGGTGTGGCCAGGACGGTGACGATACCACTGTGCTACCGCGCAGACTGTCAATTATTTAGGCGATGTATCCGAGAAGACCCGAAGAATAGAAGAATCAAATGCAGGCCAGTTTATGTTTTTCAAAGAAAATCTTACCAGTTCTCGCTGCAGAGGCATATTTTATGTGTGCTCCTGGCTTGTGGTTATTTTTAGCTGTTTCCAGACCATCCCCTGTTTGGAAATACGTCTTCAAGGATTCATGAAAGTTTGGTGAGTTGAATGGTATTTATTTCAGTCTCATTAATGAGGGGGTTGCTGTGTTATTAATATTTAAAAATCTGCAGACTGGCAGGTAAAGTAAAAGTAAGGTAGAGGTTGTATATATATTTAACCCCAGGGGCTCGCATCTGGTCAGTATGGGCTTGGCACACCCAGGGTTTTGAGCTGGATATCATTATTCTCTTCTTTCTTGGTGATTCCCTTCTAGTTTTGTCTCTCTCTCTCTCTCTCTCTCTCTCTCTCTGAGGGTAACTGCGGAATTTTTTTTGGCTGGTGTAGCATAAGCTTCAGGCTTCCTTGCACCACATAGCTGATAATAATAATAAAATAATGTATATATGGTAGAGGTTGTACATATGCATGTATGGTAGCGGTTGTATATATGCATATGTGGTAGAGGTTGTATATATGTTCAAACAGGTATGTAAATATGTTCAGAGGGGTGAAGTGGGTTTTTTTTTTTGGCTGATGCTGCATAAGCTTGCTTTCTTGCATCAAATGCCTCTACTAATGCTAATGCTAATGCTAAAAAAAACATGGCTGCCCTTTCATTAGTTGCTACAGCCAGTATGAAATGAAATGTAAATGTAATGCTTATGTATAGTGATTTACTATAGAAGCCGTTGCTTCTTCTTCATCGCGAACTTTTGGCGCCAATATCAGGCGGGAACTTAGGAATTAACATCTACCATATTGCGATGACACCCCTCTGGCTACAGAGGGGTGTCATCACATCTGGCTACAGAGGGGGGAATTTATTTCCGAAAGCACAGAATAAATGGATATGAGCTTGACTAATATATAGAGAATATATAAAAGTTGGGCTTGTTTTGGACTAACCTTTATGTGCTTCCAACAAGCTTCCTATTGGTCATTCAGGAATGTTGTGTGGTTTTTAACCACACTCCTACAATTGCTTATTTTATGTACATTTTTGGACTCCCCTGGTGGCTCCATTCGCAGATTTAAAAGTCAAAATTTTGAGTTTTTCTTAAATACCGTTCAATTTTGTCCCATCTTTTAAAAGTCGGCCACAAGCATAAAATTCTGCTTATCTAGATAGATACTATCAGGTAGGTCTCGAATATATTAATTGGTGCTGCTGGTGTCTATAAGAAGACTTGGAGGAGTTCCTGGAACCAGTTCCTTTCTGGACATTGAAGAAATCTCTACAAATAAAGACAATTTTTTCCAGGATTTTTGAAATAATGTATTACCTTGTGACTTTGAGACTTTTGTGTATATATATATATATATACAGGGTGTCTCAAAAATACACGGCATAACTTCCGGAATGAGTTCCTCATATGTAGACAATAAAAATATTTTATATCAACGTAGTTCCGGAAATGCTTGGTTTCCGAGTTTTGAAGGTCTGTCGATGACACTTAACTGTTCACATCACCTTATAGTAATTGTTTAAAATGTCCACCTTCTGCCTGAATACAGGCCTCACATCGACGTCTCATGGACTCGCGAAGACGATGCCAAATTCCTGGCATATTTCGTATTGTCTCACAACTTGCCACAATTCGATTGCGGAGAGTCCCACATCAGCTACCGGGGTTGAATACACCAATGACTTTAAATGGCCCCACAAGAAGAAATCTAGTTGGTTTAAATCGGTGAGCGTGAAGGCCAGGCAGTTGGTCCACCTCTACTTATCCACCGACCAGGAAACCTTCGATTCAGGTAATTGCGGGCTAAGTGGCTGAAATGTGCGCGAGCGCCATCGTGCATTAGTGTACTTGTTGAATAATGATCAGTGGCGTGTCATCCAAGAAATCAGGCATGTTGTTTTCCAGAAAGTTTCTGTACGCCTGCGCTGTGAGTTTGTTTGGAAGTACATGGGGCCCAAATAATTTATCAACAAAAACACCCGCCCAGATGTTGAGGCTGAACTGCTGTTGGTGATGTGATGGAAGAATTGCATGTGGGTTTTCCTCAGCCCATGTATGCTGATTGTGAAAGTTTTGGATTCCGTCTAGTGTGAACTGTGCTTCATCTGTGAATATCACTAAGGCAGGAAAGTGAGGAGTTGTACCACACTGCTGCAGGAACCACTGGCAGAACAGTACTCGCGGAGGGTAATGTGATGGTGACAAGGCCTGTACCCGTTGCAGATGGTAAGGATTCAGTTGGTGTTCTCGCAACACTCTCCAAAGAGTCGAACTTTGAACAGCCAGTTGCATTGCTATTCTGCGTGTGTTGATTTCAGGAGTGGCATGCACAACATCCAAAATCTCCTCCTCTACTTCAGGAGTCGTAGATCTTGGTCGTCCTCTGTCGGGAGCACGAGGTGTAAAGGTCCTTTGTTCACAAAGGCGGCGATGGATACCTTCAAACGTTTTCCTGTCTGGACATCTTCTTTCTGGGAACCTTTCGTGGTACAAACGACGAGCCTTCACAGCATTGTCGTCCGCCAAACCATACATAAAGTGCCTAATCGCTTGCTCCTGATTTGATTCATGGTCGGAATAGAAAACCACCAGATTCTGTCAGTACCTTGTGATGAAGGAAATCACCTGCGGGAAATAAGACATTCCGGTTAATAACTCGGAACCAAGCATTTCCGGAACTATGTTGATATAAAATATTTTTATTGTCTACATATGAGGAACTCATTCCTGAAGTTATGCCGTGTATTTTTGAGACACCCTGTATAGATATAAACATTTACAAACATACAGACTACGGAGCCAAAAAAAAGGTAAGTCAGGTAAACAAGATGATAAAGACGTTACAAACTCAACTTCAGAAGAACACGATGGTGTTGTGGAGGAATATCCCCCCCCCCTTTCAGCCTCATCATTGAGTCAGTCTAGTCAGACTACCCAACCTCATACTGCCAAGACCAAATGCAAGAAAACGAAAGTTACTCTCACTAGGATAGATCAAAATTCTGGTGAAGAGGGCACTAAGTGTATCTCATCGTCACAGGAAAGTCTTGGTTCTGATTCTGGTGGAACTAGGATAGATCAATCTTCTGGAGAGGAGGGCGTTAATTCTGTCCCCTCATCGCAGCAAATTCTTAGTTCTGATTCTGATGGAACTGATAATGAGAGAGAAAATTCCGTAAATATAAATAACGATAATGAGAACTATTGCTACTGACTCCGTACAGCCTAAAACCGCTATTGTGATCTTCAATAATAATCTGACAGTTACAACGATTTCTCGCTTTTGCACGGCTATTTCCACATGTGTACATATCTCTGCCCAACTCATTGATTTTTATCTGATTTCCTTGTACTATGCCCCAAGTGAGGATATAACTGTATCAATACACCTTCTCGAAGTAATCAGTTCGCACATTCTAACATATTGGTCACAATGGATTCCAACTCTAAATTGCATTTGTGGTTTAGCAATATAGATGACCCTCGAGGTCGGATCTTGGAGGAATTTGTTATGTATTTACATTGGACTGTTCATAACTGTCCAAAAATGCCAACGACTTTTTTGAATGTCCACGGACAATCAAATATTGACCTGACAATTACGTCTCCTGAATTCTCACATCATGTGTCTGAATGGAATGTTAACGAAAATATTTGTAATAGTGACCATCGAGTTATTTCATTTAAAGTGGTAATTTCTAACAATGGCAGGACTGTAAATAATAATCTACAGGAACTAAGAAGATTCTCTATGAAGTAAACAGACTAAATTTCGTGATTTCCTACACTCTGATTTAACGGAAGACAATCAGACAAGGTTGAACAACCTTTTGCCGCTGGAATATGCAAATTTCATCCAAAATTTAATATACAGAGCTCTTTTATCATCTTCAAAGGGGAAATAATATGATTTCACTTCTGTCCCTTGGTGGACGTCTCGGTTGTCTATTTTAAGAAGACGAGAAAGGCCGCAAGACAACTTCCAGTGTCACAGGCACTGGTCAGTTCAGGATGTTCAGCGTCTTAAATACATATATTGTAATTTAAAAAGAGAATATTTTAAAGCTTTGCCGAAGCGAAAAATGTATCTTGGCAAAGTTTGGTCTCCCAAGTGAGCAATTCTGAACCTTGGGGATTAGTATATAAGTTGAGTCGAGATAAAATAATCACTCCAGAAATCTACAACACAGTCTCGTTGAGTTTGATGATACTCATGATTGAATTTCCATTGTCGATGTAATCACTGGTAAGCTTTCCCCAGAAGATTTGCCTGAACATGATTCTTCAATACAACTTAAAATTCGTTGTGACAACCGGTACAATTTGGGATCAGAGGACCTGGAATTGTTTAGTAATAATGAGTTGAACCAGGCTATATCCAAAATAAATAGAAACAAATGCCTTGGATTAAATCTTGTTGAGAATGCGGCCATCAAAAAATTTCACCTTTTGTACCCACAAGTTCTTCTGAATTTATTTAACAAATGTTTGTTGGTAGGCATCTTTCCAGGTTTTTGGAAGATAGCTTTACTCAAAATTCTGCATAAGCCTTGGGAAACCTAAATCGGATCCGAGGGCTTATCGACCGATTTCACTCCTCAGTAATTTAGGCAAGTTATAAGAAAGATTGTTGGCTCCAAGGATAATGGATATCCTGATGGAAAATAATATGATTTCACTTCAACAATACGGTTTCAAAAAGGGTTCTTCTGCTGAAGACGCTATTAAATTCATTGTCGATCATTGCAAAACATCTACTGCTAAATACGAAATGGCAATCTTTGTTGACTTTGAGGGCGCCTTTGGCTCAATCTGGTGGGAAAGCACCCTCAAGTCCCTTAGGCTTGAAAGATGTAATAGATTTCTATTCCAGGTTTTAAGATCCTACTTCAGCGAAAGACAGATCAAGATTGTCTCTCACCACCTTGTTTATTCCAGGTTCATTTCCAGATGATGCCCACAGAGCTCTGTGCTTGTGCCTGTCTTCTAGAATGCTGTTCTAGACCAGTGGATGATTAAGGAAAATCCAAATTGTCTTAAGCCTTAAGCTTCCATACGCAGATGACCTGGCCATCTGCGTTTCAGGAAGATCCAGATTAATATTGAAACAAAAAGGCAAGGAAGTATTGGACGGACTGCAGACTTGGGCAAGAGAACATAAACTAAAAATATCTGAGACAAAGACAAAATTGATGATTTTTAATCACCATAAACAACGTACAGATTCCGTATGTAGTAGGAAATAAATACTTGGGAATAACTATTGATGACAGGCTATCATTTTTACCACATGAACATCCCATGAGCCTTGTACAATCTCTATAGGCCTGATTTGATTGATAAGGCTCTCATCATATTGCGACTTTTTTTCAACATTGACCTGTACTTTTTAAATAAATCTGCATATCGCTTGCTCTTAATGTCATTAGTGAATATCACCTTTTGTGCTCTTAAATGATGACATCTGCTCTGAACGTCATCTTCTTTAATCAACGATTTCAACAAAGAGTAAGTTATCATTGAGTTCACAGAAGGTATCTGACTAGCTAATGGGATATATCCCCGGGAGCTCACATCTAGTGAGTATGGGCTTGGCACACCCAGGGTCCTGAGCTGGATATCATCATTCTTCTCTTTCTTGTTGGTGATTCCTTTCTACTTCTGATTCTCTCTCTCTCTCTCTCAGGGTAACTCGGGAATTTTTTTTTTTTTGGCTGGTGCAGCATAAGCCTCTGGCTTCCTTGCACTATATGGCTAATAATAATAATAATAATAATAATAATAATAATACATAGTTTTTCCATTAGTATAATGTATAGATAATTATGGGTTGCTAGAAAAGAATAACTAAGTGGGCAACGCAGGCTCAAGTGTATATGGCATGTTTAGGCTATATTGACTGATGGCACACCCTTCTGCGAATGCTAAGATTTTAAATTTTTAGAACAACTAAATTTTAGAAAACAGGCGTTGTGCGTCGGGTTACATTATATCATCAAAGTTTCTTGCGACGACTGACTAACTGGTTAAAATAAATTTATTAAAATAAAAATGATATATACATAAGATAAAACAGAAATAAAATAAGATAAAAGCGTTAAAATACAATACGATAAAAGAGTTAAAATATAATACAGTATAATAAAAGCGTTAAAATACATAGTACGGGACATTGAAACAACGGGATATTGAAATCGTCGACTCTTCACTTCACTTCACTACCGCCAGCGCTCATGGCTTGAAGCACTATACATAGTCACCAATAATGGTACTATATATCGCACCAGGGGAGTAAACTTAGACCCTATTATAGAATGTACTATATTGCAGCGATGAGCGCTGGCGATCATCACGTGTATGTAATTCTGCTTTACAGACACCAGGCTCGGGATACATGATCATGCCCAGCTGACATGTGCTATAGTAACCATATACTGAAGTACACCATTCACAGACAACTCTGGAGACTCACATCTGGCGAGTATGGTCTTGGCACACCCAGGGTCATGAGCTGGATATCATCATCCTTCTCTTTCTTGGTAATTCCCTTCTACTTCTCTCTCTCTCTCTCTCTCTCTCTCTCTCTCTCTCTCTCTCTCTCTCTCTCTCGCTCTCTCTTTCTCAGGGTAACTAGGGATTTCTTTTTTTTTTTCTTTTCGGCTGTTGCAGCATAAGCCTCAGGCTTCCTTGCACCATACAGCTAATAATAATAATAATGGGTATGGGCTTGGCACACCCAGGGTCCTGAGCTGGATATCATCATTCTTCTCTTTCTTGGTGATTTCTTTTTACTTTTGACTCTCTCTCTCTCTCTCTCTCTCTCTCTCTCTCTCTCTCTCTCTCTCTCTCTCTCTCAGCGTAACTCAGGAATTTTTTTTGGATGGTGCAGCATAAGCCTTCGCTTCGAAAGTTACTATGTATATTAACGCTTATATTATATTATATTTTAACGCTTTTATCTTATTTTATTTCTGTTTTATCTTATGTATATATCATTTTTATTTTAATAAAGTTATTTTAACTAGTTAGTCGATAGTCGCAATAAACTTCGATGATGAACTAAATTTTAACAATTAGCGCCATATTTTAGGAGGCATTGGCGATCCTACGCCCGTGCCTACTCGGCCTTACCCTAAAGCCAGCCTTGTAAGTGAGGGACGGAGAGAGAGAGAGAGAGAGAGAGAGAGAGAGAGAGAGAGAGAGAGAGAGAGAGAGAGAGAGAGAGAGACGGCTGAACAGCAGCCTCACTGCTCGGCACTAACCTATGGAAAACGTTCACTCCTTCTTTCTTATACAATGGGCCAATAGGAATGTTATTTAGGATTTACTCCATAATTTTTGTAAGTTTACTCAACGCTTTTTGGGTATGATATTTTTCGTTATTATTCTACGTCAAAATTAATCATTTCATATGGCTTCTGTAACTTCCTCTTGAACTCTCAAGTGATTTGTTCCAAAAGTTTAACCAATAATTAACTAATTTTTTACTTTAGAGTTGATCTTTAGCAATCAATTCTGTGTGCTGATTTACTTAAGGAATTCTTAAACTATCATGTTACCTAAGATATCTGTCCTTAGGAAGTCTTTAGGTATCGCATCTTGCAGGTATTATGAACTTTGCAGTGCTCATTTACAGAAGGACGCTATTTTACAGCTATTTTACGCTATTTTGCAGAAGGACCTCAGAGATCCAGCTGGACCAGTGCAGTCCTGTAAAATAGCATGCCTGCGTTGCCTGTGCAACCGTTTGTTGAAGAATAAAATCTGTGATTTTCTGTTCCTTCTTAAATAAACAAAGTTTTTACCTGCTATGGTTTTTGATTTTTTAAAATCGTAGATTGCTCCATTTCTTATTTCCCAGAAGCTGGTAGTCTATTTTTAAAGGGAATTGTCTGAATCGAGATTAAAAAAATAATAATCATCTTGATTCAGAGTCTCTTTAATCATAAAAGTGGAAGCATTAGCGCTTCTTCCTGGATACAGTCACATATTGATATGAAAGGTTCCACCTGGAGTAAGACTGCCAATTGAAGAAATTTTACTGTGGTGATTGAATTCGTTTGGAACTGTATAAAATGTTTTAAAAGATCACTTGACGTGTTTGGCAATTATTTACTTTGAGGGATAAGCAATAAATATATATTTTTATATATATAAGTAACTAGCGTTTAGTGACTCTTTGTTCCACTGACCATGTTTCGCTGGGTGATATCAGGTATCCATGTACTCCTATCTTGTCCCTTTGCTTTGTACTTCAAACTACAGGGTGTTCGAAAAGTCTGGAACTAATGGGATTTACACTATGTGTACTTACTCTCATTTACAATATGTGTTCAACGTGTCCACCCTACTCTCTACGCATTTGCTTAGCCCGTGTACCATGCTTGTTTGGTTTCTTCTGGACAGCAGCAGAAACCTTGGTAATTCTCTCCATAAGATTACAAAGATCTCAGATTTTTACAGCATACACCTGTGCCTTCTGGAATTCCCAAAATGCAAAGTTCAGGTTAAGTGATCATGGTGCGTACTCCACTGGTCCACTCTTCCCACTCCATCTATGCGGAAACATGCCATCGAGCCAATGGCACACTCCATGCAGAGGAGTTATGTCTTTCATGAACCATTTGGGTCGTTCCCATATTAAGTCAAGTTCTGGTACCATTTCATTACCCAACATTTTCGCCATCCACTGTTTTTTCGAAGAAGAACGGTCCGAGGACATAAATGTCCCATGCAGTACAGCATACCATTAATCTGTCTGCCGCTTGTTTCTTGCTACCAGAGAACCAATGAGAGTTTTCGGTCGACCAGTATCAGAAATACCGCTCATTCACTTCTCCATTTTCATAAAAGTTCGCCTCTTCAGAGAACATTGCACCTTCCAAGAAACTCTCGTCTGTTTCAGTTTTGTGCAGAAACCATTGGCACAATTTGAATCGTCGATCAGTTTCATTCTCTGTCAGATGATGCAGGATTTGAAGTTTGTGCAGATTAAAGGTTTTTTTTTTTTTTTTTCAGAACGTCATGCACCGTGATCTTGGACACTCCGATTTCAGCACTGGTCCGTCTTACGGATTTCTGTGGGCTGGTATGAAACTTAGCAACCACTCCAATTCGAGTGTCTTCACTTACAGAAGGGCGAGCACATCGAGGATTGTCTGCAACAGATCCAGTCTCTTTAAATTTCATCACTCGTTTTCCAACTGCGCTGTGCGTTATTGGATTTCTTTTCAGGATGTCTAGTATTAAACATGTCCGCCATTTCCCTCTGGGTCCATCCCTGATGACCACTAAGAGGGATTATCCCCACCGTTTCATTCAGTGTTAATGCCAATTTTCACCTGTAAAGAATAACATATTTTTACCATCGGTTCCAGACTTTTCGGACACCCTATACAATACTATAATATTTCAAAGCAGGTAGAAATATTATAGTATTTCAAAGCAGGTAGAAATACTATAATATTTCTACCTGCTTTGAAAGTATAGTTGGTTTCCAATGCTACGAATATATTTAATGTTAGCCATTGCCTCACTAATTTCATGTCGACTTCTATGATGAACCGGAATGGCGTTTTGGTGCACCTCTCCCCGGCACTAATTACATATTAGCATTAGCATTAGTAGAGGCATACGATGCAAGAAAGCAAGCTTATGCAGAATCAGCCAAAAAAAAAAAAAAAAAACCCGCCCATTTCACCTCTCGTTAATTCCAAATGCTTGTCCAGCTCAGCCTTATATTTATTTAGGCTATTGACTTCCACAACAAAAGATGGAAGTCTGTTCCACCAATCAACTACACGCTGGTTAAAGGCAAATTTCCGCACATCCATTCTACAACTGTCTTTCCTCAATTTGAATTTATGCCCATTCAGGTTCTTAATCTAAGCAAGAGGAAGAAACCCATCAGCATTGAGCTTGCTCAACCCATTCAGGGCCTCAAGCTAGAGGTGAGTATATAAGCCTCTAGCTTATTACATAAGCTAGAGGTTAGTGCACTCTTCTTGCGCAATATGTAGTTTTTCCAATGAAAAAATAATCCAATATATTATAAAATATTTCATTTGAAAAATACTATATAGGAATTTAAAAAATTATAGAAAGAGACATTTCGAGTGCTAGACGGATTTCATATATGAGGAGGTGGCGACATTGTAACTCTCTAGACTACTTAGTAAAGTATCGTGTGTATGTCGTGTTGTACGGGTATTTATTTGAAGTTTTTTGTTAAAAAAAGATAGTGAATATCATTTAAATTTGCATATTACAGAATTGACTAAACAGATTTATTTTTCCAATGGCAAAGCAAACGTCATCTGTAGCGTTCCGAACTATTGATGTCGATCAGTACAACGAAGATAATTATAACGAAGAAGACGGTAGTGAACTTCAGTCACCACCCACAGCACTTGATGAGTTAGAAATTGCTAATTTGATGAATCAATATCCTTTTGGTATCGCGTTTATTATTAGCACATTTCTTTTGAATTAAGTGCATTTATAATTTGGCGAATAATTTAAGAACTAATATTTTTGTTTATAAATAAAAGAAAAGTAGGTACTTCCGGCTTGATCCTTGAAGTGGTCGACAGAGTTCAATGAAGTTTTTCAGTGTTTTTGGTGCAGGGGATAGGGTAACGACCTACTATACAGAATAATATATGCACCGTTTCTTTAACACACATGTAGACAACTGGCCCTATGGTATAGTGGAAATGCAACGATAGATTCAGCATGTTCGAACTTTCGCTGGTATTACAAATACTGTGTTGCGTGACTCATGCTTTTATTGCTTGAACTCGATGCACACTCAGGGGCGTGCCGTTCCGAGGGTGACATGGGTGCACTGCACCAGGGCGCCAACGTTCAAGAGGTGCCAGAAAACTTGAAACTTACATTCACATATGAATAAAATTTTAAAGTGGGACACCAAATTTCAGTTGACTCCCGGGTGCCACATACCATAGGATAGCCTCTGTGCACGGTTCATGCCCCACAGTTTGGACTGCTGTAAAGGGTAATATATATGACTGAAGGCTGTATTAAGATTTTAAAGTTTTCTTTAATCATGGTTATTAGTATCGAATTAAGGTTAGCATAATAATAAATAAATTAGTTAAATTAATAAATAAAAAATAAAATTAGTGAATGAATTTGAATTGCTGGCCATGACATCAAATGCAGACATTGTTGGAATATCAGATGTGGAGGCACTCCAATGCAGAATTTCAATATAGTGAGTACAATGTTTACAGAAAGGATAAAAGGGAGGTGTTGTGCTTTTAGTTAGTGCAGTGTTAAACCGATTATGTGCAATTGGATCAACACTAGTAACAGTAGTAAAAGTAACAGTGAGTGTGTTATAGGCCTAATGACATGATGAGTACAACGAACAACTCTACAGAGAAATAGAGCGGGCCAGTAAATAAGAATATCTTATAAGAGGGGATTTTAACTTTCCAGATATTAACTGGAATTTCTGGGTTGGTGATTCACACACTAGCAAGACTTTTATGGTTTTATTGAATGACCATTTTCTACAGCAGCATGTTAGGCAACGAGTAATACTCATGAATTGATTATCAGCAGTGATTATATATGCATTAAAAATCTGCAGATAAAAGAATCACTAGGTGGTAGTCATCACAGTGTATTTAGGATTTACTTAAAGATGTAACTACCATCACCAATAAAGGGAGGATTTTTGCTTTCGTAAATGTGACTGTGGTGGTCTCAGACAGTTTTTAAATTCTATACAGTGGGGCATAATTGATGATATGTTCCCATCAGCAAATTCTAAATGGGAAGAATTCATAGAAACCACTAGGCTTTTCAAACAAAGTAAGAAATACTCTTCAAGGTATAGGCCTAAATGGATATCAGATGAACTGATGAGACTTGTAGCAGAGAAGAAAAGTGCATAGAATGCATATAAATTATCAGCTGACACAGAAGCCTTTGATTAAATATAAATTAGTCTGTAATCAAGTCACAAACAAAGTTAGGCAATCTTTGCAAAACAATGCAACAACTTTATTTGTGTAAACACTAGCAAGAAGTGGATGAATCAGATTGGTCCCCTTGATATCGATGTTTCAACTGTTGATACTGCTCAGATTGCTGATAAAATAAATGAGTATTTTACATTTACATTCACACATAAGGAATTCTTTAGGGAAGGGGTTGTTAGGTTTTCAAACTGAACAGGGAGCTAGAATGATTTTGTAATAAGTGAGTGGAAAGTGAAAGAGAAATTGTTGAAGTTAAACATGAGAAGGGCCTCCTGGGATGGATGCAGAGGTGTATTGCTAAAAAAAAAATAGTACCAGAATGCTTGTCGTAAAAAAAAATGGTACTGTAACGCTCGTTCTCCAGAAGGCTATATGATAACGCCACATCGACTGTACAGTAACTGAATCAGACTCTATGAACCGTGGCGAATCAAAATGCACTGTTTGCACGCATCACAGTATATCTCATTCATTCGATCTCATTATCTAATACATTGTACTTTAGTAAGAAACATTCAAGTTTAATTGCAAAATTTATATATTTTTTTAAAATAATTTTTAAAGTAGTATATTAATTTTAAAGATTACTATTAATATATATTTTTAGTAGCAATGGGTGAATTAGATATTTCTCCCTCCCCTTTGATTATGCCACTGTTTCATTATATGTGTATAAATTTAATGATTTTCTATTATGACATTTAGAAAAAAGTACCTGAACGTTGTTTCAGTGCATTCTGGCCAGAATACACCACTGGATGAATGGGTTCTATCCAGTGTATTAAGGGAGGCAGTGAAGGAAGTAAGCAAACCTGTTGCCATATTTATGAGAGTATCCTTGTATTCAGTGGAGAACATTACTTGTTTACTGATATTTGTCTTTTAGAGTTTTTATACTTTGTTTTTATACCTTGACTTAGTGACCCAATTCATTAGGCCACTGAAAGTTTTACTTTTTATGACCAGGTTTTGGCACATTATAGCCTTAGTTGCTAATGCGCCAATAAAACCCAATCAATCAGTGGAGAACCCCCACTGACTGGAGATGGTATCCCCAATTCACAGGGGGGGAGGGAATCAAGGAATGACAAGAGTAATTAGAGGCCTGTTAGTTTAACATTTGTTCCAAGGAAAATAATGGAGTCTGGCTAAAACAAATCATGCAGAATCATCTAGAAAATGCTGTAAATTTTATTTCAGACACAGCATATGTTTGTTATGGGAAACTGTTAAGGACAAGTTGCTGCTATAGATAAAGGGATGGTTGAGTGGGAGAAGACCGAGAGTGGTAATCAGTGGACACTGCTCTTCTTGGATTAATGTTATTAGTGGAGTCCCCCAGAGTTTGGTATCAGACCAACAGTTCTGCATTAGCATTAGTAAAAGCACATGATGCAAGAAAGCAAGCATTAGCATTAGTAGAGGCATATGATGTAAGAAAGCAAGCTTATGCAGCATCAGCTAAAAAAAAAAAAAAAAACTCCGATTTCACCCCTCCGTTCATTCGAAATACCTGTCCAGCTGAGCCTTAAATTTATTTAGGCTATCAACTTCCACAACAAGGGATGGAAGTCTGTTCCACCAACCAACTACCCGCTGGCTAAAGGCAAATTTCACCACATCTATCCTACTTCTGTCTTTCCTCAATTTGAATTTATATCCTCTCAGGTGATTATTCTGAACAAGAGAAAGAATCCCGTCGGCATTGAGCATGCTCATACCATTCAAGGCTTTATACACCTCTATCAGATCACCGCGCAGGTGCCTAGTCTCCAGACACTGTAATTTGCAAAACTTAAGCCTTTCTTTGTAAGAGCAACCCTTTGTTCCATTCAATAATCTTGTTGCCCTTCTCTGTACTCGTTCCAGCAGCTCTACATCCTTCTTGAGATGAGGCCTCCAGACCTGTATACAGAACTGAAGGTGTGGCCTGACCATTGCCTTATACAAGGGAATAATCACCTCCTTATCCCTGCTAGAAAAATTCCTGTATATCATTGACAAGACACCATGAGCTACTCTTTCACCCGTCTGCACTGCTCAGAGAATTTCATATCTGCTTGCACAATTACCCCTAGGTCCTTTTCATTCTCTACCACTGTCAGTGTAGTACCACAGAATTGATACATTGCTCTGGGGTTACTGTTTCCCATATGTAGTACTTTACATTTGTCAATGTTATACTTCATTTGCCACCTCTCAGCCCATCTGCTCAACCTTTCCAGATCCTGTTGCAGCAGCATAGTGTCAGTAGTGTCCTTAACAACCCCGCCAACCTTTGTATTGTCTGCAAACTTGGACATTAAGCTGGATATACCATCATCAATATCATTTATAAATACAGAAAACAACAATGGACCCAACACTGAACCCTGATGAACTGCACTAATAACATTAGTCCACAATGAGCAGTGTCCATTGATTAAAACTCTGTCTTCTCCCCCTCAACCATCCCTTTATCCATAGCAGCAAATTGCCTCCAATACCACACTGCTCCAATTTGTGCAGCAGTTTTCCATGTGCAACAGTATCAAAAGCCTTTCTAAGATCCAAATATATAATATCAAAATTATTCCATGCATCCAGTTCTTTTGTGACTGCATCATAGTATCCAATCAAATTGGTCAGGCAAGACTTCCCCTTAACAAAACCATGCTGTGTCCGAGCTATAACTGAAGTCTTGTCTAGATGATTCTGCAGTGCTTCTTTAACCAGTGCCTCCATTAATTTTCCTGGAACAGAAGTTAAACTCAATATAATTACAATATAAAGGTCTATAATTATTTATGTCAGCCTTTGATCCTCCTTTGTGAATTGGGGTCACATTTGCACATCTCCAGTCTGTCAGTAGCTCCCCTGAGTCCAAAGAAACTCTCATAATTATGGCTAAGGGTTTTTCATTTGCCGCCTCCTTTAATATAACTGGATAGATCCCATCCACCATGGGTGCCTTTTTTATGTTTATCCTCCACTTTCCTCTCGGTTATTACAAAATCATCTAGCTCACCGCCATACTTTACTTCACCCCTGGCATTTCCCTTCCTGAATAACTCCTCATCTGTGAATATAGATGCAAAATACTTGTTTAGTTTGTTAGCCACCTGCTGAGCAGGATCCTCAACTGTTGAACCATCAATATCCAGTGGACCAATGTGATTTATCCCTTTTCTTCTAGAGTTTACATAGGTAAAGAACTTTTTTCTGTTTTTCTTTGCATCCTTTGCCAAGGATTTCTCATAATCTGCCTTTGCCTGCCTAATCTCCTTTGTGACTTGATTACAAACCAGCTTATATCTATCATAGGCTTCCATATCACCCATTAATTTATATGTATCCCATGCATTTTTCTTTTCTGCCATATGTCTCATTAGTTCATCTGACTTCCATTCTTAGTTGGTATGTAAAGCCTAGTAGCTTCCAAGATAATTCTTTGAATGCTTCCCATTTTGAATTTGCTGTTGGCAACATCACCAGTTGGTCCCACTATAGAATTTAAATGCTGTCTCAGACCATCATAGTTGCTTTACGAAAGTAAAAACCCTTCCATTTACCCCTGATGGTAGTTACCTCTTTCAGTTAATCCCACTTCAGCACAATGTGATCACTGCCACCTCATGATTCCTTTATCTTCAGATTCTTAATGCATGAAGAATCACTACTGATAATCAGATCAAGAGTATTACTCCCCCTAGGTGCCTCCCGAACAAGCTTATATAGCATCAGCCAAAAAAAAAAAAAAAAAAAAAACTCTTCTCATTTCAGCGATCCACTCATTCCAAATGTTTGTCTACGTCTGCCGTGAATATATTTAAGCTATCAACTTCTACGACAGATGGAAGTTTCTTCCAGCAATTAACCACCCGCTGGCTAAAAGCAAACTTCCTCACATCCACCCTACAACTGTTTTTCCTCAATTTGAATTTATGCCCTCTCAGGTGATTATTCTGAGCATGAGAAAGAATCCCATCAGCATTGAGCAAGCTGAAGCCATTCAAGGCATTATATACCTCAATCAGATCACCTTGCAGGTGCCTAGTCTCCAGACACTAATTTGCAAAACATAAGCCTTGCTTCTTAGTACTCATTCCAGCAGCTCTACGTCCTTCTTAAAATGAGGCCTCCAGACCTGTATACAGTACTCAAGGTGTGGCCTGACCATTGCCGTATATAAAGGGATAATCACCTCCTTTTCCCTACTAGCAAAATTCCTGTATATCATTGACAATACCCCATGACTTGCTCTGGCAGCCTGTCTGCACTGCTCTGGAAACTTCATATCTGACTGCACAACTTCACCCAGGTGTTTTTCATTTTCTATCACCCTAAGTGTAGTGCCATACGGTTGGTACATTTCTCTGTGGTTACTTCTGTGCAGTACTTTGCATTTGTCAATGTTAAACTTCAGTTAGCATTAGCATTAGTAGAGGCATTTGATGCAAGAAAGCAAGCTTATGCAGCATCAGCCAAAAAAAAAAAAAAAAAAAAAAAAAAACCACTTCACCCCTCTGTTCGTTCAAAATACCTGTCCAGCTGAGCCTTAAACTTATTTAGGCTATCAACCTCCTCTACAAGGGATGGAAGTCTGTTCCACCAACCAACCACCCGCTGGCTAAAGGCAAATTTCTGCACGTCTATCCTACATCTGTCTTTCCTCAATTTGAATTTATGCCCTCTCAGGTGATTATTCTGAGCTAGAGGAAGAATCCCATCAGCATTGAGCATGCTCAGACCATTCAAGGCTTTATACACCTCTATCAGATCACCTCGCTGGTGCCTAGTCTCCAGACACTGTAATTTGCAAAACTTAAGCCTTTCTTTTAGGACAAAGGGGTGTAAGAGCACCCCTTTGTTCCATTCACTAATCTTGTTGCCCTTCTCTGTACTCGTTCCAGCAGCTCTACATCCTTCTTGAAATGAGGCCTCCAGACCTGTATACAGTACTCTAGGTGTGGCCTGACCATTGCCATACAAGGGAATAATCACCTCCTTATCCCTGCTGGAAAAATTCCTGTATATCATTGACAATACTCCATGAGCTACTCTTGCAGCCTGTCTGCACTGCTCAGAGAACTTCATATCTGCCTGCACAACCACCCCCAAGTCCCTTTCATTCTCTACCACTGTCAGTGTAGTACCACAGAGTTGATACGTTGCTCTGGGGATGCTGTTTCCCATGTGTAGTACTTTACATTTGTCAATGTTAAACTTCATTTGCCACCTCTCAGCCCATGTGCTCAACCTTTCCAGATCCTGTTGCAGCAGCATAGTGTCAGTAGTGTCCTTGACAACCCTGCCAACCTTTGTATCGTCTGCAAACTTGGACATTAAGCTTGATATACCATCATCAATATCATTTATAAATACAGAAAACAATAATGGACCCAACACTGAGCCCTGAGGGACTCCACTAATAACATTAGTCCACGATGAGCAGTGTCCATTGATTACCACTCTCTGTCTTCTCCCCCTCAACCACCCCTTTATCCATAGCAGCAATTTGCCTCCAATGTCACACTGCTCCAATTTGTGTAGCAGTCTTCCATGTGCAACAGTATCAAAAGCCTTTCTAAGATCCAAGTATATAATATCAAAGCTATTCCCTGCATCCAGTTCTTTTGTGACTGCATCATAGTATCCAATCAAATTGGTCAGGCAAGACTTCCCCTTAACAAAGCCATGCTGTGTCCGAGCTATAACTGAAGTCTTGTCTAAATGATCCTGCAGTGCTTCTTTAACCAGTGCCTCCATTAATTTTCCTGGAACAGAAATTAAGCTCACAGGTCTATAATTACTTGTGTCAGCCTTTGATCCTCCTTTGTGAATTGAGGTCACATTTGCACATTTCCAGTCAATGGGTACCTCCCCTGAGTCCAAGGAAGCTCTCATAATTATGGCTAAGGGTTTGCTTACTTCCTTTGCTGCCTCCTTTAATATAACTGGATAGATCCCATCCACCCCCGGGTGCCTTTCTTGTGTTTATCGTCAACAGTTTCTCCT
This sequence comes from Mastigoproctus giganteus, assembly GCF_048544385.1. Lineage (NCBI taxonomy): Eukaryota > Metazoa > Arthropoda > Arachnida > Uropygi > Thelyphonidae > Mastigoproctus > Mastigoproctus giganteus. Next base: position 184,179 of record NC_143577.1, on the reverse strand, counting down.
CCACTTTACTCCCAGTTATTTCAAGATTCTGTAGCTTACTGCTAGAGTTGAATACACCTCTGGCATTCCCCTCGCTGAATAACTCCTCATGTGTGAATGTCGATGCAAAATATTCATTTAGTTTGTTAGCTACCTGAGCAGGATCATCAACAGTTGACCCATCAATATCAAGTGGACCAATCTGATTCATCCCCTTCCTTCTAGAGTTTACATAAGTAAAGAACTCTTTGCTGTTTTTCTTTGCATCCCTTGCCAAGGATTTCTCGTAATCTGCCTTCGCCTGCCTAACCTCCTTTGTAACTTGGTTGCATATCAACTTGTATCTATGATAGGCTTCTATGTCATGTGTTAATTTGTAAGTATCCCATGCATTTTTCTTCTCTGCCATATGCCTCATTAGTTCATCTGACATCCATTTTGGCCTAAACCTTGAACAATATTTCTTAGTTGGTATGTAAAGCCTAGTAGCTTCCAAGATAAGTTCTTTGAATGCTTCCCATTTTGAATTTGCTGATGGTAACTTCATCAGTTGGTCCCACTGTATAGAATTTAAATACTGTCTCAGTCCATCGTAGTCGCCTTTACGGAAGCAATAACCCTTCCCTTTACCCCTAATGGTAGTTACCTCTTTGAGTAAATCCCACTTCAGCACACTGTGATCACTGCCACCTAGTGGTTCATTTATCTGCAGATTCTTAATGCATGAAGAATCACTGCTGATAATCAAATCAAGAGTATTACTCCCTCTAGTTGCCTCCCGAACATGCTGATGTAGAAAACAATCATCCAATAAATCCACAAAAGCAAAGGAAGTAAGCAAACAAAAGCCCTGCTAGTGTGTGAGTGACCAGCCCACAAATTCCAGTCAATATCTGGGAAATTAAAATCTCCCATTATAAGACTCTCTGATTTACTGGCCCACTCTATTTCCTTGTACAGTTTCTTATTATACTCATCAGAGTCATTAGGCCTATAGCACACTCTTACTCTCAATTTTGATCTCCCAATGCTTATGTCACACCAAACTGACTCAACACTGCACTGTCCAGCGATGTCGACTGGCTTCACTTCCTTGGTTTTTATGTGTTTCTTAACTAATAGGATAACCCCTCCCCCCTTCCTATCCTGTCTTATCCTTTCTGTAGACGTTGTACTCCCCAAATTCCAGTTCTGCATCCCTTATATCTGTGTGACACCACGTCTCTGATATCCCAACAATATCTGCCTTTGATGTTTTGAGCAATACCTCAAATTTATCAAATTTATTTACTAAACTCCTAGCATTGGTGTACACGCAAGTATACCCTCACCTGTTTCTATTCTTAGCTACCCTAACACAACCCATGTGTTTACTTGTACCGCAATGGCTCCCAGCAGTCTCTGAAATATCATGCATCTTGTTTTTCAGGCTTCTGCTCATTCTAATAGAAGCAGTGCAAGAATCTCTTTCACCTCTGCCAGTGGCTACTGTCAATCTATTGGTCTTTGTCTCCCCCCAAGCTAACAGTTTTCCGACCCACCTAACACTGCCTTGATAGCATCAGCAAATATTCTTGCACCTTTTCTATTTAAGTGAATCCCATACCTGTAGAAGCAGTCTCTCCTGTTAACAAGTATAGACAAGGCTGAAATAAATTCTACCACTCGAGCCTTGCACAATCTTTCTAGTGCCGAATTGATCGACAAGGCTCTCATTATATACTCCCTCCTATCGTGTCTGGGCAGAATTGCAGACACTTTCAAATTGAACCCTAATTCACTCCTTTTTTTCAACTGTGACCTATACTTGTTAAGTAATTCTGCCAGTCTCCTACTCTTAATATCATTAGTGCCAATGTGTGCAACTATATCACCTTTTGTGCCCTTAAAAGATGATATCCGCTCTACAACGTCATCAGCCTTTGCCTCTGGGAGACATACCCTGGTCCTGTTCCACCTATCCGTTTTACAAAGCATGTTCCCCATTTCCCTGACAATAGAGTCACCAACTACTACTAGTTCCTGTGGGACCAGTGCATTCTGCCTTGGGGGTTGCCGCTGTGTTGCATGATGACCATGTGCAAGCTCTGGCATTGATGTGGGCAGCTGAGAGCTTGATGGGCCCCTCAATTTAGATCCTTCGATGGCATCCACCCTGTCCTTCAAGCTCTCATATAGGCCCATAACAACGCTGAATTGTCGCCTGATTTCGTTACACTGCTTGCATCGCGTGCGCACACAAAGATATCCCCCATGGCAATATCATGTCCCACACCCGATTGCTCCACATCATGCAAGCAGTGCATTTTAAAAGGCTGTGATTCATAGGGCAACTGCTCCCCCCCCTCAGTTCTCCCCGAGCCACAGTACTCCCATTAACTTGAGCCTTTTGCTTTGCTGCTCTTGTCTGTGTCATGATTTCGATTTAATTTAAATAAAATTTCAATTTCAGTACAAAATTAAAACCCTAAACTTGTATCCCAACACAGTTATAACACTATGTATATTTTTCAGTATTGAGTATTATCTACGAGTTCCGTTTGTGTAACTTCCGTATCAAGTTATGTATTAATTAATTATGTTACGTTTGTAATCTAAGTTGTTATATGTATTTGGTTAAAAGTACAATTTAATTGACAAAGTAGTTTAACAAAATTAATAGATTTTACTGATTAATTGACAATATTATATTATATACTGTACTATACTAAGCTTACGCTATCTAGTTCGGGATATAACGTGTCGTATAACAATGGTGGTGCCTCCGTAGCCAGGTGGGAAGGAGCAGGTGCGTAGCGCACGCTTCTTGATTACACCTGGGTTCGAGCCCGTCACCACCAAATACGGAGGATGCAGAAAGGTCAGGGAATGACCACCGTATATCCCCGAGCAATATGGCCTTAGTTGCTAATGCTCCTAAAAACCAAACAAACAACATAACAATGGCGGCAAGTTACAAACGGTAAATCTACAGACACTTAAGTAATAATTAACTTCCAAATCTCGCTGTCTCAATTTAAAATAAACTAAGGTCCTGACTAGGTCTTAAGCTACTTATAGAAAAGAATTTGATGTTACAATTGGTCAATAAAGCGGCTAAATATGGCTAAAAAACCTCGTTTAGCACAGCTGAAACTTGTAACACATGGATTTGATACCCTTACCGATACTTTTATGTAATTACAAGGCCGAGTAAAGAATAAATACACCAGATTAATCAGAAAATCACACAATGATGCTATACAACTAAATTTAAATCAAAAGTTTTAGTTTTAGAAAAACAATAATTCCTAATCAATAAATAAGAAAATCCACTTAGCGACTTTGAACACTTCTGACTCCCTCTAGCCTCGTCAGCAGACTCGATTTATAAATGATATTGATGATGGTATATCAAGCTTAATGTCCAATTTTGCAGACAATACAAAGGTTAGCAGGGTTGTTAAGGACACTACTGATAGTACGCTGCTGCAACAGGATCTAGAAAAGTTGAGCAGATGTGCTGAGAGGTGGAAAATGAAGTTAAACATTGACAAATGTAAAGTACTACATATGGGAAACAGTAACCCCAGAGTAACGTATCAACTCTGTGGTACTACACTGACAGTGGTAGAGAACGAAAAGGACCTGGGAGTAATTGTGCAGGCAGATATGAAGTTTTCTGAGCAGTGCAGACGGCCTGCAAGAGTAGCTCGTGGTGTCTTGTCAATGATATACAGGAATTTTTCTAGCAGGGATAAGGAGATGATTATCCCTTTGTATAAGGCAACGGTTAGGTCATGCCTTGAGTACTGTATACAGGTCTGGAGGCCTCATTTTAAGAAGGATGTAGCTGCTGGAACGAGTACTAAGAAGCAAGGCTTAATTTTTGCAAATTACAGTGTCTGGAGACTAGGCACCTGCGAGGTGATCTGATTGAGGTGTATAAAGCCTTGAATGGTTGAGCATGCTCAATGCTGATGGGATTCTTCCTCCTGCTCAGAATAATCACCTGAGAAGGCATAAATTGAAATTGAGGAAAGACAGATGTGGGATAGATGTGCGGAAGTTTGCCTTTACCCAGAGGGTAGTCCGCTGATGAAACAGACTTCCATCCCTTGTTGTGGAAGTTGATAGCCTAAATAAGTTTAAAGCTGAGCTGGACAGGTATTTGGAACGAACGGAGGGGTGAAATGGGAATAGGTTTTTTTTTTTTTTTTTTTGGCTGAGGCATTAAGCTTGCTTTCTTGCATCATATGCCTGTACTAATGCTAATTTTCACAACTCCAGTCCGTGGGGACCTCCCCTGTGTCCAAGGAAGCTGTTATAATTATGGGTAAGCATTTTCTTACTTCCTTTGCTGCCTCTGATATAACTGGATATAGCCCATCAACCCCAGTTCCTTCCTTATGTTTAACGTCTTCTCCACTTTGCTGTCAGTTATTGCAGAACCACTTAGCTACCTGTTAGAGTTTGATAAGCTTCCGGCATTCCCCTCCTTGAATAATTCCTCATGTGCGTGAATGTAGATGCAAAATACTTATTCAGTTTATCATCTACCTGAGCATGATCATCAATTGTGAAACCATCTATGTTTAGTGGACCAATCTGATTCATAACTTTCCTTCTAGAGTTCACACGAATAAAGAACTCTTTGCTGTTTTTCTTTGCGTTCTTTGCCGAAGATTTCTCGTAATATGTCTTTTCCTGCCTAACCTCCTTTGTGACTTGATTACAGAGTAGCTTATATCAGCCATAGGCTGTTAGAGAGCCTGATGAGTTATATGCAATTGACGTATTTTTCTTCTCTGGCTGGAGCTTCATTAATTCATCTGACATCCATTTAGGCCTAAACCTTGAACAGTATTTCTTAATTGGTATGAAAAGCCTAGTAGCCTTCAAGATTAAGTCCCTGAAGGGGATTTAGAATTCACCGTTGGTAACATCATTAGTTGATCCCACTGTATAGAATTTAAAAACTGTCTGAGTAGTCACCTTTACGAAAGCAAATTCCCTTCCTTTTACCCTTGATGGTAGTTACATCTTTAAGTAGATCTAACATCAGGACAATGTGATCACTGTCGCTCAGATTTTTCCTTTATCTGTAAATTCTTAATGTATCAATAATCACTCCTGATAATCAGATTAAGAGTATTACTCTGTCTGGTTGCCTCTCGAACATGTTGCTGAAGAAAATTCATCCAATAAATTCACAAAAGTCTTGCTAGTGTGCAAGTGACCAAGTGGTAACATCATTAGTTGATCCCACTGTATAGAATTTAAAAACTGTCTGAGTAGTCACCTTTACGAAAGCAAATTCCCTTCCTTTTACCCTTGATGGTAGTTACATCTTTAAGTAGATCTAACATCAGGACAATGTGATCACTGTCACTCAGATTTTTCCTTTATCTGTAAATTCTTAATGTATCAATAATCACTCCTGATAATCAGATTAAGAGTATTACTCTGTCTGGTTGCCTCTCGAACATGTTGCTGAAGAAAATTCATCCAATAAATTCACAAAAGTCTTGCTAGTGTGCAAGTGACCAATCTACAAGTTCCAGTCAATATGTGGAAAGTTAAAATCCCCCATTATAAGACATTGTGATTTACTGATCCACTCAATTTCTCTACACAATTGCTCATTATATTCACCAGATTCATTAGGCCTATAACACACCTAATGTCATTTTCCCTTTCCCAGTGCTTATGTCACACCACACTGACTCAACATTGCATTGTCCACCAATGTCAGTTGGATGCAGTTTCGTAGATTTTGTGTTTCTTAACTAGCAGCATAACACCTTCCCCTTCTTGTCCTATCTATCCTTTCTGTACACATTGTACTCCCCAAATTCCAATCCATTATATCTGTGTGATACCATGGCTCTGATATCCTAACAATATCCACCTTTGATGTCTTGACCCCCCCACTTTGAACTCATCAAATTTATGAACTATACTTCTAGCATCTGGAATTATCCAACAACTGGAGATTTTCAGATGCTTGAAGCATAGTTAACTATACTTCTAGCATATGAAATCTCCAGCAACTTGCTTTACCGGCTGCTGCTCATGTCACATAACTGAAATTTGGATTGTTCCTTTTGTGGTTTTAAAAAGTTCATCACAGTGATACAGTTTACAAACTATAATGGAGTCCAGACAAAATTAATTAAACTATGTTCATTAAACTGTAAGAGGCCTGCCTTAGGTAAAGTGTTACATGTTAATGTTCCAAATTGAGTACTATATTACTGTCCATAAAACACTGCATTGTGTTATTAGCCAAAAAAAAAAAAAATTCTGAGTTTGACTACATTAGTCAAACTCAAAATTTATGGCTAATGAGTTTAACCTCTTCATCTATGGCTAAATAAACGAATTCATTAAGTCCCTGGCACCAAAAATGCACCAACTCAAAGTACTGTACTCAAATTCATTGAGAAAATTGCCGGAAAATTTGTTTTTGTTGAATAAGCTAGCCATTGACTGTAATAAGGTTATTTTGCAATAAGTGAAAAAGACCTTTGGACAAAGCTTTGGCAAAGGTGAGCTACTGTAGTATTCAGTTAATTTTATTGATCACACTGCTGATTTATTTGTAGAAAAAATTTCTGGTAAAATTAAAAAAAAAAATTCCATCTCAGAAGTCATCATTAAATGTTATTAATTTTGAGTGGTTAAGAGGATATTAAAATAATAAATGCATGTAATACATTGTTTTCATTATTCCAGTTTCAAATAGTTTTCATTATTTTTGATTATTATTCTTTTATTTGTAATATTATTATTATATTTTTCTTAACAACTAATATAGCAAAACATACAGAAGCACTCAAAGTTTTGATGAAAACTGCTCCTCTTGGCACCAAAAATCAAGCTATCAAAGTATGAGTTTTAACTTTTATATAATTACTGTATGATAAAGTGACCAGATTCTTAGTATTGCAATGCTGGACATCTGGAGGGGGATTTACAACCCCCTAGAAACAATATACACACTTTTTTAAATTTAATTTTTTATTTATAAAAATAATATTCACATACAAAATATAAATTAAATACATATACTTATTTGAAAAAAACAAAATCACACTTCTGAAAAAAACAAAAAACAAATACAGCCTATATTTAATTAAAATATTTTTTATTCAGTATACGGAGGGTGCTTAGAGGGGAACAGTCATTGTGTGTGTTATCAGGCACTCAGTCTTAAACACTGATGGATCCAATATCTTTCTATTTCAGAAGATTTAGGAGAAGTCCTGTTGGCCTGCCTCCCTAAAATCCACTCATGCACACCTCAATGGTAAGCCCTGTTTCGTCACTTAGGTGGCAACGAACGTGTAGAATGGTTCTCTTCAAGAGGCCTGGTCAGCGTGAAGAGGAAAAGACCAAACCCTCCAGCGCATGACAGCATGATGAAACAAATGGCCCTCCTTTCCAGTGGCCTTCACTGCCCCCTCTTATGGCAGCGAGAGGATCAGAATGGAAGCAGAGGGTGCTAAGAATCTCTGGGTACAACCAGGCTGCCATGCACGGAAACTGAACTTGGCCCGTTACAACCTAAGATTGCTGATCGGTGAAGATAGGATATTAGAGATGGAAAAGGAATTAGAAAATGTGAATTGGAATACCATCGGTTTGGCTGAAACAAGAAGAAGAAATGAATCACTTATAAGTTTATTAAGTGGAAATCTGCTGTACACCAATGGAAACAGTGAAAGGAGCGAAGGTGGAGTTGGCTTTCTGGTCAATAAAGATATAAAAAACAACATTTTGGAATTCAAAAGTACATCACCAAGGGTGTCAAGACTAATACTCTAATACTCAAGATTTCTAAGAGGTACAAGCTAAAGATTATAATGATTTATGCACCAACATCGAGCCATGATGATGAAGAGGTTGAAGAAATGTACACCGAAATTGAGAGGCTTCTAGATGAGCAGAAAACGCACTACACTATCATTATGGGGGACTTCAATGCTAAGGTTGGAAAGAGACAAAACAGCACAGAAAGGGGAACTGTAGGAAATTTTGGAATTGGTGAAAGAAATGAAAGAGGCAAAAGACTTGTGGAATTTGCAGAATCTCGAGGAATGTCAGTAATGAGCACTCTTTTCAAGAAAAGGGTGAACAGAAAGTGGACATGGAAGAGCCAAAGTGGATTAACAACTAATGAAATTGACTTCATCATCACTAACAGAAGATATATTGTGAATGAAATTACCGTCCTGAACGACGTAAACAGAATGGTAAGATGCACACTTGATATAGATGTAAGAAAAGAAAGGAAAAACTGACGAGTAAATAATATGAAGGTCTTTGAGATAACAGAAGAGGAGAAAAAGCAGTATATGTATTGGAACTTGAGAACAAGTTTGAACTTCTGCAGACTATTCAGTACCAAGATATCGATGAGGAATATTACAACCTTCTGAAAGTGATAAAGCCCAAGACACCTCTGTAAAAAGAAATCCAAAGAAGAAAAAATTAGTCAAGAAACACTTGTCATGATGAACCGAAGATGAAATATGAAGAGCAAGATAAACACGGACAAGAATAAAATTGAGTATGCTGAGTTATGCCAAGCCATTAGAATGAGACTGAGAGAGGACATAAGAAGATTTAAAACAAGAAAAGTAGAACAAGTATTAAGCGAAAACAAAGGACTTAAATCAGCAGCCATGAGCACTAATACAGAAAGACAAATGATACTGAAATTGAACGAGTTTCTGAAACTGAAGAATTGCGAGACAAATGATACTGAAACTGAAGTTTAGAGAATTACAAATAGCAGAGAAAGCATAATGCAAATAGCAGAATATTACTATAGAGAATTATACAAGGAGCGCGGGAATAATGCCAGCAGTGGGGAAGATGGATCACAAATTAGTAACACATATGACATACCCGATATCCTCCATGATGAGGTAGAACATACGTTGAAGAAAATGAAGAATCAAAAAGCCCTGCACGAAGGTGAAGTTACTGTAGAGTTGTTAAAATTGGGAGGAAGAGACATGACAAAAAAACGGCAAGACTCTTCACAAAATTCGTTAGAAAAGGCATGACACCTAAGGAGTGGAATAATGCAATCATAGTTTTGCTGCATAAGAAAGCAGATAAATCAGAAATTGGAAATTATAGACCAATTAGCTCATCATCCCACAAATAGAAGTTGTTCACAAGATTCATTACTAACAGATTAGAAAGAATATTTCATGAGAATCAATCAAAAGAGCAAGCTGGCTTTAGGACAGGATTCTCAACTATGGATCACCTTCACGTAATATCACAGCTAATGGAGAAAACAAATGAATGTAAAACACCATTATGCCTGGCATTGGTGGATTATGAAAAGACATTTGATTCCATACAGCATAAGACAATGTTTCGTGCACCGGAAAGACAAAGCATAGATACCCCATATATTATGATTTTGAAGAAAATATGTGAGAACGCTACCTTTCTTTAGACTAGACAAAGACAATAGCAAATTTAAAATTGAGAAAGGAGTTCGACAAGGTGACACAATATAAGAATATTTCATGAGAATCAATCAAAAGAGCAAGCTGGCTTTAGGACAGGATTCTCAACTATGGATCACCTTCACTTAATATCACAGCTAATGGAGAAAACAAATGAATGTAAAACATCATTATGCCTGGCATTGGTGCATTATGAAAAGACCTTTGATTCCATACAGCATCATAAGGCAATGTTTCGTGCACCGGAAAGACAAAGCATAGATACCCCATATATTATGATTTTGAAGAAAATATGTGAGAACGCTACCTTTCTTTAGACAAGACAAAGACAATAGCAAATTTAAAATTGAGAAAGGAGTTCGACAAGGTGACACAATATCTCCAAAGTTGTTTACTGCTGCTTTTGAGGAAGCTTTCAGAAGATTAGACTGGTCGCAAAAAGGAATCAATGTGAATGGAGAGTACCCAAACTATTTATTATTTGCTGATGATGTGATCATAAGCCATGATCCCAAAGAATTAGAATAAAACATAAATCAGTTTTGCATGTTAGTAAGGATTTCTGACTAAAGATGAATATAGCTAAAACAAAAGTAATGATTAACAAGTATGCCACGGAAAGGAATATAATCATTGAAGGAGAAGTAATCGGAAAGGTGGATTCATATACTTATCTGGGACAAGTCAGCTGTAATAATAATGATAAATGGCTGGAAGTCAAGAGAAGAATAAATTTTGGATGGATAGCATTCAGGAAATATAGTCACATACTGAGGAGCAATATACCAATTAGTCTGAAATGTAAAATAATGAACCAATGTATACTCCCCACCATGACTTATGGAAGAGAAGCTGAGAACTACACAGCGAAGAATGGAATGAATTATATTAGCAATCAGACTGTTAGATAAGAAGAGAAACACATGGATTAGGCAGCAAACTCAAGTAAAGGACATTCTTATCAAAACTAAAGAACTAAAATGGTCTGGGCAGGACACATAGCTCAATGACATGATGACAGATGGACTAAGAAATTAACAGAATGGTACTCAAGAGGAGCTAGAAGAAAACCTGGAAGACAATGAAGGAGATGGAGAGATGAAATTCACAAGTTCGTGGGTAGTAAATGGATGGCCATTGCACGTAACAGAAAGAACTGGAAAGTTGCTGGAGAGGCCTTCATCCTGCAGTGGATTGAAAATGGCTGATGATGATTAGTATACAGTACCTCTCGTGTTACACTATGTGATGAACAGAAGGTTGCGTGAAGAACATGAACTCAGAAAAATATTTGTAATTAGATGGAAAAAACAGTCGCTTATTAAAGCGGTCAAGTTTTTAATCGAATTTCATTTTTGTTTAGTGAAAAAAAGGTTATGTTTTTTATGTGAAATAATACTACTAATAAAAACACATACTTCAAAATAAAAACAAGAGAAATTAAATTTTTTTGCTGAGTGAATTTTTCTTAATAATTCTTCATTAATTTGTAGTATTGTTTTCAGCATTTCTACAGTCAGTTGTGATTTTGTTGATGCCACAACTTATTTACTACCAAGAAAACTCTTTCCGTTGTACCATTTGTCCCCAGCAAATGTAATGCAAATGATTTGCATTATGTTTGCCCTTAAGTATGGAGGCTACATGTCCAATCCGGAACATTTTGCGGGACAGTTTGCAATGCGGGAAAAATGACTGAAATCTGGGACTGTCCCAGATAATACGGGATGTCTTGTCACTTTACTGTATGATCACTATTTCTAATGGGTTTTGCCACACTACTAATTAATCAGTTAGAGCAGTGATACATATGGTAATGTGGGTGTGGATTCATGAACTTCGTTTTGCACACTTTAGAAGCATACAACATGGCTACAAATGAATGTTTCCTCATTGAAGATATCTGTTTATGTAACAAATGTTATCCCTGTCATATGTTAGGTATGTTAGCCGTGTACCTAGAATTTGCTCTTCCATAAAATCCTTAAGAATATTGGAACATGTAGCTGCCAACTAAAGAAGCATTGCATTATCATCTAGAAAAGTTTGCAGTAATAATTCAGACACAGCATGGGTTTGTTAAGGGAAAGTCATGTCTAACCAATTTGATTGAATGCTATGATGTGGTCACAAAGTAACAGATGCTAAAAATAATTTTGATATCATATACTTGAATATTTTCTGAGCACTGCACTCAGGTTGCCAGAGCAGGCCATGGGAGTCTTGTCAATGATATACAGGAATTTTGCTAGTAGGAATAAGGAGGTGATTATCCCTCTGTATAAGGAAATGATCAGGTCGTGCCTTGAGTACTGCGAAGGAAGGAGTTCTCTTACCAAGGAAGGCTTGAGTTCTGCAAATTGCAGTGCCTGGAGACTAGGCACCTGCGAGGTGATCTGATGAGGTGTATAAGCTCTTGAATGGGATGAGCAGCTAAATGCTGATGGCATTCTTCCTCTTGCTCAGATTATGAATCTAAGGTGGCATAAATTCAAATTGGGGAAAGACAGTTGTAGAATAGATGTGCAGAAATTTGCCTTTACCCAGCAGGTGGTTGATTGCTGGAACAACCTTCCATCTGTCGTGGAAGTTGACAGCTTAAGTAAATTCAAGGCAGAACTGGACAAACATTTGGAGTGAATGGATAGGTGAAATGGGAAGGGTTTCTTTTTTTTTTTTTTGGCCCATGCCATATAAGTTTGCTTTCTTGCATCATATGCCTCCACTAATGCTAATTATTTTTTTGTTCCAATACAGACGAACAGCTCATAATCTGCAACCTTATTGCAGATTTTATCCAGTGGTCTGCTTATGAAGAAACTCCTCTAGGAATAGCTTCATTTCTTTAATTTGTTTTATAGGATCTTCTATTTGATTTATATGCTCAAATTTCTTCTCCTCTTCTGTTTTTTTTAGCTGTCCTTCCAAACTTTCATTCTTCTTTTGGTTCCTGTTTTCTGTCTGGTTTTTCTCTTTTCTAACCCATTTTATATTAGGAAGGGCAAGGAGTACAGTGTTATAAATTTTTTTAAGTAGTTTCATCATTGTTTGGGGTTCTTTCGCTAAGTACCTTTGTTTCACAGTCAGGCAAGTTTTCCCTGTCAGGATTGTGATCGGTATTTTTTGTTTTTTTCCCCTTAGATTTTTCTTTGCCGGTCATTTTGATAATATTAACTTGTTCCTCCAACCCTTGGGATTTAGTTAGCAGAGATATACGATGCAAGAAAGCAAGCTTTATGCAGCATCAGCCAAAAAAAAAACCTTCCATTTCACTTTTTATTCTCTCCAAATGCTTATCCAGCTCAGCCTTAAATTTTTTAAGCTATTAACTTCTACAACAAAAGATGGAAGTCTGTTCCACAATCAACAACCCACTGCACATCCATTCTACAACTGTCTTTCCTCAGTTTGAATCTATGCTCCATCAGGTTCTTAATCTGAGCACGAGGAAGAATCTTATCAGCATTGAGTGTGCTCAACCCATTTAAGGCTTTATACACCTCAATCAGATACCCTCGCACGTGCCTAGTCTCTAGGCTGCAATTTGCAGAACTTAAGCCTATCTTGGTAAGAGCACCCCTTTGTTCCCCTCACCAATCTTGTTGCCCTTCTTTGTACTCGTTCTAGCAACTCTACATCCTTCCTAAAATGATGCCTTGACCCTTGTCTTTGTACAAAGGCAAGACAAATGTCGGTTATACAACGGGATAATCACCTCCTTGTCCCTGCTAGGAAAATTCCTATATATCATTGACAAGATTCCATGACCTGCTCTAGCAGCCCATCTGCACTTCAAGCGAAATTCATATCTGACTGCAAAATTACCGCCAGGTCTTTTTCACTCTCCACATCCCTAGTGTAGTACCACGCAGTTGGTACATTTCTCTTGGGTTACTGCTACCCATATGCAGTACTTTGCATTTGTCAATGTTAAACTTAAATTGCCACTTTTCAGCCCATTTGCCCAACATATCTAGATTCCTTTGCAGTAGCATACTGTCTTTATTGTCATTAACAACCCTGCCAACCTTTGTATCATGTGCAAACTTGGACATTAAGCCTGATATACATTTATCAATATCATTGATGAATACACAAAACAACAATGTGCCCAGCACAGAACCCTGGGAAACTCCACTAATACCATTATTCCACTAAGAGCAGTGTCCATTGATTACCACTCTCTGTTGTCTCCCGCTCAACCATTCCTTTATCCCTTGCAGCAATTTGCACTTAATGCCATACTGCTCCAATTTGTATTCAATCTTCCATGTGCAACAGTATCAAAAGTTTTCCTGAAATCCAAGTATATGATAACAAAATTATTTTTTGCATCCAGTTCCTATGTGATCATGTCATAGTATCCAATCAAATTGGAGAGAAAAGACTTCCCCTTAACAAATCCGTGCTGTGTCTGAACTATTACTGCAGTCTTGTCTAGGTGATCTTGCATCGCTTCTTTAACCAGTGATTCCATTATTTTCCCCAGAACAGAAGTTAAACAAACAGGTCTATAATTATAACCTCAGGGGCTTACATCTGATGAGTATGGGCTTGGCACACCCAGGGTCCTGAGCTGGATATCATCATTCTTCTCTTTTGGGCAGGAGCAGCAGTGCATAGCACATGCTTCTTGATTAGACTGGGGTTCGAGCCCGTGACCACCAAATACAGAGGATGCAGAAAGGGCAGGGAATGACCACCGCATATCATCATCATCATCATCAGCCATTTTCAATCCACTGCAGGATGAAGGCCTCTCCAGCAACTTTCCAGTTCCTTCTGTTTTGAGCACTGGCCATCCATTTACTACCCACAAACTCATGAATTTCATCTATCCATCTCCACCTTTGTCTTCCAGGTTTTCTTCTAGCTCCTCTTGGGTATAATAACCATTCTGTTATTTTCTTAGTCCATCTGTCATCATGTCTTCGAGCTATGGGTCCTGCCCAAGACCATTTTAGTTCTTAGTTTTGATAAGAATGTCCTTTACTTGAGTTTGTTGCCTAATCCATGTATTTCTCTTCTTATCTAACAGTCTGATTCCCAATATGATTCGTTCCATTCTTCGCTGTGTAGTTCTCAGCTTCTCTTCCATTCTTTTGGTGAGTGCCCAAGTTTCACTTCCATAATTCATGGTGGGGAGTATACATTGGTTCATTATTTTACGTTTCAGACAAACTGGGATATTGCTCTTCAGTACGTGACTATATTTCCTGAATGCTATCCATCCAAAATTTATTCTTCTCTTGACTTCCAGCCATTTATCATTATTACAGCTAATAACTTGTCCCAGATAAGTATATGACTCCACCTTTTCAATTACTGCTCCTTCAATCATTATTTCCCTTTCTGTGGCATACTTGTTCATCATTACTTTTGTTTTAGCCATATTCATCTTTAGTCCAAAATCCTTACTAGCTGTGCATAACTGATTAAGATTTTCCTCTAATTCATTGGGATCATGGCTTATGACCACAATGTCATCTGCAAATCGTAAATGGTTTAGGTACTCTCCGTTCACATTGACTCCTTTCTGTGACCAGTCTAATCTTCTGAAAGCTTCCTCAAGGGCAGCAGTAAACAGCTTCGGAGATATTGTGTCTCCTTCACGAACTCCTTTCTCAATTTTAAATTTCCTACTGTCTTTGTCTAGTCTAATAAAGGAGGTAGCACTCTCATATATTTTCTTCAAAATCATAATATATGGGGTATCAATGCCTTGTCTTTCCAGTGCCCAAAACATTGCCTCATGCTGTATGGAGTCAAATGCCTTTTCATAATCCACAAATCCAGGCATAATGGTGTTTTATATTCATTTGCTTTCTCCATTAGCTGTGATATTACGTGAAGGTGATCCATAGTTGAGAATCTTGACCTAAAACCAGCTTGCTCTTTCGGTTGATTCTCATCAAGTATTCTTTCTAATCTGTTAGTAATGACCCTTGTGAACAACTTGTAGATGTGGGTTAAAAAGCTAATTGGTCTATAATTTCCAATTTCTGATTTATCTCCTTTCTTATGCAGCAAAACTATGATTGCATTATTCCACTGCTTAGGCGTCACACCTTTTCTAATGCACTTTGTGAAGAGCCTTGCAAGTTTTTGTGTTATGTCTCTTCCTCCCAATTGTAACAACTCTACAGTAACTTCATCTTCCCCCGGGGCTTTCTGATTCTTCATTTTCTTCAATGCATGTTCTACCTCATCAGGAAGAATATCGGGTATGTCGTATGTGTTGCTACTTTGCAATCCATCTTCCCCACTGCTGGCATCATTCCCCTACTCCTTGTATAATTCTCTATAGTAGTCTTCTGCTATTTGAATTATGCCTTCTCTGCTGTTTATAAGTACACCATCACTATTCTTCAGTTTCAGTATCATTTGTCTTTCTGTATTACTGCTCATGGCTGTTGATTTAAATCCTTTGTTTTCCCTTAATGCTTGTTCTACTTTTCTTGTGTTAAATCTTCTCATGTCCTCTCTGAGTCTCTTTCTAATGGCTTTGCATAACTCAGTATACTCAATTTTCTCCCTGTCAGTGTTTTTCTTGCTTTTCATTTGTCGTCTTCGGTTCATCACGACAAGTGTTTCTTGACTATTTTTTTCTTCTTTGGATTTCTTTTTCCCTATAGGTTTCTTGGGCTTTATCACTTTCAAAAAGTTGTAATATTCCTCGTCGATATCTTGGTCCTGAGCAGTCTGCAGAAGCTCATACTTGTTCTTAAGTTCCAGTACATACTGCTTTTTCTCCTCTTCTGTTATCTCAAAGACCTTTGTATTATTTACTCGAGTCAGTTTTTTCCTTTTCTTTCCTACATCTATATCAAGTGTACATCTTACCATTCTGTGATCACTTCCAAAATTTACCGTATTCAGGATGGTAACATCATTCACAATATATCTTCTGTTAGTGATGATGAAGTCGATTTCATTAGTAGTTAATCCATTTGGACTCTTCCATGTCCACTTTCTGTTCACCCTTTTCTTGAAAAAAGTGTTCATTACTGACAGTCCTTGAGATTCTGCAAATTCCACAAGTCTTTCACCTCTTTCATTTCTTTCACCAATTCCAAAATTTCCTATAGTTCCCCTTTCTGCGCTGTTTTGTCTTTTTCCAACCTTAGCATTGAAGTCTCCCATAATAATAGTGTAGTGGGTTTTCTGCTCATCTAGAAGACTCTCAATTTCGGTGTACATATCCCCGCATACCCCCGGATCAATATGGCCTTAGTTGCTAATGCTCCTAAAAACCAAATAACAACAAACAACCTCTCTCTCTCTCTCTCTCTCTCTCTCTCTCTCTCTCTCTCTCTCTCTCTCTCTCAGGGTAACTCAGAAATTCTTTTTCTTGCTGCATAAGCCTCAGGCTTCCTTGCACTCAGGCTTGTAATAATAAAAATAATAATAATTATTTGTGTCACCCTTTGTGAATTGGGGACCCTTATGTATGGGAGATACATTGGCACTTTTCCAATCCAACGGAATCTCCCCAGAGTCTAGTGATGCTCGCATAAAAGTTCTGCTATAACGCTCATTTTGACAAATCGAATTTGCTCCAGTGTGACTGATGTATTAGGGAACGGTGCGAGTATAACGTGATTTTTGGCTTGGCTCATGCACTATTTCATTAACCCCTTTGTGAATTGGAGACCCTTATGTATGGGAGATACATTGGTACTTTTCCAATCCAACGGAATCTCCCTAGAATCTAGTGATGCTCGCATAAAAGTTACTCTATAACGTGCATTTTGACAACTCGAATTGGCTCCATTGGGACTGATATATTAGGGAACAATGCGAGTATAACGTGATTTTTGGCTTGGCTCATGCACTATTTCATTTGCAAGTAAAACCAAGTGAATGCAAAACCGACACAGCAATACATACAAGTTTACGAAGCTTAAAAAATGTCAAATGTTGTTGAGATGTATATTTCCCATTTACTGCAGTTGTATTGATTGGAGACACCCTCTGTTCTATTTGCTGTATTCACAAGATAACAGGTGATGTTATCATTAGCATTAGTAAAGGTATATGATGCAAGAAAGCAAGCTTATGCAGCATCAGCCAGAAAAAAAAAAAAAAAAAAAAAACTTCCACTTCCCTCCTCCGTTCATTCGAAATACCTGTCCTGCTGAGCCTTAAATTTATTTAGGCTATCAACTTCCACAACAGAGGATGGAAGTCCGTTTCACCAACCAACTACTCGCTGGCTAAAGGCAAATTTCCGCACATCTATCCTACATCTGTCTTTCCTCAATTTGAATTTATGCCCTTTCAGGTGATTATTCTCAGCAAGAGAAAGGGGCTGAAATCCCATCGGCATTGAGCATGCTCAAACCATTCAAGGCTTTATACACCTCTATCAGATCACCTCGCTGGTGCCTAGTCTCCAGACACTGTAATTCGAAAAACATAAGCCTTTCTTCGTAAGAGCAACCCTTTGTTCCATTCACTAACCTTGTTGCCCTTCTCTGTACTCGTGCCAGCAGCTCTACATCCTTCTTGAAATGAGGCCTCCAGACCTGTATGGCGCAGTATAACTTTAGTCGTTTTTGTGCCAATAAAATCAAAATCAAATCAAATCAATCCAGACCTGTATACAGTACTCAAGGTGTGGCCTGACCATTGCCTTATACAAGGGTATAATCATCTCCTTATCCCTGCTAGAAAAATTCCTGTATATCATTGATAAGACACCATGAACTACTCTTGCAGCCCGTCTGCACTGCTCAGAGAACTTCATATCTGCCTGCACAATAACCCCCAGGTCCTTTTCATTCTCTACCACTGTCAGTGTAGTACCACAGAGTTGATACGTTGCTCTGGGGTTGCTGTTTCCTATATGTAGTACTTTAATTTTGTAAATGTTAAACTTCATTTGCCACCTCTCAGCCCATCTGCTCAACCTTTCCAGATCTTGTTGCAGCAGCATAGTGTCAGTAGTGTCCTTAACAACCCTGCCAACTTTTGTATCATCTGCAAACTTGGATATTAAGCTTAATATACCATCATCAATATTATTTATAAATACAGAAAACAATAATGGACCCAATACCGAACCCTGAGGGACCCCACTAATAACATTAGTGGGGTCCCTCAGAGAAGATTGATTACCACACTCTTGTCTTCTCCCCCTCAACCACCTCTTTATCCATAGCAGCAATTTGCCTCCAATTTGTGCAGCAGTCTTCCATGTGCAACAGTATCAAAAGCCTTTCTAAGACCCAAGTATATAATATCAAAGTTATTCCCTGCATACAGTTCTTTTGTGACTGCATCATAGTATCCGTTCAAATTGGTCAGGCAAGACTTCCCCTTAACAAAACCATGCTGTGTCCGAGCTGTAACTGAAGTCTTGTCTAGATTATCCTGCAGGGCTTCTTTAACCAGTGCCTCCATTAATTTTCCTGGAACAGAAGTTAAACTCACAGGTCTATAATTACTTGTGTCAGCTTTTGATCCTCCTGTGTGAATTGGGGTCACATTTGCACATCTCCAGTCTATGGATACCTTCCCTGAGTCCAAGGAAGCTCTCATAATTATGGCTAAGATTTTGTTTACTTCCTTTGCTGCCTCCTTTAATATAACTGAATAGATCCCATCCACCCCAGGTGCCTTTCTTGTGTTTATCTTCAACAATTTCTCCTCCACTTTACTCTCAGTTATTAGTTATACATATATATATATATATATATATATATATATATATATATATATATATATATATATATATATACACACATATATATATATATATATATATATATATACATATATAGAGAGATATAAAATGGGCGCCTCCGTAGCCTAGTGGGAAGGAGCAGCAGTGCGTAGCACATGCTTCTTGATTAGACCGGGGTTCGAGCCCGTCACCACCAAATACGGAGTATGCGGAAAGGTCAAGGAATGACCACCGCATATCCCGGAGCAATATGGCCTTAGTTGCTAATGCTCCTAAAAACCAAATAACGAACGACGAACAACGAACCAGATATAAAATATTTAAGAGATAGTATTAAAGAGTTAAAACAGATAAGATATTTGAAGGTTAAATAAACAGGATAGGATATGGCAAATGCACTGAAGTGCACAAAGCAGCAGCAATGGATGCAAATGTAAGTATATGCATATTATAAAAAATATGACAAAAAAATAATGATGATGGTAGTACAAAATGTCCGGAAAGCCACGGCCAAAAACAAAGATAGCTGAAAATGTAGTAACTTTTAAAATAAAAATGTTGTAACCTTTAAAAATAAAAAAATAATAAAGTAACAGCAGCCTACGTCAGATAAAGCCGGAAAAAATTTGGAAAAATGCTTGGAAACGGGGAAGAAAAGCAATTAATAAAAAATCTGATGAAGGCAAAGTGAATATTGATGCATGATTAGGAATTTCATTGGGGAAACACCTAATCACGCATCAAAGGACTGCGTTTCCATACTTGCCAGTAGCTGTGCAAGAGAAAATTTTAAAAATGTAAACGAAACGGAAAGTTATGTCTTACATAGTATGGACAGGGTAGTCCCTACGCAGTTTTAAAAAATTAGTAAAATGAAAATAAAAAGCTGGAAGATTAAACAATTATACCTGAAAATGGCGACGAGAACATACGAGGTCAAATTGATAGCTGCAAACCAAGCAGTAACAAATAGGGACAAATCTGTTAAAAAATACAGCAATAACGTGACAGAAAGCTATGAAAAAATGGAGGACTAGTGACCTCAATAATAGATTTTAAGACTTTTTAGAAACAAAGAAAAATAAACTGAATTTTATTCAGACAAGAAAGGTAAGAAGTGGCAAGAAGTTCAACAGACAGGACTATATAAAAACGAAATAGAAATAAAACAGAAGAGGCTGTAGTTTAAGTTTAGCCTCTTGCAAAGCGGCAAAGCAATATTTTAATAAATTAAAAACCTTGGATACGAAAGTTCTTCTTCTTCAAGGTTTTTAATTCTGTTTTCATCTATAGTTTTTTCGCCTGCCGGAATTTTTGTCATGTTCTTCAGTGGATTCACTAAACCTTCAGTCAACCTGAGTTGTGCCAAACTGAGTTTTTCTCTTTCTACCACGGTTTGTCATCTTGGAAGTTTGGAGCTGTGATCTATTAACCCTGTTCTCTGATCATCTAAATTTTCCCAGCATTTATCTCTCGTAATTTGGAATTATTTTTGTTCTATTTGTATCCTCAATCCTATCGCTATTTTCGCCTTCTTTTGACCATCTCTTTCTTCCCTTCCCCGTCCCAAGAATTTTATCATTCCCTATACCATTTGCTTGCTTGCTATACTTTTTCGTTTAAATAAAATTGTATTAAAATTCAGATATAAAATTCTTTATATCTGAATTTAAATTTTTATTTTAATTTTCTGCCACATTAATTTAATTACCTTTCACCCCTTCTGTACTTCACGTTTGTATTATATTTCACATTACACTTTTGTAAATTTGTATTTATTTTAATTTACATTATTAACTTTATTTTTACACTGCGTAGGAACTACCTTGTGTACTAGTACCACGATGAAGGCTGCATATTTGCTTTCCTCCTTTTTCTAATACTATAGACAGACAAGTTTGAAATGCAGTGCTTGGTACATGGTCAGGAGTAGTCCCCTGATGAATTTCCTGACTATGTATAATTTTTTCATCTACTATATTCAGATTTTGCATATTTGCCATCCCCTGATTCGGCCACTTGCTAAAATTGCCCTCCCATATATTGAATATAATGTTATTTATTTATTTGTTATTATTATTATTTTTTTTTGCTTCCTTAGTCCCATTTCATATTTGTACTAGGTTTTTCAAATTCTTTCACCTGTTTAACCACTACTTCACTTCCACTTTTGACTATCCCTTAAACTTCTCTTAATTCAGGCACCTTGTGTAGTTTTCATTTCCATTTTCACAGACACTTTATATATTTTACAAACCACACATTATATATATATATATATATATATATATGTTTTAAAGGAAGCAACAGTATAAGATATTATTAATAATAATGGATTATGGACCTGGGACACTGCTATATGCAGAAAGTACCCAATGACCATAATTGCTACATAGGTTAGTAGTGGTGAAGGGCAATGTGCTAACGTTACGGTACTAGTACAAAGAGGGGAACAGAACAGAAATTGCTATCACCGTGAACAAAGAAGGGAGCTAAGATAAAGGAGAGGTAATAAGGAATAATAAGAATAACTTAGTGCTATTTGTCCTGTGACCTTAATGCCTTTTTCAAGGGCCAGCCGCCGAAATCAGAGGAGGAAACGGCAATAAGTGGGTATAGCCTCTGTTTCTTAAATGAAATACATGCCGTGCGTGGTATACATGAAAAGTAGGTAAAGTTTGTGTAGGTAGGTAAAGTCAAAGTATTTTTTTAAAATTTAATCAAGAGGCATGCGTATATTTCATGCTGATCCGACAGAGGCTGGAAGTAAAGATAACAAGAATAAAAAAAATAAAAAGCAAGAAATGGGATAACGTACTGGGATCGTGGTGATCTGTACTGCTGTGGAGAAATAAAACGTTTAGACTGAACCTGGACTACAGTATATGGTATACCATAGCCCACATTCAGTGCCCGAATACCATATGGTATACTCTGTTCATGTCAGAAACAGAGGCTATACCCACTTATTGCCATTTCCTCCTTTGATTTAGGTGGCTGGCCCTCGAAAAAGGCGCTGAGGTCACAGGACAAACAGCACTAAGTTATTCTTATTAATTCTTATTATTCCTTATTACCTCTCCTTTATCTTAGCTCCCTTCTTTGTTCACCATGATAGCGATTTCTGTTCCATTCGCCCTTTGTTCTGCATAATTAATTTTACTAGTAACGTAATGTTAGCACATTGCTCTCCACGACTACTAACTTATATATATATATATATATATATATATATATGAAGTTATGTAGAAGAATATGAGAAATAGAAAAAGAAAGAGTATCAGAACAGATTAATGCCATCACATTATTGATTGAACATTACATCAGTTTGTATATAACCTTAATTTTTTAAATATAATGCCAACTGGATAAATTGGAGAATTTAGAATATAAGTACTAGGGGGTGAACACTATACCCATTAGGTCAAAGGGCCAATTTTTTTATGTAACCTAAGTTGGTCTTCTTTGTTGTACCCTATAAATAAACACATAAAATATAATAAAATAGTAAAATTAAAATAATGTAGCTAATTATAGATATGGATACACTATGTATAACTATAGTGCGAAAGCATCAATAATACATAGCCAAATCTGAATTAACAGAATGTTAGCAAAACGACATCATTTTAAATTATATCTCGTATTGTGAATCACCTTCACAACGACTTGCCATGATATTGCACTACTTCGAATAAGTAACGCTTCACCTGTGGAGAAGGCTAATGTTACTTATTCTCAGATGAATACCACCACCCACACGGCACCGTTTCAGGGCTATTTGGCCCTTCTTCGGTTTACCCAAGTGATGCAAATCTACCCACCCACCCACCCACCCACCGAAGAAGGGCCAAATAGCCCTGAAACGGTGCTGTCTGGGTGTTGGTATTCATCTGAGAATAAGTAACATTAGTCTTCTCCTCAGGTGAAACGTTACTTATTCGAAGTAGTGCAATATCATGGCAAGTCGTTGTGAAGGTATTCACAATACGAGATATAATTTAAAACGATGTTGTTTTGCTAACATTCTGTTAATTCAGATTTGGCTATGTATTATTGATGCTTTCGCACTATACTTATACATAGTCTAGACTTTTCCATAGCTTGAGGCTTCACCCCTAAACGCTTTATAGATATGGATACATTGAATGGAATGTTAACTAGGGCTAGCTCCACTCAGTATATCCCATCAATAATTAGCTGAGGCTATCTGTTTGCCATTTGCCAGTTTTTCTATTTTCAAATATACTGAGAATTTACTGCAATTATAATATCGATTTAGTTTAATTACTTTAATATACATTAAATTTAGCAGAAAACTGGCAGAATAACTGCTAGCCCAACAGATACCAGTGAAAATTAATAATAAAATAATGGAAGTGAATCAAGAATAATAAATGTGAGTACCAACTATTTTAGTTTTGTAGTGAAAAGGAAAGGCTTACGCCTAAAATAAAGCCGAAGAGGAATAAGGATAGCAATAGACCTCAATCTCCCTCGAATACTCTAATAGATTTTGAAGTATAAAAATTTGGAGTTAGCAAGCAGAAAGCAAAAGCATAGAAACAGTATATTATGTAGTTACTCGGGATTTATTGGAAGCATAACTGCCCCACCTTTTAGTAAGGATCCTGGTATTGTAGTGATATTTGATGTAAATTAGAAGAAATTTTAGAATACCCATTGTTTCATAAATCCAATAATGATTAGAAAAAATACCTGATATATTAGAAGATTTTACTAATAAAATAAAATAAGAATAGAAGTACTATGAATAAGATATAAAATAAAGTAATGAATAGAAAATACCTGATATAATGGAGATTATACGGATAAGATAAAAATATAGAAGCTCCTTAGAAAATCATAAGAATAAATATGCATTTACTTAAATAGCAGTTCAAATAGTTAATCAAAATTAATTTTCTGTAAAAACAGAAATTAGATGAATAGAAAATGAACTATACCTTCTTGTTGTGTACAACAAGCTAAAAGGAATTTATATCTCAGGTGGCTGCCTAATATATGATGGAGAAAGACTACAGCACCCTTTACTATTGGTTATTATATGAACAATTAAATATTTAATTAATTTGATAAATGAAATGAGAGAAAAAGAAATAATTAAAATGAAATTAGTAATTGAACTACCTATGATGTTAGAAAAAGGCAGAAAATAGTGGAATTAAAAATTAAAAACCTAAATAAGTATTAGAACTAGAAGAAAATGTAGTATGATTATGCAGTAAGATAAGACAAAGAAAGATAGCAGTGCCCTCTTATTATTGGTTACCTTACTACCAACTTAAATAAACTATTATTTCCATGGAAGATAATGATAGAAAATTTACATCAAATATCACTACATACTATAATACCAGGATCCTTACTAAAATGTCGGGCAGTTATGCTCTCGGTAAATCCCAAGTAACTATATAATATGCTGTTTCTGTGCTTTTGCTTTCTGCTTGCTAACTCTAAATTTTTATACCTCAAAATCTATTAGAGTATTCGAGAGAGAGAGAGAGAGAGAGAGAGAGAGAGAGAGAGATTGAGGTCTATTGCCATCCTTATTCCTCTTCACCTTAATTTTAGGCATAAGCCTTTCCTTTTCACTACAAAAATAAATAGTTGGTACTCACATTTATTATTCTTGATTCACTTCCATTATTTTATTATTAATTTTCACTGCTATCTGTCAGGCTAGCAGTTATTCTGCCAGTTTTCTGCTAAATTTAATGTATATTAAAGTAATTAAACTAAATTGATATTATATTTGCAGTAAATTCTCAGTATATTTGAAAATAGAAAAACTGGCAAATGACAAACAGAAACAGATAGCCTCAGCTAATTATTGATGGGATATATTGAGTGGAGCTAGCCCTAGTTAACGTTCCATTCAATCTATCCACATATCTATAATTAGCTACATCATCATTTTAATTTTACTATTATATTTTATGTGTTTATTTATAGGGTACAACAAAGAAGACTAACTTATGTTACCTAAAAAAACTTGGCCCTTTGACCTAATGGGTATAGTGTTCGCCTCCTTAATACTTATATTCTAAATTCTCCAATTTATCCAGTTGGTATTATATTTAAAAAATTAAGGATATATATATAATAATTAAGGTTATGTATATATATATATATATATATATATATAACCTTAATTATTATTATTATTAGCAGTATGGTGTAAGGAAGCCTGAGGCTTATGTTGCACTAATCAAAAAAAATTCCCAAGTTACCCTGAGAGAGAGAGAGAGAGAGAGAGAGAGAGAGAGAGAGAGAGAGGAATCACTAAGATAGAGAAGAATGATTAGAATTAGTAGAGGCGTTTTATGCAAGAAAGCAAGCTTATGCAGCATCAGCCAAAAAAAAAAAAAATAAATAATAAATAAATAAATAAATAAAAACTAACCACTTCCACTTCACCCCTCTGTTCGTTCGAAATACCTGTCCAGCTGAGCCTTAAACTTATTTAGGCTATCAACTTCCACGACAAGGGATGGAAGTCTATTCCACCAACCAACCACCCGCTGGCTAAAGGCAAATTTCCTCACGTCTATCCTACATCTGTCTTTTCTCAATTTGAATTTATGCCCTCTCAGGTGATTATTCTGAGCAAAAGGAAGAATCCCATCAGCATTGAGCATGCTCAAACCATTCAAGGCTTTATACACCTCTATCAGATCACCTCGCTAGTGCCTAGTCCCTAGACACTGTAATTTGCAAAACTTAAGCATTTCTTCATAAGAGCAACCCTTTGTTCCATTCACTAATCTTGTTGCCCTTCTCTGTACTCGTTCCAACATCTCTTCATCCTTCTTGAAATGAGGCCTCCAGACCTGTATACAGTACTCTAGGTGTAGCCTGACCATTGCCTTATATAAGGGAATAATCACATCCTTATCCCTGCTAGAAAAATTCCTATATGTCATCGACAATACACCATGAACTACTCTTGCAGCCCGTCTGCACTGCTCAGAAAACTTCATATCTGCCTGCACAACCACCCCCAGGTCCCTTTCATTCTCTACCACTGTCAGTATAGTACCACAGAGTTGATACGTTGCTCTGCGGTTGCTGTTTCCCATATGTAGTACTTTACATTTGTCAATGTTAAACTTCATTTGCCACCTCTCAGCCCATCTGCTCAACCTTTCCAGATCCTGTTGCAGTAGCATAGTGTCAGTAGTGTCCTTGACAACTCTGCCAACCTTCGTATCGTCTGCAAACTTGGACATTAAGCTTGATATACCATCATCAATATCATTTATAAATACAGAAAACAATAATGGACCCAATACTGAACCCTGAGGGACTCCACTAATAACATTAGTCCACGATGAGCAGTGTCCATATGATTACCACTCTGTCTTCTCCCCCTCAACCACTCCTTTATCCATTGCAGCAATTTGCCTCCAATGTCACACTGCTCCAATTTGTGCAGCAGTCTTCCATGTGCAACGGTATCAAAAGCCTTTCTAAGATTCAAGTATATAATATAAAAGTTATACCACAAATTTAAACATATACACCAACCGTTTATAACTGATTTAATAATAAAATAAAATAAAATGATACAAAAGACTAAAATAATATTTGCAAAAAATATGATTATTTACAAAAAACTAATTTACAACAAAAATAAAATAAAATAAGTAAATAAGTTAAAATGCATTAAAATATAAAATTGATAAAAACACTATTAAAGCTTTCTATTAAATATTCAATATTCATATTCAATATTCACTATTAAATATTCATTATTGCTGAGGAAGGAGGTAGACACCTCCGAAAGCTTTAATAGTGTTTTTATCAATTTTAAATTTATATTTTAATGCATTTTAACTTATTTTATTTTATTTTTGTTGTAAATTAGTTTTTTGTAAATAATCATATTTTTTGCAAATATTATTTTACAGTCTTTTGTATCATTTTATTTTATTTTATTTTATTATTAAATCAGTTATAAACAATTGGTGTATATGTTTAAATTTGTGGTATGAATAATCCCAACCTTAGAGGCCTTATTGCAGATATAATATCAAACTTATTCCCTGCATCCAGTTGTTTTGTGACTGCATCATAGTATCCAATCAAATTGGTCAGGCAAGACTTCCCCTTAACAAAACCATGCTGTGTCTGAGCTATAACTGAAGTCTTGTCTAGATGATCCTGCAGTGCTTCTTTAACCAGTTCCTCCATTAATTTTCCAGGAACAGAAGTTAAACTAACAGATCTATAATTACTTGTGTCGCCCTTTGATCCTCCTTTGTGAATTGGGGTCACATTTGCACATCTGCAGTCCATGGGTACTTCCCCTGAGTCCAAGGAAGCTCTTATAATTATGGCTAAGGGTTTGCTTACTTCCTTTGCTGCCTCCTTTAATATAACTGGATAGATCCCATCCACCCCAGGTGCCTTTCTTGTATTTATATTCAACAATTTCTCCTCCACTTTACTCTCAGTTATTACAAGATTCTCTAGCTTACTGCCAGAGTTCAATACACCTCTGGCATTCCCCTGGCTGAATAACTCCTCGTGTGTGAATGTCGATGCAAAATATTCATTCAGTTTGTTAGCTACCTGAGCAGGATCATCAACAGCTGACCCATCAATATCAAGTGGACCAATCTGATTCATCCCCTTCCTTCTAGAGTTTACATAAGTAAAGAACTCTTTGCTGTTTTTCTTTGCATCCCTTGCCAAAGATTTCTCGTAATCTGCCTTCGCCTGCCTAACCTCCTTTGTAACTTGGTTACAGATCAACTTGTATCTATCATAGGCTTCTGTGTCACGTGTTAATTTGTATGTATGCCATGCATTTTTCTTCTCTGCCATATGTCTCATTAGTTCATCTGACATCCACTTAGGCCTAAACCTTGAACAATATTTCTTAGTTGGTATGTAAAGCCTAGTAGCTTCCAAGATAAGTTCTTTGAATGCTTCCCATTATGAATTTGCTGTTGGTAACATCATCAGTTGGTCCCACTGTATAGAATTTAAATACTGTCTCAGTCCATCGTAGTCGCCTTTACGAAAGCAATAACCCTTCCCTTTACCCCTAATGGTAGTTACCTCTTTGAGTAAATCCCACTTCAGCACACTGTGATCACTGCCACCTAGTGGTTCATTTACCTGCTGATTCTTAATGCATGAAGAATCACTACTGATAATCAAATCAAGAGTATTACTCCCTCTAGTTGCCTCCCGAACATGCTGATGTAGAAAACAATCATCCAATAAATCCACAAAAGCCTTGCTAGTGTGTGAGTGACCATCCCCCAAATTCCAGTCAATATCTAGGAAATTAAAATCCCCCATTATAAGACTCTGATTTACTGGCCCACTCTATTTCCCGGAACAGTTTCTTATTATACTCATCAGAGTCATTAGGCCTATAGCACACTCCTACTCTCAATTTTGATCTGCCAATGCTTATGTCACACCGAACTGACTCGACACTGCACTGTCCAGCAATGTCGACTAGCTTCACTTCCTTGGATTTTATGTATTTCTTAACTAATAGCATAACCCCTCCTCCCTTCCTATCCTGTCTATCCTTTCTGTAGACATTGTACTCCCAAAATTCCAGTTCTGCATGCCTTATATCTGTGTGACACCACGTCTTTGAAATCCCCACAATATCTGCCTTTGATGTTTTGAGCAATACCTCAAATTTATCAAATTTATTTACTTAACTCCTAGCATTGGTGTACACGCAAGTATACATGCACCTGTTCTTTTTCTTAGCTACCCTAACACAACCTATGTGTTTATTTGTACCCCAATGATTGCCAGCAGTCTCTGAACTATCCTGCATCTTATTTTCCAGGCTGCCGCTCATTCCAATAGAAGCAGTGCAAGAATCACTTTCACTTGTGCCAGTGGCTACTGTTAATCTATTAGTCCTTGTATCCCCCCAATCTAGCAGTTTTTCCGACCCACCTACACTGCCTCGATAGCATCAGCAAACATTCTTGCACCCTTTCTATTTAAGTGTACCCCTTCCCTGTAGAAGCAGTCTCTTCTGTTAACAAGTACAGACCAGGCTGAAAAAAATTCTACCCCTTGAGCCCTGCACAATCTTTCCAGGGCCGAATTGATCGACAGGGCTCTCATCATATACACCTTCCTATCGTGTCTGGGCAGAATTGCAGACACCTTCAAATTCAACCCTAATTCATGGCTTTTTTTCAACAGTGACCTGTACTTGTTAAGTAATTCCGCCGGTCTCCTACTCTTAATATCATTAGTGCCATCGTGTACAACTATATCACCTTTTGTGCCCTTAAAAGATGATATCCGCACAACGTCATCAACCTTTTCCCCTGGCAGACATACCCTGGTCCTGTTCCACCTATCCTTTTTACAAAGCATGTTTCCTGTTTCCTTGACAATAGAGTCACCAACTACTACTAGTTCCTTTTAGACCAGCGCATTCTGCCTTGGGGGCTGCTGCTGTGTTGCGTGATGACCAAGTTCAAGCTCTGGCATTGGTGTGGGCAGCTGAGAGCTTGATGGGCCCCTCACTTTTAATCCTCGAGGGCATCCACCCTGTCCTTCAAGCTCTCATATAGGCCCATAACAATGCTGAGTTATCACCTGATTTCTTTACACTCCTTGATGACATCCAGCTCAGAACCTTGGGCGTGCCAAGTCCATACTCACCAGATGTGAGCCCCTGAGGTTACTTGGTTCACTTTCGGAGCAATATGGCCTTAGTTGCTAATGCTCCTAAAAACCAAATAACAACAACAGCGGTTTGCTTTACGCTGATCTGCTATAATGCTGTTCTTATAGTATAACCCGTATCTGACTATAATGTTCTTTTACAGGTTGCATTTTTGGCATATTTAATGAAATCAATTCATTTGATGGAGTTGATAGCTTGAAAATGAATAGCAAAACAGCATTAAAGCGTTGCCCACACAGACTTCAGAAATTTTCCCATGCTTGGTGAAATTTTCTCGCACGCTAATTTAATTGCAGTACAGTGACTTGTTACGTAGTTCCTAGATCAATATTTTGAAAAATGATCAAGTATATTGCTTGTAATATTTGCATTATATGCATTTATCCGAAGTCTAGTCATCACTCAGTACACTATTAGACATTATGTGTAACAAACAGTTTACCCGAACATTGTATCATAAATAATGCAACCAATGCAGTTACATTTTCCAAGAGTTAATAATGGCGGATAAGAATGAAAAAGCAACATCTGGAGCAGTACGAAGACTTCAAATGTATGAAAAAGACTGAATTTGAAAATTAAGTAGACGAAATTAAATTAGAATGAAAATTAAATTAGACGTTTTGGAGAAAATGGATTCTGGTCAACGACAAGCGGATGTGTGCCATAATTTAGGACTGGCAAGTTTAACTGTAAGAACAATTATAAAAAATAAAGAATTAATTTTAGCAGCAGGAAAGACAGCTGTTCCACTGCAAGCAGCTAGGGCTAGGCCGGCTATTAGGATTGAAATGAAGAGACTTTAACTGATTTTATTGAAGATAATATCCAAGGCAGGATTCAGTTAAGTTAAATATTATAAAAAAAAAAAAAAGAGAGAGAGAGAGAGAGAGAGATTAGCCTATATCAGGGGTCACCAAACTACGGCCCATGGGCCAGATCAAGCCTGCGTAGTTTGTTCATCTGGCCCGCCCCGCCCCGCCTGCACTGTGCTACAAATGATCAAAATTTCTAAAATATATTGTAATTATTTATATGGAAATATAATAAATAGTGAATCAACGAAATACTACTATTTCAATGACAGCTTGTGAGCAGGGGTTTATACCTTGGCAACGGCGAGAGGCGCTGCACCTGACATCACAAAAGGGTGCTTTATCAGGAACACCCACCATTCGTTAACGTAGTCGTATCTACTGCCCATCTTCGTCGATCATGGTTATGGGATATGATCGCTAGGGTGCAGCAGGGGATAGATGTTAGCGCTGTCAAAAGTTAGAGTGCAGTGCAACGTTATTCCTTATGTCGCCTTCCTTGATAAGTTTTTGATGAATATATATATTTGTTATCTTTATTTTTCTATATATTCTTTATTTTTGCATATTTTGTGTATTGGTAAATAAATATATTCGTTGTCTTCATTTTTGTTGTATTTACTGAATTGTACATATTGAACAAAATGATTATACAGCCCGTGCTCATCAGTCTCTCGGTTATCTGCCCCGCCGTGAAAAAAGTTTGGTGACCCCTGGCCTATATGATGATCTGAAGAAAACTCACCTAAAAAAAAAAAAAAAGTGTGGAACCATTTAAAACTAGTAAGGGCTGGTTGAATAGCTTTAAAATCCAGGGAGAAGCTGCAAGTGCAGATCAAAGAGCCGAAACTTTCAATGTTGTTATTGTTGTTATTTGGTTTTTTGGAGCATTAGCAACTAAGGCCATATTGCTCTGGGAATATGCCTGACCTTTCCGCATCCTCCGTATTTTGTGGTAACTGGCTCGAACCCCGGTCTAATCAAGAAGCGTGTGCTACGCACTGCTGCTCCTTCCCACCTGGCTACGGAGGCGCCTAAAACAAAACAGAACTTGTTAAAATTATTGAAGATTGGTATTATGTGTTATACTTCTCAACAAGTTTTTAACATAGATGAAGCAGGACTTTTTTGGAAACGAATGCCTAAAATAAGTTTCATATTGAAAGAAGAAAAAAAACATGCCAGGTGTCAAAGCGGCGAAGGATTGGTTGACTTTATTGTTGGGTGGTAACGCTGTGGGGGATTTAAAATTAAAACCCCTTTTAGTTTACCAGGAAGAGGGCCGAAGTACAACCCAAAATCGACACATTTTTCATGATTAACATCGATTAAATTAAATCAATTAAAATCAATTTAGATCAGTTAAATTCATGATTTTAATTGGAATTTTAAGTTTAATTTTGATATGTAAGTAGTTACCACATAATTATATACGTATGTAATGCAAAATATTTTATATGTACAAATATTTGAATTTGTCTTTGAAATTGAATTTGCAGGGGTCTCCTGTATAAACAAAGGATATTTATTAATAGTTAAGGCAAATCTAAGTACTCTCAGTAAATGCTCATTTTGGAAAATATTCCAAAGTGAGCATTTGCAACCTTTATTTAACAGTTTTGGTAAACACGACAATTATGGCTGAAATGTTATCAGAAGCCTTCAATTTGCTTCAGTTTATCATTTTAAATGGAAAACAAAATGAAAAGTTCACCAGGTGCAAACTAATATTTAGTTGAACCGCTTCTGGTCCTGATGACAGCAGCACACCGTCGAGGCATTAACAGGATCAGTTTCTGAAGATAATTAACTGATAGTTTGTGGTTCCAAACATGAATTATGGCTTTCTGAAGTTCACGAAGGGTCTTTGGTTTCTTTCTGGCAGCTGCAGATTCCTCACGATGCCAACAGTTCTCTATAGGATTCAGGTCCAGGCTGTTTCCTGGCCAGCTAAGAGTTGTAATAGACCGTTCTTCCAACCATTTTTTAACCTGTAACAAATGTAAACACATTCCTGTAAAACCTGTAATGCAGAAATGAAGCTAAAGTAACTACAGAAGTGCCTACTTACGCTATTTGCCTGATGACAAGGAGCAGAGTCATCCTGAAAGATGCAGTTATTTGGCAGGTTGAATTTCTTTTGGCTGGTATTCTTCACCACGTCTACGGCGAATTGTTTGTGTCCCATCAGAGCCATGCAGGTTGAATTTCTTCTCATTCGAGAAAATAACCGACTTCCACTGCTCGCGGGTCTATTTGACATGCTCCTTGCACCAAATTAATCCGGCCTTTATAATTTTTTGTGTGAGGAGGGACTTCTTCTTAGAGCGATGGGCTACAAGTCCATTTTTGAAGAGGCGTCTGCTGACTGTTACTGCACTTGCTACTCCTGTATGTTCTTCCCATTCTCTTTTCAGCTCAGACGAAGAAGCTTTACTGTTTCTAAGGCATAAGCGCTTCAAAACGTGAACCTGTTTTGGCGTAGAGACTCATTTGGGTCCGGTTCCTTTTTTCCTATCAGCAGAACCTACTCACTGTCGACTGATTACATGACACTCTATAAGAAATATGATGGGAAGAACATCCTTCCTCACATAACAACAGTTGCACTCTTTCTTCATGGTGTCAACTGCACGTAACTCCTCGCCATCCTGACACAAGCAAGGAATGTCTGCAACTCTTGCAGAGCGTGCTTATATAGCTGAAAGTAACAGCTGATGCAACATTACATCATCACCTACGCTTGCCAATCTTATCTGATGAAATGTGTAAGATATATTGACGTATACTTATGTTATTTGGATGACAATTACAATTTTAAGGGTGATGCACTTTCTTTGAGCCAGTGTGTGTTTATATATTTCAGTATCGAGTATTATCTCCGAGTTAATGTTATATGACTTTCGTATCTGGTATCAAGTTATATATATTAATTTATAATGTTATGTTTGTAAAATCTAAGTTGTTATATGTATTTAGTTAAAAAGTATAATTTAATTAACAATGAAATTTAATAAGATTAATAAATTTTACTGATTAATTGATAATACTATACTATACTAAGCTACCAGATTTCTGATACAGTGCTGCATGTTTCGCTATGAATTTTTACGTTAAACCTTATGCTATCTAGTTAGGGATATATGTTTTATCTTATAACAATGACGGCAAGTTATGAATGGTAAATCTGCAGACACTAAATATTAATTAACTTTAAAAATCACGCTATCTAAATTCAAAATAAACCAAGGAGCTTGACTAGGTCTATAAGCTGCTTACAGAAAATAATTTAATATAACAATTAGGTCAATAAAATGGCTAAATATAATTAAAAACTTAGCGTTCTCTGGAGCTGCAAAAACTTGTCCAACATGTGGATTTGATACCCTTACCAATACTAAAGTAATAACCTACAAAATCTAAATTAAAAAAAAAAAATTTCAGAATATTAACGATTTCTTCCTGCATAGTAATATCATATATAATATTTAATGCATGTACATGATTTTCTTCAGTGCTTATATAAATCTTCCAATATTTATAGGACTCAGCCTTCACTTTAGTCCTGAGGGTACTACTCGCAATTAAAGCTGGTGACATTGACAAAGCAGTCAACACTTTAGATAGAGACCAGGTTGATACTTTGATGAAATATATATATCGTGGGTTTGAAAGCCCATCTGAGGGGAGCAGTGGCCATTTGCTGGCATGGCATGAGAAGGTTTGTAACTCTATTTTATAATGATTAGATTTATAGAAGGGGATATTTGAGATGCATTTTTGAAGTAGTTCTGCTCTGTTTTCAGTGTTTTCTCTTTTTAAAAATTATTTTGTTTATATAAACTATTGAAGTGTAGGTTTCGGTTGAAATCAGTGATGGCAGGTAATGATCAGAAAACTTTAGTATCATAAAGCATTTAAATAATTTATGGAAGAACCTAATATACTTGCATGATTCACCCTCAGTTCCGTTTAAATTTGAAGAAGACTGCAGAAGCATTATAAAAGAAATGAAAAGAAATTGAATGGTGATTACTCCTGTTTTGTAATGAGACTTTCCAATTCGATTTTTAATATCATATCTATAGTTTTGCTGATGATAGTATGCTATGCTCCCCATTTTGGTTTGACAAACATTTCTCTGTATATAGCTGCCACAATGTCTTGAATATTTACCACCAGTTTCCTAAATGCTAATCTACAGGTAATTCTTCAGTGCTAAGGAATACATATCTTTATTAGAATTAGCTTGACTTCTGATCTTTCTTGCCAAATCACATGAAAAGTTTTGTGCAGTTCTATTAGCAATCTTTAAGTAACGTATGTTATACCAATATGTGTATTATTAGTTTCTGAAGTCAGTTTGCAATATTAAGTTTTCATCCCTAAGCAATAACTTTTTTTTTTTTTTTTCCCCCCCAACACAGAGACTTTTTGTCTTGGCATCTGTTTTATTGTAAATAACTGCTAACTAAACAAGTCACTGATCTTTCCTGCCGTGTAATATTAATCCTCAATATTTTTTTGAGACTGTGCTGTGTTCACAATTGAGCATTCAGGTTAATTAATTAATTAACAATCTCTCTCACCTCACATGCACATACATTCTCTCTCTCTCTCTCTCTCTCTCTCTCTCTCTCTCTCTCTCTCTCTCTCTCTCTCTCTCTCCATTTGCATTCTCTATTACATAATTGCTCATTTTCTGCATATCTTTGAAATTCAACCTCTTTTTTTTTTCAAATGTGTATCATCTAAAGCCATTTACAATTGAGCTCCAAACTTAAGAGTAGTAGAAAATGACACAAACCTGGAGTAATTATGCAGACAGGCTGCTGCATCAGCTTATTGGGTGTTGCCAATGACATACAGAAATTTTGTCAGCAGGAATATGGGGATGATTATCCTTTTGTACCAAGTAATGGGTAGGCAACATCTCAACATTTCGAGTACTGCATACAAATCTGGTAGCCTTGTTTTAGGAAGGATGTGGATCTGTTGGAATAAATACAGAGAAGGGCTTCAGTTCTGCAAATTGCTGCATCTGGAGACTAGGCACCTCTGAAGAAATCTAATTGAGTCTTACCTTCAGGTACAAATTCCTTGTGAATTTGTACCTTTAAATTTGGGCGCTTCCGTAGCCAGGTGGGCAAGAGCAGCAGTGCGTAGCACACGCTTCTTGATTACACCGGGGTTCGAGCCCAAGACCACCAAATACGGAGGATGCGGAAAGGTCAGGGAATGACTGGCAAGGGCAGCAGTGTGTAGCACACGCTTCTTGATTATACTGGGGGTTCGAGCCCATGACCACCAAATACGGAGGATGCGGAAAGGTCAGGGAATCACCACCACATATCCCCAGAGCAATATGGCCTTAGTTGCTAATGCTCTTAAAAACCAAATAACAAACAAACAAGCCTTTAAATTTGAAGAAGACTGCAGAAGCATTATAAAAGAAATTGAATGGTGATTACTCCTGTTTTGTAATGAGACTTTCCAATTTGATTTTTAATATCCTATGTATAGTTTTGGAGAAAAAGCAGTATGTACCGGAACTTAAGAACAAGTTTGAGTTTCTGCAGACTGCTCAGGACCAAGATATCGATGAGGAATATTACAATTTTCTGAAAGTGATAAAGCCCAAGAAACCTATAGGGAAAAAGAAATCCAAAGAAGAAAAAATTAGTCAAGAAACACTTGTCATGATGAACCAAAGACGACAAATGAAGAGCAAGAAAAACACTGAAAGGGAGAAAATTGAGTATACTGAGTTATGCAAAGCCATTAGAAAGAGACTCAGAGAGGACATAAGAAGATTTAACACAAGAAAAGTAGAACAAGCATTAAGGGAAAACAAAGGATTTAAATCAGCAGCCATGAGCAGTAATACATAAAGACAAATGATACTGAAACTGAAGAATAGCGATGGTGTACTTATAAACAGCAGAGAAGGCATAATTCAAATAGCAGAAGACTACTATAGAGATTCATACAAGGAGCGAGGGAATGATGCCAGCAGTGGGGGAAGAGGGATTGCAAAGTAGCAACACATACGACATACCCGATATTCTTCCTGATGAGGTATAACATGCATTGAAGAAAATGAAGAATCAGAAAGCCCCAGGGAAAGACGAAGTTACTGTAGAGTTGTTAAAATTGGGAGGAAGAGACATAACACAAAAACTGGCAAGGCTCTTCACAAAGTGCATTAGAAAAGGTGTGACGCCTAATCAGTGGAATAATGCAATCATAGTTTTGCTGTATAAGAAAGGAGATAAATCATAAATTGGAAATTATAGACCAATTAGCTTGTTATCCCACATCTACAAGTTGTTCAAAAGGATCATTACTAACAGATTAGAAAGAATACTTGATGAGAATCAACCGAAAGAGCAAGCTGGCTTTAGGACAGGATTCTCAACTGTGGATCACCTTCACGTAATATCACAGCTAATGGAGAAAGCAAATGACTATAGTACTATAGGTTCTAATACCTCTCGTGTTTGGGGTTCACATAAAAAAAAAAAAAAAATGAATATAAAACACCATTATGCCTGGCATTTGTGGATTATGAAAAGGCATTTGACTCCATACAGCATAAGTCAATGTTTCGGGCACTGGAAAGACAAGGCATAGATACCTCATATATTATGATTTTGAAGAAAATATATGACAGTGCTACCTCCTTTATTAGACTAGACAAAGACAGCAGGAAATTTAAAATTGAGAAAGGAGTTTGACAAGGAGACACAATATCTCTGAAGCTGTTTACTGCTGCCCTTGAGTAAGCTTTTAGAAGATTAGACTGGTCGCAGAAAGGAGTCAATGTGAATGGAGAGTACCTAAACCATTTACGATTTGCAGATGACATTGTGGTCATAAGCCACGATCCCAAAGAATTAGAGGAAAATTTTAATCAGTTATGCACAGTTAGTAAGGATTTTGGACAAAAGATGAATATGGCTAAAACAAAAGTAATGATGAACAAGTATGCCACAGAAAGGGAAATAATGATTGAAGGAGCAGTAATTGAAAAGGTGGATTCATATACTTATCTGGGAAAAGTTATTAGCTGTAATAATGATAAATGGGTGGAAGTCGAGAGAAGAATAAATTTTGGATGGATAGCATTCAGGAAATATAGTCACGTACTGAAGAGCAATATCCCAGTTTGTCTGAAACATAAAATTATGAACCAATGTATACTCCCCACCATGACTTATGGAAGTGAAACTTGGGCAGTCACCAAAAGAATGGAAGAGAAGCTGAGAACTACACAGCAAAGAATGGAACGAATTATATTGGAAATCAGACTGTTAGATAAGAAGAGAAATACATGGATTAGGCAGCAAACTCAAGTAACGGACATTCTTATCAAAACTAAAGAACTAAAATGGTCTTGGGCAGGACACATAGCTCGAAGACGTGATGACAGATGGACTAAGAAAATAACAGAATAATACCCAGACGAGCTAGAAGAAAACATGGTAGACAAAGGCGGAAATGGATAGATGAAATTCATGAGTTTTTGGGTAGTAAATGGATGGCCAGTGCTCAAAACAGAAAGAACTGGAAAGTTGCTGGAGAGGCCTTCATCCTGCAGTGGATTGAAAATGGCTGATGATGATGATGTATAGTTTTGCAGATATAGTATGCTATGCTCCACATTTTGGTTTGACAAACGTTTCTCTGTATACCGTTTGTTGAAAAACATGATAGCTTCATTCTAATCCTGGACTTCCGTAAATGAAATGTTTTGAGCTGATTTTGTAGTCTTCTATATGCTCTGTACTGGAACACTCAATACTCATCTCCAGTGACAGTACAGTCAAGGAAATTAGGATTGTCTTGAGAAGTCGGGATGAAGTCTTCACGCAGTGACACCCTTCCTTGCTTCTCTGTGAGGCTGTGGCAAAAATTTTTCATAAACCTTTCTTTTCCCTAAATCTTCACATAGAATTTGACAGATCTCCTTATTTACATCCAACTAACTCATCAGCCATCATCATGAGGGTCAAATGATGATCTCTTGACACAATTTCCCTAACTTTTGCAACTAGGTCCTCATTTTGAGGGATTCATGGACTCTCTTCTTGGTTCATCGCAAACATCCTCACATCCATCTTTGAACTACCATACAAACACACACAAGTATGACAGTGTTTCAGCACCATAAACAGTTTTTAATGTTTAAAAAGTTTCTGTTGCAGATTTTCCCAGTTTAAAGCAAAATTTGATATTCATTTGTTACTCCATTGTCAAATTCAAAGTTACCACATAGGAAAAATTAATTTACCACAAGCAGATAAAATATTGAATTGTTCCACAAATGTTTCCTTTGAAGACTGGCGGTTGAGAGGATTTTTGTTAAGAATATTCTGAAGGGTATTATTAAAAGTAATTAAATTTTACTTTATTAAGGAGCACAAAAATCACACTACTGAATGCAAATGCAGCCCATCCACAAGGATGGGTTGCATTTGCGACCCAAACAAATACAAATGCCATCCTTGTGGATGGCATTTGTATCTGGCATTTATGTAATTCACAGTGTATAAACTGAATTTTTAATCCTTTCACACAGTTACCTTCAACTTCATTCTTTGCTGTGTAAATTTCTCTTTTCCTTCATTACAACAGCATTACTAGCCATGTCTTTTACTTCATCTTATGAAGCACACTAATACTTTGATTGTTGTCTATATTTTTAATAAATATGTTGCTGGTGCCAATTTATGCCTGTCATAAGTGCAAAAGTATTAAAAATAAGAAAATGTAGTTTCTTTCCTTTACAAAAAGTGCACATAAATGCACTTTTTGTAAGGGAAATTGAATATTGAATATTGATCATATAAGCCTTATTTATAATAATAAGTACAGATGTTTTTTTCTCTTTATCGTTTGCAACCATATTTCCTTTTTTATTATGTATTTAGCAAACAGTAAGTTTCACTAATTAGGCGTATGGTTACGAACTTAACATCAGATATCGACATTATACTAATTATTGCCCAGGGAAGACATTTTGTAACTATCAAAGCAA
Source organism: Mastigoproctus giganteus (assembly GCF_048544385.1). Lineage (NCBI taxonomy): Eukaryota > Metazoa > Arthropoda > Arachnida > Uropygi > Thelyphonidae > Mastigoproctus > Mastigoproctus giganteus. The sequence goes on along the minus strand of NC_143577.1, from coordinate 144,476 downwards.
GGAATGTAATAAGTAATTCTTCCACACTTGCTAATCTGGTCATTGAGAGAGACAAGATTCTTTCTTACCAAATCCATACTGTGATTACCATATACCTGTGAAGGTGATCCTCCATTGCTTTTTAACCATTATTTTTCCATGCTTTTTAACCATTATTTTATGGCACGGATATCATGCTTACAGGTCTCTGATTACTCTCTTTGTCCTTTTATCTCCCTTTGTGTATAGGGAAGACATATTCACATCTCTGGTCTGCAAGGACAATTCCACTGAAGTTATTGTGGTTACTAATACATTAGACCTCAGGAGCTTTGCAACACAATTTGTTGTATGACAGTTCAGTGTGTGTGTGAGAATATATCATATGACAACTGGGCAAAATATAATTTGCAGACTGTGAGTGTTGTGCATGATAATTTGGCGTAAATTTGTCTGGTCTCCATATTAATACCCTTTTGGTATCACAGTAGTTAGGATAACTGACCTCTTATGCTCTATGGAAAAGGGCTTGATCAAATCTCATCATGGCAGAAGGAATATTTTAATGAGCTATTCATCCCCTTTTAGCAATTTTTTTTTTAACAAACAAGGAAACTGACAGTACATGCAATTTACAACTGTTATTAGCATTAGCAAGGGCACATGATGCAAGAAAGCAAGTTTATATAGCATCAGCCAAAAAAAAAAAAAAAAAAAACCCTTCTCATTTCACTTATCCACCGACTACAAATGTTTGTCTAGTTCTACCTTGAATCTGTTTTTTTTTTTTTTTTTTTTTTTTTATGAAAACCCCAAACACGAGAGGTATTAGAACCTATAGTACTTGGTACTGTGCTTGGGTTGGAGGTTGAGAAGATGAAAGAAGATATTTGTTAACATTAGACTTGAACTTCTAAAGACTGTAATTTTCAGGAAATACGTACGAAGGACGGTTGTTCCCGAAAACAGCAGTTGAATGAATAAACGAGGAAGATGAAAAGTTGGTTTTGTGAATTTGAAGTTGGACAGCAAATGGATGTTGGCTGGTGGCAGCACATGTTCGGACTGCTTTCAAAGAGAGAGCAGGAATTATAGAAGCCAATTCAGAAGAACAGTGCTCATGGAAGTATCTGTAGAAAAGGCATGCAGCAGAAACAGTACGTCTATGAAACAGAGAGTGGAGAGACTCAGTTAAAGAGGAGTCATTAATTAACCCAACTGCCCTCTTCTGAATGGGAATCTAGAAGCCTGAGAGAGGTTTTGGGGGTACCACCCCAGATGTGGGAACAATATTCCATGGTAGGGCGGATTTGTGATTTGTACAAAGTGAACAGCTGTTTGGAAGACAAGTAAGGCTGAGAGCGAAAGAGAAAACCAAGTTTTTTAGATGCAGAGGAAGCAATATTTGTAATGTGCTTGTGCCAAGAGAGAGATTAGAAGTCAGGGTAATCCCCAAAAGAGATATATCATTTTGCCTAGACATCGGAGTGTCACCAAAGAAAAGCATAGGAGCAGGAGAATCCTTTTTTGTGAGATATAAGACAAGACTGAGTTTAAGCTATCAACTTCTATAACGACAGATGGAAGTTTGTTCCAGCAATCAACCACCTGCTGGCTAAAGGCAAACTTCTGCACATCTATCCTACAACTGTGCTTCCTCAATTTGAATTTATGCCCCCTCAAGTGATTATTCTGAGCAAGTGGAAGTATCCCATCAGCATCAACCATGCTCAAACCATTCAAGGCTTTATACACCTTAATCAGATCTCCTCGCATGTGTCTAGTCTCCAGACAAAGTAATTTGCAAAACTTAAGCCTTTCTTTGTAACAGCAACCCTTTGTTCCATTCACTAATCTTGTTGCCCTTCTCTGTTCTCATTCTAACAGCCTACATCCTTCTTAAAATGAAGCCTCCAGACCTGTATACAGTACTCAAGGTGTGGACTGACCATTGCCTTATACAAGGAGATAATCACCTTATCCCTGCTAGAAAAATTCCTGTATATCATTGACAAGACACCAATGGCTACTCTTCCAGATCATCTACACTGCTCAGAAAACTTCATATCTGCCTGCACAATTACCCACAGATCCTTTTCACTCTACCTCTGTCAGTGTATTACCACAGAGTTGATACGTTACCCTGGGGTTGCTGCTTCCCATATGCAGTACTTTCCATTTGTCAATATTAAACATCAGTTGCCACCTCTCACCCCATCTGCTCAAGTTTTCTGGATCCCTGTCATTAGTGTCATTAACAACCCTGCCAACCTTTGTATGGTCTGCAAACTTGGACATTAAGCCTGATATCATCATCAATATCATTAATGAATACAGAAAGCAACAATGGACCCAACACAGAACACTGGGGTACTCCACTGATAAAATTAGTCCATGAAGATCAGTGTCCATTGATTACCACTCTCTGTCTTCTCCCACTCAACAATCCACATATCAATAGCAGCAATTTGGCTCCAGTGCCACATTGCTCCAATTTGTGCAGCAGTCTTCCATGTGCAAAGTATCAAAAGCCTTTCTAAGATCCAAATATATGATATCAAAATTATTCTTTGCATTCAGTTCCTTGTGACTACATCATAGTATCCAATCAAATTGGTCAGACAAGACTTTCCCTTAACAAACTCATGCTGTGTCCGAGCTATAACTGAAGTCTTGTCTAGATGATCTTGCAATGCTTCTTTAACCAGTGCCTTCATTAATTTCCCTGGAACAGAAGTTAAACTAACAGGTCTGTAATTACCTGTCTCCCCTTTGATCCTGCTTTGTGGATTGGGGTCACATTTGCACATTTCCGGTCCATGAGTACCTCCCCTGCGTCCAAAGAAACTGTCGTAATTATGGCTAAGGGTTTGCTTACTTCCTTTGCTGCCTCCTTTAATATAACTGGATAGATTCCATCCACCCTAGGTGCCTTTCTTATGTCTATCCTCAACAACTGCTTCTCCACTTTACTCTCAGTTATTACAAGATTATCTAGCTTACTGCCAGAGTTTAATACACCTCTGGCATTTCCCTCCCTGAATATCTTCTCATGTGTGAATGTAGATGCAAAATATTCATTTAGTTTGTTAGCTACCTGAGCAGGATCATCAACGCTGAACTATCGATATCAAGTGGACTAGTGTGATTCATCCCCTTATAGAGTTTACATTAGTAAAGAACTCTGCTGTTTTTCTTTGCATCATTTGCCAAAGATTTCTTGTAATTTCACCTATGCCTGCCTAACCTCCATTGTGACTTGGTTACAGTCCAGCTTATATCTATCATAGGCTTCTGTCATCTGTTAATTTATATGTATCCCATGCATTTGTCTTCTCTGCCACATATATAATTAGTTCACCTGACATCCATTTAGGCCTAAATCTTGAACAATATATCTTAGTTGGCATGAAAAGCCCAGTGGCTTCCAAGATTATTTCTTTGAATGCTTCCCATTTTGAATTTGCTGTTGGTTATATTATGGATACCTCAAAGTTTTTAATTGTTTGATGAAAAGATGAATACACTTTTAATTACCCACCTTTAATCAGAAGTTAGAAAGGGCCTCCTGGGGGACACCTCACTAGGCCAAGTGTTTCACTGTCAGGGAGTCCATTTCTGGGACCTCCTTCCACAATGTGTAAGGACGTTCAGCCACCTGTGTCCTTTCAACACTTCTGCTCTTAATCCCTCCATGGTGCTAATTTATGAATATTAAAAGCATTAACTTTTACTGCTTTCAACTGTCAGAATGATGTTGCAAATGTCAGAAGACTTGCTTTAACTAGCTGGTCTTTACTTTTGATCTCTGGAAGAACTCAACTGCAGTATCTATTTTCTAAAGATGCAGCCTCAGTGCTAAGAGCAGAGCATTCTCAATGCTGTTGGGATTCTTCCTCTTGCTCAGATTACACACTTGAGCGTCATGAAAGTTCAAATTGAGAAAAGATAAGTTACAGAATAGATATGTAGAAATTTGCTTTTAGCCAGTGGGTGGTTGATTGGCACAAACTTCCGTCTGTTGTTGTTGGGGGGAGTTGATAGTTTAAATAAATTCAGGGAAGAACTAGACAAACTTTTGGAGGGAATGGAAATTGGTGAAATGGGAAGGGAAGTGGTTTTTTTTTTTTTTCTTTTGGCTGATGATATATAAGCTTGTTTTCTTGCATCATGTAGCACTACTGATACTAATGCTAACTGAAGTGAAAATAAAGTTTAAAAAAGTTTTTTCTTGTTTCTCAAACTTTAACCTGTCCACGGTACTATTTTTATAGGATAACCGTAAAAAATCGAGAATGTGCAAAGTTGGATATTACATACCTTATCAAAAATGTCATATAAGGAACCCCGACATAACCAAGTGATCAAGAATAAGAGTGCAGTAGCATACACTCTTTGAGTGGACCATGGTTCAACCCTGTGATGGTCAAATATGATGAATGATTGTATTCATGAATTATTGTAAAGTTCTCTGACCCGGTGGCTGTACTGGAAGTATAAACATGGACATTTTTGTACTTGAAATAAGAACAACTCAAGCATCAATAAATTAACTATTTACTATTCAACATGGCATGCTGTAAATGAACCGAATTCTTGCATAGAATTCTTATATCACTATACACCAAATTCTTGCACAGAATTAATTCACATATTATAATACACTTAATTCTTGTATAGAATTCACATATTATATGCAGGATTGTCGCACAGAATTCACGTGTTATAATACACTGAATTCTTGCATAGAATTCACATATTATAATAGAGATAACCTTCATATAACACAGTAGTCGGGTTCCCATAAAATCTTGTGTAGTGTGAAACTGTGTTATATGGGACTAAGAACCAGTACAAAAAGGGGTGGATATGCTCTAAGAGCTAACAAAAATACACCAATATTTTCCAGTTATGTTAACAAAACTGGAAAATATATACCATTCTAGATTTCATGTATCTTCTGCTATTTTTAAAAAATCGTTAATCTGGGTTTGTTTGCTTTTGCTTGATAGATCTGTAATTTCATATGGAACTAAACATTTTTTTTTGAAGCTCCCTTTTGAACTTGGTCTCCTTTCAGTCGAAGAATATGAATTCAAAAAATAAGATTCTAATTACTCAGCTAACAACCCCAGGGGCTCACATCTGGTGAGTATGGGCTTGGCACATCTAGGGTCCTGAGCTGGATATCATCAGTCTTCTCTTTCTTGATGATTCCCTTCTACTTCTCTGTCTCTCTCAGGGTAACTTGAGAATTTTTTTTTTTTGGCTGGTGCAGCATAAGCCTCAGGCTTCTTTGCACCATATAGGTAATAATAATAATTTTATCTTTCCCTATACTTTTTAGTGTAAATTTGGAAGTTCAAAATTTTCATCAGTGCTATCATCCTCTGAATTTATTTGATTTTTCTCCGATGCCATTTCCACTAAATTCGCTTCGCCAGCTTATTTTTCTACCAGTAATTCTTGAATGTTTTCAGTAGTCGTATTGTTTTTTTTTTCAGGAGAATCGGCGACTAAGGCTGTGTTGCTCTGTGTGTTCTGAGGTCGATTTTCTATTTTTCTGGATGAAAAACCTGAGTTTCCTGGGAGGAAAACCATGCTACCCTTGTCTGAGACCGAATAACTCAGCCCCGTTGTGAAAAGGACCCATAAAAATTCCTCCTGTCATCTATAGGATTTGAACTTATGTCTTTTCGGTGTGGGAATGACAGCAATTCTACAAAACCATTATTGGTTGGGTCCATTATTGTTTTCTGTATTTATAAATGATATTGATGATGGTATATCGGGCTTAATGTCCAAGTTTGCAGACGATTCAAAGGTTGGCAGGGTTGTCAAGGACACTACTGACACTATGCTGCTGCAACAGGACCTGGAAAGGTTGAGCAGATGGGCTGAGAGGTGGCAAATGAAGTTTAACATTGACAAATGTAAAGTACTACACATGGGAAACAGCAACCCCAGAGCAACGTATCAACTCTGTGGTACTACACTGACAGTGGTAGAGAATGAAAGGGACGTGGGGGTGGTTGTGCAGGCAGATATGAAGTTCTCTGAGCAGTGCAGACGGGCTGCAAGAGTAGCTCATGGAGTATTGTCAATGATATACAGGAATTTTTCCAGCAGGGATAAGGAGGTGATTATTCCATTGTGTAAGGCGATGGTCAGGCCACACCTAGAGTACTGTATGCAGGTCTGGAGGCCTCATTTCAAGAAGGATGTAGAGCTGCTGGAACGAGTACAGAGAAGGGCAACAAGATTAGTGAATGGAACAAAGGGGTGCTCTTACGAAGAAAGGCTTAAGTTTTGCAAATTACAGTGTCTGGAGACTAGGCACCAGCGAGGTGATCTGATAGAGGTGTATAAAGCCTTGAATGGTTTAAGCATGCTCAATGCTGATGGGATTCTTCCTCTAGCTCAGAAAAATCACCTGAGAGGGCATAAATTCAAATTGAGGAAAGACAGATGTAGGATAGACGTGCGGAAACTTGCCTTTAGCCAGCGGGTGGTTGGTTGGTGGAACAGACTTCCATCCCTTGTGGTGGAGGTTGATAGCCTAAATAAGTTTAAGGCTCAGCTGGACAGGTATTTTGAACGAACAGAGGGGTGAAGTGGAAGTGGGTTTTTTTTTTTTTTTTTTTTGTTTTTTTTGGCTGATGCTGCATAAGCTTGCTTTCTTGCATCAAATGCCTCTACTAATGCTAATGCTAAAAACTGGTTACCTACAAGGGCCTCACTAGTCATATCATCAAAACCTTCCCCTCCTACTAACTTAGCAAGTTTTACTATTGCACGGATTCTTTCTGTTGGTTCGACCATATTTCCTGAATGAACTGACTCTGGCAAAACATTTTTCCAACACGCATTTAGTGTAGTAGTAGTAGTAGTGGCATGTGATTCAAGAAAGCAAGTTTGAGCTTATGCAGCATCAGCCAAAAAAAAAAAATCACACCATTCCCTCCAAATGCCTGTCCAGTTCCTCCTTAAATTTATTTAACCTATCAACTTCCACAGCGACAGATGGAAGTTTGTTCCAGCAGTTAACCACCAACTGGCTAAAGGCAAATTTCCGCACATCTATTCTACATCTGTCTTTTCTTAATTTGAATTTATGCCCCCTTAGGTTCGTAATCTGAACAAGTGGAAGAATCCCATCAGATTTCAGCATGCTCAACCCATTCAAGGCCTTATACACCTCAATCAGATCACCGTGCAGGTGCCTAGTCTTCTCCAGACACTGCAATTTGCAGAACTTAAGTGGATCCCTTCATTCTCCTCACCAATCTTGTTGCCCTTATCTGTACACGGCCCCGAGTGCCAAGCGATAGTGCCCAAGCGATATTTTGTGCGATACATAGCGTTCTTTCTCAGCGGATTAGTTATATTTATTTTCCAGTGTCACTATTCTTCTTGTTTTTCTTAAGTGATTCTTTACTTAAAAGCTTTGAAGTAGAATCCAGAAAGGAAATACACCTTTCTTTCCTTGTGTATATATATATATAATCCGTACTAACCTAACTAAACCTCTAAACCGCTTGGTCACTGGTGGCACCGCTCCTGCCTCCATGTGGCGGGGCTGGAAACCTGGGAGAAGAAAAACACTCTCCCGGGGCAAAAAGGAGCAAAGATGGACATAAATAGACATGCCACTTATGGATCTCATGATCCAGATCTCTCAAACAGAGAAGACTTAAATGCAGGAAATGCAAAACGGCAGAAAAAAGAAAGAACAGAAACCCCTGCTCCTCTTTTTTTGATACTGCATTCTTTGACTGACAATCCTTTGAGTAAGCTCTCCCCATTCTTAATACAGAAATATCTTGAGAATGTGGCGGGCCCACCAAAAATGGTTAGAAGATTAAAATCCGGAGACCTTCTAGTGGAGATGAACGAGAATAAACACTCGGAAAAACTATTAAAAATATCGACTTTTGGTGGAATTCCCACAAAGGTTACCCCGCATGCCACCTTAAACCCCTCTAAAGGGGTAATAGCCGAGTGGGATCTCCTTAACGTATCTGAGGAGGAAATCGTTCAGGAATTAGGCGATCAAAATGTAATAAATGCCAAAAGGATAGTCATTAAGAAAGATGAGGTTCTTACTCCTACCCGAACGGTCATTCTTACATTTAAAACACCAATTTTACCAACAACTGTTAAAGCTGGATATTTAAGGTGCAAAATTCGACCTTATATTCCAAACCCAGTCTGGTGTTTTAAATGCCAAAAATTTGGACACTCACAAGCAGTCTGCAGGGGTGTAACCACCTGTGCCTCCTGTGGTTCAAAAGAGCATGTTCACACAGACTGCCCCACTGAAATACAAAGCTGCCCAAGGGGAATCATTCAGCATTTTCAAAGGAGTGCATCCAGTGGCAGACTGAAAAGAAATACAAAAGTACAAAGTGGAACACAAGGTGCCATACCAAGAAGCAAAAAGATTTATTTTGCTTCTTGCTATTTATTTGAAATTTTTTTTTTTTTTTTTTTTTTTTTTTATTTGAAATTTGAAACAATTTATTTGAAATTGTTTAATTTCAAATAAATTGCCATCTTATTCTTCAGTTGTAAAAAAGCAACGATCCATAACAGTACAAACAGATTGTTCAGTTCCGCCAAGCATCTCAATTTCTGATTGGGCCAGGTCAGTCCTCTCTACACTAAAAGAACAGCCTACCCAACAGCAATCAACTCATTCGGTAAACACACCATTGACAATACCGCCAGATAAAAATTCTGTACAACAGCCAGTTAATCAAACAAGCTATGAAAGAAATAATCAAAAGACCAGTACTGATACCATGGACATAGATAGAAATTCACACCGAGATGACCCACTTCTTGAACTTCATGCAGAAGAGGAGTACATGGACGTCACTAGACCAAATTTCCCAAAAAGGGAAAAAAGACTAGACAGGCAGAAACAGACCACATCCCGTAAGCAAGCAGACACACCCGATAATCCTCAATAATGCATAGAATCATTCAATGGAATTGTCGCGGACTCCAAGCTAACTCAGACGATGTTTATGACTTAATTACCGAATATAAGCCTGCTGTTCTTTGTCTACAGGAAACAAACCTGACCCCTAAAATAACTATGAGCATAAAACATCATATAATGCTTAGAAAGGATAGGAACGACTCTAATACAGCACAGGTGTAGCATTGCTAGTGAACTCCATTCAGACCAGTCCCACTGCAAACAACTTTAGAAGCAATTGCTGCTAGAGTTATGGTTAAGATAGCGGTAACAGTTGTTTCCATATACCTTTCGCCAAACTATTCATACTCTCTAGTAGATTTGAATGATTTAGTTACTCAGCTTTTCTGTATCTTGGGTGACTGGAATGGGCATCACCTCCTATGGGGTTCCTCGCACCTTGATAGAGAGGTCAGTTAATTGAAAAATTTCTTGAAAGGCACAACTTAACATTATTAAACAATGGGACTCACACGTACGTGCATCTTTCCTCAAGGTCAACTTCTGCAATTGATCTTTCAATATGCTCGCCAAACCTCCTTCCTCTTATTGATTGGACGGTCACTGATAACCTGCGAAATAGTGACCACTTTCCAGTAATATGCACACTATCGGCTAATTCTCCTCCTCAAACTGAGATAAAAACTGTTTTGAAATTCGACAAAGCTAACTGGAAGAAATATCAAGAGCTGGCACATCTAGATATTCAGACTATTGAGACCCTCACCATTGACTCTGCCGTAACTTACATAACTCAGCAAATGATAGCAGCTGCAGAAACCAGTATACCCAGATCATCCATGAAAACTCGCTCCCACCCAAAAATATGGTGGAATGAAGCCTTTAGCAATGCGAAAAAAAGAGAAGAATAGATACTGGAACTTATTTCGTAAATACCCAACCACAGCTAATCTCATACAGTTCAAGAAAGCTAGAGCTAAATCTCGTCACATACAAGGAATAAGCAAAAAAGAGACATGGTCTAAATATGCCTCCTCTATAAACAGGACCACAAATATCAGAACTGTTTGGACTAAAGTTCGAAGAATTAATGGAAAATATCCACCTATAACCACTCCGATAATATATCTAAAGGCAAAGAAATCTGCAATCTTCTCGATATTTCTAATACATTAGGTGAAACCTTTGAAAAAATCTCCACTGTAACCGCATTTGAGCCAAGTTTCCAGGCACATAAAATACAAGTAGAAAAATATAATCTCACTTTCAGTACTTCACGACAGCATCCATATAATGTACCCCTTACCATGGCAGAGTTACGTAGCGCACTTGCAAGATCCAAAAATAGTGCTGCTGGCCCTGATGGAGTGTACTATGCCATGATATATCACTTGAGTGAAGAATCCCTTTCTGCTCTGCTAAAACTGTATAATAGAATCTTTGGCGAAGACTACTACCCTACCAGTTGGCGTCATTCTATTGTATTAGCTTTCCCAAAACCAGGAAAGGACCATTCAGATCCAGCAAATTACCGACCGATAGCGTTAACTAGTTGTATAGAAAAAGCATTAGAAAAAATAATTAATGCCAGATTGACATGGTTCCTAGAGACTGAATGCATTCTAAGTCAAAATCAATATGGATTTCGAAGAACTAGATCAACACTTGACCTTATGGTCAAAGCTGAAGGAAACATCCGAAATGCATTTCTCAGGAACGAACACCTAGTGATGATATGTCTTGACATCGAAAAAGCTTTTGATACAACCTGGCGGTATGGAATTCTTCACGATCTCTATGAATCCGGTATTCGTGGTCATCTTCCAAAATTTATCCAGAACTTTTTGAGCAATAGGACCTTTCAGGTACGATTTCACTCTGCTCTCTCACAAACATTTGTGCAAGAAGAGGGGGGTCCCTCAGGGTTCTGTGCTTAGTGCCACGCTCTTCTCTCTCAGGATTAATTCCATTACAAAATGTATTCCCGACACAGTTGAAACTTAACTGTATGCCGACGATCTGGCGATCTCAAGCCACTCACAAAACATGCGTTTCATTGAAAGGCAGCTTCAAGGTACAATTAACAAGCTTGTTCAGTGGGCCAAAAATAATGGATACAGACTTTCAAAACAAAAAACAACAGCAATTCATTTTTGCCGTAAACGGAATTTACATCCAGATTCCGATTTACATCTTAATTCTCATCCAATTTCTTTTCAACAGAGTATTAGCTTTCTTGGATTAATTCTGGATAGAAAACTTAGTTTCTTAGAGCATATTAAACATATTCGTACAACCTGTCTAAAGAAGCTGAATCTATCTCCTCAGGGCAATTTCCGCTATGTCATGGGGTGCAGATCGGTACATGTTGCTGCACTTATACCGGTCGCTCATAAGATCCAAACTAGACTATGGGTCACCTGTATATGCCTCAGCTAGAGAAAGTGTATTAAAATGGCTCGACCCAGTACATCACAATGCCCTCCAAATTGCACTGGGAGCTTTTCGTACATCGCCAGTTCAGAGTCTCTATACGGAAGCACATGAACCACCCCTATTTCTTCGTCGGCAAGCTCTGTTATTAAGTTATGCAGCAAAAATCAGAAGTTTCCTACATCATCCTATAAAACAGTATTTATTCACCCCAAAATGGCATAATTTGTACCAAAATAAACCTTTGCAGAATAAACCATGTGGCATTAGATTACAAAGCATAACTACGTGCAGGGAACTAAATATGAATGACATAATTCTAGATATTAGCACGGCTATGCCACCATGGCAAATACCCTTGGCCAATGTTGACCAACATTTCCAACAATGGGGAAAGAATGCACTTCCAAATTTCAGTATTCAGCAGATCCATGCAACTCACTCTTTTCAGTTCTCTAGTTTTACCCAAATTTACACTGATGGTTCCAAGACAGATAGTAATGTTGGAGCAGCTGCAGTTCTACCAAACAATACAATATCCCAGCAGCTCCCTTTGGAGTACAGTATTTACACCGCAGAACTGTATGCTATCCTGATGGCTCTGGACAATGTAAAACAGTCATTATATCCTCAAACTATTATCTACACCGATTCCTTAAGTGCTGTATCTGCTCTTCATTGTAAATTTCCTTCCAGTCATCCATTTCTACAACAAATTCAAACCAAGTTAGTGCAGCTTCTTGCAAACGGGCAAAAATTAATTTTCTGTTGGATACCTGGGCACTCTGGAATCAGAGGAAACGAACAAGCGGATCTTGCAGCCAAGAACGCCAGTCACATAAAATCAGACATGCAGATACCTTACACAGATTTAAAACGCATCATACATACCAATGTTAGAAAAAAATGGCTATCCATTTGGCAGGGAGAAAAAAGCAATAAGCTTTTTCAGATTAAAAACGATCACAAGAAGTGGCTATCAAGCCTAAGAGGCAATAGAAAGGAAGAAGTAGTACTTGCTAGAATTCGAATAGGACATACTCACCTAACTCATAGTTATTTACTCACTCAGGATGACCCTCCACTATGCAGCAACTGTCAAACTCAACTCACAGTAAACCACTTGATCATTGAATGCCCATTATATCTGAGAGAACGAAAAACAGCTTTCTCTTCACATCTATATTCTTCTAACCTTACCACAGATTCTCTGAGACCGACAAGATATTAATGATGTTGTTACCTTCCTCAAATTGATAAACAAATATCACCTGATCTGAATCCTTTTATTTAATATAACAATCATGTATCAAATAAGATTGAAATAGGTGCATTATGGCCTTAGTAGCCCTTGCATCAATAAATCCAAAAACAACAACAACATTATCTGTAGCAAACCCTTAGCCATAATTATGAGAGCTTCTTTGGATTCAGGGGAGGTACCCATGCACTGGAGATGTGCAAATGTGACCCCAATTCACAAAGGAGGATCAAAGGGCGACACAACCTGCTAGACCTGCTAGTTTAACTTCTGTTCCACGAAAATTAATGGAGGCACTTGTTAAAGAAGCACTGCAGCATCATCTAGACAACACTTCAGTTATACCTCAGACACAGCATGGTTTTGTTAAGGGAAAGTCTTGCCTGACCAGTTTGATTGGATACTATGATGTGGTTACAAAGGAACTGGATGCAAAGAATAATTTTGATATCATATATTTGGATCTTAGAAAGACTTTTGCTGCTTTGCACATGGAAGACTGCTGCACAAATTGGAGCAGTGTGGCATTGAAACCAAATTGCTGCTATGGATAAAGGGATGGTTGAGTGGGAGAAGACAGAGAGTGGTAATCAATGGACACTGCTCATCATGGACTAATGTTATTAGTGGAGTCCCTCAGGGTTCAGTGTTGGGTCCATTGTTGTTTTCTGTATTTATAAATGGTATTGATGATGGTATATCAAGCTTAATGTTCAAGTTTGCAGACGATATGAAGGTTGGCATGGTTGTTAAGGACACTAATGACAGTACGTTGCTACAACAGAATTTAGAAAAGTTGAGCAGATGAGCTGAGAGGTGGCAAATGAAGTTTAACATTGACAAATGTAAAGTACTACGTATGGGAAGCAGTAACCCTAGAGTGACGTATCAACTCTGTGGTACTACACTGACAGTGTTAGAGAATGAAAAGGACCTGGGGGTAATTGTGCAGGCAGATATGAAGTTTTTTGAGCAGTGCAGACAGTCTGCAAGAGTAGCTCATGATGTCTTGTTAAAGATATCCAGGAATTTTTCTAGCAGAGATGTTGTTGTTGTTTGGTTTTTAGGAGCATTAGCAACTAAGGCCATATTGCTCCACCTAGCAGAGATAAGGAGGTGATTATTCCCTTGTATAAGGCAATGGTCAGGCCACACCTTGAGTATTGTATACAGTTCTGGAGGCCTTATTTTAAGAAGGATGTAGAGCTTGTTGGAACGGGTACAGAAAAGGGCAACAAGATTAGTGAATGGAACAAAGTTATGAAGAAAGGCTTAAGATTTGCAAATAACAGTGTCTGGAGACTAGGCATCTGCAAGGTGATCTGATTGAGGTGTATAAAGCCTTGAATGGTGTGAGCATGCTCTATGCTGATGGGATTCTTCCTCTTGCTCAGAATAAATGCCTGAGAGGGCATAAATTCAAATTGAGGAAAGACAATTGTAGGATAGATGTGCGGAAGTTTGCCTTTAGCCAGCAGGTGGTGGATTGCTGGAACAAATTTCCATCTATCGTCATCGAGGTTGATAGCTTAAATAGATTCAAGGCAGAACTATGCAAACATTTGGAGTGAGTGGATTGGTGAAATGAGAATTTTTTTTTTTTTTTTTTTTGGCTGATGCTATATAAGCTTGCTTTCTTGCATCATGTGCCTTTACTAATTCTAATGTTCTCCGAACCATTCTTGCACGATTTTAGCATGATGCACTGTTTCATTGGGATCTATGAAATGGCCATCCCCTTCAGAATAAAATTTTAGCCTTGTAGGTCCAATTTAAAATTCAGGTAATCTATGAATGACATTCGACCTTTCACCAGTATCAAAAACCTAGTCCACACCAACAAAACATTCCCCATACCACAACAGGCATGGGCCATCACTTTCTTTGGTTCTCGCCACACACTCTACCTGCCTACCATTAGCGCAAATGAAAGTGTATTGTGATTTGTGTTAGCACACAACTTTCTTTCATTGTTGTTTCACTTGTAATCATGAGTTCTTGGCACCACTGCAAGAGCAGATTTTTCTGTTTCTTTGAAACAAGTGGATTCTGAATAGTCAGGTGACTGCTAATACCCAATTTCTTCAATTCCCTGCAAATGTTACAGATTGAAATAAGGCAGTTGTGGGCTTGGCAGAATTTTAGATGTTATTTGCTGCACACCGGGTGCTCAATTTTTCTGTACATTTCTTCCTAGACTACGATGGCTTTGCTCTTGAAGTATTGTTTTCTTGTCATATTTATGCCTTTGAGATGAGGAAGAACTGCTAGCTTTCCTGTTCTAAAACTTTCGAGATGGACCCTTTTAAGAAACCAGGTATTTCTTTTGTTTTTTTGAATCATGGCTCTTGCACCCACAAGAAGACCTTATTCAACAGGCCTGATGGTTCATGTGTTTTCCCCATTTGGACTGTAGAGAACAGCTTTTGCAGTCTTTACTCACTGAGGCGGCATATTATCAACACACATCAGTTTTGTTTGCATCTATTTGCATTTCTTCTCTGTGTGACTGCTTTAATACAAAGGTTCATAATTTTATGGCCAGTGTGTGTATAATTAAGAGGAATACAAGTTTCATAGAGAAGGTGTTTTTTTTTTTTTTTGGACAATCCGGAAAAACTGGCTTCCTTGCATGTTTTAGGCTTTACTAAATAATTGCAATCAATTGAGAATTTTATTTTATTGAAAATTGATTGAACCACATAAAGATGTCAAGATCTTTGTTAACAGGGAACAACTGAATGTCTTAAAATTCAATTCATTGTTTATAATTATATCTAGGAAATAAACTCATACACCGACCATTGAACAAAATTTACTGTAACTAAAATTTTTACAAATAGTATAAAAACAAATTATTTACAATAAACTAATAATTGTATATTGCGGAATACTAAAAACTGTAATAAAAGATCGTTTACCATAAACTAAGCTAAAATATAAAATTAAAAGCGCTAAAAACCTGGAGCTTTCGAGAGCGTCAGCTCTCTTCTTCAACAGTAATATGACTTTCTGCAACATCTCCTTAAATAGCAGGTTCACGGTTCCTCCACACGTGGTATTTCTCCACGTGGTTCAATCGGCACATGGTCAGAACCGGAAGCGTCTCGGGTACTTGGCAAATAAAATCGTTCATCCGAATTTAATACAATTGTTTCAAAAATAGGATGAATACGCATGCCTCTATCTCTATTCATGGTATTCTTACTGGATGAACCAATCCGTAAACCCTCGAGCCATTTACGCTCCCAGTATCCGTGTGCACGATCCAAAATAATAGCGTCCTCCGGAGAGATTTGATGCTGCTTCTCCCAAAAATGTTTGGCCACAGCAGACTTACTGAAATCAGCGGTTCGTATGGCATTTAAATGTTCCCCCAGACGATCCCTAAGTCGTCGTTTTGTTTCCCCCACATAACACTCCCCACAATCCGGGCATTCTATTCTATAAATAACTCCGCTACTGAGATCTTTTGGTATACGGTCTTTGACCTGAGACACAGCTGTGCACAGCCTCCGCCCAGGAAGCTGTACACAGCGTGTCTTATAACCCCGTAAAATTCTTGCCAGATGCTCAGTAAGGCCCGGATAGTAGGTAATGTATGCGGTGGCTACCGGGACGAATGACTCCCTGCGCTCAGACACCCCTCTACTATATCTATACAGGATCCTCTGGGGGTATCCGCACTTTCTAAGTTCTGCCGTGACACGATTAATTTCTTTCTTTTTATCCTCAGAAGTGGTACAGTGTGATCTTACTCTGTCAAATAAAGCTTTTGCTACACTATTCTTGTATTGTCCAGCTTGTGCTGAATTATAGTGGGTGTATTGGCCTCTACACATGGGTTTTTTAAAAACTGACGTCTTAAGCCTAGAACCCACCCTAGAGACCAGTACATCCAAAAACGACAGAGTACCGCCTGTTTCCACCTCTGAGGTAAATTGTATAAATTGGGAGAAGCTATTAAGCCAACAAACGGGATCATCCTCCCTTCCCTTCTGGACCAGGGCAAAGGTATCATCAACGTATCTTCTCCAATTCCTGATAGGAAACGAACACCCACTAAAAACCCTACTTTCCAACTCCTCCATATCCAAGTTGGCCACGGTGGCACTAATGAGTGAACCCATGGCCGTACCGCGAACCTGCTTATACATAGTTCCTTGAAATAACATGGTAGTGCTAGCTAGACATAATTCTACCCCGGTACAAATATCTTCCACACCGAGCAGTGATCTATTACCAAGTGAGGCATCCCTGGTCAATGCCATTTTTACACAATATACTGCATGATTAATAGGAATACATGTAAATAAAGATACAACATCAAAAGAGATCATGCTCCCATCATCATTTATAGTCAAATTCCCCACAAAATTCACAAACTCTCTACTGTCCTTAACAACATACTCGGATTGCCCCACTATGGGTGCAATTAATTTGGCCAAGTACCCTGATAGCGCATAGGAAGGACTCCCTATAAATGAAACTATAGGTCTCAAGGGTACTTCTGCCTTATGAATTTTTGGCAGTCCATAGAATCGCGGGAGTTGACTACCTGTAGTGTGTAATGACCAGTAACTCTCCTTGGAAATCTTCTCCATGTTTAACCAGGATTGTACCAATTTATTGACTCGCCGTTCCAGACCCACCAATGGGTTCCTCTGGACCACCTTGTTTTTTATAAATGTTATTTCAAGGAACTATGTATAAGCGGTACGGCCATGGGTTCACCCATTAGTGCCACCGTGGCCAACTTGGCCATGGAGGAGTTGGAAAGTAGGGTTTTTAGTGGGTGTTCGTTTCATATCAGGAATTGGAGAAGATACGTTGATGATACCTTTGCCCTGGTCCAGAAGGGGAGGGAGGATGATGCCGTTTGTTGGCTTAATAGCTTCTCCCAATTTATACAATTTACCTCAGAGGTGGAAACGGGCGGTACTCTGTCGTTTTTGGATGTATTGGTCTGTAGGGTGGGTTCTAGGCTTAAGAGACAGTTTTTAAAAAACCCATGTGTAGAGGCCAATACACCCACTATAATTCAGCACAAGCTGGACAATACAAGAATAGTGTAGCAAAAGCTTTATTTGACAGAGTAAGATCACACTGTACCACTTCTGAGGATAAAGAGAAAGAAATTAATCGTGTCACGGCAGAACTTAGAAAGTGCAGATACCCCCAGAGGATCCTGTATAGATATAGTAGAGGGGTGTCTGGGTGTAGGGAGTCGTTCGTCCCGGTAGCCACCGCATACATCCCCTACTATCCGGGCCTTACTGAGCATCTGGCAAGAATTTTACGGGGTTATAAGACACGCTTTGTACAGCTTCCTGGGCGGAGGCTGTGCACAGCTGTGTCTCAGGTCAAAGACCGTATACCAAAAGATCTCAGTAGCGGAGTTATTTATAGAATAGAATGCCCGGATTGTGGGGAGTGTTATGTGGGGGAAACAAAATGACGACTTAGGGATCGTCTGGGGGAACATTTAAATGCCATAAGAACCGCTGATTTCAGTAAGTCTGCTGTGGCCGAACATTTTTGGGAGAAGCAGCATCAAATCTCCCCGGAGGATGCTATTATTTTGGATCGTGCACACGGATACTGGGAGCGTAAATGGCTCGAGGGTTTACGGATTGGTTCATCCAGTAAGAATACCATGAATAGAGATAGAGGCATGCGTATTCATCCTATTTTTGAAACAATTGTATTAAGTTCGGATGAACGATTTTATTTGCCATGTACTCGAGACATTTCCGCTTCCGGTTCTGACCATGTGCCGATTGAACCACGTGGAGAAATACCACGTGTGGAGGTACCGTGAACCTGCTATTTAAGGAGATGTTGCAGAAAGTCATATTACTGTTGAAGAAGAGAGCTGATGCTCTCGAAAGCTCCAGGTTTTTAGCGCTTTTAATTTTATATTTTAGCTTATTTTATGGTAAACGATCTTTTATTACAGTTTTTAGTATTCCGCAATATACAATTATTAGTTTATTGTAAATAATTTGTTTTTATACTATTTGTAAAAATTTTAGTTACAGTAAATTTTGTTCAATGGTCGGTGTATGAGTTTATTTCCTAGATATGAGTTTTCCCGACCTCAGAGGCCTCTTTCAGGATATTATAATTATATCTGCTTGACATATAGCAGTGTAAAGTTATATTGAAATTTAATTCCATTGAAAAATTAATTCCATTTAATTAAGTTACTGTGTAACTTAATTAAATATCCTAAATTTTAATGTATTAATTAATATTTGTATTTTAATCAAGCAATCATGAGTATGTGCAGTGAAAGGAAATCATAGTGAAAAACATTGCTGATATGATGCTGAAATTTGGCAAGACCCTTTGGCACACTATGACCCCAACTTTGCAAAGCTCTACCTTAAGTAATACTTACTGTGGATTGAGAATCAGAATCCTAATTGTATGGCGAGTTTGCTGTTGAGATTTAGTGAACTATAAATACTCTTCAGTATTATCTTGACTCCTTATGGATTAATAAAAGGATATAATAAGCTTTCTTTGTTTAGCTACAAGACTGTTGTAATGCAAAAGATGCCAGTTAAGATATTTGATGCTTCATTGTATATTTAATCATAAATATTATAACCCCAGGGTCCTGAGCTGGATATCATCATTCTTCTCTTCCTTGGTGATTCCCTTCTACTTCTGACTCTTGTTCTCTCTCACTTGCTCTCACAGAGAAAAATTTTTTTTTTTTTGGCTGGTGCAGCATAAGCCTCAGGCTTCCTTGCACCATATAGCTAATAATAATAATAATAATGAATGAAATTTTAATTATTTCAATTTTTATTTAAACAATATTTTAAAATTATTTTAATTTAATATAATTTTGTCATTTTATTTATGAATTAAATAATATTAAAGGCTGTTACTAAATTTTTAGTGTAATTTGTTTGATGGGTTGAAAAGTTTTTAGCCCAGTATTAATTGCAAAGGTTGTCTTGTTTTTGTCAATCTGTGCTAACTCTTCTTATGTGTTCACAAAAAATTCCTGGTATTTGTAACTATATTCTCCTTTGCAGTGGGCTTTGAAGTGTGGAAGGTGAATGAAGATGGCAACCATTGAGAGAATCAAGCAGGCAGTGAGTACCATCATTTAAAGGGAATGTCACCGAAAGAAATTCATGAAGACATGTAGCTAACATCAGGGAACCTTGTCCTTCGTATGCCATGGTCAAAAGCTGGGTTAACAAACTTAAGTGTGGATGAGACAGTTAAAGTGCACCCTGCAATAAGAGGCCTGTTACCATGTTGACACCTGCAAATGTGGATGCCATTCATGACCCAAACATGTAAGGCCACAGAATAACATTGGAGCACTTTGAGATGACATTTGAAGTCTCCTGTGAGTAGGCTTGTGATATTGTGACAAATGTTTTAGGAATGAATGTTTCTTTAGGTGGGTCCCTAAAGCACTGATGCAGATCAGAAGTGGGAAAGAGTGAGGCGATGTAATTAGATTGTGCAGCATTTTGAGGTTAATGAAGCTCAGTTTTGGGGACATTATTGATGAAACATAGGTGCACCACTTCAACCTTGAAAACAAAGGAACAATCGAATCAATGGAAGCATCCCCCTCTTCTCCCCCATTCTAAAAAAGTTTCACGTTTAGAAGTCAGCTGGAAAAGTGATTTTGGTTGATTTCCTGAAACGAGGTGCCACTATCAATGCCAAGCATTATTCTAACCTACTGAGACATTTCCACAAGGAATTGAAGCTCAAGAGGTGCTGAAATTGGCCAAAGGAGCCATCTTGCATAATGACAATGCACTGGTGCACACAGTGTTTGTGACTGAGGCAACATAGTCACTCTGCATTCGAACTATTACAGCATCCTCTCTACCCAGCAGATTTGGCTCCTTCAGGCTATTTTTATATTTTCAAATCTAAAAAACCACTTGAAAGGATATAAATTTGACAGTGAAAATCGCTATGATGTATGCAATCAACAACTAGTTTGAGTCAAATTCTTCTGAATTTTGTTTGAGTGGCTTACAAAAGCTAATAGATTGTGCCAGAAAGTGTGTTGACTTAAGGTAGGACTTTCTTAAAAAAATAAATGGGTTTTCATAACTTTCCAGCATTCCTTCTATAAGAGGCTAGAAACTTTTCAATCTCCCCTTTTATGTTAATTCTAAATATTTCATTTCTAAATTGAATTCTGAATTCTATTGAATAGGCTATTATGTCTTTACAGGTGTACTTTGCTGGTGGTGTAGGTACTATAGTGAGAGTTTTAACA
Organism: Mastigoproctus giganteus; assembly: GCF_048544385.1. NCBI lineage: Eukaryota > Metazoa > Arthropoda > Arachnida > Uropygi > Thelyphonidae > Mastigoproctus > Mastigoproctus giganteus. The sequence continues at coordinate 123,584 of NC_143577.1, read as the reverse complement.
GATCGCAAACGAGTATGAATTCAGGATGCTGTAGATTTACATAAGTTTAACTTTGAATTCCAGTTTTTGTGAATTGGCAAATTCAACAGAATGCCATTCTGTAAATGAATAATGCATAGTTTTTGTCTCAAAATGTATTAATGTTTATAAATTGAAACATGGTCATAAAACAAATTGTACTGAAATTAAAATATTTAATTTGCTTTCACTTATGAAGTTTCTTGAAAAAAATATTGGGAGGGATTCTTTGAATGTCCTAGTGACACAGCACGAATCTTTCTTCAACTTTCATATGATCAGTTGTAGTACTTTATTTCACTCATATTTTATTGCACCTGTATCCTGGAGCTATAAGATATATTATTTATAAAGCCAGGAATGACTTTATAAATAAGTCAACTGAACTAACCGGTTATTTCCTTTTGTTCAGTTCAGAGTAGTTCAATTGTCCCTAGCCTTACTTTACCATTCCTGGAACTTTCTAGCTCCACTGCATATTGTCTTTAAACCATGTTGTGTAAGCCCCCTAGAGTGACAGACAAATCAGTAGTGTGTCTTCTTTACTCCACTTTACTAATATTGGCAGTTAATTGCCAATAAATTAATTGCCATAAATCAGTTTTATGGCCTTTCTTTGCATCTCCTTGCAACATTACTTTGTATTTGCTTATCCTCGGCGCCTTCATAGCCAGGTGGGCAGGAGCAGCAGTGTGGAGCACACGCATCTTGATTAGACTGGAGTTCGAGCCTGTGACCACCAAATACGGAGGATGCTGAAAGGTCAGGGAATGACCGCATATCCCTGGAGCAATATAGCCTTAGTTGCTAATGCTCCTAAATAACAAACATTTGCTTATCCTCAAATAAAAATAGTTAATTGCAAAATATGGCAGGATAATGATGTTATTTCTTGTCGTTCATTTGGAAATGTTTGAGTTTGAATCATCCTTCATATCATCCATGATATGAAGAACCTATTGGGGACTTGAATATTGTGAATTAGCTAGTCACAGCCAGAGGTTAGGAATTGATTTATATAATACTGAGTCTGCTGACGAGGCTACTAGTGACGGTCGTGTTCTAAGCCGCTAAGTGGATTTTTCTTATTTATTGATTTGAAATTATTATTTTTCTAAAACTTTTGATTTAAATTTAGTAGTATAACATTATTTTGTGATTTTTTGATTAATTTGGTGTATTTATTCTTTACTCGGCCTTGTAAAAGTATCGGTAAGGGTTTCCACGTGTTCGTAACTACCGCTACCGTTATTAACTTTCCCGCCATTGTGATACCGTACTAGATATACCGTAGGTTATATACCGTACTAGATAGCGTTAGTTGAACTTCGTTAGCAGTTAAATTGTACGTTTAAATAAATACATATAACGACTTAGATTACAAACGTAATATAATTAATAACATAACATAATTAATTAATAAATTAATAGAATCATGACTCAGACCAGAGCAGCAAAGCAAAAGGCTCAAGCTAATGGAAGTGCTGTGGCTCAGAGCAGAACTGAGGGGGGCAGTTGTCCTCTGACTCACAGCCTTATAAAATGCACTGTTTGCTTGATGTTTGCAGAGCAATCGGGTACGGGACATGATACTGCCAAGGGGGATGTCTTTGTGTGTGCGCGATGCAAGGAGTGTATCGATATCAGGCAACAACTCGGCGTTCTTTTGGGCCTATATGAGAGCTTGAAGGACAGGGTGGATGCCCTCGAAGAAACTAAATTGAGGGGCCCATCAAGCTCTCAGCTGCCCACATCAACGCCAGAGCTTGCACTTGGGCATCGCGTGACACAGAGACAACCCCCAAGGCAGAATGCGCTGGTCCCGAAGGAACTAGTAGTTGTTGGTGACTCTATTGTCAGGGAAACGGGGAACATGCTTTGTAAAAAAGATAGGTGGAACAGGACCAGGGTATGTCTGCCAGGGGCAAAGGTTGATGACGTTGTAGAGCGAATATCATCTTTTAAGGGCACAAAAGGTGATATAGTTGTACACGTTGGCACTAATAATATTAAGAGTAGGAGACCGGCAGAATTACTTAACAAGTACAGGTCACTGTTGAACAAAAGCCGAGAATTAGGGTTGAATTTGAAAGTGTCTGCAATTCTGCCCAGACACGATAGGAGGGAGTATATGATGAGAGCCTTGTCGATCAATTCGGCCCTGGAAAGATTGTGCAAGGCTCAAGGGGTAGAATTTTTTTCAGCCTGGACTGTACTTGTTAACAGGAGAGATTGCTTCTACAGGGATGGGATACACTTAAATAGAAAGGGTGCAAGAATATTTGCTGATGCTATCGAGGCAGTGTTAGGTGGGTCGGAAAACTGCTAGCTTGGGGGGAGACAAAGACCAATAGATTGACAGTAGCCACTGGCAGAGGTGAAAGAGATTCTTGCACTGCTTCTATTAGAATGAGCAGAAGCCTGAAAAACAAGATGCATGGTATTTCAGAGACTGCTGGGAGCCATTGTGGTACAAGTAAACACATGGGTTGTGTTAGGGTAGCTAAGAATAGAAACAGGTGCAGGTATACTTGCGTGTACACCAATGCTAGGAGCTAGTAAATAAATTTGATGAATTTGAGGTATTGCTCAAAACATCGAAGGCAGATATTGTTGGGATATCAGAGACGTGGTGTCACACAGATATAAGGGATGCGGAACTGCAATTTGGGGAGTATAACGTCTACAGAAAGGATAGACAGGATAGGAAGGGGGGAGGTGTTATGCTATTAGTTAAGAAACACATAAAAACCAAGGAAGTGAAGCCAGTCGACATCGCTGGACAGTGAAGTGTGGAGTCAGTTTGGTGTGACATAAACATTGGGAGATCAAAATTGAGAGTAGGAGTGTGCTATAGGCCTAATGAATCTGATGAGTATAATAAGGAACTGTACAGGGAAATAGAATGGGCCAGTAAATCAGAGTGTCTTATAATGGGAGATTTTAATTTCCCAGATATTGACTGGAATTTGGGGGCTGGATACTCACACACTAGCAGGGCTTTTGTGGATTTATTGGATGATTGTTTTCTACATCAGCATGTTCGGGAGGCAACTAGAGGGAGCAATACTCTTGATTTGATTATCAGCAGTGATTCTTCACGCATTAAGAATCTGCAGATAAATGAACCACTAGGTGGCAGTGATCACAGTGTGCTGAAGTGGGATTTACTCAAAGAGGTAACTACCATTAGGGGTAAAGGGAAGGGTTATTGCTTCCGTAAAGGCGACTACGATGGACTGAGACAGTATTTAAATTCTATACAGTGGGACCAACTGATGATGTTACCAACAGCAAATTCAAAATGGGAAGCATTCAAAGAACTTATCTTGGAAGCTACTAGGCTTTACATACCAACTAAGAAATATTGTTCAAGGTTTAGGCCAAAATGGATGTCAGATGAACTAATGAGGCATATGGCAGAGAAGAAAAATGCATGGGATACTTACAAATTAACACATGACACAGAAGCCTATGATAGATACAAGTTGATATGCAACCAAGTTACAAAGGAGGTTAGGCAGGCGAAGGCAGATTACGAGAAATCCTTGGCAAGGGATGCAAAGAAAAACAGCAAAGAGTTCTTTACTTATGTAAACTCTAGAAGGAGAGGGATGAATCAGATTGGTCCACTTGATATTGATGGGTCAAGTGTTGATGATCCTGCTCAGGTAGCTAACAAACTAAATGAATATTTTGCATCGACATTCACACATGAGGAGTTATTCAGCGAGGGGAATGCCAGAGGTGTATTCAACTCTAGCAGTAAGTTACAGAATCTTGAAATAACTGGGAGTAAAGTGGAGGAGAAACTGTTGAAGATAAACACAAGAAAGGCACCCGGGGTGGATGGGATCTATCCAGTTATATTAAAGGAGGCAGCAAAGGAAGTAAGCAAACCCTTAGCCATAATTATGAGAGCTTCCTTGGACTCAGGGGAGGTACCCATAGACTGGAAATGTGCAAATGTGACCCCAATTCACAAAGGGGGATCAAAGGCTGACACAAGTAATTATAGACCTGTGAGCTTAACTTCTGTTCCAGGAAAATTAATGGAGGCACTGGTTAAAGAAGCACTGCAGGATCATTTAGACAAGACTTCAGTTATAGCTCAGACACAGCATGGTTTTGTTAAGGGGAAGTCTTGCCTGACCAACTTGATTGGATACTATGATGCAGTCACAAAAGAACTGGATGCAGGGAATAACTTTGATATTATATACTTGGATCTTAGAAAGGCTTTTGATACTGTTGCACATGGAAGACTGCTACACAAATTGGAGCAGTGTGACATTGGAGGCAAATTACTGCTATGGATAAAGGGGTGGTTGAGGGGGAGAAGACAGAGAGTGGTAATCAATGGACACTGCTCATCGTGGACTGATGTTATTAGTGGAGTCCCTCAGGGCTCAGTGTTGGGTCCATTATTGTTTTCTGTATTTATAAATGATATTGATGATGGTATATCGGGATTAATGTCCAAGTTTGCAGACGATACAAAGGTTGGCAGGGTTGTCAAGGACACTACTGACACTATGCTGCTGCAACAGGATCTGGAAAGGTTGAGCAGATGGGCTGAGAGGTGGCAAATGAAGTTTAACATTGACAAATGTAAAGTACTACACATGGGAAACAGCAACCCCAGAGCAACGTATCAACTCTGTGGTACAACACTGACAGTGGTAGAGAATGAAAGGGACTTGGGGGTGGTTGTGCAGGCAGATATGAAGTTCTCTGAGCAGTGCAGACGGGCTGCAAGAGTAGCTCATGGAGTACTGTCAATGATATACAGGAATTTTTCCAGCAGGGATAAGGAGGTGATTATTCCATTGTATAAGGCGATGGTCAGGCCACACCTAGAGTACTGTATACAGGTCTGGAGGCCTCATTTCAAGAAGGATGTAGAGCTGCTGGAACGAGTACAGAGAAGGGCAACAAGATTAGTGAATGGAACAAAGGGGTGCTCTTACGAAGAACGGCTTAAGTTTTGCAAATTACAGTGTCTGGAGACTAGGCACCAGCGAGGTGATCTGATAGAGGTGTATAAAGCCTTGAATGGTTTAAGCATGCTCAATGCTGATGGGATTCTTCCTCTAGCTCAGAATAATCACCTGAGAGGGCATAAATTCAAATTGAGGAAAGACAGATGTAGGATAGACGTGCGGAAATTTGCCTTTAGCCAGCGGGTGGTTGGTTGGTGGAACAGACTTCCATCCCTTGTGGTGGAGGTTGATAGCCTAAATAAGTTTAAGGCTCAGCTGGACAGGTATTTTGAACGAACGGAGGGGTGAAGTGGAAGTGGTTTTTTTTTTTTTTTTTTTTTGGCTGATGCTGCATAAGCTTGCTTTCTTGCATCAAATGCCTCTACTAATGCTAATGCTAATGCTAATGCTAATACGACTCATGGGTCCTCTTCACTGGCATTGTTTATGATCAATTTTATTCTGCATCATGTGAAAATAACTTAGGTTCAGTTGCAAGAGGAGCAACTTATTAGAGCTTATTTCAGATTGTGGCTAAGTTCAGATGCAATGTGAATTAAGCCACAGTTTGGTCACAATTTCACAATTAAATAATCCAAACTGGATTTTAAACAGGTTAAAGTAGGAAACAAATTTCATACTTGAACTTGTCAGAAAATCCTGTTTTTTTTTGGAGTAATTATTATATTTTTACAACTGTTGTGAGTTTAGTGTAAGCAGAAAATGATGCTACAGGTTTGGATAAAAGCATATTGCAATATGCTTTGTTCTCGTTTTGAATAGCCTTACCGCATTTATTGGAAAACTAAGATTCGGATGAAGATAGGATTTTGGAACAGAATATACAACTAAAGGATTTCATCTCTTCAAGAATAATGTCACTGACATCATGTGTACAAACACTGTATAGAGTGGGATAGTAAATCAAAATGTTTTTAATGGGGATTTTAACTTTCTGGAACTTGTGGGCTCATACATTAGCAAGATTTTGTGGATTTATTCGATGACTTTTTTACACCAGTACGTTACAGAGACAACAAGAGGAAATAATGCTTTTATCTGATTATCAGCAGTGATTATTCATGCATTAGCATTAGTAGAGGCATATGATGCAAGAAAGCAAGCTTATTCAGCATCAGCCAAAAAAAAAAAAAAAACCCACCACTCCCATTTCACCCCTCCATTCGTTCGAAATACCTGTCCAGCTGAGCCTTAAATTTCTTTAGGCTATCAACTTCAACAACAAGTGATGGAAGTCTGTTCCACCAACCAACTACCCACTGGCTAAAGGAAAATTTCCGCACATCTATCCTACATCTGTCTTTCCTCAATTTGAATTTATGCCCTCTCAGGCGATTATTCTGAGCAAGAGGAAGAATCCCATCGGCATTGAGCATGCTCAAACCATTCAAGGCCTTATGCACCTCTATCAGATCACCTCGCCGGTGCATCATTGACAAGACATCATGAGCTACTCTTGCAGCTCGTCTGCACTGCTCAGAGAACTTCATATCTCCCTGCACAATTACCCCCAGGTCCTTTTCATTCTCTACCACTGTCAGTGTAGTACCGCAGAGTTGATACGTTGCTCTGGAGTTACTGTTTCCCATATGTAGTACTTTGCATTTGTCAATGTTAAACTTCATTTGCCACCTCTCAGCCCATCTGCTCAACCTTTCCAGATCCTGTTGCAGCAGCATAGCATCAGTAGCGTCCTTAACAACCCTGCCAACCTTTGTATCGTCTGCAAACTTGGACATTAAGCGTGATATACCATCATCAATGTCATTTATAAATACAGAAAACAACAACGGACCCAACACTGAACCCCGATGAACTCCACTAATAACATTAGTCCACGTTGAGCAGTGTCCGTTGATTACCACTCTGTCTTCTGCCACTCAACCATCCCTTTATCCATAGCAGCAATTTGCCTCCAATGCCACACTGCTCCAATTTGTGCAGCAGTCTTCCATGTGCAACAGTATCAAAAGCCTTTCTAAGATCCAAATATATAATATCAAAGTTATTCCCTGCATCCAGTTCTTTTGTGACTACATTAAGAAACCCCAGATCACAAGGAGGCAGTGATCACAGTCTATTTATGTGGGATTTAAATAAGATGTAACTACCATCAAGGGTAAAGAGAAAGGTTTTTGCTTTCGTAAAGGTGAAAACTCTCTGAGGCTACATTATTATTATTAGCCATATGGTGCAAGGAAGCCTGGGGCTTATGCTGCACCAGCCAAAAAAACTAAAAATTTCTGAACTACCCCGAGAGAGAGAGAGAGAGAGAGAGAGAGAGAGATAAAAGGGAATCACCAAGGAAGAGAAGAATGATGATATCCAGCTCAGGACCCTGGGTGTGCCAAGCCCACACTCACACCAGATGTGAGCCCCAGAGAGTTTTTAGATTCTATACAGTGGGACCAAATATGATGTAACTATCAGCAAACTCTAAATGCGAAGGAGTCAAGAAAATCATGATAGAAGCTACTAGGCTTTTCATTCCAACTAAGAAATGTTCAATGTATAGGCCTAAATGGATGGCACATAAACTAATCAGACTACTCACATCTACGGTAGATTACACAAGCGTACGGTAGATATAAACTAGTCTTTAAACAAGTCACAAAGGAGGTAAGAAAGCTTGGGCAGATTATAAGAAATCTTTGGCACAGGATGTAACGAAAACCAGGAAAGACTACTTACATAAACACAAGAAGGAAAGGCTGAATCATATTGGTCCTCTTAGCCCCCTAGCACTGGCCGTACTCTTATATGAATGCTAATTCAAAATATTATTTTGAAACTGTCGCAATTCCATAAAATATTTCTCTATATTAACTATAAATATAAGAAATGATTCATATACCACTGTCAGTGCCAGATGTCTTTAGTATCGATCTTGTAACCATTGCAAGAGGTTGATTTATTTCTATAGTGACCCATGGAAATTATCAAATTTTTTTTAATACAGTGTTTTTTAATTGTCTTTGTTTTACAATCAAATTTAGGGACACAATATATGCTGTATGTATGAACAAAATTTCTTTTATTACATTTTTTTTTTATTTTGTTTATATCTTACTGTCCTCCAACGGGCACGTTAGGCTTTGCTATATTGTTTTATTTGTGCTTATAGTGAATCCAAAATGTTCAAAAAACTTTTTAGTGATGAAGTCATTGACTATATTGTCATCAAACGATAATATATGCTCGAAAAAAAAAAAACAATAATGAATGTACTATCACCAACAAAGAAATGCAAAGTTTTATTGCAATATTGCTCTTGACAGGATATCACAACCTTCCTAAAGAAAGAATGTATTTATTTATTTCGTATGATGTGATCAATACACGAAGAAACAAGTTTTTTCTTGCTTCCTTCGTGTATTGTGGCCGGGGTATCCAACCAACCGGTTGGTTCGGCACCATCGTGATATCCAGCCCGAGGGGCAGGAATCGAACAAGCAACCTTTGGGTTGCCAGGCAGGCACTTTACCTACCCGGCTAGCCCGGTTGGCAAAGAATGTATTGATCACTGGACGAGGACTTGGGTGCCTCGTGCATTTATAATGCCACGTTAAGAGATCGATGTATGCCATATCCAAAAATTTCATTACTTATACAGCATGTCCCACCCACTTTTTCTCACTATTGAATACACCATAAATTGTCAAACTAATAGAGCAAGCTTATATGCGAAAAGGTCTAAACCTCCCGAGCACTTCCTAATTCATTTCACAAATATACGTGGTCTCAATTCTAATCTCAGTGATGTCCATTTCCACTTGCAGTCTGCCAAACCAGATGTACTTTTTCTGACAGAATCGGTTGATTCAACTACTGCTCATCTCAGATGCCCAAATTATTTGCTGTATGATTCCTTTCGCCTCAAAGGTGGTACTTGTGCATATGTCCGTTCTGATATTCCCTGTCAGAGACTTGGCAATTTGGAATCTCCTCTCTTTGATCTTCTCTGGCTTAAAATCTCTCTACCTCCATGTGTAAAATTCATCTGTTGTCTCTACCGTTCTCCCAACTCCACTAATCACTTGGAGCTCTTTGACTTCCTCTCTTTGCAACTTGACTTTCTCCAGTCCAACTTTCTTAACAGTCAGGTAATTTTCCTTGGTGATTTTAATGGTCACAACGCCAGCTGGCTTCCATTTTCTAGTAACACTGACCCAGCAGGTTGAGATGCTGAGGCTTTTGCCATTACTAATGACATAGCACAGATTATTCATTTAACTACAAGAATACCGGATAATCCTAATCATACAGCCAATATGCTTGATCTTTTTCTCACAAACAACCCTTCTAAGTACACGGTCGAAGTGAGAGGTCCTTTAGGCACTTCAGATCACAACTTGATGATTGTCTCTTCTCCAATGGAACCTTTATCTCATGGCTATTCCCAACCTCGTGTTGTTTGGCATTACAAGAATGCAAAATGGGATGACCTGCGAGACTAAGTATGTATTACATACTTAGTCTCGCAGTACATGTACCTTCAAAATATGACTATGTACATAGACAGTACATAGTGAAATGCAAGCATATGGCATCGAAATGAAAATAAGAAACAGTTTAATATTAAATGTAATATTAGAAATTTCAAACAAATCTTTCAAACCAACACTCTTGCTAGCTAAAAAACTTATCCCGCCAGTGCTATCACCAGTTTTGCTAAAGTGTTGATAAAGGAGTTTTGCCTTTTCACGAATGATGAGTGAACTTAACGGAATTTTATTTTGAGTTTGGTCTTCTATCCACAGATTTAAAGCTTTTCCCAGTTTTTCTAATTTAACCTTACAAGTTACAGAGCAAATTTTTGAAGCAATTAGGGCATTTTCATGGACACTACAGCGGATTTTTTCTTCCGATTTTTTGATTGATCGTACCGTTGACTCATTGATTTTATAATGTTTTGCCACTGAGGGGACACTTTCACCATTAGAAATTTTGTCTAATAACTCAATTTTATTTGCTAATGTCATCACCTTTGATCTTTTCACGTTTCCCTTGTTATTCATAGCCATATTTTTGTACGGGTTAGAAAGAACTTGTCCACAATAAAGTCACTTTCTTCCGTTAACATACTCGAAAAAGTCTGTTTTACACTGCAAAACGGTACATTTATCACTTTTATAAGCATATCAATTTATAAATTGATAAATTTATTCAATTTATAAGCATGTAAATTAAAAGCAAATGACGAAACCGTCCATGACAAGCGCATATCAGATACTGAACAAGGATTAGTGAGAAACATCCACACTCGCGATTTTGTCACCCCTCTCCCCCCACCCACCGAGCACTGCTTTAACCGGGAAAGATAATTTTAGCCACGCCCATGTTTTTTTATGGCAGAAAATGTTCAAGGCACTTTAAAATTCACATTTTTTTTTAGGTTTCATTTTATATTAAATCAGCGACCGCGAAAACAGATACTGCGAATAGTGGGGGTTCACTGTATTTAGTTAAAAAGTACAATTAAATTGACAATGAAGTTTAACAAGATTAATAGATTTTACTGATGAATTGACAATATTATATATTATACTAAGCTAACGCTATCTAGTTCGGGATATAACATATCGTTTAACAATGGCTGCAAGTTATGAATGGTAAATCTACAGACACTTAAGTATTAATTAACTTCCAAATCTCGCTGTCTCAATTGAGAATAAACTAAGGTCCTGACTAGGTCTTAAGCTACTTATAGAAAATAATTTAATATAACAATTGGTCAATAAAGCGCTAAATATGGCTAAAAATCTTCTCGTTCAGCAGAGCAACTTGTAACACGTGGATTTGATACCCTTACCAGTACTAAGTAATACCTACAAAATCTCTATTTAAGTTAAACTTTAAACTAAGTATCTTAACTAGGAATATAAAGCTACTCTAGAAAATAAGTTAATATGCCAATTTAATCTAATAAAACAGAAAAAACTTCTCTATTCCAGGAGCAGTAAAAACTTCACCTGCACAAGGCTACCCTCATTCTCAGTTTTATGACTAGATTTGATGTCATCAATGGCAGATTATGTATAAAATGGAAAGATAAGAACGTATGTTCTATTCTTACCAATTATGATTTTGTTGAACCATTAGAATATGTAAAATGTTGGTCAAAAACTGCAAAAGCTAAGGTCAATAGAGAACAACCTGCAACATTTTGGGAATGAGAGTAGCCTTGTGCAGGCGAAGTTTTTATGGCTCCGGAAAATAGAAGTTTTTTCTGTTTTATTAAGTTAAATTGGCATATTAACTTATTTTCTAGAGTAGCTTTATATTCCTAGTTACGATACTTAGTTTAAATTTTAACTTAGATAGAGATTTTGTAGGTTATTACATAGTATTGGTAAGGGTATCCAATCCACGTGTTTTACAAATTTTGCAGAGCTGCTGAATGGGAAGTTTTTTAGCTATATTTAGTCGCTTTATTGACTAATTGTTCTATTAAATTATTTTCTATAAGTAGCTTATAGACCTAGTCAAGATCCTTGGTTTATTCTGAATTGAGACAGTGAGATTGCGGAAGTTAATTAATACTTAAGTGTCCGTAGATTTACCATTCTTAACTTGCCACCATTGTTACACGATACGTTATATCCTCAACTAGATAGTGTTAGCTTAGTATAGTATAGTATATAATATTAATTAATCAGTAAAATTTATTAATCTTGTTAAACTTCATTGTCAATTAAATTGTACTTTTTAACTAAATACATATAACGACTTAGATTTTACAAGCATTAACATAGTTAATACATAACTTGATACGGAATTATATAAATGGAACTCTTAGATAATACTCGATACTGAAAAATATATATAGATATATAATGTTATAACTGTTTTGGGATACAAGTTTAGGGTTATAATTTTGTACTGAAATTGAAATTTTATTGAAAGTGAATCAAAATCATGACTCAGACCACAGCAGCAAAGCAAAAGGCTAAAGCTAAATGGAGTGCTGTGATTCAGGGGAGAACCGAGGGGACAGTTGCCCTCTGAATCACAGCCTTTTAAAATGCACTGCTTGCTTGATGTTTCTGGAGCAATCAGTTATGGGACATGATATCGCCAAGGGGATGTCTTTGTGTGTTTGTGCGATGTAACGAGTGTGAGGAAATCGGGCGACAACTCAGCGTTGTTATAGGACAGGGTGGATTCCCTCGAAGGATCTAAATTTGAGGGGCCCATCAAGATCTCAGCTGCCCATATCAATGCCAGAGCTTGCACTTGATCATCACGCAACACAGCGGCAACCCCTAAGGCAGAATGCACTGGTCCCACAGGAACATTTGTTGTTAACTCTATTGTCAGGGAAACGGGGAATATGCTATGTAAAAAGGATAGGTGGAACAGGACCAGGGTATGTCTGCCAAGGGCAAAGGTTGATTACGTAGAGCGGATATCATCTTTAAAGGGCAAAAAAGGTGGTATTGTTGTACATGTTGGCACTAATGATATTAAGAGTAGGAGATTGCGGAATTACTTAACATGTAGAGGTCACTGTTGAAAAAAAGCCGTGAATTAGGGTTGAATTGAGTGTCTGCAATTCTGCCCAAACACGATAGGAGGGAGTATATGATGAGAGCCTTGTCGATCAATTGTACCCTGGAAATTTTGTGCAAGGCTCAAAGGGGTAGAATTTTTTTCAGCCTCGTCTGTATTTGTTAACAGGAGAGACTACATCTATAGGGATGGGATACACTTAAATAGAAAGGGTGCAAGAATATTTGCTAATGCTATCGAGGCGGTGTTAGGTGGGTCGAAAAACTGCTACCTTGGGGGAATACAAGGACTAATAGATTAACAGTAGCCACTGGCAGAGGTGAAAGTGATTCTTGCACTGATTCTATTGGAATAAGCAGCAGCCTGGAAAACAAGATGCAGGGTATTACAAATTGTTGGGAGTCATTGTGGTACAAGTAAACACATGGGTTGTGTTAGGGTAGATAAGAATAGGAACAGGTGCATGTATACTTGCATGTACACCAATGCTAGGAGTTTGGTTGTGCAAATGTGACCCCAATTCACAGAGGAGGATCAAAAGGTGACACAAGTAATTATAGACCTGTTAGTTTAACTTCTGTTCCAGGAAAATTAATGGAAGCACTGGTTAAAGAAGCACTGCAGGATCGTCTAGACAAGAGTTCAGTTTTAGTTCGGACACAGTGGTTTTTTGAAGGGAAAGTCTTGCCTGTCCAATTTGATTGGATACTATGATGTGGTCACAAAGGAACTGATTACATATCATATATATGGATCTTATAAAGGCTTTTGATACTGTTCCAAATGGAAGACTGCTGAACAAATTGAAGCAGCGTTGTTGCTTTGGGGGCAAATTACTGCTATGGATGAAGGGATGGTTGAGTATGATAAGACAGGGAGTAGTAATCAATGGACACTGCTCATCTAGGACTAATGTTATTAGTGGAGTACCTCATGTTTCAGTGATGGGTCCATTGTTGTTTTCTGTATTTAAGATATTGATGATGGTATATCAAGCTTAATGTCCAAGTTTTCAGACGATACAAAGGTCGGCAGGGTTATTAAGGGCACTATTAACAGTACGCTGTAGCAACAGGATCTAGAAAAGTCGAGCAGATGGGCTGAGTTTGACATTGTCAAATGTAAAGTAATACATATGGGAAGCAATAACTGCAGAGTGACGTATCAACTCTGTGGTACTACACTGATAGTGGTAGAGACCAAAAAGGACCTGGGGGGTAATTGTGTAGGCCGATATGAAGTTTTCTTAGCAGTGCAGATGGTCTGCAAGAGTAGCTCATTGTGTCTTGTCATTGATGTACAGGAATTTTTTCTAGCAAGGATAAGGAGGTGATTATCCCTTTGTGTAAGGCAGTGGTCAGGCCACATCTTGAGTACTGTATACAGGTCTGGAGGCCTCATTTTAAGAGTAGAGCTGTTGAAAGAGTACAGAGAAGGGCAACGAGATTAGCGAATGGAACAAAGGGTTGCTCTTACGAAGAAAGGCTTAAGTTTTGAAAATTATAGTGTTTGGAGACTAGGTACCTGTCAGGTGATATGATTGAGGTGTATAATGCCTTGAATGGTTTGAGCATGCTCAATGCTGATGGGATTCTTTCTCTTGCTCAGAATAATCACCTGAGGGCATAAATTCAGATTGAGGAAAGACATGTAGTATACATGTGCAGAAGTTTGCCTTTAGCCAGCGGGTAGTTGGTTAGACTTCCATCCTCTGTTGTGGAAGTTAGTAGCCTACATTAATTTAAGGCTGAGCTGCACAGGTATTTTGAATGAACGAAGGGATGAAATGGGAACCATTTTTTTTTTTTGGCTGATGCTGCATAAGCTTGCTTTCTTGCATCATATGCCTCTTCTAATGGTAATGCTAATTTCCATCCTACAATGGTGGAATGGGTGGCGTAGATATCCATGACCAATGCATATCTTTATACAGGAGAGCAGTAAGAGGCAAGAAATGGTGGTGTATCCTGTTTAGATACATGTTAGATATGATCATCACTAATGTGATGAAGTTGCACCAAATGACAGCAGAGATAAAAAAGAATCAATTAGATTTTCATCAAAACATCGTACGTAGTTATTTGAAAGGTGCTGCATCAACCAGAAGCAATAAGAAGCGAAAAGCCGGAAGTTCAATGAAAATTAGCGAAAGCCATCACTTTCCAGAAAACGTTTATAGACAATTAAAATGTGTTTTCATTGGAAAGCTAGGTAGTCATGTAAGAACTGTCAGAAAACAATGTGCATTGAAAAAGGCTGCTTCAAAAAGTACCAGTTATCTGCCAAATGTCCCCATTTGGAGACGACTGTTTTTCTGAAAAAATAAATAATTTATTTTGAAATTTTGGGTTTGTTTGTTTCCTTGACCTATAATCTCACCATAATATTAAGTGAAATGAGTTTTGATAAGTAGTTTTTTTATAGGCGTCAATGGGTTAATATCAGTAGTTCAACTATTGAAAATCCTGCACAGATTGCTAACAAAGTGGATAAGTATTTTGTTATCTACATTCAAATGTAGAAATTACCATTACATTAGTATTGGCATATGACAAGGAAGAAAGCTTATACAGCATCAGCCAAAAAAAAACAAAAAAAAACCTTCCCATTTCACCTATTCATTCGCTCAAAATATTTTTCCAGTTCTGCCTTCAATTTATTTAAACTATCAACTTCCACAGCAGATGGAAGTTTGTCCCAACAATCAACCACTTGCTGGCTAAAGACAAATATCCACACATCTATTTTACAACTCTCTATCCTAAGTTTGAATTTTTGACCCCTGAAGTGTGTAATCTGAGCAAGAGGAAGAATCCCATCATCATTGAGCTTGCTCCAACCATTCAAGGCTTTAAACACCTCAATCAGATCAGATGACTTCACAAGTGACTGGTCTCCAGATGCTGCAATTTTCAGAAGTTAATCCTTTCTTGGTAAGACAGGATTGACCCTTTAATCCTTACCAAGAAAGAATTTTCTTGGTAAGGATAGAAAGAATTTTCTTGGTAAGAGCAACCCTTTGATCCCCTCACCAGTCTTGCCCTTCTGTGTACTCATTCCAGCAGCTATACATCCATCCTAAATGGAGCCCCCCCCCAGACCTGAATGCAGTACTCAAGGTATGGCCTTACCATTGTGTTATTCATTGGGATAATCCCCTCCTTATCCCTGCTACAGAATTCCTATTTATCATTGAAAAGACCCCATTAGATGATCTGGCTGCACTCCTCAGAAAACTATGTATCTAACTGCACCATTATCCCAAATTGTTTTCATTCTCCACTACTCTGAGAGTAGAACCACACAGTACGTAACTCTGGGGTTATTGCTACCCATATGTAATACATTGCATTTTTCAATGTTAAACTTCAATTGCTACTTCTAAGCCCACCTACCCAACTTTTCTACATCCTGTTGCAGTATTGTACTGTCGTTACTGTCATTATCAACCTTGCCACCTTTTATATCATTTGTGAACTTGGACATTAAGCCTGAGATACCTACCTCAATATCAATGAATATAGAAAACTACAATGGGCCTAATACTGAACCGTGGGAAACTCCACTAAGGACTTCAGTTTACAAAGCAGTATCCATTGATTACCACTGTCTTAGAGAGAGATAATCTTTATTACCCTTCACGGCCATAAAGCCAGGGGCTTACAGTTTCCCAAACTTGGGAAAATTGAACAATTATTTACAAAAAGGTAATTTTACAAAGAAAACATATTATAATACAAAGGAGAGTCTTCTCACATTTAACCATCCCTTTATCCATAGCAGCAACATGCCCTTAATGCTATACTGCACCAATTTCACAGCAGTCTTTAATGTGCAACAGAATGAAAAGCTTACCTAAAATCCAAGTATATGATATCAAAATTATTTTCTGAATCCTTTTCCTTTGGGACCTCATCATAGCATCCAAATAAACTGACCACACAAGATTCTTCCCCTTAACAAACCCATGCTGTGTCTGACCTATCACTGTAGTCTTGTCTTGATCCTCAGATTCCCCTAGGGTTTGCTGTTGGGCCCATTGTTGTTTGCTGTATTTTTCAATGATATTAATGAGGGTATATCAGCTTTAATGTGCAAATTTGCAGGCGATACGAAGGTTGGCAAGGTTATTAATGACATCCAGATCCCGTTGCAGTATACTACTGCAACGGGATCTGGAAAATTTCAGCAGATGGGCTGAAAGGGGGCAACTGAGGTTTAACATTGACAAATGTAAAGTACTGCATATGGGTAGTAACGTACCAACTGGGTGCTACTTCACTGAGGGAAGTGGAGAATGAAAGAGCCCTGGGGGTAATTGTATATTCAGGTATGAAGTTTTCTGAGCAGTGTAGATAGGCTCCAAGAATAGTGCATGGTGACTTGTCAATGATATACATGAATTTGGCAGGGTACTACACCTTGAGTACTACATACAGGTCTAGAGGCCGCATTTTAGGAAGGATGTAGAGCTGCTGGAACGAGTACAGAGAAGGGCAACGAGATTGGCGAGTGGAACAAAGGATTACTGTTTACCAAGAAAGGCTTTAAGTACTGCAAATGCAGTGTCTGGAAACTAGCACCTGTGAGGCAATAGAATTGAGGTGTAGAAGGCCTTGAATAGTTTGAGCAATCTCAATCCTGATGGGATTCTACCTCTTGCTCAGATTACTCACCTGAGGGGACATAAATTCATATTGAGGAGAGTCAATTGTAGAATAGATATGCGGAAATTTGTCTTAAGCCAGCAGGTGGTTGACGGAACAAACTTCTAATATGCTGTAGTGGTTGACAACTTAAATAAGTTCAAGGCAGAACTAAAGAAGCATTTGGTGTGAAATGGGAAGTGGGTTTTTTTTTGACTGATGCTATATAAGCTAGCTTTCTTGCATCATATTCCTTCTACTAAGAAAATGCTATTACTGCATTGCTTTGTTGAACAGTGACTCCATCACTTTCCCTGGAACAGAAGATGAACTATTGGTCTATAATTACTTGCAGTAGTAGTAGTAGTGGCATGTGATGCAAGAAAGCAAGTGTATGAGCTTATGCAGCATCAGCCAAAAATAAAAAAATTCACACAACCATTCCCTCTAAATGTTTGTCCAGTTCCTCCTTAAATTTATTTAACCTATCAACTTCCACAACGACAGATGGAAGTTTGTTCCAACAATTAACCACCTGTTGGCTAAAGGCAAACTTCCACACATCTATCCTAAACTGCCTTTCCTCAATTAGAATTTATGCACCCTTAGGTTCGTAATCTGAACAAGTGGAAGAATCCCATCAGAATTCAGCATGCTCAACTCATTCAAGGCCTTATACACCTCAATCAGATCACCTTGCAGGTGCCTAGTCTCCAGCCGCTGAAATTTGCAGAAAAGACCCTATTGATAACAGGATCCCTTCACTCCCCTCACCAATCTTGTTGCTTGTTGCTCTTCTCTGTACACGCTCAAGCAAATCTACATCCGTCCTAAAATGAAGCCTCCAGACCTGTACTCAAGGCATGGCCTGACCATTGCCTTATACAGAGGGACAATCACCTCCTTTTCCCTGTTGGCAAAATTCCTATATATCATTGACAAAACCCCATGACCTGCCCTGGCAGTCTGTCTGCATTGCTCAGAAAATTTCATATCTGATTGCACAATTACTCCCAGGTCTTTTTCATTTTCTACCAACTTAAGTGTAGCACCACACAGTTGGTACATTTCTCTGGGGTTACTTATACCCATATGCATTTTTCGAGGTTAAACTTCAGTTGCCACTTCCCAGCCCATCTGCCCAAATTTTCTAGATCCTGTTGCAGTAGAACACTGCCATTACTGTCATTAACGACCCTGCCAACCTTTGTATCATCTGCAAACTTCTACACTAAGCCTGATATACCTTCATCAATATCATTGATAGATATACAAAACTACAGTGGACCCAACACTGAACCCTGTGGGATTCCACAAAGAGCAGCACCCATTGATTACCACCCTTTGTCTTCTCCCACTCAACCATCCTTTTAACCATTGTAGCAATTTACCCTTAATACCATTCTGCTCCAATTTGTACAGTAGTCTTCAATGTGCAACAGTGTCAAAAGCTTTCCTTAAATCCAAGTATATGATATGAAATTTATTTTTTGCATCCAGTTCCTTTGTATCCACATCATAATAACAAATCAAATCTGTCAGACAAGTCTTTCGCTATTATTACAGACCAGTTAGTTAAACTTACTGGTCTGTAATTACTTGTGTCCCCCTTCGATCCCCCTTTGTGAATTGGGGATACATTTGCACATCTCCAGTCCGTGAGGACCTCACCTGAGTCCAAGGATGCTCTCATAATTATGGCTAAGGGTTTGCTTACTTCCTTTGCCACCTCCTTT
The DNA here is from genome assembly GCF_048544385.1 of Mastigoproctus giganteus. NCBI lineage: Eukaryota > Metazoa > Arthropoda > Arachnida > Uropygi > Thelyphonidae > Mastigoproctus > Mastigoproctus giganteus. Next base: position 104,669 of record NC_143577.1, on the reverse strand, counting down.
AATATAACTGGATAGATCCCATCCACCCCTGGTGCCTTTCTTAGGTTTAACTTAGCCGACCGGGCTAGCCGAGTGGGTAAAGTACCTGCCCGGCAACCCCAAGGTCGCGGGTTCGATTCCCGCCTCGGGCTTGGATCAAAGTACTGCAAAAACCTTGGGAGGTGCAATATGGCCACAGAAGCCAATGCGCCAACAACTACCAAATCAAAAAAAAAAAAAAAAAAAAAAAAAAAAATCAAGGTTTAACTTAAACAATTTCTCCTCCACTTTGCTCTCAGTTATTACAAAATCATTAAGCACTGTGCTACAATTTGATAACCTGGCATTTTCAAAACTTAATAACTCCTCATGTGTGAATTTAGATGCAAAATACTGATTCAGTTTGTTTGCTATCTGAGCAGGATCATCAACAACATATCCAGAATTTAAAACAAATACACCAACCGTTTAATTATAATGGTTTAATACTAGAAACTAAAATGTACCAAACGATACTACACTGTAAAATGATATATGCAAAAGACCGATTTACAAAATAAATATACGATGAAACTTTAATATACAATAAAATATAAATAAATAAAATATTTAAAATACAATAAAGATAAAAGCAGAATGCGCTGGTCCCGAAGGAACTAGTAGTTGTTGGTGACTCTATTGTCAGGGAAACGGGGAACATGCTTTGTAAAAAAGATAGGTGGAACAGGACCAGGGTATGTCTGCCAGGGGCAAAGGTTGATGACGTTGTAGAGCACAAAAGGCGATATAGTTGTACACGTTGGCACTAATAATATTAAGAGTAGGAGACCGGCAGAATTACTTAACAAGTACAGGTCACTGTTGAACAAAAGCCGAGAATTAGGGTTGAATTTGAAAGTGTCTGCAATTCTGCCCAGACACGATAGGAGGGAGTATATGATGAGAGCCTTGTCGATCAATTCGGCCCTGGAAAGATTGTGCAAGGCTCAAGGGGTAGAATTTTTTTCAGCCTGGACTGTACTTGTTAACAGGAGGGATTGCTTCTACAGGGATGGGATACACTTAAATAGAAAGGGTGCAAGAATATTTACTGAAATACAAGATGCATGGTATTTCAGAGACTGCTGGGAGCCATTGCGGTACAAGTAAACACATGGGTTGTGTTAGGGTAGCTAAGAATAGAAACAGGTGCAGGTATACTTGCGTGTACACCAATGCTAGGAGTTTAGTAAATAATTTGATGAATTTGAGGTATTGCTCAAAACATCGAAGGCAGATATTGTTGGGATATCAGAGACGTGGTGTCACACAGATATAAGGGATGCAGAACTGCAATTTGGGGAGTACAAGGTCTACAGAAAGGATAGACAGGATAGGAAGGGGGGAGCGGTTATGCTATTAGTTAAGAAACACATAAAAACCAAGGAAGTGAAGCCAGTCGACATCGCTGGACAGTGCAGTGTTGAGTCAGTTTGGTGTGACATGAACATTGGGAGATCAAAATTGAGAATAGGAGTGTGCTATAGGCCTAATGACTCTGATGAGTATAATAAGGAACTGTACAGGGAAATAGAGGGGGCCAGTAAATCAGAGAGTCTTATAATGGGAGATTTTAATTTCCCAGATATTGACTGGAATTTGGGGGCTGGTTACTCACACACTAGCAGGGCTTTTGTGGATTTATTGGATGATTGTTTTCTACATCAGCATGTTCGGGAGGCAACTAGAGGGAGTAATACTCTTGATTTGATTATCAGTAGTGATTCTTCATCCATTAAGAATCTGGAGATAAATGAACCACTAGGTGGCAGTGATCACAGTGTGCTGAAGTGGGATTTACTCAAAGAGGGAACTACTATTAGGGGTAAAGGGAAGGGTTATTGCTTCCGTTAAGGCGACTAGATGGACTGAGACAGTATTTAAATTCTATACAGTGGGACCAACTGATGATGCTACCAACAGCAAATTCAAAATGGGAAGCATTCAAAGAACTTATCTTGGAAGCTACTAGGCTTTACATACCAACTAATATTGTTCAAGGTTTAGGCCAAAATGGATGTCAGATGAACTAATAAGGCATATGGCAGAGAAGAAAAATTCATGGGATACTTACAAATAAACACATGACACAGAAGCCTATGATAGATACAAATTGATATGCAACCAAGTTACAAAGGAGGTTAGGCAGGCGAAGGCAGATTACGAGAAATCCTTGGCAAGGGATGCAAAGAAAAACAGCAGAGTTCTTTACTTATGTAAACTCTAGAAGGAAGGGGATGAATCAGATTGGTCCACTTGATATTGATGGGTCAACTGTTGATGATCCTGCTCAGATAGCTAACAAACTAAATGAATATTTTGCATTGACATTCACACATGAGGAGTTATTCAGCGAGGGGAATGCCAGAGGTGTATTCAACTCTAGCAGTAAGCTACAGAATCTTGAAATAACTGGGAGTAAAGTGGAGGAGAAACTGTTGAAGATAAACACAAGAAAGGCACCCGGGGTTGATGGGATCTATCCAGTTATATATTAAAGGAGGCAGCAAAGGAAGTAAGCAAACCCTTAGCCATAATTATGAGAGCTTCCTTGGACTCAGGGGAGGTACCCATAGACTGGAAATGTGCCAATGTGACCCCAATTCACAAAGGAGGATCAAAGGCTGACACAAGTAATTATAGACCTGTGAGCTTAACCTCTGTTCCAGGAAAATTAATGGAGGCACTGGTTAAAGAAGCACTGCAGGATCATTTAGACAAGACTTCAGTTATAGCTCAGACACAGCATGGTTTTGTTAAGGGGAAGTCTTGCCTGACGAACTTGATTGGATACTATGATGCAGTCGCAAAAGAACTGGATGCAGGGAATAAGTTTGATATTATATACTTGGATCTTAGAAAGGCTTTTGATACTGTTGCACATGGAAGACTGCTACACAAATTGGAGCAGTGTGACATTGGAGGCAAATTGCTGCTATGGATAAAGGGGTGGTTGAGGGGAAGAAGACAGAGTGGTAATCAATGGACACTGCTCATCGTGGACTGATGTTATTAGTGGAGTCCTTCAGGGCTCAGTGTTGGGTCCATTATTGTTTTCTGTATTTATAAATGATATTGATGATGGTATATCGGGCTCAATGCCCAAGTTTGCAGACGATACAAAGGTTGGCAGGGTTGTCAAGGACACTACTGACACTATGTTGCTGCAACAGGATCTGGAAAGGTTGAGCAGATGGGCTGAGAGGTGGCAAATGAAGTTTAACAATGACAAATGTAAAGTACTACACATGGGAAACAGTAACCCCAGAGCAACGTATCAACTATGTGGTACTACAGTGACAGTGGTAAAGAATGAAAGGGACTTGGGGGTGGTTGTGCAGGCAGATATGAAGTTCTCTGAGCACTGCAGGCGGGCTGCAAGAGTAGCTCATGGAGTATTGTCAATGATATACAGGAATTTTTCCAGGAGGGATAAGGAGGTGATTATTCCATTGTATAAGGGAATGGTCAGGCCACACCTAGAGTACTGTATACAGGTCTGGAGGCCTCATTTCAAGAAGGATGTAGAGCTGCTGGAACGAGTACAGAGAAGGGCAACAAGATTAGTGAATGGAACAAAGGGGTGCTCTTACGAAGAAAGGCTTAAGTTTTGCAAATTACAGTGTCTGGAGACTAGGCACCAGCGAGGTGAACTGATAGAGGTGTATAAAGCCTTGAATGGTTTAAGCATGCTCAATGCTGATGGGATTCTTCCTCTAGCTCAGAAAAATCACCTGAGAGGGTATAAATTCAAATTGAGGAAAGACAGATGTAGGATAGACGTGCGGAAATTTGCCTTTAGCCAGCGGGTGGTTGGTTGGTGGAACAGACTTCCATCCCTTGTGGTGGAGGTTGATAGCCTAAATAAGTTTAAGGCTCAGCTGGACAGGTATTTTGAACGAACAGAGGGGTGAAGTGGAAGTGGGTTTTTTTTTTTTTTGGCTGATGCTGCATAAGCTTGCTTTCTTGCATCAAATGCCTCTACTAATGCTAATGCTAATGCTAATGCTAAAAAGCGATAAAACATTGACTGAAGCTTTCGGAGGCTTCTGCCTCCTTTCTCAACAACAATGATGTTTAAGCAACACATCCTTAAGTAACAGGCTCACAGCACACGTGGTTGACCAGGCGCATGCTCAATATTTCTTCCATACGATCCAGAACCGGAAGCGGCTCGGGAGCATGGAAATATAAAACGCTTGTCTTTTGCCAGGACCACAGCTTCTAGTAGGGGGTGAAATCGAACACCCCTGTCCCTATTCATACTATTGTTCTCAGATGAGCCTATCCACAAACTCTCTAGCCACTTACGGTCCCAGAACCTATGCGCCCGGTCAAGGATGGCAGCATTCACCGGGGAGACCTGATGATGTTTCTCCCAATAATGCTCAGCAATGACGGACTTTGAACTCTGCGGTCTGTTTAGCCCGCATGTGCTCCCCAGACGTTCTTTTAATCGCCGTCCTGCCTCCCCCACATAACATTCCCCACAGTCCGGGCATTCGATCTCATATACGACCCCACTACTGGAATCCCCAGGAATGGGGTCTTTGACCTGTGACAACATTGTGTGGAACTTCCAACCCGGAAGCTGCACACAGCGTGTCTGAAAGTCACGTAGCATTCTTGAAACTCGATCTGACAAGCCCGGATAGTAGGGAATATAAACAACCCCACAATGTCATCTGCAAATCGTAAATGGTTTAGGTACTCTCCGTTCACATTGACTCCTTTCTGCGACCAGTCTAATCTTCTGAAAGCTTCCTCAAGGGCAGCAGTAAACAGCTTCGGAGATATTGTGTCTCCTTGTCGAACTCCTTTCTCGATTTTAAATTTGCTACTGTCTTTGTCTAGTCTAATAAATAATGTAGCACTCTCATATATTTTCTTCAAAATCATAATATATGGAGTATCTATGCCTTGTCTTTCCAGTGCCCGAAACATTGCCTTATGCTGTATGGAGTCAAATGCCTTTTCATAATCCACAAATGCCTGGCATAATGGTGTTTTATATTCATTTGCTTTCTCCATTAGCTGTTATATTACGTGAAGGTGATCCATAGTTGAGAATCCTGTCCTAAAGCCAGCTTGCTCTTTCGGTTGATTCTCATCAAGTATTCTTTCTAATCTGTTAGTAATGACCCTTGTAGATATGGGATAACAAGCTAATTGGTCTATAATTTCCAATTTCTGATTTATCTCCTTTCTTATGCAGCAAAACTATGATTGCATTATTCCACTGCTTAGGCATCACACCTTTTCTAATGCACTTTGTGAAGAGCCTTGCCAGTTTTTGTGCTATGTGTCTTCCTCCCAATTTTAACAACTCTACAGTAACTTCATCTTCTCCCGGGGCTTTCCGATTCTTCATTTTCTTCCATGCATGTTCGACCTCATCAGGAAGAATATCGGGTATGTCGTATGTGTTGCTACTTTGCAATCCATCTTCCCCCACTGCTGGCATCATTCCCTCGCTCCTTGTATGAATCTCTATAGTAGTCTTCTACTATTTGAATTATGCCTTCTCTGCTGTTTATAAGTACACCATTGCTATTCTTCAGTTTCAGTATCATTTGTCTTTCTGTATTACTGCTCATGGCTGCTGATTTAAATCCTTTGTTTTCCCTTAATGCTTGTTCTACTTTTCTTGTGTTAAATCTTCTTATGTCCTCTCTGAGTCTCTTTCTAATGGTTTTGCATAACTCAATATACTCAATTTTCTCCCTTTCAGTGTTTTTCTTGCTCTTCATTTGTCGTCTTTGGTTCATCACGACAAGTGTTTCTTGACTAATTTTTTCTTCTTTGGATTTCTGTTTCCCTATAGGTTTCTTGGGCTTTATCACTTTCAGAAAGTTGTAATATTCCTCGTCGATATCTTGGTCCTGAGCAGTCTGCAGAAGCTAAAACTTGTTCTTAAGTTTCCAGTACATACTGCTTTTTCTCCTCCTGTTATTTCAAAGACCTTTGTATTATTTACTCGAGTTAGTTTTTTCCTTTCCTTTCCTACATCTATATCAAGTGTACATCTTACCATTCTGTGATCACTTCCAACATTTACCTTATTCAGGACGGTAACATCATTCACAATATATCTTCTGTTAGTGAGCATGAAGTCGATTTCATTAGTAGTTAATCCATTTGGACTCTTCCATGTCCACTTTCTGTTCACCCTTTTCTTGAAAAAAGTGTTCATTACTGACATTCCTTGAGATTCTGCAAATTCCACAAGTCTTTCACCTCTTTTATTTCTTTCACCAATTCCAAAATTTCCTATAGTTCCCCTTTCTGCGCTGTTTTGCCTTTTTCCAACCTTAGCATTGAAGTCCCCCATAATAATAGTGTAGTAGGTTTTCTGCTCACTCTCAATTTCGGTGTACATTTCTTCAACCTCTTCATCATGATGGCTCGATGTTGGTGCATAAATCATTATAATCTTTAGCTTGTACCTCTTAGAAATGTTGAGTATTTGTCTTGACACCCTTGGTGATGTACTTTTGAATTCCAAAATGTTGTTTTTTAAAATCTTTATGGACCAGAAACCCAACTCCACCTTCACTCCTTTCACTGTTTCCATTGGTATACAGCAGATTTCCACTTGATAAATTTATAAGTGAATCATTTCTTCTTCTTGTTTCAGCCAAACCGATGATATTCCAATTCACATTTTCTAATTCCTTTTCCAGCTCTAATATCCTGTCTTCACTGATGAGTGATCGTACGTTATAACAGGCCAAGTTCAATTTCCCTGCATGACAGCCAGGTCGTACCCATTGATTCTTAGCACCCTCTGCTTCCACTCTGATCCTCTTGCTGCCGTAAGAGGAAGAGTGAAAGCTGCTGGGGACTGAGGGCCATTTGTATTGTTGTGCTCTCATTGCTGGAGGGTTTGGTCTTTTCCTCTTCACGCTGACCGGGCGTCTTGAAGAGAACCACTCTACACGTTCGTTGCCACCTAAATGACGTAACTGGGCTTACCATCGAGAAGGTGTGCATGAGTGGATTTTAGGGAGGCAGGCCAACCGGACTTCTCCTAAATCTTCTGTAATAGAGAGATATTGGATCCATCAGTGTTTTAGGCTGAGTGTCTGATTACACACAGGATACCTGTTCCCCTCTAAGCCCACTTGTTAGCATTAAGAGCTTAATTGACGGTACTCATCTCAATTGATCTGCTTAGTTACATGGAATTAAATATATAAAGACAATTGTGAAAAACCTGTAATTAAAATTTGCTCAAGTTTGAAGTGCACTACCTCGTCCCTCGTCATTTATAAAATATTAACAGTGGGGGAGCAGGTATAGAGTTATTATTTAACATATTCCAATGAATAAAATGAATTCAACATTTACTTTCATATATAACGAAGTACCATCCAGTGAGAATAAATTATCGTTATCGCCCAGTTTACAGTCCTTAAGGTTATTAAATAATGTATCGCAGTTTTTTTTTATCCCAAGTTGTATTGCCTGCCTAAACGGTTTTTTAATATTACACAAATATGGGACTAAGGATGAAAATACTGAGTTCCGGAAATATGATGGGGCAAATAGGGAATCTGGTTTTATGCAGTTTCACCTGACCAAAAAGTGCTAGGATGTACGGCCAATTCCTTTGACTGAGACATAGTAATATAGTCATTTTTTCGATACTTGGGAAATGTTTCATTGTACTAATTGACTAAATAGGTAAATAGTACTGGGCAGTCGTATCGCGGTATCACCGTAAGGGGGGGGTGAGCACGATCATGTTTTTTTAGATAGACCTAGGAACACTTATACGCATGGTTAAGGGGGCTATACCCCCCCTCTGTCCACCCTCGAAAATGCCCTGTACCAGTTCTACTTCAAGATAAGTGGAGGTATCTCATATGACAATCCAATTTATTAATATAATCAGTTTTATCAAGTATTACAACCATATCTACTTTATCTGCTCTCTGAATAATACAGTCAGTCCTCATACAACACGGTAGTTGTGTTCCTAGAGGCCCTTCTGCCATGCAAAATTGTGCAATATAAATAACAGGAGTAGTATAAGGTTGGGGTTCTAACCGAGTACGGCTCTATGAATTTTGGCGTCAATTTTCGTGCGTGCTGCCGCCACGGTCGCTTGTTTTGCCGTTTAGGTTTTGAGCATGTGCCGGTGAGGCGAGCCGAGGTTTAGGCTTAGCTGTTGCGCCGAGGCTTAGTTGCGGAGTCGGAGGAAAAAATATTTTAGTTCTTATTTTGCCCGCTAGATGGCGCCACTTATCTTCGACATTAAATATATAAATATTATTTTTGCTTTACCTAGGCTCGAACCCATGTCGTTGCTACTGGTGGTCCGTTGATTATCCCCACGGCTATTCTTTCAGTTATAAGAATATGTGTAAATGTAGCTGTTATAGTTAAGAGTGGTGTGAGTGCGACGTAGGAAGTTGTATTTCGCCTTGTTCTGATTGGAGGGGGATATGAACCGATGTGCTGATTGGTCTGGGGGTATAAACCGAGTACGGCTCTGAGTCTGCCTGTGATTTCTGGTCGCTTGCTGCCGTAGGAATCGTCTGTTTTTGCCACGTTGGTTTTTCAAGCTACCGTGCTCGCAATGGATCGTGGGTTCGCGCACACACACACACACACACACGGGGGCCACAACACTTAGCGCACGGAGATTACAATGACAAAAGAAAGCCCCGAAACAGTGTCGCCATCTGTTGAGTTATTCTGAAAGCTGAAATTAAAGATTTTATTTTATTTAAGGTGTTTAAATATACGTATATATATATTTTTTTTTCCTAGGCAGCTATGACTTTGCCGTTTAAATATATTTCAGTGGCTTTGCAAGATGTGGCGCCATCTGTGGAAGCAATCTGAAAGCTGAAAATCTGAAATTAAAGATTTTATTTAAATATATATATATTTTTTTCCACATACGTGTATTTGGGGTCATAACAGTTAGTGCATGGAGATTACCTTGACATCGGAAGACCCAGATACTGTGTCGCCATCTAGCGTGTCATTCTGAAAGCTGAAATCTGAAATTAAGGATTTTATTTAAATATATATATATATTTTTTTCTCACATACGGATACTTGGTGTCACAATACTTCTTGAACGGAGATTGCCATGACATCGTAACAACCAAGAAACTGTGGCGCCATCTAACGAGTCATTCTGAAAGCTGAAATCTGAAATTAAGGATTTTATTTAAATATATATATTTTTTTCCCACATACTGATACTTGGGGTTACAATACTTCTGGAACGGAGATTACATTGACATCGGAAGACCTAGATACTGTGTCGCCATCTAGCGAGTCATTCTGAAAGTTGAAAAATCTGAAATTAAGTATTTTCTTTAAGTTGCTTTGATGTTTAAATTTTTTTTTTTACCAAATGCACTGAGACTGTCATAACATCGTAACTACCAAGAAACTGTGGCGCCATCTACCAGGTCATTCTGAAAGTTGAAAATCTGAAATTAAAGATTTTATTTAAGATGTTTAAATATATATTTTTTTCCAATAGCTATGACTTTGACGTTTAAAATATATTTCCGTGGCTTTGCAAGATGTGGCTCCATCTACCACGTCATTCTGTAAGTTGAAAATCTGAAATTAAGTATTTCATTTTATGTGGTTTTTGTTTAATGTTATGTGTGTGATTTTTTTTTTTTTTTTTTTGATGGTTAAATTTATATGTATATATTTTTACCTATAACGATTTGTGATGGTTCCTCTGCGAGTTGAATTTGTATCCCTATGTTTAGAGTCTATCTTGGAAAAAAAAAAAACTGAAAAGTAAAATGTATTGATGTGTATATTTATTTATTTACCATCTTCGTGATATGATGGCTCCATCTTCAGATTCTATCTGTAACTTTGAATTTTTTTTTTTTTTTTTAAATCTATATTTGAAATCATTTTATGTCTTTTTTCTTTCCTAAAAGTAACTTCTCAATTTTTAAAAAAGGTTATTGATTAATGGAAAATTAAAACCTATTTTCTACTTTCTAAGAAAAAAGACAGACAATATTTTTTTCAAATAGATATGTTTTATTGGTAAGTTTTACAGATGTAGTTACTAATCACAAAAAAAATCAACACAAGCACTTACATATGTACATTGCTTTGATCAGAATGGATACTTCGTATATTTCGTAGTGTAAGCAGTTTGAAGTTCTTCAATCATCGAAACTACAGCATTGTACAAAGCATAATGGTTGAACACCGTAGCTACACCTTCTTTCAAACACAGCAGAAAAAATTTTAACACTTGTAGATGGCTCAGCATTTCTAAGAAAATAAGCATAAACATCGTTAAACAAAACATCGATAGAGTCGATAAACACGTCGTTATTTATATGCTCTCTAACGCAGTCAAGGTGCTCCAATATAACTGTTTGCATTAACAGAAATGCAGGTTTTTCATCTTCTAGACGTTGAAGAAAAGAATCTATGTCTATGATTCTAGTATATATCGACTCTATTTCAGAAAGGTGTAGAGTCATTCGTCTTTCTGCAGCTAGCGAGAATTGCTTCCAATAGAAATCACAAACACCACCATCGGTATTGATTCGGAGTCGATGTAGTAGGATTTCATCTTTAGATTTAGCTCTTACGGAAAACATGATATCATCCATTTTGTCTTTGAATTCATCCCATTGTCTTCTCGATAACATCATATGCGTATTAGCTGTCTCGATCGCAACATGTGGCTCGAATTCGTGGCAATAAACACGAACTGTACTACTGTGACTCAGCCGTCTGTAGAAAGTTACGTTCGGTTTTCTTACTTCGTCAAACATTTCATGCAGTGGCATTTTAGGGAAAAACAACAGTGGAAAAATTTACAACCTCACTGAGAAAGTTCCAAACTGTAAATGTGGTCCAAGGGCTATAACAGCATGTGCTTAGATTCTAGCCGTATTGTTACTGGCTCATAAACTCGTGACGTATCAGTAACAGGTATGGGGTATGTCGTACAAAGGTTATATAACCTCATACAGTTAACGCAGGTGTCGCTCCCAAGTCTTTGTTCAGATTTAGAACACTAAAGCAGAAGATAACTCAACTTCAAAAGGTTTCGCTTGGTCACAGCTAGACACAAGACGTACAAAGACTATATATAACTAAAGGAGATACAACCCCCAAGTCGGCTCTACCGCTCCCAAAGCCTTTTGTTCAAAACCTTTGTACGACATGTGTCTGTACTACCGCTCCCTAGGCTTCGTTCAAATGTAGAGTGGCAAAAAACAAAAAGATGTCGATCGGTCGGGAACTGGGTAGGCACATGTCATATAACTAAGGGTGATGCCAATCCCAAGTCTTTGTTAAAATTTAGAATAGTAAAAGCTAGTTCAACTTCAAGGTAATGGTTGGGAACAAATAGAAACATGTAGTACAAAGGTTATATAACTATAGCTGGTATCGTTCCCAAGCCTTTGTAGTAACAAAAAAAAACAAAAGATAACTCAACTTCAAAGATTACCTTCAAAGATGTCACACCCTTACTGATGATTAAGGATTTCACTCTCATACCATAGTGATTTCCTATAGGCTGTGACTTTCACTCTCATACTGTAGTAATTTCCTATTGGTTGTGACGTTCACATACTCTTGAATCTAAGCATAGGTTGGTTGTCGTCAAGTAAAAATTAGCATGTTAACTAATAAGTTGTTTTTTTTTAGCAACCGTATTATATACGATAATTCCGATACGTACGTACAAGCTGGGCACGTACTCACCTTCATGAACGCATCTCATTAAATTTTCACCTTTCCATACCAATCTGATTGGTTGTATTAGGTTAACATTTGAACCTGTTTGAGTTTAAAAGGGCTAGTTTTGTGTTTATTTCTTCACGCTACTCTCGCATTTTTTTTCCCATTCTTGCAATGTTGTGTACGTACAGTTTGTGCATGTGTTCAGGGTCAGGTGTCAGTTCTGATAAAAGTTCAGAGTGCTGTGACCCGTGGGTTTCCGGCAACGACATAGACCTTTTGGAAGTTGCTGACGGTTGTGAGACCTTTGACTGGAACGTCCCCACATATTTTCCGAAAATACGGAGTTCAACTCCCATTAGTACAGGGCATTCCTTTTGCAATTACACCAATTCATCTCTATCGCTGGATGATAGCCTTTGTTCATGGGAAGCGCCTATGAAACTTTCAACCTCTGCGAGTTGGCATCTTTCATACGACGGTGATATATCCAACTCCTCACGGTCGACATCGGAAGTGTCAATAGGATCGGCGAACGTTGATCGTGAGGTTCAGTCACCGGATATAATTATTGTCAGGGAGTATGAAGAAGAAGAAGAAGAAGACAATGTAAATGATGGTGGTCCTCGGAATCCCTATGCTGCTGACGAGAGCGGTTTTTCAACGTCCGGTGCTTCCACCGTACCCATCATTTGGCACGATCAAAGTAACGATACTTTAACAACAGATGATGGTTACAGTAGCTTGATTTATTTAGATTATGGGAATCTTTAGTTGTAAGTATTTTGTATCTTTCTTTAGTTTTTAAGAATAAAATAGAATATTCTTTTGTAACTTTTACCTGCGTCTCTTTTTTTTTCTGTCGAGGTACCGTTTTCTGTCCGGAGAGAGACAAACGTACTTCTCGTCTCCTTGAGGCCTCAGTAACAAAAAGGTTTGGATTTACTTTCTCTAAACGTGTGGTAGGAGACGACACATGCACTTACCCTTATGGATATTTCCAAGACACATAGTGAAAGCTAACCACCTAGTCATCATACTATCAACATTAGAAAAAAACCCCAGTGAAATCCCCATGTTTTTGACACTAAGCAGTTTTTCAGTGGCTAACTCTGGTGACGTCTCCTTTTTTTTTCAGGATGTCGGCGAAGTTGATCGGTCACGGACTTCCCATCCTATTCCCAGTCACATTTGGGATGGCACTCGGTTGGGAATCGCGGGGCGCCGGGGCGTGGGGGGATCGCGGCACTCCTCCCACCCGTCACGAAGTGTCGGGCGCGCACTGGGGGGATCGCGGCACCCGTCACGAAGTGCCCGGCGCGCTTAGACGGAGGAATGCACACAACCCTTTTTGTCCGTGTCAAGAATGGTTTCATGGAAAAGACAACTTCCAAAAAAAACAAACCTTTTACATAACTCACAGTTTTTTTTTTTTTTTTTAAAGGGGACAATGTTTCGTTTTTCTGGAGACGTCACCTTCTGTCTTTACCATTGCTAGTCCTACCTCTCGCATCGGCGCGCGAACACACACATAAATACTTGGTCCAGACTCGCGCACGATCATTTACATAATGTTTCATCACCCCTTCACAGCGATAGTCTCGGGAGCAACACAGAGTGGAAAGACAACGTTTGTGTTGTCGCTATTAGAAAATAGTGAAAGTTTAATTTCGCCACCACCTCAAAGAATCGTCTATTGCTATTCAGAGTTTCAAGATAGGTTTCGGTGTTACTCGCAAATCGAGTTCATGGAGGGTTTAAACATCCCCGAATTTGATCCAACAAAAAAAAATTTACTCGTTTTAGATGATCTGATTAACCAGGCAAAAGATAGTATTGTAGTTTCTGAGATATTTATAAAAGGATCACATCATAGAAATCTGAGTGTTATTTTATTAACACAAAACCTGTTTTCGCAAGGCACCCAGTTCCGTACTATTAGTTTGAATTCGCACTATCTGATTGTTTTTAAAAACCCTCGCGACTCGAGACAAATCTCACACTTAGCAAGTCAAGTGTTCCCCGGAAGGTCACGTGTTTTAGTTGACATATATAAGCATGCAACACGCGATCCTCATTCATATTTACTGTTTGATTTTTGTCAGAACACTGATGATAGATTGAGACTGCGCTCACACGTGTTACCAAACGAAGGATCTGCGATCATTTACATACCCATATGGCTCTGCATCTAAAAAACAATGCTAACTTTATAAGGTATCTGTCGGAAGTTCGACCGAAACAGGCAACCGCTCTATTAAGGAGTTCAGATCAAACACAAATAAATTCACTCTGTGAAATATGTAAAAACATAATCAAAGGTAGCATTCCTTTGACAGACAGAGTGAAAAGCAAGTTACAACGCAAAAAACGTCTGCTCAGAACACTAGAAGATAAAAAAGTAGCATTTAACACTAGGCGGAAATTAATACTTCAACAAGGAGGTTCATTGATCCCCCTGATAGCTAGTATAGTGGCACCACTCATTACAAGTTTAATCAGAAGATGAGTGAATCTTTCTGTAAATTCTTGCTTGTAGCTGCACCGCCAGAACAAAAACAGATGCTCTCTTTAGACGAGCAAATGTCTGCAATCTTAAAAAGACAGGATTTGCAGCCCGAGTCTAAAGTTAAAATGTATCTTCAGATACTACAGTCATATTTAGGCCTGAAAACTAATGCTGCAAAACAAGCATCACCGTCGGCATCAAGCGATATCGAGGGTGTCGTATCGAACGTAATGGCGTCGCTACCCACAATTCCCTCCTCTGAAGCGCAGGAACAACAGCACTCCGAGAGCGAAGTTATAAAACCTCGTAAGCAGGTCAAGCGCAGATATACGGCTTTGATATCGCCTCGTCGTTTGAGACGTAAGCATACGTGGATATTGTTGTGGTAAGTTTTTTTTCAATAAAACAGACACTTTTTAAAAAATAAATAAAATTTTATTTTGTAAGTGAATGCTGAATTACAAGTAATGTGGCATATACATCATTTGCCCACAAATCTTTACATTAATATTTGTTTACAATCTTTGGCATAGAAATGTTTCTACACCTATGAGTTAGGAAAAAATACAATGTAGTCCACACGCTATAGATTCTGGATGTTGAATCACCACTTTGTTATAAGTCCATTTCTTACTGTTTTGGTTAAGGAACTCTGCAATGTCCTGTGCCGGTGGTCTTGCAAAACTGTTGAAATATTGACTTTCTCTTTTTCCTAGGAAAATGCAAACCCAATGAGTACCTGGCATATGTGCCCAGTCGGTATTGATGGCTAACAATGTTCGTTTACTCGGTATTCTTGACGGTAATTCGTCCCTGGCACAGACACCTATCAGATGTTTTCTCGATTCACTGTCTGCTTCTAAAACCTTCAATATTTCTCTAGTGTTCATAATTAATGAGTATTGATTGGTCTTTAGTCACAGAAAGAATGTTTTCGAATTCGGCATACAAGATCACTTACGTTTTCGGGAAGAGGTGGGAAGAGGTTCTGCGAATTTCAGTTCGAGTCGAACTCCACCTCGTCGTAATGAGCTGATGTGTTCGCCGACCGCGTTGTTGTCTGGAGTTAGGCCGAAAGTATAAAGCACATTCCCTTCAGTATAATCCAAGAGTGATATGTCGTTTCCACAGTCTGAATTCCACTTGTTTAGCGATGTAAAAAGCGATAAGTAGGACCTGGTATAATGTCCATTCTTATAATCGGGTGTTAGCGGTATGGAAGGGTGCTGCACACCATCAGCCGTCAGAAGTAAATAACACAGGTTGTAGTGACCAAAATTGAATGGGTTGGTTTTGAGGGAGCCATTGAAACTATCACTGGACACAATACTGACTATTAAACGAGCGGGGATCTGGCCTAGATATATATTGTCTCTGGTAGAGTCTGACATGCCTTTTGGAATTGAGAAGTAAGTAACATTAACTCTGTTAATGGGGTATAAAAGAGGGTGTTTTTCAAGAACACTCATGTGCGCTAACTGTATGTTGGGGTTAAGTTTAACTTTACGCACAAAAAGACATGCTTCGCGTATATGAATCTTCGCAGTATTGTGAAGAGACAACAGACAGAACTCGGGCGAACTGCGAACCAATCTCAGACGGAATGATACGTTGTTAACAATATATTTGGCCTGATGGCACAAATCTAGTCTGAGACGACCCAGAAGTTCCACAGTTTTGGTTTTCGAAAAAAAACTTCATACGTTGATTCATACCACTGTCAGGCTGAGAAAACATTTGCGAAACATCGGAAACATTGTCTTTTACGAACAGTTCTGTAGTGAGTTGGGATTTTTTTGCTCCTCTGTCAAAATTCAAAAGCGTTTCTAAATAAGCTCTATAGGTGTATGTGTCACTGCTAGGATTTATTAATTTGTCTTGAACGAAAAGATCTACATGTTTAAACATGGAGTGAAAAAAGTTGTTGACAATGCCTACACTCGACTAATTCTTTTCCATCGCTTTGAGTTAACTGTACTTTGAGTCGCAAATAAGTTTTTCCCAGGTCCAGATATTCTTCCGATGTTCCCGGTATGGAAAATTCTATTGGCCCAAGCATGTCCACAGAAGCTAAAGGCAAGAAAGTAATGTATGAAGATCGCTCGATGCATAGATTAGTAGCCGGCTGGGCAAACAGGTCTAGTTCGGACATCATAACTTCGGCCATCATGGAAAGATATCCTGATATTTTTTCTTTCGACGCTTCCCTCCACTCTGACTACGGACTTTTTGCCTAATGGCCTGTCCAACTTCAGAAGCTCGATTTATAAATGATCGTTTCACGGGTGCTCCCGAAATGACATCATCGATCATATTATGACCTGCCGACAGCACTTGGCGACCGATGAACTTGGCTGCGGGCTTCAGAAGAGGAGAGAGAAATGTAAATGCAGATCTGAATATACTACCTAAGCCTTGACCTCTCTGGATCGCTGCTCCTGCAAAGTAGGGATTTCCCCCCGCTTGCACTGAGTAGTAATCAACGTACGCGTTCATTGGGGTCGAAAATGTAACTTAATTAGAGTTTTACCACCTCTGAATGGAAATAACTGACCGCTGTCTGTGCGAATTTGAATAGAAATGGATTGAATGTTTGATAGAAGTACAGGGTAATAATCCAAATGTAAGAATTCACCACTGCTTCCGAACGGTACTACTCGCAAAAGAGGCGCTCTGATATCACCCACAATCTGATCTTCTATCACACTACTATAAACAAAATAAGAGCCTACACCTCTATTTATATCTCCGGGAAATTTCGATCTCGCTGTTCCTTCGAAACCATCGGGCATACGCTCAAAACCGAGTAACTCACCGAGTCCTGTCTCAGGAAAGCGAAGACGCACACCGCTTTCAATTTCGAAAGAAACAAAGCCATGGGCATTAACAGAACCTTTAATTTCGGGGGCTATAAAAGTCATAACCTTTAGAATTTCGGAGATGCTATCGTAATTACCATAAGGAATTTTATACTCGCGAACATCACAAGTTGGTGGTTGTACGAACACAAGCCTCCTATCAACACACTCACTGTTAGACTTTATTGGTGGTATCACTATTTTACCTTTAGTTATCCACTTTCCGGTGTACTCCCCTTTAAAAGTTCTAGATTTGTCAACAACTTCATTCACTACTGCTTTGTGTACTAGTCCTAGAATTCTGGCAGTTCGTAAAGTCATACGCAACTCACAGCCATTTTTAACACGAATTGTAAATCTCACTTTGAATTCTGTCTCTTCTACTTTAAGCTCTAAATTGGTATTAAGACCACACATATGTTCAATCAATTTAGACGAATTTTCGTACTCATCGTTCAGTATGTAAACCTCAGGGTTCCTAACTGTCGGTTCTTTCTGCAGAGTTGCAAACTCAGCCCAACCTTCGGAAATATTGTCCCATGACTTAGGTATGGGTATTTCAGCCAGTGCGACTTCCCACTTGCTCTTGAGAGGTATAGTGTCGGGTAAGATAATAGTAAAATTAGATTGCGTATTCTGGGGATGGAAATCCATACACGCATTACTCGGTAGGGTTAAGAAGAACATCCTTAGCCGAAACCCAACTGTTGTAGGAAGCTGGATATCCTAACCACTTAACACGCAATTGACGCTCTCCTTTCACACGTCGCTCCTTAAGTACTTTTTCAATAAGATATGTGTCGAGTGGCAACTTGTCGTGGATATTAACAAGTTGTAGCTGTTGCTCATAAAAGCTACCTTCGATCGTGTCGCCTGTTTTGTCTTGTACTCTGTACACAACTGGCTTTCTTCGTTTCAATACTTGAGATATAGTAAAAACCTCACGAGTCCAGCAACCCCAGAATCCTTTGCGGAAAAGATGTGAACCTGTACTTAGAACGACACGATCCCCCAGTTTAAATTTAGGAATCTGTTCTTTGGTTTTTTTCAAGTACAATTTCCTGTAGACATCTTCATTATGCAAGTTGACATCGGCTGGTGGCATTCCTATGGCTCGATGTGGCGTTCGATTATAAGTAGACACAATGTCGGGAAGAACATGCACATATTTCTTACTTTCAGAATAAGTTATCCACTTAAATATTTTTTCTTTCAGAGTTCGAATGAAACGTTCAGCTATTGCTGCTTTTTTTCAGATCTAGTTGTGTAGAAATTAATGTTGAGAGATTTAAATAAGGCCCTAACATCTTTGCTTGTAAATTCTTTTCCCTGGTCACTGTTAAGACTGAATGGTGTTTCTTCCTTGAAAATTGATTTGAATGCTTTTACCCTCTGCTTTGATGTTTTATTTCTAAGTGTTCTCACCCAGGTGTATCTAGAAAAAGCGTCTATACAGACGAGTAAATAGCACACTCCACCATTAGCATCAGCCAGATTGGAAACTTCTGCTAAGTCGCACTGAAACGTATGGTGTAGTCCAGGAACTATTATTTGGTTTCTAGGAAAATTAACTCTTTGAGGTTTGTATCTGACATAAGCAGGTTGAGATGACAAGTACTCTTTCACGATACATCTGGGTAATTTTGTATGTTTTTGTAATGCATTAACACCACTAAAACTACCCACGACACGTGGATCATTGTAATCTTCTAACATTTTTTTTCTTTTCCAGACGGAGATGTACTTCTTTCAAGATGCACAAGATTACTCGTGGCACATTTGACTGTTACTATTCAAAGAATGGGGTAAACTGATGATAATCCCCACTAAGCTGTAATTTTTATTTATTTATTTATTTTTTATTTATCAATAAAACATATATGTTTGAAAAAAAATATTGTCTGTCTTTTTTCTTAGAAAGTAGAAAATAGGTTTAATTTTCCATTAATCAATAACCTTTTTTAAAAATTGAGAAGTTACTCTTAGGAAAGAAAAAAGACATAAAATGATTTCAAATATAGATTAAAAAAAAAAAAAAATTCAAAGTTACAGATAGAATCTGAAGATGGAGCCACCATATCACGAAGACGGTAAATAAATAAATATACACATTAATACATTTTACTTTTGAAGTTTTTTTTTTCCAAGATAGACTCTAAACATAGGGATACAAATTCAACTCGCAGAGGAACCATCACAAATAGTTATAGGTAAAAATATATACATATAAATTTAACCATCAAAAAAAAAAAAAAAAAAAAAAAATCACACACATTAAACAAAAACCACATAAAATGAAATACTTAATTTCAGATTTTCAACTTACAGAATGACCTGGTAGATGGAGCCACATCTTGCAAAGCCACGGAAATATATTTTAAACGTCAAAGTCATAGCTATTGGAAAAATATATATATTTAAACATCTTAAATAAAATCTTTAATTTCAGATTTTCAACTTTCAGAATGACCTGGTAGATGGCGCCACAGTTTCTTGGTAGTTACGATGTTATGATAGTCTCAGTGCTTTTGGTAAAAAAAAAAATTTAAACATCAAAGTAACTTAAAGAAAATACTTAATTTCAGATTTTTCAACTTTCAGAATGACTCGCTAGATGGCGAAACAGTATCTAGGTCTTCCGATGTCAATGTAATCTCCGTTCAGGAAGTATTGTAACCCCAAGTATCAGTATGTGGGAAAAAAAATATATATTTAAATAAAATCCTTAATTTCAGATTTCAGCTTTCAGAATGACTCGCTAGATGGCGCCTCAGTTTCTTGGTTGTTACGATGTCGTGGCAATCTCTGTTCAAGAAGTATTGTGACACCAAGTATCCGTATGTGAGAAAAAAAAAAATATATATATTTAAATAAAATCCTTAATTTCAGATATCAGCTTTCAGAATGACACGCTAGATGGCGACACAGTATCTGGGTCTTCCGATGTCAAGGTAATCTCCATGCACTAACTGTTATGACCCCAAATACACGTATGTGGAAAAAAATATATATATATTTAAATAAAATCTTTAATTTCAGATTTTCAGCTTTCAGATTGCTTCCACAGATGGCACTACGTGTTGCAAAGCCACTGAAATATATTTAAACGGCAAAGTCATAGCTGCCTAGGAAAAAAAAAATATATATACGTATATTTAAACACCTTAAATAAAATAAAATCTTTAATTTCAGCTTTCAGAATAACTCAACAGATGGCGACACTGTTTCGGGGCTTTCTTTTGTCATTGTAATCTCCGTGCGCTAAGTGTTGTGGCCCCCGTGTATGTGTGTGTGTGCGTGCGCGAACCCACGATCCATTGCGAGCAGGGTAGCTTGAAAAACCAACGCGGCAAAAACAGGCGATTCCTACGGCAGCAAGCGACCAGAAATCACAGGCAGACTCAGAGCCGTACTCGGTTTATACGCCCAGACCAATCAGCACATCGGTTCATATCCCCCTCCAATCAGAACAAGAAGAAATACAACTTCCTACATCACACTCACACCACTCTTAACTATAACAGCTACATTTACACATATTCTTATAACTGAAAGAGTAGCTGTGGGGATAAGCACCGAACCACCAGTAGCAACGACATAGGCTCAAGCCTAGGTAAAGCAAAAATAAAATTTATATATTTATTGCCGAAAATAAGTGGCGCCATCTAGCGGGCAAAATAAGAACTAAAATATTTTTTCCTCGGCGCAACAGCTAAGCCTAAACCTCGGCTCGCCTCACCGCCACACGCTCAAAACTTAAACGGCAAAACAAGCGACCGAAGCGGCAGCACGCACGAAAATTGACGCCAAAATTCATAGAGCCGTACTCAGTTAGAACCCCAACCTTATACTACTAACAGGCCTTATGGGAAAAATAGGATTAGGTGCTGACAACACAGACTTATAACCAAAACGTTACCAAACAATTAATAATCATAATAAAATACCTTTTACGATTATTACATAATAAATATTGCTAATGCTTTTGCTTTTATTGTATGCAAACTTGTTGCTGGTGTCTTTGTTTGATCTTCAATCCAAACAGATAACAGGCATCCTATCTTTTCCAATTCTTTGCCTTGATCTAATGGATTTTGTTACACTTTCAGTTATTCTTGCTATAAAAGTTGCTTTTAGTATCTCTACATTCTGTCTAATTGTTCTCAAAGTTGCCTCATTTAGGTCTGTAAAAGGCACAATATCACAAGTTCTTTCATCTGCTCAGTGTTTCGCGATTTCGTATTTTTTGAAAATGTTTTCTTTTTCTCTCTGAACTTGCAGTATTTTCACCAGCAGCACTTCATTTTCGCACTTTCGAAGTATTTTTCTCATTTTTAGTGAATAAAGCACAATTTCAGTATAAAAAGAATAAAAATTAGGAGACACGCTTGGTAAGCACAAAGTGCATGTGTAACAACTGAGTAAACAATGCAGTAAGTGTTGCATTCAGCTGGGGGTGATTCCGCCACTTTCTACTTTCATTTCTTGTAAGCATAAAGCCGACTCGTGTATAAGAGAATTTGGTTCGTGTTATTTGCAGCATCGTAACCTATTTATAATTCGTGTAGAGTAAACATGTTATACGAAGACTGACTGTAATGCCTTTATTTGTCATAGATTTGCGGTGTGAAGCATAGGCCACAGAAACAAGACACATTAAAAAATTGAATACATTATCACGGGTATCAAACTGGTTGCATATGAGTGCTGTAATCCCTTGATATATGTGCACTGCTTATGACAATTCAAACACATTCTCGCAACCTTCTGGCCAAGTGCATACAAGTTCATTTAAAACCCCTCAACATGTATAGCGTGCTTACACATAATCAGAATACTCCATCTAGTTCTCAAACATCCCCTTGCCCAACGTGAAATGTGCCTACATATCAACAGGTTACAAATCTTTCCAGTGCAATATTGCAGGACCAGTTTCACTTTTAAATATTGAATTAAAAGGATTGAATTAAAATTTACCATCTTGCGTCATGATATTTTATCCGGCTATTCTACTTGTTAAAACTTACAGGTAGATAATATTACAGAAGGAAAAGAAATACACCCAAGTGGAAGTGCTGTGGACTGCTCTGAACTCTTCGAACTGAAGATTTAATATTTAATAAAAAAATTTTTTGTGGACCTAATTTTGAATTTTTTGTTGCTTTTGTGTTTTTCACTGAACTTTACACATGCACAAAGAGGAAAATATGGATCCAAAATACGGTAAGTGTCATGAGCAAGAAGGAAAGACAATTCACATGCTTCTGATGAAACCGAGGGCAGTTTTGGGAGAGTTTTCTCCTCTATTGGCATGTATTACACACCAGACAGATAATCAGACTGCTAGTCAACCAACAGGTTTACCAGCCTCCTAAGGCAAAACAGAAGAAATCCAAAGTTAGTCCAAACACGACAGGAACAAACAGCTGGTGATGAAGGTATGAAATCTACTTCTGTTTCATGGGCAGTTCCTGCTTTGGCTTCAGCTGCTGATGAAGATAAAAATTGAGTGAATATTGTACAAAGAGACTGACATTTACAAAATACCCATGGCAGATAACATGGATGGAAACGAGGTTTTGGCTGGCAAAGAATCCTTAACAAGACCTGTAGACGAAACCTATAATATAATTATTATTAAATCCGTTTATTAAAGTAGCAAGTGTTTGCTTTCATCCCTTATACACAGCCAACCAGCTAGAAGGGTGTACAAAAATGCACCATTACAATTATTTACACAAAAAGTGCGTATATTTACAATATTGTTTACAAAATTCAATTATTGACAAGATTATATTTGAAGTAAGCTGTGTGCTTCAGAGTGGCTCTTCACTCTGTACTGCTTGCTTTAGAAGTATTTCACAGGGTCTATTGTCAACTAATTGAAAAGGTTGAGTGCATTGTTTGGGAAGAAATTCTTCAGACAGCACAGGTTGCTGTGCTTCTGAAGAATTTTTTCCCAACCTGCGTCCAGCATGTGGAGTACAGATAAGTCCTCAAAGACTTGGGGCGTCAATAACACCGGTAAGCATCTGAGACAGAAGAAGAATATTCCTGGATGCAATGTGAACTCTCCAGGAATGTGAACTCTCCATTATCCAGTATTCGACTGCCAGGAATCTGTTTATGTACAACCGGGCAGAAGACCAGATTGGTGGTGCATATAGTGCGATAGGTTGTAGGCACGGCTGGATGTATCCTCCAAGGAGGACATTCAGTAATCCCGTCAGCTGTCGAATTGCCCACATCACTGAGAAAGTTCGATTTCATGGTCGAAAAATGGTTCTGAAAAGCCCCTTGTCCCAGGTAATGCTAAGGTCGGTGTGAGACCACTTTCCTTATCTGTAATCCGTTGTGATAGGCTGTGAATTCATTTTTGATTCTCTTTTTTCAAAGGGAAGTTGAGCTGATTTTGATACATTTAGTTCCGGACCTATTTGCAGTAGATAGGCTACAATGCTGTCGATCAGGACAGCCTCGGAGACTCGCTGATTTGTTAGGAGAGTTTGTTCAGCTTTAGATGTTATCTATTATTTGAGGTCGTCTGCATAGGATGAGAAATCACTGTACCTTGCAAGGCAAGGTTCGCAGTGAAGAACAAACGAGACAGGACACCTCCCTGTGGTACTCCCCACATAACATGCTCCTGTTGGAAGGATTTATGGCTGATGATGAGTTGTGTTGGCTTAAGGATGAGGTTGATGATTTTTAACAGGCTTCCTGTAATGCTAAATTATTTTTCCAGAATACGAGCGAGAATTGAGAGAGCTTATCATAAGCAGATGAAATACAAGGAAGATGATGTCCAGCTGAGATTTAATGTGAAGAGCAGTTTGAATTTTAAATAGCATGTCCAGTATGTTTGTATATGTAGATCTTTTGGAGATCGCAGTATGAAAATGTTTAGATCTATGAGAAGCATTGGTCGATCAGTGCTGATAAGAGATTTTTCAAATACTTTTAACAGAGAGTAGCCCACTGAGATCTGTCTGAAATCCTTAGGGTTTCTTCTTTTGGATATGGGTTGTACCCTGTAGTGATTGTTCCGGAATTTAATATCTGATTAAAGATTGAAAGTAGGGCTCCACAATGAAGGCACTGCACACTTCAACCATGAATAGAGGAAAGCCGTCAGGACTAGTTGTAGATTTATTGGGAAGTCTATTGATGGCATTTGTAATGTGTTGTTTTGTTAGAATTATAGTTAAAAGGGGCTGTCTGGAGTGCATGACGAAATCACTTAGATTTTGGGTCTGATGGCATCTTGTTGAAAGTCAAAGATACCCATTTCTGAAATACCTGCTCATCGATATGGAAATCTTTTTCATTTGGATGTAATACGTTTGGAGTGATTTATTCTGTTGAGTACCAGCTGCTGGATTGCTTTCATTGACATTTGAGGAAGGTTGCCCGCTCTTTTTTGTACATCTGGTAGTCAGCTGAGTTATGGTACTTTTTCCATATTCTGAAAGCTTTTTGTTTCCTCTTGAATGCATATCGGACTTCAGCATTGAACCATGTATTGGTTCTATCAGAGATTTTTATTGCTTGGAAGCTGCTTGGAGGCAATTTCAAGTAGCTGGTTACCCAGGTTAAATATAGAAATGTCTATTGATTCATGCTGTAAATCCTTCCAGTTTATTTCTGTGAGAAGTGCAGGAATGATATCTGTGTTAAAGTATTTGATAGAGAATACTGTTTTGATAATCACCTCATTCGCGAAAGCTTCACCAGCGTTTAAACTCAAACGTGACCAAAATACTGTAGATGGCACCACAGTTCAAGCCTCTGTGACAAAGATCAAAAAGGCACAGCATGTTAATGGTGGTGGTGGAGTTGAATAAAGTGACCAAGACATCAAATATACACAGTCATTGGCCAGATCTAGAATCGGTAACAACTGCTGTAATCATCGAGAACGAAAAAAAAATTTCGTGTTGAAGAATTACAGTTAAGAGCTAGCCTTCTAAGATCAGACAGTTGTGGGGAATATTGATCTGCCACAGCCCTCTGGTCCCTTATATGCAGAAAAAATTTAAACTAGGACAAACACAACAGCGTAGCTCCAGAAATGATGAGGGCATACAGGATAGAGTAAGTATACCTGACACGAGACACAAAAAGGTAATTGAACAAAAAGAGAAAGGTTTCTTATGAAATCCAGAGTTTACTATAACGTGGAGAACCCAAATTCTCTTCTGGTTCTGAGATAGAATCATTAAGAGATGAACACAGAGCTGAAAATCAAAAATGTATGCATTGTATGAAATAAAGGAGTATTAGTTGAGATGACAAAAAAGCCAGCCACCGAGGTGGCAAGCCAGACTCAATAGGTGCCGGTCCCAAGCCCGGATAAAATGGTGAGGGTTGGCGTCAGGAAGGGCATCCGGCCGTAAAAAACTATGCCAAAACAAAGGAAAATGATAGAATGACGGAAAATAGATGTGGAATGGCTAGGGCGTACCCCATAAGTGACGCACAGTCATGTCTCCCAGAAACGTGAGAAAAGTGTCAGGGCTACCGAACAAAGGACGGGTTTGGTTAAAGAAGTTAGTCCAGATAGAGAAGAAGAAGAGGATGAAAAGTGTTAGAATAGGAACATTGAGAAGTTGAATGGGAAGAGTAGAGAGATTGTGGATTTTATGCAAACAAGAAGAGTGAAGATCCTATGCCTACAAGAGACAAGGTGGAAGGGAAATAAAGCAAAAGAGCTCGGTGAAGGGTTCAAGTTCTTTAGGGGAGCGCACGAGAGAGCAAGAATTGAGTATTGTAGTTGATAAGGAGTTAAAAGATGGAGTGTGTGAGGTTAACAGAAGGAGTGATAGGATTATGAGCATCAAACTGGAAGTGGGTGGACACTCGACGACAATAGTATGTGCGTATGTCCCACAAGTAGAATGCAGGGAAGAAGAAAAGGACAGTTTTTGGATGGAAATGGATCAAGTGGTCATGGCAATACCTGAGAAGGAGAGGTTGATTGTTGGGGACGATTTAAATGGACATTTAGGAAGAAGTAAGAGAGAGGACGGAAGAGTGTATGGAAGGTGGAGTATTGGGGAAAGAAATAGAGAAGGGGAGAGGATAGTAGAACAAGTAGTGGCATTCGACCTGGCTACAGTTAATACCTACTTTGAAAAGAAAGAAAGCCAGCTGATAACATACAAGAGGGATAACATACAAGCCAGATTGACAATATCATGTGCTATAGGAGGCATCTAAAGGAAATGAGGAACAGCAAGGTGATAAACGGAGAAAGTGTGTCTGCACAACATAGATTGCTCGTGGTCGATTGGGAGGTTGCAGTGGACAAAAGTAGGAAATATTCAAGACAGGGGAAGAAAAGGATAAAATGGTGGAGATTGAAAGAGGAGGGTTTGAAGAAGGAGTTTAGGGAAAAGGTGCTAAAAGGAATAAAGTTACCAGAAGACGTGCAAGAGTGGTGGAAGTTAAATAGTTGTATCATAAGGAAAGTTGGAGAAGAGTTGTTGGAGAAAACATCAGGAAACGGAGTGCCGGAGGTAAAGGACGCCTGGTGGTGGAATGAGGAAGTACAAGCGGTGATAAAACAAAAGGAGAAGAAGAAAAGATGGGATGAAGTCAGGAAGATAGGTTAGGTTGAAAATAGGTAGCCATGAAGATAAAGCATATAAATTAGCAAATAAGGAGGCAAAAAGGGCTGTGGAAATAGCAAAGGCAAGGGCAGTGAAGGCCTATGGGGAACTGAAAAGGAAAGATGGAGATAGGCAATTTATGAGAATAGCCAAAGTGAGAGACAAGGCATCAAAGGACTTCTCATCAATAAAACAGATTAAAGATGAGAGGGGAGTGGTTATACAAGACAAGGAGAAGGTTAAGGAAAGATGGAGAGACTATTTTAAGAAGTTACTAAATGAGGAAAACCCAAGAGCACTATGCGAGGATGGAGAGACGAATGAAAGAGTAGGGGAAGGCATAAGATGGAAAGAAGTGGAAAGCGCACTCAGAAAAATGAAGAGGGGGGGAAAGCAGTAGGTGCTTATCAGATACCAGTAGAGGTATGGAGAAGTCTGGGAGAAGAAGGGATCGATATCCTAGGGGACTTTATGGAAAAACTGTGGCAGCAGGAGAGGATACCCGATGAGGGGAGGGAAAGTATACTTGTGCCAATCTATAAAGGAAAGGGGAATGTGGGAACTACAGGGGAATAAAGTTAATGTCTCATTCGATGAAGATCTGGGAAAGAATTGTGGAAGGAAGGATAAGGCAGGAGACGGAAATAGGAGAGGAACAGTATTGTTTCATGCCGGGAAGAGGAACAACAGATGCGGTCTTTTGCTTTAAGGCAGGTGATGAAAAGATACAGGGAGATGCAAGTAGAGTTGCACATGGTGTTCATAGACCTGAAAAAAGCATATGATAGAGTGCCCAGACAAGAGGTATGGAGATGCATGAGGGAGAAGGGTGCATCAGAAATGTACGAGGGAGTGGTGACTCAGGTTAAGAGTAGTTTAGGTATGACTGAGGGGTTCTCTGTAGAAGTTGGACTGCACCAGGGAACAGCTCTCAGCCCATGTCTGTTTGGTCTGGTAATGGATGTGTTGGTGAGAGAAGTGAAGAGTAGAGCACCATGAGTATGCTGTTCGCAGATGATATCGTACTGTGCAAACCATCTCAAGGAAAGGTAGAGAAGAAATTGGAGGAATGGAGGAAAGCGTTCGAAGGGAGAGAGATGCGTGAGGATAAGTAGAACAAAGACAGAATATATGGTATTAAATGGAGAAGATGAGAACTCTATAAAACTGCAGGAGGAAAACCTACCATTAGTTTAGAAATTTAAGTATCTGGGATCGAACGTTGAGAGGGATGGAGGACTGAGTGCAGAAATAGAGCATAGAGTGCAATGTGGATGGTTAAACTGGAGGAAGATGATTGGGTGCTGTGTGATAAGAAAGTAAATTGTAAAATGATGGGAAGAGGGTATAAAACTGTGGTTAGACCCGCATTGATGTACGGTGCTGAGACATAGGCGATTACAAGGGCCCAGGAAAAAAAAATGGAAGTGGCGGAGATGAGGATGCTAAGGTGGATGTGTGGTGGGACGAGGAGGGAAAGGATAAGAAACCACTACAGAGGTACGGTTAAGGTGTAAAAAAATGCAGGAATCTAGCTTTATGTGGCTAGTATATGTGGAACAAAGAAGTGAGGAGTATGTTGGGAAGAGGTGTGAAAAGTTGGGGGTGATAGGGAAGAGCGGGAGACCTAAGCTGAGATGGAGGGACAAGGTGGCAGAGGATTTAAATGAGGGAGGATGGAGGAAGCCCACGATAGGGAGGAATGGAGGAAAAGAATTAAGGACGGAAATGCTGACCCCATATAAACGTTTGAAGAAGGCTAAGATGAAGAAGTTGAAATGACAAATGAGGACTTAGACCTCTAAGACAGTCCTCTAATTTTAAGTGCTGTGAGGATAAAATCAGATAAACCCAAGCTTACTTTTCGTACACTACTTGTATGTGATATCTCAAGGGATATAACGAAGGAGGAAATTATTGAAGATATACAGGATTTCTCAAAAATACACTTCAAGAATGAGTTCCTCATATGTATACAATAAAAATATTTTATATCAACATAGTTCCGGAAATGCTTGGTTCCGAATTATTAAACGGAATGTCTTATCACCAGCAAGTGATTTCCTTCATCACAAGGTACTAAGTTTCTAAGTGTTTATGGACTTTATTGGAGGCATCCAGGGTTTCCCCTGTATCCTCCGTATGTAAGGCATAGTGCCAACTGCCGGCATATAAAAAAAACTAATAAATCATCTAAAAATAAAAGAAAGAATAGACTTGTACTATGAGTGTGTGTGTGTAATGTCTGGTTATGTTGTGTGTGCCGGCACCTGGCATTTAGCAGTGAGAGGCCGAGGACAAAATGAGTCCCAGTCTCTCACTCCCATTCCTAGCCACGAGGATGCAGCCAAGAACCACTTTTAGCGGATTTTAACAATCGGGGAATTGGGAAACCCAGTTCCCAAAGGAAGAATGAAGAGTTAAAAAAGGTACTAGTGAATTCAGAATATGAAGAAGTAAGGTAATTGATATATCTTTGGATATATCAAAAATAAAAACAGGGAGTATAAAAGAAATGTGTCACATTGGACACTGAACTAATACTCAGTTAAGCTGCAGATTGAAGTTAAAATCATTATGACAAAATCTCAACAGTCTGTGAGATATCAATGTGGTCAGCTAGACCAGCCACAACAATTCAGTATAACTATTCAATTACATTAACAGAGACAAGAAAACATCCTGAAACTAATCTTTTAAGCTACAATTTAGAGCTTGCGAAACAAATTAGCGATAAAAACAAGCCTAAAAACAGAATAAGATCAGCAGATCAGCCACACCAATCCATTAAAATTCTCTTAGCCTACGATAAAGGAAATCTCCTGATATAAAATCAAACTAGCATCAGAATTAGAGCTTTCATTGGCAATCTGCATCTCAAGCCCAGATAAACAATTGGACAGCAAGACCAGCCACATTAGATTGAACAGAATTACACCGAAAATTGTTTTAGCAAAATCAACTTTAAATATCTGAAAAACTGATTTAGATAGATCTAAATATCTGAAAAACTGATTTAGATAAAGCTAAATGTGCATATATACATATGTACATAAAATTAAAGGGAAAAAGGTACTGCCACCCATCAGTATCAAACAATTATTTACATTTTAATTTAATCTGATAGACCCAGAACACGTTTGCGTCTGCAGAAAATATCCTCTGCAAAACGGGCGAAAATCTTAAAAAAAGTCTGGAGATTCCAATAAAATAGGAAGATCTTCAACATTATAAAAACAAGTTTGTAATTGAAAAGGCATTCTAATATCTACATTATATGTACAATCAAAAATTAACCGTTGAATAGTCTCCAAAGAACCACATTTACAATTTAGAGATGCAGTCAAACCCAGAGCAAAAAGCTTTGAATTCAGACTGCCGTGTCCGAAAAGCAAAAACGTAGTATACAAACCTGGGTGCAACCAGGGTTTATTTTTATTATTAATTTCATGAACACTGGGAAAAAACAAGGTAGTAATTATACCAGTCAATCCATGTGACCATTCGGTCTGCCAAGAAGAGACATATAAAGTTCTGAGGCGTTTGTAATCCTCTTTATCAGTAATATTATAGTCAATACTAAACTGGTCAAAGTCAGCAAGTATTCCAAGACATATGTGATGTCTCAGGAAAGAATGTACGATTTCATTTTTAATGGGCAACTTGCCACAGATAGTTAAGAGGGCCACAGTATAAATCGTCCGGCAGGCCCTGGACGAAGCAAGTAAATAGATTCTTTGTGCTTGTTGAAAAAGTCTGCTGACAACGCAATGACGAATGGAAGGAGCCCCAGACCCAGCAGAGTAACATACTGTGGGGAGAAAAAAAGGCATTTATAATAAATCAAGAGTAGAAGATTTAATACTCTAATTTTTCCTTACAACTCTTTGAAGTTTACCTGTTAGCACTCTATCACAAGGTACTGAAAGAATGTGGTGGTTTTCCCATTACGACTATGTACTCAAATTAGGAGCAAGCGGATATGCACTTTATGTACGGTTTGGTGGACGGCAGTGCTCTGTAGGCTCGTCGTTTGTACAATTAAAGGTTCCCAGAACGAAGATGTCCAGACAGGAAAACGTTTATAGGTATCCATCGCCACCTTTGTGAACATGGGACCTTTACACCTTGTGCTGCCGAAAGAGGATGACCAAGATCTACGACTCTTGAAGCAGAGGGGTGGACTAACTGCCTGGGCTCCACGCTCACTGATTTAAACCCACTAGATTTCTTTTTGTGGGGCCATTTAAAATCATATTCGACTCCGGTAGCTGACGTGGAGACTCTCTGCAATCGAATTGTGGCAGGTTGTGAGACAGTACAAAATATGCCAGGAATTTGGCATCATCTTCGCGAGCCCATGAGACGTCGATGTGAGGCCTGCATTCAGGCAGAAGATGGACATTTTGAACAATTACTATAAGGTGATGTGAACAGTTAAGTGTCATAGACAGACCTTCAAAACTCGGAAACCAAGCACTTCCGGAACTATATTCATATAAAATATTTTTATTGCCTACATATGAGGAATTCATTCCTGAAGTTATGCCGTGTATTTTTGAGACACCCTGTATATTAAGAATCTGAGAGACTACAGATTCTCTACGGATGATGTAAAAGAAGTATCTAATCAAGCAGAAGGAATCCAATCAAGAACACCTCTACCACTAAGTACCTAGGAATCATGCTTGTCAAATCCTTGCACTTCATCCCACATGCGAAATATGCTAAAGGAAAAATGTAAATTGATTCTTTCTAAACTTAGAAAAGTTACAAGAAATGAGTTGGGCCTTACGGGGTGCAACGTTATGCCTATATTATAATTCAGTTTTTCTTTCTACACTCACTTATCATGCTGGAACTTGAGGTTTCAGAGCGACAAAGCCTGCTATCATTAAACAACTCCAGACTCAGCGAGCAACTCTACTAATCATAACCCGGATTTACAGGACTATATACACTGTGGCACATCAAATTTTGAGAGCTAAATTACGCATACATTATGAGGTACACTATAATTATTTAAACTATCATCTTACAAAGGGTCATACAATTTCTCTAAATGATATTGAACTTAACCTTTTGCGTCCATTTCCTCTGAACAAGAACACATCCGCACCATCTCGGTAAGGAAATGGTAGGAAGATTTGAGCACCTTTGTGTTATTGAGAAATTATGGAAATGAAGTTGAAAAAGATGTAATTAATGATGTTGAAATATCACATGATTATTTAATAAAAAATCTTTTGAGCCTACAGGCCATTAGGCATTTGGGGTTGATAGCATATACCCTATAATCTTAAGGGAGGCAGCAAGTGCGTGAATTGAACCATTTAAGCGTTTTATTAGAGCATCACTGGACTCGGGAGTGATTCTGTTGGATTAGAAAAGCGCCAATGTATGTTCAATACATAAGGGCGGTTCTAAGAGTGAAGTGGGAAATTACCGACAGGTCGGTGTAACTTTAGTAGTAAGGAAAATCATGGAGACAATGATCAAGTGTGGAATTCAAGATTATTTAGATAGAAATGGAATTCAGAATGATACTCTGCATGTTTTGTAAAGGGAAAAATCTTAATTCACTAATCTGGATAGCTATTGTGAAAGGGCCTTTGGAGCTGGACTTGTGGAACAATTTCGACATTGTTTATTTGGATTTCAGCAAAGCATTTGACTCGGTCCCACAAGAGCAGTTACTTTATAAGCTGCAACAGGTTGAAATCACAGGGAAAATCCTTAGATGGAAAGCTGGGTGGCTTCAGGACAGGAGGCAGAGGGTTGTGATAAATGTTATTCCTCAGATTGGGTTGATGTATAAAGTAGGGTCCCCCAAGGATCAGTATTAGCACCACTGTTGTTTTTTAATTTTCAAAAATGACATCGATGAAAAGAGAGGGCGTGATGTCTAAATTTGCAGATGAAGTAAAGATTAGTAAAGTAGTTAATGCCCACTGTCATGCAGAGCTTCTTCACAGTGTCCTAGATAGACTTCAGGGATGGTCAGAAAACTGGCAGTATTCCTTAACCCAGCAAATGGCAACAGTAACCCCAAAATAACACTTGGTGGAGTTTAACTAAAGCCAGTAGGGGAGGAAGGGACTTGGAAGTTACAATACGGTCAGACATAAAGTTCTGCGACCATTGCAGACAGGCTACAAGGAAGGCCCGTGGCGTCCTATCAATGATTAATCAAACAATTGCTAGTAGAGATAAGGAGGTCATAATGCCATTATATCAGACCATTCTTAGACCACACTTGGAATACTGTGTTCAAGTATGGAGACCTCACCTAAAGAAAGAAATTGAGCTTGAAAGGGTCCAAAGATGGGTAACCTGGTACGATTCGGAAAAGCGCATCCGTATGAGGAAAGACTTCAAATTTGTGGGTAGCAGGTGTTGCAAACTAGCCACCTTAGAGGAGAGTTGGTTGAGGTGTTTAAGGGTCTGAGAGGCATAAGTAAATCGAATGAGGACGAAATTTTTGACGTTTCCGAATTGTGAAAAATAATGGTGCATTAGTTGAAACAACTAACAAGGAGGATTTAGAGATGCTTACACAATCCTCCACATTTATAAATGTTGGACTACAGTCGGACAAACCAAAAATGACATTTCTACGCTTTTCGTTTATGATATTTCAAGGGATTTAACTAAGGAAGAAATAGTAGAGGACATTTTGTTAAAAAAAATTTGAAGATTATGGCTTTACATTGGAAGAGATTCAGGAAGTGGTGATGTTATATTTTAGCTCCGGTACAAAGACAAAAGTGATAAATTGGATGATAGGTTTCTCACTGAGATTATTTAGGCATATTTTAGAAAACGATAGAACTTTCTTGGGAATCGCAGCCCTTAAATAAAGGAAATTTACAGTAGTAATAAAATGCTTCCGTTGCTTCGGATGTGGCCACCTCAAGCAGTTTTGCACCCGCAACACTATCTTGCGGTAATTGTGCAGCTGGGGGACATATATATGAAGATTTCCCCCATAAAGAAGAAGATGTATAAACTGTAAGAGGAGGAAAAGGGACAATGCACCTTCTGTAAGGGATCCAATCTGTCCAGAATATCTGAAGGCCGCTGAATTTGCAAGACTGAAAGTTGTTAATGAATAATACACAAAATAGATCTTCCATCAAATATTTCCTAAAAAGAATGCAGGTGAAAGGGCAACGTTCACATGTTGCAGATGAATTAATAGCTTCATGTCTGCAGGATAAAGTAGATAGATATTTTGGCTATTCAGGTGCACTACTCCATGTATAGACAAACGGATAAGTTGTATCACGTTGTTGGATACCCCTTAGTAGCTTGAGTCATTGCATGTGAATCCGAGTAGCCAAAAACTGCCATTGTTTTATTTAATGGAGCTGATATAACAAAAACGAGATAACTGTAACAGTCATATCTCGCTTTTGTACATACTTTTCTACCTGCATCCATATTTCTACCCAATTTTTAGACTTCTACATAGTTTCTTTCCACTGTGCTCCAAATGATATTGAAGTACTAATGCATCTTTTGGAAGAAATTGAGCACTTTTCCCAGTGCAACTATATTGGTTTCAGCTGACTCCAACAGAAAATCTCAACTTTGGTTTAGCGAACGTAACAACGCTAGAGGTTCTCTATTGGAACAATTTATATTAACTAACATTGGAATTGCATAATCTTCCCAACATGAACGTTCCAACAACCTTTTGGAACGTTCACGGACGGTCTAACATAGACCTTACCGTTTCCTTTCCATGCTTGTCGCAGCATGTAGAAAACTGGATGGTCTGCCAGGATGTATGTAATCGGATGCGATCACCATGCTATTACTTTTGATTTAGTATTAAATGTTAGTGATAGAGGTTCTTCAGGTCACCTTCAGGATATAAACCTCTTTTCAATCAGAACCACGAAATGGACCAAATTTAAGCAAGTTTCGCAACAAGAATTTTCAGACGATAAAATTGCACAATTGAATAGGTTATCTGCTATAGAATAGATTACTCTCTGTAAAACATTCTTTATAAAGCTTTGACTGAATCCACTGAAAGGAAAGTTAGGAGACCTGGCTGCACCCTATGGAATGTGCATAATCTTCCCAACATACCCAGTTATCTGTATAGAGAAGATAGGTTATAGAAGCAAGGAAGAATTTCCAGAGGCAATAGATACTTAACAGAAAAAGCTGTTAGACGACCAAAATTAAGTCTATTGTCAATTACGTAAGGAATACTTCAAAGCCATTGCTGAAGCCAAAAGATCCTCATGGCAGAAACTAGTGTCCCACACAGGTAATTTTGATCTATGGAGATTAATAAATTAAATTTGTTGTGACAAACTTGTAATTACTGAGATATATAGTTCTGTTTACTCTAACGGAAGTCTGACTATTATTATTATTCAGAGAAGGCAACAAAAATTGCCTTCTCTGAATAATGGAAGGCAATTTTTGTTGAAATATAAAATACTTTATCCAATTCAAAAATTGAAATTAAATTTATTCTTGAAGAATCTTAACACTATTTCTGAAGAGTCGAATCTTCAAAGGAATGTATCATGTAACTTTAGGAATCCAAAAGCAATTGTTTTGCCTCACCCTAGGGTACTAAATAGATTTGGAGATAGGCACACGATGAACATAACAAATAACTTGTTGGCTAGTGTTGATTTCAGGCTCAGGAGAAGTTATTCTATCTCCAAATTAAAATTCCTAATAAGACGACTTTTGATACTCAATGATAAAGTAGATTAGACCTGATATGCAGATCAATTACTTTCTGTTTGCAGTGTGGCATGTACTATGTTTAACGACTTCATTGTCTTTTCTGTTAGATAACAAATCTGTATGCAAAAACTGTAGTAAATGAAGAATTACAACTTGTCAAGAAATTCACTTTTCTTAACAAGTTCTTTTATTGTAAACAAATCTCTTGATAAACGAAAATTGTATTATTATCTGTTTATTCACCTTAGGTTCACCCCCGGACCAGCCAATGGGCTAGGAGGGTGTACAAATATATATTTTTAAATACAGCGTACAAATTTATACAAATTTTTGATATTTAAATTATTGAAATTGTTTAGAAAATTGCATTCACTTAATAGCAGTAACTTTAAAATAAAATTTATATTAAATTAATATTGCAATTACAAATACAGGTTGTCCTACATATTTTTTCGGTCATTCCAATTTGCTTTCCTGTATATTTTTGGAATACATTTTTTACATTTCTCACATAAATAAAGCTCACATTTATAGTAATTCTGGTGATTTGGTCAAGATTTCATCGATAATTTGGCTTCTGTATCTTCTATTTTCTCCAAACTTATTTGGATCTATGGAGAAAGTGTTGAAATGTTGAATCGTGTTACACGGGAACATTCCTTTCAGGGAGTCCAAATTAGTGAGCTACATCCTAAGGGGACGTTGCCCGCTCTGGTGGTCTCTATTACTTGCTTTGGGAAGTGAGATAATATCCTCTATCGATGGGGCATAAATCTGACGGGTCAGGAGCTTGGAGAATGTGTCTGGTTTTTTCTCAGAACAGTGAGCTTCCAGGGGGTATGCCTAGATTGACTAGAAGAATAGATGTGGAGGTAGTAGTAGTAGGGGCATGTGATGCAAGAAAGCAAGTGTATGAGTTTGTGCAGCATCACCAAAAAAAAAAAAAACACACACACACCGTTCCCTCCAAATGCCTGTCCAGTTCCTCCTTAAATTTATTCAACCTATCAACTTCCACAACGACAGATGGAAGATTGTTCCATCAATTAACCACTGGCTGAATAAAGGCAAATTTCTGCACATCTATTCTACATCTGTCCTTTCTTAATTTGAATTTATGTCCCCTTAGGTTTGTAATCTGAACAAGTGGAAGGATCCCATCAGAATTCAGAGTGCTCAACCCACTCAAGGCCTTATACACCTCAATCACATCACCGTGCAGGTGCCTAGTCTCCAGCCACTGCAATTTGCAGAACTTAAGCCTCTCTTGGTAAGAGGATCCCTTCATTCCCCTCACCAATCTTGTTGCCCTTCTCTGTACACGCTCAAGTAAATCTACATCCTTCCTAAAATGAGGCCTCCAGACTTGTACCCAGTACTCAAGGCGTGGTCTGACCATTGCCTTACACAGAGGGACAATCACCGCCTTTTCCCTGCTAGCAAAATTCCTATGTATCATTGACAAAACCCCATGACCTGCCCTGGCAGCCTGTCTGCATTGCTCAGAAAACTTCATATCTGACTGCACAATTACTCCCAGGTCTTTTTCATTTTCTACCACCTTACGTGTAGAACCACACAGCTGGTACGTTTCTCTGGGGTTACTTCTACCCATATGCAGTACTTTGCATTTGTCAAGGTTAAACTTCAGTTGCCACTTCTTAGCCCATCTGCCCAAATTATCTAGATCCTGTTGCAGTAGCACCTGCTATTACTGTCATTAACAACCCTGCCAACCTTTGTATCATCTGCAAACTTCGACATTAAGCCTGATATACCTTGATAAATATACAAAACAACAGTGGACCCAACACCGAACCCTGTGCGACTCCACCTAATAACATTAGTCCACGAAGAGCAGCAGCGTTGATTACCATCCTCTGTCTTCTCCCACTCAACCATCCTTTTATCCATTGAGCAACTTACCCTTAATACCATTCTGCTCCAATTTGTACAATAGTCTTCCATGCGCAACAGTGTCAAAAGCTTTCCTGAAATCCAAATATATGATATCAAAATTATTTTTTGCATCCAGTTCCTTTGTAACCACATCATAATATCCTATCAAATTTTTCAGCCTTAACAGACCCATGCTGTGTCTGAATTATTGCTGCAGTCGTGTCTAGATGATCCTGCAGTGCATCTTTAACCAGTGACTCCATTATTTTACCCGGAACAGAAGATAAACTAACTGGCCTGTAATTACTCGTGACACCCTTCGATCCCCCTTTGTGAATTGGGGATACATTTGCACATCTCCAGTCCGTGGGAACCTCCCCTGAGTCTAAGGATACTCTCATAATAATGGCTAATGGTTTGCGTAGTTTCTTTGCCACCTCCTTTAATATAACTGGATAAATCCCGTCCACACCAGGTCCTTTTCTTATGTTTAACTTCAACAATTTCTCCTCCACTTTCTCTCAGTTATTACAAAATCATTAAGTATCCTGCTACAATTTGATAACCTTCTGCCATAGTGAACGGGTTCCCCTCCTAAACGATTCAACCACCACAGAATCCAGTATTCCATCGCCAAGAATCTGTTACGCAGAGAGGCAGGTGCTGAGAACCAGATTTCATATGCATATAAAGGTATAGGAGTGAGACATCGATCAATGTATTGCCAAAGCAGATTGATGTTGTAGCAGCCTACGAGCTCCTGGCAGATAGCCCAGAATGCAGCATAGATCTTCTTCTTTGTCTTCAGGAAGTGATCTTTTGAAATTTAAATCTTCATCCCACATTAACCCTAGGTCAGTATGCGATGATACGTTTGGAATCGTCTCGCCAATAACTACAACTCGGATGTCATTTCTGAACTTCCTCTTCGTAATTGTCATGTGGGCTGACTTCGCGTTGTTTAGTTAGAGTCCAGCTAGCTGTAAATAATCTGTTAATTGTTAAGTTGATTGGAGGTTTGATTATTAATTTCTTGAATCTGTTTGGAATCTTTGGAAATAAAAAAAATTAAATCATCGGCGAAGGAGCAGAAATTTGGATGTGCAACAAGGAATGGTTCAAGAAGAATTGCAAAGAGAATGGTCGACATCACCCCACCCTGAGGCACCCCCTCGTTGCATAAATAGTTTTTTGGTGAAATCCATTTTCTATAATTAGCTCTCTCCGGTGTTGCAAAGACTCCAGAATGCTGACTATTTAGTTTGATGCCTTGAAATATTCTTTAAGATGTATAACAGGGTAGGGATTGACACAGTATTATAAGCAGATTTTATATAAAAAAATAATGTCCATTTGAGCACACCTTGACCATAAACAGCGGAAAGCCATCAGGTCCAGTTGTAGCCTTGTTGGGTATGCCATTTATCATGTCAATGAGCTGTTGCTTAGTAACTATTATATAATCCATAGAATTTAGGTTTTCCCCAGTTAGACTAGGCAGGATTGCGATTTCTTTGGTCTGATTGGCTCTCCACGGTTAAAGCTATTATAGAGAGAGTTTTCCCTGATGATCATCCAGAGCAAGACACAACAGAACAAGCTCAGATAAGGTTCGATAATGGATCTTACAAAGAATCAAATGACATGGAACTATTTAGTCTAGATAAAATTGCACTTGCAATTTCTAAAATCAATCTGCCAAAATGTCCTGGAATGGACATAGTTGAAAATGCGGCAATCAAAAGATTTAACCCAACTCTTTCCACATATATTGTTGAATGTATTCAACAAATGTCTATTAGAGGGGACTTTTCCAAATTTTTGGAAGATTGCGTTATTAAAGATGCTCAGAAAGCCTGAAAATTAGCAATGGATCCCAAGGTATATCGCCCTATATCCCTTTAAGGAAATCTAGGACAGCTTTATGAGACATTATCAGCTCCTAGGATGCAGAATGTTTGGCTACAAGTAATATGGTTTCTAATTCACAATTCAGTCTTAAGAAAGGCTCCTCCACTGAAGATGCCATCAGAAATTTGGTGAATCTATGTAAAACTACAGACAAAAAATACATGATGGTTGTTTTTAATCTACTTTGAGGGCGCTTTCGATACACTCTGGTGGGAGAGCGCCCTGAGGTCAGTTCGAGAGGCAGAATGTGATGATTTACTCTATGAAGTTATTAGATCATATCCTGCAATTATATTCTATGGCGTTTCCAAAGGCTATGTAAATGAGGATTTATTAGAGGACCTTAACTTTAAGAACCTCATTCATTTAGGACTCTCATATAAGAAAATAAAGGATGGCACTACGTTCTGGTTCAACACCAAGTCAAACTCATCCTCGACTAATCATATGGTTGTCAGCTTTACAGCAAAGATATAAAGAAGTATTAGCCTGAGATTGGGTGTTCCTTGGATGTGACTCCCACAAGTTTAAAGCATTTATGATAGTAACCAAATGTTTTCATTGCCTACACTACGGGCACACCACACAACATTGCACTCACAGCTCTCCAACGTGTAGTCACTTTGCCTGTAGGGGTCACATTATTGCAGAATGCCCACACAAAGAGGAGCAGCCTGTATGTATTAACTGTAGGAACGCGCAGGAGGGCTTCACAGCACTCGGTGAGAGATACAACCTGCCCTGAATATCAACATGCCCTGGAAATGATACGGCTCAGAACTGCCAATGGAGTGTAACACGAAAAACTCTGCATTTCAGGTGAATCCGAATAAAACGTCTTCTGATGGTTTTCACTCTCATTCTTTCTCCTGCACTCCACAAAACCTTAAAATTAGTTCTCCAAATCAATGGAGATAGGTCGCGAATCGTCGCGGATGAGATTCTGCTGGCTGCAGAGCAAAACACTGTGGACATGATCTCTATCCAGGAGCGCTACTTCTCAAATGGTCAGTTTGGGCATATCTCCAAAATTAAGGGCTATTCCATTTATGCTTGAGTGGTACATTCGTGCCCCAAGATCCTAAAACATGCATCATTTTAAACAGAAATTAAATGTTGTTGTTGCAGTTGTCCATGGTCTCTGCAACAATCTGGCGACTTGTGTGCAAATCACCTTCTCATCTCTCTCCTATCTATCTACTGTTCCCCTTCTGCAGACTTCAACGACTCATTAAACTTCTTGGAGTTCGCGCTTAACTTCCTTGGCTCTAAGAATATCCTCATCACCTCGGATGTCAAGGCAAAGTCCCATTTCTCATTCAGTGCTGTTTCTGACGGCCGACGTCTTTTTAAGGACTTTATTTTAAGTCACAATCTTACAGTCAGGATTGGACAAGGCCAACTCTCCACCTACTGCAACTCAACAGGTTAGTCGAACATTGACGTTACACTTACCACCAGTGACTTAAATTCACGCATCAGCGACTGATTTACAATCCCAGAATGGACACTGTAATCATAGAGCTGTTGTGTTCCACATCTCTGTCGATGCAACTACCAACTGCAACTCACTTAGAACACAAGACTTCATCCGGTTCTTCACAAAAACTGTTGACTGGGACTCTTGATGCCTCTATCACTAATGACTTTTCATCAAACCCTCCAGACAGCGTCAGCTTAAGTTCGGCAGAAAATCTAGCCAAACTTATTCAGCAGTCTCTTATTAAAGCCTCCTATAAATCAGCAAAGAAGAAGACCAACTACTCTCCTGTTGGTCCCTGGACCTTACTACTGTTCGCAAATCAGTTCACTGCGCTCGACGGTTATATCAGCGAGAATGCAACTGGTCTGCTGATGACGTTATGTGATTATATGATGACTACCTTTCCAAAAAGAAAGCCTTTAGTAAAGCAATTTCAACGAGAAACCTGGACCGTCTTTGTAAAAGAATTCAACAGCAAAAACCCATGGGGTCTCATATAT
Organism: Mastigoproctus giganteus; assembly: GCF_048544385.1. Lineage (NCBI taxonomy): Eukaryota > Metazoa > Arthropoda > Arachnida > Uropygi > Thelyphonidae > Mastigoproctus > Mastigoproctus giganteus. The sequence continues at coordinate 63,459 of NC_143577.1, read as the reverse complement.
AAGATAGCTTGTGAGAGAACATTTGCTGCTGATTTTCTCGGCACTGTCACCACTGAGACTCATGAAACCTCTGGCTGAACAGACTCTATCAAACAAATTCTTGACAACTTATATCCTATGGATAACAGTTCTGAAGATTCTCCAGAGCATATGGCAATTTGAGAGGCAAACAACAAGTACACCACTGAAGAATGTACCGAGCAATTTATTTTAGAGGAACTTACCTCGATGGTCAAGAAGATCAACATGAAGTGTCCAGGGGATATGATTGAATATGTGTTCATTCTGCAGCTGTTAAAAATTAAGTCCTCTCTCCTTGCTCTCGCTCTTCAATAAATGCCTCATGGAAGGCATCTTTCCCTCTGTTTGGAAGGTTTCTTTGCTCCGTCTTATCAAAAAGCCAGATATGCCTGCCTCAAATCCAGGTGCCTACAGACCAATTGCAGTGCGTGCTAATCTTGGGAAGACCTTTGAGCGGCTTACGGTGCTTCGAATAACAGCTCTGTTTCAACAACAAAATCTCTTTTCTGTCTGTCAATATGGCTTCACCCCATGTCATTCTTGCGAGTAGGTGTTGTCTGACACATTGTAAATTCTAAATCCAAATTTGAACTAGCTACTATGGTCGACTTCGAGGGCGCCTTCGACACTGTCTGGTGGGAGCAGCGCCCTTGAACGTCTCCAGTCTGCCAGATGCTCTTTTGATATGTACAAATTATTTGAAAGCTATTTTTTCCGACCGCTCAATAATTGTCAAGTCAATTTTTCCAAGTCTCTAGGAAGGTCTTTCGAGGGTGACCCCAGAGTTCAGTGCATATCTGGAACATTGTGCTTCAAGACTGGTTGGGCCGCTCTATCTAGAATTGTAATTTTTTTTTTTATTTTGGTGATGACTTGACAATTGTGGTCTCAGGCAGTTCTCGTGCATTGTTGGACATGAATGCAAATCGGATTTTAACTAACATTTCCATCTAGTCACTGAGTCAAAACTACTTGGGGACATTGACCAAAAGCTTTCCTTCTGTCCTCATCTGATTCACATAAGTACTAAAATAAAAAAAAATTCACAGGATCAATTATTAGAATTTCCAGAGGGGATGGGAGTCACTCTTTCTCTACTATAATACTGTTTTCCCACCCATAGTCACCTATGCAGCAGGAGCTTGGTTTCATCGGGCCACCAATTCCAAAATGAGGGTAAAACTGAATTCCATCCAGCGGAGTATGCTCCTCTCTATTCTCAGAGTCTGCAGAATAGTTTCCACCACCGCAATGCAAGTTATTGTGGGGTCCCTTCTGTTGGATCTATTTGTCATCTATCATGGCCTCTGCTTTCGACATAGAAAAACAAATAAAAAAGAGAAATCTAGATGCTTTAATGAGCTAATTATCATCTGGCACACCAAATGGCACATTACTCCGCTTGGAGTTGCCACAAGAAAATTCCTGCCTGATGTGACCTTCTTACTCTCTAAAGCGGTTGAAACCTGGTGCTCTTTAACTACGGAAACTGGTAACTGGACATGGCTCTCTCAATCAAAAACCCTTTCAGTTTTGCTTGCATAACACCACTCTCTGCAGCTGTGGGAATACAGAAGATTGGAGTCACCTGCTCTTTAACTGTGCAATCTACGATGATGTTAGGGTGAAGCTCCGAAATGACGTTCCAGGTCTCTCTTCAGGGTGGGAGGAATTGCTTCTGCAGAATAAGAACCATCTCTCTACTCTTCAGAACTTTTCCTCCGAGGTGTTTGCTCGCAGAAAGAGAATCAACGCCAGAGTAGCTCACCAAAACAATTCACCAAATACACCTGTGTAAGTGGGTCAGTAGTTTGTTTTTCTGCTATCCTGGATGACAAAACAAGTGCTCTCAGGCAACACTCAGAAATTCTCCGTAGTGCTGGGCTGAAACACGAGGCAGAGTTAAGTAGACATTCTAGGTGTCGCCCTATACATATGTCTCATCTTAACCAGGAATGTCTGGTGAGTATGTAGACATAAGATACACCTAGATTGCCGAAGGGATTGTCTAGATATCAACGTGTTTTGAAAACTGTAAAAACGAAAAATTGCTCTCCATAGACTTACATGTACAGGTACTTCTCGACTTTACGAGTTAATTCGTCCCTAGCGCGCCATTCAATTCTCGCTCGTAAAGCGAGAATTAAATCCCATAGACATAATGTTAAAAATAGGGGTTCCGTTCTTAACAATAAATTAGTTAATGTTTAAACAATGATTGATTTATCCAAAGAAATGAAAACGTAGCCTGTAAAATCAAGCAAATTATAATAATAGACAAATTCTTTACGACTTACAAATGTTAAAGAATGTTTATTCTTCATCATCAACTAAATGCACACTCGCTGATCACTAATTATTGGCTCGGCACTCGTTGGTTTGTTGTACAAGGAGTCGTCTTCTTCAGAAATGCTTCATGAGGCGTTTGTTTACAAGATAAACTTGTCTTTTCTTTATATATTTCAATAGATTCATAATAAGCTTTTTTTTAACGAAACGCACAAATTTCAACTAACACAATTCGCACGGAGTAACAAGTATACGAAACAAACAAAAAAAAAAAAAGGAATGAAGAGAAGATTCTGAAAATTTATTTATGATTTTTATAAGATTGAAGATTTCAGTAAAGGGGAAATACATTTCGCCATAAAAACGCAAAAACCCACACAATTCCAGCTATCGGTATTTTCGTTTATTGCGAGCAAGTATAATTGCTTGCAATAAACAGAAAAGCCCAATAAACCAGAAAGTGCAAATTGTTTTTATTGTTTTATGGTCGTGACCTCCAGAAATATGCTTTAGAAAAATGTCACAAAGGCGTACAAAATTTTTTCTTATAACAGAACATATGATAACGATGAAAGCGTAGTACATTTTAGTGATTTGAATTGATAACCAATACAATTTGCACTATAAAAACGACCTATTAGAGAGTTGTATTGCGAAAATTTCAACTTAGGTCGAGGAACCAATTACCAAAAAATAATGTTTGGGTTCACATTACGATATTTTCACTCTGGTATGGATTAATATCGTAAAGCTGGGTACGCTGTATTGTATAGCTATGTGCGTGGTTAGAAATGTATGACGTTCATTTTTTGAGATTAATGTTCATATTTTCGATTTTGTTGATACTTTAAAAAAAAACTCGAAAAGCGAAAACTGCCTACTATGTTCATAGGAAACATTATGCAGCCATTTTGACAAGTACTTCTATGGCTAACTCAGTGGTTTTCAACCACGGTGCCGCAACAACATTCCAGGGGCGCCATGTAATTTTAGATTAAGTTACTTAAATATGATTTTTTTTTGAAATTTATATATTTATTTCATTGTAGAATTCATTGTACCGTATCTTTTTAATTTTGTGGTGATCTATAATTATATATAAATTGTTTATTGCTGATAAGTACAGAACATCTACTAAAGACAATAATACTCATCACGGCGTCATGGCCAGGAGTTTTACAATATAAATGAGATTAATTGGCAAAAAAAAAAAATATATATATATATATATTACCGTTACATGGGAAATTATGAGTTACACAAGACTAAACGTGTAAAAATGAAATTATAATACTCAAAATATGAGCACTGAACGTCATATGGAGGAAATTATCCACAGATGTAATCCACTCGAGGAGCATGTGATGGTATTTGTAGTCGGTAGCCAATTTCTGAAGGTCAACTCCAAGACGGAGCAGTGCCTGAATTTTGGGGAGTGCCTGGGCAGGTAGGAACCGACTACACAGTTTCAACCGGTTCTATTTGAGGATTAGAGTGGGCTCTGACCTCAAGGATGGCGGAGGATTGTAACACTGACAGAAATCCCAGATGTTGGGGCGTTTATCACTCCTGTGTACATTTTTACTATAGTCATTAAACGCCTGCTGTCAATTAACCTCGGGAGCCTGGGTACATTTAGCTACTCAGCCATGTCAGTTGTTCTCCGTTGAGGGGGTCGGTATTGCTTATTTGTGGCCCATTTCAGGGTCCAGTATTCAAATTGATGTTTACTTAGTACCTCTATATAAAGACTAAAATTATTATATAAGTATATATGCCAACCGGACTAGCTAGGTGGGTAAAGTGCTAGCCTGACAACTCAAAGGTCGCAGGTTCGAATCCTGCCTCAGGCATTGGAGTAAAATGCTTGCAGTAATCAGAGTTAAATATAAAAACTTTGGGAGGTGCATTATAGCCTACATTAGTTAGTTGTTGGCGTATCAGCCACAAAAGCTGATATGCCAACAACTTGTATGACTACTTTCTTAGTAGGCGTGTCAATTTTATCTGGTAACTGAATGTTATGCTGGGGCCTCTGACTGCATTAACAAAATTCCACGCAATTTATTTATTTAGCTAGAAAATTTAGTGAGACAATTGACAATACACATGAAAAAGTTAGCATGTTTAATTATAGAAACTGACTTAATATATACGAGATTGACCACAAGAAAACTTTTCCATATTACAGATGTTCCCTCACTGGGATAGACAATTTCAACAAGTTCGTTCTATATCTCATTCTAAATTGAATTATATATATAGTTCTTTATGACATCCAATTTGATTATACAGCTACCTCCTAGGCTTGTCAAATTTATCACAGTTAGGATTTCAGGATGCCTTTCTCCCTTTTTTTGGATTATTTCCTTGACTAGGATTAATAATACGAAACGGTACTTACAATAACTTTCATTTCTCCGAGTTTTTGGACCAGCTCCTTGATCTTCCGGCACTTTCTTTAATAGCTTCCACATCAGATTCCTTGTTATTACCCAAGATTCACTAGAACAAACTCACTTTAATGTGGCCTATTCATACTAAACGGCCCACTTACTATAAATTTATCTACTCTCTTTTGACTACTAGTTACATATCTGCAACTAACTACAACTGCCAGCCACGACTTCTCTCGACTACTAACTTACTCATTGCTTCCCAACTTGCTAACCACGAAAAACTCCGCGCCCTTACTCCGGCAAACCCTCTCACCCGTACTCCGAAAAAATTCTCGCGCTTTTTCGCCACCGAACCAGTCCTTATATATCCGAAATTTTACCTAAATTTTCCTCAATTTCGACCTGACCTCCCCTCAGTAAGTCGAATGTTCACCGTACTTCTGAGAAATATGGTCTCGCCCTTAGATATTTTCCTAATGACTATTCCTTATCCCATTACAACTGTTCGTTGCGTGTATAATTGTTGTTCACTGAAATTTTATAATTATATAGAATGTTCCTATGTTAATTTCGCTCATATACTTTATTATTATTATCTTAATTTTAATTTATTTATTTATATATTTTTTTTAAATAAGCTTTCAAACTGACAAAAAAAAGTATATATAATTTGCATTACAAATTTTAATTTTGTTTATAATTATATTATTATAATAACTATTATATATTTTTACACACACAGAATCAGTTTATTGAATGGTTGAAAACCAGAGTTAAGTATTTCTTTTGGCCTGGGGTACCGGCAAAAATTTACTGAGACTCTAAGGGCACCATGACCCGAGAAACTTTGGGAACCTCTGGGCTAACTGTTACTGTGAGATAGAATTATTTTCTTCTTGGGTTGGTAACAACACCTAGTTTGTTGTGAAAGTAATAAATTTAGGATAGTTGAGAAGCCGAAAATATTCTTCATCTTACGAAATATACTGCCTTTGGTTTGTTTTTGTTTCCAAAATTGAAAAAAAACTATTTAATATCGTAAAATACACTAGGTTAATGGCAGCCATGGAGCCTTCCTTCTAAGGTTTTTTGAAGGAAAATTGACTGCGGCCATTTTGAGTTTCAGTGCCATCTGGATTTGTGGGTCTCCAGATTGAACTACAGTTGAAGAAATAATATTGAAAATATATAATATCAAAATATATATTGTACACTATAGACAGATATTGCAATCCTAGAAGAAGAACAATCATAGAAGAGGTCTTTCACAAAATTGCTTTTAAACTTGTGACTGTATCTAAAATTTTCGTTGGCATGGTTGTTAAGCCTAACCAATTAAAAAATTCGAAAGGGTCACTCACGAGCTGGATTTAAGGAATAATTTGGACATTGTTTATTTAGAGTTTAGCAAAGCTTTTGACTCAGTCCCACATGAGCGGTTGTTTTATAAGATGGAACAGGTGGGAATCATTTGGAAAATCCTTAGATGGATAGAAGCATGGCTTCAGGGCAGGAGGAAGAGGGTTGTGATAAATGGCTATTCCTCAGATTGGGTTGATGTAAGAAGTGGGGTTCCCCAAGGATCAGTATTAGGACCAATGTTGTTTTTAATTTTCATGAAAGACATTGATGAAGGGATAGAGGGCGTGATGTCTAAATTTGCAGATGATGTTAAAATTGGTAAAGTAGTTAATGATCACTGTCAAGCTGAGCTTCTTCAGAGAGACCTAGATAGACTTCAGGAATGGTCAGAAAAATGGCAGCTATGCTTTAATCCAACAAAGTGTAAGGTATTACACCTGGGAAACAATAATTCCAGAATAACTTATTCACTTGGTGGAGTTCAACTAAACCCAGTACTAAAGGAAAGGGACTTGGGTGTTACGATACGGTCAGACATTAAATTCTCTGAGCATTGTAAACATGTTGCCAGGAAGGCCCATAGTGTCCTATCGATGATCTATCGAACTTTTGCAAGTAGAGATAGGGACGTGATAATCCCATTATATAAGGCTTATGTTAGACCACACTTGGAATACTGTGTTCATGTATGGAGACCACACCTAAAGAAAGACATCGAGCTTCTTGAAAGGTTGCAAAGAAGGGTAACTCGCCTGCTGAGATCAGCAAAAGGGCGTCCTTATGAAGAAAGACTTCGAATATGTGGGTTGCAGAGTTTGGAAACTAGACACCTTAGAGGAGATTTGATTGAGGTGTTTAAGGCTGTGAGAGGCATCAGTAAAATGAATGAGGACAAAATTTTCAAGATTATAAATGATGCTAGAACTAGGGGACATAAATTCAAGTGAATTTAGGGGACATAAATTCAAGTTATGGGGGGAAATGTTTAGATTGGACTGCAGGAATTTTTATTTTAGCAAGGGAGTTATAAATTACTGGAATAAGTTGCCGTCATGGGTAGCGGTGGCTCATAGTTTGGGAAATTCAAAGGTCATCTGGATAGTACTTTCGGGTATGGGAAGCGCATAGGATGATAGCTTTAATTTCCTTTTTATTTATATTTTATTTTATTTATTTTTTTATTATTTATTAATTATTATTTAGTTATTTATTTTATTTATTTATTTATTTTTATCATTGTTTTGTTCGGATTTTTTTTTTTTTTTTTTTTTGGCTGGTGCAGCATAAGCCATAGGCTTTCTTGCACCATGCGGCCGTTACTAATACTAAATATTAATACTAATCTCATGGTGATGTGTTGGATCGTTTCTGAGGACAGGTGGCATCGTCAGACGTGTAATCAGACACTTCGGACCCATTGACGATGTATTTTCTATAATTTTTGGTTTTTGATTGCCTGGTCTTGGATGGCGACCATGAAACCTTCAGTTTAGGGGAAGAGAGCTATGCATTGGAAGCAATTTTATCTATGTGATCTTGATGGAGATCATGGATTTACTTTCGAAGAAATTCAGGAAGAGGTGACGTTTTAGCTCCGGCACAAAGACAAAAGTGATAAATTAGGTGATCGGTCTCTCACAGAGATTATTTAGACATACTTTAGAAAACAATAGAAGTTTCTTGGGATTCTCAGCCCATAAATACAGGAAATTTACAATAGTGATAAAATGCTTCCGTTGCTTTGGATTTGGCCACCTCATGGAGTTTTGCACCCACAAGACTGTATCTTGCGGTCATTATGCAGCTGGGGGACATATATATGCAGATTGCCCCCATAAAGAACAACCCCCGAGATGTACAAACTGTGAGAGGAGGACAGGGACAATGCACATTCTGTAAGGGATCCACACTGTCCAGAATATCAGAAGGCAGCTGAACTTGCAAGACTGAAAATTGCTAATGAATAATATACAAATAAACCATCTAAATTACAATAGAACTGAGGGGGGCAATTTTCCAACGCATCACAGCCTAAAAAAATGTGCAACTTGTGAAATGTTTGCCGAATTATCTGGAACGGAACATGATATTGCCATGGGGGGATGTCTTTGTGTGTGCGCGATGTAAGGAGTGTAAGGAAATCAGGCGACAACTCAGAGTTGTTATGGGCCTATATGAGAGTTTGAAGGACAGGGTGGATGCCCTCGAAAGATCTAAATTGAGAGGCCCATCAGGCTCTCGGCTGCCCACATCAACGCCAGAGCTTGCACTTGGTCATCACCCAACACAGCGGCAACCCCCAAGGCAGAATGCGCTGGTCCCTCAAGAACTAGTAGTTGTTGGTGACTTTATTGTCAGGGAAACGGGTAACATCCTTTGTAAAACGGATAGGTGGAACAGGACCAGGGTATGTCTGCCAGGGGGAAAAAGGTTGATGACATTGTAGAGCAGATATCACCTTTTAAGAGCACAAAAGGTGATATAGTTGTACACGTTGGCAGTAATGATATGAAGAGTAGGAGACCGGCAGAATTACTTAACAAGTACAGGTCACTGATGAAAAAAAGCCGTGAATTCAATTTGAAAGTGTCTGCAATTCTGCCCAGACACGATAGGAGGGAGTATATGATGAGAGCCTTGTCGATCAATTCGGCCCTGGAAAGATTGTGCAACGCTCAAGGGATAAAATTTTTTTCAGCCTGAACTGTACTTGTTAACAGGAGAGACTGCTTCTACAGGGATGGGATACACTTAAATAGAAAGGGTGCAAGAATATTTGCTGATGCTATCGAGGCAGCGTTGGGTGGGTCGGAAAACTGATAGCTTAGGGGGGATACAAGGACTAATAGTTTAACAGTAGCCGTAGGCAGAGGTGAAGGTGATTCTTGCACAACTTCTATCAGAATAAGTAGCGACCTGGAGCGTGGGGTGTTGGGGGTTACAAGGATGGGTGGCAGTCATCATGGAACTGGTGGGTATATGGGATGTGTTAGGGTAACAAAGAATAGGAGTAGGAGCATGTATGCTTGCATGTATACCAATGCTAGAAGCATAGTAAATAAATTTGATGAATTTGAAGTGTTGGTCAAGACATCAAAGGCGGATATTGTTGGGATATCAGAGAGATGGTGTCACACTGTTATAAGGAATACCGAACTGGAATTTGGGGAGTACAATGGGTAGAGAAAGGATAGACAGGATAGGAAGGGAGGAGGTATGCTGTTAATTAAGAAAAACATAAAATCAAAAGAAGTGCATCCAGTTGATATAGATGAACAGTGCACTGTTGAGTCAGTTTGTTGTGACATAAGCACTGCGAAAGCAAAAATAAGAGTAGGAGTGTGTTATAGGCCTAATGACTCGAATGAGTACAATGAACAATTGAACAGAGAAATAGAGTGGGCTAGTAAATCGGAATGTCTTATAATGGGGGATTTTAACTTCCCAGATATTGACTGGAACTTATGGATTGGTCACTCACACACTAGTCAGACTTTTGTGGATTTATTGGATGATTGTTTTCTGCAGCAGCATGTTCGAGAGGCAACCAGAGAAAGTGATACTCTTGATCTGGTTATCAGCAGTGATCATTCATGTATTAGGAATTTGCAGATAAAAAAACCACTAGGTGGCAGTGATCACAGTGTACTGACGTGGGATTTACTTAAAGATTTAATTACCATCAGGGGTAAAGGAAAGGGTTTTTGCTTCCGTAAAGGTGAGTACAGTGGTCTCCGACAGTTTTTAAATTCTGTACAGTGGAATCAACTGATTATGTTACCAACAGTAAATTCTAAGTGGGAAGCATTCAAGGAATTAATCGTGGATGCTACTAAAAGTTTCATACCTATTAAGAAATATTGTTCAAGGTTTAGGGCTAAATGGTTGTCAAATGAACTAATGAGACTCGTAACAGAGAAGAAAAATGCATGGGATACATACAAATTAACACGTGACACAGAAGCCTATGATAGCTACAAGTTGATCTGTAACCAAGTTACAAAGGAGGTTAGGCAGGCAAAGGCAGATTACGAGAAAACTTTGGCAAAAGATGCTAAGAAAAACAGCAAGGATTTCTTTGCTTATATAAACTCTAAAAGGAAGGCGATCAATCTGATTGGTCCACTTGACATCGATGGTTCGACTGTTGATGATCCTGCTCGGATAGCAAACAAACTGAATGAGTATTTTGCTTCTACATTCACAAGTGAGGAATTATTAAGGTTTGAAAATGGCAGTAGGTTATCAAATTGTAGCAGTGTACTTAATGATTTTGTAATAACTGAGAGCAAAGTGGTAGAGAAACTATTGAAGTTAAACATAAGAAAAGCACATGGGGTGGAAATGATCTATCCAGTTATATTAAAGGAGGCGGCAAAGCAACTAAGCAAACCCTTAGCTATAATTATGAGAGGATCCTTGGACTCATGTGAGGTTCCCACGGACTGGAGATGTCCGTGGGAACCTCACCTGTGGGAACCTCAAATGTCACCCTTCTTTCCCCCTTCACAAAAGGGGAAAGAAGGGTGACATGGGTAATTACAGACCAGTTAATTTAACTTCTGTTCCGGATAAAATAATGGAGTCGCTGGTGAAAGATGCACTGCAGGATCATCTAGACAAGACTGCAGCAATAATTCAGACACAGCATGGGTTTGTTAAGGGAAAGTCTTCTCTGACAAATTTGATAGGATATTATGTGGTTACAAAGGAACTGGATGCAAAAAATAATTTTGATAACATATATTTGGATTTCAGGAAAGCTTTTGACACTGTTGCGCATGGAAGACTATTGTAAAAATTGGAGCAGAACGGTATTAAGGGTAAGTTGCTACAATGGATAAAAGGATGGTTAAGTGGGAGAAGACAGAGGGTGGTAATCAATGGGTGCTGCTCTTCTTGGACTAATGTTATTAGTGGAGTCCCACAGCATTGGGTGTTGGGTCCACTGTTGTTTTGTATATATATCAATGATATTGATAAAGGTATATCAGGCTTAGTGTTGAATTTTGTAGATGATACAAAGGTTGGCAGGGTTGCTACGTTAATGACAGTAATGGCAGTGTGCTACTGCAACAGGATCTAGATAATTTGGCCAGATGGGCTAAGAAGTGGCCACTGAAGTTTAACCTTGACAAATGCAAAGTACTGCATATGGGTAGAAGTAACCCCAGAGAAACGTACCAACTGTGTGGTACTACACTTAAGGTGGTAGGAAATGAAAAAGACCTGGGAGTAATTGTGCAGGCAGATATGAAGTTTTCTGAGCAATGCAGACAGGCTGCCCGTGCAGGTCATGGTGTTTTGTCAATGATATATAGGAATTTTCTAGCAGGGAAAAGGAGGTGATTATCCCTCTGTATAAGGCAATGGTCAGGCCACGCCTTGAGTACTGCATACAGGTCTGGAGGCCTCATTTTAGGAAGGATGTAGATTTTCTTGAGCCTGTACAGAGAAGGGCAACAAGATTGGTGAGGGGAATGAAGGGATCCTCTTACCAAGAGAGGCTTAAGTTCTGCAAATTGCAGTGGCTGGAGACTAGGCACTTGCGCGGTGATCTGATTGAGATGTATAAGGCCTTGAATGGGTTCAGCACGCTGAATTCTGATGGGATCCTTCCACTTGTTCAAATTACGAACCTAAGGGGGTATAAATTCAAATTAAGAAAAGACAGATGTAGATTAGATCTGCAGAAATTTGCCTTTAGCCTGCGGGTGGTTAATTGCTGGAACAAACTTCCATCTGTCGTTGTGGAAGTTGATAGGTTGGATAAATTTAAGGAGGAACTGGACAGGCATTTGGAGGGAATGGTGTGATTTTTATTTTTTTTTTTTTTGATTTTTTTTGGCTGATGCTGCATTAGCTCATACATTTGCTTTCTTGCATCACATGCCACTACTACTTCTACTACTGCTACTACTACTACTACTACTACTATTGCTACTACTAGTACTGCTACTACTAGTACTGCTACTACTACTACAAGTACTGCTACTACTACTACTACTACTACTACATCTCGTTGTTGGATACCCGGTAATATCTAGAGCCCTTGCATATCAATTCAAGCAGCCAAAAACTGCCATTTTTGTATTTAATGGAGCTCTAACTGTAACATTCATATCTCGTTTTTGACATCCTTTTCTACCTACATCCATATTTCTACCAAATTTTTAGACTTCTACATGAATTCTTTATATTGTGCTCCAAATGATAATATTGAGGACTATTGCATCTTTTGGAAGAAATTTTAAGCACTTCTACTAGTGCAAATTTATCGGTTTCAACTGACTCCAATGAAAAATCTCAAATTTGGTTTAGCGAACGCAACGACGCTAGAGGTTCTGTGTTTGAAGAATTTATATTGTCTAACCATTGGAATGTGCATAGTCTTCCCAACACACCAACAACCTTTTGTTTCAGCTTGCTGCCTTGTGGGAGGCGTCAGTATTCCCTGCCCGCAATTTTCTGGGCAAGCATCACAACCAAGAATGCCTTGAATTGAGTCTTCGAGTATGAGGAGTTGTTGTGGTCCGCAACCTTGCGGAAAGAGAGGGGAGTTTCCATTGCTTCAGACAAAATTTGCTCTGTAGTTTGAATATCTTCAACCGCGTTTATCAGAACAGTTGATTCTTTCGAACTGTCTTGTTGTTTTGCACACGAAAGGCAAATAAAATGTTGTTTCTTTGTTTTGATAAGCTTTTTAATATTCAAAGAGGTGTGGCAGCCTTCAAAAAACTGGTCACAAATAATACATTTAATTGTAAGAATCTCAGTTTCGAGACGTATGCTACATATTTTTTTCGATGGACGTGCTGCTAGCTTCAGCAATTGTCACTACGAGGAAGAAGGAAACACAATGCTCAATCTTAATTAGCTCCGTTGGAGGTGGGTAGTAAACTGCAACGGACGACGATTATTGCTTTATTTACAGAAGCGTCTTTGTGTTGCTTCTTGGGCTATCCTTGGCCTTGTAAGGGAATTATCAGTAGTTCAAGAGCTACATGCAGCGAGCCAAAGCCAGGCAATATGCGATACTAAAAATGTAAAAAGGTGCTTCACCTGAAAGGGAGAAATGAAAATGGACATCACAAAACCATTGGAAAGGGTCTCTTCTGGCAATCCAAGAATATAACACGTTGTTACGTTACTCATATTTAAACCTAAAAACTGAAGGACTTAACAGGAGGAAACTCTTGCGCCGCCACCGCACGTGACCGCATGCGGACTATAAATATACATTTTATCCTCATCTAACGTATCCTAATGATAAGGTAAAGAAGTTCACAGGATGTCTCGTGCAGAATGGGGCTTTAGTAAGAAGATTTTACACTTACTATAAGGCAGTTTTCTGCTTGTAGTTATTATGCAGCAGGAGGCTAGTGTGGGTTTGTCGGACAGTTATCACAAGAAGTCAAACTAAAGTATTTTGCATTCAAAGATCTGTATTACTTGCAATGAATCCTGGTTGTAGAACTGTCTCAATTGGGGCTTTACAAGTCCTATCGTGGAATTTGCCATTGGACTTTATGTCATTTAAAGAGGTCCTTCACACAGAATTAAAAAACAGATCCCTGCTATTATCCCCGGTATATAACTTAATTTTCATACGGATCCAAATCAAGAACGACTCAGATATCGCAACTTATTGATCGACAAGTGTCAAATAAGGTGGGAGGCAGTCCCCTGATTGCAGAGTGACTATGAAATTTATACCCGATGTATCGTTTCTAATGGACACTAAGAAGCGAATTTGGTTCTCCATGAGCATAGAGACGTTATTGTTGATAACAGGACACGGATTATTGAATGACAAATTATTTTTATTAAGGTTGTCAGATAAAGACTTAGGTATATGGAGACAGAGAAAAAACTAGATGCATATTTATTTATTTATTTTATATACAGACTTCTCACACATGGGCACAGAGACCCTGAATAATGATGAGAGTGCACTGAGGGTTACAGAATCAATACAATTATAATTTTCACTAATAAAAAATTATTAGTTGGCACTTACTTTCATTGTTTTTGATTCGCTGCTATCTGTCAGGCTAGTGGATATCCTGTCAGTTTGCGGCTAAATTTAGCATAGATTGCATCTCTAAAATTAGAATATTTCAATTTATAGTTTAGTATATTTGAATCTAGACGAATGGCAAATCGCAATCAGAAACAGGTAGTCTTCATCCAATTATTGATAGGATGTGTACAGTGGAGTTAGCTCTCGTCAACATTCCATTCAATGTATCCTTTTATCAATAATTTGTTTCTTTATAATTTTATTTTTTATTTATTGTATTTTATTATAATCAGTGTTTAATAAAAGGGTATAACAATGAAGTCCAACTTAGGTTACTAAATACTTGGCCTTACGGCTATACAGACAATCCCCGACTAACATAAAGGTTTCATTCCGCGAAACGCTACGTAAGTCGGAATTTCCTTAATTGCTTATGCAGCACTCGCAACTCGCTGAATTTGATTGAAGCAAAAAAGAAATATTCAACGAACATCTAAATAGATTTATTTATGCAATTTTTTTTATCTCCTGCACAGGAAAAATTACAAAAGTCTACAAAAAAACAAAAATTTCAAAATAATAAAATTATAGAAAGAATGAAGAGACAGGCATAACGTCAGAAAGTTTTACCTTTCGAGCATCGTTGCTAGAATTAACTCTCCAGCTGATAAGCACACTGCTGTATAAATTGAGGGCTGTGCAGATTTAGAAGGGGGTTTTCTCCAACATCAAAATTTCTCTGTAGCTGCAGAATCAGCACTGGCGACTTCACTGCATTAAATGATTTGGAAACCAATGCAATGCTTGTACCTTACTATAAACCACTGGTTGCTTGCCACGAACTTGGCTTGACGTTCGCCGTACTTATCCTTAATATCTTCCTAAATACGTCTTGCTTGAATAGCTATTGGAATCACTTGCTTCTGAATCTGATTTTCCATTCATATTATTAATAGCTTTTCCATCTTCGATATAGCACCTGAATGCTGTTTCGTGAGCATTGTTGATCTTAAGTGCATTGTTCCTTTAACGTGTTCTTTTATACGTACACTGTCCGATAAAATAGTATTCACTGATGAAGCAGCGAAACGTAATACCGTGCAGTAGATGCCAAACTTTGTCCTGATTCGTACTTCTTAATTAATTATCTTCAGTTCTAAATCAATTTTGTTTGGTTTCCAGCACTGCCAGCACTTGCACTTTCCTTTGGTCCTTTTCCCTTCACCATTGTAATAAGAAAATAGGAATGAAGAGAATTTTCTGAAAATGTATTTATCTTTTTTTTTATATGATTGAAGATTTCAGTTAAGGGGAACTCATTTCACCATAATAATGTAACGTAAAAACTTACAAAATTTCAGTGTTCGGAATTATCGAAAAAGCAATACGATCAAGTTTACCATCCATTTATAAAAGATTGCACTGACAGAAAAGCCCAATAAACCGGAAAGTGCAAATTGTTTTATTGTTTTATGGTAGTCACCTCCAGAAATGTGTTTTAGAAAAATATCACAAATGTGTTCAAAATTGATTCTTATAATGGAACATATGATAACGATGAAAGTGTAGTGCATTTCCCATTATAAAAATAACCTTTTTGAGAGATAAATAGCTTAGTTACATAGCAAAAATTTCAACTTCCGAGGTCTTGGAACGAATTACCAAAAAAAAGCAATGTGTTATTGGGTTCACATTATGATATTTTCACGATATCTGCATTTATTCCTGCGGGATGCATGTGGATATGCGGTTTTGTAAAGGGCAGCTCCTAGAAGGTCAGTTTAACTCGGCCTCATATCTTTGTGAACAACAGTATTGCTACAAATGGGCCACATATGTGGGTGTGTGACGTAGGTTTGTGTATTAAGTGTGTGTGTGTGTGTGTGTTCTGTTGTTGTCGTCTGGCCGCTTGACTATCCAGAAGCATCACTCACCTGGAGAGATGATTCTGGGTACTCGTCCACACCATGGGAAGGTGGACTGGCACCATTCCCAGGCAGGGGGAGAGAAGAGATTGGTCTCAGCCTCCTTCCCTCCCTCCCTCATACTTCGCCTGGTGAGGCTTGGCCCTACTGACGTCTTTGGGGATGTCTATTCTATCGTCCCCATCCTTCTACCTGTTTCACCCAGTCTTCAGTCTTCCCCCCAACTCTAACTAAATCGACCGCTCCGCCCCTAACAATGCCGTCAAATTTTAATCAATGTGTAAATTATACTGCATTCTCATAAATCTCTCTCTCGGGTTTTTCAAATTCTAGTGTTCACCCCTTTTTTTTCTTTTATATAGACCTTACCACTGAAATCCTTGGAAATTATGCGGTGGGGCCTGCAAGAATACTTAAAAAATCTACTGGGTGCCTGACCTGCCTTCTCGTGGTAGTGTGGGCAATGGTGGGTCCCAATAGGGGCCAACCGGCTAAATGGTCAGAGAAGGAGCAGAACATAACACTGCACAACAAACCACTCTCCACACTTTTTAAATATCTGGCCTCCACAGTGTTCTCTGTCATACATACATAGAATATAATATGGACAACACACTACACTTCATCCACCGGAAGTATTGGTGGTGCCAGAAACTACTAAACAGTCCTGAACAATCAGCAACAGTACCAATATTATTATTATTGCTCTTATATTATTTCTCCCTGATTAGGGGTGCCACCTCGTGACGGGTATTGCTGCCAAGTATATAGGGTGGTTTTTGTTATATCTGGTGTTACTGTTGGTCAAGGGACTCTCTGACTGTCCTACAGGTGTTCAGGATTGTGACTTTCTGGAGTTCCGTGTTCGTTGGGAAACCTATTGCTGTTAGGCTGTTATGTAGGATCTTTGGCACCATACCGGTGGTTGGCACGATGATGAGGATGGTCGTTACTTGGTGCATATGCCAAGTCTCTTTGAGTTCCTGTCTTTGGTTCGTATACTTCTCCTTATTTTTTCTTCATGGGTTTTATGGAGGTTGCAGTTGCTTTCCTTTTGTCCACAAGGGTTATGTCTGGTCTGTTGTGTGGGATTGTCTTATCCGTTATTATGGCGTGGTCCCAGTACAGTTTGTGGATTGGAGTCTAGTACTGCCTGGGGTTCGTACTTGCAGTACGGTACACTTTCTTTGATTATCTGGTATTGTCTTGCCAGCTTCTGATGTATTATCTTGGCTACTTGGTCACCTTGCATCTTTGTACGTTGGCATTCGAGGTGAGCACTAACCAAAAGTGGTTTACTCTTGGATAGTGCTTTTAAATATTTGATTTATTTAGATATTGTTAGATTATTTTGTTATAGGTTTTCCTGTAACCGTTTGATTTTAATAATATTATAGATATAATTTTTTAAAGTTTCTTTCATTGATATTTATTTAATTTTATAATGGTAGTTACGAGATCTGCCTTAAACACGTCACAGGGTATCGTGACTCACACGGAAATAGCAGATGGCGATTTACGGGTGAGTCATGATTTAATCCGTTGGGGAACCTGTGGTATGTTTTCCAGGGTCGACTTGGTGACTAATCCTACCTCAACTGGGAATTCTTTTCTTTGTGATCGATTTAAGGAGTGCACCGATCTTAAATTACAATTTGGTGCACTGATGGAACAATTTGAGTCCCTGAAAAAACGAGTGCTTGCCCTCGAAAATAATGCATCTGGGAGCTCGTCAGGGACTCAAAACTCCAGCAATCTACCAAGTGATGCACCCCCGATTCGAGCCTCAAAACAGAAAAACCAAGTGCAAACTACTCTGGTTAAAAAGGACATTGTTTTATTAAGAGACTCCATTGTCAGGGAAACGGGGAATATTTTTTGTAATAAAGATAGGTGGAGCAGAACCAGGGTATGTCTGCCGGGAGCAACTATTGATGATGTCACCAACAGAATGTCAGATTTTAAAAGGGGAAAAGAAAATATTATTATTCATGTGGGGACAAACGATATTAAACGCACACGATCTGACGATTTGTTGGAAAAATACAGGACCATGCTGAGGAAATGTCGCGAGCTAGGCCATAATGTTTATGTGTCTGCAATTCTGCCCAGACACGATAGGAGGAGTTATATGTTAAGAGCCTTGTGGATTAACTCAAGACGAAGGAATCTGCAAGGCTTTAGGGGGTAAATTTCTATCAGCATGGCCCACACTTGTAGGTAAAAGGAATTTGTTTTCTAGAGACGGGATACACTTAAACAAAGGTGGTGCAAAAGTTTTTGCCAGTATTATTGAGGATACCTTAAAGGTTCAGGGAAACTGCTAGTTAGGGGGGATGTGGGTAATACTGACACGCGTTTATCTGATAATATTGGTCATTGTAACTCTTGCACATAACTTAAGAGTTCTTATCTGTTACCCCAACTGGACGTATTATCTAGATGTTGTGGGGGCAAAGACGTTTCACGTGAGCGGGTAGCTAATATCAGGGAAGAGAGCCTAAAAACTTCAAGGGTTGTGTTAGGGTTGTTAAATATACAAGAACAGTAAATCTTAATTGTTTATACAGTAACGTTAGAATTGTCGTCAATAAAATGAGCGAATTCGAACTGCTGGTTAAAACAAGTAACGCGGACATAATAAGGCTTACAGAGATGTGGTGCCACCCGGAAATTATAATGTATTTAGGAAGGATAGAGTAGATAGAAGGGGTGGTGGGTAATGCTTCTTATCAGAAGCAGCCTGAGTGCGACAATAGCTTTCCCGGATTCAGACATTTCACATGCTAGTATAGAGTCTGTATGGTGTGAGATAGTTGGAAACAAAGGTATAATGCGAGTAGGAGTAATCTAAAGACCAGGTGATTGTGAAGATTATGACAAAAGCCTCTACATGCAAATGGAATGGGCAAGTAAGTGTCAATGCCTTATTATGGGTGATTTCAATTTGCCTCTAATTGATTGGAGTAAATGGGAAGGAAACTCGACATGGGGAACAAAATTTTAAAATCAACTAGATGACTGTTATTTGTATCAATATGTTAGGGAAAGTACTAGAGAAAAGAATATCCTAGACCTCATCATCACACATGAATCAGATGACATAACAGGGCTGACAGTAGAGGAACCAGTAGTAGGAAGTGATCACGGAGTTCTACGGTGGATGATGAGAGAGGTAGCAGAAATAAAAGGCAAAGGAATGGGTTTTAATTTCAGAAAAGGAAATTATGATGCCTTAAGGTACTACATGGCCTCTATTAACTGGGTATATATCGCGCAGAGAATGAATACAATTGAACTGTGGTACGCTTTTAAAACATTAATCACAGATGCCTTGAATGTGTATATACCATTAAAAAAGTACTCCACGAGAAGGGTTCCAAGTTGGATGAATAGTGAAGTTGCCACATTACTTGAGCAGAAAAAGGTGGCATGGAAAGGTTACAGAGCAATAAAAAGTACTGAAGCCTATAACAGCTACAAGGTGATCTGTAATAGAGCCACAGAAAAGGTTCAACAGGCAAAGGCAGTTTATGAGAAATCACTAGCAAACAGAGCAAAGAGGGGGGATAAAGAATTCTTCACATATATAAATGCCAAGAAGAGCAGGACAAACCAGATCGGACCTTTACGTAAGGGAAAGGTGATAGTAACAAATACACCAGCTGCCGTTGCAGATGAACTCAACAGTTATTTTGCATCGATATTTACAAATGAAAAGCCTTTTGTGGCAATGGGAAATTGTGGGAGCGAAGTTAAAAAATATCTAATTAATGATATTGAAATTTCGCGAGATTATTTAAAGAAAAAACTTTCGAGCCTACAGACCAGTAAGGCTCCTGGAGTTGATGGAATATACCCTATAATCTTAAGAGAGGCGGCAAGCGAGTGCATTGAACCATTGAGGCTAATTATGCGAGTATCACTAGACTCTGGGGAGATTCCCTTGGATTGGAAAAGTGCAAATGTATCTCCCATACATAAGGGTGGCTCTAAAAGTGAAGTTGGAAATTATCGACCTGTCAGTCTGACTTCAGTAGTAGGGAAAATCATGGAGGCAATGATCAAGGGTGGAATTCAGGATCATTTGGATCGAATTGAAATTCTCAAGGATACTCAGCATGGTTCTGTAAAGGGAAAATCATGTTTAACAAATCTGGTTTGCTATTTCGAAAGGGTCACTCACGAGCTGGATTTAAGGAATAATTTGGACATTGTTTATTTAGAGTTTAGCAAAGCTTTTGACTCAGTCCCACATGAGCGGTTGTTTTATAAGATGGAACAGGTGGGAATCATTTGGAAAATCCTTAGATGGATAGAAGCATGGCTTCAGGGCAGGAGGAAGAGGGTTGTGATAAATGGCTATTCCTCAGATTGGGTTGATGTAAGAAGTGGGGTTCCCCAAGGATCAGTATTAGGACCAATGTTGTTTTTAATTTTCATGAAAGACATTGATGAAGGGATAGAGGGCGTGATGTCTAAATTTGCAGATGATGTTAAAATTGGTAAAGTAGTTAATGATCACTGTCAAGCTGAGCTTCTTCAGAGAGACCTAGATAGACTTCAGGAATGGTCAGAAAAATGGCAGCTATGCTTTAATCCAACAAAGTGTAAGGTATTACACCTGGGAAACAATAATTCCAGAATAACTTATTCACTTGGTGGAGTTCAACTAAACCCAGTACTAAAGGAAAGGGACTTGGGTGTTACGATACGGTCAGACATTAAATTCTCTGAGCATTGTAAACATGTTGCCAGGAAGGCCCATAGTGTCCTATCGATGATCTATCGAACTTTTGCAAGTAGAGATAGGGACGTGATAATCCCATTATATAAGGCTTATGTTAGACCACACTTGGAATACTGTGTTCATGTATGGAGACCACACCTAAAGAAAGACATCGAGCTTCTTGAAAGGTTGCAAAGAAGGGTAACTCGCCTGCTGAGATCAGCAAAAGGGCGTCCTTA
The DNA here is from genome assembly GCF_048544385.1 of Mastigoproctus giganteus. Classification (NCBI taxonomy): domain Eukaryota; kingdom Metazoa; phylum Arthropoda; class Arachnida; order Uropygi; family Thelyphonidae; genus Mastigoproctus; species Mastigoproctus giganteus. The sequence continues at coordinate 42,472 of NC_143577.1, read as the reverse complement.
TGAAGAAAGACTTCGAATATGTGGGTTGCAGAGTTTGGAAACTAGACACCTTAGAGGAGATTTGATTGAGGTGTTTAAGGCTGTGAGAGGCATCAGTAAAATGAATGAGGACAAAATTTTCAAGATTATAAATGATGCTAGAACTAGGGGACATAAATTAAAGTGAATTTAGGGGACATAAATTCAAGTTATGGGGGGAAATGTTTAGATTGGACTGCAGGAATTTTTATTTTAGCAAGGGAGTTATAAATTACTGGAATAAGTTGCCGTCATGGGTAGCGGTGTCTCATAGTTTGGGAAATTCAAAGGTCATCTGGATAGTACTTTCGGGTATGGGAAGCGCATAGGATGATAGCTTTAATTTCCTTTTTATTTATATTTTATTTTATTTATTTTTTTATTATTTATTAATTATTATTTAGTTATTTATTTTATTTATTTATTTATTTTTATCATTGTTTTGTTCGGATTTTTTTTTTTTTTTTTTTTTGGCTGGTGCAGCATAAGCCATAGGCTTTCTTGCACCATGCGGCCGTTACTAATACTAAATATTAATACTAATCTCATGGTGATGTGTTGGATCGTTTCTGAGGACAGGTGGCATCGTCAGACGTGTAATCAGACACTTCGGACCCATTGACGATGTATTTTCTATAATTTTTGGTTTTTGATTGCCTGGTCTTGGATGGCGACCATGAAACCTTCAGTTTAGGGGAAGAGAGCTATGCATTGGAAGCAATTTTATCTATGTGATCTTGATGGAGATCATGGATTTACTTTCGAAGAAATTCAGGAAGAGGTGACGTTTTAGCTCCGGCACAAAGACAAAAGTGATAAATTAGGTGATCGGTCTCTCACAGAGATTATTTAGACATACTTTAGAAAACAATAGAAGTTTCTTGGGATTCTCAGCCCATAAATACAGGAAATTTACAATAGTGATAAAATGCTTCCGTTGCTTTGGATTTGGCCACCTCATGGAGTTTTGCACCCACAAGACTGTATCTTGCGGTCATTATGCAGCTGGGGGACATATATATGCAGATTGCCCCCATAAAGAACAACCCCCGAGATGTACAAACTGTGAGAGGAGGACAGGGACAATGCACATTCTGTAAGGGATCCACACTGTCCAGAATATCAGAAGGCAGCTGAACTTGCAAGACTGAAAATTGCTAATGAATAATATACAAATAAACCATCTAAATTACAATAGAACTGAGGGGGGCAATTTTCCAACGCATCACAGCCTAAAAAAATGTGCAACTTGTGAAATGTTTGCCGAATTATCTGGAACGGAACATGATATTGCCATGGGGGGATGTCTTTGTGTGTGCGCGATGTAAGGAGTGTAAGGAAATCAGGCGACAACTCAGAGTTGTTATGGGCCTATATGAGAGTTTGAAGGACAGGGTGGATGCCCTCGAAAGATCTAAATTGAGAGGCCCATCAGGCTCTCGGCTGCCCACATCAACGCCAGAGCTTGCACTTGGTCATCACCCAACACAGCGGCAACCCCCAAGGCAGAATGCGCTGGTCCCTCAAGAACTAGTAGTTGTTGGTGACTTTATTGTCAGGGAAACGGGTAACATCCTTTGTAAAACGGATAGGTGGAACAGGACCAGGGTATGTCTGCCAGGGGGAAAAAGGTTGATGACATTGTAGAGCAGATATCACCTTTTAAGAGCACAAAAGGTGATATAGTTGTACACGTTGGCAGTAATGATATGAAGAGTAGGAGACCGGCAGAATTACTTAACAAGTACAGGTCACTGATGAAAAAAAGCCGTGAATTCAATTTGAAAGTGTCTGCAATTCTGCCCAGACACGATAGGAGGGAGTATATGATGAGAGCCTTGTCGATCAATTCGGCCCTGGAAAGATTGTGCAACGCTCAAGGGATAAAATTTTTTTCAGCCTGAACTGTACTTGTTAACAGGAGAGACTGCTTCTACAGGGATGGGATACACTTAAATAGAAAGGGTGCAAGAATATTTGCTGATGCTATCGAGGCAGCGTTGGGTGGGTCGGAAAACTGATAGCTTAGGGGGGATACAAGGACTAATAGTTTAACAGTAGCCGTAGGCAGAGGTGAAGGTGATTCTTGCACAACTTCTATCAGAATAAGTAGCGACCTGGAGCGTGGGGTGTTGGGGGTTACAAGGATGGGTGGCGGTCATCATGGAACTGGTGGGTATATGGGATGTGTTAGGGTAACAAAGAATAGGAGTAGGAGCATGTATGCTTGCATGTATACCAATGCTAGAAGCATAGTAAATAAATTTGATGAATTTGAAGTGTTGGTCAAGACATCAAAGGCGGATATTGTTGGGATATCAGAGAGATGGTGTCACACTGTTATAAGGAATACCGAACTGGAATTTGGGGAGTACAATGGGTAGAGAAAGGATAGACAGGATAGGAAGGGAGGAGGTATGCTGTTAATTAAGAAAAACATAAAATCAAAAGAAGTGCATCCAGTTGATATAGATGAACAGTGCACTGTTGAGTCAGTTTGTTGTGACATAAGCACTGCGAAAGCAAAAATAAGAGTAGGAGTGTGTTATAGGCCTAATGACTCGAATGAGTACAATGAACAATTGAACAGAGAAATAGAGTGGGCTAGTAAATCGGAATGTCTTATAATGGGGGATTTTAACTTCCCAGATATTGACTGGAACTTATGGATTGGTCACTCACACACTAGTCAGACTTTTGTGGATTTATTGGATGATTGTTTTCTGCAGCAGCATGTTCGAGAGGCAACCAGAGAAAGTGATACTCTTGATCTGGTTATCAGCAGTGATCATTCATGTATTAGGAATTTGCAGATAAAAGAACCACTAGGTGGCAGTGATCACAGTGTACTGACGTGGGATTTACTTAAAGATTTAATTACCATCAGGGGTAAAGGAAAGGGTTTTTGCTTCCGTAAAGGTGAGTACAGTGGTCTCCGACAGTTTTTAAATTCTGTACAGTGGAATCAACTGATTATGTTACCAACAGTAAATTCTAAGTGGGAAGCATTCAAGGAATTAATCGTGGATGCTACTAAAAGTTTCATACCTATTAAGAAATATTGTTCAAGGTTTAGGGCTAAATGGTTGTCAAATGAACTAATGAGACTCGTAACAGAGAAGAAAAATGCATGGGATACATACAAATTAACACGTGACACAGAAGCCTATGATAGCTACAAGTTGATCTGTAACCAAGTTACAAAGGAGGTTAGGCAGGCAAAGGCAGATTACGAGAAAACTTTGGCAAAAGATGCTAAGAAAAACAGCAAGGATTTCTTTGCTTATATAAACTCTAAAAGGAAGGCGATCAATCTGATTGGTCCACTTGACATCGATGGTTCGACTGTTGATGATCCTGCTCGGATAGCAAACAAACTGAATGAGTATTTTGCTTCTACATTCACAAGTGAGGAATTATTAAGGTTTGAAAATGGCAGTAGGTTATCAAATTGTAGCAGTGTACTTAATGATTTTGTAATAACTGAGAGCAAAGTGGTAGAGAAACTATTGAAGTTAAACATAAGAAAAGCACATGGGGTGGAAATGATCTATCCAGTTATATTAAAGGAGGCGGCAAAGCAACTAAGCAAACCCTTAGCTATAATTATGAGAGGATCCTTGGACTCATGTGAGGTTCCCACGGACTGGAGATGTCCGTGGGAACCTCACCTGTGGGAACCTCAAATGTCACCCTTCTTTCCCCCTTCACAAAAGGGGAAAGAAGGGTGACATGGGTAATTACAGACCAGTTAATTTAACTTCTGTTCCGGATAAAATAATGGAGTCGCTGGTGAAAGATGCACTGCAGGATCATCTAGACAAGACTGCAGCAATAATTCAGACACAGCATGGGTTTGTTAAGGGAAAGTCTTCTCTGACAAATTTGATAGGATATTATGTGGTTACAAAGGAACTGGATGCAAAAAATAATTTTGATAACATATATTTGGATTTCAGGAAAGCTTTTGACACTGTTGCGCATGGAAGACTATTGTAAAAATTGGAGCAGAACGGTATTAAGGGTAAGTTGCTACAATGGATAAAAGGATGGTTAAGTGGGAGAAGACAGAGGGTGGTAATCAATGGGTGCTGCTCTTCTTGGACTAATGTTATTAGTGGAGTCCCACAGCATTGGGTGTTGGGTCCACTGTTGTTTTGTATATATATCAATGATATTGATAAAGGTATATCAGGCTTAGTGTTGAATTTTGTAGATGATACAAAGGTTGGCAGGGTTGCTACGTTAATGACAGTAATGGCAGTGTGCTACTGCAACAGGATCTAGATAATTTGGCCAGATGGGCTAAGAAGTGGCCACTGAAGTTTAACCTTGACAAATGCAAAGTACTGCATATGGGTAGAAGTAACCCCAGAGAAACGTACCAACTGTGTGGTACTACACTTAAGGTGGTAGAAAATGAAAAAGACCTGGGAGTAATTGTGCAGGCAGATATGAAGTTTTCTGAGCAATGCAGACAGGCTGCCCGTGCAGGTCATGGTGTTTTGTCAATGATATATAGGAATTTTCTAGCAGGGAAAAGGAGGTGATTATCCCTCTGTATAAGGCAATGGTCAGGCCACGCCTTGAGTACTGCATACAGGTCTGGAGGCCTCATTTTAGGAAGGATGTAGATTTTCTTGAGCCTGTACAGAGAAGGGCAACAAGATTGGTGAGGGGAATGAAGGGATCCTCTTACCAAGAGAGGCTTAAGTTCTGCAAATTGCAGTGGCTGGAGACTAGGCACTTGCGCGGTGATCTGATTGAGATGTATAAGGCCTTGAATGGGTTCAGCACGCTGAATTCTGATGGGATCCTTCCACTTGTTCAAATTACGAACCTAAGGGGGTATAAATTCAAATTAAGAAAAGACAGATGTAGATTAGATCTGCAGAAATTTGCCTTTAGCCTGCGGGTGGTTAATTGCTGGAACAAACTTCCATCTGTCGTTGTGGAAGTTGATAGGTTGGATAAATTTAAGGAGGAACTGGACAGGCATTTGGAGGGAATGGTGTGATTTTTATTTTTTTTTTTTTTTGATTTTTTTTGGCTGATGCTGCATAAGCTCATACATTTGCTTTCTTGCATCACATGCCACTACTACTTCTACTACTGCTACTACTACTACTACTACTATTGCTACTACTAGTACTGCTACTACTAGTACTGCTACTACTACTACTACTACTACTACTACAAGTACTGCTACTACTACTACTACTACTACTACATCTCGTTGTTGGATACCCGGTAATATCTAGAGCCCTTGCATATCAATTCAAGCAGCCAAAAACTGCCATTTTTGTATTTAATGGAGCTCTAACTGTAACATTCATATCTCGTTTTTGACATCCTTTTCTACCTACATCCATATTTCTACCAAATTTTTAGACTTCTACATGAATTCTTTATATTGTGCTCCAAATGATAATATTGAGGACTATTGCATCTTTTGGAAGAAATTTTAAGCACTTCTACTAGTGCAAATTTATCGGTTTCAACTGACTCCAATGAAAAATCTCAAATTTGGTTTAGCGAACGCAACGACGCTAGAGGTTCTGTGTTTGAAGAATTTATATTGTCTAACCATTGGAATGTGCATAGTCTTCCCAACACACCAACAACCTTTTGGAACGTTCACGGACGGTCTAACATAGACCTAACCTTTTCCTCTCGACGCTTGTCGCAGCATGTGAAAAACTGGATGGTCTGCCCGGATGTATGCGATAGCGATCACCGTGCTATCACTTTTGATTTAGTATTAAATGTTAGGGATGGAGGTTCTTCAGGTCACCTTCAGGATTTAAACCGCTTCTCTATCAGAACAACGAACTGGACCAAATTTAAGCAAGTCTTGCAACAAGAACTTTCAGATGATAAAATTGCACAATTGAACAGTTTATCTGCAATAGAATATGTTTACTTTCTGCAAAACACTCTTTACAGAGCTTTGACTGAATTTACTAAAAGGAAAGTTAGGAAACCTGGCCTCACCCCAGGGTGGAATTCCAAGTTATCTGTTTTGAGAAGACAGGTTATAAATGCAAGGAAGAATTTCCAGAGGCACAGATACTTAACAGAAACAGACGTTAGGAGACTAAAAGAAGTCTATTGTCAATTACATAAGGAATATTTCGAAGCTATTGCGGAAGCCAAAAGATCCTCATGGCAGAAACTAGTGTCCCATACAGGTAATTCTGACCCATGAGGATTAATATGCAAAATTTGTCGTGACAAACTTGTAACTCCTGAGATATACAGTTCTGTTTACTCTAACGGAAGTCTCACTACTGATTGGCTCTCCACGGTTGAACTATTATAGAGAGACTTTTCCCTGATGATCACCCAGAGCAAGACACAACCGAACAAGCTCAGATAAGGTTTGTTAATGGATCTTACAAGGGATCAAATGATACGAAACTATTTAGGCTAGATAAAATTGCACTTGCAATTTCTAAAATCAATCTGTCAAAATGTCCTGAAATGGACTTAGTTGAAAATGTGGCAATCAATAGATTTCACCAACATTTTTCACATATATTGTTGAATGTACTCAACAAATGTCTATTAGAGGGGACTTTTCAAAATTTTTTGGAAGATTGCATTAGTAACGATGCTCAGAAAGCCTGGAAAATTGGCAACGGATCCCAAGGCATATCGCCCAATATCCTTTCTAAGAAAGCCTGGAAAGTTTTATGAGAAATTATTAGCGCCTAGAATGCAGAAGGTTTTGGCTGCAAGTAATATGAGTTCTAATTCACAATTCGGCTTTCAGAAAGGCTCCTCCACTGAAGATGCCATCAGAAAATTGGTGAATCTATGAAAAACTACAGACAAAAATACATGATGTTTGTTTTTATCGACTTTGAGGGCGCTTTCGATACACTCTGGTGGCAGAGCGCCCTGAGGTCACTTCGAGAGGCAGAATGTGATGATTTACTATATCAGGTTATTAGATCTTATTTTTCAAATAGGCAGATAAAAGTCATCTCACAACACTTGGTATTTTCAAAATTCGTTTCCAGAGGATGCGCACAAGGCTCGGTCCTTGGGCCTCTCCTCTGGAATTCTGTTTTAGACCAATTGTTACTAAAAGAAAGTCAAATTTGCAATAAATAGCATTTGCCGACGATTTAGCGTTATGCTCCAGTCAGGTCAAGACCTCTGCTAGAAACACATGGGAAAGAAATCATGGATGATTTGCTGGAATGGTTGAGAATAAACAAATTAAAATTTTCTCAAACACTGAAATGATGATCTTCAGCAATAAACTGGATTATAACAGACCTCCTAAACTTCATATGAACAAAGTCCAAATTCCTTATGTTTCTCTAAATAAATATCTTGGTCTCTTAATTGATGATAAATATACTTTTATCCCCCACGTAAAGAACTTAGCTGAAAATATTAACAAGTTTACTGCCAATGTGATTAGGCTGTCAAGAGCTGAATGGGGTATAAAGCGCAAAACTTTGGCATTATATTATAAGGCTATATTTTTGCCAATTGTAGTATATGCGGCTGCCATATGGTTTCCTAGGGTTACTAACATCACTGTGAAGGCCAAACTCTTATTATTGCAGAGAAAGATGATATTGGCAACACACAGATGCTGCAGAACAACATTAACTAATGCATTACAAGTGATCTCATGTTGTATTCCGATTGACCTTTATGTGGCTTTACCAAGTCATGATTTCTAACTTAAAGAAAGGTTTGGCAATTCAAATCCGACATTACAAGTGATCCGGCCACGAACATTCGGCAGGAGAAAATTAATCTTTGGACAAAATTCCATGAGAAGTAGAAATACAGATGGCAATCCAGTAAAACAGGATTCACTACCATGGAGTTCACTGAAGACGGAACGTTTGCTGTAAATAAGAAAGTTATGGGCTGGTGTTATCCTTCAATGACAACGTCATCACTGCAGGATAAATTGTGTAAATTTCGACTTGAACCTGACCTTTCGTGTTTTCGTGGGGCAGTAGAAGATTGGAAGCATGTTCTGCTTCATTGCCCGGCGTATGACGACTTCAAACAAGAACTATTTAACAGCACTCAACATATTAGAACTGACAATCTCGCTATTTTGATTCAAGATGCCAAGCAATCTGCAGCATTCCAATCCTTTCCGGACAAGGTGTTTAAAAGAAGATGCATCTTGTTTACTAATTCTAGAAGTGGACAGTAATATTGACGGATGTATTCATCAAATTATATTTCTAACTTACAACTGTTAACTTAGAAACTAAATGTTATATTTAGTTTTTTTATATTTAATAAACTAAATGTTATTGGTCCTTCAGGTTGTCACAGAAATTCTCTCAGATATGCCAGACAAGCTGTACTTGCTACCTGGGAGTCTAAAACGCTGATGGAACTGATATTCGGGTGACACTCAAGTCAAGTGGACCCAATTTCGGCGAAGTCCGGACGGTCTGTGACAGACAAATCCTCTGCTTGCACCGTCACGATGGTGGGACTGTTAGTAATCCTGGGTATAACCTCCATGCACAAGTACATGTTGGGTGACCACCCAGATGTGAACCAACGTAAGCAGGGGTCGAGGTGTGGCGCCCACACCACATGGAGGAACGCCGCCCCTCTATGTTACCAGGCAATATTAGGTGGTAGATGACTCTCATCAACCGGTGAAATACCACCACTTTGCTTATTGGTGGCTTGAAGTGGTGGAACCCATGTTTAGTCTCTAGAGCTAAGTTCCGGTCAACCCTTCCCTATCTCTTCCATCATGCAGAATGATTGATGACTTTTGAGGTTATGATGAACGTCGTGACGAGATCCAAAATTCCTTACATTTCGAGGGTACAGCTCTAAAACGGTTTTCGCAGGCCGGCCGCTAGTTAGTACACCAGACCAAACCTTTTGGTAACTCTCTAGGATGCTTCCGGATCAGCTAGTGTATAATCTTGCTACCTCTACTCTGCCAGATAGTGACTGGAGGGAGTCCGAGTAGTGTGTTTGCGGGGAGCATTGTCGAGGCCACGTTATGTCAAGGATCTGGGTATATTCTTACCACATGTACGCCATATCCAAAAATTTCATTACTTCATACAGCATGTCCCACCCACTTTTTCTTACTATTGAATACACCATGATTTGTCAAACTAATAGAACAAGCTTATCTGCGAAAAGATCTAAACCTCCCAAGGACTTCCTAATTCATTTCACAAATATACGTGGTCTCAATTCTAACCTCAACGATGTCCATTTCCACTTGCAGTCTGTCAAACCACATGTACTTTTTCTGACCGAATCTCAGTTATCGGTTGATTCAACTACTGCTCATCGCAGATGCCCAAATTATCCGCTATATGATTCCTTTCGCCTCAAAGGTGGTACTTGTGCATATGCCCGTTCTGATATTCCCTGTCAGAGACTTGGCAATATGGAATCTCCTCTCTTCGATCTTCTCTGGCTTAAAATCTCTCTACCTCATTGTGTCAAATTCATCTATTGTCTCTACCGTTCTCCCAACTCCACTAATCACTTGAGGCTCTTTGACTTCCTCTCGTTGCAACTTGACTTTCTCCAGTCCAACTTTCCTAACAGTGAGGTAATTTTCCTTGGTGATTTTAATGTTCACAACTCCAGCTGGCTTCCGTTTTCTAGTCACACCGACCCAGCAGGTCGAGATGCTGAAGCTTTTGCAATTACTAATGACCTAGCACAGATTGTTCATTTACCTACAAGAATACCGGACAATCCGAATCCTACAGCCAATATGCTTGATCTTTTTCACACAAACAACCCTTCTAAGTACACGGTCGAAGTGAGAGGTCCTTTAGGCACTTCAGATCACAACTTGGTGATTGTCTCTTTTCCAATGGAACCTTTATCTGATGGCTATTCCCAACCTCGTGTTGTTTGGCATTACAAGAATGCAAAATGGGATGACCTGCGTGACTTATTTTCTTCTTTTCCTTGGTCGGATTACTGTTTCAAAACTTCTGATGTCAACGTTTGCTCAGATCATGTCAGTGAAATTATTCTTGCAGGAATGGAATCCTTTATCCCACACTCCACTTTAAAATCTCATCCTTTATCTAAACCTTGGTTTTCCAATAAATGTGCTAAGGCTGTTCAAGAGAAGAATGTTGCATATCGTAATTGGCTTGTTTCTAATTCTTCAGTTTAATTTTCTGCCTACACCAAAGCTCGCAACAATTGTAAAGCAGTTATTAATCAGTCCAAACTAGAGTTTGAACAGGCTAAGAGTAGAAAACTTGCTTCTTGCCCTAATGGTAGCCGAGCATTCTGGTGTCTTGCCAAAGCTATTGGCCGCAACTTTTGCCCATCTCTGCTTCCACCTCTGTCCAAACCAGATGGTTCTGTTGTCACTTCAGCCAAGGATAAAGCTGACCTCCTAGCATCCCATTTTTCTTCCAGCTCATGTATTAATGAACTTGGTAAAACACCTCCCACCATTCCCAACACGGTCCATTCAATGCCTCCTGTGGTCTTCCGTCAAAAGGATATCAGAAGGATTTTGATGAATCTTGATGCTAAGAAAGCTCCAGGTCCTGATGGTATTTCTTCACTTGTTCTCAAAACTTGTGCTCCTGAACTTACTCCTATTCTTTGCCGCCTTTTTTCACTTTCTTATTCCAAAGGTGTTTTTCCTTCTGCTTGGAAATTTGCTCATATCCAGCCAGTTCCTAAAAAGGGTGACAAATCGCTCCCATCCAATTATCGTCCCATAGCAATTACTTCTACTCTTTCTAAAGTAATGGAGAAATCAATTAACCGCCAACTCTTAAACTACCTAGAAACCTTCTGTCTGATCAACGATCACCAGTATGGATTCCACCAGTGTCGATCCACTGGTGATATCCCCCCTTATGTTACCCATTTATGGACTACTTCAATGGAAAGGTTTGGTCAAAAAAAAAAGTAGTTGCTCTTGACATCTCAAAGGCTTTTGATCGTGTTTGGCATAAAGGTCTTCTAAACAAGCTTCCATCGTATGGTTTGCCAACTGTTTTTAGTAATTGGTTATCCAGTTTTCTCTCTGATCGCTCACTGAGGGTGATGGTAGATGGCTCTCTGTCTTCTAACTTCTCCACTAATGCCGGTGTCCCCCAAGTTTCAGTTCTTTCCCCCACTCTTTTCCTCTTGTATATCAATGACCTTCTTCCATTGACTGGAAATCCTATCCACAGTTTTGCCAATGATAGCACATTGCATTCAACTTTCCGTTTTGAGAAATCTTTTCCTGCTCAATCAGCTTCAATTTCTCGAAAATCTGCTACCAATTCCTTAATTGCCGATCTTCAAGTAATTCTCCAGTGGGGTAAAGACAACTTAGTTGATTTCAACCCTAGTAAAACTCAGTCTTGTCTTATATCTCGCAAAAAGGATCCTTCTGCTCCTATGCTTATCTTTAGTGACACTCCAATTTCTAGGCAAAAGGATATACCTCTTTTGGTGATTACCCTCACTTCTAATCTCTCTTGGCACAAGCACATTACAAATATTGCTTCCTCCGCATCTAAAAAACTTGGTTTTCTCTACCGCTCTCGGCGTTACTTTTCTTCCAAACAGCTACTCACTCTGTATAAATCGCAAATCCGCCCTGCCATGGAATATTGTTCCCACATTTGGGGTGGTGCCCCCAAAACCTCTCTCAGGCTTCTTGATTCCATTCAGAAGAGGGCAGTTAGGTTAATTAATGACTCATCTCTAACAGAGTCTCTCCACTCGCTTTCGCATAGACCCACTGTTTCTGCTGCTTGCCTCTTTTACAGATACTTCCATGGGCACTGTTCTTCTGAATTGGCTTCTATAATTCCCGCTCTCTCTTTCAAAACAGTCCGAACACGTGCCGCCACCAGCCAACATCCATTTACTGTCCAACTTCAAACCCACAGAACCAACTTTTCATCTTCCTCATTCATTCAACTGCCGTTTTCTGGAACAACCTTCCTTCATACGTATTTCCTGAAAATTACAATCTACAGAAGTTCAAGTCCAATGTGAACAAATATCTTCTTTCGTCTTCTCAACCTCCAACCCAAGCACGGTACTAAGTACTATAGGTTCTAATACCTCTCGTGTTTGGGGTTCATATAAAAAAAAATATATATATATTCTTAAATTAGTAATAATATAGAATGTATTAAATGGTATTAACTATACATAAGGTTTTTTTTTATTATTATTTTTTTTTCCCTTGGGTTGGGCAGCCTGAGGGCTTCTGTCCTTTGGTATTGCACTCCTTCCACTGGACGACAAATTGGTGCAGCATCACTGGAATGGTAGAAGCAGGCACAACTACTCATTCTTAGAAATGGGCAGTGATTGAGCGGGTGTTGAACGCTGTAGAGTGTAGACACAGTTACTCTCTCTCAACACAGATTTTGCAAGGTGGAGTTCGACTAAACGTGTAGGTGCCACCCAAAACAAGTACATCCGCATATATATATATATACACACTAGTATATCTTTTATTGTGTTTTATTGCTTGCAAGTGAAGCTGTATAATTAAAATTGTTTCTTACGCAGAATGCGATGATTTTAAATAGAAAGTGTTTGTATATTTGCATATATGTAATAAAAATGTATGTAAAAAAAAGATCATTGTAGTGCCTGCCATGGAGTGTCTTTTCTGCCCATCGTTCTAGCTTCGTTTGTGCCTCCTAGTTGGGAGGGGACTCGTTGCTGAGGTTGAGTGGTGTATACTGCTTGTCTACCTTCCTTATGGCCAGGTAGAGTGCTGCTGTGTTTTTGTGGAATTAATCCTTCAGGTCAGCAATTGCTGTTTTCTGTTGCTCGATGAGGTTTATCAGGCTCCTTCCTCCTTTCCCAGCAATTGTCAGTCTCTCCACTGCTGACTTCTGGTGGTGTTGGCAGCTCTTGGTCATCATTGTCTTTCTCATGTTATCCTCCAGCTCTGCGTTAGTCCAATCTATGAACCCGAAAGATTATGTTAGCATGGGGGACATGCATGTGGTTTTAACTGTAACCCCTCTGTTCAGTTTTGCTTTCAGCAGGATGCTGAGTCTCTGATGGTATTTTATGGTCAGGCAGGTCTTAATTTCCTTGTTCTCTAACTGCTGAGCCTTCACCATCCCAAAATATTTGTAGGCCTCTCCCTCTGCCATGGCTTCGATCTCTTTACAACTCTGCAGTTGGAAGTTTCAGTTGACTGACTGATTTTCCCTGATGCAATCCATGGGTCTTGCACTTTTCCAGACCAAATTCCATCCTAATATCATTACTGAATTCTTCGGTGATCAGGAGTAGTTGCTGAAGATGCTTCTCAGTTCCCGCGTACAGCTTGTTGTGATCCATGTAAATCAGATGAGTGAGGATGTACAGGTTCTTCCTTCCTTCTTTGAGGTTATATCTGTAGTTGCTGCCCACAGAACCATAGTGGGCTCAGCGCATCTGTCTGAAAGAAGATTCTCCTGATGGGGATTGCCTGGTTGTGATGTTCTTGACCTTAATAGTGGTACTCCATTTCGCCATCGTTTCTCCTAGGAATTTTGTCACTCTTGGATTGACTTTGTAGATATTTAGCACCTCTATTAGCCAGCCATTCGCCGCTTTGCCATATCATAATGAGTAAGCACCATGACCAGCCATTTGTGTGTAGTGTTGGATTATGAAAGTGTGATGTTTTGTTGAGTTGCGTGGCCGGTATCAGGCGAATTCGCAACAAGGGAGTGACAAACACGAGCTTGATTGCCCCCTGTGTCTCTTCTCTATTTGCGCAGAGGCACACCAGATTCACATGATAGTTCCTGCTGGGTGTCCCCCGAACCGATGGTCTGGGGGAAGCCTGCAGAGATGTAGGAAAGGAGAGTGGATGTATAGTAGGGAGAAGATGGGAAGGGTGACTGGGGGAATATACTGACAGAAAGATCGAGATGATAGTTAGAAGCATCCCCATTAATGAAGGAAGGAGCAGTTGTTGGTTAAAGTGATAGTGCTGGAGAGTAGATCCAGGAATCCCACCACTCAGTGGTTGTCAGCATTGAAGATTCTAACACTGGGTAAGGGTCAACAGGGTGCGAAGATCGCACCCCAATTGAGACTACACCCAAGATGAAGCACTGGAATTAATTGCAACTCAGGCTAACAACTCAGTTGTTAGCCTGAGTTGCAACTGAGTAACTTTACTGCCTGCCGACCCCCCACGTGGGGTCGGCAGGCAGTAAAGATCCTACTCCAAGTGGAAGTTCATGTTCTGCAGTGTTTTCTGCTAACGTGTGGTTCTCTAGGCCAAGTGAAGTGTCCATCTGTGGATATCACTATGAATGAAGTTAGGTATGTCACAATCGAAGTATTGGTCCCATTAATGTGTCTGATCAATCTGATCTTGTTGGAATTTACATGCCAGGATATCGTTGGCGCTGTTCTTGAGTAATAGTTGCCCTCCGCTTGAAAAGGGCATTAGTAAAACTACAAAAGGCTGCATTGTTAGCCTGAGTTGCAATTAATTCCAGTGCTTCATCTTGGGTGTAGTCTCAATTTCAAGTTTTGTTCAGATGTTCATATACAGGTGAAAATCGAACAGCATGCAGTCCCAACATTCCCAGTTTCTGCAGGTGCAGTCTGTGGTGTTCTGTCAGGCCAATGCTGTGGACTTTTTCATTGAAGCTACCATGCCCAATTAATAATAAGAATAGAACATGGCGCCCTGGAGTGAATTATTTAATGCAAAAATGGTTTTTGCTGTTCTCAGTTACTACTGATAAGAATTTATGGGTAATTGCTCTGTGCTGTGTCATTCCATTTCTCTTGCCACCTGGGGACTAACAGCATTCATAAGTCAGATCTTGTTTACCAGGATGTTGAGGTCTATCTGAATGTTGGAGCAGTGTCATGTACGTTCCTTTTCTAGAGAAACTTCCACGGAGATTCTTTTGTGTAAAGACGTGGAGTGCAAACGTGGAGGTTGTTCTGTAGGTACTGGTCGTTGCTAGGAGGGCAGCCCTTTTGTTGACTATGTTGACTCTCTTCCACCCCATGCCCCTGCTCCATATGTTATTATTGGAAGCACAATACAATTGTAGAGGTATAGGGTTCGGGGTTTGAGGCCCTACTCCTTCATAGTAATATTAAAAATCCTTATTTATGGTGTTATTTTTGCTTTGACATACTTGACATGTTGGAGAAAAGAGTCTGCAATCAAAGATTACTCCGAGGTATTTTGTGCTTGCCATGCTTTTAATGAATTGTACCTAACAGTGGGTGGCCTTGCTGGGTCTAATTTCCCTTTAATCATCTGTACTTGTATGGGGAGATCTGTAACTTATGATGTGTAGCCCAGTCTTCATGTTTTGTCATGATTGTACTGAGCTGTTCTATTTGGGCGCTGGAGTTTCCCTCTACCAGCAAGGTAAGATCATCTGCTTATGCCAGGAAGGTGGTGTTTGGGCATTCTTTTCTCAGCCAGGTATCAAATACGATTGTCCAACACATAGGCCCAGGATGGACCCCTGTGGGCAGAATCTGGTAACAGGCCTATGAAATACCAAATGGTGAAATCTGACAAGTGCTCGGTCAGAGAAGTAGCTGGTATACAGCAGATTCGAGACTTCAGCCTCCATGAGGCTCTCTAGGATACGCTTCCACCATAAGGTGTCAAAGGCCACTTTGAAATCAACACGGTGGGCAAGCAAGTACTTCTTGCTAGTGTTTGTTGCTGTGGAGACTAGAGCTGTAATCGCATATTCTGCAGAGCGCCCTTTAGTAAACTCCTACTGGTGAGGGAGTGCAAGATGTTTGTGAAGGTAATAAGTTAGTACTCCGTGTGCCATCAGTTTTTCACGAATGTTTCCCAAAATTGGCAGCAGGGCAATGGACTAATGCAAGTTTGATCCAGTGCAGGCTTGGTAGGGTTTTAATCAAGGTTTTGAGTAGTTCCTTTTTCCAGGCCTGAGGGAAGATTACCTGCTGTAGACGTGTTGTGTAAATTTTCAAGAACAGAGGGAAATCGCCTTCCAAGCTTGTTTGAGGATTTCTGCCTCAATTCCATCAATGTCAGGGCATTTGCCACCCTTACTTGACTTGGCCTCTTCAGTCTCTTCTCTGGTATAAGGATCTTCAGTTGTACCTGTGTGAGTGAAATGGTTGATTCTCATGCTGGTTTGCTTTGCTGTCTCCTGGCTGGTGTCCTCTTAGTGGTGAATGGCCTCAAGGATCCTATTCGTGGACTCCCTACAGTAGGTAATTTCTTCATTTTGTCCATCGTGGATAGAGGAGAAGGTTTCCCCAGGATGGCATTTTTTGGTTACCAGCCTGTGCACATGACCCCAAGGGCATGTGTTGCCACTTGTTTGTACTAGGTTTCCCTTTTGTTTATGTATTTCTTAATGATACAGCTCCCTCACATCTCTGTACTGCACTAGAAGGACTGCTACATTATATTAACTCCTTGAGTTATTTCTTCTTGCCCTCTGATAATCTGACTGTCTTGCCCTCTGATAATCTCTCCTGGCTGTCCTTGTTTGCATTCTCATAGATGTGAGATTGTTAGTCCACCAGGGGACATAGTTGGATCTTCTTTTCTTCCTTCGGATAGAGATTTCAGATGCTTGTATGATTTTTTTGTGCCTCTTCAGCCTTCCCTCAGACCTGAATCCATTTAAGGCATTCTGTGTCCCATTCAGTTATTATATGTTGAATCTGGGGCTTAAATATGTCCCAGTCTGTCTGCCTTTGCAATTTTGTACCTCTTAAGCTGTTTGTGTCATGTCTATGGTCTGGTGTGGTTGTTTGGATTCTGGTTATGATTGCATTGTGGTCACTGCATATTAACTCTCCATTCTGTTACTTTTCTGCTTATGTTGAAATCTATGGAGTGACCCATGGGAGTAACACAGGAGAGTGGATCGCCTGGTCTGTTTAGGATTTGAATTTTGTGTACCAGTATCACCTCTTCTAATAATTCGCATTTGGGACATATACGAGCACTATTCCACATGGTTGAGTTTCCATTCTCTGCAATGAGGAGGTTAGAGCCCCTTAGTTTATTAATAGCATCATCCAAATAATTGACATACGAATCTGCAGATTGTGATTGCATTTTGAATAGAGGTTTATCAGATGATGCTGTCCTGTGGAATCCTGAACAAATGCACAGACAGCATGGGTGGAACATAGGCCAGTTATTATTGTCACTGTAAACCTAGGATTAGTAATTGCTATTGCAGCCTAAACCTGGGCAATAGCATTTCCTCCTTGTCCACTTTTAACAAGTTCAGACAGCATCATTTTTTTTTGTAGCTGGCATCCCCTTGACAGCCACTTTCTAAGAGTATGGCTCCTGTAAGTGTAAAATTGTTGGTTTTTCTTCCTGGATTCATTTTGCTAACCGTCCCATTACTATAAGGGATCTCTGAGAGTTCAGATGAACTATTTTTATTGTTACCATTTGTAATTACCTCTGTGGGTATAAGTATTCATAATCTGTTTTCTGTTTCCACTGCTTTTATATGTATTCCTGGTGGTTGTTATCCGTGTAAAAATGGTTATGTTGTTTCTTTTTGCTTTGCAGTTTGGACAGGAGGGGACTGTTCATTATTTAGGCACTATGTGTGTTTGTGGCCTGTGGCTGTACAGTGTCCACAGGTTAGGTCCTGTTGTCTGCAGTATTTAGCAGGGTGCCTATAGCCCAGACAGTTAAAGCATTTGATAGGAAACATAGTCTTTATTGCTGTGCACAGTCTACCCAAATTAAATTCTGTTGTTTTTCAAGAAAAGATTGTCTCCTGCTGCCTGAGGTCTCTAATATTCAGTATCTCATCCCTTTGTCTGTACTCTTGGTGTCCAACCTAATCTTCAGGTCTTTGTTCATCTCCTCTTCAGTGATTCCATGCTGTTCTCGGTTTTTGAGAAGCAAGTCTTCAAGCAGTTCCTCTTTAGTGATTTTTTTTGGCACATCATAAATAGCCAGTATTGGACCAAGCTTTTTTGGTTTAATGCCACTGGAGGTAAAGTTGTCGCAGCTTTTGATTTTAGATAGATCTTCATTGGCGGCAGTTTCAATTTTGAAAGCCTGTGCTCTTCTTTTCCTTATTTTTTTTTATTTTTAAACTCTTTAAATCCTTTAGTTTTGTTGTTATCTCCACCTTGATTTCTTCACTTTTTTGGTGTCTCATTGTCTACTGATTTGACTAGTATGATGTCATTAGTCTTCAGTATGTTTTTGTTCCTTTACACCTTTTTCTAGTCATATGGCCTGGGATGTACTTTGCAGTGGCCTGGGATGTACTTTGCGGTGGCCTGGGCATAAGAAGGTGTACGGTTGGCTGAAACTGTGGTTGGGTTGATCTTATCTGTTCTTTCTCTTCAATTTTTCCTTCCATCGTTTCATTTTCCATTAGTACCTGAATTGAGGAGCTCTATTTTCCCCATGCTTCATTTAACTTCATTGTAACTTCATTGGTAACTTTTGATCCCTCTTTTAGTTTTTCCATGAAAGCAGTGCACAAAACATACACTATAGTTAATTCTGGCTTGTGGAACCTGAGGAATCTTGAATAACCTGAGATTCCTTGGGAGAAGAGATTTTGGCAGGTTTCTAAATCTAGGGGTCTGCATCTCCTTCAGGAACTTTTGGTCCCATAAGTGGCAGTAATACTCCAGAATGACTTTCTTCAAATGAATCAAGGCAGGGCCATTGTTTTGGGTTGGGATTAGTATTAGTGGAGGCATGTGATGCAAGAAAACAAGCTTATACAGCATTAGCCAAAAAAATCCCCTTCCCATTTCACCTAATCATTCGCTACAAATGTTTGTTTAGTTCTGCATTGAATTAATTTAAGCTATCAACTTTCACAACAGATGAAAGTTTATTTCAGCAATCAACTAGGGCTAAAGGCAAATTTCCGAACATTTTTCGGCAACTGTCTTTCCTCAATTTTAGTTTATGTCCCTTCAGGTTTGTAATCCGAGAAACAGGAAGAATTCCATTGTTATTGTGCCTACTCAGTCCATTTCAGGCCTTACATGCTTAATCAGATCGCCTTGCAGTCGCCTGGTCTCCAGACGCTGCAAATTGAAGAAATTAAGCCTTTCTTCTTTAGAGCACCCTTTGTTCCCCTCACAGTCTTGTTCCCCATCTCTGTACTCGGTCTAGTAACTCTACATCCTTCGTAAAATGAGGCTTACAGACCCAGGCAGTACCCATGGTATGACTTGTCCATTGCCTTATAAAGGGGATAATCACATCCCTATCCCTGCTCTCAAAATTCGTGTGTATCATGACAAGACCCCATCCTATCTGCAAAAGTTCATATCCTACTGCATAATCACCCCAAGATCTCTATCATTCTCCACTATCCTGAGTGTAAAACCACCCAGTTGGTAAATTTCTCTGGTGTTACTGCTATCCATATGCACTACTTTGCACTTGTCAAGGTTAAACTTCAGTTGCCATTTCTCAACCCATCTGCAACTTTTCCAGATCCTGTTGCAGCAGCATACTGTCATTACTGTTATTTCCAACCCTGCCAACCTTTGTGTCATCTGCAAACTTCGTCATTAAGCTTGATATACCTTCATCAATATCATTGATAAATATACAAAACAACAATGTGCCCAACACCGAACCCTCGGGAACAACACAAATAGCATTAGTCCCCAAAGAGCAGTATCCATTGCTTATCACTCCCTGTCTTCTCCCACTGACACCTCCTTTTATCAATTGTTCCATTGTAGCAACTTGACCTTAATGCCACACTGCTCCAATTTGTACAGTTTTCTTCCCTCTGCAACAGTATCAAAAGTTTTCCTGAAATCCAAATATATGATATCAGAATTATTTTTGCATCCAGTACCATTGTGACCATATAATAGTATCCAATCAAATTGGCCAGTCAAGCCTTCCCCTTAACGAATACATGCTATGTCTGAATTATTGCTGTTGTCTTGTCTAAATGATTGTGCAATGCTTCTTTAACTAGGTATCCCATTATGTTCCCTGGAGCAGAAGTGAAACTACATCTCTGTAATCACTCCTGTCACCCTTTGATCTCCTTTTGTGAATTGGAGATATATTTGACATCTGCGCGTGGGGACTTCCCCTTAATTAAAGGATGCTCTCATAATTATGGCTAAGGATTGGCATACATCCTTCGCCACCTCCTTTAATATAACTGGACAGATCTCATCCACTTCACATCCCTTTCTTGTGTTTAACTTCAATTTCTCCTCCACTTTGCTACAGTTATTACAAAATCACTTAATTGCCAGTTAGAGTTTGATAAAATTCTGGCACTCCCCTGATTGAACATCTCCTCATATGTGAATGTAGACAAAATACTCATTCAGTTTATCAGCTGCTTGAGCATAATCACCAATAATCAACCCATCTCTGTTAAGTGGTCCAATTCATCCCTTTGCTTCTAGTGTTTTTTTTTTTTTTTTTTTTTTAAGAGAACCCCAAACACGACAGGTATTAGAACCTATAGTACTTAGTACCATGCTTGGGTTGGAGCTTAGGTTGGAGGTTGACAAGACGAAAGAAGATATTTGTTGATATTGGACTTGAACTTCTGTAGATTGTAATTTTCAGGAAATACGTATGAAGGAAGGTTGTTCCAGAAAACGGCAGTTGAATGAATAAATGAGGAAGATGAAAAGTTGGTTCTGTGGGTTTGAAGTTGGACAGTAAATGGATGTTGGCTGGTGGCAGCACGTGTTCGGACTGTATTGAAAGAGAGAGCGGGAATTATAGAAGCCAATTCAGAAGAACAGTACCCATGGAAGTATCTGTAGAAGAGGCAGGCAGCAGAAACAGTGCGTCTATGAGAAAGCGAGTGGAGAGACTCTGTTAGAGATGAATCATTAATTAACCTAACTGCCCTCTACTGAATGGAATCAAGAAGCCTGAGAGAGGTTTTGGCGGCACCACCCCAGATGTGGGAACAATATTCCATGGCAGGGCGGATTTGCGATTTACATAGAGTGAGCAGCTGTTTGGAAGAAAAGTAATGGCGGGAGCGAAAGAGAAAACGAAGTTTTTTAGATGCAGAGGAAGCAATATTTGCAATGTGCTTGTGCATAGAGAGATTAGAAGTGAGGGTAATCCCCAAAAGAGATATATCATTTTGCCTAGAAATCGGAGTGTCACTAAAGATAAGCATAGGAGCAGAAGAATCCTTTTTGCGAGATATAAGACAAGATTGAGTTTTAGAAGGGTTGAAATCAACTAAGTTGTCTTTTCCCCACTGAAAAATTAACTGAAGATAGGCATTTAAGGAATTGGCAGCAGATTTTCGAGAACTTGAAGCTGATTGAGCTGGACAAGGTTTCTCAAAATGGAAAGTTGAATGCAATGTGCTGTCATCGGCAAAACTATGGATAGGATTTCCAGTCAAAAGAAGAAGGTCATTGATATACAAGAGGAAAAGAGTGGGGGAAAGAACTGAAACTTGGGGGACACCGGCATTAGTGGAGAAGTTAGAAGACAGAGAATTATCTACCATCTCCCTCAGTGAGCGATGAGGGAGAAAACTGGATAACCAATTACTAAAAACAGTTGGCAAACTATAAGATGGAAGCTTGTTTAGAAGACCTTTATGCCAAACACGATCCAAAGCCTTTGAGATGTCAAGAGCAACTACTTGTGTTTCACTGAACCTTTCCATTGAATTAGTCCATAAATGGGTAAAATAAGCCAGAATATCACGAGTGGATCGACACTGACGGAATCCATACTGGCGATCTTTGATCAGATGGAAGGTTTCTAGGTAGTTTAAATGTTGGCGGTTAATTGATTTCTCCATTACTTTAGAAAGAGTAGAAGTAATTGCAATGGGACGGTAATTGGATGGGAGGGATTTGTAACCCTTTTTAGGAACTGGCTGGATATGAGCAAATTTCCAAGCAGAAGGAAAACCATCGTTGGAATAAGAAAATGAAAAAAGGCGGCAAAGAATAGGAGTAAGTTCAGGAGCACAGGTTTTGAGAACAAGTGGAGAAATACCATCAGGACCTGGAGCTTTCGTAGCATCAAGATTCATCAAAATCCTTCTGATATCCTTTTGACGGAAGACCACAGGAGGCATTGAATGGAGCGCGTTAGGAAAGGTGGGAGGTGTTTTACCAAGGTCACTAATACATGAGCTGGAAGAAAAATGGGATACTAGCAGGTCAGCTTTATCCTTGGCTGAAGTGACAACAGAACCATCTGGTTTGAACAGATTGGGAGCAGAGATGGGCAAAAGTTGCGGCCAATAGCTTTGGCAAGAGACCAGAATGCTCGGCTACCATTAGGGGAAGAAGCATGTTTTCTACTCTTAGCCTGTTCAAACTCTAGTTTGGACTGATTAATAACTGCTTTACAATTGTTGCGAGCTTTGGTGTAGGCAGAAAATGAAACTGAAGAATTAGAAACAAGCCAATTACCATATGCAACGTTCTTCTCTTGGACAGCCTTAGCACATTTATTGGAAAACCAAGGTTTAGGTAAAGGACGAGAATTTAAAGTGGGGTGTGGAATAAAGGATTCCATTCCTGCAAGAATAATTTCACTGACACGATCTGAGCAAACGTTGACATCAGAAGTTTTGAAACAGTAATCAGACCAAGGAAAAGAAGAAAAGAAGTCCCGCAGGCCATCCCATTTTGCATTCTTGTAATGCCAAACAATACGAGGTTGGGAATAGCCATGAGATAAAGGTTCCATTGGAGAAGAGACAATCACCAAGTTGTGATCTGAAGTGCCTAAAGGACCTCTCAATTCAACCTCGTACTTAGAAGGGTTGTTTGTGAGGAGAAGATCAAGCATATTGGCTGTATGATTAGGATTGTCTGGTATTTTTGTAGGGAAATGAACAATCTGTGCTAGGTTATCAGTAATTGCAAAAGCCTCAGCATCTCGACCTGCTGGGTCGGTGTGACTAGAAAACGGAAGCGAGCTGGAGTTATGAACGTTAAAATCACCAAGGAAAATTACCTCACTCTTAGGAAAGTTGGAGTGGAGAAAGTCAAGTTGCAAAGAGAGGAAGTCAAAGAGCTCCAAGTGATTAGTGGAGTTGGGAGAACGGTAGAGACAACAGATGAATTTTACACAATGAGGTAGAGAGATTTTAAGCCAGAGAAGATCAAAGAAAGGAGATTCCAAATTGGCAAGTCTCTGACAGGGAATATCAGAACGGACATGTTCACAATACCACCTTTGAGGCGAAAGGAATCATACAGCAAATAATTTGGACAACTGAGATGAGCAGTAGTTGAATCAACTGATAACTGAGATTACGTCAGAAAACGTACATGGGGTTTGGAAGACTGCAAGTGGAAATGGACATCGTTGAGATTGGAATTGAGACCACGTATATTTGTGAAATGAATTAGGAAGTCCGTCGGAGCTTTAGATCTTTTCGCAGATAAGCTTGCTCTATTATTTTGACAATTCATGGTGTATTCAATAGTAAGAAAAAGTGGGTGGGACATGCGGTATGAAGTAATGAAATTTTTGGATATGGCGTACATGTGGTAAGAATATACCCAGATCCTTGACATAACGTGGCTGCGATAATGCTCCCCGCATACACACTACTCGGACTCCCTCCAGTCACTATCTGGCAGAGTAGAGGTAGCAAGATTATACACTAGCTGATCCGGAAGCCTCCTAGAGAGTTATCAATAGGTTTGGGCCGGTGTACTATCTAGTGGCCAGCCTGCGAACACCGTTTTAGAGCTGTACCCTCGAAATGTAAGGAATATTGGATCTCGCCACGACATTCATCATAACCTCAAAAATCATCAATCATACTGCATGATAGAAGAGATAGGGAAGGTTTGGCCGGAACTTAGCTCTGGAGACTAAACATGGGTTCCACCACTTCAAGCCTCCAATAAGCAAAGTGGTGGTATTTCACCGGTTGATGAGAATCATCTACCACCTAGTACTGCCTGGTAACATAGAGGGGCGGCGTTTCTCCATGTGGTGTGGGCGCCACACCTCAACCCCTGCTTACGTTGGTTCACACTGGGGTGGTCACCCACCATGTACTTGTGCATGAAGGTTATACCCAGGATTACTAACAGTCCCAAAATCGTGAAGGTGCAAGCAGAGGATTTGTCTGTCATAGACCCTCCGGACTTCGCCAAAATTGGGTCCACTTGACTTGAGTGTCACCCGAATATCAGTTCCATCAGCGTTTTAGACTCCCAGGTAGCCAGAACAGCTTGTCTGGCATATCTGAGAGAATGTCTGTGACAATCTGTTTACGTAAGTAAAGAACGTTTGCTGTTTTTCTTTGCATCTTTGCCCAACATTTCTCATTATCTTCCTTCGCTTGTCCAACCTCCTTTGTGATTCAATACAGACTAGCGTAAATCTGCCATAGGCTTCTGTGTCGGCTGATAATTTATATGCATCCCGTGCATTTTTCTTCTCTTCAACGAGTCTCATTAGTTCATCTGACATCAATTTGGGCCTGAACCTAGACGAGTATTTCTTATTTGGAAAAAAAGACTAGTAGCCTCCAAGATTATTTCATTGAATGCTTCCAATTTAGAATTTTCTTTCGGTGCCATCATAGGTTGGTTCCACTGTGTAGATTTCAAAAAATTTCTGAGACCATTTTAATCACCTAGATGAAAGCAAAAACCCTTTCCTTTACCCCGATGGTAGTTACATCTTTAAGTAAATAAAAGCCTTGCTACAGTGCAAGTGACCAACCGACTAGTTCCAGTCAACATGTGGGAAATTATAATCCACCATTATAAGACACTGATTAACTGGCCCACTCTATTTCTCTGTATTATTGTTAATTGTACTCAACATAATCATTAGGCCTACAACCAACTCCCACCCTCATATATACTTTCCCAGTGTTTATGTCACACCAAACTGACTCAACATTGCACTGCATGTCTATGTCAACTGGATGCCCTATTTAGATTTTGTATTTCTTAACTACCAGGACTGTAATCACGACAAAATAGCATATCCCTTTCTTCCTTCCTACCCTGTCTATCCGTTATGTGCACATTATACTCCCTAAATTCGAATTCTTCATTCCTTTTATCTCTGTGACATCACGTCTCTGATATCCCAAAAATATCCGCATTTGATGTCTTGATCAGCACTTCAAAGTCATCAAACTTGTTTACTCTACTCCTAGCATTGGCGTACATGCAAGTATTCATGCACCTGTTCTTCCTCTTAGTTACTGTAACACAGCCCATGTATTTATTTGTTTCATGACTCTCAGCAGTTCATGAAATCCCCAGTAACTTGCTTTCCAAGCTTCTTCTGCTAATTCCAGTAGAAGCAGTGCAAGAATCACTTTCGCCTCTGCCTGTGGCGACTGTTAACCTTTAATCTGTGTATATCCCTAGGTAGCAGTTTCCCGACCCACTGACATTGCCGCAATAGCATCAGCAAATTTTGTTGCACCCTTTCTATATAAGTCTATCCACTCCGTGTAGAAGCATAGAAGCAATCTCTCCTGTTAACAAGCACAGACCATGCTGAGCTTTCTTTCTTTTTGCTCTTTATTTATGTAGTGGAAACAATGTAGTAATTTTGCTCTTTGTTTGTACTCAAATTGGACCAAGAGCAATTCTGGGTGTTTTTATGACCTGCTATAATTTGTAATGTGAATCACTAATGGGGGAAGCAGCAATACGGCAGTTTCACCCTAAAAATGCTAAACATTTTAATAAGATATAAAAATAGGTCAGGTAAGGACAGTTTAGGAGCCCTTATTATGAAAATGGAGTTGAAATGAATTTACAAGGCCATCATGGGATTAAAACCTAAGTACACATTGGGATTTTGAGCAGAGATATCCTTGGAGGAGTGGAATAAAGAAATCATGTTTAACTGACAAAATAAGGCGATATGCAATTTAAAAGGGAATAGGAAGAAAGAATAGAATGTAAAGAATCAAGCAACATAAATTTAAATCTAAAAATAAAAAAAAATTAAACAATATAAATTTAAAAAAATATACTTTAAGTGCTAATAGGGGGAGAGAAAGCAAGAATATAGCAGTTCGACACAAAATACTAAACAATTTAACAGAATATATAAAAAAAAGTTAAGGAATATTTAGAGGTTCTGATTATGAAAATATACTTAAAATAGTTTTAGAGGGCCTTATTAAGGATAAAACCTCAAAGGATTGGGATTTTGAGCAGTCATAGCATTAGTTGTATTAGTAATGACCACATGGTGCAAGGAAACCTATGGCTTTTATAATAATAATAATAATAATAATAATAATAAAATAAAAAATAACAATCACAATAAAATAACAAAAAAATATATAATGATAAGGATAAAATAATAATAATATGAAGAAGAAAATAAAAAAAATAAGAAAATACAATGATATAACCCAGTAAATGGTATTTAATATAGATAACACAATAAAAATACAATTGAAGCTTTCGAGACGGTACAATATCTTTATCTACCAAATTTTTGACTAATTTTTTTGAATACAACGCATACAGTTATGCGATGAGCTGAAGGCACGTTAATCAATCAAGCTGGTTTTTTCTTTTCTTGTCGCACGGACATGCCCTGCTTTACTCCAGTGTTTGTCGAGGTATAAAATGGTTGCCTCTAGGATGGGGTGCAATCTCATGCCTTTGCAGCGGTTTATGGCCTTCGAATTGTTCAAATATTAAGTGACTCTAGCCAAAGGCGGTGGCGAAAGTGTCGTGAGTGGTCTACTATTTCGAAGTCACATTTTGGATTAAGTTCGTGGTTGGTGGCCCAACAATGCTCCGCGATTGCGGACTGATCAGTTTCGGTAAGGCGGAGTGCTCTGTAGCTCCGTGAGGTGATCTTGTAGACGTCTTGATGTCTCACCTATGTAGCAGCTGTGAGACACAGCGCATGGTCGCGCAGCACATCAGTTGAGTGAAAAAGTGCTCTACTAATTTGGTCTTAATTTAATTGCCTGAACAGTTAATAACAGTGGTATTTGGTATATCATCAGGAAGAGGAATATGCATTCACCAAAATGAGTGTATCAGCTTCTGAAAGAAGTCATCAGGTAAAGGTATTTTATTAATTTTAGATCTGCATAAGCAACCTTACTGACAAAAGATTTTCCAACACAAGTAGTTTCGCTCGTACAAGAAGGGCCAATTAAGCTACCGCAAGGTCAAGTTAGCGCACATATAGGGGCGATACGTTTACCACTTCCTCCCTGCCACTCCTCGCTATGCCTATTTAACCATCTGAGGTAAATACCTCAAGGGCCAAAACCCTTCATCCCACAGAATTGCCTCTTGTCACTAAAATTAAATAGTTTCAGAATGACAGAGGCTATTAGTGAAGCTATTAACCTTCCCCGTGATAAAGGCGACTTCTCTATACTGGATCCCTCCCAAGAATTAGACTATCGCAGACCGCCAATTGTAAAACCTGACAACAAATCACTTCCAATTGTCCGAAGCACCAATTTTTAGGAGTTATCATCGACAACCGCTATTCCTTTGCTGAACATATTCAACATCTGTCAGTCAAAGTTAACAGTTTTACCAAAATGCTGCTCCAAATTACCAGACAAGACTGGGAATTGAACACTAAAACCCTACATCTATTTTATAATGCTGCCATAATCCCAATTACAACCTATATTGCCAGCCTTTGGTTAGACATACTGCACTTAAAACTGTACAAACTAAGTTATCCACTATTCAACGTTGTTTTCTCCTTAGCCTACTTCACGTCTGCCAAATAGTATCAACTCCAGCTCTACAGACTCTTGCAGGCACTATACCACTTGACCTGCATGTTGTGTTTAGAGGGCTTTGCTTTTACATCCGCAGAGGCATTTCTACGGAATTTCAAGTAATCATTGTTAACCCTCAGGCTGATCCCAAAACTGAGCGAACTAGAGGCTGGAATTTGTTAGTGAACACCTGGCAGAATAGATGGAATTCTACCGAAAAAGGTGCAATCACCAAAAACTTCGTTCCCGACGTAACTGCACTACTCTCATCATCCACCAGAAAATGGTTTTCACCCTCAATGTTTACCTCTTCCCTACCAACTGGTCATGGTTCGCTTAATGCAAAACTCTACCAATTCAGACTTTCCGATATAAAAGTCCCTGTCGATGTGGGCTACCGGAAGACTGTCCTCATGTACTTTTTGAAAGCTCCATTTACGAGGATCTAAGATTGGGTCTTTTGGCAACAGTACTAAACTTGTCTGCCAGAGGCAAGAAGATAATCATTTCTGTCAACAGCTTCCAGGCCCTTCAAACCTTCTACAAGGCCGCTTTTAATCACAGGAAGGCTTTCAACCTCAATGTTAATTCAAGAAATCAAACTGAAAACACATCATAAATGTTAATACAACTGTGTGCTGTCTCATCATCCTGATCACGTCATATTCAAAATTGTTGTGGTTTTCAAGAACACGCAAAAATTTTATGAGATGCTGCACTTTTCTGACTCATCCTTTATCAAGACTCTGCCATTTAATCCTCCCTCTGCTCAGTGATACCGTTATCAACCAAATACTTCTGACACCACTCCAGATTAACAGAATTCAGAATTATATCTAGAACGTCTTCCTGCCGATTACGATTGAATGACATTACTACTTCTGTTTGCCAGTGCCCCTTTAATCTTTGTGGACCACTTTGGGCAGCACTGCATAAAGACATGGGCAAGAAATGGATAAAGATTTTATGTTTATTTATATATATATATAATTTTATTTATTTATTTATTTTCTTTTATCTTTTTTTTTATTATATATATTTTTTTCTTCTTATTTTTTCTTTTTTTTCTCTTTTTTATTTTTATTTTCTTTTTTTTAGTTATTACTATTATTTTTTTACTTTATGCTATTCTCATCCTTATTTCTTCGTCTTCTGCTGTTCTGTCTCCTGGGAATGTGTGTGTGCTGCCACCTTGCTGGCAGCAGCAGCACACACGAACACTCATTGTGGGCCTTCTTGAGCAGTTGTGGCCCACCTCCCCGTCGTGTATACGGACACTGGGCAGGCTTTCCAGGTGATCGCCTGCCTGGTGACAAAACGGCCAGAAACAACTAAACAACACACATACCCTGCACGAATGTAACGTTACACACATTTCTGGCCTGTTACAGTGCTCTGTAACCATCACAGTGTACAAAGACGGAATTGAACTTTCGTTCGGGCAGTGCTGTCCTACATAAGATACTATACATGCCTACACGTCTACATGTAGCAGCTGTCACAGTCTCTGCAGGTGATGCAGTATATTACATTGCTGCATAAGAGGGGTGTGACAGTTACGCATTTGTGGTAATTTCTGAGGATTTTTGAGATCCGTCCAGGCGGTTGGCATACTGTCATGGCCTGGGGGTCTTGGGTGGGATGCGAGTTCTTGTGCTTGTAACAGGCACCTGTCTAGCACATGGGATGGATAGCCACATTTGGTTAGGTCTCCTCTCACATGGGAAATCTCGTTGCATCTAATTGCATCAGTGCTGGAATGGGTCTAAGCCCTGGAGAATAGGGTGCGGGCAGTGCTGTTCAAATGTCTGGGTGTATGGCCGGATCTGTAGTTTGTAAATTGTCTGCACCACATAGGTTTACGGTATACTGAAGTCTAGATGTGGGCCTACGTTCAATACTAAGACATCCAGTATGGGAGCGCCTCGTTGACTTCTAACTCTAAACTGGATGAAATTAGACAGGGAATTGAGAGCAGACCTAACCAAATGTGGCTATCCATCCCATGTGCTAGACAGGTCCCTATTACAAGCACAAGAACTCGCATTCCACCCAAGACCTCCAGACCATGACAGTATACCAACCACTTATATTACATACTATCCAGGCATGTCAGGATGGATCTCAAAAATCCTCAGAAATTACTACATCAAATAAGTACAGTTACCCTGCAGAAACCTGCGTTCGCTTGTCTTCAGTGTGAAGACCCCTTTCACACTCCCCTTACGCAGCAATGTTATATACCACATCACCTGCAGAGACTGAAAGGAAGAATGCAACGATGGAAAGATACTAATGAAAGTGAAATGAAAAAGTTTTTGGGATTCATTTTATTCTCAGGTATTGTTTCATATCCGAGATGGGAGTATTATTGGAAAACAAACCCTATGTACTATCATCCATTGTTACATAATTTTGGAATGACTTACAATCGTTTTACTAACCTACTAAGATGCTGGCATTTTGCAGATAACACAGCAGAACATTCTAATCGATTGTATAAAATTCAACCCCTTATTGATCTAGTAATTACAAATTTACGTAATTTATACTTTCCCGGGGATGTTGTTGTTATCGACGAATCTATGATACCGTTCAGAGGTCGGCTTCTATTCCGGCAATATAACCCTTCAAAAAGTAACAAATATGGATTGAAAGTATACAAGTTGTGTACAAAAGATGGTTACGTTTGGTCTTTCGATGTTTACAACGGTCAAACCCCGCAAACCCTGCCAGGAATCAATAAACCTGGATGTGTGGTTATAAAGCTATTAGACAGACTAATAAACCAAGGGCGACTTCTAGTTGCAGATAATTATTATATTATTATATTATATTATATATCTCTTGCAAATTACCTGAAATCAAATAAAAGAGATTTGTGTGGTACACTTCGTAGTAATAGATTGGGAGTTCCTAAGGAAATAATCCAGAAGAAATTACGCAGGGGTTAAAAAATAACAATGCAAAAAGATAATATTGTGATCACTAAGTGGCATGATAAGAGAGATGTTTTGATGTTGTCAACATGTTTTGGTGATGAAATGAAGAAGTGTGGAAGAAGAAATGAACAAGTAAAACCAGAAATGATAACTGAATACAATAAGGCAAAAAAGGGGATTGATGTATCAGACCAACTTTCAAGTTACCAGTCACCAATGAGAAAATCATTGATATGGTATAAAAAATTGCAATAGAATTAGTTTTTGGGACAGCAATTGTGAACACATTCATAATTTTTAATGAATTGCAGCAAGAGAAGAAAGACAAAATGTCTCTTTTAGAAGTGAGAG
This sequence comes from Mastigoproctus giganteus, assembly GCF_048544385.1. NCBI lineage: Eukaryota > Metazoa > Arthropoda > Arachnida > Uropygi > Thelyphonidae > Mastigoproctus > Mastigoproctus giganteus. The sequence goes on along the minus strand of NC_143577.1, from coordinate 11,478 downwards.
AGGCAATCACTAAAGAATTGATGGGAATCAAAAAGGAACCAACCTCTAGTACAACAATTTGTCAATCTTCATCTCAGCATTTTCTGTCGGAAATTCAGAGGCTTTCCCACGGTAAAATTCACAGGAAAAGGTGTCACGGATGCTACGAAGAATCAAAAATTGCTGGAAAACATCCCAAATTGGCTGCCAAACAAGTTCATACTGAATGTAAATCATGTGAGAAGCCAAATTGTATGAAATGTTTTGAAAATAAACATAAAAATTAGTCTTTTTTCAGTTTTGTGTACTTCTGAAATAAAATACACTTTTCTTAACATTTTGAAATCTGTTTTATTTACTCCTAACATTGCATGTAATTTGAAATATTTGATGTAGCTATGTGTAAAAACTAGGAAACTTTTATGCAGGTTCATTAACTTTTCTAAAAAAATATTTTCTTGTTAATAAGTCCACAAAAGATTAAAAACATAGGTCAGAAGTCCAATTTTTTAAAAATGTTTAAGCTGGCAAGACCCTTGGGAATCACATATGATGCCTGAACTTATTACAAAAAACGATTGTGCATCACATGTGATTCGCTGGACAGTGAACGCGTTAACTGGTATTTATTAATTGTCCAATGACCCAATTTTGTCTGTGTTCATAACGTACATGACGAAATTGCATAAAGGGTAATCTTGGTGATATCAAATGCTCAGTTAGAAAATCCAGTCAAGAAAAATTAGTAGGATATGCTGGATATATTAATCCATTCGACACGGCCATAGTTTGTATAGGATTCTCTTTTAATGAAATTTGACCTGTACTACCTATCATGAAAGTACTCAATTCTTGTGAATGAAATTCATTAGGAAGTAATTTATATTAAGGTTTTGGAAATTGTTTCAAATCTAGTTTAAAACATAAATGATCAAGGACATTACAACTAAACACAAATGGGTTTTTGTACACGAGTTTTTCTAACACTGTCAGCTCATGTAGATAGTATGGGATGTAATCACGAATTTCATTATTAGCCATTTCTAATTTCACTTTTTTGTGCATGATATTCCTTCATACATTCTTCCTGGAGTTTTAACTTGCTGTGTATCAGGCATAGTAAAACTTTGTCGTTGATTTCATTATTATTCGGAATGGTTTATATTTCTTATTTCATTTTCTTCTGTTCACAATATTCCTTCATTATTTGAGATTGAGTTTTTGGGTGCAGTTTCAGAACTCCAAGGCATAGGAAAACACTGTTGTTCAATTTTATGTGGATTCCCAAAACATTCAGAGGCATATGATGCAAAACAGGATGCTTATGCAGCATCAGCCAAAAAAGCCTCCCCATTCCACCCATAGATTCCAAAAATTTGCCCAATTGTTTGCTGAATTTATTTAAGTTACCAATTTCCATAACTGTATGATGGTTGTTCCAGATAACATCTAATATCTACACATTAATTCCACTTGTCTTTCTTAATTAAAATGTATTT